>NW_026947487.1:21925000-24425000 GCF_034190915.1 Cavia porcellus | reverse complement strand
AATAAAACCAGAAATAAAAAGGAGATATAATAATGGACATCATAGAAACACAAACCATCATCAGAGATTTTTATGAGTAATTTGATAGTGCAGAATAAATTAAAAACTTCTGAATACACTTATCTTACTAATATTTTATCGTGAAGAAATTTTTAAAAATCTAGACAGTCTACTAATAGTCATAGAATTGAATCAGCAATTAAAAGTGTAAAAATAGTTCACACAAACTAGATTCTCCAAACACTTCAATCTCTGATCATTCTTTTGTATCACAATGGTTCATTTACAGTTTCCCATCATGTGTAAAAGGACACATCCTCCTCCTTCTTCTGTCTTGTACACATTGTTGTAGTAAATATATTCTTTACTGTGAGATGCATTAACTTCATGGTCTTATAACTTCACTTATATAGAGAAGAGTTTTCTTTTGGCTTATGGTTCCAGAGGTTCCAGTCCAAGATTGTGCTGTCCAATGGCTGTGGGTCTCTGGTGAAGGTGGCATATCATGGCAGGAGTTGTGGTAGAGCATAGTTGCTTATATCATTGATCCAGGAATCTGAGGAGAGATTCGGGGGGGGGGGCTGAGGTCCCCCATTACCCTTTCAAGGCATTCCCTCAATGACCTGAGGATCTCTCATTAGGCACACAAACTTCATTGCACTTCCTAATAGAATCATTCTGGGAACTAAGACATGGAGCTATTGAGGAACAAATACCCCTATTCAACTACAGTAGGGTTTTTAAAAACGTTGATTAACAGACATCTTGGAAACTTTGAAAGAAGGACTGAAGCAAATGCAGGGAGAATTAGAAAAGAGCAAGTATTTTAAAAGGAAGCAGCTGAAGTCGGATTTAAACATTTATTTCTTTACAAGTTATGTCTTGATCTTGCACTCAAGCTTTCATTATTTACTTGGTTATATCATTTAATAATTATACCACATTTAATTTGTGCAAAGCAGTGTCCCAAGTGGTTTGAAGACATTAGTCATTTAATTGTTGCTATGTTGCAGAGCAGAGCTATCTTCCATATTCTAGTTCCTTCAGTTACCATACATCAGGCAAAATACTACATCCCCTGGGAATCTTGTAGTTAAGAATAATGAATAGTTCAAGCCTTGAGTTGATGCGATTATCAATGAACTTCTATACATAACCTGACTTTGAATAAATGCTTTTTCATTTATTTTTCCACCAATTTGTTCAGTATTTTGTAAGAACCTTCTCTACATTGGGAGCTGTGCTAGCACTGGGTCATACTACCAGAACCTCAGGTTCTCTGTGCCAGAATTCAACTTTCTTGCTTCTGTTGGTATTTGCTGCTATGTATTTTATCCCTATTTTAAATAAACTTTTTCACACCTACTAAGTAATTTGTCATAAAAAGTGAATTTAATCTATTCCAAATTCCTTACTTTCACCTGTGAGGCCATTTATTTTGTGTCTGTCGACTGGATTGTTACCCTAAAAGCTAAATTCCAACCTCCTTTTGCACATTCCATTGCCAGGCATCAGAAATTCCCACAGGAGTATCTCATCTGAAGTGCCCTCTTCTTATTTTTTTTTTTTTTTTTTTTTTTTGTGTGTGTGTGTGTCTTTTTTGTTTTTATCGGTACCAGGGATCGAACTCACGACTGCCTGTTTGCAAGGCAGGCGCTTATGCCACTGAGCTAAATCCCCAGCCCCATGCCCTCTTTTTTTATAGCTCCTGTCTTTGCATTAGTTTTTTCTCTACTTATGCTTTCTATTGCTCATGAGTCAAATGATTCCATTTATTCCTTTTTAAAAAGTACATTTATCCAATTTCACTACAGACAGCTGTTTTATATTTATACTACTGTAATAAAGGAATGGAATCAAGGGAGCAGAGCCAACGGCCCCAGGTTGCAGGATTAATAATGGATGGGGAAAGCTGTGAGCTGCTACTAGTATCCTACAAGATCCTTTATTATTTGTGAAATGGCTTTGGAACTTATGACTGAGATGTGACCACAAATATGACCATTCAGGTGGGTTGAATGCAAAAGTCCAGGGCACAGATGTCCAGGTCTTTAGGCAGGTGCATAGGTCCAATCATTCTTGAGGACCAAATGTTGCATTTATGAGAAAACTAATTTTGCAGAATTGGCCACTACTATCTCTTTTAAACCCCCATGTAATTTTATGCATACCTTTATTTTCTCCTTCAGTTTAAACATGCTTGTAAATTCCTAATTAGGCTCTGAGCTCATATTGCAAATTGTATCATCTACATTTTTGTTTCATCAGAACTCTGCAAAGAAAAGATCACCAACAAAACAACAGAAATTAAAATACTTATAAATAAACCTAATGAGCATGATGGAACTTAGGCAGCTTATTCATCCATCCTCTTGGGAAGCGCCCCTGGCCCAGGCCAAGAGGAGAACCAGTGCTCCTGAGATCTGGCCATGGTGGAGTTTAGGCAGCTTATTCGCCTGCCCTCTTGGTAAGTGCCCCTGGCGCAGGCTAGGAGGAGAACCAGTGTCTCCTGTGAGCCTACGGGCATGCAGGCTGCAAATCAAACAATCTCCATCCCCCAGCTACTGAGGATAAATGTCTCAGCATCTCTTGGGAGGATGACCATATGCAATATAGCAAATATGGGGGATTTCCTTCTATCTTCTGTTTGAAGGCAAAGGTTGTTTTCACTGTTTTGTTTCGTTTGTTTTGTTATTTGTTTTTGAGTGTTATTCAATATTCTCTTTCAACTGGTTTTACAATGTTCTGTTTTTGGTTTGATTTCGCTATACCTAATTGACTGGACAAATATTGTGAACATAATGAGATATACTATAGTACCTATTACTGTCATCCCAGAATCCTACTGTGAAGTTCTGTACCAGTTTCACTGCATTGTCTCGCTTGGCTTTGTTCTGTCTTGTTCTATTGTATTTTTACTACCTTCAAAATAAAATTTTAAAAAAACCCAATGAAAAATGTGCAAACAATACATATGTGAATATTCCCCTAAAGGACATGATGTCAGTCTGAAATTAATAAAAAGCCATACCCCATTTTGAATAAGAAGAGAATGTTTTACTAAAAGTTTTCCTCAGATTAAAGAAAAAGTTCATTTATATAATAATTAAAATATCAAGATTTTTTAAAAAACTTAACATATACAGGTAAAAATCAACATGTGAGAATGTTTTAGAATATTCTAATATAGAACAATAACAGTGAATCATTTTTATTGGTCTAAAACATGCAGCTACACTAAAATAATTTTATAATAATGAGTGCACAGATTAAGGAAACACAAAGAAATAAGAAATAAGTTCATAAATACTATCAAGTATTTGATAGAATATTTAAAATTACAGAGGAACTGATAGACTATTCTTAAAATTTATCTGGCTAGTTCTTTTGGGAAAAAAGTAAAGCTGAATGCCTACTGAATGATTTATTATTAAACAAATATCACAAATATAAGTTTTTAAATATAAAAATTCTCAAAACACCAGAAAAAATTATTTACGTTTTATTTTATTTTTCAAAAGACTTAGTTCCGCTGTTTTATTGCACAGCAGGATGACTGTAATTAGCAATGATATATATTTTACTTTTTTGAAGAATATAAAAATTTATTGTAGAAAAGGAACCAGGAATGGGAGTGAGAGAATGGGTATCTTAATTATTTTGTCTTGTTGCTGAAATAAAATACCTGATGCTCAAAGTGAAGGAAGGAAAATTTTATTTCACTTAAAATTTTTGGATGTTTCAGTCCATACTCAGTTGTAAAGCAGGGTGGTGTGGCTAAGTGGAATGTTGGGGACCACAAATTCACAGTAGCTGGTTTTATATATTTCCTTATGGGATAAAGGAAGAATTGGAACTATTGGTACCTCCCATCTGAGATTTTCCATTGACTCTTTCAGCATAAAATCATCTACACCTTTGTAAATCATCTCAGTATTATACTCAAGGTGCAGATACTTCTCCTAAATTAACATAGTCTGCTACTTGGATAAATCTTTGAACCACTCCCAAGATCCCGGTGAGTTTCTTGCATTTTGTACTCTAAACCCTTTCTTGACTGAAAAATAAATACAGACTGCCCAGAAACATTTCTTGTTTTAGCCACCAGACTCTTGAACTCTGAAGAAGGTTTGATCCTCCTGGAGCTCTAAAAATCATACTGCTTATCTCATTTATTTTAAGCCTTCCCCATACACTCATTTGGGAGATTGGGAATCTAGGCCAGGTGCCCGAGAGGGGCAAACTTTCAAGGTAGCTTGCACACAACAAGACAGAAAAGAGTAAAAGGGAAAAGCACACCTCTTTCTCTCCCTTACATTGCATGCTGGCTACCTACCCCTGGCGGCAGGGTGCAACACTCACACTGCCAATCCCAGCGCTAGACAACAAACTCATCACAAATGCTAGACTATTGCCTTGGAAATGCTCACTCCTCATGACTGGATGAGGCTTTGGGAGGACATCTAGACAGAAACTCTAAGAATGGGGCATAGGAATAGCTACAAAGAGATAGTAGGGGTCCCAAACGGGTTGCCCTCATAACATATATTTTATTTTCTAAAAACCTTAAAGTAGAAAAGAGTATTTATAATTCATATGCTAAATGGAAAACCATATACTGAATCACACAGATAAATATATTTTTGTATCCCAAAAAATTCATAATGTCCAAAGAAAATGATAATCATAAAAAACATTTGCAAAATATAAAATATATGCCAGATAAATGTCATTTTCCTTTAGTATACAAAGAAGTCTACAAAGATAAAAATGAGCAAACACTTATAGCAGCATATTACTGAAAAAAAATTCTAAAAAAGCAAGAAACCAGGCATATAGGGTACTAAAATTCATTAACTATGCAAATTTAAATAACAATGAGATATCAATTTTGCCTATCATATCAGAAATGGAATGTTTTGTAATAGCCAAAATTGACAACAACAAAAAAGTTGTTTCAGATTGTGCTGAAAAACAATTTGAAAAAAATGATTTCTTGGGAGCCAAACTTACCTTGTACTCACAAGATTTAACAGTTTTATTCTTATAGTTATATAAATGTATATGTGCAAAGGTGTTCACTGATGTCCAAAGAAAGCCTCAACACAAATGTCCAATATGGAAAGTATTTGTAGTATCTGTGTATTGTGCTATTGTACAACTCTGATTAGAAGTGAATGGATGTAGCTGCTTAAACAGTGGACGGATACACTAGTCAGTAAAAGACAAAAATTGTAAAACAACTGCTTTTATAAATAAAAGAGTTAAACATATAAAATACATGCATACTTTTCTGAAAAGTTAAACATGAAACTGTTAATATGGTTACCTCTGGACAATGACAGTAGATTGGGAAAGGACATAGCTAGGCAACAGGGTCACAATACCTCCTTCTGCATGGCTTGAATTATTTTAAGAAACCTAACCGAAGTTTTTTAAATAGATTTTTTCCCCCTAAAAATGGCAACTCTGCTTACCTCTGTCACTCTAGATTGAGACAATTATCCAGGAATAACTTGTGTGTTCTAAGACACCATGTGCCTTTCTGGTATGTGTGGATCCAGAAATTGTAATATTCAGGCTCACTGATGTGACAAATCCCTTTGGGGGTTAATTTTTATATTTATAGTTTGCTTTGACAGAAATACTGAAATCTTCGTGGGCATATTGCAGTAAGGATGTTTCTGGCATAAAGAGGCTCTGGCTGCCGCAGTAAAGGGTGGATGCCTCCTCGAGGCACGGCAGCGTGCTGGCACTGAACTGCACCATTTACTTTGGCATTGTGTGAATCACACTGTTTTCTTAGTCTTTGCTTTCTGCACTTCACTTTAGGTTTGGCAGAAAAATGGATTTCACAGCCCCATCATTCCCTCTGTAACTTCCTGGTAAGATAAAAAGGAGGGAAATATTGGAAATATTGCTTTTCTATGTGGTATAATTGCTAAACATGGAAGCTTGGCTCAAAACAATATAATTAAAGATTCAACTAATTTAGTGATTGATTTGTGATTATTATGCTTAGTCAGTACTTTGGAAAGTGAGAGAGAGAGGACGGGAGAGAGAGAGAGACAGAGAGAGGGAGAGACAGAGAGAGAGAGAGAGAGAGAGAGAGAGAGTCAAGACAGAGACAGAGAGACAGAGAGAGAGACTGAGACAGAGATTATTTATATTGTCTTTGTGAGCTCCAGGAGAATTTCTTTTCAAGATTTCAGGAAACTTCACTTATTTGAGTTAAAAAAAAAAAAAAAAAAGTAGAGCTCAGTCACAAAGCTTCCCAGGGAGAAAAACAGGATGTACACTGAAAATTTGTAGCTATATTTTGTTCTTTGAGTTGCACACCATTAGCTTAACAATAATTTCCCCAAAATGATGGTAATTTACAAAATGTGACAATTTCTTAAAGCTAAATTTGGTAATAACACTTAAAGAGTTATATGTATAGTGACAGTTTAAAAATCTGTAGCTGTCATACTAAATTTTAACTTGCAGTCATAATACACAGCACTTCTAAGAAAACAGGAAAACAAAAATGCAAGCAAAGCAAAAATCTCAACTATTTTATAACAAAAATTAAAAACAAATAACTACCCATTCCATAAACGTTGTCCACAGTCACTCAGCTCAGGACACAAACAGCATCAGAATTCAGTTTACTAAATTTAATAGGAGGCCTTATTTGTTTTTAGAAAGTGATTCACTTTTTTCTCTTTTTAAAAAACTAGTGATCTGCAAACTTTTGTATCATGAATACCACTGGTTCATTTATTCGTGTGAGACTTTAATGTAATACCCTTTGAAGGGTGTCCTAGCCTCAATGTAAAACCCTTCAAAAGGTATCTTAGCTACTTACCAGAAAAGGAAGAAATTTTAGTATAAGAACACAAATCTGTTCTGTTCTCTTTTCAAAATAGAATTCTAAAGGAGTTTGGATTTAAATTTTATTTAAAGTAGATCAAATTCATTCACAATAATCTAAAAGATATAAAAAGTTAGAGGTAAAAGTGAGAATGTCAGGGCTGGGGATTTAGCTCAGTGGCATAAGCACCTGCCTGGCAAGCGCAAGGTCATGAGTTTGATCCCCAGTACAGAAAAAAAAAGTGAGAATGTCTTTTAATTTGCTTCTAGCTCACTCTCTAGAATTAAACTCAGTGGCTGCACTCTTGAATGTTATATCTTTGTCAGAGGTTGACTTTATTGGTTAAGTTTTTCTGTATTTTCATTGATTTTAAAAAAATTTTCAATTGCTTATTAAAGCATTTTTAATAAAATTGGTTCACGGGGTGGGGATATAGTTCAGCAGCCCAAGCACTTTCTTGGCAAGTGTGAGGTTGTGTGATCCCCGGTACTTAAAAAAAAAATAGAAAGAAAACTGATTCCAAATTCTTTCAGATAATTCCAATTCATTTAGGTGTTGGCATTGATTACATTTTTCTTTGTATGATGGGTTATATTTAATTATACTGTAGATTTTTTGAAACGGTGTGTCATCTTTATTTTAATAGGCAGTAGCCTGCTTAGATTTAGCAAACATTTCCAGATTTACTTTGTTTACTATGGTTCTAATGATAATTCCGTAGTTTTTTTTTTTTTTAAATGTGCCTTTTTTTTTTTTACTTTACTTGTTGCTGAAATAAAATACCCAGCACCTAAAGTTAAAGAAGGAAAGGTTTATTTGGCTCACAGTTTGTAGAGGTTGCAGTTCATAGTCAGCTGGCTCCAAGACAGGGTGGCACATGGCCAAGAAGAAACAGTTCATAATGAGCAGAAGGCAGCAGGCAGTGCAACAGTGAAGAAGCAGGTGCAATGGCAGCACCAATGGTAGCAGCCCTCTTCCTGTTCCTTGTATTCTATCTAGGCTACGGGGTGGGCCTTCCTATTATACACACCCAGAACTCTGACAAACCAATCAGCGGACTAATTTAGTAGACACATACTCTTAATTGCAGTATTGAACCATTCCCATTGTCAGATTTAGAACACGCTCACTGTGACAAATACAATACCTGTACTCTTGGGACCTCCAGAGCAACTATTAATGTACTTTCTGTGTCTATTTTCTACTTCAACATTTTATATAAACATTTTGTTACAAGTTTCTTTCACTTAATATAAGGTTTTCTCCTTTTTCTTTCTATACTGGAGACTGAAACCAGATGTCTTTTTTAAGGAACTACATCCTCAGCACTTAGAACTTAGAATCATGCTGCATTAGGCTTCCAAGATGCTGAGATCGCAGCTGTGCACCACCATGCTTAGTGTAGCGTAAAATTTTCAAGGGTCATGCATGTGTAGCATGTATGAGTACTTTATTAATTTTTATGACTAAATAATTTTTATTATATGACTATCCCATACTGTGTTTATCCATGTATCATTCAGTGAGCATTTGAGCTGGGTAAAGAGCACTACTGTGAGTAATTTGGGTACTGGTTTGTTTGAACACATTTTGGCCAATTTGAGTATAGGCCTGAGAGTGCAGCTGCTGGTTCACATGGTAATTCTATGCTTAACTTTTTTGTATATTTTCATTGGTTTACATTTGCAATAATATTTATATTCATTTAAGGGTATCAGAATATGTATATAAATATATATTTGTATATATCTATCTTGATCATTTACATATATTATATCTTGATCGTTTTCTATACCCTTTCCTCCTCTTATCCGCCCATATCCTCTTTCCTCTGGTCTCTGTCCCCATTTCCTAAAACCCTATTCATTTTACTCTGTATTTATTTTGAATTTCTCATATGAGAGAAACCATGTGTTTTTTAACTTTCTATGTCTGACTCATTTCACTTAACATTATAGCTTCAAGATCCATCCTTTTTCCAGTAAATGACATGGATTTATTCTTTTTATGTCTAATCAAATTCATATATATATATGAATCTCACATTTTCTTTATCCATTTACCTATTGATGGGTATCTAACCCTTTTCAAGAGCTCAGTTATCATGAATTATGTGTAAACATGAATATGCACTTATCACTGTAGTATGAAATCTTTATGTTTAAGAATCATCGAACTTTTTCACAATAGCTATATCATTTTATATTTCTACTAGCAACACTGGAGAATGGAATCCAATTATTCCACATCCTCAGTAATACTAGTTACTTAATATTTGTCTGTTTGTTTCTAAATAGTTTTATCTTTAGAGAATTTATCGCACTATTCTTGTCTTCTTGGCTTATTTAGAGCAATTGAGAAATTATCTGAATCTCTTGGTGGCATTTGAGGTAGAAGTGTCCTTTCTGAGTTTCCTGGTGCTTTTAGGTGGGCAAGGAGGCAAGGATATCTTCTGTCTGTCTCTCTCTCTCTCTCTCTCTCTCTCTCTCTCTCTCTCTCTCTCTCTCTCTCTCCCTCTCTTTCTCCAGAAACATAGGGTATTTCAAGGATGGATTCTTATTGTAACTAGGTTCCCTTTGCCAGAGTTGCCTACTCACTGATTTTGGAGAAAGAGGAGAGGCTCAGAGCTGCAAGGATAAAGAGGCTTCCCTACATACTCAGGCTTCTTTAGGGCTCCAAATTGCTAATGCTCCCTGACTATTCAGTGTCTTTATGTAGTGATGATTTTTCATTTAAGAATTTTGTGTAAATCCCTAAGTAAGACACATAAACATTATTACTAGTAAACTTCACAAATCTCTATTCCATAGGTAAAGAAATTGAAAAATTTAAAAATTAACTTATATAATCTAAAATCAGATTGTCTGTAAATGGATGGAATGAAAATGTAGCATGAGGACAGCCTCCTAAGTCACCACTCCTTTGTTTGTAGCAGCCTTCTTTGAAGACACAAAATTTCTAATGAAAAGTATGAAAATGCAACCCATGACAGGTCCTAGGTTCAATCTCCAGTAGCAAAACAGAACAAAACAAACAAAAAAATCTTTCTTTGTATAACAAAGTGCCAGAGAAATAGCTTAATGTTATAGCCTATATTATCAAATGTTTGCTGCAGTGATAGTAACAATGTCTTTTAACAAAATAATGCATTGTTATCAGCTCATTGAACTCTAATAGAGAACACTGCTTTCAAAGACAATAATGTATTTTGTACTACAGTGACTTCTGCCCTGCTCCCTGCTGTGTTATTTTCTTTCTTCCAAGCTGACAGAAGCATTCAACAAAATGAGGAAATAGTGGAGGGCACAGCTGAATCAAAATTTGAAACAAACAGCCAAAGATAAGTGTGTCACATGAGAACAGCTCTTAATTGTTCTCTGATAATTCACTCAAAATATAATGATGTTGCTAGAAAGAATGAGCTAGTTTCTTGCAGATTAAGAGCAAATCATTTGTAGAAGATGAAAGGCCATCTAGCTTTTGAATAGACAGAGAAAAGAACTGCAAGAACATGAAATTACTTTTTTGCCTGATAAGACATTTATCTGTGTTTCTCTATCCTCATGCTAAATGAGGTCTAGAAGATAGAGTCCTTTGAAAGCAGAAATGGCATTAGGTTGGAATTCTCTTCCAACTGTTCAGAAGACAGACATAAGTAAGCACTGGAGTGATTCTGATTACTAATGAAGAGACTTCTTTTGCAAAAATCATCTTAACTAGAGTGCTTTTTTTTTCCTCCTGAAAAATGCCCAGAACTTCTTACCAAAAGCCAAGCCTGAACTGCATATATATATATATATATATGGAAATGTATAAGCAACCTTCTTTAACAGGAAGAATTTGGAACCCAGAATATATTAGCTCCAACCATGAGTCTAGTGTTCACACAGATTTCAAAGCAGATGGTCATGGTAATTTGCTTTCAAGATGTCTAAAATCTTACTAATTCACTTGCTTTTTGGAATGCTTCACTCTCCTGTCAGGAGTCTAATATTATAAAATGGATGTTGCACTAAACTTAACTATCTGAAATTTTCCATTTGCCCTTTGTGGCCCCTAGGGTGTGGGATCTCCACTTATGGATGATCTCTCCAGTATTCCTGTCTTTCCCTCTAAGCTGGACAGTCAATCATTGTTAATGTTTGGTGGAACTTAGAGACACGAAAGTCTTTTCCTGAAAAGGCACAAGTAGGCTTTTATGTATTTTCAGAGTTAGTAATAAAATGTTTTTTGGAATAAGGGAGGAACCACATGGCTTCCAACAGGGGTGTTCTTTGAAATATGGACCTATCAGATATTGTAAGATAGAAACTCAGGATGAGGACTAAAATGGAAGGGTTAGGCTTTAAATAAAGTACACACATGTTCGATAACCACACTCCTGGGCTCTCCAGCAAATTATAAACCAGAATAAAAAACAGTGGGAAAAACACACAAAAGTTAGACTTCCTCTAGAGTCCAATGTAATACCCAACAATAGAATCAGGAAATTAGTTATTAGAACTGACCCCAAGCAGCGAAGGCAATTCCAGTATTCTTGATAGAAACTTAAGTCTTTCAAGGGGACTCAAATAGCTTTGGAAATAAGTAAGTCTAAACTATCTGGGGGGAATAGTATTCTGATTTTAGGCTTTTGAGAACCCACAAAATAAGTTCAGTTAAATATAAATGTGGGTTAGAATTCAAGAAAACAACTCACCATTTGTGATTCAATAAAAACATCAAAAATATTTAGGCTAATGATACTTCAGATACTGGTATTATTAGATTAAAATGTAAAATAACTATGTCTGAAATGCTGCAGGCATAAAATCCATAAAAACTGATCAAGTAAAAGTGAAAAGGGCTGTCAAAGACACTCCTTGGCTTTGTTTCTTCTAACTTTTAGGTGATTTTGATCAACTTAGAAAAGAGAAGAAACAAAGGTGTGTGTGTGTGTGTGTGTGTGTGTGTGTGTGTGTGTGTGTGTGTGTAGCATGCATATTGTATGTGGCATGGTATGCGTGTTTCTGTGTATAGGTTTGTAAGAATGACTAAACTAAAAACATACTAGATAATTCCTGAACCCAGATCCAAGTGAAACCTGAAGCTTCAGAAAACAGAAAAATATACTACAAACATAGCAATTCACAGAAACATGGTACAGTTGTCAGAAGTCATTACTGATAGAGAACAGCACTCATAATGGTAAAAACTTAATTTTCCAGGGTTGGAGTCTAAATGTTCCCTACAATTCTTGTGCTGAAATGTAATCCTCACCGTGGCAGTATTAAGAAGTAGTAGGGCCTTTGGGGAAGTGGTTGAGTCATGAGAGTTTCACCCTCACAACTTGATCAGGCCTTATAAAAAGTTTAGAAGGGGTAGACTAGGCGCATTTCCTCTTCCATTTTTCTTGCTGTGCAAGGACACAGAATTTGTTTCCTCCCGAGTGTCTACCATTTTAGAAACCAAGACCAGGCTTTCACAGGCGCCAAAACTGCTGGTGTCTTCATCTTGGACTTCCAACTTCTAAACTGTGAGATATAAGGCTTTTTAAATAAATTAACCTCTGATTTTTTACAGTGATACAAATGGATAAAACAACTCAGAAGAGGTAACAATAAGTAATTTGTATAAATTTAGTAGCAATCTAAAATATATTTCAAAATATTTTGTAGAACTGAACATTTACAGAGCTGAAGTGAGAAATAGACAAATTTAAAATGAGAATGGTATTTTTCAAAGTACAAAGCGACAAATCTACAAATCTCAAATAAAAAACATTTTGGAAAATCCTATATATTGAGAGCTAAGAAATATTCCTTGAATTTACCTCTGGCCTTAAAGAGACAGTCATAAAATTGGGAAATATTTTCACTGAAGAAGATATACTATTTTCAAAGCTTGCATGTATTTTTGAATTATTGTTATACTTTATTGGTGTGTGTTAATGTTACATGATGATGAGATTTCTCTCCTTTAATTAATTATCTTTCCAGTTTCTCTATAATAGAAAACATACAATGTTTAACTTTCTCTGAGTCTGGCTAATTTCAGTTATCAAGTTAGTTTCTAGTTCCATTCATTTTCCTGTGAATTATTTGATTTCATTCTTCTAATGGTATTTTTGTATTTAGTCTTTTTGAGAAATCCACACAATGACTTCTACAGTGGTTATACTAGTTTATATTCCCATAAAAAATGCAGGACGGTTCCTTTCCCCTTGAGTCCTTGACAACATTCATGGTTTTTGTGGTCTTGATGATAGCTGTTCTGTGAGGAGTGAAGTCAGTTATCAATGTAGTCTTGATCTGTGTTTCTCTAATGCTAGCAAGGTTGAATATTTTTCATATAATATTTGGATATTTGAACTTGTACTTTGAGAAGCGGGTTTTCTCTTCATTCGCCTAGTTTTTATTATTTGTTATTTTTTACAAGTTAATTTTTTAAAGTTTTTTCATATTGTAGGTGTTAACCTCAATCATAAGAATAACTAACAAAGATTTCTCTCCCATTCAGTGGACTGTCTCTGTTTGTTTTGTTTGCCAGTCACAAGCTTTTAAATTTTATGCAGTCTCATTTGTTGATTCTTGATATTATTTCCTGTGCTTTTATTTTTATGTTTTATTATGCAAATATTTTTATTGGATACATATTAACTAACATATTAGGAATAAAAGTCCTAGTATTAGAACATAATAAGTAAAGATATAAATGGAATGAACATAAGACTAAGTATGTGTTATTTACATTCATATATCACATACAGTTACTAAACTGCTCTTTTAGTATTCAGTTATTTAAAATTGTAGAGTTGCTATGCCATGTAAGTATTAGTTTGAACTTTATACACATTTTTCCTGCTGGTATTTATTTGTTGGGAGAATAAAACTTTACTGTGTGTCTAGGTGGATATGATTTAACAGTGATGTTTTTATTCAGGAAGTCTTTTCCTATTTCTATGGCCTCAAGCCTTTCCCTTATTTGTCTTCCATCAGTTTCAATGTTTCTGGTTTAAGATACAAGTCTTTGATCCAGTTTGATTTGACTGTAATAGAGGATAAGTGATAGGAATCTAGTTTTAATTTTCTGTATGTGGAATCTCCATTTTTCTGAGTATAATCCTTAAAAGAGACTGTATTTTCTCCAGTATATATATTTGGACATTTTTTGCCAAAAATCAGATGACTGTAGATGCTTGAGTTTGCTTATGTGTCCTCTATTCCATACAGTTGGCCTACAGTTTTATTTTATAGCAAGGCTATGCCATTTATGTTACTGTGGCTTTATACTATTATTTAAAATCCAGTGTAACAACACTTCCTGCATTGTTCTTTTTCATCACGGCTGCTTTGGTGATTCTGGGTATTTTCTGATTGCACATGAAATTCAAGATTTCCTTTTCTAATTCTTTAAAGAATATTGTTCTTATTTTAATAGGGATTGCATTAAATCTAGAGATTTTGATAAGTTCATGTTAACAGTGTTAGGCCTGTCAATCGAAGAACAAGGAATGTCTTCTTATTTTCTAATATCCTATTTAATTTCTTTCTTTAGAGTTCTGTAATTGTTAATATAAAGGCCTTTCACCTCTTTGGTTAAATTGATTTTTAGGTATTTAAATTTTGAAGTTATTGTGAATGGAATCATTTTTATGATTTTTTTTCTTGGTGGGTTCATTTTTGCATACAAAAACATCATTGATTTTTTTAAATTGATTTCATACCCTGCAGCTGTGCTGATTTCTGGTGGGTTTTTTTGGTCTTCTATATAAAGAGTTGTTTCACTTGAAAATAGCAATAATTTGACTTTTTCTCTTATTTGTATCTCTTTTGTTTCCCTCTCTGGCCTGATTTCTTTGGCTAAAATCTTGACATATGAACTGGAATGGTGATATTGAATACACTAATTATAAAGTCATTCCAGACTTTGAGAGAATGCTTTCAGTTTGTTTTTCCATTTGACATGATGTTGGCTAGGAGTCTGTCATATATGGCTTTTTATTATTTTCTTTTTTAAAAATTTTAAAATTTGTGCATGATTGTGACACACAGTGATTACATTAGCCTGATACATACACAAATCTCCTCTTGATCCTTTTTATTCACCTTGCTCCCTGCTGTCTCTTTGCCCTTCACCTCAGAACCCCTTCTTATCTCTACAGTGTCCATTTCCCTGATTCTTAACCTAGCCCTTTTATTTTACCTTTTAAATTTTTTATATTTTGAGTCTCTCATATCAGAGAAACCATGTGACTTTTAACCTTTGTGACTGATTTATTTCACTTAGTATTACTTTCTCAAAATCTATCCATTTTTTGACAAATGATTCGAATGCAACTCCTTTATCACTGAATGGTACTCCTTTATGTACATGTATCATCTTTATTCACTCATCTCCTGATAAGCACATAAACCCCTTCCATGGTTTAGCCATTGTGAATGTGCTGTTATAAACACAAGTATGCATTTACCACTGTAACACAATATCTTTAGGTCTTTCAGGAAGATACTCAGGAGAGATAGAGCGGGGTCAAATGAAATTTCTGTTTTCGGTTTTTTGAGAAGTCTCCATACTGATTTACATAATGGTTGTTCTTGTTCCATTTTAGTATCAGGGTAATGCTAGCTTCAGTAAATGAATTTGGCCATGTTCTTTTTCTATTCAAGTGAAATAGTTTGAGGAGTATTAACCTTAATTCTTCCATGAAGTTCTTTTAAAATTCAGTGATGAATCCATCTACTCCTGAGATTTTCTTTGTTGGTAGGGTTTTTATTCCTGCTTCAAATTCATTAACTGTAATAGGAGTGTTCAGAGTTTTTGGTACTAGGGATCAAACTCACAACCTCGTACTTGCCAGGCAGATGCTGTGTACCTAGGATTCTACCCATTTCTTTTACGCTCTCCTATTTTATTTATTTATTTAATGGGTCTTGCTATATAGTTGAGATATGGCTTGATGTTACTATGTAGCACAGGCTAGCTTCAAACACATAGTGATACTCTTGCCTCAGCCTTCTAAGTGCTGTGATCAAAGGCGTGCATTACCACACCTGGCTCTTCAATTACTGGAATATGACTATTTAAAGTGTATGTTATTGGATTATAGCAAAAGAAGTCACAGAAAAGACTAGAGATTAAATAGTACTCTTAATTAATCAATGGGTCTCACAAGAAATCAAGGAAAAATGAAAAATTTCCTAAAACCAAATGACAATGGCCTAACAACATATCAGAACCTATGCAACACAATTAAACCAATCCTAGAGAGAAGTTTATAGCATGAATGCCCACATTTCAAAAGCAGAGCAAACTCAAGTTAGAAACCTAATGACACACCTCAGTCCTAGAAAAGTAAAAGCAATCTAAATTCAAAACTGGTACAAGGAAGGAAATTATAAACACCAGAATGGTAATTAATGAAACTGAAACAGAAAAAGGAAACACAAGGAATCAGTGAATCAAAGAATTGTTTCTTAAAAGGATAGGTAACACAGATAAACTCTTAGCCAAACTTACCAAAAAAGGAAGGAAAAGACCATTATCACTGCAGTTAGAAATGAGAAAAGCAAAATTCTATAGCTGTTTTCAACTGAGTTTTGTCATGAAGGGGTTTTTCATTGTGTCAAAGTCCTTTTCAGCATTTATTGAGATACTCATGTGATTTTTATCTTTGATTGTATTTGTTAATGTATTATGTTTTATTAACTTTTGTAAGCTGGGCCATTCTTGCTTCCATGGGATAAAATCAATGTGGTCACTTTTCCTTGATCAGTTTTTATGGATTTTTATGCCTGCAGCATTTCAGACATAGTTATTGTACATTTTAATCTAATAATACCAATATTAATATGATGTTAAATTAATGTTAGTGAAGATCTTAACACCTATATTTATCAAACATAATGGTCTACTGCTTTTCTTTCTGTTGAAACCTTATCTGGTTTTGGTATCAGGGTGATATGAGCTTCACAGAATGAATTTGAGGGGAGAGCTTCACTTTTTATTATATGGAAAAGTTTGAGGAACATGGTATTAGCTCTTCTTCAAGGGATTGATGGAATTTAGCTATAAATCTGTCTGGCTCAGGGCTTTTCCTAGTTGGTAGAGCTGCAATTGCCTTTTTAATCCCATTGCTAGTTGTTGATCTGTTTAGATTTTGTATGCCTTCTTGACTCAATTTAGTTTAGACATATGTGCTTAGGAATTTATTTCTTCCAGATTCTCCAATTTGTTGAAATATAAATTTTGAAAAATTTCTGAAAGTCTTCTGGAGCTCCGGAATATCTTTGTAGTTTCATATTTTCTAGTTCTAATTTTATTAAGTTGAGCTTTCTTACTCTTCCTTTTGATAAGTTTGGCTAAGAGTTTATCAGTCTTGCTTATTCAAAAGACCAGTTTTGATACAATGGATTTTTTCCCCTAGTTTCAATTTCATTTCTACTTCAGTCTTTGTAATTTCTTTCCTTCTATTGACTCTGGGTTTGTTTTGTTCTTGATTTTCTAGAACTTCAAGATACATGATTAGTTTATTTATCTGAACCCACACTTGTTTTTTCTATTGTAGATATTCATAGCTATAAACTTTCCTCATAGAATTACTTTCATTCTATACTACAGATTCTTATATATAGTATTCCTAATATCATTTGATTTTAGAAATTTGAAAATTTCTCTCTGATTTTTTTAACAATCCATAGAAGAGTTAATAATATATTGTCCAATCTCCAAGTGTTTGTGTGGTTTCTGTTACAATTATTTTTAGAGTCTACATTTTGCTCCAATGGAATATGTGATACTGTTTCAATGATTTTGTCATACTTGATTTATGACCTAAAATACAGTCTATGTTGGAGAAAGTTCAGTGGCACGTTAAAAGGAAAATGCATTTTACTGTTAAGAAAGAGACTATGCATATGAGTTTATTAAATAAATTTGATCAATATTGCAGCTCATGGTATACAGAAAATGACCATCAAATTTGAGTCTACTACCTGAAATGAAAATTTATCCTGGGATCAACCTACACAAACATGGTGGCCCCAAGTTATTTTCACTATTATAGGATGTTAATGTTTTTCTAGTCATACAAGCCAAATGGTCCTAAAATGATATTTTATGAGCCCCTGTCTCATATTTCCATGCCTGTTATAATTCCCCTGCCTGATATAATTTTCATTTTTTCCCCTAATCTTGGCATAGACAGATCTTTTAAATCTTTTTCAGAAATGGTAAGGAAGATGAGAATCAGGATCTGGTGTAGAGCAGTCAGATTTTAAAAAGCTGTGCATTCATGCAGTTTATTTTAATGTAATTTATGTCGTTATTTCCTTTGATGAATGTGAACCTCTAGGCAGATGAGTGAGACTTGAATGCTAGATTCCAACATTCTGTCTCACGGGAATCTTGGAAGGTGGATAAGCTGAGAGTAGCCATCAATCATGTTGTTATAAGATTTGGTTCTAAGGAGTTTTATCTAATACAAAATCAGTGGAATAACACAAAATTTACCAAGGATAAGGTAAAGGAACGAATTGGCCAAGCTACTTTTTGTTGCCTTAAATACTAAATAAATATTTGAACATTAACTGTGTGTAAATCATTGTATTTAAAGAGATACATTCTAAAAGTTAATTTTAGTAAAAACAATAAATTCAAGTCTACTAATCAGCATTAGACACATTACAAATCTTAAAAAGAAAAAGGTTGCTTAACCCTATTTAATTTATTCTGCTACCATAAGTTAGTTTTGTGTATCGTTCTCAGCCACAAGTAACAAAACATTGTTATCACTAGAAATTTGATGAGAGAGGCAAATATTTGCACAAACAAAATTGCTTCAAAAATTTAAACTTGTAAAAACAAACAGGCATGTTTTTAATGCAACAAAGCTCTAACTTTCTAGAAATAACCTTTATTTTTGTACATAGAGGAAATTGACTCTGTCTTTATAGTGTGCTATTGTATTTGTTCAACCGACAATTATGACACTATGTGTCAGGCACAATTTTTGGTGCTGGAGTTAAAACTTAAAATCTGTCACAACACGTTGTTTGGTGGGCTAACTGGTATGATAGAAAAGTGAGCAGCTATTATTTTCTAGTTTAGCCTGATCAAGTTATACTAAATTCAATCACTGATGACTGAACGCAGGTTAAAGAGAGTCTTAAAAATGATTTAAGATTTATCAGGCAAATGGCAGAATGGGGATCTGAAGTCATTCATGAAGCAAATTTTAAAAAATCACTCATCTTGCTATTCAGAAAATAAAAATACTAGATGATCCAGTGGGTCCCTGGAGGAACTTGATCCTTAACGTTTCCTGACCCCAAGAAGGCTAGGAACTCAGCTGTTCTTCGTCTTTGTCAGTACCAGTCTTATTTCCCTCGCATTCAAGTCTATGTATTTTATTCCTAGTGTCTCTATATGTTGTGTAAGTTCTAAACATTTTAATTTGAATCAGCCATAGATTTTAAGAATTCTAAGAAGTATGAAGAGTAGTAATAAATCCTCCCTAACTTTTTAAAATTTTCAAAAGAGGCAATAAAATAAATTGGATTTTCCATCTCCTAAAGACATTTATGTGTTAAAAATACCCCCTATAACCCAAAGGTATTCCTCATAACTCGTAAGTTTACACTACAGTTTATTGCAGTGAAAAAACACCCACATGGTCCTGAGTACATATTCAATTTATGAGCATCAAAGGAAGATTTAGATTTAGATACATTAAAATGTGTTTTCTGTGTTATAATGGTATACAACCACATAAAAGTAATCTACAAAACACCTTGTTCTACCAAACAGCTGTGGGAGGTCTTGAAGTAGAAATTATCTCAGTTTGGGAACATCAGAGTAGACACAAACATAGATTAGAAATAATCTTAATTCATTTTGAAAAATTGAGGATTTAAAAAGGCTACTTCTACCAGTGGAAAGAAAGATGGAAGACTGTCAATAGTTGAGCACTGTTCAGAATTCTGCCTGGCTTCCAGAAATTTTATTGGTAACAGATGTCACCCTACAAAGTGAAATGATCTTATTAGTAGATGTTTCTTCAAATGAAACACACAGTGACAAAAATGATTCTTCAGTGGATTCTGAGACTTAGGAAAATAAATATTTGATAAGTTGAAAAATATGATATAGTCTTCAAATTTTGTAAGTAGAGAACAATTCAGAAGGAATTTTCTAGAGTACTTGAAAAACTTTATAATTATAATTCATTTTGAGATCATTTTGATAAACAGGAAACAGTGGCTGATGAAAAGATTACACAAATGAAAGCAGGTCTACACATTTTTTGTTTGTTTGTTTCTTTCTTTCTTTCTTTCTTTTTTTCTTTTTTTTTTCTTTTTTTTTTTTTTTTTTTTTGGAGTTCAGTTCAGTTCTTCGCCTGTTTATTTTTGGATGATCAGAAGTAACAAAACCAGAATTTTGATTAAGGAATGTAAAGAATTAAGCAGTATATGCTTTGAAAAAAGGAAAACTAGTATAACTTAAAATAATAAATTTCACTTTATACTCTTATCTGTGAAGCTTTTCAAAAAATTTCTGATATTAGAAAAGATTATATTATTTGAAGTCACATATCTAAGTGATTATGCATAGAAGCTTTTTCAAGGAGAAAACTTTATAGAATGATAGAATGTTAGTGAAAAAGCATATCATATGGCATTATATAATACTTTTGATGAAATTGATTCTCAATGAGTGTTCCTCGATTTTTGTTGAACTATAACTTTGCGAGGGGTAAGGTAAGTGCAGTAGGGCCCACCAGGGGGCAGCAGAGGCTGCAGGATTTCAAGACCTGACCGTGGCTCCACCAGCTGAGAGGGGGCACTGTTCTTGCATTGTTCCTCCAGTTCTGAACATGGGTCAACCGGAGGTGATCATCAGAATGGACAGGAATTTATTTTATTTTATTTTTGTCTTTCTGTACCAGGGAGGTATGTCGTGAGGGGGTTGCATGGCGAGGGCGTGTCTAAGTTCCCAAAACTACTCTTTATAGTCCTGCGTGACAACAGATAAGAGAGAAAGCGAGAAAGGGCTTTCTCTGCAGTGGGCAGCAAAAACCGTTGATCCCCAAGGTGATGTATCCTTTCCCACGATTGATCTTAGAGTAACTGCAGAAATACGGACAAAGGTTACAATATATGGAAGATATATAGAGTCATTTGGGCGTATATTTCTTGTCACGTGATAGGAAGTCAAAACCAGCTGAACTCTTTTTCCTGGTCAGCTAAGGGGAGTACATACTGAGCTAACCTTCGGTAGGTTTACCTCAGCTTTAAATTGAACTACTCTGAGCTCTATATTTTGTTCTGTCTCTCCAATTGTGGTTGTTACCTTCCCTCTAATTTATGTCGAAGATTTAAATATTCACTGAGTTCTTTCATTACTAAATTTTTAATATATGCATTGAAAGCATATATGATAGTAGTCAGTGTTAGAAGTCTTCATTCTAACTCAAATGTAGTCTTTTTGTGGTAGAATCTCTTGCAAATTACTGTTTTTTTCATTACACTGGAGTGTATAATGTTTCTGTGCATTTTCCAAGATCAAATACAAGAAAACACCCACTTACTTGGATCTTTAGCAGAGCCCAGTCTAGAGGATCAAATAAAATTTGGGATAGCAAAGAGAAATAAACATAGAGGTTATTAAAATTGTAGATAGTACTACTTATAAGACAAAGTTTGTTTCTGGCTCACAAGTTTCATTTTATTCAAAAAAATTCTTCAAGAACAAAATAGATGAATAGATTACTCTCCTCTTGTAATCATTACTTCTTCTTCCAACTCCTCTCCCACCCAGTTTAAGAATGTTCAAGTTTTGTTCTGAGTGGATTGAGGATGTTAAGTGGTTTTAACTGGGAAAGCTCAACTTGATTTACATTTATCACAGAGGAGTGTGACTCGTCAGTAGTGGATGGATAATGAGGAGAGAAGAAAAGCAAGAACATCAACTAGGAAGCTAAATGGTGACTCAGAGAAAGATGATGTTTCTGGGATAAAGATGATGATGCTCATTTTGGTGTTGCTTGGAATTATAATCATCTTCCTTCAATGACTTCTCTGTAAAGAACTACTTATTTTGTTATACCACCCGTCTCTTTGCTTTTCACCCATAAAAATACATAAAATTAATCATAAATAAGTTGTCAAATGCCTGAGTCCAGACTATTCATGGTCCACGTTGTTTGGTGAGCAGAAGTCAGCAAGAAGATTTTGATGATGATTCTCACTGTAGAATGTATTTTGTAAGGATGTATTTGTGCCTGGTATTGGACTAAATGGAATGTTTCTTAGAATTCTGCCTTCTTGGTAGTCTGATAATCTAATTAAATGCAAGACAGATCAAGATTTTGCAGGTGACAGAGCAGCAAGAATTTCTCCTAGACTGGAGTGGATAAATAAACATAAAATTAGGCAGAGCAAATGAGAACTATTTCCTTAGCAGGCAACAAGAAAAGGACAATGTGACATTTCCTTTGTGAGCCAAGAGTGTTCTGATAGTTTCACCGTCTCTTGTCATGAGCTTTATAGATCATAAAAGATAAAAAGAGGCTTAATCTCAGGCACTGTCAAAACACAGGAGAACAGCACAGCAAGTCTGTAAAGAGGGGGATGTTGGAGAGTATGCCTTTTACCTGTGAATTGGTCCAGGCCATCTAATAGGCTGTGCGTCTCATTCTCCTCTATTTGGATTAACTTGAGATCTCAAGTTTATCCAAAGAATTTTGAAGAATGCAAATGCAATTTTGAAGAAGGGACTCTCTGGGAGCTCTTCTTACCATCAAATAAGACTTGCATTGTCATGTGGCTGTGTTGTTACATACTTGCATGTGTCATACAAACATTTGAACTGCTCACCTGCTCCTGCCCTTTTTGTCTGATTTGTACTCAAAATTGCCATTCTCACATTATCTTAACTCACCCCAGTCAGCAATTGCTACTGTTTTGTTTTTATTTTAGGGGTTGCTTTCATACTGACCATCTATTTCCTAATATAAAGTTGACAGTGAATTCTACAAAGCTTTTTTGTGTAGAGCTGACACTATGCTGAGCAAAGCCAACTAATAAGTTGTTCAGTCTGAACATGGCTTCTGCGTGGGCTGTGATAATGTCTTCCCACACTGCTAGATACATGCTAAGTTTTTGTTTCATTTGATTGAAAACTCTGGGAGAGACACTTTGCAGGGGAACTTAGCCTGAAGTTATTTTCTGTCTACAAAACTCGGTATTAATCAGTATTCCACCCTTTCTGCTCTCCTGGGACAATCCCAAACATCTGTAAAAGGTGCATTTGATCACGTAAGTACAGGCAGTGAGCAGCATGGATCTAGGCTGTGGGAAGTATAAAGGGAAGAAGCAAAAACGACAAAAAGCCAACAAGAACAACTCTTTCTGAGCTAAGCAATTGCCGTGAACTTGAGGATTTTCTTAATTAGTCTGTAAATTCTGAAATAAAGAAAAGGTGCTTCCTTTATAAAGTGCTGGAAAACAGTGAGGCAGATGTTTTGATTTGGAGCACAGAGACTTATTAGGAAAGACAGAGAAAGAATGATAAAGAAAATCCTGCCATGTGGAGTTTACTGAACTTAATGAGAAAATGTTCAAGTTAGCATCAAAACAACACTACCTTGAAACTTCGAGTGCACAGTGTGGGTGAATTCTCATTATGTTAGTAAAAAGTTATATGAAATGTAGAATCCTAAATCACTAGCTCAAGTGTTACTAAAAATGCAAGCAAGTGGATTCAATCAACAATTGAAATCAGATTTTCAGGCCCAGTATGTATTTCAGCCACACAGATTGATCCTTTGTTGAATAAAGAATTTTAATGTCTCTAGTGTTTTCTACAGTTAATTCATGCAAATACAAAAGCTAAGTTTGGGCAGACTTCATTTGGACTTTCCCTAGGAATATTTGAATTAATAGAGCAATAATTCCAAGTACAAGATGAAATATTATATAACTGTATAATTAATTATTGACTTGAAATACATAAACTTGACGCTTTAATCTTGAGTACTTTCAGATGGAGAGCCACAAAGATTTGGTCTGTATATGCTCAAAGGAAAATGGCACAGCCAAGTCTTTTATTTATGGGATAAGAAGAGTGGAAGGAGCCATCCAAGATAAGGCAAATATTTGTGAGTAAATTAGACCATATCACTTTAAACTTGTTCTTTGGTTCATAGCCCAGTGTCCGCTTTTCAAATGCTACTCTTACACGTAAAGGCAAGGTAGCAAGAAGATTTTTGGTATAGAATAAAACTGTGGCACACAGATAGTATTGTGTCCCTTGCATGTCTAAAACAAAGGTTCTAGCGAACATGTTGAATGTTTTTCCACATGAAAATATTTAATTAATTAAATGCCGTATTAAATAAGTTTTAAAACAAATTCCATTAAAGTAAAAAGGATACAAATTTAGGAGTTACAGTTTTTAAATGGCCCACATAGACAATGACTTAGACAATTATTTTCTAAAAATAATTGTATCTTTAAATTTAATGCACTACTGAGGTATGAATTAGCAAAATCCTAACAGTTGGAAAAAATCTCTCAAAGAAAATAATGGGTTTTTTTCTTTGTAAAAAATATTATAACGAAGAAAGGAGAGTTAATAGACTGCAACAGATTTAAGAATATATCACCCAATTTTAAGATATGGAGTTTGTTTCAATTGAGATATCAAAATTATAAATAAAATTGTATAGTACTTATAAGAAAAATTTTAAAATTCAGACATTGACTGTAAATTTAATAATATTAAATAATTATTTGTTTTATTACAATGTGATGATGTTTAAAATGAAGAGAGTCAGTCATTTCCAAGTACATACAGACTTTTCTGCAGATAAAATAAATTACTGGATTTGAGCAATGGAAAAGTTTTCGAGTAATGGGATACTTGATTTTACCTACTTTCAAGTATTTCTGTTAAAAACAAGATTTTTAGTTTGTTTTCAATTTTTGTTGATATTTATAAATGAATGTATTTTAGAGAAAAATCTTTTTTACTAAAAAACTGAAGGAAAGAAACATACAGTTTGTAAAAGAAAATTTGTTTCAATTATTTCTATTTTCATTCAGAGCAGAATTTCTTGAAGTTGGCCCATTTCTCCATGTAAGCTTAATTCTTTATCATCATAAGGTTCATTAGGTATTTTTTTTGTCTCTTCTGAGAGAGGATAAATATTATTGCCCCTTTATAACTGCAGGACTGTTTTTGTAAGATGCTACCTGATATACATCTGGCAAATAGCAAGACAGAGATCTTAGTTGGGTTTCTGTGGGGTTGCACTGCTAGGTGAATCTCTTCTTATAACTCTTGATAGGCAAAGACACTCAAGTGAGTCCACAGTCCCTCACTGGTGAACACACACTATTTTCTGTACTTTCCTCTCCCAAAGTGAGTTTTCATATTACATCTGTGAGATAATATGCTGTATACACACTACCTTTTTAACTATCAACCATTAACACTTTAAAGTACTAATGGTTGATGAATTAAAAGTAGACATCATAGAAAAAATAATGGAATAACAAAATAAAAACCAGCATCAACACAATATAGAGATTTCACAGAGAAAATAAAATAGAACAATAAATGACAAGGAAGTCAGTATAGAGACTGGGCACCAAATAGATATATGGTAGGTCGGGGCATCTAGTAGCCTAACTCACACACTTATATTAGGGAATAAAAGATAAAGATGGAATGAGAAATCAGTTGAAATTGAGGGCTTTGACAGAGCTATCTAGAGACCATCAATCCAGTAAGTGGTTGCTTCAACAGTAGTACATAGATGCACCACCTTGGATAAATTGATTTTTTTCATTCAGTTAAGATTATTAATTGACTCTGCTATGCACTGTCCCAAGCACCAGGAATGCAGCAAGGAACCAGCAGAAAATAGGTGCCTACAATTCCCTACTTGTGGTGTGTATCCATTAATTATTATTGCATTCAGGAATGGCGGCTTAGTATCCTTTTGCAGGAATGGTGACTTTGATGAGACTAGATATGAAGGAAAAAACATACGTACCATTTCAAAGCTAAAGAAAGCAGTAGAAGTGGCACTTCTCCCCAGTGAAGGCTGGCAGTGCTCTCCCTGCATCCAGACATAAATCCTAGAATAACTCAGGCTTATCTTACTCTCAACACAGAAAGTATAAAATAAACATTTCTAAATCCAGGAAGGAGCTGCAGAGAATGTGTGGCAATGTTTTGCTTTCTCTCATGTTTTGACTCTTTCACCTTTTATCTTTTTCCATGAAAATGAGTCTTGAACAACTCAGGTGGCTTTTAGTTAAGAAGGAGGCATAAAGATGTGCAAGAGACCAAACTAAGGCAATTATGTGTACTTTAAGTTAATTAGAAATCTTTGTTAAGAAATGAATATGCCTCCTGAATTCCATGAAGGAAGGAGCCATTTCTGTGTTTCTATGATGGATTCTCAAGGACCTAGCACATTTTCTAGTAAGTATGCATAGACATTTTTGAATGGATTGATGATAATGACAAAGATTTTATTGCTGCTAAGGAAAATGAAGTATATAAAAATGGTGATCAGTGTTGTATGATTGCATTTCTTCAGTCTATTTCCTGTGCAGTTCAGTCTTGGGGATCACCTCTCTATGAATTCATGCCTATTTGGTTTTTCAGACCTCTTAACATGTGCTAAACTAGGGAGAGATTCTTTTTATCCATTACACTATGTAAACCAGTATTAGATATATGCATTAATTGTGCATTAAATATTAGTAGTGTTCAATAAATACTTGAGATGTTGAACTGAAAATGTTTTTTTTTTCCATTAGTAAGGATTCAAAAATAAACCAAATAAGCTTCATGTTAACTCTTGTTAGTTCATTGTTTAGTTATCTCTTTGGAGGAGTATCAAGAGTCTGTGCTTTTCCTTTGACTGACTAGACAAGCTCCAGTGTAACTCAAAGAGCTGAGAAGTCTAAATTAAAGGGCACTTTAGCACATAGAAATGTAATACACTGGCCTCTGTATTTTATGAAGGACTGTAGAATGAGATGATGGGAAGACAAGAAGTAGCATGTATTGGGTGGCTGTTTGGAAGGTGCCTGTCCTTTGGTGTCACAAGTCAAGAGCTTACCTTTATATTTACATTTTCCTCTTTCTCCACTACTCTGTGCATGTTCCTGGATGGTAGATGTTTGACATAGTCACATTCACCAGTGGATGGTGGATGATCCAGGTAACTGTGGCAGAATATGGGTAATGATTTGAAATCAAGGTGCATCTCCCTTACCCAGAGTCGTTCATAAAAAATGAATAGAAGTATACTTGTGTGAAATGAAAGTTCAGAAAGACATCTTGATTAGCAAAGCTGTGAAAATCAGAGTAAATGCTCAGATGTGTTTATTTGGAGCACTTCTCTTTGAGTGGATTTTTAAATACAATTTAAGATTGTATTTAATGATACCAGATTTACATGACCGTAAGAATTAAGGTAAAAGGTGCACTTAAAACACTCAATACAATGCCTGGTTACTACAAAGGCACACCAGATGACAGCTAATAAAATTTCTCTTTCAACAGAAAAATAATTGAATATTTATATAAAATATATAATAAATTAATACAAAATAAATTAAATATAATATATAAATAATTGAATATCAGTTTTCTAAGATTAGTTAATTGATTTTGCTTTCACTGAAATCTTGCAATGTATAGATATAATATTCTTGTTCAACGACCTGAAAGATATTTTCTTAAGATAAGTGATTATCATCTCTACTACTGTCTCCTGTTCTTGTTCCAAAGGAGCTGGACAAATACAAAGTGGACCATGAAGAAAACTATTGACCCAATGGACCCTTTTCTACCAATGCAGATTGATAACTCAGAGAGGATATAAGTTTTGACATTGATATTAGAACTCAAGGCATGTTGGGGACAGGAATAAGCACTGTTTTCTACAAGCACACATAGTAGTCAAGAAAACCTAGAAAATATATGCAAGAACAAAACTATAAGCACGCAATATGTACCGCACTTTGCCTCAGCCAGTTGGAGTGAGTTTCTGCTACTCATAACCAAAAGAACCTTGACAAAAGCTAAATTAATAATTTTTTCACAGATCAAATAAGTACTTAACTAAGGATTTATATCTTATTAATAGACATTAATTAATGCAACTTGAACTCAGAATTCACAAACGTGTTGACATTTTAAATGTACTCTTCTCTTTCATAAAATAGAGCCATCTGCTAATAGCTCTGATCAAAGTATAAAACATTACTCAAACTAACACAGAGCTTTTAAAATGAAAGTATGAAGAGAATGATTAGTTGATTGTTTAATTGCTCTTCCCTACTATTGAATTAGCCAGCATTTTATCTTTAACTGGAACAATTATAAATAGAAACATTTGCCAGTGAATTTAAAGGTTAGCCACTATGGCATGACTAATGTCTATGGGAAAAATAATCAACAAAGTGCTACATTGTTGCAATGAGTATAATTTATTTTTCCAGTAAATTCTTAGAATACTTAACTCCTCACTTTCTTTAATGAGTTTATAGGCATGTCTAGCACAAAGTAGGAATTTGACTCAAATATCAGTTTCCTGCTTTTACTTTTGCCTGATCAAACATCTCTTTTAGCAACAGCAATACTCTCCATTAATTTAAAACATACTATTTCTAAAATAGAAGAGTTTTTCCTTTGATCATCAGCTTTTACATCCTAGTGACTTTCTTGCATGGGCAGGTATGGAGAGAGAAGCCAGAAGTACTGAGAGTGGCAATTACACTTAAAGTGCTTTGTCACTCAGTACCAACTGTGTCTCTGGGAGCTTAATCTGGGAAAAATCTTCACTGCCCTTGAACAGTTAACCTCAGCATAGTGTTTGCCTGTGCTCAGTTCTCTAAGGCCTTTCCATGTATGTTTCTTTTAAAAAAAAATCAATCTTTTTTTTGGCAAGCTTGAAGCAGTTAAGACTTTACACTTACAATTCTTGTTTCCTAAATGCAATGCTGAAATTTTCCGGTTAAAACATTGATTGCCTGGAGCCAGAAAGCCTTGTCAGATTTGCATCGGTTACAGCATTCTTACCATGACCATGCAATAGAAAAGCATTTGATATACAGTCTGTGTTTCCCAAGCCAAAGCACACATCTGTGTTCCCAGGATGTCCTGATGCAGATGCTGTCTATTTCCAGCCAAGAGTTGTGGTCTGCCATGGGATGTAGTAAAGACCATTCAAAAGCACTATGAACTCAGGCTTGTGTATGTGCCTCTCTGCCACTAGCAATGATTAGTTTGTTTTCTGTAAATTGCTTATTGAATTTTGTGCATGTTATTTCTCTTTGAAGAGGCAAACTTACCTTATGAAGAAAGAGAACACTATTTGTTCTGTATCTTATTGCAACAATTCTGTTCCCTGATACAATGCAGAGCCATATCTCAAAAATTGTGTCATGATTGCCCTACCAAGAACCCTGAATCAGAATCCCCTTACAATTTTTTTTCTTAAATGACTTTCCAAATGACTCTGAAGCAGAGTGAAATTTGAGAATCATTGATTTAGAAAACATAAGCACAAAAATGCTCTCCAATATTACTGATCCTTTGAAATTTTGTGTTTCTTTGAGATGTAGTTAACTCATGGGTCTCTGGCTTCTGCCTAGCTTTAGCATACAATAAAAAGAGATCCCTTGTTGCCATTCATGTCCTCCAGAATGACATTATCTCCATTTCCAAGGTTTCCTTCAGTTGATCCCAAGGTATGTTGGAGAAAGATCATTCATTCCGTAACTTCAACCTCTTAGATATAAATAAGTACTATTCTTAATGTCTAGGAAAAGGAAGGCTTATACTAACTTACTGAATCAAAGTCTTTTATCCATGAGTTTCTATCTGTTCTCTCTCTTACCCAGAATTACTGAACACCTCTAATGACCAGACTAATCAGCAAAGGTATCATTAGAAATTCTAACATGCATTAGATAGATTCTCAAAGAAGGTTATAAGTTTCTGACTGTGATGACACAAACAGATGTGCTAGAGCATCGACATCAGCATTAAGGTGATTCAAATGTAAGTAGAAGGTAATATATATTACAGACATTTGAATGACATAAAATACCTAACACCCAAAATTAAAGGAGAAAAAGTTTATTTTGGCTCTCAGCTTATAGGAATTTCAGTTCATAATCAGCTGGCTCCAAGGCAGGGTGGCATGACAGAGGGGCATTGCAAGCAGAAAAAGCACCAAGCAGCAACAATAGCAGCCCTCTTTCTGTTCCTTATATTCCATACAGGTGGGACATCCTTAACTCTAGCATTGCAATATGAGTCCATTACAGCATCACATCCTTGATCTCAGCATCACACACTGTAGATCCAGCCATCTGTGGGAAGCCCCACCCATGGTCAAATGAGGCTTTGACATAAAGCCATAACAGCACTGTAAACAGCTTAGGTCTGGGGACCAGAGATCTGGCACAAGGGAAGGAATATTTTCTGTCTTTTGTCAAGGATGTGATTGTACTACCACTGAAGAATAACTGAGCTGGTTTATAGCAGAAGCTTTTCTTCTGAGTTTTACTATCCTGTTTCTAGCTGGGTGTGAATCTGAGTTCATAGTTTTCCGAGATGGCAGGGGCAACCAGAAGGTGGAAACAACCCTGGGCTGAATGATTGACCATCAGCATAATTGAGCTCTTCTTAGCTTGGATATCCAGGACAAGGAGTGACCTATGTGATGGAGGAGCCCCCCCCCCCCAGTAAAACCAAGAGTCCTCTTTTAACTTCTCCAATTTTTAGTCATGTCTTCATCAAACTTTTCAGATAGAAACTCCTCTGGTTTGATCCTAAGACAAAACAAGCAAATAGCAAATCTCCAATGCAATATACTAATCATCTCTATCTCTATTGTATATATATATATATATATATATATATATATATATATATATTCTTTTGATTGTCTCTTAGTTATAAATTGTTTTTTCAATTTCATTACAAAGCAGTTGTACATACGCATTGTAAAAAAATTGAAAACATGTCAATATAAAATTTCCAGTCAAAAGGTCAGGATGATCCTTTAGAAATGGTATAGACTATTGGGACTTTGCGTTCTGGTACCTGCAGGAGTTAAAATTATAACACTGGAGAAAGTCTTAGAGAAATCTTGGGTTTTTCATTCATAACTTCAAAACTTGTATTGCTCATTAAGCAGAGAGAATTATTCCTGTCTACAAAATGAACTAAGTAATTAAGAGACCAGGAAGATTAATGGTTTGCAAACAAAAAGGTTTGAGATCTCACTTTACCATGATTGATGGCCTCCAAGTGGAAAATAATAATAATATACCTGTCAAGCACTTAATAGTCTTTAAAAAACAGCCTTGCATTTTCTCATGAGTAAAACTTTTGAAAAGCTTTCCTTTTAAAATATTTTATCAAATCATGTCATTTTTATTTTGGAGTTTTTAAAATGCAATGAAAAGATACGTTTAATTCAACCTCATTAGAGAAATCATAATCAGCATTTTCTAACCAAAGAACAATTGTGGGAGGAAGATGCTTTTCAGCAAGACAAAGAACAATGCCGAGTTTCTGATTTTCAAAGGAATTGCTTAAATAAGATACAAAATGAACTGAGTGGGAAGGAAAAAAACAAGTTATGAAATTTTCTCAAATTTCTTTCAAGTAAAGAAAAGTATATTATAGATTTTAGCAGTGGAAATATTAGGCTAGAATTTTTGAGATTTGTAAATTGAGATTTAAAAACTGTACATTTTCTTTATATTTATGAATCTCAAAATTTAAAACATTTCATTCAATTGGAGGGAAAAATTCAGTTGGCTAAAATAAAATCTTAGTTTTTGCTAGTTTTATGCCATGAATATATCAATACAAATTCAATATTAAAATTTAAGAAATGAAAAATCAAGACTCTCACTAACTTCGTGATTCCTCAATAGCTTGCTTCCTTTTCATGCAGATCAAAATCATATAAAAATCTATTTTAAATTATTATGCCAAATCGTGTTATTTTCAGTTTGGAATCTTTAAAGAGGGATGGAAGATAATTTAATCAACCTCTTTAAAGCATTATTGCTATCTCTAATTAAGGAACAACTTAGGTACAGATGTAGGTAGCTTTCCAACTAATTTAGAAGTAAAGAAATAATTGTATTCTGTGAGTTATATTGCTTTAAGACCACCACGACTATTTAACCTATCATAAATGAATTCATGACAGAAACAGAATTATTAATAAACAAAAAGATTCAAATGAACACTCCTGAGAAGGGTACATGCCTAGCTCTCCTCAGAAAGTATTTCACTAGGATATAGAAATAAGCCTATTCCTCCAAGAAGCTGGAGAGGTATTATGCTTGTGGGGAAGTGTTATTCTTCTGTGCTTGCCACTTAGAAATAAAAAAAAGTCTAACTGCATTATAAATGAAATGTCAGTTTTCCAGACGCAATTTTCTTTTCTATAAAACAGAATCATCTACTGAATAATTTCTACTTTCCTTGTCTGAGAACATTCTTCATCTTTTCCTGGTTGATATATAAAGTTTACCTACCTCATATACTATATTATTCTTATGAATGTAATTATTCTTCTAACATGGTAAAGAAAAGATGCTTAAGTGGTAGCATTTCCATTGGAGCCTGGGTTCCTAAGGAAGGCATGAAAATCATAAGGTTTTGTTTTTAAAATTAAAAAATGGGTACAAAAAAAAAAAAGAAAAGAAAAGAAAATCATAAGGTCCCAAGAGTCATTTAGGACAGGATGGAAAGCAAAGGATGGATGGTATCAGTGGCAACCTAATGTAGCCCTGTTCTTTGGAAAATGTTCCTTGGACATGAGGGATACTGAATTCTTCTTCAAGAAGCTCTATGTGAGAGAAGCAAGTGTAACACTGTGCTACCTATGACCTGGCTTAAGCCAAAAAGAAGTTCTCTAAGCAGCCAATGTAATATGTGACTGAGTGACCTCAGAGCGAGGTCAGTCTGATTTACATTCATTTTCTCTCATGTTACTACAGGGCCTCTAAAGCCCAGCACTTCTAAAATGGTAGAAGCTAACCACTTTGGGTTTGCAAATCTAATTAATATGCAAGACAACTCGTTTCTGTTTTATTGGTTGTCTCCTTATGAGTTTATTCTATTGTGTGGGTCTCTTTACCATCTTGTTCTTCTTTTGAAATTTAAATTCATTTACTTGTGATTTCCCATGAACTCTTTTTTAAATGACATCAGGTATTTTCTTCACAAATTTAATATTTTCTATTATTTTAAGGGATAATAATTTGACTTTTTATGTTTTTCTACTCTACACGTTCCTCTCTTACCTTAAGCTACTATAGACATAGTGATGTCTTTTGAGTGTTTGTTATGTTTTAACAGTTAGAGGTTTTCCTCAAATATCCATCTTATGTCCTACATTTCTGATTTCTGAGGCAGTAGTTTTGCCTCTGTACTATGATAATGGAGAATTTCCAAACTGTTCATTTCCTTTTTTTCTTTTTTTACCAGAGAAACTTTCTAGTCTTCTGTCTTGAACAGGGAGCATCAGCCAGTCACAATGGGTGAAGAAAATTCCATTTTGGCATGAGTGTTGAACTCTCATGGCTTTCTCTAAGCCAGGACCTTTCAGTTACAAATCCTACATGGGATAAATTCTCTGAATTTTCACGGGTAAAGGCAAGGCCATGACTTTGGTTGAACCAGGTGGCATGGGGACCAGTCCCCGAGATCGCTCCATATGTGAGGTGTGAGCCAGCCCTCTTTTTATCTCTCAGGCCTTGCTGCACTTTGAACTGCAGCTTCTATCTGCAGCTCTCACTTTTCCTGAGCTCCATAGAGAGAGTCATTTTGTTTCCTTTGGATATTATGTTTTAGCTTTTTTTTTTTTTCATCAAAATGCGCTCCTAGAACCCAGCTTTGTTATATGAACTTCAGTTTTCTTTTCCTTTGCCTGTTCACAAGTTTTCTTACTTCAGTCTCACTAAAGTTATCTAAGAATGGCTAAGGCTTCTGCAGTGTTTGTATGCAATCTCAGGTTTAATTTTAATAGTGTGCCCTGAAACAGAAAGGAGATTTACAAGAGACCTGGGAAAGGTCTTGTAAAATACAGTCCTGCTCGATGAAGCTACTTCCTCCCCTCTGACTTTCCAACACCAGAAGTTTCCTGCCAATTCTATGTCTTAATAACCAGGCAACATCAGTGTTAGTTCCAGAGAAAAGAAGAGTTATGTTTCTTTCCCCATGTCCTAATTTCCTGTCCTGATAACACTTTCACTTCCACATAGGAAGATGTGACCTAGCAGTGTAGCCCCAAAGTTACACAATTGTCTGTCTGTTTTCACCGCAGGTCCAAGATTCTTTGTTATTTGGTGTTAAGTTTCACCACATGTGAGAGACATGGCCAAACCTCTTCTTGAAGTCCTGGCTAAAGCAGAACCTCTTTTGTCAAAGATAATTGAAAGAGTCAAAGGAAAGAGTGGTGGACAATACCTTAGAAGTAACACCAGTGACAGGGTGGTAAATAGAGCCATTTCAGCTCAGGGAACTGGAAAAGTCTCTCTCTCTCTCTCTCTCTCTCTCTCTCTCTCTCTCTCTCTCTCTCTCTCTCCCTCCCTCCCTCCCTCCCTCCCTCCCTCCCTCTCTCTCTCCTCCCTCCCTCCTTTCTCTCCTTTAACCCTCACTCCTTTTCTTCCTTCCTTTCTTTCTTCCTTTGGTCCTTCTTTAGAAAGTTTTTTTTTTTTTTTTTTTGGATGATTCTGAAAACTAGAGTTCTTGGTCTTTTCTTAGAACAATTCTGCTATTACAGTTCTGAAATCCAAGATCTCCATTATGCCCATGTAAATTGTCTCTGACTTAATATAACACCATATTATTTCGTCCCATTCACCATGAAATGGGAAAAGTAGAAAGTTTTAATTTCATGGAAGTCTCCACACATTTGAAGGCAGCAATTAAGCAACTCGAAGTTTTCCTTCTCTAGCTTAAACAACCCTAACCAAAAGATCTTTCTGAGATTAATTTTACATTTGTTGCAAGACTGAACTACTCTCATCTTTTCTGTTTTTCTGCTCTTCCTTGTTCTCCTTCCTCCTGCCATCTCTTAATTTCTTTTCTTTCTTTCTTCTCTCTCTCTTTCATTCTTTCTGTGATTCTTTCTTCCATTTTACTAAGCATATACAATCATAATTTATAAACTTTAATTACAATGTTTGGTTCTCATCTAATCAAAACAGGTAGAGCTTTAAAAGTATGTTTGCTTGAAATTAACCAAAGTGAGCACTGCAGTGATTCAAAACCGGTCACCAACTAACTTTGTTTTAGGAAAATATAAACATTGGTCTTTGAGGCTGAACTTTCTCTTCTGTATATTACTGTAGGGAGAACAGGCCATGTAGAGAGGAATGCTTTTGCATAGATAGTGTTTGGAAGCAGTTAGCCCTAAGTGTGCCCATGCAGTTAGTTCCACCTAAACAAAGAAACAAAGAAACATAGAAACACAGCTTTAAAAAAATAAAATGAAATGAAAAAAAAGGGTCATACAAAATTTCAAAACTAAATAATAGATTAACAATGGTTAATATATTGCATATTGTTATCTTTAAAGTATTTGCTCAGATTACAAAATATAAACATGAAAAAACCACCAAAAAGTGAAAACACAAACTGTTCTTTTTCTGATGAACTAACAGAGATTAGCAGAATAGTTATCTACATTGTACACACACACACACACACACACACACACACACACACACGGTCTTTTTCCTTTTTTCTTTTCTCATATCCCTAACGTGTCAAAGTGATTTGCTGAAGTACATACCCGGCTGGTTAGCTCTGGAGCTATTCTTGCTGTCTGACCACCTTAATGTTTGTTCTTTGATTCCTTATTCCTAGCACACCTGCAGGTGGCAGTATCTTGGAACACAGAGATGAGTCTTCCCTCACAAGTTTACAGTCTATTGCTCTTTAAATCTCTTCAGAACACTGAAGAAGCATTTTGATGACTACGTATGCTTTCGAATAAATCTAAAGTCTTTGAGAGAATATTTCTAAAAGCAATAGTTTCTCATAATAAATTTAAATGTAAAGAAAACTGGAAAATTTTCCATAGATACATAACTATTAAATTTAAATTTAAAACCTTTTAAAACTCTCTCTTGTTATAGCTGAAATGAAATAAGAAGTAGGAAGTTTAAACCACTTTGCCAAATTCACACTCATTTCAGTCTGTTTATCAAAAGAGTTTTGTTGTTTGTTATTTTGTTCATTATTAAGACTATGGTGCAAGAAATAACATCAAGACAAACTACTTTTCTTATGGGTATTCATATAATAATGTGTTATATCTTTTCTTAGAATCATAATTCTTAGAATATTACCTTAAATAGCTTAAGAATGAAATAATTATTATTAATGGAATGGTCACCATGAAGATGTCTAACTGCCAGCTGTTTGCACTGTGGTGAAGATGTAAAAGAACCTGGATGATTTTGTTCTTTTAAACTGTTCTCAAGTTTCAATGACACTTTACTTCTTGCTCGTCCCAAATCCCTCAAGCAAATACTCTCTACTCAATTTAAGGAAATACATGTACTTAAAGTATAGAATATACTCATCATATATGTATGATATATATCAATATGTTATATCCGTTAAAATCACTAAAATCAAGGCAATGGACACACACACTACCCTCATACTCTTCTGTGATCCCCTCACTTTGAGCTTCCATAGCCTCACGTCAAAGAAACCACTGTGTGACTTCTGACTTTTTCTTGGAGTCACACAGTATGCACTCATTTTGTTTGATTTCATTCATCACAGTTATTTTGGCATTCATTCACACTAGTGTGTGCATAAATGGTTCATTTCCTTTTATTGCCAAGTAATCTATTTATGTTCAACGTTGAATATACTACAGTTCATTTATCCACTCACCTGTAGATGGGCATTTGGGTTGTTTAAAGCTTTGGGCTACTACAAGTAAAACCTCCATGAATATTTATGTACAAATATTTAATGAATATTTGCTTTCATTTCTTTTCAGTGATACCCAATAGGAGAAATGTTTGGATTATGTGTTTGACATTTTAAGAAACTGTCAGACTCATCTCCAAAGTGTTTATATCATTTTACATTCCTAGAGAGTTCCATCTTTTAATGAAAAGATTTTAGAATTTCAGTCTTGCTGATAGATGTATAGTTGTATCTTATTATAATTTTAATTTGCTTTTTCCTCATGGCTAATGAAGTTGAACATCTCTTTGTGTACTTGTTATTTCTCTTCCTCATTCTCTCTCTGTAATCTGTATAATGTTTTGCTTAATATTTAATTAGTTTGCTTACATTTGAGAGTTATTATGTATCTTCTCTATATATGCTACGTAAGAGATTATTTTCAAATATTTCTGTGACTTCTCATTCCTGTAACAGAGTATTCATTGAGCAGATGTTTTAAATTTTGATGAAGTTCAATTTATGAATTTGCTGTTTTATTGAATTATGTTTTTGCTATCATATCTAGGACATCTTTGTCTAATTCTTGAGTATTATATTTGTAAATAGTATAAAGCATTCATCAAAGTTAATTTCCTTGTCTGATGTATATAAAATTGTCATAGTATAATTTATTAAAATAATATTTTCCCAAAGAAATATGACATACTTTGGTCAAAAACTGGTAGCTATAATATGGAAATTTAAAGGGAAATTATTATTTGTGCTTCTGGGGAAAACTTCTAATTGAAGAATGACTCTTTTATTGGAAAGGTAGTATGTTTAATTATAAATGCTATATTGGAAAGACAACAAAATATACTGAAAGATTAAAATCAGACATAGTACCATTGTCCACAACTGTATGACTTTCTAAGTGTATAACTCATCTTTCAAACTTTTTATTAAAAATACGTTTAAAATTAGTTCTTTTGCCAGATAGGGTGGCACATGTCTGTAATGCCAGCACTGTAAAGCCTGAGGATCAGAAGTTCAAAACTAGCTTCAGCACATTGTGAGTTAAAGACCTGTTTTGACTACATAGTGAGAGCCTGTCAAAAAATAGTCTTTTAGAAAGTTTAGCATACAAATGCATCACAGATTATTTTAAATAAAAATCTCTTGTGATTTAAATGTTAATGATTGCATTACATCCACAAAATTCAGGTAGATATAAAATATATTCTTGCATTCCAGTTAAATTTAGAAAATTATTATTCTATGTATTTTAAAGAGATAATTGATAATTAAATTAAATTTTTTTTCACAGTGCTTAAAGTAGAATAACATTAGCTTGTGGCTGTTCCTTTTTGAATATATGTCAACACTTCTAGTCTTTCTATGCTAGAAATTTGCCTAGATTTATTAGCATTTTTTCCTACATATTGAAAAGAAGAACCGTGTGGAGGAAAAGATTTTGAGTGAAGATTTTTTTTGGAGTGGAGATTTTTATATTAACACATAGTTATAGTTCAAGATAAAGTTGTTTTATAAGAATGAAGAAACTGAAAATAGACATTTGCTGCCTAATACTCTCAAATTATGTGTGCCCTGAACTCTTCAGAATGATATTGCTGGAATTTATCCAAGGTTATACAAACTTCTGGGCTTATTAAAATGGAGATAGATAACATATTTTGAAAACTGCATGAAGTTCATCCACAAATAACCAAATTAAGCCTTTGAAGATAGAAGGAAGTCTCTACAAGATTCAAATCAATTTCATGAATGATTCAATAAAACTGACAGAGTTTCTTTTATCAAAAAACCACCAAGCCAGATTGAAAACACATTAATCTTCTTGTATAGAAATGTGACCCAAGAGAAAAGAGGCGGTATTAATTTAGTTTGTTGTTAGGAGAAGTGCTTGCCAAATTTTATAACTCATTTTCCCACTTTCCTAGAGGAAGGAAATGAAAGTATAGAGAGTGTAAGTCAGCTCTGCTGGGGTCAGGTCTGAAAGGGGCTGCCAGATGAGAAAGCATATTGTAATTTAGCATTTTGTTACTTTAAAACTTCCATGGTGGTGTCCAGATAAGTTTCGAAAAGAAACTGAATGTTTACCAAATTTGATATGAATGTGTGTACCTTAAGTCGCCCGTGGAAGATTGCAGTCTTGGGAATGTGGTAATGAACATTTGATGAGAGATTCTCTGTGGGTACTGAACACCACCTCTATCCTGTAACATCCTTCTTGTTTCTCACTGTCTGAAACCTGGAAAAAAAATGCATTTCTTAGACTCTTTCATTACAGAATTTAAGTTTAATTCCAAAAAGGGAATTTTTCATGAAACAACAGAATTGAGATTTCTTTATTTACTCTGTCTGACTGTAGACATAAGGTTTGTGTCACCTTCACTGCTAATAAAGTATAGAATGTAGGCAACTAAAAGTTGTAATGACATTTTCTTTAATATCACACGTTCTGATTTCTTGAAAGCCTTCCCTGGTGCCTTCTGAGCATTATGCTCCCATGAATAACTTTTCAAGGGTCCAGTTCCCTCTATTAAACTCCTTTTTGCTAAAACAAGCAGAACAGTCTTTGTATGTCTGTTACAGTATTCACAGGTACTATATTTAATTGATAAAATTATTGAGAATTTTTATTGCATTCATAGGATGTATGCATTTAAAGTTTTGTGAATAAATCAAGTCTTTCATAACTTCCTTTTCTGTATTGATGGTTGACAAGAAATATAAACAGTAACATAGCTCCTGCTGCCCTGTAATGCAGTACTTTCATACTGGAAAAATGTATTTCATGTGAATCCAAAATATTTCGATAAAACTTAGCTGTAACAATTTGGTTTCATTGATTATCTGAGATAATTATCTTAGTTGTCTGGATTTTCCAGTAGGTGATAAGGGACAGAAGAAAAATACAACTTAATGTAGTTCCCTATTTTAACTACAGGCAAGGTCACTTCAGAGAAATTTGCCATAGCAGTAATCCAGAGACCAAAAAAAAAAAAAAAAAATCCAGTGTGAAAAAAATATGTTACAAAGTGGTTGACAAATGGCCACCTTCTGCCTCCATGTGAGCATTTACTATGAACGATAGAGAATGCAGAGGTTTTTTTTTCTTTTTTAGAGCAATTTTGATCAGTACTTTGACTGACACCTCATTACTTCATTAAGAAGACTCAATTTTAAAGAAGAAATGTTTAGAACTTTTAACCTGACAAGCAAACTTTGCTGAAAAGAATTAATTTAGGAAGAATATGATACATATTATAGATTGTAGAGCCTATTCAAAAATTTAATAGCTGTATTGAGTCTCCCAGAAGAGGAAGGTGATTCTGAAAATTTAGATTATTTGCATCATTGAATGAAACATTGCAATGAAAAAAGTGGGTGCCATTTTAAAGCTATTAAAATGTTAATATCTGAAATGATTTGAAGTAGGAACACAAAAGTAGTTCTTTTGATTCTTTGCCTAGAAATTAGGTTATGGGCTGAATTGCAAAACTTCATCTGATACATGTTAAGCATCCATTTATTATTGCTCAAGACTGACTTTAAAATGAAAACTACAGAATGTCTTTTTGGGGACAAAAGGTCAGTCAAACAACTTGAGCATGAATGCATGCAGAAGTATTCTCTGCTCCTGGATGAGAAGTCTGTATTTTAACTTGCTAATCTACTCTCAAATTAATATCCATCTTCCTTTTTATGCCAACTTAAGTGTGATTTATTTTTCTTTGATCTTTTAAAAACTATTCAAAATTTATGTGATAAAATAAATCATTTTGAAAGCTTTTTGAAAAAGGTATGATCATTACAGAGTAAGTGTTACCAAATATTGGAAAACTGTTGTGGAAACTGGGATGCTGTGATGAGAGTAACTTAATAAACCATAAAGTATTCATGAAAGGAAAAACTGCAGCCATGATAAAACAATTTGCATGTTCTCTACAGAAAAGTATGTACTGGTGATTTATTGTTAATGAAAGAAAATCTTGCAGACCAGTGCATTTCATGTATTACATTAGTATAAAAACTACACAAGCATTTTTATGGAAATATGCACATATCTGCATTAGCCTAGAAGAACTTGGCAACTAATCAAACTGCAAAAGTGGTCTTCCAGGTGTGGTGGTACATGCTTGTATCAGCACTCAGGAAACTGAGGCAAGAGAGCAACCACCAGGCGAGGCTATATAACAGGTTCAAGATCTGTGTGTAGTACAAAGATAGACACTGTCTCAACCCTCCTTCCCACAGAAAAACATCATATCTAAGACATAATAGAGACTGAGTAGACATTTGCCTTCTATTTTATTTATTTGTCTATGTATGTATATTGATGCACACGTGTATAATTTTTAATATGACCATGTGGGTAACTTTCAATTTTTCAGTATTATTCAAATTAAAATGTAAAACAAGTCTGTCATATTCTACTCCTTTATTAATATAAACAAATATATAGGTACTTATTTATGCAAGAATGAAGCTTTCAAATATATGTCATAGGAATAGTATCTTTTCAAAATATACTCTTTTCATAGGAAAGACCTTTCTTGTACTAAGAATTTTGGTTTCATGTGGGCAATTAAAGGAGCAGAAATCAGAGTCACTTTGCCTACTAGAGCAACTCTCTGTGCATGATACGATTTGGAGTTGGTCAGCATGTCATGTCTGCCACTCCTAGAAAATAGTGAATCATATCTGCATTGCTCAGTCAGTATGAGCGGATACAGTTGGCCAACTTCAGAGTCAGTTACTTGCAATTCAAAGCCAGATGTGACAGTGCGGCTCAGGGGCAGGTGGACTATGGAAAATAAGAGCCTAGGAGATTTCATAATTCTGTAAGGTATTGCATGGTTTTCCAAAGTGTAACATTTGGACAGCATATGAAGGAGAACATTCAGATAGATTTAGTTGTCTTATCTGGAGGCAGTGCAGCAAGGACTGCCTAAGTCTTAAATGTGTCACTGTTATAACCAGTTACTTGGAGGCTGAGCAATGATTAAAAGGAGAGTCCCAGAAAACTTTCTAGAAGGATGATAGAATCCTAACTTATGTGACATTCTGAAGAGAGGGAATGGGAGAACAGGGTCTGGGGAAGTTGAGTATCTGCAGTGAGAAATCATCCAAAATAAAGGGGTGATCTTTCAAGAAACCACAACCATATGCAGCAGCATTTAAGATCGAGTGTTTAGAAATACATACTGATTGCTTTTAAAATTGATTTCACTTTATGTATTTTATGTCTTTAGTTAATAAGATACATTTGCCTATTCTACAATATTTATTGAATGTCAATTTTGTGCCAAGCACTCTTCTGAGCTTCAAGAAGAGAATGACAAAGTCCTGGACCTCTGAGAATTTTCATTCTAGTTGAAGCAATCTAGAGCAAATATGCTGCACACAAGCCTGTGTTAGCTAAGGTGTCAGAGTAACAGGCTGCTAATTTATTTAAAGACATTAAACTTCTTTGAGATTGTAACATTTGCATGTACTGAAAGAAATGAAAAAATGAGGCATGGGAGTCTTTGGGGATAGAACTCTATGACCAGAGGGAACATGGAGGACAAGAGATGAGTTTTATGGCAACAATCCTGGCCTGGTGGGAAAGTGAGTGGCCTAGGGTAGCAGTTTAGTCAACGTGTGATGAGTGCTCACTGAGATGAAATTATTTTCAAGCAAAGAACCTGTGAGAAGCTGGTGCTACTGTGGTCTGGTGCTGGAGGCAGAACACTCTGGTCCCTGTCATGAAGATAGTGAGTGGGTGAAAACTATATTTTAGGTCATGCTGAGATTGACTTCTGCTCTGTACCCTGATGGCTTACCAATAAGTATTAGCATGTGACTGAAACAGATGTCCTGCAACAGCACTCACCATTGAATTCATTAAAATCAAAGCCACATCCATTTGGAGAATAAGTTATAAAGAATATTCTTCCTGTGGCCAGGGTCAAGATGTGAAAGAAGCTCTCTAGCTGTCTAATATTAATACTATTTCAATCTCTCTCTCTCTCTCTCTGTCTGTCTGTCTCTTCCAGAGATTTAGTTCTGTCTTCCTCACTACAACAAGCAGCTTTCTCAATAAGCTCTTATATATAAGGTATATAAAGCATTTGCTACCATACTCAGTAGATGATAATTACCACGTGGCAACACAACATGAGATTAGAGCAGTTAGTGGGGAGTAACAGATCAATACTACCCAGTGAAGTATCTATCAGTCACAGAAATGTGGTTGAACTTTTGCCTGCTTGTGAGGTCCATGTCAATCTGAGCAAAGGAATGTTCTCTCTAGGGTTATCCTCGAGCATCAGGACCCTCCCCTACCACTTTTTTTCCTCCTAGCCTTGGGATAAGAAATCTCTGAAGTGTATAATTAAATGCAAGTGAATTTATGAACTAAGTGTTCTTCCAAGGAGGAGGAATAGAATGGCTACTAGACTGGCAACCAGCTTTGTCTTTTGTAATTCTTAGTTTTCTTACTTTGCCTGACACTTCCTAGAAAACCCCATACCATATGGTTCTGCATTTAATACGTATGTGATGAAGTGAGCATTAAGGTTCCATATGGAAGTGTTTTCTGTTCTGCACCCCCATGCTCTTTTTTGCTTTCAGACTGTCATATATACTGCTGCTATTGCTTGTCATTTCTTATATTTCTCATCTGGTTGAGACTTCAGGATAGCTTCACTTTAACTATAAAGTGTTTTTTCATTTATTTATTCATAAAATCTATATCTGAAAAGTGTCTATCTCCTATTATATGTCAAACATATTGAAATTATGGACTCAGCTGCTGATACACAAAATGGAGATGCACACCGTCAGTTATAACATGCTCTGGTAAGTGCTAATATGCAGCTATGCGTAAGAGTCTACCAAATCTCCATCTCCCCTTGAGACAGGAGGAGCAATGCTTATCAAGAAGAATGACAAGAATTTGCAAAAGGAGAATGGAAGAAGTGTCCTGCAGCATAATCACATTTCCTTTTGACTGTATCTCATTTCCTAGTTGTCTTTAGAAATCCCAGAACACCCAGTCAGGCAGAAAGACCTGACCCCGTGTGTTTCCATCTGGCCTATGACTGAACCTGTGTGCCCGGCCATTGTCTCATCCCTGTAAGTGCATATCAGACTGTTCAGTGTGCAGATTTTGGAAAGAGCTCCTGGCAGAACTCTTACTATTGTATTGTTTTAAATACTCTTTCTCTTTGCATATGGGAAAATAAAAACTAAACAATATTCATTTGACATAGTTTTTAGGACACTTTGTTTCCTGTTTGTGCTTGCATTTTGCTCCTTTCACTTGTATTTCATTTTATTTTTATATTTTGATAGCTATTTTTGTATGTCCTGTATCAGGTATTCTGCATCATTCTTAAAAAAGGTCTTAAATTAGAAATAATAAATAGTAATTAAATAATATTAGCTTCAGGTTTACATTAATATGGGTCATTTAAAAAGACTTTTTTTGTTGTTGTCTTTTTATCAGTACCAGGGATCGAACTCACGACTGCTTGCTTACAAGGCAGGTGCTTATGCCACTGAGCTAAATCCCCAGCCCCTTGAAAAGACTTTTAAAACATAGGTGAATGCTATGTATGGAAATTCAATTGCACAACACTATCTTATATATTGTCCAGAAATAATCATTACTAATTATAGAAATTCTAATGATTTCAATGGTGAATATAGACAATTGGGTGGGGGGAACATGGCAGTTAGTATGAATTATTTGTTCACTCATCCTTGAAAAAAGACAAAAGCAATATTTTCAAATGCAAGTCAAAAGCAGAGAATTTTTTAATTTAACAAATAGATGTGTCATTAATCTTAATTTTCAATAGAATCTAATGTTCAAATCTCATGAAAAGTGAGTGGCATAACAACTTGTTTCCATGAAAATTGCTTTTTATAAACTGACAAATAGGAAAACAAAGTGTTATTGCATGCTAAAATCATAAAACAGTCAACTATCAAAGAACATAAGCTTTTTATGATTTTTAACTCTCTGAAAAGGATGGTTAGGTGTTAAAAATCTCTTTGGAAAAAGTTCATGCAGAATTACATATTTTACCTTCTAATGTTTCTGTAGATGTTTTTATATTTTGCTGTTTCTTGGTCCTGCCTTTTGAATGACAATGCATAATGTTGAGTCAATTTGCCGGAATCTCATGGAACTGAACCTCTAATCTGTCAATGGCAATTTAAAATTTGGCCTAGATCAAAGTCTATCTTTCGCATTCATCTACAGATTTAGATTTTATTCTTTGTGACAAGAGCTGACTGTGAGGTAAGTAAGTGTCTGATTCCTCAAAGTTGTGTCATTGTATTCTAGTCATTTATAGACTTATCTTAAACAGTGTCCAGGCAGAGATTTCTAATGAGGCCTATTTCTCCAGCTGCTTCTGAGTTGACTTCAGGTAACAATGTTCTTATCAAGAAACTAAACTTTGTAAAAAGATGTGCCCAGATATTCATGTTGCACAATTTTCATAGATCTCCAAATCTTCAGTTTAATAATTTGGTTGACTGATGTTGGATCCAAGAGTCACTCCTATTAGCAAACAACCCTTTTCAGGAGAATGATGTTGCCAAATGCTGGGAAATTCATTAGAATATGTTGTCAGTTATATGTTAGCTGCTCATTTGTAATATAAGAATGTGGGCTCATTTTTGCTATAAGAAGTTATAAGTAGCCCTTGGATCTAAATTTTCTGATTTAATAAAACACAACAGAAAATGAACAAAGTACTGAGTTTTGCTTCAGCTAATAAAGCCTTTACCCTTCCATATGTACACACTCACATTTGATGTCACATAGATACCATAAAAAAGGAAAAGTTGAAGACCATTTTAAAGTCTTATGAAGAATCCTGAGTAAAGCAAATATAAAAGCACTTCTATATGAATAATAAAACATAAAACTGAAGTATAATGGTATTTCCTCTCATAAAAGGACTTATTATTCCCAAACCTAAGGAACTAAATTATCTCTCCAAAGTAGGACAAGGAGTGCCTGATTCATTGAGGAATCATATCTAAATGCAAATGAGAAGGCTTTCTGATATGATCCACGGTAAAGTCGGGGAACAGCTGGGAGGTACATGATAGTTCTTGAACTTTAATTCTGTTCCGTTTGCACTCAATGTTTTATTAAGAAAAGTATTCTTAAATAATTTCAAAATTTGAAAAATATGAGAAGAAATAGTCTTTAAATAGTTCAAATAGCTGATTAGAATTATGAAACTTTTGTACAATAATGCTGATAAATGAAGTAAAAGCAGACCCTCACTGCTCTTCAGTTCCTGAAATGCAAAAACACCCTTGATATAATTTATCATGACCTTTTTAGTATCTATGCATATTCTTAAATTTGCAATTTAATTGTTTCTTTTGCATAAAAACTTAATTTTACTTCTTCAGTTAAATGATTTAAACAATTTGGATGTTTTCTGCTAAGATGCACATCAGAAATATTTATGTTGCAAAAAGCAAGAATATGTTGGAAACAGAAAATAGAACTGTAAAGTACAGTATCTTTTTAGGGTGAATACAGATAACACTAAAGTTGTTAATTGAGATTTTTAATACACTACAGCCCAAGGACATTTTCATAGAGGAATTTTTTTTAATCCTCTGACATCAACACATATTCTGCATAAAAAATGCTTACAAGAATAAAATGTTTTCTATATTTTAGTTCATTAGCAAATATTTGTAACAATTTTAATCCTATATTAACTATGATAGCCAGAAACAATTAAAATGCAATGAGTAACCAATCATTGAATGGGTAGTTTCCATCTCAGAAAGTCAGTCAAGCAGCCCCTTTCATTTACAATGAAAAAGGGCTCAGAAATCAAATTATTGATGATTTTATTATCACAGTTTACAATTCACATGCTATTTCTAAGACTATGTCTAAGGAAGTTGTATGCAAAATGATTTCTATTTAGAGTGAGAAAGGAAATGTTGTTCTTTGTATTTAACATAAGAAAACGATATACTTAATCTGTGTTTTAAAGAGAGAAATTATGAGAGTAATTGTTTAAAATGTCATTTGAAAAGCTTACATTCACAGAGTCCTTTGTATAGTTACTAATATGACATAATGTATTTATTATGCCATATTATTATAAAAGGCTTTTTATTCCTTGCTTATGCATTCTACTTAGAATTCTCATCACTATTAGTGAAAATTTCATCTTACTGAAAAATGATATTTGAGGTAATGTATAAGAAGGTGTTTGATAAAATATTTAATGCAGCAAGACTTCTCATCTTGGTGACAAAATTTGCAAAATTTTCACTCTTGGTCCTCTACTCTTCTTTTAGTAAATTATGACATGGGCTGCTGTTGGTGGCAAAAACGTGCTCATACAGCTCTACACAGCAACACGCCACCACCAAAGTGCAAAATCCTAAAACCTCCTGAAGCAGATTCGCAACTTATCCGTAAATGAAATTAACAAACCAGGTAGGCTGACAATTAGAAAAGTGTAATAGAAATGGGAGAAGAAGGAAATGCCAAGGCTGATTCAGAGACAGGAGTAAAACAAAGTAATGAATTTTAGAGGGACATTCAAATGACTCCACACTATAGTGAATTTCTGCCTTTGGAACTCTTTAAACTCTCTGGTGTCTGCTCAGGAATTCTTTGCCAGAGGTGAAAACTCCCCCAGAAGCATGATTTATTCTGAGGCAAATCTGGTTATTAGCAAAAATAGTTTTAAAGTTTGAGGCTATCTTATTTCAGTGAAATCATAAAGTACATACCAGTTTGTAATAATTTCTTACTAAATGTTGACAGTTACTAAAAATCCAACGAAGATGCATTTCCTATAAAAGCTGAGAAGGGCCTTACAAAAAGTTTTTGCACATCTCTAGAAATGTTGGCTGTTCTCATTTGGCTCAACTTTGAACTCATTCTGTTTAGCTTTTGTAAAATGGGACATCACTAAAGTCTGATCAAGAAGGAGTCAGTTGAAGCTGTAGGATGTAATGCTTTGCTAAATATAAGAAGGGAAATATCCTAACTGAACTCCTGGAACAATAAATGAAAGAAATTTGTAAAACTACCATTTGTGAAGATGTTTAAGAATAATGATACCATAATTTAAGAATATAATTTTCATTTGCATAGGATGATATAGTTTTATGAATATTTGAAATAGAAGTGATTAGACAGTTTTTAAAAATTTTTCTGTCATTTTGATCATCCAAACTAGAAAAATTCATTTTCCTTGTTATTATTAAAGTATTACCTATTACTTAAATTTGTCCAAAAGTCCCAATCAAGCAAATATAGAAAAAGCTTTTGTTCTGTATTCCAAACTAGTATTTCCTAATGTTACTACTGCCATTGCATCTATAAATAAAATTTCTACTCTGAGCAACTTTCCAGATGCCACTCCAAATCAGGTATAGTCCATAGACTTTCTTAACAGACGCCAGCCAGTAAGCACAAATGAAACTAGGGAGACTGCCTTGGTTAATTTGATTTTACAAATACCTATTGACAAGTTTTCACTTTTCTTGGTGCCAAACCTATTCATGAGAATATTGATCATTGTACAATAATATTCATATAGAGAAATAAAAGTGCCCTTGAAAGATATTTATGGGTTACTTTATAGATAGCTATAAAGTATAAAGCTATATGGGAATTGGCTATACAATATAGCCAATATTGAAATAATTTGAGGTTGAAAGATAGCTTTGAATAAATGTCTTTATACCTGTAAATATTCAGGCAAGTTAACCAGCATGTCATAAAGAAAGGAAAGAGGAAAGAAACAAGACAGATAAATCTACTCTAACTCCTAATTTTAATGAGTCATTTACTTCCTGATGGAACTCACAGTAGATTTCAGAGATTTTCAGTCAGACTCTATAGATGAGAAAGAATAAATCACTGAAGTAAACAATGTAGAAAGAGAATACTTTTTCTGGTTTGTCATAATAAGCAAATATTTTGAAATAGCTTATTGCCAATGTATTTTATTAAACAGAGGAGAATAAACAAAAATCTTCTGCAAACATAAGACTGTGCAGGGGAAAACTGTTGAAAACAACATCCTTTATTGGGCTGTTATGTTTTATTGCATGTATTACCAGATTTCCACAGATGGAATAAAGCTGGCATTATATTAAAGCCATAAGCCCTTCAACTTTTGATGGCTTCTGACAGCATATTTCATCAAATGTCCTCTAAGACATTCATACAAGCTTGGCATTTATTTCTTTCCTTTAAATCTCAGGCAGGATTGCCATTTAGGTCTTATTATACAATGAAAGCTCCCAATTGCTTTAAAAGATAAAGTATAAAAGGGGAAAATGCCATTGCCTGATTTGTTGAGAATTAACTGTATTTGTTGTTTTTATAAATGAAAAATATGTTTCGATGATACATTTGTGTCAGTTAATCTTAATTGTCAACTTGACTGGAATAAGAGGCTCCTGGAGAGGTGAGTGTATTGTGGGGGTTCTGCACTTGTCAGTGGGCTTATTCTGATGAAAATAACATCATGTGCTATTAGGAGGTGAGTGGGGCCCACTTGGAGAAAGTGAGTCATTGCGGGCAGACTCTGGAGGGGGCATTTCTTGTGGAAACTCTGCTGTGTTTCTCAACAGCCCTGAAGGAAGCAGCTCTGATACACCATCCCCTTCTACCATGGTATTTCTGCGTTGCAGCCATTTGATGATGATCATGAGCCAAATAAAACTCTCTTCCCTTTATATAATGAGTGTCAGGTATTGACAGGAAAGTTGATTAATATATTTTATATATAACTATAGCTTATTTTAAATTATTTTATGATGCTATGTCAAATTTTTAAAATAACGTTCATAAGGTGATTTCCCAATGATAGCTACTTACAGGGTCTCTAGACTCTTTTGTAGTCATCTTTTCATTGGCACCTCATTGATATCAGTCAATTTCAATTCCTCAACATGTCCAAAAATGAATTCTCAACATCTTTGATCAAACATAACCTTATTTTGATCTTAAGAAATCATAAGAAAATGGTGTAAAACTCCCCAGTTACTTGGGTTGCAGAAGTAGACAAGATCTTTGAGTGCTTACTTTGCCTCTTTTCATTTGTCATATCACATTGTTGCAGGCAGCTGAGTTAGTTAAAAATATTATAGGTAGTGAGATGGGGCTAGGTTCTCAAGGGAGCCAGTGCAAACACCTGGCAACTGCTGGGGAAGTGGACCCCTCCTGCTGTGGGACAGGCTCAAGACAAAAGACCAAACAAATGCACCAATATCTTGAGGACTGATACCCTCAATCGTTCCCATTCCCTTAAGAAAGAGTCACAGCTCTGTAAGAATGCCTGCTTTCTATGTGACTCACTTCCCCATTTGTTCCTAATATAATCAATTTTACCTGAATTATTGATCTTATTGGCTATCTATAGTTATATCCCACCTTATGCCCATCTGCCTTGTGAGTTCCCAGTCTTCCCACACCTTGAACCCACGGTTCTACTCTATAAAGTCTCTGGAAAAGATAGAGTCCTTGGTAACCCGCTCCGGACCCTTTCTGTCTCTCTTCAGAGAAGCTCTCTTCAGCTTACTTTCTCTCAATAAATACATTCTAATCTTCACCTCCATTATTCCTAAAATTCATTATTCAGTTTTAGAGAACATAAGCTAATGGACATAGTAGGTCAGGTATTTCATGCCCCTATATCAACATTACCAAATGGATCTTGATTCTGCTTCCTCAAAAATACACCCCAGAAACTATATACTTTGTCCTGTCTCAGTTCCCACTGCTGTCTTGGACTGAGGGCCTCATTTAGTGATAGAGCATGTGTTTAGCATGCAGAAGGCCTTGAGTTCAATCCCTGGCATACTTCTTCACCATTCACAAAAAGGGTAATAATTGCTAGGTCATTCGGTCATCTTGAATTTACAGCTTCTTTTTTTTTTTTTTTTTTTTTTTTGTTTTGTGTCATTGATTTAATCCTCATGACAATCAAGTTACCATGTCCTACATTTATTTTATATATGATTATACTATTCTTTATATTTAGATGAAAATTCCAATTTGTGAATATGACCTTAAGATGTCGTATATTATCATGAACTTACCATGTTTTCTGTTTTTTCTCATGATTCTTGATCATTTAAATTTCAGAGCAATTAATATTTTTTAATCCACCATATACTTAATAGCTATTTCAGGAAAGGACATAGAATAATTATCAAATATTGCTAAATAATATTCTAAATAATTTTTTTAATGTTTTGGTAACCTAATTTGCTCCAGCCTCACTAATGGGATGATATTAGCCTTAACATACTACTATGTTATGATTTGGATCTAAAATGTCCCTCAAAGCCTCATATGTTTAGAAGGTGATTGGGCTGTTATACTCATCAGTGGTTTCATCCATGCATGTGCTCTTAAGAGGTGGGTCCTGGCTGACGGTTGCTCCTGGCAGGAGGAGTGTGACCTAAAAGGATATATTCTTACCCTACATCTTCCTTTTCCCTTTGATTTTGACTGTCACAATGTGAGCAACTTTTCTCTGAAAGCACTGTGGTATTTTTTTCCCTGGAGCTAGACAACCATAGACTGAAGCTGTGATCGAAAATAAACTCCTCCTCCTTTAAACTGTGAGTGTTGGGTATTTTGTCCCAGCTCTGGGGAACTAACTCAACAATGACAGTTTATATGGTGAGACATGAAGTAAAAGGAGGTAAGAAGACTCCATCTTGTAGAAGCACCATTTTGCATCCCCATCTATCTCTCTGCCAGTATTAACACTTTCATTTATATTCAGTTACAAATCTTTATGTAAGTGAATTCTTAGCCATCTTTATCAGACAATAACAAATTTTGACATTTATAAATTCAATTTTAGGTTATGCTTGTATCTTGACATATCATCAGAAATGCAATGGGAGTGTGCAGTGAATATGGAGTTAACTGAATTAATATAACTTTCTTTGTTTGTTAATTGCTTTACAGACAGCAGGACAAATACTCTTAAAATATTATTTGTGGGTAGAGTTTACTTTGATTTAGCAAAGAGATACTAAATTTGCTTACAGGGTTCATTTTGTTTTAGAAATGCACTAATGCTTTTTAAACATTTACCCATAAAATCATTTTGGAAAAAAGAAGCAGATTAAATAAGATGAATAAAGTTCACACAGAAAGAAAGATCAATAGCCACTTGAAAAGGAAAACATATATCTAATCTAGGTAGGACCAATGTTAACCTAAAGAGTTCCAAGTAAAGGAGAAGCAAAATTGTTATATTTTTAGGTTTATTAAATCCCTATCAGAGAACAAGTATACATAAGTTGGTGATTTATAACACTTTCTTATGGAGAAAAGCATATTGCTTGGCACTTCTTCAAAATTTTGCAAATTCATTAAATTCTGTGCAAGTATATCCTACTTAATATACAATTTTTCACTTCTAGAATCTTTTGGGGAATATATATATATATATATATGTATATATATATATATATATATATATATATATATACAGAAAGAAAGAGACAGAGAGAGAGAGAGAGAGAGAGAGAGAGAGAGAAACCTCAATATATTTTCTGTGAATTGAATTTGGTTCTACTAAATTCAGTTGAATTTGATCCTACTAAAATTCATACATTAAAGGCCTAACCTCCAGCATCTCTCAATGTAAACTCATTTGAAAATAGGATCATTGCAGACATAATCAGGTAGGTTCATATGGCAATGAGATAAACCCATACTCCAATACAGTATCCTTATATTGGGGGAAATTTGGGCATAGACATGCATATGGTGAAAAAAAGTTGTGAGGAGAGAGGAATAGATCAGTCAAGCAATGTCAAAGATTGCAGCAAGTCACCAGTAGTTAGGCAAAGACACAGAAGGGATTTTCCTTCCCAGCCTTAGAAAGAACTAAATCTTTTAGCAACTTGCTTTTTGACTTTCATTCTTCAATATTGTGAAACAATCAATATTTGTATTTAAATTATCCAGTTTCTGGTGCCCTATGTCATCCTATGAAACTAATATAATTAATCATTTCATTTCTGTTATTTCATGTCCAGGAATATGTTCCATAACAATAATAAAGTTTAAAAATGATCCAGTAAAAAAAAAAAGAGAGAAAATAAGGTATATCGTGTACAAGTTTTATATGATGAATGTGATCATTATGTATCTAAATTATATGAATAAACTTAATTTGAAAAAGAAAGAAAAAAGTTCAAATTATAAGAGAGACATTATTAATAGTACTTTTACAGATGTTAAGAGGACAGTTAAGGTGTATTATGAATAACTCTTTGTCAATACGTTTGACATTTGGATTAAGCAGGCAGAATCTTTGAAACAAATTTATAAATTTCACTTAAGAAAAAGTAGTTCATATGAGTTTCTTTTTATCAAAATAATTAAATTTGTGGTTAAAATCTTTCCTTTCTTCCCACTCTGCTCCTCACAAAACCTAGTCAAATAGTCTTCTTGTGAATTGCTACCAAATGATCAAGAGAGACCAATAATGCTAAATTTATACAATTGCTTCCAGAACAGGCAGGCGTATTTTGGAATTCATTCTAGTAAGCTAAGATCACTCAGGCAGTAAAATCAGAAAGATATTATAAGGATAAATGCACACCAATGTTTCTTATAATAGTTGCAATATAATTTTATAAATTTTAGCAAACTAAGTTTGCTACATAATAAGGACTATATATAACCAATGCCACATAATAAGGACAATATATCAAAACTGATGGGGTTTAATCCAAGGATTTAATATTGATGAATATTCTAAAATCAGTCAGATAATTTACCATACATATAACCATCGTGTATGCAGAAAACTTATTTGATCAAAGTCAATGTGTATTTTGATAGGAATTAAAACCAAAAAATACTAAAAGTAAAGGATTTTCTTTTTAAAAACTGTATGAAAAAAAGTATTTGTCACAACACACTTAATCATGAAAGCCAGATGATTTCCCCTAAGATCAAGAGAAGGAAATGTATTTCCACTCTCTTCACCACTTTTTACATTTTACTACCAGAGCGGTACTGGATACTGCAATAAGGGGAAAAGAAGCAATAGAATGCATTCTGGTGTAAAAATAGTCTTCATTTGCAGGTAACAGAATTATTTTTGTTGAAAGTCTTATAAAATTAAGCAAAAGTTATAATTGGTGAGTTTATCATGGTCGTATAATGAGATCCATGAACCAATTCAATTGAATTTGTACATATTGCCAATTAAAAAATAATAGAAATTGAAAATATAATTTAAAAATAGCAATAAGTACATGAAAGCTTTAGGCATAAGTATGACAGATGTTCAAGACCTGCACAATGAAAACTATCAATCACTGAGCAAAGGAAAATTTAAGTAAAAGAAGTGTACTAGATCATGGCATTCATGGATCACAATATTCAATATCATTAAGATGCCAACTCTCTTCACTAAATCTATAGATTCAATGTAATCCCAATAATAGCTCCTGTCTTTTTATTTTTTTCTGTTCTTTTTATAGAAACTGATAAAGTTATGAAATGCATGAGATCTACAATTTGAAAAAGAAGGATAAACAATTTTGAAAAATAGATTGGTTGCCATTGGGGAACTTGCCTTCTGCAGGCAGCCAGAATGGGCAAGGAGAAACAGCCAGACTCACTTCTGCATTCCTGGTAACATCAAGGCACTTGTTTCCCTCACATAACCAGTGCAGGCAGGGAGAAACAGCCAGATACACCCCCATGCACCTACAGGATGTCATTAGAGAAGCTTGTTTCCTGTAGGCAGCCAATGTAGGCTGGGAGAATCAGACAAACACACGCCTGTATACCTGATGCCACTGCGGGAGTCCCAGTGTAGCCACACAAGCCAAGAGAAGAAGCAGCCCCCCCACCACCACCATGCACCAATGGCCAGTAGACAAGCCTTGGCATATCTATGCGGATCTGGAGAAGCCCACTCCATAACCCACTACCCCCTCAGGAACCTGTGTTCAGAGAAACCCAAGTACCTGGCCCATTCCCCTACACCATGGAGGGGCATCAAATGCAGGAAGCATCTAGAATCCCACAAACAGATTTTCAGGAAGAACTCAAGAAATTATCAAGACTAATGAACAAAAGAATCTCAGACCTCTGGCCCACTCAGAACAAGCCTGGGAGATATAGACATGGAAGAAAGTGTAAGTCACATAACTAAAATCTCTGAAAGGATAGCAAGTGAAGTGAAGAAACAATGTCTTGAGGCTGCAAAAGTAATCAGATAAGAAATAATATCTCAGGTAAAAGAGAAAAATCACAAACAGAATGAAAGAATTGCTGAGCATATTTAAAGAGGACATAGATAAAAAAGAACATAGGAAAGTGGTGGAAACCTTGAATGAACAATACAGCAAGGAATTACAATGCATTAAACAGATTCAAAGTATATCTAAGAAATTAAAAACTCCATCAAAAGCTAACAAACTGCTTCAAAGAAAATGAAGATAGACTTTCAGACCTTGAAGACAGGATTGCAGCTAACTATTGTGAAAGGAAAGCCCTCTTAAAAATAATAAGAAACCAGAAAATAACAATCCAAGGGCTGCAAGACAAATCCTCCCAAAAGATAATTTAAGAGGAATAGATGTCAGTAAAAAAGCAGGGATCAACACAAATGTCATAAAAAAAAAACTATTCACAGAAGTAATGGTAGAAAACTTTGCAAACATGGGAAAAAGACCTGCCATACAGATAAGTGTAATATATGGAACTCCAAATAGTCATAACCAAAATAAATTTATACTCAAAACATATAGTACTCAAGATCCTAGAAATTCAGCACAAGAACAGAATATTAAATGCTGTTAGAGAAAAGAAACAAGTCAACTATAAAAGAAAACTGATCAGAATCATGGCACTCTTCTCAACACAAACCATCAAGTCAAGAAAAGCTTGGAGTGAGGTGTTTCAAATCCTGAAGAAAACAACTTTCAACTCAGATGATGTACCCTGCAAAATTATCTTTCAAAATTAATGGAAAAAAATAAGATATTTCCATGATAAACAACAACTGAAAGAATTCACAAACACCAAACGAACCCTACAAAGAGCACTGAAGGATATGCTAGAGAGAGATAAAGATGACCACAATTCTATGAATAGCAGCAGAAGGGGATTGCTTAATAGGGTAGCCAACTGAATGGAAGGGAAAAATGGGGGACCAACGGCAGGAGGATAGCATGGCAGAGATGAAATGATGAATGCTGGTTGTAACCATTAGTGTAGATGACCTCAGTTCACCAATAAAAAGAAACAGGATCAACAAACAAGATTCATCGATATGTGGTTTATGAGAAACACATTTAACTTGAGAGAAAATTCATAGACCAAAAGTCAAAGCAAAGAAAACAATGTTCCTTGTGACAAGAAACCAGAAAAATGCTGGAATCGCTTGCCCTTGAACTACAGAATGGATAATAAAGATGGTATTTCTATATAAAGGAAGTTGTTCAGCTATAAAGAAGAAAAACCTTGAGGCTCTTGTAAGTAAATAGATGCAACTTGAGATCATGCTCATGGGTGAAGTGGTTCATGTTATTTCCCTAGCATAAAAAAACTGAAGAAGTTAGTGGGATCCAAAATGTAAATTAGCTACTGTGAAAGTAAAAGTGGAGGAAATATCTAAAAACAGAAGGTAGTAACCATTGTTAACTTCCTATTATCTTGTTTGGAATTGTTATATCATTTTCATTGCTTTATTAGGTTTTGTTCTGTCTTGTTTTGTTTGATTTCATTATGTCTGATGGTATCGGCAGCTATTTTGAAGATAAGTCATACGATGGTAGCCATTGTTGATTTCCTATTATTAGGTTTTGAAGTTCTATAATGCTTCAATTGTTTTCTTTTTATTGGTTTTTTCTGCTTTGTTTTGTTTGTTTTAATTATGTCCAATGATGTGAACAGATATTTTGAAGACAACAAGAGACATTATGGTAACCACTGTTGATTTACTATTATCTTTATTTGAAGCCCTGCATCATTTTGATTATTTTGATTTGTTTGGCTTTATACTGTTTTTTTTTTTAGTTTTATTCTCTTAAAAACAAGAAAAATAAAGATAAATTTGAAGGGTAGACAACATACACCTTCAAAACACAATATGAACTTGTGGCAAGCAAAAAATTTTAGCACTGGTGTTAGAAAAACCAGTAAGCAGATAATTGAGGTAGAGTCATATATTCACCAACAGCTGGTTTTTTACCAAGGATAAAAAGGAAGTGCCATGGGGACGAGGATAATCTTTCAATAGATAGCACCAGAACATTGTACATTCATATACAAAGGAGGAGGAGTAGAAAGGAAAGTGATTCAATCTATGTTTTATACCACACAGTAAAATTAATACTCAGTGGATCATAGACCAAAAGGCAATATTGAAAAAGACATGTATAGGTAAAACTTTCTTAGATACAACATGAAAAGCATCATATATAAATGAAAAATTAGTAAATTACACTTTATTAAGGTTAAGAACTTGTACTTTTTCAAGATTTTGGTTCAAGGGATGAGAAGATCACGTACATATCAGGAAAAGTTTTGCAAGTTATGTTCATAAAATCCAGAGAATAAAAACAAGTTTCAAAATCCATACTAAGAAAGCAGCCAAAATGGACAAACAATTGCATAGATACTTCTTCCAATAATATATATCAACGACCAAAAAAAGAAGCACATGTTCAGTATCTTCTGTCTTAGGGAAATCCAAATAAAAACCACAAAAGGATGACACTATCTATTTATTAGAGGTTTGAGCAAAGAAAGCCAGAACCACTCCACCCCTCCAAAAAGGAATACATAATGCCTAATTCTATTTATAAGAAATTCTAGAAAGTGCGAGATAATCTATAGTAACAAGAAATAGAATCAGTTGCTTTGTGATAGGAAATGGAGGGAAGATCAGGAAGGGAGAATAGCAAAGGGACCTGAGGAATTTTGTGGAGGATGTGGTATATATTCATCATCATGATTGTGGTTTGTAAGGTATCTATCTGTCAAAACATTTCAAATTGTACATATTAATATATACAGCTTATTGTATATTTATTATATCTAAACAAGTTGCTAAGAAGATGACTACAAAATGTTGGTATATTTTTGTTTTGTACAGGGATTTAATTCAAAACCTTGTACTTGCAAGGTAAGTGCTTGTGAGGCTGAGCTAAATCCCCAGTTCCAAACGTTGATAATTTTATTCTAATTATATAAAAATGCATTTCATAGCTAACCAAAAATGCACAAAAGGACTAAGTAAAAATACACTTGATTTTTAATAATGCAATTACAAGTGATTTTTATTACATTGTTATAAAAATATTTGAAAAAGAATTTGTGCCTTTAATGTTCATAAAAAACTAATAATTTTATTGGTTTAAAAATGGCCAATTTTAACTGTAAACTAAGTTTTTAAGTTTAAGCTACAGCTAACTTTTCATCAAGTTTAAAATAATCTTTCTCTCCTCTTTCCACTTCCATTTTAAAATAGAAAGTCAGTAATAATACAGTTATCCAAAGACAGCTTCCCTGAAAATTCAAGCACTCTGAGTACCAACACCAGACATTTTCTGTTAGGCACACACATAAAAAATCTCTGGTCACCACTAGAGATGCAACAAAAAGGCCACAGACTTACAATTGTGTGTAATGCTATGTGACAGCAAAAAGAAGTTCTGTTACTCTTCAGGGGACCTGAAAAATTAAGGTTCTCACTGCCCAGGCCACGCCCAGTGACCTTTGAAACGGGGAAACTCAGCTGGTGGCTGAGGTGAGTTGTGCTCGTCCCCCCCCCACAAGACTTTAAGATCATTGATCCCAGTGCTCAAGGACCCTCCCAGATACAAGCCACACTAGACTAGCTTTGGGAGGTTTTGGAGCCTGACCACATTATGCCCAGTGATCTTTTTCAATCAGGGGAGTTGAGAGCAGGTGAAATGAGTTCCAGGGCATTGACCTTTGCCCAGGGAGAATGTTAGCCCATCATCCACATTGGTTAGGGGCCTGCCCAACCCTGGAACACTGAAGTTGGCATGGGAGAGCCTGAGGGCCTGACAGGACCATGCTCAGCAACCTCCATTCACTCACAGGAGCCCATGGCATAGGAAGACAATTTCCAACACACCCAGGGGAAGCCTTGGAACAACACTTCAAATACAGAAATATAGGAAAATGACAAAATGAAAGACCAAAATGCAATCTCAAAACTCCAGCCCATCCCAAGAAGCCCAGGAGCCATGTACATAGAAGAAAATATATACCATACACCTGAAATACCTGTAATAAGAGCAACTGAAATAAAGAAGCTTTAAAGGAATTCAAACTAGAAATAATCTCCCAGGTAAAAGAAGAAATGATAAAAGTAATGAAAGAGATGCTGAACATATCTAAAGAAGACACAGTTAAAAAATTGGAGAAACTTAAAAAAAAAAGACAGAATCCCTGGATGAACTCTATAAGAAACAAACAGAATATATACAGCAGATGCAAAGAGATATACAGGAAATCAAAAATTCCATTGAAAGTTGTCAAAACCACTTCAATGAAAGTGAAGATAGAATTTCAGACCTCAAGACAAGATTGCAGCTAGTGAACAGGAAAGGAAAGATTTTTAAAAATAACAAGGAATCAGGAAATAACAATTCAACAGCTGCAAGATGATGCAAAGAAAAACAACATTAAGATTGATAGGGGTAAATGAAAAAGAAGGGGACAACACAAATGATATCAAGAGGCTATTTCCAGAAGTAATAGCTGAAAATTTCCCAAACATGAGAATGGAAACTGACATTAGGGTTAGTGAAGCATATAGAACTTCAAATAGCCATAACCAAAATAAAACTGCACCCAGCCATATAATAATCACCATCCCAGAACTCCAACATAAGAATAGACTACTAAAAGCTGTCAGAGAGAAAAGACAGATCATCTATAAAGGAAAAACTATCATAATCATAGCAAACTTCTCAAAACAAACAATGAAGTCAAGAACATGGAGTGAAGCATTTCAGATCCTAAAGGAAAATGATTTCCAACCTAGACTGATATACCCTGAAAAACTGTCCTTCAAAATGGATAGAGAAATAAGACACATCCGTGACAAAGAACAGCTGAAGAACTTCCTGGTCACCAAGCCAACCCTGCAAAGAATACTGAAAGACAGTTTAGATACACTTAGGAAAAAATCACTAAGCAAAGCAGACAATTAAACAGAATGGAAAGATAAAGACGCAACAGCAGAAAGATAACATGTCAACAATAAAACAATATATAACAGTTAAAACCATTAATGTAAGTGGTCTCAATTCACCAGTTAAATAAAACATACTGGCAGATGGATCAAGACACAATATCCAACCATATTCTGTCTATACAAGAAACCCATCTAACCCAAAAGATACTCAAGGATTGAAAGTCAAAGGATGGAAAACAATACTTCATGCAACAGGAACAAAAAAAAAAAATGAGATTAGTTATTCTGCTTGCAGACAATGTTAACTTCAAACCAAGAATGATCCTAAGAGATAAAGAAGGTCACTATATACTAGTTAGGAGAAAGCTTCAAGAGGAAGAGATAACAATTTTAAATATATATGCACTGAATTCCAGAGCACCAAGTTATACAAAGCAAGCATTAACAGAAATGAAAAATCAAATTAGCAATAACACAATTATAACAAGAGACCTTAACACACCACTGACACCAAGGGACAGATCAACCAGACAGATATTCAGCAAAAATATAACAGAACTGAGTCATAGATGTAAACAAATGGACTTGATAGACATATACAGAGTGTTCCAACTAATAACATCAGAATATACATTCTTCTCAGCAGTACATGGGACATTCTCTAAAACAGACTATATACTAGCTCACAGAATGTATTTAAATAAATGTAAAAGAATTGAAATCATCCCATGCATGTTATCAGGTCATAGTGCCATGAAGCTAGAAATTAATGATAAAAGAAACTGCAAAAACCCACAAACACATGGAAACTGAATAACACACTCTTAAGCAATCAGTGGGTTACAGGGGAAATTAAAGATGAAACTTTACAATACCTACAAGCAAACAAAAATACAAATACAACTTACTGGAATCTGTGGGATGCAATGAAAGTGGTCTTCAGAGGAAAATTTATTGCACTGAGTTCCCACATCAGGAAAACAAAATGAATACGAATAAAAAACCTGATGCTATACCTCAAACATCTAGAAAAAGAAGAGCAAGTCAAGCTCAAAGCTAAAAGAAGGAAGGAAATTATAAAAACCAGAGCAGAAATTAATACAATAGAGACTATGAAAACAATTCAAAGTATCAATGAATGAGTTTATTCTTTGAAAGGATAAATAAAATTGATAAGCCCCTAGCCCACCTTATTTAAAAAAGAGAAGAAAAAGCTCAAATTCATGCAATAAAGAATGAGGAAGTCAAAATCACTAGAGAATCTGTGGAAATACAGATGATCATCAACACCTATGTCAAAAACCTCTACTCTCATAGGTTCGATAACACAGATGAAATGGACATATTCCTAGAAACATATGAAGTATCAAAGCTAGGTCAAGAAGATGTAAAACTGCTGAATAATCCAATCTCTATTAATGAAATTGAAAATGTAATTAAGTCCCTACCTACAAAGAAGAGCCCAGACACAGATGGATTTACTATGGGATCGTACATGAAATACAAAGGAGACAATACCAACACTCCTCAAACTCTTTAACTCTTTCCCTTTAATGAAATCAAAAGGGAAGCAATTCTTCCTAAGCCATTCCTGCAAGCAACTATTCCTCTAGTACCAAAACCTGAAAAAGACCCAACTGTAAAAGAGAACTATAGATCAATCTCCATAATGAACACAAAAATCAAAAATTCTCAATAAATTATTGGCAAACAGGATGCAGCAAATCATCAAGAAGGTTATACACCATGACCAAGTGGGATTCATCCCAGGATGCACATCCCATTTATGTGCTTCAACACACATAAATCAACAAATGTAATCCACCATATCAATAGAGCCAAAAGTAAGAATCACATGATCATTTCTGTAGTTGCAGAAAAAGCTTTTGATAAGGTCCAACATTCATTCATGATAAGAACCTTACAGAAAGTTGGAAAAGATGATATGCATCTCAATATGATAAAGGCCATCTGTGATAGCCAGCCTCATATTAAATGGCCAAAAACTGAGGGCTTTTACATTAAAATCAGGCACAAGACAAGGATGTCCCTTATGATCGCTCCTATTCAACATAGTACTAGAAATACTAGCCAGAGAAGTTAGACAAGTGAGAGAAATAAAAGGGATAAAGGTAGGAAAACAAGAAATTAAATTATTATTATTTGCAGATGATGTAATACTCTACATAGAAAATCCTCAAAACTCCATTGAAAGACTCCTAGATATAATAAATAAATTCAGTAATGCAGCTCGATACATTATCAATATTCAAAAATCAATAGCATTTCTATGCACTAACAACAAAATCACTGAGACTGAAATAAGAGAAACCAAACCCTTCACAGTAGCATCCAAAAAAATGAAATACTTAAAAATTAATCTCACAAAAGAATCAAAAGATCTATACTGGGAAAATTATAATACCCTGAAAAAAGAAATTAAAGAGGATCTCAGAAAATGGAAAGACATCCCTTGTTCATGGAGAGGAAAAACATATATTGTAAAAATAGTTATTCTCCCAAAACTGTTATACAGATTCAATGCAATCTCAATGAATATACCATCAAACACACCTCAAAGTTCTAGAGAAATCACTACTAAAATTCATCTGGAGGAAGAAGAGACCTAGAACAGCGAAGACAGTTCTAAGCAGCAAAGGCAAGGCAGGAGGCATGACTATCTCTGACTTGAAGTTATACTAGAAAGCAACTGTAATAAAATCAACATGGTACTGGAATAAAAACAGATCTGAAGATCAGTGGGATAGATTAGAAGATACAGCCACAACTATCAACACACTCAACCACTTTATCTTTGATAAAGGGGCCAAACATGTTCACTGGAAGAATGACAGTCTCTTTAATACATGATGCTGGAAAAATGGGCTCTCTACATGCTGAAACTGAAACTAGACTCATGCCTATTACCATGTACTAAACTAAAATCTAAATGGATCAAAGATATGAATATTAAAACAGAAACACTAAATCTTTTGGAAGACAAATTAGGTAAAAACCTTGAAGACATAGGGGTAGGTTGAGAATTCATGAACGAATCAAACCACGTGAGAAATACCTCCTAAAATCAATACCTGGGATCACCTCTCATTAAAAAGTTTCTGCATGTGAAAAGAAACCTCCAGCATAGTGAAAAGAAAACCCACAAACTGGGAAAACATCTTAGTGAACTGTCCCTCAGACAAAGGACTTCTGTCTAAAACATATAAAGAATTTTAAAAAATCAGACCCCCAAAATTCAAAGACCCAATCCAAAAACAGACATCTGAGATGAATACACAGTTCTCAGATGAATAAATACAAATGGCAAAAAATATATGAAAAAATGTTCATCATCATTGGTCATTAGAGAAATGCAAATTAAAACAACACTGAAATTCCATCTCACTCCAGAAAGAATGGCGAGGATCAAGAAAACTACCAACAACAAATGCTGGAAAGGATGTGGGGGAAAAAGGAACACTTCTGCACTGTTGCTGGGAGTGTAGGCTGGTGCAATCACTGAGGAGATCAGTCTGGAAACTCCTCAGAAAGCTGTGATTGGAAGTCCCATTTGACCCAGCTATTCTACTTCTAGGCATATTCCCAGAAGAACTGAAAACATCATAGCACAGTGATACATGTGCACCCATGTTTATAGCAGCACAATTTGTAATAGCCTGATCATGGAAACAACCTAAGTGTCCATCAACTGAGGAATGGATAAAAAAGTTGTGGTATTTTTATACAACGGAGTACTACTCAGCTATAAAAAATGATCACATTGAGATATTTACAAATAAATGAATGCAACTTGAGACCATACTCATAAATGAAATAAATCAAACTCACATGTTCAAATACCATATCATCTCCCTAGTGTGAGAATGTTTGCATTCATTAGTTGGAATGGTTTTACTCTGTTTTGCTTGATTTTATTATCTGTGATCGTATGAAGAACTATTTTGAAGAAAACAAGACATTAGAATAGCCTGTGTTGATTCAATATCATCTTACTCTGAAGTCCTACCATGTTTTTGCTCTTTTGTTGCCATTGGTTCTATCATATTATATCTTATTGGATATTATTATGTATGATAGTATAAAAAATTTTCTATGGAAAATGAGATAATATAGTAGCCATTGTTCGTTCTCTGCTATTTGGTTCTGAAAGACCTGTAGTGCTTTCATTCTCTTGAATGGTTTTATACTGTTTCGTTATGTTTGATACTATCATATATGAAGTTATGCTCAACCATTTCAAAGAAAGAGACATTATTGTAGTTACTGTTAATTATGGGTTGTCTTGTGGTAAAATGCTGTGTTGCTTGCATTGCTCTGATCTTATCTGCTTTGATATGTCCTCTTTGGTCTTAATCTCTTTAACATAAAAAGGGGAAAAAAAAGAAAAATTAAGGTACTCATTGTGAAGGAAGACTAACAAGGCAAAAGAAAAGTGACTAGAGGAGCCCAAGAAGACAGAAGATAGATAAAAACAGGGAAAACATACAGAAGGAGAAGGAGAAGGGGTTATGGAGAAAGAAATGGTGCCTAGAAATATGGATAAGTGAAGAAGCAGAGATGAAAGATAGATGGCTGGTTTCCTGCCTAGTCTATGTCTTTTGCATCTTTTATCCTTCTTCCCTACAAATGGAGACATGTAAACTCCTTGGCCTCCATTTACAGATGCAACCTCATCTGATTTGGGGGTCAAGCTTATCTTCAGGGAAAGGTGAAGAAGCCTCAGAGACCTATCCAATCTGCATTCACTATAGCATTGAGGCTGTACCTGGAATAGAATTGGAAATCTGTGCTTCCCCCAAAATCCTACAGGTTAACCATAATTTGATATTAACTTTTAATCTAGAATTTTTTCAAGTCTTTGTACATGTTTAGATTTATTATATATTTAGTTTACCTAACAGATATCATGTCTTTTATTGTAACAGGCATTTTGCTTTCTATTTTTCATGTATGAGTGCCTAGAACTCTTCTTTTAACATAGTCGTTTTGTTACTATCTACTCAGAAATCCAAAATCAATATAACATTTTCTGTGAATTTGGTTTAATGGACTACAACTTTCTCCATTATTTAAATTCCCTAAGTTCAACTCAGAAGAAAAATGTCACTAAATACATTATTTGATGTATCTCTACCTTTCAGTATCATATAATCACATTCACAAAATATTAAAAATATTTTTATATCTATTAATAAAATTGTGAAGAACATACTATATTTTTGTCTTTTGTAGAAAAAAGACTAAATACAGCATGTAGAAATTTTGTGTGAACCACATCAGAGGAGAGGCAACAGAAGCTAAATACTTGGACACTAAAGAAAAGACAGAGATTAAAAGTAATAGTTCAGATAATGCTTAATAATTGAAATTTTGTTCTCTTAAAAACAGAGATATAATTGTCATGATTCCATGAGAAAGATGTTAAATTCAGTTTTTTCCTTTAATGCTAGTGTCTGTTAGCTGGGAAGTCTCAATATTATGATCCTTTGTCTCTACGTCCCCGTTTTAATCTCTGAGAGCTCTTTCATATGTGTATCAATGAGACAGTCTGAAGAAACTGCAGTCTTCTATTTTATCAGTGTAGACACTTGAGACATATGGTTCATGTCTCCAACAGTTGAAGCAAAACAGACATATAATTTGGCCACAGTTTACATCTTTACTGCACTGATGTCATTTTTATTTAGTGGTTATTGTCTTTTAGGAAAAATATAAGACGCTGTTAACGGCAGATAAATGCCTCTCTAGTTAGACATTCTTGTGGCTAAAAGACATAAACAAGAACATACCTTAGAAAATAAAAGCTTACTCTTTGGAAAGTAATTTTTATCACAGTCCAGTTAACCACTGAAGCACCAAAATACTGGATCATCTCTTGGTGAGAGATTTTCTTTCAATTATAATGTGAACATTATCCACGAAGTAAAATGATTCATTCAAATTCTTAATGCTGAAAAAATATAATATTTTAATTCACTTGTTCAGCTAAACAACAAAGTGTAGATGATTGGAGAGTTATTTGAATCATTATTTGCAGAGCCTTATATAAGATATTCACTATAACATGTGGTCAAAAACTGTTATAATATTTTGGCAGCTTAGATGAAAGATTAAGTTGTCAAGGGCAACCAGCATCTGAAACCATTACAGGGTAACTGGAATAGCTAGATTCATATCATAAGATAATACAAGCTGCTAGTGTTAGAGAAGATATATTGAGAAGGGATAAGAAAAAAATCAGAAACAGATGGAAGTCATAAATAATAATTAAGTTAGTATAAAGGAAAAAGTATGAAGGAATTGGTGATGCTTTAATGGTGTAATGGAGAAAAAAACTGCACAAATCAAAGAAATAATACCAGAATCAAAAGTTAAACAAAAGGAAAAGTTTTACTTTAGTTGAAATACACCCACAAAAATATTCCAAAACATAAAACATGTCTCTTGCACTATTTTTCCTAGACGACAACCCCACTGTTATTTGTAGCAATAAACGTTAATAATATGAACCACATAGAAGGATCAATTTTTGTTAAAAGTATGCATGAATACATTTGAGTTTTAAAAGCAAGATAGGAGGAAATATAATAGCCCCACTTTTACAATTGCTTAGCAGACAAAAAGCCTTCTGAAACAACTGCAGCATTTATCCCAGTCCATGTTGCAACACGTGGTCAAAATAAACAGTAACTATTTAAATTTTACAAATGCACTTTAAAAAAACAAGGTATAGTGTCATTAATCCTCAAAATACTCCCCTTTCCTTTAGCAGGCTTATTCCATCATTCTTGCCACTTCGTGAAGCATTCTTGCAGGCCTCCTTCTTGAATGTCTTTATGAGATGTAAACAAAAATACTTCTGATTGCCAGCCAATGATCAGGTAGGCTTGTAAAAACACTGTGGTGTGTCTTCAACAACCTTATTCAGTAGATCTGGCACTGTATGACTTCTGTCTCTTCTCAAAGCCAAAGTAAGCATACCAAGTGAAAATTTTAAATTGATTCAAGATATTGATGCAGCCATGAAGACACAACTACACACACTCACAAAAGAGGAAGTGGCAAGAAGGATGGGATAAGTGTGTTCAAAATGTTGTAGGCTGTTTTGAGGGGGATTAATGACAAAGTGAATTCTACTATATTTTTTAATTCTAATTTTTTAAAATAACATTTTAAAATGTTAAATTTTAAAATAACAATTTTTTAAAATAACATTTCATATAGTGTCCCTATAAACAAACTATAAAATTTTAAATAGCAAAACATGGGTTTTAGTCATTTTTGTGTTCCTCAGAGTTTCTTACATTAATATAGAATATTAAATGGTATTTTCATAAAACATTACAGATTCATTTACTGACCAGCTGAATAAAACTATTCCAAGCATTGTGCTACACAGTTACAGTGTTGACAGACTGGAATAAACATAATTTCTTATTGTTTATAAAACTTGTGGTCTCTAAAGTTCTACAAATACTGCATTAGTGAACTTCGTAGCAGTATAGTAGCTTCAAGGAAAGCACAAGATTAGATTCTTCTGAGCATCTGGTCACATTTTTATCAAGTTATCAATATATAATTCTGTCTTGTATTCATTTCTATTTAAGAACACCTTATTTAGTACATGCCATTGATAAATTAACATTCCACTCATGGTGAAGCTTATCTAACACATCACAGCCATCTTGTGCTTACAAACTGCAGATTATACTTCTGCACTATGCTTGAGGCCTTTTAGAAAACCAAATTTATTCACCATAACTCCTCACCTCAAAACAAAGAGAGTTTAAGATCATTGCTCTCAGTGGTCAAGGACCCACCCAGCTTACAGCCACACTAGGCTGGGCTCCGCAGGTTTCAGGCCTGCCTGGGCCATGCCCAGTGACCTACTTTCAATTGGGGGAATGCAGCTGCCAGCTGGGGTGAGTCCTGAAAATCATCCCAAGCCCTGGGAGACTTTAAGATCATCACTTCCCGGGGTCAAGGACCCGCCCAGCTAACAGCCACAGTAGACCAGCCTTGGGAGGGTTTGCAGCCCAACTAGATTACACCCAGCAACCTTCTTCAATCAAGAGAGTTGAGGGCACATGAATTGAGTTCCAGGGCATTGGTCCTTGCCTGAGGAGAGCTTCGGACCATCATCCACAGTGGTTAGGTGCCTGCCCAGCTTCCTGGAACACTGGAGGTTGCACGGGACAGCCTGAAGGCCTGACTGTACCATGCTCAGCAACCTCCATTCAGTCCCAGAAGCCCAGGGCATCAGAGGTGATTTCCAGCACACCCAGGAGAAGCAATGGAACAACACTTGAAACATGGAAATATAGTAAAATGACAAAACAAAAAACCAAAATGCAACCTCAAACCTCCAGCCCATCCCAAGAAAGCCTATGAACCATGTACATAGAAGAAAATATATGCCGTACATCTGAAACACCTGAAATAATAGCAACTAAAATAAAAATGTGACTCCAGGAAGCTTTAAAGGAATTCAAACTAGAAATAATCTCCCAGGTAAAAGAAGAAATGATAAAAGTAATAAAAGAGATACTAAACACATCTAAAGAAGACACAGTTAAAAATTAGAATAACAAAACAAAAAAGAATCCCTGGATGAACAATATAAGAAACAAACAGAATACATGAAGTAAATTCAAAGAGATATACAGGATATCAAAAATTCCATTGAAAGTTGTCAAAACCACCTCAAGATTGCAGCTAGTGAACAGGAAAGAAAAGATCTTTTAAAAATAACAAGGAATCAGGAAATAACAATTCAATAGCTGCAAGATGATGCAAAGAAAAATAATATAAGATTGGTAGGGATAAATGAAAAAGAAGGGGACAACACAAATGATACCAAGAGGCTATTTCCAGAAGTAATTTCCCAAATTGAGAATTTCCCAAACATGAGAAAATTTCCCAAATATGAGAATGGAAACTGACATTAGGATTACTGAAGCATATAGAACTCCAAATAGCCATAACCAAAATAAAACTGCACCCAGCCATATAATAATCACCCTCCCAGAAATCCAGCATAAGAATACACTACTAAAAGCTGTCAGAGAAAAAAGACAGATCACCTATAAAGGAAAGCCTATCATAATCACAGCAGACTTCTCAACACAAACAATGAAGTCAAGAAGAACATGTCAACAATAAAGCAATGTATAAAAGTTATAACCATTAATATAAATGGTCTCAATTCAGCAATTAAATGAAACAGACTGGCAGAATGGATCAAGAAACAACATCCAACTATATGCTTTCTATAAGAAACCATTTTAACCCAAGAGGATACTCACAGACTGAAAGTCAAAGGATGGAAAACAATACTTCATGCAACAGGAACTGAAAAAAAAAAAAAAAACGAGGTTAGTTTTTCATTTTGCAGACAATGTGAACTTCAAACCAAGAATGATCCTAAGAGATAAAAAAGGTCACTACATACTAGTTAGGAGAAAACTTCAAGAGGAAGAGATAACAAATTTAAATATATATGCACCGAATTCCAGAGCACCAAGTTATACAAAGCAAGTATTAATAGAAGTAAAAAATCAAATTAGCAATAACACAATTATAACAGGAGACCTTAACACACCACTGACACCAAGGGACAGATCAACCAGACAGAACTGAATCACACCTGTGAACAAATGGACTTGGTAGACGTATATAGAATGTTCCAACTAACAACATCAGAATACACATTCTTTGAAATAGCTGTCTGTGCCCTAAAATCTAGTACAAGTAGACAAACTGGAACAGAATATAATCAAACTAAATATAGTGCTGAAAACAACATGGGTTTCAAATCATGATACAAGATTAAGAATGTCCTCTGCTTTCACTTTTTAAACAATTCCTCCCCTTTCACTTTCACAGGATGCATTGTACATTTTGTATCCCACTAATTCCTTTAGTTTTTAGATTAGGGAGGTGACCTGCTATTTTTGTAAATGGTTCTTGAAGCTTTTTACACCTGAGCAAGATCTCGAGTTGTATCCATTTACCTACAAGAGCCACAAGGTTTTCCTTCCTTGTACCTGATTAGTTTGCCATTGTATAAAACTGTTGTCTTTCCAACCACTCTGCACCTGAAGGGTGAGATACCCCCAATTTTTTCTGGTTCCTTGTCACATAGAGCATTATTTTCTCATCTTTGACTTTCAGTCCATATACCCTCTTTTACATTAATTGTATTTCTTATATAGAGCATCTTGATGGACCCTATCTCCTGACCCACTCTGCCTAGTGTATCAAGGCCATCCATGTTAGCAATTATGATCAATTTCTCCACCTCATCTCTGCCATGCTATTTTCCTGTCATTGGTTGTCTACTTTTCCCCTTCATTCCAATGTTTGCCCTGTTCAGGAAGCCCCTCTGCTGCTGTTCCTGAAATCATGGTCTTTTCTCTCTCTCTCTCTCTCTCTCTCTCTCTCTCTCTTTCTCAATTGTTCTTCAGTATTTTTGTAGGGTTTGGTAGTCATGAACTCGTCCAGTTCCTCTTTGTCATGGAAGCATCTTATTTCTCCATTAATTTTGAGAGATAGCTTTGTAGGGTATCTCAATATGGGTTGGAGGTTATTTACTTTCAGGGTTTGGAATACTTTGCTCCAAGCTCTTCTTGATGTGATGGTTTGTGTTGAGAAGTCTGTTGTGATTGTGATGGGTTTTCCTTTATAGGTGATGTTTCTTTTCTCTGATTGACAGCTTTTAGTATTCTGTTCTTGTGTTGAGTTTCTGGGATCTTGATTATTATGTCTGGGTGTAGATCTGTTTTGGTAGTATCTGGCTGGAGTTCTGTATGCCTCATATCTCTGAATATCACTTCCTTTTCCTATGCTTGGGAAGTTTTCCTTAATTATTTATGTAAGTAACCTTATATTTCATTAGTGTTTTCCCCTGTTTCTTTACTCACATTTTTTATTCTTAAGTTGTAAATCCTCTTGTCACCTTTTATCTTTTGTATTGTTACTTCATGATTTCTTGTTATTTTTAAGAGCTCTCTCCTTTCATGATTACAAGTTGAAAACCGGTTTTCAAGGTTTGATAGTCTGTCTTTAGTTTCTTTCAAGCAGTTTTGCCAGCTTTCAATTGAGTTTTTAATTTCCTGGTGATCTCTTTGAATCTGTTTCATGTATTCTAAAATTTTTTACATTCTTCATTGAAGGTTTCCCTCCTTTTTCTATGCCCTTCTATTCTTCCATCTATGTCTTCTTGAGAGGTGCTTAGCATTTCTTTTATTATTTTTCTTATTTTTTCCTTTACCTCTATTAGTATTTCTGTTTTAAGTTCTTTTTAATTTCACAAAGATATTTCTGTATGTCAGATGCTGTGCCTCTGAAACTGCAGGTGTGCAACTCCTAAACTCTTCTGTTTTTACCCCTCCTAGGCTAGTACTGCTTGTATTGGATTCTGGAGACTGCCTTTGTTTCTTCCTCTTGTCATGTGTTTCTGTGTTCTTCCTCATGTTTCTGTGTTCTTCCAGATAACTGGGTAGTGCATTCCCAGCCTTTCCTGTATTGGTTGTAATTACTCTGAAGCATGCTGGCTAGAGATTGCTGCCCTCCCCAATCTGCTGGTGACCGTTAGAGAACAAGCAGTGGCAGAACAGGCTGGCCCCTCTTCTCTGAGCTGGTCAACCACAGGGAGTCTTCACCACATTAGTGTGTGCTGTGTGGTCAGGGCCGGTTAGGGATAACTTTAGGGAAACCTCAGCTTGAGCTATTGGATTGCACACAGGGGCGGAACTCAGTCCAAGCAATTCTCACCAATCTGCTCTGCGCTAGGAGTTTCTGAGTGAAGACAGCTGCAGTTCTGGTTCTGGGCTTATCCTGCCTAACTCCAAAGAGGCACCCAGCCAATCACCCACTTCCATGGGAGGACTATGTCCCCCACACTCACCCAAGCTGGTGCAGTTCTCTGGTCTGCCACTCCTCTCTGTGACCACATCCTCCCACTAAGGGCCTTGCTTGCCAACACCCAACTTCACCATGTCCATGCATCTTTGGATTCCAGTGGTATTTCATTCACAATGGGACTTGTCCAGTGAGAGCGTATCTGGCTACTGTCTTCTGTCCAAGTTTTTCTTTTATTTTCCTTTCTTCTTTCTTTCTTTGTTTCTCTTTTTCTTTCACTTTAGTTTCTTCCTAGGTCAAAAGGATCCATCTCTTTCCATCTGGTCTTCTCCAAAATGCTTTATTTCAGCATCTGAGCTGTTTCTTTCAGAGAGGCTTTTTACATTGCTGGTTATTGATCTGCCATCTTCCTAGAATTTCCAGAACTACTTTTTATAGAAGCTAAAGATATGGAGCTTAATACTCATAGCACCAGAATTTCAGAAGAATAAAAAATTGCATTGCAAAGGTTAGAGAAGCCAAATAAATGCCAAAGATATTCTTCAAATGAAAAATTATTGCAGATGGAAGAGCTCAAGTTTAACAAGGAACATAATGCCAAAAATGACAATTAATATTTCTTTCATGTACAATAAAGTTAGTTGTATAAAAGTATGGCAATGTTTCATGAGGCTTAAAAGAGATGAAAATATGTGATAAGTAGAAAAAGAATGAGGAAATTATGTTAGTTTGGGACCTTGAGAAACAAATGTTTAATGGGATTAGATTGCATGCGACTGACTAGGAGATTCTTTAAACTACTCTAAGGAGAGTTCTCAGGTAAATTTTGCCACCAAGTAGTTTCAGATTGGGCAGGAATGTGCTCACATGACAACCACCAAAGAGGTTAGTGTCAGGAAAGAAATGTGGCCTTGATATGAAGCTGGTGGAGAATCCAGGGGGACAAAGCTGAGAATGAAAGTCAACTATGCTTCCTACAGCAGGAGATCTGAGAACCATATTTGTATGATAACCATATAAAGTTAAATCCTTTAATGCTTTGTATTTTGAATATTATGATGTTGTTTATTATAGATTATATTAGTAAATTAAACATGCTCATTGTGATTGCCTGAATACTCACCAACAAATATATTATTTTCAAAGCAACAGGCAAAACAGTGGAATAATAAAAGAGGACTTTGAAAGAAGAAAAAAGGGAAGGGAGAGAAACAAAATGAGCTAAGTATAAAAAAAATCACAATACAGAGAATATAGACCAATTATATAATGTTTATATTAACTGTAATGGGCTAAATGCTCCAATTAAAAACAATCATTCAACTAAAATTTAAAACTCAATTATATAATGTACAAGGGCATTTAATCTCTGAGACTAATGAGATTATGAGGACATTTAATTTCTATACTGTTTCCTTCATAATTCTTACTTATTTAAAGTATTTTAAGCATTTTCTTGGTGTGAGAATGAACACAAAAATCTAAAATCTCTAAGTGGAATTCAACTGAGATTTTGAAATGTATGGAAAGATTTTTGTGAAGTACTTGTAATTTTTCTTCAGTAAATTTGAGTGGGTAGGAAAAGATCAAATATCCTGGATTTTCATGATAAAACAATACAACTGTTAAACTACATTTCTGAATAGAAATTGAAATACCTTATGATTGTAGACATATTTAGTTGAAACATTCAAATTTTCAAAAAAAATTTAAAGTTTTTTTGTAACAATGTGTGGAACCAAAGTATTGTTATACATTATTGAGATGCATTGTAACCTGAAGACAAGAGAAATATGAATGATTATATAAATCTTTCTCATTTCAATAAATGGGAGCATGATCTCCCTTTGAAGGGACAGACTTTCTGGGGTTAATGGCTACATACTCAAAAGAATGTACAATTTTCTGAAATGCATCATGATTGTTTATTGTAAAATGAAAACATAATGATAGTACATTTTTTAATATGTTATGGTTGAATATGTTTTAAATGGTCCTCTTTGAGATCCATATTTCTGATCAACTCAATGCTATTTTCCTGTCATAGTACAAAAGTTTTAATGAACTACATGAGCAATGATCTCTGCCCTCATTTTCCAAATGTTTGGAGTACATCTTCAAAACAGAATTCATGGTTCCTGCCTTTCTGTAGGAGATCTTTGCTTTCTGTGCATCTGCAGACAGCCATTAGGCATCCTGCGGGGAGGCTGATCTTAGTGATGCCTGTGTTATGTGCTGATTCTGGTATTTTTCCCATGTGTAAGTCTAACATCCTGAGGAGTTAGCTGATATTAATTATCCCATAGCAAACATCAAGTTTCAAAATCTTCCCTTTGTGTTAGGCTCTAAATGGTTATTCTATTACATTAAAATGCAATTATAATTATATTTACAAATTTTTATAGTGCAGTATTTTTTCAGCCACATGTAATTTCCTGTTGTTCATATATCATTGGGAAACTTGTTACAGAAGCATGAGAAATTACAAGTAATATGTTTCATTTCCTTGACCAGTCCTCCCTGTTCTTTCCCAGAGAACTTTGCTCTTTCTCTTCCTCTTTTTCTACTTCTCATCTTCCTTCCTTTTCTTCCTCCTCTTTTTTTATCTCTTTCTCTGCATCATACCACTTCCTTTCTACTCTCCCCTCAGAGATGGTCTCTGTACAGGTTTTAAAATAGAAAGAGGGAAAAACTTAAGAGCTCTGTTTTGTTTTCGTTTGGTGAGGTGAGGAAAATTCTGACTCTTTCATGATTACAATTTCCAGAAGGAGTAATTTTGTCACAATCTTTGTTATGATAGTATATGTCAACATCATTCTTTTCAACAAGAGAAATGTCTCTCTAAAAACAATGCCAAAAACAAAAAGAATATAAAAATTCAAAAATAAATTATAAGATAGTGTTACCACTAGTTTCTAAAAGTGGTTTGTGCTAATATGGTTTGGAGAATTTTTTTATGCCCACATCTTGTACTCTGAGTAATTACTTCAAAGATAACAATACACAATCTATTATCATTATTCTGCTATTATTTGGTTTAAATTTGTTTTATTGAAATTTTGTTTTATTTTTTCATTTAAAACCCCTCTGCAAAATAAGAGAAAATTGCTTATTAGGAAAATAGATAATTGAAGATTATTGGTGAGCAGAAATGTGGAAAATCTTTCCAGAGCCCTACTTTTTCTATATTTTGTGCTTCCCTTAGGCCAAGGTGTGGTCCCTCTTGCCTTTCCTGGAAACCTTAGGCCGGGATGACTTCTCCTCCAGATTCCTGCAACCCAGCACCTACTGTTCCCCACTTGTGGCCCTGAAGGATAGAATTGTGTACCACCAGTTACAATGTTTTATGCAAGTGTCCCAACTCCCCAATGAAAATATATTTCCCTTGCAATGAAATGAAATGTATGTCCCTTGCAAAACACTACTTGCTATTCAATTAATCATTATTTCATGAATACAAAAAAGAGGGAGAAATGGCTCTCAAAGACACCTGGTGATATTTGACAGCTAATAAGGGAGGTGCCAGCATGATTCTTAGGACTTTACCTATCACTGAGGCTGTTCTAGTGTTCAGATTGATTGCTTGTTTTAAGGGTTCCTTTTGTTTAAAGGATAAAACTTTTCTTTCTTACAGTATAAAAACTCAAAAGCTGTCCAGATAGATGGGAGTTGTCAGTTCCATCCTTAAATAGAAGTCAGAGAATCCTTTTATCGCTCAACAATATAACATTTAATTCTGACCATGAAACAGGCATTTGCCACAGTGTAAAGTAAAAGAACATAAAGTGTTCAACTCTAGTTGGGAAGGGACAGGTTTATTATTATTTTATGTTAAACTAAACAAAATACTGTGTATGAAATAGCATAGCATATTCATAGGGCTAGCAAAATATTTATTTAAACTTTTGCATTGAAGTTGTACTTGCCTTTCATGGTTTTATTATCAAGTAGATATACAACATTATCTATCTATCTATCTATCTATCTATCTATCTATCTATATATCTATATATCTATCTGCTTTCCCATATCTCAGTGAATGTAGCTAGTCCTGCTGATTTTGCTGCTGGGACCCATAAGATATCTCATAGAGTGTTTTGGCCAGTCCTCTACCAAACTTTTTGCTGCATGTGGTGGGACAAAATCCATGGATAAATTAACTTTTATGAAACCAAATAGCTCTGCTGATAACTTTGTACATATCTCTTCCCAATGTACTTTTGAAGTGAGGGGGATTTTGCAATTTTGACAATATAATAATAAAATTATAAAACATAGAAATATGAAAGGTTATCAAAAAGGACTTGAATGTGCAACAAAGTAAACAATAACAATCTTAGTGAGAATAATGACACTTGTACATAATTCTTTATAATAACTTCAATCACTTCATATTATTTTAATAAATTAATTTGCAGTGACATTTAACTCAATGTTTTCATGGCTGATATTAACACAAAACACTTTTTAAATTTTTCTTAAATGTGTATTCACTGTTGTGAGTCATTGCTAATCCCTTCCTTCTTCTCTATGTTGAAATTTAAACAGAGCACTGAAATTTGTCTGCTTTCTGTCTCTTGATCAGCTGAGGACTCATGTGACTGTGGGTTGTATATTTATGTTAGTTCAGCTGCATCCTTTGTGTTAGTGGATTTGTTTGGAGATAGTTCAACCAACACTGATAGCTGTGTTTGGCTCAGTAATACTTTGTCTTTCTTAAGTAATCAATTTTAGCTACATTACTGCTATTTTAAACAATAGCCTGATGGTTACTTCATGCAATTAGTGATCATGAAAGAAATATTGAAGTCACATGTCAAATTGATGTGATGTACCCCACTCTGGAGATTCTGTTTTTGCTTCAAAAACATTAAAAGCAAAAAGTAAATAAATAAAGAACATGCTGAAACTTAGAGAATTATACTTCACTGCTTTTGATTTTATCTTTATTTTATCCTAAAGTACCTGTTCCTTACTCTTGAGATCAGTTAAGAATTTTAATATTTATTCTAGCCTCTTACATTATACCAGTTTCATTGGCAGTGACCATGGTTAACTCATTGCCTGTCAATCAATGTCAAATACACACTTCTTGGTGGTAATGACTATTGTGTATATTATATGTGTCAACCCAAATACACTCACTAGCTTACAGTGAATACCTGATAAAAGGTTGCCTCTAAAAACCAGATCTATGAGATCAAGCATATTATGTACACTATGAATATGTATTAAATAAATGACTGAGTCAAAGTTTTGCAATTCAGTGTTCCTATGAGTATTGTCTTATTTGCCTTCAGTTCTATAGCCATACTAAGTTTTGCTAAAAGATATCACTATCTCGAGTATTCACACTTTTAAACTGTTATTGCAAAATAAAGAATTGAAGGAACAAATGATGGCCAAAAATGTTTTGGTTCTATTTATCCCCCATGATTGGTAAGTTATACCCCTTCATCTCCTGATTATTGTTCTCAGAATCCAAACTGAACTCCCTTTTCAGAAAAGGTAGCTACAGAAAATGCAGATTCTCATTCTAGAGTTCCTGGTATTTTAATTTCATGCTTAATAGTTGTTCTTGCAACAGTTAAAAAATGGTGATCCCTATTCATGGGGCTTTTGTGTATTTCCTGAAATATGACATATTCTCTGGAGTACCAGCAGATGCACCCCACCTGTGAGGCACTGCCACTGGAAGGCTCCTTCCTGTGGGCAACCAGCAGAAGCAGGTACACACAGCCAAGTAAGCTATATGCACCTACAGGCCACCTTGTGGAGGCTCTTGGCTCCTTCAGCCAGCCACACCCACCAGGAGATGTGTGACTCCTGTGTGGACGTACCCTGTGTGATTACAACCATCACTGGTGTCCCAGTGTAGACATGCAGCCATACCTCCAAACACACCTGGTCATTGGGGAAACCCCAGTGTAGTTGCCAGGTCTACAGAAGCCCACCCCACACCCTGATATCTCCATGTAAATCGGGGGTCAGAAGATACTAGGTGCCTTTCCCATTCCCCTACACTGCAGTAGTGCAGCCAATGTGGGAAATGCCTGGGTCCCACAGCCAGCTTGTTGGGAGGAACTCAAAAGAATGTCAAGACAAAGGAGCAAAAGGCAATCTCAGATTGCCAGCCCATACAGAACAAGTCTGTGAGATACAGTTATGAAGAAAATGGAAGTCACACACCTGAAATCTCTGAGAGAATAGCAACTGAATTAAAGAAACAACTTCATGAGATTGTAAAAGCAATTAAATCAGAAATAATGTCTCAGGTAAAAGAAGAAATTACAAACATAATGAAAGTTTGCTTTCATAATGAAGATTGCTCAGCATATTTAAAGAAGACATAGATTTTTTTAAAAAAGAGGAGCACAGGAAAATCGTGGAAACCATGAAAAATATAGAAAGGAATTACAATGCATGAAACATTCAAATGATATCCAGGCAATTAAAAAGTCTATCAAAAGCTGTTAAAACTGCTTAAAAGAGACTGTGGACTTGCAAACCTTGAAGATAGGATTGCAGCTAGTGATTGTGAAAGGAAAGATCTATTAAAAATAACAAGGGGAGAACTGGCCATGGTGGAACACAGGTGGCTGCAGAAGAAGGCAACTTGCCTACCTTCTTGGTGCCTCCCTCCGCTGTGAGCTAGGAGGAGCTATAGTTAGCAGCTACTGAGAACCAGCCATGGTGGAACCCAGGGAACTGTAGAAGAAGGCAACTTTCCCCACCTTCGTGTTAAGCACCTCCCTCTAGTGCAAACCAGGAGAAGATCCATTCAGCACCTGCTGAGAACCAGCCATGGTAGAACCCAGGTGTCTTCAGAAGAAGGCAACTCGCCCGCCCTTTTTGTAAGTACCTCCCTCTGGCATGAGCCAGGAGGAGATCCAGTTGGCAACTGCTGAGAACTTGCCTTTGTGGAACCCTGGCAGCTGCAGAAGGCAACTTGCCCGACCTCTTGGAAAGCACCTCCTTCTGGCATGAACCAGGAGGAGATCCAGTAGGTGGCTCCTGTGAGCCTACCAGAAATCAAATATCCCACCCTAGTTAGAAATTGGGGGCAGAGGTCTGAGCACATCTTGAGAGGATGACCATATGCAATACAGCAAATATGGGAGATTTCTTTCTATCTTCTGTTTGAAGGCAAATTTTTTTTTTTGCTGTTTTGTTTCATTATGATTAATTGTACTACTCTATTCAATATTCTCTTTCAAATGTTTTTATAGTGTTCTGTTTTTTATTTGATTTTGCTACACCTAATTGACTGGGCAACTATTGTGAAGATAATGAGATATACTATAGTACTTATTACTGTTATCCCAGTATTCTGCTATGAAGTCCGGTACCAATTTCACTGCATTGTCTCAATTGGCTTAGTTCTGTATTATTCTATTGTATTTTTACTACCTTCAAAATAAAAAAAAAGTTAAAAAAACAAAGAATCAGGAAATAATAATTCAACAGCCAAAATCCTGGAAGATGAGTAGTAAGGTGAAGAACCTCTCTGAGAGAAACAGCTCAGATGCTGGAATTTAACATCATGGAGAAGTAAGACAAAAGGAGAGGGATTCTCATGACTCAGGAAGAAACTAAGGAAAAAGAAAAAGGAAAGAAAAACCTGGATGGAAGACTGGAGCCAGACATACTCTCACTGGAGCTGGTCCCATAGTGTGCTAGATGCTGCTGGAATCTGAGGACTCTTGGTCACAGTGAATCGGGTATTGGCAAGCCCAAGGACCTTGGTGGAGGGATACAATTGCAATGGAGAACAGAGCCAGCATGGAGATCTGCACTGGCCCACAGTGAGTGCTTGAAATTTGGTCTTCCCATGGGAGGGGCAGATTGGCTGGATGACATTTTGGAATTGGGCAGGATGGGCCTGAACCAGGAACTGTAATAGCTTCAGTTGGCTGCTCCTGGTACATAGAACATTGGTGGGAACTGCTTGGCCTGGGACCTGCTACTGTGAGACATGCAATAGCCAGGGACAACACTGCCTCTGAAGCCATCTCAAACCAGCTTCATCTGCACAGCACAAACTAATGTGGCCAAGCCCCCAGTGGTTGACTGGCTCAGAGGGGAGGGACCACCCTGTATTGACCCTGCTTGTACCTCAATGGGCAACAGCAGACTAGAGAGGACAGCAATCCCTAGCCAGCATGCTTCAGAGTAATTGTAACCAATACAGAAAGGGCCTGGGACATCTACTATGCGCTTGTCTGGAAGAAACCAGGAACATGACAAGAGAAAGAAACAAAAGAAAGTCTCCAGCCTCCAACCCAAATAATATTGGCCCAGTAGAGGTAAACACAGAAGAGACTGAGGGCAGTACACCTGCAGTATTGGAAGCAACATCGTCTGACATAAAGAAATATCTTCATGACATGATAGAAGAACTCAAATCAGAAATACTAATACAAATAAAGCAAGATGTAAGACAATTAATACAAGAAATGCTAAGCACCTCTCGAAAAGACACAGATGGAGGAATGGAGGAGCATAGAAAAAGGAGTAAAGTCTTTGGTGAAGAATATAAAAAATTTATAATACATGAAACAGATTCAAAGAGATTACCACAGAAAGTTGGCAAAACACCTTGAAAGAAGTGAAAGATAGACCATCAAAACTTGAAGACAGGTTTGTAATGTGTGATCTCAAAAGGAAAGATCTCTTAAAAATAACAAGGAAACAGGAAGTGACAATAGAAAGAGTAGAAGATGACAAGAAGATCTATAACTTAAGAATAAAAATGTGAAAGAAAAAGCAGGGGTAAACACAAATGAAATACAATGGCTATTCACAGAAATAATTACAGAAATGATATTCAGATATGAGGCATACAGAACTCCAGCCACCTACAACCAAAACAGATTTACACCCAGAGATGTAATAATCAAGATCCCAGAAATTCAACACAAGAATGGAATACTAAAAGCTGTCAGAGAAAAGAAGCAGATAACCTATAAAGGAAAACCCATCAGAATCATGACAAACTTCTTAACACAAACCATCAAATCAAGAAGAGCTTGGAGTGAAATATTCCAAGTCCTGAAAGAAAATAACCTCCAATCCAGATTGATATACCCTGGAAAACTATCTCTCAAAATTAATAGAGAAACAAGATGCTTCCATGACAAAGAGGAACTGGGGGAGTTTGTGACAACCAATCCAGATCTACAAAAAATACTGAAAGACATTCTAAAAAGAGAGAAAAAAAAAAAAAAAACTCCGAGTTTCAGGAACAGTGGCAGACAGACCTCAGTGAATGGGGCAGACATTGAAATGAAGGGGGAAAGTAGACAACCAATGGCAGAAAAACAGCATAGCACTAACATAAATGGCCTTGATACACTAACAAAAATAATCGCAGGCAGAGTAGATCAGGAGATAGGATCTATTGAGATGTTATGTTATGGGAACATAATTAACCTGAAAGAGGGTTTATGGACTGAAAGTCAAAGATGAGAAAGTAATGCTCCATGTAACAGGGAACCAGAGAGAAATAGGGGTATCTCGCCCAGCAGCTGCAGATAGGTTGAAACAATATGACACTTTTATGCAGCAGAGAACTACTCAGCTATAAAGAAGAAAAACCTTGAGGCTTTTGTAGGTAAAGGAATACAACTTAAGATCAAGCACAGGGGTAAAAAGTTTTCGAATCACTCAGATAAACAGTGGGTTGCCTTCCTAATCTTAAAAAGTAGAGGAGTTAGTGGGATACAAAATGTACAATGCACCCTGTGAAAGTAAAAGTGGAGTAATTGTTTAAGAAGAGAAGGCAGAGGACATTGTTAATCTTGTATTGTGACTTAAAACCCACATTGTTCTCATTGCTCTGTTTAATTTGGTTATATTCTGTTCCAGTCTGTCTACTTGTACTAGATTTAAGGGCACAGACAACTATTCCAAAAATAGCAGGCTATACTAAGTAACCATCTTTAATTTCCTATTAACTTAATCTGAAGCCCTGTATTACTTACACTGTATTATTATGACTGACCTTATTTGTATCTGGTTTCTTAGATCATTATCTTGTCTTGACTGATTTTAATCAAGTCAATTATGTTTGATAGTATCAAGTCTGAGAGTATAAGCAACTACTCTGAAGATGATAAGTCTGAGAGTATAGGCAACTGCTCTGAAGATGATAAGATTCACTGGGATACCCATTCTGGTTTGACTATTACCTGCTTTTGAAGTCCTATAATGTCTCCAATGCTTTGTTTTTATTGATATTGTCCTGTACTTCTATGTTCTATTTTACTATGTCTGATGATATAAAACTATTGAAGATAACAAGAGACATAGTAACCACTGTAGATCACTTGTATTGTGATTTCAATCATGTAGAATGTCCATCCTTTTGTTTTGAATGACCCCGTTTTGTTTTCTTTCTCATTTGGTTTTTTTCAAATTCAAATTTAAAAAACTCAACAGCTGTAAGATGATTCAAAGAAGCACAATCTACGAATAATAGATATCAGTGAAGAAGCAGGGGTCAATGCAAATGAAATGAAAAGCCTATTTATAGAAGTAACAGGAGAAAACTATCCAAGCTTGGGAAAAGGATCTGGAATTCAGATAGGTGAGGCATATATATTGATTATGGCTAACTAGCCATAATCAAAATAAATCTATACCAAGATCTATAATAATTAAGGCCCCAGAAATTCAGCACAAGAACATAATGTTAAAAGCTGTTAGAGAAAAGAAACAGATCACTTATAAAAGAAAACTCATCACAATCATGACAGACTTCGCAATACAAACTATCAAGTGAAGAAGAATTTGAAGTATTTCAAGTCCTGAAAGAAAACAACTTCCAACCCGGATTGATGTCCCCTGCAATAGTACCTTTCAAAATTAATGGGAAAATAAGATATTTGTATAGTAAAGAACAACTGAAGGAATTCATGACCACCAAACCAACCCTATAGAGAGTTCTGGAGAACATTCTGAAGAGGAATAAAAATGACCACACTTCCAGGAATAGTGGCAGATGGAGATAATCAAGGGGGGCAAGCAATTTAATGAAGATGAAAAATGAGGAGCCAATGGCAGGAAAAATAGCAAGGTAGAGATGAACCAGTACATGTTGGCCATAATCATTAATGTGTACGGCCTCAATTCACCAAAAGAAGTAACACAGGTGCTCTCTTCTTTGCCTGGGGACCAGGCCCAGACTTCCTGTCGAGATCAGTGAGTAAGGAGGGGGCAGGAAATTCCATCTCAGCCTGGCTGACCTCTCTCCCTCACTTGGAACAACACTTGAAGCTCAAAAATATAGGAAAACGACAAAATGAAAGACCAAAATGCAGTCTCAAACATCAAGCCCATCCAAAGAAAGCCTAGGAGCATGGGCACAGAAGAAAATACATGCCACATAACTGAAATACCTGAAACAAGGAAGCAACTCTGGGAAGCCTTAAAGAAGTTCAAACTAGAAATAATACCTCAGGTAAAAGAAAAAAAGAAATGAAGGAGATGCTGAACATATCTAAAGAAAACACAGTTAAAAAATTGGAGGAGATAAACAAAAAGATAGAATCCTTGGATGAACAATATAAAAAACAAACAGAATAAATAAAGCAGATGCAAAGAGATATACAGGAAATCAAAAACTCCACCAAAAGCTCTAAAAACCGCCTCAATGAATGTGAAGATAGAATTTCAGACCTCAAAGACAAGATTGTAGCCAGTGAACAAGAAAGGAAAGATCTTTTGAAAATAACAAGAAATCAGGAAATAACAATTCAACACCTCCAAGATGATGCAAAGAGGAACAACATAAAGTTAATAGGGATAAATGAAAAAGAAGGGAACAATATAAAGGATGTCAAGAGGATATTTAGAGAAGTAATAGCTGAAACTTTCCCAAACATGAGATTGGAAAATGATATCAAGATCAATGAAGCATATAGAACTCCAAATAGCCATAACCAAAATAAAACTACACCCAGACACATAATAATGGCCATCCCAGAAATTGAACAAAAGAATAGAATAGTAAAACGCTGTCAGAGAGAAAAGACAGATCACCTACAAAGGAAAACCTATCAGAATCACAGCAGACTTCTCGGCACAAACAATAAAGTCAAGAAGAGCATGGAGTGAAGTATTTCAGATCCTAAAAGAAAATTATTTCCAACCTAGACTGATATACCCTGCAAACCTGTCCTTCAAAATAGATGGAGAAATAAGATACTTCCATGACAAAGAACAGCTGAAAAACTACATGATCACCAAGCCAACCCTGCAAAGAATACTGAAAGACAGCCTAGATACATTTAGGAAAAAACCACTAAACAAAGCAGACAATTAAACAGAACTGAAAGATAAAGATGCAACAGCAGAAAGATAACAAGTCAACAAAAAACTAATATATAACAGTTATAACCATTAATGTAAATGGTCTCAATGCACCAATTAAAAGAAAGAGACTGGCAGAATGGATCAAGAAACAAAATCCAACCATATGTTGCCTACAAGAAACCTATTTAACCCAAAAGGATATCCACAGACTGAAAGTCAAAGGATGGAAAACAATACTTCATGCAACAGGAACCCCCCCCAAAAAAGTGGGGGTGGCTATTCTGTTTGCAGACAATGTGAACTTCAAGCCAATAATGATAAGAAGGGATAAAGAAAGTCACTACATACTGGTTGGGGGAAAACTCCAAGAGGAAGAGATAACTATCGTAAATATATACACACCCAATTCCAGAGCACCCAGTTATATAAAACAAGTACTAACAGAAATGAAAAACCAAGTTAACAGTGACACAATTCTAACAGGAGATCTTAACACACCATTGACACCAATGGACAGATCAACCAGACAGAAAATCAGCAAAAAAATAAAAGAACTAAATCACACCTGTGAACAAATAGACTTGTTAGATATATACAGAGTATTCACCCAACAGCAACAGAATACACATTCTCCTCAGCAGTACATGGGGCATTTTCTAAAACTGCCCATATATTAATTCACAAAACATATCTAAATAAATGCAAAAGGGTTGAAATCATCCCTTGCATGATTTCGGACCATAGTGCTATGAAATTAGAAATTAATGATAAAAGATACTACAAAATTCCCACAAACACATAGAAACTGAATAACACATTCTTGAATAATCAGTGGGTCACAGAGGAAATTAAAGAAGAAATTAAACAATACCTACAAACAAATGAAAACACAAATACAACTTACTGGAATCTGTGGGATGCAATGAAAGCTGTCCTCAGAGGAAAATTTATTGCACTGAATTCCCACATCAGGAAAACAGAATGAATACAAATAAATAACCTGATGCTACACCTCAAACAGCTAGAAAAAGAAGAGCAAGTCAAGCCCAAAGCCAAAAGAAGAGAGAGGAAATTATAAAAATCAGAGCAGAAATCAATGCAATAGAGACTAAGAAAATAATCCAAAGAATCAATGAATCAAAAAGCTGGTTCTTTGAAAGAATAAATAAAATCAATAAGCCCCTAGCCAACCTTATTTTTAAAAGGGAAGAAAAAGCTCAAATTCATGCAATAAGGAATGAAAGAGGAGAAATCACTAGACCCTATAGAAATACAGAAAATCGTCAACACCTATTACAAAAACCTCTACTCTCAAAGGTTTGATAACACAGAGGAAATGGACAGATTCCTAGAAGCATACGAAGTACCAAAGGTAGGTCACGAAGATGTAAAACTACTGAATAACCCAATCTCTATTAATGAAATTGAAAACGTAATTAAATCCTTACCTACAAAGAAGAGCCCAGGCCCAGATGCATTCACTGCAGAATTCTACAAGAAATACAAAGAAGACCTAATGCCAACACTCATTTCATTGCAAACTCTTCAATGAAATTGAAACGGAAGCAATCCTTCCTAAATCGTTCCTAGAAGCAAATATTACTCTAGTACCAAAACCTAAAAAGGACCCAACTGAAAAAGAGAACTACAGACCAATCTCCCTAATGAACAAAAATGCAGAAATCCTCAATAAAATATTGGCAAATAGGATGCAGCATATCATCAAGAAGATCACACACCATGACCAAGTGGGTTTCATCCCAGGCATGCAGGGATGGTTCAATATACATAGATCAATAAATGCAATCCACCATATCAACAGAGCCAAATGTAAGAACCACATGAACATTTCTATAGATGCAGAAAAAGCTTTTGACAAGGTCCAACATTCATTCATGATAAGAACCTTGCAGAAAATTGGAATAGATGGTCTGTACCTCAATATAATAAAGGCTGTCTATGTGAAACCAACAGCCAATATCATACTAAATGGCCAAAAATTGAAGGCCTTTACTTTAAAATCAGGCACAAGACAAGGATGTCTCTTATCACCACTCCTATTTAATATAGTGCTGGAAATACTAGCCAGAGCAATTAGACAAGACAGAGAAATAAAAGGCATAAAGATAGGAAAAGAAGTTAAGCTATCATTATTTGCAGATGACATGATACTCTATATAGAAGATCCCCAAAACTCCATTGAAAGACTCCTAGATATAATAAATAAATTCAGCAATGTAGCTGGATACAGAATCAATACTCAAAAATCAATAGCATTCCTGTACACTAACAACAAAGTCACAGAGAGAGAAAAAAGAGAAGCCACACACTTCACACTAGCAACCAAAAAAATGAAATATCTAGGAATTACTCTCACGAAAGAAGTGAAAAACCTGTACAAGGAAAATTATAATACACTGAAAAATGAAATTGAAGATGATCTCAGAAAATGGAAAGACATCCCTTGCTCATGGATAGGAAGACTAAATATTGTGAAAAGGGCCATTCTCCCAAAACTGTTATACAGATTCAATGCAATCCCGTAAAAATACCATCAACATACTTCACAGAACTCGAGAAATCACTCCTAAAATTCATCTGGAGCGAGAAGAGACCTAGAATAGCAAGGACAGTTCTAAGCAGCAAAGGTAAGGCAGGAGGTATCACAATCCCTGACTTGAAGTCATACTATAAAGCAACCGTACTAAAATCAACATGGTACTTGTTTTAGTTACTTTATGCTCGTCGCTGAGACAAAATACCTGATGCCCAAGTTGGGAAAAGAAAGGTTTATTTCTTACAGGTTTTGGAGGTTTCAGTCCACACTCATTTAGCTCCCAGGCAGGCGGGCATGGCTCAGCCGCCTTTCATGGCAGCTGCAAACAGCAAACTCGAACCAGCAAAGAGAAAGACACACCTTCTTCCTGCCATCACATCGCATCCTGGCTCCACCCCTATGTGGGTGGAGCACTGACACCATCAATTCAAGCACCAGACAATGAACCAATCACAAATACACAATGCAAACTCATGAGGCCTGGGGGACACAGACATAAACCATGACAGTACTGGAACCAAAACAGAGCTGAAGATCAGTGGACTTGATTAGAAGATACAACCACAACTACAAACACACTCAACCACCTTATCTTCCATAAAGGGGCCAAACATGTTGGAGAACAATAGTCTCTTTAATAAATGGTGCTGGAAAATGGCTCTCCGTATGCCGAAAACTAAAACTAGACCCATGCCTATCACCATGTACTAAAATAAAATCTAAATGGATCAAAGATCTAAATATTAAAACAGAAACACTAAATCTATTGGAAGACAAATTGGGTAAAAACCTTGAAGATATAGGAGTAGGTTGAGAATTCATGAATAAGACTCAAACCGCACAGGAAATACTTCCCAGAAACAATAACTGGGATCACCTCTTATTAAAGTTTCTACACGTCAAAAGAAATCTCCAGCAGAGTGAAAAGAAAACCCACAAACGGGGAAAAAAAAATCTTAGTGAACTGCCTCTTAGGCAAAGGACTTCTGTCTAAAACATATAAAGAATTTTTAAAAAATCAGACCCCCAAAATTCAAAGACCCAATCCAAGAGTGGGCATCTGAGATGATTAACAATTCTCTGATGAAGAAATACAAACAGCAAATAAATATATGAAAAAATGTTCATCATCATTAGCCATTAGAGAAATGCAAATTAAAACCACACTGAGATTTCATCTCACTCCTGAAAGAATGGCCAAGATCAAGAAAACCACCAACAACAAATGCTGGAGAGGCTGTGGGGGAAAAGGAACTCTCCTGCACTGTTGGTGGGAGTGTAGACTAGTGCAACCATTGTGGAGGTCAGTCTGGAGATTTCTCAGAAAACTGGCATTGGAAGCCCCATTTGACCCAGCTATACCACTTCTACGCATATTTCCAGAAGAACTGAAAGCATCATACCACAGTGCTATATATGCACCCATGTTTATAGCAGCACAATTTGTAATCACCAGATCTTGGAAACAACCTAAATGTCCATCAGCTGAAGAATGGCTAAAAAATTTGTGGTATTTTTATACAATGAAGTACTACTCAGCTATAAAGAATGATCACATTGAGACATTTATAAATAAATGGACGCAGCTTGAGACCATACACATAAGTGAAATAAATCAAACTCACATGTATACATACCGAATAGTTTCCCTAGTGTAAGAAATGATAAGAATACATGAAAGCATGTGGTAATCGTGATTCCAAATCATATTGGTTTGAAGCCATATAATGTTTTCACTCATTAACTGCAATGGTTTTAACCTGAGTTATTCGATTTTAGTATCTATGATAGTACAAATAGCTATTTTGAAGAAAACAACACAACATAAAAGCTAGTGCTGATTTAATATCATCTTGTTTTGAAGTCCCATCAATCTGTGGTACATCTGTTTCCACTGGTTTTAACATGTTGTATCTTACTATATTTCACTATATGTGATAGTATAAACAAAATTCTTTATAGGCAAAGAGATAATAAAGAAACCGTTGTTTGTTTTCTATTAGCTGGTTCTAAATGCCCTGTAATTCTTGCATTCTCTTGAATGGCTTCACATTGTCTTGATATGCTTGATGCTATAGCATACGAAGTTACACTCAAATAATTCAAGGAAAGAGGCACTATGGCAATTGCTATTATGTTAGATTATCTGGTGGTGAAACACAATGATGCTTAAATTGTTCGATTCTGACCTGCATTGTTCTGTTACAATGTCCTCTCTTATCTCAATCTTCCCCCCCCCTTTTTAAAATTAATCTATTTTCTCTCATTTTTTTAATTAAGGGAAAACAATTAAAAATAGTGGGACATATTATAGTAACTTTCTTGGTTTTCCTGTTAACCTGATTTGAACCCCAGTATTGCTCTCCCCATCTTGTTCTGTCTGATTATTCTATATTCTATTTTGTTTGATAGTATCAAGTTTGAGGGTATAGGCAACCACTTTGAAGGCAATAAGATATACTATGATGACCATTATGGTTTGACTATTATACTTTTTTTGAAGTCCTGCAAGGTCTTCAGTGTAGGTTTTATTGGTTTTGTTCTGTACTGTTTTGATCAATTCTATTATACCTGATGATATAGACAACTCAATTTAAAAATAGCAAGAGGCGCAATGGTAACCACTTTTGGTCACCTGGTATTCTATTTTTGCATCATGTGCTATGCCCACCCTTCTGTTCTGACTCTGTTTTGTTTAGTCACATTTGGTTTTATTCTCTTCAAAAAAAGTAATAAGAACTGTAGGAGTAATAAAACCCAAAAAGTCTAACTGTTACTGTAAAAAAGAGAGGAAAGGAAAGTGGACTAAGTGATATAACCGCAGGTACGTTCGAGTGTGTAGGATGGAAAACCATGTTACTGAGCTTTTGTTGGATCATTGAACGGAGCTGTCTCCAATTCACTGTATGAATGTCGACTTTATATGCTTTAATTTTGTAATTTGGACAACTGTTCCTGGGAAGATAATATGTAACCCATTAAATGGGATTTCTTACTGCATATTTTTTTCTTGAAATACTGTATTATTTGTACCTTTTACTGCTTTGTTTTTTTATGTCCTTTCTTTTTTTCTCTTTAAATAAAAAAAAAGTACCACAGGTAGAGTGGATCAGGAGATAGGATTCATCAATACGCTTTATCGAAGCAATACATTTAACTGGACAGGAAATTCATAGACTGAAAGTCAAATGAGAGAAAACAATTTTTCCATGCTGCAACAGACCAGAAATAAACAAGAGTAACTTGCCCATCAACTACAGAATGGATAAGAAAGATATGGTGTTTTCATACAATGGAAAGCTACCCAGCTATAAAGTAAAATAATCTCGCAGTTCTTTAGGTAAATGGATGGAACTGGAGATGATGTCCGTGGACAAAACAATTTGAACTTATAAGAGTGAAACCTAGCATAAAAATGGAAGAAGTTATTGGGATCCAAAAAGCAAAATATTTATTACAAAAGTGATAGAGGAGGAAATACCTGGAAGTAAGAGGTGGCAACTACTATTAATTTCTTATTGTCTTGTGTTGAACTGTTGTATTGTTTTCAGAATTTTATTAAGTTTGGCTCTGCTCTGTCTTATTTTGTTAGATTTTATTTTGTGTGATGATATGGGTAGCTATTTTGAACATACTGTGATGTATTATGGTAATCATGGTTGGTTTCCTATTACTTTGTTTTGAAGTCTTATAATGTTTTCATTCATTTTTTGAATTGGTTTTTTCCATTTTGTTTTGTTGGATTTTATTATGTGTTATGGTATGAACAGCTATTTTGAAGAAAATGTGACATTATGGTAGCCATTCCTGATTTACTATCATCTCGTTTTAAAGTCCTATCATGCCTTTATCCTGTTATTTTTATTGGTTCTGTTTTGCTGTGTTTTATAATTTTATTGTGAGTGATACTATGGACAACTTTTTGAAGAAAAGGAGATATTATATGTTTATTTCCTGTCATCTTGTTTTGAAGTCATATAATGCTTTCATTCTTTTGATTGGTTTTATACCATTTTGTTATGCTTAATATTATTGTGTGAAGGTATGGTCAACTATTTCAAAGAAAACAAGAGACATTGTGATAACCACTGTTGATATGCTGTTGCCTTGTTGTGAAGTCATGTGTTGCTTGCATTGTTATGTTCTGATTTGCTTTGTTCTGTTTTGTTTTGTTTGTTCTCTTTAAAATAAAAAAAAATAAGATATGTTCTTTGGCAGTTTGGAGTACATAAAGAGAATAAAAAGGATAGATGAATTAGTCAGCTTTTCAATCACTAGTATTAAAATACCCAACACTTGAAACGTAAAGAAAAGGTTTATTTTGGCTCACATTTTCAGTAGATTCAGCCTATGATTGGCTGGTTACAAGGTGAAAATAGTATGATATAATAAAGTATGGTATATACAGTATGATATAAGAAAGCAGAGAAAGAGAGAACCAGACAGGAGCTAGGCATGAAAATACCTGCTTCCAGGTCACTGCCCCTGATTTGCCTCTGCCAACAATACTCCACCTCTTAACAGAACATTTATCTACTGAAATCATCAATCATTGAATCTACTGTTGAGTATTATGCCCTCATGATCCAGTCACCTCCCAGTTATATGATGCTTTATGGATACATTTCAGATCTAAACCATGATAACAGATAAGAAAGAAGCAGGGCTAGACACCATGGTGGAGCTCTGGCTTAAAAGGTATAAGGACTTGGATTCTATTCCAAGCATGGAAAATAAATGAAAACAAAACAAAAAATACAACAATGAAAAAAGAGAAAATAAAAAAGGTAAGTTTTAAAATTTTTTACTTCTCCCATCCCCAACTACATAACCTGATGGATTTCATTTGAACAACTCTGTTCGTGAAAGTTTCTGGAGACTTCAGGTTCAAATGATGTGCTACTGAGGCTCAGAGAATAAAATCCCATGTTGAGTTTTAAGGAGGATAACTGACTAATTTCCTCTTAACATGCATGACACAGATTGCGGTCTCAGCCTGATCACAGGCTGTGGTATTAAGCCTTCCCAGAAAGACACAGAATGGTGCTAAGGCGTCTTGGCTAGCCAGAGTCAGAGAACATAGTTGGATTTGTTCTTAAACCCAAGTGCCCTTGATTCTGTGTATATGCAAATAGTACTTATACCACTTGCAGCAAAAGTTCAAAGTGCTGTCAGGGAAAGAAACCATTAGATTGTGATATTACAAGATTAAGATATCTGTATTAAAAGACTGAGATGATACAGCAATTTGAAACTATCATCAATTGTTAAATTTTCCCAAATCAGTCTCCAAAAGTGGCGGGAAAAGAAGATAACCTAGATACAGTGTTCACATCCTTACTGTAATAGCATAATTTATTTAGTATCTCTTCTAATAAGATTAGATGGTATATTGGAAAATGCACATAGATATACAAATGGTCACACATGAGCAATTTAAATTTGTTTCCCATAACTAACATTATAAAAAGAAGAAAAGATCTAGATGCAATGTTGGTTAGAGATATTCTTTTAAAATTAACTTGAAAATGGATTAAAAACAAATTCTCCAGAGAAATGACTAGTCAAGACTCTCCAGAGAATAATCTGGTAAATAAGCTACCTTAACTGTAATGCTCTGAATAAGTTAAAATTATACAGAAAGACTAACAAAAATTTAGGAGTTACATTATCTAGAATTTACAGTTCAGTGACTTTTATATGTTTACTAGAAAAAAAACTAAGCTTATTTCCAGTTTTTTTGGAATAGCAGAAAATTATCTTTGGACTGTTTTCATGAGGGATACTGTCAATTGATTTGAAAACTATTTAGTACTTACTGTATGCATGCTACTGCTTTATAGAATAAAGGTATATCACAGAAAAAAGAGACATTTTTGTCCATTAAAATTTGCATTATAAAAGAAGACAGACAATAAATGAAAACCAATAAAACTAAAATAGTTACAAACTATCTTCTAAAAGTTGGTAATAGAAAAATGCAAGGATTTAGTTGACCACTTGACTTCAATGAGGCATTGTTTGAGCAGCTAGTTAGAAATAATTTAATGATTTAAATTCAAATAAAGTAAACTCCAGTGATAATTTACTGTATTCCTGGAGTTGTGATTCCTCATATTCTTGTCCTATTTTGAATGCTTTATACAATTATGACTGTTTGACAGTATACAAATAAAATGTTTTCAACTAGTATTTCTCTTGGGAGGTATCAGGTAACCCAAAGTATGCTATCAAGAAATGTGAGTTGTAACTACATTTTCAGATAGCTCTTTATCATGACTGTGAGGGTTAGAATGATTACACAAATAAAAATAAAATAACACCTTAAAGAATAGAGTTTATTAATCTTAAATTCAAAGCACAAGCTATAAAGCTATAATGTTACATTCTGGTGAAGGCTTGATAAATACTATTCTACTGCTAACAAAAGAAAAGAAAGAAAAAGAACTAAAGAAAAGGAGAATAAGATTGTACTGTCTTATACTAGGTAAATAAATGGAGATTATACATGTGTTAAGGATTTTGAATTCATCTGACATCCACTTCTTATTTTGTTTCATCATCTGAAATTCAGAATTCACATTATGATTTATCAAGCCCTTTGGAAATGTTTTGTTTGTTCTATGATGTATGGCAAGGTAGCCATCTTATAGGAACAAGATTTGGTGTTCACTCTGCCTTACCTTCCCACTCCTTATGTTCAACTTGTACTTTTAAGTACAGTTCTTTTGAAGGATATTAGCAGTGCTCAGTGGCATAACCTTGTTCCACTGAACACTTAATCATGGACAAATATCCAGCCCTCTGTGAGTGAAAGTAGTGATACGTTCTGTCAAACTAGTCATCAAAGTAGTCACATGAAGACAGTAAAAACGTACCCTTTATGTAGAATGCAAAGTGACATTATGAGTCAGTATAGAAATTATATTCAACAATGTCTGTTTTCAGAATCAGTTGTAATATACTTAAAACTTTGATATACAACAGAAATCTTATGAAAAATATCCTCCTGCTATCCTATCATTGGTGCTGAGAGCATCCAGCTGTCCTGACGTTAGCTAATGGCTAGTTATTTCCTTGGAATGCAGTGTCTGTCCATTGCCAGACACTGTGGTTTACATTGCAGGCCTAACAGTTTCCCAGGATTAAGCTGAGTATGGAGAAGAATCCTTAGTAACTTGAGTCTTTCTTAAGAATTTTTCCAGAACCCAACTTTAGTTTTGAAAAAGACTTCTAAATCCCCAGGTCTCTTAGGGAATTTCATTAATCCTTGGTCCATAACACTTGAAAATTTCCAAAAATATCTGAAACCGGTACAAAAGATTTAATAAAGTTTTAATAAAAATTATTATTTTTTATATTATTTTAAGTTTTTCTGTAAACATCTAGCAAAAAGCAGAGGAAGGAATATCCACAGTCCCATCAGAAAATCTGAACTCTAAATATTGCCAAATTTAAATTTTTTTTTAATTTTAAAGAGAACAAAATTAAATAAGGTCAACCAAAACCAAATGTATACTATAATACTGGCATAAATATGCATTCAACAATGCAAATCTATCATATTTCTGATGATAGTTTTGATTTTAAAATGGCATTTCTATGTACTCTTAGGCCAATGGATTACTTTTGAAGAGTTCAAATGAAAATATTAGTAAAATAAGTCATTTCACTACAAAATACTGTTAGAATAAGTAATATTTGTCTCACTACAATCTTTATCCTGCACATAAATAGAATGATTTCAGAATTAATTACTTTCATTTTATTTAATATTTTATTATGAATAATTTCAGACATATCAAAAACTAGAGAAACTTGCAATGAATCTCTATATATCCATTATTATGATTCAACAACTGGATTAATACATATCCAGTTTTGCTTCAGCTATATCTTTAGCTACTACTCCAGCAACAAATCATTTTATTTGAATATCAGTATTATAAATTTAATCATAAATATTTCACTACATATTTAATTTTGATAAAGACTTTTTAAAATCATAGCCATAATATTATACACCTAAAAAGCAATGCTTTTTGAGGGAGAAAAAGCAAACGAGTCCTGGTTATAGTAGCATAGAAAGATTGACTAGTCCATTTTTTAAAATGAAAAGTAAAATTGAACAAAACTATCAAAAACAATCAGGCTCTGTAAATCATCCATACAGCATGTGCAAAGACAAATAGCACTGACAGTGTGAAAACTGTGATTGGGGAAGCAGAAGTGGAGGGGGGAGGGGAAGGAAGGGAAAGGTGATTTAAAAAACACAAAACTCTGAGATATGTACATGTAACCACTCCCCAAGATGATTATAAACTTCATGAATTACAAACTTGTACTAATAAAATAAAATGAAAAAATATTTATTACCATTAACCACACAAAAAACTCACTCACATAGACAAAAACTGAACAACATTATTTATTTTAAAATTTCTATGGTATTAAGTAAAACAGCAGGTGTCGGTTTCTGCCTGGAGCCATTTCTACCTTACTCCCTAGAGTTTGGTTATGGACGGCTGTAAATTTCCAGTCTGGGTCTAAGCATAAAAAACAGCATATGTGCTGCCAGAGAAATAGAAATTAGAATTAGCTTTTCAACTAAATGTAGTCAATCCAGCAGAAAATGAATTGTATGGCTTGAGAGAGACCCAAAAGACCAGAAAATGACAAGGATACAAGGACTGAATTAAATTATTCATACGTTCTTATAATACAACAAAGTATACATGGACATAGGTGAAATACCAAAGAACCAAAGGAAAACTAAAATCCCAAAGCAACCAGGAACTGAAGAGGAAATTTAATTTACATAGATTGACATACAAGAGTTGAAGGGGTTAACTGAATAAAGTATGTCCAAATCAATGACTGACTATTTGACTATGCAGACACAGGGTGGACCATAGAGAGTCAAGCTAAGGGGTACAAATAACAATTTATGTGAAATTGTGCAGAGATATCAGTGGCTAAATACCACCAAAAAGATCCTAAACATAAAGTTTGCACAAGTTATAAAAAAAAAAAAAAAAAAGACTGTCCACCATCAGAAAACTTGTAGATATCCAGAGAAGATTGGAAGAAGCAGCAGCCAGCCCTGTACTCACATACACAACTACTATTGGGGACAATTCCCACCAGTAACTAGCATGGGCCAGGAGAAGCAGCAGTCAGCCCTGCCCTCAAGTGTATGCTGGCCACCATTAGGGAGTTTTATGCAGGTAGCCAGCATGGGCTTGGACAAGCAGCAGCCAGCCATGCACCAGCACACCCTCTATCCCAGCATGCACCAGCACACCCAAACCCAGCACTGGTTGGGAGAAACAGCCAGGCATGCCTCAGAGAAATTGTAGCCAATGTGGGAGGTGCCTGGGACTCCACAACCTGCCTCTCTAGGAAAAAAACAGGAAAATGTTAAGATGTAAATGTCAAAAAGGCAGTATCTGACCTCGAACCGTACAGAGAAAGTACAGAACATGAAATGTGGAAGTGATTGGAAGTCACGTACCTGAAGTTACTGAAGAGATTGCAACTGAAGTTAAGAGGAACTTCATGAGGCTATCAATAAAATTAGATCCAAATACTATCTCAGGTAAAAGAAGAAATAAAAAATATAAGAATTGCTTAGCAAATTTAAGAAGACAGATTTAAAAAATAGAGGAGCATAGGAAAACGAGGGAAACCTTGAATGAACAATATAAGAAAGATTTAGAATGGATGAAACAGATTCAAAGAGATATCCAGGACATTAAAAACTCCATTGAAGGCTGGCAAAACAACTTGAAAGAAGCTGAAGATAAACCTTCAGATCCTGAGGACAGGTTTTCAGTTAGTGATCACAAAAGGAAAGAACTTTTAAAAATAACAAGGAACCAGGAAATCATAATTCAGTGGCTGCAAGATGATGCAAAGAAAAATAATTTAAGAATAATAGGTGCCAGCCATTCATAGACTGGGAGGTAGAGAGAACAAGGCCACATCAACACAAGCCCAGTCTGAGAACCAGCACTATGCCTGATCCCCACCAGACTTGGAACAAGCAAACCCCAGCCTCTCTTGTAAGTCAGCACCATTCACGGACTGGGGGTAGAGAAAACAAGGCCACACCAGGAAACAAGCCCAGGCTGGAACCAGTGCCAAGTGAACACAAGTGAAGGCCACTGCTGGAATAAGGACAGACCACAGCCCCTTCTGGCACACAGACTGGCAAAGAAGTAAAAATCTCTACTCTCTGAGCCTCCACCATAAGTTACCAGCTTATCCAGAGAAACACAAGCTGTGATGATAGCTACCCAGTGAAATGCAACTGGATGCCTGTGGTGCTTTGGTGTTTCACTGACATTGCACGTCTAGAGCCAGTGATCTGATCGTAGGTTCAGAGGATAGCAGTATGCAGGGTGGTATCTAGGGAAGATCCTTCTGAGGGATGCAGCTATTGTTGACTCCCTATGGTCTTGTTTTGAAGTCATATCACTTTCATTGTTTTGTTGGGTTGGGTTTTATTCTCTTTTGCTTTGTTGATTATGTTAATTTTGATGACAAGAGCACTTATTTCAAAAACAGCAAGACATATTATGGTAGCAATTTTGGATTTATTATTGGCTTGTTTGAAGTTCTTTGTTGCAGTCATTGCTTTATTTTTATTTTTATTCTATGCTGTTGTTTGATTTTTACTATATCCGAGGGTATCTGCAGCTACTTTGAAGATATCAAGAGGCATTATGGTAAATATTGTTGATTTTGTAATGTTTTGAAGTCCTGTATCATATACACTGGTTTGTTTTCACTGATCTTATTCTGTTTTATCCTCTTTAAAATAAAATAAAATAAAAACAATAGCTATTACAAAAAAAAAAAAAAAAAAGAAACCAAGGGTCAACACAAATGACATAAAAAGAGTATTTACAGAAATAGGAGAAAACTATCCAAGCATGTGAAAAGGATCTGGCATGCAGGTAAGTGAGGCATATAGAATCCAACTAGCCATAACCAAAATAAATCTACATCAAGACATGTAATAATTAAGGTCCCGGAAATTCAGCACAAGAACAGAAAGTTAGAAACTTTTAGGGAAAAGGAACAGATCACCTATAAAGGAAAACCCATCAGAATCAGACTTCTCAATACAAACCATCAAGTCAAAAAGAATTTGAAGAATTTCAAGTCCTGAAAGAAAACAACTTCCAACCCAGATTGATGTCCCCTGCAATACTATCTTTCAAAATTAATGGAAAAATAATATATTCCTATAGTAAAGAACAACTGAAGGAATTCATGACCACCAAACCAACTTGACAGAGAGTACTAAAGGACGTTCTAGAGAGAGAGATAAAAATGAAGACACTTCCAGGAACAGGGGCAGATGGAGATCATCAAGGGAGGCAAGCAATTGAATGGAGATGAATGGAGATGAAAAATAAGGAGCCAATGGCATGAAAACAGCAAGGTAGTGATAAGCCAATGCATATTGGCCATAACCATTATGTATACGGCCTCAATTCACCAAAAGAAGAAACACAGGTAGAGTGGATCAGGAGTCAGGATGCATCAATATGCTTTCTAGAAGAAACACATTTAACTGGAAATGAAATTCATAGACTGAAAGTCAAAGGAGATTTTTTAAAAAGGGAACCAGAAAAAATCAGGGATAGCTTGCCCAGCAAATGCAGAATGAATTAGAAAGCTATGGAATTTCTATATAAGGGAAAGCTACTCAGCTATGGAGAAAGATAGCCTCAAGGCTTTTGTGGGTAAATGCATGCAACTTGAGATCATGTTCATGAGTGAAATAGTTCAGAGTAATATGAGTGAACATTGTGTCCTTTTCCTAGTATAAAAAACTGAAGGAGTTAATGGAATCCAAAATACACAACAGATATTTTGAAAATGAAAAAGAAGGAAACATCTTAAAATGGGAAGACAATAGCCATTGTTAATTTCCTATTATCTTGTTGCAAAGTCTTGTATCATTTTTATTGTTCTTTTTTGTTTTGCTTTATTATGCTTTGTTTTGTTTGATTTTATTATATCTTACCCATACCTTATGGTATGGGTAGCTATTTTGAAGATAACAAGATATATTGTAGTAACCAGTATTTATTTCCTCTTATCTTGTTTTGAAGCCATGTATCACATTCACTCCTTTGCTTTGATTGACTCTATTTTGTTTGTTTTGTTTGTTTTATTTTGACTCTATTTTATTCTTTTCAAAACAAAAGAAAACTAAGTATAAAGAAAGAATAGATGAAATAGGAGAAAGAAAAAGAGAAAAGAGACAGTAATATCACCTCTCAAAATAAAAAATAGAATCTAGTACTAGTCATATACACTTTTTAATCAAATGTTATAAGATACATAAAGCAATAAAAATAAAACTAGAATAAAAACAGATTCCACAGGGGTAGAGAGTTGGATTTACCAAAACTCCAAAGCAGCCATTATAAATATGTACAAATAATTACAGGAAGCTATGATAATGAAGGCTGAGCAAATAGGAAATCTTAGTAGAGAAAAAGAAACTATATAAAAAATATAATAAAATTTTGGAGCTGAAGAGCACGACAGTTGAAAAGAATATTTCAATAAATAAACTTTATAGCAGTTTTGTAATTTTAGAAAATAAATTTATAAGAGTTTTAGTTTGAGAAGCAGAGAGAATAAAAGATTAAAGAAAAAAGAATAGAGTTTCATAATTTTATGCAATATCACCATCTATACACACGTGAATAAACTCTAGGAGGAAAGAAGAAAGATGAACAGGAAAAAATGCAAAAAAAATCTGACTGATTTAATGAAAAATATGAATATTTACATTGAAAGTTCAACAAATTTCAAATAGGATAGATATATAGATCTACAGTTACACCTACCATAGGAAATATGCTAAAAGTCAAAGACCAAAGGAAAACATTAAACAAAAAGTGAACTGTGACTTATGTAGAAGAAAACTTTATTCATTTTTGAAATGGCAGGCTCTTAAAAAGGCAAACTATCAAATATTTGACTGTCCAAATAAATAATGAATAATTCCCCCACCCCATCATCAACTGTGTTTTTAAAAATGGGTTTCAAAATAATGCGTGGGTTTCTTAGTATTCTCTAGTGAGGTTTTGTGTTTTCCTTTTTATCAACCTAACATTTGATTTGCACAAGGATGTGTAGTATAACATTTTTCTCTAACTTTTTACCTAGGACATTTTTTATTAATTCACATAAAGATGTCTTACTTTTAATTATATAACAAGCTATTCTACTTTTGTTTGATGACTTTCAAAACATGGTATTTTATTTTAAATCTCCTGTAATTATATTCATTTTACCATTGATTATTCTGAGTGTCCTAAAATTAAACATTTCTTTGAGAAATTGACGTTACTTATCCTACATTTTAATGCATTTAATTTTCTTGTTAACTACATAGACTATACATCTTTAAAATAGCATTAAATAGTGTAGCGCTCATAAATGTCTTTCCTTTTCTTCTTCCTAATTTTAGCAGGAAAGATGAGTTTTGAGATAGTACATACTGTACACACAGACACACAATTGACAAGTGGGTATGCTTATCGATATGTATATATAAAGAAAGAGACAGAGTTAATGAAACACCCAGTTCCTATTTCAATAAATATTTTAAACAGACAGTAGATCTGCACTGTTTAGATTTTTCATCCACATTAAATTATTTTTGTCTTTCTAGTTATACCTAGGATGATTGACATTAATTTGCCTTATGTGGACGCCCCTTGTAATTCTAAAATGAAATTCACTTGATCATGAGGCATCATTTTTAAATGAAAATATTGTATTTTCTAATTTTTTACTTATTACTTTTGCACAAGAGAACATCCATTTATTTACTTATTATTAGGTTTAATGTTTTTCAAGATGTTTATAAAAAGTGAGTATTGGAGCTTGAGCAAAGATGGCAGATAGATAACAGCAGGCTAAAGAGGCTCCCTGTGATAGTCAATTTAGAATTCAACATAATACAGCATGGGAAGTCTTGAACAGAGGGAGATGAATTCTTTCATCCCAAGAAAAATCTAAGGTGAGAAGAACCAATCAAACATACAGTCCCAGTGATACTATTGGAATAGCTAAAGACTCAGTGCTCCCCTGAAGCACCCGAACTCGCGCAGCAGTGACTTACTGAGCCGTCCGAAATCCTACCGCTTCGACTCACTGGAAACCATCACACTGAGGTCAGGGGTCGGCAAGCCAAATGGAGAGCTGATCTAGTGGGAAACCTGCACTGACCTGTGGTGAGTGATGGGAATAAAATCATTCCACAGAAAAAGAGGCTCCAACAGACAACATTCTGGGATGGGGCAGGCCTGGTAAGAACAAGGGGCAACACTGACTTCAGTCAGTTGTTCCCTTCCAAAACAGGATTGGTGGAGTGAGCTTGGCTTCGGTTAGTGTGACCTGGCTGAGCTGCAATAAGTTATCCCAAATCAATTCCCTATGCTGGCACGCACTAATTCAGTGAAGGCCTCAGCAGGTTGACTGACCCGGAGGGGAGGCAGCACACACTAATACAGTGAAAGCTTCAGCAGGTTGACTGATCTGGAAGGGAAGGGCCAGCATACACTGCCCCTGTTTGCAACTCACTAGCACACTGCAATAGGAAGGATCATTGAGCCAGCATGCTTCAGAAGAATTGTAATCAACAAAGAAAGAAACTGGGGCCTCCTGGAAGAAACAAAAAAGATGGGAAGAGGAAGTAACAAGAAAAAGTCCCCAGGTCCCAACTCTGAGAACATTGACCCAGGACAGGTAAATATGAAGGAGAATGAGAACAGCAAGCATGCACTATCAGACACGGCACCAGTGGACATAAAGAGATGTCTGTGGGACCTCACAGATGAGTTCAAAAGTGAAATATTTAGCCAAGTAAAGCAAGTTATAAAATTAATTTTAAAAATGCTAAGCACCCCTCAAAAAGACACAGTTGGAAGAATGAAGGAACAGAAAAAAAGGAGAGAACCATTTGATGAAGAATATAAAGAAAATATAGAATACATGAAGCAGATTCAAAGAGATTACCAGGAAATTAAAAACTCTATGGAGATCTGGCAAAATTGCTTGAAAGAAACTAAGGATAGATTATCCATACTGGAAGACAGGTTTGCAATGTAGGATTATGAAAGGAAAAAAATTTAAAAATAACAAGGAAACAAGCAGTAACAATTCAAAGGCTAGAAGATGACAAGAGGATCTACAACTGAGGATAAAGAATGTGAGTGAAGAGCAGGGGTAAAAACAAAGGAGCTACAAGGATATTCACAGAAATAATTAAGCAAAACTTCCCAAACATAGGAAAAGGAAATGATATTCAGATATTTGAGGCGTACAGAACTCCAGTCACCTACAACCAAAACAGAAATACACCCAGGCATATAATAATCAAGATCCCAGAAATTCATTATAAGAACAGAATATTAAAAGATGTTAGAGACAAGAAACAGATAACTTATAAAGGAAGGCCCATCAGAATAACAGCAGACTTCTCGTCACAAACCATCAAGTCAAGAAGAGTCTGAAGTGAAATATTCCAAGCCCTGAAAGAAAATAACCTGCAGCCCAGACTAATATAACCTGAAAAACTGTCTCTAGAAATTAATAGAGAAATAAGATGATTCCAAGGCAAAGAGGAACTTGAGAAATTCGTGACCACCAATCCAACTCTACAGAGAATACTGCAAAGCATTCCTGAGAGAGAGAAAAGTACCAGGATTCCAGGATCAGTGGCAGAGAGACCTCAATGAATGGAGCAGAAAACAGAATGAAGACGACAAGCAGACAACTAATGGCAAAAAAAGGAGCATAACAGAAATGAGGCAGAGAATGTTGGTTATAATCTCTAATATAGAGGGCCTTGATAAACTAAATTTAAGAAAAAGGAACCACACATAGAGTAGATCAGGAGGTAGGGTCCACCGAGATGCTATTTACAGGAAATATAATTAACATGAAAAAGAATACATGGACTGAAAATCAAATGTGAGAAAACAATGCTCTATGTGACAGAAAACCAAAGCGTAATAGGAGCAACTAGCCCAGTATTTGTGCATAGGTTGGAAAGACAGGCTTTAATAGGTAAAAGAATACAATTAGAGATCAAGTCCAGGAGAGAGAAGGTTCAAAACCACTTAGGTAAATAGGTTGTCCCTCCCCAATTTAAAACCAAGGGTCATATTGAGACCCAAAAATGCGAAGTGCACCCTGGGGAGTGAAAGAGGAGGGAGAGTCTTAAAAAAGATGGCAGAAGATATTGTTAATAGTGTGTCAGGGTTTAAAACCCACATTACTCACACCACTCTGCTTAGATAGATTTTATTCTGTCTACTTGCATTAGATTTGAGGGCACAGACAGCTATCCCAAAAACATCAGGATATAGCATAGTAATCATCTTTAATTTCTTCTTAACTTAATCTGGAGCCCTGTATTACTTATACTGTTTTATCATAGTTAAATCTGGTTTTATCTTAGTTAAATCTGGTTTATTTGATTGCTGTTTGGTGTCAACAGACTTTATTCAAAACTGATATGATTGATAATATCAAGTCTGAGGGTATAGGCAACTACACTGAAGATGACAAGACTCACTCTGATACACATTCTGGTTTGATTACTGCCTGTTTTTGAAGTTTTATACTATATACAAAGTTGTGTTTTTATTAATACTCTTATGTACTGATATATTCAATTATACTATGTCTGATGATATAGTCAAATCTACTGAAGATAACAAGAGACAACACAGGAACTATGGTAGAACTCCTTGTACAATGGTCTTATATGTCTTTCATTTCATGTGTTTATAGGAATATGTTTTGTTTTGTCTTGCTTTGTTTTGTTTCACCCTCTAATATAGAAAGGATAGAAATACATGTTAAGACTCATGCATGTGTAGAACCTATAAACAGTTTATGAGACCTGATCTTGTGACACATGATGAAATGAACAAATACTCTGAAGAAAAACAGACACTAAAGTACCCGGGGCTGATCCTGGAGTGTCATAATGTGAAACCCAGAAATAGTATTATTCTTTGTTCAGAGTGATATTAGCCTGCTTGGGCTTATTGAATCTCAACATAATTGAAGATATGGATAACTGCATGTATATTTAAGTGTATAGGATTGATAACCATATCTAAGTTTTTGTTGGATAGTTGAACAGAACTGGTTGCAGTCTCACTGTTTGAATTTGAATCCCCACTTTATATGCTCCATTTTAGTATCTTGAGTAACTATTTGTAAGAGGACAATCTGTAATCATCAGCTAGTGATTTCTTACTGTTTATCTTTTTCTTTGAAAGAATGTATTACTTCTACCCACTTTGTGTTTTGCTTAATCTTTCTTTAAATAAAATTTTTAAAAGTGAGTATTATTTCCTTCATTTTCTGTGCTTTGAATTATTCAAATTTCATTAGAATTATCTTTAATGATTTGGTAAATTTTCCTCTTTTTCATCTGTAATAAGTAGCTGGTTTAAATATCTGTCTCTCTTAGATGTGGTAGGTTGGCGTTTTATAGAAAAGTGTTCATTAAAGTTTTCAAGTTTATTGGCATAAATATTTTATGTAGTAGTATTACAGTGATTTTTGAAATACTAATTATTTTATCATTTGTAGAGATCTTATTTTTTAATGTTTCAAATTTTTCCTTAATAGTTGCTAATATACTTTTTTATCTGTATATGTTTTTTCCTAGATTTTTGGGTTGAGAGTTTAATTTACTCATTTTCATTTTTCTTGATATAAGTATTTAGTGACACAGATTTCTTCATATCACTACTAAAGTTACATTGCATAGATTTTGATACTGTTCTTTTTCATAATTTTTCAAGTATATATGTAATTGATTTTTATATTTTATTATTGATACAGTCATTTTTAATAGCATATTTAACATTGTTCATGTGGAAAGACCTTATCTTAGCCCTCTCAGGTTGCTATAACAAAAATACCCAAACCTGGGCATTTTACAAATAAGTTTTGTTTTTTACAGTTCAATAGCTTGGAAAGTCCAAGAACAAAGTGTCAATAGATTTGATGTCCAGTGCCTTCTATGTGTCCCCCTATGGAAGAAAAGATAAGGTAGCTCCATGCTATCAGTATCATTGCCTTCCAAAGATTGCTTTTTCTAATGGTATCACATAAAGGATTGGGTTTCAATGTATGAATTTTGAGGGAAACACAATTATTTGAGCAATAGCTGACCTATTTTATTTTATTTTTTAAAATTTTGTTTACTTTCAATTTTTGAAATTTGTTAAATTTTTAATTTTGGATTAAAAGAGCTAATACTGGCAAATGTTTCATGCACAATTAAAAGGCATACTTTCTACTTTTGTGGTTCACTATATATTATGTTATTCAGATCTGGATACTCACTGATATTTTCCCTTTGAGATCTAGATTGAGGGATATGTATAAATATTTATATATTTCTTGCATCTGCATTTTTCATTGTAATAGTTGCACTATTATATATTATATAAATATCACAATATTCCTTTTAAATAGTAGTGGTTAACATCATTTTTATTACTGCTTTTAGTGTGTTTTTATCTAGATTCTATGGTTTCCTTTGGCTCGCATTTTTTTCTAACTTATCTTTTAATCATTTTGAATTTCTTTGTTTAAGCATGACTCATATTCAATGTGTTATTGCATTATATTTGATAATGTGTTTTAAATATTTTTCATACTAGTTTAATAAAGTGTATTAGTCACTTTCCTGCCTCTAGGACAAAATACTTGTCACCTGTAATTTAGAATAGGAGGAGTTTGTTTGGTTCACAGTTTCAGTGGGTTCAGTCTGTGGTTGTCTGGCTCCAAGAAAGAAACAGCATGATGGAGGGCAGAAGAAACATGATTATCCCATGATGACAGGAAGCAGAGATAAAGGTAGTATGGAAGAGCATGGACAAGAATACACCTTGTAGCTCATGCCCCCAGTGACTTACCTCCAACTAGACCCCACCTGCAGAATAGATGTAATCACGCTGGTCTCTCTCTGACTTTCTGTTCAGTTGTTGTTTCCTCAATTTTGTTGCTGTAGTAGTTTTTCTCCTTTTACTCAAATTTGGGATTAAGACATTTTGGTCAGATTTTATTGCAGGCACCTGGGATTTTAGGTTCACTGTTATAGCTGCTGTTGACATACTAAAACAAACAAACAAAACCTTCCAGGCTTTTGGTTAACTGAGCTAGCAATTAGATTGTCGATTTTGATTTTGTTGATTAGCTCTGTTTGAATATAAGGGATTTGTTACCTGCTTGGCTTTTCATTTGAAAAGTTCAGATAGTTTCAAACTATTTTATGAGTCAATATCCGACACTATTAGTTTCATGTAGATTTTTCTCTTGAACTTTACTGTATGCCAAATTGATGTTTCAGGCATGAAAGGAGACTAGAATTGCAGGTATAAAAGGAACTGTATGTAACTCAAATCCATTCAAATGTAAATTAATTTCTGTACTCTCAAAAGTCTTAGCTTTCTCCCCTTCAGTCTAACCTCTTTTATACCATCAATTTATTTGGTAGGTTTTTAAAAAGCATCTTAAATTTTGATTTCAGATTTATCCTCTTGAAAGGTAAGAAAAAAGGAAAAATTATTAGCCTAAGTAAAGTGAACTTTTCAGACTGTTATGATCTTCTTACCTTGTAAAGGAAGAAATAAAAATGACACTATATGCTTAGGTTTAGATCCTTGCACTACCTTTATTTAGCTCAAATTTGAGTTAAAATCTCTTTAGCAATAGGCCAGATTTTTTTAACTTCAAGTTTTTAGTGGAGTTACTTTTTTTTTTTTTTTACTTTAATGAAACAAAGTTCCAACACCAATAAAAAAAAATTAAGCCCATCTCTTTTAGACTGGGTTTTGAGAAAAAACAAGCATCTACCAGGACAAGAGTCTTTTGAGAAGACCGGACCACGGAAGTGGGCTCTGTGTGCTTGGATATGGTCTAGTGGCAGTTAGTGAAAGTTGTTCCAGTTGTTCTCTTTGTACTTTATTTACTTCATCTGAATAATGCCCCAAGCGCCACTCTTTTTTTTTTTTTTTTTTTTTTTTTTCCCTTTTTATCGGTACCCGACTGCCTGCTTGCAAGGCAGGCGCTTATGCCTGAGCTAAATCCCCAGCCCCCCAAGTGCCACTCTTAATCTTCTAAAATCTTCTTTCAATCTCTATTTAGAACAGGGTTGGTAATTTTTTAATTTGAGGGATTCAAAATCCCTAAAACATCTATTTTAGACTACATGGGCCCAACTCTCTGTTGCAACTCCTTAACAACTCCTGTTCTAATGAGAAAACCATTTTCAAATGCAAGGGCTGGTTTCTCAAAGTATCGTATTTACAAAAATAAGTAGCAAGGTAGGTTATGGCCTTCATGCCATAATTTGAAAGCTCTTCCTCTAGATCAAGCGTAATAATGGAGAGTAAAACCTGACCAAACCACTACACAAAAGGTATGTTTAATTAAAAGTCCATTATAGGCAATCTCTATTTTAAGAGGGGAAACCCCATTCAGATAAGAGGAGATTGCTTTGGAAACAATATTGTGGAACAGACTATGGAATATTCAAGAGAGCAGAAAGAAGCTATTTCTATTCTTTTCTTCTTGTACTAGGCAAAGTACTTTACCATGTGTATAACCTTCGTTGTTTGATACTAAACTATATAGAAAGATCAGAGATATGTGTGAAGATTCTCCTGTTTGGTTAACAAAAAGTCTTGTATTGCCTTTGCAGACAATTTTCCACAGAAATGTCTATTTGCTAGCATTGATTACATTATTGATGAATGTCTTTTACATGAAAATGGAGGCACAGAAGAAAAAAACTTAGGGATCACTTGTCCTCCTCTCTCTACATACTTTGTAGACTGTTATGGCATGTTCCTAGATACTCCCCCTCACAGAGTCACATGTGCTCATAGGTGGAACTTCAGGGAGATAACTGGATCACGAATATGTGATACTCATCACTGGATTAGTTTACTTATATATTTATAGCTAGGTCTGATGGTGAGAAAAGATGTGTTATTGTGTGTATGGCCCAGAAGTATAGGTACCTCCTCCTCCTTGCTTGATCCCTTGTTTCTTCCTGCTTACTATCTTGAAGCAAGCTTCTTCTGCCAAGCTTCTCCTGCTATTCTTCCCAGGCTTGGAGCTAGCTGATAATGAACTAAACCTCTATGTACTATGATTCAAAATAAACATTTCCTCTTTATGTTCTGGATGTCAGGTACTTTGTGCCAGCAAGAAATATGTGACTAAGACTCAGCCTATAGAAAAATAAACAAGATGCAAGTGACCATTAAGAATTCCAACATAATAAAATCAAAAAGGCTTAGACTATTACTTTGAACCTTGAGCTTTTCCTTAAATATATGACATAAATTCATATATGCTTACAAATAAAAATAACAAATACGTGTTTATAATACAATTTGTGACAAGAATCTAAGAAACAATAATGTTTAGAACCATTATTAGTAATTTATATCAGAGAAGTCAGAGAGGACTTGTGAATTCAGTCTTGACATAGAGAAAACGTAGGATTGATACATTTTGAATCTGAAGCACTTGATCAGGGAAGTACAAAGGCAATTGAAGACCAACTGATAAACAATTCTCGGTTTTCAAAATTTGGATCAAAATTTCTAAGTTATATATACACACACACACACCATTTTTCTTATTATTTTATACCTTTTCACAGTTGGAAATTTCTATTATGAATAACAATAATCATCTTCATATATAGCTTACCCACATAAATAAGATATATGATGGCTGCAAATTTAATGATTTGATGAACAGAGAATAAGGTAGCACTTACAAGGGCAGATGACATACAGAATTTGAAAAGCTCTTGTACTTCCAGAATTCCAATTATTGCACAAAAGCTGAACATTATTGAAATTGTGACTGAGATTACAAATTGTAAAAATGGGTAATGAAATATTTGCCCATGATTGGCTTCTATTAAGTATGGCAGTATCCTGGACAATGTCATGTTAATCTTCCTTAAATGAATTATTTTGACAATAATGAAATGGTTTTATAAAGAAATGTTAATTCCAACAGTATCTAAAAAACATTACCAAAAAGAGAATGAAATATTTTAAGCTTATGATTAAAAGCTGAAAATTTATGTAAGGAAATACTATGTCAAGTCCATGCAATGCAAAATTTTATGATTAAGTTTTGAAATATGTGTATTATTTCTGTTCAATCTGGTTTTGTAAGCTTCTTGTCCAGGAATGTAGGCACCTCTTTTTCTACCTCTCATTTTGTTTTAACATACTATATTTTCTAAGATTTTCAAATATGCAGAATTATTTCATTTTAAAGAAAATAACTTTATTTTTAAATTTCTCAGAATTATTCAGATACTTGTGCTAAAATATATAAGGAAGCAACTTTCAATTTGGAATCTAAATTAAGCAAATCATTTCATTTATGAGCCATCTCTGTATTAAAATATTCTTTTGAGAATAAGGATAAGAATGAAAGAAGTTAAATGTCCATTACTCGCAGATGACATGATACTCTGCACAGAAGGCCACAAAAACTCCACCAAAAGACTTCTAGGTTTCATAGACAAGTTCAGTAATGTAGTTGCATACAAAGATATTGTGAAATAGGAATAAACTACTCAACAGCAAGAACAACTGGAATAAATGAAAGGAGAAAAGAAGGAAGAGAAAAGAAAAATATATGTACATATAGATGCAAAATGCCTAAGATAATTACACTAATAATTTCTATTATATCATTGAAAAGAAAAGTTTGTGCTTATATTGTTTGATAAATTTTTCATGTATGTCATGTAATCTGAGCCACTACTTTGAAGATAACAATATGCAATGTATTAACCTCTGTTATCTATTATCTTGTTTTAAAATTCTGTATCATTGTTTTTTGCCCTTAAAATAAATAAATAAGATTTTTCTTTGATACCACTTTCTGTATTTTACTATTAGCTAGTTTGTTAGACCACATAGATGCCAACCTATTTTTATGGTGCTCAAAGTATATATATATATATATATATATATATATATATATATAGAGAGAGAGAGAGAGAGAGAGAGAGACAGAGAGAGACAGAGACAGAGAGACAGAGAGACAGAGAGTGTGCACTAGGTGTGATATACACACACACACACACACACATATATATGTAATTATCTTACTTAGCAATTTTCAAATTATTTCTAATCTTTGAAAATGGTTGAATATATGTGTAATTAATTATTAATATTCATTGAATTATGGAGCTCATTGAATGAGTTAACAAACCTTCATTCAAGTTGTCCTTAAATGGTGATGGTCTGTGTTCTGTTTTCTCAGACTATGGTGAAACCACTATTCACTCATATTGTTTGAACTGTCATATTTCTGACTATTCAGTTATGTTAAAATTAACTCTGATTTCCTAAAGATAAATTTTTGTGGCTGTATTTATGGTGATCTCACTCATCTCCCCAGTATAATAAGAATAAGATAAGCTCTTTAATGAAGATAGTCTTGATACTCTTTGGGAGATTTTTACAAAGATGGACAGAACACTATTCTTCTACTGGCTATTGTACCAGATTAGGTTGAAATTTATGGAAAAGGTGTATCATCCATTCTGCATAATTTTGAATGTTATCCTCTACATGCCTTTATTTTCTACTATGGAGTTTTTCAAAGCAATTCGTGTGCTCATAGGTGAAAACATCTCTTTTTACACTTCTGGTTTCCAACAATTGAAAAAAACTCTTTTCTTTACAACTGAAATAGACTCGTCATACTCTTTTTCCATAAACATTATTTCCAAGAAAATATTGTCCACTCTGAATTTCATATTTTTTCCATTTCTTTGATACTTTTGTATGTGAGATCATCTCTTTATAACAGTACCATCACAAAATTCATTTTCATTCAGAAGTAATGCTTTCAACTTAATGTACTTCTTTAATATGTTATAATTTTTCAGGAACTTTATTTTCTATTAGGTTTCTGGTTTTGTTTCCAAACAATTATATATGCCTAGAAAAATACAGCACAGCTACCAATAAATTAGACAACATGTCTAAATATTAAGAGAACAAAACAATGAAGTATTTCTAAGATGTGCAGCATTGACATGAGATTGTCAGGATTATGTGGATCAAGTGATGCAGTTAATATTATTGATAGCTCTATTCTTCATTTTTTGGTGTTCTTTTAATAATTTGTATTGATTTGGAAATCTATGTTTTTTTTTCTGTATAAACAGCAACAAATGTTGGCCTTGCAGACAATATAGTTATACTTCTGAATGCATTTCATTGTTTGAGAGTGGTACAAGAAGGCTGCTGTTAGAAATTCCAGAAGCTCTGTGGTACGATGCTTGAAACTATTCACTTTCCATCATTTCCAAGCCATCAGTAGCTACATTCAACTTCAAAACTGGTGCTAAGCCCTCCACACTACTTTAATTCTACCATCAATCTGCAACGTATATTATACAAGGAAAGCAACCACAGCTTTGTCCAAATAGAAATAAAAATCCTCTTGCTCTTTACTCAGCGTTACAAATCATATCCTTACCATTTTTCTTCACATTTCAGTAGTTCAACATATAATTTTAAAAGATCCTTGATATTCATCAAGATAATGAACACTGTTGGCAAGGAAGGATCACAATTTCTTAGAGATGAAGATAGAAACAAGATGAGTCCTAAATGTGCAGCGGTTGGCTATCTGGAGAGAGTTCACAGAATACACAGCAGAGCAGGTAAAGCACAGTGGAAACTGATGTGAAGTATTCAGTCTGGGAGTAGTGTTTGCAGTGCTGAGTACTACTTAGGAAAAACTACAGAGGCCCACCACCATTCCTCAGTACAGTGCTGGGCTTTCCTGCATGTAAGAAAACAGTAAAAAGAGACATTAGATATGGTACCGCCTGTTGCTCACAAGAATGATTTAGACTATAAGTAGGGTACATGGAAGAGACTTGTACTGGTATTTATGCAAAGGGATAAAACCATGTTTGTCTAATGAATTGATTTTCAAACTCGTGGAAGCTTTATTTGTAGTATTTCTAGTCTGAAAACAATTTAAACACTTATGATGAGGTAAATGGATAAACAAATGATAATGGAGCCCTACAAGGGCTATTCAAAAAAGATGGAAAAAAACTGCTGAGATATGCTTCAGCACAATTATGCTGACTACATTCAGTCAGGCCAAAAATGAGTACATGCTGTATACTTTTGTTGTAGTCAAGGGTTGTGAGGAGAACAATTAAAATCAGGACATGGAGTTTATAATATTATTTTTATGATGGTCACCGGGAGTTAACACAAGAAAATGCAGGAAATCTATCCACAACACTAAAGACATAGAATATTTAGTCAAGGGCCTGAATCCCACAGCAATGTACCCAATAACATCTTAAAGTCCCATATTGCTAATGAGCTTTGCTGTGTGTATAAAAGATGTCCTTAGTAACATCCACAATCCATGACACAGACCCTAGGGCAACTATAGCTTTAGAAACTATGATTGCCATAAAATGTCTTTCTCTAGAGACTAATGATTACTCAAGTTGTCAATGATTCCCAGTGTAAGAAACGTACACAAATAATGCTGTAAATTGTATCCAAGTTCTGCTAAAAGAAGTCCATGTATAAATACAGCTAATGGTAAGAGACAAAGCACTGAGAACAGCCTCAGCAGCAGCAGCAACATCTTTGAGTACAGAGAATAATTTTCATGGCACCAAGTTCAGCTAAAATCTTCCTCCCATATCAGTAGTTCTGCATCACCAGTGATCAAAGCCATCAACCTGACAGAGAACCTAATAATGATAGAGTTTGGGGTACAACTATGTATACTTCTTTACTAAATCATTTTTATTGCTCAATTCTTGAACAAAAAATTTTTAGTAAATTGCTAATACCTTCAGGAGCAAGAATTTGGAGGGAAAAAATGAAATATTGAGAAGTTCCTGGAGAGGTGTTGGGCTATTGTGTACTAAAACTTGTCCTCCTTATTTGTGCACACATACTGAGAGGACATGGTGAGCCTTAGTATTTCCCATGACAGCCACTTTAAAATAGTCTGCTTCTCTCCTTACCCTGAGTGCGCCCATTCCTTAAGAGAAGGTTTCTTTTTTATTTTTAAATGAAAAGTAATACTTGTATATATTTATGACGGCAGCATTATATTTTAATATAGGTATACAATATGGAATGATTTCTTTCTTCCCTTCTTAGGAAAACAGAAATTCAAAGTACCCTAAAAAGAAGGCACCTGTGTTACAAGCAAGCAGATTCAATAAAGAGACTGGTAACCCTCAAATAAAAATGAGTACTGAGTAGGAGTTTTGTTGTGTGATCTACACATTTGTATGAATGCAGTGGTAGCCAAGTTGCTTGGTGGGAAAAAGGAAAGATTAATAGGATTAGTAGAATAACCAGGATTCAAGTTAAGTTCTCTTTGATTTCACCTTGTTATGTCTCCTGATCTACAGGCAATTTGCCATTCACATTGTGTTGACATGTAGGAACCACTTTTTTATCACAACTTAATAGAGTAAACCAAAGGTCACTGAGAGCAAATAGCTTAATGTAAAAAAAGGCTTAAATATCACATAGTTGCTCTTCCATGACAAAACTAAAGTATAAACAATTTAAAGGGCAAAATAAAAGATAAATAATAGGAAGCAGGGATATAAATCTTTGGCAAATGGGAAGATCTTCAGATGGAAGGGAAGGAGGAGAAGGAGATATAAAGAGATCTAAGATATTTGAATATAATCATTATGTACTGAAAACCTACTATAGAAAATTTTTAAAAGGAATGGTTAGTTACAAATCACAGCTAAAGTTTCCACATGCTGAAGACTTAAACTGGACTATGATTAAACTAACATAAAAATAGATCAAAGATATAAATATTAAAACAGAAACACCAAATCTACTGGACTATGAACTAGACAGAAATCTTGAAGACATAGGGGTAAACAGATAGCTCATGAACAAAAACCAAACTGCATCAGAAGTATCTCAAAGAATCAACAATTTGGGATCTCATCTTATTAAAAATTTTTGGAGGTCAAAAGAAATCACCAACAGAGTAAAAACACGCATACACACACAGAGATTGGGAAAAAAAATCTTTGCCAACTATCCCTCAGACAGAAGACTTCTATCTAAAACATAAAGAATTGAAAAAAAAATCAGGCCCCCGAAATTCAAAGACTCAATCCAAATATAGCCATCTGAGATAAATATACAATTATCAGATGAAAACATACAAATGGTGAATAAATATATGAAAAAATTTTCAACATCACTGGTCATCCAAGAAATGCAAAATAAAATAACACTGAGATTCCATTTCACTCCAGTAATAATGATTATCATCAAGAAATCAACCAATAATAAATACTAGTGTGGCTGTGGGAGAGAAAGAAACACTTCTCCATTGTTGGTGGGAGTGTAGATGAGTAAAATCACTGTGGAGATGTGTGGAGATTCCTCAGAAAACTAAAATTAGAGATCTCCTTTGACCCAGCTATTTCCCAGAAAAATCTAAAAAAATCATGCAATGGTGATATATGTGCACCCAGGTTTATAGCAACACAATTTGTAAAAACTAAATCTTGAAAACAACCCAAATGCCCATCAAACAATGAATGGATAAAGAAGACATGGTGTTTCTATACAATGGAGCTATAAAGAAGGATAAACTTCTAGCTTGGATGGGTAAAGGGATACAACTAGAAACCATACTTTTAAGTGTAATAAATTAGACTTGCATGTATAAACACCATATTTTTCCTATGTAGGAAATGGAAAGAATAAATAAGGTCCAAAATCTACAGTAGATCCTGTGAAAGAGGGGAAAAAAACACTACACAAAGGGAAAGAACAACTGGAATTGGAGAAAAAAAGAAAAGGAAAAGGAAAAAAAAACCATATGTATAATGTGCACACATAAAATAGATAAGATAATTTTACTATTAATTCTATTAGTTCAAGGAAAAGAATAGTGCTCATACTATTTGTTCATTTTTGCATGCACGTATCTGGTAATCTGAGCAACTCTTTTGAAGATAACAACATGCAATATAGAAACCATTTTTAAATTCCTATCACCTTCTTTGGAATCCTGTATCTCTATCATTTTGGGTTTTGTTGTTTTTGTTGCCTGATTGCTCCTTTTTTGTTTATTTTTTGGGAGGGTTTTTTCTCTGTGATTTTTTTCTCTTTACACCGTGAGGACCTTGGCAGGCCAGAAAGAGTATCAATGACCCTTCCCTCCACATGGAGGAACTTGGCCGGTTGGTAAGAGTATGAGTGAGCCCTCCCTCTACCCAGAGGATCCTGGGTGAGCATGCAAGACCACCAATGACACTGTAGAGCCCTGGCTGGGGCACACACCAAGACAGTTGGATCTGTTGGCCAGGAAAAGCCTGACACAGCAGTAACAATACAATCTAAGGGCTATTTCACATCAGTATTTCTAGGCTAGTAGCCCAGGAAAAATCCATGACTCACCCAACTGGTTCCACAGGAGGAATTCAGGTGATTGGTCCCTCCCCTAAACTGTAGGACTCCAGCAACTGGATGAATACCAGTCATACAGTAGGTAACTGACTAAGATGCACATGGTAGACTGGAAAGACTAGTAAGATTGAAAAGACAAAAATATGAACCTAGAGATGAAAATCACAAGACAAAAAGCAAAATGCAATCCCAGACATCTTATCCTTCAAGAACAAATACAGGAGACATAGACATAAAAGAAAATGGAAGACTCAAATTTGAAATTTCAGAGAAGATACCAAGTGAAGTAAGAAAGAAACAAATCTGTGAGGCTATAGAGGAAATCTGAACAAAATAATATCACAGATAAAAATAAATGACTATATTATGAAGGAATTACTCATAGCTAGAAAAGACATAAAAGAAAAAATATAGGAGCATAGGAAAATGAGGGAAACTTTGAGTGGACAATATGGGAAAGAAATAGAATGCAAGGAACAGATTCAATAAGATATACAGGAAATTAAAAATTCCATTTGAAAGTTGGTGAAACTACTTGCACAAAACTGAAGATAGACTTTGAGACCTTGAAGACAGGATCACAGTTAGGTACCATGAAAGGAAAGATGTCTTAAAAATAACAAGGGACCATGAAATAACAATCAACAGCTCCAAGATGAAGCAAAGAAAAGCAACATAAACTTGGTAGATGTCAATAAAAATTCAGAAATCAAAGCAAATGACATTTAAAAAAACTATTTACAGAATTAAAACCACAAAGTTTCCCAATAGGAACAGAAACTGATATACAGATAAGTGAGGCATATAGAACTCCAAACAGTCATAACCAAAATAAGTATACACCCAGCCATATAATAATCAAGCTTCCAGAAATTCAGCACAAAAACAGAATGGTAAAAAGTCATTAGAGAAAAGAAACAAAACATCTGTCAAGGAAAGCCACTAGAATCATGAATGACATTTCAGTGCAGACTACCAAGTCAAGAAGGGCCTGGAGTGAATTATTTCAAACCCTGAAATAAAATACCTTCAAACCCAGATTTATGTACCCTAAAAACAATCTTTCAAAATTAATGAAGAAATAAGATACTTCAATGACAAAGAACAACTGAAGAAATTCATGCCCACCAAACCAACCTTAGAAAGAGTACATTTTTATCTTGATAGAGATAAAAAATGATCACAATTCCCAGAACAACAACCAAAAGAACAACACAATTCCCAGAACCAGACAGGGCAAGCAATTAAACAAAGGAGAAAAGCAGGAAACCACAGGAGGAAAATAACATGATGGGCATAAGCCAATGAACATCAGTTATAACTGTCAATGTAAATGGCCAGTTAAAAGAAACACAATGGAAGAATGGATCAAGAAACAAGATCCAACAATATGCTGTATACAAGAAACACATTTAACTAAAAAGAAATTCATAGACTGAAAATCAAAGAATGGAAAATAACACTTCATGCAACAGGAACCCAGAAAAAAATGCAGGGGCTGCTACTCTGTTTGAAGACAATGCAAACTTTAAAAATGATGAAAAGAGGTTTTGCTTTTTGTTTTTTTTTTAAGTCACTACAGTTAGGGGAAAAATTAAGAGGAATAGATAAAAATGATAAATATATATGCACCAAATATGGGAGCACCAAAACAATATAAGACAAATATTAATAGACATAAAAAAATCAAATACACAATAACACAACCTAATAGGGGACCTTAATCCCAATGTTGCAAAGAGATAGATCAACTAGATAAAACGTTGTTAAAGAAATAACAAAACCAAGTTAAACCTGTGAACAAATGGACTTAATAGATGTTTACAGAGTGTTCCACCCAACATCAGTATACACATTTTTGTCAGCTGCACATGAGATGTTCTCTAAAATTGCATTCTGTGTATACCCAAATAGAACATGTTTAGGTAAATGCAAAGGAATTGAAGTAATCTAATGCATATTATCTGGCAATAGTGTAGTGAAATTGAAAATTAATGGCACATGAAACTGCAAAAACTACATAAACACATGGAAATTAACACCTTCCTGAACAGCCAATGATTCACAGAAAAATTAAAGAAGAAATTTTAAAATATCTATAATCAAACAAAAATGCAGATACAACATTCAGGAGCCTGTGGGATGCAATGAAAGCAGTCCTAAGACAAAACTATGCAGCAGTGAATTTTCAAATCAGAAAAACATAATGAGCACAAATAAACAACCTAATGCTATGCCTCAAGCTCCTAGAAAAAGAAAAGTAGTTATGGTTTGTGTCCAGGTATCCCCACAAAGCCTCATGTAGTCATTGCGGTGAATGAATCTAGTGTAATTTGCTCATTGTGTAGCACTGGGATTGGTAATATGAGTGCTTCTGCCCAGGAGTGAGTATCCAACATACCATATAAAGAGGAAAGGAGGCACTATTTCCTTTTGCCCTTTCACTTCTTGTTGCTTGTAGCCACCATAAATGCCTGCTCTTTAGCCATGCCATCCTGCTTTGGAACCGGTATGGTTGCAAGTATGGACTGAAACCTCCACTAACTGTAAGATAAATAAACCTTTCCCTCATTCATTTTGGGCATCAAGTATTTTATCTCAGTAACAAAAGAAAAGTGTCTATGACAGAATTTGGTACCAGTGAGAGGGAGTCACTGCCGTGACTATACCTATGTGGCTCAAAAGCCAGGAGGAATAGCTTGTGGGAAGAGTTTAGAAAAGTTCAGAGATGTCACCTAGAAGAGTACAGGTGGAATGCCATAGGCTGTTCTGCATGGGAAATTCTCATCAGAGCTCAGAAAGTCAGAAGACTGATAGAAATCCTGTCAGTAAGGACCAGGCTTGGGAAGTTTCTTCTGGAAAAAAGGACTACATTGGTAGCTGGACTCCACATGATTTGTGCTTTCACTTAGCAGAAAGCTTGTCTGAATTTTTCTCATGTCAAGAGACTTTGCCTGAGACTGAAATTAAGGGCAGTAGACTAATCTGGCAGAAGAAATTTCAAGGAAGTCAAACATTGGGGCAGTGACATGGCTATTGTTGTGTGTCTTAGCCAGATTTATGTTGTGAATCAAAAGCAAAAAGCCTAGAAGAATGATCTAAAATGTGGGTTTGACCAGAAAGAATACTCCAAGAAAGTTGTGGACTGTAAAGATAGAGTTGAGTTCTCAATTGCTGAGAAGAAAAAAAAAAAAAAGAATAGAAAAGACTGTCTGGAAGCATCCCAAGAAACAGTGGATCTCCACCCTTTGCAACCTCAAAACTATAAAAGTGAAAGACTTTGCTTGGGTCAGAAAACTGCAGAGTGCCATATTCCGTAATGGTGGCAGTAACCACATGAAGTTCCAAAATGGTGGCAGGTGTGCAAGGTTCCAGAATGGAGGCAACATAGATAATCTGTTCCTCAGAATTGGACTGAGAGAGCTCTCTCAGTGATCCAGGCACTCAACCCACACAGCCAAGACAGAAGAAAGCCTGGCTACTGCTCCAACAGGCAGCAGACCTTGTGCTGGTTTGGGGTACAGATATAATGTAAGAGTTCTGAGATTAAAAAGGCTTCCATCCCAATTTAGGAAGACCTGGGAGGCCAGCCCATGTGCCCTCAAGAAGAATATGTGAAACTGTGAGTGTGAAGCCAGAGATGCAGTGGAGAACTCAGAAGTTTGGAAAAGCCTAGAGTGTGGATCATCCAAGAAACGCTGCAAGGATTAAGCAAGACAGGCCTAAGAGAGATGCCATGGGAGCTATGACCACTGAGAGTGCATGGGATTGGAATCACTCAAGCCTTTTGGATCTCAGATGCTAAGCATGGAACTCCAGGACTTAATGTTTGCCCTGCTGGATTTTGGAATTCCTTTGAACCCATTCATTTGTATCCCCTATTTATACCCTTTGGAATGATAAAATTTATTTTGTGCCATTAAATGTTGGAAGTGTTTAACTTTGTTTTCATTTGTACAGGTAGTTATAACTAAGAGTTTACCTTAGATCTTTCAGCAATGTTGCAACTGTTAGGATTTGGCAACTCTTGGAGAGGGACTAAATGTGTTTTGCATGAGGAGTGTGCATGAGTCTTTAGGGGAGGTCTTGGTTACTTTCTCTCTTGCTGAGACAAAATACATGATGTCCAAAATTAGGGAAAGAAAGGTTTATTTGTTACAATATTTTGAGGTTTCAGTCCCTACTCTATAGGCTCCAAGGTAGGGTGGTGTGACAGAAGAGTAGTTGTTCATGGCAGCTTCAAACAGCCACAATGAAAAGAGCAAAAGGAAGACATGCCTTCTCTCTACAGTTACACTATATCCTGGCTACACGCGTGGGTTAGATTATTAATCAATCATGAATGCTAGATTCAGCTGCATCCATGATTGCATGAGATTTGGAGTGAGGTATCTGATATAAACCATAACAGGGGTCCAGGGAAAGAGTATTATAGGTTGTGTCTGGGTGTCCCTACAAAGCCTCATGCAGTCAGGGAGGTGGCTAAGTCTAATGTTTGTGGTTGACTCCTTGTCTAATTCCAGGCTTGCCAGTGTAAATGTTGCACCTGCCCAGGAGCTAGTATTCAACATATTATATAAAGGATAAAAGAAGGCACACTATTCGCTTTTGTCCTTTTTGCTTTTGTTACTTGTAGCTACCATGAATGTCTGCCCCTTAGCCATGCCACTCTGCCTTGGAGCCAGCAGAGTATGGACAGGAACCTCCATAAACTGTAAGCTAAATAAACCTTTACTTCCTTCATTTTGGGCATGAAGAGTTTTGTTTCAGCAATGACAGAAAAGTAGCCAAGACACAAGTCAAGACCAAAGCTCATAGAAGGGAGGAGATTATAAATTTTAGAGCAGAAACTAATGCAATTGAGACTAAGAAAACAATGCAAAGAGTTAATGATTTGAGAAGCTGGTATTTGAAAGAATAAACAAAATTGATAAACCTCTAGACAACTTTATCAAAAAAGGAAAAATGCTAATTCATGCAGTGATGTATGAAAGGGTGAAAACACTAGAGATCTTCTGGGAATTCAGAAGATCATCAATACCTTCTCAAAAATATTTACTACCATAGGTCAGAAAACACAGAAGAAATAGACAAACTCCTAGAAATGTATAAACTATCAAATCTGGATTAAGAAGACATAGGGATCAGCAGACAGTTCATGAACAAAACCCAAACTGCATGGGAAATACTTCAAAGAATCAAAAACTGGGATGTCCTCTTTTTAAAAAGTTTTTGCACTCAAAAGAAATCACTAACACTGTGAACAGAAAACCCATGAATTGGAAAAAAATTTTAGTAAACTGTCCCTTAGACAAAAGACTTATACCTAGAGCATACAAAGAATTGAAAAAAATCAGACTCCCCAAATTTAAAGATGCAACCAAAGAACAGGCTCCTAAGATGAATATGTACTTCTTAGATGAAGAAATACAAATAACAAATACACACGTGGCTAAAATGCTCAAAATCACTGGTAATTTAATAAATGAAAATTAAAAGAACACTGAGATTCCAGAAAGAATGACTATCATCAAGAAATCAACCAATAACAAATGGTGGAGGGGCTATGTATAAAAAGAGCCTCTTTCCACTACTGGTGGGAATGTAGTGGTGCAATCACTGTGGAAATCAGTGTGAAGATTCCTCAAAAAACTAGGTTTGAAAATCCCACTCATTCCAGCTATTCCTCTTCTGGGTATTTTCACAGAAAAACTGAAAACATCATACCACAACAATGTATGAGAACCCATGTTAATAGCAGCACAATTAGTAATATCTTGGAAACAACCCAAATGCCCACCAACTATGTTTTTATACAATGGAACTATTATTCAGCTATGAAGAAGTATAAACTTGAGGCTTTTATAGGTAAATGAATGCAACTTGAGACCATACTCTTGTGAAATAAATCATACTCACATGTGTAAACATCATGTTGTCTCCCTAGTGTAAAAATTGAATGCATAAATATAATCCAAAATGTACAATAGAAATTGAGAAAGTGAACATGAAAGATACCGCTCAAAAGGAAAGAACTGGGATGGAGGAGAAGAGAAAGATAGAAGGGAATAGTTTTATCTATAAACACACACACATACATAATAGTCTTATGTTGCTAATCTCTGTTAGTTCATCAAAAGAAACAGTTTGTGCTTTCATTGTTTGATCATTTTTTCCACTGGTATATTTTGTAATCTGAGAGACTACATTTGAGGTAACAATATGTAATATATTAACGATTTTAAATCCCTTTTTATGTTGTTTTGTTGTACGATGTTTTTTTTTTTTCTTTTTTCATTTTTAAATTAAAAAAATGTAACTGGACTGAAAAATGCGAAGCCTGAGGCCTAATCCCTTTCTAACCCTAACTCATTTAAATGAGCTCAACCTTAATTTCCCTGAGTTTACAGAGAGCAGACAATTCATGATTATGGAAGGGAATCTTATAATATGTGGGATTAGTGACTGATAAGGACCCTTGTAGCTTTATTTTGTTATTGCTCAACATATTTAGAGCAAAGTAAAAGTTTAGGGATTTTTGTACTTTAAAACCAAACCTATGCCTGTGTCATACCTCCACAAAGATAAATTCTGCAAGGCAGTTCTGTGAGAAAAGCTAGTCAATTCAGTGAACTGAAAGAAACATCTATTTAATAAAAAAGATGCTTTCACATTTTTTATTTGTATTGAAGCAAATGAAGCGCTAATGTTAGTTTTCATTAAAACTTATGTGCAGTGATTTCAATAGCCCTGGTCTGTATCATTCACTTGCTAAACAATTATTCTCTGATAATTTTTAAAGAAAATTTTTGTTATACATACGAACATTTTCATCACCAATTACTCCCCATGTATATTAATGGATACAGGGTAGACACTACATAGGTAAAAGCATTGTTTAGTTACTATGGGCCTGAAGTGAAAACAAGTACATTTTTCATTTTATGGGTGACCTAGTTGAGTTTAAATTAGTGAAATGCATCTTTAAATGTGTAAAATTTATACATACATAATTCAGACCTTACGTTGAGCTTAAGGACAGAAACAATTTAAGAGTTGAGTAAATCTCAGCTCTGTTACTAGCTTTTGTGTTTGTTCAAGATATTTGATTTTCTTATCTATAAAATGGGTGTTATAATCCTAGTACAAGTTACTGCAAGGAGAGCTTGTTAATTCCCATGAAGAATTCAGAATATTTCCTGACATATAATAAACATTCAAGAAGATTAACTAAGGTGAGACAAGCTTATAAAACTTAAGTTTCTAAAATTATATAACCTTTTACATGAAATCCTTTACAGTCCAAAAATATTCTTTTAGGCTTTTCTCTTTTTAATTCATAAGTTCTCCATTTTAGCTTAGTTCTATAAACATTTTGTGTTTACACACAGACATACAGACACACACACACACACACACACACACACACACACACACACATGTCCCAAATTAAAGCAAGATAAATTCAATCATCCTGGCACACAATTTATTATATCTGATTAAAACTATAAGGCATTGATTCTTTTCTCTGAATCTTTTCACTTTATCTCTTCCATTTCTCTGATGTTTATGCAGCATGACTAAACATCTAGAATTGAATCTTGGACAAATTTGCACATCATGCAGTATTTCAATATAGACATGTTACAGGTCCCTGAGAGTTGTCTGTGAGTCTAATAAAGCAGTTCTGCTTCCAAGGCCAGTTTTTTATAGCCACTTCCACCTATCCATAGACTAGCTGAGTGTCTGCCAAGCAGGAAATCACACTAGGCTCCAGGCACTGCATTTTAGCCACAAGACTTCTCCATAATTTTTCTGTCTGAAGGAACTTAAATGAAGTGATGGGTGACAGAATGAAAAAAAAATTTCAGAAAAATGGAAAACATGGAACTTTCTGTGGATATTAACCAGATGTATTATAGTCATTTATGTATTTTCCTTTTGCCCTCTTTTTGTAGAAGAGTTTAAATCTAACAGATTCATTATATTCAGCAAAATGATCACATGAGTCCTTGAATTTTTTAAGAGCCAAGAGGTTAGGCAATTGTTTGAATTTCATAAGGAAAAGCAGATATCATTTCAAAATTTCACACTAATGGAATTCAGGCTTTAGAAAGGAACTAAAACTATTGGTTTACTCTCTGGTGAAACCAAAATATTGATTTTCTCTCTTTGGTTGAACCAAAGAATTTAAACTGGATAGATTGGAGAGGTGAGTCAAAACCAGTCACTTATTCTTTCTTTTAAAAAGGTAATGGTGATTTTAAAAATAATCAATTGGTCGTTTTTCTTGTTTATTTAATAAATTCTATTTGGAGAATAATAAGTTTGAAAATTTAAAGACTGTAAGAGTAATTATAAATAATGAAATATTTCATGGTGTCTTTCCTTTTGTTGAGTGTACCAATAAAAACTGAGGTTAAAATACATCACCGCAGAAGCTGAAATGAATGGGAACAAATTCTACATAATACATTATAGCACAGTGTTAAGTTTTTTTTATCTGGATGTCCCCTAGAGCTTGATGCAGTCATAGGAATGGGCTTCTAGAATTTGTGATTAATTCATGGTCCAATGCTGGCATTATAAATATGAGTGCTACAGCCATCCTAGGATGGGTAGCCTAAATACAATATAAGGGACTGAAAGAGTCTTTGACTCTTCTCCCTATTTTGCTCTTGTTGCTTTTCCTTTTTTCCGTCATCCTGAGTCATCCTGCCTTGGATCCAGCAGAATATGGACTGAAATCTCCACAACTGTTATCCACAAACTATTAGGTAATAAACCTTTCTTTCCTTAATTTTGGGCATCAGGTATTTTGGTTCAAGAGAAAATATAACCAAGACAGACTTTGGTACCAAGAATAAGGCAGCTACTATACCTGACCATGAGGTTTAACAGCTTGTGGGAATGGTTTGTGGGAGGGTTTGGAAATATTTGGAGATGTTGCCTACAGGAGTAGAGCTGGAATACCTTGGAGATCAGAGGACAAAAAGGCTGACAGAAATCCTGCTGGTAAAGACTGGGCTCGGAGGTTTCTTCTGGGAAGAAAGACTGCATTGGCTGCTAAACCACAGATGATGTGTGTTATGGCTTGGCAAACAGTTTATCTGCTTTTTTCTCATGTCAAGAGACTTTGTCTGAGACTGAGCTTAAGGGTGGTAGACTAAACTGACAAGAAAATTCAAGGAAGTCAAATGTTGAGGCAGTGGCATGGCTATTGTTGATCTTTCAACCGGATTTATGTTGAGAATCAAGAGCAAAAAGCCTAGCAAGATAATTTAAAATGTGAGTTTGGCCAGAATGGAAGCTCTCGTAAGGCTGTGGATTGTAAAGATAGAACTCAGGAGATCATGATTGCTGGGAAAGAACAGGAGAATATAAAATATGTCCTTAGGGCATCACAAAAAGCAGAAAGTCTCTACCCTTTATGGCTTCAAAACTAGAAAACTGAAAGACTTTGCTTTGAAATGAAACACAGAACACCATGCTCCAGAATGGCAATGGCCACATTAGGTTCCAAAATGGTTGCAACATAGAGAATATGTTCCTCAGAAGTGGACTGAGAGTGCTGCTCAGTAATTTAAGTACCTGACTTCTACAGCCAAGAGAAAGGAAAGCCTGACTACTGCTCCTGTTTGCAGTGGACCTTGGTATCACCCACATAGTACTGGTTTGGAGTGCATGTATAATGCAAGAGTGCTGAGGTTCAAAAGGCTTCCACTCAAGTTTCAAAAGGAGGCCTAGGAAGTCAGATAGTGTGCCCCTGAGAGGGATGCATATGAAGCTGTGAAGAAGTTGCCAAAGATGAAGTGGAGACCCAGAAGTTTAGAAAAGCCAGAAATATGGATCATCTGTAGAAACCTGAAAAGAGCGAGCAAAGCCAGCCCAAGAGAGAAGCCACGGGAGCTACAACAACTGCAATTGCCATAGAAGTGGAGCCACCAAAGCCTTTTGGAGCTCACAACTTGCCACAGGTTGTGTTAGATGCTGCACCTAAATTATAGGGTTTACTATTTGCTCTTCTGGAATTTGCACTTGCTTGCATCCCCATCTTTTGTGTCCCCATTTGTAACTTTTGGAATGGAAATGTTTATCTTGTTCTATCAAATGTTGGAATTGTTTAACTTTCTTTTCATTTGTACAGGAAGTCAGAGCTGAGAGTTTGCCTCACTTATATCTTGCAGGAGGCTTGGAGCTTGGATTTTTCAGCAATGCTGAGATTGTTAGACTTCAGCAACTCTTAGAGATGGACTAAATGCCTTTGGCATAAAGGATGTGCTGAGTCTTTGGGTGGTCAGGGTTGGAATATTATGGTTTCTGTCTGAATGTTTCCCCTAATGCCTCATGCAGTCATGCAGGAGGGCTTCTACAGTTTTTGATTGATTTATGGTCCAATGCTGGCATTATGGGTATAAGTGCTCCACTCATCCTACAGTGGGCAGCTTACATACAATATAAAGGGCAGAAAAAAATCTTTTATCTCTCCTCCCATTTTGCTCTTGTTGATTTTGCTATTTTCCTCCACCTTGAATTATTGCCCTCTTTCATGAGCCATTCTGCCTTTGACCCAGGAGTTTATGGATTGAAACTTCCATAAACTGTGTGCTAAATAAACTTTTCCTTCCTTAATTTTGTACATTAGGTATTTTGTCTCAGTAATAAGAGAAAAAAGTAATCAAGACATGCAGTTGTCTTATTTGACATTATCACAGTGCTAACTAGTTCCCAAATTTGTCTGATTATTTGTAACTCGGGATGGAATTGCCACAAATTTTTGAAATGAAAATATCAAAATATCCCATGATGGGATCTAGGAATTTGTACTTTTAAAAATTTTGAAGTGTTTTTGTAGATAATCCCATTTTGAGAATCATCAATCCACACAAGAGATTTGTCAGTTACTAAGTTAATTGTACCATGGAAAATTGTTACCAAATGCATTACAGAAAAGGCCAAAATGCCTTGATTTTTGTCATATGAGCACCCCTTCAATTTAGATCTAAAGAAATGGCTGCACTGATGAGAGGTGAAGTTAGAATTTCCATGTTATACAGAAACATAGTTTTAGTGTTTTCTACATTATAGTTCTGAGTCCAGAGAGATAAGGAAACATTTTAAATAAGCACATGTGGACTTGATTTCAAGAACCCAGCATGAAGCACATATGTGGTCTCCAATGCCTCCTAGCATGATCAGATTTCTCATTGCAAGCCTGTACTGCAAACTATCTACCCAAAGGCAAATGATATGACCAAGAGAAACTTTAATCAAATTTTAGAGAAGTTTCTTTTTGCTTTGAGGACCCTTGGCCTTCCTTCCTTTAAAGCATTCATATTAGGAGAATTCTAGTTCTATTTTTCCTTTGCTTCTTTAAGCAGCAGTTCTTTTTAAAATGTTATTTACCTCTTTTACAACTCTAAACTGTCATCAAGAACTTGGAAATCATCCCACTGTGCTGTGATCACTAAAAATGACAGCACCCCCATCTATGTTTCCCCTGAAAGGAAGGAGCCTAGCGTTAGAGGGTCTTTTTTCCAAGTTGTAAAACTACTACCTGTCATAAAGATATAAGGAAGAATACTTTTCCTCTCTGTATCAAACACAATTAGCGTGTAATACCTCCCACTTCAGCTCTTAGAAACTCTCCAGCCAGACATCAGGTCAAGTAGTCAGATAGGAACCACTAAAAACTAAAAGAGCACTAAACTGGAATGATGCCCATAGAAATATAAGATTTCCAGTCTGGCAAGAGGAAGAGTTACCCTCAGATTTTACTGATCCGTTTCTAGAGAACTGTGATGCTGATGAGCTCTTCATTCTTTAAAATTCTCTTGAAAAGTGACTATAAGGAAACGAATCATTTTTTTTTTCAGCCATTTTCCTTTTGAGATCCACAAAGTCACAACAGTAGCTAGGGAAAAAAAAAAGCAGAGTACCATTCATCGATCTTCCTTGGTGCCCCTATTACTAAATTTCCTAAACACTAGATTAAAAACTAATAGTCATGATAGTGGTAATGAAAGAGAATATCCTGGAACTTTTCATTAAACCGCAGTCAAGGATGGCAGTTGTGCCACATACTATCTATAGGGACAATTTCTATATTAGCTTGTTAGGAAAGCCGTGAAAAAAATGCCAGAAAGTAGATGACTTGAACAATGGAAATCTACTACCTCACAGTTACAGAATCGAAAAGGTCATGAGCGAGATGCTAACAAGAATTGTTGCTTCTGATGGCTGTGTGTGATAATATGTCCCATTCTCTGCTCTAGTTTATTGGCTTTGCTAAGAAGTTCTGGTGTTTTTTGTGAACTAGGCTTTTATCTTCCCGTGGTATTCTCCCTAAATATGTCTTTATGATCACATTTTTCCTCTGTATAAAGACAGACACTGAAGCAGACATTAAAATCTAAGCTGAATCAGAAAATTATGTTTAAAAATAGATTTTAGAAAAAGATACAAGGTCTTAAACCAGAATGATTCTGGTTAGTATGCATATGGTCATGAATGAGACACTCTATATAGCTAAGCCTCAGTATTCTCACCTATGGACAAGGGAATTGCGTCTCATATGCTGGTCAGCTTCCCATCACTGTCACAAATATCTGAATAAATCAGTTTAAAATACAAAGGCTTATTATGGGTCATGGTTACAGAGGTTTCAGTCCTCTGCTTGGTTGACCTCCTGTTTTGGGGCCTGTGGTAATACATCAAAGCAGAAATATATTGTCATTAACATGCTGCTCACTGCATGGCAGAAGAATGTGAAAAGAAAAGAGACAGAAGGGGCTGGGTCCCAATATTCACTTCAAGGCCACACCCCAAATGATCTAATTTCCTTCCACTAAGCCCCACCTCTTAAAAGTACAATATCTCTCAATAGCACCATTGGCTGGTGACTAAGTCTTTAATATGTGAACCTTTGAGGGTACCTTCAAACTATACCACCTACTCACTAGAAATATTGTAACAGAAAAAAGATATATATATATATATATATATATATATATATATATATATATATATCTGGAAGTACATAAAAGACTAAGTGGTTGTTTTATTGTTTTATTAATAACATATATGATTCCCAGCATTTTCATTCTTAAAAATCAAGTAATCTATTATAAATGTTGGAAACATTTATAACAGATTAGCAAATTTCTTTGGAATGCATCAAACATTATAAAAATTAAAATATGCATAATGGCTTAGAGCAGTGTAACAAACCTATGACACGTGTGTTATTGGGTTTTTATTTTAAGACAAAATATGTTAATGTACAAGTCATGTTTTCTTAAACTAAAACCTCAGTGTTTAGGTTTAATTGCAATTTTGGTGCTTTATGATAGATAAATGGGCTTCATATTACAGTGTAGGCAATTGTCTCTAAAATGTTCACCATCAGTGACCTTAGAGTAATCATCAGAGATAAAATGAGCTTTGAGAAATGTACAGCTTGGGCAAAATGATATATTTGGAAGGAGAATCTAACTAATTGTGGCTCAGTAAGAAGAAAATGTTTAAATCCAAAGTATGTAAATGATAAGAATATAATGAAACTAGGAATTCAAATTAGAATTTTTAAACCTCATATTTATATCAGTTTTTGTATATTACAGATTGGGAAATACAGATTCCAAGGACCAATGATGAGTAAAGTGGAAATGGGAAGGGCTTAGCATATTCTTTTTGTTTTTCTTTCTTTTCATTGGTGGGAGATTGAACCCCTGGTCTGCTTTGCTTATGTTAAGCACAAACTCTACTCCAGGTATAGCACTTCCTTCAGTCTTTAGCACAAGTATACCATAATACAGGGTACCAATACATTTTCAGTCCTGCCTTGTTAACCAGACTGTTGACACTCTGTCTCCCTCAGTATGATTCCTGAAGTTCTCCTATCAAGGTCAGTCGTGCTGTAGCCAAGGTGATCACTGCAGAGCTATCAGGAGGATCGATTCTGTGTGCATAGTTGTCATTTTATATCATTAAATTTTAAAGAAAAAGTAATCAATGTAAATGAGTTAGAGATGTGAAAAATGATGAAAACAGTATAACATAAAGATAAAATTGAGAGGATGAAATAAAATTTTCAGTTTTGAGAACTAAGCAATTCTAAAACATATTTCAATCATTTAATTAATATTTTTCAAAAAATATTAACATAGAAAGTATCTCACATCTTCAGAAAATATTTTAACCACACATCAGGTGACTTTGGGCAAAAAGCAATAAATTAGAAACATCTAGATTTTTCATCCTTAGGGCACACAGAATATCTAAGATTATTGAGCTATTCCATTAACTTTACTGACAAATTGTGAAGGCATAAGTGGGATGTTAAAGGGATTATCTGCAAATTCATTTTGTGAAAATGTTTTGGGAGCTTTTAAAATTTTTTTTTATTTAAAGAAAGGGAGACAGAGTGTCAACAGTCTGGTTAACAATTTCTATTTAAAAAAATAGAAAAAAAAATGAGAAAAAAGTAGAATACAGAATTCAAAGAAAATTAACATCATAAAATCGCTAGTTGATACAGTACATATTATTATCTTAACAATAGTTGTTAAAGTTACATAGCATAAAATGTGGCTAGACACTCAAACATTGACAGTGCAAACTCTTCTGTTCAATGATCTAACAGAAATTTAGTAATATGGTCATCTATCTTACGCACTATACATGCCATTAGATCCTTTAGAGCACTTTTCTTCCCTTTCATTTTTACAATATATATTATACTTTTGGGGGGCTTTTAATATATGAAACTTCATTTGCCTAAATGGTGCAAAATCTTAGGGATTTTTTTTTTTTTTTTTTTTTTGGTACCAGGGATGGAACTCACAACCTGACACTTGCCAAGCAGGCACTTACACCACAGAGCTAAATCCCCTGCTCCTGGATGTATTTTCTTTTTTTTTTTTTTCTTTTTTTTTCTTTTTTTTTGTTTAAAGAGAAAAAAGAAAAGACAAAAAAACAAAGCAGTAAAAGGGTACAAGTAATACAGAATTTCAAGAAAAAAATATACAGTAAGAAATCACCAGTTAATAGGTTACATATTATCGTCCCAGAAACAGTTGTCCAAATTACAAAATTAAAGCATATAAAATGGACATTCATACAGTGATATTGGAGACAGTTCCGTTCAATGATCCAACAAAAGCTCAGTAATGTGGTTTTCCAACCTACACACTCAAACATACCTGCAGTTATATCCCTTAGTCCACTTTCCTTTCCTCTCTTTTTTACAATAACAATTAGACTTTTGGGGTTTTATTATTCCCACAATTCTTATTACTTTTTTTGAAGAGAATAAAACCAAACGTGACTAAGCAAAACAGAGTCAGTAAGAACAGAAAGGTGGGCATAGCACATGAAGCAAAAATAGAATACCAGGTGATCAAAAGTGGTTACCATTGTGCCTCTTGCTATTTTTAAATTGGGTTGTCTATATCATCAGGTATAATAGAATTGATCAAAACAGTACAAGACCATTACACTGGAGACATTACAGGACTTCAAAAAAAGGATAATAGTCAAACCATAATGGGCATCATAGTATATCTTATTGCCTTCAAAGTGGTTGCCTATACCCTCAAACTTGATACTATCAAACAAAATAGAATATAGAATAACCAGACAGAACAAGATGGGGAGAGCAATACTGGGGTTCAAATCAGGTTAATAGGAAAACAAAAAAGTTACTATAATATGTCCCACTATTTTTAATTTAGTTTTCCCTTAATTAAAAAAATGACAGAAAATAGATTAATTTTTTAAAAGGGGGGAGATTGAGATAAGAGGATATTGTAACAGAACAATGCAGGTCAGAACCGAACAATTTAAGCATCATTGTGTTTCACCACCAGATAATCTAACATAATAGTAGTCACCATAGTGCCTCTTTCCTTGAATTATTTGAGTGTACCTTTGTATGCTATAGCATCAAGCATATCAAGACAGTGTGAAGCCATTCAAGAGAATGCAAGAATTACAGGGTATTTAGAACCAGCTAATAGAAAACCAACAACAGTTTCTATATTATCACTTTTCCTATAAAGAATTTTGTTTATACTATCGCATATAGTGAAATATAGTAAGATACAACATGCTAAAACCAGTTGGAAACAGATGTACCACAGCTTGATGGGGATGTATTTTCTTTAAAGGTCTATCACTAAAGCCTCCCAGAGATAACACAGATACTGATTTTAATTGCCATAAGTGTAGTTAAAGTTGCTATATCAATGAAAGGCATCTAGTTTCAAAAATTTATTTTGATGAATGACTCCAGAGTAAACAAACCATGGTCGTTAACACTTCTTATAAGATGTGAACATCTAAAATGAACTAGCCACAGGCTCTGTAAGGAGTAAACACCTAGAAGGCATTTCAGTGTCCTGGGCTTCCTGCCAAGAGCCTAACTTTTGATAGACAGTTCTTGTTAAAAGTAAGAAAATCAGCAAGCACATCAAGCGGGAAGGGTTTTTACTTCAATTGACAGAATGTAGATCTACCACTGGTTTAAATAGATAAGGCCTTTTACTTTCTCAAAATAAGATGTGGCAGCCTCGGTGTGGTGCAATTGTTCAAAGATGACATTCACAAAGCGAGCTTCCCTGTTCTTTCTGCTTCACTACTCTCAGAGGGTGACTCTCATCCACATGGTTGCAATGTATTTACTGTCCTTCTAGGTTTTATCTTAACCTGTCATCAAGAGGAAGGATGAAGAAGAGAGTCAAAGTGTATGATGCTGGAGTTGTGTGTCCCATTAAACATTTTCTCCAAGTCCCTGCCCAGTGTCTGTTGTGTGAGTATCTCACATACTGAAATTATGTCATGGCATAAAGCTTCAAGGGAATAAGCTTTCCAAACTCAATTATTCAGTTTCGAATTGAGGAAGGAAAAAGAGAATGAAATCATGGGTGGTATGGATTAAGCTAACCATATAAATTTTTGCAGCAAGTGGTGGCATTTTATTGAGGTGTCGAAGCTGAAATTGTAAGTGGTTTATTTTCTTACTTAAAAAATACTATAGTCTCTTCTCCAGATTTCTTGTAGCCCACTTTAATGCATGTGATCTTGAGTTCTTAAAAGTACTAATGCAGAAATTCAGAACACTCCTTGTGATGTATAAACCATAATTTTAGTGAAGAGGTGAAGAGACTTCCATGTGGGTATATTTGTGTGTCTGTGCATGTGTATATACTTTCTGAAAGAGCTACATGGATCACTGATATGGTGATATATTTTTCCCCTCCTTATCCATTTTTTAGTTGTTTAGATTCTGTGTTCTTATGTTTGATATAGTAATAAGATTTGCATTTTATGGGGCCTCTAACTGGGTTAACCATTGGGAAGTCTCAGGGAGATCAGAAGTTGGTGGACAATGAGGTTGTTAGTATCTGTTTAAACCCCAGAAATCTTTCTAGTGATAACTTGGGCTTTCACTGGAAATTATTGTGCCTTTCATGGAATCTTGCTCTACCCAAAGTACCAATAGGCAAAATGTATGGATATTAAAATGGGCACTATATGAATACTAATCATATTGATTAGATCCTTGATTGCATTGTTGCTGTTATAATTATCACTACTATACATGAAACAAAACTTTGGGTATGTTTTGGGGTTTTGTTTGTTTGGTTGGTTGGTTGGTTAGTTGCTTTTCTTTTTTCTCTTTCTCTTTTTCTTTTCTTTTCTTTTTTTTATTTTTTATTTTTTTGATATTGGGAATCAAACTCAAGACCTTGTGCTTGCCAGGCAGGCCCTTGTGTCTCTGAAATATATCCCAGGCCTTGGATGTGTTTTAAAACATACCTTTCTTATATTTATGTAGAAAGAGGTATAAAATGATCTGAAATTGAAATTTGCTTCAAAATACCCTAAAATACATGGAGTGGGTTTTAAGTAAAGTAACCTTGACCACAGTTATAGGTGAAATAACCTACAAGACAGAGCATACTCCTGTCCTCAGGCAGTTTATTGTTTGGTCCAAATGGAGGGAGAAAGTCTGTAAAGTCAAATAATTACAAATAACATAGCCTATTTGGGAAACAATTAAAGCAGTTGACCTCACATAGTAGAAGAAACATATACTAGATTTTAATATCAAATAAGACATCTTTGGTCTACTTGATGGAAAAAAAGATAAAGATGCTAAGAATGAACTCTTGGAAGAATAAATAAACAGATTTTTGCAACCAAAATGCTTAAGAAGCTGAAAGTATGCAAATATGACAGTGAGAAAAGTCAGAAGAAATAAAATCAAAGATACAAGCAAGGAGAAAACTACAACCATGTGATTATAATAAAGAAGTTTAAGTGAATGGAGTTTGACACCCAATGTCCAGAGTAATACTAAGTCCACTTATAAAGCAGTTCTGTGCGAAACTCTCAGCTATGTCTTGAAATGTACAAATCTTCTCAGCCTCATCTGCATGTCTTGTATCCTTCTTGTCAGCCTGGCTAGATGTCCCATACCTTTCTTATCACTTGACTGAAGCAAACTTACCCTGCTTCTCCCAAGATTCCTCATGTTAATGAGAAGACAAGCATACTTGGATTCATCCAAGATAGAACTGTAGATTTTCACCCATACCTTCAAGTATTCTCCTAATATTTTATCAACTGCCAACCTCTACAAACTCTATTTGGCCTGCATCACAGATACCTGAATTTTCCTCTGTATTTTGACTTTGGTTGCCTCTGTTCATCATTTCTTGGAATGGTTTTCTGACACGCTATTTTCCTCTCATCTCACATCTTCATATCTGCCCTCCATACCATCACTAAACTGACTTTCTAAGCCTTAATATTGCATCCTCTTCTGGAACAATCATCTATGACACATTGTACTCTGAATAAAGTTCATAATTCTTGGTATGGTACCAAAGATCCTTTAACCCTGTCTACTTAAGAGTCTGACCTTTTACTGCATTATTTCTTGGCTCCCTCATTCTTATCATACAAAACAGCTTGCAGTGCCCCTGACAAGCCAGCCTATTTCACAGTTCTGTGCTTCTTCTCATTTTACCTGTAATACCCTTTTGCTTTTTTCTAAAGGATGCAGGGGTGACTCTTATTGAAAGAGGATTGACTCCCTGTTTGAAGAGAAAGATCTATCATTACATGCTCTATAAAGATGTCTTTTCCTACCTTAGCACTCTGTATAAGGACCCAAATCTGCAACTCTAACTATTCAGCTTATTTCAACACGCAGTAATTTCCTAGACTTTTATATTAAAGAATTCTTGATGAAAATAAATTCAGAATGGAGCTTTCCCTAGAAGGGAATTAGTGTTTCAAAAATGTTTAAGGAGCAGCATGATATATATATATATATATATATATATATATATATATATATATTTCTAGCAGTCTATATAGTTATATAAACTATCTTTACAATATATGCAGTTATATTAAGTTGTGACTGTGATATTAGCATTCTTTGTGTATTACTTAGAGGTAATGTCTTTCTGATAGAATATATGATGCTAAGAACTCATATATATATATATATATATATATATATATATATATATATATAATATACGTACTCAGACATCACCCATACTATCTTTATTGTTTAGCATTGTTTTCTTTTCATCCTTATCAAATTCATTTCATTGCTTGAATGGAACTTTCACTGTGATAATTCATTTAAATCATTCTTTATTTTTTATAGTACATTAAAGTGGTACTTGGGTTCCTGCTGTCACCACAATAAGATTACGATTCTAAAATTTAAAAAAATAACCTCAATGTTCAAAACAGCATGAAATAGGAAATAATCCTTTTAGTTTGCTTTTGACAGATGTATAATGTAATTTCATGCCATATCACTTCCTATCTGGGTGATCAGAGAGTGAACTTTGCCGGTAATTAGCCACCTTTTGTATTTATCTCAGAATTTTCTTCCAAATAAAATAGATGCTCCTACCGGAGTGCTCATATACTTAAATGTCGCCTTATACCAATAAAAATAGTTTAGCATTAAAATATGGAAATATTTTAACTTGCTTTCCATAATGGAATCAGCTAGGGATGGGACACATGAATTTAACTGTATATTTGGGTTGAAATTATACAGATAAATCACTTTGCACCATTCATATCTTGTATCACCCTCTTAGGCCACATGTTGAGTTCCTGTGCAAAATTCTTATGTCTCTGGAAAGAGGAAAGAGGGGAAGAAAAAGTGTTATGGTTCAAATAAAAAATGTCCCCCACATATCATATGGTAAAAAGGATTCATCTCCAAAGCAGCAATGTCAAGGTAGGGAGTTAGGGAAGGGGGTTGGAACATGAAGGCTCTAACTTCTTCAGTGAACTAATCCATTGATAAATTCATAATTGATGGCACCACATGAATGTTGTGGAAACTTTAGGAGGTGGAGCCTAATTGGAGGAAGCAGGTCACTGAGTACGTGACCTTTAAGGGTGTGCCTTGTTCTAGGGTCTTCCACTATCCTTCTGCTTGCTGACCATGAAGAAAGCAACCTGCTCCCCAGAATGCTCCTGTTTCAATAATGAGCAGAAACTGCTGAAATCATGAACCAAAATGAACTTTTTCTCCTTTATTTTTCTCAAGTATTTTGTCATAGTGGCAGAAAGTGACTAATACAGAAAGGGAAGGGCAAGGAAGATAGGGAAACATAAACAATGCATTTTAGGATGTGCCAAGATGGTCCTAGGTTACTGAGATGTTTTGTTTTTAAGATCTAGCAACATATAAATATCTAGTACATAGTGACTATATCAATATATTTCCCTGTTTTGAAATAATGTCATATTTATTTCACAAACCATATGTGGTGATTGATATAACTTCTCTTCAAATAATTGACTTCTTTCAATAACTTGCTGTTTGCTGCATTAAAACAGAACCGTTTAATAGCATTATTGAATCCCCATTGTTTTCATTTTGAGGCTATTTGGCAATTTTCTAGTTCATCGCATGTAGTATTATTCTTTTCAGTTTTAAAATGATCTCTGACCAGTTTGGAAGGTTATAATTTCCTGAAAGATTATTTATTTCATGTACATCTTCAAATTTATTTTTTGTAAAGTTGAACAAAATCATGTGGTTATTTCCCCTTTTCTCACTTCTTGTATATTTTGTATATCCCTAACCCCTTTCCTTAAAATTTTTGGTAAGTCTTTTGTACGTTTCATTCTGTTTTGTCTTACTATTTACCTGTAAATATATTTACCTGAAAATATAGTAATGTACTATATATTTACCTGTAAATTTATTTAGTAGTTCTATCATTTTTAAGATTTATTAACTAATGTTTTGTTGATTTTAACTTTCTATTTTTATTAGGTTTTTAAAAAATTTTTCTTTAACTTTTCTAACTTTTTAAATTCAGAAATTAATTGATTTGCATTCTTTCTAGTGAATTAAGGTATATATTTAAAACAGGACCTTTTTTTGCTTTTCTTTTAGATTTATTTTGGTTAATTACAAATCTTTTGCTATGGAACATTTTTATTATTTTTATTTGCTAGTTATTTTGACATTCAATTTTGTCAGGGTTTTTGTTTGTTTGTTTCTTTGTTTTCTGATCTCAAAGTACTAATGTTTACTTTGTGGTTGTGTATAATCAGTTTTTAACAAACCCAAAAAATTTTTCCTGTTTTTAAAATACAAAATCAAAGATTTATTTAACATATTGTTTTTAATTGAGGTTTATCACTGTTACATTTATGCATTACAACTTTTATGGGTTGAAAAGATGAATTAAATTTATTAATATAAATATTTTTGCATTGCTTTCATATAATTGAGGGTGACTATTTTATGTACATTTTATTTAGAAGAAAAAACTTTATAATTATTTGACTTCATTATGAAATGTATGTCTTTTCACTTTAATATGACTATCAGATTTTTTTCTTATAAGATTTAATTTTTGCTTTGTTTGCATTTATATCACCTTTTTTGTTTGTTTCTTGGTTTGGAGTTTTCGGTTAGTCTTATTTTTAACTTTTCTTAGTTCTTTTTTATTTGGCAAAATCAAAATCTGCTGACTAGAAATTTATCCTCATCCCTACTTCAGTAAAAAAGGTGAATTGGCAATACATTTGTTGTCTAAGCAAAAAGTCAACCAGGAACCACTTCTTATCATGTGATTCTTCTTTGTAGTATTTTCCCTGAATGTTGGACACCTACCAGCAATATAAGCTGGACACCATCTAGAGTGAGATTTTTGTAGACTAGAAATTTGCTGTAAATACAAAATATTTGTTTTTTGTTTATTATTCAAAAGGTAAAATTTAAAACCTTTTACATTATTTGATATAATGTACTTGTTTTGTTTCAATTAGTGTTCATATATTAAATTTGCTAAGGTTGTTTTTTTGTTTTGATACCAGGGAATCAAATTCATGACTTAGTGCTTGCCAGGCAGGTGCTTATGCCACTGAGCTAAATCCCAAGCCCAATATTTTTGTTTTTAATGTTTTATTTATTCTCATCTTTTATTACATGGCATGGTTTTCTTTACTTGCTATAATTCTGTTTACAATTTAGAATGCTATTTTGAAATTTTACTTTAGATGATACATTTATATCGATAATTTAATATTTTCAAACTTTTTCTGCAGCAAGCAAGCCAGTATGAATCTTGATAAAATAAACACATTGTCACTGCTTTTCTCTATCCTTCATTCCACCATTTAATGCTACTTTATATTGCATTTTGACATTTTCTTGGTTATATTTTTCTTTTTATATATCAGATCTCTACTTGTTGGCTAGCAACTTGAAATTATGTACTTTGTCTCATGGTTCTTTACGCTGAATGAGACAAAACACTAGAGTATCTTCTACATTGCTTCCCCCTTGCTTTCTCAATTTTAATTACATATAATTTGTCATTTCTCTCTTTGTAACCAAGGGATGGGAAGATCATACTGTTCACAACAACAGCAGCAAAAATCTCACTCTAGATGGTGTCCAGTTTATATTGCTGGTAGGTGTCCAACATTCAGGGCAAATATTACAAAGAAGAATCACATGATAAGAAGTGGTTCCTGGTTGATTTTTTGCTTAGACAACAAATGTATTACCAATTCACCTTTTTTACTGAAGTAGGGATAAGATGATAAAAGAGAGTGAAGTAGGATGGTCTTGTGAAAGAACAACCTGGAGCCCTTTTGCCCTTAATTTGGCAAGAAGGCAAGTAACCAGCATGCTCACCAGCTCCAAAGGATTCTGCTTGCCTTCTAGCCAAACAGATTATGGGATTTTTCTTTCTCTCTCTCTCTTTTTTTTTTTTTTTTTTGTTTCATTCCCAGCTGTTTGGTTAACAAGCTTCCTTTGCTTTTCACTCTTGTCATGATATTTTGGCTTTCTTCAAGCCTAAAAGCAATGTAACCTTCATGAACTGAAGCGTCTAAAGCTCTGAGTAAAATTAACCTTTCTTCTTTTTTAACTTTATTATTTCAGGTATTCTGTTACAGTGATGGAAAAATCACTAACATAGTAGTCAAATATCAAAAAAAGGATTGGATCTTTAAATTACAAAGGTGCACCGTACAGAAGAATTGACTTGTCAACTTTCTAAAACATCAGTGAAAAACTATACAGAACTATTGATTGTGGTAATCCTTTCTCAACACATGCATATATTAGAGTGGTTTTTCAATCAAACACTCTTTAAGTCTCTCTCCACCTCTCACTTGACATAGACCAAAGTTGAAATGAGAAGGTCAGTTCAAGGATAGTCTTCCACACTTGCTTATTTTCCTCTCTTCTGGACACAATTACTCTAGCACTGGTAATAGAAAGAAACAGGCAAAAGATACATAGCCTTTATTTGTTGGGCCACTAATGAAATCCTCTTTTATCTGTTCTTTCTTGAATGATGCTGAGTGACAATAGATATCTTTCATGGCATGAGACTAGTTCACCCATCCATACTCTGTGGAGTATACCCTACCTCAGATCTGGCTGTGGCTCCATTTCTAACACTGTAATTTTCACAGTAAATTTAACAACAACTTGCAGCAGGGATTCTCTTTGATCAGCAGACCAGCATCTTGGAGAGCTGATATTAATCAAATAGCTCAAATGCTTTTGAAAGCATATCCTGTTGACATAAGGACCTCCCACTAAGCCTCATCTCTAAGATGTCACCAACTTCTAATACCACCAAGCTGAGGACCAACTCTTTAACCTATGTGACTTTGGAGGATATTCCATATCTGAACTGTAAAACTGATGACAGTCTTTCAGACTCTTTTTTCATTCTACTCTATATATAGGGAAGCTAAGGAAGTCCAGGTATTCTTTGGTGGCACATATACAGGTCAAACATTGAAAGATTCTGTATGTGCAGAAACCTTCACCCTGAACCCACCTCCTGACCATAGTAAAAAGCCCAAGTTATCTCCTGTCTTTCTCTTTCAAGTTACTTTTAGATATTCTTGGGAGCATCTCTGTTTTACTCAGAAAGTGTCATCATGTAATTAATAAACTGCTTCATATCCTTTTTGGTATAGGTTTGTGGCACTGTACTTGTCAATATTCAGATAAATTTTGAGTGGGGATCTGTCTTAGTTACTTTTCTCATTGCTGAGGTTATTATCTAACACACAAAGTTAAAGAAGCAAAGGTTTAGTTAGCTCCCAGTTTGTAGAAGTTTCTGTCCATAATCAGCAGGCTCCATGTCAGGGAGGCGTGGCAGAGGGGCATCCCAGAGGGTCAACAGTTCATGGCACAGAAGACAGCAAAAACAAGAGGAGAACTAGAAAAAAGCCTCTTTCTGGCCCTTTATCTTATTCAGACTGTTGGAATTAGGGCAGTGCCAGCAATCTAGCAATCTCCCACCACCCTTAGTCCCAGAATTGCACTATGAATCAATTACATACTCTAAATTCAGCCACCTAAAGAAAAAAGCTGTCACCACATGAGGCTCTGAGGGGCATCTAGACACAATTCCTATTATTTTCCAAATTAAAGCTAAAAGTCCCCCAAACAGCGTTTCATGTTTTGCTTTTTATCATAAAGTCCATTTATAAAGTAGATATAAAATTCTAAATTTTTAAATTAGTGGGATAAAAGGGCAACCATTTTAAAATTTGATTATGTTTTACCATAGAAAACCTACCCATAAGCACATTACTTTTATTAAAATAAATATGCTAAGTAGCAATAGGGAATATAAGAAGTTATCTGTAACTATTTAAAAGTTTAGAAATCGGTGTACTGACCTCTCAACCAGATATTGAAATTAGCATTTTTTCCACAAATATGAAAATAGCCATCCTCAGCAGAAATCTCATAATGGAGAGCCTCAAGTAATTAATCACTAGTAAAGTCATGCAAAGTACTCCTTAAAATAGAACATTTGTAAGGAAAATAGCCAAATAAATGTTTGTCTTCTCCCTCCAAAAACTAAAAACTTTTGACTTCATTTTAAACAGAGATGGTCTTGCCTGTTATACACTATTACAGCCTTTCAGAATGGGATCAGGAGATTCAGGAAATACAGAACCCCATGCACAACCAGATTTGTGTTCATGTATATATTGGATTAAGAATGCAACAAATCCAGAAGGGAATTTTTGTTTGACTTCCTTTATATGAAAGTAAACATAGAATATATGGCTATGAGTATCATCATAAAGCAGAAGAACATTAAATGACAAAAAAGATTATGACTTCTAGAAAATAAAGCAAAGAATTTTGGAGTGGCAAAGTAAAAGTGTGTTGATTTATATGTGGATATAAAGGGCTGCACTGCTAAGGAAGGTTCCGGTGCTCCTTTTGGCCACTACACTCTAGAATTAATGGTTGGGCAGCCTTCCATTCTTGAGGTCCAAATAACACACACACTTGTATATGCCTATATTTATGAAACCAACATGAATTAGCCCATGAAATAACTGAGTTACACCCATCTTCCCACATTCTAACGTTACCCTCCACCTCACTCATTTCCATCCCCAGTCCCATTTGTGGTTTCCATTGTAGAGGAAATCTGAAAATCACTCCTATTGAAGTTCTAGTTCTAGTTATAAGTCTTGGAAAGTGTGTAAGTCATGGACAAGCAGAACTGTTTATGGGACCGGGGTAAGTCCTCCAGAAATCCAAGTCCACTAAGAACTTTCCTTGACCAACCGTAGTATCAGAGAGAAGGTAATAGAGCACAGCAAGAAGTAGATGAGCACAGGAACAACTTTTCAGTGTGGTGAAATACTTCTGTGGCCCTTTCATCAAATTACATTGGCAAGTGGCGCAACTTCTCCTCTCTTGCATCCCTTAAATTAAAAAAAAAAAAAAAAAAAAAAAAAAAAAAAAAAAAAACACATACTTCCTTACCAGCATATGAATTTGGAAGATGACTGAAAATGTGCTTTTTGTGCTTTGAAATCACTTCTAAGAAAGTTTCTGTATAAATAGAACAGACAGAATTTATTATGATTCTGGTTGCCCAAATTTATTAATAAATCAGATATTTTGCTGGGGGAAACAGGGGGAGGTGGTTATGAAAAGCAGCATTAATACTTAGACTGCCCACTGAGCTGACTGTGGGAAATATTTCCATTTTCCTCTGTACTCTATTCACTTTTCTGATACAGAAATGAACTTTAAAAATGATGGTATCTGCTGTCCACTCATGAAAGGATCGGGTCACAGACCATCTGTGAGACTTTTTGCTAAAATAAGATTTAATTTTAAAACTTTTTGTTGAATGTAAAGGTAAATATTTCCTGAAAAGGTTAAAACATAGTGAGGAACATTCTGGTGGCTAAAATTAGGCTTGCTCCCATTAGCAAAGGCTGAGACCCACAGTGGGAAGGTGTGGAGCCACCTTTGTTGAACATCCTGACCTTTTCATCATTGCTGGATTCCTGTGGGGCAACAGGCATAGAGTATCCTGCTTTCAATTGTGCTTTCTCATCTCTAATGCTGTCTTAATTTAGCAGTTGGTAAGACCATTAAAAAAAACTATTGACTGAGGTTCTCTTTTAATTACATCCTTTGTATGAGATTTAAAAATGAAAATACATAATCCCTGGTACTATGTTATGCTGATGTTTCTTTTCCTGTCACAGCTAGAAATAAGTGTAGCAGCTTCTATGAGCCATTCCCCTCTGAAGAAGCATAAAACTGAGAAAAATAACTTCAGTTATTTCTCAGCTACCTCTAAACTCTCCTTCCCAAGGTTTAGGATGTTGCAAAACTAGAAAATGGAGACTAGAATTGAACCTACTCTGCATTTTTTTTGAACAGTGTGTTACATTTATCCATGGAAATCTGTGGTCTACACCGAAAAAAATCATTTCCTGACTGTCCAATTTCTGTAATATTCAAAACAGAGAAAAATAAATTAAAATAATATACAGACAAAGCTGGAAATATTAGCTCACTAGCTTTTGGAGAAAACTTTCTTACATTTGACCTTAAAGATGTGCAGTCTTTGATATAGGATAATTTTCATCACATCAAAATTAAAGAAAAGGACATCAAAAGCATATCTTTGGGGGCAGAAAATACACATAGGGAACCACAAATATGCAGCCTGCTACCTGAAAGGGTTGCTGGCCCAGGCCGGATACTGTAGCCGGTAAAGCCAAGGAGCTCCTATCTCCTTCCACCCTTAAGAATTACCTCTGGCGCCAAACTAAGACCAATGGGCTACCTGTGCATCCCTAATGCCCCCTTAGGTTCCACCCCAGGCCGAGGCTACTTATGTGCCTCACTCCACGTGTTCCACGGAGAGATCGCTGGCCCTGGGGTGGAGATGCCACGCCCCAGGGGGTCAGGGGTGTCTCTCTCTGCATTCCCAAAATAAAGGTTACTTATATTTTATACTTCTTATCTTCTCAGCCGCCGCCGGTCCTCCTCCTCCTCTTCCCCCTCCACAGTTCTATCACTACCTGAGAAAGGACAATGGCATGTGTTTCATCAATGCACCTTATCAAAATAGAGAAATTCAGTTTATGAATTGGGGCAGCCTTGCTTAGGTAATCAGAATATTCCATGAGACTGTGAGTTATCCATGGAGTTGCCAACAAATAGCCATCCCATTTTCAAGGTCCAAGTTGGAAATTTTAACAAAGTTCCACCATGCTTTCTTTCTTTCCCTCTGTCTCCCTCTCTGTCTCTCTCTCCCTCCCACCTCTAAGAGTTTGCTACTTACACAATCTCTTTACAGTACTAAAAGCAACTTTTGTTTGATGTAATAATACTTATTTGCTTAATTTTAGCCATATAGCAATTTTTCATAGATCAGGAGGAGTAATATTGTTTTAAAACTCCAGACATTTTCTTTTTCAAAGTAGTAGTCTCATGTCCCTATCCATTTTTGCTTTCAGAAAAAAGAAGAGGAGGAGGAGGAGGAGGAGGAGGAGGAGGAGGAGGAGGAAGAGGAGGAGGACGAGGAGAGGAAGGAGGAGGAGGAGGAAGAGGAAGAAAAAGAAGCATTCCAATAAAATTGAAGGCATTGATAAGCAAAAGTACATTCATGGAGAATGCTAGATACGGTAAAGGTCAAACAGAGAAAAAGAGATCCTTATAAGTCATGGTTTAAGATAGAATTTTGAGGAATGGGACAGAGTATTATTCTTCAGAGCAAGTTATGTGGATTTAACTAAATGATTTGTCTTCATGTCAACAATAACAAGAAAGTCAGAGAAGTTCAGTGTCAGTTATTCTTCCTGTCAAAGAAGCCCAGTCTCAGGTAAATTCTGAGGAAAGTTAGATTGTCTAAATGAACGATGTAGATCTTCAGCAGAAATGAAACAGATCCTGTTATAGCTTGTATTTAGATGTCCCCTCAAACCTCATGCTGTCATAAGTGGGGTTTTTTATAATTGTTTAGCTCTTGATTATACTTTGCTTAAATTAATTGTTAGAGAACTAACATTATGTTTAGTTAAATGTCATATATATTCTTATGATATTTAAGAAAATGCTATAAGAAGAGTCATAAATAAATTAATACAGCTCAGAACTTAAGAATCCATTAAAAGAATATTTCACTTTAGAGCACATCGTGTAGAGTTCTTGAATCTGGGGTTCAAATATCTGATTTAAGGTTCTAACTTTCTCAGGTCCTTGAGAAAATTACTCCCTGAAGTTTCAGTTTCCTACATAAAAATTGATAGTAATGATAACAATACCCACCTGCTGAGTAGTTAGGAAATTAAACAACATAGAAATCATCTGTGTCAGATCTAAATCCAAATTTGGGGCTTGGTTGCTACTACTCCTCAATACCTCTTCAAATTTCAAAAGCCTTGAGAATCTGGTTTTCCAGTTCACCAGTTATTTGAAACAGCAAATCAAAGGATGGAAGGCTGATAGAAAAAGTTTCATTGATTTTAATAAAAAGTGACAGTCAGTAAACTGATGTGGAGGAAGCAATAGAGGAAAAATTAAAGGACAAACATAAGATACAAAAACTGTGACATTTAATTCAGCAGTAAACAACTCTATAAACTTTAAAAAGATAACAAATTATTACTATAACTCAGTACTATAAATGATATAACAGAAATAGTGAGGTACAGAATTTTGAGGTACTGAAAATGAATCCTGTCCTAAGTTCTCAAAAAATGATTTGAGGCATAAAGTGAGAAAGGATGTGATCCCTTTGTGCATAGATCCACACAGAGTATCTTACATGATCTTCAAAGCAATTCTGCAATGTATATAATTCTTATTCCATTTCACAGAGTGGATAACTGAAGTATAGCAACATTACCAATTTTTCCAGTTTCAGTATCAAACTTTCGTAAGGTTTTTAACATATGTGGTTTCATAAAGTTAAAACATTTGAAGAGTATGGTTACAATTTAGAAATTAATTAATGTAGAACAACTTGCTTTCCTATTTGTTATGGAAAGGAATGAAAAAATATGCATCAGTTTAGGTGTTGAGATCATTAAAAAAGTGAAACATAAATTACTGTGTTACAGACATCTACCATAAGCTCTGTTATCAACTAAATTGTATCCTTTCAAAAATGTCATTGATGGCCTAATTCCTGTACCTCCTATTATAAATCCATAAGGAGATACCACCCACAAAGGAGTAATTAAGTTAAAGGGAGGATGTTAGAGTAGGGCCTAATACAATAAGAATTTGTTCTTGTTAAAAAAAAAAAAAGGAAAAGGTGCCAGGGTGGCACATGCACAGGAGGACAGTCCAGGCAGCACATAACAAGAACACAGGCATCAACAAATCTCAGCCTCAGGAGAAACACTGTCTCCCAACATTTTTATCTCAGACTTCAAATTTCTTTTTTTTTTTTTTTTTTTTTTTGTCTTTTTTTCGTTTTTATCGGTACCAGGGATCAAACTCACGACTGCCTGCTTGCAAGGCAGGCGCTTATGCCGCTGAGCTAAATCCCCAGCCCCAAACTTCAAATTTCTACAAGCATGAATAATACACTTCTGTTGTTTAAAACTCCAAGCCTATGGTTTTTCATTACAGCAGGCCTAGTAAACGAGTATGAACTCTTTCTCATGTGTCTATATTTTTCAGAGATGAACAATTCTGTTGCAACCATGTGTAGAGTCTATAAACCACAGCTTTACAAATAAACAGCATTAAAATGATGTATGTAAATTATTCTCTTCCAGGAGAAAATCAATATCTAGTATATTATATATCTAGGAATTTTCATTCTTTATACTTATTTATGATTTTTAAGATCAAAGCTAGTATAACACACATTACATTTATTAATTTTCAATAGTTACATGGTGATAGTTTGTCTTCTACATGGAACTATGGTTCATTATGCACCTATACCATCTCATCTAATAAGACTCACGATTCTTTCCTTTGCCAAGTAGGATTTCCTCTTCTGTTTAGGTTATAAACATTCTAACCTAGGTTCTCATCTTACTGTACCTGAATTTCTAATATCTTCTATATAATCTCTCTTCCTCTAGTATATACTACTTTAATTTTCTACCATTTTCAAGTAATGCAATTTTAAACCAACCTCAATCTTATTCCAAAAATGAATAATTACTTTTCTGTATCAAATATAATTTGCTACCTAAATTTAAAGACTGTTTCATAATCAGATCCATTCCTTCTGTCCACCTACAGAACTACTTGTTCAATCATATTGTCTATTTATGTTAAACAGGTACTCACCACTTTCTGAATAAGACATTTTATTATTTTGGCTTCATATCATTGCTTAAACTTCCCTAGATTTCTATCTTGAAAGTATATTGTTTTAAGACCATTCCAAGTCTTAAAAATTATCTAACATGTAACCCCATATTAATTTTGTCCTGAGAATAGTTACTGCCTTGAATGTATCACAAATCAGGTTTCTATGTCCCTAGCTAAGCCAGCACTGTTATGACCTCCTCCAATTTCCCAATAGTATAGCTTTGATGATCTAAATGGACACAATTGTACCTTGCCAATCCACATATTTACTCACAAAACCTCCTAAAAGGTCACATTTTTCATAATTTTTGAGTTCATCAATTTAATTTTCTCATCTATACACAGTGATTGGACGTAACATTCTCCCGTTTTGGTCTACAGGCTGGGCATGGGAACTGATTATTAGTCCTAAAAACATGAAAGAAGTGCAGTCATTGCTCAAAAGAGATTGATAATCTATAAGTTAGAGAAAGATGCAAACAAAAGGATACAGTCTAATGAGCAAATCTACAGAAGCAGATGTGAGGTTGCTTTCAAATTACTGATTTTCCTTCCTTGATCAGAGAGAGAAACATAGAAGAGAAGGCTATTGAGTTTAGCATCCTGGAAGGGAGTCACAGAGCAGAAAACATTAATTTCTCAACAAAAGTTTAGGTGAAGGACTCATTGACCTCCTTAATATTCAAAAGGGATTTAAAGCACTGATCAAACCATGGAAATAAAGTGGGGTTTCTAAAATGAAGGGAAGGATGCCAAGGAAGAAATCAAGTACGAAAAATAGATAAAAACCAACATGACAAAGGAAAGAAAATGTAGCTATTACTTTTGATGATAATATGTAGATTAAGTTCCTAGGAGACACTGGGAAGAGAAAAACATAAAAACATTACTCAAACCTTATAGAGTAACAGGATGCAAATTATGTTTCTCAGTGAAGACAATTTATCTTTATGTCAAACAAAGTATTTATCTCATGGGGAATTATAAAGAGATCTGGGAGATATAATAGACAATGTTCTCATCACAATTTTATGGCTAATGTAAGTGAATGTGTATAAATATTTCCTGAATTTTTATATAGCTTATGTAAATTTTTATCTACAAAGAAAATTCATTGACTCTGTAGAAGAAAAGTATATAAATCCCTCATTAGGAAGAAAACAAGGTATATAAAAGCATTTAAGAATAACTGCTTCAGTGAATGAAGGTCTTTGCAGCTGAATCTTTAGCAGTAAGAATTCTCTCCCAAATTCTCAAGGCCCTAAATTATCCTCTTATCGCCTACCTAAAACAAAGATATTTCTTGGTATGAATAAATCTGACAGTTTTATTTTTTTGATAGACCATAAGACTTTTCCTCTCCTGTTTTCTTTCCAAATAATTTAGTATGAAGAAGTTATAAATGATAGCTTCAAATGGCACCCATAAGAGTGAGTTAGCAGTAAGCCTACTAATATTCATAAGCACATTTATTTATTCAGAGAGCCAGTTTTCTTTCTTCTATGGAAAATTTCAAATAAAAATTATTATATACATTTACTTTTCTCTGAGCAGAAGACTATACTTTTTGCTTTGTGTTATGGCTTGTGTCTATATGTTCCAAAACCTTGTGCAGTCATAGAGGCTTTTTCAGAGGTGGCTGTGTGAGGCTAGGATTGATACATGGTGCAATTCTGAGCTCAAGGACACTAAAATTAAAGGTGTGAGGGCTACATGCCTGAATTCTCTGGATAAAATATAAGGGGTAGAAATGATCGTCTTCTGTTGCTTTGCCACATTCTGCCCACCATGAACTGTTTCTCCTCTGCAATGCCCTCCTGCCTTATATTTAGCTGATTATAAACTGAAGCATCTACAAACTATGAGTTAAAGGAAACTTTCCTCCTTTAAATTTGGGCATCAGGTATTTTGTCTCAGCATGAGAAAAATAACTAAGACATTTTGTAAACTGTTAATCTCACAGGTTTACCACTGCTTCTCTAATAACACACAACACCTGCCATGTAGAAGTTACAAATTATGTAAGGAGCAAAGAGCAAGACAGCCAACCTGGGCATCTTGGTTTGGCCTGGTATACAGACAGGCTGAGTTCCAAGGACTCTCAATATTATACCCTCATATTTTATTTTTACTTAAAACATTATTTTACTGGATTTCCTAGGTGCTACTATCTAAGTCATTTAATTGAGAAAAAAATTGTGAATACAAAATTTGGTTTGACTTTATGATGCTCCCAGAAGTAAAACGAAAAGCTATTCTAAGTCCATTGTTATGCGTAGTTCCTGTCACTTGTTTACAATTTCTATGCAAGATTATAGCAAACTATTTTTTCCATGTATTTAGCCCTTTTTTTTTTTTTTTTGCTTTATTTAATTATGATATACAGCACACTTGAGAAAGACCATAGCAAGCTTGCTGGCTCTCCTGGTTTGCAGGTCAGATATTAGACAGTTAGTCACTGGAATCAAAGGGAATAACTATGTACAAATGATGAATGAAAAGCATCACTCGTGAGGGACATTTGGACCTACAGAGGATAGACTATTGCAATGTACTTTTCCATATAAAATTTCCATGATTACATAGAAAGATAAAGAAGGTTTCAAGTTTTAGAGACAAAGAAGGCTTAAAGTAAATAATAGAAAAAAAAAACTTGTTTGTTAAATATACACATTTGTGGTCTTTATAAAAGTTTGTAGAATAACAGACTTTTCCTCTTGACTTAAAATATCTTATTTTAATCAGTTATGATGGTCTTTTAACTCTGGACTAGGAATCAGGAACCTTTCATACAAGGATAGAAAGTATCATAGCTTTGCAGGTTAACCTGGATTTCTCACAGGCAATCATTTTTGCCATTGAAGAGTAAAAATAACCCCAGCCAGTATATAAACAAATGAGTATGACTGTGTTCTTACAAAGTTTTACTTACAAAAATAGATGAGGCTGGGGCACATGTGTCCTACAGGCTGAAAATTTGTCATCTTTATTCTGACTATACCTAAGGTCACATGCTTGTTTTGTGATGCAGTTCAAGAAAAGGGAGTTCAAGTGGCATTAATATAGAATAGAAAGTAGTTAATTATTTCTTACAACAAATTTTTAAAGGGTATTAAACAGAGAGATTAGTGCTCAGTGCCCAACAAGTAAAAACACAATGTTTGCCATATTATATGCCTTCTTGTCCCGAGAAGCCTATAGACAGATATGAAATAAGCAATTAAAACAAACTACTGTTAAGAATGTGATAGATTCAATAATATGGCTAAGTATAGGGTGTTATACGTGGATACTGGAGGAAAAGTCATAACAGTCTTCTATAGAGATTGTTCTACTTCCTGTCAAAAATTTTTCAGTAATAACTCAGTTTTATAAATCTTTTATAACTGTACAATCATATAGCATTATTCTCATATTTCCTTTACCTTTAACCTCACTATTTTTAATTTCTTCTGTCACTCAATGGTGTCAACCCAATTTTGTGCAATTTAGTTCATATAGAGATACTTCCTCTTAAAAGTATATAACAATACACTGGAAAGGAATCTTAACACATTATTCCGTGGATTTTCAACACATTTCAGTTGAGAGGCAATGTGATTTGGAATGACTGGATGATGTGGTCCAAGGAAGAATAAGGATTATAATGTGGATTTTGTTCCTAAATAAGTTCTAATTCTTAATACCTTAAATTCAGAAGCAAACTCATAGTAAATAACATGGAAATCATAGTGTGATCTTAAAATCAGTGAATTATGGTACTTGATGTTTAAGTTCTACCTCCAAATAACTTTTTCTCTTCATAAACTAAACAAATCCCTGAATTCAAAGTTCATTTGCCTTCTTGCCAGGCAAGTATTCTCATATTACTGTTATAATTAGAATTGTATAGGATATCCTTCTCAAAACTTCAGCTTATATTTAGATAAAATAATTTCTAAGTAAAAGCATTCAACACACCATGTAGACAATTATAAATGCAAATCTATAGTTATAAAAGTTTCTCCTGCACAAGTAGAATCTATGTTTCTTGAAACTTTTGATTTCTGTCTGAGTAGTTACACTGTTTTGAGCAACCATATATTCTTTCAAGACTTGAAAACAGTTCACCTTGCTAGATTTTCTGGAGTTGTATTTCAAGGAGAAGAACAAAATTCCCAAAGAAACAAATTAAAGACTACTGATCATGATATGGTTTTTAAACTTTCTCAAAATGTAGTCTTAGGTCACTTGAGGATAGTTCTTGAGAGATCTTTTCAGGGGGTCCATAAAGTATGTCTGATTCCAATATTAACTTTGCAGTATGTTGATAAGTGTGCTTGTGAACCAAAAAATGGTGGAAATCCGGGTATCATTGCATAAATCAAGGTAGTGTCCACTTGTGCTAATCATCATTATATTCTTCATGATCACGTAGTTACAGTAAGAGAAAGAGGAAGAGAATGCTGATTTGATTGATAGTTCATAATAACCTGCTATGTATTTTTAATAACTAGAAAAGAGAAGATAAAGCCTTCAAACAAAGTAATGTTAAAGTGATAGAAACATACCCTCATTTGATCAATATACATTGTATATATGTATTGAAATATGAATGTATACCCCATACATATATATATAATTACTACGTGTTGATCAAAATGTTTTAAAACAATGCCCTTCATGAAGTAGTAAGTTTCATAAACTTAATTAAACCTAAATACTCATTTACACACATTTTTAAAGATACGTGTGATGATATGAAAAGTATGAATAAAGGAGTTTTGCTATGAAATCAAAAATATCTTGAGAAAAATCAGTTTGTTAGAGTTAAATTGTATTACCAAATTTTTCATGACAAAACATTTTTGCTTGAAAAAGGAACTGAAAAACTAAAGATATTGAGATAGGTATCTGGAGTACATTTTTCCAAAGATTGAAAAAAAAAATATTGCTTAAAAGAACCCACATAATTTTTGGTGCAGTTGACAGACAAAGACAGAGATAAGAAAAGTCTTTACTGTCGGTGCAGGAGGACTACGGGATAATGCAAGGACCCTCAAACGGGAAGGTGGAGAATGGCTTTAATGAGATTAGGCTGGGGGTGGAGACTGGATTGTGGTGTTGGGGACTGAAGGATCTTTGGCATGTGCACAAAAGAAAAGCAGGAAGTTTATTTTGGGCTTGGAGAAAGAATAGTAAGTTAGTATTGCAGGGACATGCTGTCATTCTAGGGCCCAGCGCCATGTTGAGCAGGCTCCATGTTAAGTATGGCAGAGATCCCTATGAATAGAACCCGTCATTCCCATCTTTTTGTTATTGTGTGCAAGGCATCTCAGCCAGGACAAGGAGTTCTCTTTTAATGAAGACCTATAACCTAAAGTGAAGAAAACTTTAAAAAGTTCAAAAAGGTGCAGTGCTATGAACAGAAGGATAAAAAACATTGCTGAAGGCCCCAATACAGGGAGGATTTAAGAAATCTAGGATCCCCATGGTAGTAAATGGAGAAATTGGGAGTCCTGTCATTCTTGGTTTTTTTCCAAAGTACTGTCTGATACATTTTACTGCTCCACGGTGATTCTTGACCGACTGACAAAAAAACAACATTCTTCTTCTTTTTTTTTTTTTTTAATTTATTTAAGGAGAAAAGAAAAGAAAAAAAAACAGTGAAGGGGTACAAGTTATACAGATTTACAGAAGAAAAAAATGTGCAGTAGGAAATCACTAGTTAATGGATTACATATTGCCATCTTAGAAATAATTGTTCAAGTCACAGAATTAAAGCTTGTAGAGTGGACATTCCAACAATGATACTGCAAACAGTTCTGTCAATGATCCAATAAAACTCTGTGATATCATTTTCTATCTTATACACTTAAATATACATGCAGTTATATAGTTTAGAGCACTTTCTTTTCCTCTCTTTTGTACAGTGACTATTACACATTTTGGGTTTCATTGCTCCCACAGTTCTTATTGCTTTTTTGGAAGAGAGTAAAACCAAATGTGACATAACAGAACAGAATCGGTCAAGTCAAAAGGGTGGATATAATAGATAACATAAAAACATAATACAAGGTGATCAACAATGGTTACCATAATGCCTCCCGCTATTCCTAATAGAATTGCCTATATCATTAGTTGTAATACAATTGAACAAAACAGTAAAGAATAAAACCGACAAAACCAAAACATTGGAGATATTGTAGGTCTTCAAAAGTAGATAAAAGTCAACAAGAATGGGCGTTATAATGAATCTCATTATCTTCTCAGCTGATGCCTAAACTTTCGAACCTGATACTATCCAGCAAAACAGAATAGAGGAACCTCAGTCAAAAACAAGATGGTGAGAGTAATACAGGGCTTCAAATCGAGATAATAGAAAGTCAAAGTGGGTTACTATATTATATCCTGCTATTTTTTCCCTTTAATTAAACGGATAAAAATAAAAAAGTAAATAATGGAGTGGAGATTGAGAAAAAAAAGAGGGCATAACAGCGAAACAGGGCAGATCAAAACATAACCATTTAAGCAGAATAGTGTTTCACCACCAGATATTTCCGACCCAAAAGTAGTTACCATATTGACTCTTTCCTTGAAGTCCTTGAGTACAACTTCGTATACTGTAGCATTAAGTATATCAAAACAATGTAAAACCATTTAAGAGAATGACAGCATTACAGAGTATTTAGAATCGACTAACAGAAAATGAACAATGGTTTCTGTATAATCTCCTTGTCTTTAAAAGGTTTTTGCTTATACTATCGTACATAATAAAATCCAATAAGATACAACCTGTTTAGACCATTGGAGACAGAAGAAAAAAAGCTAGATGAGACTTCAAAACAAGATGGTAGTAAATCAGTATTACCTATTAAGATGTCATTTTCTCCAAAATAGCTGTTCCTATCATCCAATCTTCTCTGTCTCATTTCTGTTGAGCTCTTTTTCTGTCAGTAGCTGTCAGTTTATCTTCTTCATTTTAAAAAAAACAACATTCTTCTTGAGCATGATACAAGTTCTCCCTTTTTCTGCTGTGAGGAAATCTAGGGCTTGGTGTTTTTTTTTTTTAATTTTATTTAAGGAGAAAAAGAAAAAAACAGAAAAAGGGTACAAGTAATACAGAATTTCAAAAAAATAAGAAGAAATCGCTAGTTAATAGATTACATATTGTCATCTTAGAAATAGTTGTTCAAGTTACAAAATTAAAGCATACAAAGTGGACATTCAAACAGGTGAGACTGCAAACAGTTCTGTTCAACAAAAACACAGTAATATGGTTATCTTTTTTATATGCTTAAATATACATGCAGTTATATCCTTTAGAGCACTTTCTTTTCTTCTTTTTTTTTCACAATAACAATTACACATTTGGGGTTTTAACTCCCACAGTTCTTATTATGTTTTTTTGAGGCGAATAAAACCAAATGTGACATAACAAAGCAGAGTCAGTCAAATCAAAATGATGGACATAGTACATGATGTAAAAACAGAATACAAGGTGATCAAAAATGATTACCATAATGCCTCTTGCTATCTTAAAAGAATTGCCTATACCATCAGTTATAATAAAATTGAGCAAAAAAGTACAGGAAAAAACCAATAAAACCGAAACACTGGAGACATTACAGGACTTCAAAAGAAGATAATAGTCCAACCAGAATGGGCATCATAGTGGATCTTATTGTCTTCAAAGTACTTGTCTATACTCTCAAACTTGATACTGTCAAGCAAAACAGAACAGAGTAAAATCAGTCAAAATAAGAAGGTGAGAATGATACAGGGCTTCAAATCAACTGAACAGGAAATCAAAGTGGGCTACTATAATATAGCCTGCTTTTTTATTTATGTTTTCCCTTAATTAAAAAATAAATAATAAAAAAAGAAGATTGAGATAAAAGAGGACATAAGAACACAACATAACAGGTCAGAACATAACAATTTAAGCAAGATAGTGTTTCACCACAAGATATCCCAACATAACAGTAGTTATCATAGTGTCTCTTTCTTTGAAATATTTGAGTTTGACTTCATATACTGTAGCATCAAACATATCAAGACAATGTAAAACCATTCAAGAGAATGACAGTATTTCAGAGTATTTAGAACCAACAAACAGAAAATGAACAATGGTTTCTATGTTATCTCCTTGTCTATAAAAGATTTTATTTATACTATCATATATAATAAAATCTAATATGATACAACATGTTAAGACTGATGGAGACAGAAGAACAAAAGCTTGATGGGACTTCAAAACAAGATGATATTAAATCAGCACTAGCTATTATGATGTCTTGTTTTTTCCATAATAGCTATTCATACCATCACAGACCATAAAATCAAACAGCCCAGAATAAAACCATTATAATTAATAAATGAAAACACTATAAGAGTTCAAAAGCAATATCATGGGGAATCATGATTACCACATACTTTTATGTATTATCATGTCTTACACTAGGGAAATGATTCGGTATTTATACATGTGGGTTTGATTTATTTCACTTTTGAATATGCCTCAAGCTGTGCCCATTTATTTGTAAATATATCAATGTGATCATTCTTTGTAGCTGAGTAGTACTCCAATGTATAAAAATACCACAACTTTTTTATCCACCCCTCAGTTGATGGACACTTAGGTTGTTTCAGAGATCTGGCGATTGCCAATTGTGCTGCTATAAACATGGGTGTACATGTATCACTGTAGTATGATGCTTTCAGTTCTTCTGGGAATATGCCTAGAAGTGGAATAGCAGGAACAAATGGGACTTCCAATCCCAGCTTTTTGAGAAATCTCCAGACTGACTTCCACAATGGTTGCACCAGTCTACACTCCCACCAACAGTGCAGGAGAGTTCCTTTTTCCCCACAGCCTCTCCAGCATTTGTTGTTGGTAGTTTTCTTGATCCTGGCCACTCTTTCAGGAGTGAGATGGAATCTCAGTGTGGTTTTAATTTGCATTTCTCTAGTGAGTAATGACGATGAACATTTTTTCATGTATTTATTTGCCATTTGTATTTCTATATCTGAGAAGTGTGTATTCATCTCATATGCCCACTTTTGGATTGGATCTTTGAATTTCGAGGGTCTGATTTTTTTTAATTCTTTATATGTTTTAGACGGAAGTCCTTTGTCTGAGGGATAATTCACTAAGATATTTTCCCAGTTTGTGGGTTTTCTTTTCACTGTGCTGGAGATTTCTTTTGACACGCAGAAACCTTTTAATAAGACGTGATCCCAGTTATTGATTCTGGGAAGTATTTCCCGTGCGTTTGGGTCCTGTTCATGAATTCTCTACCTACCTCTATGTCTTCAAGGTTTTTACCCTACTTGTCTTCCAACAGATTTAATGTTTCTGTTTTAATATTCAGATCTTTGATCCATTTAGATTTTAATTTAGTACATGGTGATAAGAATGGGTCTAGTTTTAGTTTTCGGCATATGGAGAGCCAGTTTTTCCAGCACCATTTATTAAAGAGACTGTCGTTCTTCCAGTGAACATGTTTGGCTCCTTTATCAAAGATAAGGTGGTGTAGTGTGTTTGTAGTTGTAGTTATATCTTCTAGTCTATTCCATTGATCTCCAGGTCTGTTTTTATTCCAGTATCATGTTGATTTTACTACAGTTGCTTTGTAGTATAACTTCAAGTCAGAGATTGTGATGCCCCCTGCCTTGCCTTCGCTGCTTAGAACTGTCTTTGCTATTCTAGGTCTCTTCTTGCACCAGATGAATTTTAGGAGTAATTTCTCGAGATCTATGAGTGTGTTGATGGTATTTTTATTGGGATTGTATTAAATCTGTATAAGAGTTTGAACACTTATACAGAGTTCACTTTTGAGTATGACCTCAAGCTGTGCCCATTTATTTGTAAATATATCAATGGCCATTTTCACAATATTTATTCTTCCTATCCATGAGCAAGGAGTGTCTTTCTACTTTCTGAGAGCCTCTTCAATTTCTTTTTTCAGTGTATCATAATTTTCCTTGTATAGGTCTTTCAATTCTTTCATGAAAGTAATTCCTAAATATTTAATTTTTTGATTGCTAGTGTGAAGGGTATGGCTTCTCTTATTTCTGTCTATGTGATCTTGTTGTTAGTGTATATGAATGCTATTGATTTTTTTTTATCCAGATACATTGCTGAATTTATTTATTACATCTAAGAGTCTTTCAATGGAGTTTTGGGGGTCTTCTATTTAGAGTATCACGTCATCTAAAAATAATGATAATTTGACTTCTTGTTTTCCTATCTTTACCCCTTTTATTTCTCTCTCTTGTCTAATTTCTCTGGCTAGTATTTCCAGTACTATATTAAATAGGAGCAGTGATAAGGGACATCCTTGTCTTGTGCCTGATTTTAAAGTAAAGGCCTTCAATTTTTGGCCATTTGGTATGGTACTGGCTGTTGGTTTGTCACAGATGACCTTTATTATATTAAGATAAAGAACATCTATTCCAATTTTCTGTAAGGTTCTTATCATGAATGCATGTTGGACCTTACCAAAAGCTATTTCTGCATCTATAGAAATGATCATGTGATTCTTACTTTTGGTTTTATTGATATGGTAGATTACATTTATTGATTTATGTATGTTGAACCATCCCTGCATGCCTGGGATGAATTTCACCCGGTCATGGTGTATAATCTTCTTGATTATTTGCTGCATCCTATTTGCCAGTATTTTATTGAGGACTTTTGCATCTGTGTTCATTTAGGGAGATTTGTCTATAGTTCTCTTTTTTAGTTGGGTCTTTCTCAAGTTTTGGTACTAGAGTAATATTTGCTTTGGGTACTAGAGTAATATTTGACTTAGGAAGGATTGCTTCCCTTTCAATTTCATTGAAGAGTTTGAGGAGTTTTGGCATTAAATCTTCTTTGTATTTCTTGTAGAATTCTGCAGTGAATCCATCTGGGCCTGGGCTCTTTGTAGGTAAGGACTGAATTAGGTTTTCAATTTCATTAATAGAGATTTGGTTATTCAGCAGTTTTACATCTTCTTGACCTAGTTTTGGTACTTCATATGTTTCTAGGAATCTGTCTAAATGTTCTGTATAATCAAACCTATGAAAGTAGAGGTTTTCAAAATAGGTGTTGATGACCTTATTTATTTCTAGAGTTTGTAGTGATTTCACCTTTTTCATTCCTTTTTGCATGAATTTGAGCTTTTTCTTCCCTTTTTTAAATAAGGTTGGCTAGGGGCTTATCAATTTTATTTATTCTTTCAAAGAACCAACTCTTTGATTCATTGATTCTTTGGATTGTTTTCTTAGTCTCTATTGCATTAATTTCGGCTCTGATTTTTGTATTTCTTCCCCTTTTTTGGCTTTTGGCTTGACTTGCTCTTCTTCTTCTAGATGTTTGTGGTGTAACATCAGGTTGTTAATTTGTATTCGTTCTGTTTTCCTGATATGGTAACTCAGTGCAACAAATTTTCCTCTGAGGACAGCTTTCATTGCATCCCACAGATTCCAATAACTTGTATTTGTGTTTTCGTTTGCTTGTAGGTATTATTTAATTTCTTCTTTAATTTCCCCTGTGACCCACTGATTACTCAACAGTTTGTTATTCAGTTTTCATGTATTTGTGAGATTTTTGCAGTATCTTTTATCATTAATTTCTAATTTCATAGTACTATGATCCAATAACATGCAAGGGATAATTTCAACTCTTTTGCATTTATTTAAATATGCTCTGTGAGCTAATATATGGTCTATTTTAGAGAATGACCCATGTACTGCTGAGAAGAATGTGTATTCTAATGTTGCTGGATGGAACACTATGTATGTCTATCAAGTCCATTTGTTCACAGGTGTGATTCAGTTCTGTTATTTCTTTGCTGATTTTCTGTCTGATTGATCTGTCCTTTGGTGTCAATGGTGTGTTAAGGTCTCCTATTATAATTGTGTTACTGCTAATTTGGTTTTTCATTTCTTTTAATACTTGTTTTATATCACTGAGTGCTCTGAAATTTCATGCATTATATTTAAGATTGTTGTCTCTTCCTCTTGAAATTTTCCCCTAACCAGTATGTAATGATCTTCTTTATCTCTTCTGATCACTATTGGTTTGAAGTTGACATTGTCTGCAAACAGAATAGCTTCTCCCATTTTGGGGGGGGTTCCTTTTGCATGAAATATTGTTTTCCATCGTTTGACTTTCAGTCTGTGAATATCCTTTTGTGTTAGATGGGCTTCTTGTAGACAGAATATGGTTGGATTTTGTTTCTTGATCCATTCTGCCAGTCTGGTTCTTTTAATTGGCGCATTGAGTCCATTTACATTAATGGTTATAACTGTTATATGTTGGTTTATTGTTGAAATGTTATCTTACTGCTGTTGCATCATTTTCTTTCCATTCTGTTTAATTGTCTGCTTTTCTTAGTGGTTTTTTCCTAAGGGTATCTAAACTGTCTTTCAGTATTCTTTGCAGGGTTGGCTTGGTGATCATGAAGTTCTTCAGCTGTTCTTTATCATGGAAGTATCTTATTTTTCCATCCATTTTGAAGTACAGTTTTTCAGGGTACATCAGTTTAGGTTGGAAATCATTTTCTTTAGGATCTGAAATACTTCACTCCAACCTCTTCTTGACTTCATTGTTTGTGTTGAGAAATCAGTTATGATTCTGATAGGCTTTCCCTTATAGGTGATCTGTCTTTTATGTCTTAGTATTCTATTTTAGTATTCTATTCTTATGTTGAATTTCTGGGATGGTGATTATTATATGCCTGGGGTAGTTTTATTTTGGTTATGACTATTTGGAGTTCTATATGCTTCGCTAATCCTATTGTCAGTTTCCATTCTCATGTTTGAGAAATCTTCAGCTATGACTTCTGTGAATAGCCTTTGGGTATCATTTGTGTTGTTCCCTTCTTTTTCATTTATCTCTATTAATCTTATGTTGTTTTTCTTTGCCTCATCTTGCAGCTGTTGAATTGTTATTTCCTGATTCCTTGTTTTTTTTTTTAAGATCTTTCCTTTTCTGTTGACTAGCTGCAATCTTGTCTTCAAGGTCTGAAGTTCTATCTTCACTTTCATTGAGTCGGTTTTGACAACCTTCGACCGAATTTTTGACTTCCTGTATATCTCTTTGAATCTGCTTTATGCATTCTGTTTGCTTCTTAAATTGTTCATCCAGGGATTCTATCTTTTTGTTTTGTTTCTCTAATTTTTTAACTGTGTTCTTTAAATGTGTTCAGCATCTCTTTCATTACTTTTATCATATCTTCTTTTACCTGGGAGATTATTTCTTGTTTGAATTCCTTTAAAGCTTCCTGGAGTTGCTTCTTTATTTCAGTTGCTATTATTACAGGTATTTCAGGTGTATGGCATGTATTTTCTTCCATGTACATGGCTCCTAGGGTTTCTAAGGATGGGCTGGAGGTTTGAGATTGTATTTTGGTCTTTCATTTTATCATTTTCCTATATTTCTGTGTTTCAAGTGTTTTTCTAAGGCTTCCCCTGGATGAATTGGGAATTGTCTCCTATGCTCTAGGCTCCTGGGACTGAATGAAGGTTGCTGAGCATGGTCCAGTCAGGTCTTCAGGCCCTCCTGTCCTACCTTCAATGTTCCAGGTAGCTGGGCAGGCACCTACCCACTGTGGATGATGGGCTAAAGCTCTCCCTGGGCAAAGACTAATGCCCAAACTCACTTCACCTTCTCTCAACTCCCATAATTGAAGAAGGTCACTGGGTGTAATTTACTCAGGCTGCAAAACCTCCCAATGAGAGTCTAGTGTGGCTTGTCTCTGGACGGGCTTTTAAGCTCTGGGAGCTATAATCTTTTTTTTTTTGTTTTTAAGGAGAAAAAGAAAAAAAAATAGAAAAATGGTATCAGTTATACAGAATTTAAGAAAACATAAACAGTAGGAAATCACTAGTTAATAGATTACATATTGTTATCTTAGAAATAGTTGTTCAAGTTACAAATTTAAAGCATATAAAGTGGACTTTCAAACAGTGAGACTGGAAACAGTTTTGTTCAATGAACCAACAAAACTCAGTAATATGCTTATCTATCTTATACACTTAAATATATATGCAGTTATATTCTTTAGAGCACTTTCTTTTCCTTTCTTTTGTACAATGACAATTTTGTACAATGACACATTTTGGGTTTTATTACTCCTACAGTTCTTATTACTTTTTTTTTGAAGACAGTAAACCAAATGTCACATGACAGAACAGAGTCAGTCAAATCAAAAGGATGGACATAATAGATAATGTAAAAACAAAATACTACGTGATCAACAATGTTTACCATACTGCCTCTTGCTATCTTAAAAAGAATTGCCTATATCATCAGTTATAATAAAATTGAACAAAACAGTAAAGAATAAAACCAAAACATTGGAGACATTACAGGACTTTAAAAGAAGATAATAGTCAACCGGGATGGGCGTCATAATGAATCGTATTGTCTTCACAGTTTTGCCTATACTTTCGAAATTCGTACTATCAAGCAAAGCAAAATAGAGGAAGATCAGTCAAAGCAAGATGGTGAGGGCTATACAGGGTTTCAAATCAAGTTAATAGGGAATCAAAGTGGGTCACTATAATGTATCCTGCTTTTTTTTATTTTTCCCTTAATTAAAAAAGCAAATAATTTAAAAAATGAGATTGAGCTATAATCTTGATGCAGTCTTCCGGGCTCTGGATTGGGAGCAGACTCACCCTAGCCACCAGCTGAGTTTCCAGGTTCCTTGTTTCAGAGAAGGTCACTGGATGTGTCCTGGGCTTGGTGGTTTTTAAGAGTTATTACTGCTAAGCATTGATCTGGGTCTGTAGTGTGTCCATCAAGTTGATGGGTTTGGAAAGAAGGGAGAGGTAAGTGTCCAATGTGTCAGAGACCATAGGGAGAGGAGTGCTGTAGATGGGGAGGAAGGGAATAGGGGTTATCTGTAAGACCTCAATGCAACTGTGGCGAGGGATCTCATCGAGGTGGGGAGTAAAGTGACTGAGTTGAGGGGACTGCTGGTGGAAAGAGTGATTGAGGAGTATAGTATGACTATTAGATGAACTTGTTCTAGGCAGAAAGGGCTCATTAAGGCAGGGAGTGTTTTGTGTGAAATAAGGTGATGAGATGAGATGGACTGTGATTGATTGTGCTAAAGTGAACTTTTTTGCCTCTTTTATTAATATGGCTGCTGCAGCAAAACCCTAAATACAGGGGGGCCAGCCACATACTGTGTTGTTTAACTGCTTTGAGAAATAAGCTACTTCTTAAAAGGAAGGTCTTTTTGTGTGTCCTATAACTCCCAGAGCGTTAGAATCCTGAGAAGTGGTATATAGAATAAAGGGTAGGTCAGATTTTGAGAGTGATGGCCAAGGTCCTTAAGAGGACCTTTTTAATTTAAGAATGAAGAGTGTATAAAAGTGGTGGGGGTCTAGTGACTCTGACAGGGAACTCTTGGATGCTTTATAAAGGGATTGGGCTAGAGTTGCAAAGTTAGGAATCCAAAGGTGAAAGAAATTAGCCAGGCCAAGAAAGGATAGAACCCGTTGTTTTGTAGTTGGATCTGGAGGTCACAGAGGGCTTTGCAGTCAGTAGTGATCAAATGAGTGGTGGGAAGTATTGGTGAATTCCACATACTTGACTTTAGGTGAGGCTTTTTGGCCTTTGATGGGGATATAGAGTATCCATAACCTAGGAGAAAGTTGAGGAAGGTGGTCATATGTTATATGGCTAGAGTATGAGATGGGGAGCAGAGAAGCAGGTCATACACATATTGAAGGAGAGTGTTGGGTTTGAGATCAAGAGTTGCAAGGTCGGCACTAAGGGCTTGGCTAGAGAAGTGAGGACTATCTCTGAACCCCTAAAGTAGTACTGTCTGTGTAAACTGTAAAGACTGGAGGGTGTATCAGTCTGTTCATGTGAAAGTGAAGAGGTTTCAACATTTTGTATGTAAAGGAATGGTGGAAAATGCATCTTTAAGATCTGAAACAGTGAAGTAAGAGATGGAGAAATATGGGAGAGTATATTGTAAAGGTTTGGTACCCTAGAGTGAATTGGTGTTATTGTGTTGTTGATAGTCCTGAAATCCTGAACCAGGTAGTAAGAGTCATTGGGCTTGAGTTCAACAGGAACAGGTGTATTGTAGGGAGAATGATCCATCCTAAGTGAGCTATTGGTTAATAGCCATTAGATTGTAGGTTTGAGTCCTTGTTGGCATATGGGGTTATTGGGTATTGGGGAATGCAGGAAAAGGTTGGAGGATCTTTCAGGTGAGTTAGTACAAGCGTAGTGTGAGTAGCATGAATAGGACAGGAAGTGTCCCATACTGAAGGTCAACAGGGGAGGGAAAGGGAGGGGGGATGAAACTGGCCTCACATAGTGGCTGAATTTGAGGTATGAGAGCTAGGAAATGGAGAATGTGAAAAAGAAGTTGAGTTTTTTAAGGAGATCTCTACCCTAGCAGGATATAGGGTAAGTTGGGATAACAAGAAAATTATGGATGAAGAAAAGAGTTTGTATTTGGCAGGGGATGGGTCCTGTCTGAAGAGGTTGTGTGGGCTGGCCACCAACTCCCATAACATAGGCCATAAATTGGATACAACAGCCTGAAAACTCAGGACGAACACTATAGATTGCCCCTATGTTGGCAAGGAAGGAGAATATCTTTCTTGAGATATCCAATGAGACTCAGGGCCCTGAGGAAGATACCTTGATGGGGGTCTTGAACCTCAAGTCCTGTCAATCATCTTAGTGAGACTGAACAGGTCAGCTAGCAATGAGTCTGGTAGCAGCAATGAGATCTCCTGTGAGGATAGGGATTTTGATGACTTATATGCTTTCTGGTAGATGAGATGGTCATGCTTTAAATGGCCCGCCTGGTTGCAAATGGGACAAGATCTTGGTGATGGTCATGGGTTGGAGCAGGCTCATGCCATATGTGCTTCTTTGCTACACTTAAAGCATGGTGGGGGAAGGTGGATGGCATCATTTTATTGTCATATAACTTTCCAAGAAGCCTTTAGTGCCACAGTCAAAAGTTGGCATTTAAGTTTAGTGTGCTGTTGTTTATCCTGTTTTTGTTGTTCCTCTCTTTTGTACAAGACACTGAAGGCCAGGTTAAGGAGCTCTCCCTATGGGACCAAGGGCCAAGACCTGTCTTTTTTAATTTAGCATGGATGTCCAGATTGAGAAAGGAAAAGGGAGTTTGATGAGAACCATTCCCTCAGGAGATTGAGGGTTGACATTAGTGTATCTGGTTAGGGTAGCAGTGAGATGAGAAAGAAATTCAGCAGGGTTTTGATCAGCATGTTGGGTTTGTTGTGAAATTTTTGATAATTAGTTTATATGGGAAATTTTATTTAGGCCTAACAATAATGCAACCAATCATTATATTCATGTGTTGTGAGTCATTATTTCCCTAATAATCCCAATGAAGTTTGATTTCATACTGCAGCAGCTCTAGAGCACTGTTTAGGAACAGTTTGGTGTCTGTGGTCAATTTTGGCTTCAGCCACTTCCCACAGATAAGTTTTTTCTTGAGAGGTAGATGTGAGGATAATATAAAGGTCTTTGTAATGCAGGTCATAGGAGTCAATCATGAATTAGAGCTCTTTTATATAATTGTAAGGATCTGGAGAGAAGGAGCCTAGATTATGAGAGATTTGGGATAGGTCAGAAAAAGGGACATAAGCATGAACTAGCCCTTTAGGGCAAGCCATCTTGTAGAGACAAAGGAAAGATTTGGGTTGAGGAAAAGGCAGCTGGCTAGAAAATGGCAGCAATTGGTGAGAAGATGGTGGGAGGTGGGATGAGTGAGATGGAAGCTGGCTAGAAGATAGAAGTTGGTGAGAAGATGATGGGACATGGGAGGAATGAGACCGGATGTGATGTGCCAGAGGAGAAATTGGCAATGAAGGGGTGGAGGATGCTGGAGGATAAAATGGCAATGAAGGAGTGGAGGAGGAGGGAGGAAGTGGTGAGGATTGCAGGATGAGAAGGGGACAGGGTGGATTAGGCTGGTTGGAGAGGTTAAGGGGTGACTGACTCTGTGGCTATGGCATGGAGGGGACATCATCAAGCAGATCAATAGGATTGTGAGGTAAGGGTTTTGATAGCTTGGGGAAGGCCAAAAGTATTTGAGCTTCCCCAAAGGCCTGAATGAGGGAGGGATATACCCTGAGACCAAAAAGTGTTTGCATGCATGGAATCTCTAACCATTTGCCATTGTGGTAGCAAAAGTTGTCTAAGTCACAGAGTACACAGAAATTGAAAGTGTCCTCTTTGGGCCATCAGCTGCCATTGTTGCCAAGCCATCTGGCAATAAAAGACTAGTCTTTTTGGTTTGATGGTCTCCCAGAGACCTAAGATCTTGAAATTTTTTAAGAGACACCTAGGTGGAGTGTGTTTTTAAAGTTTGTAAGAAATATTTCCCATAGTGATTGAATTGGGGGTAAGTTGATGGCCAAAGTCAGTCACAACCCCAAGGAAGATTTGCACCCTTATTTGGGATGTGAGAGAGAGAGAGAGATGCCCCATTGATCCCCATAGGTCATCATCCAGGAGATAGAGGGGTGTCCTGAGGAAGTCCTGATATATGGCCCATAATTTTTGAGAGAGAGAGAGAGAATGGCAGGATTTCCTAGAATCAGGAATGGCTCACCTGTGAGAGTTATTGGATCAGTGTTGGATGGAGGCTGGCAACAGCAAAGGTAGAGACAAGAGGAAGAGGTAGAGTGGCTCATTGGCAGGGGGAGCTCAAACTGGGGTAGCCTCCAGGAGCTGCATCACCCAACTGATACAACTCACAGCACCAAAATGTTAGGAGTTTTTGGTGCACTTGACAGACAAAGCCAGAGATAAGAGAAGCCTTTATTGCCAACACTGGTGGGCTGCTGGAGACTGCAAGGACCCTTAGAAGGAGAAGCTGAGGAATGGCTTTTATGGAGTTGGGCTGTGAAGTGGAGACTGGATTGTGGTGTTGGGAGAGGATTGGAGGATCTTAGGCCTGCTTGTGAAAGAAGAGTAGGAAGTGTACTTTGGCTTGGAATAATAACTTGGAAGTTAGTATTGGAACACACTGTAACTCCAGGGCCCAGTGCAATGTCAAGTCTGGAAGAGTCCCATATGAGTGGAACCCATCAATTTCGTTACCAATAATAAAATTTGAGGTTTCAGAAACAATAGAATTTGTAAAATTTTCATCTTGCCACACTGAAACTAACAACTTTTCAGTATCTAAGACTTTTTTGTAGGATTGGTGGTGAAATTAACAAATGTGATTTTTTTGATACTGTAAAATGAAAACTATGAATATATAACATCACAAAATCACAGAATAATAAAATTCATCCAAAGTGCAAGAGTGATCAATTAAAATTAATATAACATAATATGCAAAGTTCACTGATATCACTTTAGACTCCACATTGCAATTAGCCTTTAAGATGTAACCACTTGTTAAGTTTTGTTTGTTGTTGTTAAGTTTGCTATACTAATCACAGAAATTATAAAAATATGCCTATGTGAGGCCCAATCTTCTTCAAATATACCAAAACAACATACTGCTAGGTATTGATGGAGAAATAAATATGAAAAATGCAGTAATCTTGTATTAAGACAGAAACAAAAGTATCTTTAAGTGCTACAGGATGCACTTCTTTTTTCTATTTTTAGAAAACATAGTTTTTTTCATTAAAATGTGTTATGCTGATATATAGTAGGTTATTTTATTTTGAATGTTAATAAATATTCAGAAGTTTTCAGCATTAATTTTCAATATGTTGAATATTAATACTACAATGCACATAAACAAAGCTCTTTTGAATTCTTAATGATTTTTAAGAATATAAAGGGTTACTAAGATGAAATGTGAAAAACATTCCTTCCTATATATCATAGGTCTTACTTTTATACACTCATTTTCTGAAACTATTTATCACTTTCCTTTCTTCAGGGAGTATCTCATCTAGTATCCCATTATTGAACTGAATTTTTGTTTTCTACTTTCAAATCTATAGCTTCAGCAGGTGATAATGAACATGATTTTTCCCCATCAGAGTTATATTTTTTTCCTATTCTCTAACTTCTTCAACTGTGTGTCTGATTATTCATGATCTTTTTTTCTAGTCTGCTACTATGCACTTGACATGAGTCATCGAGTATTTTAAAATTCTGGAAACCCTCCACTCCATTTTAATTTCTTCCTGGATAGCTTTCTGTTATACTTTCATCCATTTTCTATATTGATGTCTTAACAAGAAAATGAGAATAGAAAAGAGGGTAGAATATGTTAGTATGTAACATGTACTATTTTAAAAGCCTGAAATATTTCTTCTCTTCTTCTATAGCTTTTATTTGTGGATTGATTGCTATGATATTTTGGATTATTGTTCATCAAATATTATCTCTCTTTTCCTATCACTATTGACAGGATGTACGTCCCTGAATCTTTGAAGTGGCTTTGGTGAGTGGGTATTGTCAGATATGATGTGATCAGTAGTTTTAAATTGATTTCATGGTATTGCTTGACCTTTACATTTCAAAAAAAAAAAAAAAGAAACATTCTAGATGGAGCAGCCTGCATGCTTCAGTGTAAAGTGCAGTGTAGAGGACTTGCAGGAAGATAACAGAATAGTAAGCAGCAGAGAAAACAGCCTCTCTGAGAAACACCATCTGGACATGAGAATATACCACCATGAGGAAGACAAAAGGAAGGAAGTGGGTCCCTTGACCCAAGAAGAGTCTGAAGTCTGAATCAAAGCCCACAGAAAGAGTAAAAAGAAAAACTTCAGTGAAGAAGAAGGTGGTAGGTGGTGGTGCTTTTGCTTGGAGCCAGACTCACTGCATGAGGAGAGCTGTTGGATCCTGGGGACATGTAGTCATAGTGACGGTGAGGCTGGTGACTCCAGAGGCCTCTGCAGAGAGACTCAGAAGTGGAAGGGAGTGGCAGACATGGAGGAATGTTTTGACTGGCAATGAGTGCAGAAGACTCAGACCTTCCATTGGGGAAAGTGATTGGCTGGGAGCCATTTTGGAGTCAGGCCAGATAAACCCAGAACCAGAACTGCTGCTGGCTCCCTCCAGCATATCTTAGCTGGGTGCAGACCCATGGAAATTGCTTGGACTGTAACAGGCACAGTGAGTCTGGTCTCAGGGCAGGCCTGCTAAGGCTATCTACTACTCCATCGTAAAGTAATTCCTGGCTTGTGGGGATACGGCGACATGATTTGAAATGTTGTCTCTATAGCTGTCTACTAGTGAATCCAGAGAGAATTCTGGAAGTAGACTATTTTTTTGTTAATGCTCTGTTTTTTTTTCTTTTCTTCTTTTCTTGTTTGTTTTATTTTTATTTTTCCTTCTTATTGTTTGTTTTTTAGTGTGAGTGTGGTTTCTAACCTCATTGTGGGTATAGCTTTGCTCTGTTCTACCTTTAATCTCCTCCAGCTGTATTTTCCTTCAGGCTTCTATATCAGTTTCCCCAAATTAGTAGAACACATTTTTGTCCTCTAAACTGCTTGAAATCTCTTTCTCTTTGCCCATTTCTCTGTTTTCTACTTAATCCATTTTGAGTATTAATCCTTGAGAATACAATTGACATATTATGGACTTATATATTGTATATATTTTTCTGCATTCTGTTATATGGTCACAAATTCAGTTCATATGGCTAAAAGTTGCCAATCAGTTTACTATTTTATAGGCTGGATATTACTATTGGTACTACTACAGCCAAAATTGACATAATCTTTCTAAATAGATGTTGGCCCTGATCACAAAGAATACTGTGGCATGGTGCCAAAGAGCCAGTTACTAGGCCAGGTGAGTAATAACTTACCATCTCCAAAAAACCAAGAAGGTAAGATCTTTCAACAGACACAGAGCCCAAAAACCAGCTACCCCTGGAAGATACCTCAGAGATTCTATCATCATCTGGATGTTCTAAATATCACCAATCAGGCAACCTACCATAGGCAACTAACAAGTATCACTCCAGGAATTATACTAAAAGAGAAAAGAAATAAGAAGACACTAAAACAAGACACAATCTCAGACATCCAGTTCACCAAAGGCAAACCCAGGGGGCAATGAGGCTGGAAAATCCAGAGGTCCCCTACCAGGTCTTTCTGGAGTGGCAACAAAATAATTGAATGAGGATCTGGAAAAAAATGAAATCAGAAATAATCTCTCAAATGACTACAGAGATTACAAGAATATGTGCCATTGTTACTGATGGTAGCGCAGACAAAGCCAAAAAAAATAGACAAACTTAAGGAAATTATGGAAGTGCAACATAGGAATCAAATGGAATCTATAAAACAGATTCAAGCAGATACCCAGGAGAATAAAAGCTCCACTGAACGTATTCAAAGCAGATTAGACCATGTGAGGACAGGATTTCAGATATTGAAGATAGGCTTGCTGTTAGTGACCAGAAAAAGAAAGATTTCTAAAACCTGGTAAGGTAATATGAGAAATCAATCCAGCAGTGGCTAGATGAGACAAATAAGCATAATTTAAGATTAATTGGAGTCAATGAACAAGCAGGAGTTATAACAAATGACAAAAACCTGTTCACAGACATCATGACAGAAAACTTTCCTGTAGAAAAAAAGGAATTTTGCATACAAATAAGTGAGGCATATAGAACTCCAATTAGCAATAATTGAAAAAAAATCCATATCCAGGAATATCATAGTCAAGATTCCAGAAATTCAACACAAGAATAGAATCAGTTAGCGAAAAGAAACAAATCACTTATAAAGGAAAGCCCATCAGAATTACAACTGACTTCTCTGCACAAATTCTCAAGTCAAGGAAAGCTTGTAGTGGAGTACTTCAAGTTCTAAAGGACAATAACTTTCAATTCACACTGATATATACATCAGAACTATCTTTCTAAATTGATGGAGATATTAGATACTTGCATGACAAAGAGCATCTGAGAAAATCCATGACCACAAAACCAGTACTGCAAATGTTCTGAAGGACATTCTAGAAAGAGATAATAAAGACTACAACTCCATGAACCCCAACAGAAGGACTCCATCAGGAAAGGCAAACAATTAGAGGGCAGGAAAAAGAAAAAAAGAGGGGAGCTAATAATAGGAAAATAACAAGACAAGGGTAAGTCAATACATATCAGTTTTAACCATTAATGTTAATGGTATCAATTCACCAGTCACAAGACACAGACTGGCAGGATGGATCAAGAAGCAAAATCCAACAATATGTTGTATACAAGAAACACATTTAATTCAAAAAAAGAAATTCATAGAGACTGAAATTCAAAGGATGAAAAACAATACTCCATGCAACAAGAATCCACAAAAAAGCAGGGGTTGCTATTCTGTTTCAGATAAAGTGAATTTCAAGCCAGACTGATTAAGAAAGATAAAAAAACACTACATCCTGGTAAAGGGAACAATCCAAGAGGAAGAGAGAGCGATAATAAATATATATGCAACAAATATTAGTGTACCCAGTTATATAAAGCTATTATTAATGGACATGAAAAATCAAATAAGCCTTAATACAGTTGTATTGGGAGACCTCAGTACCCTGCTGTCACAAAAAGAGATCATATAGACAAAAAATAAATAATGAAATATTAGAACTAAATCAAAATTTTGAGCAAATATTTTAGTAGATATCTATAGAATGTTCCACCCCACAAAATCAGAATACACATTCTTCCCAGCTACACATGGACATTCTCTAAAATAGACCACATACTAGCTCATAGAACATGCTTAAGTAAATGTAAAGGAATTTAAATTATCTCACACCTACTACCAGACTGCAGTGCAATGAAATTGGAATTCCATGCCCAAGGAAACCACAAGAACTTCCTGAACACATAGAAATTAAACAGAAGAAATTAGACAGTTTTTACTGTTGAATGATAATGACAATACAAGATACTGGAACTTTTGGGACACAAAGAAAGTAGTCTTAAGAGGGAAATTTATGGCTATAAATACTCATATCAGGAAAACATATTAATAGAGCCAAAGAAAAAAATCATATGATCATCTTAATAGATGCAGAAAAAGTTCTTAACAAAGTCCAGCACTGACTCATGATAAGCACCCTACAGAAAATTGTAATTGATGGTCTTTATCTCAATCTGATAAAAGCCAACTATGAAAAACCAACAGTCAACATCATACTAAATGGACAAAAACTGAAAGCTTTCACTCTAAAATCAAGAACAAGACAAGGATGTCCACTACCTCCACTCTTTTTCAACATAGTCTTGAAAACTTTAGCCAGAGCAATTAGACAAGAGACAGAAATTAAGGGAATAAACATAGGAAAGGACAAAGTTAAACTATCATTATTTGCAGATAATATGATACTCTACAAGCAGACCCTAAAAACTCCACCAAAGGACTTCTAAATTTAATAAGCAAATTCAATAATGTAGCTGGTTACAAAGTCAAAACTCAAAAATCAATAGCCTTCTTATAACACAAAGACAAATTCACTGAGAGAAAAATCGGGGAAACAATAACTTTTACAGTAACATCCAAAAAAATGAAGTGCCTAGGAATCATTCTAAGGAATGATATAAAAGATTTCTACTTTAAAAACTATAGTACTCTGAAAAAGGAGATTGAAGAGGATATTAGAAAATAGAAAGATACCCTGTGCTCTTGGTAGGAAGAACCGATATAGTGAAAATGACCACACTTTTAAAACTGTTGTACACATTCAATGAAACCCAATCAAAATTCCAATCTCATATCCTATACAGTTAGAGAAAACAATCCTAAAATTCATCTGGAATCAGAAGAAACTTAGAATACCAAGGCAATTCTTGGAAATAAAGACAAGACAAGGGGCATCATAATCTCTGAGTTGAAATTATACTATAAAGCTTCTGTGATAAAAACAGTGTTGTACTAGCAAAAGAAAAAGATCTGAAGATCAATAGAGTAGATTAAAGATGCAGAAAAACTGTTGACACACTAAGCTATCTTATCTTTGACAAAGGTGCAAAACACATTCACTGGAAGAAAGCCTCTTTAATAAATGGTGTTGGAAAAATAGGCTTTCCATATGCCAAAGATTAAAGCTGGATTCATATCCTTCAACATATACTAAGCTAAAATCAAAGTAGTTTAAAGATATTAATATTAAAACAGAAACATTACATCTGCTGGAAGATAGAGTAGGTAAAACTCTTGAAGACATTGATGTAGGCAAAGACTTTATGAATAAAACCCAGACTGCACAGGACTTATCACAAGGAATCAACAAATGGGATCTCATCCTACTGAAAAGCTTTTACACAGCAAGAGAAATCACCAACAGAATGAAGAGACAACCCACAATGTGGGAGAAAATGTTTGCCAGCTGTTCCTCAGATAAAAGATTACTATCAAGAACATACAAAGAACTAAAAACAAATCAGTCCTCTCAGATTAAAGATCCAATCCAAAAATAGGTATCTCAGATGAACACATGTTTCTCGGATAAAGAAGTACAAATAGCAAATAAATATGTGAAAGAATGTTCAACAGCACTGGTCATTCGGGAGATGCAAATTAAAACAACACTGAGGTCTCACCTCACTTCAGAAAGAATGGATAGTATTCAGAAGTCAACCAATCACAAATGCTGAGAGGCAAAAGGAACCCTTCCTCACCATTGGTGGGAATGCAGACTCATGCAGCCACTGTGGAAATAGTGTGGAGATTCCTCAAAAAAACTAAAATTGTAGGTCCCATTCGACCCAACTATTCCCCTTCTGGATATTTTCCCAAAAGAATTAAAACTGTTGTACCACGTCAATATATGTGCACCCATGTTTATAGCAGCACAGTTTATAATAGCCAGATCTTGGAAACAACCTAAATGCCCATCTACTGAGGAATGGATTTTTAAAAGGTGGTATTTATGTACAATGGAATACTACTTAGCCATGTATAATGATAAACTTATAGGTAAGTGGATGCATCTTGAGAACATTAGTGAAATAAATAAGACATGCATGTGTAAACACCACATTGTTTCTTTAGTATGACAAGCTGAAAGAAAAAATATACATGTATATGTATGTAAAAATAGCTAAGATAGTTTTTTTAAAAAGAAGCACAATGGCCTCCTTTGTCACCAACATGGCCTGTTCAGAAGCAAATTCAATGCCTCCTTTCACTGAACAGTTCTGTAGGTTCTGCCTTCCCTTCTACACCTTGTCTCAGTCTTTTTGTCCCAGAGAGAGTGACCTCAGCCAAAGCAATGACTTAGGTCACACCTGCCTTTAATTAACCCACTGTGATCCATTTTGAGTTGACTTTTAGATGTCTTAAATTTTTGACGAGCTATATGGTTTGGGGGGGGGGAGTTGCACATAGATATCCACTTGTTCCAGTATAATTATTGAAGGTATAATCCTTTCTCCACTTAATTACTTTTGCATCTTGGCCAGAAATCAATTATCTATTATGTGAATATCTATTTTAGGACTTCATATTGGTACCTTGGTGGTTTGTCAATCTTGATATCAATGCTGTTTTGTCATGATTGGTGTAACTTTGTGATAAATCATGGGAATGGGAAAGATTAGAGTTCTAATTTCATTCCTTTATCAAAATTGTTTAGGCTAGTCTAAGTCCTTTGTGTTTCTACAGAAAGGTAAGAATCAGAATGTTAATTTTTTATGAAAAATATAAAGTGCAGTGTAGCAAACTTGCAGGCTGAGATGGAGCTCCCTAAGGAACCCATCCTTGATGGGTATGACCACAGTCAACCATAGACTTCCGAGAACTAACCCAAAGGGTCTAAACTTTCCCATGAGCTTGACTGATAATGCTTCTTTAAGCTCTCTGCATTGCTTTTCTTGGAACACTTACTTTAGCAAATTTGTTTAGTGTGACTTTTCCTTAACCCTTTGAAATGTAAAAACTTAAAAAAGTAAAGAAAGAACCTCTTTCCAGTCTCCTCGTTCTTTGTCAAGGATCAGAATTTATCTTTTCAAAATATAATGATACTGGGACACCGAGACAGGAGGATAACTGTGAGGTGGAGGCTAGCCTGGGCTACAAAGTGAGTTTGACACCTCACCTGCATAATGAAACCCTTTCTCAAAAAGACAAAAAAATGCAATGATAAAGAAAAATAGTACCCTTAACTGCCAGACTTTATAGGAGCATGGACTTTAACTTCAGCAAGCAAGTGCTCCAAGCCTAATTCTGTCTTCCATCCTGAAGAAAGTTTAGGAAGAACATTTAGCAAATACACAGAGCTTATTCTCATCTTCAAGCCCATTCTCAGGCTTTAAAAACTCTCCAGCCTTTTATTTCAGTGAAGTTCATTTTAGACTGAGTACTGATCTCTTTTCTCTAGCATGATAGCCTCAGTCTTCCTGGCCTATATTATATGGCCAAGTGAGAGTTTTGGGTCAATGAATGAAGTATTTATGATATAGCGGAAAGAAACTCCCAGCCTACTAGATTTCTGGTACTAAGATCTGAAAAGTTTCTGCCCAAGTATAAATTGCTGAACATTGTGGTGGTGGTCTAACATGGCCAAAGACCAAAACAACGGTTTATTTTTCTTATGACCACTTCCTTCTTCTTTTTCCATTAGCCCTTATTATAACTGCCTCTTTTATTTTTCCACACCTGAAGAAAACTCCAGTCAGCTCCTAACACCTCACCAACACCTGCTCCTAAACTCCTCCTTAGGCCAAAGTTTATGTATACCTCAGCTTCTGGTCTCTTGGTCACAGGAAACCAGTGAGCTGAACATTTCCGGTGAGCTGTGCATTTCTCTCTGCTTCCTCAATAAAGGCCTCTTTTTCCTTTTGCTTCTTCCTTTTGCACCAAAAAAGATCTAACAAAATTGAAGAATGAATTTTAGGAACAATAGAGGTTAAGAGGAGAATATATTTATTGAGAGAAAGAAAAGGAACTTCTGAAAGAGAGATCCTGAATGGGTTGTCAAGGACTCTACCTTTTCGTGGAATTTTTATAGAAACAAACCACAAGGTAAGACCAACCCAAAGTGGGGGAAAATGGTAACTTAGAAGGTTTGTATGAGGTGGATCAAAACTATGGTCAACCAATAAGATTAAGAGTGTAATTGCTCAGGTGAAATTGATTAAATCAGAATCAAATGAAGAAGTGAGGCAGGTATCAAGTGGCATGAATATAGAACAAGGCCTTTACCTATAAGGGGCTGGGTTAATGGCTTCTTTTGGTTTCCTAAGGTGGTAGATACCTATTAAAATAGCAATTCCTGATGTTTCTTCTTAGGGTGTGGGTCCATTTGTTTTATCTTTTTTCTTGAGGTCTGGCCCACAGTGGAAAGTGTCTCTTTCTACCACGTTTGCAAGGTATCTGGTCTTCTGCACTGGCTCCTTTGAGGACCTAGCCCTGTATAACTGCTCATAATATTCTATGTAATTTAGCCACCTATAACAATTGAATTGTAAGACATTTAGTATAGGGAAGATTTGTATTGTGGCATTACTGTTACAATAGTTGATTTAGAAATATGATCAATTAGTTGACTGCTTATACCTTAGTATTCCCATATTTTTAGGTGATTTTTAAAAAGTGAGATATGAAGATATTCATAATGTGGAGAGAGTAATAAGCATAGGAAATAAAACAATGGAAAGAGCCTAATGCAAATGGCTCAATCAGACTCTACATATAGTTCAGAAGTAATCTCTGCAATGAGGACTTAAACAAAAAATGAGTCATACAGCAAGCATTATCTATAATTGGAAGAATATTAATATGTTAGAAGAATACAAGCATGTTAGAGGAGAGATACATTTCTTACTATTCAACACTAATGTATAAACATTTATACAAGATTAAATAAAATGTTCCTTTCAGGATTTAGTAAGAAGTTCAAAAATGATTGTGGCTTTCTTTTAGTACTTTGGGAGAAAATCAAGGGTATTTTGTTATGATGATTCTGTGAAGGCATTTCTGTAGAGCAATGTATATAAAAGAAAATATAAGCCATTCGCCTCAAATATCGGACACAATAGCTACTGAAATTAACAAGCAACTCCAGGAAGCTTTAAAAAAATTCAAACTCAAAATAATCTCCCATAAAAGAAGAAATGATAAAAGAAATGAAAGATATTCTGAATATATCTAAATAAAACACAGATAAAAAATTGGAGGAACTAAACAAAAAGATAGAATCTTTTTAGAATCTATATGAGCAATATAAGAAACAAACAATACATAATGCAGATGCACAGAGATATACAGGAAATAAAAAAATCCACTGAAAGTTGTAAAAACCGCCTTAATGAAAGTGAAGATAGAATTTCAGACCTTGAAGACAGGACTGCAGCTAGTGAACAGGAAAGGAAAGATCTTTTAAAAATAACAAGGAATCAGGAAACAACAATTCAACAACTGCAAGATGATGCAAAGAAAAATAACATAAGAATGATAGGGATTAATGAAAAAGGAGACAACATAAAGGATGCCAAGAGGATATTTAGAGAAGTAATAGATGAAAATTTCCCAAGCATGAGATCAGAAACTGACATCAGGATCAGTGAAGCATATAGAACTCCAAATAGTCATAACCAAAATAAAACTACACCCAGACATATAATAATCACCATCCCAGAAATCCAACACAAGAATAGATTATTAAAAGCTGTCAGAGAGAAAAGACAGATCACTTATAAAGGAAAACCTATCAGAATCACAGCAGACTTCTCAGCACAAACAATAAAGTCAAGAAGAGCATGGAGTAAAGTATTCCAGATCCTAAAGCAAAATGATTACCAACCTAGATTGATGTATCCTGCAAAACTATCATTCAAAATTGATGGTGAAATACGATACTTCCATGACAAAGAACAGCTGAAGAACTTCATGAACACCAAACCAACCCTGCAAAAAATATTGAAAGACAGTTTAGATACACAAAGGAAAAAACGACTAAGCAAAGCAGATAATTAAACAGAACAGAAAGATAAAGATGCAATAGCAGAGAGATAACATGTCAACAATAAACCAGCATTTAACAGTAATAACCATTAATGTAAATAGTCTCAATGCACCAATCAAAAGAAACAGACTAGCAGAATGGATCAAGAAACAAAATCCAACCATATGCTGTTTATAGGAAACCCATCTAACCCAGAAGGATACACACAGACTGAAAGTCAAAGGATGGAAAACAATACTTCATGCAGCGGGAATCCAAAAAAAGACAGGAGTAGCCATTCTGTTTGCAGACAACGTGAACTTTAAACCAACAATGACCATAAAGGACAAAGAAGGTCGCTACATACTCCTAAGGGGAAAACTCCAAGAGGAAGAGATAACTATCTTAAATATATATGCACCAAACTCCAGAGCACCAACTTATATAAAACAACTATTAAAAGAAATGAAAACTCAGATTATCAGTAACACAATTGTAACAGGAGACCTTAATACGTCATTGACACCAAGGGACATATCAACCAGACAGAAAATGAGCAAATGGATTTGATAGACATATACAGAATGTTCCACCCATCAACATCAGAATACGCATTCTTCTCAGCAGTACGTGGATCATTCTCTAAAATAGACCATATATTAGCTCACAGAACATATTGAAACAAATGCAAAAGAGTTGAAATCATCCCTTGCATGTTATCAGATCATAGTGCTCTGAAATTAGAAATCAATGATAAAAGATACTGCAAAAATCCCGCAAACACATGGAAACTGAATAACACACTCTTGAGTAATCAGTGGGTCACAGAAGAAATTAAAGAAGAAATTAAACAATACCTAAAAGAAAATGAAAATGCAGATACAACTTACCGGAATTTGTGGGATGCAATGAAAGCCGTCCTCAGAGGAAAATTTATTGCACTGAGTTCCCACATCAGGAAAACAGAACAAATGCAAATAAATAACTTGATGCTACAACCTCAAACAGCTAGAAAAAGAAGAGCAAGTCAAGCCCAAAGCCAAAAGAAGAGAGGAAATTATAAAAATCAGAGCAGAAATCAATGCAATAGAGACTAAGAAAACAATCCAAAGAAACAACGAATCAAAGAGTTGGTTCTTTGAAAAAATAAATAAAATCGATAAGCCCCTACCCAACCTTATTAAAAAAAGGGAAGAAAAAACTCAAATTCACACAATAAGAAATGAAAAAGGTGAAATCACTACAGACCCAATAGAAATACAGAAGATCATCAACACCTATTTCAAAAACCTCTACTCTCAAAAGTTTGATAACACAGAAGAAATAGACAGATTTTTAGAAACATATGAAGTACAAAAGCTATATCAAGAGGATGTAAAACTGTTGAATAACCCAATCTCTGTTAATGAAATTGAATGTCATTAAGTCCTTACCTACAAAGAAGAGCCCAGGCCCAGATGGATTCACTGCAGAATTCTACAAGAAATACAAAGAAGGCCTAATGCCAACACTCCTCAAACTCTTCAATGAAATTGAAAGGGAAGCAATCCTTCCTAAGTCATTCCTGGAAGCAAATATTACTCTAGTACCAAAACCTGAGAAAGACCCAACTATAAAAGAGAACTATAGACCAATCTCCCTAATGAACACAGATGCAAAAATCCTCAATAAAATACTGGCAAATAGGATGCAGCAAATCATCAAGAAGATTATACACCATGACCAAGTGGGATTCATCCCAGGAATGCAAGGATGGTTCAACATACGTAAATCAATAAATATAATCCACCATATCAATAAATCCATGTAAGACTCACATGATCATTTCTATAGATGCAGAAAAAGCCTTCAATAAGGTCCAACATTCATTCATGATAAGAACTTTACAGCAAATTGGAATAGATGGTCTTTACCTCAACATAATAAAGGCCATTTATGACAAACCAACAGCCAGCATCATACTAAATGGCCAAAAGCCTTGACTTTAAAATCAGGCAGAAGACAAGGATGTCCTTTATCACCACTCCTATTTAATATAGTACTGGAAGTACTGGCCAGAGCAATTAAGCAAGAGAGAGAAATAAAAGGGATAAAGATAGGAAAAGAAGAAGTTAAATTATCATTGTTTGCAGATGACATGATACTCTACATAGAAGACCCCCTAAAGTATATTGAAAGACTCTTAGATACAATAAATAAATTCAGTAATGTGGCTGGATACAAAATCAATACTCAGAAATCAATATCATTTCTATATACGAACAACAAAATCACAGAGGCGAAATAAGAGAAACTACACTCTTCACATTAGCAAGCAAAAAAATGAAATATTTAGTAATTACTCTTATGAAAGAAGTGAAAGACATACAGTGAAAATTATAATACACTGAAAAAAGAAATTGAAGATGATCTCAGAAAATGGAAAGACATCCCTTGCTCATGGATAGGAAGAACAAACATTGTGAAAATGGCCATTCTCCCAAAACTGTTATACAGATTCAATGCAATCCCAATAAAAATACCATCAACATACCTTATAGATGTAGAGAAATCACTCCTAAATTTCATCTGGAACCAGAAGAGACCTAGAATCGCAAAAGCAATTCTAAGCAGCAAAGACAAAGCAGGAGGCATCACAATCCCTGACTTGAAGTTATACTACAAAGCAACAGTAGTAAAGTCAACATGGTACTGGAATCAAAACAGAGCCGAAGATCAATGGAATAGATTAGAAGATACAACCACAACTACAAACACACTCAACCACCTTATCTTTGATAAAGGAGCCACGCAGGTTCACTGGAAGAATGACAGTCTCTTTAATAAATGGTGCTGGAAAAACTGGCTCTCCATTTGCCGAAACCTAAAGCTAGACCCATGTCTATCACCATGTACTAAATTAAAATCTAAATGGGTCAAAGATCTGAATATTAAAACAGAAACACTAAATCTATTGGAAGACAAGTTGGGTGGAAACCTTGAAGTCATAAGAGTAGGTAGAGAATTCATGAACAGGACTCAAACCGCACGGGAAATACTTCCCAGAATCAATAACTGGGACCACTTCTTATTAAAAAGTTTCTGCATGTCAAAAGAAATCTCCAGCATAGTGAAAAGAAAACCCACAAACTGGGAAAAGATTTTAGTGAACTCTCTCTCAGACAAGGGACTCTTGTCTAAAACATATAAACAATTAAAAAAACTCAGACCCCCAAAATTCAAAGATCCAATCCAAAAATGGGCATCTGAGATGAATACGCACTTCTCAGATGAAGAAATGCAAATGGCAAATAAATACATGAAAAAATGTTCATCATCATTGGTCATTAGAGAAATGCAAATTAAAACCACACTGAGATACCATCTCACTCCTGAAACAATGGCCAGGATCAAGAAAACCAACAACAACAAATGCTGGAGAGGCTGTGGGGAAAAAGGAACTCTCCTACACTGTTGGTGGGAATGTAGACTGGTAAAGTCTTTGTGGAGGTCATTCTGGAGATTTGTCAAAAAGCTGGGATTGGAAGTCCCATTTATTCCAGCTATTCCACTTCTAGACATATTCCCAGAAGAACTGAAAGCATCATACCACAGTGATATATGTGCACCTATGTTTATAGCAGCACAATTTGTAATTGCCAGATCTTGGAAACAACCTAGTGTCCATCAACTGAGGAATGGATAAAAAAGCAGTGGTATTTCTATACAATGGAGTATTATTCAGCTATAAAGAAGGATCACATTGAGATATTTATCAATAAATGGGTGCAGCTTGAGACCATACTCATAAGTGAAATAAATCAATCTCGCATGTGTGAATACCGAATAGTTTCCCTAATGTAAGTAATGATTGAAATATATAAAAATATGTGGTAATCATGATTCCCCATTATGTGGCCTTGAAGCCTTATAAAGTTTTCACTTATTAATTGAAAAGGCTTTATTCTTGGCTTCTCGATATGGAAATATTTGAAGCTATAGTATGTGAATTTTTATTCAAATATTTTAAGGAAAAAGAGAGACACTATGGTAACCACTATTAAGTCGGGTTATTTGGTGGTGAAGCACTAGGTTGCTGAATAGTCATGCTTTGACCTGTATTGTTATATTGTTATGTCCTGTTTTATCTCAGTCTCTCCCTTATTCATTAAAAAAATTATTTAATTATTTTTTTAATTAAGGGGAAATTTTAAAAAATTAGCAGGATATATAATAGTAACTATTTTTATTTCCTATTAACTTGTTTTGAAGTCCTGTAATACTCCCACTATCTTGTTTTGACTGATTGGACTCTGTTCCATTCAGTATGATAGTATCAAGTCTGAGGTTATAGGCAACTACTTTGAAGGCAATAAGATTCCCTAAGATGCCCATTCTGGTTTGACTATTGTCTTCTTTGGAAGTCCTGTAATGTTTACAATGCTTAAGTTTTATTGGTCTTGTCCTCTACTGTTTTTTTCAACTTTATAATATCTAATGAGATAGACAATTCTTCTTAAGGAAACAAGAGACATTGTTGATAACCATTGTTGATAACCTTGTACTCTGTTTTACATCGTGTGCTATGTCTATCCTTGGTTTTGACTGACAGCTTTGTTTTGCCATATTTGACTTTATTCTCCCCCCCCAAAAAAAGTAATAAGAACTAAGGAGTAATAAAACCCAAAATGTGTAAATTTTGTTGTAAAAAAGAGAGGGAAAAAAAGAGCTCTAAAGGATACAACAGCAAGTGTGTTTAGAGGTGTTAAATAGCTGACCATATTAATGTTTTTGGTTGGATCATTGATCACAACTGTTTGCAGTCTCACTGTTTGAATATCCACTTTGTATGCTTTGATACTGTGATTTGAGCAACTATCTCTAAGATGATAATGTGTAATCTATTAACTGGTGGTTTCTTACTTTTTTTTTTGTAGTTCTGTATTACTTGTACCCTTACACTGCTTTGTTTTGTTTTGTTTTTTCTCTTTTTCCTTTTAAATAAATTTTTTTAAAAAGTTTCAAGTTTATCCTTATTGATAACTATATAGTACTTCATTGTACAAAAAAAAAACCCCACATCTTAATCCAATCCATTGCTGATGGGCATTTGGGTTGCTTCCAAGAATTAGCTATTCCATATTTTGCTGACATAAATATTGGTACATATATATCACTGTAGTGTAATATCTTTAATTCTTCTGGGAACATATGCAGAAGGGAAATATCTGGATCAAATGGGATCTCTAATTCTAGTTTTTTGAGGAATCTCCACACTGATTTCCACAGTATTTACACCAGTCTATACTCCCACCAACAGTGGAGAAGTGTCCTTTTGTTCCCACAGCCCCTCCAGCATTTGTTATTGGTTGATTTTTTTATAATAGAAATTCTCTCTGGGGTCAGATAAAATCTCAGTGTTGTTTTAATTTGCATTTCTTGAATGACCAATAATGTTGAACAGCTTTTAACATACTTCTTGTCATTTGTATGTCTTTGAGAAGTGTGTGTTCATCTCAGATGCCTATTTCTGGATCAAGTCCTTGAATTTGTTGATATGATATTTTTCAGTTCTTTGTATGTTCTAGATGTAAGTCCTTTGCCTGAGAGACAGTGGTTAAAAAATTGTTTCTTGATATATGTGTTGTCTCTTCACTCTATTGGTGATTTCTTTTGTGTGCAAAAGCTTTATAATAAGATGAGATCCCCAGGCTGGGGATTTAGCTTAGTGGTGTAAGTGCCTACCTGGAAAATACAAGGTCATGGGTTTGATCCCCAGTACCAAAATAATAATAATAATAATAATAATAATAATAATAATAATAATAAAAAGGTGAGATCTCGCTTGTTGATTGTTTTTAGTGTTTCCCTTCAAGTCTGAGTTTTGTTCTTGAAGTCTCCACCTTTATCTATGTCTTTGAGATTTCTATTTTCTCTTCCAATAAATTTAGTGTTTGTATTTTAATATTTAGATCTTTGATTCATTTTGACATTAGTTTGGTGCGTGGTGATAAACATGGGTCTAGTCCTAGTCTTTGACATGTGAAAATCCAGTTTTCCACTTATTACACCATTTATTAAAGATACTACCTTTCTTCCACAGAACATTTGGCTCCTTTGTCAAAGATAAGATAGCTGAGTGTGTGGGGCAGGGAGCTGTGTCTACATCTTCTGTTCCACTGATCATCAGTCTTGGTTTTTGTCTTGCTCTGTTTCACCAATGTCATGCTGGTTTTGTGACAGCAGCTTTATACTATAATTTCAGGTCTGGGATTGTGATACTGCCTGACCTGTCTTTGTTGCCCAGAACAGCTTTTGCTATTCTAGGTCTCTTCCGGTTCCAAATAAATTTTAGAACTGTTTTCTTTAGATTTGTGAGGTATGCGAATTGTATTTTGATTGAGATTGCATTAAATTTTGTAAAGTTTGGGGGGATATGGCTATGCCATTTTCACTATGTTAGTTCTTCCTCTCCAGAGCAAGGAATATTTTCCATTTTCTGATAATCTCTTTGATCTCCTTTTTTAAGATATTGTAATTTTCACTGTATAGAACTGTACAGAACTTATTGGTTTAATCACAATATTTCTTTGAGGTTTTTGTCTAGTTGGTTGGGATATTAAGGTTCCCTTTAATACAACTGTGCTAACACTTATTTAATTTTCATTTCTGTTATTACATATTTTATGTAGTTGGATGGCCATGTATTTCATGTGTAAATATTTATGATTATTATTACTTATTTTTTCATTTTTCCCTTAACAAGCATGTATTGATCTTTTTGTCTCTTTTGATCAGTTTTGGCTTAAAGTTTTGATTGTCTGCAAATAGAGAAGCTACCCCTACTTTTTCTGTGTTCCCGTGGCAAGAAGAATTGTTTTTCATTCTCTTAGTTTTATTTTATAAATTTCTTTATGAGTTAAATATGTTTCTGGAATGCAGCATATTTTTGGATCTTGTTTATTGATCCATTCTACCAGTCTGTTTCTCTTCATCGGTGAGTTGAGACCATTTGCACTGATGGATGCGACTGATGTGTACTGACTTTTTTTCATGTTGTTTTCTAGCTGTTTGATCCCTGTATTTTTCCTCTGTTTAATTGCTTGCCCAGCCTGGTGGCTTCTTTCTGCAGATGTTCACATGTTTATGGTCCTCATTGTCTCTTTAAAATATGTTCTCAAGAGCATTCTGTAGAGTTGGTTTGGGGTAATAAATTTCTTCTGCTATTCTTTGTCGTGGAAGTATCTTATTTCTCCATCAGTTTTGGAAGATGATTTTGTGGGGTACATCAATATGAGTTAAAGATTGTTTTCTTTAGGAATTGAAATACCTAACTCCAAGCTCTCCTTGATCTGAAGGTTTGTGTTGAGAAATATGCTGTGATGCTGATGGGCTTTCCATTATAGGTGTTTTTTTCCTCTAACTACTATTAATGTTTTGTTCTTGTGCTGAATTTCTGATATCTTGATTTATTATATCCCTTGGTAAAGACTTGTTTTTGTCATGGCTATTTGGAACTCTATATGCTTCATTTATTTGATGTCAAATTATTTACCTATTTTTTTTCTGCTATTATTTCTGTGAAGAAATTTTTAATGGTTTTTGTGCTGTTTCCAGCTTTCTCAGATTCCTAGCCATCTTACGTTGTTCTTCTTTGCTTCATCCTGTAGCTGTTAGATTGCTTTTCCATGGTCTTTTGGGATTTTTAAGATATCTTTCTTTTCCGGGTGATGAGTCACATTCCTGTCTTCTAGATCTGATATTCTACTTCATCTTTATTCAATCTGCTGCATATACTTTCAATGATGTTTCTAATCTCTGGAATTTCTGTTTGGAGCTGTTTCATTAATTCCATTTCTTGTCTGTTTGACAGTTATGGTTTCCATCATTTTCCTGAGCTCTTCTATTTGTTTGTCTGTGTCTACTTTAATGTCTTTTATTTTGATAGTCATTTCTTTTCCTACCTTAGAGATTATTTTTATGGCCTATTGCATTTTTAAAATTTGTTTTGTTTCATTTTGCTTTGTTTTTTAATTCTGCTGCCATCACTTTAGAGAGTTCCATTTGTTGGCTTCCACTTTCCTTTCTTTATGCACTGGACTTGTCCTGGGTGGGCTTGGTGTTTGGGATTGCATTTTGCTTCTTAATCATGGAATTTTCTATTTTCTGTTGTATTTTGTTTTATGTGTTGATACTTACAGATTTCTTATACCTCATAGTCTTATCACTGGTATTAAGATATTCCCAGGAGATGTCTATTGCTCCAGTTGTCTTCTAGATGTAAGTTTTTCTTGGTCTTGATCTTTTCTTGGTCTACCTCCCCAATGTATTAAGACTGAGGACTTGCTGTCTATTTGACTTAGGACCCATTCCTTTGCTACTGGACTATGGTGATAGTTATACCCCTTGATATCACAGTGTTGCCATCACAGTGTTGCCAGGGAAGAAAAACTGGTTATAGTATCTATGACACCTTGGTTAAAGTAGTTTGGATGGCAATAACCATAAACTCAAGTACAGCCTAACTGCCAAGAAACTGTGGTAACTATTAACCTGATATCTATAACTGTAGGAGGAAAGTCCACAGAAATATAATACAACATAACTTATGCCAGAAACTTATATGCAATTATTTTAACCATACTGGGGTTTCAGGAGGATACAGGGTAGAATTGAGAGAGTAATGAAGTTAAATATAGTAGACGCAAGGTTGGAGGGTACAAAATGATCGTCTAGGTTTTGACTAATTTAGGACACAGGAGGGATGGGTTGGAAGAGAAGGCCTAGGAGTTTTGAAGAGACCCACAAAGAGAAGAGACAATGTTTACTTACAGAAAGTATCATAAAGTCAAGTGAGATAATTGATGAGAAAGAAAGAAAAAAAGTAGTATAAAACAAAAAGAAATATACATTGATTCATATTGCTAATGTTTCATGGGATATTTCTAGGCCTTTAGTTCTGCCTGTCCATCATGTGTGCTTTAGCCAGAGTACTACTGTGTCACTGGCATTCTTGCAAGTCTCCAGGCCTGAGTTCCACTAGTGGAGGAAGGCAGGGCCATGAACTCAGACTCCTGTTCCTAATTACAATACCAACATTGACAATAAAACAAGAACACGTGTGTAACAGTTACAGATATTTTGACTCATCACAAAGACTGTCCATTCTTTATCATTTTTCATTTATCTTTTTTTTTATACCAGGGATCAAACTCAACCTCACTGTTATGAGACAAGTGCTTGATTCACTGAGCTAAATCCCTGACCCTTTACATCTACCTTTACTTTGGGTTTTTTGTTAGTTTGCTTGTGAATTTTATTTTAAAGAAAGTAAAACTAAACAGAACAAAAGAGATCATAAGAAAACAACGTAAGTAACACAAATTTCAGAGGAGATCATCACTGGCTCTCATATTCTCTCTTCTTTTCTTCTAAATAGTTGTCTATATCTTCACACACAGTGAGTTCATACAAAACAAAACAGTATTAAACTGATCAGAACAGAATGATGAAGGCATTATAAGCCTTCAAAACCAGACAATTAGGAAATCAACAATGGCTGTCATAATGATACAAAGGAACCTTTGGAAATCACTTAAGGATCTATGACAATTAAGCTGATTCATCAATTTGATTGGCTTGGTGACCATCTAGGGAATTAGTAAAGCGTACTCCTGTGCTTGTCTGGATGGGTTATGGAGGTATGACTTTGTAATCTATATCAGGTCCAAATCCCTTCTTCTCTGGTACTGTTGCTCTGTGTTCTACTTCCCAGTCACCATGAAGTAGACAATTTTCCTCTACCAGACCCTTTTGCCATGCTGTTTCTGACTCAGAAAGGCCAACCATGGGCTAAACAAACCTCTTTTCATTCAAGTTGAAGTTTCCAGGTGTTTTGTTCAACAATAAGAAAGCTGACCAATACAGGTTTCAACAACCTTGTAAATTTATGGCAGATACGTAGGCAACTCATCTTGAGGGACAGTGTTTCTGTCATGGGGCAGTACCTTGGTAGAGGAAAAATGTTACAAAAGAAAGTCTCACTCTGCTTGCCCCATAGCCTGTGGTTACTATGCCTGAAGAAGCTTTTAGAAAGCTGTCCTATGCAGAGTCTGGGTGATTTATGAATCCGGGGCCCTTGTGTCACACCCAGTGATTCATTAGTTCTTAATTTTTGTTAGAAATAATGGACTCCAATTAATGTTCAAAGTCAGAATACAGTGTCCTCCATGTATTGTGAAAAGCCTCTGGCTCTCCATCTGCCATGATCTTTTCACTTTTTATCACAGTCTGATCATTCATTCTCTTTTTACTTCCTTTTATAATGGAAAAATGTCCTACATAGAATAATAAACTGTATCTTAGTCTCCAGGTTATGTTTGCCTCCTTTCTGTCCTTGGGGATATTTTTGTTCCTCCCACAACCTGTTTATTTTTATATGTGGAATTCCCTCTTTTTATAAATATCACTGAACAACAGAAAATTGTTCTGAGCCAGGGATACATTGTGAAAAATATATTTGATAAGTTTTTCATTGTGCAACATTATAAGGTATATTTACATAAACTTAGATGTCATGGGCTACTATATGTCCGGACAATAGGTTGTAGACTATTGCTTTTAGCCTATAAGCCTGTACAATATATCATTGTATTGGATATTGTACACAGTTGTAACACAATGGCAAGTATTTATGTATCTAAACACATCTGAATAGAGAAAAAGGTAGAGTAAAAGCACCTTATTAAATGGAACTCCTGTTTATGGCACTTACCTAGAGTGATACATCTGTAAATGCAGTTACTTGGAGTGGTATACCTATATGTTACACTTACTAGAAGTTTGCAGGACCAGAAGTTGCTCTGGGTGAGAATGAGTAAATAGTAAGTGAATGTGAAGGCCAAGGACATACTGTGCTCTAGTGTACACTTACTGTACACTTAGGCTACACAAAATTTGTAAAAGAAATCTTTCCTCAATAATAAATTAACCTTAGCTTACTGTTACTTTTTAACCTCATAAACATAATATTTAACTTTTTGTCTTTGTTTTGGTAGTATGGAACTTATATAACATTGCACAAACTGTACAAAAGTATATGTTTTATATTCTTATGCTGCAAGTATTTTCTTTTTAATTTTTAAACATTTTTATTAAACACCAAGGCACAAGACACAAAACACACACATTAGCCTAGGGTCAAAATCACTGATGTCACTGTCTTTCAACTTCACACTTTGTCCCACAGGAAGGTCTTCAGGGACAGTAGTATGCATGGAGCTGTCATCTCTTATGATAACGATGTCAGTTTCTGAAACATACCCTGAAGGATCTTCTAGAGGTTATTTCATGGTTAATTTCCTTCTTTATAAGGACAAAGAGCACACCCTAGAATGACGATAAAATGTATAGCACAGTCATACATAAATCAGTAACATACCTGCTTATAATCATCAAATAATATGTATCCCATACAATTGTGTGTTGCACTGTGTATAAACAGTAGTGAAATAAATGTTTGCATCATCAATATGTGAGTAAAGCACATGTTACAATGTGGTGATTAGCTACTATGTCACTAGGTTACTGAAATTTTTCAGTTCCATTATAAACTCATGGGACACCTGTCACATGAACTTTCTTTCACTGATTAAGGCATTGCTCCATGGTATATGAAAGTACTACATGTTTCGTCACTTCTGTAAGCCTTTATCTGCTTCTTGTCCCCATTTTCTTGGGGTTCTGAGTCTTCTCTGTTTTATGTTCTCTTATTTCATTACCCTCAAAGGATTTCTATTTCTTTTGTTTCCATCATCTTGCTATTTCTGCTTATTTACATTCTTTTTAACGCTCTTTTCTTTTTTCTGTCTTATCATTTCCCTATTTTACACTTCCAAAGACATAATGAACTATTGGTTTAAAGAAGATTTTGGAAATGATTCAGGATGTTCTTAGATAATTCCTCTTCTTTGAAAGCTTCAACAAATGGGATACTCAACTCAGTCTTTTAATTCAGCAAATCAGAATGTATATTTTCCTGAATGAATTTACACATTCGATGTAAGATGTCTCTTTAAGCTTATGATAATATTAAATAAATATTAACTATATGAACTATGGGAAAATCATAAGCAAAAACTAATATTCAGTGAAAATGAGAATGCACTTGAATATGAAAAAAATAGTACCAAGATTCTAAATATTCACTGGACTCAGGAAAATAATTAAATCCTAAGTGAGGATGATACAAAAAGTCCTATATGATGCCATATACAAGAATTATGCATAAATACTCAGTTATTACTCTATCCACAATACTTTAACAAGAAACAAATATGTCCTGCTCACGCCCAACTCAAAACACTTCCTCTTTAGAAGACAGTATAGCATCTGTGCAATCTACTGCAAAGTCACAAATCCTATACAATCTCAAACATAGTATGTTCTAACTCTACCTTCAAGGCACACTCAGCATTCCTAAGAATGTTAGTGAACAATTTTTCCTATGGCAGGCAGAGTAATAACCCTCCCAAAATGTCTGTGTGCTAATTTTTACGGCATGTAAATATGTTACATTTAAAGATGACAGTGGAGAATTAAGGAATCATATGGGATTAAGGCTGCTAAACAGCTGATTTTAAATAAGATTACTTTGCATTTTGGATTATTTGGGTGGGTCCATTGTAATCACACAGGTCTTTACCAGTGAAAAAAGAGGCAGAATAGAAGGTAAGAATTACGCAATACCGTGTGAGAAGGATTTAACTGTCCATTATTGACTTCATAGGATTAATAGTGTAACCCAAAAGAATATGCAGAAGTCATAATCCCAGAATAACCTCAAAATATAACCTAAGGCATAAGATGTTTAAAAAAATTTAACAGTTAAAATAGGTCATTAGGGTTGGCTCTAATGATTCATGTCCTTATAAAAAGGAAAAATTGGGACACAGAGAAACATGCACAGAAGGAAGATTATGTGAAGAGATACAGGGAAAATTATTAGTGAATTCAGAGACTGGAGTAATGCATTTATAAGATGAAGACCAATGATTGTTTGACAAGCCAGCAGGCTGCTAGGAGAAAGGTAGGAACAGATTCTTCCTTACAGCCTTCAAAGGCACCAACCTGCTGACACTTTGACTTTGGACTTAGAACTTTCATGATTATTAGACAATAACTTTTAGTTATTTTAAGACATGTATTTTTGTGGGTCTTTGTTATGGCACCTCTGATAAAATAAGGTGCTAGCTTTCAAGATAGAAGGAAGTCACAGGCCAATGAATGAAGACAACTTTTAGAAGCCAAAAAAAGAAGTAAATAGACTCCCTTAGAGTATGTAGAAAGGAATTCAGGCCTATCAACTCTTGATTTTAGCCTAACGTTTGGACTAAATTTTTTTGCCCCCACCATACAAATTTTATGTCAGAGCCCTAGCCTCTAATATGACCATTTTCCAGATAGCACCATGAGAAGGTGATAAAGTTTGCAAGAATTTATAAATGTGGATGCTAATCCATAGGGCCAAGGTTCTTAGAAGAGGAAAAAGAGATACCAGAACTTGCTTTTGCCCCCTACCACCACAATTTGAGGACATAATTAGAAGATAGCTATCTATAAGTCAAAGAGAGAGAGATGGAGAGAGAGAGAGAGAGAGAGAGAGAGAGAGAGAGAGAGAGAGATGATTTTGGATTTTTCACACTACAGAATTATGAAAGAATTAATTCCTCTTACACAAGCTACAGAGTCTATCATATTTTATTGTGATAGCTTGAGTAAACCTAGGTATGAACTGTGACATAATGAACTTTTGATGTCCAGAATTGTAAGATAACACAGTTGTCTTGTTTAAACACAAAATTTATAGTAATTTTTCATAATAGCAATGGGAAACTAGTGTACTCACTGTCACTATGTTTCCAGTGACATCTTAGTCCCCATGCTGATTAGAACCAACCTACCTAGAACATGCTACATGGTAGTTCATGTTTTAATAATCTTAGCTTAACATATACTTTGATTGGAACATTCAGGTAGATTTTACATCAGAAATGTAGCAAAGAGAGTGACAAAGCCCAGTAATTACAAACAAAGTGTTTGCATTTAAAACACAGCATAGCACAACTACTGTTGCTTTTATTTGGTCAGTGTGGGTTCCACTTATTTTGATTTATACAACACTTTTTCAAACATTATGAAATACTTTTCCTTACTAGAATAAGTCGATTCTTTTGGAAATTCTAAAGTTCTATGAAAATGCTACTTCCGGGCTGGGGATTTAGCTCAGTGGCATAAGTGCCTGCCTTGCAAGCATGCAATTTTGAGTTTGATCCCCAGTCCTGATAAAAAAATAAAGAAAATGCTACTTCCAAGAAAAAAATGTCAAATGATATGTTAAATTATTGCTATTTGTGGAACATTTCACACCTATAATTTTATCTGACTGCTATAAAATTTTTCTTGTTGCCTATGAAGCATGCATACAGCAAAAAAATTAGTATTTAAAAGATCAACAAAGAAAAATACACCTTGACAGGGACTGGAAGAAAATTAACACAAAAGTGACTAAAGGTCTAAAACAATGTCAATCAACCAAAAACCAACTTAGCATTTTAACAAAACCACTGATTGAATAGTCAATAAATCTAAACCCTAGGACCAAATACCTATAGATTTTCGAAGTTTGTAACCTAGATTTCCTCAGACTGCATCCTTTTAATAACTAAATAGCACTGAGCAAATATTTTAACTCCTCTAATTTAAGCATTAATATTTTAATGAATTTTTATGTCAGAAAATTGGCAGTAGCTTATGACTATTCCTTTCCCTTTCTCCAATATCCAGGAGGTTGCTGATTTATCTAAATTTCATTTTATACAAATATATTTAATTCATTTACTGTCTCCATTTTCCACAATCATATAAATCTGTGTTACTATCATATTATAACTAGAGATTCCAATCACAGTAGTTGCTTAAATTAATTTGTATCTCTTCTTCTATTCAATTTGTTACTCATAGCACAACTATACATTTTATGGAATGTAAATCTGATTATGTTACATTTCTGCTGAAAGACCTATACTGGGGCATTGGGTTTGAAAACTTGGAAGGTTGTATAGGGAAAACAGAAAAATAAGAAGACTTTTCAACAATTTTATCAACAGTTATAAAGTTAAAAAAGAGAGAGAGAGATGAAGAAGGAGTATGATAAGATAATATTTAGATTAGAATATCTGTATTTGTAAATAAAGATCTTTGGAAATTAGGAGCATAGAGAAACAAAGAAACAAAATCTAGGTAAAGGCAAATGAGATGGAACCCAGAGCCCAGGAATGGGTTGTGGAATTAGATGACATAGGTTGATTTGTGTACTTGGATTTTATTCATTAGGTGATCAATACACTCTGCATGATATTTAGTATACAATTAAACGTTAATAGATAAATAAAGGATAAGCTAACAAAGTTTTTGATGAAGAAAATGATATAATTCCAACTATTTTTTAAAAATAAGCCCTGTTTAAGTAGGAAGATTTCAGGCGTAGTGGTACACAGCTATAATCCCAACACTCTTGAAACTGAATTAGGAGGATCACCACAACTTCAAAGAAAGCCTGGACTGTAATGAGTTCAAAGAGATCTTGTCCCAAAAAAACCTCAAATCAAACAGTCAACCAACAAACAAACAATAGATTGGAAAGTAGTAGCTGTGAGGCAGAGAAACTAGCCACTAAGTATCTTGTTTCATGTGAACAGTAACAAATTCCTGGACTAGAAATGGATAAAGGGAAAGAAAAGCAGCTGTAAAAAAATAAACACATAGAGTTTAAGACCATGGTTCCCAGTGGCTAAGTGCACACCCAGCTTCGAGACACACTGAACTGGGCTCAGCAGGTTTCACAGGCCTAACTGGACCACACCCAGTGAACTTCTTTCAACCAGTGGAGCTGAAACTTTGTGAGGTGAGTTCCAGCACACCAGTGCAGGCTCAGGAAGAGCTTTGGACCATCACCCACATTGGTTAGGAGCTCACCCAGCTTCCTGGAGCACTGGAGGTGGAACAGGAGATCCTCTGGGCCTGCCTGGGCCACCCTCAGCAACCTCCATGCAGTACCAGGAACCAAGGGCATAGCAGGCGACTTCTAACACACCCAGTGAAAGCTTTGGAACATCACAGGAAACACTGAAATATAAGAAAATGACAACACAAAAGACTAAAATACAATCTCAAACATCCAGCACATCCCCAAAAAGCCTAGGAGCAATGTACATAGAAGAAAATATAAGCCACATACCTGAAGTACCTGAAATAATAGCAACTGAAATAAAGAAGCAAATCTAGGAAGCTCTAAAGGAACTCAAATTAGAAATAATTTACCAGGTAAAAGAAGAAATGATAAAAGTAATGAATGCAATGCTGAATACATCTAAAGAAGATGCAGTTAACAATTACAGGAATAATGCAAAAAGGTAGAATCCCTAGATGAACAATATAAAAAATAAAGAGAATACATGAAGCAGATTCAAAGAGATATACAGGAAATCAAAAATTCCATTGCAAGTTGTCAAAACCACCTCAACAAAAGTGAAGATAAAATTACAGCCTCAAAGACAAGCTTGCAGCTAGTGAACAGGAAAAGAAAGATCTTTTAAAAATAACAAGGTATAAGAAAGTAACAATTCAACAGCTGCAGGATGATGCAAAGAAAAACAACTTAAGATTGATAAGGATAAATGAAAAAGAAGGGGACAACACAAATGATATCAAGAGGCTATTTACAGAAGTAATAACTGAAATTTTTCCAAACATGAGAATGGAAACTGACATAAGAATTGTGAAGCATATAGAACCCCAAATAGTCATAACCAAAATAAAACTACTCAGACATATGATAATTACTATCCAAGAAATCCAACATAAGAATAGAACATTAAAAGCTGTCAGAGAGAAAAGACAGATCATCTATAAAGAAAAACTTATCAGAATCACAGCAGACTTCTCAACACAAACAATGAAGTCAAAAAGAACATGGAGTGAAGTATTTCAGATCTTTAAGGAAAACGACTTCCAACCCAGATTGATGTACCCTGAAAAACTGTCCTTCAAAATGGATGGAAAAATAAGATACTTCCATGACAAAGAACAGCTGAAGAACTTCATGATTACCAAGCCAACCCTGCAAAGAATACAGAAAGACAGTTTAGATACACTTAGGAAAAAACTGCTAAGCAAAGCAGACAATTAAACAGAACAGAAAGATAAAGATGCAACAGCAGAAAGATAACATGTCAACAATAAACTAATATATAACAGTTATAACCATTAATGTAAGTGATCTCAATTCACCAATTAAAAGAAAAAGCCTGGCAGAATGGATCAAGAAGCAATATCCAACCATATGCTGTCTATAAGAAACCCATATAATCTAAAAGGAAACTCCTAGACTGAAAGTTGAATACTACATGCAACAGGGAACCCCCCGCCAAAAAAAAGCAGGGGTAGCTATTCTGTTTGCAGACAATGTGAACTTCAAACCAAGAGTGATCAGAAGAGATAAAGAAGGTCATTACATACTGGTTAGGGGAAAATTTCAAGAGGAAGAGATAAAAATCTAAATTATATATGCACCAAATTCAGAGCACCCAGCTATACAAAGCAAGTATTAACAGAAATGAAAAATCAAGTAAGGAATAACACAATTGGAGACACAGGAGACCTTAACACACCACTGACACCAAGGGACAGATCAACCAGACAGAAAATCAGCAAAGAAATAACAGAACTGAAGCACACCTGTGAACAAATGGACTTGATAGACATATACAGAGTGTCCCATCCAACAACATCAGAATATGCCTTCTTCTAAGCAGTAAATGGAACATTCTATAAAATAGACCATGTATTACCCCACGTAACATATTTAAGTAAATGCAAAATATTTGAAAATATTTCATGCAAGTTATCAGATCATAGCACCAGGAAACTAGAAATTAATGATAAAAGAAACTGCTTAAACCCCCACAAACACATGGAAATTGAATAATACACTCTTATGAAATCAGTGAGTCACAAATGAAATTAAAGAAGAAATTAAACAATACCTATAAGCAAATGAAAATACAACTTACTGGAATCTGTGGGATGCAACGAAAGCAGTCTTCAGAGGAAAATTTATTATACTGAGTTCCCACAACAGGAAAACAGAGCAAACACAAATAAACAACCTGATACTATACCTCAAACATCTAGAAAAAGAACAGCAAGTCAAGCCCAAAGTCAAAAGAAGGGAAGAAATTATAAGAAATCAGAGCAGAAATTAATGCAATAGAGACTAAGAAAACAATCCAAAGTATCAATGAATCAAAGAGTTGGTTCTCTGAAAGAATAAATAAAATTGATAAGCCCCTAGCCAACCTTATTTTAAAAAGGGAAGAAAAAGTTCAAATTCATGCAATAAGAAATGAAAAAGGTGAAGTTACTACAGACGCTTTGGAAATACAGAAGATCATCAACACCCATTTCAAAAACCTCTACTCTCATAGATTCAATAACACAGAAGAAATGGACAGATTGGTAGAAACATATGAAGTACCAAAACTGAGTCAAGAAGATATAAAACTGCTGAATAACTCAGTTTCTATTAATGAAATTGAAAATGTAATTAAGTCTTTACCAACAAAGAAGACACCAAGCCCAGATAGATTCACTGTGTAATTCTACAAGAAATACAAAGAATACTTCATTTAACACTCCTCAAAATCTTCAATGAAATCAGAAGGGAAGCAACTATTCCTAAGTCATTCCTGGAAGCAAATATTACTCTAGTACCAAAACCTGAAAAAGACCCAACTGAAAAAGAGAACTACATGCCAATCTCCCTAATGAACATAGATGCAAAAATTCTAAATAAAATATTTGAAAACAGGATGCAGCAAATTATCAAGAAGATTATACACGATGACCAAGTGGGATTCATCCCAGGCATACTGGAATGGTTCGATATATGTAAATCAATAAATGTAATCCACCATATCAATAGAGCCAAAAGTAAGAATAACATGATCATTTCTATAGACGCACAAAAAGCTTTTATAAAGTCCAACACTCATTCATGATAAGAACCTTACAGAAAATTAGAATAGACGGTCTTTACCTCAAATGATAAAGGTCACCTATGACAAACCTACACCCAGCATCATATTATATGGACAAAAACTGAAATTCTTTACCTTAAAATCAGGCACAAGACAAGGATGTTCCTTATCACCACGCCCTCTCAACAGAGTACTGGAAATACTAGCCAGTGCAAATATAAAAAAGAGAAATAAAAGGAGTAAAGATGGGAAAAGAGGAAGTCAAATTATAATTATTTGCAGACAACGTGATACTCTACATAGAAGATGCCCAAAACTCCATTAAAAGTCTTCTAGATATGGAAAATAAATTCAGCAATGTAGCTGGATACAATGTCAATACTCAAAACTCAATAGCATTTCTATACACTAACAATAAAATCACTGAGAGAGAAATAAGAGAAGCCACACTCTTCACATTAGCATCCAAAAAAATGAAATATTTAGGAACTAATCTCATGAAAGAAGTAAAAGATCTGTACAGGGAAAATTATAATACCCTGAAAAAAGAAATCAAAGAAGTTCTCAGGAAATGGAATGACATGCCTTGTTCATGGATAGGAAGAATAAATATTGTGAAAAGGGCCATTCTCCCAAAACTGTTATACAGATTCAATGCAAACCCAATAAAAATACCACTAACATACTTCACAGATCTAGAGAAATAATTTTTAAAATTCATCTGGAACTAGAAGAAACCTAAAATAGCAAAGAAAATTCTAAGCAGCAAAGGCAAGGCAGGAGGCATCACAATCCCTGACTTGAACTTGTACTACAAAGCTACTGTAATGAAATCAACATGGTACTGAAATAAAAACAGAGCCAAAGATCAATGGAATAGATTAGAAGATACAACCACAACTACCAACACACTCAACCTCCTTATCTTTGATAAAGGAGCCAAACAGGTTCACTGGAAGAATAATAATCTCTTTAATAAATGGTGCTGGAAAAACTGGCTCTCCATTTGCCAAAAACTAAAACTAGACCCATGCCTGTCACCATGTACTAAATTAAAATCTAAATGGATCAAAATCTGAATATTAGAACAGAAACACTAAATCTATTGGAAGACAAATTTGGTAGAAACCTTGAAGACATAGGGGTAGGTAGAGAATTCATAAACAGGAATCAAACCACAAGGGAAATACTTCCCAGAATCAATAACTGGAACCACATCTTATTAAGGATTTTCTGCTTGTTGAAAGAAATCTCTATCATAGTGAAAAGAAAACCCACAAACTGGGAAAAAATCTTAGTGTACTGTCCCTCAGACAAAGGACTTCTGTCTAGAACATATAAAGAATTTTAAAAAATCAGACCCCTGAAATACAACGACCCAATCCAAAAATGGACAACCGAGATAAACACACAGTTCTCAGGTGAAGAAATACAAATGGCAAATAAATACATGAAAAAATTTTCATCATCATTATTCATTAGAGAAATGCAAATTAAAACAACATGAAGATTCCATCTCACTCCAGAAAAAATGGCCAGGATAAAGTAAACCACTAAAAACACATGCTGGAGAGGCCATGAGGAAAAAGGTACTCCTTTGCACTGTTGGTGGGAGTGTAGGCTGGTGCAACCATAGTGGAGGTCAGTCTGGAGATTACTCAAAAAGCTGGGATTGGAAGTCCCATTTGACCCAGCTATTCCCAGAAGAACTGAAAACATCATACCACAGCAATATATGTGCACCCATGTTAATAGGAGCACAATTTGTAATAGTCAGAGCTTGGAAACAACCTAAGTGTTCATTAAGGAATGGATTTTAAAAAGTTGTGGTTTTTCTGTACAGTGGAATATTATTCATCTATAAAGAATGACCACATTGAGATATTTATAAATAAATGGATGCAACTTGAGCCCCTACTCATAAGCGAAATAAATCAAACTCACCTGTATAAATACCATATCGTCTCCCTAGTACAAGAAATGGTAAGAGTCCATAAGATTTTATGGTAATCATGATTTCCCATTACATTGCTTTGAAGACATGTGTTCATTCATTAGTTGGAATGGTTTTATTCTGTTTTGTTTGATTTTATTATGTATAATGGTATGAATAGCTATTTTGAAGAAAACAAGACATTATGGCTACCATGGCTGATTTAATATCATCTTGATTTGAAGTCCTTCCATACTTTTGTTCTTGTTTCCATTGGTTCTATCATGTTGTGTGTTATCAGATTTTAATATGTATGATAGTATAAATAACTTTTATGGAAAATGAGATAATATAGTAGCCATTGTTCATTTTCTGTTATTTGGTCCTGAATGCTCTCTAATACTTTCATTCTCTTGAATATTTCTTTGCTATTGTGTTATGTTTGAAACTATTGTATGTGAAGGTATGCTCAACTATTTTGTTCTGATCTTCTTTGTTCTTTTCCTATTTTGTCTTAATTTCTTTAAAATACAATTTAAAAAATTAATACATAAATAGACATAAGAAGTCATGGCCTAATAATCACTATATCTTTAGTATACTGTACCTCTCATAGGCAGGGGTATGCAAAACCATGAGCTCCAGCTTGAGAAGAACTTTTATCCCCATGGGCTAAAGAAATTTCTTCACCTCCCTAGACAGACAAGGCAGTCTGGTTTTCATAAGCTCCTTAAACCTTTCATGCAGTATTAGAGTGCACAAGTAGCACCCATCATGACTTGAGATGAACCAAATAGTCCCAAGACTGTAGTTAGAATCACAAAAGTAGTCCAGGTTCTCATGCCAAAAGTAAAAAGAGCACCTCCTTACTAACAGAAAATAATTAAAATTGAACTCAGATTCTCCTGACATAACAACCAAAATTAAAGGATATAACAAAAGTATCATCAACAAAGTTAGAACACAGGAAATCACAACTCAAGTAAGAAGAGACAGATGATGCTAACACTGAGTTGAATAAAATATTGTACCTAAAAGGATTTCAAAACAGACAACAGAAAAATGCTTCAACAAGAAATCATGAATTATCTTAAAATGAGAGAAAAATATGAAAAATCCAAATAAAGAGAAGTTCTATGTCTAGGATTTTTTTTATTATTCTAGTAAAGAAACTGTTGAAAATTATAGAACTGAAAATTATAATAAAACAAAAATTTCAAAATAGTGAATAGTTTCAACAGTAGAAGGGAGATGACAGATAAGTTCTGCGTTTAAGAACATAAGAATTTACCCAATTTCAGAAATTACATGCTATAAATGGAGAGATAAATAGATCTTCAGTGAATTATAACACTACAACAAGAGTAAACATTGTTAACCTATAAGTCTGTCAGAGGAAAAAATAAGTGATGAAAGAAAATTTAGAAAATTAAAGGCTGAAATTTCTCAAATTCAGCAAAAGTCACACACTGATGGATTTACAAAGATGAAGAAATTCATAATAATAATAATTACTTCCATGCACAATTACATTTTTAAAATCAATGACAGCAAAAAAGTCTTGAAAGGAACTAAAGAGGAATGATTCATTACCCGAATACACGTCAGTCATATTACAATATTTTTCAAGCACCAAAATAAAGTAACTGTCAATTTCAAATTCTACACCCAGTGAAAGTATCTACCAGGAATAAGTGATAGATATTTTCTAATTAAGGAAAACTGAAGAGATTTGTCAATAGCAGTTAAAAGGGAGACTTGATATAAAATTTTAGTTTGTATCATGTGCTGTACAACTACATCTCCATAATTCCAAATTCCATAGGTAGAAGCCATATTTAGACAATTTCACTAAAATAGTGTGCAGTGAAATGTTTGAATCATTTAGAAGGTGTTGTGAAGTACAGAGAATAGGAAGTATTAGCCCCATACATTGATGCCTACAGGTGCCTGGTAGAAATAAATTCCAAGTAAAACCAGAACCAAGTGCAAAGATAAGCTTAAGGGAAACTCTGAGAAAAGAGGAAGTGGCAAGATGGAGAGCAAGAAACAAGCATAAAAAGGCTCTAATAAGCTTGAAAATAGCACAAAGGCTCTAATAAGCTTGAAAATAACAAGGCCCAGACGAACAGGAAAATCTGAGAGTTTAGGAAAGCAGAATAAAGACAAAAGATTTTATACAACAGAGAGACACGAAGGAAAGATTTCATTATAGATGAAGAAAGGAGGAAAGTATCCTTTATGTATCTTACAGTTTTCTGCAATGTTAAAATTCCTAATTTATTTCTGCAATCGCCACACAACCTATATTTCTTTTTAACATTCAGAAGACACAATTTTGAAACTTAAAAAAATAAATTGGATGAGTAGTTTCTGATAAGGTTATTTTCCATTAGCATGACTGGAAGATTTATATTTCTTTGTGTTTGGTTGAAAATAGTGTTTCATAGCAAAACTTTTTGCAAAATAACTATCAAAGGAAATTTTATTTTACACTAAAAATGCAAAATATTTTTAATTTTTTTATGTAGACATATTTGTTTTTTGTTAAAATGAATTTGTATCTCATTTTATACAAATAATAAAATGTCATGAGCATATGAGAGTCTGTGGAATGACTGATGTATAATTTGTGGCACTTAACCAGGCAAGAATATCTACCAAGTGCCATTTAAATCACAACATATTAAAATCTCTTTCCATACAGGCCCAAAATCAGCAGATCTGTAGCCAGTTCATAATTTTGTTAAGATCACGTAAATTTTAACCTTAACCCTATCAAATTTTAATGACAAATTTCACAGAAATATAAAAAAGCTTGAACACACAAAGTCCCGAGTAGCCACAATATCGTGAAAAATAAAAGCAAATTTGGAGGACTCACATTTCCTGATTTCAAGTTACATTAAAAAGCAAGAGTTAGAGCCAGGGATTTTGGCTCACTGACACCGGTACCTGCTTGGCAAGCATGAGATTGTGAGTTCGATCCCCAGTAACAAAAAACAAAAACGAAAAAAAAGAAAGCAAAAGCGATCAAAACAATGTAAAGCATACACTATAATTAATTAGAACAGAGATCACAGAAATAAACCTAATCACATATGCTTCACTAATTTCTGATAAGGACCACTATGAAGACACAATATAGAAAAGATAGACTCTGCAATTAATGTTAGGAAAATTAAATTCCCACCTGCAAAAAATGAACTACACCCTTATGGTGCGCTTAAATATATAAAAATCATCACATATAAAATCAACTGAAAATGAATCGAAGAATTAAACCCAAGGCTTTATATTGGCCTTAGCAACGATTTTTTTGACATCACACCAAATGCATATTTAACAAAAGTAAATATAAAGTGGCACTAGGTAAAACTGAAAAGTTTTTGCACACTAAAGGAAACAATAAAATTTAAAAAGCTGCCAATGTGTTGGGAGACGATATTTAAGCCATATATCAGAAAAGTGGTTACTATCCAAAATATATGAGGAACTGTTGTGGACTCAATAGCAAAATAAATAGATAAACCACTTAAAAATGAACAAAGAACTTGGCAGAAAATTCTTACAGGTAGAAATAATGTGACCAGTAGGTATATAAAAAGCTGCTCAACATCAGTAATCATTAAGGAAACAGAAATCAAAACCACAAATTGGTCCCAAGGGAGGAAAAAGTCTTTTTATCTCAAGGGAAAAAAACAAGCTTTGGTGAGGGATTTCAGATGTGAAACTTATGGTAATGAAGTTTGGATTTTAATCATTAAAGTTTTTCATTTACATAATGTTTAAAATTTTTTAATTAAATTTGAACACTCAAGCAAAAGCTGCCTATTGACAACAAATTTACATGATACTTTATATTTCACAAAATAACATTGTCTTAAATGATAACCTATTTGATTCTCAAAATTTATTTCACTGATATTACTATCCCTATAGCAAAGGTAAGGAAATTGATAATTTGAGTTTCTCTTTCATTGTATGTGATAATATATCTTCTCATATCTTCTCTGCACATAAAATTATAATTGTAAAAATAAATACCTATAATATCTTTTCTAAGAATATTAGACTTTATTTTTTAATTACTTCTAAAATAAATAAATGCAAAGATGAGCATATATAGTCAACCATACTCACAAATTTGCTAGCACTCTATCAACTAAGGAATTAAAATTTTACTTCAGTTTTCTCCCTGAAATCTATATGCTTTGTGCCTCTTTGTTCTTTGACCTCTTTGTTCTTTGGAACTTTAGTCTAAAAGTAGAACAGTAGATTAAATGATGATACAAGAGGTATTTTCATAATGGTTAGTGAAAATGCTCTCAATAACAATCTGGTCTCAAACAGGAAGACTGTGGCAAAATAAGAAAGGAACCAGAGACAGTTTAGATGAGATTAAGATGATGTGACTAAGAACATAGTCTATTCATTCCTTTCTTTATGAGCAGAATCTTCCATCACAGGAAGAAAAATAAAAGAAATGGAAGTGTTGGGGACCTGTGTTATCTGTAAACCTTCAAGGCTCTGTTCACCTAACTGGATTATAATGAAGCATGAACAGTGAGGATCTGGTTATGGGCAGATACAGTAATCAGCTGCGTTCCAACTGCTCAGAAAATCTCCAACAGAAACAGCCTAAGTTCAATCAAAGATGGTAATTCTCTCCCTAAGGCAATCAACACTTCTAAACAACAAATCAAGAGAAAATGAATTGTATCTCAAGGTTAACTCAGGACTGATTCAAAATAGAGAAACCTGGTCTATATGTGGAGTCTAAGGTCTGGGCGTACCTTGCTATTCCCAGTGTTTCCTGCATTTCATTTGCAAATAAACACCTGCTTAAATCACAAACTGCTACGTCTATATTATTCTAGGAAGCCTAGCACAGTGTCAAGCACATAGGAACTGCTTAATGAATAAACATTGATGGAGGGATGTAAATTTATGGCTTTTTAAATATCATCATCTTATCAGCAGAATAAAATAATCAGTTTTCATAGAATTTTTCAATAATTTATCATATTCAAGCCCTAAAATAATGGTGTAAAGTAGCTATTGTTAATTAAATATTCTAAAAGGGATAATGGTTCAATAGCCAACTTGCAAATAAATGTGACTATCTTAGAGGGAAAGCTCTGACCCTCAAAATGAGCAGAAGGACCCAAGGAGTTTTATTGGTGCTTGTCTGTTTATATTTTTTGTGGTACTGGGAATGGAACCCATCCCTAAATTACAATCCAACTCTTTTTTTATTCTTTATTTTGTGGAAAGGTCTTATTAAATTGCCCAAGCTCACTTCCAATATAGGGTACTCTTGACCCAGGCTCCTCCTGCCTTTACTTCCTAAATAGCTGAGATTACAGATGTTTAGCTTTCATACATGGCCAGGCCATGAGTTTATACTTCACAGAAATAAGACTTGACTATTCTTCGGTATGTCTGTCATTAGGTTAAAATGTGCTAGAGAAAATATTTTCTTCCACTTTTTTATATTCCTATTTCTATATCGTTACAGTTTTTAAAGGTGTGTATCAGCTTTCTAACTAGTTTCACTTCACTCACACCAATGTGTTTTTTACACTGATTCTAAGACTGACCTTGTAAAAGTACAAACATGATTTTTCAATGACATAATTTTGGAGGTATAGACTTCACATTGCTCTTAGAATAAAGATCACAGTCCTTTGCCTTGCAATATTTTGCATATGGACACCCCCACCACAAACTTCTTACTTATCTCTGCCTCTTACCTGCACCATCTATAGTCCCATACTGTGGCCTGTTCAGTTTCCTGACGCTAATCTCTAAGCTCTTTTTGCTTTCTGCTTACCTGCAGCTTCCTCAATCCCCGGCTGATTCCAGTAAAGTGACATTTGCACTCGCATGCCTCAGGAAGTCCTCCATTTCTCCCAACCTGGCTCAGGTTTCCAGATCAGCTGGAGGTATTCTCATTGGTGACACTAAGCACATTAATATTCTTCTAATTTATCAGTTTTCATCTGTGTCTCTCAGCCTCACTGCTTCTCCAATTTAATAAATTCCAAATACCACCATGCATGTGGCTCTGATTAGAAGACTAATAAGCAACTGTGCATTAAATCAATTAGTAAATTTCTACCAAAAGCTGAAGTAATCATTCTAGAAATGACTTTGGTTCATTTGACTCTGCTGCTTTTTGCTGACCTTTCCACAATATTTGGGATAAAGTTCCAGTCTCTAAGTCATGTTCTATTTGGCAAATTCATACCCACCTTGCCCTCCTTACTTCTGTCTTTCTTCTATGGACCTTTCTGTATGTTTTAGACCATCCTCTGTGATTTCTCTTCTTCATCTTAGATATTTACATATCCTTGACCTTTCCCTCCTAGGTCTTCCCTCTCCCCACCCTACCCCACACCATTTTTTTTATTCCTTACTTGAAAGTCTATTAAGTACTTCTTAAGACTCAATTTAAAGGATTATCATTCCTGAGGCTTGATTTTTGCAAATCATAACTGAAACACTTACAATGTTTTGAAGGTTATAATATCACTATCATTTATGATTGCAATATATAATTGTGAAAATTCTATGAAATTAAAGTATACTTGGAGCATTAAACTTAATACTTTGCATAAAATAGCTTTCTGACATTAGGTTCCATAGGACATTCAGAAAAGAGTAAGTGAAACTTGTAAAATCTTGTTCAGACTTTGCCAATTAAATAATAAATTGTTCATAGAAGATACAGTATAGAGATCATAGCATTAGCTATCTGTATATCAAACCAACAGAGAGCTGACGGTTTGTTAATAAGACCTCACTGATTTTTGTGATTGCTTGAATATCACTAATATCTTGTTTAGTAAAGTTCACATACATTTAAGATTATCCATTTCTTTAAATTGCATTCTGAATAATTTTACACTCTTTCTGGAAAACTAACTGAAGTCATACTTTTTACTGAACGAAACTATGTAAATGTTTCATGTTTTTATAGATGTTTTATGATTTATTATATAAATAGAAGGTAATGTAAAACATTTAATGGAAGCATTTGGAAAGTTTTAAATGTATGTGTATGAAAGAAATATTTAGGAGATAGAAATAATAATAGTACTAAGAATGAATATACTGTGAACAGATGGAAAATAATTTCATATATTAAAAATGAATTTCTTCCAGATTAAAGCAATTACACATGCTGATTATAGACTATACAGAAAAATCTAATGAGAAATGAACATTTCCTAACAATATCTCTATATAAGTAAATGGAAATCAGAATTTTGCTGTGTTCCATTATATATAATTATATATAATTATTATATATTTAATAATTATATTATATGTATATTATAATAAATTATAATTATATTAATATAATATATAATATATATTATAATATACATAATTATATAAAATGGAACACACTTATACATAGTGTTTATATTTACTATTCTAAAACTTTTCCTTCTTTACTATCATTTTCTAGATCTTTTACTCTTTAATCTTTTGGAAATACAAGCAAATCACAGTTTTTCTCTGAAAATAAGCATGATTTTAATGATACCTTAATATTACAATTAGTATATTGATTAATTCTGTAATTATCAAATACTCAAAAGTGTTATTTCCAGCATTATGAATAGCCAGCATCATTGCTATGCCTAATACTTTGTTTGAATATTTTCCTAGAAATATAGTTATTAAATCACAAATTACACATATTATTAATGCTTTTTAAATTGCTGCCAGATCACTCTCCCTAATGGTCTAGAAAATAAACTTTAATAATTTATTTGTGAAAATTTTACTTTTAAAATTACTTTTACTACTACTCTATAGTCTTTCAAAACATCATGGAAAATTAATAGTTAGAAAAGGTAAATCCTATATTTAAAATAAAACAACAAAACAAGAGAATGCACAACATTCAAACGTATTTGAAAATGTTAACTAAAGATAATGACTATACTGTTAGTTCACATGTACAAGTTTCTTTTTAAAAATATATTCCAAGAAAATGACTCTGCACTGCACCAAACAAGAACTGCTCTTACCCTAAGCGTCCATTATCTACTCAATTCCAGGTGTAGTTGTGTGAATTTAAATATATTGTCAGTATCAGCTAATAAAAAATCAAAATAACCCCCTTTTTCCTTTACTTTTCATACTAAGAACTGGTTAGTGTTGAGAAGGACCACCTCTTCAAACGAATAGCACAGAAAATATTTCGAGTTTGCAGATGCTCACAGGAAAAAGCTATTAAAAAGTGAAGATATTCATGAGCTCCTCTATTTATTCTTTTTAAAAAATATTTATTAGTGTGTATTTGCCTTACATAACAGTTGTACTCCTTGTGAGGAATTCACACATGAATACAACACATCTCAAATCTCTTTCCCCCACTTTGAGCCAACTGAGAGGCTGATATAATACTCCACATAGAAGCCCCCAATACTCCAGCAACAAACACCTAGAAATAATAACCAAATTCAGTAGTGAAAGAACCAAATTCGGGAGAGAAATTAAGGAAACAACACCTTTCACAACAGCATCAAGGGAAATGAAACCTTTCAGAATTAACCTAATGAAGGAAGTGAAAGACCTCTATGATGAAAACTGTAGTACTCTAAAAAAGAAGACAGAAGAGGATATCAGAAAATGGAAAGATAGTCCTTTAACCTGGATAGGCAGAACCGATATAGTCAAAACAATTATTCTTTCAAAACTGTTACACAGATTTAACACAATCCCAATCGAAAAATAGAATTCTTTACACAACTAGAGAAAGCAATACTAAAATTCATATGGAACCAGAGGAGATTCAGAATAGCAAAAGCAGTTCTGGGCAACAAGGGCGAGGTGAAGGGCATCATAAAGCCAGGTTTCAAGTTATAATACAATGCCATGGTGATAAAACAGCGTAGTATAATCATAAAAACAAACAGGCTTCTGCATCAATGGCACACAACAGAGGCTGCAAAGACAACCCAAAACACACTCATCTGCCTTGTCTTTGACAAAAGGCTAAAATTCTTTTGATGGAAGAAAAATAGCCTATTTAATCAATGGTGCTGAAAATACAAACTAAGAGAAAAACAAAGGAAGGATAGAATGAGACAAAGAGATGAGTCTTTTGCAAATGAGAAGGATCCAGGGGACCAAGAACCAGAGGTGAGGAGGAGGAAATAGAGAAATAGATGGAAGGATATATGGCATGAACAATGTCCTAGTGACTTCAATGAATGAGGACATTATGTATCATAAATATGAACTGAGATTAACAATATAAACAAGAATGAAAAGGAGAACTAAAAGAGGAGGGAGGGGGGAAAGGGAAAGGGATTTTAAAAAGCAACAAGCTGACTTTTGTACATGAGCCAACTCCCCAGAATGATTGCAAAATGCATGTACTGCAAACCTGCAAAACCTATTAATAAAAAGAAAGACAGGGAGAGAGAGAGGGAGAGAGAGAGAGAGAGAGAGAGAGAGAGAGAGAGAGAGAGAGAGGAAGAAGAAGAAGAAGAAGAAGAAGAAGAAGAAGAAGAAGAAGAAGAAGAAGAAGAAGAAGAAGAAGAAGAAGAAGAAACAGAGAGAGAAGAAGGAAGGAAGGAAGGAAGGAAGGAAGGAAGGAAGGAAGGAAGGAAGGAAGGAAGGAAGGAAGGAAGGAAGGGGCAAATGGTGCTGAGAAAATTGACTTCTCAGGCTGAAGATTCTAAGCCTATTATCTCTCATCATGCATTAAATTAAAATCAAAATAGATCAAAGATCTCAACATTTGGACAGAAACAATTTGCTTTAAAACAAAATCTGTAAAACACTTGAATCATTAGATGTATGCAAAGAGTTTCTGAACACAACCCCAGCTTCAGAACAAATAATAGCAAGAACCAACAAATGGGATCATATCAGATTTAAAAACCTCTGCACAGCAAAGGGAACCATCAAAAGAGTAAAGTAACAACCTAAAGAATGGGAAAATAATTTTGCCAGCTACTTCTCAGAGAAAGGACTAATATGTAGAATATATGAAGAACTCTATCTTTGTGCCTATTTGGTAAAAGAATCAATCTTTGCCCTCTCTAAATAAATCACAAGTGGAAAATATTGCAATCATGTCTGCAACTGATGAAGCATTATCTTTAGCAAATATGTTTACCAGAATAGAGGATACCTAAAGCTAAGCCCTTCCTTTAGAGACTTTGGTAGGGAATAAAAGAATAAATCCTGATGTAGCCAATGAGAAATAGTCCAGCATTTCCATCATGGAACACCAAGTGTTAGGAGTCTTTGGAGTCCTGGCTGTACAGGAATTGTAAACTCCAGGCTGCACTGGTGGAGAAAAACCCTTGGATCACCTTTGGCCAAGATAGACATAGAGACTCTTCCAGAAACTAGAGGGACATCTTTAGGGAGTTCAGGAAAAGAGAATGGCATTTCGGGTTAACCTCAAGATATGGACATAACTATAACACAGTCTTGCATTCTAAATTTTTCAAAACCCAAAATTCATACCTTTGAAAAATCTGATGTAATTTATAAAACACTTCTCTTGAGTTCACTAAAGAATTTAGAGAGATTTTAGAAAGTGGTAAAATAACAAGGCAATAAAGAAAAATACACAGGATGAGTTAGGTGAAGGGGTTAGGTGGGCAGTGATGGAAAGGTAAGAAGTCTTACATAATGGAACTTAGAAATTGTCGAGCTTGTTCTCTGAACAAGATTTATGTTTGTGTTGAGTCAGAGACATTACTTCCACAAGTGGAATAGTTTAACAATTCATCAGCTCTTTTCACCTCCATAATCGAAAGCCTCTCAATTTAGTTACAATAAATCATTGAACCTGAGGGAAAGACTGCTTAATAGCAACCTCAAATTAAAAGAAATGTATAAAAGAAATGAGTTGCATCGTCAATCCCATCGTACTCCCATTCCCAGTTAGAAGTATAATTTTTAAAGAACTACTTCTCACCCTTTGCTTATATTAATAGAAAATGAGTTTGCTATATAAACTTTATACTTAAAATCTAAAGATAACAGACATCTAATAAGATCTAAATATCCATGAAACCACAAAACTTTATTCAACACATACAATTGAAAATGGACTTGAAATATAATGAATTAAATAATTTCAGTTAGAGTAAAATAATAGCTAATAATTCTTCAGCATTTACTATGTGCTCCACATATTGCTAAATTCTTTAAATGCATTCCCTCATTTAATATTCAGAACAACCAAGTGTCATCGTTATTAATTTTATCTTCATGGTATAGATAAAATAAGTGGCTTAGTTCACCAGCTAAGTTATGATAGCTCATAAGTAGTCCTCTGATTTGATAAACTTTCATGATGAAACTTTTTTTATTATTATGGTTATTTAATTTTCTTTCAAATTTAGGTCAAGGATTGTGAAAGTTAGAAATAATACCTATTCAGTTTTGCAGCTATTTTCTTGTATTTTTGCGTTAACATTTTGAATTACACTTTCATTATTGGCTTACTGCAAGAATCTATAATAGCTTTACACTGAATAGGTAGAGAAGTTTGATGATTAAACATAGATGAGGCTCAGTGTTTCCCTCCCTTTTTTTTAGTAAATAATTTTTTTCTTAAAATTTTTATTCCTCGTCTATGTCAAAACATCTATTATATGTGTCTCTTCTATCGTTTTAACTTGATTTTATGTGAATTCACCCAGGAAAATGAGCTTATAAAAATGCATTGAGTTGTGGCATGTGGCAGACAGTATCAGCACATTTAATTTTACCAATTAACAACTTAGTTGTCTTTTCGATGTCAGTATTAAACTTTCAAGTTAGAGCTATATTTCAGTCTACTCTGTTCATCACCATCACCAGCATTTTGCATAGTAATTTCCATGTCATGGAAATTAAATGAGAGGTTACAATACAATAACAATGAATAAACTTTTACTAAATTACTTCATGCACATATGTATCACTTAGCATACATTAGGATAAAAGCCTTGCTTGTTACTATTATTAGCCAGTACAATAACAACTTATATTTTAAAATGTTTTAGAATCTCATGAAAAAGATGGTGTTAGTCTAGAAACACGGTTGTTTGAACACTTTCTCATTCCTCCTTAGATTTAGTGAGGTATGATTGGCAAATTTGTAAATATTTAAGATGTACAACATAAAGTTTTGTGTCTAAGTTACCACAGTTAAACCAATTAATATTCCCATTACCTCACATACTTAACACTTGTGTGTATGGTGAGAATATTTGAGAACAAGTCTCTTAACAAATATCAAGTATACAGTATAATATTAACTATAGCTGCCACGCTATAGTCCAATCTCCTGGTCTTAATCATCTTATAAGACTGAAACTTTGTGTCCTTTAACCAGTATTTTCTCATTCCTCCTTCCTCTAGCCTCTGACAGCTAGGTTTCTACTCTACTTCTATGAGTTCAACTTTTTCAGATTTCATATATAACTGAAATCATGCAGTATATGTCATTTTGCTAGCTTACTTTACTTAGCATCATGCTTTCTAGGTTTATCCATGTTATTAAAATGGCAGTATTTCCTTATATTTCATTTTACAAATACATAATTTTCTAGAAGATTTGAACAATAAAATATTACTTACATGAGAATGTGTGTTTTGGCCTTTATATCCATTAAATTGTAACATTCCAAGATATGTTATTATTGCATTTGTTTAAGGTTTGGTGGATAAAAATAATACCATAGAAGTATCAAATCTGTTATAAATTTATACAATCAGTGTAACAAAATACAAATTTTTATTATATTCAACTAAGTTGAGTTCAGGTGACTGCTTTCTTTAAAATACTGTGGTCTGTGGCATTTTAAGAAATACAGATAGTTTTAGGGAAAAAATTCTTAAACTAAATTTTGAATTTTGAGATTTAACCTTGTTTTTAAGATATTCTTTTTAAGAAAAGTAGGTTTTACTTGTCTTTTCTTATTTTCTTGAAAATGTCATACTTAGTCTTTGAATGACTGTCATCATTGTCCAAACTATTTCCACATAAATAAGGTATAACCATTTTTGTGGACCATGGAAGAGTTGTGGCCCAAATTTTCATGTTTTAAGACTCAGAAATAATTTTGGTTTTTTTTTTTTTTTAAATTATACCCACACAATATCTTGAAATATGTTCAGTAATGCAGGATATCCTAAGCCCTTTGTTCAGCCAACTGCACCAGCAATTTTGAAGGTAGGTTCCAGGAAGTTCTGTTTTAGACAATCTAGTGTTATTTATCTACACTAAAATCTGAAAGAAAAGGTAATTCTTCTGCTACTAAACTCAGAGTTGTGAATGATTAGTGATAACATCACAGTGGAGGGTCCGTACTAGCTAGCATGATTCCTTCTGCATTGAGCAATTCTTCACTAAAGTTGTGCAGTCCTTTTCAGATTCAGAAATTCTGATGCTCTGGAGGATGTGCTATCAGAGAAAACTCCCTCCCACCACTTGTCCCTGGAGGGCGTGATTCTGGAATGGGAATCATAAAGAGAGATTACAATAAAACAGAAAGCATAAAAATGATGCCCTGAAAACAGATGATTCCTTTATTAATTACTGCTCTGGAATATCTCTGAATGATAAAGACACAATGTTTCTGGAATGATTAGTATACAGAAAATTTTAAGTCAATTAACAAATAAACTCTGGATTAATAGAAAATGTTTTCATGTTTCCATTTTTATCAATAACAGAGAAACCAAAATCTGGCCTAAATCAGTCAGTATCATCAAACTGAATGTCAAGGACTACCATTCAATAAACATATGGACACAATGATCACACGCCCACTTAGCCTGGGATCATTCTGGTATGAGACTGGTTTTCTAGTTTACAGATTTCTGATCTGGCTATAAACTGAATTCCAAAAAGCTTTCATTCCCAGCAGTCTTGGTTTTACATGATCATCTGATTTATAGACACATCTCTGTAGACTGAGTAAAATGTGTGATATCCTTGAATTTCTGTGTGAAATCAAATGTATGATTTGTGTTTTTCATGGAAGCAAAATTAGCATGGGAATATTTTCAACAAAACTTAATTAACTAAGGTTTCTGTTCATTTGCATTGGATATGTTAAAATCTCCTTGTACTGTGTGTATTGACCCTTTTGTCTCATCCTTTTTAAACACTGAAGAGAAGGTGAATCAGAAGCACCTTATGACTTAGGTCATCAAAACACTGAGCTGTAAAAGTAGGGTCTCACGTATAATTGCAATCAAGTGGCTTTGATAATAATTAAAAATGTTTTGGAAGAAATTTAATTGAAAAGTAGATGACTTAAGAACTCTGAAAGCACAGATAGAAGACATTTTGACAACAAGGGTCAGATAAAAAGACAGGCAAAATGATTTTACTTTATAACAGGAAATCCGTGGCATAATTTAAAAGGCTTTTGTGACCATTAATTAATTAATACTAACAACCTCCTAATAGACTACATCAGCAATATTACTTGCTGCTACAAAACTTCAAATACTGTAAGGTTAGGGGGCTTTAGAGAAAGTGGAAGCTAATGAATAGCACAGTATGAATTTGAACTGAGTCTCTGTTGGGCAATCCTGTTTGGAGTCCACTGGGCCAGACCAAAGTCTCTGTAGTGTGCCGGAATAGTGCTCTGTGATTACAAAAGAGCACCCTGAGGTACAGACGTCTGATAAGGAAAGATCAGCTCCAGTCTCCTTGGAAAAGTAAATGGGATGTGTAGGACCATGAAGGCATGGTGACAGATGCTGTCATTGCCTCAGAGCGTCACAGAGAGAAAGATACGATTCAGTTTCCTCTCAAAGGAGATTCATACTAAAGAAAATAAGCAATTGGCCTTTGTAAGGGTCTCTCAATCCTATCATTTTACAGATAGGAGTAATAGAGAGAGACCAAAGGATCAAAGCATTTTTATGTTTTGAACTGCAGTTTTTCAGAATAAATACAGCAATGCTTTGAAACAAATCATTTACCGGGATCATCAGAAGAAAAAGGTATCGTTTTCTTAAACGCAGATAAAATCTCTATAGAAACTTGTTAAATCAGAGAGCTTACGATCAGTGAGCTATTTACTCTTCCACCCCATATTAACCAGTAAATTTCCACTCAGGTCACTGAAGTAGCACAATGACAAAATGCCATTAAAAGTTTTGTAGGAAACAAGATTAAACTTCAGAATATTTCTAAAACTTCAAATAGTCTTAAATTTAGAAGGTATTTTTTTTGTTTGATAACTAGCAGTTTCCTACCTTGTATGATATTGAGATAGAGAGTTGTTTAGAAGAAAAGGTGAATTCTGAACTTACACTTCTACAATTGTGTTAATGGAGGGCTCAGGGAAATCACAAAATTTACCCAAGTGGTACAGCCAGAAAGGTGGGAAATAGTGTCCTTGGAAAGCGTTGGCAGTACTTCCAGTACCAGTTGCATCAGCAAGTGCTTGGCATTAGTTTGTTTTCACTGTTTCCAAAATCAGCCATCCAAGTACTATTGTAAGCAGTCAATTTCATATTTCAAGGTTAGGAAGTTTCCAGAATTTCTGTCTTTGACAGTATTATGGGTAACTGTTACAGAGCACCTTGTGAGATTGTTAGTTTGGATAATAATATCTCAACATTTCCAAAAACCAGATTTCTGCAATGTCTCACTTCAAATAAACTCCCCTCCCTGCAAGTTTTGAAGCAAAAAAAAAAAAAAAAAAAAAAAAAAAGGAGTTCTCAAACGCTAACGAAAGAAAGAAGAAAAAGAGAGAGAAAGAAAAGATAATTCATGAAGGAACACATAGTATAGTAAAGTTCTTGGTTAGAGTGAGGCAGAATAGCACTGCATTGTAGACAGATATCCCATAATCATTATCCATTCGTCTACTGGTGGACATATAAATTGCTGCTATCATGACTTAGCTATCACGAACTGTGCTGCTATAAACACGCACAGGCATATATCACTGTGATTGATGCCATTATTTTAGGAAGATACTTAAAAGGGAAATAGCAGAGTCAAATGGAATTTCTATTTTTAGTTTTTGAACAATCTCCATACTGATTTGCTTATAACTGTACTAGTTTACATTCCCACCAATAATGTAGAAGAGTTCCTTTTTCCCAGCAGCCTCTCCAGCATTCATTATTATTTGATTGCTTGACAATAGCTGTCATGGTTTATGTATGTGTCCCCCAGTTCTCATGAGTTTGCATTGTGTATTTGTGATGGTTCATTGTCTAGTGCTTGGATTGATGGTGTCAGTGTGCCACCCACATAGGGGTGGAGCCAGGATGTGATGTAATGGCAGGAAGAAGATGTGTCTGGTTCTTTTTGCTGGTTCGAGCTTGCTGTTTGCAGCCGCCATGAATGGCGGTCCAGCCATGCCTCCCTGTCTTGGAGCCAATTGAGTGTGGATTGAAACCTCCAAAAACTGTGTGAGAAATAAACCTTTCCTTTCCCAACTTTGGGCTTCAGGTATTTTGTCTCAGCCACGAGTAAAAAGTAACTAAGACAATAGCCATTCTTTCTGGAATAACATAGGGTCTCAGAGTTGAATTATATTTTCATTATGAAGTGATTTTTGTCTATTACTTACCCCCATAATAAAATAGTGGAATAACTATACCAACCTTTTTCAAAAGTCTAGAGCGTGCTGAGTTTCCTTTTCTTTCAGTTAAATTAGTTATATGTGTACATACAAGCATGCATGTGTGTGATGGGCTTACTTGTTGCAAGTATTCAGAGTGCAATTTTAGTTTCTAAAATGTTATATCTTAGTCTGTAATCATCCAGTGGTGTGGTGGTGAATGTCTGTAATTCAAGCACTCTTGAGACTGAGAGGGGAGGATTGACAAAAGTTTGAGGCAGCATGGGCTACAAAGTGAGTTCAAATCCTGCCTGAATTACAGAGTGAGATGTGGCCTCAAAAAATACATACATACATACATACATACATACATACATACAAATATATAATTACAATAGATTTCTGTTTGGATAAAACCATATAAGGATAGTGATTATTATCACTTTTGCTCTTTGTAACAATTGACATTGAATGAATGGCTTTGTATGCTTATGAATTCGTTCCTGAGAATCCCAAAGTAAGCAGTTCCTATCTTCTCAAAACAAACCATTGACTCATTAGAAATTTTCTGACAGAATCTACTTAATTGCCTTCCATTTGTTTACCCATGAGATCAGACTTTTAATTGTTAGCGTGCCTGGAATGGATGCTTCCTTGCTCTATTTCAAGGCTCATTTCCCCCATCACTGGTTAAGCCTGCATGGCTTGTGTGGGAAGAAGCACCTTTCCTCCTAATATCCTAGGGAAAAGGTTTAACACCCTTTCTGTCTTTCTCTGCCTTCTTATTCACTCAGCTGCTGCTTGAGTTTCTTAGAGCAGTGTTTTTGTTTGGAAACATCTGGCCCCACTGCATTCTGTTTATCTCTATTTCTCTAGGAAGCATGATGCTTGCAATGAGTGTCAGCTGGAAGAAGTAGTTCTCTTCAAGGGAAAATTCCACAACCTGTGTTTCCTCAACTAAAGTTTAAACCTGAAAACTCTAGAGCTCAAGGTTAGCAACCCTTCGTTAACACTTGCCTCTATGAGTGATGGATAATTTTTTGTTTTGTAAATTAAGTGGATTTTTGCGTAGGTTTTTGTTGTAGCATAACTTGATATCAAAAATAAACCTTATTCTAATCCTCTGTTCCTACGGGCTCTTGTGATTTTTGCATTATTCCTAAATTTCTATCTGTTTCTCCCCCAAGAGTCACAGTTACTTGATTTTTCTTATTTTATCTCTCCAGTATACATGCATGCATATATGGATAACTATATGATATGATATGATATGATATGATATGATATGATATGATATGATGTGATATGATATGGATGCCTACATGTAACACCTCACTTGACCTCGTTTTCCTGGATTCACTACTCTTTTGCTGTTTTTCTTCTCAGTACAAATTCCACACCTAGATTTTTCTTCCTCAACCTTAATGAGCTTACATTTTTTCCCTTACTTAGATGTTGATGCATATTAACAATAGTATTTACTACTTAACATAAGCGGCAATGTATTAGTAAATAAGAAATTGGAAAGAAATGACATTGACAATCAGGATGTCCAGCACATTATCCCACTTGGAACACAACAGTTAACACCCATAAGATTAGATCAATTTTGCATGAATACACTGGGTAATTCAAGTAAGACTTTCAAAGATAACCATGCAAAACAACAAAATTAGTTATGCTCCTATCACTTTGTTTTGAAAGCCTACATTGTTATTGCTTTGAGCTATTTATTACAATTATTTATTTGACTCTTGCTTGTTTTTCTTATACTTTGTTTTTTTCCCCCTCTAATATAGAAAGGATAGATGTACATGTATAGGATGATATATGCCTAGAACTTCACCTAAAGAGTTTATGAGAATTGGGCTGGGGATTTAGTTCAGCGGTATAAGCACCTGCCTTGCAAGCACGCGGTCGTGAGTTTGATCCCCAGAACCGATTAAAAATTTTAAAAAAAGAGTTTACAAGATTCAATTTTAGTGTATGTGATAGTATGAACAGCTACATTGAAAAAAACGAGACATCATGGTAGCCATTGCTGATTTCCTATCATTTTGTTTTGAAGTCTAATAATGCTTTTATGCTTGGTTTTAGATTGGTTTTAGTCTGTTTTCAATTATTTGATTGTAATATGTGTGTGAAGGTATGGACAGCTATTTTGAAGAAAACAAGAGACTTTATGTTAGCCATCATTGGTTTCCTACTGTCTAGTTTTAAAGACTCGGAAGACTCTCATTTTTTGTTATGAATGCTTTTATATTATTTTTATGTATTAACTTATTGTGTGTGATAACTATTTTGAAGAAAATAAGAGACATTATGGTAGCCACTGTTGATTTCCTGTTGTCTTGTTTTGAAGTCCTGCATTATTTGTGTTGTTTTACTCTGATCTGTTTTGTTCTATTTTGCTTTGCTTTGCTTTGTTTTGTTTTATTCTTTTTAAAATAAAAAGACATTATTCCAAATTATTAATAAAATATATATGAGGCAATAAATGGATCAGGATATGTGAGTGAACATCTGAAAAGGATAATAAATTAGATATTTATAATGTACTTTACACAAATGCCAAATAGATTAAACCGATGAATAATAGTAAATAGGATATGTAATAAAATACAAAACGTAAGAAATTTGTACTTTTGAATTGGAAAACAATCTAAGTAGATACAAATCTCAGGAATCATAAAACAAAACATTTTGTCAACATAATTACAAATTTTTAAAAAGTGTGCCTAGTGTATTACTGAGCTTTCCATTGCTGACAAAATACCTAACATAATCCACTTATAAGAAGGAAAAATTTATATCGACTGACACTTTAAGAGGTTTCAGATCGACACTGAACCCTATTACTTTGGGTCCATCACTTTGGGCTTGGTGAGGAACACATGGCAGAAGAAAGCTGCTTGTCTCTTGGTGGCCAGGAGGCAAAGAGACAGGAAGGCAGTAGACTCCCCAGTGGCTTAATTTCCTCCTACTGGCTTCTAAAAGTTCCACAGTCTCCCAGTAAGACCATCAGCTAGGACCAAGCATGAGGGTTTTCTTTTGTGGGATGTGGGAGGGGAGTACATTTAAGATCCAAACTGTAACATATAGAGAAGGTTCTTAATTGAAAGTAATCAAGTCAATATTTTTCAGACTGAAAATATATAACCTCCTCTTAACCTCAGTTCTAGGACCAATTCCATAGGTACCTTGGCATGTATAAGAAAAGACATTTTAAAAGGACATTTTTTGCCATGATTTAAATATGATATATTTATTGGAGGATATCTTTCCTTACCATGAAGGAATGATTTGTTTTTTGGTATATGGCTGAAGATAAATATATCAGGGTTATTTTTTTTATTTTAAAGAGGTTAAAAGAAAACAAGAAAATAAAAACAAAACAAAGTAATAAAAAGATATAGAATTAGCTGGTCAATGTATCGCATATTACCTTCAAAATAGTTGCTTAGATTACAATATACAGGCATGCAAACAGACCAAATAATATAAGTACTCATAGTTTTTTCTTTCCATTAACTAATAGGATCAATCGTATAATTGTCATAGCCAATATATGTGTATTTTTTCCTTCCTTCTTTTCTCTTTTATCCCCATCCCAATTGTTCTTTACTTTTGAACAGTTTCTTTCCCTTTTACAATCTCTATTGTACCTTTTGGATCTATTTTACTCTTTTAATTTCTTACAAAAAGGAAACAATATGTTGTTTACACATGAGAGTCTGATTTATTTTATTTATGAATATAGTCTCTAGTTCCATCCATTTACCTATAAAAGCCCTGAATTTATCTTCCTTTATAGCTAAATAGTACTCAGTTGTACAAAAATATCATATCCTTTAGTCAGTGGGCATTTGAGTTGCTTACAAGATTCAGTTATTACAAATTATGCTGCTGTAAATGTATGTGTACATATACAACTATGGTATAATGTTTTTAATTCTTCTATGAAAATACCCAGAAGGGGAATAACTGAGTCAAATGGGACCCCTAATCCTAGTTTTCTGAGGAATCTCCACATTGATTTCCACAAAGGCTGCCCCAGTCTACATTATCATCAACAATGGAGAAGTGTTCCTTTTATCCTGCAGCCCCATCAGCATTGTTATTTTTTAATTTCTAAGTCATAACCATTCTTTCTGGAGTGAGTTGAAACCCCAGTGTTGTTTTAATTTGCATTCCTCAAATGACCAATGACAATGAATGGTTTTTCATATATTTATTTTCCATTTGTATTTCTTCCTCTGAGAAGTATGTATTCATCTCAGATGCCCATTTTTGGATTGGCTCTTTGAATTTAGCTGGCCTGATTTTTTTTTAAATTCTTCATGTATTCTAGATAGAAGTCCTTTGTCTGAGACAGTTGACTAAGATATTTATCCCAACTTGTGGGATTTCTTTTCATTCTGTGATGATTTCTTTTGGCTTGCACAAACTTTTTAATAAGATGAGATCTCAGATGATGATTCTTTGAAGTATTTCCTGTGCAGTTTGGGTTTTGTTCATGAACTCCCCACCTACCCCTGTGTCTTTATGTTTTCCACCTACTTTGTCTGGCAGCAGACTTAGTAGTGTTTCCATTTTAGTATTTAGATTCTTGATCCATTTTGACTTTAGTGCATAGTGATAGACAAGGGTCTAGTTTTAATCTTTGCATGGAGAAAGCCGATTTTTCCAGCACGTTTATTGAAAAGGCTATATCTTTCTTCCAGTGAACATATTTGGCCCCTTTGTCAAAGATACGATGGCTGAGTGTCTTTGTAGCTGTAACTATAGTTGTAGCTGCAGCTTCTGTTCTGTTCCATTGATCCTCAGATCTGTTTTGTTGCCAAAACAGTACTGATTTTATTACAGCAGCTTTGTAGTATAATTTCAAGTCAGGGATTCTGATGCCTCTTGGCTTGCCTTGTTGCCCAGGATTGCCTTTGCTATTCTAAGTCTCTTCTGGTTCCAAAAGAATTTTAGGAATATTTTTGCTCCATCTGTGAGGTATGCTAATGGTATTTTGATTGGAACTCCATTAAATCTGTATAACAATTTTGGGAGTATGGCCGTTTTCACGATGTTTATTATTCCTAACTATGAACAAGTAATATCTTTCCATTTTCTGAAGTATTCTTCAATTTCTTTTTCAGAGTACTGTAACTTTTAATGTATAAATCTTTTACTTTATTTGTTAGATGGATTCCTAAGTATTTCATTTTTTATGCTATTGTGAAGTATGTGGTTTCCCTAATTTCTTTCTCAATGAGTTTGTTGTTTGTGTACAAGAATGTCCTGATTTTTGAGTGCTGACTTTGTATCCAGTTATGCTACTGAATTTGGTTATTATATCTAGAAATCTTTTCATGGAGTTTTTGAGGTGTTCTGTGTAGGTACGTCATCTGCAAATAATAATAGTTTAACTTCTTCCTTGCCTATTCTTATTCCTTTTATTTCTCTTTCTTGTCTGATTGCTCTGGCTAACATTTCCAGAATTATATTGAATAGGAGTGGTTGATGGTGAGCATTCTTGTCTTGCAACTAATTTTAAGTTGAAAGGGTTCATATTTTGTCCATTTAGTACAATGTTGGCTGTTCGTTTGTAATAAATGATTTTTTAATTAAATTGAAGTAAAGACTTCTGATTTCCTGTCAGGTTTTTATCATAATATAGCAGTTTTTAAAATGAAGCAGCTGCATTTATTAACAGAGTTCTCCACATACAATTTTCAGGATAAGTATTGGATAATTTATTAAATAGGTGAAGTGCAGAACTTGTAAATCAGGTAAAGAACAATAAGTATTTAATGTTTCTTCTCATCGCTCAATAGTAAATATATTCATAATCCTAATTCTCTCTCTCTCTCTCTCTCTCTCTCTCACTCTCTCTCTCTGTAGCGGAAATTGAACTCATGACTTCTCACTCACAAGCAGGTGCTGTGCCACTGAACTATATCCTGGGCTCCTAGAATCTTAACCATCTCACAATCTGCACTGCTGCTCCATAATCTAAAAATCTTTTTCCTCGCCTGAACTATTGCAATGCCCTCTTCAGCTTCCCTTTCCCTGTTATTCCAACTGCAAGCCACCCATTTTCCTTGTAGAACCCACAGTGAGTCACCACTATGCACACATATATTGAAGTAGCACATGGTACCCCATAAATATGTACAATTTTTCCATTAATAAATGTCATTTAAAATAAATTTTTAATTTCAATAATAATCAATTTTTAATTTCAATAATTTTAGAATACTATACTTGTACAATGAAGCCTTCCAAAGGGCCCCAACACATTCAAAATGTAACCAAGGGACTTTTTATGGCACATGAGTCCTTATATGATCTACTTCCTGGAAACTTTTTCTTCTCCTCATCTCCACTATTTTCCTCTCACTATCATCTTTGAAATCACAATTGCTCCTTTCCTGTCTGATTAACATATCAAATGAGAGACTCTGTGCTTGCTCTTCTCTCTGCATGTCTTATTCCCCTTTCTTCCCTCAAGACTCTGGCCAAATGCCACTTGTCAGGGAAGAGTTACCAGTCCACAGTTCCATCACTCTCAAGGCCGCTTACCTACTTTTGGACATAACCATTCATCATTTGACATACTACTTTTTTTGTCTGTCTCTCTCCAAAGTAATCTCCATCTTTTTTACTTATTACGTCTAAAACTGTTTATTACATCTAAAACTGTGCTTGATGCTCAGTGTAAAGCTCCATGTTTCAATTATAAGTGCCTATATAATAATATAATATAATGCATTTAGTGAATATTATCACACATTTAGTTATTGCAGTATATTATAAAAACATATTTTGAACACATATCAATGGTTACATAGGAAAATTAAGTGTGAATATTAACAGGAAGCACTTGATTCAATAGGTAACTATAAGAATAATTACTAAACATTTGCTTTCCCTGTACCATCTGATGTTCACAGCTATAGAGACAGGTATGATTAATATTTTTTCTTATAAATGAGGAAAGGTTGCCAGAGGTTAATGTTACTGGCCTTTGCTCAAACAGAAATTATGTGGCAAGGAAATAGCAGGCGAGATTTACTATGCTTTCAAGGTGATCCTCACTCTGCATGAATACTTTTCAGTTGCCGTGTGAATTAATTCCACAAGAACCCGCTGAAGCGTCTATTGCTCTGATGTTGTGAATGGAAACTGAGACTTAGGCTAAGTAACAGAATTAGCTATGTGAGGATCCAAATGTGGGCAATCTGCATGCTCACACTAGTGATTCTGCTGCTTCCCATGAGCCTCCGCACTCTTTCCTCTGCTCTTGTCTTTGCTGTGTCCACCACACATGCCTAAAGGAGTCTAGCCCAGGGTCTTTGAAGATGTTCAGAATGCACACTTGAGTGGAAAAAAAGATATGCAACTCAACATGTGACGGGGGGAAATGGATATCACATTGCTTGTCTTTCAACATTAAAGGTTACTGCCCTTAAATAGATTTTTTCAAATATGTATAGAGTTCAAGGCTCCATGGAAACTATTATGTATTCAAGTATTTGATGTGGCAGAATCATTGCCTCTATGAATACATTTGAAAAAAATCCTTTGGAACCCACTGTTTCTTTTTTACATTTAGAAACTCAGCACTAGGCAATTTAGTCAAAATGATTGTATAATATACTGTATAATTAATATAGATCTGTGAGCTGAACTATTTTAAAACCATGCTGTAAAAATAGTATATCATTACAGTCAGGTCAGATCAGTACTATCATTCCTTGCATTTGTCTGTTTACAGTGTTGAAAGAAGGGTGGAAAGACTGGATTTTCTATATTATGTTAATGAGGCTTTCTGGACTACAATTACTCCCTTACAGAGATTTATTTATTTATTTATTGTAAAGGTGATAAATTACTAAACATATGCTTGTGACTCAAGTTGTTTGGTGAAAAGGATGAAACTGATGAGTCCAGATGGCCCTTTGGAATCAAGATAGAAGCCCAAGATGGTTCCAATTCTAATTAGGTTGACTAATAAGATGTATGTACTGAAGAGGTAGATATAGGAACCTTTGCAAAAACCACTTTCATTCACCAACACAAACTGCATGACTGTATGGGGGATCATGTCTTATAAATCAGATACTTAGTGATGAATGAGATAGCCCTGGCCCACAAAGGATTTAAGTTCTATTTTACTCCAGGAATTCTAAATATTGATGCTTACTTTAACGATGTTTCCATAAATTCTAGATCATTTTCTAGATCAATTCTATATCACATCTCCTAAGACTACCAATAAAGATTAGACTATGTAAATATATACAGATCCTAATATCCTGAAAGCATTATTTTCAGAACACAAGAATCTGTCTTGGAGAGAGTATGATTAGCTGTGATAATGCTAATTTTTGTTAAGTAAAATTTTATTTCCTAGATGCTTAAAACCTATCTTCCCAAATGTGTAGTTTGGTGTTAATTATGAAGTCCTAAATATAAGTCAAATGAAAAAGAACACTCATTTCAAAGCAGTTATAATCCTGTAAAGATGATGTTTTATGACCTGTGGAGACTCACAAAACAGAATGCTTAAATTTATAGACCTTATATATGAATCAAATGAATCTTCACTTAAATATAAACTTTGGAATTTTCTCGATTTCAGGATCATTGTTAATGATGCTTTATAAATTATTTTAGATGAGTCAAGCTATAGTAGCAAAAATGATTAATTCAATCCTTTAAATTTTAACATTGGTAATTCAAAATTATCCATCAAGCATTATTTTTGATGAGAATTCAATAAAGCCAAAGACCATTTATATTTTTTTTGTCTTTGTAAATTATCTTTAAACTCAATGGGTTGATAAGGGTCAAGTTCTCTCCTTTTTGCTAATCTTGCCCTCCAAAGTGAATCAGAGGGCATTAAACCTACCTCACTGTTAAAACAAAAGCCATGAGAAATCATTGTATTTATTTTTATTCACAAATAACCTTATAACAGTTTTACAAGCTGCAAGAAACTAAGTTGAGGATATTTGGGCTGCAAATCCAAAAAACTAGTTCTAGTTTTAAAGAGTATGAAAGTATTTCTCAGATGTCTGCCCCTCAAGTACTCACACAAAGAAACATGAAGTCTTCTAGTTTGAAGAAGAGCTTACCCCATTGATGTCTTGGAAAATGGCTTGATTTCCTAAAGCTTTCTCACTGATCAAAGTAAAACAAAAGATAGATAATAAGAATTAGGAAAATAGATTTTTCCTCAAATGGGAGTAGGATTAAAGGATGGAAGGAAAGAGAAAGAGGAGTGAAAGAAGATGGAAAAAAAAGAATTCAGATGAACTGCCCTCATGTAATGTAATTATTATGCAAAGCAAACATATAGTTATAAAAAAGGTGAACAAATTAAAAACATAATTTAGTCATCATATGTAACTGATTTTGGTTGTTAGAGAAAATGTTTCTTTTGTATGATAGTCTTTAAAGTCAAGAAAAACAAACAGAAAACTTCCTTACTCTTTTTCTTCTTTCAGAACCCAAGTCCTTTATGTTACTAAAAATAAAGCAAAAGATTAAAAAATCAAAGTGATTAATTTTGCTCTAATCACGTGTTTTTAAATTCCTAAACATTTCATACTGAATGATGCCATAATATTTAATGACAATCAAGGCCTTTAAAGGCAGGCCGTCATTAACCTTTTGTATGAGACGTTAGTAAGGATAGTGGCATAGTTTGAATTGATAATATTGTGTGCCTCAAAGATCTCGTGTGCTCATAGGAGAGCTTCTGGCGGGTGATGAGTCGGGCTTACTTCCTGTTTGGAGGCAAGGACTGTTCACTGGGATCATGGCCTTGAAGATGGTATCTCTATTCCTTGCTCTTCCCTTCCCTGGCTGCTTCATGGCTTCCTGGACACCAGCCACTGTTCTTCTGCTATGCCCTTTTGCCATGCCCTTTCTTCTGTAGAACTGAAGTGTGTTTTCTTAAGAAGCCCTTTACAACTTTTACTAAGTGGTTTTACTAATAGGTTTTATTATCAGACTACTATAATGACTAATGTATAATTATTAGATGTTATACATATTTACAGGAACAGTTACACCTCAAGTTACCAATCCCCTAAAACTTTAATCACTTTTATCATTTGCTTTCATCAGAAATCTCTACAGGGAGGTTTGTAATAATAGTACTTGAGTACTTTTCTAAGTGATAGTTTTAGTTATTAAAAAAAAAGCAAAAGAATTTCTTCTCACTGATATTGGAAACATCTAAATTTTAATGTATTTTGAATACCATCAACAGTTAAAAATATCCGGAGTACTTAAACAGGTCAATGATATAATGGTAATATTTATACTCACTTGGAAGTTTGAAAAATATTACTGATTCACTAAAAGGAAGAAAGAAGAAAGCAAAAGTAACTGCACATAATTCTGAATAGCCGGGAAAATGTTATTTTGGATTTCTTTGTCTCTCTGGGTCTCCTAGCAATGATTATTTTCATGCCCAGAAACACAGGTGAAATAAACTGCGATGTGACATCTGAGCAATTATTTGTTTTTTCTTTATAAATCCAGATTTATTGTAATTAGAATAATAGGAAAGGCTCCCTGGTAAGCAGTGGCAGTGTGGCAGACTGTGGCCCTTCCAGGGGGAGAACCACCAGCAGCTCCTGAGATCCCCGCCATGTTGGAACTTAGGACACTGGGAAGCCAAGCAAGCACCTCCCTTCCCTGGTAAGCAGTGGCAGTGTGGCAGACTGCTGCCCTTCCAGGGGAGAGCCACCAACAGCCCCTGGCGCCATGTTGGAACTTAGGACGCTGTGAAACCAAACAACCAGCCTGCCTCCTTGCTAAGCAATAGTGAACCTACTGATGCACGGCCTAGAGTCTAACATCCTACTTCCCCTACCCTCGTTCTCCTGTCCCCGCCATTAGAAAATAGGAACCAGAAACCTGAGCATCTCCTGGGAGGCTGACCATAGCAAATAAGGGGGATTTCTTTCTACCATCTGTTTGAAGGCAAATATTTTTATTACTGTTTTGCTCTATTCTGATTAATGGTACTGCTCTATTCAATATTCTGTTTTGATAAGTTCTATAATATTCTGTATTTCATCTCATTTTGATATACATGATTGAAAGAACAACTATTACAAAGATAATGAAATATACTGTGATACCTATTACTGTTATCCTGGTAACCTGCTGTGAAGTTCTGTACCAATTTCACTGTACGATCTTAGTTGGCTTTATTCTGTCTTATTCTGTTGTATTTTACCACTTTCAAAATAAAATTTAAAAAAAAGAATAATGAGAAAGGAAACAAGGTTAAAGTTTCTTTCCTGTAATAATAATGGAAACACTCTTCAAACATATGGAAGCACAGCAAAGAACACATGATCTTCTAGATATACAAGGAATGCAAGACTCCCATGCTTTCTTATATCAAATTACTGCTAAACTGGCACAAGTACCTGGAATTTCTTTGGATAGTGATTTTGATGTGCTGTGGATCAATGGGTGTTTAAAGTTCTGGATGTTTAAAGCTGCATATATCCCAAGTTGTTTCTCAACGTCACAAATAATACAATTTCATAAACTGTAATATGTAAAAAAGACAAGACAAAGAAACAGTGCTGAAGAAAAAGCAGGAGATTTGCCTCTAATCCAAGGACCTGTATAGCCAGATAAAGCTTGCTTCCAAGACTCTTCTGACACTGAACAGCTATGTCTTCTTGTGTTGTTATCTAAAATGTCTGTTCTTTCTTCATGAACACTGAGCTAATGGTTAATACCTCATAAAAAATTTGACGAATGAGTTTCTTTTTCATTATATAAAAAAGCATGTTTTTCTTCAGTTTGCAATATCTACCAGATGGTTAAAACATGGCTTTTATTATCTTCTGCTTTTTGCAAACACTACTGAAGACAACCAAACCTCAATTTATGTAAATAGTACTCACAATCATACCCTGTTGATCTCCCATAAAAATGCCCTATGTTTTTGTCTGTCTTCCATGACTCATGTAGCCTATGTGTTGTAAATTTACAGCCAGACCCATGGTATTTCCTCCACAACTCGTAATTCTTCCTTCCCATTCCTCTCAAATCCTAATAATGTGTCTCTGCCATGCTCTCTAATCCCTAGGATCTCCTGTCATCCTTTCCTCTCCCTAATTCCTCATATTTCACAGTTCCCTGATGCTTATAAATTTGCCTTATATAATATTATATCTGTGAAATAATGCTATTTTGTTCTCTAATTGTATATTTGTATATTAGTTGGTATTCCTGATACTATTATTTGGATCTTGAATGCTCCTCAAAGAGCCCTGTGATAAAAGCTTTCTCCCCAGCTGGAACCATTGGAAAGTAGTGGAATTTAAGAGATGGGCATTAGGTAATTGGGAGTGTGTTTCTGCAGAAGATGGGGACTCTGGTCTTGTCATTTTCTTTTTAGCTTCCTGGCCTTGAGGTAAACTGTTTGCCCATCTTTGAGTACCTTACCTTAGACATCCAGCACCTCACCCACTCATGAAAAAACTGGGACCCAAGATAAATCTATCCTCTATCGCATGTGTTTTGTTATAGTGCTGGAAAGCTCACACACCTAGTGATAGCCAATTTGCCCCAAAACTGTTTTTTCTGTTTACATTATTGAGGTTAATGTGAAAAGAAAAACTCCTATCCTCAGAGATATGACTATAAATTAGGAAAAATTACAGAAGTAAAAGGCATAGATTCCAGCAAAAATGAACATATGTAATTCACATTCTGTGCTACATACTAACTAGATGAGAAAGTAAAGACAGAACTTGTTTTGCAAACAACAATTTACTGTGATGAATGGCAATGATGCATCTAAGTGTAACGAAGGAACCATGGCAATAACAGTAATAGAAGAATCACTAGAAGAAATGGAAGTGTTCTTTTTAAAAAGCAAAGATCAGCAACGTTTTGAATGGAAAAGAAAAACTCCAAAAAGAATAATATTTACAAAATGTTTCAAAATATCTAAGAAAATATGAATGATGTATGGTAGGAAACAGATGGGTTAAGAAAAATTCTAACATTTTACGTTCTTTGACAAATTAGTGGATTAAACATACACACAAAATAGAATATCATTCATCCTTAAAGAAAAAAACTGTCACTTACTACAACATGAATATGTTGTAAGTGAGTTAAGCCATTTGCAAAGAAACATGCAATATGATTCCATTTCTATGTGTATTAATTAGTCAAATTCATGGAGACAGAAAATAGAATGATTACGAGATTTTCAAGAATGCTTAAAGGATAAGGGGAGTGGTGTTTAACAGAGGTAGAGTTTCTACTTCTGTGCAATGAAAACATTCTGGAGATATATTCCATAGCAATAGCAATGTGAATAACTAAATAGGTATATATTTTTCTCACATACTAATGAGTAACTAATGTTAACTAATATTAGCAAATATATATTATATATATATATATACATGTACACACACACAGAAAGTCAAAGTTTTGTTTTTTTTGTTTTTTTTTTTTTTTGGGGGGGGGGCGGTTTGTCTTTTTCGTTTTTATCGGTACCAGGGATCGAACTCACGACTGCCTGCTTGCAAGGCAGGCGCTTATGCCGCTGAGCTAAATCCCCAGCCCCAAAAGTCAAAGTTTTGATCTTTTCCCCAAGGTCCAGTGCTACCAAAGTGATAATTGTTCTTGCCAGTTCCTCCTTTGCATACTTAATAATAACTTCTCTGACTTAACTAGTCCTTGAGTTTTCCTAGTACACACCTGCCTTTACAATCATGGTACTGAATGTTCTTCTCTTCTTATTTTTATTAATTGTTCCCTACTTCAAGTCCTAGTCAACAGTGACTGCTTCAGAAAGTCCTTTATTCTTTGCAATTTACCTGGGTTATTGCTTTGTGGTATTAGTACCACGTAACACAACAATTTGTTTACTTTCCTTTTTTTCTATTATATGCAAATGACATTAAAGTAGGGGTTTTGCTAGTTTTATTGACAGTGCATTGTTCAAAACCAAATTTTGCAGCACTGCTTGATATGTGTCCACAAATAATCTTGTTCTTTATATACCAATCTCTACCCTACTTTCCAAATCCTATTAGAATAAAGGAGACAGACCATTTAATTCTAAAAAAGGAAAATAAGGTTTAACCTCAGGGAAATTACCAACCACTACTTCCATTAGCAAGAAAGAACAGGATTGAAAATCATGTTTGAAGTTAGATTATGATGAAACTGTAAGATTTGAACTGTGTTATGTATAATCTAGTAAGGATATACTGGGCGAACAAAAGACCTATGGGAGGCTACATGTTTATTTCACAATTTCCAATATTTTCTCTTATACATAAACCTACTGTGAAGGCACAAATTGGTCCTCAGTATTTAAAATTTGACATTATGGGATGTAGCTCAGTGGTGGAGCACTAATTGCACACCATGCGTGAGGCCCTGGGTTTAATCTTCAGTTCCACCACCAAAACTAAATAAATAAAGTTAACATTAGCATATGCATTCCAATAAACTTTAAAATTCAAGACAGAGAGAGAGAGAGAGAGAGAGAGAGAGAGAGAGAGAGAGATCTTGTAGTTGAGTATTTTTTAATGTATTTGATAAGAATAAGTATTTGCCTTTGCTTTTGGAGTTAGGTAGGTTCAATTCACTTGGCAAATCTCTTTCATGTTTTCAGTTCTTAGCTCAAGACACAATACCCTCCACAGATGGTAGGTGTCATTTGATCCTGGCCTTTTCTAGCAAATTTGTGTATGTCAGCAAATGAGCCCCAAACAACTCGAGGTTTCAAATGCAAAACATTTGTAAATTGCACTGATTCATAATCAGAACAACATAATAAACTACAATCTAGTCATTCTCAGTGGGCCTTATTCAGCAGAAAAACCCATAGAATGGAAGCCAAGAGAGGATGTTGAGTTTGGCTCTTCCAATATTGAGATTTTGGATACTCAATTACCTGCCTGTGGAAAATATTGGAATGATAGCCTTGGAGAATAAAATCTCTCATCATTTCAGAGCATGGAATAAAAGTCCAGATTTGTCTATTACCACAAAGATCCACTAAGAAACCTAATTTCCAGGAATCTCTATTTCCCAACTTGAAAAAAACACTTTCAGAGTCAAGAAGTCATATCTTCTGAAATTCATCCCTTCACCCCAGCTGGTTCACTTAATGTCAGTTATTTTTCATATAGTTGTATTAACCAAGAGAAGTATTTATAGTGTGGAAGAGATTGTATATAAAGGCAGAAAATTTTTACTTTTAATTACAATATTTTTTTCATATTCTGAAAGAAGACATTGTGATCCAGAGCCAAGATGGTTTTTAAAGAATTTGTTATGACTTGATTCTAGCATTAAGATAAAATTTGAAAGGGAAAAGAGAAACAATCATGTAGTTGTAATATCTACCTACTTGTCTATCTATCTGTCATCTGTCTGGCTAGCTACGTATTATATATCTCTCTATAATGTATCATCTGACTAGTTTTTCTGTCCTCCTCCCTGCTTGTGAAGGATTACATTGTGCTTATTCACACTCAATGAACAGAAAACCTCCAAGCACAAGATGTTTTCGTCACTAAATACCATTCAAGTGACGAAAACATCTTGTGCTTGGAGGTTAATGGTGTTTAGGCTTTACCTATTTCAAATTTTATTTATCACTAGTAGTTGTAGGAACAGCTTCGCTCTCTTCTAGTGAAAACCGTCCATAATTTATTGCGGCAAGTATAGCCAAGAAAAAGTTTTCGTAATCTAAGCTCTGAAGCTTACACATGTATTTTTCTATGTCCAAAAATAATCTAATAAAATAAGGTCAGAATAAGTGGTTACCAAGCAGTTTACAAAATCAAAGACACCCAACTTTCCAATTTATGGAAAGAGAGACATTACATATGAAAATATATTCTATTGTTAAGCAAACACACTCTATTGGGAACCAGTCAACAAAAAATTTGGTTAGCTTATCTCACTTGTGCCTAGCAAAATTTGAGCTGCAGCATATTGAAGAAGAAAGCTAAGTTAATGACTTTGATATATAAGTGGAAAGTAAGCCATAAGCACAAAAAAGAAAAGAAATTAAGTTCCCAAAAAGCTGTTTCTAAATTTAAGAAGTCTGATATACATTTAAATCCTAGGTAGAGTAGCTACAGTTGGGAAGGATGGTTAGCTGTCCAAAGTTCCAAAATGACACACAAAAAGGAAACTTACTCAATTAAGACTAGGTTTGACTGTAATAGACACAAATACTGTGGCTAAAAGAAATAGTTATGTTTCTTCTTACTTAAAAGAAGCCTAAAAGTGAGCAGATTACAGCTAATATGGCAACCTCATGTTGTCATCAAGGACTCTAATTGCTATCTTGCTGTGTCACTATTCTAATATGAAGCCTTCTATTTGTCATATGTCAACTGACTCCTGGAGCCAAGTGTGGTAGTGCACACCTGTAATTCCAACATGTGGAAGACTGAGGCAGGAGGATCACCATGAGTTCGAGGCCAGTCTGGGCTGCATAAAGAGTTCAAGGCCAGCCTGAACTGCAAAGTGAGATCCTTTCTCAAATCAAACAAACAAACTAACTAACTAACTGACTACTAGAGCTCCTACCACCACTTTAGCCAGATGAAGAACCAAAGAGCAAAAAATACCCTCCGCCCAAGTAGTTCACATCCAGTTACACCTTCTTAGATTCTGTCACAATTCAGTGTTCCCAGTATGGTTAGCAACACTTATATGGTCACAGCTAGTTATACGAGGACCTGGGAAATGTCATATTTTGTTTGTTCATTCACCATTTGCTACTTAATTCCAGGTGGCAGTAAGTCCAGATGAAACTAAAACTTCCAATATTGTGGTAGAAAAAGGAAACTGATTCTGTTTCTAACTGGAAGTTTCTTCCCTGCAGCTTTATGGAGATAAGACCACCAAAAGAGGGGGTGAATGGGTTTGACTTTTATGTTAGGAATGGGCAGAGAATTAGAGAATGGGCTGAACGATGTAATGCCTGAAAGTTGTGTCCACTGAGGAACACAGATCATTGTCCCTTCCCACCTTAATGACAACAGGAAGCATAACTAGCTCTATTCTATTCTGTTTTATGACAACCGTAGTGCGTTACTATGCCAAGTTCCTGGCTAACTGATAACTAGTCAGATAATAGCATAGGTATTACTTTCTCTACTTTACAGAGATAGAAGGAAGTGGTAACATTCCTACCAATTCCCTACAGTAAATGTAACCATTATGTACTCAAACATATACTAATAAAAGTAATCAAAAATTAAAGAAATAAAAATAAAGATATAATAAAGAAACTCATGGTAAAGAATGAGATTTTTGTCTGCAGGTCTGGGAACAATCATGATTTTAACACTTCCTTCTCTGTAAAGCAGAGAAAGTAATACCCATGCTATTATCTGACTGGTTAATTTATCAGCAGAACTAAGTATGCCACCTGGAATTAAATAGCAAACAATGAATAAACAAACAAAAAATGATATTTCTCAGATCCTCTTATAGCTAGCTGTGATCAAACAAGTGACATTATAGATTCTTTGTCCATACCTCTGGATTACAGTTTTTTGTCTTTCTCTCTCTCTCTTCCTCTGATGTGATATAGTTAGATACATACATAGATAGATATATACCCAGATAGAGAGATACATACATATATGTATACAGATTTTTATGTAAAATAAACCATGCAATAACTGAAGTTATATGTTTGAGTTACTTCACTTAACATTATGGCCTCAACATACATCCATTTTCCTACAGATGACTCAAGTTTATCCTTCTTTGTGGCATAGTACAATTCTATTGTTTATTAATACCGCATTTTCTTTATCCTTTCATCTGTTGATGGACATAAAGGCTACCTCCAAGAACTAGATATTATGAATCATGCTGCTATAAACATGGGTACACATACAATGTGTATAAATGTCTTTAACTAGTCTGGAAGTCTTTAATTAGAAGGACTATTATTACTATTACTTCTTCAATTTCATTGACTGATATTGACTTACTCAGGATTTTTATATCTTCTTGGCTTTTATCTTTAATAGTGCCAACACTCTAGTGTGTGGATAAGTCTTATATTTAGGACATGAAATTTAAGGTGACAATTCACTAGTCAAGATGAATAATAATTTACCTAATATTTTAAATATGTATTAACATAAAAATCCATTATGAAATTTTTAAAGGAAAATGTAAAGTATTGAGGTATAAAATAAATGTTCTCTCTATATCTTTTGATTTTGTGACAACAGACAAAAGAAAGATTGATCCCAGTATTTTATATTTGCATATCATCTAGACCAGGCCTTCTCAGTAAAACCTATATTGATATTTTAAGCTGGATAATTCTCCCTCATGTGTAGAAAGAGGGTTATCTTTTGCATTATGCAATGTTTAGTAGTATCTTTAGATTGTATTTATGGAATGTCAGAAGCACCCCCTTCAGTTGTGACAACTAACAGTGTTTTCAGACATTGACAACTGTCTTGTAAGTCACCTGGTTGACAATTACTAACCTAGATGCATTTTCTTTCTTTCTTTCTTTCTTTCTTTCTTTCTTTCTTTCTTTCTTTCTTTCTTTCTATTTCTTTCTTTATCTCTCTCTCTCTCTCTCTTTCTTTCCTTTTCTTTTTCTTTTTCTTTGGATAATTAAAAATAATTTTAAGTCTCTTTAATAAAAACTACACAATGTTTGCATCACAGAACTGTGGTAAATGAGTTTATTAGTGTTAGGTTTACCTGCATGAGCACACCAAGCCTATATAATGAATTCATCCTTTGATCAATGCAATTTAAATGGTCTTCTCTAACCTAGTGGCTTGTTATTTGAGGAGCACAGAGGAGCTCAGGTGAGTTGAAGCTATCATTTCTCACACCGTTATTTCCCCACTGACCAGCAGTTAACTTTTACATCTTACCTTAAAAATCCTTGTTACTCATAGCACAGACCGCATATCCTGCTTAAATAAACAAATGAAGTATACAAGAAGAAGGAGAAAGGAGGAGAGGGGGAGGCAGAGGAAGGGAAAGCAAGGGATGAGGCATGGATGAAGCATGAAGAGCCCAAGATCATTTCAACTGGAGTCACAGGAAAGATCTGTATGAGATTTAACTTCTTGGTATTTCTTTAAATCCATACTTTTCCTTTTCTTACCTGAAATATGTTGGTGAAGGCAGTCATTTCTCTATAAAGTTTCTTCAGTATTTCAAGTCTCTCAATGGGTTCCATGGAGATTAACTGAGATAAAAGGATCTGCAATTGTGTTAGATACAGACAGGCAGTATATGTATTAGTTTCCATTATCTCTTCCTGTTTATGTTCAGATGATTTCTTTCCTCTCTGTGTTCAGAATACCTTTAATATGCTCCTACAGGCTCAAAATACAGAACAATTTACTTTTTATTCAAGATTTCATTGCAACAAAATTATGTAGGTGATCCATGAAGTTGGTTTTGAGTCTATTTGAGCCTAATGTTACTATATAGCTCACTAGTTTCTAACCAAATACAACTGTCCTATTCTCTTCACCACCATAATAAGGAGACTTCCTCCAAAAAAGATTACACTATGTTTCTAAAAACTTGGCAAGATAGAGGAAACCCTCTCGATATTAGTGGTCACATTTTCAAAACACTGGGGTAAAAAGTGTTTCTCAATATTAGTGACCACATTTGTTTGCAAACTATTCCATTCCTAGCTTAGATAACTGACAATGAATTTTTACTGTTTCATTATACAAAATTAAAATGCCAATTAAATATAAATTACAAATTTATGTGTGATGTTTTCCACAGTGAATGTTTTTCTGATTAATTTTTCTTTTTTCTTTTACTGAGATACCATTGAGAAATCTTATGTGCTCTGCAGAAACATTCAGAAATATTCCTGTCTGTAGTCCATTCTTTTGTAGTTCTTGTTTTCACAATTTTCATTTAATGCTGTTTATTGTAAACTAAATTTATTCAGCAATGTCTATCAATATACTTTTCACTTCTTGATCTCAACTCTTCTTTTGAACTAAAGGGAGTAAAACTGCAACTTTTTTATTTAATGCTGGCTTTTCTGAAGCTAAAAATGATACATTTAAAATATACTATTTCAGTGAATAAAGAGACTTTATAGAATAGCTAAAGCATATAGCAGTTGAAATACCATCTCATCAAACATTCATTGTCCATTTAAATAACCTGTCAAATGCCTTTCATTGAACTCAAATTATTTGCAAACATTGAATTTTTATCCAAAGAAGCTATAAATAACATGATCAATTTCCTTGAATAGACAATGCATTTAATGAATCTGAAAAGTATATACAAGCTTTTTGATTGGGTTTATGCTTCATAAGAGAAAGAGAGAATAAAATGCAACCTCAGAAAATACTCCCCCAGGACAATCTAAGGAATTTCATTAACAGAATCAAAATGAACACTGCAGTGAGTAATGCAAAACCCAAAAGACAAGAAAGGTAGTGTTATTGCTTGCTGGAAGTTGGGCAATCAGCCAAGCAGACAGTAAGATGGAATTAAGCACTAAAGATTATCAGGAAGTGCTGTTGGAATTAATACCTGTGAAAGAGAAAGGCAGAGAAGGGAAGCAAGCAGGATTTGCAGGGAAAGATTTGGGGCTATGATGCGCCTTACCCAAGTGGGAGTTTTGCATTAAAAATGGTCCTTGAAAGTCTTTAAGAATTCAGTGAGGAGGCTGAGCCTTGATATCTGTTGTAGTTAGGGGTTGTGCAGAGAACAATTAGAATCAGGACATGGAGTTTATAATATTGTTTTATGATGATCACCTAGAGTTAACACAAGAAAATGCAGGAAATCTATCCGCAACACCAAAGACATAGAATATTTAGTCAAGGGCCTAAATCCCACAGCAATGTCCCACATGAGTTCAGATGAAAACCCAGAGCTCATGACAATAGCTCCCATGAGTCCAACTGGAGGTCCAGAGCCCACAGAAGGACTCACACCAGTCTCTTTTATGGATCTGTGCTTGGAAGGCCCAAAGGTCAACGGTGGAAGCCAGGAAGTGTTTGCCAGCGGGGTGAAGCAGCTGTGCTGGTAGGTTGAGGTTCTTTGCTAGAGCCAAGAAGTCACACTCACAATAAAGACCCAAGCTGTCCTGAAAAGCACCACAGCCATCCTCAGTGACACGAAGGCCATGAGTTACTCCTCTGACAAGCACAGTCGTGTACATGCCAGGACACCAGCATGACGAGTTCATCCTTGAGACCAAGTGGAACATGTCTTCCTCTCTGGAGACAGGAAGCAATGCTTGATGTGAGGACCAGAGCTTCTCCAGGAGAACCAATGGCTCAAACAGCAACTCGTTGGAGACCTCACAGTGCCCAAATGCAACAACGCATTAAAGCCCCCTTCTCCTTCTCCACCTCTCTATTTATGCTGGCAGCTTTCTTCAGGTGAAGTATCTATGCTCAGTGTCATGCTGATGTAATCCAGCTGGAATTAAATTGACCACCAGTTCTTAACCCATAACAATATCCTAATCTTAAGGAGGCATGGACTGGAACAAAGTGCCTCTCCTCAGCAGAGCAAATCCTGAAGAGGGCTGATAGTGAGGTCTGGATACGGGTGACACCCAGTACTTGGGGCATTTGGTCCTTTATTACTGAAGGAGAATCTAGACAGCACATCACAACAGTTTCCACTCCTGTTATATGTCTTCTTTAGCATTTCTTTTAAAGCTATTTTGTAATGAAAACCACTAAATAAATCCTTAAAAACCACTATAGATATTTCTAAGAAAGAAACAAAATAATCTGGTCAAAAAACAAATCCACAGACCTATATCTCTAAAGGCATCAATAACTGCTGCTATTCTCCAGCCTAAAGTATTAGCAGATGGTGACAGTAATGTGTTAGGAAGTAAAATGCTTTGTCTTAGATAATGATGGTTATTAGTGTAGACCTGAGTATCTATGCTCACGCGTTCTTTATCCCATAATACGCCACAATGTGGGAGACAATTTGAGTGACTCCCCTTGAATGCAGAACAATTGCTGCAACTTTGATTATATGGAGACTTATTTCCTTATACTGATATGTACAGAGCTGACTAAGATATTTCCTCCTGTCTTCAATTAGCTTTAAGCATTGCAGATAAGACTAGCCAAGGTGCTGGTATGTAATCTCTAAAGCCATCTGACAGTTTCCTGTTTCCTTCCGTAGTGCTCTCTCTAAAATATAAACCCAGTGGAATAGTAGAGCCAGTCAGCTCCAGGAATGCCAACTGCATATGATCTGCTAGATAAAGTGGCCCCAGGGCACAAAAGTTTACATATCAGAAACTGAAGCAGCAGCCTCCAAAAACAATCCAGTTACTCTCTTAATTGAATTATGCAAATTGATTATTCTGCATATCTTTATCTCTGCATTTTGCAGAGATGCTTTTCTCACTACCTGACTAGCCAGCTCAAGTTACTCACTGTCACTCATTCTCCAGGCACCCTCTTCTTCACAAGATAGTAAATTCTGGGAGAGGCCTAGGATCAGGGCCTTTGTCCACATATCCTCAAAGGGATTGGATTTAGGACCCCTTGGCTGCTCTTAAGTTGAAATATGTCTTGGTGTCTTTATTCTTGCTGTGGGTTGCATTGGAGGTGGTAGATTGGAATTCCCTTGCTGGGATTCCAATAACGTCTCAATGAGATTATAAATATAACATTTTGGGTTGTGAGGAAGACTGGAAAAGGAATTAAAATACCTGGATTATAATGCACAATATGTGGGATTACACTAACACACATAGTTCTTCCCTCTCATTTTGTAATAATTCTACTTCCTATAAGTCACAAATAAAAATTAAATAAAGGATGTGGCAAGGACAGCATTCCAGCCCTGCAAGTGACAGGACAATGTGTGGAGCAGTGAGAATGAAACTGAAGTTGTATTGGCAACTAATTTCTAGCAAAATAAAAATGCCTAGAATGTGGGCATCTGCCTAGAGAAGCTACAAAAAACCATACAAACTCTGTCCAAGGGATGGACTATAGGCAGCAAGACCATAAAAATGGGACCACAAAACCCTTAGGTGCTCATCCTAACATAACGTGCCCTAGCTGCCAGAGACTGAGATGCAGAATTGAGTATCTGCCCTGTCGAGTTTAAGTCTTGTTTGGGTCCATTCCTATTTCCTATTTTTTCTGTTCTTTCCTTTTGGAATGGAATGTTTATCCTATAACTGTTCCATCATTTTATCTTGGAAGTATGTAACATTTTTTGATTTCTTATAGGTAAAGTAAGAATTTGTCTTGAATCCTAAAGAAAACTTGAACTTTTAAGAAATGCTGGAACTTTGGGGACTTTGGGGATGAGCGAAAACATTTCATACTGTGAACTGGATGGGAATCGAGAGAAAAATGCTATAGTTTGGATTTGTCCTCTTGGCCTATGTGTTCAAGGCTTACTTTCCACCGTGGTGCTATATAGAGGTGGTAGAGGTTTTAACACATAGTACCACACAGGAGGTTTTTAATTTGCTGAGTCTATGCCCTTGAAAAGGATTGTTTTTCATTTTCACTTCCCAACCATGAAGTGAGTGCTTTGTTCTGCCATACATTGCTTACCATAAGTCACTCCTTTGCCACCAGCTCAAAAACAGTGAGATCAATTGATTATGGACTAGAATCACTGAATTTCTGAACCAAAATCAATCTTTTTTCCTTACAAGTTGATTAGCTCTGGTATTTTTTGCAGTAACAGAAAGCCAACATAGGAATTGCAAGTTATTGTTTGCCTGTTCTGTATGGCATTTGAGTTAGAGAAACTGGTAGTAGAACATTTATAGATTCTTCTGCATTGCCCATACCCCAGGAGATCAAATAAGTGGCCATGCTGAAACTGTCTTCACCTGTAATGTTAGATCTGACAGAGAACAATGCAGCTGACCAGCTGACCACATTTCCCTACTTGTGAATTTAATTAATTCTGCTCCAGGAAACATTGCCAGGCTTCACATAAATAGATTACACAGGACGCTAAAGGCTTATGTCAAAAATTCCATTATTTCACTCTTTTCCCAAACTAATTTAGTTTCCCCTTTATGTGTGGATTCAGTCTCTGAAACCAAAACACTCAGTAAAATAGATGAAGGTATGGTAAGTATGGCTATGCTAATCTCCTCACTAAATGGAAATCAAAAATTGAAAGCAATTTCAGGAGGAAAGTATGAAACATTGTCAACATTGTATTTACCAATGACTACTGCACAAGATTAAGATGGAGAGTGGAGAAGATAGAATGTTGATAGACTAGCTGTCTTGCTCTCTTAAGTGTGCCTTACCAGTCATACTGAATGCTGTTCAATCAAGTAGCAATGAACATTGACAACCTGAAGCTCAGCAATACTGCTAGCCTAGCTGAAAGCACAGTAACACACATCGTGTTCCACAAGTACACAAGCTCTGGGAAGTGCTGGATCTAATGGTGGCCACTACAGAGGATACAGACTAAGAAACAAGTAACCAGGTCCCAATCACAGAAGAGTCTGGGCAGTTAAAAATCTAAACTTTTGAAGGAGATGCATGAAGTTTGATTTTACAATTTCCCTTTTGCCCTTGAAAACTTGGGTGTCAGATATCTGTAATAATGGTCAGTGTTTTAAACATTTAGTCATGAGTATGTTCTGAACCTCACCCTCACCTCCAAAGAAGACTTTGAAATTAAATGTGGTGTGGAAAACATGAGCTAAACGTGTTACCCCAGTCAGAACTCATTTAGAAAGCAGGTCCATGGCTAATTCTAAGGCAGGAGTCATCCTACTTAAATAGATAGGTCAATCGGATTTTTCAAACTGAATGACGAGGTAATTTTGATGCTCTCAACCTAGGTCGAAGACCAATAGGTAAGATGCCCAAGTAGAGTGCTGAGTTCAGCAGACTAATCACACAGAAATTGCTTAAATCTTTGCTTCACGAATTCAGTCACTTCTGCTAATTTAATTACAGGGTCTTCCTTAGCAAGTGATGGTTTTTCCACAACCTCCATTATTCAGCACATTTTTTTGAGTTCTCTTTTTTTAGTGAAGCTTTTTTCTGGAAGAGAAAATGTCAGGTAAAATGTATCTGTTTCTAGCTCTGCTTACACTAGAGACTCTATCCAGGCTCAAGGGGACACAAACTCTAGTTTCATCACATCATTTCAGCAGATAATGCTGGCTAATTAAATTTTAGAGTTGAGGGCATAGAAGGTGAGTCTCTAAACAAATCCTTGATATTCCCAGTCATCTCTCTGGCAACTATATTAGGAGAAAATTTGTCAATTAATGTACCACAGTCCTTAAATTCAACCTATTTGATATAATTGAAACATGAATGGCATAAGACGAGCATTTTAACACTAACATCTTGATTCTCATAAAGCCCAAGATACACTCTAAGCCCTGAGATTGCTTCTCTGATTTGAGGTAGCTGTCACTGTAAAAATACCGAGTATTAAAATCTTACCTTCTCTGCAACAGTGTATCAGAAAATACTCATGTCTACTCTAGCACTGCACAACAGTAACATATAAATATTGGAATGTGTCTAGAATTACAAAAGAAGAATATATCTTAGATTCTTCCTCCAAGCTCTTAAATGACTAGAAAGTTCAATTTTTATCTGAAAAAGTATCAGTTGACAATTAGGCCTCCTTATTTCTAACAATCAACAATTCTCAACTTAGAGCTAAATGTAACTATTATAACATGAAGCAGGTTCTACAACTTCCACTCTGTGTTTTTTCCTCTTACTTATCGCCATCGATGAAGTCCAAGTCATCATTATCTCATGGGTAATTTACTGCAATAAACAGCTCTGACTATATTTCTGATTCTAGGTGCAACTTGTCTTCACTTCCTTTTTCTACCTAAAGTGGAATCGCGTTGTTCTTAGGTTTATAGTTCCAAAGCTTTAACATAAACTAAGAGGTTCAGTGTAATCTGGACCATGCTCAAGATTTAAATTTTATTTTTACCACACTTCTATTGTGATAATTCATGTGTCCATTTTACCTGGTGAACAAATTGCTGGTAAAACATGATTTCTTGTTTTCATGTCTGTGAAGGTGTTTCTTGGAAGAAATTAGCATTTGACTCAGTAAAGCAAGTAAAGATTTGCCTTCACCATATGTGGGGCATATCACACAATCCATTGAGGGCCAGAATAGAACTTAAAGCTAAGAAAGAAATGCTCACGTTCTTTGAGCCTTTTCTCCTGCCTTTCAATGCTGAAGACTCTAATTCTCCTGCTTTTGGGCCCTGAGACTTGAAAAGCACTTTGTTCCTAGTTTTCATGCCTTGGCCTTGGCTTTGAAATGGAAGTTTCACTTTTGGGTCCTCTGGTCTCAGTTTTACTATTAGCTTCCTTGGTTCTCCAGATTTCAAGTTGTATATAGTAAGTTTTCTCAGCTTCCCTAATTGCATGAAACAATTCCCATAATAAATTCCCTGTTTTATACCAGGAATACAATATATATAAAATGTTATATATATATATGATTTTATATCTTTAGAGAACCTTGAAAAATATACATATCAAGTATTATATTTAAACATATGGAAATCTTTCCTATTTCAGGCTTTCCTTACATTTATCACCATAATTTCTCATTCTATGTTAATTCTCACATCCATCTCTTTCTCTGCTTCTCATCTTTAATACATTGATTAAAGGTGGACATTTGTGATCCTCCCAGATCTGTTCTCTCTGGCATATCTTATCTAAATATTCCATACTTTATAGCATTGATCAAAAATATCATATAGTAAGGCTACTTATTTGTATATATTTCCATCAAAAGGGTGTTTTGTTTTAGCCAGAATCGGTAGTGCACAACTGTAACATCAACACTCCGGCAAGCTAAGGCAGGAGAATTGCAAGTTCGAGCCCAAACTAAGCAATTTATCATCTGAAAAAGAGCCTGTCTCTAAATAAAACTTCTTTAAAGATTTATGTGGGAGTGAAAAGGTAGCCCAGTGTGAAGGTTCTGAGTTCAATCCCCACATAGCACCAATTTTTTTTTAAAAAGTTGTTTTGTTTCCCAATTTGTTCACAATGCTTAGAAAAAAATAGGTGTTTAAAAATAGTTGCAAAGGTTGAAACATCTCTAATAAGATGCTTAATTCTGCTAATTCATGTAGCATTTTGATACTTCCCTTATGCTGCAAATTTTAAATAATGGCCATAAAATAAAACGATACATGTTTAATGCTAATACCTATGCAATATGATTACAAGTCCTGATGAAGATTAACCTCTACATTTCAAAAATGCCCATTACAAATTTTCTCAGTATACAAATATGGAGTCATATCTGATATGCAACTTTTCCAAATTCTCTTTGCTTCCATACCATCTACTATTGCCTCAATGACTGCTGGAAAGCAAGCCGCCAAAATAGAATGTTTTGCAGCCCAACTTATTTGTACATATCACTAGCGAAAGACTTGTCCATGATATAGTACCCAGGTACTAACATTTCAGTATTGGAAAAAAATATGATGGGCTTCTAAAAAGAGCAAATTTAAAGATATATGTATATAAAAAAGGTTTGTATACAAATCTATAAAAGATCATGTAGTTTATACAAATTTTAATATTGCCTTGTAGTTCTGTGAAGGATCTCATTGGTATTTGGTAGGGACTGTACTGAATCTGTAGACTCTTTGAGTAGTATGAACATTTAAACCATGTTGAATCTTTCAGTTCGTAAGAACAGGATGCTTTCCTATTTTCTTGAGTTTGCTTCAGTTTCTTCCTTTTTTTAATTCATTCTTTAGGCTGGCTAAATTTATCACTAGCTTTGGTTTTGTTTATTTTTCATTTTTCACTTATAGTGTCATTTCTTTATTTCTATTTCTAGTAATTCAATAATAGTATATTACTGATTTTTGTATGTAGATTTTCTATCTTAAAACTGATGAATTTTTTATAAATTCAAATACCTTTTTGATGGACTCTTTAGAATTTTCTGTATTAAGATCATCTTGTATACAATACTGACAATTTAACCTCATGTTTTGCAATTTAAGTGTCCTTTTTTTCTTTCCTTTGCCTGATAGCTTCTAACACTATGTGGTCATGACTTCTAATTATGATTTCTAATACTATGATTATGACTTCTAATATTATGTGTATTATATGTTGTGAAAAGAGACATCCTTATGTTATTCCAGATCTTAGAGTAAAAGCTGTTTGCTTTGTGCTTTTCTCAGTTTAATATGATGTTAGCTATTACCTTGTTGCATATGACATTTATTATGTGGAGGTATGTGCCTTCTATATCTATTTTTCTCAAAGGTTTTAATCATGAAAGGACATTGTCCATTGATTTGAGATGACCAAACAGTTTTCTCCTTCACTCTGTTGACTTGATGTATCAGTTATAAATTTGCATATATTTTTATATCCTTAGATATCTAGAATGAATTCCAGTTTATTATATGAATAATCTTTGTAATATGCTGTTGGATTCAATGTGTTTTCTTAAATATTCTTGCATCTATATTAATCAAGGATATTGCCCTATAACTACTTTTTTATTGTCTAGATTTGTATCAGAATAACTCTTGTCTTGTAGAATGACTTTGAAGGAATTTCTTCCACTTCAAATTTTTGGAATTTTAAAAAATTGGTATTAGTCTTTCTTTAAATATTTGGCAAAACTCAACAAAGAAATCATTTGGTCCTAGGTAATTCTTTGATAGACTTTTTGCTGATTTGATCATGTTATTAATTCTTGGTCAGTCAGGTTTTCTGTATCCTTAATCTACAATATTGGTGAGGCCTGGGTGTAAGAGTTAGTCCCTTGGTCATAGGTTATTAAATTTGCTGCCACATAGTTGTTTATAATAATCTCCAGTGATGCTTTGTACTTATCTAGTATTAGTTGTGTTACTTTCTTTTTTCATCTCTAATTTTATTTCAAACCTTTCTTTTTTATTTCTTTTTCATTCATTTTCTTCTCTGGTCTTTATTATTTCTTTCCTTCTATTAATTTGCTTGCACTAATATTTGGTTTATTTTATTTTTCTAATTCCTTGAAAACAATGATATGTTGTTTATTTGGGAACTTTCAGCTGTTTTAAAGTAGATATTGGTTGCAATAAAATTCCCCTGTAGTTCTGCTTTTACTATATCCCACAAGTTTCAGTATGTGGCATTTCAAGAAACTTATTTCTTTCTAAATTTTTTCCTTGATCCATTGGTTATTCAAACATCAGTTGCTTAATTTCCATGTGATTATATAATTTTTTTAAGTTTGTTTTTTTATTGATTTCTAATACTATCACATTGTGGTCAGAAAAGATATTCAATATGATTTCAATTTTTAAAAATTTATTAAGATTTGCTCTGTGGCCCATCATATTATATTTTGCAGAGAATGCTCCATGTACTGTAAGAAGAAAATGTATCCTGCAACTGTTGGATGGGATGTTCTGTAGATGTTTATTAAGTCCATTCAGTCTAGGGTTCAGCTCTGGTTTTGTTGATTTTTTTGTGGACAACCTGTCCTTTACTAAAAATGGTGTATTAAAATTCATCACTATTAATATACTAGGGTGTACCTCTCCTTTAATTCTACTAGTACTTATTTTACATATTTATATGTTCTGATATTGTATATGTATATATGTAGAATTATTTTCTCTTATCGAATCAATCAATTTATCATGATATAAAAATATCCCCTGTTATTTTATTGCTTTGGATTAAAAAGTCTATTTTAACTGAGATATGTACTCTCTTTTGGACTCCATTTTTATGAGGTATTTCATTCTGTACCTTAACTTGCAGTCTATACATGTTTTAGAGGAAAAATTAGTTTCTTATAAGCAACATATAACTGAGTCCCATGTTTATCCATTTAATCACTCTGTATCTTTTAACTGAATAATTTAATTCATTTACAAATAAGGTAATTATCCACATTTAAGGTCTCCTTATAACCATTTTGGAACAATTTTGTTTTCCAGTTTTATTATAGTTGCTTTCTTTCCCCATTTCTTACAGTGTGTCTTCATGATTAAGTGATTTATTCTAGTTGTGTATTTTGATTCCTTGCTTGTTATTTTTTATTTCCTGTATGGATTTTTGCTTTGTAGTTACACAAAACTTAGAAAAAAACTTCTTTTAATTCTAATAAGATATTTTGAGGTGATAGCAATTTAATATACAGTGGTACCTCAGTTCATGAACTTACTTTATTCTACCATTTTAGAAATCTGTGTCTGTGTGGGAGAGATAGTCACAGTCATGTTTGTCACATGAAGCAGAGTTTTCAATCAAACACAAATTTTGATTGATACTTCTGTTTGTGAACCAAACTGTTTGTCAACAAATCATTCATTAACCAAAGCACCACTGTCATTGTAAAGATTAGAAAAGAAACAAAAAAGGAAAGAGATGTACTACTACAGAACTTCACATTTGCACAAGGGACATAGCTCAAGGTAGAGCACTTGTTTGGCATTTTCAAGGCTATGAGTTTGATCCTCAGCACTGAAAAAACATACTCTACCCTTGCACTCCATTCCTTTCTATATTATAAATTTTTGATGTTCCGTTTTACATCTTCTTATATTGTCCATTTCTGTATTAACCTATCAATGCAGTTACTATGCTTAATAGTTATATCCTGAAGATATGAGTGTCTTGTGCTCCACATTTACAATATTTATGCATTCTGACTCTGCCTATAATTATACTTACCTATGAGTTTTATGCATTCTGCTCATTAATAACTTCAGTTTTCAGGAGTCTCTCTAGCCTTTCTTATAGGACAGGATGAATGGGGATGCATTTTTTCACCTTGTGCTTGTCTAAGAATGTCTTTATTTGTAATGGATAGCTTTGCTGGGTGTAGTGTGATAAGCTGATGGTTTTTTTCTGTGAAAATTTCAAGCCACTCTCTCCTGACCTATAAGTTTTCAGCTGAGAAATCTGCTTTTAGGTGAACAGAGACACATTATGTATTGCTTCTTTTCTTTTGCTTACTTTTTTATCTTTGATCTTTAAGGAGCTTGATTATAATGTCTGGGATTAAACTTGGTAAATTTTGACTGGTAACATTCAACTTTCCTATACCTGAATATTTATGTCCTTCTCTACGATCGGGTATTCTCTATTGCTATCACTTTTCTTTGTACCACTTTGTCATTCTTAAGACCTTCTTAAGTTCCATTATTTGAATATTTGCTTTTACTGCTGTCTTAAATTTACCATGAGCCTCCTCATTCCTTTTCATTCTTTGTTACTCTTTTTTCCTCTTTTGTATATTTTTAAGGAGCTTATCTTTGAGTTCACTATTTCCTGTTTGATCTATACTGCTATTGATATTCTCTGTTTAACTATGTTTAGTGAAGTTTTTAGCTCAAGGATTTCTGTTTGATATCTTTAAAAGTTGCTTTCATCTGTCTGTTAAGTGTCTATATCAGAGTATTGAATAGCTTATCCCTTTTTTCTTGAAAAACTGTTTCCTTTAGATAGCTGTTTTAAAATCTCTAACTCAGTGTTTGCTCACATTATCTACTACATTGTTAGTTTCTAGCAACTTGTATTTTGATCATAGGGTGAGGTCATGTTTCCCTGAAAATTTTTGATGCTTCTTGAGGTCTGAACACTGAGGTACTGTTCACAATAATTTGGTTTTGTGCTCATCTTTTCAAAAACTTTTATCAGGCTGTGTTATTTTCCCTGAGCTTGTAGTCATTTCCACCATTTTAGCAATAGATAGTGCTGAATTCTGGGTTCACTGATGTTTGCTGTTCCTACACCTTTGCTGCTTCAACACTAGAAAATAATTCAGCCCCAAATTTATGCAAAATCTGGACCTGGTATGCAGTTTAGCATGAAATGAGTATCTAAAAGGGTTAGTGGCTAGAATAGGTCTAGATTTCTCATCCACAGTTACCAGAATGTGATCAAGCTCTAAAGGATTTTGCACTATGATAGGAAGAATCACCCATGGAACAAGCAGCTCCAGGTTCTTGTGCCACAACTTTGTGTCCACCTCCTCTTTCTCCCCTGAGGCAGACAGTTATTTTTTCCATATTGTATTATTTAGTGTTGCGAGAGTGATGGTGTGGGCTATCCTATAGCTACCAACACTGCCATGCTGTATAATATCCTAAGCCTTCATCCTGCCCAAAGAAACACAACACTAAAATAGGACCCAGCCTGTACTGTTGTTGGTTGCCTCCTACTGAGGTGGACTAATGACTAAGGCCACTGCACTCAGGACAGGTGATGCTAGGGAGAATAGAAGTCAGACAAATAGGCCATGTGTTTCTACCTAGGAGAATCTCTGTGTAATAACTGGAGATGGAAACCACTGCATCTGTAGTTTGGGTTTTACCAGCTTGACAGTAAATTCCAGACAAAACCTATCCTTACAGCACATTACTATAGTTAATGAGATCTTGCTTCATATTATGCTGCCCAAAATTGTTATAGTGTTGATAAAGGCAGACCCTTGGCCACCACAGCTAATTCTAAACTTGATTATACTCACTTTCTGTGCAGTTTTGGGCCCATTCCAAGAATGGCAACAACACAGGCCAAAGCATGAGTCTTTTTCAGTGGGGGCACAGGTCTCCATCTGTTTCTCAGACTGATCTAGAAGCTCCATTTATAGCTCTGGACTTGTTATTAAGATGCTTGTTTTCTGCCTCTTGCTAGGCCTCTTCAGGCACTGACCTCCAAGTCAGAATCACCGGCTAAAATTCTCCAGCCATATTCCCCAACCCATGGGGTTTTGCTTACCTCACTTCACAGCCACTTCCCAAGGTTGAAAAAGCTGTGGTAGAGGCTGGGTCTTGACCTGTTTTGCAATGAGGAAATTTGCTTTCCTTTTGGCATTCAGCATACTAAAAGCACTTAAATAACATTCAAGTGGAACATGGGTTATTCAATAGTGACTTTTTCAGGCAACCTATCCCACAGTCTGTGTGTGTTCAGGTAGAAGGAAGCCTTAAAATTGTCTGCCTTCCTTTTCCTTTACCCTAATGTAAATAACTTAACGTTTGCCATGAATTTCTATGATTTGACAGCTAAACTTGCTGCATCATAGAATTGAGTGGTAATGGCTTATCACTTTTGTCTAAATCTTGAACTAATCATGCAAGTGTTAGTAGTATGGTACAGTCATAAAAAAACACAGATATTATACAGACTGTTAAGACTCAAATAGAAGGCCTAAGCATCATGACTTTTTTTTTTTTTTTTTTTTTTGGCTTACTTTTCCCCTCGAAGGAACATGTGTGGATGGACAATATCCGGTGTGATAATGTGGATGTCAGCTGATAGGGAGCCGAGAGGTAGAAAGAAATAAGAAAACAATGTATAATTGTCATTTAAAGAAAAAGAATCTAAATGGTAGTAAGTAGTAGAAAATTGGAGTTACATACAAAGCCAAAGTATTAAAGACATTTATAAATTTTTAAGGAAAAAAATTGGACTTAAACAACTCAAAAAGAGCCCTGCCTTGTGTGTTGGTTGGAAGCCCAGTAGAATGCATAAAACTAGAACTGGAGCAACAGCAGCTAACACTATTTTTAAGATAAAAATGATTATTATTTTCTGTGTCCCAGCCCCAGTCTTTTTAGGAGAAACTTGAATTAGATATTATGGAGAAATTATTTTTATAACTTGATATTATCTTGTTAGTATTTAGAAAATTGGCAAAATGTAAATAATTTCCTCTTTGATGTATAAGGGACAGTGTATTGCATATAAAGGAATAAAGCATATGTGAGATTGAACTTTTGTGTCTCTTCTTACTGGCTGAAATACCATTGATTTAATAATGGATTTATTTGATTTCTGGCTACTTTGCTTTGAGTATAGTGTATTTAAGTATAACCTGTAAGTACTGTCTTGAACAAAATTTCTGGGTTAAGTGGAAATATCATTGTTGTAATTTTTTTCCAATCTTATATGTTTGATAATGAAAAAACTGACTAACATTGGACATTTTCTCCTGAAAACCAAATACTGCTTTTGTATCTACTTAGTGAATAAATTTCATCTTTGAATAAAAATTTTTGTTTTAGATTTTAAAAAAAGTTCAATACTTGACAAATTTTGTCAATGGTATTCAATGGTAACTCTTTCAGGCGTGATTAGCAGACTATCCTTCCACAGGAAGGATAAATATAATGGCTAAGATTGCTTTATGGAGTTGACAATTATAGATTGACCCTTGATTCATTTTCTGCTCTTTTTGACATCAGAAAGGTAATCAGGCATTCTAAGACTCTATTCTTCTATGCAGTGGACATTATTTGGAATTCTTATAAAGGTGAAGTGTAACAATACATATGTAAAATATCTAAAATGGAGTCTAAAGCATGATTATGTCTTCATAAATGACATCTGCTATTGGTAGTGGTATCATTATAATCATCGTCATTGTCAGCAATAACATTACAATAATCAAAGCTTAAGATAAATAAAAGAAAAATTGATTTTTATCAATGCCCTGTCCAGACATAAAATTTATTTTAGCAGTTATTAGTATTATGCATGCATAATCTGATCATTTTAATGTCTAAATCAGGAAAATTATGCAGAATTAACTATTTGACAGTTTCTAAAAATATAATCAAAATAGTTGTAAAGAATAAAATATCCAACAGCTACTTTAAGAAATGCAAATCAAATCATTGTTACTTTAATACTGTTTAAAGCCCTTCAAAGACTTCTGATTGCACTTTGAGTAAACTGGAGAGTCTGTCAAATGCCCTTCAAAGCTCCACAAGGTCTGGTGCCTGCTCTGTTTTGGGCTGGCTTTTCCCCTTTCTTCCTCTCCCCTCACTTAATCCCTTTACCAGACACTCTTCTTTGTTACTCTGTTTCTTGACATGCTCATGTTACCTCTATCGTGGTACTGCCTCTTTTCTAGAATTTCACTATCCCAAATTGGGGTGTGTGTGTGTGTGTGTGTGTGTGTGTGTGTTATGTGTGTGTGTATTTATATGCGCATGTGTGTATATTTTCTTGCTGTCTGTCCCTTTTCCCCTGCTTTATAGAATGGGACCGTTAGACGATCGACGATCAACGACAACTGACATAATTCATAAATTTGTGTAATTTCAGTACTGAGAACATTGGCTAGCACACAATAGAGCTCATAAGTATTTTATGGAGTAATCAATGAATAAGTGCATAAATAAATGTAATAAAGTCTGATCAATTCATTTGCACACTAATTTAGATACTGAGCTTAATAAGTTACTCCCTTTTGGCACAAAAAAGCTAAAGTCATCATTTATGGGTTATATTTATATTTGTATAACATTTTCTATTTAAAAATAGGCTTTAACATGCAAATAAAGTGTAAGATTACCATAAGATCTATTTTGTACACATTTCTGCATGCTTTTAAATTCAAATACCAAATATCCAAAAAGTTAACCATGATGTCTTTTGTAAAGTCAAAATTGTTATGCATGGAAGGCTGGGATAGATGCTAACACATTTTGCATAAAAATAATCTCTCAATAATAGAATTCAAGACTTGGAGCCTATTTATGTTTTCTGTTTAAAATGCTGGAGATATTATGCTGACTCTAGTTTAGAACACACCAGCAGAACATACATTTCCATAAACTGGTCCACTTGAGGGCATTTTAGAGTTTGCTTTTCTAGAATTTTTATATTACTAGTTTCATGAAGTTAAAAGATTCAGGGTTCAAAAAAAAAATCTCAGACTGACTTTGTCTCCATAGGAACAAACAAAATAAATTGGTAAATATGGTAAACAGAGAAAAAAATTATCTCTTGTTGCTTCATACCATGGAAGATATTAATGAAATGGAGCTCTTTCAAGGGAAGTAAGTGATCTTATTTTAATGGTGACTAAAATTAGTTCTGATCATTTTATTTCTCTGATGTAAAAATGTAACTATTTAGATGACAATAACAGTTTTGAGAAAGATAATGTTTAACTGCTCTCACAGTGCCATTTACTAATATCAGTTTCTAATCTTAATATAGAAATTGTTCAAGGTCAGAGTTAGAATAATTAAAAGTTAATTACTGTTACATCTAAGTGGTTTGAAGCATAAGAAATGGGAAAGACATTTAATTAGTGAATAGATATACTGTAAATCAGAAAAATGTCTTTAGAAACACTTTGAATATAAGGAATCAGTCAAGAAGGCTCAGAAACATGTTATCTGTATGGGAGAGAAGTTTCTCACTTGAATTTAGACATTAAGCAACTAGACCAGAAGTTGGAGGGGGGTTGTCTCTTCTCATTCATCTGTTGGATGATGTTGGCTGTATTCCTTACAAGGAACACAGGACAGTGGTACCATTTATCCAGTTTGATGATCATGACATGGATGAGGTCAGAACAGAAGCTGGCAACAGAGGTCTGAAGAAATACCTGTCAAATGTACTATTAAGTATATCTGTGAGGTCCATGTGAGAAAATATCAGATACTACCATCTTTTTAATGTTAAATTTCTATCCATAGAGCTTTGTATTTAGAAGTTCCTAAATAAGTATATAATGTTGAACAAGCAAAAGATGAATGAACAAAATGACTGAATAAATTCTACCCTGAATTCAGCATTCTATCCATTACTGTCTACTCTTCTGTCATTGATAATAGCATACAAAGACAAGTTATTGAAATATATGGATTATTCTTTAATGAACTTAACCAATTTGGAAAGTATTAAAATGCCTTGTTTTTAACTTTCCTTTCTAAATCTCACATCCATAAATTAATTTAATGATTCTCTGAAGTGACAGTTGTAAAAGATATATTGCACCAGATGAAATTAAACAAACAAACAGGACATTACTCAGTCCATTGGAATAAGACAGAGAGACTGAACTCAATTCTACTGAAACAAAAATGAGAGAGTTGAGAGTTAGGGCAAAAAAGAACTGGAGAATATTAGGGCTAGGGCTAGGAAAAAATATGTCTTATGTTTAGCCAGAGTTAATTTTGTCCATTGAATACTAAAACTTTATGGATAGTTTTGTCACACATAAGAAATTTTATTTTGTTCATTTTGTCTATACTACTTTTTTAAAAAGGATTTTTAAAATCACAGTAATTTAAAGTTATCGGCTAACACAGTCTCTTAATTTTAATAAACTTTGTTTTTCCAACTATAATTTTATTTTTGTTGTTTTCCTTTCTTAAAAATCTCATATTCCTTCCAAATGCTTCCTTCCAAAGAAGTTATAACCACAACTTCTTCAGGTTGGGTATACTTTTATTTTTTAAAATTTCAGGTATAGCTATAACAAAATTTTATTTCTCACTTCAATAAATCATTATATTTCAATTAAATAACAACCTAGCAGTGACTGTATTCAATCCATGGCCTAAATATCCATGAGAAGAATAAAGTAAAAGAATCTCTTTGCTTCTCTGAACCTTTCCGTTAGGTGGAGGGTATGGAGAAGCCCAGAGTAGCTATGGGATATACGCAGTCAGTGAAAGACCACAAGATTTTATATAGAAAATGGCATTTGAATGGGACCTGACAAGATTAAAATGTGCTTTAAAAAGAGAATTTTTCCAGATGAAGCAAATTTTAGGAGCTGAGGTATAGAATAAGGAAAAAGACAAAACTTTTAAAATGTTTTCTGAGGTTATAAGTGGAAAAGAAAATGTATTTAACCCCCTGGCTACAGTTTGTCAAACTATTAAAAGTCAAAATGCTATATTCCTGTTGGGAGCCAGCCATGTTATTCATGAGAGCATATTCATAAGATGGCACCCGCCTGCCGCCTCGCTGCTCCCCCGCCCATCGTGTGCCCAAGATGGCGCACACATCCTACTTCCTGGTTCTTGCTCGGCTTACTGTCCCCGCCATATATGGTAATGATTGATTGCTTCCTTGTTGCCGCCCAATCGCCTGTCCCCACGTGTAATCCCATGATTGGATAACATTAGCTATATAAGCCCAAGTATAGGAAGTGCCCGAGGCACAACACGGAAGAAGCCGTCGAGGACGGACATGTATTGAGGTTGTTGCCCAGTCGAGGCACAACACGGAAGAAGCCGTCACGGACGGACGTGTATTGAGGTTGTTGCCCAGTCAATAAAGGTGCTTGCAGAGGCTGAGTGTTCATGTGCCTCATTCCGCGGGACGGAAGCGGCTCCGGACATATTCCAACACTAAACGTCCCTTCTGTTAGTCCACTGGACACACAGAGTACTGAAGATGACTTGAACTCTGCCTTTGCTAAGCCCGTGCAGATGAACGCTGAATTTTTTTCTTTTATTCTCTGGATGTCTACTCTACCTCGGTATTTGACTGATTTTTTCTTTCAGATTGATTCTTCTTTTTTCTCTCAACCTCTTGCCAGCCTGGTGTTGTTTCAACCAGGTTTGTCTTCATGGGGTGGAGGATTTGTGATAAGGAATTGAGTTGGAGTTGGAAGTCACTTCACATCAGGGAAGTTAGAATCTGAGCTGAAGAAAACAAGCACTTTATGATTCCAGCCTTCATACATAGAATTTACAGCCTAAAAATCTTTCTGAAGCTAAGATTAATAATCTCTTAAATTGTAACTTCCATAACTAACTAGCAATATTTTAAGATGTATTAATTTTTTTTCTCCTCTGTAGTACCCTTTGGTTATTTGATTATTTAATCAGAGTTTGAGCCAGAATTCCATAAGGTCATGGTACTATGCCCCACTTCCAAATGACAGTAAATATACAAGGAGGGATCAGGGACAAAAAAAAAAAAAAAAAAAAAAAAAAACCTCCCATAGAAGAATTAGCACACCATCCAACTGAAATGACAAATTAAGGGCAACTGGTGAAGATCTGTATTAGATCATATCTCCCCAAATAAACACAATAACATGCAGTTTCTGTGCACCTAGAACCCTGCCATCTCCTCACAAAGATGGAGTCTATCTCCCCTAAAGCATGGCTATCTCAAAACTGCTCCAGTCAAAGGAAGAGTGTAAAAGCAATACTGTGTAATTTCTGAGGCTAGATTACCAAAGATATAGAGGTTCACTTACTTGGCATTTTTCCCCTTGAACATCATCCACCAACACTTGAGGAAGCCCAAACTAGCCCAGGCAGAAAAGCCCCTCATAAGAAGGCATAATGTTCACCAATTGCTAAATATGAGTCACTGAGCCAGCAGACAAATTCAGCTCCTGTCTTTCAAATCTTCCAGAAAAGGCCCTTGACATTGTGGAATAAGACACTCTCTCTTTTCCCTAATTTTCTGTCCCAACAGTATCTAAGTATGATAAATATTTGTGCTTTGACACTAAGCTTTGGAGTAATTTGTTATGCTTCAAAACTAGATCTTTGATTGGCAGCTGGGGTTGAAACATTTTTGAGTTGTTAATTAACAGCTCGTGAAGAAACACCTGGAGGCCAAGACTGTGGGAATAACAAAATTTAATTTCATCTAGATACAACCAGTCTGAAATCAGAATGATATTAGTGAATATCTGAAGGGGAGGCTAAGCACCTATAGGGTTTGGGGTTTGAGTATCACAGTCCCAAGGAATCTGGATGGAACCTTGAAGTCAAGTTTGCAAAGATGATCATCACAGGTATACATATAAGCTGGGTCTTCCAGCATCAGGGAGACTCCAGGCCCAATCCTAAATTTCTTTGTGGACGTCAGCTATGTTGCTGACTGCAGCATGAATACCTGTCATTTCTAGAGGGCACCATATTTATTGGGAAGGTCTTTCTCTGATCAGACCTGACATGAACTATTTATAAAGTCAGAGGAATCACATGATCTGTGCTACAATTAAAAATATCTAACCTGATGAGAAGATAACCATTGTTTGTAGGGAAAGAAAGTGGAAGACACTGTATTAAGAAAGTTTCTAAGAAAATCATTAATGATAGTTTTGTCATTATAGTAATAACATAACAACTCATGACACTGCAAGGTGACATAATCATAATGGCCACTGTTGTATATGCAGTTCATCACTGAACAAAATGTCATTGTGTGCCACACTTTCCACACATCTCAAGGGAGGAAATTAGAAGCTTTCAGGAAAATAATTTCATTATATTTTGTTAACAAATTTTTAAAAATAAAATATTTAAAATTCTGTACCTACAACTGGGTTCCTCTGTAAGTATTACAGTAGAGAATACGTAGATTTTTCTCATCCTTACAAGATGACTATAAATAGAAAATTTACATATATATTGATTTTAAAAACCTACGATAACAAATACTAGGAATGAAAAAATCCCAGGAGTTTAGAAGTTAGAACTCACATACCACCTGCAGTACTACCCTCTCAGCAATTGTGTACATAAAGATACATATCAAATTTGAAATGTTCACAGAAAGTATTTAGGAAGCCAAGAATAATTTTCACATTGCAATTCATAATTTATGCAGATGTACTTCAGAACAGCAGACAAGAACACTTGTGTTTCCCAATCATTTAAAGACTACTTTGTGAACTCAAATCTGCATGGTCCAGTGCTCTATATGTGCTGCCAAAGAGAGCACTCCTTATTAACATTTTGTACTGTCATTTTCCCATATTTGTTAAACAGTTTTTAATTGGTATTTTCTTTTTTCTACTTAAACAGTAATCTTCATAAATGAAAAGAAAATCTGGCATAACATTTTTTCCACATTTCAAGATTAAGATGAAAATAGTGATCATGTTTTAAGAAACAATTTGAAATACTTTTCTTTTGTCATGTGAAAATGACTTTATGAAAAGTGTCCAGTGGTTCTTTATTTTACTGTCATGTTTAGTCCACTGTTGCTTTGGAGTATGAGGTTGGATAAGGTTGGATTTGAGACACAATTCTCTACACAAAAACTTTAAAGAGATGTAGGGCTTGGTTTTAACGTTGTTCAAAAATGAATTTAGCAATATTTATGGAGATTTTGTAAACTCAAATTCTAAAACTGAAATGAAAAACTAAAACAACAAGTATTGGTGAAGATGTGGAAAAATTAGAACACCTGCATACGGTTAGAGGTAATGCAAAATAGTGTCAATCTAATGGAAAATATTGTTTCCAAAAAAAATTAAAAATAGAACTAAAATATCATCCAATGTCTCACTTTGTATATATCCAAAATAATAAAATAGGATCTCTAATAGATATTTACAAGCTCATTTTCATTGGAGTGATACAATAGTGAAAAGGTGAAAATAACTTAAATGATCACCTACAGGTAAAAAAATAAAGTGTACCTACCACATACATGCAATGGAGTGATATTCTGCCTTTAAAAAGAAGATGATTCCATAATATGCAACAGGGGCAAACTGTGAAGATATTATGCTAAGTAAATCTAGCCAGACTCCAAAAACTAAATAGTAATCTAAAATACTCAAATCCACAGAATCTATAGTGGCATGGCTACTGTGTGCAAAGGGAAATGAAGAGTTACTTGTCAATGTTATAGCATTCATTACGCAAGATTAATAAACTTTAGAGGTCTGCTGTGTAACATTATACCCATGGTTAAAAATAGTGTTTTGTACACTTAAAATTTAATGGGAATAAATTTTATGTTTTGTTCTTACCATGATAAAATACAAATTTGAAAGTTAATGAGTAAAATGTCACTCCCATTCTGGTCTTAAACTTTTATGTATAGCTCACAATATTCATCTGCATTTTGCCAATTTCCTGTTTGTTAGTTCTTCATAGCAAAGCTATATAAATTTATGTATCTATATCTATCACATAGAGTATATTGTATGTTTAAAAATATATATAACATAATACAGATAACAAAAGAAAATATTAGCAGAGTAATATTTCAATTCTTAAAATGGAATAACAGAGTCCCTAAAATGAGAGTACAGTTTTACACTTAATGTGTTGAGATATTTATGCATCACACTTTCTTTTCTCTTCTTCACAGATGTTTACCTTTCACAAATATGTATAAATGTGTAATTTACCATATTTCTTGTGTTGATACCACAAGACCCTCTTGTCCATTCCATATACACACTTCAGTCACCCTCTAAAAACACATTTCTGAGGTAATTGCTTCAGTACTGCTAGAAGAAAAATTCTACAGCTTCTGGAGAGAAGCACATTTACCAAGCACATTTGAACCGAATTTCATGATTCTTAGTTTCTGAGATCATTCTTCTATATGCTTTCCTTGACATTTCTACATACATTCCCACTGTTGACAATAATCAAATTTATTATTTAGTCAACACACTGAATTTTTCCACAAAATTGTTTTTTTCTTATAATGATTTTCTGTTGATTTCAGGAAAATGAGTTTGGATTAAGAAAATAAATATTGAGAACATGAATTAAAAATATAGTCACATGTATTTGTCAGAGTAGTTACAAAACTACATATTTTCAATTACATATATTGATATATTTTCTTTAATTTAGACATAAATATGATCAATAACTTTAATAAACCTATATGTTACTCATACAATAATGACAAGTTAAGTATGCTTATTTCCTTAAGGTGAAATAATTGTTAGATATATATACAGCTCTGCAATTCCAGCACTTGAGAAGATGAGGCAGGAGCATAGCTGTAAATTCAAGGCCAGCCTGAGCTACATAATGTGTTCAAGGCCAGCCTTACATCTACAGTAAGACCTTGCCTCAAGTAACAGCATATATGCATCATATATGTATATGTGTGTGTGTGTGTGTGTATATATATATATATATATATATATATATCTTTTACAATAAAGGTAATCTTTACTCATTGTTGAACAAATATAAATTATCAGTAATTATCAGTTTTATCAAATCTATCAATATTATTACTTTATCTCTCAACATGGCTCAAAAGAAAAATTATACAATAAAGCATATACTCTTATTATGCTAACCCACTGAACTGAGAAGCTGTTTCCTTAAGATATATAAATAATAAAAGAAACTTACCATCAAACAAGGAGTATAAGATTTAAAATCTCATCCTAATTTTTTTGTGTAGCAATTCATTGGTTTTACAAATTTAAAAAAGTACACGTTGAATAATAAGAATATAGATAAAATTAATAATTTATTTCAAAACCAATTTTTTTTATTTTAGGATGGTTTATATTTGTTTAAGTGTTACCTTTCTTAAAAGGACTCTACTTTATTAAATTAGTAATGTCCGAGCGCCCATTGTGTATGGTGCTTTACAAAAGATGCTACAATTCCATCCTCCCTTCTGCCTCCTGGTTTCTTCAAGGGAAACTGCCAAGGTATTATGTATATTAATATGTTGAAAAACACTGACAGGAAGCCAAAAACTAGGAGTCACATACACAAACACTCTGGCTCTCTTTTGCAGAGCACCGCTAGCATGCTCTTTTCCCTGGTGTGCCATAACTGCTCAAGATGTGTTCGTTGTACTAATGATGAGTAGGAAAGTAAACCCGCTTAGTATCTGAATTTTCAAGTCAAAAATCATGCTTTTTAGATAACAGAACTTGGCCTCTTGGTAGTGCATGCCACCTAATTAGCTCAAGGTCTCAGGGTATGTGGCTCAGTGGGCAGGTGTCAGCTAATGATCTACAGGATCAATCGAAAAACTAAAGATTTCAGACCTGTCAGCATACAGGTCAGTGATACTCAGCCTTGGTTGCAATTTTAACTAACTCTGATATCTGTCTTGAAAGCTCACATTAATTCCAACAGTATCTGGGGTGAAGAGATTCTAGGCAGAGGTGTCTTTAAGCTTCCCATGGGAGTTCAAGATGCAAAGACAAAGTTGGGAAACTAGGGAGTGATTTCTTTTAGATAGAAAAGAAAGAATCTTCCCACTGCTTTCTCTTGCTCCTGGGCAAGTTTTAGTTGCTTAACTAAATAATTGTTTCGTTCTATAGATCTCAGTTCCACAGTGGTTGGAACCAACAACACCTGTATCTGTGAACTAGTTAGATGCACATATTTGGGCCAGACACTGAATCTCCTGAGAAAGAAACGGTTTTTGGAATATAGTCTATAATTCTGAGGGTTATTTTTTTAAGTCTTCCAAATGATTTTAATGTACGTTAAAGCTTAAGAATCATTTTGGAAATAAAGTTGGCTAATACCGATATTTCAAGTCTAAGAGTTAAAACTCTGCTAATACAAAACATCCCGCCAAGCAATGAGAGTTACATGTTCTCTGGACTTTCTGCCTGAATGAAGTAGCTGACTTAGACAATACTTCACTATTCTAAAAGACTTCCAAAACTTGTAAATGACATACCAAAAATATCCACATCCCAAAGAAAATGCTCTTCCAAATAGAGATTTGTAAATATTTATATTCCTTTGTTATTTTAATCTTGCACTCAAATGACTTCTCACAAAATCTTGAATAGATTTACATAACAAACTGATTCTTTTCTGTCAAAATTAGATCCAGAGTAATACATTCCCATGTTGTTTTCTGTCCAGTCTGAGGGGCAAAATTGGTATTAAAACAAGGAAATATAAATTTCAAATTCAGCCTTTGAATTGAACAAGATTTGCTGAGCTGTGTAGATATTTAGAATCCATATCATTTTTATAACTTGATTCTCTCTCAGCGTTTTATCTGTTCAAGGAAATCACCTATGTTCTCTCTGGTCTGGCAGCATTCTTTCCTTGTTTCTCTCACATCTGATTATCTTTTTTGACATGTAAATTTTTCCACCATGTTTCTACTCCCAAATGAATTTCTACACAGTGTGAAACTCTTTTCTTTTTATATTAAATGTCTTTTATAAGCTATGTCATCTCTTTATTGAACCACCTGGATCCCATCTCAACACACATCAATAATGTTTCTGGTTTGTGTAAATCCTTGGATTAAAATTGAAATAGAAATTTTAATCATGGATTTTTAATATTTAGACATAGTCATAAGAATTTATCATAGGGAGAAAGGACAGAGAAGATAGAGAAACTCCCAGCCTTTAACATTTTAACTTACTAAACAAATATTTTTTTTCCTGAGACAGTCAAGGATTTAAAAGTGATGTTTCCTAAAAAAAAAAATTTTTTTAAACAGTAATTATTTGGGCCTACCGATGCCAAGCAAAACAAACCTGACCTTCATTTTGTCCTTTTTTGCCTTGAAATTTTGTGTCAGATCCTTGCTCAGCTTTGCATATAGACATGTTAACCATTTAGGGCCTCTGTAAAAGCTGACAAAACAAGATTGATGAGTCATGCTTTTTAAAAACTTGCCTGTCTCCCTTAACTCCCTTAGGAGCAAGGACACAAAAATTAAAAAAAAAAAAAAAAAAAAAAAAAAAACAGGGAAATTCAGCTATCAGTGCAATGCACACCCAGAAATCTCCAGTCATTGCACCAGATTTATGGTCACTGTGGCTTCCAGTAGAGCTTCCATAACACCGGTTCTGAACCAAACAGGAAGAATAAGCTCATGGATTCTGAATTGCCCCCTTCAAACAATAAGGGCTTCTCCTGTATCCATCCTGTAAAACTAGAACTGAGATTATAATCAGAACTTCACCCACCTCAACTAATCCATAGAGATTGGTCCCCTTCTTCTGTTAACAGACCACTCTGATCCTCTCCATCAGAGCTGTGCCTCCTCAAACTTAAGACCCTTCTCTACTTTCTTTTACTTTCTAACTCTGCCTCATAAATATGTCTGTGCCTCTCACTGGCATGTCCAGAAACACTTTTCTGTGAGGAAAATTGATGAAGCTGCTTCATGGAGGATGAATTGAAGTTCCCATCTTCCCACATCTTGACTTCTCTGGACCGTATCTAGTGACAGATCTCCATACTAAAGAATTAAATACTAGAGTTAATTTCCCCCTCCCCCCCCCCACGGAATCACAGAAATACAGGACTGGAAGAGACTTTGATTTTAGATAGTTCCAGAAACTATTTTATGACTTTTCTCTTCATGCAGCAATCATTTTGCCTAGTAATTACTGACAAAATTTGAACTAGCTATTTTTTGTCTTTCAAACAGCAATTATAAACTTTTCTCTCAGGCTGCTAATTATCCTTCTAGAAGTACATTGTTGGTAATGTAATCCAAATTGTGATGTTTATCAAAATGTACAGTGCAGTTCCCTGTTTTTAAGTTTACTATGATTTTCCAAGAACTTAACCAAAATGGAATGATACAATAATTATCCTTTAGAAGTTTTCCACAGAAAATGAATATATTCATATATAATTATGTATATATGAGAGAGAGGTACACCTTCACTAAAGCCAGGTTTCTTCCAAAAGAAAATGTTCCACAATCTCAAATTATGAGGAAAAATTCCCTAGCAAGCAGTTACTTGCAGTGATTTGCAAGACATTAAATAAAGCTCTGCTTAACATCAAATGCCTTCAGCTTCACTCAACTGTCAAACAACCCGCATAGCAATAATTAGCTCTGGTTGGTTCAACAGACATTCTCTTGTGCTGGAATTAAAATAGACATATTTTCTTCTTTCTCCAGATTCTGGGGAAGGGAAATAGCATACAATCATACAGATAGTCGAAGTAAGCCATAGCTTCATCTTCCAACTGGAAATATTTACAGCAAGATTTTTAATAAAATGCTTACTATCCTCAAGGACAAAAATGGCTAAACTTTTATAACGGAATTGTACTTAGCTCAAAATAAAGTAGAAGTGTAAGGATCAAATGAAGAAATTTCCTCCAATAGGAATTCCATGTGGCTGTCAGTCAGCTGACAAAACTGCTTTCAGCTTCTGTTTGTTCATTTGTTTTTTAGGTTTTTTTGGGGGGAGGTATTTTTCTTTATTTAGAGAAAAAAAAACAAAACAGAAAAAAATGTAGAAATAATACAGAATTTCAAAAAAATAACAGTAAGAAATCACTAGTTGATAAATTACATATTGTTATCTTAGAAGTAGTTGTTCAACCTACAAAATCAAAGTATAAAAAATGAACAGTCAAACAATGAAGTTTTGACAAAAATTTGCATTAGTGAATTTTCAAATGGGTTTAAGAAAGAATAACTATGATAAGGACAAACTACAGGTTTAAATAAGGCACAATTTACAAGTATTTGGGCTGTAATTTCATTTTCTTGAGAAGAAAGAAAGATGTCAAAGCCTCAGCCATTTGAATTGGGTACTCAGTCCTTGCTGTGCTGGCTCATTTGGAAGTATTATTCATTCATAGCAGCTAAGAACCAACATAAGGGATTAATTGACTTCAGTTCAGATACCAGTTTAAGACATAAAATAAAGAGAATGTTAGAGAGAAGTATTACTGCAAATATCATTTCTGGAAGCAAGCATATTTGCTCAAACATATTTTCTTTGAGAGACTAAAGTAATTGCTTCTGTTTGAATTAATACAGTGACATTTGGAAATTTTTTCCTTATGTTTTTTATGCCAGAAATATAATCTAAATTACGTGCGTGTGTGTGTGTGTGTGTGTGTGTGTGTGTGTATTTCCTGGGACTGTGAAACAATAACTGAGATGGCTTAAAATAACAAGTGTATTGTCTTAGTTTGGGAGAATAGAAATCCAAACTTGATTCTTTGTGAAGACTGAAGGAGAATCTGTTCCATCCCCCTCCCCTGGCCGCCTTGGCTTGTAGACACATTCAATCTATACCTACACCTTCCAATTGTTATTCTCCTAATATTTCTGTCTTTTTACACTATCTTCCCCCAAGCATTGACTTCTGTGTCGAAATTTCCCCTTTCTCACTAGAACATTAATCATATTAGATTAGGCCATATCTTAATGATCTCATTTTAACTTGATTATTTCTGTAATGACCTTCTTTTTCCAAATACATTCACATTTTGAGGCAGTAGGCCTTTAAACTTCACCATTATCTTTTCCTTAAGAGAATATAATTTAATTCATAACAATGGGTAACAGTAAAGTTCCTTTTCTAGAAATATGTTTCTGAATACTCTAAACAGTTAGAAGAATCATTCTGGAGCTTGTATGCATTTGAAACAATGCAAATTTTCTACCTACTAGAAGCTTTCTGAAACCACTAGCTCGTGACCCCTGAAGCCTGCTCAAGTTATTGTAGGTACTAGAAAGCTATTCACTGTTTCACGGTATAACAGTGGCTTCTATAGAAGAAGAACCTGTGGTACTTCCAGGCTTTACTTCCAAGAAGTTTGGAAGCTTTATTGAAAGAGAGAAGTTATAGAAACCCAGGTAGCTGGGAAGGGATAGTAGGTGGCTCCTTCATATACTTGTAGGCAGTTAGACTTCTTTCTTCTCAGTTCTGCTACCTCAATGACTTTATTTTAGCACCACCATCAGCTACCTAAAAACAACTGCTTTTGAAGTTCATACTCCAAAACTCTCCTTTCCTTTTGATACTTGGCTATCCTCTATGGCCCATGCTCAAGTACTGAAACGATAACTACTATTAACTTGTAGAATTTCTTTCTATTCATTTTCCATTCTTGGTACTACAACTTCCTTTACTAGTATTCTCTGACTTATATGCAGTTCATTGATTCTATTACCCTCATACACACACATATCAGGATACAAATATACACACATCAGGATATATATATATATATATATATATACATACATATGTATGCATATGTATGATTTCTATCATTAAAATGAATTTTTCATTAATTTCCTTAAAATTTATAATCACTTATGAAATTATTAAGGCAAATTAAATTTTACTAAAAGTTTTTTTGTTTCTGTTACTGTCCGTAGTTATATAATTTAGAGTTAATGCTTTTCAAGTTAATTTGCATAATAAAATTATTATTTTATACTAAATAAGTATGTGAACTTGGGCAAAATACTTAACCTCTCTTTGCCAATTAAGCCAAAATAGAAATATACCCATCTATTTGAATTTATTATAAAGAATTGACTCAAGTCTGCAGGGTAGATAGTAAGGGAAGAAAGACAATAAGCAGGCCAGAATCCAATGAACACACATGAAGTTTTTATCAAAAAACAAGTCTCTTGACACACTCCCTTTGAAAAGCCTTCCAAACAAGTCTGACCCATCCAAATGATCTGGGCTAATTTCTTTTTTTTTTTTTTTGATTAAATTAAAATTAACAAGGAATTTTAACCCCACATATGTAAAAATCTTATCACAGCAGCATCTAAATTAGTGTTTTCTAATAACTAAGAAAAGACTTTTTTTCAGTTACATGACAAAGGTTTTAGGAGAAAATGACTCTCACTGGGCTTAGCAAGTGGACATATCAACAGCCACCATAGACAGGTAAAGACATAAACATAATGGTACAATTTGCCACATTTTGGTCCCTGGTGACATTATTCATTGATGATTCATTCAAAATCTGGCTGATAAGATAATTAAGAGTGATGAGAGTATGGAGAATATATTTATTAAATCAATACTTTACATATGATGAATTAGTAAAACAATATCTGTGTTGGATATATGTAGCCATAGACACTCAGATATTTGTGCTCTAATACTGACAGCAGTTCTTGTCTTAGTTAAACTTCATGTCTTTTGAATAGAAGTATGAGGTCATGCTTTTCCTGCTGTAGATACCAAATTCATATTAGCTAAAAGTAAAATATCAATTAATCAGCAAAATCTCCAAAACATTAAAATTTGATTGGTAAAATTTAGGATGACTGACAGACATTTTGGAAGATGAAAATAAAATGAAGTAGATTAAGATAATTGTAATAAATACTATTTATTGCAGTTCCAGTCACAGAGAACCTATATGAATTACCATTAAGTTTCATACAACCCAGAAGTCCACCGAGCTGGAAAATGAATGATCTAGGATTTAGTTTTGTTTTGATCCTCTCTGTCTTTTCCATGGTTTTAGCCATGCTGTGGGTCTTCTGAAAGTTACTTTTGGTTGTCTGTTTACTTACCTGTTGGTAACATGGTTCTCCCCCTCCCTTAATGCTCACTCTCAAAACTAGTGTAATACTGACTTAGGGATGGTTGACATTGTATATCGTGTTACTGATTGTGAAACACAGAAATTACTTTTCCTAGTTCAGTCCTTTTGGTACTTGATGAGTGAACAGAACTGAGGACAATTTAAGGCAATGGCTTCCTTCCATGATTTGTGAATCCACTCTATATAAATAACTATCTCTTATTTCTGCCCCCATGTCACCTCTGCTCTTCTCAGAGAATTTATTTTAATATCAAAATAATTTGCTCATCTCTTTTCTTAAGCCATGTAAGATATATTTTGACACTCTTAATTCTCCAATCCTTTATAAAAATATTAGCTCCAAACCCAGTGGTAATAGTGTCCTCGTCCATAAAATACCACACTTTTGCAAAACCAGCTGCAGTGGCCTTCACTTTTCCACAGGGGATACATTCCAAGACCCCAGTGGATGCCTGAAACAAATTCCTGTATTTACTGTGCTTTTTTTCTACACATATACATCTATAAATGCTTTTCTTTCTATATAAACATGTCTATACTAAGCTTAATTTACAAATTAGACACAATTAAATGTTAGCATCAATAAAATATAATCAAATATGTAAATTAAGCTTAGTTATAGCCATATACTACAATAAAAGCTACATGAATATAGTCACTGCCTTTCAGAATACACTGTCTTATTACACTGCACTCACTCTACTTGTGATGATGGGTCATGTTACTTAAAGGAAGCTCTTGGACCTGACAGTTTCCAAAATATAGTTTTTCTTCTCTGCTTTGTCACCCATTCCTACGTGCTCTCACTCATTTGCACTTCCTTTTGTCATTCCTTAGTCTTCTCATTTGCATTAGGGGCACTACATTTGTTACTTGCCTCTCATAGCTTAGAGAAGATAAATGGGATAATATATGTAAAACCTATTGGACTGTTTGGAAACAAGGTAATACTTATGCACAGTATTTCATCCTTGTTTATCTCCACTTTGAAGAAAATGAAATAACATGAATACAGCTGAGGCTTGAGTCAGAGTAGGAATCAGGAGCTGAACCAATCATTTGGGAAAACAATTCTTTACTTTGAGAACAGATTTTCTTGTTAAGAACCTTAAGACTGAGATTCTGAACATTTTTCTTTTCTAGTTGAGTCTCTGTACATGATGATTTTTGTTTTCCTGAAGCTCATTATAATCTCATAGTTTCCTTGTAGCATTGTAAGATTGTACTTTTCTTAGCAATTTATAGAAACTTTCTTACAGAAAATGGAAGATTGTTAAAAATAAATAGGTGGTAACATAAAATATTCAAGATAGCATTTATGAAAAAGCGTGAGAAAAAGACAAACTTCCATCAATCTGCTCATTCAAGAAAGAATGTTCAGACATCGAAGCTGGACTTTCAAAATTATACATGTACCTACAAAATCCAAAACAATTGCACTTCTCAATGTGAAGATGAAATCTTTCTGCCTGAATTACTGGTATGAAGTGAGACAGAGAATTTGCAAGAACATTTCAACCCTGCCCCATTATGCCTCATACAAAGGAAAAACCCTGCAGCCAATGTTAGAACTAACTTTTCATGGAATACTTACTTACATTTACATGCATTATTTTGTTTTGTCTTCACAATTTCATTATTTTCCTCATTTCCAAAATTATGTAAAATAACTTGCCTGAGTGCACACAGATAGTAGAAGACTCTGGATTAAGAATGATCGGGGAGGGGTCTGTACCTACTATTGTTGCATTGCACTATTTTTGAGAAGGAATTCAGAAACCAATACCATATTCAATACATAATTTTCTAATGTGAATACATGAGTAAGTCATTCCCTAGGCTGTAAGCACTTTTGAGAGCGTCAAATGTAGCTTGTTTGTTTTTGTGTGAACCTCAGTCTTAATGTATATGCATGGAGAAAATGTCTTAAATAAATGCTTGTAGCTGAAATACTGTAATCTCCTTGATTCAGATAAGAAAACTGAGACTTTAAGGAATTAAGAAATATGCCCACAGTGTATAACTGGTAAGCCAGGATTTCTGGCCAGGAACTGTGATTCTAGTTTCTGGTTCTCCCTAAGATTCTGAAGCCTCAGCTACTGTTTTCCCTTTTTGATCCTAGGTTTCTAGTTTTGCAAGGTTCTGGATTGGATGGTAAAAATTTCTTCATAGGAAATCTGGAGAAAATGTTATGCTGTGTAAATTGAGCCAATAGGTACCTTAGACATTAAAAGACAGAGAGATAAATAGAGAGTTATTAAGTTCCTACAAGATTCCAGGCATATTGATAGGTGCACTACTAACCTCATGTAATATAAAGTTTGTACCTGGTCCATGATGCAGCCCTATTTTATGAATGTGGAAAATAAATCATAGAAAGGTAAACTACTTTTTCAAGGTCATACAACCAATGTAAACTCAGGTCAGCCAACTCTAAAACTCAAATTCATTCAAATTTACACAAAAAGATGACACAGAACTGTGTTTTTCAAACTTTATCTTAACTTTAGAATGAATGACAAAGACTATTTCGATTTTCTTTACTTAAAAGAAAGAAACAGATTTTACCAGCTTTTGTTATAGCTGTAAACTTCATTGCCAAAATAATATTTTCCTTGAGATGTTTGAATATGACCACTATGCATTCATGAAATGAACTGGAAAGTAATAGAAGCTTGTGGTAGAAACAACAGACCTTTGGAAAGACCAAAAGTACTGGTCTTCATTCTTTTACCTCTGCCAGGTTGCTGTAAGTGTCCAACCCTATTGTAAGTCCAACCCTACTGAAGAATCTGCCAACCCTATTGTAAGTCTCACTTTCTCGTCAGTGTCAGGTAATAGCTGGTTTCATGTGTCCACCCACATGGACATCCACTGCAAATCACCGTCATTCTTTCAGTGAGAGCAAGTATCTGCCCTTTCTCTTTCTCTGCTTTGACTCCCTCCTCTTTTTATGGAAAGAGATTTAATAGTTGCATTTAAAGAGAAATTTTCAGGGTGTGAGCAGATGCTGCCTCTATTGAAGCTGCTGTTTGATGCTGGCCAGAAGCCTGGGCCAGAGACAGGTGGGTCAAAATGAGCTTCAGGGCACACCAGGGGAGGAGCATGCTAGGGCAGAGGAGTAATGATGGCAGAGTAAAATTACTGCTGAAACAGCGTGGCATAGCAGTGGGTGGGTAGATGTCATTCAGGTTTTAAACAAGACCTAAAGGCATGTTTTGAAAACGTAATACATCAAATGAAACATAACTTGTGAATTTATTTTTATGATTACCTTGCTTTACAATAAAGAGATATCTACCAGGTTGTGAAAAAATTCAAAATTTGCTGAACATTTGTTTCCTTGATTCGGATGTAGACCACAGCATATTATACATATCTAGAAAGTCAAACTTTGTAAGTTAGCATAAATGAAGAATCATCCTCATGGTCCAGAGTGAATGTTAAACAGAACATGTATCATAAAACAGGATTCTCATGTGCACACATTTGTCCTGCTACATAATACTGGTATCACTGGTGTCCTCTAACTCAGAACTCAATGTTCCTGATGAGACTGGAAAGGCCGTACCTGCCCCAGGACCTGGCTAGGAACAGTTCAACAGGCTCCTGGGAGTCCTGGCTGTGGAACCAGATTTGGGGCAACCTACAGAGTTTGATGGGTCTTTCCTACTGGCTTAAACTTGTGGGAAATGGGGAGAAGAAAAAACAACCTACTCCGCTCCAGTGTTACATTCAGTCAATGTTCCACCAAAACTGAATTGGAGTCTCTCATGTGCTTAGTCTTTTAAAAGCTTCTTTTTATTTAAAATAAAGATGCATCTACTGCAACCAAATGGCATTATCTTGCCAATCAAATAACTGTAGCTGAGTCATCTCTTCTTGCCCCATAAAACTTATGTATTGTGAAGGACTTTTCTTTCTTGTTTTTTTATGGAGGATAATTCTGTTCTTCAGTGTTTCATTCAGTCAAAAAATTTTATGCAGCTTTCACCGTGCTTACACAGACCCATACCTGTTCTAGTTCCCTAGCACAGGAGCCCTTCTCTAGACAATCAGCCTGTTATCAGAAACACTGGACTCAGACTGTGGTTGGTATTCAGTTGTCTCTTAAGTCCAGATATTCAGTGTTGCGTCAGGATGGCATATGCTACCATTGCAAACTGACTGCTTTCAAATGCTACCATGCCACTTACAGTCTGTGGCCAGGTTAACCTAAACACTCATCATGGTCTCTCAAGTTTGAAAACAGATGATTTCCATCCCTTAGGCCATGATAGTGGAGGATGCTAAGCATGGTTGTTCCCTATAGATATGAATACTCTGATTGCCAAACGCTGACAGGCTGATCTCCACCATTTCCAGCAGGCATTGTTTGAACAGCTGTTAGACTTTGTCATCAGCAGCATTACTACATTGAGAGGAGACAACAAGAGGAAATGAGACAATCATGTCTATGACCCAGGAGGATTTGGCAGGCGCTCATCTGAAATTCTGGCTAACCAAATAATTCTTATTCCTCTCCTGGAAATGTTTGAGAGAACTTGTAGTTACAAAGAGAATATACTACAAATGGGAATGAAGCCACGTAAACAGTGTGAATATTAATAATGTTAGCTGCTGTGCTTTATATTTTCCGGGATGTTATAACCTATGAAACATCTGTTCCATATTTAAACAGCCCATCCTATCCTTAGTCATTTTACATATAGTCACCATTTTGACTATAGAACCGATTTAGGATAGAAAGATAAAATAGTTAAGCTAAACTATATGATTTCCAGGAATCAACAATAAATAAGCTTTCAGATTTTTGCATTTTTCTCTTACCCTTTAACATTTTCACTGTCATAATGTGATCTTTTTGTCTTAAAATTTAAGTAGAACAAAGAGCAGGAAAACTCAAATAAGAATATAAACTCAGATCATCCAAAGTCATATTGCACTTTGGGTCATATGTGAAATGTTTTTATGCTTTTTTTTTTATTTCTGCCACTATGACACCGGCAAATTATGATAAATTCCATAATTTTAAGGAATATGAACAAAAGACTTTGCAGTACTTTTTCAGTTAAATTCCTGCCTAAATTAACTCCCAAATTTTGGTACAGTATTAGCACAAACCAGGCAGCTAAATGGTTTGTTTCATTATTTGTGGTATCTAATTCTTTGCTTATCTACAAAATTCTGTCGTACAGCAGGAAAAATATTTAATTGGGAGTCAGGAAACCTGGATTACAACCCCAGAGTGACCTTGTGCTAATTGGATGCCTTCCCTTCTTGAAAATTCATGCTCCTTATTTGTCCATTGAAGGAATTGGCATTCTCCAGTTCTCTCTCCACTGCTAATGCTCTAATGATTGTATTTGATCAATAGCGCAGCAGGATTACAGTACCAATGGTCGTCCTCTGAAACCTGACACAGATCCAGGGTTCAGAATGCAGAGCTGGAGAGAAAATGAAGAGCAGTAGGGACAGGGGAAGATGAGGAGAGGAGAAGGAGATGAAGAGGAAGAAAGCAAAGGCAGATTCCTGTAGAAGTTACACAGTAGCGCCAGCCCAAGGTGATTATAATTTGTCTTTTCACTTCTCACATTTCTTTATTCATTCAGTTCCCAGCCCCACGTTCCCTCCCTAGATGTCCAGATAAACACTACCCGGCAGATGGGCTTAGAATCCCACTCTCCCAATTTCTGCTCTGCCAAAAATATCTTCATCTCCAAAATCACATCGTTTTTTATTTCCTCATTTAAGTAGCATACATATGTATCAAACTTGGGCCACAAGTTGGGAGAAACATGAACTATTTCCTAAATGAGAATGATTTGATCTCTAACATTCTTCCACTCACACAGTTAAAGTTTTAAAAAGAAAATATTTGCAACTTGCATGGTAGGCAGAGCACAAAGTGAAAGCGAGAGGTTGGCAGCAGTTAGATAGCTGCCACCAGAGCCATCCAGGTTTCCCAGGGCCTCAAATCTGACCATTCCTCAGAAGCCCTCTGGCTCTCCTTAGTCTCTTTCTATCTTATGCATGTAAATACATAGAAGCTAGGAAGCCAAGAACATATCATACAGCTCCCTTGAGCATCACAAATTCTTCATGAACTAAATCACAATATGCTATAAATAAGCAAACATAACCAAACAAATGAATAAATAATCAACAGTTTCCATGGTGATGACACTAGGGCTTGTGCCTCTGGGAGCAGAAGTAGTCTGTGGCTGCTCCACAAATCAAAGAAAACTTAGATATGCATAGCAGCAAACTAAGGAAAAGGTGGACAAACAAAGCTGATCTGAAGTGGAAAATAACTCCAGTGATATCTATACTCTTGGTTTTTTATATGAAAAAGAATAAAAATGATGATACAGAATTTCAAAACAAAATAATAGGTTACCAGTGATTAAAATATTAAAATATTGTTATCTTCAAAGTAGTCAGATTACAAGAGATAGGCATAAAATAATGATCAAGCAATGAAATCACAAACCAGTCCTTTTGATGAACCAAAAGAGATTAGAAGTATAATTATCACACACACACACACACACACACACACACACACACACACATCTTTTCCCTTCTTTCCTTTCTCGTTTTCCCCTTCCCAGTTATACTTTCTTTCTAAGTGGTCTCCTCCCCCATCACTCGCACAATATCTGTCATTTTGGATCTTATTTACTCTTTGAGTTTATACTCAGGAGACAGTACAGTGTTTACATATGCAATTTCACTTATGAGTATGGTCTCAAGTTGCATACGTTTACCTCTAAAAGCCTTGAGTACATTCCTGCTTTTGATTAAAAAGCCTATTTAGAAACAGAGAAGTAATGAACTTCAGAGCAAAACACAGGATCAGCCTTTTTCTACTTCATTATACAGGATTTCTTTATTTTTTTTCATAACTAGAAATTGAACTCACAACTTCATGCTTGCCAGGCAGGCACTGTGCTGCTGACCTATATCCCCAGCCCTATACAAGCTTTCTTACACTTTCAAAGTTCATCTCCACAGAAACAACTTGGGGCAGAAGTAAGTAACCTAAATAATCCTAAGTAAATCTCAACAAGAAGAGGGGGATTTAAAAGCACATTAGAATGATTACAGGTTTGTTTGAGTTCATCAATGGCATTATTTATTAGCTCTACAGTTATAACTATAATGCATAATCTCAGATTTTATTAAGTCTTATTCTTCTAGTCCCAGCAGGCTCCTGTATCAGCTAATTAACACAAAGGTCATTGTTCTCATTTATAGAATGCCAATAGATTGTAAAAACACAATGCTGATTATGCTACTAGGTTTGGAAATACATGACAGGAACAGAATCTCTTGCTTCCTGAGAAAGGAGAGGACTCTTTCTAATCATGGTTAATACTGAATAAAGATAACAAAGCACATTCCAATAATAATGCCTCTGGAAGGGAACACAGTGAACACTGTACAATTACTACTGTCTGTACAATTGTACTATTGTATAATAGCTACTGTCTTGGAATCCCGAAGATCCTTATAGAGATGGTAGCCCATTAAATCATCTTAGCCAAAAAATGACTCAGTAAACGAATTTTTATCACTATTAGCAATGGGCAGATGGGGTAACATTGGAGAAGAAAGAACTCCTCCCCCTGCTCTTTCAGAGTTCACTTAAAAGTGAACTCTAAAACTGGAGATACCAAGATATTATGATATGAATTGGACATTGATACATGCCAGAAAACATTTGTGTTCCATTGAATGACAGAAAAAGAAAATCTGAAGGAAAAATAATTTGTAGTTGCACAGGAATCAGGAAGGGGTTGTTAGTGTAATACCTTGAAGTATAATGAACATAGAGGGAGTAACTCATGCATGAACACAAGACCAAATCACTTGGTGCAAAAGAAAGCTTTCAACTGAGTCTTGAGAATGAGAAGAATTGCATATGTAATGATGGAGGAAAGTGTATTCTTAGCACTTGAGCACAGGGATAATACAGATGGTCCCCAGAGGTGCAGAGCAAAATGCTCATTTATTCAACCAGGAGGGACTTGTCATTTCTACAGTCCTAAGTCTGCTCCAGTCATCTCTTCCATAGATTGGCCTCAGCTCTTTCTGGAAATGGCAGCAGAGACCCAAAGGAATTTTCATTAATGCAGCATGATGCTTCTAACTACTTTGCTGACAAATGCTGGGGGGAAAAACTGATTGATGAAGGCAGTTCACAGTCACATAAGCATAGCTAAGAATATAAATCCATGTAACATCTTTGGGAGGAAATCTTTTGAATTCTGCAGTTAAGTTGGGAAGTTAACCACAATTAAAGTCATTCTGGCTTTTGGGTGGCGGAAGAAAGTAAATAATAGCCAAAAGTAGTCAGATTCAAACAACAACTTGTCATAAACTTTACATACATTTATAAATGTAATCACTGCACATGTATCTTTTTATTTTTAAAGCACAATCATTTATATTGTTTTGATCCCTCCACTATCCTATCTTCCTTCCATCCACACAACTTTCTACTCCAAGTAACCTTGTGAATATTTGTTGTATGTTGATCTATGCTTTCTGCAAGCTTATGTAATAATTTACATATGTATAAGCAGACATATATAGGGACTTTTACAGTAGTTTCTTATACACAAAATGGGCTTCATGTTAGTTATTTTTCTCTATTTTTACTTCATATTAATGAAAATCATTCCATGTCACTACAACTAATTCAATTTTTAAAAGAAGTGAATTACATTTCTTGGTGTGAATATGAAATTCTAGATTATTATCCTTGCTTTACTTATTCACAGAAGGTTTTTAAATGATGCCAAAGTAATTACATTTCAAATGTCCACAAGATAGGCTTATAAAAGCAGGTCTTCATATCAGCCATAAACACTAGAAACCTAATTAGAGGGTGGACAGTAGGAGGAGGAACCTGAGACTTCTTTACCCGTAGCCTTCCTCGCCTCAAGCCCTGTAGGGGTAATTGAGGTCTTCAGTGGTAGCATCTGTCAGTAGAACAAAGATAAAGACCCACATTTAAATTAGCAATTCAAATGAAACTGGCGTTTGGCCATTTTCCATTATGTACTTATTTATTAACTAAATTCTGCATAGTTGACAGTTTCTCTTTTATATAAACAATTTTCTGTCTCTGGCTTACTTCTGAATATCCTATTCCCTCCATCCTACCTGCCATATTGTCCAAAGTACAAAACTTCTTTCCTGCTCTCCTCCCCTCCTATTTTAAGTGAGCTTGGACTGCTATAACCAGTTAGTACTACAGATGAAGTAATATAAACAGTAAGCACTGGGTTCTCACAGTTCTGGAGGCTGGAAAGTCTAAGGTCAAAGTGCCAGCCAATCCGTTTTTAGTGAGAGCCTGATTTCTGTTGTGCAAAAGTCCGTCTTTTGCTTCCATCTTACATGGCAGAGAGCAGAGAACCCCAGAAAGTTCTCCTTCTCTTTTAAGAGCATTAATCCTATTTATGAAGATGCCAGTGTCTGACCCAAAGCCCCACCTCCAAACACCTTCACACTGGGATTAGGCTCCACCATAGGGATTTCGGGTGACACACTCAGTTCTTAGCACCTTCTGCTCAGTCTCCCTGCTGTACTGAACTAACCCTCTTTCTCACATTCCCTGTCTCAGCTCAGTATCTCTGGCTCCCACTCTTCATCATCAAAATCATCCTGATTTTCAAGCAGTCAAGTTTGAACCAAATCCCTGAGTACCTGCTTTCTGTCACAATACTCATTTTTGTGGGTCCAGAGTCTGCACAGTTTATGGGCTTTCACGTGCTACTTGCCCTGTAGACATTTGTTGGGTGGACCTTGTCATGCGGTGCCGCGGTTGTATTTCCAATAGTTGCATGACAACTTTGGCTCACATAGTCAGTCATGTCTGAATGCTGGCTCCATGCATCCTCCAGTCACTACCACCACCATCTCTCGGTTTTGCTTTTTATGTCTCCTCTTTCCAGAACTTAAAGATAGTTCTTCATTATTTTTCCCTCAGATCATTGTACAAAAGTTCTCTGAGTGGTGTCTTTGTTTTCTGGTTCTTTTCTTTCATCTCACTACTGAATATTTAGAAATCTTAGCCATTTAATATGTGCTTTCTTTCTTTTTGCTTCTTAAATATGGCCCCATCTCTGTTTGTTGATAATATACCCATTCGGGAAGATTTTGTAGATTCCATACACTTTGTGAAACCTGCTTTGGTTTCTTTGAACCAGTCATCACTGTCTACCAGCTCCATTACATTTTGTTTGTACCACACCTGTGATTTCTTTTATTCTGTGTATTTATGTCTTCTTACACACTTTTGAGTGCATATTAAAGGGAACCCATAAATCTGTTACATTTAAGTTCAATCTTAGATTTACAATCATGTATATATAAATATTCACATACATGGATACATCAAACACATGGTAATATATCAATATACATTTATCATTCTTTTTATTACATATATTTGGTTCCTATAGTATGAATTGTTTAGACTATATAGAGGCACATGACATTTTTATCCTCGTTTCTTGCATTATCTGCTTCAAATAGCTTCCTCAAACTTAAATGTTTTTAAATCTTTAGTTAATTCATATAAAATCTTCAGTAACTTTGGGCCCATTTTACAAAACTTAATAAGATAAAGTTTGAACTAGAACTTCATATAGCATCATGAGGTTTTTGTTATTAAAATTTCTAAATTTAAACCAAAAATGACCCTTTTTACATTTTTTAAGTAATACTCATAGATATAGAATACTATTTCAATGAGCTATCTTATATTTTAAAACAATAGTTTTAATTATCTTTGGCATATTCAAAAATTTCTAAGATATACTATTCCATATGGCACGTTCATTTTTGAAATAACGATACATATAGAAAGCAAAATGTTAGAACTGAGCATTTTTAGACACTTCTTAACTTCTTCCTTTTTGAGGTTTAATTTAAAAAATAGCCACATTCTAACTTAAGGAGAAACATGTCTTTACTATGTGTAATTATTGCTTTTTAAGAATCATTTTAATAAGAAACAATTCACTTAATAAAAGCACTCATTTGTGTTATAAGCAGGAGTTTTTCAAGCCAAATTGAATCAAAGGATGACAAGCATTTCTCAAGCTCACAGAATTTAAGAAAGACTTTTACATCATAATAGGCAATTGATAGTTATAGAAATGGATAAAAGTGGAGAGATAGATGATAGATAAATAGACAGATAGATAGATAGATAGATAGATAGATAGATAGATAGACTATCTAGAAACATGCAACCAATATTTAACCAAAATTTATGGTGTTCATTTGTGCTAAGAGGTACATTTTTTTAGTTTTGAGTTTAACAGTCTTGTTCATTTTTTGTGATATATTTTAATAGCAAAATAAAATCAAAATAGAGAAAATTGAGGAGCTCTAGTTGTTGATCTAATATTACTCCTTTAAATTCTTGGGGTGTAATGGGAAGACATTATCAGGAAGATGCAAAATCTCTTCTTATTTAAGTATCTATGTGACTCTTTGTTAATTGCCAGAATTTTTATTGTAAGAATAAGAGTGAAAGCACTAGGACTTCAGAGTTCTCACAGCACATTTCAGACAGGAAATGATATCTTTTTGCTTTAGTTCATTCTTTAACACATTAGGAATTATGTGTTATAGGAATTAGGAATTATATATTAGGAATTAGGAATTATATATTATTACTAATGTAGATTTGCTTATTTAAATTTGATTTTTGCTGCATTTTGGCTAAGAAGTTTACAGGCAGTGAGACCTTGTATTGACCTACTACTAACCAATCGGATAGTAGCCCACATTAATAGCAGCACCCTTGCTAAAAATCAGGGTAAGTGTGGATAGCATATCCTATGGATAGCATAGGAAGCCAACACTCTCATATAACTGCTATTTTTCTCAGGACTGACTAAAAGAGAGAATCTTGAAAGTGTTTATATAGAATCTAATTTTCTTGAGACAATTCACAAATGAGCTTCTGTTCCAAGTGTTATACAATATATATGTACTTATAAACACAAACAAATGGCTCCTAAATACAGATTATACTTCACCTTATTAAAAAACTATAATCTCCCCCTATCACTAATACTTTATTTTCCCCTCTGACTCTGAGCTGCTTCTCAGGCCATTTTCCTCCTTCCAACCCTCTCTCTGAATTTCACTTTATCCTTAGGTGCTAATTAAAATGGCAGGTGTTAAATTGATCATTAGCACATTTCAGCTACTGCTCAGAGCCCAGAAATCCCTCAAGTGATTCTTGGTTTCTCCCAGTATAATCTGTCTTTCTGCAGGAATTTTCTCTGCTTCTTTTCCCTGGCAGTTCTAACTGCTTCTTAAAGAAAAATACAGATTATCTAGCATGTCTGCTCCAGCTGTTCCTCATTTATTTATCTGTCTCGTCTCTCAGAGTAAATGATATAATCAGGTTTTGTTTTCGTAAAAGACATTTTTTTATTATTTTTGGGAAAATATAAAACAAAAGCAAATATTTGTTAGATGTGCTCCATATACTCCTTATTCAAACTTCATGATACCAAATGGGCAGCACATACGCAATACATCACACTTGAGGTCCACACTCTGAGAAAATTTTTAAAGTGTACAGTGCAGTACTGTTCACTATACTCACAGTGATGTACAGGAGATTTCTAAAACTTACTCATTTTAATGTGGCTGAAACTTTATGCCAGTTGGGCAGGAACCCCTCATCTTCTCCTCCCGACAGCCCCTAAAACCTCTGTTCTACTCTTTTTCTACATATTGACTATTTCAGATATAGCACATGAATGAAGTTTATGTAGCTTTTGACCTCTGTCTCGTTTATTTCACTTAGCATATGGTCCTCCAGGTTATATCACAAGGCAGGATTTCTTTCTTTTTTGTAATTAAATAATATCCTACTGTTTAAATATATCACAGTTTCTTGATTTATCTGTGGATGGACATTCGAGTTTCTACATCTTGCTATTGCGATAATGCTACAAGAAACATAAGGGCTCTAATATGTCTTCTGGATCCTGATTTTAATTTTTGTGACTACAGACACAGAAATTTTACTACTGGTTCATATAGTAGGTCTATAGCTCTTTTTTTTTTTTTTTTTTTGAAACTCCATAGTGTTATATCTCACCTGACACAAATGGATGCATTTCTAATAACATCTGCTTTTCTTAGACTGTAACAATGACATTTCTTTCTCCAACTTCTAAGCAAAGGAGATGCTATTAGAGGTTATATGATCCCTGAGGATCCAGATGCTATTAGAAGTTGTCTGATCCCTGAGGATCCAGGAAAGAAACAAAGTGACATTCCTGCAGCTGACTCAGTCAGTGATACATAAAGTTTAACAATCTCTGTATTCAGATGAGAAAGTAATTTTACCATGTTTGAATATTTGTGATTTGAACCCAAAATCTTAATTTTTATTAGGGCAGTGTTTCTTAAACTTACCTGCACATTAAAATTACTTGGTGATGGATCAAAATTTCACTCCAGAGATCATGATTTAGTTTGGGATGTGCCATGGGCTTGCTTAAAGCTCCCCAAAAGAATCAAATATGAACCAATTGTTAAGATTCACCCTTCTACCTCAGTTTATCCTGCCAATATATAATGCAAGAAGCAAGATAAGGAATCAGACTTTGCTAATTTCACACTGTACCTGGATGCTACCAAAGAAAGAAGCTCCAGTCTTAGATCCAAGCAAGAAGAGACAGTGATTAATCACTACACCAATGTCATCTGGGTGCTATTTGAATGAACCATAAGAAAACTTTACCTTCTATAAGTTGATTATTTCAGGTATATACTACAGTGAGAGAAAATTCACCAATATGAAAACCAAGGCGGAAATCTGGGGAGAATAGACTCAGACTTAGCATCTCTTTACACCATAGTTGCCCTTCACTTACCAAATTTATTCATTAAACATGTATGGGGCCCTCTACATTGGAATCCCGTGGATTAAAAAGATAAACTATTTAAGTGGATTATTTGAGCTATATTCCTAGACAAGCAATGTAACTAAGACTATCTGAAATAAGAAGTTTAGGCAATCCTTTCAGGAGGCAAAACTCTTCTCTATAAAACCAATGGATTTAGGTAGCAATTTTGCTATTAATGTGTAAACTTCTTAAACAAATGTTAATTGAACATGTCTTCATGATGAGACACAAAGTTAGGAGTATTTTTTTTGAGGCATTTCCTACCTTGCAGATTGGGTAAATACTGTGAAGGAGATGGCAGATACTCTGATGGAAGATATGGAGGGAATACTTGGAAAAAGTAGTCATGTTTAGTAACAGCAATTAACACAGACAATGCTTACTGTTACCTTACAAAGTTGATGCTACTTTTATTTATATTGCACAGAAGATAAAATTGAGGTACAGACAGTATATGGAATTTATTCAGTGCCAAGATTGTTGGGCCCCAGAGTGGAGTTTACACTATGAAGCTCTAGTACTTGGAGGGTATATATATGCAAGTCTTTGTGATGATACAGTTCTTTTTCTTGGAAAAAAAAAAAGTAGGTGACAAGGGCAATCCAAGGAGACAAAAGCTGCATGAGAAAGACACGGAGAGTTAAAGAACTTTTGTGAGTCTTACTCTGCGAGCACTTACATAGTAATGAAGTGGAGAGTTCTAAGGACTGGGAAGACAGCACGAAAATGTAGCCCAGGGGACCATTCATGGTGACACACAATCTGTCATGATTCTAAAATTGGATTTTAAGCTTTAAGAAATAAGACACCTTGACTGAATCTAAGTAGAAAAACCTTAATCCATTTTGTATTTTAGAAATGTGCATGGATGACCTGCAGGGAGATGAAAATTGCACCAGAGAAATCAATGAGTAAATTCCTGAATTAAGCCTCATTGGAGAGAAATCTGATCTAAGGCAGAAACAGTGGACAGAAAGAATGAGGATGGATAGAGTATATTAAAGAGTGAGGATTTTGACTTCGTGATTAATGACAAATCATGTGTATGGGTAGAGGAAAGAAAAGAGTCTGAGATTATTGAGTGGATGACACTGGCATTTGCCCACGTATATATTCAGTTAAACAGCACATATTTATTAAGTTCTTTCATGTGACAAATACCACCCAAAAGGTTGGAATAGGATACCAACCATCCCAGACAGTCTCTGTCTTTAAGAGCACACATTCCATAGAAAGCAAACATGAATACAACGAAGTTAACAAGTAACAAGATAATTACAGTGACAAATGAAATTATAGAAATAATCTTATAAAATAGTAGAGGGAATAAAAAATCCAGCTGGAAAGGCAGAAAACCTATTTGCATAGGGAATGCAGGAGCTAAAATCTGAGGAATGCGGATTTAGTCTTATAAAGAATTGAGACTGAGAAAACAGAAAAAGGAAAAACTCTGAAGAAAAAGAAATGCTCTGGTGCAAAAATAGCTTATTTTGAGGATGTTCAAAGTACAGAAGGAGAAGAGAATATAGAATGTGATAAAGGCAGGAATTTACAGAGGCTCCAGATTATGCAGTCTTAAATATCAAAATTAAACAGTTTAGATTTCATTTCACAGGCAATGTGAAAACTTTGGAGATTTTTGATTGGGCATGACATGATCTAATTTAAGAAAAAAGGAAACCAGGTTAGTTTTGAAAGGAAGATGAAATGCTAATTCTGGCCATGTTAAGTTTGATTAGCCAGAGTATGTTTAATAGGCAGACAAAAATGTGCCTGAAAAGTATAAGTCTTGGGCAAGGGAGACTGGTGCAAACCATGGCATCCAATTTGAGTGTGATCAATGTACATGCTACAGAACTGAAAGTGGAGTGGAAAACATGCCCGGCAATGGGACCTAGAGGACACTGACACTGGGAGGATGGAAGAAGAGGTTACCTCAGGGAGAAAGGCTGGCTCCCTCACAGTCACTGATTCTGATTAGACAAATGGCTTGAAGGGGTTTATCAAAATTCAATTCAAAGGTTGGCATTGATTTTTTCCCAATTTATCATGTCATGCAGTTGCCAAGGCTTAAGTTGATGAAAGTAACTTTGTCTATATTTAAATCATAACCTGCATGTCTAATAAAGTCATGCAGAGATAAGCAGAACTAAGAGACTAAGAGAAATAACCTTAATAAAATCAGGCGAACTTCCAGATCTATAAAAATTAAAGAAGAATTGAATAAATGAAAACATATTGTGTATTCATATTTGAAAGTATGTATATTCAATATTGTTAAGTTCCCCGAATTGGTCTATAGATTCAATGCAAGTCCAATCAAATTTCCAGAAGGGCTTTTTAAAAACAGAAAATGAAAAGTTTATTCTAAACTGAAAAGAATCTATAATAACGCAAGCAACATTGAAAACAAAGAACAAATTCAAAGAACTAGTACAACTTTGTTTCAAGATATAATATAAATTTACAATGTTCAAAGACAGACATATGAATACAATCACACAGTACTCAGATTAATAGTAAGTAGTAAAGTGTCCAGAAATAATTTCATGCAAAGGCACAACTGATTCTCAGTCAAGATGCAAAAACACTCCATGAAAAAGTACGTGAAGATGTAACATTTATAAAAGCCATGATGCAATTATTAAAAATCTCAAGCACACTTTTGATCCCAGCATTCTGGAAGGCAGAGGCAGGAGGACTGAAATTTTGAGCCCAATATGGCCAACTTACCAAGTTAGGGAAATCTTCCCTCTCACTCTGAGTTCAATCCTCAATACTGAAAAGCCAAACAAAATTCAACTATTGAAAAGCATACACAGAAAATAAAATTTGCTCTATATCTTGAACTATATGGTTCATAAAGCTAAATATAAAACATAAAAATATTCTAAAACTTAAGCTTTCCAGGAGAAAACTTAGAAGAAATTCTCTTTGACTTCAGTTGAAACAAACATTTCTTAGCTAAAATACCAAAGTCACATTCCATTAAAAATATTCTTTAGAGATGCCAGCCTTTTTCTGAGTCAGCACCAATTGTGCTCAACACAACAGAGAAGAGGAGAACAAGAAGTCACCAAAAAGCAAGCCCTTCCGGTGAACTGGCACCATGCATGGGCCACTGAGGGGGGAGCCAGATGCCAGCAACTTAGAAACACAGGCTGCTATGATGGTTTTGAGGAGGAATACAATTTAATGCTTGTACTGTTCAGGGTTTTACTGACTTTGTAGGTGTAAGGCCAGTGGTCTGATCATCTAGTCAGAGATGGCAATACTCAATGTAGCATCTATGAGGGCTTTCTTTCTGAGGGTGTTGTACATTGTTGATTCCCTGTTGTCTTGTTTTGAAGCCCTATATTATTTTCATTGTTTTGCTGGGTTGGGTTTTGTTTTGTTTTGTTTGATTTTATTATATCTGATGGCATGGGCAGCTATTTCAAAGATAACAAGATATATTATTGTAACCATTTTGAACTTACTATTCTTTTGTTTTGAAGTCCTTTATTGCATTCATTGTGTTTTTTATTGGTTCTATTCTGTTCTATTTTGTTGGATTTTTACTATGTCTGAAGGTGTCTGCATCTATTTGGAAGGCATTATAGTAACCATTGTTGATTTCTTATTGTTTTGAAGTCCTGTGTCATTTATACTGGTTTGTTTTGATTGGCCTTGTACTGTTTTTGTTTTTCTTGGTTTTATTATCTTTAAAATAAAAAAATACTTTCCATATAGATTAACATTTTGATTCTTACATTTCTATAAAAATATAAAAGACTCAATAGCCTAAACAACTTTGATAAAGAAACAAAATTGGAGCTTCAACCCTCCCCAATCCCACAATTATGATATATTGGCATTGATATCAAGATAGACAAAACACCAAAGTACCAATATAAAGCCCAAAATAGATGCCCACATAACAGACATTTGGCAAAGATACAAAAGCAATTAAGTGAAGAAAGGATTCTACCCTCAGTACATATGCTGGAACAACTGGACAGCCACGTGAAAAAAAACCAAACCTTATAGCACATCAAAAATTTCTTAAAACATCCAAAAGTCAACTCAAAATGGCTCACAGTAGGTTAAAGTGAAGGTAGGTGTGGCCTGAGTCATTGCTTCTCTGAAATCATTCTCTTTGGGACAAAATACATGATTTTTCCTTATCATAATAATGAAACAATGTGATGATTGTACATAAGTGACATATTTTTTTCACTAATAAGTATGTTTTCAAGATACATCCATTTATCTATAAAAATGTCCAGTTTATCACTCTTTATGGCTTAACAGTATTTTATTATGTAGAAATATCAAATCTTTTTTTGTCCATTTCTTCAGTCAATAGGAATTTAGTTTGTTTTCAAGATCTGGCTATTATAAACTGCACTGTAGTAAACATGAGTGCACATATATCACTGTGGTATAATATTTTTAATTCTTTGGGGAAGATATCCAGTAGGGGAATACCTGGGTCAAATGAGACCACCAATCCTAGTGTTTTTAGGAGTCTCTGCAATGATTTCCACAGTGGTTATACCTGTCTGCATTCCCACCAACAATGGAGAATAGTTCCTTTTTCCTCACAGCCCCTCCGGCATTTGTTATTGGTTGATTTCTTAGTACTAGCCATTCTTTCTGGGGTAAGGTAAAGTCTCAGTGTTGTTTTAATTTGCATCTCTCAAGTGGCCAATGTTATTAAACTCTTTTTTATGTACTCATTTTCTGTTTGTACTTCTTCATCTAAGAAGTGTGTGTTCATCTCAGATGACCATTTTTGAATTGGGTCTTTAAATCTGGGAGGATTCTTTTTTTTTTTTTTTTTTTTAGTTCTTGATAATAATCCTTTATCTGAAGAACAGCAGGCAACATTTTCTCCCATATTGTGGGTTATCTCTTTACTCTGTTGGTGGTTTCTCTTGCTGTGCAAAAGCTTTTCAGTAGGATGAGATTCCATTTGTTGATTCTTTGCAATAAATCTTGCAATAATTTTTAAAAAATATTCTTTATGAAGAAGGCAAGTAGAGATGGAAAAATGTTTGCTGGTCATATTTTTACAAAGAATGTATATTAGACTACATAAGAGATTTTCAAAATTTAGGAAAACAAAAAAACACATTTGAAAGATTTGAACACACAATATGCTAAGATGAATGAATAAAAGTTCATCATTAGTCACTAGGGAAGTGAAGTTTTTTGCACTATTAGACAACACAACTCAAAAAATGAACTAGCTCAAATTAAAAAGACTAATCTTAGAAAGTGCTGGTGAAGATGTGGGGTAATTGGAACTTTCATGCATTATTAGTGGGAATAAAAATGGTATAATGATCTTGGAAAATAGTTTTTAGTTTTCTAAAATATTTAAACCATCATATGAATTGGTCATTAAATTCTACATCCAAGAGAAAAGAAAATTTATGTTCCTATAAAAACTTGTACAAATAGGAGCACTTTTGTAATAATATCAAACTGGAAAAAAACTAAATATCCATCAACAAGTAAGTGGATAAAAAAATTACAACTTTATGTCATAAAAATGAATCAGTAAAATGGGAATTATTGACACATTATATGTATTGATCATAATTTAGAAGAGTTTAGGAAACAGACACAAAGAGTACACATTATGTAATTTCAATAATAGAAATGCAAACCAATCTATCACTGTAGGAAGCATATCAACTATGGCCCCAATCCAAGATAAATGGAAGGAAAAGAAGAGAATGATTACAAAGTAGCATAAAAAAATTTGGGAAGGTAATGGAAATTATTTTGACTATGGTTCAGATGTCATGATGTGTTCATATATGAAAATTTGTCAAATTAAATGTACTACACATATGTAATTTGTCACTTATATCTCAATAAACCCATTTATAATCATCCAGAAAAACAAAAATGAAGCCAACAAGAGAAAATAATTAATATTTTAATAAATAATCAGAGAAAATAGACCAGGAACTACTTACAAACACATTTTAGAAAAAAAACTAACCTTTCTCATGAAAAAAACATTTGAAGAAGGCTAGGGATACAGCTCAGTGGCATAGAGCCTGCCTGACATGCACAAGGACCTAAGTTTGATTCCTGGTACTAAAAACAAAATTTAAAGATGTTAAAATGTCTCACTATTTAAAATTTATAAAAATTAAACGATAATGAAATTATTCCCTGAAATATGCAAAAAAGGTAAACACAGAAGGTATATAATTTGTTCTGTTGGGACTGGTTAATATTCATAAGTTTTTCCTTCTACTGATTATTGTACACAGTTAATATAATAATAAATGTTATATTTATATATACTTTTTATATTTCCAAATTGGTGTGTGTTTCTTTCTTCATAAGCAGCAAATAATGAACAAAGAAAATCATGAGAAAGTCAAGCATCCTAGAAAATGTAGGTACCAAAACCTGCCAGGATTAACCTCATCAAAAGCTATGTACTATAGCTGGGTGAAAGAAGATTCTACCACCAAGAAGGGATAAATACTTAAAGTGATAGATATACTAATTACTTTTGTTGATCATTGTACAACATATGCATATATTGAAGGTTTGCACTGTACTCCTTAAATACATATTATTATGTGTCAATCAAAAACAAAACAAGGAAATAGAAGAAATTCTTGAAGAGCTAACTACACTTTCTATTTCTCATTGCTTATCATATAAAAACTCCAGATGGCCTTACTAATTACAGTAACATATTAATAATATATGCTTACATTTAATAGGATTTAAAAAGCAGGCCATAAGTCTTAATAACAAGTCAGTGAGTTACATTGATTTGTTACAAATGGACCTAAAGTTATATGTATTTTAGGAGGAGATATCAAATTGTAAAAATTCACCTAGAGATCAACAATTACATCCTATACTTTAACAAGAATTAATTAATTGTTTAGCCTATATCTTCAGGCATTATGCATTTTTTCCTTTTCTCAAGGTCTGTAAAGATCTGCAACTACAGGATGTTATCAAAATAATATTCTTGGAATTCAACCCTAGCATAATAAGATAAAAAAATAGCTATAAAATTAGGAAGGTATCTTAAAAGTATAAGAATAAAAAGGATGATAAACAATGTGAAGTTTTAAAATAGGTTTAAATTTAAATAACATTTCAAAATTATTATATTTTCATATACTTTATCCCATTTTAGAGAATTTGAGGTAATCAAACCAGATTAACCATAATAAAACTAAAATTGAAATTTAAATATTTAATGAAATTTAATCATATTTCTAATCAATATTAAATATTTAAGAAATAACTTTTCACATTCAATGTAACAAGTTTTTGAGTTCCAATAGCTATGTGTTCCTGAAAATAAAAGACTGAGAATCTAATTAACATCTCCCCCAAAAATAAAGCTTTAAAAGAAACTGTCTAACTTATAATGAATGTCAGCAAGGATCACGATGATGAAAACTCGAACTCCACTTTCCTTTGCCCAAGGTCAGTTGGTTCCCAGAATTCCCAAGGTTAACAGATGACAGAGAACAGATCATTACAAGAAGGTGGACACAACAGAGCTGAACTTCATTCCCTACCAGCTGCTCCACAAAAATATTAACAAAGCAGATGGCAGACAAGGATGTTTATATCAGAAAATATACATCAGTAATACTGAGTCAAATGTAACATCTTGCATATCATTGCATTTAACTTCAGTCTCTTGCCAACTTCAGGAAAGCTTGAAATGAAGTGCCATTTACATAACTGGTAATTATCTGAAGCAATTATAAATCTATTAAAATGACTTTAGCAAAAAATGAAAAAAGGAAAGGAGCCTGGAAAACGTATGTGAAACTGTTGTTTCTTACAGTTTGGGTAGAATAACAAGAGTTGTGTGAAGTCATAAAATGACAACATCAAAGTAAACTTAGAAGTAACACATAAACTAAGGAAAAGTTCAAATGTCCTCTAATAAGTTTCACTTAAAAATGTAGGATGGGAGAAGAGATATAAAATATTATCTTAAAAAAAGGAATGTTGTAGTTTAGGACTTCAACGATGGAGTTGTTCTGTGAAATAAAGTTATCTAGAGATTGATTATGGGAATGAGATCTTGAAAGAAAGAATATTAGCATTTGTTTTACCATTGTTCAGGCACTAGTCTAAGTTATTCATATACTTTAACCCATTTAGTCCTTTCAATTCTAAATTATAAGTAGTGTCTTTTTCTCTTTTGCATCAATTAGAAAACAGAGCAATTTCCTGAGAAATTTTCAGGCTCATCTGGCTAACTACCAAAGTTCAACTCAATCACTGAAACATACAGCCTTTTTTATAATGGGTAAGGATAATATTGGAGCTCAAGAACATAATAATAGTAACAGTTATGTTAACCTAAAATAACAATAGAGAAGCTCTTCAAAAATACGAGGTAAGTAGGACATATGCAGAGGTTGCAATCTGAAATATGCATTCTACAGTAAATCCTAAATATATCCAGTGAGGAAAAAAGGAGACAAGGGTTTTTGAAGATAAAATAAGGAAAGTTGTGTAAGTTACTTTTAAAGAAGAATCATTGCCCCAAAATGATCAACAATAACAGTGGCTTCAGTCCAAGGTTTTACAGCCACTTTACAGCCCTGTCCACATCATCCTAGGACCTGTAGCTTTTGTGTAAGGTTGACGTGAAATATTTACAGCTTGGGATTTGGGAAGTCTTCAGTGATAATTCTTGTTATCAGGAAATTATGTGTCAGGTCCCTTCTTCATGTCCTCCTAAGTCTGTTTTTGAAAGTTTAAACACACATTTCCATTTTTATTCTGACAACTTTCATAGTTCCTGCTTACTGAGCACTTATGATAGATTTGTGACAAATCTTAGATGTACATGTATGCAATCTCTAATCTATACAACAGTCTGCTGAAACTCCAAAAGGTAAATTAGAAACAACAAAAAACTATTCAGCACGAAGTATCAAAGATAATGTGGAAATTCTGTTCTTTTTTCTCTCACGTCCTCATAATAATGCACCAAAGTGTGGTCTTTTATAATATGAAGTCTTCTGAAAAGGATTCTAATCATTGAATACTAGAATCTATGTATTTAATCATGGTCGAGCACCTTTTACTGGAGTAAGGGACATCTATTAACAATTTTGAATAGAATACAATAAGAAAACTAAAAATGGAAAAAAATAAGAAGATATTCTATACCTAGAAGAAACATGAGCACACCTGAGTCAATAGAAAATCAGGACACATTTATAAAAATTCAGAAAGAGAAGGAGAGAAGCAAAAGGTAGATTTTGCATACTTGGTTATATTTCCAAACCTTTAAAAATGAATTTCCAGAAGCAGCTAAGACCTGGCCGTGTTGGGACTTGGGCAGCTGCACAAGAAGGCAATTTGCCTGCCCTCTTGGTAAGGGGCCCTGGCACTGGCCAGGAGAACCAGTCAGCTGTTCCAATGAGCCTACCAGTGTGGGCTAAGGATCAAACATCTTCCCCACACCCCTGCTTCAACAATTGGGACAGAGTTCTAAGCATCTCTTGGAAGGATGACCATATGCAATATAGCAAATAAGGGGGATTTCCTTCTATGTTCTGTTTGAAGGCAAAGGTTTTTTTCACTGTTATGTTTTGTAATTATTGTTATGCTCTATTCAATATTCTCCTTCAATTGGTTTCACAATGGTCTATTACTGGTTTGATTTCGCTATACCTAATTGACTGGACAACTATTGTGAAGGTAATGAGATATACTTATTACTACTATCCCAGTATCTTGCTTTGAAGTTCTGTACCAATGTCGCTATATTGTCTCAGTTGGCTTTGTTTTAGCTTGTTCTATTGTATTTTTACTACATTCTAAATAAAATTTTAAAAAAATATTTGAAAAATGAATTTCCAGTGAAAATTTTATCTGAAGATACCCAGAAAATTTAGAAGGATGAGATTTTCCACTTTCTCCTAATCAGTTTAGTTTCCATTGTAATAGAACTTCTCCAGTGCAGGACAATAGCACCACACCAAGTTCTACCCCATTTTTTGTGGAAACTACATAAAATAGAATATAAAATGAGAATTTAGCTGATTCTTTATTCTGTGATGTTAGTGGTTATAGATTTTATGGTCTCCTTCAAATTTGTTTGTTGCACTAAGCAAGCACTTCTTTTGCAGGCATACTGACCTCAGTATCATGGGAAATTTAAAGGCTCTGATCTCCAAAGTCATGAACTATGTTTGGGTCAGCTTCAGGATGAATATCTGAAACATCCAGGGAAATATTCATAGCTAAATCAAGCAGTGTTTAGCCTTGCTGTAGCAATCGCCTGACCAGCTTTTTACAGACATAAAATACATTTCTGTATACAAAATAGCACTTATCAATAATAAATATTTTAAACTGCAAAGAATTTTCAAAATCTCTAGTTAAATTTACGTTTTTTTTTTTTCATGTATGATAATCTCATATTGCACCTAGATGGACAACAAATCCATGCTGTGTTTCAGAACTGATCTCCCTCTTTATAATCTACCCTCTCAGTCTTGCCTTTTTTCTACCACTGCACAGCAAATCTGGATTACTTTTGTGCCAGAAATCCCCAGGATCTGTGCCTAGTATTTTAGTGCCTATACTTTATCACTCAAATTCCATGCCTCCTTGACCATCTACAAGTGATCACTTCTCTAAATTTTATTTCTTTGCTAGTTTGTTTGTTCCAAACAGTATTTATTGAACTTTGTCACACACTGTAATATAGATGAATACAAATTACTGAAGGGAACTGAGAATTACTGCTCTTGGGACTTGATATGGAATAGAGAAAAATATGGATAAAGACTAAAAAAATAGAAATAAATACTGTCATGAAGCGTCTCATGCTGCTTTCTTAGAGTTTAAATTTTATACTGTATAATTTTGCAGTATAATTTTAAATTTTCATAGGGATATTATAATTTTGTATTAGGATTATTGGAGTTTATGCCTTGTTTCTTGACTATAAGATTTGTGTATCATTATATGCTCTACACAAGTTTCAAAGCCAACACATGCCCCACATGTTGTTAAATGTAATGCTAGATCACATATTAAAACCAGAGACAACACAGGTCTCCCTTTAGAAACTGGAGTTTTAAAAAGCTGAAGGAATCTATTAGGTAAGTAGACAATTGATATTAAGACATCCAGAAGAATTCACATCAATCCTATGTCCAATTACTTACTGTGAAGTCAAGCAAGCTCAGCAAACATGATTGATAGTAAGCTCCCTTAGCAGTGTGAACTCACCTGTGTTACGGTATGTATAGGGTTTTTAACACTAATTAGTGTACTAAAAGGAGCCTTTAACAAGTAGAGTATATTTAACCTTATATATGTTACTATGAGACTTTACTTGCCATTTAAACTTTCATAAATATAATTCCATAAAAACAAACATTTATAGAAAATTATTTTTAATAATGCTCTTGGCAAATGAGAGAGGGCATTTCTGAACTGACATATAAAATTGAATGTCTTTTAGTTTCACTGTACATTACCTAGAACAGAAATATGACTATTAATGCTTCGTTTGCTTTGAAAGGGAAGAGTTGAAGAAGAGATTAAGAATGTGAAAACTAAGGGCTGGAGATTTAGCTCAGCAGCATAAGTGCCTGCCTTGCAAGTGTGTGGTCCTGAGTTCAGTCCTTGGTATCGATAAAAAAGAAAAAGACAAAAAAAAAAAAAAAAAAAAGAATGTGAAAACTACTGTCCCCATCTGTGGCTGGGGCAAGTGATCTAAATCAGAAAAAGTAACTGCTGATTTCCAGTCCTGCTTAAAAAACTAGGTACTAGCAAAAAAAAAAGAAAAAGAAAAAAAAAAAGATGGAGAAAGGCCCTATTCCCTGTTTGCACAGGGAGAATCTGTAGGCCTGCTTAAACTTATGTGAAGCACTATAGACATGGGTCTACTAAATTGGTTCATAATTATAGATGGGTCCTTTAATAATCAGCACTGCTTAGGAGGGCATAGAAGATGAATTCTTGCCCTAACCCAAGGATTCAAGAAATGCATTAAATATTCTAGACTATGATTTCCTTGAGATACAGGAGTCTGACTTTAAAATGTTTGTTTCCACTGGATGTATTCTCATTCTTCAAAGTGAGCTATGCCTAAAAGGGGCATAAAAAATAAAAGCAGTCACAAGGATAATAATCCCACACTATTCTTTTATAACTGCTTACTGTGTTCAACAAAGGAATTTGAGTTTAAAATAAATGTTGCACCCAAAGCCAATTAGAAGAAAGACATCATTATTTTCTTACTGTTTGAATGCAATTTTTAAAGTAGCACAAAAGATATGTAGATTGCAATAAATTTATTGCAAAATCTTTTTTCTCTGACTACAAGGCAATCTATTGTGTTGGAAGTTAGACTGCCTAAATAATTGAGATGCTAGGAAGAATAGCAGACAAAATTAGGGCTGTTTGGAGCAGAATATCTAAATCAATATTATGATTTAATCCAATTAATATGTACTTTGATATTGCTAGGTAAGATGTGTCGTATAACAGCTAGTAATTAAATCAAACTTGTTAGCAAGGTTAAATTCAAAGCAGAGAAACTCTGATAGTTCTATAAATATTTCTGTGGATTAACTATATCTTCAAGAAGCCAAAAATTTGATAGCACTATTTTTTTAAAAGTAATTCCAATACTGATAATATAATGTCATCTTTGAAAAATGTGGAATTTAGTATGAATGTGAATCATGATGAGTTTATTCTCAGAACAGATTTGGTAACAATGGGGTCCATCCCTGGAAATGAACCATGACACCCTACTCACAGAATGTCAGAAATCCCAAGCCTGTCCAGAGTCACTGAGCAAGGTGATGCTCAGGCCCTGGAAAGCCAGGACTGAGCAGGGGTCAGTGTGAGGTTCCCAGACAGTGGAAAAGAACCCATGAAAAGTCAATAGGAGTTTACAGGGCACCAACTGAGTTTAGGTCATCATGGTTCAGTTTTTTGGTCTGGAACTCTAGGTCTTTTTGATGAACCTACAGATCATGTTCAATAACAACAGTGACCCATTTGTCCTCAGTAGTTAATTTGGATAATCACAGTTTTCACTGGTAGATTTCCTTTTTGAACATAGTAAACAGTACTTATCACAAGTAGAAACCCCTAGCTGGAGGGCTGGGTATTTAGCTCAGCAGTGTAAGCACCTGTCTGGCAAGTGCAAGGTCGCAAGTTAGATCACCAGTACAAAAAAAAAAAAGAAAAGAAAAGAAAAGAAATGAAACTCCTAGCTGGGAGTGGTGGTGCTTGCCTGAATCTTACCACTCAGGAGGTTGACGCAGGAGGATCACTGTGAGTTTGAGTCCCAACCTGAACTATAACATGAGTTCAAGGCCAGCCTAAACTTCAAAGTAAAACCTTGTCTCAAAAAGACAAAAAAAGTCACCTAGTTAGAATGCTATTTCCAAGAGCTTTGCTTATCTAACTAGGACATTAAAATAAGACTCAATGTCTGCATTAGTCCCAACTATTTGATGACTATTTAATCTAATTCCCATCTATGTAATTCTATCTAAAGATTTCTTTTCATTTAGATCTCCAAAGACACGTTTAGTTAAAAGAATCTAATCAATGATAGACAATATTCAATGATTTATATTTACATATAGTAATCCCCAGGAGTATTGGCCTTTTTTTTTTTACTTAATTGAAATTAATACGCAGAGTTAATGATGGTGTTTCTAGGTGTCCTTTCTAGGGATGCTAGGACTAGTGCTAGATTCTTGAATGTGAAACCTTGTACATTCACATTTCCTGTTTGTAGCTATCAGAGCTCCATATTGGTGAAGGAAAGGTGCATAATTCCACTTACAGGACCACTGTTACTTCTGTTTCTAGTGATACTTACTCAAACCACCATCATACAGAAATCAGTGATATCCATCTGCATAATTCTTGTGAGAATTGGTCTTCCCTGAAATAATGAGCTTCATTTGTGAAATATGATGTTTATTAATTTGGGTATTTCAGTAAGAGGATTGATTGAGAAGAACAAGTCAATTTTGTGTTCCAGTCAAACTGGATGTATGCCTGCCTCTTCCTACTACAAAAGTTCTATTGCTATAGTTTGGAGCTTAAATGTCCCCTCAAACTTCATGTGTTTAAGCCTTCAAAAGTATTTAGAGGTAGGGCCTTGGGGAGATGACTGAACCAGTGGGTGTTCTAATTTCGATCTAGATATTTCACCCACCCAAGCCTCATGCATTTGAAGGTGGGGCTCTTGAAAGGTGATTGATAACTGGGGTTTATAGCTGATCTGCCTTTAGGAAGTGGGGTCCGGTTGGAAAAGGTAACTCACTGCAGGTGTGGCCTGGAAGGGTGTGTCTCCTTCCCCAGCTTGGCCCTTTGTTCTATTTCTGTACAGTGATCATACGAGTAGATTTTCCTCTGCAGTAGGTCCTTCTACCATGTCCTTCTGTCTTTAAGCCAGGCAAATATGGATGGAAGCCACTACACACTATGAGCCAAAATGAGGCTTTCCTCCATGAATTTGATTATTTTTATTTTATTGGTACATTTTAGATATACCTAGTGATAGCATTGATCATAGAATTTGTATCTGTACATGGTGCATCTTGCTTTTTTTTAAAAAATCTTCCTTAATTTGTTGTGCCCAGTATTGTGTACCAGCAATGAGGAAAGTAACTATGATGTTGGGGCTCTAACTTCATCAATGGATTAAGTAATTAATGGGCTCATAATTTAATGGCCCATTAGGAGACAGAAACTTTAGCAAGTGAGGCCAATTTGGAGAAAGTGGGTCATTGAGGTGTTCTCTTGAAATATATATTTTGTCCCTACTGCATTTTCTGTCTCTCTCTCTCCCCTCCCTCCCTCACCCGTCCTCTCCACCTCCCTTTCTTTCTCCACCTCTCTCTCACACTCTCTCCTTCCTGTTAGCCACAAGGTGGCCAGCTTGGCTTGTTAACACCTTCCCCAACATAATGTTCTATTTCACCACAGGCCCAGAAACCATAGAACCAAGTGACCATGGACTTAAATCTCAGAAAACATGAACCAAAATAGGTCTTTCCTCCATTTTGCCATAAATATGGAAAGCTAATGTACCCTTCTTCTAAGGTCACTATAGCTGCTTGATTGAACATTCTGATTATCTTTCTATCAGGTTTTAATGTTTAGCAATTTAATTTCTACTCAGTGCCTTTCCCCCTTCCACTTGCTAAGAGAGTACTCATTATCTGTGATTGGAACCACTAATGAGATATTGGTCAGTATAATTAATTAGGAAGCATAAAATGCTGCTGCCATGTAATCAGTTTATCAATAATAATGTTTTTTTCCTCTGGATGTGAATATACAATATCTTGATGACATAGATATTTACTTATAATCAAATATTTGTATCAAAATATTCATATCAAAATGTCCTCAAGCAATAAATAATGTTTTTAACCTATTAAAATTATTTTGAAATGATGTTACTTAATGTATAACGTTTTTATCAAGCCATATACTGAGTTTTTGCTTAGGGCATAGCATTGAATTTGTACTGATATCTGCAAATATGATATGTTTAAATTAGAGATGCTTGAAGTGGATCACAGTATGAAATGTACTGCCTGCTTGCAAGGCAAGTGCTTATGCCGCTGAGCTAAATCCCCAGCTCCTTCATACATATTTTATAGCCTTTCATGTATCACATTCAACTCTTTTCTTATTTTTGTTCAACTTGTTTTGTTTGTTTGTCACTAATTTTTGCTCATCTGGGGCCCTAAAGAGAACTGTGATGTGTGTCTTTATATTTGACCTCTTTCCTTCCTTCATTCTCAATGCAGATATCAGTTTATCCAGTTAGTGCCAGTTCTCTGGCTGCCTTCATTCTCTGATCCACCCAAGCTTTCTATCCTAGAGCATTGTCCAATGTACAAGACATTCACTGATCTATTATAAGACACCCATCCTGCATTCTGCTAACCCTATCCTAGTAGTCTCTGCTTCTGAAAACTTAAGAACTCCTTAAGAGAAGCCTTTAGAAGAGAATAACAAAACCAAATGGTGAGAAGTAAAGGTAGGCACAAATTAATGTATGTTGTAAGTGCATGTAAATGACTACATTTTTCAAATGAAAAGTTCCTGAGGCCTTTTCTTCTCATCCACTCAAAAATAAAAATATGTGTGGGATTTAAAAAATATAATAAACACCAAATTTTTTGGTGGTTATTCAGAGAGACGCCCCTAAGATAAGTACCTCTACAAGGCCCTGCCTATCAAAGCACAAAACCCTGGGACTGAGCTTCAAACACATAGGCCACTGGAAAACATTCAACACCCAAATCACAGCAGGTAGGCTTACAGTGACTCCAAACTGCTACTAACAATATTATTTGATGATCTAATTAACAGCTTCAGTTTCTAAAGAAACTTCCACTATTTGTCAGAAGTACTTTAAATTAATTATCACGCATATTCATGTTTCATCCTAAGCACTATATTAGCTAAAATTTACGTAGCAATAAAATATATAGTGGAGCTTCCACAGAATTATTATATTAAAACAATGATATTTCCTTGCATTAAAAATTAATTGACTCTAGTAATACTTAAGAATTGTCACTGTTTGTTGGTGGCAGGATATTTTAATCACAGTCCCAGAAGCTTTATTACCTTTAATTTAGAAAGTAGAATATAAGATTTTTTTCCTAGTATATGTATAATATTATTTTCTTGTATATTAAGAGCATAATTACTGGCTTTCAAGAACCTATTAAAATGTGGAAACTCTAGAAATGTCACAGAACCAATCAACAGAGCAGTTCTCATGGTACACGTGTAACAATAACCTAAGAAATAAGGAGAATCAGGCCATTCTTTGCCTGATCTTCACTAAGCTCCATTTTCTGGGATGTGACTACTCACCTCTGAGAAGACACCAAAGGCTCTTTCCATGATTGGAAAGTTAGGGACTGAAAATTTTTCAATCAAGATGATAAGGGGAAGCAATCTTTAGGAGCCTAACATTGGATTAGAACTTCAATTGTTAATTAGAAAACTAGTCAGTCTAACTGCAGAATTTGGAAAAACCCTGTGTAATAAAAAATGGACAGCCAGCTAGAGACACTGCTCAATGTTAGAATGCCTTGTTATGTATAAGGCCTTGAATTCAATTCCCAACCAAGAAAAAGAAAAGAAAAGAGAAGAGAAGAGAAAGAAAGAAAGAGAAAGAAAGAAAGAAAGAAAGAAAGAAAGAAAGAAAGAAAGAAAGAAAGAAAGAAAAAGAAAGAAAGAAAGAAAGGATATAATGGGTGGCCATGTATGTTAAAATAATAACATAGCTAAACCTATGGACAGTCTAGTTTCTAATAGTGGGAGCTCTTTCATGAAGCAAGTCAGAACTACATTAGCTTATAGACATTAAACATTTCATTGCAACAACTAAATTTTCTTCCTCTTATTCTACTTGTAATTTTACTTTTCATATGGGTTGGCAGTGCCTTAAACTATTGATGTAAAAATTTTTCATGTGTTTGCTTATACATCCATGCAACAAATATTGATTGCTGAACACTTATACAACTTTTTCTGGTTTGTAGGGAAATGCATTTATATATCCAGTAACCAAAATATCGTTTCCCAAGATTTTGGTCTGCATATAAGACTTCTCTTGAAATTTGAAAGACTGTAGAGAAAGTGATATTAGTATCTAATTGGAGTTGCCAGGGAGGTGCACATGTGTGGGACTGAAATAAAGTTCACCAAGCCTTCCACAAGAGTAGTAAAGGTCTGCCACGTTTGTGCAGCAGGAAGCTAACGTTGGTGGCAGTGCTTCACTAATCACTGCTCCCTTAGCCCCTTCAACAGTGCACACACTTTGTTTATGGATTGAGGTTTTCTGTTTTATTGGATTTCTTGCAGCAGTTCCTCTTTTCTTTTCAAAACCCTGACTCAAGGGTATGGCTTAAGTGATGTCTGTCTTTAAATGTATGTTTTTATAATCAACTGAAACAAATCCTATTAGTCTTTGTGAAAATTACTTATGATAATGGTAATTTTTATTTTCCCTAAAATTTTCTCAAATTGAACAGTTGTCATAAAAACAAAACAAAATGTCAAAAAAAGATGAAAATCTTTTTGTTTGCTTTTTTGCCTTTTTAATAGTGAAACATCATTTGAGTCAAATCATGGCTGATGATTAATGGTTAGAGCAGATAAGAACTTAATGAATTTCGAATAGTGTTTGTTTTACTTTGGCCTAAGTATTTTATGTTTAAAAAGAAGTCAGAAGATGTCTTTGAGCAACTTCTATTAAATAATATCAATAACACAAAGTACAGACAAATTTATAGTATTTTTAAAAATAGTCTAATGCCTTTTCAACACAACCAAGAACTCTTCTTCAGTATTAAACTTATCTTTATTGTTTAAAAGTGGTTAAGCATTTTTCATCATTATGTTCTAGAATTTTTCTACCCAGCTAAGAAAGGGTTGTTTGTTTTATTTGTTTGTTTGTTTGTTGGGGAAAGAATTGAATCATTTTTTTCTTCAGAGACAAAAGTCACACATTCAGACAACATTATTACTCAGACTTATTTTCCACATATAGCAATAACGTAGATGGAATTAATGATGACCATTTAGGAAAGAAGGGTGAAGTAGACAAGATCTGATGAGGATGTGGTAATCAGAGTGTGCAGATGGGTAGAAATTCTACGAGAGCAGTTGTCCCATTAGTAGTTTAGCAATTAAAGCCCTTTCTCTCAAAAGCAGATGTTCAGTGTTCAGCACTACATACATTGCATGTTTGAAAGAAAGTATAGGAAGAACCAGCTGGGGATCACTATCATTTTATAAGTCTATACAGTAATGAAATGATTAATGGTAGAAAATAGATTTTAGATTTGTCTTCTTGTTAAGAGAAGGCCTTAACCTCCATTCTCTTCTAACAGAGCTCTTCTGATTATCTCTTGGCTCTCTCACTAAGATTAATATAACTTCTGCCATCAAAATCCTTTTCCCATCTGACCATAATAAAGAACCTCAAGAGCATGACCTTATTGAATTGGTTGACCAAATTATAATGAAGGGGATGGCAGGTCAGGAAATGTCTTGCTCATCATCAAAAAATCTTTTTAACTTTTTAGTTTCAAACTCTTTGGAAATGCTAACTCAAAATGTTGAGCTCTTAGAAATTTCCAAAATATGCTGTCCTGGTTTGAACCAGTAACTCTCTTTGCTGCCTGTAATGTGTATGCTCCAAACCAATCACTTGTCACATATGTTACCTACAACTCGTTACCTTCATTCTTTTCAGATAACTAAACACAATACCATTGTTCAAGTAACATGGCTTAGGATGTTGCTACCAGTTATTGTCCTAAGCCTTCAGCTATAACTGAGGCAGAAAGTTCCATATTTTGTCATACTGTTAGAAATACATTTGTATAAATTGTCATATTATGGGTACATATGTGTACTATGTATGTGTGTCTGTGCCTGCATATGCTACTTGTCTGTGTCTTTCACACATAGTTGTGTTTGTGTAATGTATTACATACAGGCACTTATAGAGCTATTTCTCACTGTAGCCTTTGTTAGACACTAGGAATATAAAAAGAGATTTCTTTAAAAGGGATCCTTAGTCAAGTCAGAAAGCTGGAAGTAGAGGAGTATGTTAATAAAAGCAGATAAATACTATGTGAAGTGAGAAATGATACCACAAAGCGCTGTCCATTAGTTGAAGAACAAAGAGGATATCTATTTTAGATGGAGGATGTAGACAAAACAAGCACCCTTAAAACCAGACATAGGTTAGAATGAAGTTTCAAGTTAGCAATCAGGATTAACTTCAAGTATAGCTATTACAACTCCAACCTATAATAGCAGAGGATTTCTGAGCTATCTAAAGAAAATATGTGTGAAATTACTTTTGTGTTATTATATTAATTTAACATTTAGAGTTTCCTGCTCCTTGTACATCTTTCTTCTACTCACTTTAAGTGTGCAATATTCTCTAAAAATGACTTTCATTCTACATCTTACTATAGAGAAGGCAAAATTTAAGAAACTAGCCTACTCAGGCAGCTGTATATGTTAATCAAGAATAATATTGTTCTCTAGAATACAGACAATTCTTAGCAAAACTGTATTGTAGAGCAGCTTAGTTCAAGTCTCCACATAAAAATGTTTGTTTTGCATCAAAATTCAGTGAAAAAGAAATCTTGGATTGAATGTCTTGTGACTCTGCAAATGAAAGTCTACAGACTCCAAGAAATTTATCCTTGAAAAATCTGTTCAATTGTAAGAAAAATGCTTGAATGTTAACAACTAACTTTGAAACTGAAAAAAATCCAAGGTCAAATAATTATCTTTACCTAAATAAAAGTGGTTTAAGAGAAAAGTTTGTTCCAGTTCAATATGTTCATGAAAGTAAGTCCAATTGTTCTCTTAATAGTTACATAGTTTTCCACATAAAGATAGAAATATTTTCATGGGACACATTACTTTAATAAATATTATACTTGCTGATGGTAAATGCCACTAACTCCTTAATGCATGTGTATGTGTTGGACGCTAAGACTTTAGTGTTTGGTATTTTTAATCCTTATGAAAAAATGTTATGCCAGGTTGTACTTTTTATTGGGAAGGCAATTATCAATAGTTTAAATGATAAAGACATACAAATTTTCAGAGCAACTTGTCTTATTTATTTTCAGAGTAAACTTAGAAAGATTATTGTCTGAAGTTCGACTGTAATTATCTAATTATCTAAAGACTTACCAGAAAATTCACAGGATCTTTCCAGATACTCTATGGCTGACTTGTTTACATACATGAGAGTACCTCTTGAAACCGAAATTGTAAGCGAATAGTTTTAGTAAACTTGAAATACATGAAAGATAAAAATATAAAACCTGAGAAAATGGAATCTATAGATCTAAAAAGTTAGTTTTAACCTCCTACCCTGTAATGGTATTCATAATTATATTTAGAACACCACATGTCCATATTTAACATCAGTGTACAAAACCAGAAGTTAAAGTTTATTATTTTTTGCTCGGCAAATGAAGGTATATGACAGCATGTGAAATTCCTGTTCTTTGTAAAGTAAATACAACTGGAAACAGATTCCTGTGACATTATCATCTGTGCATGCTGACATATTGGACTTTCATGAAGGTTCTTAAGGTAACACTCAACACCCTGAAGTGTTACCCAGCCTACAGATGATGACATCGCTGTTGGATAAAGCCATTTCACCTGATAAAATCCAGCACATTATTTATAGGCAGATGTACAGAAATTCACTAGAAGGAACAGGCCATGCCTGAAAATGAAGTGGCAGGGACAGTCTCACCACATGCCTGATACAGGCTGGTAATTCAACTTTTGCAAAGGGAAGATCAAGGTAAAAAAGATGGTGAGATGCTTTCAAATTATCCATTTACTTAAAATTTAATTACACCTAAGTATTTGAAACATGTTTCTCGCCACTTGATTTTCATTTTAGGCTTTCTTATTCTCTCAAATCCAATTGAATCTTTTAATTTTACATCATCTACCAAAGACTCAAATGTCAAGGCATTTCTTTTCTGGCCTTTCTCCTTCTCCTGATCATTTTCTTGGCTTTGATACACAATTTAAATGTTCTTTCATTAAGTATTCTTTATCTGCTTCTTTTCTCTCCTGTGGTCTGTGTATTTACCTGTGTGAAAATCATTCATCCTCTTAACTATAACAGCTATCTGTAAGTCATGGATGTCCATGTATATTTCTCCACCATACCTCTCTCTTCCAGTCATCTATTCACCTATCTATGAGATAAGTGTCTATCAACCTATGTAGCATTTCTACTTCTCTATTATGGAGATTGTTATGGAGATTTTATAAATACTCTTCAATTTCGGATACACAGTACAGTTGCATATCTCTGAGAAACCTACACCACGTACTGGTCCATAGAATTATTTTTGCAATGAAATGTGAGCAGAAAATGTGTCACCATTTACATGGGAAAACCTTGAAGAACCAGATTATAATAACCATATTCCTTTTCCTGTCTTGGCTTTCAGTGAAACCCAGAGATGAGTCACATCCCATTGGCCCACTCTGAGTGACTGATGTGGGGAGAGTTTACTATCCATCCTTGTTGGACTTAATGCAAAATCAGTAAATAAATCCATTTTATTAAGTCAATGATTTGGGGGATTGTTATTTTCTTTTCTTAACCTCACTCAACTTGACTGATAATATTCCCATTATACATTTTAAATTTAATATGCTCTAACAAACTTGCTTTTCATTTCCAAATCTTAATCTGTCCATAGTTTTCTTCGCATCAGTCTTTTAGTCTTTATGACCAAAAAAAAATTCTCTTATAACTGACACTCAATTTGTCAGCAAATCCTTTTGCTTTATTTTCAGAATGTATTCAAATTAAAACCACTTACTCCAGCACCTACAGTCCTACTACTTTCGTCCAAGCCTAAGTCTTGCCAGCAGTCTCCTAACTAGTCTCCCCATTTTTCTAACTGGACCTTTATAAGGTTTTTCTAGAGTAGAAGAAAAAACAGAAGGAAAAGGCAAATCACTTGCCCCTGAGCTACCAGTTACTCTCAGAACTTATTAAAAATCTCTCAGGAAGGTTACCTTTTAGTTTACTTTAAATTATCTCTAAGTTCAATTAAGTGCCAGGAAGTAAACTAAATATTCAAAGATAAGCAAGACTTTGTCCATTTCCTCAAAGTATTCGATGGGAGAATAAGAGCATCTGGGGCAATGAATAAACACATCGGAAATGTGATTAAATTGAGGCATCTCTAAGGACACCTGCAGGCTTATTTTGAGCTCTTGCAATTGAGCAAGCAATTAAGAGTTAGGACAGAGGTAAATCTAAAATAACAACCTAAAAGTAGTTCAAATATCCTCCTATTAATCCCATAGGAAATTATTCTTGTGGTTTCAAGGTTATTACAATGCTTCCTCTGCCCCCATGAATAAAAAGATTAGCTTTCCCTTTCAATTCTTGATATTTTCTTCTCCTTGCATGCAAATAGTAAAGAACTTGGTGCAAAGAAGGAAAAACAGCACTAAAACAAGTGGCAGAACGTAGAGGACAGAGACAGTGAAGGAAGAATGGAAACAAAGCAATAGACGCTTTCACTGGAATATATAGGGCACTTGGGGAGAAACTGGGAAGCTATTTCCTTAGGTGAGTAAATAACCTTTTGTCTTTCAGCCCTAGCCAGAATAATTGGTAAGGCTCTTTATAGTCATGAGCTGAGAGTGTCGTGTCTTCCATTTCCATCATTTCCGTACTGTCAGTTTGCTTTCCCCTTTAGCACTGTGAATGATGCAGACAGTGGAAATCTGATGTTCAAGTGGCTTGAACCCTTAATCTAAATTGTTGAAAAGGCAGAAATGGAAAACTCAGTGGAAAAAAAAAAAACAAAGAAAGAGCAAGTACAAGCAGGAAATGAGTGCGGCGTGAGCCAGGAACTCAATGAATGTGAAGGTGTAGAAGGAGAAGGCATTAGAGAGCAAGTATAGGATAAATGATGTGTAAATTCATAGGCCAAGATGAAGTTTAGAGATTTCAGTTGTATTCTCTTTGCTATAAGTTACTGCAGGGCTTTAGCAGGAGAATGATGTGATCTGATTCACACTTCAGGAAGGTGCTTTGGGAGCAATGAACCACACAGCTCCATTGAGGTAGGAGGAGCCAGGAAGGTAATTATATGCCTGATGTACTTGTCTGAGGCAGGCAAAGGTTGGCAAATGAGAAAATGAGGTTTATATTTTAGCAGTCGAACCCACAGGATTTGCTGGGGTATTTAATGAGATATAAAAGAAAAACAAAGAGAAATTACAGATAGCTTTAAAAGACCAAGCCTAAGAAACGAAAACTGATGCATTTGCTCAGATAAGAAATGTAAATTAGAGAATAACTTAGGGGTGAGGAATATCAATGTGAAATGGAGGATGGAAGTCACAGTACTAATATTTAATTTGAGATGTCCATTCACACGTTAATGGAGCTAGCTCTCAAGTGAGGGGTGGATATGAGAATGAAGAAATATCAACTTCAAAATCCACACATGTCATATGATATTAATTCTGCAGGTCAGGGATAGGTTTGTAGACATAGGAGAATAAGAGTTGAAGTCATAGTTGGGGAGCATGCCTGGTAGTGAGCCTTTCGACTTATTATCTTATGCAAACATGCAATATACTTCTATTTTAGATGAGAAACAGAAAGTTAGGGGAAGCCAGCTTGATCTGCAGTTTGTAATCTAGTAGAGAAAGGATCTAATCTCTTATGGCTTAGCATGCAAAAAGCTATATTGTCTTGACCACTATGCCAAATAAGAAATGTCTCTGATGTAATGACTAACTACTAAATTTCAAGCCATTTTTAGATCACTAAATGAAAATTTATTAAAAAGCCCACAGAAACATGGACTAATCACCTAAAGAGTGAATGAACATATTATAATGTATTTTACTTGATCCCTGATAAGTCTAAGCAGTAAAAAGAATTGTGTCATTTATCGCTTAACTCTTAAGAATTTGATAAATGCCAAATCCATGATTGCACTTATCTTAAAATAACTCACTCAATTAGGTTTAAGTATGTGTTGGGGGAGGGTACAGGAATGGAATCGCTCTGTATGAATGATGCATAGCTTCTGGCATGCTAACAAGAGCTATAAAGCAGGAACGGAGGGTGTCAGCAAGCACATACACCATCGCACAGCTGCTTCTTGCAAATTGGAAAAAAAATATTACCAGCCAAGAATTAGCAAAAGCTAACCCAGAATTTCAACACTGTCAAAAACTTAAAGGATTGTCAAAGGAGAAAGAAATGAAACAGGAACTAAATATTTGAATACAACTACTTTATGCAAAAAAATTGAATACCTTAGTTTATTTTACATACTTTAACATCAGAAATAAAATATTTTATGAAATACTGAGTTTCATCATACAAAGTATTTGTTTCAGACAAAACCTGAGACATTTTCAACTATCATTTGGTTCCTTTTAGCCAAAATTGTACCTAAAAAGCAGAAAACAAAGAGGTTTCTAAAGTAATGACATTTTATTATGTAATAAATTCATAGTCTCCCCTATGAGGAGGTCAAGAGAAATGGAAATTTTCTGTCATTTGTGCATTTATCCCAGGAACCTATGTTGAGTTCCAAACTCTTTGCCTCGACATGAGCTCTGTAAACTGACAAGATGGTTAAGCAAGCATGTTCCTGCATAAGAAAGAGGATAATCAACACCCACCTTGGTGGCTTCTTATGAAGGAAGACAATTCAAGTGATGTGCCTTGCACTCATTAACAAAAGATGGATTTTAATATTTTAGATTCTGCTCTCTGGGATATATAGTCAAGTAAGAAGAAAGTAAAATCTATAGCCAATGAAAGTCACAATAAGATGAAAGTGCAAATCTTGATACAATTGAAGAAATCAAATAATCTTGTTTATGGTTACATATGGGACAGATGTCAAGACAGTGGTGCAAAGATAATAGAGGAGACAACAAGAAACAGAAAAGGGTAGTGATCCAACTCACCCACTGAGTCCAGTCACTCCTAGTGTTCCCCGAACTCTTCACAGAACAAGAAGAGCAAAGTGATCCATCTCCTGCTGTTTGCTATGAGAAGGCTTTGGGGAAGTTTCCTAGTTAGCATCATATCTGTGTTACATAAAATCATGTATTTGTTTCTTAAGAACTGGAGCATGTTTTATGAAAGTATTTCCTTTTGGAGTACCAATTTCAGTGATCCTTTAGGAGGCTCCTCTTTTGAAAATGTCCTCAGATTTTTTGACTGTCTTAATTGATACCACTTTTCCATTCTTTGTGAAAACATTGATGGTTTTCCTTAAGTGAAATACAACTTAACTTAATGTTGATCGTATCAACCCCTGTAATATTTTTGGTTAAAAGCTAAACATTTTCTCATGAAAAGTAACCTTTTCTTCTTTTCCTTTCTTTTTTTTTTTTTTTACTTCATCACATCTCTACAGCTATGTGGACTATGAATGCTTGAATATGTTTATTAACCTATTATATTATTATTACTATTATTATTACATTAGAGTCTTATTCTTATTCCTTCTTATAATAAGAAGGAAAGATATGGCATATTCCCCACTGAACAAGTATCTCTAAAATAATATATATTATGAATAATACACAGGAATTTTATGATTCAGGTAGCTTTTGCCATAACCATGAAAACCTGTACCTTTGGCAAAAAAAAAAAAAAAAAAAAAAAAGATTATGGACCAAGTTTTATCACCATAAGCTTGATCTAGTATCCACATGTTTATTTATCCTGACATGTTTCCTTAAAGACAGCACCCCTGTCAGTTCCCAAGTACACTAACACATTTGTCTCTGAACCAGTCCTGACAATGATGTGATGCCACATGGAACATACTGAATTTAGAATTAAAGTTTTCAATGCAAGGAGAGATGCATCTCCACAAGCACATTAAAATGCTTCAACAACCAACAACTCAATTACCATATTTTAAAGCTACAGAAAGTAAAAATAGATTGAGCAAATCCAGGAGACAAGCAAGTATGTGCTTGTCTGGCTCAAATTGATGAATGTTTTGTTCATATCTTTTAATTTAGCTTAGTAGGTGTCAGATTCATAGTCTATGAAAGACACTGTATATAATTTGTAGTCTGAAGGATTTCCAAGGGTAATTTGGAGTATATTTAATTTTGGTCTCAACTCTGACTTTAAAGCTGACACTTCCCTCCTGACACCTTCCCACCTCTATCCCTCCACCCTCCTGACATAAAATTTACCTTTGCCTTGGCTTCAGTTCTCATTATTGATGGTCCTTAGCAATATCCTGTCTTCTGGAATCATTCTCCTGAAGCTCACTACCCATTCACTACATGTGTGGAGCCAGTGCCTTCTCACACTGAAAACAATCTTCTTATTCTTCTCTCATTTCATCTCCCTGCTGGCTCTGAGTCTCCACTAGGTGGGCAAAGAACTGTGGGATTGATTCACCTTTGTCAGTCTTGCCCCAGCAGCTAGATCACTGACCTCACTCATTCTAATTCTTTACAAAGAGACACCACTTGTCCTCTGCCATGGTTCATCTCTGTGATAACTTTCTGATCCACACCAGTTTGCCAACCCTTTTAACGCCAGTGACAATGGAACCAGTCTTGTGCGTTGAGTTTTGATAGCCTTACTGTTATATTTTACCCAAAAGTCCAGTTCCCTACATCTTTCCAATCATTTGGGCCTTTCAGAAAGAAGGAAAAATGTGTTCATTGCCCAAAATATGAATTAAATATATCTAAATTCTAAGAAATGAGAGCCTTTTGCATGGTGCAATAAAGAAAACAATGCTTAGGATTAAAAGATTTGAGAATTGAAATTTAGCACTCATTAGATTTGTGGTCATCACAAATAACATAATTTCCTTCTGCCTCAGAGTCCCCAAAAGGTTATTGTGATTATTAAGTATTATCACAATTGCAGGTTACCTAGCAGTGATTAGCATTGCATGGTCTTCTTTCCCAATAAATTGTAGCTCCCTCTCTTACTTCACAATATCAAAAAAGGGAGAGATAATGTTTCTTTCTTCATTTTCTTCAGAAGCATTTTAATAAGCATAGATTTTCAACTTGGAGTCCAAAGTAAACCTTGCTAAATTTCAATTTAATTCCAATTGGAAAAATTCAAATTTCTCCTTTAACATCTGCAAAACTAGCCATTGGTGCTGTCTAGAAATATTTTCTCCAGTGGTATATTCATTAAAGTTTCTAAGTGTGAAACAAAGGATTGGAATAACTGTAAAAGGGTAGGAGGGTTTAGACAGGTATAATTAACATAAAAAGGAAAGACAATGATTTGGGGTGAAGGAAAAGGCAAATATATATTCATTTTGACATCAATGATTATTTTAATACAAAAAGAAGGCAAGAAATATAATTTTCTAATTAATTTTTAAAATAAAGTCATTTTTTAGACATACCAGTAATGGGAACATAAATTTTATTGACTTTGTCTTTTCTTTTTTAGAAGATTCTGATATTATATTTCTTTGTGCTCCAATATTTAGTTATGTATTTTCTGATTTATCATGTTAATTATGAGATAAATAGTATAGGTTTGCATATTAATATATTCAATATGCAAGAAAGGTAAAAATCTATAGTGGACTAAGACTTCTTCTTTTTAAAACTGCAAATTAAATTATTAGTTTACCCTTATTCTTGAGAAGTTACTAGCAAATGTGATGAGGAAAATACATAAATAGACATGTAGCCAGTTGCCATTAGTCACACTGAGAAGCACAGCAGAACTGGAATCAAAGCACGCTTTTCTTAACGAAGGCAATGTAGGCAGCTGCCTACATGGTGTAATGTGATGATGAAACTTTCCTTCCTCAAAATATCTCACCGAAATTTTATCACTTCTTTTAGTTAACAAGCTGACATTGAAAATGTAAATATTCCAAAAGGGCTGTGACAGTAAAGAAACTAAAAAGACATAATAAAGGCCAAATCATAGGAAAACTTAGTACTTGAGAGGTGGAAGAGTTCTCTCATGGCTTTTGATTCTGCTCTTTACCTGATTTCTCCAGCTGCTCTTTGTTCAAAAGGGATCCTCCATACAGAATGCTCCCAGAGAGTCCTGCAGAGAACAGACCATTCTGCTTGATGGCTATCTCATGGTGGAAAGACCTTGCTTCTCTGAGGCACAGAATTCTGGGACCTAGGACTTGGAGATTTATGGTTATTAGGCTGGGTCCCATCCCACCGTGTAAGTGTAATTGATTACATATGGAAATTTTTGAAAGATTCAAATCATTCAGCTATGAAAAGGAGCTAAAAGCCTACCTTTTAAAGTTGAAGAACTGATCAAAATGATGTTCATAGTTGCCTGGTGCAACACTTGGTGATGAAACAAAGCTTAAGTGCTTTTTCTTTCTTGATTTATTCAATATCCCACATAGTAATGTCTAAATCAGTTTTACAACTTTTTATGCCACATACAATTGGTTTAGTTCCTCCTTCCCCTTTCACCTTTCTTTCTTTATCTTTCTTTCTTTTTCTTTCTTTCTTTCTTCCTTTCTTTCTTTCAATATTTCCTTATTTTCTGTAGCTAACAAAGATAATGCAGTCTCTGTCCAATTCACTATATCTATGTGAAAAAAATGATGTACTTCAATATAATTTGTTAATTGCTAAACTAAGATTCATGTCCCAGTGTCCAGTGTATTCTGAATACCCACAATCTTTCTAGATAATCCTTTATAAACTACTTCAGTATTTTGCTTATTATTGAAATGAGTTATTTTTAAAATTTCCTTTCCTTTTTCAAAATATTTGTAGCACTAGATTATACTTGTTCATATTATTATTTCATTAATCCATTTGGCACAATTACTTAAATACTGCCAGTAGTCAATACCTGAAATGTAATTGGTTTAGAGACATAAATCCACCTCAAATATCTACATGGTCTTGACATTTTATTGCCCTATTTTTCATTCCTTTTTGCATGGTTTATGGTTTTCAGTTAGAATTTTTCCTTTTAGGTGGAAAAAAGTGGAATTGCTTTGTGCTCTCTGTAACATCTGCTAGCACTGGACCATCTGTTCAAAAAACACTGAGGCTACGACTTTTTATTCTCTATGCTCAAAGTATAGCTGAAATGAAGTTCTTTCAGCTATCATTCTTCTCAAGTCTTATTTCATCCTGGCCTTTAATATCCCTCAGAGTGATCTCAAAGTGTCATAATATTACTGTACATTGATTGTTAGGTAGAAATAACTTTTCCTTTGCTATATATGTCTACTTAAGAAAATTCTGTCTGAGCTACTCTGGTTTAGAACATATCTCTTTTTCTGTATATACACCTGTATTCTCAAAGTTTAATATTAAGCTATTTTTAAGTATCTCTTTAGAATTACAGCATCTCTTTTGAATCTAAACTTGGAATCATGCCTTTATTGACAGGCATCAAAAAAATTATAGACAAATATGTCATCATTTTATTTGTATCTGCTTCTCACACTGGACTAGCATGCCCATTATAATGGTGAGTTTTCCTGTTGCTGCGACCAAATACCCAACACCCATGACTTAAAGGAGAACATTTGGCTCATGATATCAAACATCCATAGTCACCTGGGTCCAAAGCGGGAACACCATGCCAGAAAACTTAACAGAAGAACACTACTCATCTCATGATGGTCAGGAAACAAAGGAGAACAGCATCAGAGAGAATACAGCCAGGGACCAGGTGTAGTACTCAAAGTTGTGCCTTCATGACCCTCCCAGACACACACAGAGTGTACTTGATAAATAACCCAAAATATCTCTGGAGCCAGTCAATTGACAACTAATAAGATGGTTTTCCTTATTATGACTCTATAGGCTAGAAGATCTAGTTAACCTATTATGTTACTAAATAAAGGGTTCTTTCATTCAAATTGATGATTTGGAAGAGTGATAGACCAGGTAGCAGAAGACACACATTTTACTAGCACGCTCCTTCACTTGTTTTCAAAGTAAGTGATTGGGAAAATCAAGGGTAGCATATGTGCGCTGATTCCACTCTCTTGCTCCAAAGACACCCACTGCACTTCCTATGGAGACTGGTGTAGCCTCTGAGACATTTTTACCCCAATTAGAGCAACAAGTCCCACAGCTTCGAGTCAGCACACACTCCTCAGTCATCCAGGAAGGGCTGCCAGTACCTTCCTGCTTTAGCACTCACTGTTTTACAAAAGGACACAAATCAGTGTGTCTTTGTCCCAGCCTGTGCCCCTGGATCCACGAGCTTCTGCTCACAGCTCTTCTCGGAGCCTCCTAAACTGCCTTCTAGTTCAATCTTCTCTCTGAAGCTGCCTATGTAGAATTTTCTAGTCAGTAAGCTGCAGGACTCAGGGTAAAGGTCACATCTGTTTCCACTTCTGGTATCTTAGTCTCTGGAGGCAAAAAAAGTGTTCTGTTTTTGTTTTTTATGAATCCAGAGGCATATCAGTTCCCTCAGAGGTCATAGTATGGTTAACACAGTTTTCCTTGTAGAAAAGAAATGTTTTTGTCCCATCTTTTTGTACAAAGTTGTGGAAGATATTGGTTTCTCTCATCAAATATAGACCATGGAGATATAATAATTAATGAGCTAATGTTTATAAACTATTGTCCATTGCCTAGAGGAAAAAAGGAGCTTAAAAACTCATCAAAATATTTTTCTTTTGAGTAAGCCTGTTTTATCTCAGCACTGAGAGTCTCAAAAGCCCTTGAAGCTTGCAATTTACCTCTTTTCCATATTTGAAAATAGGGAGCAATGCGTTTTCTCAGAAGTTTTTATGTTTAATTTTAAATGTGTACTTCCTTATACAATTTCTTACCAATTAGTGAGAATGGGGATGAAAAAAGGAAATGGATGTTTTGAGAGACATCAGGCAAGGAATCCCTAGCTTTTGCCACCAACAGCAAAACAAATAGTATATATTTTAATTAATATTTTTCTGTCACACAAGAACTCTTTTTTTTATTTAAAGAGAAAAACAAAACAAAGCAAGATAGTAAAAGGCTACAAGTAATACAGAATTTCAAGAGAAAAAATATACAGTAAGAATTCACTAGTAAATAGATTACATATTGTCATCTCAGAAACAGTTGTCCAGGTTACAAAATTAAAGCATACAAAGTGAAAATTAATACAGTGAGATTGCAGGCAGTTCTGTTCAATGATCCAACAAAAACTCAGTAATATGGTTTTCTATCCTGCACCCTTAAGTAAACTTACAGTTATATCCTTTAGATCACTTCTTTCCTCCCTTTTTAACGCTAAAAATCACACATTTTGGGTTCCATTACTCCCACAGTTCCACACAAGAACTCTCAACTGTGAGGCCCAAAAACTGTGGTCACAAGATCTTGCCTTTCTTTATTTTTTGAAAAAATAAAACGAAATTTCATAACAAAATAAGAAGAGAATAGCAATAGTTAATACACTGTCATTATCTTCAAACACAAAATAAGTACAAAAAATAGTAAAATTGATGATAAATAGGAAGTAGGCAGACATTCAAATACTTCCTCAAATTATCTATTCCACTGTTTCAAAAATATTTAATACATATGTTAATTTGTTTCATTTATGCTATTAGTTATCTCAGTTTGTAGGAAAGCTTCTCTTGAAGGGTAGAAATCTTTCAGTCATAAGTGGTTCTACTGACATCAGTGTAGTCTCACTTCTCTCAAATTAAATTCAGTGGGCACATCCTTTACATATTGTACTGGGATTACATATGAGTCTAAAATTGTTTACAGAAAGCTTTATGCATCTCTTTAAATGACTTCCTCAAAAGAAACTATGAACATGTTACAGTTTGTAAATACTATAGCATCACTGGCTCATTAGAGCAATCATCTCAGATGTGGAGTTTGCCCCTTGATACCTTGATGTCAAAAGTTTCCAGAGGGAGTTCTTGCTCAGGAGGAAACCAGATCTAAGCTTGTTTCTGCCCCCTACTGTTTAATTTAACTAAATCACTTGTTTTTTGGGGTTCTCTTCTAACATATTTCCTCCCTCTTATGAATTATATTATGTATAATAATAAAATATTCTTACTGTTCACACGGTTCTTACTTCTAAAGATAAATGGATAACAGATATTGCTCATTTTTGAGTGAACTCTAAAAAAGTCCCTAAAATAATCTGATACCAATAACAGAAAAGTTGATAAATTATACTTTACTCATGAAAAGAGAAAAGTAATGTGTAAATTTGATCCAGTGAGTGTGTAATTTGCATGCTACTACAGCCAGAATATGTGACTTAAAACTTAGAATAAACCACATATTCAATTGTTTGCAAGAAAAAGAAAAAGAACACATATACACAACTATGTATAAAGAATAATATAACTGCAACCAAAGAATAAAGTCCACTGAGTACAAAGAAAGAAAACAAAGGTTGCTGTAGCTTGAGAGAGCAAAGGAAATCTTTTCACAGAAAAGGAATTTTTGAGCAGGAACTTGGGCAAGAGGTGAAATGTGAGGGTGGAAGCACATAGTAAATACACAGGTAAAAGATGTGCTCAGCAGGAGAAAGATGTTCTCTGTGAAGAGGAAAAGTGAAAGCACAGAGATAGGAAATCTTCAATGAAGATTTCATCGGGAAAGGTATAAGGAACAAGGAGAAGCAAAGGGATGTCAAGGTAGAACCAGGATTTGTTAACTTACCATAGGGTTCATCAGCTGCAAAACATGCATGGAAATAATTGCAGTCTTCATGAGATCATTGTGAGGATGACATGAGTTGATGCATGGGAATTATTTATTTCTAGACACCCAGAAAACAGCTAACAAATGGTGGCTATAGTAATACATTATCAAGTTTTATATATATTTCACAAAATCTGAAAGTGTGTTCTCTATTTACATGAAATTATTGCCAGTTATATAAATGTTACTGTATTATTATTCTCCTCCGTTCTTACTTAGTGAACCCACTGGGGGTCTAGAGCAGAAATTGACAAACTAAAAACAGCATGCAAGCATGCCTGAAGTCTGTTTTGGTAAATAATTTTATTTGTACACTATTTCATTTAGGGAGTATCCCTAGCAGAACTCCACAGGTGTGACAGAAACTGTAGTCTGGAAAGCCTAAAGTAAATGTGGTTGTGTCAGTTCCATAAAACATTCTGTTTTAGTGGAAGGACTTCTGTTATAGTGGAAGGAAAACTTAGACTTTTTTTCTACTACTATATTGAATACTTAGCTTCTAGTATTGGGAGTTATTTTTAATATTTGTATTTTTTAGTTCTATATTACTTTGACATTAGCTTTGATACTTAAATATTCATTGTAGCATTCAGCTTGCATCATTTAGAAATGGTATTGTTTGTCCAATTTACTTATGTTTTGCAATGAAATTTAACTTATTTTTCCATCCATAAATTTTTTATTCTACTTACATTAACTTAATACATGTGTTCTTAACAACTGTGCTCTGATTCCTCCTTGCTTTCATCTCTCAAGATATGCCTTAACTATTCTTTTCAAGCCACCTTTCTATGAATGTTTCTCAGTCTGTCTCTCTCTCTCTCTCCTTCTCTCTCTCTATATATATATGTATGTATACACATACCAAGGTAATGTGTTTTCATGTGCTGAAACATGAATTTATTCCATGTGTCTCTGTTTGACAATTACTGTGTTAAATTGAAGCATATGATTTTATTTTATATTTTTTCTTTTTTGTTACTGTCTTTTGCTTTGTAGGTTGCTTGAGTGTGTGTGTGTGTGTGTGTGTGTGTGTGTGTGTGTGTGTGTGTGTGAGTGTGTGTGTGTAAGAGAAAGCATGTGCTAAAATACAACAGAAATCACCCTAGACAGTTTCAGTGGAAAGGCTTTTACTTCCAGATAATTTGATGATTTGTGAAGTTTTGGGTAGGGTTTTAGGCAAGGTTCCATTCTCTTAGGACGGTTTGTTATGCCTTGCTCATGACCATGGTTGATTAACCTGTGACGATGTCTATGGAAACTATTAAAACAGGAATCTGTGCCATAGCAATCACTTTGTCGCAATCAAGAAAGCTGCCATTCCCTTCATGGCTAGTGTTCTTCAGGGACACACTGGTTTTACTATGATGTCTACCAGAAAACAGATGCTGTTTACTCTCTCTTACTTGCTTCCATGATCACATAACTGTGAGTATGCTTATGTAGTAGATCCTAAAATTCATTCATAATCCTAGTGTACGGAAATCAGGGAAATGCAGATTTTTGTTCTCCACAATGTAAGGGATTATTAAAAGTATATAAATATTGAGCAAGGCAATCTACCATGTCCATCACCTTGTGTTCTTTTCTACTTTAAATAATATGTATATCTTTAAATAGGTCAGTTTTCTTTAAATAGCACACATAAGTTTCTATTTCTTGACTTATCCATATCAATTGGAAAAAAATAAGACTAAAAGAAAGAAAAAGGGTAGAGGTAATAAATAATTTCAAAGAAAAATATTAATAATAAGAAATTACTAGTTGATAAGTTACTTATTGTTCTCTTAGAAGTAGTTGTTCAAGTTACAAAATCAAAGCATAAAAATTGGGCATAATGAAAACTTAGTAATATGGTCATCTATCTTACACACTTAAATATACATATAGTTATATCCGTTAGAGCACTTTCCCTCTCTTTCACCTTCACAATATTTATTACACATTTGAGATCTTAATACTCTTCCAATTTTTTATTATTTTTTATACTAGAGAGACAATGTGATATTTACAAATGTGAGTCTTATTTATTTCACTTATGAGGATAGTCTCAAGTTGCCTCCATTTATCTATAAAGACCTCAAGATTATCCTTTTTTAAAGTTGAGTAACATTCCATTGTACAAAAATACCTCATCTTTTTCATCAGCTTTGCAATTGAGGGACATTTTGGTTGTTTCCAAGATTTAGCTATTATGAATTGTGCTGTTATAAACATGAGTGCACATATATCACTGTGGCATGATCTTTTCAATTTTATTGGGAAAATACCCAGGAAGGGAAGAGCTAGATTGAATGGAACTTCTAATCTTAGTTTTTTGAGGAACCTCCATGCTGATATTCACAGTGGCTACACCAGTCTACACTCCCATCAATGGTGGAGAAGCATGCTGGCTTTTTCCCCACAGCCTCACCAACATTTATTATCAGTTTCTTGATGGCAGCCATTCTTTCCAGAGTGCGATGAAATCTCAATGTACTTTTAATTTGTATTTCTCAAACAACCAGTGATGGTGAACATTTCTTTATGTATTTATTTGCCATTTGTATATCTTCATCTGAGAAATGTGTATTCATCTCAGATGCCCATTTTTGGAAAGGGTCTTTGAGTTTGGGGGACTTGGGGTTTTTCAGTTCTTTATATGTTCTGGACATAAGTTGTTTATCTGAGGGATTGTTGGCTATAATTGTGGGCTTTCTTTTCACTTTGTTGGTGACTTCTTTTGAAGTGCAACAACTTTTTAATAATATGAGATCCCAGTTATAGATTCTTTGAAATATTTCCCATGAAGTTTGCATTTTGTTTTGAATTCTCTGTCTACTCCTATGTCTCCGAGTTTTCTACCTATCTTGTCTTCCAATAGATTTAGGATTTCTGTTTTAGCATTTAGATCTTTAATCCATTTTGACTTTCGTGTATGATGACAGGTGTAGGTCTAGTTTCAGTCTTCAGTATGTGGAAAGCCAATTTTTTAAACACCACTTATTAAAGAGGCTTTTCTTCTTCCAGTGAACACGTTTCACCCCTTTGTCAAATATAAAATGGCTGAGTTGTAGTTGTGTTTGCATCTTCTAATCTGATCCACTGATCCTCAGGTCTATTTCTTTGCCAGGACCATGTGCATTTTCACTATGGCTTTGTAGTATAATTTCAATTCAGGAATTGAGATGCCTCCTGCTTTGCCTTTGTTGCCCAGAATCACCTTCACTATTCTTGGTTTCTTCTGTTTCTAAGTGAATTTTAGAAGTGTTTTCTCTAGATCTGTAAGGTATATTAGTGGTATTTTGGTTAGGATTGCATTAAATTTGGGAGTATGGCCACTTTCACAATGTTGGTTCTTCCTAACCAAGAGCAAGGAATATCCTTCCATTTTCTAATATCCTCTTCAATCTCCTTTTTAGCGTAGTATTCAGCATATAGGTCTTTTACATTCTTGGTTAGGTTGATTTCTAGATATTTCACTTTTTAGGTGCTATTGTGGAAGGTGATATTTGCATAATTTCTCTCTCAGTGAGTTTTATTGTTTGTGTACTGGAATGCTATTGATTTTTGAGTGTTAACTTTGTATCCAGCTACACTGCTGAATTTGTTTACTACCTCTAGTAGTCTTTTAATGGAGTTTTTGGGTCTTCTATATAAAGTCATGTCATCAACAAATATTGATAATTTAACTTCTCCCTTTCCTATATTTATTCTTTTTATTTCTCTCTCATCTGATTGCTCTAGCTGTTATTACTAGAACTGTACTGAATAGGAGTGGTGATAATGGACATCATTGTCTTGTTCCTGATTTTAGAGTGAAGGCGTCAGTTTTGGTCCATTTAGTATAATGTTGGCTGTTGGTTTGTCATAGATGGCCTTATGCAATTGAGGTAGATACCATCTATTCTGAGTTTCTGTGGAGTTTTTACCATGAACAAGTGTTTGACTTTATCCAAAGCTTTTTCTGAGTCTACTGAGATGGTCATGTGATTTCTTTTGACTCCCTTGATATGGTATTACATTTATTGATTTGCATAGGTTAAACCAGCTCTGCATTCCTGGAATAAATCACACTTGATTGTGTATATATAATCTTCTTGATGATTTGCTACATTCTATTTGCCAGTATTTTATTGAGAATCTTTGCATCAATGTTCATTAGTGAAATTGTCCTATAGCTCTCTTTTTTGGTTGAGTCTTTCTCTGGTTTTGATATCAGATGATACTTACCTCTAGGAATGAGTTAGGAAGGATTGCTTCTCTTTTTATTTCACTGAAGAGTTTAAAGAGTATTGGAGTCAACTCTTCTCTAAATTTCTTGTAGAATTCAGCCATGAATCCTTCAGGGCCTTGGCTTTTCTTTGTTGGTAAGTTTTTAATCATGTTTTCAATTTCAATAGCTGATATTGGGTTATTCAAACTTGTTATACCTTCTTGAGTGAGCTTTGGTAATTCACATGTTTCTAGAAATCTGTCCATTTCATCTGTGTTTTCCGATATATGAGTAGAGATTTTCAGAGTAATTATTCATGATCTTTTGAATTTCCATGGGATCTGTAGTGATTTCTCTTTTTAGTCCTTATTGTGTGAATTTGGGTTTTTCTTTCTTTTTCTTGATAAGGTTGGCTTGAGGTTTATCAATTTTCTCAAAAATTCAGCTCTTCAATTTGTTAATTCTTTGTATTTTTTTAGTTTCAATTACATTAATTTCTGCTCTGATCTTTACAATTTCCTCTCTTCTATGCACTAGGGTTTGACTTTTCCCGCTTTTCTAGGAGCTTGAGATGTAGCATCAGGTGGTTTACTTGTACTCGCTCCATTTTCTTGATGTGACAATTTATTGCTATATATTTCCCACTTAAGACCACTTTCATTGCATCCCACAGGTTATGGTATGCTGTATCTGCATTTTCATTGAATTGTAGGTATTGCTTTATTTCTTCTTTAATTTCATCTGTAGCCCACGGGTTGTTCAGAAGGTTGTTGTTTAGTTCCCATGCATTTATGCCAGTTTTATAATTTCTTTTGCCATTAATTTCCAATTTCAGTGCCACTATGATCAGATATTATGCATGGGATAATTTCAATCCTTTTTCATTTACTTAAGAATGTTTTATGGGTTAATATGTGGTCTATTTTGGAGAAAACCCATGTGCAACTGAGAAGAATGTATATTCTGATGTGGTTGGGTGGAACACTCTTTAAATGTCTACTAAGTCCATTTGCTTATAGGTATGACTCAGTTCTATTACTTCTTTGCTGACTTTTTGTCTACTTGATCTATCTCTTTGTGACAATGGGGTATTAAGGTCTCCTATTACAATTGTGTTCTTGTATATTTGATTTTTCATGTCCATTAGTATTGGTCTTATATAGTTGAATGCCCCTGTATTTGGTGCATATATATTTATAATTGTTAGTTCTTCTTTTTGAAGTTTTCTACTAACAAGTATGTAGTGACCTTCTTTTTGTCTTTTAATCATTTTAGGTTTGAAGTTCACATTGTCTGCAAATAGAATAGCTATCCCTGATTTTTTCTGGGTTCCTGTTGTATGAAATGTTGTTTCTGTTGTTTGTTTTCTGCTTTTCCTCCTAGTTTAATTTCTTTCTCAGCCTGGTGTTTTTTTGCTATTGTTCTGGACATTGTGTTCATTTTTGTCTTTATCTAGTATGTCTTTCAATACTCTTTCTAAGGTTGGTTTGGTGGACATGAATTTCTTCATTTGTTGTTTGTCATGGAAATAACTTGTTTCTCCATTAAATTTAAATTAAAGTTTTTCTGGGTACATCAGTCTGGGTTGAAAGCTGTTTTCTTTCAGGCATTTAATACTTCACTCCAAGCTCTTCTTAACTTGATGGTTTGTGTTGAAAAGTCTGCTGTGATGCTGATGGGTTTTTTTTTTTGATAGGTGAGTTGTGTCTTTTCTCAACAGTTTTTAGTTTTCTGTTTTTATGTTGTATTATGGGATTCTAATTATTATATGTCTGGGTGTACATTTATGTTGGTTGTGACTGTTTGGTGTTCTATATGCCTCATGTATCTGTATATTGGATTTTCCTCATATTTGGGAAATTTTCTGCTATTATTTCTGTGAACAGTTTACCTATGTCATGTACATTGACTCCTGCATCTTCCCTGATGCCTATTAGTCTTATATAGTTTCTCTTAGTGTCATTTTGAAGCTGCTATATTGTCATTTCATGTTGCTTTGATGTTTTTAAAAGTTCTACTCTTTCATGATTGCTACCTGTGATCTTGTCCTCAAGGTTCTATCCTCAGCTTCATTTAAACAGTTTTGCCAGCTTACAATAGAATTTTTTGTTTCTTGGATATCTCTTTGAATTTGTTTCATAGATTCTGCTTGCTTTCTATATTGTTCATTCAAGGTTTCAATCAATTTCCCATGTTCCTGTATTTTTTAATCTATTTTCTCTGGCTATGCTGATCAACTCCTTTACTAAGGTTGCTATTTCTGTCTTTACATGGGAAACTATTTCTAATTTTATTTTCTTTATAGCCTCATGGATTTGTTTCTTTATTTCATTTACTATCATTTTGATTGCTGAGTACCAACAATGAAGCGGAGGGTCAGTCACCTAAATTCCTCCTGCAGGGGCTGTTGAGTGAGTCCTATATTTTTCCTGGGCTGACAAGCCTAGGAGTATTGATGTAGATCAACTCTTAATTCCTGCTGTTACTTTGTCTTCAGGTTATTCCAGGTCACCAAATCTCCCTGTCTATAATGTCTGTGTTGGCTGAGTCCACTACTGTGTCCACTACTGTGTCCCTACTGTGAGCCTGTGTGTCTCATAAGCCCTTTTAATTGTCTCCAAGTTGGGAGAGGCCTTATTGGCACACTCCTTACCCTGCCTGATGTTCTCTGTGTTGAAGAAGGAAATCACTCACACTCTCACCAAGCTCACCAAGGTCTTACAGTTAGTTAGAGGGAACTTTACTGCTGCCCCTATTTACCCACTGCAGACATCTATTTTAGGGGCATACTCACCACACTGACTGGAGCCTGCTGAGGTATTCTGTTTGGGTGAGGGTTTAATGAATCTCCTATCAGACTAACATGGTTAATCTGCTGAAGTCCAAGGTTCTGAGAGAAACAGTGGGAGTCTGAAATCAGCAGCAGTATTAGGTCCAGAAGGTGTGGGGGGTCCCCAAGTGGTGTGCTGGTGTCATCCATCCAGGCATCTGCGGGCGCTCTGGAAGCATGCAGCACAGTGGCATAGGCAGTCTGGAGCTGAGACTCTATTTTGTTTCAGTGGTGAGACATGACATATCCTACTCACTCTAAAGTAGGAAAGATGAAACTTCCACTTCCATGTTTCCTTTCCATTATTTTCATAACTTAAATTACATATCTAATCTTAAATGGTCAATATTTATTGTGTGTACATTCTGTCTTATACAATCACTAATATGATTGATGTCAGTTTTAATTTTTTATAAATTTAGTTATGCTGTTAATCTTTTCATACCCTGGCTTTTCTATGTCTGAGTTCTTTAACTTCATATAACTCATTTTTAACCATACATAATGAACAAATATGTCTATGTTGAAATATATTTGTAAAAATTTGCCATCATGTTTAAAAAGATCATTTGGTTCATGATTGATAGTAATTAAACATGACTCATATTTTATTATTTTTCTTAAAGGGAAATAAATCAAATTGACAAAATTGACAAGACAATATGGGAATAATAGGACAAGGTTCATGGTACATGGTAAATCATGAGCAAATCTGAGCTTGATTTTTTTATCATAATCAAGATTACTAGGTTTCAGATTAAAATTATAAAAATTATAAATTATAAATTTCAGTATGATACTAAATTATATTATGACATTAAATCAAATAACTTGTCACTCTATAACCTGAAACAAATTACCTAGTCTAAGGGTCCTGAGTTTTGCCATCTATAAATTTGAAATAACTAGTTTTGGAATTCCTTCAACCTCTTCAAATCTGTATTATGTTTCATGACCCTAAATGCAAAACCTGTAACTATTTTTAGAATCTAAATTTGCCTTCTTCCAGATGCTCTGAATGTTCCTTGACATATTTTCTGTACTTTCAGTTGATGTGTATGACAGTTATGTCAACTAATTCTAATATTAACCAAAAAAGGCTATCATTAAAAAGGAAGTTCATGTCATGCATATCAAAATCAAGGCGCAATGATGTTTTATCTAAAGTTGTAGATTGACCATGTCATTGCTTACATTTTTCAATACATAAAATAAAATTATGACTTTACTTGTATTCAAGTCCAAAGTAATAGTTTATGAAACACTGAGGCTGTTTTGGCTATTTATTGGAAAATAAATCAAAATGTCACTGGTCATCAATAACCATTATAGCACATTTTCTTCTCATTGTTTCCAATATGTTGAAAGACTTAATTCAATTGAAACTAAAATAAGAAGTTTTTAAAATTGCACATGCATCACTATGGGTTACGTTATAATGATAGTGCAGTGGTTATAGTCTTCTAAAGTCATTTAGTCTGCAACATTAAATAGCAATCTCATCACGAGATAAGATGATACTAGTCTTCTAAAATATGACCCAAGAAACATTAAATCACTTAAGAACCAACATAGCAATGACTTTCCAAAATATTTATATTACTGAAATTGGTAATATTCTAGTGACAGTAAAATATTAATATTTGGTGAGATAAAAATAAAAATATTAATATTTTTTGAGTCTACAGCATGGAACAAAAATTTGATTAGAGGATAATTTTGAAGTGGCAAACAATAACAAGATTATTATAGAAAGTTAAATTATATATACATAGTCTTTATATTTATTGCCCAGGATTTGTTAATTAAAGCAACTTTTTAAAAGAAAAAATAGCTTGTTACCACAAAGGAAGCTCTGACTTTGAAATCAAATAAGAAGTTCCTAGCAATTTGCAAACAAATCACGTATTTCTTACAGAAGACTGGGATTTGTGAATTAGTTTAACATAGATACAACCACATACAATTACAGCAGAAAAGTCTAACCCAAGGAAAATAGACAAGCCCCACAAACTATTGGAATTTTTCAAGTATCTGTAATATCTGCGCAATGTTCAACTTGAAAGGAAAATTAAATTAGCTGCATTTATCATGTGGCAGAAGTTCTTCAGCCTATCAGCTATGCGACTTTGGGAAAATCATTTCATCTCCCTAAGCTACTTATTGATGCTGTTTTGAGATTTATTTTAAAAACTCATATATAAAACTCTATATAAATGTAACATTATTGCATTCTGTAAGAAATGACATTGGGCAGTGTTTAAGTGCATATCCATGAGAGAAGAGTAAGAACTTTTAAAGCAACACTTAAATCCAATGCAATGCCTTAAATAGAAGCATTAGCAATTCTGAACAGTTCCCTTAACCATAGTTAGTTTTTAATTATCAGCAATAGAGTGCCTACATAGCAATTTATCAAGAGCAAAGCTTCACACTCTCAACAGAAGCATTGTACTAGGATACACTTTGATTACTTTATCAGTGGAATTCTAATTAAAATGCAGTATGTAATGCTAGAGGCAAAACTGTTTAGGTTTATTCTGTATGCTAAACCCAGAAAAGACTGTAAAATGTTGTTCATTTTTAATCCTATCTCAACATTCTAGAGATTATGAGGAAAAGTGCAATATCAAATCATTTTACTATTTTCTGTACTTTTTAAATTCTTTGCTGACATTTCAATAGTGTGTCTAAATCTGAGGGAAAAAAAGAAGAAAATAGTTGATTTGATGGCTTATAGATACAATACAAAAAGAACCTAAGGGGAATATGAAATCAGTAGGTATTAAAAGTATTTATATTATGTACATATATATCAAAGTATTACTGTGCATCCCAAGAATATATGCAAATATTACATGTCCATTAAAACTAAAGCTATTTTAAAAAGCTTTTGTCCAGGAAAGTTTCAAAATATTATGGACAAGGAGTATTCATTTAGACTGTAGCAAGTTTATGGTATGATGCCAGCTGCTTCTCTCTATGAAAACAGCAATTTGTAATTGATATAATTTCCTCATCATTCTTTCATTATTGTATGTTATTAAAACAAAAATATTATAGATAAAAGTATAAAAATAAATATAGCAGACGTGAAAATAAAATTCAAAAATATAGCTTGTTATTTATATTATTTTAAACATTTCATGATTTGACAAAATACATATAAATTTATTTCTATCAAATTGTTAAAAATGTACCAGTTGTGATAATGTGATGAAATAACCACAGCATATTTCCAGGGTAAATAATTATAGACTGCCTAATGTATTTGCAGAGACAAATGAAGAATCAACTAATTTGAGAAGTTGGGCTTTTTCCATAAATTATCTAGATTGAATCCTTATGCTAATTCAATTCCCTGGATAAAATCAACTTTCTACTTTCTTTTACCTTTGTAAACACTGCCTTTCTTAATTTTGTGTGATAGAGATAAAGTGAGCTTTTTCCAGCACTGAGATTCAGCTTAAAATAAGCCCTAATTTCAAGTGGAAGTATGAAGTAATTTGAGAATGGTTTTTCTGTTGCTTTAAATGTGTGCAGACTGATTACATAATGACACAAGCAGTCAGGTTGCTATTTGGATACACGAATGCTCACTGGGACAAAATCAAGAGGCTGGTCCTGTCTGTGATACAATTTTGCATCTTACAATATCCACACATCCTCTTGAAGTGAACTCTTCCTAAGTCTTTTGCAAGCCTTGTCAGTTTTAAAACTTTAATATTATCTGGAAACCAGCATGCAAACCACATCTTTGTTGGTGACCAAAATTCAAGCAATGTAGAAAACTAAAGAGACATTATAATATGCCTCTGTTTATGTATCTGGCATTTTGTTCTGTTTTTAAAACAACATTCTCCCGTCAGGAGCTTTGCATTTACAAATCTGCTTTACACATTTGATTATTGCTTAGTTCAAGTTTGTCCTCCCATTGCAGAGAGGTCTTTCTGCATCATCCTGCACAAAGTGGATTTTTTCAACCCTTCTCTAACATATTACCCTGTGTTGTTCTCTTCATGCATCTTTTCCTCTTGCTGGCTAAAATTGCCTTATTTAATTATTTATGTTTTGTTTCTGTCTCCATTTGCTTGGTTACAAGATATATAGGAACACAGACCCTGTTTTTTATCAGTGTTTAGGACACTTACTGGTGCATGGTTAAGGTTCAAAAGATATTTTAAATGAAAAATGGCAAATTAAAATGAGTAAGTAAATTAGGCTTTTTTCAAATATTTACAGGGAAATAGCAGTAAAAACAAAATTGGTACTACTTTCATTAGATTGAATTACTAAATAAGAACAAAGATAAAACCAGTTCATGAAACGAGGACAAATTTATCACACATAGCTGAATGATTTACCGTAACATTCTTCCAACACACCTTCACATTGCCTGCTCCCCTATCCTTGGACCTCCTCCTTCTCTGCATCATATAGGAGCTCACGCCAGACTTTAAATACATCCTAATCCAGTAAAATCTTATTTTAATCTTTTATTACAGCTACAAAAACTCTTGTTCAAAATCAAAGCACTTTCCAAGATTCACGTGGACATAAATGTTTGAAGGACATTGTGTAACCCATTACAATAGTCACCCCCCTGTGTGATAGTGGTTTTCCCACCCTCTATAATCTTTGAAGTTGTGGGGTACAGTGAGCATGTTCTCTCCCATTGGAACTTGTAGACCATGATTTCTAAATTTTGCAATAAAATGTCCTCCTTGATATTTATGTCAGCTAGTTAAGCTAATGTCTTCTCATTTGATTCTTAATTTCTTTCATTCATCAAATTATTTAATTTCAACATTCATGTGAATGAACCTATAATAAACTGAAAATTAAATTACTTAATATTCTCTGTTCCATCACCTTTTACTCCAAATCTTTTTCAGCTTTCTACCATGACTCATACAGTAGGTTGGAAATTATGAAATGAACAATTTCAAAAAACATAAATTAACAGAAATTTCAGATAGCTTAGTAAATACAGTTTGTCAAATCTCTGTCTCACTATCCTTCCATCGTCCTTCTCCCAAAACTCCAAGTCATGGGTCAAGCTTATTGTTCACTTTCTCCCATGTCCGGTGCCCAGGGAACATCCTAAACTAAGGCAAATTGTTGCTGCTTTCTATTTTTGGTTTCCATGAATTCTCTCACTGATGCTCCTTAGAGTGTTTCTCAGTCATCACTTCCCTGCTCTTTACAGGGACTATTTCAGACCTTCTCCTTTATGTTCCAAGTTCTTACCTCCCACTCCAGCCTTCCCACTCCTCACACTACCTGTCCTTCTACTTCATAAGGAAACAAAGACAGCAGATGGAAATTTTCTTCATTTTCTGTCATTCTATTTTAAAATTTTGCTACATTTACATCTTTTTATTTCCATTCTATCACAGTCATGTAAAATATGCACACTTCTCATTTGAGGGTAATATATGTACTTACATTCTACGTACTGTTATGGATTGGAAACTGGTGGTCAACTTAACAACAGCTGGATTACATCAGCATGGTGCTGAGCATAGATGTCCCATGTGAGGAAAGTTGCCAGCATAAATAGAGACGTGGAGAAGGAGAAGGGAGGTGCCTTGAAGTGTTGAGGCATTGTTGGTTCTCCTACATGTTGCTGTTTGAGCCACTGGTTCTCCTGGAGGAGCTCTGGTCTTTCCATCAAGCATTGCTTCCTGGCTCCGGAGGGAAGACGTGTGCTGCTTGGTCTCCAGGATGAATTTGTCACGCTGGCTTCCTTGCATGTACTTGATTGTGCTTATTGTTGGAGCAGCTTGGGGCCTCCAGGTCGCTGAGGATGGCTGTGGTGCTTTTCATGACAGCCCTGATCTTTGTTTTGAGTGTGACTTCTTTGTTCCAGTGTAGAACCCTCAACCTACCAGCACAGCTCCTTCACCCTGCTGACATAGACTTTCTAGCTTCCACCACTGACTTTTGGGTCTTCCCAGCAAGAGTCCATAAAAGAGACTGGTGTGATTCCTTCTTGTGGGCTCTAGACTCCAGGTGGACCTGTAGGAGGCATTGTCATGAGCTGTGGGTCTTTATCTGGACTCAGATGTGACACTGATGTGGGATTCAGGCCCTTGGCTAAATAGTCTATGTCTTTAGTGTTGTGGATAGATTGCCTGCATTTTCTTATGTTAACTTTGAGTGACCATCATAAAACAATATTATAAACTCCATGTCTTTATTCTAATTGTCCTCTTCACAACCCCTGAGTACAACAACTACCATCACATTGTCACCAAGGACATTTACCCTTCAATATTCTCTATGATGCATGGTTTTATTTCTGGAGCGAAACATAAATTAACTTAACAAATACTTAGTGAACAATTGCTGTATATCAGTTATTATGCAAACACTGAATTTAATAAGTAAGATGTTCACTGCCACTGTCTTCATGGAACACATAATTCATTTAATAAAAATCTAAATTCATCAAATATTCTCTCAGTTTATCATTTGGCTTTTTAAATTAGTTTAAATTTTATCATTACATGTTTGTCATTCATGCGGTTAACAGTCATCTTGGGAGTGGGTTACATGTACACATTACAGCTTTTTTTTCTAACCCCTTTCCCTTCCTCTCCCTCCTCCTCTTCAAATTTCCCTATCAGCTTTTTTGTACTTATTGATTTTACTTGTTTTAGGATTGGCACTTTTTACTGGCACTTGTTTACTGGCACTTCTTTATTTCTCATATTTCTGCATTCCCTCCTCCCCCTTGTTCCCTTGAACCACTTGCCTGTTGGACAAAATAAGTCCTCTTGTCCTTTTTAATCTGCCCTTCATCATTTTCTTTCTTTGTACTCTTCCTAACTTAAAAAATGATTGTATTTTTAAGCTTGTGAGTCTGATTTATTTCACACAACATTATATTTCCCAGGTGTTATCATTTTCCTACAAATGCCTCAAATTTGTCATTCTTTATAGCCAAGTAATATTCTGTTATAGGTAGATGCCACATTTTCCCTTTTTTAAGAGGATAAAACAGAATAAAAGCAACCAAAACAAACAACATAAATGGTACAGGACTTCAAACCATTACAAAAACAAAAAAGTTACCATAATGCTTTTTGATGTTTTCAAAATAGCTGCAGATAACTTCATACATACTAAAAATCAAACAGAACAGAATAAAAACAATGAATACAATAAAGGACTTCATAACAAACCCATAGTAAATCAAAAATCACTACCATAATATATCTTGCTATCTTTGAAATAGCTGCTCCTGCCATCAGATTTGACATAATCAAACAAAACAAAAAAGAATAAAACCCAACCCAACAAAACAATGGAAATGATATATGACTTCCAAAACAAAATCATAGGAAATCAACAATGGCTGCAGTCCTCAGAAGGTGATTCCTCCCTCGATGTCACCCTGCATAATATTATCTTCTGAGCCTAGGATTAGACCACTGGCCTGAGTCCTGCAGTGTTAGTGAGACACCAAAGCACTTCAGATATCCAATTGCATTTCACCTTGACAGCTATAATCACATCTTATGCTTCTCCAGATAAGCCTGTTGTTTACAGCTGGGCTGGGAGGGACGGGGTTGGTACTTCTTTGCCAGTCTGCATGCTGGAAGGGGCTGGGGTCTGTCTATTCCAGTCTGCTGGCTGCCTGCACGTGGCACTGGCTCCCAGACTAGGCTCCCTTGCTGGTGTGGCTTTGTTCTCTCTACTCCCAGTCCATGAATGCCACTGACTCCTAGATTCAACATTTTCTTTATCCAGTCATTTGCTGATAGGTATACAGGGTGCTTCCATTATTTAGATAGCACAAACTATGCTACTAAAAACATCGGTAAGCAAGTATTACTAAAGTATGATGACTTAATCTTTGGGGAAAATATCAAGCAGAGGAAGGAATAGCTATGTCATGTGGAATTTCTAATTTCAACAGGGTCTGCTGTTATTTCAGTTTTATCATTTCTAATTATATTGATGTGAGTCTTCTCTCTTTTTCCTTTGATAGTAGGGGTTGTTCATTTTATTTATTCTTTTGAAGAGCCAGCTATTCACTTTGTTGATTTTTTACACTTTTTCTACATTTTTTTTATCTCAATGTCATTAATTATGCTTTCATCTTTTTAAGTTCACTCAGTAATGTTGGCTAGCGGCTGGTTTATTGTTGTTTTTCAAGTATTTTAAATTTCTCATAAGGTTATTTTCTAGGCTTGTTCTATTTTTCTCATATGAGTATTGACTGCAATGAATTTTCCTCTTTGAACTGCTTTCAAAGTGTTCCAGAGATTTCACTGAATTATACAGTTACAATCATTAACTTCCAGAATTTTTTTTTTTTTTTTTTTTTTTTTTTGCCTTTTTCCTTTTTATCGGTACCAGGGATCGAACTCACAACTGCTTGCTTGCAAGGCAGGCGCTTATGCCGCTGAACTAAATCCCCAGCCCCAACTTCCAGAATTTTTTAAATTTCTTTATTGATTTCTTCTATGGCCCATTGGCTATTCAGGAGTATGTTGTTGATTTTCCAATAGCTTTTTCTTTTCCCAAAATCTCTTCTTTCATTGATTTCTATTTTCATCACACAGTGGTTACAAACTACACATGGGGTGATTTCAACTCTTATATCTTTACTTAAGCAAGTTTTGTGGACTAGTCTGTGATCTATTTTAGAAAAAGCATTATGCTGCTTAAAAAATGTGTACTTTGTCGTAGAGAGGTGAAATAGATTGTGCATAAATATTAAGTTCATATGCCCAAGGGTAAAGTTCAGTTCTTAAATTTCTTTATTGGTTTTTTGTTTAGTTGATCTGTCTCTTTGTGAAAGTAGGGTGTTAAAATTCCCTAATACAATCTATGTTAATATTTATTTGTTTTTATAGTTTCAGCAGTTTTTGTTTTATGAAGTTATATGCTCTGGTATTCAGTGCATATATGTTTGTTAATGTTATCTCTTCTTGTTGAGTCATTCCTTTAACTAGTATTACATGACCTTCCCTGTCTCTTTTAATCTGTTTTAACTTGAAATTTACCATGTCTGATATTAGAATTTCTCCCCTGTTTATTATCAGTCCTGATACATAAAATGAAAAACTTTTTTTGAATTAGATGAATTTCTTGGATGCAACAGATTGTTGGAATTTGTTGTGTGTTTTTGTTTGTTTGTTTGTTTGTTTGTTTTTGAGTCAATCTACAGTCTGTCCTTTTTTATTGCAGGGTTGAAGCCATTAACATTGAACGATATTACTGAAACATAGTTACTATTTACCATCACTAACTTCTTTATCTGTTGGTATATCATTTGTCTTATCTTTCTTAATGTTTTTGTTATTATTTATACATTTACTTCACTAGTTTCCGCTGTGTTTTCAGGTGTGTCCATTTCATTGTTTCTGTTGAGAATATTCTAGGATATTTTCTTTCTAGCTGGTGTAACACTCATATCTTCTGAGCTTGTCTTTTTCACAGAAATAACCTATTTGTCTATCTATTTTGAAGGATAACCTTGCTAAGCAAATTAATCTGGGTTGGAAGTTATTTGTTCTTAGGGCTTGAAATATTTCACCTCAAGCTTTCTTAGCCTTCAAAGTTTGTGCTGAGAAGTGTGCTATGTTACCTTCATGTGCAATTTTTGTTTTTCTCTGGCTGTCTTTAAATTCTGTGTTGTTGTTGTTGTTGCTTATTTTTTGCTGGATGTCTGTGAATGAGGATATGCCTTGGTGAACTTCTTTCATCATAATAGTTGGAAGCTCAGAAAGCATAGCTTACTTGTATTTTAAAATCTCCTATTTGGGGGAAATTTTCTTTCATAATTATCATAAACATGTTGGTAAGTTCAACTGTGCAATCTTCTGTATTTTTCTCTAGCTCTGATTAGCCTTAGATTGGTCTTCTTGTTTTCTTCTAGTAGCTGCTGGAAAGTCTTCTTTTGTTGTCTTATTTTCTTTTTGCCTTCTTTGAATTGTTTATCAGAATTTACTATTTTGTCCCTAACAATGATACTCTGTCATTCCTATGATGTATGCATTCTATACTGGTTTTCATTTTAGATATTTCTGTCTGACATCTTTTTGAAGATTTCACATGAAAGTTGAATCTGTCATTCAAATTTTGAACTGTCTTGCTTAACTCATCTAGTTTTTTACCTATTTTCCCAAAATTCACTGTAGGAATGTTGCATGTAATTATCATAAACTTTTGATTCAATTTGTTCTGAACTCATCTATTTTCTTTATTTCTTCTCAGAACTTTTAATTAATTTCTATTATCTGGTACTTATTTTCATCTCCCTTTGTGGTCCCTTGCTCTGCCTTGGGGAAGTTGAAGGTAGTGTTCAAATATCTTCTATTTCCTTGCTTCCAATTTTTTAGGGGTGTTACTGCAGATTGAGGGCAACAGAAAATGAGGATAATATGTGGTTATATGAAGCTTTTTAGAAGAATGTTTCCTCACCATGAATAATTTTCAGTTTTTTATGTCCAGTTCTAGCATCTATTATTTCTGTTACTTACTTTAAATGGTTTTGACTCTGTCTTTATGTTTTGCTCTAAGAATTGCTTGAATTTATAAAAGCATCCACAGTTCTAATCTTATAGCATTTCTATCTGATAGCCCTTAGAGTTACTCCTCCCACCCTTACCCCTGTGTCTCTTCTGCAGACAAGGAAGAAAATCTACACACCTATAATATCAAAGCTAAAGAAAGTACAAATATGCAAGAATAACAACCTACTATACACATCAAATCATAAAAGATCATAACTTCACATTGCTAAATAACTCAAAAGACATGTGAAAACATAAGCCAATAAGATGTCTGATGGGGAGAGAGACAAGAAGATGGTGGCTCGATAGGTAGCTGTGTAGAGAGCCTCCCTGGGAAAAAACAGCTCAGGCCCTGGAATTTGACAACATGAGAGGGCTGGATGAGGGGAAAGGGATTTTTGCAACCCAGGAGGAAACTGAAGGAAAAAGAAAAATAGGGAGAGGAAGTAAAAATGTGGGTTGGGGGCTGGAGCTGGACACGCTGACTGAGACCTGACCCGTGCTGTGCTGGGCATGCTGTGCTGGGCACACCGTGGAGTCGCACAATTCAAGGTGGCACTGAAGCTGCAGCCGCCGATAACAGGAGTTGGTGAGTTCCGAGCCCTTGTGGGAGGACACGACACAGCATGGAGTGGAGCCGCGTTAATTCTTGGTGGTGCTGGAAATTGGGTCCTGCAGTAGGTGTGACCGGCTGGAAGACATATTGGAGTTTGGCAGAATAGGCCTGAGACCAGCACCACAGTAGCATCAGTCAGCCACCGCTGGCCCAAAGCAGACTGGTCAGACCTGCTTATCTGAGTCATGCCCAATATCAGGACCCAATAACCAGGGACAAAACTGTCCAACCCTGTGACGTCCACCACAGCACAGCCTAAGTTGCTGAAGGCACTTACTGGTTGACAGGCTCAGAGGAGAGGGGCCAGCCCACAGTCCCTGCATGCACCTCAGATAACAGCAAACTGGAGAGGACAGCAAGCCCCCAGCCAGCATGCTTCAGAAAAACTGTAAACAATACAAAGCCTGAGACTGCACCACACACCTGTCTGAAAGAAACCAGAAATATGACAAGAAAAAAAAAAATAAGAAAAAAACTCCAGCTGCTGACCCTGGGAAAATAAGCTGAGAAGAGGTAAACACACAAAAGAAGCAGCACAACAATCATGCAATATTGGTCACAACATCAGCGGACATAAACAAATCCTTCATGACCTCATAGACGAACGTAAAACTGAAATTCTAACCCAAGTGAGGCAAGATATAAAAAGATTAATGAAAGAAATGCTAAGCCTCTCTCAAGAAGACACAGATGGAAGAATGGAGGAACCCAGAAAAGAAAGAGAAACCTTTGGTGAAGAATATAAACAAAATCTAGAATACCTGAAACAGATCCAAAGAGATTACCAGGAATTTAAAAACTCCATTGAAAGCTGGCAAAATGCCATGACAGAAACTAAAGTTAGCCTGTCAGAACTTGAAGATAGATTTTCAATGTGTGATCATGAAAGAAAAGACCACTTAAGAATAACAAGGAACCAGGAAGTAACAATTCAAAGGCTAAAAGATGACAAGAGGATCTATAACTTAAGAATAAAAAAATGTGAACAAAGAAGCACAAGTAACTACAAATAAATTACAAAGGCTATTCACAGAAATAATTAAGGAAAACTTCCCAAGCATAGGAAAAAGAAATGATATCCAGATAAATGAGGCATACAGAACTCTAACCAACTACAACCAAAATACATCTACACCCAGACATATAACAATCAATATCCCAGAAATTCATCACAAGAACAAAATATTAAAAGCAGTCAGAAAAGAAGCAGATCACCTAGAAGGGAAAATTCATCAAAATAATGACAGACTTCTCAACACATACTATCAAATCAAGAAGAACCTGGGGGGAAGTAGTCCAAGCCCTAAAAGAAAATAACCATCCTCTCCTGGCCTCAATGAACATGGCAGACAGTGGAATGAAGGAAAAAAGTAGACAAATAATAGCAGAAAAATAGAATAGCAGAGATGAAGCGGAGAAGGTGGGCTATAATCTCTAATATAGATAGCCTTGATACACTGACAAAAAGAAACAGGCAGAGGAGATTAGGAGACAGGATCCACTGAGATGCTCTGAATAGGAAATATACTCAACCTGAAAGATGGTTAATAAACTGAAAGTCAAAGAAGAGAAAACAATGCTCTATGCAATAGGGAACCAGAGAGAAATAGGGACAACTCGCCCAGCAGCTGCAGATGGTTAGAAAGCCATGACACTATTGTGCAGTGGAGAACTACTGAGCTAGAAGGAAGGAAAACCTTGTGACTCTAGTTAGTACAGTAATACAGCTCAAGATCAAGCTCAGGGGTAAAAAGGTCCAGCACCACTGACTCTCCATATGCCAAAACTAAAACTAGACCCATGCCTATCACCATGTACTAAAATAAAATCTAAATGGATCAAAGATCTGAATATTAAAACAAAAACACTAAATCTATTGGAAGACAAATTGTGTAGAAACCTTGAAGACATAGGAGTAGGTAGAGAATTCATGAACAGGACTCAAACCACACAAAAAATACTTCCCAGAATCAATAACTGGGACCACCTCATATTAAAAAGTTTCTGCATGTCAAAAGAAATCTCCAGAGTAATGAAAAGAAAACCCACAAACTGGGAAAAAATCTTAGTGAACTCTCCCTCAGACAAAGAACTTCTGTCTAAAACATAAAGAATAAAAAAAAATCATCAGACCCCCAAAATTCAAAGATCCAATTCAAAAATGGGCATCTAAGATGAATACACACTTTTCATATGTAGAAACACAACTGGCAAATAAATACATGAAAAAATGTTCGTCATCATTAGACATTAGAGAAATGCAAATTAAAACCACACTGAGATTCCATCTCACTCCTGAAAGAATGGCCAGGATCAAGAAAATCATCAACAACAAATGCTGGAGAGGCTGTGGGGAAAAAGGAACTCTCCTGCACTGTGATGGGAGTGCAGACTGGTGCAACCATTGTGGAGGTAAGTCTGGAGATTTCTCAAAAAGCTGGGTTTGGAAGTCCCATTTGTTCCTGCTATTCCACTTCTAGGCATATTCCCAGAAGAACTGAAAGCATCGTATCACAGTGATATATGTGCACCTATTCTTATAGCAGCACAATTTGTAATCACCAGATCTTGGAAACAACCCAAGTGTCCATCAACTGAGGAATGGATTAAAAAGTTGTGGTATTTTTATACATTGGAGTACTACTCATCTATAAGAAAAGATCACATTGAGATATTTATAAATAAATGGATGCAGCTTGAGACCATACTCATAAGTGAAATAAATCAAACTCACATGTATAATACCAAATAGTTTCCCTATTATAAGAAATGATTCAAATTTATAAAAATATGTGGTAATCATGATTTCCATTATGTGGCTTTGAAGACTTATAAAGTTTTCACTCATTAATTGGAATGGATTTATTTTGGGCTATTTGGTATTATTGCCTGTGATGATATGAAGAGCTATTTTGAAGAAAACAAGACATCATAATAGCTAGTGCTGATTTAACATCATCTTGTTTTGAAGTCCTACCAAACTGTTGTTCTTCTGTCTCCATTGGTTTTATCATGTTTTATCTTACTGGATTTTATTATATGTGATAGTATTAACAAAAATTTTTATAGGCAAAGATATAATATAGAAACCATCATTCGTTTTCTGTTAGCTGGTTCTAAATACCCTGAAATACTTTCATCCTCTTGAATGGCTTCACACTGTCTTGATATGTTTGATGCTATAGTATACAAAGTTATATTTAAATATTTCAAGGAAAGAGACACTATGGTAACTACTATTAAGTCGGGTTATCTTGTAGTGAAGCATTAGGTTGCTGAAATTGTCATGCTTTGACCTGTATTGTTATGTTGTTATGTCCTCTTTTATCTCAATCACCCCTTTTTCATAAAAAAATTTATTTTTTAAATTATTATTTTAAATAAGGGAAAAATCCAAAAAATTAACAGGATATATTATAGTAACTTTTTTGATTTCCTATTAACTTGATTTGAAGCCCTGTATTTACTCCCACTATCTTGTTTTGACTGATTTTACTCTGTTCCGTTCTGTTTGATAGTATCAAGTTTGAGGGTATAGGCAACTACTTTGAAGGCAATAAGATTCACTATGATGCCCATTCTGGTTTGACTATTATCTTCTTTTGAAGTCCTGTAATGTTTCCAATGTTTAGGTTTTATTGGTCTTGTTCTGTACTGTTTTGTTCAATTTTATTATACCTAATGATATAGGCAATTCTTTTTAAGGAAGCAAGAGATATATAGTAACCATTGTTGATAACCTTGTATTCTGTTTTTACATCATGTGCTATGTCTATCCTTTGTTTTGACTGACTGCTTTGTTTTGTCATATTTGATTTTATTCTCTTCCAAAAAAAGTAATAAGAACTATGGGAGTAATAAAACTCAAAATGTGTAAATTTTGTTGTAAAAAAGAGAGAGGAAAAAAGTGCTGTAAAGGATACAACTGCAAATGTGTTTAGGTGTGTTAAGATGGATGATCATATTACTAAGTTTTGATTGGATCGTTGAACACAACTGTTTGCAGTCTCACTGTTTGAATGTCCACTTTGTATACTTGAATCCTGTAACTTGAACAACTATTTCTAGGTTGACAATATGTAATCTATTAACTAGTGATTTCTTACTGGTTTTTTTTTTTTTTGCTTTTTTTTGTTTGTTTGTTTGTTTGTTTGTTTGTTTTTTGAAATTCTGAATTACTTGTACCCTTATACTGTTTGGGGGATTTTTTTTCCTTTAAATAAAAAAAAAATTATAAAAAAGGTCCAGCACCTCTCAGATAGATAATGGGTTGCCCTTCTAATTTAAAAACTAAAGGAGCTAGAGGGACCCAAAGTATACAAAGTACCCTGAGAAAAGGAAAGGTGAGGAATTGCTTTAAAAAAGGAAGGCAGATGACATTGTTAATAGTGCATCAGGATTTAAAAGCCACATTAGTCTATTGCTCTGTTTAGTTTGATTTTATTTTGTTCTGGTCTGTCTATTCACACTAGATTTGAGGGCACAGACAGCTACCCAAAAATAGCAGGCTATACTGTAGTAAAATCCTTAATTTGCTATTAACTTAAACTGAAGCCCTGTATTACTTACATCATCTTACTATGACAATTTATTTGAAGCTGGTTTATTAGATCAGTTTTGTCTTGACTGATTTTATTCAAATTTGGTATGCTTGATAGTATCAAATCTAAGAGTAGAGGAACTACTCTGAAGATGACAAGATGTAATAAGATACCCATTCTGGTTTGATTATTAACTGCTTTTGAAGTCCTGCAATGTCTCCAATGTTGTGTTTTTTATTAAAATTGCTATGTAATGCTATGTTCAATTATATTATTTCTGATGATGTGGACAATTCTATCGAAAATAACAAGAGAAAACATAGTAACTACTGTAGATCATCTAATATTGTGGTCTTATGTATCTTTTTTATTTCTTGTTTTTCTAGGAATTTGTTTTGTTGTCTTGTTTTGATCTGTTTTTCCCTATAATACAGAAATAATGGATATACATGTAGGGATTCACACATGTGGAGAATTCCTAAAAGTTTAGGGGAACAGATTTTATAATGCGTGATGTAATGAACAAGAAGAAGAGACACTAAGATACACAGTGCTAATTCTGTAGCATTATGATATAAAATCTAGCAATACTATTATACACTGTTCAAAGTGATATTAGTCTAGTCTCTTATGTTTAATTTCAGCATATGGAAAGATGTGTACACCTAGTTCGAAGAAAATGAGAGACGTTATGGCAGTCATTGTTGACTTCCTCAAAGTCAGGTCTTGAAGACCTAAAAAGCCTTCATCATCCTGTTATGATTAGATTACTTCTACAATGTTCAGTATGTACTCAATATGTGTGAAGATGGGGACAGCTATTTGGAAGAAAACTAGAGACAATGTGATAGACAGTGAAGATCTCCACTGCACTTGCTTTGAAATACATATTTCTTAAAATTGTTTCCTTATGATCTATTTTGTTCCATTTTGTTATGTTTAATCTTACCCTCTTTTAAATGAAATAAAAAAAATTTTAAAAAGATATCTGATGGGAGCATTGATTAGATACTCCCATGAGCCATGGCATACATGATTCCCAAACAATTTCTTTGCCAAAGAATCTAAGTATTCACAGCCCAGTTATTCTTTTGATAACTCCATTGCAAAACTGAGACTAATTCAGACTTGTGGCCTCTCTGTGCCAGGTTGTTGGCATTTTTGCTGAGTTTGATCCAGTCTAAGTTCTTGGATTAGGAACCCTTGCTGCCTCTCTCCCTACGTATGATGATGGATTCAGCAGCCAAGTTCACTAACATTAAATTGTCCACAGAATCAGAATTATTCCTACACAATCAATTCAACTATAGCATTAACAGGCTAATCAGTTACAGTGGCTAGCTGAGAAACGGTACACCGTAAGTCCCAGTTGTGGGTCTCCTTTAGCAGTGGTAACACAGTGCCAGTGTGAACCTCCAGTCCTGTGTAATGCAAGCTGACTCTGGTGTCTGATCATAGAATTCGAGTCTGTGCTCACCAGTCCCTGCCTCCCCTATCTGCTCTTCAACTGCTGGCAGTCTCAAGTGACTCTTTCCCTCTTCAGCTCTGGTGACTTGACGGTCCTGAAGCCACCAGGCTGAGGTATAAACACCCAGCCTTCCCCAGAATGGCTTCTTGGCTGTGTGCAGTTATAATGCAGGCACACAGAAGTCACTTATCACCTAATGTCACTAGAAGGTCACTCAGGAATCCGAGACTTATGCTCTTACTGCTGTCTCCATCTGCATAAGATTCTCCTGGCCCTGTTGCTGTTCTCCATGAGTGGGAAAGTTACAAGTTTTAGTGTGCTTCCCAGCTGGATCCAGCCCAGCTGCCTTCCATGATGCTGGCGCTCCTCCTCTGCAAAGAGAGCCACTTCTTCTGTATTGCTTAATCCTATGTTCTTTTCCTGTCAGATCTGTCACTCATATCTCACCTTGGTTCCTCTTCAAGATCCTATCCTCCAGACTTCTGACTCCTTGCCTTGGAGGAACTGAGCTGCTGATAATCACTGTTCTGCTGTCTCAAAGTCAAGTATCATTTTTATCTTTTAATCCTGCTTATATTTTTGTTGTGCACTATCTTTTTATTTGTTAATTTTAATGTTATTTTCACATAGCCAAATTTCTCACTCTTTAATTTTATGTAGATTTTGGGACATAGAAGTTCTTTCCCAGGTTAAAGAATTCTTCATATTTTCCTCTACCAATTTTATAGCTTCTTTTTTCACAGTTACAATCTTTTATCATTTTAAATTCACTCATATGTGTGGTGGGGATACAGACCTAAATTTTTTAGCCAAGTGATTATCCAGTTGACACAGCGTCAATTATTAAAAAGTCAATTGTAACTATGAATTTATCTCAGATGCAAAACTTTTACCTCTAGCTTACTTTCTTGCTGGATTTTCTGTTCTATTTCATTTGTTAGTATGTATATTTATGCACTAGTTCTGTGCTATTTAATTAGAGAAGCTCTATAACACGTTTTAATATATGAAGACAATTTACCCTGGAGTATATTTTTGTAATGTTTTTTAGCTACTCCACAATGATTAATTTTTAAATCAATTTTAAATCAATTTCTGTAACATAAAAAGAAAGTAATGCAGGCTTGGGGAAGCTCAGGTGTAGAGTTCCTGTTTGATATGTTGTAGGGCCTAGGTTCAGCGCCAGAACCAAAAACAATTATTATTCAGATCACATTAAATGTGAAAGTTAACTTAGAGGGTGCTCACATTTTTATAAAGTTAAATCATTTTATCCAAGAATAATGGATGTCTTTTCCTTTGGTCAAGGCTACTTTTGTGTTTTTCAAAAAGATCTCATAAACTTTCTTCATATAGTTTTATAATTTCTTGCTAAATTTATTTTTAAATATTTGGATATTTCTATTGTAAATAAAGGTTCTATTGAATTATATCTTCTACCTTGTCGTTTGTTAAAAGTATTAAGGTTTGTCTTTTAATTTTCTATTTCCTTACTAAATTCTCCTTTACCTTTATTAATTTTATGATTACTTGCCCAAGTTTCTCATGTGCACTATCACATTATCTGCTAACAAAGTTTTACTTTTATGTTTCTAATTCTAGTTTCCCTAATTTTTTACTACTCAGTTACATTTTTAACGTAGTATATTTTAGGGACATAGTTGTCATTTTGCCTGTTCTTGACCACAGTAGAAAAGCCACTGGCTTTCAAATTGTATTTTTATGAGATTGACAGAGTACCATCAGGTCATAATTTTCCAAGTACTGTGTTATAAATACTGAGTTATCAGCACCAACGGACACAAGCCTATGTTTTTCTTCTTAGATACACAAATTTGCTGGGGTTTTTATCATTTTTTCTAATTCTGAGCCCCATTCATAAGAGTGGCATAAATTCCACTTGAACATTGTGTAATCAGTTTGGGCTGACATCACAAGTTACCCAAGACTTAGTGACTTAAGCAACAGAAAAGTATCTGTTACTGTTCCGGAGTATAGAAAGTTTAATGTCAAGGTGGCATCTCTAACAAATGATCATTTGGTCACACACTACTACTCTCTTCAGAAAAGCTTCTTCAAGTTTTTCAATATAAAGATGCTAAGAATTTTCTAAATCTTAAAGTTCCCTCTTTGCTTAACAATTCTTTTCTCAATTCATGACTCAGCTCTCACATTTTACTGTAAGTAGTCAGAAGGAAGTAAACTGATACTTTAACATCTTTCTTAGCAATCTCAGCTAGCTTTTGAATTACTTAGCTTCCAAGTGCTATCTTTCACACAACACTAAAACATACTTCAGCCAGTGTTGTGCCACATTATAACAAAGCTTGTCTTCCAGTTTCTAATTACTTGTTCTTTATTTCTATCTGAAACCTCACAAAAATGGCATTTAATGTCCAAATTTCTATCAGGATTCTGTTTCTGGATACTTATGCATTGAATAAGATGGAGGCATTCTTTCCAGCAATTCTCTTTCCTTTCTGATTATCAAAATATACTTCCACATTCGTATTTCTACCATGATCTCTTCACAGCCATCTAAGACTTTCTCGCACGTACTTCAAAACCCCTCCATCTGCTACCCATTTCAAAAACTACCTCCACATTTTTAGGTATTTGTTAAAACTGTGTAGCACTTTTGTGTACCAACATGGATGTTGGTCCATTTAATGGATGTCATCATAAAATATCACAGATTAAATGCTTTAAATAGCAGAATTTTATTTCGTATAGCCCCTGAGGGTGAACAGTCTGAGATTAAGGTGATAACTGATTTGGGATGAGTGATCTATTCCTGACTTATGGATGGACACTTTCTCCCTGTATTTTCAAAGAGGAGACAGTAAGAACAACCTCTGATGTCTCTGCTTACAGGGCCACTAACCTGTCAGATCATAGGCTCTCCTTAATAACTTCATCTAGCCCTAATTAAATCCTAAGGTCCTATTTTAAAATGCCATAATGTTAAGGGTTAGGTTTACAATAGAGAAGTTTTAGGGGAACAAAAACATTTGGTACGTAACAGACATAGGGTACTATTAGTGGTATTAGAATCTAATTCAATAATTTTTCATTTAAAAATATTTGCAATACTAACATAGGATATTTCTCCGTAATTCCCTTTGTTCTCTATATTTACCATGTTATATATTGTTTTCATGCTTCATAAATTAGTTTGAAATATTTTCCATTTTCATTTTATAATTTATCTCTAAATATTTGGTACAGGTAGGCAGGGTGGCATATGACCATAATCCTAGCATTCTGGGAGAATGATACAGGAAGATTGAATGTTCAACATCAGCCTAGAAAAATTAGTGAAATCCTTCCTCAAAATAGTGGGGTGGGGATATAGTTTAATGCAAAGGCTTTAATCCTCAGTATGAGAATTAAAAGTATTGGGGGAAACCATTAATCCCTAGTACTAATTTTCTGAAATAGTTTTTATAACTTTATATTTTATATACAAGTATATTTGTTTAATCCTGCTACCCTTACTGGAGTTAACTTTGATAAACTGAATTTTCCTCTAAAGCTATTCATTTATTTGTATGGAGATATACCTGAACTCCCAGTGACTGGGGCATGATCTAGATTTACTAGAAAAAAGCTGTATTCTGGCTAAATTTACAAAAATAAAGTTTATTTTATGCTCAGGCATCAAGAAACATTATATTTTTCATTGCAATAACTATTACAGTATTTATTTTTATTTACATATTATTTATCTCTATTTATGAGAACATGCCTTTTTCCAGCAGAAAAACCGTTAACAGGGCACTCGAGGTCATGAAGTTGAACTCTCTGCACTCCATATCCTGCTCCAACATGTAATATAGTACAATCCTCACAGCAGGAACTCAGCAGGTATAAATCAGTATGAAAAGCTATATGGAGTCTCATAGATGCTTGACACATAATAACCTTCTATCAGCATGTTATGCAATACCCTATACTAAATCCAAAAACTGACCTAATGAAATGTACCTTTGTATAAAATTTTAATGGAATTATACCTATATAATTTTGCTTTACTCTGCAAATAACTCTAAATACTATATTTAAAGAGTAGGAATTGTCAAGAAATTTGAATAAAAATGATAATTTGATACTCAAAAAAGTAAAAGTTTTACACCGTTAACCACAAACACAGAAACACATGAGAATAAAAAAAAACCTGAAAAAGGAAATATTTATGAATTATTCAGAGTTCAAGGACAAGTACATTTATGTCTAAAAGAAGTTTCCTTATCTCCTTGTCAAAGACTGACTTTCACCTACTTTGATTTAATAAATGATTGGCAGTTTGGCTATTTTCAGAGTAAGATTTCAGAGGCCCATTTAACCTTTCAAAATCTCATTAATGACTTGATGGGACATTTTATGGAAGGTGATAGTTTCTTCATGTGAGTCCTATTAGGTGATTTTCACACTCTCTATTAGCCACATTATGAACATGAAAACAAGGTAGATGCATCACCACTGGAGCATCATGGAAACACCAGAGCCACACTTTTATGAGTCACCAATCTGCACTCATTAGGGAACATCCTGTCAGGAGGAAGAGGATTTTGAAATAAACTTTAATATAGCTGTAGCCTCCATTTGCATGCGAGCCTTAAAATGGGAAATAAAAATTGTAGATAACTTTACTGAAAGTCATCATAAATAATCCCATAAAACAACACTTCAGAGAAAAATTTCATGTGAAAATAATGAAACATTTATTTTAATCAAAAGGAAGAACTAATTGGACTCAATCTGCTTAGTTGGTCTATATTCACAGTTTTCTTGCTTGCCATATTTAAATAATAACTATAAAGTTGACAGTAATATGCCACTAAATTTCCAATTTTTAGTTAGATTTTAATGCAAAAGAAGATGAAATTTGCAGGTATTCATTTTATCCAAGTCTGGATATACTGAAAGAGACAAACTATGTTAAGGAAGCTTTCAAAACATATTTTTTATGTTATAACATATGAGTTTCTGGTACTGAATTATTATACCTGTTAGATTACAAAAACCAAGTTCTCTACTAGAATTAACTGTCATATACATCTGTACAATACCAAGGATGATGCATGAACATATGGCTTATACATACAATAAAAACTATTCAATATTTTATATTTTACACAGAAAACATAAATATGAGAATAATCAATTATTGAGAAAAATTATAAATAAATTCAACATATGTTTCTAGAATTCCATATATTTGTCTGTGGATTATAGAAGATATGCAAGAAGAAAATGAGTGTGCCTCTGCTTTTGTCTGAAATATTTTATATTTCAGATTAGATGTTCACAGTTTGTTCCTATATCTACAAAAAATTTACAACTTTCATTTTGTTCTGTTTTGCTCTGCATTTACATTTATAGGTCCAGGCTGCGGCCATCGTACTCTGTTTGTACCTATGGATTGCTAGGCCATCTCCCTGAAGTGCACTAATTTTATTGAGCCAACACATGTCATTAGCTTTTGTATGTAAAGTAAACATGACTCATATGGAATTGGTATTATTTAGGTAGTGTAAATCTTGATCCTTTTACACAATAAATAGTAATCAAGTAAATTTGAATTATATTATTCCTTGCCTTTTTATTAAATGTCTTTTCCAAATAGCTTATCTGCTCAAAATTACAGCTAAATTGGAACATTCACACATTGATCTTCTGAAAGTACATGAAGTTAAAGTAGTAAAATCTTGCAAATACATTATTACACACAGACGTACATCTTAGCAAACATGTATCACGGGATATCAGTGTATTGAAATTGTTTTTTGCTTTTTGCTATGAACGAGTAATTAACAGAGCTCAACATGGAGAAGACTGCTGTCCATGTTACTCAAATGAGCAGGCCCCCAAGAGAGTTCAAGCCTGCCTTGATCTCACTTTGGCTGTGTTTTCATTGCATTGTAGATTGGTGTCTATAGTGTAATTTGTTAAACATTTTCTTTTCAATCTCAAACTACCACAGTCATTATAAATTCCCAGTCTGACAGAATAGCATTTATATTTCAGTAATTTTAATAAAATGACAAAAACATGGAGACACCAGCACCAACTAATGAAGTCTGGTTAAACACCGGGGCAGAAAAGAGTGCGAGAAATATCAGAAATGGTACCACTGCAGTACAAGACATCCTGGCACTAGAGCACCCTGATTATTCAGTCTTCTTTTTTGGCCTGAATTCTGCCCCTGGCAAGTACTTTTCCCAATTCTAAAAAAAATAATTTTTTTTCTGTAACGCAATATGTTAAAAAATAAGGTAAAGGATAGTTCATTTAACTCTAAGTGATGCAGTTAACACTAACATTGCTTCCAAAGCACTGTTTAAATGGCAATGATTAAAACCCTAACTACAGTGCAGCTGAAGAGACAGAGACTGAATATCTCTGTTCAGAACACAAACACAGCAACCCATTCTTTCTGTACCCTGCATTTTGGGGAGCAGCACTCTCAACCACCCAGAGACCTCAACTGTAAACCTAAAGTTCACTTTTCCTGCTGAATCTGTTCTTACTCTCCCCGTCGCTCCCAGTATCACTTCCTACTTGCCAACAAGGTACATTGCATCTACCTGCCTGTGTTCATTTGTAAATAAATTGGCCTTTGCACCATTCTACAATCATGTTCCATTTATGTAATCCCCCAAATAATAAATATTTTGTTCTTTTTTGTTAATGTATGTTTGCATAAAAGTTACATTTGTTTGGGGAAACTGGTGCATATATATAACATATCTTGATCATTTTGGTTCCTTAACCCTCTTCCCCATCCTTCCCCCTTCCACTTTTCTAATCCCATTCCATGTCTCCAAAAAGGCCATCCTCTTTCCTTTATTTGTCTCTTTTATTAATTTAAAGTTTTCTTTTTTATTTTTATTGGTACAATTTAGATATACATATTAATCACATTCATCATAAGGAATTTGTACCTGCTCATGACATACCTTGCTACCTCATTTTCCCCCGTCCTCTCAACCCCTCTTACCCTTCTTATTTATAAAACTTCCTTTCCATTCTAGCTTTCTTTTCTCATTCCTTTTCCCTTCCTTCCTTTCCCCCTTCTCTCCAATTTCCTTTTCCTTTTAAACAATTTATTTCTATTTTGCAATATCTATTATACATTTTGATTCCTAGTTATACTTTCAGTTAAAGTTTTCTTATATAAGAGAAATCATGTGATATTTAATTTTATGTGTATGGCTTATTTCACTTAATATTATAGTCTCCAATTTTGTCTCCAATTTATATATACTACATTGTCATCACTGTCTGTCTTTTAACAGGCACCTAGAGCTTAGCTATTTCCAAAGCTTAGCTACTGTGAATTGTTCAATATAAACCTGGGTATGTATAGGTCATTATAGTATCCCTTTTACTCTTTTGGGAACATATACCCAAGAGAAGTATAGATGAGTCAAATATACAACTACTAAGGAAATCATTATGGAGATTCTTCAAAAAACTAAAAATAATATATTTTAAATGCCTTTTCACTACGATACTTATCAGCTTAACAAAGTAGCAGAGTAGGAACTTAAAATAATATATTAATCTTTTCAACTGTAGGTTTAATATCAAATCATCACCACTGTCTGTGAAACTCTTCATGCTCCTTAGCTATCCCTTGACTAATCATAGTAGCACAAAGTTATTGAAAATCTGTTCTGTGTCGGGCTCAGTGCTGGATATACAACAATATGTAAGATACATGTGCTTTCTGTCTTTTGATTATGGTTTATTTTAGTTGAGAATACAGAAATAAGCATCATAATTAATAAGCAGTTAAATTATGTTAGATTTTTATCAATGCCATAAAGAAACAGTTCTATATCATAATAGCATGAAGGAAGCATCAATTTGAGACAAGGCAACCACAAAAACTGCTCAGGGCCCCTTAAAATGAAAAGGCTTAGAGGGGAGCCAACCACAGGAAGAGTGGGAATAGAACATTCATCACAGGGAGAGCTGCATTCACTCCAAGATACGTGAAGTAAGCATCAGAATGAACCTACAAGACTAGCTTAAAAGTATCCTAGTCACTTTCCGATTACTTGGAAAAAATATCTAACATGCACAATTTAAATAAGAGAGGTTTATTTGGCTCATAATTTGCAGTGGGGTTAGCCCATGGTTAACTGGACCCAGGGCAAAACTGTAGTACAAGGATATAGTGAGGAAATCACTTACCTTACAGCAGCCAGAAAAGAGAGACAATGCAGAAAACTGGTAGGAAGATATACCCTCCGAAGGTGAACCCCATGGCACACCTCTTCCAGGCAGACCCAACTTCCTAATGGCATTGGACCAAACCCACAGTGAACATAGCATCCCTGTAATCCAATAGAGTTCCCAAAGATCCATCAGACATTAGGGGAACACTCTAGGTCTAAACCTGAACAAAAGTGATATAAAGATAAGAGGGTTAAGAAAAGTGATAAAAAATGTATTGAAGGATTTCAACAAGTTTACAGCTGTTCATAATAAAATTTTACAAATTTATTACCTTAACATTTCATACATATGTTATCTAATTCACAGTTTCTATAAGTCAAGAGTCTGGAAATATATTAAGTGAGCACTTAGCTCATGATTTTAGCTTCACAAGGCTGCAGTGATAGTGTCTCCCAGTGTCTTTCTGGTGCTCAGCTTTCAGGATTGTTGGGAGATTTCAGTACTTTGTGCTTATAGAACTGAGGGCTCCAAATTCTAGCTCGTCAGCTCCCACGGTGCACTCTCAGCTCTGGGAGTTCATTCAAAGTTCCTTTCTACATGACCCTTTCACATGTCCCTTCATACCACACTGCTTGACTTTCTCAAGGCCATCAGTCTGCAATGGTGGACTCTTACATAATATAATTACAGAGTCACTGTCCTATCCTTTTACCAGTTTCTACTGGTTAAGAGCAAGTCAATTTTCAGTGCAACTAAAGGAAGAAAGTTGTGCAAGAATGTCACTAAAGTGTATAAATCATGGAGAGGAATTTGAATTATTTTAAGTGAAATGGGATTTTGCAGAAGGAAGGAAAATAGTTAAGGGACTCAAATTGTGTCACAGGGGATTATGAGGAAAATGAGTTAATTCTGTTTAATGCCTCAGAGATTTCTTGGAGAAGTTGGGCTCTGAAGATAATAGAACTAATGACAATACCTCAAGAAGTGATATAAGCTCAGAAGGGCTTGGGCCTGCCTGCACCAACTTCCCAGCTTCCCGTCTTGCTCCACTGACTGGGGATTTGGGTCTGCCTGTGCTCTCAATTCTGGAGAATGTGAAGCCTGGGGTGAGTGTATCTGCACATCCCAAGCCCAGAGGGAGTTAAAGATCATTACTCTTGCCAGCCAGGGAACTTTACACCTTCCTGCCACACTGAACTGGTTCAGCAGGGCTTGGGCCTACCTGCACCAACTTTGCCGCTTCCTGCCAAGCTCAGGAAGTTCTGGGGATTTGGGCCTGCCTGTGTCCTTAATTCTGGAGACTGGGCAGCCTAGGGTGAGTGTCCCCACACCATCCTGAGCCCAGGAAGGGAGTTTCAGGTCTTTGCTCCCACAGGCCAGGAAACTTCACAGTTTCCTGCCACACTGAACAGCTAGGTATGGCTTGGGCCTGCCTTCCCCACCTCGAGTGACCCTCTCTTAGTCCAGGGAACTAGATGGCCAGAGTCCCAGTAGCTGAGAGCATAGAAGAGGATTTCCAACAGGCCCAGGGGAAGCCTTGGAATAACACTTCAAACACAGAAATATAGGAAAATGACAAAATGAAAGACCAAGATATAATCCAGCCCACCCCCAAGAAACCTTAGGAGCTACATACATAGAAGAAATATATGGCATACACCTGAAATACCTGAAATAATAGCAACTGAAATAAAGGAGCAACTCCAGGAAGCTTTAAAGGAATTCAAACTAGAAATAATCTCCCAGGTAAAAGAAGAAATGATAAAAGAAATGAAAGAGATGCTAAACATATCTAAAGAAGATACAGTTAAAAAATTAGAGGAACAAAACAAAAAGAGAGACTCCCTAGATGAGCAATATAAGAAACAAACAGAATACATGAAGCAGATTCAAAGAGATATATAGGAAATAAAAAATTCCATTGAAAGTTGTCAAAACCAACTCAACACAAGTGAAGATAGAATTTCAGACCTTGAAGACAAGCTTGCAGCTATTGAACAGGAAAGGAAAGAACTTTTAAAAATAACAAAGAATCAGAAAATAACAATTCAAAAGCAGCAAGATGATGCAAAGAAAAACAACATACGATTGATAGGAATAAGTGAAAAAGAAGGGGACAACATAAAGGATGTCAAGAGGATATTTAGAGAAGTTAATAGCTGAAAATTTTGCAAATGTAAGAATGGAAACTGACATCAGGATCAGCGAAGCATATAGAACTCCAAATAGCCATAACCAAAATAAAGCTACACCCAGCATATAATAATCACCATCTCAGAAATCCAACATAAGAATAGAATATTAAAAGTGGTCAGAGAGAACAAACAGATCACCTATAAAGGAAAATGTATCAGAATCACAGCAGACTTCTCAGCACAAACAATAAAGTCAAGAAGAGCATGGAGTGAAGTATTTCAGATCCTAAAAGAAAATGATTTCCAACCTAGAATGCTGTACCCTGCAAAACTGTCCTTCAAAATTGGTAGAGAAATAAGATACTTCCATGACAAAGAACAGCTGAAGAACTTCATGATCATCAAGCCAACCCTGCAAAGAATACTGAAAGACAGTTTAGATACACTTAGGGGAAAAACACTAAGCAAAGCAGACAATTAACAGAATGTAAAGATAAAGATGCACCAACAGAAAGATAACATGTTAACATTAAAATGCAAATTATAGAAGACTATACCCTATAGTGTTTGCATGAGCAAGTAAGTGATAATTATAAGAAAAAAGAGAAACCAATTCTGATTAGAACATGATTAAGGCTACATTTGATATTTTCTTCAACACAAATATGTAAATACCCTTTATGGACTTTACCTAATAGCAAATTAACATTTAGAATTATTTTGAATATTTGTGGGTACTCTTTCACTTATTCTATTATTGAAAAGTGATGTTTTTATTTAAGAAAATTCTAGCAAATAGGATGTTTGTGTTTGCTTAGCACTGCTCTCAAAATCAATAGTAAATATCTATTATTTGATTTAAAACTAAAATAAAATACTTTAACCAATTACTATTCAAAAGAAATAATATGTGCTTTACATCACCTATATATTCTAGGTGATTTAAATGTTTCATAATTTTTAAAAACATAAGTGAATATGTAACACTAAGTATCTGCTTGGAAGATTTTTTTCCTTTGTTTAAAAAGTTATTAATGTATAAGGGAAAGACTATTTAAATAAGCTTTAATTAAAATATGTCACACTTGAAATTTCAAACCCCTTGGGCTTATTCAACATGGCTTATTGTACTAAAAAGTTTAACACTGTAGTGCTTGTTGCATAGGTAATCCATAGAGAAGTGGGTGAGCACAATTTTAGAAAAATCCCACTGACTGTGGACATATAAATGGGTTTCTCACAAATGCAAAATATGAGACTTCTATAGGGGAGAATAGAAACACAACTATAATACTGTAAGAAAAGAGTTGGAATGGAAAAAATGTTCCATTATTCTCTGTTTCTGAAAACAACGGAAATGAGTATGTGTCTCTTACTCTGATAAGATATCATCTCTTCACTTATTTCACCTGGAAATTTATAATACATAGACTTCTTTCCCAATTTAGATTATTTTTCTTAGGCTGTGTGTTTCCACATTTCTTTTGTTCCAGTGTTTGTGCTCCTCACTTTTCTCAATCCTTTCCAGAAGATTGAACTTGTTCCTTTATCCTTTATATTTTCCTCTAGTAAGTATTTCCAATAACCCTGCAAGTTCTGTATCTTGTTTATGTATTTAATTTTCCTTGGTGCCACTGCAAATTTAAATTTACTCTCTGTTACTAGCTTCCTCTTCCTTTCCCTTATCGTATTCATATCTTTTTAGATCTCATTTTCATTTCAGCTTGGTATCTTCATGTTTAATGGGTGGCATCTTCCCATGTAAATACCAAATTCTTTAGAGTTTTTTCCTCCTAAATAATGTACTTACTGTATATTGGTCCTGATTTCAAAGGATAAAATCCCTTCCTTTTTAACTGGAGGAATTTTTTTACAGACATAATTTCATATTCTCTCTCTTTTCTCTCACACACAGACATATTTATTTATCCCTTAAGTAAATAGATGAATAGGTACTGGTGCCAAAAATAATTTATGTTTTCTGTACGTTGGAAATGCTAAACCTGGATAGAAATGGACATGTATATGACTGTGTGTTTCATACATATGTGACTATATGTGATATATGACTATATATTTCTTATGAGTATAATATTGACTAATATGCTTAATATATGTGTGAGTGTAAATTTAGCTAAGTAATAAACATGGATAAGTATATCATATATAGAGAGTTTTTATCCAGAATGGACAGAAATCATAAGTTGCTTTTGGCAATACTTTCTATTTACTTAAAGAACAGTCCCAAAGGACTATAATATAAACTGATGTTCATGAATCCATCTCATCGGGAGGAAGCTAAACCAGTGTGGGCCTTGGTCTTACCCAAGGGCTGTACTGGTATCTGTAGGCCATGGGGTGTGACAGCTTTGCATCATTAGTGGTTCAAGGATTGAACACCCAACTCCATGTACCACAAAGTGAAAAGTAACTTTCTTCTTGGGGGAAGAAAATAGAGGTGGGTACCAAGTCATGGCATAAAAACCTGGAGCTGATCCCTCCAGGCCCAGTCTTGGGCAAAATCACCCAATTCTACAAGCCAGTGACTGTGGACAAAGCATTTCAGCCTACTTGGCCACAGGGGAAGGCTTTTGGGGACACATTACCCTTTTTTGCTACCTTATCTGTATTCTTGAGACAAACCTGGTCTTGGATTGCACCCTAGAGCATAGACAGCAACAATGCATGACCAGCAGACTGCAGTAAATATGGGCTGATGGTGCCATCTAGTGTTAATCCACTGGAAGTGACAACAGGTTCAGAGAAGGAGCTTGCTTAGTATCCAACACAGCAAGCCAAATTAGGAAGACTGAAATAAGTACTTGGTCCTTTGATACCTATTTGTTGTGGCACATTCACAGGCAACAAGAACTCAGGGAAACAAGACTTAGTGGTCAAAATAAAGCCACTGGGAACTGATCTTACAATTTAAAATAAGGATTTTGAGAAAAATCTGAAGCTTCAAGGAAAACACAGAAAAAAGATAGAATACTCTAGCACAATCTTAATAGATAGATAAAGGCAATTTTTAAAAATTAAATAATCAGGAAAATCAGGCATAGAAAGACAAACATCACATTACCTTATTCATATGTAAAATCTAAAACTTTGATCATGTAGGAATTGACTCTAAAGTTATGGTCATAAGGTAGACAAACTTGGAGCCATCCGGGAAAATGAGAGACTGAACAATAATCAGTGAGTTCTACTTTGCAGTGAGGTAGGTGCGTGTAGGACTACACTAATGTACAGGTAACAATAGCATGCAGCATATTTAGCACTAAAATAAAAAGATATGAAAGAAACTGAAATGTACTTTACTAAGTAAAAAGAATAAATCTGAAAAAGTACTTATGATGTGATTCTGACTTCATAACATTCAGAGAAAGGCAAAACCAGAAAGATATTAAAAATACCAGTGGTTCTCAGTGGTTAAGGGAAAGGTAGGTGTGAATGGACAAAGCAGAATACTTATAAAGCATTGGAATTTTTCCTCTCTATAATACTAACAAGTAAATATATGTTATGTATCTGCCTGAACCTATAAAATATATAACACAAAGAGTAAACTCAGATGTAAACTATGGATTTGGTGTGATTATGACATGTCAATACGAGCCCATCAATTCTAACAAACATCTCACTGTAGTATGGAAATCAACAGGGGCAGTTGGAAAGGACACAGAACTATGTGGGAACTTTGTGCACTGTATTCAATTTTGCTGTGACCCTAAAACTTCTCTTAAAAATGAATTTTAATAATTTTTTTAAAAGGAGGGAAGAAGAGTAGAAGCACTAGTGGGAGGAAATGTGGGACTTTCACCACCTGCTTTCCCTGTCAGTCCTACCATGTCTTCCTCAACCATTCCATCTCGCCAATACTTCCCCCAGTTTGGACTTCTGGTGTGGTACCTTGCCGCTGTGTGAATCATCAAGCAACACACTTTAAAAATGCTGCAATCAGAGAATCAAGTGAGACCATGTGTTATTGCTTGCATCTAAATGTTCCCCCCTAAAGCCTCATGTATTCATAGGTGGGTTTTTCAGAGCTGGCTGGATCTAAATTGTGTGATACTGCTTTAGCATAGTTCTGGATGTGAAAAACAGAGGTCCCATCCTGTGTGTGATTGGCACCAATCATTAGGGTGATAACGTGGAGAGAATATAATGGAAAGGCAAGCTGCTGCTGCTGATGTAGATGTTGACAGTGACACTGATGCTGATGCTGATGCTGATGCTGATGCTGATGCTGCTGCAGCTGATGTTGCTGATGCTTGCTGTTCACTGCCTTCTGCTTGCCCTGCCATGCACTGTTTCTCCTCTCCTATGCCGCCCTGCCTTGGAGCCAGTTGACTATGGACTGCAACCTCTGCAGACTGAAAGCTGAAATAAATCTTTCCTTCTTTAACTTTTAGTATTAAGAATTTTGTCTCAGCATGACAAAAGTAAACAAATACCATGTTTCAGGGAAAGGCAAAGCGATGACATATATCAAAGCCTCATATGTGCCATGATTTTATAGGATATATAGAACAACGGAAAATCACATTCTTGCATGGGCTTGTATAAAGGGTGAAAGGGCCCTGCACCTGACAGGCCGCTTTTGATTTAAAACGTAAACTATTATTTTTCTCTGACAAGATATTATAAACTTCTTTAGCTTATAGCTCATAATCATTTTACATTCAAGGCAAATTTGATTGTACTTGGTGTCTGGATATCTTCCCCAAATGTCTTTGAGTTTTCACTATTGACAGCCATTTAGTACTGGTAGCAATTCAGTTTCCCTGTCTATCTTCCCTATTGGTTTATTTTATAACTGTGGTCATATTTTCAAAGTCACATTTCCTTGAAAACTACTACTTCTACCCTCAGATTCATTTGTTCCCTCTCTGCCCAACTTTCACGTACTTTGTTTGCTATAAAGCAGATTCTCAGTCTCCGTGCTTGACATGTGGGACCCAGATAATTCCACGGGGTGCGGCTGTTTTGTGTACTGTTGGATACCTAGCAATATCCCTGGACCCTACCCACCAGGTGCCAGTAATGCTCCCTGCAGTGTGACAAGAAAAATGTCTTCAGATACGGTCAAATATTGTTTTGAAGGCAGAATGTCCCACAGTTTAAATGAATTCACAAACACTTCAATGTTGTCCTATAGATGTATTCCACACATCATTAGCCAACATAATAAGAAATATGGAGCTGTATAAAATTCCTTGTCTCCAAACACATTCCAAACTAGGTTATTATTAATCGTTAGTTATTTGTTGTGACACTTTGTTGAGAGTTCTTCTGTAAATTCTCAATTCTATGTTCATAGCCAGGCCAAGCTCCTCTAAGACAACAGAGAGATGCCTCAACTCATCTAAAATGAGTCCTTAACTTACAGAATTTATGGAATTGTATAATTTCTCATTAAACTGATTATATCTATCCTTGACTGTCTTATGTGTTAATAAAATAGGTACACAGGCGACATTGCTGTATCACTAAGGATCCATTTTGTTTGGTAATTTTCTTGAAAACTGTTAAGTGTTATATACCTGAGACGTCAGAAAAGTTTTCTGTTTAAAAGACTGATATATTGTGCTTCATATATGAGCTATGTATTGCAATTATAAATTTTTCTAAAACATGCTGTTTACGAATTTTTAGTAAGAACTTTAAAGTTATTTTAATATTGTGACTCATATTGACTTCAGAGGGTCCATGTGAATGTTTCATTGAAAATAAATGATTTGTGATAGATCACATGTATACTCTAAGATGTGACTATCAGTCTGAGTGCAAAGAAAGGTGTTATTTCTCCTTTTCTTTCTAATATAAACATTCATACAGTCTTAGTTTTGTGTGATTAATGTAGTAAAAAAAACAGGTCAAATTCATAGTTAAATAAATGTAATCATAAATTATGCTGAGTACTTGATTTTAATCTACTTCATTACGACTGACCTATTTCAGTGCATATAGCAAAAGCTTTTTAGACCGTAATAGACAACTACCTTTCTTTAGCTGACTAGGTGAAAATTAATTACATACTGTTCATAAAACATTCCTTATTCGAGTGGGGCTGAGCATCAGTCACCATGTGGCCTCCAGTTCCGTGTTTGATGCCAAACCAAACAGACTGATTAGCCATTTTTTTGGGAACATATCTTTAAAAATAAAAAATAAAATTATGACACATTTCCGTATGAAATCGAGCGTGTGTAATGAGATACAGGAAAACAACTGGCTTGGACAATACAGGCTGATAAGACATGCTACGTTTTACCTCCTTGGTCTTCACTTGCTGTAATTTCTGGGACTATATTAAGTATAAAGTGTTGTCTGAGTATTTCACCTTTGTATGAAATACATTATAACTTCAAATGGTTTTTCTAGAAGGTATAAGAAGTTCTTCTAAATTCTGATTTATATCATGGTTTTAAGTTCACTTGTTTATCTTGAGGTTTTCTTTTCATTTAAAATCAGAGGCCCCTTAAGTTTATAATCTATATGCAAGCAGATTTTGTTTTTCAGGATTTTTTTATTACCACATGTTTATAATATATAATGTTTATAGTCCTTATGTGGTATTGGTATATGTACATAATACATCCTAATTCCTTTTTTAAAACCCTTTCTCCTCCATTCTCCCTCACAATTTCTTGATCTCCTTTTCTTTGTACATGTTTGCCCTGCCTAAGCAAGTTTTCATATATCAGAAAGGATTTCAAAAGGTATGAAGAAATCATTAAAGACTAAAAACTAACAGAGACTAGGAGAATTAAAGAATTTAAGGTCCAATTGGTCCCTTTTACAATTCCATAGGAGATCAGCCAGGTATAGCCAGTGTTAGTATCAAGGACAAGACATACATTTGATGCTAAGGTTTTTTTATATATCAATAAACTCAGAATAATTTTATGTAGTACTTAAATTAACAAACAACTTTAGCTCATTTTTATTAGTAGGAATTTAATACAAATGCCAAGGGCACTGAGCATCATACCTGGACCTTAATATTGAAGAACTGGACCTCCAAGTATATCAGATGAGTATAAGATAATGATCTAATATTAAAATCATCGAGTAAATTCTTAGGTTTACTGAGTTTCAACTCACCAATATCTGGGTTGTCTATGAGCCAACTTGTCAGGCAGAATAATTTTAGAAAATATGTATTACATTTTCTGAATACTGTTTAACTTCTTTTAAATGTATCTTTTCTTTTCATTTATTTCTATATTTATAAAATTTTTTGAGATATTGTACAAGTTTGAGGATCTGTTGTATAACATGGCAATTATACTTAATGTTATGGTTTAGATATAAACTATCCAGAAAGTCTTATGTATTCAGAGGTGCAGCTCTTGGAGAGTGATTAGCTCATGGGACACTATATTCATCAATGGATTGATTCACTGAAGCATATGCAGTTGAATGTGCTGTTAAGTGTTGGGACCTAGTTAGAGGAGGTGCATCAATAGAGCCATTATTTGAGAGGGTTGACAGTGGTTTGTTTTCTCTCCCTCCATCTCTCCCTCCTTCCCTTCCTCCCTCCCTCCTTTTCTCACTCCCTCCCTTCTTTCTCACACTATTCTGTTGTCTCTCCCTCCCCTGCCCTCCCCTGCCCTCCCCTGCCCTCCCCTCCCCTCCTCTCCTCTCCTCTCCTCACTTCTCCTCCTCTTCCCTCCCTGTCTTTGAGCAGGCTGCTTCCATCACGCTCTTCCATCATGCCATTTCTACTTTGGAACTAGCTGACTATACATGGACTGAAAATCTGAAACTAGGAACCAAAATAAACCTCTCCTCCTTTAAGTTTAATGTATTTTTTATTGTCTTATCCATAGAAAAGTGATTGATACACTTAATAATAGCATATCATATTCTTGAAAAGTGCTGAGTGGCTGTCAAGTGTTCTCCTCATAAAATGATAGTTTTGTGAGGCAATACAATCTTGATAAGCTAGATTTAGCCATACCACATTATACATACTTCAAAACCTCATATTTTGGACATGACATGCATATAACTTTGTCATTTTGAAGTAACTCAACTTTTTTCTTTTCATATCTCTATAATTTCTATTAATAAATTTCACATTCTCATTAAGAAGCAAAAAAAAAGATTATGCATTATGAATTTCTTGAACTCATCAATTTTTATATAATAAACCAAGATTATATTCACTAATGGAGAGTAGTATAATTTCATCTTCCCATCCCAACCACAAAATTTAGGAGCTAGAGAGAATTGCACTAAAATCTTACTGCTTTGATGATTTCACTCATAAGCAAAGTCTCACCCTGCTTATATTGGCATAATAATTTTAAACCTCCAATTACTTGATTCTACAAACTAGAAATTGTTAAGTATTAAATTATCATGATGGTTTATGGTTCCTACGTGAATTTATCAGGAAAAACATTTGCGAGAGTCACACTGTTCTATAATCTGTATTTCAATTTCAGCAATCTAAAAATCTGCAGACTAGGTGAAAACTACTTTATCTCAGCACAGTCAGTAAGCAACCAATCTATAAACCTTTCATCTGATGTTTGGGCTAACTTTCCCTGTCCTTTGAGCAGTTACATCTTCATCTAAGCAGCTAGTGACTATTGTTATTACACTAGTGATAAGAAAATTGACCCTATAGACACTTCAGAATAAAAAGCTAAAACTCTCTGATTTAAAATAATGAAAAATATTAAGAATTGGAGAGTTAGAATATTTCATACCACTTCAAACCCAGAATCATGTGTACCCTTAAAATCTTCCAGGACTAGTTTATAAAGAATAGGGAAATACATCTTAGGTGAATTATTTCTTTTTCACATAGAACTATATTTCCTTCTTCTAGGCAGGTGATCTCTTACTCATTATTTCATTGTATGCATAGTAAATTTAAAGAATAGATGTTTTAAGCTTTTGAAATATTAAAACGTTGTTAAGTGTTAAAATACAAAGTCCAAATCAACTATATTTAATTTTCCTTTTAGACTACTCTTAAGCATGTAATAATTAGATCTAAGTTTCCTCTTTATTTAATCCAGAGGTGTGGCAAAGTATACTCTGTAAAGTGAAAAATTGACCAACCTTAATATGAAGTAATTTGACTCCAATCTTTGCCATTTTTGTTTACAATCCTTTATGCTTTATTCCAACTGGCTTCAAACTATTTGCTAAATGCAAATTTGTTTGGAATATAAAAAGTCACAAAGTCTCAAAAGACTCTCCATATGCAATTATGTTAACCCACTTATGGTACTTTACATTTACTATGCTTAGTTATGCCATTCTATTTGTATGTAAGAATTGTGAACAAGCAAAATTAATGTATCTCTAAAAATTAGAAATAGATTACACTGTGAAGAAATATTAAAGAATAGATCATTTAATTTAATAATTTGCCTATAAAAATGTAACCTTGAAAAATAACTGGGTTTTCAAATGAAAGAAAATATACATCTTAGTTAGAAAAAGAGTAATATTTTGCCTTATGGAATGCTATTCCAAAAAACTAGTACACTAAAAGGAAGCCACAAACTGGAGTAAATTTCCAATAAAATGCTCAGTTACAGTGCTTCCCAAATTTGTCTCATCCACCATATTTAATGACCTTATTCTTTACTTCACAGCATGTTTAAGTACATAGGGACTGTCTCTCTTGCTGTACTAACACAATACTTAGTAGGCCTGAGTATTTAATAAAAGTTTTTGTATAAATTAATTTCAGAAAGAACTAGCTAGACCACTCACTTGCTCTTGGAACCCTAAATCACATGAAACAAAAGGTCCAACTTCCCCAGACACCGTGCTTGTTGGTGCCCTGGTCCACACTCCCAGATAACAACAGACATCTCCAGCAAGGTACAAGGCATGGGACTGATGCTCTCTTTAACACTGTACACAAGCTAAATTTCACCAAATGACCTTGGTCAAATTCTAGAGCCAAAAGAAATTTGCTTAATACAAATCAGTGGCTATTAGTGTTTTGTTTGCAGTAACACATACTGCAGTAGGGAATGATGTGAATTTTTAAAAGAATTACAATTAGGTTCCAAGGTTAAACTGACAGTTTATTTCCAATTCCTACCTAAGTTTAAAAGAGATTAAAGTGGTGGAATATCAACACTTTGGAAAAGGATGCAGAGAATATTTCTTTTAAGCTATCAGGTAAATCTACTTTGACTTCAGGACTCTATTTGACAAAGTACTTTATAATATCTTTAAAGATGGCAATATATGGGCTCAAAAGATGCATAGATATGTAGAACCACAACGTGTTAAAAAAATACCCACGAATGTTACAGTCAAAGCCAGCTGCTGGGAATGGCTGTTTGTCCTGTATACAGTGAGCACAGGTCTGGACGTGGGCAGAACAAAAACATCATCTTCAATTTCTGTGAATACAAAAATGGGATAGGCAAAATGTTACACTTTATAGCAGCAAGAATTTTTACTACAAAGTTTCCACAGCATTTAGCAATATTGGGTCAACAGAAACTGACTATTTAGGAGACATATTAAAATGGGACATATTTTATGTACTTTTGGAGTAATCAAAATAAATGTATATGTAGAATTAGTGATCCAAAAGGAGAAAAATACCTTAATCTATTCTTAAGATGGAAAATGAAACTAGGCTAAAAATTTTTGCCTCCTCTCATTACTTCTTCACTAATCACTTTTACGTCAAATATATCACTGATTTAACACATCAAAAAGCTCAACGTGCATTAAGAAATGTTTCTGTAACTCCTCTGTGAGCTTGAGAAAAGGAAAGACTATTCTTTCATCCATATAGCACATGTTATTCTGTTATCTTTGTGCATGCTAGAGGAATTTAATAGATTGCACATTTGGGTCAAATTAATATGAGTTACTACTTTCAGAAGATTCCTAGCCTCAACAAAATGAGATGGTTTTTAATGATAAAAGTTTGATACCTAGTTTATATCATCACTGAAAACAGAAACTCATATTTCTCCTGCCAATTATTTTTATAGATGTGAGTAAAGGCAGGCATTTTTCCCTGAATCATGTGGAATTATGGTTTTCCAAAAATTCTGGCCTTCTTAAGTTGAATTGTACCTGCTATTTTAAAAAATTTCTTTTAAATTTGAATGCTACAACTTTAAACTTACATTAGAAACCACATGTTTATTTTTTATAAAGTCTTATTTTTTCCAATGCTGGAAATTAAACCCAGGGCTCTGCATAAGCTAGGCAAAGAGCTATACCACTGAGCTACATCTCCAGCCCTTCATGTGTTTATTTTTTATAGTCTTCGTTTTCAAAACTGCAATATGCAGTTTTTCATGGTAAAATAACTCCCAAGCATAGTGCTGAGGAGCTTTCTGGTGCTCTGACTGCAAGAAGTTTGTTATGTGGCTAATGGAAGCATAACTGTTATATAAGCTTTCTTCAGGCATGAGTTACAGTGCTTTTGGCATTAGATTCAATGGTAATAAGTCAATATGTTATATAATGCATCTTTTAAAAAACACACATAAAAAGGAAGTTTGTGCATTAATCATTTGACAAAGATATTTGGGCACCTAACTCATGTATCAGACGAAGGAAAAAGTAACATCATTTGTCCTCTCTAAAGATAGTGAGACCACAGAATCAACTATGGAAATCCTAGAAAGAAGCGTTTGAGAAGCCAAAGAACAAAATGAAAGATAGCTCTATACTAAACAACTGAAAATTCCTACGAAGAAATAAAATTTGACAGCTTCAGGGGAGCACTAATCATCAAAGATCTCCATGCCCCATGCTTGGGAAACTTTCATTTTCTTCATAAGGGTTGTCATACTTCATTCAAGTCAACACTCCATCTGACATACTGACCTCAACACACGAAATGAAGGAAGTTAGACACAAAGGTCATATACTACATTATTGTATTAATTTATATGAAACATCCAGAATAAGTAAATTTGTATAGACAGCAGATTAGGGCATTCCAAATCTGAGAAGAAAGAAATAGGAGTGAAGCCATAGTAATTACATAGCTCCAATTTGGGGTGCTAAAAATGCTTTGGGTCTAGGTAAAAGTGATGATCATACAACAGTATGAATGCTTTGTCTTCCTATGTTTAAAACTATTAATTACATGTTATGTGAATTTCACCACAATTTAAAAAAGAATGGAGGGCTGGGGATTTAGCTCAGTGGCATAAGCGCCTGTCTTGCAAGCACGTGGTCATGAGTTCAATTTCCGGTACTGATTTAAAAAAAAAAAAAAAAAAAAAAAGAATGGGTTTGTTGGGTGGACATTTCTCAATATGCAGTAGCATTCTACTATTAATACATAAAATGACATAATTGGATACTCTTTATGCATGGATTTCTTTTCTATGAAATTTCTCACTTGCTAAATTTATTTCTGTCCTCTAAACAATGTCCATGATGCTTTTCTGCTCGTTACCAGACATATACAGATATTGAAAACTGATTCCCCAGTACACACATTCCCAGCCATGACAGACAAGGTGATACTCTGTCTAGTTTGGCTTGACTTCTCATGCTATGAATAAATGTCCTTTACTTGGGCTATACAGTGCCATGTGTCTTTCATTTTTCTGATTTGTGTTGCTTGAATTGGTCATTTTTTCATTTCTGGGACCAAATACCTGACATACTGAACTTAAAGGAATAGGTGGTTTGGAGTTTTTGTTTGTTTGTTTGTTTGTTTTTCCTTTTGTTTTGTTTTGGGAGGGTTTCTTATGGTTTCAGAGAATTCAGTCCATAATTAACTGGGTCCAGTGCAGGAATATCATAGCAGAAGGGCATAGAAAAGCCCAGTTCATGGTGGCTGGGAAGCAGAAGACAGGAAAAGGAAAAGAAGTCAGGGACCAGATATAATACCGAGATAACCCCTCCATGAATCACCCAGACACACCCAGAAGTGTGCTGTACTAATTCATTAAGTGGCTCTCAATCCAATCAAATCCTCACTCAAACTTTGCTGTCAACTGATGATTTCATGCTAAAATAACTCCCAAGCATAGAGCTGAGGTGCTTTCTGGTGCTCTAACTGCAAAAAGTTTGTTATGTGGCTAATGGTTTCTTCAAGCATTAGGTGTACTGCTTTGGGCAGTAAATTCAATATCAATGAGTCAATGTATCATATAAAGTATCTCGAAACAAAAACACACATAAAAGAAAGTTGTGCATTAATCACTTGACAAAAATGTGACAAGAGGCTCTCAGGCCCCTAGCCCAATGTTTCCCTTGGGGCATGATTCAGCAATTCACCAATTCACTGTCCCAACTGACACTATAAAACATAGCACTTAAGTGATAAGAATCATGAAAACAAATGTACAGATGTCAGTGAATATTGCTATATAATAAAAACAAAAGAGAATTTTCATGCAAACATAAATTTACACCATATTTAGGATCTTGTAAACAAATGAGATATCACATTTTAGTAAGAAACCTACCGCAACTTGAATTAATTTCTATATAAGTAGTCATGAAATATGCATATAAACAAATGCTTTGATAGAAAGTGTATGATGCATATAAGAAATAATAAATGTGAAGTATTTCTAATTTATGCATTCAAAATAGAACTTTCATATTTCCTTTAATATTAATACAGAACAGGCAACAAAAAGAATGAAGGAAAGGATAAACTGGAGACTTTTATAGGTAAATGAATGCAACTCAAGGCCATACTCATAAGTGAAATAAACCAGACATAAATGTGCAAACACCATATAATCTCCCTCATGTGAGAAGTGGGAAATGTAATAAGATCCATAATGTACAATATATATTGTAAAATGGGAAGAAACTTCAAAAAGAAAGAGAAACTGGAATAGGGGAATGGAGACAAGAAGGAAGGGGGAAACCATATATATACACTTATATACACATATGCGATAAGTAAGGTAGCTAAACTACTAATTTCTCTTAGTTCATTGAAAAGAAAGATTTGTGTTTATATAGTTTGGACAGTTAAATGCCTATTTCTTGTCCTCTAATTTAAAGATAACAATATACAATGTTAACCTATGTTATTCTTCTATTATCTTGTATTGAAATTTGGTTTTCTTATTTTTCTCTTTAAAATAAAACAAAAACCAAAAAATTTTAAAAGAATGAATGAATTCTAGCAGGGATTTAGCTCAGCAGCATAAGCGCCTACCTTGTAAGTGCTAGGTGAAGTTCAATCCCCGGTACCGAAAAAGAATGAATGAATTCTAATACATACTGCCATTTCAATAAAATATCACTACAAAGCATGAAGAAAAAGTATAGAAATATATCTGTTGTAATGGTTTTACAAAAATCTTCAGCACCAGAAGCTAGAAAACACCATCATCAAAGCCAAGCAAATTATTATTCTCAAAACTTCATATTCCAGTGCAGCTGCTTAAAACCCATTGATTCTCCTCGTACTTGGCATCTGCTTTATTAAAACCCAAGGCAATGTTATTTAAACGATAAATCCTGTCGCATACCAACAAGGGCATTACTGTAAACACATTTCTGAAATAAATTCATTCTGTGTCTTGTTTTACAACATATCATAAAGTTTTATGTTATTCACACAGATGCAAATTTCTCTTTCCTATCAATGCAACTTAAAATTTTGAAGCCTATAGCAAACATCAATTCTGCAACTTCGTCTCATTCACTTAAATAATTTGTTTAGAAAGATGCCTGTGGGTTGCAACAGATGTGAGAGTCTGGGATCACAATTCCCTGAGTTTCTAGTAATCCAAAGTTCAGTTATATGAGCCCCAAAGAGGTCTAGAATTAAGACTAACAGTTGATGGTTAAATTTGTTCTTTCCCTCACATATACTGGAGTATTTTTCATTATATTGTACTTTAAAGTGAAAAAAAATAGTTAGTACTTACATGTTGCTAATTGAAATTGCCAAGGTTACTTAGCACTCATTCTAAATTTTTTCTTTTATGTGGCCACTTTACAATTCTTGCAAGAGAGCATTTTTGACATCATCTTTCATATCCTGCAGTCCTCTTTTCTAGCCTTTTCATGAAGTTTTATTGTTTGTCTTGAACCTAATGTTTTGAGGTGTCCCTGTGGCTTCCAGGAAATAAGTAATGATACTACTATATTTATAGCCATACGATTAAGGGAATAAAATTCTATACCTTGAGTCATCTGTGCAAGTGTTGTTACTAATATTTTATAGTTTCCTGAAAAGTATGAAAGGAAACACTGCTTTATTTTTGTCTTTTCATCTTAGACTAACAATAAAGCAAGGTAATTTTTTTTAAGTTTGAATGTGCTACCTGGTATAAAATGATGACAATTGAAAAAAAAACTCTCATGATTATAATAAGAATAAAATGTGATGATATTAACTAAAACCTTTTTAAATGATATGCCTACACAAATGACATTGTGATCAAGTATTTAATCTTTATAATTAGCAAAGATCTTCTCAAAGTAAGAAAAAAATCACACAGTGTTTATTTATGTGGTTTCCTTTTCGCTGCAAAAATTCCTGAGTTTGGATTCAAACACCAGCATTCGTACAAGATTTAGCTGATTAAACAATGTGATGACAGAGATTCATTCTTCAGAACTGTCTGGGACAGGACATCAGACAGGAGCAGACAAAGCACAAACTCTTGCCTTCCATGTGAGTTTAATGAGGAGACTTTCAGTGTTTCATTTTAAATATACTCATGACATGTGGATTTAGATGTTCTCAAGTTAGGAAAACAGACTTCTATTCTTCATAAAGAACTTTTATTTGTTAAATAATTGATTTGTTTAAAAAATTTTCAAGATTTCTGCTTAAGTATCTTGTCATCCTCTGTCCCGTTTGATATATTACTTTTGAATTCTGCTTTTTTGTCTCTATGTATTATTTTTCATCTATATCAATATTGTGCATACCTACTCTATAACTTTTTAACATGTTATATTGTTTTGCCTTCAGTGTTATTTGTGAAAGCAATACTCTATCAGGAAAAATAAACTTTGGATTTCACATATACAAAGCTAGGTTTGCAGCATTTCTCTTGCAATTCCAATTATAAACTGTTTTCACCTTGGGCAAGTAATCCAGACTTTCTGGAAACAGACATCTTATCTTCAAATGGAAGTGGTAGGATCATGAATCTCACAGAGTACTATGAGGACTAGATAAGTGGAACAATCTACTTGAAAGCAGATTGCAAACTGTAAATTTCTAGGTAAATAATAAAATGTTAAATAGTAGGTGATTGCAAGATCAGGAACTAGAAACCATGGCATCTAATTCAAGAGCCAGTGGCTTCCCAATTTTTTTTAGACAGGGTCTCCCTATATAAATCAGGCTGATCTTGAACTCAATATGTAGCCCAGGCAGATCTCAAACTCCCAGCAATCTTATTGCCTCAGCCTCTCAAGTGCTGGGATTACAGTGTGCCCCATCCCCAGATCATGTGCTACCACATCCAGCTCCCACTTTTAATGCTAAGTCAGGCTTTGAAGAAGCTGTGGACCTCTCTGTCATTTGTTGGACAAGCTGGTCCTTCAACAGTGACTAAAAAGAAGAACAAAGTTTAGAGAGCAGCAGCCTTATTTACATTTGCATGCGTTTGTCCTTTCACACATTTTTCTGTCAGTCCTTTCCCAAATGCAAGGTAGAAGCAAATTTCCTGTAGCATCAGTGATCAGTTGAACAGAGAATATGAAACAAATTGATAAAGTCACTATGGCAACCAGTGAGGCTGTGCCCAATGCATCTATGTATTTTACATATCTGTTTAAAAATTGACCTAATAATGTTCAAGCAATCAAAGCTTCTAATTACGAATTCTGCTCCACTCTTGGATCACTTCATTTTGTTTTCTATTCAAGATCATCTTCTACAATTTCATGCTATACCAGAAATTACACAATTTACACAATTTAAAATGGCACAATTTAAAAGTGCAGAAAAAATAGAAAAGCATTTTGCTGTGATATAATTAAGCAAAACAGGGTTATAGCACATAAAATGAGAACATCATCTCCTCTTGTCCCTGCCAAGCCATTGGTTTTGCAGAGGTGCCCCCATCTCAGTTTCACACAGATCTTTCCAGGACGTTTTTGCAGCATGTAAAAGCACACATACCCACAGCCACATTTCACAGTGCTCAAGTGATATAGCTGTGTGTGCAAGTATATGTATGCATGTGTATGTGTGTGCATTCACTATTATACACTTATTTATTTCTTTAGGAGAGTTTTCTAAAAGTATGGTTTTTTTATCACAGAGGATATGTGTTTGAATAAAAAAAAAATCTACACATGACTTTCCCAAAATGTGAAACAATCATATGAAAAGCATGAAAGTAGGCAGAAGAATGAAGCAAGGTAAAGAGGGGCAAATGGTAAATATAAGCGGAGAGGGGTGGAAACTCTTTCAGTTCTAGTACACAGGGCCCTCTGCATTTAGGTAAGGCGATAACTTTCAATTTTACTTAGGCTAATTTAGATACGAGTTCGCTGAAATAGTTCCAGCTGGTAATAAGCTACAAGATAGTGAGAACAAGACTGGAGTCCTAGGACACTGTAAGTGGTCTATTATTTTTCCTCATTTTTGTTCTGTCATTTTTGTTTTGTCTCAATTTCATGGGGCTGCACTTGAAGTTAGGTGCTGGCACTCTACATCATGGTACCCTGTTACACTAAGGAAGCAGCTTGCCTTTGGTGTGTGGTAAATCCCATGATACCGAAGCTAAGCTGTTGATCCACAAATTGCTCCTACAACTCTCTTCCAGCAATGCCTTAGAACATTTTCAAAGTGCCCTCTTGGATTTGCAACTTTCACAAGCCTGACGTAGACCAATCACTCCTTCTGTCTATTCATATTCCACTTCTCTAGAACTAACGCCCAACTGAAAAGTGTTTCTCACCAAGGATTAACCACTGATAAGTAATTCTGTTTCCCAATATTTCTTCCATTGCTTTTTCAGCATGCCCTGCTTTTCTTAAACCTTTTTTTGCCTCTTTCTATTGATCCTTCAATCTTCAAACCAATCTAGCTGACATGAAGCTTGTGCATCACTTTGAAGTTTTTGTTGTCACAATAAATGTCACTAAATGTATCCAAAAGTGACCTTCAAAAGGAATGAATCCTAAACATATACATTCTCCACAATGAGTCCATGACATTTACCTAGCAACATAGACTTTGATGACAGATTTATTCTGTCACACACACAAATACACACTAAGTACTGATTCAAATGGCAATGATGCAGTAGTGAATAAGAGATACAAAAATAAAAATAATCATTAAAGCAAATTCCCATAAAGGTTACTTCTATTTAAAAGTATAACTTTGACAATTATATTAATACAAGTTTAGCGATTAGGTATTTTTATGTATTTGGCATGTTTTCAAAACACTTAATGTACTTCTTTAATACATGATGCATAACATTGCAAAGTTATGTGACCATTATGTCCATTTTTCCAATTTAACTTTATAAAGGGAGACTTTGATAAAATTATAGCAGGCCTAATTACAAGCCACTGCTTCATTTTAAAACATGTGTGACTCTTGAGTGTCCATATCTTCTAACATCAACATTGTTAGGAAAAAAATAATTATTTAAATCCTTAATGTAAGAATATGTGGTTAACAATATTTGGTTACCAAGTATGTTCTTCCTGGGTACAACTTGTGCCTGGATTGCATCTCATCTCACATAGACTTTGTAATTGGTTAGGCTAGCATACAGTAGCCACAAATAGGGTGGAATGTGATAATATTTGATGCCTCCTCCAGTATACTGCAGGCCAACGGAGTCAAACTTGAGAATAGAGAGAATGGATACCCCATACATCTTTTTAAATTGAACGTATTTTGTTTAATGTTTAAGACACATGGGATGAACAGATTGAAAAGAAAACTCATGGACAGGCAAAATATTTTTATCGTCACTCAGATTAAGAACTTCTATGTAGAATATATAAAGAACTGAAAAAAACAAGGCCTCTCAACTTCAAAGACCCAATCCAAAAATGGGCATCTAAGATGAAAACACACTTCCCAGATTAAGAAATAAAAAAGGCAGCTGTACCAACTTTCCAGGTTCCTGCCATGCTCAGCCAGCTCTGGGGAATTGGTCCTGCCTGCCTGCACCCTGAACTCTGGACTGGGTGGCCTGGGGTGAGTGTCCCTGCACCATCCCAAGCCCCAGGAGGGAGTTTAATATCTTAGCTTGTGCCACCAAAGGAACTTAATGGCTTCCTGCCACACTGAACCAGCTCAGCAGGAATTGGACCAGCCTGCACAAATTTTCCAGTTTCTTGCCATGGAGAAATGGATCTGCTTGCCTGAGCCCTGAACTTTGGAGACTGGGAGGCCTGGGGTGAGTGTCCTCAAACCATCCCGAGTCCCTAGGAAGGAGTTCAAGATCTTGCTCCCACTGGCCAGGGAACTTTGCAGCTTCCTGCCACACTGGACTAGCACAGCAGGGCTTGGCCCTGCCTGCCCTGCCCCCAGTGACCTCTCATTCCAGGGAACTGGACAGCCAGAGTCCCAGAAGCTGAGAGTATAGAAGAGTACTTACACCAGTCCCAGAGGAAGCCTTGGAATAACACTTGAAACATGGAAATATAGGAAAATGACAAAACAAAAGACCAAGATATAATCTCAAACCTCAGCCCACCCTAAAAAACCTTAGGAGCTACATACATAGAAGAAAATACATGACATACACCTGAAATAATAGCAACTGAAATAAAGAAGCAACTCCAGGAAGCTTTAAAGAAAATCAAACTAGAAATAATCTCCCAGGTAAAAGAAGAAATGATAAAAGAAATGAAAGAGATGCTGAAAAAATCTAAAGAAGAGACAGTTAAATAATTGTGGGACTAAACAAGAAGACAGAATCCCTGGATGATCAATATAAGAAACAAACAGAATACATGAAGCAGATTCAAAGAGATATACAGGAAATCAAAAATTTCATTGAAAGTTGTCAAAACCACCTCAACACAAGTGAAGATAGAATTTCAGACCTCGAATACAAGCTTGCAGCTACTGAACAGGAAAGGAAAGAATTTTTAAAAATAACAAGGAGTCAGGAAATAACAATTCAACAGCTGCAAGATGATGCAAAGAAAAACAATATATGATTTACAGAGATAAATGAAAAAGAAGGGAACACCATAAAGGATGTCAAGAGGACATTTAGAGAAGTAATAGCTGAAAATTTCCCAAACATGAGAATGGAAACTGACATCAGGATCAGTGAAGCATATAGAACTCCAAATAGCCATAACCAAAATAAAGCTACACCCAAACATATAATATTCACCATCCCAGAAATCCAACATAAGAATAGAATATTCAAAGCTGCCAGAGAGAAAAGACAGATCATCTATAAAGGAAAACCTATCATAATCATGGCAGACTTCTCAGCATAAACAATAAAGTCAAGAAGAGCATGGAGTGAAGTATTTCAGATCCTAAAGGAAAATGATTTCCAACCTAGAATGATGTAACCTGAAAAACTGTCCTTCAAAATTGGTGGAGAGACTTCCGGGAGAACATGGCGGACAGATAGCAGCAGCTACGGAGGCTCTCTGAAAGACCAGCTTAGAATTCAGGAATGGTGCTGAGTAAGGAATCATAAGCAAGAGGAGATATGCCCCGGTGACTCAAGAACAAATTGGGCTGAGAGAAACCAACTGGGAATGCAATCCTGGTGCTATAACAGGAACAGATAAAGCCTCAGCTTGGAAGCTGGAGCCCGTGCTATTGGAAGCTGCGATTTGGGTTTCCCGCCACCATGGCTGCGTCTGCATCGGCTCGGCAGGGAGAGAGACGTGCGGAAGCTCTGAGAACGGGAATCGGTGAATGGAGTTGAGAGCAGGATGGGCGGGGAACCGTGCATCCAAAGAGGGAAAACTGGGACTCTTCCACGGTCTAGGAGCAGACATTCTGGGACCGGGCAGACTTGCGGGAACAGGGCGCTGCAGTGACTTCAGTCACCAGTACCCGTCTCAAGCGGGATTGGTGAGCAGTGCCTAGCCCACGTGACGCTACTGGCTGAGACCCAGTCGGCTAGCACAGCCCAGGTCCCAGCTCCTGAAGGTGACCTGGAGGGGCGGGCCCCGCATAGGCTGCCTGGTCTGCAACTTCCTGGTGTGCTGCAGTGGGCGGGAACACCTAGCCGGGGCAATTCAATCAAACTGACAGGGAAGGATGCTGGGCCTCCTATATACGCTTGCATATATAAGGAACAAAGAATATGGGAAGAGGCAGCAACAAGAAAGGGTCCTCAGCCCTCAATCCTGAGAAAGAGGCAAAAGCAGATACAGCACCAATAGACATAAAGCAGTATCTCGAGAGCCTCATAGACAAGTTCAGGAATGAAGTTATTAATGACCTGAAGCTAGACATAAGCAGAATAGTTAGAGAAATGCTAAGCACCACCCAAGAAAAAACAGATGGTGGAATGGAAGAACAGAAAAAGAGGGGAGAATTGTTTAATGGAGAAAATAGAGAAAGCATAAAATACATGAAGCAGGTTCAAAGAGATTACCAAGAACCTAAAAAGTCTATCAAAAACTGGCATAACAGCTTGAACTAAGGACAGATTATCTAAACTGGAGGGCAGATTTGTAATATGGGAGCATGAAATGAAAAACTTCTTAAAAATAACAAAGAAACAAACAGCAATAATACAAAGACTAGAAGATGATAAGAGGGTCTATAACTTAAGAATTAAGAACATAAAAGAAGAAGTAGGGACACAAACAAATGAACTACAAAAGCTACTCACAGAAATAATCCAGGAGAATTTTCCTAATTTAGCAAAAGGTAAAGATACTCAGTTGTATGAAGCATACAGGACCCCAGCCACCTACAACCCAAACAGAGCAACACCCAGGCATATAATAATTAAAATTCCAGAAATCCAATACAAGAACAGAATACTAAAAGCCATCAGAGACAAGAAACAGATCACTTACAAGGGAACACCCATCAGAATTACAGCAGACTTCTTGGCACAAACCATCAAATCATGAAGAATGTGGGGGGAAATAATTCAAGCTTTGAAAGATAATAATCTCCAGTCAAGATTGATATATCCTGCACAACTATCCTTGGAAATTGATGGAAAAACAAGTTGCTTCCAGGATAAAGAGGAACTAGGGGAATATGCAACCACCAATTCAACTCTACAGAGAATACTGCAAGATATTCTAAAAAAGAAAAATACGAAGAATCCAGAAGTAGCGGCAGAGAGGCCACAATGAATGGAGCAGAAAACAAAATGAAGAAGACAAAGTGACAACTAATGACAGAAAAAGAGCTCAACAGAAATGAGGCAGAGAAGATTGGATGATAGGAACAGCTATTTTGAAGAAAATGATGTCTTAAGAGGTAATACTGATTTAGTATCATCTTGTTTTGAAGTCTCATCAAGCTTTTGTTCTTCTGTCTCCATTGGTCTAAACAGGTAGTATCTTATTGGATTTTATGATATATGATAGTATAAGCAAAACCTTTTATAGACAAGGAGATTATACAGAAACCATTGTTCATTTTCTGTTAGTCGATTCTAAATACCCTGTAATATGATCATTCTCTTAAATGGTTTTACATTGTTTTGATATATTTGATGCTACAATATACAAAGTTATACTCAAAGATTTTAAGGAAAGAGACAATATGGCAACTACTTTTATGTCGAGATAATCTTGTGGTGAAACACTAGTTTGCTTAAATGGTTATGTTTTGATCTGCGCTGATTTGCTGTATGCCCTCTTTTATCTCAATCTCCATTTTATTATTTATTTTTTTATCCTTTTAATTAAGGGAAAAATAAATTTTAAAATAGCAGGATATATTATAGTAACCCACTTTGACTTTCCATTAACTTGATTTAAAGCCCTTTATTGCTCTCACCATCTTGTTTTGACTGATGTTCCTCAATTCTGTTTTGCTTGATAGTACCAGGTTCAAAAGTTTAGGCAACAGCTGTGAAGATAGTGGGATTCATTATGACACCCATTCTGGTTGACTATTATCTACTTTTGAAGACCTATAATGTCTCCAATGTTTTGGTTTTGTTGGTTTTATTCTTTACTGTTTTGTTCAATTTTATTATAACTAATGATATAGGCAATTCTATTAGAGATAGCGGGAGGCATTATGGTAACCATTGTTGATCACCTAGTATTATGCTTTTACATTATCTATTACATCCACCCTTTTGATTTGACTGACTGTTCTGTTATGTCACATTTGGTTCTACTCTCTTTCAAAAAAGTAATAAGAACTGTGGGAGCAACAAAACCCAAAATGTGTAATTGTCATTGTACAAAAGAGAGGAAAAGAAAGTGCTCTAAATGATATAACTGCATGTATATTTAAGTGTATAACATAGATAATGATATTACTGAGTTTTGTTGAATCATTGAACAGAACTGTTTGCAGTCTCACTGTTGGAATGTCCACTTTATAAGCTTTAATTTTGTAACTTGAACAATTATTTCTAAGATGACAAAATGTAATCCATTAACTAGTGATTTCCTACTGTTTATTTCTTTCTGTAAATCTGTATAACTTGTACCCTTTCTCTGTTTTTTTTCTTTTTCTCCTTAAATAAAATTTAAAAATAAAAATAAAAAAATTAAAAATTAAAAAAAAACAAAATTGGTGGAGAAATAAGATACTTCTATGACAAAGAACAGCTCAAGAACTTTATGATCACCAAGCCAACTGAGCAAAGAATACAGAAAGACAGTTTAGATACACTTAGGAAAAGACCACTAAGCAAAGCATACAAACAGAATGTAAAGATAAAGATTCAACAGCAGAAAGATAACATGTCAACAATAAACAAATATATAACAGTTACAATCATTAATGTAAATGGTCTCAATGCACCAATTAAAACAAACAGACTGGCAAATGGATCAAGAAACCACATCCAACCATATGCTGTCTTAAAAAAAAACCATCTAATACAAAAGGATACATATACAGAGTGTTCCATTCAACACCATCAGAATACACATTCTTCTCAGCACTACATGGGACATTCTCTAAAACAGACCATATACTAGCCCACAGAACATATTTAAATAAATGCAAAAAGAGTTGAAATTATCCTATGAAGTTATCAGATCATAGTGCCATGAAACTAGAAATTAATAATAAAAGATACTGCAAAACTCCCACAAACACATGGAAACTGCATAAGCAAACTGCATAAGCACTCTTGAATAATCAGTGGGTAACAGGGGAAATTAAAGAAGAAATTAAACAATATCTACAGGTAAATGAAAATACAAATACAACTTACTGAAATCTGTGGGATGCAATGAAACCTGTCCTCAGAAGAAAATTTATTGCACTGAGTTCTCACATCAGGAAAACAGAATGAATACAAATTAACCTGATGCTACACCTCAAACATCTAGAAAAAGAAGAGTAAATCAAGCCCATAGCCAAAAGAATGGAGGAAATTATAAAAATCAGAGCAGAAATTAATGCAATAGAGACTAAGAAAACAATGCAATGAATCAAAAAGTTGGTTCTTTGAAAGAATAAATAAAATCAATAAGCCCCTAGCCAACCTTATTTAAAAAGGGAAGAAAAAGATCAAATTCATGCAATAAAGAATGAAAAAGGTGAAATCGCTACAGACTCTGTAGAAATACAGAAGATCATCAACACCTATTTTGGAAACCTCTACTCTCAAAGGTTTGATAACACAGAAGAAATAGACAGATTCCTAGAAACATATGAAGTACCAAAGCTAGGTCAAGAGGATGTAAAACTGATGAATAAACCAATTTCTATTAATGAAATTGACAATGTAATTAAATCTTTACCTACAAAGAAGAGCCCAGGCCCAGACAGATACACTGCAGAATTCTACAAGAATTCCAAAGAAGACTTAATGCCGACACTCCTCAAACTCTTCAATGAAATTGAAAGGAAAGCAATCCTAAGTCATTCCTGGAAGCAAATATTACTCTAGTACCAAAACCTGAGAAAGACCCAACTAAAAAAGAGAACTACAGGCCAATCTCTAATGAACACAGATGCAAAAATCCTCAATAAAATATTGGCAAATAGGATGCAGCAAATCATCAAGAAGATTATACACCATGACCAAGTTGGATTCATCCCGGGCATGCAGGGATGGTTCAACGTATGTAAATCAATAGATAATCCACCATATCAATAAAGCCAAAAGTAAGAATCACATGATTGTTTCTATAGATGCAGAAAAAGCTTTTGATATGGTCTAACATTCATTCATGAAAAGAACCTCACAGAAAATTGGAATAGATGGTCTTTAACTTAATATGATAAAGGCCATCTATGACAAACCAACAGCCAGTATCATGCTAACTGGCCAAAAACTGAAGGCCTTTTTCTTGAAATCAGGCACAAGACAAGGATGTCCTTATCGCCGCTCCTATTTAATATAGTACTGGCCAGAAAAATTAGACAAGAGAGAGAAATAAAAAGGGTAAAGATAGGAAAAGAGAAAGTTAAAATATGATTATTTGCAGATGACATGATACTCCACATAGAAGACCCTCAGAGCTCCATTGGAAGACTCCTAGATATAATAAATAAATATAGCAGTGTAGCAGGATAAAAAATCCATACTCAAAAATCAATAGCATTTCTATACACTAGCAACAAGATTACAGAGAGAAATAAGAGAAGCCACACCCTTCACACTAGCAACCAAAAAAAAGAAATATTAGGAATTATCCTCACAAAAGAAGTGAATGACCAATATAGGGAAAATTATGATACACTGAAAAAAGAAATTGAAGATCTCAGAAGGTGGAAAGACATCCCTTGTTCATGGGTAGGAAGAATAAATACCGTGAAAATGGCCATTCTTCTAAAATTTTTATACAGACTCAATGCAATTGCAATAAAAATACAATCAACATGTCTCATAGATCTAGAGAAATCACTCCTAAAATTCATCTGAAACCAGAAGAGACCTAGAATAACAAAGACAATTCTAAGCAGCATAGGCAAGGCAGGAGGCATCACAATCCCTTGACTTGAAGTTATACTACAAAGCAACTCTAATAAAATCAGCATGGTGCTGGAATAAAAACAGAGCCAAAGATCAATGGAGATATGAAGATACAACCACAACTACAAACATACTCAACCACCTTATCTTTGATATAGGGACCAAACATGTTCACTGGAAGAATGACAGTCTCTTTAATAAACGGTGTTGGAAAAACTGGCTCTCCATATGCCGAAAACTAAGACTAGACCTATGTTACCACCATGTACTAAATTAAAATCTAAATGGATCAAAGATTTTCATATTAAAACAGAAACACTAAATCTATTGGAAGACAAGTTGGGTAAAACCCGTGGGGACATAGGAGTAGGTGGAGAGTTCATGAACAGGAATGAAACTGCATGGGAAATACTTCCCAGAATCAACAACTGGGATCATGTCTTATTAAACAGTTTCTGCACATCAAAAGAAATCTCTAGCATAGTGAAAAGAAAATGTATAAACTGGGAAACAATCTTAGTGAACTGTCCCTCCGACAAAGGCCTTCTGTCTAAAACATATAAAGAATTTTTAAAAATCAGACCCCCAAAATTCAAGGATCCAATCCAAAAATGGGCATCTGAGATGAATACACAATTCTCAAATGAAGAAATACAAATGGCAAATAAATACATGGAAAAAATGTTCATTATCATTACTCATTAGAGAAATGCAAATTAAAATCACACTGAGATTCCATCTCACTCTAGAAAGAATGGCCAGGATCAAGGAAACCACCAACAATAAATGCTGGAGAGGCTGTGGGGAAAAAGGAACTCTCGTGCACTGTTGGTGGGAGTGTAGACTGGTGCAAACATTGTGTAGGTCAGTCTGGAGATTTCTAGAAATTTGGTATTGGAGGTCCCATTTGTTCCAATTCTAAGCATATTCCCAGAAGAACTGAAAGCATCATACCACAGTGATATATGTGCACCCATGTTTATAGCAGCATAATTTGTAATAGCCAGATCTTGGAAACAACCTAAGTGTCCATCAACTGAGGAATGGATAAAAAAGTTGTGGTACTTTTATGCAATAGAGTACTAGTCAGCAATAAAGAATGATCACATTGAGATATTTATAAATAAATGGACACAGCTTGAGACCATACTCATAAGCAAAATAAATCAAACTTACATGTATAAATACCGAATAGTTTCCCTAGTATAAAAAATGGTAAGAATACTTAAAAGTATGTGGTAATCATGATTCCCCATTATATTGTTTTGAAGCCTTATAATGTTTTCATTCATTAATTGGAATGGTTTTATTCTGGGTTGTTTGATTTTATTGTCTTGTGTTGGTATGAGCAGCTATCTTGAAGAAACAAGACATTATTATAGCTAGTGATGATTTAATATCATCTTGTTTGAAGTCCCACCAAGCTTTTGTTCTTCTGTTTCCATTGGTTTTATCATATTGTATCTTATTGGATTTTATTACATGTGATAGTATAAACAAAATATTTTATAGACAAGGAGATAAAATAGTAACCTTTGTTCATTTTCTGTTTGTTGATTCTGAATACCCTGTAATACTTTCATTCTCTTGAATGGTTTTACATTGTGTTTTTATGTTTGATACTATAGTATATGAAGGTATACTCAAATATTTCAAGGAAAGAGACACTGTGGTAGCTATTGTTATGTCAGGTTGTCCTGTGGTGAAACACTATGTTGCTTAAACTGTTCTGTTCAAACCTGTTTTGTTATGTCCTCTTGTATCTTAATCTTTTTTTAAAATAAAATAAAAATAAAAAGGCAAATAAATATATGAAAAAATGTTCAAAATAATTGGTCATTTGAGAAATGCAAATTATAACAAGAGTCACATATCACCTCACTCCAGAAAGAATGACTAACACCAAGAAATCAACCAATAACAAATGCTGGAAGGGCTATAGGAAGAAAAGAAACCCTTCTACATTGTTGGTGGGAGTTAAAACTAATGTGGAAATCAGTGTGGAATTCCTCAAAAAACTAGGATTAGAGGTTCCATTCAACCCAGCAATTACCCTTCTGTGTATTTCCCCAGAAGAACTGAAAACATCATACCACAGTGATACATGTGCACCCATGTTTAAACCTGCACAATTTGTAGTAGCCATATCTTGGGAATAACCCAAATGCCCATTAACTTATGAATAGATATGATTTTTTACACAATGAAGCACTACTCAACTATAAAGAAGGTTAAATTAGAGGTTTTTATAAGTAAATGGGTGCAACTATAAATCATGCTCATAAGTAAGATACTTCAGACTCACATGTGTAAACACTGTACTGCCTCCCTAGCATAAGAAACTGAAAGTAAATAAGATCCAACAGTTACAACAAATACAGAAAAAAGTAAAGAAACTGCCCAAAAGGAAATCATACTGTTTGATCAATTTTGCATGCCTGTATCTTGTAACCTGAGCACCTATTTTGAAGATATGATATACAACATAACAACCATTGTTAAATTCTCATCATCTTGTTTTGAAATCCTATATCACTATTGGTTTTGTTGTTGCTGTTGTTATTTGGTTTTATTGCCGTTTTTCTTTTAGTCTGTTTGATTGCTTTTTGATTTCTGGTTTTTTTTCTCTTTAAATAAAAATAAAAAGAAATACGGGTTGATGTAGAAAAAAGTTAGTGTTCATTATATATCAATCACCAGAGCTATATGCAAAGGTTCTGGGAAGAATTAGAGATTATAAAACTGTCGAAAGAAATAGATACTGAGTATAGTCACCATGGCAAAACAAAGTAATTTTGATGGACAGTATCTCTGAAGGGACAACTCAGAATCATTAGTTGCTGTACTATGACTTAAAATCTTTGTGTCCTTAAGCCTCTCACCAAGCTCATGCAGGAAAAAAAATGTAATTTTAAATTCTAAAGAAGTTTTAAAAGGACAAGCATTTTGGCACTGAATAGTTTATTTAATCTGTATTGAAGGAAGTGTATATAAAAAGTTAAACAGAACATATTTCATTTTAGTATTCAGACAAAATGTATATCAATGATAGATTCATAGACATATATCTTCCATAATAAACAAACCCACACTAATCTGTTTAATGTACAATAAGACTATCACAGAAATATTCCTTCTAGGATACCTACTTCTGGAAAAGACAGATCTATTTTCTTTGAAACAAATTATTCCGAGAAAAGGAAGGATATTTACTAGGATTTTTCCAATTCATTTTAGCAAAGTGGTAATCCTCCTTTAGTTTTTATCCAAGATTTAAGTTACTAAAATTATTAATAAACTGATATCCCTGTCATCTGTCTCAGCAGACTGTCGAATTAAGCCTTTTAATACCATGTCTCCCATTCTTCTTTTTTTATTAGTACATGTTTGCAACAATAAATATATTCATGTGGGGAGTTGCTACATGCACACATCATCACATCTGAATGCTTTTTACTTCTCTGGAAGGCATCAGGAAGCTGCAATGGCACCCAGCACTTGAAAGACCTAGATAAAGAGGAGGGAGAAACTCACTGAGATGACAATAATATGCCGTATTCTTTTTTCTCAGTGTATGAACAAAAAAAGAAGAAACTGAATGCTTAGCAGAGCTATCAGCAGTGTCAGAGACTGGAGGAGGCAAATTTTGACAATGAGGGGCTAAATAAGTGGAATGACCTTAGTGAGTACTCTAACTTTAAATGGAGTTCATGAAGGAAATCATCCCATCAGAAACCCAGAAATAGACAAAACGCTACAAATACTGAGTTAAGACTGAGCCAGTTTACCCAATACAAAATATGGTGATTTACACCTCTATCAAAGACTAAAGGAAATCACCTATAGAAACAGCATCATCCTTTATAATCTTTATTAAATTTGACTGGTGTTCCATCAAAACTGACAAAATATTTTTGATAAGAAGAAGAAAAAATAAGGTGAGTCCAAAATGGTTACTCTATTTTTGAAACTTAAATATTGAACTTTTAAATAAGTTCAATAAATATATTCAACAAAATAAGAACATGGAAAGTTTTCATGAAGGACTATATGTCTTTAAAATGTCATATGAAAAATTTTCAACTTAAAAATATAATAGCTGGAAATAAATTGATGGATGAATTTCCCAGCATATTATCTGAAGAGAGGATTGATGATAAGGCTCTAGAAAAAGATACATTCTGAAACTCAAAGGAAAAGCAGATACAAAAAGGAAGGGCTCACGGCTGAAAAGTGAGAGGAGACATAGTGAACAGTCTCATCTATCTGAACTTGGTACCCAGGAAGAAGAACAGAAACAAAGAGCACATACGCAAGCCATATCTGAATATACAATTTTCAAATTTTTCCAAAAATAAAGACTGTAAATCTTCACATATATGAGATATACTGTACAATTCAAATAGTTTAACAAAAATAGTGAAACAGCTAGGGAAAAAATACAATAAAATCCTTAAATCAGTCAAAGTAAAAAAAAAAAAAAAGGACAACACTTCTTTGAAAAGAGCAATAAAAATCTCTCACAGCTGACATCTGAACAAAAATTATAGAATTACTACTGACAAAGTTACAGAAATGAAAAATATATCTATTAAAGGAATTAACCAGAAATTTAAACTTTTAAAGCTGGAACAAACCCACTAAATCTAATTTTTTTCAACTACTGCAACTAAAATCTATAGACAGAACACGAAAAGCTATTACATGAGGGCTTTGAAAAAGCAGCATGAGCGAGAGAATTGGAAGTCTGTCAAAACATGGAGAAAAGCCAGTGTGAAGGGAGTTTGCAGCATTTGTTTTCATTTTTGTTTTCTCTTTCTTTACCCTTTGGAAAGCAGCATGGGGCAAAAAACTGCCTAGACAGTGCCAACTGTAAAAATTAAGAACGAAATCCTCCCTTGAGAAAAGAAGCTCCTATAAACAAAAACAAACAACAACGACAAAAAAAAAAAAAAAAAAAAAAAACCAGGTGATCTCGTAGGGGCTTTGTCTGTTTTTTATTTATTCTCCTTTCTCTCAATCTTGTCAAAAGTCTGGTCCACTCATAATATTTCACTGCTGCTGCAGGAAACCAGACACCCAGGGTTCCAAGGAAAAACCAAGCAAACAAAACCAGAAGTCTTTCTAGTCAAGAAATAAAAGGCCCTGCATTCCAAAAGCGCAGGGACATTTCCCTACCATTTTCTTTTCTTCACATCTTTTCTTTATAGTTAAAAATCACACACACACACACACACACACACACACACCCTGCATGAAAGTTCACAGAACTAAAATTCTGATTGAAACTCTGTTTTCCTACTTAAGGGAGAGGGAAAAGTTGCCCTTGGGTGCTAATGGGCATGGAGAAAATCCTGGAGACAGCTGGAGAAAAGGGTGCACTACTTAAATCGGGACCAGCACAAGTACTGAGCTCACCTCATGCACAAAGATTCAAAGCAGCATAGCAAAAGAACTTGAGAAATGACCCCTATTATAAACTAAACATCTCCAAATTTCACATAAAGAAAACTAAGAATCAGAAAATAATAGCAGGTGACAAATGTTTCAACCAAGTGAAGTATTTTGGATTCTAACTTCACAAACACTAAAAAGACTATGAGTTAAACCCTACGATTGCAAATTCCACGCAGTTACATCCCTAAAGGTCAGAAAATCCTACAGTTCCACAGAAATAATCATAAATCATTGTGTCCTATTTCAAACTACTTCACAAATAGAGAAAGTGTGAGAGAGTGAGGAGAAAAGAAAGAAATAGTCTCTAAAATAATGCTATTCAAGGTAACAAAGGTAACACAGTAATATCTCAATGGCAAAATTTGTAAGAAATTATCACAGAAAAACACAGAATGTTAAACTACAGTAGAGGGGTCTGTTACACTACCATAATAGGCAGTTATTTAGCTATTTCTAGAGTTTTTATCAGTACGTCCAAAACCGTCAAAAATATATTAGAAAATATTTCTCAATGTCTAAACACTGATCATAATCCATTATTCATTTTACATTGTACACTTTAAATAGCAAGTTTATCTTAGTTACATGCCTAGTACATTGAATACTACAGTAGAGGAAGAAAAATGCACTTTTAAATCTTTCACTGGATTGTCCTTACATATAAAAGTATGCATATAAAATACATTTAAAATTCAATTATATTCTGATTGAGAGGTAACAGATGCTGTAATCATTCTAGCGTAAAGATATTGTCTCCATATTTCATTGCATATGAGTTATATATTAATATTTTTTCCCCTGTATTTCCATAAAGGTTTGTTCACATGCCACTATTCAGGGAGTATTTGAAAGGTCTGGATCTCATCTTTTTTATCCTCACAATCTCTTCATTAGCACCTGGTCCATGTAAGTTGTTACCTAATATTGAATGAATAGATGATTGCCTCAAAGCCCAGATTAGTTTGCTTGTTACAATATTATGATACCTGTTAAAATAAAAATTGAACTCATAAAATAAAATGTCAGGGCCGGGCACGGTGGCTCATGCCTACAATCCTAGCACTCAAGAGGATGAGGCAGGAAAATCACTGTGAGTTTGAGGCCAGCCTGGGTTTGACTGCCAGTTTGAATTTGAGGCCATCACCAGTTGAAGGCCATCCTGTACTACATCATGAGCCCCTGTCTCAAAGAAAAAGAAAACGTCAATCTCAATACGAACACCAGTGAACAGGTTAGTTCTTTTCACTTTCAGAATTCAGAGAGCTCTCTTTCCCTCCTATTCAGAAAGATTAATAAATAATTATCATGCTAGACTCACTTAATCTGGAGTCAGGAAAATAAAGCAGTTGCCCAAAGACATCCCCCTTCAGTAATAATCAAAATTGGTTAGATCCAGTGATGGTGATGCACATATAATCTCAGCATTTATGGAGGCTGAGGCAAGAGGCTTACAAGCTTGGGTCCAACGTGGGAAATTTAATGAGATCCTATCTCAAAACATAAAATTAAATTTCAGAAGGGCTAGGAATACAGCTGGGTGGTAGAGTGCTAGAGTTCAGTCCTCAGTACTGCCTGTTCAATAAAAATTTGTTAATTAAATTTGTTAATTTATTAAAAATTTATTAATAAAATTTTAAAAATAAAATTATAGCTTGTTCAATAAAAATTTCTATTTTATAATTTATACTTTAACACTAAATAAATATGTGGGGTAACTAGGAACTTCAACTTTGCTAACTACGCAGTTGGGAAAATTTGATATACAATGTTAAACAAACCTCTATTCTATACATAAAATTACTAGAACTGTACTAGCTTGATTTGCTGGATACTGTTCCCCAGAACTAAATATCATCCATTTTTATAATTGCTGAAGTTGGAAAGTTAGACTAACAATGCTCCAGGTGTTTAAGAACAAGTGAAATCAATTCCTTGGTATTCTCTTTAAAGAATTTTTCAAGCTATACAAAACTTTCATTTTATATATATATATATATAATATATATTATATATATATATATATTCTTATTATAATACTGATAATCCAAATTTTACTTGCTTAGAGATCCAGAATTCATACAGCATTTCCCATTTTTTGGTATATTAACCGCAAGTAAATTAATATTAAATGAATATTGCTGTTAATATCTAATATTTATTTCTTGTAAAATAAATTGAGAACCCCAACCTTTTGTTTTTTTTTACTTCTTTTCCTTATCAAATCCATCTCTCTATTTCTGATGAATTAGTAATTTTCTTATCTCCTTATGATTGTTCTCTTTAGCCACCTGGACCCACAGTAATCCACTTTCCTTTTAGAAAAAACAAAAACAACAACAAAAAAAACCTTACAGGCACTGGCATGTAATACACTGAAAAGCAAATTTTACACATCTTTTTTTAGAGTTCCATTCTTATTTCAACTGTAAAAATTTTTAATCAATTAGTTTTAAATTGGTAATATATTCTCATTACAGGAAGATGTAATGAAAAAGCAATTCTGCCCAGCCTAATATACCAGATTCTTTTCCCAGAAGTAATATCTACTTTTGATTTTTAAAAGTTATCTCCTAGAGATATTATTAGTAGAAAAACTGTTTTCACTTACCAGTTTTTTTCACAGTCTATGGAAGTTTCTCTTACTCTCCTAAATTTTTTTAAATAAAAATGGGTATATTTATTTTATTTTCATGGAATTTATGTATACTTATCATGAATAGCATGGTATTTTGAAATACATATGCACTATAGACTAATTAAATCAAGCTAATTAACACAAACATTACCACCCATATTTTCGTAGCAAGAACATCAAAATTGTATTGTGGGATTTTTCAAGAATGTAATACATTGTTATTAATTATGGCAGTTCCCTTTGTCCATAGTTTTGCTTTTTACAGTTTCAGTTACTGACAGTCAATTACGACCTGAAATTATCAAGTGAAAATTTCCAAAGTAAACAATTCATTAAGTTGCTTGTGGTTCTGAGTGGCATGCTATAATTTCGCATATTCTGCTGCATCCTGCAAGGTTGTAAATCATCCCTGTATGGAGTGTCACTGTGTATACTACCTGAACACCAGGCACTTAATAGTCATTGTGTTCATCAGACTAAATGTCACAATGCTGCAGTGCTTGTGTCCAGATGACCTTTATTTCACTAAAGATGGTCTACAATCACAAAAATAATGACTCTGGCAATTTAGAGATACAGCAAAGAGAGTCCACAAAATGCCTCCTGTACATAAAAAACAAGGATATTGCCTTAATAGGGTATATTTTTAATTTTATTTTAAACAGAAAAAAAAACAGAAAAGAAAAACAAAGAACAAGAGACATTCAAACAGCAACTACATGAGCAACAAAAAACCCAATACAATAACAGTATAGGCATCCCAAAGATGATGATAGGAATTTAGTAACAGCTATACCACTACATATTATTATCTTCAAAGGAGTTGTTTGGATTACCAGATATAGACAAACAATTGATCTAATCATGAGTATTAACTGTTTTTTTCTAAGAGCTCATGAAATTAGTAGTTTAACTGCCTTAGTTATTTTATGTGTATATAAACAAATTTATATCTTTTTCTTTCTTTCTTTTCTCCATTACCCTCTCTCAGTTATTTTTCCCTTTGAGTGCATTCTTAGCCTTTTATAGTTTTGTAGTTTTGTAGTTTTGGGATCTTATTTAATTTCTCAGTTTCTTACACTAGGGAGACAATATAATATTTACACATGCGAGTCTGATTTATTTCACTTATGAATATGGTCTCAAGTCTCATCCATTTGCTTATAAAAGCCTCAATGTGATCCTTCTTTATAACTGAGTAGTACTTCATTGTGTAAAAATATCACCTTTTTAATCCGTTCTTTGGTAGACGGCATTTAGGTTGTTTCCAAGATTTGTCTATTACAAATTTTGCTGCCATAAACATGGGTGCACATGTATCACTGTGGCATGATGTTTTCAACTTCTCTGAGAAAATGCCAGAAGTGGGATAGGTGAGTCAAATGGGACCTTTTATCCTAGATTTTTGAGGGACCTCCACACAGATTCCCACAGTGGTTGCACCAGCCTACACTCCCACCAACAGTGGGAAAGGGTTCCCTTAAACCCCTCCAGCACTTGTCATTGGTTGATTTCTTGATCCTGACCATTCTTTCTGGAGTAAGATGGAATCTCAATGTTGTGTTAATTTGCATTTTTCTAATGACCAATTATGATGAACATTTTTTCATACATTAATTTGCCATTTGACTTTTCAGTTGAGAATTGTGTGCTCATCTTAGATGGCCATTTTTGGATTGGGTGTTTGAATTTTAGGGGCTTGATTTTTTTTTATTATTCTTTCTATATTCTAGATGGAAGCTCTTTGTCTTGAGTGAGAGTCGGCTAAGTTTTTTCCCAATTGGTGAGTTCTCTTTTTACTCTGTTGGAGCTTTTTTTGATACGCAAAAACTTTTTAGAAAGATGAGATCCACGTTGTTAATTCTGAAAAGTATTTAATAAGGCATAGTTAGTTACTGATCTGCCTGAAAACATTGTTGTATCAGAAAAAAAAAACCAAGTCATTCAAAAATTACAAAAATTTTTCAACACCTCCATGTGATGCTTCATAAACTAAGGGACACTGATGTGAAACAAATTTGTATTGAAAAGTATATCCTACCATATGCCTCTAGCCATCTCTCTACATGTTTAGAAGCACATTTACTTTTTATTAATCTGATCTTTGTTATACTGACTTTAAATTTAATGGCATGTGATTAAGGAATGTTGTGTGTCTAAGAAGAATTATTTGAAATGATTTGAAACTTTTTCCATGAACCTATAATGTGTTCTCCACAACTTTTACATGTTCTTGAGAAAAAACACATATATTCTGTAATTATTGAGTATGGAGGTAAATATATTATCATTTCTTCTTGCCTATTAGTTATGTCAAATTCCTAGCAATTGTCCATTTTTCTACATCATTCTTCTTGAAACCGAGACATCATCTGCTGATCTGTTTCTGATTTACATTTTTCATTAAGTTTAAAATAATTTTCATAATTTTAAACTTTTATTTTATTACTGATATCTAATAATACTCATTTGAAAGTTTGGCATTATAAATACACTATTTTTTATCTCTAGTGACTACAGCTAATAGATTATTTCCCTTTGTAATTTTATTTAGTGTGTAAATTCACGTTTGATAAAATTTTGTCCAGGAGAAACTTAGGGAGATTTCCTTCAAGTCATTGAATTACAGTGAGTGCTCTGCATTTTTAAATATTTATTTTTGTCTGTTGATGAAGGCAGTGGGCACGTATATTCTCAGATCAAATCCCCATAAAGACAGAACTAGAAAGTCACTTTTCATAGCAGGTTTTTTAAATCTCTCCCAAGTACAAACCAAAATACACAAGCTTGACAGTCATCTTTCTTAGCAAATGAAGGAATATATTATATGAAGGACATAGTCCTTCAAGTGTTCTAAAATATTGAGAGAGTTTATTTGAACTTCGCTGTTATGGACTTCCCAAACCTTAACCTCTTCCACACCCATGTAGCTGCAAGTATTCAAATTCCTCAGGTTCTATAACCTACAATTCTCCAAACACAATGGAATGGCCTAGATTCAGTTACTTTCTAGTTTTCAAGATCTCTTTTGCCTTTGGCTCTGACTAATCATCTATATTTCTGTCGTGTTCCATTATGCATTTCTAAAATGTAGATTATAGTTCATCCACACTTTCATGCACTTTGTTTGAAGGTTAATTTAGGATACCCAGTCTACCTAGAGTTTCTAGAGTAACTCCAAGTACCGCTTATTACTTTCCCAAGTTCACTCTTTTCTTTTTCCACATTTCTTTGTTACCTGAAAGGACCTGCGAGAAGACTTGATGCTGTAACCTATCTTAATTAGAGCACAGCTCACCTGCAGAAAAGCCCTTTCTCCTTCAGACCAAAAACTATATCTTCATAGGAAACGATAGTCAAACACAAACAAGAACAGAGAAAAGAGCAGACAGGAAAGAGTACTGTTTTTATAATTTTGTCTTCACCCTCCCTCTCGTATTCTGAAGAATAGGACATTTTGCCAGCTGAAACTCCCTTCAAGAAAAATCCAAAAATGTTCTAGGTTCTCTGTTGCTATCTGGAGTCCAACCTCTTTTTTGTCTTAGAGCCTCATTTCATGAGACACACTGTAGAGGAATTGTTTGCCTTTAGCCACATTGCTTAGCGACTGCCTTGCTTCTTACTATTAGTTAAAAAGATTCATGACATTTGGTTTAGACTGAGATATGTCTTTTTTAAACAGGAAACATGTGGCCCAATGTCAGGTTTTCCCATAGGCACAACAATTGCATGACGTAACTTAACACATCCCCTACATCACCCGAAATGCACTGTACATATAATCAATCCTATAATAATTTGTTCATTGATTTATTAAATAACTATTCAACAGGCATAAATTCCCAAACATCTTTCACATGTCAGAGTAGTCAGCTAACTAAAGTTCTATTTAGGTTTTAGTAAAAAAAAAAAAATGTATTATTCACTAAAACTATTTGCAAGATAATGACAAAATTTATTATTTTGTCACTCTCCTGGTGAAGTTCTAAATCATGCTGTCCTTTGGCTTTGTAATTTTACAAATTCTATAAAGATCTCCATTTTACCCTTGAATAATTGATGACTTCATTTGAGGAAAATGTTCTCATGCTCTTAGCCCTTTTAAAATGTAGTAAGTCCTTGCTTCTAGGACCTTTCAAACCAAAACAAACATGTAAAAAGGATAAAGAAACTATCCAAAATTTTATTTTATTCAAGGAATAGTTGTTGAGAAGATTTTCTGTTTCTATTATTGGTTGAAAAAAATCCCTTTATTCGTTGATCTAAATAAATTTCACCTTTATGTGAGGCTTTTCAAGCAATTGAGTTATATGTAATCAGCATTTTTTCATCATTCAAAGAAAATTTATTCCTTCATTTACAGAGGTTATTATCCTTGTGCATCCATTTCCAAAACCACTAAGTTAGCCAAAGTGACTACTGAATAGCCAGAGACAGACAGACAGACAGACAGAAGAAAAATAAGGAGAAGAAGAAGGAAGAGAAGAGGAGGAGGAGGAGGAGAATAAGAAGAGGAGGAGGAACATGAAAGAGGGGAGGGGAATGGGAGGCAGAGTGAGAAGGAAGGAAGAAAGGAAGGAAGGAAGGAAGGAAGGAAGGAAGGAAGGAAGGAGAAGGGGAAGAATACAAGAGAAGGAGAAACAGAAGAAGAGGAGGCACAAGAAGGAACTGGAAGATTGCTGAAGGCTTTGTACTAACAGCAGTAAGGGGTGGTAGTTGAGACTCTGAGAATGAGAAAGAACACAAAACTACAGACAGGAGGCGCACTGTGAGTTCAAGCTCAGCCTGCACTACAAAGCAAGCTCCTGTCTCAAAGAAACATTTCAAGGACTTGTTTATTACATTCCTTCTCTTGTGTTAAAACTGTTTACAAATGGGGGAAAGTGTAGATATAGTATCTTATTAAACTTTTTAATGATCAAATCTACTTAAAGAAATGCAGCTTTACTGTTTTCAGATACTATATAAGCACTAATACACTTCTCAAGACACAGAAAGCCAGAAAGGAGTGGTACAGACAGGTTTGATGCAGCGTGCTCAACTACAGTGACATAAAAGAAGCAGACTGAACAAGACTGACCTTAATACATTCGGTAAGTTACATAGGTGCATAAACATCAAAATATAATCAAAGTGAGCCATGTCACAGAGAGACACACCCTAAATAAAGAGTACTCCAGAGTAGCAACAGTTTTTCTACTTTAACTGATCTTCATTTTTGCCTCAACACAAAAACACTAGAAATTCAAGAAAGCAATGCAACAATGCTCCCAAAAATCTCTTTGTGCTCCAAAAGTTGGTCTTATGAGCACTGAAATGGACAAAGTGTCAGGGAAAGTACAAAAAATCAGATGGTTAAAATGTTTGAAGGGATCAAAGAAGAAACAGATAAGGAAATACAGTTCAAGGAGGATATAAATAAGCAGATAAGGACTTAATCAATGAGTTCAATGAGGATATAAATAAGCAGATAAGGATTTAATTAGCAAAATGTAAAATGAATTTAAGGCAAAAACTTGAATTAAAGTTTTTGTTAATTAACACAAATGTTGAATTAAAGTTGTTGTTAATGCAAAATATGAATGGCCACTTTAGTAAATCATTAGAAGCTATGAAAAAATCAAGCAGAAATCTGGAAAGTGAAACACATATTTGAAATTCATTCTATTTGATATGACCAATCAGAGGAAAGTATATCAAGACATGAGGAAAGGAATGATATAGTAAATCATTTACTTAGAGATTCTCAGAAACCAAAAATAAGTCTCAAGAAGCTGACTCACAAGCTTCTAGATGACTTTGAAGGAACAAACCTGAAAATTAAAGAAGTCAAAAAAGAGCTGAAAAATAAAATTAATGATATAAAAATTCGTTCAGTAGAATAATTGCAGAAAACTTTCCATATATAGGCATCAAACTGAATACCCATGTAAATGATGTATATAGAACACCAAATACACATGCCTAGAAAAATAAACCTCTCCAGAATGCATCATAGTCAAAAGACCAGAAATTCAGAACAAACAGAGCAATCCATTAGAAAAACAATCAAGTATCTTGTAAAAGCAATCCTATCAAAATAACAGCACATCTCTCAACAAATTTTAAAGATTGTGAGAGCTTAGAGCATAGTTTTTCAAGCCCTAAAAGAAAACAATTGCCAACCAGATTACTATGCCAGCAAAATTATCCTGCAAAATTTATTGAGAAATAAAAAACCTTTCCTGACAAGAAGAAGCTAAATAAAATTATGACCTTCAAACAAGCACTGTGGAAAACACTTGAAGGAATTGTTTTACAATTTTATATTAGTACATATCTATAGCACAAAACGATAGTGTTCCTCCTTTGGAGTTGGTACTTACACATAACACATACTAGCTTTTGTACTTCCCTTCTACCATCTCCTGCTCTCCTTGTATGCAAAAGATCTATCATGCTACCTCCTTTTATTTATCCTTCATTTTTCTCTATTTATCCTTTATGCTTTATTTTGCTATTTACTTATACTTTGAGTTTTTCAAGTAAGAAAAACAATGTAGTTTCTCTTATTATATGAGAAGCCAAAATATAAATAAATTTAAAGAGCAAAATAAAGACAAAATAGTAGGAAATACTAAAGTATAATTTTTAAAGATGGGGAAGAATCTGAAGAAGACAGGATAATGGGGATAGAGGGGGACTGAAAATTATCAAGATTCAGTAGAATATATGCTAATTCTCCAAAATGAGTATAATTATTATGTATCACAAATACATTAATGCAAACATGGGGAAAGAACTAATATAAGAACAATAAGAAAATAAGTACATATGTTAATGCCTTAAAACAATATTAGATATTAATTCTCACCAACATAAAATCCACTTCATGTAAAGAAATTATTGTTTGATATAAAATTTTAAAACATGCTAAAAGCGTGATATTTTCTGATTTATATTTTATTCCAAATTATTCCATTAAAAGAGACAAGAAAAAATAATTGCATTTTACTAAGAACATTTATAATATTTTCTAAGCATCGTAGATATTATGAATAGGATCCTAGTGAAGACTTTATATTCATACTTTGTGTGTACCTATGTTAGAGCTTCTGCAGAACGGCAAACTTTCACATTTCTATACACGAGGGAGAAAACTCTCCTTTCTGCATAGCTCTTCATCTCGAGTCATTTTAAACATCTGAGCTACTCCATACTTGCTCAGTACTTGGGACAGAAAGGAAGCTCAACACACTAAAGAATAAGGGATCAAATGACCAAATGTTGATTCTATCTCTCTCTGTCTCTGTCTTTGCCTCTCAGTCTCGGTCTCTCCGTGTCTCTCTCTTTCTGCCTCTCACTCGTGTTTTCTCGGTCTCCTTTTGGGTACTTATATGTGGAATGTTTGCATTTTTATAACATTTTTCAATAAACATTCTATATGTTTAGGATACGTGAGATGATACTTTGATATACAGTGAATGATTACCACAGATCAAATTAATAGGTCCATCTCCTTACATACATAAGTTTGTCATGTGTTCTTCAGCTGTGGTTTATGATCACTTTCATAAGAATCCCACAACAGGAGGCATCATACGACCATAACTAACTATACTTTTCAGTCCTGTGTTACTCAGCATCCCAAAGCTGTCACAAAATACCTGAGAAAAACAATTGAAGGAGGAAAGACTTATTTCGGTTCATGTTTTCAGAGGATTCAGTCTGGTTACTTAGCCCTGTGGCTTTTGGGCCTATCGTAAGGTAATCTGTTTTGCAGGAGCATTTGGCAAAGAAAAGCTGCTCCTCCCATGGTGGCCAGGAAGGAGAGGGAGAGGGAGAAGGGAGGAACAGGGTGAGGTGGAGACAAAGAGAATGCCAGGGTGTGGACATGATACATCCTTCCAAGTCATGCAATCACAGTGATCTACTTCCTCCAATTAGGCCCCAGCATGTAAAGTTTCCACCGCCTCCCAACATCACCAGTTATGGACCAAGCTTCCAACACATGAGCTTTTAGATAAAATTTAAGATCCAAATCACAACTAAGGGAAAGTTATTGTTTCCTCTCCCTGCTGTAGTAGTGTGTGTGTGTGTGTGTGTGTGTGTGTGTGTGTGTCTGAATGCAAGTGTGCATTAGAAAGAGTGTGCCCATGCCCTCATACTCATGCAATGGGAAAATAAATGCATCTAATAGGCCAAACTTTGGGCCATCCATAATTTCTTTAACCATAAAAATAAGGTATCTTTATTGGCCTCATCACTACAGCGGCAAGAACACAGGAAAGGGGATGGGCACTGTTGATACCACAAAGAGAGAAAAGCACATCAGAAAGTAAAAATAATGACAAGTACATATTTTCTCTTACATAGGTGACTTTGACTCACTTTTCATAGTGGTAGATATGTAAGTAAGAAATTGTCTGATGCTCATAGATGTCAAAGTATAAGCCACAGTTACCTGTAATTCTTATAGAAGTGCATAATGCTCTGAAGGGATAAGCATGACTACTCAGCAGTAAATGCTTTCGATGCTCAATAGAAGCACCACAGAGCTTCACTAAAGAGAAGAGTGGCAAAGTTTTCCTAGACCAAGGCCCTCAGAAGATCACTTGCTGTGATTTCTAGCTAGATAAGGTGACGGAGAGTCAGTGTCCAAATAAGATTATTACCAAGAATCACAAACCTAATACTTTTATAAAGAATGTCTAGGACTCATAATTTCCACTTATGTGAAGTTTCATGTATGCTAACCAAACACAGAAGAAAAATTCCCTAGGTTATTTTCAAGTTGAATGGCTGAGTTATACATCTTCCTTTAGGTCACTGACAATTCTACAGCTCAAAAAGGGGAAAAGGAAATTAGAGATTTAGAATGAAGAATCATCTGAGAGTACCAGGAAATAAAGAATTGGGCAAGAAATAAGACAATCCGCCAGTTTTAAGAAAGGTAGTCTTCACGTGTGCTTTTCCAAGGTATCAAAATGCACACAAAGGGTGGTAAGAAGTGCAATTTTCATCGAGAAAATAGCACCTAAAGGAAAAGAAGCAAGCTCAAGTGGCTTGAAAAGAACAGGTAAGCAATAGGAACTAGTCAAAAGTGGCCAGGAAAGCTCGCATCCATGTCCCAGCAAAATGTAATAAATAGAATTATTTTAAAGTCCTTACTCACTAATGTCAATGTCTGAATGTTGTGTGAATTTGTGACTATTTTCCATAGTTTTCAATCATGTAATGTCATTTCCTCTTGTTAGTGATAATTTAATTGAAAATCACAATTTTATTTGACTCTCTGGCAAGCAGTTGTGGGCATGCATAATCAATGTGATTTGAAGCAAACTGTATCAAAGCAAAACTGTAGGCTTTTTGAAGGCACCTTTATGTCAAAGGTCACTGCACTGGTCAGAATAATTTTGTACCCCTAAAATTCACATGTTGAAATCCTATCTACAAAGGTATTAGCAGGGAAGGATTTTGAAAGCAATTAGATCATCATGATGAGGCCTTCATGAAAAGGATTAGTATCCTTATTAAAAAAAAAAGGCACCTCTGAAAACACAGCCTGGAGGAAAAACAACCTCTGTAATAAGCAGTGCTGGGGAAATTGGCTGTCCACATGCAAAAAGATTGAATCTAGACTTATATATCTTACCATCCACTAAACTAAAATCAAAGTAGGTCAAAGATCTAATGTTAAAACAGAACTGCTTATCTGCTGGAAGATAAAATAAGTAACTTTTGAAGACATAGGCACAGGAAAGGACTTTCTGAACAGAACACTAGTGGCACAAAAAATAACACCAGGAATCAATCATATCAAATGAGACAGCTACTGTACAGCAAAGGAAACTACCAACATAGTGAAGAAATAACCTACCTAATGGGAAAATGTTTGCCTGCTGTTCCTCAGACAAGGGACTAAACAGGCCCCTGAAAGACCCCTTTCCCCTCCTGTGAGGACCTAATGGAAGTGCAGCCATCTGGGAACCAGGTAGTGGGCTCCCCCTGGACAATGAACTTACCACTACCTTCATCTTGGGCTTCTCTGTTTCCAAACCATGAAAAATAAATTTCTTTGGTTTATAAATTACTAAGCACCCTTAAGAGACTAAGTCACTTTTACTCCAAGGGTATAGAGCTTCAGAAATACAAGTGGATGCCTTGCGCGTACTCAAGGTACTTCTTTTCTTGGTAGTTCCTGACCCTGATTTCTGACCCTAGCACCCCTGAGACTGACAGAAGTCAGATTCAACTTTTATCATCTCGGAGATCTCTTTTAGAATGGACCAATCCTTTAACAAGTGGTACTATATGTGATTTTCATTTCACTGGGTTTTTTAAGGGGGATCTTTTGGCTTCTCAAACTTTGGTAGCTCTTCAATTCTTTATGAAAGACATTTTCCTTAATTGTATGTAGATTTTCTAACTAATCTTTTAGAATTGTCTATAAGTTTCCATTCCTATAATTTTAATATACCTGAAGAGAAAACTTTGACTCTAAAACCTTTTTGATTTCTCTCACTTCTACATTTCTATTATACATTCATAGTCAATAGCATTTAAAATTCTTTTTATTTAAATGTTGCATACAAAATGTTCATCATTCTTATGTAAATGATAATTTTTTGATGGGAAGTCAAATTGTATACCTCTTTGTGTCCCCTGAAGTGTTAAATGATTACATAGAAATATTGTTGGTGTATTATAGGATAAATAGAGAAATGAGTATTCAAAAGATGAGTCTGTATTTGTATTCTAGTCTAGTAAACTCTGCCACATTTAATACATTTGCATTCTTATAAATCTATAGTACAAACATACCTACATGCATGCGTGAAATACATATCCATGTATGACTTTCTAACAATGCCCATATGACACAATTTTTTTTTGTAATTTTATCTATCTTCAAAGCATTTTACTGACACACACTATAGAAATATATGCATATGTGTGTATCATCATCCCTTTATGCTTGTGTTAATTAATGTGCATTTGTATTTTTCCCATGCTTTGAGTTCGCAGTCAATGAGAATTGATGAGAATCCCAGCCAAAATTAAAAATGTTCTGTCCAAGACATTACTGGCTCATCTCATCCAGTATTGAGGATATTCTGCAACAAGAATTATTTATTCAGCTGTCGTCTTTTTTTTCTGTCATTTACTTTGTGTTCTAACAAACAACATTAATCATACTAGATATTAAAACACACAAGTGGTAATATTGGACCTACTTCAAAGAAAAAGAAAAGGCATTAGGCTAGACATTAAAAAGCAACTTTTATCATAGGCTTGTATTGCCTTCTGGAAAATTATATAAATGTTAGAGGGTAAATTAACCTGAGATTTGTGCGAGGCCTTTGACAAATGAACTCTCCCATTGTTGGGACACAATACTCAGTACCCACGATTTAAAGATGAAGTTTAATTTAACTCCTGGTTCAGAGGATGCAATCTGTGGTCTAAAGACTCCAAGGCAGGAACTTGATGGTAGGAGGTAGATTAAAAAAAAAAAGGGTACTTAGTTCATGGTGAACTTGAAGCAGAATATGGTAAGGGAACCAGAGAGGAAGTGACTAGGGACTAGGCTTAGACCCTAAGGCCACACTTCAATGCCCAGAAACACAATCAGTGTGCTCCCTCAGCCCCCTAGACTATCAGTTTGACACTCCACCCGAACTACTACAAGGGGCATAATAAAAATCACTGAAACAGAAGTGATTGACCAAATATTTTACAAATGGTGTCAGAAAGAAACTAGGTCAAGAGACAGATTATGATGTCAAGATGTGAAAAGTTAAGGAGTAACAACTGCTGAAGAATAAAATAAGAATGTATCTCCATAGAGACTGAGCCTCCAAGTTTCTTTCACTCTGTAGCACTGGTGCCACTTTAACATATGGCTCTTTATATTCTGAGTCCTCACAAGAACTGTAAGTATCAAGATTCCCACTCTATGAAAGGAAAGCTTAAATAACAATGATAAACCTTAAAAATAAAAATTACCACTTAAAATGTGACTTACACCAAGATACCCTTTGAGTAATAAAAATCAATATGCAGAAAAACACAGTATGGCCTTATTTACTATGCCTATGTAGTTCTATAGCTATTATAGTAATCTGTATTCACATTTACACCTCTATCTATATGCCATAAAGAATTTCTAAACAGACACATACCGTCATGTACTGAATCTTTGTCTGTTCCCCCCAATATTGTGATTTTTTTTCAAATTCATTTTAGTTCAAAGAAAAAAAAGAATAAAACAAAATTTCAAAACATGTCAATCAGTGGGTTACAATGGTACATACATTGCACATTGTCATCCTCAAATCATTCATCCAGAGCACAAGACATCTGCAATCAATTATCCAAACAATACCAGCACAAATCTTTCTCTTCAATGAACTCAGAGAAATCAGTAGTATATATATGTATACACACACACACACACACACACACACACACACATATATGTATGCTGTTTCAACTCCTCACACTAGTGAGACAATATGTTTATACATGTGTGTCTGATTTATCTCACAAGTATGCTCTCAAGTTGCATCCATTTACCTATAAAAGTCTCTGATTTATCCTTGTTTATTATGACTGATAAGTAATCCATTGTATAAAAATAACCACGTCTTTTTTATCCATTCCTTACTCGATGGGCATTTAGGTTGTTTCCAAGATCTAGCTATTTAAAATTGTACTGTTATAAACACGGGTGCACATATATCACTGTGGTATGATGTTTTTAATTCTTCTGGGAAGATATCCAGAAGAGGAATAGCTGAGTTGAATGGAACCTTCAATCTTAGTTTTCTGTTGAATCTCCACACTGATTTCCACAGTCTACACTCTCACCAACAGTGGAGAAGCGTTCCATTTCCTCACAGCTCCACCAGCATTTGTTATTGGTTGATTTCTTAGTAATAGCCATTCATTCCAGGATGAGGTAGAATCTTAGTATTGTTTTAATTTGTGACTCTTGAATGAACAGTAGTGTTGAACATTTTTGAATATTTATTTGCCATTCGTATTTCTTCATCTGAGAAGTGTATACTTATCTCAGATGCCCTTTTTTGATTGGGTCTTTAAATCTGGGAGGACTGATCTTTTTTTGAGTTTCTTATGTTCTCGATAATAATCCTTTGTCTGAGGTGCAACTGGCAAACATTTTCTCCCATGATGTGAGTTGTCTCTTCACTCTGTTGGTGGTTTCTCTTGCTGTGAAAAAGCTTTTCAATAGGATGAGATCCCAGTTGTTGATTCTTTGTGATAGCTCCTGTGCAATAGAGGTTTTGTTCATAAAGTCTTTGCCTACATCCTACATCGATGTCTTCAAGAGTTTTACCTACTCTATCTTCCAGTAGCTTTAATGTTTCTGTTTAATATTAATATATTTGATCCATTCCAATTTTAGTTTAGTGTGTGGTGAAAGATACAGGTACAGTTCTAATCTTTGGCATCTGTAGAGTCGCTACTCTCCACACTGGGTTGAGCGCCCCTCTAGAAAGACCCCAGAAATTCTTTCACTTCTTTGTGCCACATGAATATACAAGAGGTCAGCAGTCTGCAATCCAGAAGAGCAATCTCATAGAACCTAAACATACTGGCAGCCTCATCTCAGACTTGCAGCCTCCAGAACTGTGAGAAAACAGTCTTCTATTTAGCTGCCCCATCAATGATGTTTTATTGTAGCAATCTAAATTCGTTAAGACACATGATAAATGTCACAGGGACATTGTTTTCTTCTGTGTCCTTAATAAAATGTGACACAAAAGAAAACTATGCCTCTATAACAATACTTACCTGGTCATCCTCACGCTTGCTTCCCATTTGACTTCTCTTGCATTCTGGAAAGCCTACTCTTTATCTCAAAGTATTCCGAATAGATCATCTAATTTGCTCTTTTCTGCTTCTCAGAGTTCTAAATTTTAAAACATGCAACTTAAAAAGCTATTGCTCTTCCTGCTCTCATTAAATTATGGATTCTGAAAAGAAAAACAGGGCCTGAGTTGCTTACTGTAAATGGTCCTGAGTTGCTTATTGATAAACAAAGAAGAGCAAATCAAAAGAGATTATGTGTCAAGGGCTTTTAATATGATCCCTGATTAATTGTAGTATTATTTAAGGACGATGTTTCATTGGGAGCACAGTTTCTGATATGCCTCTAATCTCAGGATAAATTAAAATACAGAACTTTTTGCAATCTATTAAATCATCTCTAGAGAAATTCCTCAAATGGCTGTTTAGAATAACTGGATGCACATGAATTTAAAGCAATTATAAATGGCATTGATAAAATGTCACAGAGACAAGAAAGAGAAGGTTGAAAACATACCACTGAGTTTCTTTACATGTAGCAAAAAAGAGAAAAGTCATAGGAAAAATTTTTACATAAGGAGCATTTTTTAAAATTACATATACTGAACATTTCTAGTAAAAATTAATTATTTAAAAGTTATATTTGTCAGTAAACACAAGAGGCAAGTGGACAGACATAGGAAAATACAAAAGCAACCAATGCATTATAAATTCATTTAGCTTCTTTAAATTATAGGTTTTTCTTTGTTTCTTCCATTTAACATAAGGGTCCCTTGAAATACCCTGAAAAATACTACTTAGTGTATAGCTATCATTATTGAAGTTGAATAAACATGATTTAAAATTTTTGAATAAATACAAGTATTTGTATTTTGAATACAAATACTTGTATTTTGAATAAATATAAGTATACAAAAAGGTATTAGGAATTATAGAAAAATTTATTATTGAGGGAAAAAATCTATGTGCTACCCACATCTTATGATCTGGTATATTTTATAATATACCAGAATAAAATCCATGGTTATTAAAGAGATAATGAGAAATATGAAAACCATGAAAAGTTGTATCTGAATAGCACAGAGCTTTTAAATTGCACAATTATTGTACCAAAACCAAAAAAAAACTTGAATCAATAGCTTTAACTACTAAAAACTGACTACAGTGCATAAAAAGCTAAGAAAAAATTTTTCTTTAACAGACCAAAGGAAAAAATTTATTGCTATGACTATGACAATGAATTAATATATCTTAAACTCTTGTAAGTCAAAAAATAGATTCCAAAATTATTGAAAAGTCATCAACTTTTATAATAAAATATTAATAATAATTTCTAAACAACATGTAGATGTTGGTACAGGAATGGTATGATTGTCATTTATATATTGTGATGGTAATGTAAGTTTCTATGGTCTTTTCAGCAAGAAATTTATCAGTTGTATTAAATCTTGAAATTTTCAGAGCTCTCAGTCTTAATTAAAGAGAAACAAAATATAAGCACCAAGATTTTATTATTTGATAGCTTCAAAAATACATACAAAGAAATTACATATTTATTATTCAGAAAATATCTAAATAAAGAGCATACATATAAAATATTATACAACAATCAAATGATACATCACAAAAATTTTAATTACATGAGAAAATGCTCATATAGTGTAAAGTAAAAAAAGATAACTATGTATTATATATATTATAATCAAAATACTACATACAATGAGTGTTTATTTTAAATCTTTTTATAATAAAAGACATGCCACCTTTATTAATTCCCTTCCAAATATTCCCTCTTGCTCTAAATGCACTTACCCCAATCATTCTTACTATTTTCTAAAAGTCTTCTTTCTGACTTTCTGAGGTGTGATAAAAATATAGAGAATGTCTCTAAGTGCCAGCTAATGGAAAAGCAGGCCATAGAAATGTTACACTGTGTCCTTATCTACTTATTTACTGGATCTGACACTTTGTGACTTCTGGCTCATCCTTGAAATTGAAATGGACGTGAAAGGTAAACATGTTGAGCTGATTCAAGACATGGAGGCAGCATAAGAGTGCAATCAAAGACACTCGTGGAAGAGGACTTTCAGAACAGCTACAGAAAGAACAGTGGGGTCTGTTCAAAGTAAGGTGAAGTATTTGGGGGACCATTAATGGCAATGTGTCCTTTATTGTAATTATTTTTAATTTAAATGTTTGCCATATTTTTCAATTGTATCTAGTATGTTTAGTATATTTTAGACACATAAGCGTACAACAGAAATTCCTTTACTGTACCACTAAACTCTTAGTTCAGTTGAAGTCAGAATACACACAGACACACTTTTCAGTAACTAGTACTTTATTCATGACCAGTACATTTTGATGAATTAATGAATTAACTGAATAAGCATCTATTAATACCAATTAATGATGAAACCAAGTTTTTGAAAGGGATAACAATTTCTTTCTCATTTTTCTACATTAAACATTTATCCCACAAGATGTTAAGGAAATATTTCAAATATTAATGGAAATGATGCCTTTCATAGCCACGTATAAAAATAGGAAAAATATGAACAAGCTTCATTTTCGATAAACATCGATAACATTTATCTCTGAAGAAACATAGATTGATTTTTAGAGGTATTTAAGCACAGATTGGAAGAAAGTCTTCATTTTGCCTTTGTATTTCAATAGCTTCAGTTGCAGCCTTCTGTATTACAGCATAAAGGAACCTGACGAATACAGACCCAACAAAAGGAGGCGCACTAACAAACACAGCACAGGACAAATAATCTTCAGGCTGAATCCAAGAGTCTCTGGCTTATATGAATACTGCTCTCTCACAGAAAGGAATTTGAGTTTTAGTCCAGGTTAATTTGCTGAAGAATTAAATCAGACAAGTTTTCCTGCCCCTCTCCAGGTTAATTTTGCAAGGGTCTTAGTGTGCAACCTTAAAGTAGCTGTCATGTTTTATGTCAGTGTCCCCCATACCTCATGCAATTATGGATGTGGCCAAATCTAGCATTTGTGATTGGTTCGTTGTCTAGTGCTTTGATAGTGTGAGTGCTACACCCGCCTAGGGGTGGAGCCATAATATGATGTAATGGCAGCAAGAATGTGTGTCTTTCTCTTTTGCTTTGGCTTTGGCTTTTGCTGTTTACAGTGACCAGGAAGGGCTGCCCCACTGCCACACTGTCTTGGAACCAACTGAGTATGGTCTGAAACCTCCCAGAACTGTAAGAAATAAACTTTTCCTTCTCTAACTTTGGATGTCAGATATTTTGTCTCAGCAACAAGTAAAAAGTAACTAAGACAGTAGCCACTCACAAACAAGGAAAATAAAACTGCACCTGCCTGAAGAGTGCTCAAATCTCTTGAAATATATTCTATCTAATTTACAAAGTTACAAGAACTTCTGACTTCCTCAGTAAGTTTCTCATTAGAATGTCTCTCTTAGTAAAATATTAATATGCAAACTGTACCAACTGCTCAAAATGCATTGTAATGAAAGCTTTTCAATGGAGTGAAATAATATAAGCAAATACTTATTTCATGGATGGTACTATGTGTTGCTTTCATAATGATGCTAATTTAATGAATAGGTTTCTTTTTCTTTCAGACTGGCTAATCCATGTTTTATTTCCTATAATTTAGGTCAAGCCCCTTTATAGCTGGTTCCTAGGTAATATCAAAGAAATACAGTTTTTACAGAAGTTTGGATGATGCATGTTATTAAACAGTGTGCTCATGAAATAAAATCCTTATTCCAATATCTGTGTCAAGTAATATACCCTGGAAGGTTGCCATCTGGTTCATGTATTTTTAATAATGCCAAGCTTATCTTTCTAAAGTTTAGATCTACAATATTGTTTGTTTTATTTATTCTGGATTTAAAAATGAGTCACAATAAAACCAGAATTAGTAACTTTATATGATTAAAAAAGGTATAGGTGAAGATAACCAATTATAATAAAAGAATGTTTAAAAACAACTTGTATAGGACTAAGGAAGTATACTGACGTGTTAGAGTGCTTGTCCAGCCTATGCACAGCTCTGGGTTCAATCTCCAGCACCACAAAAAAAAAATAATTAAACTTTAAGTGCAAACTCATGGCCTCAACATAGCATGACAAATATTTTTCCTTGTATGAATTTAGCTAGTGAAATTTTCCAATATTATGGCAACTTTGAAAAAAGTATTAATACAAAACATTTATTTTTTAAAATAAGAATAAATTAGCAGCCTCAAAAAAATATTTGTGGCCCTCCAAAAGAACTATGTAAGACAGTATTAAACTTTGCAAGAATATGTCAGACATCCTGTATGTTGCTTTAATTACTAAAGAAAACCTCAAGTGACAGAGATTAATGATTCACTCCCAGAAAAGAAATCATAGAATAGAAAGTACAGAGTGACGTTTTGTGTTCTTTTGATTTGTTTATAGATAGAAATATCAACTTTTTACTTACATTTTAAATTTCTTTGTTTTCTCATCCTATTTTTCTTAACTCATTATAACTGATAGTACCAAATAATTACTGACTACTTTGTAGTGGTACAATTTGAAAGCAGAGAAAATATGTATACTGAAAGTTTTAGGCACAATATAATTTGACATATAGTATTACAAATTTAGAAATAAAAATATGCTTTAACATCTTAAATATTATTTTTGGTATATTTTATTACCTTTACTGGAGAAATATATTCTTAATCCTGTATTAGCAAGCACAGAATGAACTTAAAGGAAAAGCTGAAAATATTTTTGTAGCCACTGAGAAAATCACTTAGTGATTGCTATTGCTTATTGTTTTCAATTTAAATGTAAATAAACAAATACATAAACAAATGCAATAAATATATAAATACACAAAAATCAAAATCACAATAAGTATCTGGTAGATTCTATCACATAATTCTTTTGTTGAGTTAATACTTACTATTCTTTCATATTTCACTTTAAATGATCATTTAATACAGCGACATGAAGATGTGCCATAATTGGTGAACTATTATTTCACATTTATGTTTCTCCGTTTTCTAGTTGTCCTAATTTTTTACAGAAATATTCAAATTTCTGAATAGACTTAATAACTCTTAAGAAAGCAATGTATCCAAAGGACTCTTGTACATTTTGCTAAATTATTTTGCATAAACATTGTAACGAATTTCACTGTGGCTAACAGTATAAATCTCATTCTTAACTTTCTTAACTCATCACAGTAATACTATCATCATTTAAAATATGTTAATTTACTGCTTGAAGTTAGTTAATTATGAGTTGGTATGACTTTGTCACCGAGTTTTAACAGTTTTTTTGTGGTATGAGATTCTATTGATGTGAAAACTATGATTAACATACTAAGAGTTTCTGATTAAGGTTTACGATTCAGTTTTCAATAAGGCCACTGTACCAAAACACAGCATGACAAAAATTAATTTGATTAGGAATCTGCCAAAAATGGTGATGGTACTGAGCTGATTAACAAGATTGGAGAACCTGACAAACTTTCAATTCTAATGCGCTATTATTTAAAGGAGAGTACTTAATAAAATAAAGACAATTACAGTGATTAAACCAAAGTGCAGTCAGAAAGTGTTGGCACCAGGAACTCACCTGGTTGTTGAACATTTTTGGTTTTGGTGGATCTAACTGAATGATCCCAAATCTACAGACTGAAGGTAATTGCTATTGCTTCAAGTTTGTTTTCCTTCTTTTACGGAAAGCTAATGTATTATGCATTTCTATTCCAATCATTTTAATATGTGTATATAGAATAATTCTAAGTTAACAAAAGAGACTATCAAAGTTACAGTTATCATTGACTATGTCATATGCCCAGGAGAAGAGAGAAGCTGCCAAATATTTGTCACCTCTCTGTCGTCACCAGTATTCACAAAAGATCAGAACACAATAGTGCTTGTAGACAGAGGTAAAGATCAATTAATATCTCTGTGTTGCAGGTCCAATAACCATAATTATCTATAAATTTTATTGCTGTTCTTGTTCAAGGATATTTTATAGAAAACTAAAAGCTATCATGAAATTTCATCCTGATGAATATAGGATTTGATTTTCAATATTCTTTGAAAGAAGTAATATTTTTAAACTTTTTCAACTTATTCTCTGTAAATTTATTGCAAAATTGTTCACTAGCATAAAACACATGATTCAGAAAGATTTACTTGGTACTCCACATTTCTCTGTGAGATTAACTGACATGTACAATCAGCATACACAGAACTACAATCCTGAATACTAACCCTTACAGAAACATTAGTGGTTGCCATTGCAAAAATGCTATGTCTGTCTGTTAAGCAAAACAAAAACATAATCCCAAAGTAAGTTACAGCTCTCAAAAAAATGTATAAATGAGATAAAAATATAACCCTGAAATAATTTTTGCATTTCTCAGCAAAAGTAATTTATAATTTTTAAAACCTGCAATTTACTTACACCTCCGTAATCATAGCAATTCCCACATTAGCATAGGGCACATGTTCATAACTGTGTAGTCTGGCAATTCATTGAATCAATTTTTTTGTTTTTGCTATTTAGATCTTGATTTTAATATTCATGCATCCTGAAAGAAAATAAGTGAATAAATTGAGTTTGATTCTTTGAAATGCCTTCATATTCAATCCATGTATTCCTTTTGAAATAAACTCATGCATATAATAGCATTTATTACATGCATATTTCAATTTTCAAAACACATGTCAAGAAATTTTGTATCATTGTTTTTTACTGCTTTTTCTCTTTAAGATAAAAAAAAATTTTAAAAAGCATGTCAAACCCATGGAAGAAAATAATTCATCATGATATCTGTGAAAAGACTCCTGAATTCACCCACCTATTTTCTCTTCTATTTCTCTTCTAACTTGTCTTCTAACTTTCAACTGCACATTTATTTGGTGGACACATGCAGCGATATACAATGTCCCTCTTTTCACTACCACATTACCCACCATTTTGAAGCAGAAAAAAATCTGTTTTTCATTTCTCTCCTTCCAATTCATCTTACATGTAATAATTCGGCAAGTCTTTTTTCATAATATTATTTTATTTATTGTTCCCTTTATTCCTTTTGCTCCTTCTAACCACTTTAGCTATCAAGTAGGGCTTAATCAAATCATTAGCCCTATTTCATACTCTCTGGGACACAAAAGAACACACGGTGGATATCAGGTGTACAAAACCCTGGTAGAATCACTTAGCACGGCCATGTAAGTACTCTGAGTCAAAACTGTCTTACAAAGATTTCACTATTGTCATACCTTAGTATGAACATACCAAGTTCTCAAGATCAGTAGTAGAAGCAGATTGCAGTGATTCCAGGGTTACTAGCTTCCCTTCTTTTCATTCAGGAACAGCCATGAAAAAGGCCCTTTACTTAATGGTGATGATGTCTCTTGGGAAGCTTCTCAACATTTGTGATGTAAGAGCTGAGGGCTGTGTAGCTCAGGGGTAGAACCCATGCTTTGCATGCTTGATGTCCTAGGTTCAGTCCCAGCACCAAAACAAAATAAAATAAAGGAAAAAAATAACTTGTAAGTATATAGCTTCCTCCCACCATCAACTTCTGTCCTGAAAAACTGTGTTGGAAAAACAGTGCTCAAAAGAAACCTTAAAAGAGGGTCCATCTTCTTATACTCCTAGAAAAAAAACATTATTTGTCGCACACTGCATCCAAATCTTGTAAAATGCAACCACATTCTCCACTAAAAACAAATCATGCTACTTGAAGAAAGGACTGCTTCTAGAAATCTAGCAGTAAATACAAAAGATAAACTTCACACATTTTGAAGTGTCAGAGAATAAAGAAGTATCCCAAAAAAATCACCATGGTAGAGGCATATCAATGAGAAACAGAGGGACAGTAAACTTGCAGATCCAAGAGGTACTGTCTGATATGCAGACCCAGGAAACAATATCAGGAGCGCAGCTCCAAGGCCACACTTTTAGAGCATGAAGCGCCAATAAACTTCATGTTCTGAGGAGCCGGCCCAGTGGCTCCCCGTGTGTGCTAAGATCAGAATGCGTGCAGCAGCTGCAGGAACTGTCCGGCAAGTGGTCTGAGCGTCCATGTTCATTTAAACAGTCATTATCAGGAAGTGTATGAAGGAGTTAGAAAGCTCTTATGACATGTTTTCCAAACTCTAGACTGGCAATAATGGCAGAGGAAAATTGGGCTTTTTGCCTTCTTCCTTGTTGTTTGTTTGTTTAAGGCTAAGCCCTGAACAAAAGTCCCTATGACAAGTGATATGGAAATATAGGTGGAATATATGTAGAAAAAAATATATAGATAACCAAACATTTGATATCTTTCTTTTTTTCAGCGCTAGGTATTAAACCCTAAACTTTTGTGTTGAGCTACATCCTCAGTCTTTTTAATGTTTATTTTGAGACAGACTCACTAAGTCGCTAAATTGTCCAGGCAGGGCTCAAAATTGTGATTTTCCTGATTCAGACTCCAAATGTGCTGAAATTTCAAGTCTGTGCCAACAGGCCCACCATTTCCTCATTTTTAACTTGTGCTTTAAGCTTGTGCTCTGTACCAAGACAAGCTTCTAACTTGAGCAGCAATCTGCTTATTCATTATGCAGGATTTACTGAGAAACACTAAGCAAATACCAGCCCATATGTACACGGCTGCCTTGAATAAACAACAGAATCAATAGTAACAAGAATAATTGCATTATGTTCCTGAAAATTTCATGAGGAAATGAGCCTCTGGTTACTAACTAGATGAGTTTTTTTCTTACAGTGATGCTACATTTCTTCCGTCACCTGGTAAAATTAAGACATTTTAAACTCAGAAAAACAGGGTCCATTTTAGATGGTTAGAAGTGAGTAGACCCCAAAGGAACACGTAACATTTGATGTTGCTGTGCTAGGAAAAAAGCTCGAGTCAAAAAATGAGCAAGAAATCACTATGTTAAATTTTTAATTCATTTGCAGATTGTAAGTGCAGATAGATATTCAAAGAAGACTGCTTAAATAATAGTAACATAAAGAGGTTGTCAGGTGTGTACTTTGTCCTCAGGAATAAACCAAGTTTGGAAACCTAGCACGGAAGTTGTCAAGCTATCAGTCTGACAAATTTGGCCTTATTTTTCTAAAGCTTTGTTGGAATACAGTCTATTTATTCACATATTATGACTACTTTCCCATTATCACTGCTGAGCTGAACAGTTGCAGCAGAGATGGTGTGCCCACAGCCTGCATAAGGTACTTGCCAACCAAGAAGATATAAGTGGGATTACTTAAAAGATTAAAGATGTTTTCTATGATTAACTTCCTTTTTATTCTTGAATTTTTTGGTAATCATTATAGAAAAATATTCAATTATAACTTGATTAAACTACAGTAAAAGAGAAACAAAGTCCTTTTGTAAATTTATGCCAGAAAATGAATGGACAAGTTTTGCATCTAATATCTACCATGGGACTAGCAAATAATATTAATGAGGTTAAGGAATTATTTGAATATATGAAGCACACATCCTTCATGAGATACTCCTTAGGGTCTAACCTCAGAAGGCAGTATCATTACATACTCTACTTGTATGTAAATCTACTTGTAGATTTATTTTATTATTTATAGTATATGTATATATACATATCCTCTGTTTATGAAAGAAATAAAAGATAATTAAGATACTAAAATACATGAAGTGGTCTTGGAAGACAATTACAAAAGGGATCAAAAGTCACAGTAAATCTTTTTGCTGAAAATTGTATTCTCAATAGGCCTCATGCTTGGCACACACTTTTCTGTCAAACCTCAGTTGTTAAGACTGTATTAGCATAATCAGGGCACAGCCTGTCAAACATTAGTAATATTTACAATCCTAATAAAATATAAATGGTTATAAAATATGAATGGTTGCCGTGTGTATTTAGCAGAGTTAGTTCTCATTCTCTCATTATTAATTCACTCATTCAACATTTATTGAACACCTACTTTAAATCGCTTCCCCATTTTGGAACTTACATTCTATAAAAGGCACATCTACAGTATAAACTAAGCTGTTTCTGAAATTTTAGCTGGTCATTTGGTGAGTGCTTCTTGCAAGGTGGAAGCACTTGTCTTACTTTGTGGTTCAATTACCCAGAATCAGAGATTGTCAGCTGAAGTTAAAACTACTGACAAGGTGCTAGCACCTCAATTTTGTCAACATAGAAGGAATCAAAGAAAATGTCACCTGCATTCTTTGCCTTTTTATGAGTAATTGAGGAATGAAGCAAACATATGCCATCAAAACAAATGGAAAACATTTTTAAAACAGATTTCAGAAAAAGACCTACAATAGAAAAAGCAGAAAACTCATGCATAGGCTAAAGGGACAAAACATATTAGAGAAATTAACAGGGAAACAGTAATATGTCTACTCATCTTACTCAGGAAATCATATAAGCAATGTTAGCACTACACAGGGAATGATTTACACAGTCTACTAGAAATCAGAAAGAAACAAAGTATCTTAGTCACTTTTCTATCAGTGAGACACAATACCTGACACTCACATTTTAAAGTAAGAGTAGGTTAAAAAATAAAAAAAAGGTAGGAATTACTTTTATGGCTCACAGTTTGAATGGGTTCAATCTATAATCAGCCAGCTCAAATCAGACCTCATGGAAGTAGCTCATACCATGGTGACCAGGAAACAGAGAGGAAGAACGAGACACAAGAATACATCCTCTAGGCACGCTCCCTTTCAAGTGACCTGTGGGGAGTGGCAGAAACTGGAGATTGATTACACATGGGGAGCAAGGCCAGCCTCAAGAACAAAGAGCACCTGAGGTAAGTCCCATGAGTAAGCTTCTCCAGCCTTAGGAACGCTGCGCACTCAAGACCAGCCACATGGATAAGCATTTACGCTTAAATTTCATATGATGTTCAACCTCCTGAGTGTGTATATAAACACACTGCACCTGTTGGGGCGCTCTCCTCTCTTTCTCCTCCTTCTTCTTCCTTTCTTACTTCTTTTTCCTCAGAAGAAAGGGTTCCATCTTGCCCCAGTTTTCTGTATTCTGAATCTTGTCCTTTTTTCTCCATCCTCGCATCATTCTCACTCTGGAAAATTCTAAAGCTGCACAGGACACAGCAGTGACCTACCTCCTACAAGCCCAACTTCCTAATCACAACTCAACTATTGCACCCCCATGATCTATTGATCTTCCATACACAGACAGTTCGGGGGAGATTTTAAATCTACATCAAAACATTCTTCCTCAGCCATCAGAAGAATCATGCATGCCTTGTTATGCAACATTCATGTAGTCCTTCTCTAAGAATCATCAAAATTTTAATAGTTCTAGCATTGCTAAAAAACCCAAGCCCAAAGTTTCCTCTGAAACACAAGGCACACTCTTAGCTGTGAGTTCCTATAAAAATTAAAAAGAAAGTTAAACATTTCTAGCATATAATGGCACAGGGTAAGAATTCCTATTCTGAAAGGGAGAAATACAAAAGAATGGGTAGAAAAAAATGAGACCCACAGCAGACCAAAACTCATCAGGGTGAATATTAAATCCTATAGCTCCATGTTCAGCACTCAGGGTAGGTGATGGCCAGATGTGATTTCCAAAGGGCTTAAGAGGCCCTGACCCTATATCATTGTTGATTGCAACCCTCATGGCCTGTCATTGGCGTGGTTACACTTGTTGACCAAGATTTCCTTCAACAGGTGTTCCTGACATTTCCAGCTTCCTGGGATCTCTATTGTATTTTTGGCTTCATTATCAGAACTTTACATGTTGCCCTCTCCAAGCCACTTTGGTCTCTCAGGCCTTCTGAAATCTAGGGGTAAGTTTCTAGACTCTGTAATTCTTACATTCTGCATGCCTGTAAACCCAGCACTACATGGGTGACAGTGAGGTCTGCAGTCGGTTTGAGCAATAGCCAAGACCCCTTATATCATGGCTGCAGCAGACACCAAGACCCTGGATGACTGAACACCTACGAAACAGATCATAGAGAACCGATTCCCTAGAAGCCCTCATCAAAGTGGGGATCCAGCGATTCTCTTCTCAAATGAAGTCTTCACAACTTTACACACATAAACCTGCAAAGGGTAGAGTCTTGTTGATTCCTGAAATGTTCTCAAGTTATCTTTCTTATTGTCCTGATGCAAAGTACTTGGCTTGTTTTTAAGGCTAATCTTTTCAGTAACCTTCCTTTGCTGGCACATCCTTTCTAGCAAAATGGAAAATTTTAAATAGGTTTTACTGTTAATTTTTACTGTAAATATGATTGAAATTATTCAAAAGTACCCATGCAATAGCCTGAATTGTGCTGACTTAAATTTCCTCTGTCACATTGATTATTCCATCACCCTTGAGCTCAGTCTGTGGTAAAGTCTCAGGACATGAGTATAATGTAGACAAATTTTTTTATCCAAGTGAACACACACAGCCTATATTCCCATTGTGAATGGATTTCTTGTTTCCAAACTGAAACCTCCTGATACTGGCCTTTAATGATTGCATTTTTATCAACATTCTGGCCTTACAAGAATCTTCTATTAAGCTTGACTGACAGCATTCTAAAGGTTTTTCCAGTCAGCATCTCCAAACCTTTCCAATCCTCCCCAAGAAAAGCTTCCAAAGATTTCTGAACCTACATGGTCAGGTATACTCACAACAATTTCCTCACTTCCCTGGTACCAGATTCTGTCTTAGTCACTTTCTCAAAGTTTAAAGAAAGAGACGCTTATTTTGATTCACAACTTAACGCCATTGTTGGCTGGCTCAAGGCAAAAATAAAATGGTAGAGAAAAAGATGTTAAACTTTTGTCAGTAAAAAGTCAGAGAAAGAAAGGAGAAGCAAGGGAAAATACAGCTTTCCGGGTTCTGCTACCAGTAACTCACCTCCCACCAGTTCCCTGCTCCTAACAGCAAGTCAGTTGTAGCACTCCAGTATCAAATCGCCTTTTACACACATGAGGATTTAGGGGACATTTCAGATCTAGTCCCTAATAGCCAATAATTGAAGACTTCTCCCAACCAAAATAGTGCCATTCCTTCACCTCTATGCTATTGATAAGAGCAGCATGATTGGTGTACCAAAGTGAACTGACTCCCAAATGACCATTCTAAGAACTTTGCTTACTTTATTCTAGTAGTAAATTGGACTCTGTTGCTCCATTTGTTTCCTAGAAGCATGTCTAGAGATTTGTACTTCAGAATGACAGGCATACTGGTTGAAAAAGCACAGACTCTAAAGCATTACTTCTCAAAACATTCCGTTAACATTTAAATACTTTTAAAGGAAATAATCATCTTTATTTCAAAACTCCTAGAGAAAAATCCCTTTTCTTTGAAAACAAAACCTATTTGAGTATGCTACATTAAATCTGCCAAATGTATTTTGCTTTGCCATGAAAAAAAATTCAGTGGGAGTTTGCATAAGTAAGAGCATGAAATTAAGAGCACTTGAGTCTAAGGCAATTAAGGGAGAGAAAAGGGAAAATCCTGGTCTAAGTGAATACTTCAAAAGAAAAAGGAGAGAAGAATGAATGTCCCTAAAATCACACAGGCCATTTATTTGTTTAGGTAGAAGAACTTCAAGTAGATTTCAGTGTTTTCTTATTGTTATAACCTACACTTAAGTTTTCCATTCAAAGCTTTCTAGTCTATACTTGATCTGCAGAACCAAATACATTTAAGGCTAAATGGTTAGGCTTAATATAAAATTAGTCATGGTGCAATTACTGAAACAACATGCTCATACTTACAAAGAAAATGAAATTCTTCAATACTCTTGCTGTGCTGAGGAAATATTTATTCCTTCTAGGGTATGGGGTTTTTTTCCAACTGCTTTGTGGTTTACTAAATGTTTATGGAGATTTTCATAAACAATACAAGGTTTCAAATGGTTTTATAAAACTCCATAACTTGCCAGAGAAGATATTTATAGCTCATTCTTTTTCACTTTCCTGCTTTCAAATTACATTTTCATCCTTACTGTGCCACTCTGAAGTCCTCTCCTATAGCAAGTGATGAATGAACCATTCATTTAGTAAATATTTATTGACTAGCTTGTGGTCAACACAGTGCCTGGCAAATAATACGCAAACTGCAAGCTACTGGATGCATCTTGAATATGTGTCTATGCTAAGAGTACCTCATAGTTCCCTGAGAAACAAAATATCTGAAATAAGATTCTATTTCTAGATAGGATCTAGAAAATAGAAAATACAATGAACATTGTAAAAGAAAATCATGGAAATTCAGAAGAGGAAGACTATCCCATGTTGTGGGTTTCCGAGTGGTACTTCTGATAAGGGAGACCTTTGAGCTTGAGCTAGAAAAATGTTTATATTTAGATGTGTGAAGTCATAGGCCAAAGTCATCAGGGACTGAATTGATATGGGAAAGTGTAAGTTCAGGGTTGTGACATATGTATAGGCACCTCAGCTGCCAGCTATAGATAAAGAAAAATAACGTACATTACCAAGATGGCAAGAAAGAATAATAAAAGGGGAAAGAGAGAAAATTATCAATGCAATACTGAATTTAGTTCATTTCGCTCCTCCAAGCAGACTAGTACCTATAGGATCTAAGAACTGGTCATGTATAGACAAATAAAACAAGTTATTTTATCCTAGTCTTTCTCACAATTTACTTCAGGAAAGCAACATGGGATTCAATGTTTGTGATATAAGTGCTATGATAAAAGCAGGCACAGAAAAGGGGCACTTAATTTGGTTGGGTGGGATGTCAAGAAAAACATTTCAAGAGGTTAAAGAAAATGCAAACTAGTAGGATAAAAAATATCAGTCAAAAAAGTCAATGTGCATCAAAGAAGCCTTACAAATGCAAACAAGGGAGTGTGTGCAGGCAGTGAAGTCAGATTTCTTACAATTGGTCAACACACACACCTAACATGAATTGTTAACTGTAAATCCATTTAAAATTTGGTTTATTAAGCCAAGTCTCCATGTGTATGGTGGCCACTATCAGGACTCCACAGGTAACCAGTGCAGGGGTGGGGAGAAGCACCAGCCAGCCCACTCCTACAAGCCTGCTGGCTGCCATTGCCTTCAGAAACCTGTAGCCAGCGTGGGCCAGAAGAATCAGCTAGTCGTGACTTGGAGAAGCTGCGAGTGTCTGAAGAAGCCCACCCCATGCCCAATCACTTCCCTGGGAACCTTAGAGAAACCCAGGTGCCTGACCCATCCCCTCACACCATGCACAGATAGCCAGGGTAGGATCCCACAACCCACTCATCTGGATGAATCCAGAAAAATGTTAAGCAAAAGGCAATCTCTGGTCTCCAGTCCAAGCCGAACAAGTTCAGGAGACATGGACATGAAATAAAATGGAAGTCACACACTTGAAATTTCTAGGATGATGACAACTGAAGTAGAGAACTACTTAATGAGGCTATAGAGGAAATCAGATCATAAATTATATCTCAGAAGAAGAAATGACAAACATAATAAAGAAGATTGCTGAGTGTATCTAAAGAACATACATAGATTTTTAAAAAACAGCATAGCAGAATGAGAAAAATCCCAGAAACTGAGCACAAAAAAGAATATTAAAGACTATTAGAGAAAAGAAACACATCACCTACAAAGGAAAACCCATCAGAATCATGACAGACTTCTCAGCCCAAACCATCAACTCAAGAAACGTTTGGAGTGAAATGTTTCAAATACTGAAATAAAACAACTCCTAACCCAGATTGATGTACCCTGAAAAACTGTCTTTCAAAATTAACAGAACGATAGCATACTTCCATGACAAAGAACAGCTGAAATAATTCGTGACCACCAAATTAACTCTATGAGGAATAATGGAGGATATTCTAGACAAATAAAAATGACCACAGTTTCAAGAATAGCAGCAAAGTGGGATCATTGAGTAGGGCAAACAACTGAATAGAGGGAAAAGTAGGGAGCCAATGGCAGGAAAAGAAGCATGGAAAAGACAAAACCATGCATATTGGCTATAGCCATTAACATAGATGTCCTCAATTCACCAATAAAAAGAAACACAGGCAGAGTGAATCAAGAAACAAGATCCATCGATGTGCAGTATTACACACATTAACTTGACAGGAACAGTTAACACATTAACTTGAAAGGAAATTCATAGACTGAAAGTCAAAGGAGAGAAAACAATGCTCCATGTCACAGGGAAACAGAAAAAAGCAGAGGTAGCTTGTCCATCAACCACAGAATGGATAAGAAAGATGTGGCATTTTTATACAATGGAAAGCTACTCAGCTATAAAGAAGGATAATCACAAGGCTCTTGCAGGTAAATAGATGCAACTTGTGATCACATTCTTGGGTGAAATGGTTTGAACCCACATAGGTGAATATCATGTTTCCCTAATATAAAAACCTGAAGAAGTAAATGGAATCCAAAATGCACAATAGATACTGTAAAATTGAAAGGGGAAGAAAGACCTAACAAGGGAAGATGGTAGTCATTGTTAATTCCCTACTATCTTGTTTTAAAGTCGTGTCTCACTTTCATTGCTTTGTTTTGATTGGTTTCATTCTGTATTTTTGGTTTGATTTTATTATACTTGATGGAATGGGCAGCTATTTTGAAGATAACAAGATATAATAAGATAGTCATTGTTGATTTTTTATTATTTTGCCTTTATGTCCTGTATCACTTTCACTGTATTGTTTTGACTGGCTTTATTCCGTTTTATTTTGTTTGGTTTTATGGTCTTAAAAATTTGGTTTATTAGCACTCCCTTTATACATAGGGCATGAAGTATTTATTTACTGAACCAGATTTTGTCGATGTAGTGTTATCAGCTTTCTTCCTTCCTTCTGGACTTTTCTAATGTAGCTTTCTCTGCCTGGGATGTCAGCCTCCTTTATCTTCTCCCACAAAATTTCTCTCCCCCCATCAACAGTCACCACTGTAATGTAACCTTTACTGATATTGTAAACAAATTCTTTTTATTTCTTTTAAGCACCCAATATTTCTTTAAACTCCACTGAGACACATTTTTCCTGATAGAAATGGGTTTACAAAGAAAATTTTATGACACATACTGTATTTTTTTTTACTTTTTTATCCAGTGCAAGACTAGAATAATGCTTTTTACAACCACCATTTGTTGAAATATATTAACCAACTTGTTCTGAGTATATATATATATATATATATATATATATATATATAGTAGTGGGTCAATATTGTCTTTTATTTCTCTATATATGTATTTGTACAATTCTTGAAAAACAAAATGGTAAACTACAAATGTCTTTAATATTCCTTTAAGAAAATATTTATTTGCTTATTTCCTATAGAGAAACATTTTTTTTCAAACTGTTTTGAGGCTTTATAGATATTTTGGAGATTTGCATAAATAAATCATGTTTTCTATATTTTACCAAGAGCAAATCAGTGGGGACATGGAGTAGTTTGTTAAAGATGCATGTGTAATCCCTAAGGAAGCTGTGAAAAATGCAAGGAAATGTAGCTAAAATGACAATGGAGCACTAAAATGACAAAAACCTTTGTTTACTCCAAAAGAAGCCTTACAAGAAGACAGTAAAATAAGAAAAAATGAGATAAATAGGAAACACATATCAAAATACATTTAAATAGTATATCTAAGATATATATATAGTTTTAATTTTATTTAAAGAAATAAAAACAGTAAAAGGGTACAAGTAATACAGGATTTCAAAAAAATAAACAGTGAGAAATCACTAGCTAATAGATTACATATTATCATCTTAGAAATAGATGTTCAAGTTACAAAATTAAAGCATATAAAGTGGACATTCAGTGAGACTGCAAACAGTTCTGTTCAATGATCCAATAAAACCTTAGTAATATGGTCACCTATCTTACACACCTAAACACACTTGCAGTTGTATCCTTTAGAGCACTTTCTTTTCCTCTCTTTTTTACAATAACAATTACACATTTTGGGTTTTATATACTCCCACAGTTCTTATTACTTTTTTTTAAACAAGATATATTGCCAACACAAACGATATTCAAATTTAGAATTACCAATAGAATGAAAGTAGAAGAACCCGAATTGTAAGCATACGAGTGCAAGTGATTATATTAATACAAATAATGGACTTTAAGAAGAAATTCTCTAAATACAAAAAAAGATGATAATAGCCTACATAGCAGTAAGTAATAACAACTCAAGCATACATGTCTAACATGTATAAAATGAAAATCAAAAAATAAATTATCCATTACAAGTTGTGGTTTCATTGATGAGACGAGACGAGATCAGGCACATTCAGAGTAGGATGGCCGTAGACTACAAGTTGTGGTTTTAAAAGCTCTCAATAAATAGTTTTTTAAACATCAAAAAGAAGTAGGATAAAATGCATATCATACTTATGATAATTAACAACTATTATTAATAATAAACTACAACTATTTTATTGCAATTACATAAAATTTGCTAACAAAATAGATATTAGATGTCCTTTCTCTACACATATCAAGAAAAGAGATAAATATAGATGGGCCTGGATATATTAATTTGACTTTGATAATCATTTCACAATGTGTTCATATATAAAATCACATTGCATATGTGGCATATATAAAATTTTTGTTAATTATACCTCAGTAAAGTTAGGGAATAAAAAATATAAATGCCAGGTACAATGGTGCCTACCTACAGTTCCAGCTACTAGAAAGGCTAAGGAGGAATATCACTTGAATCCAGATATTCGTGGCCAATCTGGGCAATATAGCCAGACCACATCTTTTAAAAAAAAATTTGCAATGATACAGAAGATTTTAATAGTACTATTAATTAATTTGACTTAAATGATATGTATAGATTACTACCAGCTACATGGGTAGAAGATACAAATTATTAACATCAGAAATGAAAGAGGAGTAATGATAGCAGACTACAAAGATCAAAATTACAATAGAAAATTATGAACAAATTATACCCAAAAAGCCTACTTCTTTAAATGAAAAAAATTACTAAACTATTTCAAGAAGAAATTTTAGAATATACTTATATCAAGCCAGAAAAGTGGTGATTAAGAACCATTCTCAGCAAGAAAAACCTGAATGGAGAAGACTTTACAGGTGATTTTTAAAAAATTAATAAATGAATGATACAAACTACCTGCAAACTTTTCAAGAAAGGAATTGAGAGTGGAGTAACATGACTCGTTTTATAAACTAGGAATGATATAGAGGAAAGAAGCTTCCAGCCTACTAGATATCTGGTATGAGATCATGTTCCCTAAACTCAAAGAATAAATTTTGGGAACAACAGAGGTTAACAGCAGAATGCATTTATTGAGAGAAAGAAAGTATCTTAAAAAGACAGAGAGAGAGAGAAAAAAAGAGAGAGAGAGATGGAAGCGGTCCCAAGTGGGTTGCCAAGGACCCCATTTTTTCTTAGAAATTTAAAGAGCAAAAATGCAAGGTGAATTGGGTCCAAAGCTGGAAAAAATGAGAACTGCCAAGATGGGCATGAGGTGGGACAGAACTACGGTCAACCAGTAGGATTAATTATTCTGGAAAAACTGATTAAATCAGCTACAAATGGGGAGGCGACTCACATAGCAAGTGGGCATGAATATAAAGCAGGAGCTTTTTGCCAGTCGGGGGTTGGGTTAGAGCTTCTTCCTATCTTGGTCAGATAGGGACCTATTTAGACTATCAATCTCTGAAGTCTATCCTTAGGAAGTGTGTGGTGCATTTGTTTTATCTTTTATCTTGAGGTCTGGCTCACAGTGAAGCTGTCTCTCCCACAGTTACCAGGTATCTCATCTTCTGCACTAGCTCCTTTGAGGGCCCAGCCCTATTAGTCTGCCTGTAATATTTGTATCTAACTCAGTTGCCTGTAATAGTAATAGCCTAATACTAAACCAAATCACCAAAGGAAAGCAAAGCTAAAGTCCATCCCTGCCACATTTTAAAATATAAAAAAGATATTTTAAAATATTAATATCATGAAGTTATAAGCAAGCAGGCGAGTGCCACCTATTCCAGAGGCCCGGGGTCCTGGGGTAAGTGCCCCACGCCCTTTCCCCTGAGTCCAGCTTGTTTGGTGGGACTCGCACCTTCCAGGTGCACTGGAACAGCTAGGCAGATCTGGGTGCCTGCATCTGCCTCCCCATTCCAGCTGTGCTTGGAGAACTGTGGAGTTCTAAGAAAGCAGGTGAATGCCACCGGTTCCAGAGGCATGGCACAATGGGGGAACTGCGTGCCAGAGTCCCAGGAGCTGAGGGCATAGAAGAGGATTTCCAACAGACACTGAGGAAGCCTTAGAATAACACTTGAAACACTTGAAACACAGAAATATAGGAAAATGACAAAACAAAAGACCAAATTACAACCTCAAACCTCCAGCCCATCTCAAGAAACATTAGGAGCAATGTATATAGAAGAAAATATATGCCATACACCACAAATATCGGACATAATAGCAACTGAAATAAGCAAATCTTAGAAGCTTTAAAGGAATTCAAACTAGAAATAATCTCCCAGGTAAAAAAAAGAAATGAAAGAGATGCTGAATATATCTAAAGAAAACACAGTTAAAAAATTGGAGGAACTAAACAAAAAGATAGAATCTCTGGATGAACAATATAGGAAACAAATAGAGTACATAAAGCAGATGCACAGAGATATACAGGAAATAAAAAATTCCACTGAAAGCTGTAAAAACCGCCTAAATGAAAGTAGAGATAGAATTTCAGACCTTGAAGACAGGATTGCAGCTAGTGAACAGGAAAGGAAAGATCTTTTAAAAATAACAAAGAATAAGGAAATAACAATTCAAGAACTGTAAGATGACGCAAAGAAAAACAACATAAGATTGATAAGGATTAATGAAAAAGAAGGGGATCACCTAAAGGATATCAAGAGGATACTTAGAGAAGAAATAGCTAAAAATTTTCCAAACCTGAGATCGGAAACTGACATCAGGATCAGTGAAGCATATAGAACTCCAAATAGTCATAATCAAAATAAAACTATACCCAGACATATAATAATCACCATTCCAGAAATCCAACACAAAAAAAGATTATTAAAAGCTGTGAGAGAGCAAAGACAAATCACTTATAAAGGCAAACCTATCTGAATCACATCAGACTTCTCAGCACAAAAAATAAAGTCAAGAAGAGCATGGAGTGAAGTATTCCAGATCCTAAAGGAAAATGATTTCCAACCTAGACTGAAGCACCCTGCAAAACTGTCCTTCAAAATCAATGATGAAATAAGATACCTCCATCACAAAGAACAGCTGAAGAACTTCATGATCACCAAGCCAACCCTTCAAAAAATATTGAAAGACAGTTTAGCTACACCTAGGAAAAAACCTCTAAGCAAAGGAGATAATTAAACAGAACAGAAAGATAAAGATGCAACAGCAGAAAGATAGCATGTCAACAATCAACCAACATATAACAGTTACAACCATTAAGGTAAATGGTCTCAATTCACCAATTAAAAGAAACAGACTAGCAGAATGGATCAAGAAACAAATCCAACCATATGCTGTCTACAAGAAACCCAAAAGGATACTCACAGACTGACAGTCAAAGGATGGAAAACAATACTTCATGCAACAGGAACCCAAAAAAAAAAGCAGGAGTAGCCATTCTGTTTGCAGACAAAGTGAGCTTTAAACCAACAATGATCAGAAGAGACAAACAAGGTCATTACATACTCATCAAGGGAAAACTTCAAGAGGAAGAGATAACTATCTTAAATATATATGCATCAAATTCACGAGCACCCAGTTATATAAAACAAGTATTAACAGAAATGAAGAATCAAATTATCAGTAACACAATTGTAACAGGAGACCTTAACACATCATGGACATCAAGGGACAGATCAACCAGACAGAAAATCAGCAAAGAAATAACAGAACTGAATTACACATGTGAAAAAATGGACTTGATAGACATATAAAGAGGGTTCCACACAACAACATCAACATATACATTCTTCTCAGCAGTACATGGGTCATTCTCTAAAATAGAGCATATATTAGCTCACAGAATATATTTAAATAAAGACAAAAGAGTTGAAATTATCCCTTGCATGTTATCGGATCATAGTGCTTTCAAATTAGAAACTAATGATAACAGATACTGCAAAAACCCCACAAACACATGGAAACTGAATAACATGCTCTTGAGTAATCAGCGGGTCACAAGGGAAATTAAAGAAAAAATCAAACAATACCTACAAGAAAATGAAAATACAAATAAAAGTTACCGGAATCTGTGGGATGCAATGAAAGCCGTCTTCAGAGGAAAATTTATTGCACTGAGTTCCCACATCAGGAAACAACTAAATAACCTGATGCTACACCTCAAACAGCTAGAAAAAGAAGAATAATTCAAGCCCAAAGCCAAAAGAAGAGAGGAAATTATAAAAATCAGAGCAGAAATCAATGCAATAGAGACTAAGAAAACAATCCAAAGAATCAATGAATCAAAGAGTTGGTTCTTTGAAAGAATAAATAAAATTGATAAGCCCCTAGCCAATCTTATTTTTAAAAGGGAAGAAAAAGCTCAAATTCATGCAATAAGAAATGAAAAACGTGAAATCACTACAGACTCTATAGAAATACAAAAGATCAACAACAATTATTTTGAAAACCTCTACTCTCAAAGGTTTGATAACACAGAAGAAATAGGCAGATTCCTAGAAACATATGTAGGACCAAAGCTAGGTCAATAAGATGCAAAACTGCTCAATAACCCAATCTTTATAATGAAATTGAAAATGTAATTAAGTCCTTATCTACAAAGAAGAGCCCAGGCCCAGACAAATTCACTGCAGAATTCTATAAGAAATACAAAGAAGACCTAATGCCGACACTCCTCAAATCTTCAATGAAATTGAAAGGGAAGCAATCCTTCCTAAGTCATTCCTGGAAGCAAATATTAGTCTAGTACCTAAACCTGAGACAGACCCAACTAAAAAAGAGAGCTATAGACCAGTCTCCCTAATGAACACAAATGCAAAAATCTTCAATAAAATATTGGCAAATAGGATGCAGCAAATCAAGAAGATTATACACTATGACCAAGTGGGATTCATCCCAGGCTTGCAGGGATGTTTCAACATACGTAAATCAATAAATGTAACCACCATATCAATAAAGCCGAAAGTAAGAATCACATGATCATTTCTATAGATGTAGAAAAAGCTTTTGATAATGTCCAACATTCATTCATGATAAAAACTTTACAGAAAACTGGAATAGATGGTCTTTACCTCAATATAATAAAGACCATCTACAACAAACCAACAGCCAGTATCATACTAAACGGCCAAAAATTGAAGGCGTTTACTTTAATATCAGGCACAAGACAGGGATGTCCTTTATCACCACTCCTATTTAACATAGTACTGGAAATACTAGCCAGAGCAATTAGACAAGAGAGAAAAATAAAAGGGGTAAAGATAGGAAAAGAAGAAGTTAAATTATCATTGTTTGCAGATGACATAATACTCTACATAGAAGACCCCCTAAACTCCATTGAAAGACTCTTAGATATAATAAATAAATTCAGTAATGTAGCTGGATACAAAATCAATACTCAAAAATCAATAGCATTCCTATACACTAACAACAAAATCACAGAGAGAGAAATAAGAGAAGCCACACCTTTCACACCAGCAACCCAAAAAATGAAGTATTTAGGAATTACTCTTACCAAAGAAGTGAAAGACCTCTACAGGGAAAATTATAATACACTGAAAAAATAAATTGAAAATGACCTCAGAAAATGGAAAGACATCCCTTGCTACTCTACAAGCTTTAGTTTTGTGACTTGAACAATTATTTTTAAGATGGCAATATGTAATCCATTAACTAGTGATTTCCTACTGTTCATTTTTTTCTTCTGTAAATCTGTATAACTTGTACCCTTTCACTTTTTTTTTCTTTTCTCCTTAAATAAAAAAAAAGAATAAATATTGTGAAAATGGCCCTTCTCCCAACACTCTTATACAGATTCAATGCAATCCCAATAAATATACCATCAACATACCTCATAGATCTAGAGAAAATACTCCTAAAATTGAGTGAGAAGAGATCTAGAATAGCAAAGACAGTTTTAAGCCACAAAGACAAGGCAGGAGGTATCACAATCCCGGACTTAAAGTTATACTACAAAGCAACCGTAGTAAAACCAACATGGTTCTGGAATCAAAACAGAGCCAAAGATCAATGGAATATATTAGAAGACACAACCACAACTACAAACACACTCAACCACCTTATCTTTGATAAACGAGCCAAGCAGGTTCACTGGAAGAACGACAGTTGGAAAAACTGGCTCTCCATATGCCAAAAACTAAAACTAGACCCATGCCTGTCACCATGTACTAAATTAAAATCTAAATGGATCAAAGATCTGAATATTAAAACAGAAACACTAAATCTATTGAAGACAAATTGGGCAAAAACCTTGAAGACATAGAGTAGGTAGAGAATTCATGAACAGGACTTAAACCGCACAAGGAATACTTCCCAGAATTAATAACTGGGACCACCTCTCATTAAAAACTTCCTTCATGTCAAAAGAAATCTCCAGAATAGTGAGAAGAAAACCCACAAACTGGGAAAAAAATCTTAGTGAATTCTCCCTCAGACAAAGGACTTCTGTCTAAAACATATAAAGAATTTTTAAAAATCAGACCCCCAAAATTCAAGGATCCAATCCAGAAATGGGCATCTGAGATACATACACACTTCTCAGATGAAGAAATACAAATGGCAAATAAATACATGAAAAAATGTTCATCATCGTTAGTCATTAGAGAAATGCAAATTAAAACCACACTCAGATTCCGTCTCACTCCTGAAAGAATGGCCGGGATCAAGAAAACTACCAACAACAAATGCTGGAGAGGCTGTGGGGAAAAAGGAACTCTCCTGCACTGTTGTTGGGAGTGTAGACTGGTGCAACCATTATGGAGGTCAATCTGGAGATTTCTCAAAAAGCTGGAACTGGAAGTTCCATCTGTTCCAGCTATTCTACATCTAGGCAGATTCCTAGAAGAACTGAAATCATCATACCACAGTGATATATGTGCACCTATGTTTATAGAAGCACAATTTGTAATTGACAGATCTTGTCCATCCCAAGTGTCCATCAACTGAGGAATGGATAAAAGAGTTGTATTTTTATACAATGGAGTACTACTCAGCTATAAAGAAGGATCACATTGAGATATTTATAAATAAATGGGCTCAGCTTGAGACCATACTCATAACTGAAATAAATCAAACTCACATAATGAATACCGAATAGTTTCCCTATTGTGAGAAATGATTCAAATATATAAAAGTATGTGGTAATCATGATTCCCCATTATGTGGCTTTGAAGCCTTATAAAGTTTTCACTCATTAATTGGAATGGCTTTATTCTGGGCTATTTGATATTATTGCCTGTGATGATATGAACAGCTATTTTGAAGAAAACAAGATGATAGCTTGTGCTATCATAATAGCTAGTGCTGATTTAATGTCATCTTGTTTTGAAGTCCCAGCAAACTGTTGTTCTTCTGCCTCCATTGGTTTATCATGTTGTATCTTACTGGATTTTATTATATGTGGCAAAGAGATAATATAGAACCATTGTTCATTTTCCATAGGCTGGTTCTAAACATCCTGTAATACTTTCATCCTCTCGAATGGTTTCACACTGTCTTGATATGCTTGATGCTACAGAATACAAAGTTATATTCAAATATTTCAAGGAAAGAGACACTATGGTAACCATTATTAAGTCAGGTTATCTTGTGGTGAAGCACTAGGTTGTTGAAATTGTTCTGTTCTGACCTGTATTGTTATGTTGTTATGTCCTCTTTTATCTCAATCTCCCCCTTTTTCATAAAAAAAAATTGTTTTTTTAATTTTTTTTATTTTTTTTAATTAAGGGAAAAATCAAAAAAATAGCAGGATATATTTTATAACTTTTTTGATTCCCTATTAACATGATTTGAAGCCCTGTATTACTCCCACTATCTCGTTTTGACTGATTTTACTCTGTTCCATTCTGTTTGATAGTATTAAGTTTGAGGGTATAGGCAAATAGTTTGAAGGCAATAAGATTCACCATGATGCCCATTCTGGTTTGACTATTATCTTCTTTTGAAGTCCTGTAATGTTTCCAATGTTTAGGTTTTATTGGTCTTGTTCTGTACTGATTTGTTCAATTTTATTATACCTAATGATATAGGCAATTCTTTTCAAGGAAGCAAGAGGCATTATGGTAACCATTGTTGATAACCTTGTATTCTGTTTTTACATCACGTGCTATGTCTATACTTTGTTTTGACTGACTGCTTTGTTTTGTCATATTTGGTTTTATTCTCTTCCAGAAAAATGTAATAAGAACTATGGGAGTAATAAAACCCAAAATGTATAAATTTTGTTGTAAAAAAAAAAAAGAGGGAAAAAAGTGCTCTAAAGGATACAACTGCAAGTGTGTTTAGGTGTGTAAGATAGATGACCATATTACTAAGTTTTTGTTGCATCATTGAACACAACTGTTTGCAGTCTCACTGTTTGAATGTCCACTCTTTATGCTTTGATCCTGTAACTTGAACAAATATTTCTAAGATGACAATATGTAATCTATTAACTAGTGATTTATTACCTTTTTTTTTTTAAATTGTGTATTACTTCTACCCTTATACTGTTTTGGGTTTTTTCTTTAAATAAATAAAAAATCAATGTTTTAAAAATAATTTAACATATTAATAACAAATTGATTTAAAAATTTTAATAACATTTAAAAAATTAATAACAAATTTAATGCATATATGTATATAAGTTTCATACACCTTGACCAACAAGGTATTCACTGATGATAATACAAGGTAGACTTAACATCTGGAAATCAACTAGTGAAATATACTATATTAAGAGAATAAAAATAAAAACTAAAATGATCATTTCAACAGACATAGAGAAACAGATCCATTGTAATACTAACACCATTATAGACTAAGTTAGGTATAAATATCATAGGCAGTCAGACAAGGGTGGGTCCATGAGTGAGTCAGTGCAGAGGATGAAAATGCTTTACAACTGTGGTTGGAGGTGCATTTGTTAAAGGCCAGGCTTCGGGGTACAGATGCCTCCCCAAGGATAAACAAGGTACTATAATTGATATCACTTCATTCAATATTGTCTAGCTAGACATTAATCACAAAAGTGGGTGACCAGGACCTCCTGACACATCTATTCCAAAAAACATCCTGTTCTTTCCATATAGTTTTGTCCTATGTTGTACCCCTGTCATGGTTTATGTCGGTGGCCCCCAGGCCTCGTTCATTTGCATTGTGCATTTGTGATTGGTTCATTGTCTAGAACTTTGATTGGGGTGTGAGTGCTACACTGGCCTAGGGGTGGGGCCAGGATGTGATGTAATGGCAGGAAGAAGGTGTGTCTCGGCCTCTCTTTCCTGTTTCCTCCTTGCTGTTTGCAGCTGCCATGAACTGCGGGCCCACCGTGCCACCCTGCCTTGGAGCCAACTGAGTATGGACTGAAACCTCCAAAAACTGTAAGAAATAAACCTTTCCTTTCCCAACTTGGCACAACAGGTATTTTGTCTCAGCGCTGAGTAAAAAGTAACTAAGACAACCCCCTTGTGATTTTTGTGCCCACATCGAGATTTTGCCTTATAAAACTTTCTCTGGAAAGTGAATTCATAACAACCCACTTTTGGATCCCCTCCTGTCTCTCAGGAACTATCTTTCTCAATCAAATTTTCCTACTTTTTATCTTCATTGTTCCTTAGAATTCTATTCTTTGACTTTGGAGAACATGAAGTCAGAGTATCTGACATCTAGCAGCTTGGGAGTTTTTGCCATTAATATTCAGAGACCCTACATCAACATAATGAAATTTCTAGAACACATATAGCTTTTGTTACCTGGAGATATTTAAATATTTTTATATAAAATGTAAAAAGTGTGAACATTAAAAGAAAATTTATTAAGTGTACTTCATCAAAACTTTTGCTCAGGTTAGGGTTGTAGCTCAGTAGTAGAACATTTTCCTGATATGCCTGAGACCTTGGGTTCAATTTCTAGAACCACAAAAACATTGAATCACCTGATTTCATTACAGTATCTTTGTAGTGTAATTTTAGGTCTGAGGTTGTAATACTCCCTGACTTGCCTTTGTTGCTCAGAATTGCTTTTGCTACTCTAGGTCTCTTCTGGTTCCAAATGAATTTTAGGAATATTTTCTCTAGTTCAGAGGTATTTTGATTGGGATTGCATTAAATCTGTATGACTGTTTTGACAATAGGGCCATTTTCACTATGTTAGTTCTTCTTATCCATGAGCAATATCTTGCCATTTTCCGATAGCTTCTTCAATCTCATTTTTCTGAGTACTGTAGTTTTCTGACTTTATTCTTAAAACATGTGTTTTAGGGCTGGGGATTTAGCTCAGTGTCATAAGCACCTTCCTGGCAAGCACGAGGTTGTGAGTTCAATCCCTGGTACCAAACAAAACAAAACATGTGTTTTGTAGTCTGTAACTCATAGTTAAATAAAGTTATTTTTAAAATATGTATAGTGCTTTTCAAATTCTCAATTGTAAGCCATATATACTAAAAGATAAATAACTTTTGTATGTTATTGTATTGATTTATTGTTTGTTTGTTTGGTATGGGGGATGTAACTCATGACTTTGCACTCGCCAAGCAGGCACTTGTGGCGGTGAGCTAAACCCTCAGGCCTGTTAGCATACTTTTAGCAAACAGACGATGACTTTACATTTTGATGAGAAAGAATGACAGTCAATACACTTTATAACACGTAAAAAAATCCACATATTCAAAACCAAAGTAAAAATATTTTATTGAAGTCATATTTGTTCATTTTGTTGAAATCCACACTCTGAAGACGCAACAAAAACTAGAGCATGCTTTAAGAGAAGGTCAGCCGAGAGGCCACCATCACTGCAAGCCTCATGCATGGGAAATGAAGAACAAAATAACAGGAGGGGGCTGGGAGCTGCTAAAATCGAGACATTATTGGTATTCCAGGAAAAAAAATCGAGAAGACATAGAGAAAACCAGAAAATTGATCACTGGAATTTAAATCACCCTGAAATTGACTTCTATTTTGGTTCTCCAAGTGAGATTGGAGGAACACACGTCTGAGGGAGTGAATGAATGGGCAGAAGGAACAGTGCCACACTGATAAAACCCACACATGGGAAACGGCTTCAAGACATTAGAAATGAAGATATGCAAGGGAAAGCAGTTCTGGTTCTCTAAACCACAAGGTCAGACATTATGCAGGAATATTCTAATATTAGTCTCCAGGTAAAATTCTATTTTCAACTCTTGTTAGCAAAAGCTCCACAGTACATCTACTTTCTGTTATTCTGAATCATTAGTCTGAATACTTTATGCCCAGTTAACAAGTCCTGGGAGAAAGAAGCCAAAGACTTTTATTGTAATCATGAAGTTAATGTGAATTAAAAAGTAGAAAACAATCTTCAGAAGGAGTTACCAACTTCCAAAGAGCTTTTAAGTATCACTTTATCCTTTTTTAGTCAAAACGTTTTGTGATTTTTTATGTATTTTGGGAGACTAAATATGTTTCCTCAGAGCTATTTGGAGTTAGAAGTCAATTGGGGATTTTTTCTTGTGCATTGGTATATGTTTGTAATACATGATATTAATTTTAGGGAGTTGGTGTATTTGATCTAGTTGACAATATATTTCAGCAATCAGTTAAATAGCTAAATCTAGAAAAAATAAAAACTTTGGAAAGCCTTTCCAAATTTGCATTAAGTGAAATTGTTTGGCAGCTAGATACAAAATAGAAAGTTTGTAGTTCTTTGTGTGTGACCCTATACTTCTATATGGTAAAAAGAGACCAAATAAGAAATACATTCCCCAAAGCATGGTAACAGAATTTTCCCCTACAAAGGATACAATAGCATGTTAGTTGTCTTGCGGAGGAATGAATGTGAACACAGTTGTTTATGTGTTCATCCATTCTTCTCCTCCATCCTTAGCCAATGATGTTAAACATCCATTCAACAAATAATGCATTCTATTTATTTTATTTTGTACATTACATATTGTTTCTACAATCCTTGGGTAGAATTCATACATGTACATAACACATTTTAATTCCTTCTTGCATCCTCTTTACCTCTCTCCCCTCTCTCTTTCCCCTTCCATCCATCTCTTGATCCCCTTCCTGTTTGAGAAAGATCTATCTCCTTACTTCCTATGATCTATCTTTTCTTTTGCTCTTAATTTATAATTTGGATTTCTCATGTAAGAATAACCATATGATAGTTACTCTTGTGTGTCTTATTTATTTCACTTAACATTGTGCTCTTAAAGTGCATCCATTTCCCAACAAATGATTCAAATTTTTCCTTCTTTATGACAGAGTAGTATTCCATTGTGTATGGTAACACATCCATTCATCTGTTGATGAGCATATTGGGCTGCTTCCAAGCTTCAGCCATTATGAATTGTGCTGCTGTTCAGATGAGTATGTGTGTAATACTGTTACACGATATCTTTAGGTCTTTAGAGAAGCTACATAGAAGAAGCATATCTGGAAAAAATGAAATTTCTAGCTTCTCCATACTGATTTCCATAGTACTTGTGCTAGTCAACATTCCCACCAACATAGTAGAAAGTTTCTTTTTCCCCATGCAACCTTGCAAGCATTTATTGTTATTTGATTTCAAGATGATGATTATTCTTTCTGGGGTGAGATGGAATCTCAGTATCATTTCAATTTGTTTTTCTATAATGACCAGAGATGTTGAGCATAGGTTAGGCATGCACTTTCCAAAAAGAACCCAGTTGCACAGGAAATAGTACGAAGAATCAACAAATGAGATCATATCAAATTGAAAACGTCTGCACAACAATAAAACCAAGAGTGAAAAGAAAGCCTATACAGTGGTAAAACATTTTGCCAGCCATTCTTCAGTCAGAGCACAAACTTTTAGAATATATAGGGCCAGGGTTGGAATGAATAGACACTTCACAGAAAAATAAGTACAAATAGTCAATACAATAATCAGTAGTCATATCTACGTTTTGCATAGATATTAGACACCAAGATGCAAGTGAATCAATGTCAAAACATTCACCATGCCTTAAAAAGACTCAGAAGTAGTCGTGTCACTGGGAAGCTGGGTCCAGATGCCTCTAGGTACTGTCCTCCATTCCTTAGTCCTTTGCGTTTCAATGAAAGAACTCAGACAAGACATGTAGACAGCTAAGCAGAAGGATAGGCAGAGTTCACTGCAAAGCAAAGATGGAGAGAAAAGACAGCTACAAGTGAAAAGGTAGACAGCGCCTCAGGACGAGGCATCTGCTCCGAGTGGGAGTTTGAGAATCCTTCATGCGTGGGAAACTCACTCCCGGGTTTTAGGGAACCATGGCAATTATCACCGTTTCATTTATATAGTGCTGTTGACAATTTTTTTAGAGATTAGTTTGGAATGATGACATCTCACTGTTGCAAAATATCCTCCCATGCTTTTCAGGTGTTAAGTGTTCCATTAGGATCGTTAATCATGTAAGAAACTTAAGAAAGAAAAAGTTCCAATTTTAATCAGGTCTCAGCCCAGGAAGAGTCTTTCAAATTAGTATTGCCCTTTAAACACTGCGCTGTAGGCCATGGCTACCAAGATTGCTGTATACCATGCTCTGGAAATAGATGGTCCTGTGTCCCTTGGGGTCTGAGAATTAATAATTATAAATGTATTATACAATGTGGCCTTTGTTGCTTCACTTAACTGTAAATGGTAAGGCAGGCTGTTTTGGACTTTCTTTGTCCTTCGGGCCCACTAACGTGTACCTGGCTAACAAACAGAGTTTGTTCTAACTACAAATCACCTGAAAAGTTGTTTTCTTGAGAACTATTTCCAGTGTAAAAAACATATGTTAAGTGTTAAAACAGATGTATAGATTTAGTTTATATAGATTTAGTTTAGAATGGTCCAAGGGTGACAATACACATTTTATTTACAGTTATAAAATACTTCATTTTTCTTAGTATATTTAATGGGAAGAGTGAGTGTCCCTGCTATGTGAGAGGGAAGGGCCGTGTCTTATTTGGCAGGTAAGTAAGACTTTAGAATTGAACAAGGATTTGGCAAAACAAGGTCATTAGTGACTACGACAAAAGAAGTTGCAGTGGCGTAATGGGGACAAGCGTCTGGTCAGAATGGAATAAAGGAAGTGAGGGGAGTCAGGCACTGCATTTGGACAGCTCCTTCAGGGAGGGTTTTCTATGAAGGAGGACAGAAACATGAGTCAATAATTGAAGAGGAAGAGCAGAAAGAAGTTTTTGATGTTAGGAAATAATATTTTTAAGTTAACAGATTATTTTGCTAGGCAGGAAGGGGTTGATGCCAGATAGAGAAATTAAAAGAATGAGAGTTAAGTAGACCACTAATAAAACCCAGGAGAGTTGTTTGGCTTGAAGTAGGACAGAATATTTATTCTGCTATAGTACCTATGCTTTAGAACAATAGTTCAACATTGCACAATGCTGTGCTACCTGTGTCATTTGGAGGTGGCATTTTTGTTTTTGTTTTTTGGTTGTTTTTTTTTTTTTAGATAAGATGCTCAGTTGGTTCTTAGGTGCCTCTAAAGAGGTTGTCATACAAGTTTGGAAATTATGCATTCCATATACACCTCAAGTCAGTGTCTGGCTCATCTTCAGTACCTCAATAAAATGATCCTTGGGTAATCACCTGTCAGAAAGGAGTCCTTTGAATTGATTGCTCCAGAAACTATTTTAAAAAGTCACATACAACTTGGAGTTCTCTAGGCAGAGTTATCTGAGGTGAATTAAAATTTGATGCAGTGCTTCAAAGTTTGAGAAGATATCCCCTTTTTCAAATTTGGAAAGAAATATCATGGAACACATAAAACTTATCTGGAGTCAATTCTGACTTGAGCAAGGTTTTAATTTTTATTTTGAAAACTCTTGAATATTCTAGATATAAATGCTATATAAAACCCTTACTGTGAGTTGGTTTTAAAATATATTTCTTACTGTCCAACTCCATATATTTTCCTATCCATTCTTTGAGTTATACATATGTAAAATACACTACTATAGTTTGGAATAAATAAAAGATTTTCATATTATTTCTGGAATAATTTTACTTTCACTATTGTGTTTAAATGGTCTAATAGTTTCTTTTAACAGTCTGCAATGTCATGATTGGAAAATTACCAAATGCTTTTTAAAAATGTCTTACACAGAACTTTGAAGAAAAATTTAAATTTAAAAATTAATTTATGTTACATTGCTTTGAGGTTGTACACTGAGACTTTATTTGAAAGTCAAAGGTTTAATAGCTTAAATAGTTGACAGTAATGATGTACTCTTCAATGCATATCAATTCTTCACCTCAGAAATATTAAGGTTTCATTTAAGCAGCTATAAAAGCTTATAATTATTTATCCAAGCCAAGAATTTTTTGAAATGTGTTAATTTCAAATGTTCTTATCATATTTCCACTTCTGTAGCTCACTGTATTGGTCACATCAGGCTGTTATAACAAAATACCATAGAGTCAGTGGCTTTACATAATAGGAATGTATTTCTCATAGTTCTGATGGTTGAGAAGTCTAAGATCAACTTGCAAGCAGATTCAGTTCCTTCGTGAGGGTCCTTTCCAAGGTTGTAGCTATTCACTTTCATACTGTGCCCTCGCTGTTGGGGAAGGAAATCCCTGCCCTCTCATTCTGTTGTGATGGCACTAATCCCATCTGGGAGCTTCATCTTTATTACTGCATCAAACTTTAAGGACCCTCCAAAGATCTCACCTTCAAATACCATCAGATTGGGGATTAGAACTTCAGTATACCAATTTTGGAGGAACACTTTCTCATACAATTAAAGAGGACTAACTCATGTACCATCTATATGAAGTGGGCTATCAGAAATATTTTGTTATAACCCTTCACATTATTCACATTTCTCTGCATTTCTGTCAGATGACAAACCAAATACTCTATACTTAGATATATTCCTAAGCAGGGGATAAGGCTTACTCCAAAAAAAAAAAAAAAAAAAAAAAAAAAAGAAAGAAAGAAAGAGTAATCACCGCTCCTCTAGAAGGACCACTTAATCTAAAATCAGATACTTCAGGAATGCTTTTATCTGCGTGCTATAATTACATAAGGATTCAGAAAGTCACCTGGATGGCAATGAGTGGTAAGGATTCCATTTAGTACTAAGACTGGCAGTAAATGAAGCAAATAACTGAACATTATTTATTAATGCAAGTTGGTTTTATTTTTCTTTTTTCATTGAACAGGAAAAAAAAAGATTTTTTTCAAGGTAGAAATACAAAATTTGGTTCAAGATTTTAAGATACACATTTTCTCTCACCAATGGCCGACTTTTCTTGCCACCAATTAAAGGAGAGATACTTCCTTATCCTTGGAGATCTAAAGCACAATTCTATTTGCACCTCATTTTCCTTAGGTCCCATGTCTTAGATTAAATAGAAGTAAAGGAAAATAGATTTTAAATATTAATCACTCCATTCAATATCCAAGCAGAACAAATAATAGACAGGCAATTTTCAGCTTTTACACATTGTTCTTGAAAAGGCTCACAAGCAGCAGATCAGCGGGGACTGCCTCTCCGTGATCTGCATCATTATATTTGCTCTGTTCACTTGAGATTGTACAATCAAACAGTATCATGCATGCTTTAATTTGATCATTAAAACCTCAGAGACTTTATATGCAAAACACTCCCAAACATACAGACAGTCAGCATATAGCTTTCTCTTTCAAGAAAAAAAAAAGATGGAAGAGATGAAAAGGGGTAGGGACCAACAAGAGAGTAAGTCTGGGACATTAGATTAGATTAGATTGTAACTTGTGCATCAATTGAATCTAAAGTTATTTCCGCATATGGTCAAACCAAATCACATCTCTATCTGTCTTCCTGTCACTCTCTCCAGGTTGACAAATCAGCCTTGTCTGCCAGTTTTAACCCTGAAATTGCTAGGCATTATTGAACTGGTTTGTGAGAAGGAAAGAATCTGAAACTAGGCAAAACCAAAATGCAGCTGAAAAATTAAGTGTTCAGCTAGTCAATAGGTTTTTCCCAATAGTCGGAAGATATTAAGAAAATGTATTCCTCATAGGAAATATTTATGGAGAAACATGAAAATATAAAATATTTATGTATTCAGAAAAATTAAAGTATGAAGACCTCTGATGAATGGCAATGTCACCAGAGTGCAGTCTATATCTGAGCAAACTCTTAGGAAACCTCCTTATGTTTCTCTTTAAAAACAATACATCCTAATTATCTTTAAATTGAGTGCCACATTTCTAAAAGCCTTAGCCTTAAGAAAATACACCCAGTGATCAATATCTTTGCCCTGCCAAGCACTGAGGACAGAGTGAGGAAACTTTCCATGAGTAGCCAAATCAACTTGGCCTTTTTAACACTTACAAAGAGCTGGTGGCACTTCTCAGGGAGTAGCAGGAGGCCACACCAGAGCATGCTCTCTTCCTCAAAATGGCAGATTCTCAACTGCATCTGGCCCTCAAAATTCACTGAACAGTACTGAATGTTATGCAACATAGAAACTCCCTTGGCAAATAAATGAAACAAATTCCATCCATACCTGTGGAATGCTCTGACCATCAGGGTGAGTCAACATGGCAGAAGCTGGGAAACAATGACATGAAAACTTCCTCCCTGGAGATTTCTTCAAAGAAAGAAACTTCTGGCCTGAAAATCATAGGCTACCTGAAGGCAGATGGCTGTTTTCCAAGACCTTGCTTCTCCTCAAATAGTTTTTTATAATCTGTGTGAGAAGACCTGATCAGTCTACTCCATCTTTTCTTTTCTTTCCTGTTGGGATTCTCTCTCTCTTGGTGATGACAACACAGCTGGAACAGGTGTCTGAGACAATAAAAAGAAAAGAATACATGGTGTATTGAGAAGGAAGATCAGAGTTAAAACATCAGCCAATGTATGATAAGTACAGTTTTTATCTCCTCTGTTATTTAGAGGATTGAAAAGATCAGGACAGCCACAGGTTCTGAAGTGGTCAACAAAGCAAAAGGTCTTTTGTCATCTCTCCTCCTCCCCTTCCTCCTCCTTCTGTTTTATTTTGTGTTTATTTTGATCTTTAAAAAATGTCTAAGTTCACTTTACTATTCTTGACCCTTGTAAGATTTGGGTGTTCAAAGTCATCTTTGGATGTTGTCTATCAAATGCTAAGAACAGCTAGCTGTAGTCAGTGGACTGAGCCCTGCTTTGAACATTAAACAGAATAAATTCAGAAGATGACTATGCCACTCAGAATTTCTGTAACCTTAACAATTATTTAACCTGTGAGATGACTTTCTCACCAATACAACAATAATAAAGACACATTATAATACCAATGTGAACACCATGCCTTTAGAACTCCTAAAAGTTTTCACTCTAGGAGAAAGTAATGTACTTAAATTTATGTATAAAATTTAAATTACATAACTTTCTAATCTAATATAAAAATTACACTGATTTCTCAGTTAAATTTCATAGACCAAAACTTTTAGGAAAATTTAAAGATAATATTCTCATTTGTGTTATTATCTTAACTCAGGTTTTCTCTTTTGTACTCAACAAAACCAGGGAAAATCTCTACTTTGACTTAGCATGCAGATTGACCTAGACATTGTGGTTGTTTCAAAATTTCTCAAATAAAATCGATTGATATCCTAAATAATGTGTTAACTTGTCCTTCAAAAAATATTAAAATACTCCTTTGTAATGTTTTAAAAGGAATTATTGCCCGAATTGGCATTTCAAGGAATAAACTAGAATCATTATGAATGTCTCTCCTTGTCTGACATTCTACAATTCTGTGATTTATGAGATTTTCAGAATATAGAAATTCATAAATTCTTTTTCTCCAGGGAACCTTAAGTAATTACTTCCCTGTTTCAAGGATAGCTTGGGGGCGTATGTACAGATGACAGACCATGTCACAGTTGAATCTTCAGCTTTTCGGGAATGAAGACCACATTTCTTACCTCTTTGCTATTTTCCACAGCACACTGAACTCCTACATTATAACAACCTGCTCCAATTATCAGGTGACAAAGTCCTGGACATTCTATAGGCTCTGTGCTAATAAGGTTAAAATTTAAAAGATAAACTTGGCATGGTGGCATATGCCTTTAATCCCAGTTACCAGGGAGACTGAGTAAAGAGAATTACAATGGTAAAACCTGGACAAATTAGTGAGACCCTGTCTCAAAGTTAAAAAGTAAAAATGAAAAGGGCTGGGGATATAGCCAATGATAGAGTACTTGTCTAGCATGTACAAAGAGAAGGTTCAATACCCAGTACTACAAAGAGAAAGCAATTCAAAAGGTAGGCAGGTGGGTTTTAGAGTGATTTTCATGATAAAGTAAGGTGTGTAACATAGAAGACACTATATAAAAATTTGCTTCTTCTCTGGATTTATTCCGAATGCATTTGCATGACTCCATTGGTAAAGTGTTACTCAACATAAAAGCTCTCCTGATCAGTGGGCTCCTAACAACACTATTCAGAACCACATGTATCTGTCGTCTTCTTCTATTTTTCTTGCACTTCTCTTCTCTCCTCATTATTTTCAACTTTCCATTTCAGAACATATTCCTTTTAAAAGTTTCAAGAGGATTGTAGATTTCCAGAAATATCCTTTGAAACCTGAAATATCCATAATAAAAGAAGCATTTAGCAAGAAAAAATAAAGAAGAATTGAGTTTATTTTACCACTGTTCAAATGAAATGTTCTTTAAAAAGAAAATTTCTATAATTTCTGCCTCAACTTGTTTTGATTATCTCCCACAATCTACTTTCTAAAGAATAATCATGAAGAAATTTGTAGGCCAAATATTCATATCTCTTAAACAACATATAAAGATGTCCCAGATGATTAAATTAAATGTACTATGGTGCTACTTGATATCTATTGGTCCACTGTATTCAGTTCAATGAACAAGCACAGCAGGATTGGCAAAAAATTTACACTCAGAGATCACCACATATAAAGGTGTCTTGACAGAATGTTATTTATTCAGGGCATGTGCACACACTTGCACATGAACATGTATAAATTTTTTAACTGGAGTGTCACGTAGAAGTGATCATTTCAAAAATTTCATGTGCAAAGAAAATAATGCACGTGCAAGGAAAACAAACCTTTAGTTTTACTTGTGAATACCTACAAAGGAAGGTTTAGCTTTCTTTTTTAACAACTGAGTTTTCTTAGGTATAAATGAACTCCAGTTTAGAAGTTGGGCTTATCCTTCATGATCATAATCTAAGAAACTGCTCATTCAACAGCTACTCAATCTACTTTTGTTTTAGCACCAAATTATAATGTCTTCTAGTGTTCTTGGCATTGTATGTTGTGGGGTTTTTTTTAACTAAGCACATTCATTCTCAAAAATTTTCAAGTAAGTCAAAAACCTTACATTTCTATTGGACCTATTGTATGCACACTCCAAGATCAACAGGCAATAAATAATTTGGGGCATGCAGCCAGATTAAATTATAATACAGCACAGAATGTATGAGTAGTGCCAAGGTTCAATGCTACATAACATTTCACAAATCTATGCACCAGAAAAGTGAAAAAGGTTTTATAACATGTATTTTAGTACTTTTTCTAAGAATAAATTGTTAATCTGAAAAGTGTATAACCTAATAATTACAGCTACATTTTAATGTTTTAGTGTATATCAGATAACTACTTTTAGACTTTTCATAGTTTGTTGTTTCACATGGGTTGCAGAATATCTCAAAAAGATCCCCTTCTCTTTCCTGCCTGTGATGATTAATCTTGATGCCAACTTGAATGACTCGAGAGCTGCCTAGGAAATCAGTAAAGCACACTTCTGAATGTGTCTGTATAGATCATGGGTAGATCTTGGGAACTATATCTGATCCCCAGCTCTTTCCTGAGGGCTGGGGGGAAGGGCTCTTCCTTACTCTCCCTGCTTCCTGGCTTCCCTGAGTGAAGCACATTTCCTTCACCACACCCTTCCACTGTGATGTTTCTGCCTTGCAAGCTGCTGATCACAGGCTGAAACCTCCAAAAGTATGAGCCAAAACAACCTCTCCTCTTTTCAATTGTGTGTTTTAGGTATATTTTTGCAGCAATAGAAATGCTGAGTAATAATCAACCCAACCCAACATCCTGTCATTTAAACTCTCATCCCAAAGAGCCAAAAGGCCACATAAGGAGCAGAAGAAAAGACCAGTTCAGTGGTCTTTCTGCAGCTAATGGTTCACCAAGAGGAAGCAAGGCTGTCACTGTAAAGACAGTCTAATGTATAATAATAGAATATCGAAAGCGATGTCAAGAGATTATAGCCCTGCATGCTTCTCTGCCAGCCCAGGGGACCACCACACCAACCTCAGCTTGAACCACAATTGTGCCTGCACCCAGTGCACTTTTCTGGGCCACAGCCCTCAGCAACCATCCCCATCTCTTAGACCAAGTCCTGTTGTGGATGTTCGGCTCCCACTCCCACTACCAGAACCTTAAACTACAGAGGATTAACCCCTCACTTAACCAGAAGACCTCAGGAGGCTCCAGTCACTATGGTGAGTTTGCCCCTAAAAAGAGGTCTTCAGAGGATAAATAGGAGCAGTAACAAAGCTCCCTCCAATGGTAAGATGTTGGAGAGCTTGGCAAAGGGGTAAATGACTCCTTCATCCACACAGAGAACATCAGGCAGGTAGAGGAGTGTGCCAATAAGGGCTCTCCCAACTTGGAGAAAATCAAAAGGGCTTATGAGACACCCAGTAACACAGTATGGTCTCAGCTGAGACAAACACTATAGACAGGGAGATCTGGTGACCTGTAATAACCTGTTGACATAGCAACAGCAGGAACTAAGGGTTGACTTACACCAATACTAGTAGGCTAGTCAGCCTAGGAAGAATATAGGACTCACCCAACAGGGCCCACAGGACAAGTTCAGGTGACTGACCCTCCTCTTCACTGTGGTACTCAGCAATCAGACAAACAGCAACCACACAGTAGGATTCTAAGATACACAGTACTGACAGCTGTGACTACTGGGATTTAAAAGCCAAATATTAGCCCAAAAGGTGAAAATGACCAAAATGCAATCTCAAAAATTTAGTCCATCAGGAACAAGAACAGCTGATAGTGAAATAGAGAACCTAAAAGTCATAAACCAGTAATCTCTGAAAAGACAGAAAATGAAATAAGAAACAACTCCATAAAGCTATAGAGAAAACCAAATTAGAGATAATTTCTCACATAAAGACAAAAATAAGAACCTTAGTAAATGAGTTGCTCAGCATAGCTAGAAAAGAAATAGATAAAAATATTAGATCATGGGAAATTGATTAAAACCTTGAATGAACAATGTAGGAAACAACCATATCCATGAAACAAATTCAAAGAGATATCCAAGAAACAAAAAATTCTGTTGAAAACTGGCAAAACTATTTAAATGAAGTTGAGTATAGAATTTCAGACCTTGAAGACAGGATAGCAGGTAGCAATCATGAAAGTGTATAACCTTTAAAAATAACAAAGCAGCATGAAATGACAATCCACCAGCTTCAAGATGAAGCCAAGAGAAACAATATAAAACTAATAGGCATCAGTGAAGATGCAGGAGTCAATGCAAATGACATAATTAAACTATTCACAATAGTAATAGCAGAAAATTTCACAAACATGGCGAAAAAATCTGATATGCAGAGAAGTGAGGCATATAGAACACCAAACAATCACAACCAACATAAATCTACACCTACACATATAATAATTAAGATCCCAGACATGCAGGATAAAACAGAATACTAGAGCAGTTAAGAGAAAAGACACAACTTACCTATCAGTGAAAGCCCATTAGAATCATGGCAGACTTTTCAGTGCAAACCTTCCAAGATAAGCTTGGAATGAAGTAATTCAAGCCCTAAAAAAAAAAAAAAATCTTCAATCCAGACTGATGTACACAGCAAAACTGTCTTTCAAATTTAATGGGGAAACAAGGTACTTCCATGTCAAAGAACAACTGAAGAAATTCATGTCCATGAAACCAACCCTAGAAAGAGCACTGGAAGACGTACTAGATAGAGATAAAAATGACCATAATCTCCAGGACAACAGCAGAAAAAAACCACCAGGCAGAGCAAGCAATTAAACAAAGGGGAAAAGCAGAAAACAAACAGGAGGAACATAACATGATGAAGTTGAGCCAATATATATCCATTATATCCATAAATGTAAATTGCCTCAATTCACCTATCAAAAGAAACAAATTGACAAAATGGATAAAAAACAGGATCCCACAATATGCTGTATACAAGAAACACATCTAACTCAAAAAAGAAACTCATAGATTAAAAGTCAACAGATGGAAAACAGTATTCCATGCAACAGGAACCCAAAAAAGCAAGGGTAAGTATTATATTTGTAGACAATGTAAACTTCAAACCTAAAATGACTAAAAGAGATAAAGAAGTTCACTACATAATCATTAGAGGAAAAATTCAAGAGGAAGAACTAACCATTATAAATATATATGCACCAATTACAGGAGTACCTAATTATATAAGACAAATACTAATGGACATGAAAAACCAAATACACAATTATAATAGGAGACCTTAATAGCTTATTGTCACAAAGAAATAGATCAACTAGACAAAAAGCCAGCAAAGAAATAATAGAACTGAATCATACCTGCGAGCAATTGGACTTAGTAGATGTTTACAGAGTGTTCCACCCAACCACATCAGAATACACATTCTTCTCATCATCACATGGGACATTCTCCAAAGTAGACCATATGTTATTCCATAAACATTCTTAAGTAAATGCAAAGGTATTGAAACTATCCCATGTAATATCTGACCATAGCACACTAAAATCGGAAATTAATAGCAAAAGAAATTGCAAAACCTGCATAAATACATGGAAATTAAAGAACAACCTTCTGAACAACCAGTGGGCTACAGATGAAATTAAAGAAGAAATAAAGCTGGGGGTTTAGCTCAGTGGCATAAGTGCCTGCTTTTTAAGTGTGTGGTTGTGAGTTCGATTCCTCAGTACCAAAAATTTAAAAAAGAATAAATAAAGCAATACCTACAGTTGAATGAAAATGCAGAGACAACATAATGCAATCTGTGGAATGCAATAAAAGCAGTCTTAAGAGGGAACTATATAGCAATAAATTGTCATATCAAGAAAACAGAATGAGCACAAATAACCTAATGCTTCATCTCAAGCTTCTACAAAAAGAACAAGTTAAACCCAAAGCTTATAGAAGAGAGGAAATTGTAACGATTAGAGCAGAAATCAATGCGATTCAAAGTAAGAAAAATAATTAATGAATCAAAAAGCTGGTTTTTTGAGCAAATGAACATAACTGACAAACCTTTAGCTAATCTTATAAAGAAAAAGAAAGAAAGCACCCAAATCCATGCAATAAGGACAGAAAAAGGAGAAATTACTACAGATTCTATGGAAATTCAAAAGATCATGAACACTTACTTTTAAAATCTCTACTCACAGATAGTGGAAAACACCGACGAAATGGACAGATTTCTAGAAACATATGAACTACCAAAGCTCAAACAAGAAGATATAACAATTTTGAATAACCCAATATTAGCTATTGAAACTTAAAACATAGTTAAAAACTTAACAATAAAGGAAAGCCCAGCTCCTGATGGATTCACAGCTGAATTCTACAAGAAATTTAGAGAAGATTTGGTGCCAATACTCCTTAAACTCTTCAATGAAATTGAAAAGGAAGCAATCCTCCCTAATTCATTCCTGGAGGCAAGTATTACTCTGATACCAAAACCAGAGAAAGACCCAACCAGAAAGGAGAACTATAGGCCAATCTCACTAATGAACATTGATGCAAAGATTCTCAATAACATACTGGTAAATAGAATGTAGCAAATCATCAAGAAGATTATACATTATGACCAAGTGGGATTCATTCCAGGAAATAAATGTGATATACACATCAACAGAGCCAAAAACAAAAACAACAGGATCATCTCAATAGATACAGAAAACACTTTTGATAAAGTTCAACACATGTTCATGATAAAAACCCTTCAGAACTCAGAATACATGGTGTCTATCTCAATCTCATAAAGGCCATCTATGACAACCCAACAGCCAACATTATAATAAATGGACAAAAACTGAAAGCTTTCACACTAAAATCAGGAACAAGACAAGGATGTCCACTATCACCACTCCTATTCAATATAGTTCTGGAAATACTAGCCAGGGCGATCAGACAAGGGTGTTAAATAACAAGAATAAAGATAGGAAAGGAAAAAGTTAAACTATCATTATTTGCAGATGACATGGTACTCTACATAGAAGACCCAAAAAACTCCATTAAAAGACTACTAGAAGTAATAAACAAATTCAGCAGTGTAGCTGGATACAAAGTCAATGCTCAAAAACAACAGCATTTCTGTACACAAACAAAAAATTCACTGAGAGGGAAATTAGGGAAATATCGCCTTTCACAATAGCATCTAAAAAAATGAAATACTTAGGAATCAACCTAACCAAGAATGTAAAACACCTATACACTGAAAATTATGCTATGATAAAAATGAGATTGAAGAGGACATTAGAAAATGGAAGGATATTCCTTGCTGTTGGCTAGGAAGAAACAACACTGTGAAAATGGCCATACTCCCAAAACTCTTATACAGATTTAATGAATTCCAATCAAAATACCATTGACATATCTCACATATCTAGAGAAAATATTCCTAAAATTCATTCAGAAATAGAAGAAAGCTAGAATAGCAAAGGCAGTTCTGGGCAACAAAGGCAAGGCAAGAGGCATCTCAATTCCTGACTTGAAACTATACTACAAAGCCACAATGATAAAATCAGCATGGTACTGGCAAAGAAATAGACCTGAAAACCAATGGAACAGATTAGAAGATGCAAACACTACTACAAAGACACTCAGCCACCTGATATTTAACAAAGGGCTAAACACGTTCACTGGAAAAAAAGATAGCTTCTTTAATAAACGGTGTTAGAAAAATTGGCTTTCCGCATGCCAAAGACTAAAACTAGACTCTTGCCTATTACCATACACTAAATTAAAGTCAAAATGCATCAAGGATCTAAATATTAAGACATAAACATTAAATTTACTGGGGGATAGTTAGGTAAAAATCTTGGAGACATAGGGGTAGGTACAGAATTCAAGAACAAAACGCAAGCCACATAGCAAAAACTTCAAAGAATCAACAATTTGGATCTCATATTATTAAAAAGTTTTTTCACTTCAATAGAAATCATCAACAGAGTAAAAACAAAACACACAGAATAGGAAGAATTTTAGCCAACAATCCCTCAGACAAAGGACTTACATCCAGAACATATAAAGAACTGAAAAACATCAAGCCCCCAAATTCAATGACCCTCTCCAAAAATTGCCATCTGAGATGAACACACATTTCTTAGATGAAGATACACAAATGGAAAATAAATACATGAAGAAGTGTTCACCATCACTGGTCATTCAAGAAATGCAAATTAAAACAGCATTGAAATTTTATCTCACTCTGGAAAGAATGGTCACCATCAAGAAATCAACTGATAAAAGTTGGTGAAGCTTAAGGGAAAAAAGAACACTTCTCCACTGTTGGTGGGAGTGCAGACTGGTGCAGCCACTGTGGAAATCAGTATGGAGATGCCTCAAAAAACTAAGACTGGAAGTTCCATTCAATACAGCTATTCCCCTCCTGGGTATTTTCCAAGAAGAATTGAGAAGGTCATGTCACATTGATATATGTGCACCCATGTTTATAGCAAAACAATTTGTGATAGCAAAATCTTGGAAACAGCCAAAATTCCCATCAACCACAGAGTGGATGAAAAAGATGTGGTATTTTTATATGCTGGAAGATTACTCGGCTATAAAAAGGATGATCTTGAGGCCTTTACAGGTAAATGGAGGCAACTTGAGACTATCCTCATAAGTGAAATTAACAAGACTCACATTATAAATATCACATTGTCTCTCTAGTGTAAAAATAATAAAAACTGAAAGAGTAATAAGATCCAAAATGTATAATAGATATTGTAAAAGTGAAAGGGAAGGAAAGTACTCTAAAGGATATAACAGTATGTATTAAGTGTGTAAGATGGATGACCATATTACTAAATTTCCACTGGATCACTGAACAGAATGGTTTGCACTGCCAATGTTCGAGGGTCATCTACTTTTTATGCTTTGATTTTGTAACTTGAGCAACCATTTCCAAGATCACAATATGTAATTTATCAACTAGCTATTTCTTACTGTTAATTTTTTAATTCTCTATTATTCTACTTTTTTATTTTTTCTTTCTTTAAATAAAAAATTTATAAATAAAAAAAGATTATGAAGATTGAATGAGAAAACCGAGACCACTGTGCTTCAGCACTCTCTCCCCTATGTCTAATCCACACTGTCATCTTTGTTCCCTCAACCATACACACTTCCTCTTTTTGCCACATTACTCCCACAGTCCAAGAAATTACCCAATTTTATTGTGCCACAGTCTTGTCTAGTCAGAACTTATATTATTCTGGGAACATTCTTGTGCCTTGAGTAAAACTCAGAATCAATCAGGTCACAAGCTCATTGAAAGGAAAAAAATCTGTCTGTGCACACAAAGGCACATCTCTGTGTCTCAGTCCTCATTTCCTGCATTTATCCTCTGCAGCTCAATTAGGCAAGTATTTGGTATGAATCTAGGGTGTACTTAGTGCTAGAACACCAGTTAGCAGCAGACTCATCCCTGCTGTGAAATTTGACATAAAATCATAACAAAGTTGTAATTATGTTTCATTAAAGTTATGACTTAATTATCCAGCCAGAGTGAAGAAACCATGAAAGATAACCAATGTGTGGGGGCAATATATACATATGTTCCTTAGTATATTCCCAGAACTCCCTCTCAGAGATCAAATTCCATAGCTGCTCATCCTCCTTTATATTCAAACCATTTCTAGATTGCTTACATTATCCACTGGAATATAAATGCTATGGAAATGTAAGGTATACTGTATTGCTTATGGAATAATGGCAAAACATGCACATGTTTAGCACAGATGCAGTTTTTTGTTCAAATATTTTTGTTCTCCAATTGGTTCCATCTGTAGATGTGGAATCTATGGCTACAGAGTGCTGACTGTACACCAGATGTTTAAATTAAGGACAATAAACAATCTCTCCAAAATACTGGAAAGAAGCCTGAGTTAAGTAAGCAACAAAGTGGTGTAAGAATGTTCCAGGTACTAGGATGGGGAAAGTGAAGGGCCAGCGTGGCTGGGTTGTGAATTCAAGAAGCACGGAGCTCAGTGAAGTAGACATGAGGAAGGGATAAGGCAAGTCAGTGCTTGATGATCACATTTTCCTGAGGGGATTAAGGACAGCTGAAGGGGGTTAGGCAGAGGATTAACAGGTTTTACTTATAGTAGGACAGTGTAAAGTACATCATTGCTGCAGTGTGGAAAATGGTCTGTAAAGGGCACAACAGCAGATACTCAAAGACCAGCTAAGGTTTCACTGGGCTAAGTTCAACAAAGAGATGTTAACTGTTTAGACTCAGGTGGTGGCTAAAAGAAAGAAAACTCAGGACTGAACATGTGAAAATAAAATTCAATAGTTACAAAGAGAGAGAAACCAAGGTGATTCTCAAATTTCTGGTGTTGCAGAAATGTACACTTTGCAGCACATGCAATAACATACTTCCTCTCACAGATTCCTTTATGCATTTGACAAATATCTATGGTGAGCTGTGGATGTAGCTCTGTAATAAAGCATTTGCCTAATGTGCATGTCTCTAGGATGATCCCCAGATCTGCTAAAATAAAACTGACAGCCATCTATGGGACACCCAGTTCCATAATGATTTGCAGGGAATTTGAGTCTGAATACTGGTTCAGCTTCTTACTAACTGTGTGTTTTTATCGGTACCAGGGATTGAACTCACGACTGCCTGCTTGCAAGGCAGGCGCTTATGCCGCTGAGCTAAATCCCCAGCCCCTAACTGTGTGTTCTTGATCAAGGTTCTTATCCATAAGCCTGAGGATCCCCAAATATCATACTGGATCACTTCTGAAGTTCCTTAGAGCATCAAGAATTTATGGGAAGCAAATGGAATACATATTTGTGAGGCAAATCCTGCTCTTCAGAGATTTGGTCTTTCATTGTTGACATACAGAGTGACTTCAAATCCTATTCTAGTAAAATGATTGTTCTGGTAGTGAAGGTCTGTGATCAGCTGGGAAGAATGTGACTGTAATAAACAGATAAAGTGGGTATTGATTTCCGTCTCATTCTTACCAATGTAATTGTTTTTTGTTTTTTTGTATTTTTTAAATCTAGAATTAGGACTTTTATGAGAACTCTCCTTAATATTTAAAGGCTAGATCAACTTTTAAGTAAAGAGACTGTGAGTCAAATAAAACACACTTGAAAGTCACATGAACCCTCTGGCCTCTGGTTGGAAAGCTATGGTTTCCACTAATGCAGGTGGTTCTCTGGGGCATCAGATAACCAGGAACAAAAGAATGAGAGGGAATTGGGATGGTGGTGATAGAGTGATATGGCACTCATACAGAATCCCTGCCTCACCAAATAAGCAGAGTGCCAACATACGAGCTGGCACAGAACATGAATGAAAGGAAAGGAATGGAAATGTGAAATTGAGAAACAATTGAAACACTTTCTGGTGGACTCTACACAATACATGTTTGTAAGTTACACAGTGATGCTTTGATTCATAGAGTACTAATCAGCTCAGGGTAACTAGCTTTTCCATTCACCTTAAGCTTCTATCATTTCTTTATGGTGAATATATTCGAATTCCTTCTCTCTAGTGATTTTGAGATATATAATGCATTATCAGTAATTATACTTACTCTGCCATACACAGAACACCAGAAATTATTCCTCCTATCTAACTACAACATTTTGCTCATTGATCAAAACTTTTCTTTATATTAATTACAAACTTCAAAAGAGGTAGGATTTCTACCTTTTATGCATGCTCTGAACTTAACTAGTACAATTTTATATGTCAGATTAAAATCAATTAATTCTATTCCTTTGATCTGCAGAACAAAATTCTTCATATGAAATAAAAGCAATTTTCTCACTTATTAAATACATGTTATCACTGATGGCTCTTCCATTTAAATTAGAGGATGAACAATCTCTATTGGGTAAAAATAAGCCATATAACTATCTAAACGGCTTAAGCAAATAACCAGAAACTCCTCTCTTTCCAGATGGCCTCAACTGTTAACAAAAACTAATGTTGAAAATGTGTGGAATAAGAATGGAACTCATAGTATTTCTCTTAATCATAATATTCTGGAAATCAAAGAGACTATCATCACACTATGCAATAATTAATGCTGAAAAGTCTGTAGTCTATGTTGAGATAGATACTTGACAGTGAGATCATAGTCATGTTTCCTTATGACCTTATTGATTCTCTGGAGATCTTGGAGCAGAAGAAAGGATCGACAGAGAGAAGTCTAGACCTTTATAGTAAAGAAGCAAAAAGACTGTAGATGGTAAGAAAGTATGCAGAAAGACACAAGAGTGGGGCCTCAAGTGGGAAGCAAGGGAACTACTCATTCAGCGCGTCTCCAGGTTTCAGGGTGAGGTGGAATACCAGTGCCCCACAAAACAGATTAGATGAGGCATGTCCCGGTACTCTGCCTTCTAGCAACCCGGGTAAGAGGCCCTCTGGTACACAACAGAGAAGCCTGGAGCTGGGAGAAATTTACCACCGAGTGGCACCCACAGCTTTTCTTTCCTGTCTCAACACAAGCCACCATGTAGCACAACAAATCCAACTTTATAAAGTTGATTTTCCTTTAGCTGTCTACAAACTCATTTAAAATGGTCCATCTCAATGTTTATGCTCTTCATTCCAGCTCCTAAAAATGTTAAACCAGACTATGGGCAGAGCCACGTGCTCTGCCTTTGAATAGTTTGATGTTGTGGTGCTGAGAGTCAAATCCAAGGCACTGAGCGTTCAAGCGGCTAGTCCCGAGCTGCATCCCTGCTCCCTACTCCTGAATAACTTAATGGTAGAGTCAAATCTTTTAGGCAAAAACCTTTGAATATCAGCCATACAGAACTCTGGGGTAGCCATCAGTGAACAAAACCTTAAAAACTTCACCTGCAATGGTAGTGCTCTTAGGCTGTTTTTGTTCCGCTATGTCATAATACCACAAAATGACCCAGCTATAAACACAGGAAGCTAATCCTTTACAGGTCTGAGAGCCAAGAAGTCCAAGACCAAGGAACCAGCATCTGATGTGCACCTTCTTGCTGTGTTATCACATAATGAAGGTGGAAGAGCAAGAGAGAAAATCTGTTTCTGCAAGCTCTTTTATACAGCCATTAATCGTTCATGAGAGCAGAGGCCTCATGACCTAAACACCTGCCAAACCCCTCCAGTTCCAGCACCACTGCACTATAGATTACGTTTCTAATACATACATTTTGAGGACACATTCAGACCATAGTAGATACTTCCATTCTAATGTAGGAACAACAGTTTAGAGAAATGTTGCAAATATATATACATTACAGAAAAAGAGACACAGTTGCATTCAATCACACCAATTTGAGAATAACGAATTAGAAAGGTAGGTGTAAGGCTACCTCTGGATATTTTTAAAGAGGTTAAGGGAACTTACTCCATGGAAAGAGTATTATGTTTTAAAGAGGTCTTACTAATACATAAAGAGAAGTTTAAAATGCTTTTTCAACTTGTGACTTTCTGTTCTTTATAATTTCTCCCAAGGACTGGCCTGTTTACTTTGTCTGGTCATGACAAATAGAAAGCTGGTCCTGGAGGACCTCATGCTATCTGTGACTGAGCACAGGTGCTGCTGAGAGGGAGCTAAAGGACAATTTTCATCTCATTTTTTAGATATAATTTGCATGCAACCCATAAGAAATCCCTTATAGCACTGCAAAAAGTTCACTTCTAAATATAGAAGGAAATGTATTTTTCCTCCTAGTATTTCACGTTAGCTAAAAATGAAATCCATTACACAGTGTTATCTATCGCTTTAAAATCCTTATACAAAATCCAGTAGGCTATAAGTCTTTAAATTTTTGCCCTCCTTTGAAATATTTTACACTTTATCCCTGGTCAATCTTTTGTTGGTTTGTTTGTTTTGCTTTGCTTTGTTTTCTGTATTTTTAAGACAAGGTCTCACAATGCAGTTCAGTCGAACTCACTTTGTAGCCCAGGCTGGTCTTGAACTCACAACGTTCCTCCTGCCTCAGCCTCCTAAGTGCCAGGATTACAGGCACGTGCCATCACACACAGCTGGTCAATCATTTTAAATCTATGAAATATTTTTTCTCAACTCACAGACACAGTGGGCTGCTGCTATGCTGAGCTGTACTGACCCAGTAGGAATCTGAAGACTGCAGTAGTATTAATCAGCAACAAGTGAAGTGCCTAAATGTTGATATTTTGGTTCACACAGATCTCTATCATGGTTTGACTTTGACTAACCCAAATCACTTTTTCTCCTCCAAAATTAGGAAGGCAATCTTTAGAAACCAAAATGTCTCAGAAAGTATCCCAGCAAGTTAGTACGTCGACAGAGTGCCTTTCTTTATCATTTCTGTTTGATGTACTTCAGAAAGGATAAAAGTACAAGAAACATTCCAAACCCAAACACCATGAACCTTTGTGAACTATGAAATTAATCCAAAAATAGAGAAAAATGTTTCATTTTACAAGGTGCATCTCATTTTTGAGAATCTTGCAGCCTCTTCAGACAAAGTTTAAAGCATCCATTGTAAGTATATATCAAGGTTTAATTTTTTGGTAAGCAGTCCTGTCTGGCAAACACAAAAATTAATGGTTTCACTTTTCTTACACTTAAATAGAAAAAAACAAAAAATGAGAACACTTCCCTTGCTCAAATCTGTTCTACTGCTTCCTCCTTTTGTAAATAACTTAGTAGAGACAACAGCTGAATACATGGGTATGAGTAGCATGAACCACAAGGCCCAGTAGAGGCATTGACGCTGCTAGTGAGGGTTGTCTAGCTGCATGCAGATTTCCTGAGAGTCGTCACATAAAAAGCATTTACAAAGCCTAGCACGCTTTGAAGAGGGCAGCACATTTTTAACCTGAAACCCCTGAGTTATCCAGATCTCCTATTTTTTAAAAGTGAAATAACGAGCAAAAAAAAAAAAAAAAAAAATGAATCGATGGATTTGGTCATTTAAAAAATAAGTTGAAGTGTTGGGGATAGTGGTAGAGGGCCTGCCTGGAAAGCTCAAGGTCTTGAGTTTGAATCTCAGTACCAAAATAAATAAAGAAGTTTAAGTCAGAACCCAAACTTCCTCACTTCAAAGTCATGCAGACAGATGTTTCTTTTGCTATGATATAATACATAAAAGCATGTGAACTGGAAAGAATAATCATAGTCAAGCATTTAAAAATCATCTTGAAATATTATCTAGTTCTCCCTGAAACAGGCCCTTGCAAGGAATCCACCAGAAAACTGCAGATCACGGAAGATGACTGACCATACATTGCACCATCAGGAATCACATTTGACCATTTTTGCTTTGTTCATCTTAAACTCTCATATTTCTGTAGAGTTAGTGATTTTGTCAATTAATAATGTATGAGAACTAAATTTATGTATTATAAAGCAAGACAAATGTTTGTTTTTATCAGTATTTATCAGTAGAGTAGTACTATTTTTTAAGCATTATAATCATTATCTCCTCTCTTAGGTCTTCATGAATTTTAGGATCCAGAATAGGATTCTTCTGCCCCTTGTCACTTATTTTTCCTCTGTGGAACTGAAGCAGGAAGTTAACAAGAGACTTGGAGAGAATGAGCCACGAGGCCTCTGCAGGTGTGGTTGAGCTTACGTTCTGCTTCCTAAGATTTGGGTATCATTCTCCTAACCTGACACAAGTCAGTCAGGAGTAACCTAAACACTCAGTTTCTGTAAAACATTATGATAAAGATGAGCAGGACCCTGTGGGAAGATGAGAGGATTTCTCAGGGTGACACTGGCCCCTAAGGGGAGGGAAGTGTAGAGTGCCCTCATAAAGAGTTTTACAGACCTCCCTGACACCAGAGCAGATTCAAGAAGGACACAGTGGCCAAGACCAGAGCACCAGTGGCTCAACAAATAAAAGCCTCGCCTCGTTAGACCGGTGGGATTCTCATGCTGAGAAATGAGATATTCATACCTCTCAAAAGTATGTCTTTGTTCTGTTTAAAGTTATAAGTACTGGCGCTTTCAAAAGTACTATAGGCCCACTTCTAAGTCAAACTTCCCTGCTTGTAACACCATAGGTTGGTAGACATAGTCATTTTTGTGAATAAAAAATCTCTAACAAAAAGTCCCTTTGGCAACCCATTTGGGTCCCTCCTGAGTTCAATAATCGGGGCTGTTTGCTTTCATTTTACAATAAAGGCTGCTTTCTGATGTCATTCTCCAATATATACTTTTGTTCAGTCCTTTTTTGCCTATCTACCTTATAATTCTTTAAAAAGAAACTACCAGCCAGACAGTAACAGTATTCTGGAAATAATTATGAATTATGAATGACAGTTTTAGAAGCTTGTCTCTTTTCCTAGATCTATTCAGTTGTAAGACTGGATGTATCTTTCAATTTGTGTTGTTTCATATACTTTCTAAATATATCAACTGTTCTGGTGTATGTACTGATGTCCCTTCAAAGTCTCATGAAGTCATGGGGGGCAGGACTTTTCAGAGATAGTTGAATCTAGAATGTGTGATTGATTATGGTCCAATGCTGAGGGAAGGGTATGAGTGCTACCCTTGCCCTAGGGCCGGTAGCCTGCATACACATAAGGGCAAAAGGAGGCTTGTCCTCACTCTTTCTCTCTCTCCCTCCTTCCCTCAGTTGTTGATTTTGCTGTCTTTGCTGTCATGAGTGGTTGCCCCTCTGCCGTGTGCCATTCTACCTTGGAGCCAGCAATTATGGGCTGAACCCTCTACAAACTCTGATCTGAATAAACCTTTTCTCCCTTAACTTGTGAGTACTGACTATTTCGTCTTAGCAAGAGAAGTAAGACATCAACCTTTTTCTTTTCCTTTTGTGAATATTTTATAAGCTACTTATTAGAAATGCAAACTAAGGCAAATTTAACACCTTCTCTCTGAAAATCAGTTCCTGCATCCATAAACTGGAAAAAAATAATGTATATCTAACAAAGTTGTTCTGAGAGTTATAGTGTCTTTTGCTCCAAACTTCTTTTTCTAATTTGGTTTTAGATAATAAATAAAAATAAATTGGAAGAAAGAAAATTGGAGTAAAACTACATTATGTTAATATTATGCTGAAATTGTGTAAATATACCTTATATTCAGAGACTAAATTGAAACTCCACTAACTCATTTACTTTCCTTACTTGCTACTAACAAGAATTTGAGTCCTTTGATCTCATGGACAAACAGTAACAAGTCTTACATGTTTCAAGTAACTAAAAAGATAAAGATCAGAGAGACCAAAGTTTTCTTAATGGCTAAATACAAAGATTAAAAAGGATGATATTTTATTCCACATTAATAATGACAAAAAATAACACATTCAAAGATCACCCTTTAGATTTTATATCTTGATTTACACTTTATGAAAGCAGAAAATCAGTAAAAACAACTATATGTGAATATGCAGGCATGAAAAATAAACTTAGATGATTATGTAAAATAATCAAAGAACTTGACTAATAGACTCAGAATACAAAGCACAACTAAAATAAATAAGTGAGAGTTGGAAACGGTAAGGATAAAGTTTAGAATTTTTTAAAATTGTGAATACTGTCTATTGAATTCAGAGTATTGTTTGTTACTGGTAAGTCAAGGTTATGATAGAGCAAAGTCTTCATTTGCTGGGGAGATGGATTACGTGATCTATCTTCTCTTCAATTTTTAGATGCAGGAATTGATGAGGAAAAGTGGCAAGAGTTCCAAGATGCACCAATCATATTTGAATAAGATCATTTATTAATCAGAGAATTTAATATTTGATAAATAAAATCAACTAGATTACATTCATTGAAGACAGAATCTTCAAGAATTTCACAATTTGTATCCAAAGTCAGATAGAGTGAATTTTGTGCAAGTTGTACACAGTTCTAATTAACAGCAATCAAGAACTCAACTGCTTAAAATTACTTAAGAAAATAAGCATTAATAATTTTCCCTATTGTGGGAATGTAGCTATGTAGTTGTTGAGGAACTAGTGTATCCTCAAAAACTAAGCCACTTTTAATTTTTACCCCACCTTGGATATCATTACTGTTTTTCCAAGAGAGTCTAAGAAATTGTAGTCTTTGGCCAAAGCCATGCCCTGAAAACACACAAAAGGGGGTCTTTGGAGGGGTCCTCTGTTAACAGATTGCATGCTTGAATGTGTATACCTGCAAATAAGAAAAATCAAAAAGATTGACAGCAATTGAGTCCATTTTCACCGCAGTAGAAAATTTCAGACTTTTTCACCCACACAAAACCACAAAATGACAAGATCGCAAACTCCCCAGGAATTTAAAAAACGTTTCACAGATCCCTAACAATTATAAAAAGTCTTCATCTCTGAGGTATGACTAGTTGGTTTAGATCTCAGTTCCCTTTCCACTGGAAAAAACTTTTTAATGAGGCAACTCAAATTTATGTTATGAACAAATATCAAAATCTTATCAGCATCTTTCTATATGTATTTACTGAGTTATTCATCCAGCTCTACTTGAACTTTAAAATTTGTTCTACTTATCCTTGATGTTTTTATTTATTCTGATTAAATTCAGAATTCATTGTTTACATTCACAGAATTAAGTAACTGAAGATAGAAAAGAAATATTATAGACAATTTTGTGAATTAAGAACAGTGTGTCTTAGCATTAATAAATTTGCTCATTTTTAATTGTAAGCTATATTTCTCCAAAAAATTTCTCTATCTACATATTTGTTTGAATTTTTGTTTATCAAACAATTGTTATATACTGTTGTAGTCAGAGGTTGTACACAGAGAACAATTAGGATCAAGACGGAGTTTATAATATTATTTTTATAATGGTCACTGGGAGTTAACACAGGAAAATGCAGGAAATCTATCCGCAACACCAAAAACATAGATTATTTAGTCAAGAGCCTAAACCCCATGGCAATGTCCCACATGAGTCCAGATAAAAATCCAGAGCTCAGGACAACGCCTCCACGAGTCCAACTGGAAGTCCAGAGCCCACAAGAAGGACTCCCGCCAGTCTCTTTTATGGATCTGTGCCGGGAAGACCCAAGGGTCAGAGGTGGAAGCCAGGAAGTCCATGCCAGCAGGATGAAGGAACTGTGCTAGCGGGATGAGGGTTCTATGCTGGAGCTAAGAAGTCACACTCACAACAAAGACCAGGGCAATCCTGATAGGCACCACAGCTGTCCTCAGCGACATGGAGGCCCCGAGCTCCTCTGAGGACAAACAGTTGGGTAGGTGCCGGGAAGCAGCGTGATGAGTTCATCCTGGAGACCAAGCAGCACATGTCTTCCCCTCCAGAGCCAGAAAGCAATGCTCGATGTGAGGACCAAAGCCTCTACAGGAGAACCAACAGCTCAGACAGCAACTCGTAGGAGAACCCACAATACCTCCTTAACGCCTCAGCCCTCAACATCTCCCTTCTTCTCCATTTATCCTGGCAACTTTCCTCAGGTGGAGCATCTTCGTTCAATGCCATGCTGATATAATCCAGCTGGCGTTAAACTGACCACCAGTTCTTAATCCATAACACATAGCTACTATATGCCCAGCACTTTGATCAAAACATGCTCGGGATATGGAGATAAATAAAATACAGTTAACTTATCCTCACATAGGGGCTGGGGATTTAGCTCAACGGCATAAGCACCTACTTTTGCAAGCACTTGGTAGTGAGTTAGATCCCCAGTACCAATAAAAAAAAAAAAAAAAAAATTCCTCAGATAGTAATTTTTGAGAGACAGGGCTCTCACTTTTCTGCCCAATCTGATTTCACATTCCTACGCTCAAATAATAACAACTAGGACGACAGATGCATGACACGATGCCCAGCAAGATTAATTCTGTAGGTAGAAATAGACTTGTAGGCCATCATTTTAAAATATCCAAGGTTCTCAGACAAGCAAAAGACAAAACAAAAAATGGAGAAAACAAATTTTGGTCTCAATATTTTAGATGCTTGTAAGTGGATCATCTGGAAACATTTTGACATATCAAATCGGAAGTGATATTTATCATATAGTATTGCTTGCAGAAAATCGTAGTCAAAATAATTATTCCTAATGAAATACTGTTCTAGAAATGAGATTTTCCATGAATAAAATGTCTTTGCATTTCCAATAAATATGAAGCATTCTAGAAAAGAGAAAAAACTAAGCAATTTCTATCTTTTTCAAAGAAGTTAATAAAACTTTGATTTTGGAAACAGACAAGAACTTTATAAAAATAGAAACTTATGAGTCAATCTGACACTAATATTGAAATAAAAATTCTAAAACCTGATCAAAACAAACCTTTAAAAATGAGATAATACACAATGAACCTATTTTATGTATATTAAATGTAAAATTTGGGCTTGACATTTTAAAATATTATATGTAATTCATTAAATTATTAGGCCAAGAATTATCTCAACTATTTTAATAATTTATTAAAAACTATTGTCAAATACATCTGATTTTTTAAAAGCTTTAATAAATTTACTAAAGCAAGCAGAATATTGCCGGTAAGCACACTGTGTGTGATAGAAGTAATTATAGAAAAGACAAACTAAAATCATCCATCCAAAAATCAACATTAATGTTATCCAAAAAAAAGATTAATGTTACCTTGAAGAATCAGAAAGATTGTAACATGATGCAAAGAAAACTTTAGATATAATATACTTTTATATATTTAAACCTCAATGGTGCTACTTGAGCATTTGCTCAATGATCTTTTTTATTTAAAGAAAAAAAAACAAAGCAAAACAGTAAAAGTGTGCAAGTAATACAGAATTTCAAAAAAATAAACAGTAAGAAATTGCTAGTTAATAGATTACATATTGTCATCTTAGTTAATCAAGTCACAAAATTATTGCTTAATGATCTTTATATTCTTTTGTTAAGGGTAACAAAAAGAATTTGTTAAGGGTAACAAAAGAATAACACATAAATAATTCTTAAAATAAAAATACAGCATTTCATATATTAGTTATTATGAAATGCTGTATTTTTATTTTAAGGGGAGTACTTACAAAAATAGCAGGTAAAAATCATCAGCTTTTTTTATTTAAAGAAAAAAGAAAAAAACAAGACAAAACAGAAAAAGAGGCAAAAATAATACAGAATTTCAAACAAAAAATATTAACACTGAGAAATGACTACTTGATAAATTAGGTATTGTCTTAGAAATAGTTGTTCAAGTTACAAAATCAAAGCATAAAAATGGACAGACACTCAAACACTGACAATGCAAATCATTCTGTTCAACGATGCAACAAAAACTTAGTAATATGGTCATCCATCTTACACACTTATACATACAGTTATATCCTTTAGAGCATTTTCCTCCCCTTTCACTTTTAAAATATATATTATACATTTGGATCTTGTTACTCTTTCAGTTTTTATTATTTTTTCCCTAGAAAGACACTGTGATATTTACAATTGTGAGTCTGATTTACTTCACTTATGAGGATAGTCTCAAGTTGCCTCCATTTACCTATGAAGGCCTTAAGATCATCCTTTTAATAGCTGAGTAATATTTCATTGTGTAAAAATACCACATGCTTTCAATCAAGCATTAAAGAAATTTACTCTTGCTAGCATGCTTCCTGTGAATTCAGGAGTTTAGATCATTTAAGTGTGCTGTCAGAATTGATATCCTTTACTAAGCAGAAATATGACTTGGATGAGGAGGGTCCAGCTAGGTAAAGTGGAATCCATGGGAAACATGCAATAAACAGATCATTCTCTCTCTCTGTGACACCTTGGCAGGGCCCCAAGACATCCAGAGTCTCGCTCACTTCAAACAGTAAACCTAAGAATAGCTGCTAGTAATTGGGGATGGTGCCTACTTTGTGCCAACTATCATATATAAATTACTTCTAATAGTGAGCCTGTTAACTGTGTATTTTAATCCTGCCATCCCTTCCATCCTTCATCTACAAAAATTATTAATAAAAAACATAAAATTTCTTGATAACATCTATATAGCATACAAGAGCAGTAAATAAAAAGCAGTAAATTTGGGCTAATGTTATCTATGTGTTTTAGGAACTACACAGCTTGCCTTTAGTTTCAATCAACTCTATGTTAGATCTAAAATTGGTTTTCAATAAGATTTATTTAGGGCTGGGATTTAGCTCAGTGGCACAGGCAACCTGCTTGGCAAGTGCAAGGTTGTAAGTTCCATCCCTGGTACCAAAAACAAAACACAGACTCCTCTAAAAGATTATTCATCACATTCCAAATTTTTCTTTGTCTATTGTCCACAAAGAACTCAATTTGGACATGATATAATTTCAATCAGCTTCCAAGCATTATAGAATAAAATTTAAATTTCAGACTGCCTTTCTAATAAATTTCCACTAGGAAAGATCTGCTACACATGAAATGTATGCAAAGAAAAATGAACAGGCAATTGGCTGTTTAGTGTCTGGTGGTCCCCCAAAAACAATTTTACTATGTCATCTTTGAGTAAACTCTTACTTGGTGGCCCAAAAAAAATCAGCTTGCAATAAAAATGTTCATAAAATTCCATGATGACTCTCAAATTCAGCAGAATTTAATATGGCTTCCTTCTTTTCATTTTAAGCACCCCTGAATAGAAAAGCTTGATTGGGTAATAGATAATAACATCCAGTGATTTAAAGCTTAGCAGAGGTTAACTGGTGTCAATGATATGTTATGTCTCCCAACGATCACCTATAATACAGAAAAACTCTTACAACAGATGGGCCCTTCAAAAGATCAAGTATATGCAAAAGCAAAATGTAATCTTTTAAGCATGTATTCTAATATTTCCACTATATAAAAAATATTTCTTGTTAGGGAATCTTAATATAATATGTGTTGTACAGAATTAGAAAAGTGTGGGTTTTTTTCATTTTACATGAGGTGAAAAAAAGGATATTCAATTATTGTCAATCAAGAAAAATAAATTATTTTCTAATGCAAATATGTTAAGCACTACAATTTTTTGCTCTTTTAACCAAATTGTATTATTCAAAGCTTTTAATGGCTTTTCTTTCAGTAAATAAAAGTAAATTTATGTCACCAATGGTGGTAATTATGGGCCTTCATTAGGAACCGGCATATCACAGTTATTCTTAGTATAAATTTACTAAGTTTAGCATGTCAAATTACAGCAAAGAATTTAATGTTTTCTTTTTCTTTATCTCCTCCTCATTCTCCTTCTCCTTCTCCTTCTCCTTCTCCGTCTCACATTATGACTTTTCTGCTGTTGATTGCCTTTTAAATGAGTGAGTAAAGTAATAAAAAGCAATAAAAAGTTTGTGGTATAATGTTTTTAAAAATACAATAACCATGTATCAGCTATAACACCTGGAAAAGTGATAGAACTCTTATTTCACACAAAAAAATTCATATATTAAAGACTCTTCAAAGAAGAGTACAAAAAATATATACATATACGGCATCATTTTATTATTGCTAATTATCACAATCCTAAATATTCCTTGAAGAACACCAGTAATAGCATTCACTTTACATAGTAATACTGCAGGAATACTGTAGCTCAAGTGCTACATGAAAACCAGAACTTCATACAGGGCTGGTTTGCAGCTGAATTACTTCATACAGTATGCCTTGGAGCAGAAATAAAAGACAAGGAAACATATGATAGTTAATTTTAATTTGTCAAATATACTGGAACATAGAGCACCCAGATATTTGCTCAAACATTCTCTGCATTACTATGAGGCTCTTTTTGGTTAAGACTTGGATTGTTAGACTAGGTAAACAACACTGCCCCCCTACCATGGCAAGCACGAGGGGGGGAGAGTGGTGGTGTCTCCAATAGTTGAAGACCTAAATAGAACAGAACATCTGACCTTCCCTGAGTAACAGAAGAACTCTCTTGCCTGAAAACTTTCAAACCAGGATAATGGCTTTTTCTGCCTTTGAACAATAAGATAAGACCAGCTCTTCCTGAATCTCTAGCCTGACACCTTTTGGACTGGATCTAGACCATTGTCTTTCTTGGATCTATAACTTGCTGACTCATTTTGTAAATATTACAAGTTTTTAGCCTCTGTAAGTAAATCAAGTATATATTATATATGATATATTGTTTATATTATATATTTCAGGATTTGTTATTAAACAATACAGACAGCTGGTGTTCAAACAACTATGGAACCATAAAATGTACCTCAAAATCATTTCCCAGAAGTTCCTAGTTGTGAATTATTAGGCTCAGGTAAATTCCTATGGTCATCCCATTTCTTGAGCCAAAAATAATCCAGGGCAACCAACAATCAACAATGAGTATACTGCCAGCATGAAAGTGGTCCAAACCTGCATAGAGCTATTGCCTAGAATCAGAGATAAGGGAGAAAATACATGAACATCACACAAAAAGAATTTAGTACAAGTTAAGTTTTATGTGATTAGATGAATTCAATCTTTATTTAGTTCATTTGTTGCAAGGTCTTCAAAATAGTGGCTATGTACAACATAACATACAAAAGATTCAGTGCAGAAAAGTTAATGGGACCCCCAAAAACTGACCCTCTAATGCCAACAATAATCAGCTAAATGATGAAATTTAAAATTGCAATAAAATCTAAAAAGTATCTAGATTTTATGAACGATCTATAAAACCTTTATTGAAGTTCAAATGTTTTTCTTTCCCTAAAATGTATATGTTGACATTCTAGCCTCCAGGTTGATGATATATGGAGACAGTGACTTAGGGAGATGAGTAAACCTTGCGAAAAGCACACTCATGAATGGAATTAGAAGCATGTGAAAAAGCTTTGACCTCTTTTACCATGTGAGGTTAGAGAAAAGAAGAGCATTTATGCACTGTAGAGTGGACTCCAAATAAACACCAAATCACCTAACATCTCGATCATGGATTTCCCAACCTCCAAAAACTATAAGAAACAAGTTTCTGTTATTTATAAGCTACCTAGTTTGTGGTATTCTGTCATAGAATCACAATAAGTGAAATCAGTCTATATGGACACAATGTCAAAATCCTAGCAAAGAACATAAAAATTATCTGAATTATTAAACAAACATCTCATGTGTTTGAATAGAATTCATATTGGATGGATTCTATTGCATGATATGAATTAGAATACCATGCATTAGAATAGAATTGAAATTCATCTATCTACTTAAAAACATTCCTAAGTAAATTAAATTGGAAGGCTAGGAGAACCTTAACAAACGCGACAAAATTTCTTGTGAATAGTTACATGAATAGTCTTCCTAAAAAAGCAATATATTTTTGGTGCAGAAATAAATGGATAGACCAATGGAACAAAATATAAATTACAGCTGAAGATGTATATGAAAATAAATAAGCAATTACAAATAATAGTAAATAAAATGATTGCTTTATAAATACTATTGGGGAAACTAGTTCACTATTTGAAAGAAATTCTCTGAGTATATTCATAAAACCACATCAAACATTTGAAGGTGGATTTCAGATGAAATAAAAGTCTAAATGTATAATGTATTTGTAAAATTGTGATAGTTTTAGATTTCATAGTTTCAGAAGAAATTAGAAGAATCTTTGGGAATTAAGAAGAAAGCTCTTCTTAAAATGTCAAACATTAAATTAGTGAGGCAAAATGAAATGATTTCTTTGGTTCTACCAAAATTAAAGATATCTACGAATGAACCTTGAGGATTTTGTGATCCATGGGCAAAACTTTCAATAAGCTAATCACAAAAGCCCGAGAAGCAGCATAGAATTTCGAAAGTACAATGGTAAAACAGTAGTTGTCAGAGGCTTGGGGAAAAGGTAAACTGTGAATCTTTTTTTTTTAGTGGAATGAGAGTTTCAGTTTTGCAAGATGAAAAGAGTTCTGGAAATGTCTGCACAATAATGTGAGTATATTTTATACTATCAAATTGAGTACCTAATAACAGTTAAGATGGCATATTTATGCATACTTTACAATTTTTAAAAGTATTCAGTGGAGGACATCATATTACTCGATGGGAAAAATTGTAATATATAAAACTAGTGAGATTAACATCAAAATTATATTACGAACTCCTGTAAATTTTACAGAAGAACCCTGAACCCTTACTAGAAATATATACAAATGAAATAAACAATATCTAGAAAACAGGAAATTAAAAGTATATGAAAAGTTGCTCAAAGTGATTAATAATAAGGGAAATGCAAATTTAGAAACAGTGAAATAGCATGTTATACATTCTACCCTGGATTATTTTGATTTTTTAATGCCAAATAGAGCCAGGAATACGGGGATCCTCCCGAATATTTTGCAGAAGCATAGAGTGTGGCCCCTTGGGAAGCCACAGCATGCCATTTAGTCAAATTAAATGTGCTCCTAGCAAGCAGCCCCAGTCCTGAGGCTCTATGCTAAAGAAATTCTCCTGCAAACCCCTAGGGCCTCAAGTGGCAGGTTGCTATCCCTGGTGCTATTTATGTTAACAGGGAGTTGGAAGCAATGTGTCTAAAGCCTCTTATGGAGCTGTGAACAGCAGTGTGGTAAATGTATAAATAACATCCTAAAATAATCTTTAAGCTGTAATTCATTAGGCAAAAATGCAATGTAAATTTGAACAAAAAAAGATCCAATCCTAGTGGAGTCGATTGAAAACAGAATCATTCAAAACAACAGTGCAAAATATGATACACTTCAAATAGCAGGCATTTATTTTGGAATGGGAGGAATTGCTTTAGAGTGCTATTTTGTTGTTTGTGGTGCTAGGGATTAAACAAAGGGCTTCTTACTGAGCTATTACATCTCCAGCCCTTTCTTAATTATTATCCCTTTATTTTTTCATCTTGAGAAAGGGACTAAACTGCCTGTACTGGGCTAGAACTTGATGTCCTCCTGCCTCCACCTCAGAGTGCAGCGGACTATAGGCAGGGAGTCAAGACTTGAAAGCAAAGCAGAGAAAATGATACCACCAAAAGGGTCATTGTTCTGTGAGACAGCATGTATCCAGCAAGAATCCTTCCCTCTGCTGTGGGTTATGAGATCTGCTCACAACTGAAGGTCACTCAGATGATAGAGGATTTTAGTGGGGAAAGTGAGGGCCTTTGTTTTCTTCCTTATGAAATAAAGAATAACTTCATTATTCTATGTTTAGTGTATTGGGATCAAAGAAGTATTCTCTAGCAACAATGTAAGAATGTTGTTGGAATGAAAATATAGTCCACAAATTGATGAAGTTTACATGTCCTTGGTAACACTTAGAAAATAACATTTTTACTGTTTTGTAATTTTTTTTATTATATGCTTTGCTTTGTCTGGCTTTGGTTTTGGTTTTGGTTTTGATTTGTGTTTTGATTTTTGAGACTGTTGCTATGTAGTTTAAACTAGATTCAAACTCACTATTAAACCCAGGCTGGCCTCAGACTCTTGCCTCAGCTCCTCAATTTCTGGAATCGCAGTTTTGCACCACCATGCCAGGCCTTTAAATGTTATTCTAAGAAGTAAAGACTCTTGCAAATTTTTGTTTACATTATTTCAGTTCTTGCTATTTCATTCTCTTTTTGGATTGCAAACGGGGTATTTGATATGTGAATTTCAAAGGAAAAAGACTGTGATGGCTCCTTAATAAAAAGACTTCAGAATTTTTTAAATTACACGTAAAAAACAAAATTTGACTATTAGCCAAACCAAACCTCCTGGTCCTCAGCTCTGCTTCTAAATTTTTCTTTGCAGCAGATGAAGAAGGACGATTCTGAAAGTCATTAGCTCAAGCCTGTCTGGCTACATGCACATCCACAAAGTGGACATAATATACATGTCTCAACAGCTGCACCAGCCAGTTTAAGTGGCCAAAGATCTCCCAAGTCTGTGGAAGACCAAGGAGTGGAAATGTTTACATATTTATAACATGTCACTTCTTGACTGTAAAAGTTACCAAATACACTGAAATCCTTTTAAATAATTTTTAACACTTGTCAAAATAAGATTGCTTCTAAGAATAAATAACTGAAAATGCAAATAAGTGTTCAAAAATTTAGATATCGAGGGCATCATATATAACATCATTCTTTGAATTTGTGCGAATTAATTTTAAACTTGTAGAAACATAAATTATCTGCCAATCTTGCTATTTAAGGATGAAAGAAGAAAAAACATAATAAAATGTATTAGATATGGCCTTAATCAGTTGCAGAGTTGTTCCAACACCCTTAAGCATCATAGATGAAAAAATAATATATGTGTGTTTTGTTTTTTAAAAAGAAGAATATTTTCTCTTTGCCACCTTCCTTCATTTTTATGTTTGCCAGAGGGCACAGAAGGACCAGTGATGGATTGAGTGCCACAGGGACATGGAATGGACTTTTCCTTGCCAGGAATGACAGGAAATTAATAATCCCTATGAGCAAGTCCTTCACTTCAATTAGCTCTTAAAAATAAAGCACTGAAAATCCATGTGACAGAGTGGGCTTGTCTTTATTATAATGTGCACCTCAATGTTTTCCCCCTTTTTCTTTATCCTCTCCCTTCCCTGACATTACTTCTTGAAAGGAATAAAAATAAAAAGGTTAATGTTTCCTACAAAGACACAATTTCTTAACAAAGGTTAGCATTCCAAACTCAATGATCTGTGAAAATGATAAGATCACAAACAAGTAGGACTTGATTTAACATTTTTAAGTCAATCAGTATAATGTACCACATTAATAAAGGGAAAAACATCATCACTACAGATGCTGAAAATAACACTGATGAAATTAAACTTTCACTCATGATTCACAAATAGCAACCTACAATAGTTAAAAAATAATAATATATATTTAACATGACACTACTGCCTTGAGATAGAAAGTACAGTTAAGGATATACAGTTACTACTCTATTCAGCACTGACCTGGAAATCCTAGCCAATAAAGTAAGGCAAGAAAAAGAAATGAAAAGTGAAAAAAATAGGAAGAAAAAATAAAATTGTCATTATTTGCAAATGGAAAATTTAGAGCATCTAAAGATAACTTTTGGAAATAATTGCTGGATTTAAGAAGATCAATAGATATGATGACCTAAAAAAATCACTTGCCTTTCAATATATTGTCAACAAAAATGGAAAATGCAGCAGCATCAGTAATAACCATGCATAGTTGAAAATGGAGTTTACATCAAAATACTCCTCAGATTGTAGCAATGTACATGCATCAAATCAACACTAGAACGGAATGTACCATTCCTCTGATAATTTTTTCATAAGATTTAACAAGTATTCAGCCTTATTATTTTATTCTTCTAAAAACAAATATGTGCAGATAATTGAATCTTCTAAAAACAAATATGTGCAGACAATTCAACTTTGTTGAATTCATAAAAACACTAGAAGAAAGAGAGATCGCTTACCCATTATGAAAATGGATACCTTAAATCAACATTGCAATTGAAAATACACACTTCAGGTTTTCACATGATGACGTAAACTCCCTGTGTTGATTACAGGCTCCTCGTTATCATTATCATTACATACACATTATGAAACCACTGGTCAGTGTAATAAAATTTGAAGGAAATATGGGAAAAATAAAATTCCACTGATAAAATTATCATAAAGCATACATAAACATGTGAGAGTTTTGTTTTCATTTTTATTTTTTGTTTTTGTTTTTGAGACAATGGCTCACTACGCAATATAGGCTGGCCTTGAGCTCACTTTGAAGACCAGGGTAGATTCGAACTTTCAAAGATCCTCTTGCATCACCCTCCAGATGCAAGGATTAAGAGAGTTTTAAATTTGTTCTCATTTAAATATACATTTGTATCTCACCTCTGCGCTTTTCTAGATGCCTCTTACCAGTTCAAGCTTCTAAGTTTCAATTACCTTATTTATAAAACATCAGCAATAATAGTACTTGTAAGATTGTTACAGGGACTTTCAGAAGTTTCAAGTACAATTCTACTAAGAGTGTGTTTGTGTATACACGTGTGTGAGTATGTATGTGAATGATGTGATTAGTGACTATAGTGGATGTTTACATTTTTTAAAAATCATTATAATAAAAGACTCATGTCCAGTTATCCCTACTGAAATCCTCCCCTTGCTTTGAACATGCTTAGCCCATTGCTCTTGCCAGTTTGTGAAGCAGTTCTGGAAGTCCTCTTTAATCAGTAACTTTCACCGTCATGTTTGCTTCAACGTCTTGAATCTATTCGAAATGTTTGTCTTTCATGGTGATTTTAACTTTGAGGAAGAGTTAGAAGTCCCATTGTCCCAGATGCAGTGAATACAGTAAAGGAGGGCATACTATAATGTTCTTATAGGCCTGACTTTCCACTGGATGGTGTGTGGCAGCAGCATTCACCATATTTTTTATAACAGTAAAGAGGACTTTCAGAACTACTTTGAAAGTGGCATAAGCATATTTGAAGCCAGGGGGAATATTGGGGGCAGGGAATTAGTGGAAATATGTCTTTTACTGTGATAATTTTCTTTAAATATAAACATTTACTGTATATTCTGATCACACACACACATACGACCTTTTAATTTAGTAAGGACAGAGGTAGTATTTAAGTCCAGTTAGGTTAACTTCAAAGTCCTAACTACTGAACACACTACTGACTGATTTGATTCATCACTATTTATTCTACAAATGCTTACTCTTTACTAAGCACAGTGCCTACACTCTTGTATTAATATAGTTAGAAAATAAGCAGTATAAATGCCAGCCAGTGAGAAGAGCTGTCATATAAATGATACCCTACATTACAAGTAAACTATATGTTATTAGAAAATTTTAAATTAGATGCTTAACATATTTTTAAAGTTGAAAATTATTTTTCAAAAGTTATTTACAATGACATCAAAAACAAAACTAGGTAGGAATAAATATGACTATTCAGAAAGTTATAAAACATTAAAGGCAGAAGAAAAGAACTTATTGAAAGGAGGGATAGCCAGTATTCATAGATTCAAATACTTGATTTTATCAAACAGTCAGTTTCCCTAAAATGTTACACAGATTCTAAATATTCCCATTAAAAGTATCAGAAATGCTGGTGCAAAATAATGTGTCGATTATAAAATTTCTGTAGAAATGTGATGAGTAAGGAACAGCTATGATGTCCTGAAAGGGAAAGACAGGAGGGGAAGAAGAGAAAGAAAGATAGAAGAAAGGTAGAAGAGAAGGAAACGGACATGAGTGTGCAAGGAGAAAAAGGCAGAGGAGGACAAGGCAAAACCAAGCTTATAAAATACACCAAGAACTAAGCACCGTGGTAATAATACAGGGATAGACAAATAGATCGTTAGAATGAAATAAAATCCAGAAATAAATCCTTATTTATACAATCAATTACAAAAAATACAGTACAAAGTGTAAGAACTTTTTCTTTTTTAATGTAACAATAAGGGCTGGATTATAATTCAGTGGTTGAGCCCCTCCTTAGCAGGCCTGAGGCCCTGGATTTTATCCTTAACACTGAAAAAAAAGTTCAATCAGATATATCTGTAAGTACAAAATTGAGCATTGGTATTCTTAGGGACACCAAAATGAAAACCAGTTGTATCACTGACCTAATGTCAAAAAAATTTTTTTTAATCTTTTTTTAAAATAAAAGTTTTACCATCCGATCTTCTCTGCCTCATTTCTGTTGAGCTCTTTTTTTGTCATTTGTTATTTTGGAGAAAACAAGACATCATAATAGCTAGTGCTGATTTAGTATCATCTTGTTTTGAAGTCCCATCAAACTTGTATTCTTCTGTTTCCGTCTGTCTTAAAAGGTTGTATCTTATTGGATTTTATTATATGTGATAATATAAGCAAAAACTTTTATGGACAAGGAGATTATACAGAAACCATTGTTCATTTTCTGTTTGCTGGTTCTGAATACCCTATAATGATGTCATTCTCTTGAATGGTTTTATAGTGTCTTGATATGTTTGGTGCTATAGTATACGAAGTTATACTCAAAGATTTCAAGGAAAGAGACACTATGGTAACTATTTTTATGTCAGGATATCTTGTGGTGAAACACTATTTTGCTTAAATGGTTATGTTTTGACCTGCGCTGTTCTGTTGTTATGCCCTCTTTTATCTCAATCCCCTTTTTTTTAATTATTTACTTTTTTCCCTTTATCTTTTTAATTTAAGGAAAAATAAAAAATAGCAGGATACATTATAGTAACATACTTTGATTTCCTATTAACTTGATTTGAAATCCTGTATTGCCCTCACCATCTTGTTTTGACTGATTTTTCCCCTATTCTGCTTTGCTTGATAGTACCAAGTTCGAAAGTATAGGCAAAACTGTGAAGACAGTAAGATTCATTATGACACTCATTCCGGTTGACTATTATTTTCTTTTAAAGTCCTGTAATGTCTCCAATGCTTTGGTTTTATTCTTTACTGTTTAGTTCAATTTTATTATAACTGGTAATTCTTCTTAAAATAGCAAGAGGCAGTATGGTAACCATTGTTGATCACCTTATATTTTGTTTTTTACATTATCTATTATGTCCATCCTTTTGATTTGACTGACTCTGTTCTGATATGTCACATTTGGTTTTACTCTCTTCAAAAAAAGTAATAAGAAATGTGGGAGCAATAAAACCCAAAATGTGTAATTGTCATTGTACAAAAGAAAAGAAAAGAAAGTGCTCTAAAGGTTATACCTGCATATATGTTTAAGTATATAAGATAGAAAACCATATTACTGAGTGTTTTTTGGATCATTGAACAAAACTGTTTGCACTCTCACTGTTTGAAAGTCCACTTTATATGCTTTAATTTTGTAACTTGAACAACTATTTCTAAGATGAGAATATGTAATCTATTAACTAGTGATTTCTTACTGTTTATTCTTTACATTTTGTATTACTTGGACCCTTTTTCTGTTTTTTTTTTTCTTTTTCTCCTTAAAAAAATTTTTTAAGAGAATATCTTTGTGATCTTAGGTAAGAAAAATTTCTTAAATAGATTCCAAGTACCAAAACCATAAAGGAGAAAGTTTTACTTATTCAATTACGTAAAACTTTAAAATGTATCTTCCAAAAAAGACACTATTAATTGAGAAGGATTGCCACAGTGAGACGACACCTCTTTATAGTACCCATGACAATGACTAATAGACACACAAATCATTAAAACTTTGACATAGATCAATAAGAGGAGGGCAGATATTTTGGGTTTTTTTAAAGTGGACACAGCTTGAACAGACACATTACAAAGGACATCCAAATACCAGTAGGATAAACTACACAATATCCATAGTCATCAGAGAAATGCAAATTGAAATCAGTGTAATAATGCACACACATACATACACACACCCCACCATGACTAAAATTAGAAAGATTAAAAAGAATCAAGAAGCTGAAACTGACAACCTCAACTGTTAGCAGGACTGAAAAGACAGAACTCACACACATTGCTATCATGTCTGCCCTGACTCTGGAAACTGCAATTTTATGGTGATTTTCAAAAAAAAAAAAAAATGGAATGAAAAATACCACACATAAATGACAATTTATTTTTTGAAAATTCAAAACTCAGGCAAAATTAACCTAAGATGATAGAAATCCAACTAGTGAATATCTTTTGAAAGTACAGTGCTGTTTAAGAGATAACAGCTTCTGGCACATTTCAGAGAATTTGGTGGTAAAATGGACAGTGGTCTTTGTATTTCCTCTATTTTATAACATGTTGGAAACTTTATCAGGCAGGGAAAAATGGTCCATTCCAGGAGTAGCCAATTCCTTCTTTTCTTTTCTCTCTCTCTCTCTCTCTCTCTCTCTCTCTCTCTCTCTCTCTCTCTCTCTCTCTTTCCCTGAGGTCCTTTTAATTTGTTGAGACAGGGGCTCACCAAGTTACTGAATTGCCTAGGCTAGGACAGACTTGCACCTCTACCTGCCTCAGCCTCCCAGAGTGCTGGAATTACAGATGTATACCACCATGCCTAGTGCTGATTCATTTTGCTGGCAAAGGGCTCAGCCTTGGCATGTGTTCACGGCTTTCATATGCAAACCAACCAATGTCAGGTATGAAGAATGGCCCTGTTGTTTGTCTAACTCTCACACACCAAGCCATTATTTCCCACCTTAAATCTTCTCCGGGCCAATCAGTAGGCAGCTAGAGAACCACCCTGACAACCCAGTGGCTGTTAGAATAATTAAATCTCGCCAGTTTTAAACTATTACTCTATCTTACTCTGCCTTGCCTGGAAAATTCCCAGTAAAAGCCCTGGCCTACACTTCCCCACTTCCAGCCATCTGACCTAATCTTCATGCTTACCTTGTGGCTTTTAATGGTGTGTGGTGACACTCTGAGGCTACCAAGACCCATGAGTATAATAAACTTCTTTCCAAGCATAATTCTTCTTTCGTCCTATGGACACCCCCGTTTTATCATTCTGTACTCAGCATTCATTCTTAGAGCAAACTCCCATGCATTTACTTTGCCAGACTGAATCGAGCTCTGCACTTGTTATGCCTCTGCTTTTTCAAGATGCATGTTTTCCCATGAAAAGTTTTTAAGTTTTCCAAAAATCTAAACTTCTATATTAAAATTCAAGCATTTAACCTCCATGAATATTATTTTCACTAAATATATGCGGGCGTTAAAAGTCAGAGCATAAACATCACTCTCTGCAGCTAGGTAGATAATAAATCAGGAATTTCATTTTAATATTTTAAGTCAGGCCATTAAACTAAGCAGCCACACATTTCAATGCTAAAATTCAATTAAGAAATTTGTTTCTGTGGTTTGCTTAGTTACCATGGCATGCAGAGGGGTTGGTGAAACGAGTGCAGGTTTTGAAGTCTGTCTGAGATAAGAATAAGACTTTGTTCCCCTATATGTTATCTCCAAAATAAGGACAACACTAGGTTACTGTCCTGGTCAATGTAATGTATACAGAGCACATTAAGCCATGCACAGAATATATTAGAGTAATAAGTTGCTTCAAGTTTCTCAATGCACAGTGTTACTGGCACATGTGGGGGCCATATCACTGCCTGTCAAAATTATCTTCTCACTGAAAGTGAGCGTCTCATTCTGCATTGAGGTCAGAACTCTCTTACCGCTACTGAAAAATTTCCTTGCAGTTTTCCAGGCAGGGATGCATCCCATCTTTTCTACTACACTCGCATAAAACTACTATTGCCATTTTCTTCAGATTATCTTAGAACTTGGGTGCTCTACCAGTGAGTTACATCCTTGGTACTTAATTGTTTGTATTTTAGGGCAGGATCTTGCTAAGTGTCCCAGGCTGGCCTCAAACTTCAATCCCCTGCCTCCTCCATGCCCAGCTCAGGCTATCTTTTTACTACCTCAATACCACCTTGTAAAAATAAAACAGGATCTCATTACAAATTGATTTGCCCACACTATCTCTGGAACATTGTCTTCTCAAAATATTATTTCCTCTATAGTGTATGCTCTATCAGGATTCACTAAGTCATGCAATTTTTATTTTGCAAATATTAACTAAGTATCCTCTTTGAGCTATCCATTATGTATGCTAAGGCAAAAAAGTGAGCAAGGCTCAGTCTCTGTGCTTTCCAGAAGTTTATTTATTAGGTGAAAATAAAGTGAAAGGGCAATGTCGATCATGTGATGTGTTGTTAAGGATAATGGAGTGTGTGAGAATCTAAGGAAGGTCTCTTACCTTGTTTTAGATTATGAGGATGAATCCCACAGAGGAGCTGAAAAGCAGAATGCTGATCTAATGCCTGGAGATCCAATGGAAATCAGTGAGACCGTTAGATCCAGTAGTGTAGCCCATAGGCAGGACAGCATGTGTCTGCCTGAAGGAACTGCAGCACGAGCAGTGGATCTGGAGCCAAGTGGAAAGAGAAGAGCTCAGAGTAGGATGCAGGAACCAGGTGTACAGAAGAATAGTTCATTTCCCTTCCATAAACAACAGAGACTTATTGACTAGTCATTTCAGTAAAATCTTTCCAAACAAGTTAAGTCACTTGTACATCAGTTAGTACTTCTTCAAAAGCTCTCCTGTTCTGTACACTGCACTAGTCTCTAACAGTACAAGGGAGAATAAGCCAAAAACCATGTTCTCATCCATTTGACATTCTACTAGAAGAGAGAGGCAGAAAGTAAGCAAATAAATAAATGACTTATTAAAATGTTTATCCCTTCTATAAAGGAGTTGTTATGGATTAAACACGGATGGTCAACTTAACACCAACTGAATTAAGTCAGCATGGTGCTGAGCTAGATGTTCCACCTGAGGAAAGTTGCCAGCATAAATAGAGACATGGAAAAGACAAGTGAGGCATTGTTGGTTTCTCTAAGTGTTACTGTTTGAGCTGTTGGTTCTCCTGAAAGAGCTCATCATGACTAGCTTACCAAGTGTGAGTTCAACCGTTGTCATCAGAGGAGCTTAGGATCTTGTTGATGAAAGTGGCTGTGGTTGATCAAGCATTACTTCCTGGCTCCAGAGGGGAAGACATGTGCCATTTAAACTCCTGGACAAATTCGTCATGCTGGCTTTCTGGCATGTACTCAACTGTTCTTACCATCAGAGGAACTCAGGACCCCCATGTCACTGAGGATGGCTGTGGTGCTTTTCAGGAGTGTGACTTCTCAGCTCCAGTGTAGAACCTTCAACCTATCAGCACAGCTCCTTCACCCCGCTTAGTATAGACTTTCTAGCTTCCACCACTGACCTTTGGGCCTTCCCAGTGTGGATCCGTAAAACAGATTGGCGTGAGTCCTTCTTGTGGGCTCTAAACCTCCAGTTGGACTCGTGGGAGGCACTGCCGTAGGCTCTAGGTTTTCATCTGGACTCATGCAGGGGGATCTAGGTACCTGGCTGAACATTCTGAATCTTTAGTGTTGTAGACAGATTTCCTGCACTTTCATGAAACTCTGGGTGACCATCATAAAACAATATTATAAGTTCTGTGTCCTGATTGTAATTTTTCTCCTCACAACCCCTGACTACAACAGAAGTCAAGGTACATGGTGGAGATTAAAAGGGGTGACAGGTTTTAGAGAGGATGTTGAAGGAATGTGTCTCTCAGGAGATAACATAAAATGAAGTCCTGAATATGAGGAGCCAGTCACAGCACAATCCAAGCAAAGACATCCCAGATAAGGGGAGAGGACCTGAGTGCCACTGATCCACGCACATTCCCAAAAGCAACAGATGGCAAGGTGACTGAAGCCTGGGAGGTAAGAGGGACAGATCATGAAGTGAGGGTGAGTCATGCAGGATCTTGTGAGTCACAGTGGGACTTTGTTCTGAGGACAAAAGGAAGCATCTGAAGTGTCTTAAAACAACAAAGTGACAGGATCTGATTTGCATTTTCTTAAGATCATTTTTTCTAAACAATGGATCAATGCAGGCATAGAACTTAGTACTGTAATTTTTTATTAATTGGAATACTTTCAGGAAGCTATGAGAGGATGTGCCACAACAAAACAAAGATGAAACTCTAAGAAATAAAAAACTATAGGATCCAGGAAACAACAAACAGCAATGCTAGGGTACAATCAAGCAGCTGATAAAGAGATTGGCTTATACACAGATTGAGGCAGGCTCCCAGAAAGGTGCTTCCAAGAAAGAAATGCAACTGATGATTATGTCTGCCTCTGTCAGATTTATTGAGCTTTTCAGAAATATCTTAATACTAACGAACGCTGAACCATATGCAAATTAAAATGCAAAATATTAATTCTAAGAAATAAAAGAAAATGGAATCTCACAGTAAGCCAGTTGGCTCAATAGTACACCAAAACACCCATAAACACCAGCTATTTTAACTCCAGTGTGTGTACATGTGTGTGTGCATGCGTGTGTATCCACTCAGTCTGGAAAATCAGCAGAAACAAGTAGAGCTGAGAATGGTTGCCACTGAGAAGAAGAGGAGCCCTTTTCCAGAGGCAAGGACAAGGCCTGCTGTATTTAACACGTATCACTTGGAACATGTGTGCCTCTCTTACTTTTTCATATGAAATCTGGCTTTCTTGCCTACTTCTTTTCTTATCTAGTGCCAACCCGAGTCCACACCTATTCCCTTGCTTTACATTCTCTTGCCAGTCCCACTCCTAGAAGTGATTCTACCGATAACCCAGTGAGTATTTTTGCCCATTTGTACAGCTTTTCATCCAAGTTGTTTCAGACTTACCGTAAATTCAGTTTACTACTCAGTGACATCTACATTTGTAGTGTGTCTTAATTATTTATGTCTTAGGGCTCTATGAGTATTGCTAGTTAATCATTTTTTCTATTAATTCTAGAAAAATAATGCAAAGATACAGAATTTCCTTTGACTGATTGGAAGTCAATTTCTTCAAATCTTAATCAAGTTTCTATACATGGATGAGGAGGAAATGTGCCATTTATTACTCCAGGCCCTGGCCTCACCTCTTCCCATTCTTAGTTCTGCTTCCCCGTAGCAGACATCACAGCTCCTAGCTAATTCTGTTGATATGGTACTGCCATTCTATTAGCATTAAACTCAGTGCTAATTTTTGATTACTGAATTTTAGACAACACTTAACGTTTCATATTATGGTAGCTGAGAAGTTAACTTTAGATATAGATATATATATATATATATATATATATATAGAGAGAGAGAGAGAGAGAGAGAGAGAGAGAAAGAGAGAGAGACTTTATATATATATATGTTAAATTAGTCCTGTTGTATATAAAATAGTTCCTACATGAGTATTTTGTCCTGTCATGCCTCTAGTAGTAATTACTTTATAAAATATCCTTTGTTTCTGAACCATTTTAACCTGATTGAAGAAAGGTTTTATGTAAAAAAAGTTAATTGCTTTGCAATTTGAAGACTATAACTAAAGTTAATTTTGTATTAACGTTTTGTCAAAAAAATCAAAATTCCCAAATGTCACTTTCAGTTGGAGGCCACCTCACAAAAGATACAATTATGTATAGTGTCTAATGTTCAAACATGTGGCCAATAATTTTATTTATAAAATTAAGGTTATGACTTTCAAATATATTTCTGGAATTCTAATTAACACAAACTAATGAACTGAGCACAAAGGCCAACGATATTATTACAGAAAGCTAATAGAGACGGCTAAATGAACGTAATTATCCTTCAAAATAACAGCACTCAAAGGAGCCAACGTTATTTTAAAGCATGTAACTGTATGACATAATATATGGGAAAGCTGACTTCATCAGTGTAGAAAAGTGCTGTGAAGAAAAGCTTTCTCGGAGCAGAGGTTCTCACTGTTTCCATTCTCAGGCAATATCCCCTGTGCCTTGAACTGTAGCTGGCATTAGCATATGTTCATACATATATTTTTGAATTTGTGAATAAAAAGTTAATGCTATTACACTTCATTAACTGAGAATCTATACACAGAACAGGAGCACTTCTGGTCTACGATACATCCAAAATTGCTTATTCCTGGAACTGAATTTGCCTTACCAAGCTTTCTGAAACCTAGAACATAAAATCCCTTTCGCATTGTATTACAGTTTCAAAATTGATGGCATGCTATTACTTTCCAATCATTGTCTAGCAGCCAGACCTGGATAGACGTAAGTAAAGAGTATCAGTGAAGTTATGATAGATGTTTATCCTTCTAATTGCTTAAGTGTTCATATACACGTGCCATTCAGGTCACGTAGAACTCGTACACATATTTTGTTAATTTTCACAGTACTGCTGGTCACACTATTAGAGTAAAATTGAAGTGATTGTCAAAATTTGCAAACCAAGTATTTCATATAAAACTTCAGACTGTAGGTTTTCCTTTAACAATAAAGAGTATAATATTTGTCACAATCTTTCCCAAATTCCCACATTTCCATGATAATACTGCTGTGTCTAAGGGGGGTCCCCCCATGTTTTCTAGTTTGCAGTACTTCTCACAATTCTCTTTCATCCTTCTAACTGGATGCTGTTTGCAATGGACTATTGGGGCTCTGGTTGGTGACTCTTAGAGAGTACAAGAAGATGAAATACTTTATTTTGTATATTTTACTCTTTAGTATTGCCTACAGATATCCAAGCTTGTAAGTTCTAGCCTAAGGGACAGCCAGCCCTTCATAGTCTGACCCAAATGAACAATTTTCCCTTACCCCTCCCCCTTCTCACTGGCTCTCCATACATTTTATTCTAAGCAAAGCTCAACCTCCCATAAGATTGTAAGCATTCACTCGTGCTTGGCTTTAAAGATCTGTTACCTTTGATTACAGTACACTTACCTCATTCTCCTACTAGTGAAATTCTGCTCCTTTTTCAAATGCTGTCTCCTCTCTTCTGTGAAGCAAAGAATATGTAAGTGCTATGTGCCAAGAACTGCACTAAGTTCTACAGGACTCAGAAGCAAATGAAGGACACGCATCCTGTCCTAATAAGAGTTATATTCCAACAGTGATTCACCAAAGGAATAATTGTAACACGCTAAGTTAATTATGGTGAAATGTGTGAGCTTTATGAGAAGGGAACTATAGGATTGCACAAGTAACAAGTGGTAATGGTTATTCTCAGAAGAAATAACAAGTTGACATCTGAAAGATGAAAGGCCTCAACTGAAAAATGGATAAGGAAGAGAAAAACAAATATGTTCTTTCCCTTAGGATAAAATGCAATAGTACTATAGACATTTCTTTGGGTTGTTCTAACAAACTACCACAAATCAGCAGTTTAAAATGACAGGAATATCTTATAATTCTGGGCTCCAGAAATCTTATTTTAGGTGTCAGCAGGATTGGCTCCTTCTGAAGGTTCTGAAGGCTCAGCCTTCATACCTACCTCCTAGTTTCCAGTGGCTGCTGGAGATCCCTGGAGTTCACTGTCTTATAAATGAATCCCTTAAACCTCTACTTCAGTTCTCATATCAAATTCTCCCATGACTTCTCTCTCCACTTACAAAGATAATGATTTATCCATTGAATTTAGGGCTACTGTTCACCAGCATTAGCTCATCCTGAGGCCTTAATTACATTTGCAAAAACTTTTCTTCTCAAGTAAGCTCATATTAGCAAGTTACTGATGAATATGCCTGTTATGTGGTGCTGGGGCTTAGATATACATCCCACTATATTGAGGGAACTAGGAAAGGTGTGATATGGTTACAGTACACTCTGAGTGAGAAACATACCCCAAGCTGGCCTTGAACTCAGAGCAATACACCTGTCTCAGCCTCCTGAGTGCTAGAATTATAGGCATACTAATGGGAGAAATTTGATGTTTATTATCACTGTTCCAAAATGAAATCTACATGCCACAAATCCTATATCTGAAGGGCAACGGATAAACACAGATAATAAATGTTACACTCATGATATTAACAAAGCAATGTGTGAGCCAGCACATTTGAGAAACAAGATATTAACCATCAGATTAAAGTTCTAAAGTCCAGAGTCCCTAGATAATATGTGTGACATCATCCTGCAGGCTTCTAGTGGTAGTGGGGTAGTGTGGTCATGATTTGTAATTTTTTGATATATATATATAATATATAAAATCATATATCATATGATACATGATATGTATTTTCTCCTTCCTTATATTCCCCTTTCTGCCATCCCAGTAATTCTTTCCTTTTGACAAAAACAAAATATTCATAAATCAATAGATTAAATGCAAGAAGGTGATGGAAAAAAGTCCCAGGAATGCAACTATGCATTAAAAATTTGGTTGGAATAAACCCGTAGAAAATCCTGGGAGGTGGGCTTGTGAGGAAAAGAGGAAGTTCGTAGAATAGCAGCAGATACATTGTGTGGTTGGGCAGAATTGAAAATCTGTTTCACAGAAAAAAAAAAAGATGGAGAAAGAGAAGTAAAAACAATAAGGTCAAGAAAAGACAAGGCACAGTTGGCTAAAAATGTTTCCCCATCCGTGGGCTTTCTTTTCACTCTTTTTGGTAATTTCTTTTCAAGTGAAAAGCTTTTTAATAACATGAAATCTCAGCTGTTGATTCTGTGAGGTTCTTCCTGTGCAGTTTGGTTTTTATTCATGAACTCTCTGCCTACCCCTATGTCTTCAAGATTTCTACCTTCTTTCTCGTCATAAATTTAATGTGTCTGTTTTAATATTCAGATCTTTGACCCATTTTGACTTTAGTTTAGTGCATCATGATAGAGATGGATTTAGTTTTAGTCCTTGACATATGGAAAGTCAGTTTTTCCAGCACCATTTTTCAAAGATGCTATTTTTTGTTCAATGAACATATTTGGCCCCTTTGTCAAAGATAAAGTGACCAAGCTTGTTTGTAATTGTGTCTATTTCTTCTAATCTCTTCCACTGACCTTCAGGTCTGCTTTTTGCCCATCCAATGCTGATTTTATCACAGTAGCTTTGTAGTATAATTTCAAGTAAGGATTGTGATGCCTCCTGCCTTGCCTTTGTTGCCCAATATTGTCTTTACTATGTAGGTCTCTTTTAGTTCCAGATGAATTTTAGAAATGTTTTCTTTAGATCTTTGAGATATTCTAAAGATATTATGATTGGGATTGCAATGAGTCTGTATAACAATTTTGGGAGTATAGCCATTTTTACAATGTTGGTTCTTCCTATCCATGAACAAGGGCTATTTTTCCTTTGTCTGATATCTTCTTTGATCTCTTTTTTTAGAGTGCTGTAATTTTCGATGTATTTACTTGTATTTACTTTCAATGTATTTACCTGAATGTATTTACAATGTACTTTTATTTCCTTTGTTAGGTTAATTAAAGGACTTCTATCTAGAACATATAAGAAACTGAAAAAACTCAGACCCTCCCCAGTCCAATTCAAAGACCCAATCAAAAAATGGCCATCAGAGATGAATACACACTTCTCAGAAGAAATACAAATGGAAAATAAGTATATGAAAAAATGTTCAACATCACTGGTAATGAGAGAAATACAAACTAAAACACTGAAATTCTATCTCACCCCAAAAAGAATGGCTGTCATCAAGAAATCAAAAACATCTGGCAGGGTTATGAGAGAAAAGGAACACTTCTCTACTGTTAGTGGGAGTGTAGAGTGGTACAACCATTATGAAAATCAGTGTGGAGATTCCACAAAAAGACTAGGATTGAAGGTCCCATTCAATACAGCTATTCCCTTAGGTCTATCTTGCTAGAAGATTTAAAAACATCATACCACAGCGATATATGTGCACCCGTGTTCATGGCAACAAAGTTTGTAATAGCTAGATCTTGAAAACAACCAAATGCCCACAATCTGAGGAATGGATAAAAAAGATGTGACCATTTTATATAATTTTGTCTTAAAACCACAACAAGATCCTGCTTCATCAACTTTTTGTTGCACTGATAATAAGATACAAATGCCCTGTGATAGACAACTCAGTCCTTCATGGATTATGCCTTGCCTAATTCTGTGGTTTTATGAGACACCACTTTCTATCCTTTAGTAACATTTGTAGGCTTCCTGGAACCTACAAAGATAATTCTCTGTCACAGAATATTGCCACATACTATTTGAAATCTTCCCTATTTGGTTGAATTGCTCAGTCTCATTTCTGTGTGTGGCTTATCTATAACTTTAATAGGAAAAATTTTCCTGACACCTTATATAAATAGGGTTCCTTATTATCCTCCACTCCTATTTCCTTTAACTTCATAATTTAGTAATTATATATTTGCTCATTTTGTTCCAGGTGTTTCACTGCTCATTTCCAAGAGGACAATATCGAAGATGGATATAGTATACTTATGAAAATGATCATTGTAATAATAATCACCTAATTGTCATTCTAATTGTAACAATTTTAGTATTATAATCAGTAGGTGCAAGTGTGACAAAAAAAATAGGACATTTGCATAGACTGAATATATTCTGTACAATACTTTAATTACACAGAAAATAATAGTAACTGTAAAATGGAAGAATCTGGCAGAAACCAGTTTAAGAAGCAGATTAACAATTGCATCTATAGTGATGCGTTCAGAAGACAGCATCACTTCTGTATTAGCCACCACCCCAAATGCGTAACTTAAATCTAGTCACGAGGAAATGTCAAATTCAATGTCAGGCACATTCTATGAAATAACTTGTCTATATTTATTAAAAATGTCAAGCTCACAAAAAAGATTAAAGAAACTGTTCCAAATGAAGGAATCTAAAAGAGATATGATAATTAAATGCAAATAATAATCTTCAGTCAAATCCTGGACCTTATCTTAAGGTCCTTACTGCCTTCTGCCTTCCCTGATCACCGGTGGTCTGCCAGGGGTGAGGGATTATTAAAAAACCCAGAAGTTTTTCAATTCAAAAAAAGTTGCACATGCTGGATAGCTTTTAAAATCCTTCATAAATGCTTACACACACACACACACACACACACACACACACACACACACACCACAATAAAACATAAATGGTAAACTAAAAACATGGAAACAAACTGAAATTTAGATGAGAGCATGAATGACAGGTGAATAAAATAATCTTGAAATAACAGCTTAAAGAGTGACAGAAGATTAAAAAGTGTCACTGCAGCTACCTACCAATGTCTTATCATCTCGAGATTAGAATGTGAAAGTAATAAAAAAAAGAGGCTAAAAATTGAAAAATGCAATAAGAAATAAAATCTCAGCCAGCAGGTTTGTGTGAACCATTTCATAGAAAACTGATATTGCTTTTCATAATAATTCGGGGAACTCAGGGAAATGAAGGAAGCATGCCAAATCTCTAACTCAGCCTCGACTGTCATAAAGCTTGGACCCATACCCTGTACTCCTGCTCCCCTTCAGGGACCTCTTAGTTCTGCACTTTGCCAGCAGTGCCAATATTCTAACATAGCCTCCATCCAGACTGCCAGAAACCAGAAAGGAGTATGAGTCGTGGATTCAGATACACCAAAAACATCTTCAGAATAGTGCCTTGTCCCTCTTGACAGTTATCCCAATCCTAAAATTTTCAGCCTGTTATTTATAAATAAAAAGTTGAAAAGTATTGAATTTAAAATTCAGGAAAGAAGAGAGGAAGCTGACATTGCCTACCTGTTCTCAGTGTGTCTTTCTTCATAATATCTTCACAGATGAAGACACAGAGGCCCAAAGACCTAAACTACAGCTGGGAATGTGGCTCCCTGGTAGAGTGTTTGCCTTGTATGTGCTGGGTTCAATCCTTAGCAAAAAAAAAAAAAAAAAAAAAAAAAAAAATATATATATATATATATATATATATATATATATATATATATATATCAAAAAGACCTAAACTACATTTGAAAGCCCAGTATATTTGGCACTTTACTTACAAAAGGAGGGACAATAGAAAATATTTGTTGAAGTAAACTGAATGGTCTGTATTGAACAAAGTTTGAAATAAAAATTATTAATGTGGCACTTGCTAAATAAAAACTCAGCAATAGCCATATTAATATACCTAGAGGTTTACAGAACTTGAAAATGGGTAGAAATTTGGAGGCCTGAGAATTTGAAAATGGGTAGAGATAGGGAGGAGACAAGCTGAAGTTCAGCCATCAGGAGTGACTAGAGCTGTAGGGTTGTGAGGGAACAATAAATAATTTTAAATTGCGTTGACCGTAATGTGCTCTGTTTAGAAATACATATATGATTTAAGTATTTTCATATATAAATATATTTATAAAAGTACATCCACATATTTATGTTAATAAATTAATGTCTATTTTAATATAGGTAAAGGTATATATAATTATAAGGAAGAGAAAGAGTTATAAAAAATTTCTACAATACTCCTTTAATACAGATTTCTCTCAAAAACTAGACTTTTTTTTTTTTTTTTTTTGTCTTTTTCATTTTTGTCAGTACCGGGGATCAAACTCACGACCACCTGCTTGCAAGGCAGGTGCTTATGCCGCTGAGCTAAATCCCCAGCCCCTAGACATTTATTTTTAAAAAGATAAACTCGATGTTTACCTAAATTAAATATCAGCATAATCTGCAGCCAACCCATCTGCAGACCTAGTTGCTACTTTTACCTGCTTTTGCACTGTGATCATAAAAGGGAAAATTGACAAAAAATATCTTGGGCAGAACACCATGGCAGTCAGAGAGCTGATTTGATTGAACTGATCAGATTAATTCTGAATTGAATTGAACTGAAATGAGCTGATTAATACCCTCAGCAGTTGAGCAATGCCTTAAACTTTGAACATATGAGAAAACAACACAAAAACAGAAAATTATATGAGCCACAGTTATAAAGCCAGCATAAGGATACATATTGCAGTAAACTTTACAGAGACTTAGATCATTCGTCTTACAATTTTCACTGTGGTATAGAGTAGCTACAAAGGTGGCGGCAGCCAGAAAAGGGCAAAAGATTTTGTTATGTTAGGACATACTTTAGGCACTAACTTTTTTAAAAAGATCTTAATCATAATGTCCCTTATGACTTAATAGTCCTGACTTAATAGCTCCTTTTTCTAGAATAAATCTTTTTTAAAAAAATTGTTGTAAGTTTATCACAAAATTAGAGACTGGCAAAGGGTAAGCCAATGCCTCATTCATTTTATATCTAGTTTCCCACACAGTGTCCACTACACAACAGGTACAAAATTCTCACTTATAAAATTATTACATGCAGAGCCAGTCAGCACCTCCCAAGATCCGGCCATGGTGGGACTTAGGTGGCTGAGCAAGAAAGCAATTCGCCTCCCTTCTTGGTAAGCACCTCTGGCACGAGCCAGGAAGAGAACCAGTCAGCGTCTCTGGTGAACCTACCAGCAGGGAGCTGCGAGTCAAATATCACATCACTTTCCCTCCTCCACCCCACCCTCCCACCGCCCCCCCCCTCCGTTAGCAACTGGGAGGAGAGGTCTGAGCATCTCTTGGGAGGATGACCATAGGCAATATGGCAGATATGGGGATTTCTTCTACCTTTCGTTTGAAGGCAAATGCTGTTTTCACTGTTTTGCTTTGTTCTGATTGGTTTGCTCTATTCCCTTTTGATTGACTTTATAATGGTTTTATTTCACTATACCCAATTGAATGGGCAACTATTGTGAAGATAACAAGATATACTGTGGTACCTATTACTGCTATCCCAGTATCCTGCTGTGAAGTGCTGTACCAATTTCACTGTGTTGTCTTAATTGGCTTTGTTCTGTCTTATTCTGTTGTATTTTACTACCTTCAAAATAAAATTTTAAAAAAAGAAAAAAGAAAATAAAATTATTATGTGCAACATGCACCTTAGTGGAAACAGCGGTGCTATGGTTTGAATCTAAAAATCTGCCTCCAAAAGGTGGTTGTGTGGAAGGCTTGGGAACTCATGCAGCAGTGTTCAGAGAGGGGGCTTCAGAGAGTGACTGATCATGAGCATTCAGACCTCATCAATAGATTACTCCTCATCAATAGATGACTCCAGTGGAGTCATAACTAATGGACTAGGGATAGATGGTGGTAACTTAAAAGGTACATCCTGGTCAAAGATGCTTGTGCTTGGGTCATGGCTTTGGGATATGTATCTTGTCCTTGACCCTTTCTTTTTCTCTCTTCTTCCTCTGGATTCTGAGGTGAGCAGCTTTGCTCCTCTACATCCTACACTCCAACGTCCTACCTCACAATAGTCTCCAGCAACAGAGCTAAGAGACTAAACGTCAGAAACCTGTAAACCAACACAGTATTTTATTTCCTTCAAGTGAATTTTTCTCAGGCATCCTGGCACAACGATGGAAAGCTAATACACTAAATATTTGAAGTTTTTCAGTGATTCAGCTTTCAGCTAATAAAAATTTACTACGGTTAAAATGCCCCCAGAGCTATTTGTAAAAACAAATAAGCCAATGTGTTTTCTATACTACGAAGTATAGAATTGGTAATAAAGTATTAAATCTTACTATGTTCTATAAACATGCATTTATGAACTATTTGAAACATAAAATATTCAAATATGTTTTTAAGGAATTTAAAAATCACAGATCATTGGCCTGTTCAGGCTTAACAACTTCTTCAAAAGTATTAGCACCTGTAATGGAAATATTTCCAGAGCCAATAAAATGCACATTAGTCATTCAAAAGGAGGATAACTATATGTCCAAATTTATTTTGCATTTAAGAAAGAAAGCCAGACTATATTAAAAATATGACATCTAAAGTTTCAATATAAATAAAAGGGTTTGGGGGCTTCTTCATTTTTAATATTTAAGATTTAAAATCATCAAAGATAGTTTAGAGAAATTGATGAGTTTTCTTATAAACAACCAAAGACAGAATATTTAATGTAATTCTAACTTTATTTGAAAAAATTATGATGCTTAACCTTTTTAATACACAAAATTGATGACTTTAAGATGAATTGGAGGTTACATGAGTTTAGAAAAAGAATATCAATGTACAAAAAATGACCTTGCTGTTACAAATTAAGTATAAATGCAATGTCAAATTAAATAAATATGAATAACTTTATCTCTAGTCTAAGTTGCAAATGAAATTTTGTGATTAAGATGATTTTTCATTGTTTATCAAGATATTTTATTATTTAAAAATCAAGAAATTTTATTCTGTATCAACTTTTAAATAAATTGCATGGAAGTTTATAAACCATATCAGAATTAACAAAGCTAGGGTAGATGTTTTACAGATTCTTCATGTTGTAAGCTATTGGACTCAAGGAGTATATAATGTCATCACTATATCATATGAAATGGGACACCTATCAACAAGTTCTCTGGAATATTAATTTAGCTTAGTAGTCTGAAAATCCTTCTTTGGCTTCCTGATATAACCATTTGACCTTTTTCCAAATGTCCATGCCTTCTCTCATTCTCTAGGAGAACTCACCACATTCTCTCATATGGAGTATATCAATTTCAGAACTCTCAAAGCTTCATAATTTTCTTAGACTCAAAAGTAATTTCTAAGTATCATAATTATCACCATAGTTATTTACCTTTTTAAAAGTTACCATGAAACATTTGTGAAATTAAGCTAATAATTCAAAGTAAGATGGCATTAATGATAGATTGTAGACATAAACAAAGTTATTTACAAGGGGATACATCCACAAAATCCTAAAATTTAGAAGCATTGGCGGGCTGTAGCTCACTAGTAGAGCATTTGCTTAGCATATTCGAGGTCCTCAATCCAGCACTGGGGGAAAATAAAACAAACTCTGAACAACAACCACCATGACAAAAAAAAAAGTGTAAGTACACAAGCATAAGACGAATATTCTTTGGCTAGATGTACCTGAAAAGACTAATTATAGAACTATATATAAATATTTAAGATCATTGTTTACTATTAGAAAAATCACTGACTCTTGACAATTAAATATGAATTTTGACCAAGCATCACTGCTTAAATATGATTCTAGGATTTTCCACTTTTAATTTACTGTTCAGTGTTTACCTTTATTACACTCTTAATAGTTGCTTAAATACTCATTTAATACATAAGCATGAAGTTAGCTGATCACCTTGAAGTTCATAGTCAAGTATATATTTTATTTGGTCAAAGCAGTCAATCCAAAATGTTGATGTTAACTACTATAAGCCTTTATTCTACTGGTGAGAAAATGAGGTGATGTAATACTTTACTTCCCAACAGAAATTCCAAATTACTGAACAAGATTGTTAAATCAAAAAGAAAAATCTTATTTATTACTTTTCACTATATTCTAAATATACTTTGGACAGTATGTCCAATGGAAATATTCTACCTAAGATTTACAGAGGCAAAGAATGAAATAAAAAATGAATTTTATACAAATGGCAGCAATCATAATCTGAGAAACCACAAGAAAGTCAGGTTTGTCCTTTACCCTCTGTCCACAACACACTGCATGTGTGTTGGTTTATTATATTTAATTAACTAAAAGTTGGTTTATTATATTCAATTAACTAAGGATACTGATGGTGAGTGAAGAATGATTCTACACAACTTTTCTCAGGGGTTTATTTGTGCTAAGTTTTCTCAGTTCACTTAGATTTTTATTTAATTGGAATTCAAATTGAAATTAAATGGAATACCACTGAATCTTCATTTGTAAAATACTCCCCTCCACACACACACACACCCATAAATACATTCTCTCATGCACATATATGCTATTTTTGATGTTTCATTATTGAACGAAATGAAATGCCCCCATTCTTCAAGAGGGTTAAATGAGTATGGAAATATCATAGTATATATGATAGTATAAAGTTAAACTTGTTCTCTGTGACTGTCTAGAAGGCAGAAACATTTTCTACATGTTCTCCACATGTTTACATCAAAAGTCTTATGCTTTGGGCACTGTGTGACAAAGGAAGCTTTACTGTCCTGTTTCTCTTCTGTAATTATCACAGGTTTCAGGATGTCTTATAATACCAAAAAGCATCTAAGTGCAAAACATACAATCTATCTTTTCTTAGTGATTGTTGGTAAGAATAAAACTTCTAAAACTTTTCTGGAAAAACGATTTTTAAAAAACTTCACTTTAAACATTATTATTTTATTTTTTAATGTTTATTTTTATTTTAAAGATAATAAAACAAAACAAAGCAAAATAGAACAAAGCAGAGCCAAGTAAAACAATACAAATAACACAGGATTTCAGAAAAAGACAGCAAAAATCAACAGTGGCTACCATAATGTCTCCTGTTTTCATATCTTCATACATATTGGAATCGAATAATTGAAAACAGACTAAACCAAATCAAAACCAAGAATAAAAGCATTATTAGTTTTCAAATAAAAATGATAGGAAATCATCAATGGCTACCATGGTGTCTTAATTGCTTCAGGGTAGCTGTCCATACTATCATACATACTAAAATCAGTGCTTATAAACTCCTTACGTGAATTTCTAGGCATATATATGCCTCTACATGTACATCTATCCTTTCTGTATTAGAGGAAAATACAAAGCAATAAATGAATAACTGTATCTAACAGCCCAAAACAGTAACAGTGTAGGCTTTCAAAACAAGGTGGTAGGAACATAACAATTTTTCTTGCTTTGCTTAGTTATCTTCATAAATCTTATTTGAATTACCAGATATAGTCATGCAAAATTGATCTAATTCTACGAATGTTATCTGTTTGTTCCAAGAACTAATAGAATTAGTAGTACAATCATCTTAGTAATCTTAATTGTATATATACAAATTTTTGTCTTATTTTGTTTCTCTTCCTTCTTTTCTTTTTTTCCCTGAGTTATTTTAACATTATTATTTTAAAGCAAAAGCGAGAGAATTTCTGTATTTTAAAAAATAAAGGAATTAAGTCACAGTGTATTGACCATGTTAATAACATTTTCAAAATTGTAAAATTTGGTGGTCATAATTAAATATTCTCCAATCAGTTCTCCTAAGGTGAAAGGGGGAAGCAAGGAAAACAGAGAGGGAGAGAGATTCCTTTTAAACATTTTATCTTTTATTTTTTAGCCTCTTTTGCCTTTCTCCTTACAAACTCAAATTCATTTCAGAGCCCCTTTGAATCCGCTTTTTACAGTTCTTCTGTCCCTGCTTGATATGCTTCAAGCTTGTCCACTGCTAAAGCTGAGAGTCCAGCCAAGAAAGGAACAACAGAAAGCAAAGTCATGGGCTAAAACAGGCCAATCCATTGCAGCTTTTCCTGGTTTTCTCTTTCCTAATCTTTTCTTAACAGAAACTGAAGTAGAATGCAAAACGTGGCAATACTTCTAAGAGGACTGTATTTTCTCCTAGCATTGAGGTGAAAAATAGAGCTGCAACTGTGTTCAAGAAAAACTCCACACTGACTGAAAAGAGCAAACCACCCAGGGTTTGCAAAACTATAGTCAGTGAAGAGAACCACCATGTGAAGCTTTGTGCTACCAATGGGAGAATTAGAAAGAAAAAAAGCTGAAGCATTATTTTGATGGTAATTGACACACAAACTGCCCAATTTCAGAACTAATTTAGTTCAGCATTTTGTTTTTCAGTAAAACTTGGATATTCTCCAAGCCATGTTAAGACAAAACTGGTTCTAAAATAACTTTTTGCTTAGGTCTGCATGTACCCTAGATAACCCTCCATACTGATCCAAAGTGATATCTGACATTGCTAGCCTAGATTTCTGTTAGACATCAAATGAAATTTATGATATTATAACAAACATTCAAGAAAGCCTTGATATTTCCCCCCACTCTTTTTTTCAGTGGTTTCTATATCAAGAGATATAGAAATATACACTAAGTGGCCAATGCTTAAAAAAAATCCTTGTGCCCCAGTCTGAATCAGTCTAGTCATTAACACTGATTTGTTTTGTAAACTGTACTTTAGTGTCAGCTCAGGCTAGATCTAAAGCAGAATCTTCACCTTGTATTACATTTAAACCCAAATCCTTTGATTAGCCCCAGGAACACTAATTCGAGGTCATAAGCAGTTACTCAGAAAAGCAACAATAGAAAAAATTCAAACAATTATCGCATCTCTCAAAATTGCACCTGGCTCAACATATCCACCTAGGTCCTGGAAGTAAGGAAATTGAAGAGAAAGGGCAAAGGATCTAATTCTCATCACACCGATCACATCCACCCATCAGTAAACCTAACACAGATGATCCTAAGCTAGGATCATTCAGTCATTCAAGATTTTGAGTACCTACTATACAACCAAAAACTGGTAGCAGATATATGTTATTTAATTACTTTCAAAAATCTGTTGAAAGTGGAAACAGTGGTCTCTATGTCTATTATATGCAAGTCACTCCTTCAGTAACGAAGAAAAGCCATGCGTGAATATGATTAGATTTTATCACCAAGGGGTTGCACAGTCTAATTGGAAAGAAAATGAAAATATTAAGCAAACATAAGGATAAAACTATGGCATTCCCTTTAACTCAGTGCTGTGGTCTGCCCTTTCTGAAATTTTGAGATTTGATTGTCCTTGTGGCAGTGTTGGGAGAAGATGGCTTTTACAGGATGATTAGGTCATTAAGCAGGATTAACGCTTTTCTTGGAGCTCTTGGTCTCACAAGATTGCATTAGTTCTGAGGAGGTTGTTATATAGTGAGGTAGCCCCTTGTGTGTCGCCTCTTTTGCATTCCCCAGTGTGCACTTCTGCTTCCAACCATGAGCTGAAGCAGTATAAGGCCCTCATCAGAAGGCAACAGACATCGGTGCTACGCTTTTGGACTACGTGGTATTCAAAACCATGTGTTCCAAAATAAATTTGCTTCCCTTATAAATTATTCTGCCTTAGCTACTCTAATGAAAGAAAATAGACCTACATATTCAGTGATTCCATTTTTAGAGACAATGTTAAAACAATACTTAAAATATATAAAAAATGATTAGTTTATCTTACATTTTTCACATTCAGGTGATCGTTTGGCATAAAAATTTTGGATATTTGGGACTCATGCCATTGTATTATAAGGCCTAAGACTGCCTAAGCTGGTAGATTAGTAGATTTGTCTTGTATTACAGGTTCCTTCTGCTGCATTTTGTTTACTATGTTTTCCTTGAACTATTGCCTCCCTTGTTTTTGATAGCACTACTTTTTTTTTTTTTTTTTTTTTTTTTTTTTTGTAGCAGGGATCAAACTCACGACCTTGTGCTTACCAGGCAGGCAGGCAGGTGCTTATGCAGCTGAGCTAAACCCTCACCCCGACAGCGTTATTTAACTTTTCACATGCTTCACAAGGCTCTGAATGTGCCTAATCACGAACCGCCCTGTCCTGTGTGTCCTTTTCTCGGTGGTGTAGCCCTCCAGGCTCCATCGTTATTCCACCATGCCTCCTGCACACACTCTCTTGTATTACTTTACTGTCATCATTCCTCCACTGATATTGAGGTGAGGATTTCTGTATATCTAAATATGCCTCTGAGTTCACGTTCCTAAAATTCATTGTTTGTGAAACAGAGCCAATCAGATGACTCATAAAATTATCAAAATCACATTTAAAGTCTGAATCCCTGAAAAAGCCATCTTGTTCCACTAAATTTGTAATTTTAGGAAATGGCACTATCATTTATTTTTTTAAAAACCCACAAACTTCAGTAACAGTCAGTACTTTTCAATAAATTCTACAGATTTTGTCAAAACAATATATAATATTATATAGTGTTTACTGGCATTATAGTGTGGGGTGTTAAGGTGCTGTTATAAGCACTCTATAAACATTATCTCAATTAATCCTTACAATATAAATATTATTGTCTTCTTTTTACAAAATAGTAGACTAAAGGACACGGATGCTGAGGAACTGATCCATGATTACACAGAACAAGAATTCAAACTCAGACAGCCTGGCTCTACAACCCATACCTGGCATTATTACAATATGTTCCCTTTTAAATGCCAACAGCTAGGGCAACTATACCAGTTCTCCATGAGCTGATCACCACTAACATGTTAACTACAGCCTTCCCTTATCACTTGGCCTGCACACTGTGCTTTGTGGATATCGACTTTTAGTTCACAGCCACTGCAGATGCCATGTCTCTATACCTCTCCCATGCTGCTCTGGCTACACAGAGACTCTTCTTGTCTCTTTTATCTCTGGGCACGGCACATGTTTAGTAATTCATTAGTCCTGGCTCAGGTGCTCTCTCAACTAAAGATATTCCTTAAACTCTCATGGCAGATCATAAGTTTCTCATCCATAACCTCACAATCAAATATATACTTCTTTAATTTTACTTACATTATATTGATATCATATAATTACTGATAGATTGCAAGAATTTTAAAGTTAAAGGGCAAAACCTTAAAATTTTTGATTTTCCAATATTTTAAAAAATATTTAGAATATAAAATACATGGAGTCATTCCTCCATGGCTCAGGATGATTGGTTCCAGAAACCCCTCCACAAGTTCCAAACTCTATGGATGCTCAAGCCCTTCATACAAAATCACAGTACTGCTATGTAGCCTATATATATCCTCCTATATACTTTAAATCATCTCTAGTTTACTTGTAATATTTAATAAAATAGAATCTCTCTTTAAGTAAATGTTTTACTGTATTGTTTAAGGATTCATAACAAAAAAAAACTCTGTACATGTTCAGTATAGACACAACTTTGTTATATTTTTGAGCCAGAGTTGGTTGAAAATATAGATGCAGAATCAGTGGATACAGGAGACAGAATACAGATAGAGAGATCTTGAACTTTGGCCCTGAAATTTTTCAGATAAAGAGGAAAGCTCTATGTCTATTGCTTACTTATATGATGTCTATGACCTTGAGCAAGATATTTGTTCTCTATAATCCCACTATCCCAGAAAGCTGTTATTATGTTTTCCTATAACCACTTTGTTCTAGACAGAAATACAACCAACGTGTGAGTAAGCGATGTGCAGTTCAATAGAGGGCAAAGAAATAAAGACACCAACACTCTCTAAATATCCGAGGTACAATTCTGCCTGTGTTCTACATCACACTGAACAGTTCCTGTTTTCCTCCACCAAACATGTTAAATCAGAGTCTTGTAAAACTGCAAACAAACTTACAAATCAAACAGGAAATCCTGGGAACTGCCAATCCTTCTGTGTCAAAGGATACCATCACACTTGTGAGAGAGAAGCACTGTTGTCTGAAATGGCCACTTCATCTTTCTAAAGTACCAGTGACTCCTTACAGCAGCTTTTATTTCTAGAGAACATGGCTGATAACCAACTGAATGATTTGAGTGGCTAATAACATTTTCCTACTTCTCAGATATCACTTCTTGGACTTGCAAACACACATAAGCATTGAACATAAGCAGTTTACATTAGAATTAATGGGAAGGAAATCTTCAAAATGCTAAAGGACGTTGAAGAAATATTAAAGATCCCATAACAAATCTACTTTTCCTCAGGTACTAATTAAGGGTCTTGCAGTCAGCTAACAACAAACACTGATACTGGCCAGCCTGAATATGAGAGACTCTGTTGAAAGAATACTACTATTTTTCAAGACGTTGCAGAAGGAACTGAAGAAAAACTGATTCAGAAAAGAAAGAGATTAAGGTAACTCTGGGAATGTCAGTGCAGGATTTCAGGGACATGCTTATGGCTAAAATAATACCGCTAAAGTGACTCAGATCTAATGAATCATAGTCACTAGTCTACTTGTTTTTGTATTTCAATGTTCTAAAAGAAAATATGTGGCCCAATTTGTACCAGATGCATTATACTAGGTCAGCTAACTATCCCCAAAGGTTAGACCATGTACTACAGAAACCCTTCCCAAAGAATAGACATGAGCTGAAGATCATCACTTGCAAGTTTTCATCACTAAAATAAATTACTTCTTTTATGACTCATAAATATGCAGCAAAATAAAAATCTCCTATTTATTGTGTTAGAGTCAATATATATCATTAAAAAAGAGAAAGAAAAATATCTTCCTTGGTGCTAGCAAACTTGAAAGCCTTTCAGAGATAGAAAGAATACTCAGAAAAAAATAAATAAAATAAAACATTTTAAGACTAGAGCTGAAATCAAAGAGAAAAAATAACTCAATGTGGCAGATAGTTTGTCTTTGCTTGTCCACAAACATGGTACAGATGGATTGCTATACACCAAAGTTTGTTCTTTCGTTTCCACATTATGGAGCTGTTGTGGATGAAAATAAGACATCATTTTCCAGTACACCTGCATCTGTCAATATGGGACCCTAGTTCTTACAATAGTGAGTGAGTTGTGCTACTAATTCTATTAGTTCATGAAAAGAAACTAAGTATGTTATTTGATCTATTTTGTAAGCCTGTATCTTATAATCTGAAGAATCATTTCGAAGGTAACATCTAGTGATCATTGTTAATTTCCTATCATCTTGTTTTGAAATTCTATATCATTTTTATGGTTTTGATTTTTATTGTTTTGTTTTCTTTTAATCGCTTTAAAATGAAATTTTAAAAGACAGTGAGTGAGTGGACATGTGTTCCTTATATCTGCATAGAGTAGATATGCATAGAAGCAGATATGGCTAGTCTACATGCTCTTCCTTTCTGCTGACCAACTCTAGTAAATGGGCAGAACCAATGGACAGAGGCAAGGATTCTGAAACACCTCATGGAGGAAAGCTTCTCATCAGCCAAGAACTATCATATAGACCAGAAATAAATGTCTACTTAGATCACTGAACATGGGAGGTCTACTTATCACAGAAGATAACAGTAAACTAACCTAGACTGATTTCAGAAGAGGTTGAAAAAGCCAGATACTAAATTGGAAGACAAGTGCTGTATTCAGTAAGCTATTACAAGTCAGAGATGCCTTTTAGCAAGAACTGGATAGGTTAAAGGTCAGTAAAAGAAGAAAAAGATTATGAAGTCCAAACTGCTTCCAGACCTCACAGAGGCAGGAGAGAAAATTTCTAAATAACTTTAATCAACAAAAACCTGATAAAACTTTCAGCTAACCAGAATTTAGTCTTATGGAAGAGAAATGTCTAGGAGGGTATGTCTTTAGTCAAACCCATTATTTCAGACAGTTTACAGATAACCACCATTAAAATGAAAAAAGCATACGTACTAGATATAAAAGAACAATTCATATTGAAGAACTATACCTGGGAAAGTATAAGGCAGGGCTTGGAGGAAAGAGAATTTTTGTCAATGTAACTAATTAGAGGAAAAAAGCAGATCAAAGAAACCATAATTATATCCTCAAAGGCCCTCTAATTGTAAGGCCTTCAAATATTTTAGACATGTCCTTCTGGTTGAAACTTGAATAATCAGAAAGTTTCTAGGAAACCTGAATAAGTACAAAGTATGAAAAGCTCACCAATACCCACTTCTAGTGGAAAACAATAAACACGAAAAGAAGAATAAACCAAAAAGCTCCTTTTATCTTTTATCTGAAGGCTGAGCATTGGCATTTCATCACTACTGTAAAGCAGTAATTACTCTACCGGATCTCTCTTTTCTAAACCAAGGGCCTCTACTCTACCACTGTTCTACCATTGTGTTTGTGTGTGTACAGGCGGGTGTCACGAGATAAGGCACCTTGTCTTTCAGTCTGTAACCCATCAACTATTCAGGGGCCACATCTGGATCTGATGGAAATTGTAGATGTTGTCCAAAAGTACTGGGTTTTGAAATGGATAAAGGAATAAAGTTGGAAATTTAGGCCATCTCCCTGGAGGAGGGAGTGAATCAGTTCTTTACATAAAAAGCAGGGTACAGATGGACATTTGGTAGCCAGAAGGAGGACTCTGACAGAGATGATTAACTAGCAACAAAATATTGTGTTTCCCTAGCAGCCAACAATTCCCTTTTATGTGTCCATGTGACCAGACCTTATTAGTGGTGTGGAAAAAGAAATAATGCCTGAAACTTCCAGGCCAAGGTTTTGAAGAAACAGGTATACGTTTTCAATGCTTTTTTTTTTTTTTTTTTTTTTTTTTTTGCTTCAGCCAGAAAAATCCTCAGGGGATAGATGAATCATGAAATGGAAAGTAACTGGATCCCTAAATTATCACGTAATACAAAAATGTACAACCAGGAACACCCATTTGAGCAAATGCAGGAGAGAAAAATAAGCTTCATTTGTGTTGAGTATCTGAATGAAAGAGAGTTTGTTTTGCTTTAGCATCTAGAATTTGCTAACTACAATCTATATTTTAACAAAACAAGGAAAACATACAGACATTTTTATACAATGACATAAAAATATAAAATAGTATAAAAAGATAAATACAAAAAGAATAAAAGAGGAGGCAATGGAAATGAAGTGATGACTATGACATTTGAGAAAACATCTGAATTTAGAAAGTTGATGAGTTGGGAAGCTGAGGCAGGAGGGTCATTACATGTTCAAGGACAGCCTGGACTGCACAGAGAGTTCAAGAGCAGTCTGAATTACCTAGTAAGATCCTGTTTAAAATAAGGAAAGTAGGAAGGAATGAAGAAATAAAGAAAATTAATTGATGTACTAGCAAGAAAATTCATGCTACAAACCATTAGATGGATTTAAGAATGAGAGACAAAATATATTTCAAAAGGTGAGTATGAAAAGAGTATAGAGTTTATGGAAAATCTACAGAAAGAGCAGTTTGATGTTTTAGGCTACCTTTTATCTAAGGGACTGAGGGTCAACCTTTGGGACTCAGGACACAGGCACAACAGGAAAATTGACAGTAAAGAAGCATTCTTAAAGTCCAACTGAACAATGAAACCTCTCCTACCAACCTAGTCTCTTTCCTTTGAGGGCCATGTGGCAGCCAACCTCAGCCCCTGTGTCCTCTGATCCCTGCCAGCAGAGGAAAGCTCTCAAGGAAGCAGGCATCTGGGCAAGGGAAGGTCCACACATGGACCAATGATGACACGACCCTGACAGAAATACTCCAAGGCACAGGACTGGCACCAAACTGGAGAGATAACTGCTTTTGAGAATGACAATTCCAGGCAGCCACAAATGCACAAAATCAATGAGCAAATAGTTTCCAATCGGTTTTTAAGGCCATTCATAGAATGTTTTTAAAAGGCCTCCAAGATGAGAGGGGAGGAAAAAAGATCATGACAACTGAATGGCTACATGAAACTCAAAAGAAAATATCTAGGAAAGCAATGAAATTAAGATCTCTGGCGAGAAAAAAATGATATAATACACCCATTATAGGATGAGGGTAGAGGAAATGAGCATAAAGGAGATATGTAGTCTAAAAGTCTACAGACAACTACATTGAGCTTGTGGGTACAAAGAATGTGATGTCAGAATTAGGAATCCATGGAAAAGTTAGGAAAAGACATTGAGGAGAAGTGTTAGAAATCATGCAAGTATTAGAATCATACAAGACAGGAAATGGAAGACACAAGAAAGGGACCTTAGAAAATTAGTCCAAGAGACCTGCCACTGAATTTTTACCTGTTACAAAATGACAGGCCAGGAAGGCTAGTATGGAAAAAATTGTAGAGTACAAAGGAAAGATTTCTGAGAATTAAAGAAAGAATAACTATACAATTAAATAGGCACAATTTTAAAAAAACTAACTAAGCTTTTTAAAAAATAACCAAACAACATTTTTGGTACTCTGGAGCTAAAAAAATTTAAAAGATTTCAGAGAAAGAAAAGTACACACACAAAGAAACAAATAAAATGTCAGCAACAGGCAGCTACAAGGACCACAGAGAAATGCTTTTAAAATCCAAGAGACAAATACATTTCAACCCAGAATTCTGAAATTCAACAGACTGAGAGTCACAGCACAAAAAGTGTTTGCCAGGCATGCAGTAACTCAATTTTTGCCTCTATAAACATTTTCCTCCCATCAGTAGGCCTATGAAAGAATATCTCCAGCCAAAGATTAGACACGGGCAGACTAGGCTAAAGGGCAGTGACTCCAACCCAAGTGAATGTAAAACCTAATGTATTAAAAGGTAATAAATGATTCCAGAAACAACTAACTTAGCACCCCTGTAATAAAAATACTTCAAGTTGGCTCTTGTAAAACTAGTTTTAAAAGCCGAGTAATGAGAATGCTGGAAATAAGAAAGCATTTTAAGAGTTAGAAAGGACTTAGATAACATCTACTCTCATATTTTGTACATGACAGGATGCAGATTGAAAAAGATTTAAGTCCCCGCTCTCCTGGAGCACCGTCTGTTTGCTTTTCCTTGGAAACCACTGCAGAGAAAGCTGGAGGCACACAATTAGGAAGGAACCGGGCTGCAGTTTGGAGTGGAGAAAAACTTCTTAAAACAGGCCTTTCCTCCTTCTTTATATTCAGTTTGGTTTGGCTGTAGGCCAAAACCAATTCCCATTTTCATGAGCAAAGATATATTTTGCAGTTTATTTTTGTCCATTTACCCTGGCATCAAATGATTTGTTTTTAGCTAAACTACTGTATAATCACATTGCTTTTATTGTATAGCTTTTGCAGCAGTAGCTATAAACGTGGGCAAATTTTTGTTGTTCTTTCAAAAATAATAATTGGCTTCTCTCAATTTATAATGCATTCTATTTTTATTCTGATGAGTTTTATCACCCATAACATAAATGCAGTTTTGGAGAAAACACAAAGATTTGCCACAGACCATTAGGCTCTGCCTTTAGTTTGTGATTGTTGAACCTGTACCGCCTAAACCTGCTTTTTTTAGGAGAGCCATAATTTCAACTATTTTAATTTTAAAACTGGTATTTTCCTTATTCTCCAGTTTCACCTGGATTATGGTCTTCATTAATCTTCCTCTTGAAGAAAATGTTGATGTTTAATGAGAAGACTGTGTCTGTATTTCTGAGATTATGTACATAGGCCACCTTCCTATATACTGGTAGCCAGATGGTTTATTTCATCTTTTAAAAAAGTGATTTTACATTTCTCATTCTGTAAAAGGTGCAATTGAAAAAAAGACAAGGTGACTCTGAGAAGCCTGTTGCTTCCTTCTTTTAACTTTCTACATTATCTTTTTAACTTTTGCTGTTTGTTGTCTTTTTCAAGTTCAATGCCCTAAGAATGCATAGAAGATTATGCCACGAATTATATCTGTTATTGCTAATCTTTTGATAATCTTTCTGAGACAAATATGAATTATTAACATTCTATAATTTTGCTCTTATTCTGAACAGATATATTTTTATTAATGCTTAGTTCTTTAAAGATAATGACAATGGCATTCAAGGGAAATATCCCACAAAGGATCAGAAGATAACAATAAAGACCTAAGGATAGAAGGATGAAGCAGAAATAACATCAACATAAATTACCATAATCCCATGTTTCTAAGTCATATACGTTTTTCAAGACATTTTCAGATATATTATCAGATTTTATCTTTGCAACCACTCTGTCAATCAGAGAGAAGACACATTGATATTTCCAGTTTGCAAATGGAAAAAATTGAGACTCAAATTACATACTTCAGCCATCACCCCGCAGCAAATAGTCACAGGGCTGGGCTTTGAAGTTAAGTCTCTTAATTCTACTCTCAACAATAAGATTGCTGAGGTAAAACAGAATGCTGAGGGAGCTTATTTATACAAAGCCAGTAAAAATCTTTGTAAATTCAGATAAAGAATTATTAAATTTTTCACCATTTATGTTGTAAAAGGTTATACTTATTTTTTCATAATAGAGATACTTAATATATTTCTAATAAAATTCTATTAAAATATTTGAAAACATTAAGTAATATTTTAAAAGAAATAATTCCTATTTTCACTAGTTTAGCATGATCAATTGGCTTTAATGTTGAAAATTCTGATTTTGAATTAATTACTTCCACAAATATTTTACATATTTCTGATCATTTCATGTTGTCACAACATTATGTTGTAAATATTTTCTATGTAATTGTACAATTGTAAACAATATTATAATGTTATTTGTACATAGAGTCATTTCCCTTCTTTTGAGAAATCAAAAATAAGACAGTAATTCAACAAACATGAATATTTAAAGATTCATAATACAGTTTTCCATGTTACTCTCAAAAGAGGCTACAATTTAAAGGCTCATTAGCAATGTAGCGTCACATCTCTTTTACCACAACATCTTGCTTTAAATTGCTCAGTTCAAAGTTTGACAACATTCTTAACTCCTCTTCTTTCTCATTATCAAATTCTATGCGACCTACCATTAGAACATGTCCTGAATCAGACCCCTACTCAACACATCCTCTGCTCTCTAACCTTTCTTCAGATGTGCCTCCTTGGGGCTGGGTGTCTCCGGCGATTGCTTTGCTGCTGTCCTTGGTGCTGACAAAATGTGCAAGGGGATTCAACAAGAAGCTGCTGTAACAATCATGCAAAAGATGATGGTGGATACTGACCAGGGTAAAATTACTAGAAGTAGTGATGACTGGCCAGATGAGCATCAAGTATATTCTGGAGATAGAGTTTTAAAAATTCTAGTGGTGAAAGTGAGGCATGAAATGTTGGTCTGTGTTGGTGATACAAATTTGGGAGTTGTTGATATATAGAGAGTACTTAAATCCTTGAAAATAGATGGGGGTCATGAAAATGAATATCAGTAAAGAAGGAATCATAAACTGAGCCTCAGAATTCTAATTATTAGAATGCAAGTATAAAGGAAAGAACCAGTTAAAGAATCTGAGAAGGAACTTCCAATGAGATGGAAACAAAACCAGGCAAATGAGATATCCTGGAAACCAAATGAAGAAGAGAATAAACATCAACTAAACAGTGGATTCAATAATGTTACCTTAATTTTTTACAGGAACAATTTTAGTGTTGTGTCCAAAATTAAAACCTTAATTGAAGTCAGTGCCAGAGAGAATGGAATACAAAATATGCAGTTGATGAGTAGAGATGATATTTTTATAGAATCATGCTACAAATCAAATCTAAGAAATGAATAGATGGAGGAAGAGAAGTTACAGAAATTTTTAGATATTTTGTTTCTATTTCTAAATAAAATAAGTAGAATACTAATGAGTATAATCATGTAGTGAATAAAAATTATTTGTGATATGGAAGGAATGCTTTAACAGATTATTGAACATGGAATTCAGTACACAATGCGGAGCAACTTGTTTTAGATTGGAAAACTGAGATTTATTTCTGGTTGTAGACTAGAAGTTACAAGATACTGTCAATGGAGGATAGGTGGATGTAAAAATCTATGGAAAGTTTTTTCTGATTTTCTAATTATTTCAATAAATAAGATCAGAAGCAAGAATATACAGATTTTGGGTGGCAGGTTTGAGGCAAGACAAGGAGGTGAGAAATCATATAGGAGAGTAGCAAGGTGAATGATAATTTGTGGAACTATGATTACCTAGTTGATTAGTGTTCACTGGAGGAAAAGAATAAACATAAAATATATGTATAATTGTATAAGGTATTTAGTAGGTAGGCTTACAGCATTAGAAGAGGAAGAGTCCCAGTGGCTCTCTACCAGAGGAGAGACAAAAGAATTCAAAACGATCAGAGGGATCCAGTAGCAGTCTAAAGGTCAAAGGCTTGGGGCTCATTTATAGAGTCACCATGTGAGGTCTCTGTTTAGAAAGCCAGAGTCTGCATTGGAAATCTGGAGTCTGTGCTGGAAGCTGGAGGAAAATGGAGACCAAAGTCCAAAGGCAATAGCAAAGATCGAATTTCCTCCAAAAGAACAAAAGAGGTAAGATTCCTTCTTCTTTCCCTCTTTTCTTCACCCAGAATAGAAGCCTACTGGTTGATGTCATTGGGGGTGGGTGTTGCCTTTCCTGTTTGTGGCCCACATGTCAATCATCCACAGAGACACTCAGGGCCTCCCTCATCTTCTAGATGGAACTTATTCAAGTCAAGTTACTAATTGTGACACATCATAATTAACAATTACAATCCACCACTTGTCTGTTTGAAAACCAGACACATTTTAAACAATATTTAATCTCCATATGTGTACAAAGGGAAATGCACTAATTCCTTCCCCAGAATAGCAGGCAAAATTTTGGAAGTTGATGCCTACCTTTCTCCTAAATTCTGAAACTTGAACATTAGAATATATTTCTAACAATACTTATCAATCAACATTCAGTTGATCAACATTATGTTATAAAGAAAAAAACAAAGATACATGCCTAATATATATGCATATATGTACAAGCATATTAACAAAATAGGAAAGAAATGCTCATGACAATACAGTCCACATTTCCATAACATAACTGTAATCAATGTTTACAACTACTTTCTTTTACTAGCCATTCTATAGAGCCTTCGCCTTCAGCAAGCACCTCAGCAGATCTTGGTTCTTTACCCAACGAGGTAACTTATATCTTTATTCCTAAAAGTTCTGGGAAATTTGTCATCCTGTTTGGACAGGGGGATTGAGGTCCCCTACTGACCTTAATAATAGCCCTGGGCATTTCCTATACTCCAATAAATTCTTTTTTCCTCCATCATGGAGTAATAACCCATGTTTCCCTTGATAATCTGAATCAATCACCCTTGACAATGATGTAATTCCATTTGTGTTGCCTCAGAGGCAAAAGGAGCCCAAAATGACCAGGGGAAAGTCTTACCTTCCAGTTCAGTGGAATCATTTTTGTGTTTTCTCATACAAACTTTTACCCTTCTAGATTTAAAGCTTCTAGACCAACAGAGAAGAATGTCATGGGAACAGGAAGCAAAAACTTTGCCAGTGGGTAGTTAATTTGCTAAGAATAATAATTCAAGTTGACGTCACAATTAACAATCAGACCTAGAAAAAAATGGGAACCCATTTGAGGTTCATTGGCCCTAAAATAAAGTAAGACTAGTCCACGAGGATGAGCTTGTTCCTCCAGGTACATTTAGCTTCATGAGTACAGATGTGAAATCTGAGGATGTGAACTAAATAATGTTTTGTTTCTGCCAAGAACTTACAAAAGAAGAAGTAGAACAACTGTCACTTTTTTAATGACCCTTCTCTGATCATCTGTCTGGGTTGGCTTTTCAGTGACATTACTAAATATCTGACAAAAACAACTTACTTTAGGAGGAAATATTTATTTTGGCTCATGGTTTCATAATTTCCAGCCCATAGTTGCCTGGCTCTCCTGGTTACCCCTGTGTAAATGCAGAAACATTATGACAGAAGAGCATGTAGAAGGAAAATTGCTCACCTAGTGGCCACCAGGAAGCAGAAAGCCTGGAAAGAGCCAGAAAGAGGAAGAGGCCTAGGACAAAAACACACTCTTCCAACTCATACCCACAGTGACCTGCTTCTTCTAGTTGTACGTTCTAGTTCTAGTCCTCCAGTTGTACATTTAGCTATTAATGAATCTATTGATGAGATTAGTTCCCCCCCCCCCATGATCTATTCAATTTCCCAAAGCTTCATCTCTGAACACATGAGCCTTTGGAAGGACATTTTTTATACAAACCATAATATCACTCTAATTAAATTTATGACTTTCCCCCAACCTAGTTCTGTCAATTCTTCTATCCACTCTCTTTTTTTCTATACCACTCATCATCTTCCAATAACACTACCCAACGCAGTTATTTTCTTATTGCCTATCTTTTTCCTGCTGGAATATGAATTTCATGTAATGGACAAAACTGATTGCCTATTACGACTACATAGAATTGTTTTCTCAGCGCCTAGGACATAGTAGTAACACAAATTAATATAAATTCTCAATGAATTGCCTTTATTCCTTCTCATTTTTCAAAATTTTCATTCTGAATAGGTGTGAATGACATTAAATTATTATTTTAATTTTGACATATTTTAAAGAAAGAAAGAAATGATTAATAGATAGATGATCTTCATCTTTTAGATTTAAAAAACTGCTACTTGGAAAAAAGTCATATCTGAGGGGACTGTGATGGTACCTGTAGTTAGGAGGATCACTTGAGGATAAGAATTTAAGGCCAACCTGAGTAATATAGTGACTTGCAGACAGACAGAGACAGAGACAGAAATCATTCTTAGAACCGATAAGTTGAACAAATAACTTTTAAAACTGTACCACGTAATATAGATTTAGATATATAATACAGATCAATACTCACTGTTTCCAAAACCTACCAAGGAGGTGAGTTCTGTTCAAAAAGGTTAGTTGCAGAAAAATTTTGGATCACTTTTATTTTTTAATTCTATGACTGAAATCTGAAGTGTCTGTGGATGGTATAGGCTTCCCATCCAAATTTAGTATATTGCTCTGAGACTTCACAGAAATATTGATTTTTTGAGCTGATACTAGTGGATCAGGGTGTGAGGTTCAAGAAGTTATACTAAAATGTATGTTTCCAATTATAAAATAAACAAATTTAGGTGAATTTTTTAGATTACAAGTATCTATTATCTGCAGACAATTTATATATATTTATATTATCTGCAGACAATTTATATATATATATATATATCTGCAATTTATATATTTATATATACTTTAGTGATAACCTGTCCCACCAAAAATCTATTTGAGTAATAATTATCTCACTACAGCTGATATAGAAAGTTACCTTGAAAAAAATTGAAGAAAAAATAAATGTATTATTTTAAAAAAGACTAGATCCCAAAGACAAAAATACCACTACACACAAATTCTATAATTGTTAGTAAATGTGTCTCAGACAAACACATGGATTAACAATCTGAAACCTCTTTATATGTATATGAGAATTGAACAAACAAGGAAACACAGTCAAGACTCAAGTTTCTTTACAGTCAGGTAAGGTAGTAACACAGAAGAAAATGAAGACAACGGACCCTGAATCAAGGCCAGCAGCTTACTGACACTGTTGGTTCAAACAGGAGCCTACACAGATGTCTTTCTATGGTCTGTTGGCCATGTCAGAACTTGGGCAGTGAAATGGTCAATTCATTAAAAGAAACAGTTTGAAGCAAACTGTCCCACCCCCATCCCGTGAGCGGCTGTGAGCGTGGCAGGCTCTGGCGGCCCAGGATGAGATCCACTGGGGTTTACTGGGACCCACGCGACGCTGGAACCTGAAGCACCAGGAAATCAAGCAACCCCTTCCCCCTTGCCTGTTTTGTTTTGTTGAACTTCAATATACATGAAAATATGGACAGCTATTTTGAAGAGAACAAGAGACTCTACAACAGCCATTTGTGACTTTATTGTCTAGTTTTGAAGATCTAAAATGCCTTCCTCATTCTGTTTGGATCAGTTTTATACTATGTTGTTTTGTATGAATTCTCTGTATGCAAAGATATGGACAACTATTTGGAAAAAAACAAGAGATAGTATGATAGTGAAGATCTCACATCATCTAGCTTTGAAATTTATATCTCTCACATTGCTTTCTTATGCCCTATTTTGTTCTGGTTTTTTTTGGTGTTTAATTTTACTCCCTTTAAAATAAAAAGAAAAAAAAGAAAATGAAGACAAATTTCATGGTATTGAAATAGAATTTGAATTTTAATACTTAACATACACTAAAATACTTAAGGTTCAGATACTGATGCAGAAATAAACTTAGATACTTGTCCTGCCAGTGTTAGCATATGCAAGTATATTTCCTAGTCTGCTACACTCAAAGGGTCTAGAAGCAATGCTACCCTGACTGCAGTGATCATAAAAAACTCCCAGATCTTAGTCCCTCAACACTATTTTTTCTTGGAAGCCCTTACAGAAGTGGTTGATTGCAAAACTGGGGTATGAAAAATTGGACTGTATTCCTTTTTGATTTTTTTGTGAGGAGGGTACTGAGAATTGAACTCAGGACCTTACACTTGCCAAGGCAGGTGTTTATGCAACTAAGCTATATCCTAGGCCCTACAGATACAAAAATTGGAGCAATAAAATAAATTATAACACTGGATTAGAATTTCTGGATTAAAATAAATATTCATAAATCCATAATTATATTTTTAATAATTAATTAATTAAATGAGGAAGAGGATGCATCTTTTCATGATTTTACACCTCTTGCTTGCTTGCTTTCTTAAAGAAGCGTACAACATCTTGAGATGCTCTCACTTCCACTATACTCTCTCCAGCATTCCCAAAAGTGCCTACGTGGAAGCTGGGACAGCAGCAGAAAATTCCAATTTAGTTCTGCCTCTGCCCTCACCTCATGATAATGCTTCTCAGGTGACCAGGAGATAACAGGTTTTCTATCTTGTCTAATTAGCATGAGTAGCACTCAGAAGGCTACCCATGACAGACATGGCACAAAGACAAGCCAGAGTAAAGGGAAGGAGGAAGCATACACACCCACTGCAAACAGTTTGAACATTGTCACTCCCTTTGTGCTGTTGTTTATCTTCCAAGGCTGGAAATTACTTCAACCTCCATGTGATTTTCTCTTATGTGTCCCTGAATTCACTTCTCATCCACTGATCAGTATAAAATGGTGCTTTTCCATTCCCTCATTCTTTTTATACCATAGTCAGAGTTTGCCCTTACCCAGTCCCTCATTCCCTGGGACCAAACACTGCCCAGCTTCTGATTCTCATGGGGATATTCTCCCCTCAGATCCCTTCCTCTGGAGCTGTCATCAGAACAGCATGTACCTCAAAGTGCCTAACAGCAATAACACATCATTTACCAAAACAGACACAGAAACAACTGCACGGCGTCCAATCGAGTCAGTTAATGGTACAAAGACAGATGGCTGCAAACTGACTAATGAGCCCAAGGAAGTACAGACAATTGGAACTATGGTCCCAAACCTCCAACAGGACCAAAGAGCAGAAAAAGAATCCTTTTTGCTTGTGCTGCAAAGAATGGCATGATCATCTCTTGAGGCAGAAACCATCTCTCTACAAGCATGTAGATTTTAGTGAGCATCTGAATGGCTGGCATTAGCTCACCCCAGCACAGTAGCCAGCAATAACAGATTGTTCCAATAGCCAGCCAAGAATTCCAGCCAAAAACAAGAATCACGGAAGCTCATTTCTCATGTTCTCTCTAATTGGACAGCATATTAAAATACTTCAGCAAAACTCATTTCTGAAGAAGCATCATTGATATTAATTTTCCTTGAATCTAATGTCATGATAAGTGCTATAAAATTATTTTGTCCTGGAAGCATGTGTTTAAGTATACTCTTCCCATTCCCCACACAGATTACACGCATTGTCAAAGCTTAAAATCACACTTTATCCAAAAGTGGGATTAAACTGATTTACTCTTGAATTTCTGGTCCACTGAAATATATTTAGCACTAAGTCTACAATTTTCCCAAAAAAGAAGAAAAAGAGCTTATTCCAAAATTCAATATCATAGCATTTTTAAAGAGGTAATCATAGCTAGTATAATATACCAAACAATTACACTTTGCCTGTTTTAGAGCCATATTTTTCTAAAGTGGCTCATAAAATCAGTAATATAAACATTCCAGCTTCATACTGAATTTTAGTGATAAACTTCTAAAATACTATAGTGTTTCAAATTCCTGACAGCTGGCTCTATTGGGGACTACCCAATGAACAGGCACTAGGATGAGTTTCACCTCACCCATCAGTCATGTCATAAGGCATCTGGTCTTCAAGGTATAAAGGGATTTGAGTCTTCATTTTATGCTTCTTCAACTGTGTTGTACAGAGGTTGGCAGATGGTCTTTTACAGCAAAATAACCACATATCTGTATGGTATCTTCTGTTATCAGGCAATCTTCCATGTTACACAATTCCATGTTACACAATAAAAGTTACTTTTTAAATGTCCCACATAGGTGTTCTCACACACTTAATATGTTATCAGATCGAATTGAATTGCTTTTGGATAAACTTCCAAATCAAAAAACAACATACAAACTTCCAGATTGTTACACGGTTAAACTGTTTCCAAGCATAAATGTGACACTCCCGGCCTGATTATGTTTATGGATTTATCAGGCAAATATAATCCCGCAGTTGTGCACTATGGTTGAGTGTAAAATGATCTATTTTCCACATGTTCCTTCAAAGAGGATGCTTTGTCTTGTTCTGCACTAAATTCCCCTCTGCCAATGCTGTTGGTAAACACATTTTTTTCTGTTTGTCCAAAATAAGAAACTACTATCCTTACAATTATAGTTGTCTCCAGAAAAAAATAAAACAGTCTTCAAGAATATTATTCCTTAGGTTTTTGTTTTTAGGAAATTGTGTTTTTCATAATGCACCATCTTTACCAGGAGTCTTTTCTTACATTACTCTTATTTGAGACAGTAATTTTTATAGCTGTAGTTGCTTTTATTATCAGTGTCTTTAGGTTGTTTTTCTTTATTACTATACTCTTCCCGCTAATAAACAAATTACCTGAAAGAAGTATAAGTTCACAGATTCTGTCTCTGATTCAAAATTCCACAAAAATATTTTGATATATTAAATGAAATATCAAGTTATTGTTCTCATCATCCAAAATGGGTCTTAGATACAGTTTCTTCTTTCTGTGTTCTTCTTATCCTCAGATACTTAAACAAAGACATTTCTCTCAAAGTTTAGGGAAATCCCTAAGTTAATATAGTAATTATTTGTTGAAGAACGCTGAAACTGGAAATTGAACACACGTGCAGGGCTGTGGCATGGCTGAGGCATGGCCAACCTGAGAACAAAGAAAAGCCTCAAGGGGCAAGATAAAGTCACAACAAAGGACAACTGCCTCCAACCCAATGAACTATTTAAAGACTGTAGCTACAGGCATTTCACTGCTGTAGTAAAATGCAACATGGAGATCTTCTCATAAGATACTTCTCCTATATAGTTTGTCACTTGGCAAAGTCCTTAATCCACTCCCAGGGTCTGTTCAATTTCCTGCATTTTTCACCCTAATCCCTTCCTTGAATACTAAATAAATACAGGCCACCCAGAGTCATTCCTTGTCTTAACCCTAAGAGCCTCAAACTCTGCAGAAGGGTTGTGATCCTCCTGGGGCCCTAAAATCATACCACTTACCTCATCTATTTAAGCCTTCACCATACACTTACTTGTTTGGGAGAGCAGAGATCTAGGCCAGGTTCCCTGATAATTGTTTGCCCCTATTAATGCTGTCTGATTATTATATGAATACTTTCTAAGTACTAGTAAAAAAAACTGAGCACTTTGGATGTGTTATTTAATAATTGTCCAAGGCTCCAATATTGTTCCAGTTTTGCAAATCAGGAAACTAAGACTTACAGAATTGAAATGTTTTGCAACAATAATAGAATTAGAGGGAAGAATTATCAGAATTACAACTCAGACATGCCGAACTCTATGTTCCTATAGGATATTCCGTAACTCTTTATCTTTACCTTGTCAGGCTGTCATCCTATCTTTCCTGGCACGCTGGGTAACATGGCCCGGGAAGCATCTTGTCATCGCCTTGTAATCCCTTTTCTCAGCTGTGTCTCCATATTTCGCATTATTGTATCATCACTTGACTCCACTATTTTTAGGACTGAAACATTACAGGCTTTGGACACATTATTTACCATTTTAATTTATGAGCACTAGTGCACTTTCTGATTCACAAGAGATCCCCAGTTTTACTTGCAAATTGCCTTTAATTGTGTGATATTCTATATGAATATTTCTTGTATCACTGGTAATAAAAGTAGGACTTGAGGTCAAGCAAGGCCACTGAAAACCAATAGTTTCCTTCATCAGTGTTTCCTGAATGAATCTCTGTCTTTTGCCCACCAACAAACCACTCCAGTGACCTTTGGTCACTTCTTGTGACTTCACACCCAGAGAAGAAAACAGAATGAACTAGTAAACACCTGTGTAATTCCTTACCCAAAGGACTATAAAATTCATAAGGTTAGTTTTAACAATGTGTTTTACTCAGAAGAAAGAGTGCCTAACTAGTGAAAAATATTTACTTGTCTTTGGGAATACTGTAATTGTAAATTATCTTCTCTAATAAACAATAGCTCATGGAAATTAAACAAAGTGGCCTTTAAAGGTAGTTCTAAATTCATAGTGAATTGTTCATACGTAGTATGTGTCCTTCAGCTAAACATGACTTCAGTGTCTCTGACTACAGAAAATTATATTTTTAATATTTTCCTATATTGCAGAATATGTTAGCTTCTCTGACCAATATTCATAAGTATTTAGAATCACCATGTACCTGTTTTGTAAGAAGTCCAAACTTTCTTTTCTTATATTTTAAAAAGAGAAACATCAGAAAAGAAAAGCAAAAAGCAAAAGACATATACAACAACAGCAAACTCAAAACAATAATAATATAGATTTTTCAAAACAGAATGCAAGAAATTTAACAATGGTTGTTGTATTGCATATTGTTCTCTTTTTTTTTTTAAAGAAAGAAAATAGAAAAACAGAAAAGAAGGGTGGAACAATACCAAATTCAAAAAACAATTATCATTGGGGCTTGGGGATTTAGCTCAGTGGCGTAAGCACCGGCCTAGCAAGCAGGCGTTCATGAGTTCAATGCCCGGTACCGGAAAAAAGAAAAAGAAAAAGAAAAAATTATCATCATAGAATTGCTAGTTGATACATTACTAATTGTTGTCTTAAAAAATACTTGCCAAGGTCAAAACTTCAAAGCATAAATAGTGGCTAGACACTCAAACACTGACAGTACAAATCCTTCTGTTCAATGTTCCAAAAAAGATTCAGTAATATGGTCATCTATCTTACACACTGTACATACCATTATGCTCTTTAGAGCACTCTCCTTCCCTTTCACAATATCTATTATCATTTTTTGAATCCCATTATTCTGTCAGTTTTTATTATTTTTTACACTAGAGAGAAAATGTGGTATTTACTAATGTGAGCTTTCATTATTTCACTAATGAGGATATTTTCAAGTTGCCTCCATTTACCTATAAAAACCTCAAAAATCATCCTTTTTTAATAGCTGAATAATATTCTGTTGTATAAAAATATCACATCTTTTTCATCCACACTGCAGTTGATGGGCATTTTGGTTGTTTCCAAGATTTAGCTATTACAAATTGTGCTGCTATGAACATGGGTGCACATACACCACTGCGATATGACCTTTTCAGTTTTTCTGAGAAAACACCCAGGAAGGGAATAGTTGGATTGAATGAAACTTCCAATCCTAGTTTTTGAGGAATCTCTATACTGTTTCCACAGTGGTTGCACCTGTCTTCACTCCCACCAATAGTGGAGAAGTGTTCCTTTTCCCTGCATCCTTGCCAACATTTGTTATCAGTTGCTTTCCTGATGGAAGCCCTTCATTCTGGGGTGAGATGAAATCTCAATGCTGTTTTAATTTGCATTTCTTGAATGACCAGTGATGGCGAACATTTCTTCAGAAGAAATGTGAGACCTGTGTGTTCATCTCAGATGCCCATTTTTAGAGAGGGTCTTTGAATTTGGGGGGCTTGATGCTTTTCAGTTCTTTATATGTTCTGGATATGTCCTTTGTCTGAGGGATTGTTGCCTATAATTCTTTCCCATTCTGTGGGTTTTCTTTTCACTCTGTAATTCTGGGCAACAAAGGCAAGGCAGAAGGCATCTCAATTCCTGACTTGAAACTATACTACAAAGCCACAGTGATAAAATCAGTATGGTACTGGCAAAGAAATAGACCTGAGGATCAATGAAACAGATTAGAAGATGCAAACATACTCAGCCACCTGATATTTGACAAATGTGCTAAACATGTTCACTGAAAAGATAGCCTCTTTAATAAATAGTATTGGAAAAGTTGACTTTCCACATGCCAAAGATGAAACTAGACTCATGCATATCACTATGCAAAAACTAAAGTCTAAATGGATCAATGATCTAAATATTAAAAAAAAACACTAAATCAGTTGGAAGACAAGGTAGGTAGAAGTCTTGGAGACATAGGGGTAGGCAGAGAATTCATGAACAAAATGCAAACTGCATGGGAAACACTTCAAAGAATCAACAACTGGAATCTCATATTATTGAAAAGTTTTTGCACTTCCCCTGTATGTGAATGTCCTCATGAATGCTTACTTACTAATGATACTAATATCCCTCTGGCTCTGCCCAATCAAAGGTCCTAAATAAATAGTCTTTAAAGTTGAACCAGAGAGCTTCACCTTTAAAGTGATAGGGCTTCCATTTTTTTTCTGAAGTTCTCAATAAGTATAAATAGTAGTATCCCATTACAAATTCACCGCTATTCCTGTGATCTCTTTTGTGGCTAAAACTCATACTATGTTTCCGTTTCTTTGTCCAGTTATCACTTTACTCATCGCAAGTTACTGTGCAATGCTTGTCTCTGTGTCAAAGTGACACACACTCCTATGGGACTAAAGATGTACTTTCCTCAAGACAAACATCTACAGCACAAGAGTGTTCTTATGGAGATAGAAAGCTGATAATCCATGTTCCTCTGTACACTCTGTATACCTCTGTTAACTGGTGATACATGATTTGGTTAGGATTAAAGCCTGAAAGAGTTCAAAATGGCTTTCTCCTTTTCTCCTTTCACCAATAACAAGAGAAAGTTGAGTTCCATGCTTTTGATAATTTAATGCAATTTTTTCCATTTTATGGAAATTACTAATTCATCTTTCCATTTCTGGTAATGGTAGAGTGAGATAAGCCAATCCTCTCACTGAACAAGGCCAAAGGGCTGAACAAAAGATATGACTGGAGACATTGTGGCATGAAGTCAGTGAAGATTATCTGGATGAACAATTAAACCCATGTAGTTAAGGCTGCTATTTGAAGACAAAAAGCCACAACAGTTTCTCCATATTCTAGAAGAAGGACTGAGTGTAATTTCTGAAGCCTCCTTCAGAAGCAAATATAAATTATTTCTAGAAAATGATAATTAATTTTAGATTTCAAAATTAGCTACAAATGTTAAATAGAATATCCAATATTCAAACAAAGATAACCAGGTCTGTGAATAAAAAGACGAACACAACTGCAAACCAAGAGAACACAGAAGACAATAGGAACAGGCTCACAGAAGATCCAGGTAACAAAGCTATCAAGCTTTAAATACAGCTATCATAGGCAAGAAGATAAAAGACTATTTTTGATAGTAAGCCAGAAAAAATAAGGAAGAGCCAAATGGAAATGCCAGCATTTTACAAGCAATAATAATTAATAGGTTTCACTGTACATTACAGAGTTGAAAGCACAAGTGAAATAGAAAATTGAACAGAAAAAAATGCATAATTTGAAATACTGAGAAAAAAGAACACAAAAATAATTTAGAAAAAAATGATTTAGAGGACATAAAGGTCACAGGGTGAAAATCTAACATACGTGTATTAAAGTCCCTGAAAAAAGGAAAGAGGTAATTCAGAGGAAGAATTGGATGGAAATAATTTAAAACACCAAATCATGGTGCAATCCTGAAACATCAGAATGCTGGAAAGCTGAGGCAGAAGGATTATGAGTTGGCACCCAACCTGGACAACTTAATGCTTAATGAAAACCTGGCTCAAAAACTTAGAAAAAAAAAAAAGGCTGGAGATACAACTCACTGTGAAGGGCCCAGTAACACAGCACGTGTGCATGTACACACCCACACACACACACTAAGACATAACTTCAAAAAACAATTCAAACCGAGAACTTCAATAACACAAAAGGAAGCACCTAGGAGCATAATTGTAAAACTGCTATAATCCAAAAGCCAAGAAGAAATCTTAAAAGCAGCCACAGAAAAAATAAATTGACACACGTCCTTACAAAAGCACAATAACTGCCCTAGGGGTGATTGTTAAACAAAACATCAGAAATCACAAACTGCTGAAAGAAAACTTGCAACGCAGAATTCTAAAAAATGAATGAAGTTGAAATTTTCAGACAAATAAAAACTAAGAGGATTTATTCCCAGGGGGTGACTGTACAGAATATAATTAAAGGAGTTTGCAGGCAAGGGAAGCTTTGCAAAAGTGAGAAACTGGAGCTAGAAGTAGACCAGTTATGAGAAAATTATGAGTCTTAGTAAGAGATGAGAAGGACCTTTGGGGAGGGATTTGATTTGCTTTGAATCCTTCATATATTGAGCTACACACATGCGTGTGCACACATGGATGGGTACCACCGCCACACGGTACAGGAGCACCAGGAGACAACAGCACTGAGAGAAACACATGAGCTCCAGTAGTTAAAGTTCCATCTCAAGAACCACTGCTGGGCTTTCAGCCGTGTCTTCAGGAGAAAACCACAACTGGCTCATGAAATTCCCCAACTTAATATGCAGCGTAACATCTAAGACTTGCAATTTGCAGAAATACTAATAATTAGTTTGGCACCAATCCCTTTCATGGTGCTAATTATGCATATTTCTATCATTCCGAAGCAACAAGGGCTCCACATGTAGCAGGATGCTGAGGGTCATACCCACTTTATCATTACCTAACAAGGCTCCTGGCCACCCAAGAGACACAGAGAAAGATCCAGAATCCAAGGATCAGAGCCAAGAAGCACTGGCTCCGGGAAATAATCCAAGTTAGTGACACCATCTGCCTCTCCTTCTAATAATGTCATACCACCCACCTTGCTTTTTAAAAAATGAAAAAGTGTCTTAAGGCCATTTAAAGTTATAGATCAAGTCTCTTAAACAGTTGTATTTCTATTTCTCCCATCTTGTTAATTACATCATTCACTTTCCACTAAGATTTCCAACCCAAGGCAGAAAGCCTCAACTTTGTCTAGAAGTCAAAGCAATTTCCCAGGACCCATTTCCAACTTCTTTCAGGTTTGCCAGATTCTGATTCACTTGGTCTTTAATCCAAAAAGACGTAAACCTTTGGTCAACTGGCACTGCAATCCTTTTCTCCAATTTTGCTGTCAATGACACTTTTGCTGCCAATGACATTTTCTTTTCCTTGAATCTTTAGGTTCCGGTCTCCTGACCTCCCACTCACCACCCACTTTGTTACCTTTGGAATGAACGTTCAGCACAGCAAAGGTCAGAGAGCTTGGCAGCTGACTCCCGTTCTGTTTGGGTAGTCCAGAATGACAAAGCTGAAAGTTTTGCGATAAAATATAATAATTTTTAAAAAATAAGAATCTGGGTTTTTTCTGAAAAAAGATAAAAGAGTAAAAAATATAACTTTTAACTGCATTTGTCAGGGTTTTGGAGTTAGTTGATGGCATTTCTCTGGAAGAATTAAGAACATGATAGAAAGCAGAGCAGAATAGAATTGTATGAACCAAGGTTTTCTGCTAAGAAAATGACTTAAATTCTAAACAGTGATGTATAGATGGGTATATGGCATGACACAAGAAAGGAATAAAAGTAGAGCACATGGTTGTACTAATGGTGAAATTTATTCTAATTATTGGGTCACTGTTATAGAGTAGGCATAAATAATTGTAGCAAAAAAATAAAATTTATAAATATAGAAAAGCATTCAAAATGAGAAAAAACTGTTTAAATGATATTATTCACTAATATGAAAGATTTTAGCCAGATTATAAAAACTATTGGTATAAATGTATTAAATCTTTTTTAAAGGATCTTTGAAGAGAAAAAATGAAATGTGAAGCACATAACTGAATGTTTGAGTTTTAATCTTGAAATAATGAAGTTGCTCAAATTGTCTGAAGAATCACATTTGCATAAAGAAAATCTAGGGCAAAAAAGTAAACTAAATCTCCATATGTGTTAGATATTATGGAACAAGATAGAGGATTTGGGCAAAAGAAGCTCCATTGCCAAAGAAAATGGCATGAAGATAATGCCAAAAAAATATTTTGAGAAATACGCCACATCGATAATATGTACAGTGTGGCCATTCCCAGTCTATGATTTAGCATGGTCTATAAATGAGTGTAGCTTAGGTTTAAATTTGTATGAATATGTCAATAGAAAATTGATGGGGGCCAGCAATTTAGCTCAGCAGCATAGGCTGGCAAGCACGTGGTCAAGAGTTTGATTCCCGATACCAAAAAAAAAAATTGATCAAAATATATCAATGTAAAAATGATCAAGCTGAGAATATGAATACAAGTTAATATGTGTTAAACGATTAAATTAGTATCACATGTCCAAAAGCATTTATTCTAAGATCTCTCGCTTAGGTCAAACTAAGCAAGATAATATTTAGGGATATACCCTTTGGGATACTTACTGCTGGACATTGTGTATATGAATTTTTCACACTCATTGCCTCATTTATTCCTTATAATACATGTATGAAATCTTCATTTAACAGTGAGTAAACCAAGTCACAGAAATAGAAAGCAAAAAGAAATGAAACATTATTCCAAACTTTTGCTGGGAAGGTATCCACCATATTGCTTACATTGTATTGGTTTTGTCTCCTATGACAATAATAAAAACAGTTAGGAAGTTAAGAGTGGGATAAAAGCATAAAGAAGAGTATTACATAAGATTAGATTTGATCTGTGTAATAGAGAACATAAAATAACGAAACAAGAGAAATTTATTTTTAGGTCATGTGAAAGAATCAGTCAGGCGGCTTGGGCTGGTGTGTCAGCTACTCAGTGGACCACCCTCCTGTCTTATACTTCCAGTGGGATGTGCCTCATGTTGGGGGCTCAGCTAGGAAGTACACGGTAGGAAGTGACAAAAAATAATTTGACAAATGGTGTACATACTGTTTCCTCAGTAGATTCTTAGAAGCTCCTGGACAGCACTTTTCCTCTTTTTTGTCAGAACTAAAATACATTGTTTTATTTTAGATCTAAGATCTAAGGTAGCCCCAAAAACCTCTGTGTTTGGAAGATGATTGGGTAATAGGGGCACTATGGTCACCAGTGGATTCATGTATGGATGAAATCACAGCTAAATATGCTGTTAGAAAGCGGGGTCTCGTCAGAAAGTTAGGTCAGTGGAGGGTGTGACTGGTACAGTATATATCTGTCCTTGGCTCCAGCCTTCTCTCTCACCCCTGACTGCCATGACATAAGCAACTGCTAATTCCTTCCTGCCTTGGAGCTGGCCAACCACGGACTGAAAACAGGAACCAAAATTAGCCTCTCCTTTAACTTAGGGGTATCAGGTATTTTGTCCCAGCAAATAAAAAGTGCCTAAAACATACACATCTAGTCATAAGAGCATACTTGGAGATGTCTTTATTTGCACAAAATTAGACAGCTGGTTCAAAATTAGATTTTATTACACAGGAAATAAAAACTAGGTTTAAAGGAGGCAAACGGCAACTCAATGTTCTGATTTTTAAAAATTCACTGCTTTGGTAATTTGTTTAATTTATGTTGATAATTCACCTTAATCATAGTGGAACTCAAAGACAGGAGAGTGGTTGATTAGTCAGTGCGGAGCTGACACAGCACCCCAAACCGTCTAACTGCATTTTTATCACATGGGCTAAAAATAAATTTGTCTTATTTAAAACAAAATCGCTATTTTATGTTCTAGATCACACAAATTAATGCTCTGATCTGAGCAATGACAGGATATAGAAGTTAGAGGAAAAGCTAGAGTCTTCTGATAATATTCAGATTCTTATTGATTAGAGGGAAGATATTTGATGTGTTTACTGGCAAGAGTAGAAATCTGGAGGAGAAACTCATTGCAGAGAGAGCACAGAGGGAAGATGATGTACATGACTTTGGCAACTGAACTATGAACATAAAGCATTAAAACAGTGGTTTTTATAAATCAGCATTACAGTAAAAATACAATGGCAATTCCAAATCCTTTAAAGTCTGTAAGTCAAAAGCATTCAAATGAATTTACTTTTTTTCATAGAAGCATATTTTAAAAATAAAGTCATTCAAAGCAGAAATAAACATTATTCTTCAGGCTTAATGATGACTACATTTAAAATAACATTTTAATTCTTTATGGATATTGAAAAGATTAGGTTTGCAAAAGAAAGCACCCTGAGAATCAAAAGCAGTCAAACCCACAGTGAGTCAGAGGAATCAGTAAAACTTAACCAGCCTGACTGCCATTTGCTCAGGCTCAAGGATAAATCATCCCAGGAGACAAAGAAGAGTAACATGCTCTTGGAGTAACTGATCTCTTGAAGGATTTGTTAACTGAAATTCCATGTGTTTTGCTCCAGTTTCACCTAGACAGAGAAACCATCCTACTAGATATTAACCTCTAGCCAATTAGGTCAACAGCACACATCACTGTGCTGTGGTAGATGCACAGTCAGGCCTTTCAACAACTCAGTCAAGAGAAGCTCTAGGGCAGAGATCAGGTCATACCCATCTTTGTTTCCTGGCTCCTGGCTTACCCTCTGTCAGAGCTGTACAGCAACTTTTATGAAGCTGCTCATATTTTAAAATATTACTGAAATATTCTGCTGCTGTCCAAATTTTACTTTGCCTTAAGGATCTGAATAGCATCACATCAGCATTTGCATTTCTGGGACTGAAAGGGAAGAAGGTGGAAAGTTCCCCAGAACCTGCCTAGAGAGACACACTCCCCTCCAATGTCATGTGCACACTGCAGCTCGCAGGCAGCATCAGCCTTTCTGTCTTTGAATGTCTCAAACTTCAAGCATCTCTGAACCACACATAGCGTTTATTCTCTGACTCAGCGGTTCCAGCTCAGGTCAGTGACAGTGCACTGGAGTAAGCTTGAGAATGTATTATCTCTGAGACAGTCCCTGAGAGTCCAATGCAGACCAAAGAAAATGTTATTCATAGCCTGATGTCTTTAGTAAAAGGAGGGGAAAAGAAGTGGAGGTTCCACTTATGACATTTATTTGTTACTTTTTGTACATCTCATTGCCTAAATTGCAGATTACATAATTTAGGTAACAGTCTATCCAAGGATCTTTATTTTCACATATAAAGTATTCAAACATAAACTTGTAAATTGTATAACTTTAATTATAACAATTCTCATTATTTTTATTTCAATGTATGTTGAAGCCAATCTCCACACAGGAGCATACAGAGCCATCTTGTTCTTATTAATGAATGGGTAGCAATTTTTAGCAACATATTTACACCTGTATGTATACATATATGTCATGATTTATTTAAATAATTCTTCATTGATGCACTCTTATATTGTTCTCACTTGGAGTGAATTATGAGTAATACTACAATTGACCTTTTATACACAAACATATCTTCATGTGAACTGGGATTGCTGGGTCAAAAAATTAGACCCATTTTAAATGTTCCTATTCTTGTCAAATTTCTTATCGCATGATGCCCACAGCACCTATCTCTATCCTGCTCAACAGGATGTGAGAAAGCCTAGTTCTACATCCTCCCCTATTGTAGGCTAGGTAGCTTAAAAACAGTAAAGATTTATTTCTCACCATTCTGGAGGGTAAAAGTCCAAGTTCTGAGAATCTGCTTGGTTGGATCATGGTGAAAGCCTATTTCTGAATTATGGACAGTGGAATGAAGTGGAGTTTTGAGAGGTACCAAGAATTAATAACCACTAGATAGTCTTCCACAGCAAGGGATTTCTGTGGTTTAAACTATTTGAAGGCTCTTTGGTGTCCTTTCTCTCTTTCAGAAACTTGGTAGAATCATCTCAGGAGCTTAGCCACAGTTTGCAATAATTTTGACAAATGACAGGGACCTACATCCTGTAACCTGAAAATCTTCCTGCCAAGGATCTTGACCTTTAGGAGTTAGAAACATCTAGTATAAAATCTCTCCTTTCTAGATTTTTCTGAGGAAATAATAAGATGAAATTAGGAGAATCCAGAACTAAGGTGCTTGAAAGATTAAAAGTTTGTCCATCAGAGAGAAAACACAAACAGATAAAGAGAGGAAGAGGAAGAGAACTGAAGTAAAAGAATTAGAAAAGAAAAAATTATTTTTTAAAATAGGAGAAGGTAGTTCCCTGCCAGTTTCTCAGGCATATGGCTGACTTCTTTTGTGTCTTCTGCATTTCTAGAAAAATACTGCTATTGTCATGTATGTACCTAACTCAAATTCTTGCCTAAAATATTGACGGAGACAGAGCAATTACTCACATATTGCTGAAGAACAGTGAGGTTACCCTAGTGGGATGATTTCTGTCCAACATGCCCTACACATCTGTTCTGTGCGAGTCTCATTGTTGACATCGCCAGCCAGCATGCAAAGGTCATTTTTTGGCCATTTGACTGATGCATATGTTGGACTCCCAACACTCCCCTCAGGAGTGCATTTGATAAAGTGACACTCTCAGTTCATTACAGTCTGCCACTGAAGATGGATTGCCTTGCTGATGCAAAATTCATAGGCAGTACATTAGCATATGGGTAACAGCAGTAACTGGTAAAAAACCAAATTTAAAGTGAGAAAAATGGGATGGATATCTAAGGAATTATTTAGAATAAATATACTATGTAGATTCTTAAGCCAAAACCATTTAGGAAATCTGATTAGAAAAGGCTTCAGACTTTTGAAGCAAAAATGGTATCCTAGGATGTTTCAGAATTCACTTCCATTGCTTAACTACCCCATATTCTGACACTCAAAATTGTAAATGGCCAGTCCCTTACCTGAATGAATGTCCACATGCTCTCTCATTTCTCACTGCCACAACACCAATTCTTCAATGACATGAAGCAAACTTCTCCTTCCCTAGGCTATTATATTTTCTGAATTTAACTTATTTTTAACAGTATTTAGATGAAACATAATACCACCATTTTATGTTATTGCATTGATTTTTATATTTGTCTTGATTTGAAGAGATTGAATTTATTTTGAAAGCAATAATATACATATTCTAATTTATTTAAATTTTTAAAAAGACTAAATATGAAAGAAAATATTAATATTAAACAAATAGGATGATATATGGTATTTTAAAAATTACAAAGGTTGGGGCTGGGAATTTAGCTCAGCGGCATAAGTGCCTGCCTTGCAAGCAGGCAGTCATGAGTTCGATCCCCAGTACTGATAAAAACGAAAAAGACAAAAAAAAAAAAAAAAAAAAAATTACAAAGGTCATTCTCATTGTATTGATCAGGAAACACAGATACAGAGTGATGAAGTAACATTCTCAAGACAATCCTGTTTGTTACTCATGTAGCTAGGACTCGATGCCTGATGTAAGCTGAGTTCCCAGTGTCCTGAGGATAGCAAATATCTCAGCAATACTAATGGACATTATTATCCAGCAAAACATCTCACAGGTTTCTGTGCTATATTAACAGGAAACAAATTCACAAGGGACAATGTGATTTTATACATTTTTAAGGACAAATTTGAGTACTGAAAAAAAACACATTTTTGTAGTGGAAAACAGAAAATATAAATAAGAGGGAAAAGTAATAATTCCATCACTCATAAGTTACTATTTGGCTATCTTTCCTCACTACCTTGTTCCATATATGTATGTTCAACTACCTAACCCAGTCCATGAAACAGTAGGTCCTCAATAAACTTTTATCTGACAACATGAATCCATCCTATTATCATTCTCTCACTACCGTTTTATGAGGCAAATAGTACATATAATTAGATATCTCCATCTTCTACATGAGAAGAATGAGTCTTAAAAAGACTATGCAATCACCTTGCCCAAGGTCATACAATTAATAAACAAGCACAGATCAACACCCTGATGAATCCTATATCTAGAATCTCTACTTAATACTTTTTACATGGCATCAATTTAGTTTGGGATGATCACTTAAAGTCCTTAAAGTAAAACCCCACTATTGCATATGCCCCATAGAATACAAATAACTCAGAGCCTTAGCAAAAATGTCAAATCATTTTTCATATAATCCTTACTAAAAGATACTAAGTCCTCATATTAATTGAATCCCAGAAAAAAACCTTAAAACCAGATGCTCTTATTAGATAGAGAAACTAAACTCAAAATATGACCTCAATTTAGCCTTAGTAGGAAAACTTGGAAAACATTTATATAACAGAAAAGAAACTAGGAAATTAAACATCAAAAACAAGCTTCAAGGAAATGTCATGATGTGACTCTAGGTTTGTTATCATGAATTAATGGCATCTTGAATTTTTTTATTGTTTTTCAGTGGTAGACTAACACTGATAAAATAGAAAGGTACACCTCTTCCTTTAAATTGACCCTCTAACTAACAAGTAGGCTGAATCAAAGCTAGACACAGAAAACGCACACAGCATATCGCAGTAGTGGCTGATAAATTCTTCAGTATAAAGAGATGCATCTGATTATATTGAAGTCAGCAGTGAGGAACAATGAAGTGGGCATGCTCAATCAATCCAGCACATATGTAGAGCAGGTTGCTACAACAACCAATGGAAATAACCAAATATTCTAAAAGCTTTATTTTCTTAACATTAGGCATTTAACTATGTAATTATATGTAGCACAAGTTACTCTAATCACCTATTCAACATTTCATTTACTTTGGGTTTTAATATATGTTGAAACTGACAGGAAAACAGATTTTGATCAATGCTTAGGAAACAGATTGATTATCTGATTCTATAGACAAATAAATTATTTAAGATTTTATCTCTGGTAAATGTTTTTCTGAATATTTTCTTTGATGATGTATATGAAAGTAAACATAATTCAAATACTTTTTCATTTGGACACAAATAATTCTCAGTTGTATTTCTTTATTCCAAGGAAATCCTTTGACTATATTTTAGAAATAAATTTACTGTATGGCTGTTCAGTGTCTGATCTCATGGAAATCTTCCAAATCTTATCTATATATTATACTGAAAGTTCAATGAATTGATAGTCACCACATAAAGATTTTTGTCAAGTAGCTCTCTCAAATAAAAGGCTCTTATTCTTTTTTTTAAAAAATGCTTCCAAAGAATGTTGCTCAATATAACACCTCCAAGTAAAGTTTCTAACCTAACCTTACTTTCTGAAAAGGAAAAATGATTATCTGCAAGAATTATATGGAAAAAGTGTGGCCAGTGCATTTAACAATAAAGTGAAGGATAAAAAATTGATTTTTTTTCAAACTTTCTCGCTCTGTCATTCCGATCTGAAGGAGGTCTTCTCAGGAGTTTGATGGTCTCTAACCTAGCGGAGCTGTCTATCAGATCCTGAGTGCTGCCACCTAATAGCACAGAGCTATCATCAGCCAAGGACTTCTTAACCCATCAGGTCCCATCAAGGTAAATGAGCAAACGCTGAGATGGGAAGAAAGCTTGAAATGCATGTTTTAATAAAAGTCAATAAAATTCTTTAAATGTTTGAACAGATTAATGATCTTTTTAAATGATGTGATCACAGAATCAAGAGAAGACGAATACAACTAAAGTTTTCATGTGAAAGAAATAGAAGCTTTCTACTTTATTATAATTCCCCTCTATGCACCAAGCTCATTAAAGGCCTAGTTTTGATTCCAGGCTGGGACTGGCCTGCTGGGTGCATTCAAACTTTGACTGCTATTACTGATATGTCAGCTTCATTGGATTCAGAAACACCTAGCAGATCAGCAGAGCATGTTTCTGGATGTGCTGGGCTGGCCATGGCCTTAGGTACTATGTACGGTTTTCACCTGTACTCCTGCTGTGCTTCCTGGACACCAAGAACTAAGAAGCTTTGCTCCACCGTGCCCTGTGCTGTGATGTTTATGCCCTGGAGTCAGCTGACCGTGGACCGAATTTCCTTAAGACAGGAGCTAAATTAAATTTCTCCTTCAAATTGTCAGAATCAGGCATTGTGTCTTAACTGCAAGAAAAGCTAACTAGGACAGTCACATAGTGACACGTTTCATGTTTAAAATGCTTATTTGGGGAAGATCAGCAGTTAAACAGCTAAGTGTGTGTTCTGAGTAGCCTCAAATCCTCTCCACAGTTACCATTCATGGGACCTTTTGCTAGTCACACAACTTTCTTTGTCTCGTTGGTTATGTTTCCATCCATGGGTTTTTGAAATAGCAATTTTAGAAATCCACTTTATATTGTAATTGTAAAACTGTGATATAAAGTACACAACATGAATGTTAATCTTTATTATTTAGTGGAATTGATTTATGAAATTAAATTGGATGAGTTAGAAACTACATTACCCAGGGTCAAATGCCACTTCCAATTACTGCCTATGGAACTTAGACACGTTATCTCTACAAGCGTACTTCCTCATCTCTAAAATGAGAATAATAATATCTGTACTGTCTTTATCCTAAGACTGTTGTGATTATGAAATGGTATACTATAAGGTATATAAAATATATTCGTTGACCTATAACATAAGGGGAAAGGCTTAAAATGTAAATCAAGTAACTGAAATGAAAGGGGATTACAGTTATTCCTTTCAAACTTTTCTTTCAGTCATGCAAAAAGGTTTAGGTTACTGAAGATTTTTTTTAAATATTGCCTTACAGGATGAAGCCAAAGAATTTTTGATTATCGCTCCTTGTTTCAGCCGGGAACACAATTTGAAGGAAAATCAGACAGCACATTTATGTGCTATAGCTAAATAATCCTCTCTCCCTAAAAACCTTTAGAGAAGTTGTCCTGACCTATAATCTTGTTCAGAGATATAAACCTATAAATAAACTATCTCCTCTTCTGTTTTTGTGAACAAAATCTATTTTAAAAGTAGAGTGAGGGGTGATGATGAGAACAGAGTGTAATGGAAATGTCATAAATCTAATACAGCTGGGTGTGATGACACAGGCCTGTAATCCCAGCACTAGGGAGGCTGAAGCAGGAGGATTGCCATGAGTCAAGACCAGCCTGGGCTTCAGAGTGAGACCCTGTCTCAAAAAGAAAAAAAAATGAACTAATGCAAAATAATTGAAAAATAGTAGTGACTTTTATCCTATTAAAATGAACTCAGAAAACTAGAGAAAGATTTCACACTTCAAAATGCAAAATATGAGGCAAGAAGATCATTGCAAGTCCAAGGCCAGTCTGGCCTATGTAGTGAGTCCAGACCAGCCTGCACTATGTAGCAAAACCCTGTCTTAAAAATAAAATAAAACAAGCAAGTGAAAAAAATTATCACACTGTTCTAGACTATCACAACATAGTATTGGTTTCCAGTCCCTAGACAGAGATGCATTTGGTTCATACCCACTTTATACCAAGTGGACTTCACCCATATTCAGTTTGCTAATCTGTACATCAGGGAAAATTGATGCTAGATGACTGGAGTAGCTGTGAAGACTAAATCAAATATGGTCTTACACCTATGGCTGACACTTCACTGCAAACATTTTGGGTGTCTAATGCATTCATGCTCTTGCAATTCTGGTGACAATGACAATTCAGGAACTGTTTTAGCACTTGTATTAGTTTCCAGTGAAACTTGCCACAAACTCTGTGACTTAAAATAACAGGAATCATCCTGTCACAGCTCTGAAGACTAAAAGTCTGATATCAGCATGTTAGCAGGTTCGGGCTCCGCCTACCTCTGCCTTTGCACCCATGCTTCCCGGATGCCAATAACCTCTGGTGTGCTTGGCTTACATAGTTTTACCTCTTACCTCCTTCCCCGTCATTACACATGCTCCCAATGTGTCTACGTCTCTTCTCCTCATCATACAAGGACCAGGCATTTGATTAACCATCAGACTCACAGTTTCATCATGCCCAATTGCATCTGCAAAGTCCTTTTGTCAAACAAAGTTATATTCATAGGTGCCAAGGATCAGGACTTCAACATATTTTGGGGAGCTGAGAAAGAGCATAATTCAATCTATGGCAGTTCTTGAGAAAGAAGATAGAAAATTAAGGGTTTACAGTTAGCCTTTGCCCTCGTGTCTTCATTACTTTTTCATCACTGGGACACAATTCTTGACAATCCCAGCCTAAAGAAAGAGGAGTTTATTTTGCTTCACAGTTTGTAAAGGATTCAGCCCATAGTTGGCTGGCTCCAAGGCAGGAGAGCATGGCAGGGGGGAGAGAGCTCATGGCATGGCAGGGGAAAACAGAGAAAAAGAGCAAGGAGGAAAAAGGCCAGGTCACACCTCCAGTGACCTCCTCCTCCAACCTGTCCCTACCTCCCAACATCACACTTAGCTACGAACTCGCCTGTGGACAAATCCAATGATGAGTGTGACACACCCACAGTGTAATCACCTCTCAAAAGCCCCATGTGTGGAGACTCATGAGGCTTCAGGGGACGTCTGGGTATGAACCATAACACCTCAGCTTCATTCTGCACAACCACAGAATATATTGCATTTGGTTCAAGGAAGCTCCAACTATAACAACATCAAATACCGGAAATTATTCAGAAAAGTACAAACCAATTTAGAAAGTATAAAAGCTAATAGAGAAATCTAACACAAATAAAGTAACTACATTTGGACAAGCAACATTCACAGAAAAAGAATACAAAGTTCGGTTTCATCCAGAAACAGTAGAGTGAGATTGTACTCAGAAGAATTGAGATTTTTAAATTAAATAAAAAGGTGATTTAGGAAGAATTTGTCACTTAGTTTGATGACAGAGGAAGAGGTGAGAGCATCACTTTTTAGCCATTATAAGTGGGAAACATGACATAGAGATTAACCACAGCTTAGCAAGTTGAAGGCCTTTGTCAATTCATTATATTTACGTAACACATTTATATAACAAGGAATCCAAATTCTCCACCTGTGACCCAGGTATGGATTGTATCCCTTCTGCTGGTGGAAAGTTAAAATAAATACAAAAAGTAGGGTGATAATCTCAGGTCACTCTTTTGAACCTCACCATGACACTAGCTCCATTTCCTGGCTCCATCACCGATATATTATCCTATCAAGGAAGGTGATAGTAGCATCTACTCTGTAGATTGTCCTGAAAAGTAAACAAATAATTTCACAAAAAATACTTAACATAATGATACGCATGTGGTGAGTTCTCCATAAATGCCAGGCATATCCTGAGACTATAGTTTATACATTCAAAGACTATCATGGTTTCTTCATTGAGACCAAATAGCCAACTTTCTTAGGTTTCGAGTAAGCAGTTCATCTGTGGAGTTCATGCTGTGTCAAGCAGTAAAACTACTGTATGCCCAACACAGAGTCAGGCTGAATAAGAAATCATAAAATTATCACAGTGGACATTCTATTTTATTTTTATTTTTCTTGCTATACAGTTTGAAATGTCCCCAAAGTTTCCTGCACTGAAAACTGAATCCCTAAATTCATATGATAATGCTCTTTGGAGTGAAGTCTTAGCTTAATAGAACTCCATTGTTATTAGTAGCTTTAAAAAACAAGAAAGAGACTTGAGCTAGTTTGCTCAGTCTTGACATGAGACATCCTTCACCATGCTGTGAGCCAGCAAGAAGGCCTTCATCAGATGTCTGCACCACGCATGCATAGAATTCATATCCCAGAATATAATCTTTTGATATTCCTGAACAAGTCAGTATTCTTTAAAGAATCTCTCTCTCTCTCTGCTTGTTATTTAGATTGACAGCATTTAGAAAGAATGTTTGAAGGCGAGTATACTCTCTTACAGAAAAATAATTAGGCCAGAGATCACTGCTCTTACCCTAGAGTATAGTACTCCTTTGCCATACAGGGTTGCACAAGTTTTAGATTTGCTTCTTAAATTTCCACTTTTAATTCTGTTTAACCTCAGGTAAATTCCTATCTCTTGTACACACAACTTCCTGAAATAAAAAGGAGATAATATACTTCACAATAAGTATCTAGAAAATATAGATACTAAATAAATGATGGAGAAAGGAATTGTGTGCAAGCAATTCTGATCTAGTCATGAAAGGAAATTTTAAATGGTAGAGAAACCGGTACTGAAACAATTCCTTGGATACAAAGCCCACCCACTAATTACGGCTTCCACAAAAAGAGAAAACGTAGATAAAAATCAACAGCTAACCTCTGACTCTTAACATTCCTTAAGTAAATCCCTTTTAAGAACTTGTTGAAATAGCATGAATACATTGGCCTGATGTCTTTCTGAAATCCTTGAAAAACAATAACATGAATTTGGTTTCCTAAAATAACTGTGCTCAGTTTGAATGAAAGTAGAATTAGAATAATACAGTTAATCCTATTCTCCCTGTCAAACAGTAGAAGTCTGCTGCCTTCTGAGATGGTGCAAAGAATGGTTTGTGCATACTACGAATTAGAGGAAACTGTGTTTCAACAAAGCATAACAAAAAGGATTAACTTTCCTCTAAATGTTCTAAATCTCTGCCATGCTTTTAAATTTTTGCAATTTAAAAGTACAGTTTGTTAAGCAAATATTGTTTCCTCTTTTTTACTTCCCCTTTTCTAATATAATTTGTTCTGAGAACCAAGTTCACATCTTTCCTTTTTTGTCAAAAATCATAAATACATATATGAAAACATAAACATAATCACATGCATTTATATATACATTTATATATTAAATCAACAGATTTCTTTCAAGGATGAAAACTTTCTTGTGGACGTCATGTCAATCCCTAGGTTTTTTTAATTTTATCACTTACTTATTCATGGATATATTGAGTAAAAGATTATATAGTACTAAGTTTATAATGAAAAATATTTTTTTCCTCTTCTTCCCTAATTCCCAGGTGTGCTGACCAAAAGAAATTTTTTCCTGTAATTTACTTCTATTTTCAAAATGTGATGCTTGTGTCCCTATGATTTATTAATTTTAGATTTCATCAGTTACTGACTTTGAGGATATAACTGATGAGGATACGTTTTCTTATACCTACCTTATACCTACCTCTCCAACTCTACCAAATTGTATACAGTCATTTTAGCTAAATTACTAGGGGATCATTGCAATAACATGAACATTTTGCACTGTCTAGCAAGGTAATATGAATACTTTACATATCTTGCAATTTCCTAGGTTTCTTTTCTTTTGGAATTTCTAGTTGCATTTCTCTTTTCCTTACTGCATTTTATTTTACTTTATTTTAAGGAGAAAAAATTATTTGTTTTTATTGAACAAAGATACAGAATTTCAAAAATAAGATAATAGGAAATTGACAGTGGTTAATATATTGAATATTATCTTCAAAGTAGTGACTTAGATTACAAGATAAAGACCTGCATAATTGATCAAATAATACAAAAGCAAACTTTTTTAATGAACTAAGAGAAATCAGCAGTATAATTATGTTAGCTATCTTTTGCATATACTTTTTTTCCCTTTCTCTTCCTTCTTTTATCCTTTCACTCGTCCCAGTTGTTCTTTATTTTTGAGCTATTTCTTTTCCTTTCACAACACCTTTTCGAGATTTGGGGTCTTACTTTTTCACTTTCTGACACTAAGGAGACAATACAGTGCTTACTCATGTGGGTCTGGTTTATTTCACTTACAAGTATGGACTCTAGTTGCATCCATGTACCTATAAAAGACTTCAATTTACCGTTCTTCATAGCTGAGTGGTACTCCATCTTATAAAAATACCACATCTTTTTAATCATTTCTCAGTTGCTGGGCATTTAGGTTGTTTCCAACATTTAGCTGTTATATATTGTGTCACTATAACATGGGTACACATATAATCACTGTGATATGATGGTTTTAATTCATCTGAGGATATACCCAGAAGAATAATTGAGTTTTATGGGACTTCTAATCATGCTGTTTTGTACAATCTCCACACTGATTTCCATGATGGTTGCGCCAGTCTACACTCCCACCAATGGTGCAAAGGTGTTCCTTGTTCCTCACAGTCCCATAGTATGTTTTTGGATAATTTCTTGATGACAGCCATTCTTTTTGGAAGGAGATAGAATCTCAGAGTTGTTCTCATTTGTATTTCTCGAATAATCAGCAACGTAGAACATTTTTTCATTATTTTCCATTTGTATTTTTTCACCTGAGACATGTGTATTCATCTACAATGCCCATTTGTTAAATGGGCCTTTGAATTGGGCAGGGAGGGGTTTGAGATATTCAGTTCTTTTTTTAATTTAAAAAAAGATTAAGATAAAAGAGAACACAACAACACAAGTCAGAACAGAACAATTTAAGCAACATAGTGTTTCACCACAAGACAACCTGACATAAAGGTAGTTACCATAGTGTCTCTTTCCTTCAAATATTTGAGTATACCTTCATATACTATAGCATCAAATGTAACAAGAAGTGTAAAACAATTCAAGAGAATGAAAGTATTACAGGGTATTCACAACAAACTAACAGAAAATGAACAATGGTCACTATATTATCTCCTTGTCTATAAAAAATTTTGTTTATACTATCACATATAATAAAATCCAACAAGATACAATATGATAAAACTGATGGAGACAGAAGAACAAAAGCTTGGTGGGACTTCAAAACGAGATGATATTAAACCATCACTAGCTATTATAATGTCTTGTTTTCTCCAAAATAGCTGTTTATACCATTACAGACAATAAAATCAAACAACTGAGAATAAAACCATTCCAACTAATGAATGAAAATATTATAAGGCTTCAAAACAATATAATGGGGAATCATGATTAGCACATAATTTTATGTATTCTTATCATTTCTTACACTAAGGCAATTATTCGGTATTTACCCCTGTGAGTTTGGATTATTTTGCTTATGAGTATTGTCTCAAGCTGCATTCATTTATTTATAAATATCTCAATGTGATCATTCTTTATAGCTGAGCAGTACTCCATTGTATAAAAATACCTCTTTTTTCTTATCCATTCCTCAGTTGATGGACACTTAGGTTGTTTCCAAGGTCTGATTATTACAAATTGTGCTGCTATAAACATGGGTACACAGATATCACTATGGTATGATGTTTTCAGTTCTCCTGGGAATATGCCTAGAAGTGGAGTAGCTGAGTTGAATGGGACTTCCAATCCCAGCTTTTTGAGAAATCTCCAGATTGACCTCCACAATGGTTGCACCAGTCTACACTCCCACCAACAGGGCAGGAGAGTTCCTTTTTCCCCACAGCCTCTCCAGCATTTGTTGTTGGTAGTTTTCTTGATCCTGGCCACTCTTTTAAAAGTGAGATGGAATCTCGGTGTTGTTTTAATTTGCATTTCTCTAATGACTAATGACAATAAACATTTTTCATGTATTTATTTGCCATTTGTATTTCTTCATCTGAGAAGTATGTATTGATCTAAGTGCCCATTTTTGGATTGGATCTTTTTTGAATTTTAGAGGTCTGATTTTTTTTTAATTCTTTATATGTTTTAGACAAATTCTTTGTCTGAGGGACAGTTCACTAAGATGTTTTCGTAGTTTGTGGGTTTTCTTTTCACTGTGCTGGAGATTTCTTTTGACATGCAGAAACTTTTTAATAAGAGGTGATCCCAGTTATTGATTCTGGGAAGTATTTCCCCTGCAGTTTGATTCCTGTTCATGAATTCTTTACCTAACCCTATATCTTCAAGGTTCTTACCCAATTTGTTTTCCAATAGATTTAGTGTTTCTGTTTTAATATTCAGATCTTTGATCCATTTAGATTTTAATTTAGTACATGGTGATAGGCATGAGTCTAGTATTAGTTTTCGGCATATGGAGAGCCAGTTTTTCCAACACCATTTATTAAAGAGACTGTCATTCTTCCAGTGAACATATTTGGCCCCTTTATCAAAGATAAAGAGGTTGAGTGTGTTTGTAGTTGTGGTTGTATCTTCTAATCTATTCCATTGATCTTCAGATCTGTTTTGATTCCAGTACCATGTTGATTTTATTACAGTTATTTTGTAGTATAACTTCAAGTCAGGGATTGTGATGCCTCCTGCCTTGCTTTTGCTGCTTAGAACTGTCTTTGCTTTTCTACGTCTCTTCTGGTTCCAGATGAATTTTAGGAGTGATTTCTCGAGATCTATGAGGTATGTTGATGGTATTTTTATTGGGATTGCATTGGATCTGTATAACAGTTTTGGGAGAATGGCCATTTCCACAGTATTTATTCTTTCTATCCATGAGCAAGGGATGTCTTTCCATTTTATCAGATTGTCTTCAATTTCTTTTTTCAGTGTATTATAGTTTTCCCTACATAGATGTTTCACTTCCTTCATGAGAATAATTCCTAAATATTTCACTTTTTGGGTTGCTAGTGTGAAGGGTGTGGCTTCTCTTCTCTCCCAGTGATTTTGTTCTTAGTGTATAGGAATGCTATTGATTTCTGGGTATTGATTTTGTATTCAGCTACATTGCTGAATTTATTTACTATATCTAGGAGTCTTTTAATGGAGTTTTGGGGGTCTTCTATATAGAGTATCATGTCATCCGCAAATAATGATTATTTAACTTCTTCTTTTCCTATCTTTACCCCTTTTATTTTTCTCTCTTGTCTAATTGCTCTGGCTAGTTTTTCCAGTACTATATTAAATAGGAGCAGTGATAAGGGACATCCCTGTCTTGTGCTTGATTTTAAGGTAAAGGCCTTCAGCTTCACTTTGTATGATACTGGATGTTGGTTTGTCATAGATGGCCTTTATTATATTGAGGTAAAGACCATTTATTCCAATTTTCTATAAGGTTCTTATCATGAATGAATGTTGGACCTTACCAAAAGCTTTTTCTGCATCTATAAAAATGATCATGTGATTCTTACTTTTGGCTTTATTGATATGGTAGATTACATTTATTGATTTACATATGTTGAACCATCACTGCATGCCTGTGGTGAATCCCACTTGGTCATGGTGTATAATCTTCTTGATGATTTGCTGCATCCTTTTTGCCAATAGTTTATTGAGGATTTTTGCATCTATGTTCATTAGGGAGATTGGCCTGTAGTACTCTTTTCTAGTTGGATCTTTCTCAGGTTTTGGTACTAGAGTAATATTTGCTTCCAGAAATGACTTAGGAAGGATTGCTTCCCTTTCAATTTCATTGAGGAGTTTGAGGAGTGTCGGCATTAAGTCTTCTTTGTGTTTCTTGTAGAATTCCGCAGTGAATCCGCAGAGCCTGGGCTCTTCTTTGTAGACTTCATTGCATTGTCTCCTTAGACTTAACTACATTGTCAATTTCATTAATAGAAATTGGGTTATTCAGCAGTTTTACATCCTCTTGACCTAGCTTTGGTACTTCATATGTTTCTAGGAATCTGTCTATTTCTTCTGTGTTATCAAACCTTTGAGAGTAGAGGTTTCCAAAATAGGTGTTGATGATCTTCTGTATTTCCACAGAGTCTATAGCGATTTCACCTTTTTCATTCCTTATTGCAGAATTTGATCTTTTTCTTCCCTTTTTTAATAAGGTTGGCTAGGGGCTTATCAATTTTATTTATTCTTTCAAAGAACCAACTTTTTGATTCATTGATTCTTTGCATTGTTTTCTTAGTCTCTATTGCATTGATTTCTGCTCTGATTTTTATAATTTCCTCTCTTCTTTTGGCTTTGGGTTTGACTTGCTCTTCTTTTTCTAGATGTTTGAGGTGTAGCATCAGGTTATTTATTTGTATTCATTCTGTTTTCCTGATATGAGAACTCAGTGCAATAAATTTTCCTCTGAGAACAGCTTTCATTGCATCCCACAGATTCCAGTAAGTTGTATTTGTATTTTTGTTTGCTTGTAGGTGTTGTTTAATTTCCCCTGTGATCCACTGATTACTCAACAGTGTGTTATTCAGTTTCCATGTGTTTGTGGGATTTTTGCAGTTTCTTTTATCATTAGTTTCTAATTTCATGGTTCTATGATCCGATAACATGCGTGGGATAATTTCAACTCTTTTGCATTTGTTGCATGTTCTGTGGGCTAGTATACTGTCTATTTTAGAGAATGTCTCATGTACTGCTGAAAAGAATGTGTATTCTGATGTTGTTGGATAGAACACTCTGTATATGTCTATCAAGTCCATTTGTTCACAGGTGTGATTCAGTTCTGTTATTTTTTGGCTGATTTTTCTGTCTGGTTGATCTATCCCTTGGTGTCAATGGTGTGTTAAGGTCTCCTATTATAATTTTGTTATTGCTAATTAGGTTTTTCATTTCTATTAATACTTGCTTTATATAACTGATTGCTCTCGAATTTAGTGCATAGATATTTAAGATTATTATTTCTTCCTCTTGAAGTTTTCCCCTAAGCAATATGTAATGACCTTCTTTATCTCTTCTGATCATTATTGGTTTGAAGTTCACATTGTCTGCAAACAGAATATCTATCCCCACTTTTTTTGTGGGGGGGGGGGGGAGTTCCTGTTGCATGAAGTATTGTTTTCCATCCTTGGACTTTCAGTCTGTGAGTATCCTTTTGGGTTAGATGGGATTCTTGTAGACAGCATATGGCTGGATGTTGTTTCTTGATCCATTCTGCCAGTCTGTTTCTTTTAATTGGTGCATTGAGACCATGTACATTAATGGTTATAACTTTTATATGTCGGTTTATTGCTGACATGTTATTTTTTGCTGTTGTATCTTTATCTTTCCATTCTGTTTAATTGTCTGCTTTGCTTAGTGGTTTTTTCCTAAGTGTATCTAAACTGTCTTTCAGTATTCTTTGCAGAGTTGGCTTGGTTTTCATGAAGTTCTTCAGCTGTTCTTTGTCATGGAAGTATCTTATTTCTCCATCCACTTCAAAGGACAGTTTTGCAGGGTAAATCAGTCTAGGTTGGAACTCATTTTCCTTTAGGATCTGAAATACTTCACTCCATGCTCTTCTTGACTTTATTGTTTGTGCTGGGAAGTCTGCTGTGACTCTGATAGGATTTCCTTTATAGGTGATCTGTCTTTTCTCTCTGGCAGCTTTGAATATCCTATTCTTACATTGGATTTCTGGGATGGTGATTATTATATGCCTGGATGTAGTTTATTTTGTTTATGGCTATTTGGAGTCCTATATGCTTCACTGATCCTGATGTCAGTTTCCATTCTCATGTTTGGGAAATTTTCAGCTATTACTTCTCTAAATATCCTCTTGACATCCTATAAGTTGTTCCCTTCTTTTTCATTTATCCCTATTAATCTTATGTTGTTTTTCTTTGTATCATCTTACAGCTGTTGAGTTGTTATTTCCTGATTCCTTGTTATTTTTAAAAGATCTTTCTTATTCACTAGATGCAATCTTGTCTTTGAGGTCTGAAATTCTATCTTCACTCTCATTGAGGCGGTTTTCACAACTTTCAATGGAATTTTTGATTTCCTGTATATCTCTTTGCATCTGCTTTATGTATTCTGTTTGTTTCTTTCATTGTTCATCCAGGGATTCTACCTTTTTGTTTAGTTCCTCCAATTTTTTAACTGTGTCTTCTTTAGATATGTTCGGCATCTCTTTCATTTCTTTTATCATTTCTTCTTTTACCTGGGAGATTATTTCTAGTTTGAATTCCTTTAAAGCTTCCTGGAGTTGCTTCTTTATTTCAGTTGCTATTAATTCAGATATTTCAGGTGTATGGCATATATTTTTTTCTATGTACATAGCTCCTAAGGTTTCTTGGGATGGGCTGGAGATTTGAGATTGTATTTTGGTCTTTTGTTTTGTCATTTTCCTATATTTCTGTGTTTCAGGTGTTATTCCAAGGCTTCCCCAGTGCCTGTATGAAATCCTCTTCTATGCCCTCAGCTCCTGGGACTCTGGCTGCCCAGTTCCCTGGATTAAGAGAGGGTCATTGGGGGTGGGGCAGGCAGACCCAAGCCATGCAGGGCAGGTTGAGTGTGGCAGGGAGCGGTGAAGTTCCTTGGCTTGTGGGAGCCATGATCCCAAGCCCCCAGGTTTGGGATGGTGCAGGGACAGTCACCTCAGGCTGCCCAATTTCCACAAGTGAGGGCCCAGGCAGGCCCAAATCCCCAGTCTGCCTAGCACAGCAGGAAGCCAGGAAATTGATGCAGGCAGGCCCAAGATCTGCTGAGCTGGTCCAGTGCAGCAGGAAGCCTTAAAATTCCCTGGCCAAGGTGGAAACAAGGATCTTAAACTCCCAAGGCTTGGAGGATGGTGTGGAGACACTCACCCCAGGCCGCCCAGTCTCCGGAAATGGCACCGGCAGGCCCAAATCTCCAGAGTCCACCAAGCAGGGCACAAAGCCCAATTTTCAGTTCTTTATATGCTCTAAAAAGAAGTCCTTTAATCAACCTAACAAAGGAAATAAAAGATCTATACAATGAAAATTACAACACTCTAAAAAAAGAGATCAAGGAGGATATCAGAAAAAGGAAAGATATCCCTTGTTCATGGGTAGGAAGAACCAACATTGTGATAATGGCTATATTCCCAAAAGTATTATACAGACTTAATGTAGTCTCAATAATATCTTTTAGCATATCTCACATATCTAGAAAACACATTTGTAAATTCTTCTGGAACCCAAAAAGACCTAGAATAGCAAAGACAATCCTGAGCAACAAAGGTAAGGCAGGCGCCATCAGAATTCCTAACTTGAAATTATACTACAAAGCTACAGTGATAAAATCAGCATTGTACTTGTTAAAAAACAGACCTGAAGATCAGTGGAAGAGTAGACACAAGTACAAACACACTCGGTCATCTTATCTTTGACAAAGATGTTCACTGGGAGAAAGATAGCCTCTTTGAACAATGGTGCTGGAAAAACTGGCTTTCTATATCCCAAAGACTAAAACTAGACCCATGTCTATCAATACACACTAAACTAAAGTCCAAATGGATCAAAAATCTAAATATTAAACCAGACACATTAAATTTACTGAAAGAGAAAGAAGGTTGAAATTTTGAAGACATAGGGGTAGGCAGAGTTCATGAACAAAAACCAAACTGCATGGGAAGGACTTCACAGAACCAACAGCTGGGATCTCATCTTATTAAAGTTTTTGCACCTGAAAAGAGATCACCAAAAGAGTAACACAGTGGGAAAGTTTTTAGCCAACAATCCCTTTCTCTTCTCCTGACTTTATTCTTTTCACTTTTCTTTTCCCCATCTTTTTTTAAACAGGTTTTTAATTCTGCCGAACCGCACCAACGTGTCTGCCGCTGTTCTATTGACTTCCTCTTTTCCTTGTGAGCCCACCTCGCAGGATTTTCTGTGCTTTTATTCCAATCAAGTTTTGATGCAGAGCTGCCTTCCTGGGACTCTTCTATCACCTTCTTGCATTTAATGTATTGTTTTCTGAATATTTTCTTCTTCTCAACTGCTCAAAAGGAAAGAACTACTGAGATGGGGGAAGGACAACAAAGGGAAGGGGAGAAGCTAAAATAATTGAACTACTAATTCTATTAGCTCATTGAAAAGAATAGTTGATGTATTGTTTGAACAGTTTTACATGTCTATATCTGGTAATCTGAGCAACTATTTTGAAGATAACAATATGCAATATAATAACCATTGTTAATTTCCTATCATCTTGTTTTGAAATTCCGTATTTTTTTATTCTCTTTAAAATAAAAAAAATCTTTAAAATATTTTCCTCTCTCTTGCTTTATTCCTTTCTTTTCCAACAGTTTCCTTAAAATGAGTATTTGCAACTTAAATTTGACAAATTGCTTCCCTCAAAATATCTCTCATACCTGATTAGTCACCTTATTGGTTGGAGAATTCTAAATGGAATAATACATCTCTTGTAATTGTAAATGCTTTGTTCCCCCATATTTTATCATGTAGTTGTACTGCCAAAAGATTATGCACTCTAATTCCCAAGTTTACAATCAAACTCTTTTGCCCCCACACGAAGTTTTAGTATTTTCTCCTCATTATCAGTGCTTTAAAATTCCAATTAATTCCTGGGTTTGCTTCTCTTTAAATTATTAGTGTAAATATTTGTGTGAGTCCTTTCAGACCCCCTCTGGGCTCAAGGCTCAGGATGTTCCTTTGTTACTGTTCTGAAATGGTCATTCCCTTTGTATTCTCTTTGATGCCTTTTTTGAAGATTTCACTGCCCACATCTGGTCTCTCGAACGTATTCTCCTAAGTACTCTATCCCTCATTTCTTCATTTATGTCTGACTGCCTAAGAGATTGCATTGACCTATATTTTTAACCCTTCTAAAATTTTCATTTCAAGTCAATGTCGTTTTTTCTCTAAGTGTATTGATCATTTTTTATTCTTAGCAGTTAATATAAACTCATACCTTTATTTTATGGGTCTTGGGTTAGTTTGTGAGGTTTGTGAAGGTTTTTCTCCTGTTTGCTTTTGCTCCTCCTTAATTTCTGGTTAATCTATGCTTGCTTCCTCTATCTGCTTAGATCTTATCTTTATATCTGAAGCCATCTTCAAACATATCATGGTCACTGTTCATACAGGAGAGAATAGAAGTTCTAAGCATTTGAGCAGGGCTTCATTTTAGGATGATAAAAGGGGAATTGCCAGCTATTTTTGAAAGTGTCTTGCCTAACGGCATTTTATAAACACCCTGTTTTCCTCCAGCCCCAGAGCCATGCATTTGTAATGAGGAACTTTCCTGTCTTCTGTGTGTCTAATGTGATAAGGGCTTTTGGAGGATTGATGGTGGGTCATAGTCCCTAGCCCATTAAGCACATGTTTGTGATTTACAGAAAGACCTATCTTCTTCAAGACACTTTTTGTCTATCCATTGGAAATTCATCATAAAGGCTTGATTCGGGAAAAGAAGGCATTTGACAGTCATTTGCTGAAAATCCTCATAAGTATGCAATGTTGTAATGTGAATGGTGGCTCTGAGCATTGAATGGTGCACCCTGAGGGCCACAAACATGACAGTATTACTGCTGATAATTTGGGGCATCTGGACAAGGGAGAATTCAGAAAGTACAGGCTTTTCAGTTAGCTTCCAATTTTTAACCTCACATCCAATGTTCTTTGACAAAATTCCAGGTTCCACATCTCTACAGTCTGAGAAAGCTTCTGCTGTCTACTTAGAGTAGAAACCCCACACTGTTCTGATGGCCTGGCAGGAGGAGGGGAAGAGGGGCTGACTGCTTTGCTTTCTGGGTGTCAGCCATCCTCCTTGTGCAGCCACATCCTCTCCACTCAACACAGTTTCCAAAGCCTAAGCCTTCCTGACTTTGAAGGAATAATTTTATTTCTTTAAAGAGAACTTGTACTCGTGCATACATTGAAGGCCCTGGCTTTCTCCACTTTTCTTAGCCAATGATATTCCTCCGTCTTCTTTTGTTCCAAAAACTTGTTAAAATAACACCCATTTGAAATGTCTTCTGTTCTATTTGTCTCTTTTTTTTTTTTTTTTTTTTTTTTGTCTTTTTCCTTTTTATCGGTACCAGGGATCGAACTCATGACTGCCTGCTTTCAAGGCAGGCACTTATGCCACTGAGCTAAACCCCCAGCCCTGTCTCTTTATTCTTTTGGTTTGAACTTTCACTGTCACATGAGTGGAAGCTGAGAAGAACAAAGAGATAAATATATATCATCAACCCACCTTCGTAAACCTTAAGTTCACCTATGACTTATATGAGTAGTCAGTGACAGAATAAATCGTCAGATGGCAAAAGCAAGACAATAGCAACAAGCCTGAAATAATTCATGAGTACATGTTGTGAGCCAGGACCCCATACACAAGACCTGATATGGTCATCACACGATCAAAGATACGTGACACTTATATTTTAATGTAAAGATCCTTGCACTGTGGGAAGAGGCTGAGGCAAGAGAATCACAAATTCAAGCCTAGTCTGAGTAACTCAGCACCTTAACAAGATCCTATCTCAAAATAAAAAAAAAAAAAACTTTTTAGAAGAGCTAAGTTTATAGCTCAGTGAGAATGCTCTATCCCTAATCTAATGCCAGAAAAAGAAAAAGAAAAAACAGATGAAGAAACTGGGAGGAAATGAACATACAGATGGTAAATTTTGAGCAGAAATTTATATCTGGGTCTCACAGGCACTAAATTTTGTTCCTCCTTCCCTAAAGCACCCTAACTCTTTTATGTCCAGGTATGTTCCGAAGTAAGGACAACTTTAATCCAAATTTTGTCTCAATTTTTAGTGCTGTAAAGTAATAACTGAAATGAAGTCTGAAACTGAGACACTAAATCATAATGTTCAAACATAACAAAATAATATAAAAAATCTTTAAAATCTATTTCAACTTATTTCCCTCTTCTAGATAAGAAAAACAAAGCCAACTGATTTTCAGCTAAAATGTTTATATTTGTGTATTCAATTTAATCTTTCATAAGAGCAAGAAAACTCAATTATCCACAACACTTAAAAAACCAAGAATCCTAATAGAAAGGCTTGGCTATAATTTTATAGTTTGTAATTTTTTAAAAGTATGATTAAACATTCAAGTAAAAAAATTACTAAATTATTATAACTGACATAAAGCATGAGAAAGTAATTTAAGTTTTGTTAATTTTTAAGCCTTTTCTTATTTTCCCTTCCACTCTAGTGCTAATACAGAAAACATCAAAACCTTCAAAACATAATGATGACTGCCATTGTGACTGGCACTATCACAGAGGGCGTTAACAATGTGGCTCCCTGCTCAGACCTTTCTCTGCTTACCAGTGAATTTTATAGGTTATTGAATCTATTCTTTTCTTTTTTCTTTTTTTTTTTTTAAACCGAAGATGTCATTTAATGATGCTAATTAGCAAAACATGGTGATTGTAAAAACTTGCTTCTTTCGGATCAAGGCCACATAAAATCAACATTTTTTTCTCTTCAGAATTTTGGGGCCCCAGATTACCATTTGAATACCTTCATTTCCTCATTCTGTCTGCTTAGCTTCTGGCCCTATGAGAGTAGTTCATTAAGAAGAGTCTTTAGGGGCTGGGGATTTAGCTCAGCAGCATAAGTGCCTGCCTTGCAAGCAGGCAGTTGTGAGTTAGATCCCCAGTACCGATAAAAACGAAAAAGACCAAAAAAAAAAAGGGAAAAGAAAAGGCTTTAGGTTACCATGCTAATATCTGGCTAGAACAATTCCTGACACATAGTAGGTAATTAGAAATAAGGGGGGCTTTTTGGGAGATGAATAATCATTTTTAGAACATATACTATCCAGAGAGCTAACAGATATTTTTCAAAACTATATAGATACTGAGAATGTCAAGTCAACTGTCATTCAATCACAAGAAACTTGTTTAGTAGGAATAATAAGATTAAAAACTGGTAGTTCATGAAAAAGAATGATTTGTAGTTTGATTGTTTGATCACTTTTTTATGCCCATATCTTGTAATCTGAGCAGCTACTTTAAAGAAAACAACATGCAATACATTATTCATTGCCAGTTTCATAATATGTTGTTTTGAAATTTTTCATCATTGTTTGTGTTCTTTTTAATTTTAAAATTTTAAAAAAGATTAAAAACTGGCTAAGAATGAGATAGGAGACTTAGGAGTGTGGCATACATTTTAGAATTCATCAAAATGAATATCTCCACCTTTAGTCCCAAGGCAATTAAAGGCACCACTTACCATGGAAAATTGAATAGCTTCATGTTCACAAAAGGTAATCTCAAGAAGACCAAAAGGAAAGGTGATTATCAATTTGAATCTGAATTGAGCATTAGTGTTTTCTATGTTGATATTGCAAATAAAGTTCTCAGGGGCATAGAAATAATGACACTGGGAAATTCATAACATATCATTACTTTCTCCACTTCACAAATAAGGAAGTTCAGCCATGGTGGTTAGATTGCCCTGATTATAGAGCTAATAAGTGGCACACTCTGGTTACTAGTCATTGAGTGAAAACAAAGGGGGAAAGGGCCCTTCAAGGATAAACAAAATGCATGATTATTTCACCACTGGTGATTTTGAGAGGAAGACTTAAGGAAAAAATAGGCAAAATTGTAATGAGTTCTGAAACATCAAAAGTGGGCCAGCAGGGACCAGTTTAGAATCCCTAAGAGCCCCAGACACTGCATTCACCTGCGAGTTGCTTTCTATAAGACTTCCCTTCCCTCAGCACTAATAACAAAAATCTCTGCAGAGACCCCACCACTACCACCTCTTGTCTACAGTCATAAAATCTCCTAATACAGAGGGAAAAGACTCCCAGCCTGCTTGATGTCCTGTAGTATTGTACACCCAAATATCGAGTTCAATCATCCAAGTATTATAATCCTCTTTCTAGTTTTCCTCACAATCCAAAAAGTTATATTTGTAATCCCATTTGAGATGTTACTGGAATCCTAGCAAGTTAATTCCATTCTACCACCACCAATCCAACCCTTGGAGAGAGTAAAGACACCAATACAAATTCCAAGTTAGGGGCAGCCAAGGGATCCTAAGTCCAGTCCTCATGAGGACATGCAGACAAAGGCCTCTCCCAACATTTATATCTTGTGAAGAAAAGGGGGATGGCTCAGGGATGAGTGATATTGAGGATGTCGGGGATTACTGAGTAACTTGAGCTGGCTGCCAGATGCAAGAATGGCCTCTCTGTAATTTGCAGAGATAAAGATATGCAGAAGGATCAATTTACATAACCCAATTAAGGTAGCAGTGGAATTGTTTTGTGGGGGCTATCACTTCAGTTTCTGATATGCAAATTCTTCTGACCTGGGGAGTCATAGCCTCTAATCTTGAGCCTGGTGGTCAGTTGACATTCCCAGAGCTTTTTGCTCTAACATCTCATGTGCTCAATCCTGTATTGTGGAGAACACTATGCAAGGAAACAGGACTATCTGATGGCTATAGATTTTGCACATTAGCACCTCGGCTGGCCTTATTTGCAGTGCTCAGAGCCAATTGAAGAAAGAAGGAAATACCTTAGCCAGCCTTTTACATATCAGAATAAGGAAAGAGTCTCCAAGTAATCAAAGTCATAGTAATTATTTTGGATTCAAAGGAAGTCACTGGAGTTGTCTCTCACACTGTAGGATTTCATAGTCTCTAAAATTGAAGAATGAATTTTAGGAACAACAAAGGTTAAGAGCAGAATGTATTTATTGGGGGAAAGAAAGCTTATGTCTGAGAGACAGAAAGGGTCCTGAATGGATTGCCAAAGGATCCTGCCTTTACTAGGGACGTTTATAGAGCAAATCCACCAGGTGAAGCAGCTCCAAGGTGAAGGAAAATGAGAAATCACAAGGTGGGCATGAAATAGGACACAACTGTGGTCAACCAGTAAGAGTGTAATTGCTCAGGTAAAACTGATTATATTACATTGGAGACAAATGGGGAGGCAAGTCACATAGCAAGCGGGCATGACTACAGACCATAGGCTTTTCCTGTGGGGGCTGGGTTAGTGGCTCTTCCTGGTTTTTACAAAGTGATCAATACATATTTAGAATATCAATTCCTGATGTATATCTTTAGGATGTGGGTGTATTTGATTTATCTTTCGAGGTCTGGCCCTCAGTGGAGTTGCCTGTCTCCCCTACAGTTGCAAGGTGCATGGTGTTTTGCACTTCTCCTTCGAGGGCAAAGCCCTATCTGATGGCCTATAATATTTTTAACCTAGCTGCCTGTAACACTCTTACTTCACTGGACCACCCTCACAGAAACATGAGCTTTACATGGATGGAGAAGAACAAGAAGAGACTTTTCCTTCTCTAGTTTCCAGGCAAAATCTGCTGTTTCTCAGAAGAGGGAAAAGGTTGCAGAGATGAGGTATGATGGAGGGAAGTGTGGGAGAGTCAATTTCAAAATCTTTGTAGGAAAACCAGCAAACATCATAGTGCTGTTAGTGGAGTCATCCATTGTAAATTAAAAAGCACGCAGATTCCATCTTACTCCAGAAAGAATAGCCATCATCAAGAAATCAAATAACATGCTGAAAAAAAAATGGAACACTTTTAAATTGTAGATAGCAATGTGAATTAGAACAACTATCATTAGAACAACTATCAGTATGGAGGTTTTCAATAGATATACAAATAAATAAATATAAAGGAAATTCTATTTGGCCCAGCTATTCTTTTAGAGTTATTCTCCTGAAAGACTTAAAGACTTAAAGACATTGCTATAGGGGAAAGAAACTCCCAATTTACTGTATGTCTAATATGAGTTCATATTCTCTAAAACTGAAGAAAAAATTTTAGGAAAAATGGAACTGAAGAGCAGGACATATTTATTCAGAGAAATCTGTCTGAGAGAGAGACAGAAGAGGTCCCAAATTACCAAAGATGCTGCCTTTTGTAGGTATTTTTATAGAGTAAAACTCCAAGGTGAGGCAGATCCAAGGTGGGGAAAAAGTGGCAACCCTCAAGGTGAGCATGAGGTGGGACAGAACTATGGTCAACCAATAAGATTACAAGTATAATTGTTCAGGTAAAATTTGATTAAATCAGGAGCAAATGGAGAAGCAAGTCACAGAGCAAAGTGGGTATGAATATAAAGCAAGAGCTCTTTGCCTATACTGGGTTGAGTTAGTGGCTCCTCCTGGCTTCCTCGGTGTGGTAGAGACCTATTTAGAATATCAATCCTTTGTAGTGGTGTACACCTGTAATCCCAGGTATCCAGAGGCTGAGGCAGGGGGATCATTGGGAATTGAGCTCAAGGCCAGCCTGAACTAAATAGCAAGACCTGTCTCAAAAAGACAAAAAATTAACTTAATTTAAAAATCAATGCTTGGGGGCTGGGGATTTAGCTCAGGGGCATAAGCGCCTTCCTTGCAAGTGTGTGGTCATGAGTTCGATCCCTGGTACCGATAAAAACGAAAAAGACCAAAAAAAGAAACAAACAAAAAAAAATCAATGCTTGATATTTATCCTTAGGAAGTGTGAGTGCATTTGTTTTATCTTTTGCCTTGAAGTCTGGCCCACAAAGGAGGTGTCTGTCTCCCCAAGTTACAAAGTATCTGCTCTTCTGTAATAGTTTCTTTGAGGACACAGCCCTATCTGACTGCCTGTTAATATTTCTACCTAATTCAGCTGCTTGTAACAATATTACAGTGATACATGAATACCCATGTTTATACCAGTACAACTCATATCAGATAAGCCCAGAAGTACCCTGTGGTGGATTAACTAATAGTCAACTTGTAACACCCAGCTGAACTGAATCAGCATGATACTGGCTATGGAATCCCCACCTGAGAATTGTTGCCAATGGCATAAAAAAAGCAGAATTAGAAGGGAAGATGGTGTGCTGTTGGTTTGCCTAGAGAAGCTTATTGTACTGGCTTTCTTGATATGAAGTCAACTGTTTTCACGAGGGAGGGTAAGATCATTGAGCTTAAGGACTTTAATATTGCTGAGGATGACAGCAGTTCTTTTCAGGACAGCTCTGATCCTTACTTTGAACGTCACTTTCTGGCTCCAGTGAAGATCCCTGAGCCTGCTAGCATAGATCCTTCATCTCAGAGGCTCAGACTTTCTAGCTTACACTACTGGTCTTTGGGCCTTCCAAGTGTAGATCATTGATAATGAGTTGCATGAGACATTTTCATGAGCTCTGGGCCGCCAGCTGGACTCGAGGAGAACACTGCCATGGGCTCTAGGTCCTCAGCTGGACTCATGTAGGACATTGCTTTGGGCTCTGGGTTTCAGCTGGATTCTTTGGGTCTCTAGTGTGGGGCTGATTTCCAGCACTCTTTTCCATTTGACTCTTTTGGTGAATATTGCAATCCTATAAATTATGTGTCCTGTATTAAATTGTTTCCCTGAAAACTGTGACTATAACATGCCCTACATATCCTTCAAAGCATGGCTAAAGAAAATGTAGGATTTATACATAATTGAGTACTGCTTTGCTATAATAAAGGATAAATTTGAGTCATTTATAGAGAAATGGTACACCTTGAGACCATAATGTTGAGTAAAAGAAGCCAGGCACAGAAGCTTAAATAGCGCATGATTTCAAGAGACCAAAAAGTATAAATAAAGAGCAAAATAGAAGATAGATAATAGGAAACATGGAACAGAGTGAAAATGGCTGACCAGGGGGCAAAAACAAAAGCAAATGTCTAAGTCAGTGCTGAAACGAAGCAGTTACCCTGACGCAAGCACAAAAGATAAAATCTGATTTTGGAGCATAAACAAAAACATCCAGTGTTTAGAAGGTGATTGAGGGGAAACCAGACCACTCCTGAGTCACACAATCTCATCTCTCACACCCAGAGCAGCATATATAGAAACTCAGGAGAAGAACAAACAGAGGAAAGGAACCAGCTCCTCAGTGACAAGCTGAGGGATTGAACAGACTCATAGGCACTGCTGGGGACAGGGAAATTAGACACCACACACACACACCCCCAAGTTGATGATTCAGAGAAGCTGAAAACAGAACTGGATAGAACTAGTTGCCATATACCCACACACCCACCTCCAGTGCTAGGGGAGACGGAAGGTTGCCCCAATACAGACAATAGTAAGAATAACAACAACAGTAGTAATAATACTTTGCCTATTCCTGCCACATACAACTGGAGTGCTGAATGTGGAACATTTAGTGACCTACTCACTACTATCAGTGGAGTCCCAGGAAGGGTGGGTTGGAGAGAAAAAACTCCTTGCAAGAACTTCAAGGGACAGGGAAAACCAAATTCTGTGCAAATACACAGAGCAGTCAGAGAACAATTCGAAAGAGGCAAAAGGGGGTGAGGGCTCACGACTGTTTCTGAGGGCATGATTGAAACAGACAACTGAGGTCAGAGAAATGGCGAACCTGGCTGGACTGATGGCTTTTTAGCCATATACTAGATAAGGAAAACATGTGAATGGAAAACACAGAAACATCCCCAGTATTTACCTTCAAAATCAATTAAGGCAATCAGATCCACAGGTCTGCAGAGGATCATAGCAGGATCATAGCTCCCAACCAGACGTGGGTTTGGAGGGAGCAAGTGTCCTCCAGGCTTTGGTCAGGCAATTGTCTGGCCCACAGCAGGAACTGTGTGGCTTCTCAAAATCAAACGGTGGTGCCAGTGTAAACAGAGTTGCGTGAAAGCTTTGGGTTAATGCTGTAACAACTGCATGGAAGTTTTTTGGTTTATTATGGTATTTGTAGTTATTGTGTCCCTGTTTATTTGTTGGATGTGGGTCATCCTGGATGGTTATTTCAAAGTTTCTTTCTTTTGGTTCTTACTTTTTTATAAGTATTGGTTGGTTTTTATAGTTGAAGTTTCAAGGGTTTCCCCCTTTGACCTGATCCCTCTTTTAGTGTTTCTTCTCTCTAATCTTTTAAATTTCTTCCTTTGCTATTCTTTGTTCTCCTCTCTTCTTCCTTATCTCATCTTGCCTTTCCCCTCTCCTTCCCACCTCTCCAAGGGCATAAACATAATTGTGGCTTGCATAAGCGATTAAAGACTAAGAATTAACCGACATAATAAATTAAGCAGAATCATTTAAGGATGTTTCAAAGTAATCCTTAAGACAGTTGGGCTTAAGGGATCCAAACAAAATTACCTACAAACACAGTAACAGTGCTGACAATCTCACAGCATCCCTCAACCTCTCAATACACTTCGCCTGTCTGCAACCTCCTCCCACCTGCGCAGATGCTCTCAGACCCTCTCAGCACCAGCCCTCGCTATCAGGTAACTCCAATAGAGCCAGGCTTCTTGTCTAGTTGTATTTTTTAACCCATTGACATTTCTCATACCCCTCTCTGTTCTCATTAGCATGCCCCTTTCCTTTTGCCTTTCTCCACTTCCCTTTGCCTCCCATATCTTAGAACCACAGATAGCAGTATAATATAGTCTGGGGTATTAAAAAAAAAGAGTGAAATTATCAAAACAAGTTTCAATGTTAATGTTTGATGCATGCTTGGTTTTGTTGACACTGTTATAACTGTAGAAATTTTCTACATATGACACAGTTACAGGATTCAACCCAATTAAATCAAATAGACTGAAAAAGTAAACAATGTCTCTGGGCAAATAAAGTCAAGGATTTGTCACTGAAAGACAGAAGCCGGCTAACGAGATCCTCATTTCAGCAATAAACTTCACCTTATTTGACTTCAACTCTCCTTACCCAAAAAAAATTTTTTGAAAGAACATAAAAAAAAAAAAAAAAGCAACAGAATGCTCCCAAAGATTCTTAATTCTCCCAAAGCAGATCCCAGGTGTACCAACGAAAAGGAAAGCAAACTCCTTTCAGATAGCTAAGTGTATGAAATGATCAAAGAAGAAGTAGAGAAACTCAGCAAGTTCAAAGAGGAAATAACCCAGAAGTAGGGGAACCAACATACAAATGCAACTATATGGGTATGGGAAACACAAATGAAAAATTTGAGGAGAGGACAGAAATGGTTCAAAACATGAACAATATATTTACCAGAGACATAGATGCCATGAAAAGGTGAAAATCAGAAATCCTGGAGAAAAAGAATTCTATAGAATTCATAAAGAGCAGAAATGACCAGTGTGAAAACAGTGTTTCAGAAATCAAGGACAAAATGGAAACTTATGATGGTTTCCTCAGTGAAGACTTAAAAAGGATAAGAGAACAAGAAAAATTCATCCAACAGCTACTAGATGACACCAAGAGACTAATCTGAGGCTAAGTGAAGTTAGAGATAAATTAGACAACAGCACACATGTAATAAAAAAATCTGTTCTTGGACAACTTTCCAAGCATATGAGGAAAGAACTCAACATAAGCAGCACCTGCAGAACACCGAATAACTACGAGGGAAAGAGAAGCTCTCTATGACATATCATAGCAAAATCCTGATGACTAACACAAAGACAGAATCTTAAAACTGTTGAAAACAAGGAAAAATAAAAGCACGTATAAAGTTTAACCCACTAGGCTTACAGCAGCCAGCATAACACAAATTTTAAAGGTCAGGAGAACTTGGAAAGAAGTGTTTGAAGTCCTGAAAGGAAATGGAAAGATAGATATTTTGTAAATGGGAATGAGACAAAGAAATAGAGGGAGCAGGAGGGGAGGAATAGGAGACGTCAAAAGAATGAAGATGCGCTGTGTACATGCACCAACTCCCCAAATGAATGTCATCAGTATACCACAAACAGGTACTTGTAAAAATAAACATTTTTTTCAAAGCCAAAAGATATTCCATCAATTTCTCTTTTGATTTTTGAAAATCTTAACTACAAAGTAACTATGGCTTCTCTGAGACCTCAATTACTTATGATTATGAGATGCAGAAATGTTAATCAAATGTTAATCAAAAACAAGTATCTCTTGGTGTTTGGACATAGACACACCAAATAATCTTCAGTCTTGCATGTATAATTTGTCTTCTGGTTAGAATAAAGATGAAATGAGTTACAGGTTATGTAAATAATCACTCAGACAAGGCATTCATTTGAATTGAGATGAAAATTAATCCTGATTCCCTTATCACTTGGTACGTTCAAAGTGGTAATGTCCAACCTGCAGAGGATTGAACGTTGGATTGTTTTCACTGACAATTAATGACAGCATGTCCCCTATGCTGGGGGTAGGTGTTCAGTGGTGGCTTTTTCTATAGCAGTTCTAAGAACTTGAAGTTTCTCTTATGTAAATATCAAGGCATATCCCCCTATGGGTTGATATGTCTTAGCCAAGCTAAAGACAAAATGAATCACTGTAATATAGTTTCTAAAAGAGACTTTCTTTCTGTTTTGAGCATCCCACTGCTCCTCTTTCCACTTCCCATTAGTATTCCATATAAATGTGAATTCACAAATAGTACATACATATTGCTATTCATAATGGAAACTCACACACTGAAAAATTCTCAATGAGCCCAAGAAAGCAAAAACTTTTGAGATGTGTAAAATGAATCATGTCCCATCTAGTCTTCAATATTATACACAGCTCTCAATCTAAATCAACAGCTAATTCACTGAATGACCTGCAGCTAATGTCTGATTAATGACCCTTACTTACTGGCAAGCACTTTAAAAACTATTTTAAAAAGAGCTGTATAAATGTTAAGGCTATTATCTTCAAAAGTTCTTCTAGTGCTTCCTCATAGGCAAGCCAAACATTCCCTTTGTGTTTATTTCCTCTCACCGTGAACAATTCATTCTCTCATAATCTTATTTTTGCAACTCAGAACAAATTCCACACAAGGCCAGAGAAGTACATACTATCCTTGCACTCTGAACCACAGGGGACTATTTTGCTGGTTTGCAAAGCCATGGGCCATGCTTAGAAAAATGCATGAAATGTATCATTCATTATAGAGGGTAAGAAATTACCCATAAGTGGCATTATCTGCCGACAAGTAGTCGACTGCCTTCCTTCTCCTAGAGGAAACCATGTAAATACAAGATAAAAAAAAAAGATAAAATCATAACCAAGGCAAAAATTCAGTTACAGGCTGAATATGAAAGTCAGTGTCTAAGTCACAAAGTTATGAATGCCGTTGGTTGTCTAAGCTAAGTTATTGTCACTCTTGTCACTCTGTAATGCAGATGTTAGTGGCTCCTCCACATCCTCTGTTTTGCCCAACAGTGTCCCAAACTAGAAAGATATATTTTCACATTTCCTCAGAAAAATCCATTGTGTTGCCTTAAAAGAGAGTAGAAAGTGTAAATTTCCCTGACGATTATTTGTTGGGAAGCCCAGAACAGAAGCTTAGAAAAGAGACTGTTGAGCACAGACACAGCAAAATTAAAAATTCACAGAGTGCATCTCTGTTCTCAAATCTCCGACAACTATGCTTCCCCCGGAGCTTATTCTCTGAATCTCCCCCGTTTTTGCACTTGACTTGGGAACTCTTTTCCTTCCTCTCTGTTTTCCACACTTCTCTGTTCTCACACTTCGCAAAAGCCACACCGATGTCTCATCTTATATCTTGTGGTTAATGACCTGTCTTTTCTTACCTGGATGTACCCAGGGGGGTCTCACTTTCCTTCCCAAGCAACTTACATACTTTCTTTTTCCAAAACAAAGTGCTCACCCAAGAGAAATTCTGAAAACAAACCTGTCTTCATCTTGCTAACGTTAATCGTTAATCCAAGACTATCTCGGGTATACATTCATATGTCTCAGCTAAGCTAAAGACAAAGTGAACTGCTGTTATACAGATTCTAAGAGATTTTATTTCTACTTTGAACATTCCCACTACTCCTCTCTCCACATCCCAATTAGTGAAATTGCCTACAAGGATGAAAAATAACTATGATGGAATAACACTTGAGCAACCTCACTAAAAAGCAAACAAAACTGGGAACTACTACAAATTCTAGCCTAATTTTTAAAGTCTTACTTCAAGAATATGTTTCCAAGAAGACTGCTATAATGTTGATTTCAATGAATCATTTTTGGAGAGTACTTCTCTGTAAAGCAGGTGCTGGGTATAAATATATATATATATATTAGACAGGGTCTTTCTGTGTAGTTCACGCTGGCCTGGAACTCACTATGTAGCCCAGACTGTCCTCAAACTCATGGCAATCCTCTTGCCTTGGTCTCCCTAGTGCTGGAATTATAGCATGTGGCACCATGCCCAAGTGCCCACGCCCAAGTGCTGAATACTATCAAATCATTATTTTAACATTCTGATAAGCAGCAGAAATCAGTTTTATTTTATGGTTATCAAAGTGGGTGGGAAATTATCCACAAGTACTTTATTTCCGCTTGTTCATTGCTTTTTTTAGCCCCTACAATGAATCCTCACTCCACTCAAGCATTACACACACACACACACACACACAGCCTAAGGAAACCACTGTGCCATGCAAGTTAGGACAGGCTCGGAACCACTAAGGTCCACACAATTTCTGTGGGATTTCCTCCACCTTCCAGCCATACCTCCCATTATGGAAAATTTCTAAGTCTCTGCTCCTCAATTTTCTATCCATTTTTTTATTATTATTTTTTTTATCAGCACCAGAGATCGAACTCATGACTGCCTGTTTGCAAGGCAGGCGCTTATGCTGCTGAGCTAAATCCCCAGCCCCAATTTTCTATCCATTTAACGGACAGTATGGTGACCTTCACAGGGTTGTATTAGTGATTCAAATGTGAGCATATATGTAAAAATACTCAACACAGATCTCCTCAAAACAGTAGATTCTCAATAAACTGTCCTTACTGTGGTGATTGATATCAATTGACTCCTTCCAGACCAAATTACAGAGTTAACAAAGTCATGGGAAAATTTGTTCTTTCAACTCCACTCCAAATCCATATCTCATGAGAGAGAAGAGCAGTGGCCTAACCCAGTATAACAACCTCCACTCCCACCCAGGAATGACAGTGAGGGCCTTGCTCACTCCACACCTCTGAAGAATATATGTCCCTGCTGGGCATTACAGCACTAGTCTTAATTTCTCCCACTCAGTTTTAAAACAATACTTAACACACTAACCCGGAAATAAGCTGCTCCCAGATAAACCTCTGTATGAAGTCCAGCTTTTCAAGCTTAGCCCACTTACTTAGTACCTTGTTGGTAGCCATGAGACTCAGGGTGTCTCTACGTAAAAAAATGCCGACCATTTGTGGACTGTAGGGGTAGAGAATAAGGCCTCACCAAGAAGCAAGTCCCCTCTGTGAACCAGCACCATGCATGATCCACTGCTGGACTGGGAACAGCCAGACCCTAGCCTTTGCCTCTGAGTTGGCACCATTCACAGACTATGTAGGGGCAGGGGAAGGCAGGGGAGAACAAGGCCTCACCAAGAGGCAACCACCACCACCAGCAGCAAACCAGAACCATACACCAGCCACCAAATGGCTGATCTGTGCGTTGATAGCTACTGAGGTGAGACGCAATTTGATGTTTGTGATGTTCGGTGTTTTGCTGACCTTGTAGATCTAGGGCTAGTGGTCTGATCATCTGTTCAGAGGATGGCAGTACACAGTATGGCATTTAGAGGAGGATCTCCTTCTGAGGGTACTAGCCATTGGTAATTCCCAGAGTCTTGTTTTGAAGTCCTTTATCATTTTCATTGTTTCATTGGGTTGGGATTTGTTCTGCTTTGTTGTTTGATTTTGTTATATCTGATGGCAGAAGCAGCTATTCCAAAGATAGCCAGATATATTATGGTAGCTGTTTTAGATCTATTATTGTCGTCTATTGCATTCATTGTTTTTGTTTTTGTTGGTTCTCTTCTGTTCTGTTTGATTTTCTCTATGTCTGAGGGTATCTGCAGCTATTTTGAGGACAGCAAGATGCATTATGATAACTATTGTTGATTTTGTATTGTTCTGAAGTCCTGCATTACTTTCTTTCTTTTTTTTTTTTTTTTTTTTTTTTTTTTTTGTCTTTTTCAGTACCAGGGGTCTAACTCATGACCACCCACTTGCAAGGAAGGTGCTTATGCCACTGAGCTAAATCCCTAGCAAGTCCTGTGTTACTTACAGTGGTTTGTTTTGATTGGCTTTATTCTGTTATATTTTCTTGGTTTTTATCCTCTTTAAAATAAAAAAAAAAGAAAATGCAGACAATTCTTTTAACTCATTTTAACTCAAGTTCTGTAAATTGGCTTGAGAATGATTGAGTCCACATCTCTTATATATATATTTTTTCTTATCCTTAGTTTTTAAAAAAAATTTCACAAGGTATGGGGAAAATGGTGATTTTAGTTAATAATTTCTCCTTACTATGAAATTGAATATAATTCTCAAAACACAACTTTTAATCAGCTATAAGCTTATCGAGTGTCTCATGTAATTCTTATCCCCTACAATCCAGGTTGGGAATTCTGACTTTAATTCTGGGCTTACAATACTAAGTCAGTCTTTGTATAACCCCTGATTCAAAATACTTTCACAAATTGATTTCACATGTGAAGACAGTGATCCACACTAGGGATTTGAGTGTAGATACAGGCTTATCTCTATTTACTAGTTCATACCAAAGCCCACCCAAGCCTCTTCTTATGAGAGGAGCTGGTGTCTTCTTAAGGTTTTCTCTCCTCTTAATTAGACCAAGAACTCTGGGAAGTCTACAGGTAAAAGATTGGTTCAACTTCTGAACTCAAATATGGAGAGCCAGAAAATAGGTCCTGGCCATTGCTCCTTCTTCCTAATGCAAAGGAAACACCACTCCCGCAAGGAGTCATAAATCTCTCTGTGATGCTCATAGATCTGCTGATTGCACTGCCACGTGATTGCCTCTAGGGAAGGAGGATTCCCTTTGTACCCTTTGGTGCCTGGTCCTTGCCCTCCTAGGAGGCACTGACCCTCAGAGCACTTCCTTGGAGCCCTGATATCCAGGGCTTAGTCACCAAAGAGCAGCTGAGCCAATGCTTCTAGGAAAAAAGTCCCCTTTGAATTCATATCCTCTCTCATAATATTTTTCTGAAACTTTCTGAGAATGTTTTTATTTTTAAATTTTGTTTACTTTCATTTATTACTTTTTTAATTTTAATTGTTTTTTAAAAATCAGGTGTCAAAAATAGGTCATATACCTATCTAGTCCAAGCTTACAGTACATCCTGTCAATGGCAGAGAAATAATTTGGAAGCCTCTGACTGAGCCCTGCAGGTATCCAGTGGTTCTGTGGTACCCAGTCTTCCAGGCTCACCCACGTGGTAGCATTGCTTAGTTATTCCTCTATCTCAGGCTCTAGAAATAATAGGGGAGACTGATAACATCTTCCTTGGGGGGCCTGAGGCACAAAGGTGGCAGAAACTACCTGCAATCCCATGACCCAGTTAGATTAGAAGGTAATTTCATGCCCAAATGGCTTTAAATTCAGAATCTAATTTTATTCAAACAGCCAATCGGCCCTGAAAAATAGAGCAGTGGTGTGAAGGGTAATTACAGTTAAAGGCAGCCGCTCACCATGGACCCTGACGCTCAGCACTATTGGTGGCAACTCCTTCTCCCTGCTGAGCCACACCCATTATTTGAGAGGGAGCAGAGGGAGACAGGGGACAGTGACATCCCTGGCGCTAGCAGAGGCTCTCCACATTATCTGACTCCACCTTGTGGCAGCCCTGGTAGAGGAAGAGCCTGAGGCTTGGCTGCACTAGCCTGAAACACCAGCCAGGTTATACTCAGCAGGAGCCAAAGAGCAACAGAGAAGGTGCCCTGCAGAAGCAGGCATTATGAATACATCTATTTCACCAGCTCAGCACGGCTGCGTGACTGGAGATAAATATATCTGGCAAACAACATAACAACTGTGGTTACCACATAGGGACACAATGGTACTTGAACAACATGAAGAAATTACTTGAACTAGGAAAATCGAAAGTCATAACTGCAAAGAGACTGCTTGTCTGTCAATGGTTGGTGCCAGCAAATGAGATGAACTGAACAGGCCATCTTTTATGGTACGGATTGGGGATTCTTATTTCCTGAGGAGCTTTGAAGAAGGAGAACAGCAGGAAAGCCAGAGGCTTCGCTTTCTGCCTGCAGCCAGGGGGGTGTGTGCCAGCAGGCACCTGGGCCTTAGCCTGAGGCACAGGGAAGGGATTAAAGGCCTGTCTCTAAATCTAAAAATAGGCATTTGCATGCAAGGTGTATTTAGAAACTATACTTCTGATCATCTGCTTCCCATTTCATGTCCACCCCTTGTGATCAAGACAGAACTCTGAAATCTCCCTTGAAAGGCAGAAATCAAACTTAGAGGAAAGAGTTCATATTGATAGATTGCTGTAGTTTAGGTCCTACCTGAAAACGTTGGTGTGAGTGTGTGATGTGAGTATAGAACGTGTTGTATATAGGTGTGAATGTTCCCACTCCTTTTATTGGAGCAAAGGAGATACATCTATATACATCTATTCAGATCACCAATGAAATCTTACTAAATGCAATGAGACTTGTTTATAGCTGAAATTAACTGTGTATCCTCTGAGTTTCTGAATGAGTTTCAGATGCCCTTTGGTCAGCTCACTGCCCAAGAAAGAGCATCAAAGCCATCCCCATTGTGTTCTAGCTCCCTTAAGGGAAGCCTCTTTCCCTTCTGAACTGATTACGCTATTTGCCAATGATATCTGCTCCTGATCAATCGGTATTACTGTTCTCCAAAATGAGCAAGTCCCTACAGTGGCTGTTATCCACTGTGTCTGCCCTCTTTCTGAAACATCATTCCTTTTTCCTAGTAATCTGAAACTCAATAGTTTACCCAACTTCATCCTCTAGAAGAACAACAGGATGAGCTCAGGATTAGTTTTCTCGGGATTAGTTTTGTTCTTTGAAACTTACCAGTAGCTGTGAGACATAGGACATGGTTTTATGGGATTCTATGAATCTAGCAAAAAGGGCAAGAAAACAGGTCTAAACACCAATTCGCAGTCCAACTATCTCATGTAGCTCCTTGTGTGGCTGTTAATAAGCAACTTCACTTTCTATGCCTCTAAAACATGGGAACTGTATGTACGTTTAAGTGTGCAAGATAGATAACCGTATTAATTTTTGTTAGTTCATCAAACAAATGGTTTGTACTGTCATTGTTTGATTGTCCACTTTTCATGCTTTGATTTTGTGACTTGAGCAACTACTTCTAAGATAACAATATGTAATTTGTCAACTAGTGATTCCTTACTGGTTTTGTTGTTGTTGTTGTTGTTGTTGTTTTTTGAAATTCTGTACTATTTCTATCCTTTTTTCTGTTTTGCTTTTTTTCTCTAAATAAAAAAAAAAATGGGAACAATACCAGTACCTACTTAAAGCTTTGATAACAATTCAATATGTTAATATAACACTGTGTCAGAGGCCAGGAGATACACAGAAGTGTTCAATAAATGTTACTGTCTGTTATCTGTATGACAACTTTGCAAATTGTAAACAGTATTCCAAAGGAGGAAGCCAAGCCTGACGAAGACACAAGGCCACACACAGAGAATCGGTGGCACGGCTACACTTTGAACTCAGAAATGTCGTCCTCCAGAGCCAGTACTCTTGCCGTGACACACACTGACTCACGATTCCATGACAGAGCGAGATGGAGTTTTTATACCTCAATCAACTCCTGAGCATAATTAAAAGGTGAGCAAATAGCCGTGATTGATGATAACACTTCTGGTGTTTTTCTGCTATTGCACCAGCTCCCTGTACTTCGCAAGCCTTGCCAGAGAGAAATGAGGTTTTATGGCTTCTGCATGCAAAACACGGAGGAAGAAGCAGCACAGCGAGGAAAGTGAGCCGGGAAGGGGAGAGGCTATGACAGCTGGTGGAAAGGAAACTTCTCATTTTCTCAGGAGGAAAAACACCTTGTATTTTAATATGCTTTTAAAAATCACTGTGCAATTTCTTCATTTTACTTTATGCCTGAGTTTTTCTGATAATTTGAAAGAATTTTTTCTGGTGATTATACTAATGCCTATAAGTTAGTAAAATACCCTTAATCCTGACTTTAAGGAATGGACCTTTAAATTTATCATTGGCTATAAATCATTCCTTATAGTCTGTGCTTCAGGGAGCCTTATTTAATAAATCTTTGCCTCCTCTAAGCTACAATAGAATGTTTTGCAGTACCATTTAATTCTACACAATGACCAAGAGAAAATTAGAGAACACACTTTTTCTTTTCTCTTTGTTCCTCTCTAGTCTGCAGCGCAATTTAGCTGAGTATAGTATCTTTTTAGTTTTTTCAGTGGTAATGTACTTGTACCTTTATCAGTGTATTACCAAAAGCAAAGCTTTGAGAGCTGTCCAAGTCACACTGACAATAAGGAAGGGCATTGATCTTTCAAAAATTTTAAAACAATAATAAAATCAACTGTAAGTCAGTTTGGTCATTACCAACATGCATCAGTAATCATTCTGTGACTAAATATTCTTTCTTACAAGGGCAGGCCATTCCCGCTGTTACTCTCTCTTTTGGATACCTCAATCCACTGTTTTTTAGCTTTCTCTACCACTCTTTTTTAATTCAGTTTAATGGTACATTTTAGATTTTATAATGATCATGTTCATTACAGGGACTTTGTACCTGTACATGTTCTAACTTGACTGTTTTTCCCCATTCCCTACACTCTTCCTCTCTTTATTTACAAAAATTTTGTTTCCATTTTCTTTCTTTCCTCACCGCTTTTCCCTTCCTTTAGTCCTCCTCACTTTCCTAGTTCCCCTTCTCATTTGAATATTTTCTTTCTATTTCACAATATCTATTATACATTCTGGTCCTTATTTACATTTTTGTTTCTTGTACCAGAGAAATAATGTGGTATTTACACATGTGTTCTGATTTTTTTTTTTTTTTATTATTTAAAGAGTACAGCCTCGACTGGGAGAGAAGCTGGGCCTCTTATATAAGCTTGCATATATAAGGAACAGAGAAGAAGAGGCAGCATGGGAAGAGGCAGCAACAAGAAAGGCTCCTCGGCCCCCAATTCTGAGAAACAGGCAATAGCGGACACCGCACCAATACACATAAGGCACCATATAGAGAGCCTCATAGACCAATTCAGGAAGTTATCAACGACCTGAAGCTAGAAGTATGCAGAATAGTTAGAGAAATGCTAAGCACCACCCAAGAAAAAACAGGTGGTGGAATGGAAGAACAGAAAAAAAGGGGAGAATTGTTTGATGGAGAAAACAGAGAAAGCATAGAATACGTGAAGCAGGTTCAAAGGGACTACCAAGATACTAAGAAGTCTATCGAAGACTGGCATAACAGCTTGAAAGAAACTAAGGACAGACTATCTGAACTGGAGGGCAGACTTGTAATATGGGAGAATGAAATGAAAAACTTCTTAAAAATAACAAAGAAACAAACAGCAATAATACAAAGACAAGAAGATGATAAAAGGATCCATAACTTAAGGATTAAGAACATAAAAGAAGAAGTAGGGATGCAAACAAGTGAACTACAAAAGCTACTCACAGAAATAATCCAGGAGAATTTTCCTAATTTAGCAAAAGGTAAAGATACTCAGATGTATGAGGCATACAGGACCCCAGCTACCTACAACCCAAACAGAGCAACACCCAGGCATATAATAATAAAAATTCCAGAAATTCAATACAAGAACAGAATATTAAAAGCTGTAAGAGACAAGAAACAGACCACTTACAAGGGAAGACCCATCAGAATTACAGCAGATTTCTCTGCACAAACCATCAAATCACGAAGAGCGTGGGGGGAAATAATTCAAGCATTGAAAGATAATAATCTCCAGCCAAGATTGAGATATCCTACACAACTGTCCCTGGAAATTGATGGAAAAACAAGGTGCTTCCAGGATAAAGAGGAACTGGGGGAATTTGCAACCACCAATTCAACTCTACAGAAAGTATTGCAGGATATTCTAAAAAAAGAAAAATACAAAGAACCCAGAAATAGTGGCGGGGAGGCCACAACAAATGGAGCAGAGAACAAAATGAAGAAGACAAACTGACAGCTACTGACAGAAAAAGAGCTTAACAGAAATGAGGCAGAGAAGATTGGATGATAGGAACAGCTATTTTGGAGAAAATGACATCTTAATAGGTAATACTGATTTAGTATCATCTTGTTTTGAAGTCTCATCTAGCTTTTGTCCTTCTGTCTCCAATGGTCTAAATAGGCTGTATCTTATTGGATTTTATTATGTACGATAGTATAAGCAAAAACCTTTTAAAGACAAGGAGATTATACGGAAACCATTGTTCATTTTCTGTTAGTCGATTCTAAATACTCTGTAATGCTGTCATTCTCTTGAATGGTTTTACATTGTTTTGATATACTTAATGCTACAGTATATGAAGTTGTACTCAAGGATTTCAAAGAAAGAAACAATATGGTAACTACTTTTAGGTTAGGATTATCTGGTGGTGAAACACTATTCTGCTTAAATGGTTATGTTTTGATCTGCGCTGTTTCGTTGTTATGCCCTCTTTTATCTCAATCTCCACTCCATTATTTACTTTTTTATCTTTATTCTTTTAATTAAAGGAAAAAAATAGCAGGATATATTATAGTAACCCATTTTGACTTTTCATTACCTTGATTTAAAGCCCTGTATTACTCTCACCATCTGGTTTTTAACTGATGTTCCCCTATTCTGTTTTGCTGGATAGTATCAGGTTCGAAAGTTTAGGCATCAGCTGTGAAGATAATGAGATTCATTATGACGCCCATTCTTGTTGACTTTTAGCTACTTTTGAAGACCTACAATGTCTCCAATGTTTTGGTTTTGTCGGTTTTATTCTTTACTGTTTTGTTCAATTGTATTATAACTAATGATATAGGCAATTCTATTAGAGATAGCGGGAGACATTATGGTAACCATTGTTGATCACCTGTATTATGTTTTTACATTATCTATTATGTCCACCCTTTTGACTTGACCGATTCTGTTCTGTTATGTCACATTTGGTTTTACTCTCTTCCAAAAAAGTAATAAGAACCGTGGGAGCAATGAAACCCAAAATGTGTAATAGTCATGGTACAAAAGAGAGGAAAAGAAAGTGCTCTAAACTATATAACTGCATGTATATTTAAGTGTATAAGATAGAAAATGATATCACAGAGTTTTATTGGATCAATGAACAGAACTGTTTGCAGTATCATTGATGGAATGTCCACTTTACAAGCTTTAATTTTGTGACTTGAACAATTATTTCTAAGATGACAATATGTAATCCATTAACTAGTGATTTCCTACTGTTCATTTTTTTTCTGTAAATCTGTATAACTTGTACCCTTTCCCTGCTTTTTTTTTTCTTTTCTCCTTAAATAAAATTAAAAAACAAAAAAAACAAAAAAAACAAAAACAAAAAAAAAGAATACAGCCTCAAAATGCATTCATTTAACTAGAAATGTCTCATTCTTACCCTTATTTATGGCACAGTAGAACTTTGTTCTATTTTTTTTTAATCTTCTTGAGCTCACCTCCCTGGTAAGCAGCCATGGTGTGGCAAGCTGCGGCCGTTCCAGGGGAGAACCACCAGCGACTCCTGAGATCTGAGCCATGTTGGATCTTAGGGTGCTGGGAAACCAAGCAACCAATTCACCCCACTGGTAAGCAGTAGTGAGCCTACCAGTGCATAGGAATCAAATATTCCACTTCGCCCCCCATTAGCAAATGGGAACCAGAGATCTGAGCATCTCTTGGGAGGTTGACCACATGCAATATGGAAAATAAGGGGGATTTCCTTCGAACATCTCTTTGAAGGCAAATATTTTTACTACTGTTTTGCTTTATTCTGACTAAAGGTATTGCTCTATTTATTTAATGTTCTGTTTTGATAAGTTCTATAATGTTCTGTATTTCATTTTATTTTGCTATACCTGATTGAAAGAACAACTATTGTGAAGGTAACGAGATATAGTGTGGTACCTATTACTGTTATCCCAGTAACCTGCTGTGAAGTTCTGTACCAATTTCACTACACTGTCTAAATTGGCTTTGTTCCATCTTGTTCTGTTGTATTTTACTACCTACAAAATAATAAAAAAAAAATTTTAATTAAAATTTCCTTTATTCATCAGTTGATGCAAATTTTAACTGTTTCCAAGTTTTAGCTATTACAAGCCATGTCGCTACAAACATGGGTGTGCATGTATCACTGTGGTACAATGCTTTTAATTCTTTCAGGAAGAAGGAATTAAAGAAGGTCAATAGCTGGTTCACATGAAAGCTCTAACGCTAATTTTTCAAGGAATCTCCACATTGGCTTCCACAGTGGTTACAACAGTCTACACTCCTACCAACAGTGGAGAAGTATTCCTTTTTCCCCACAGACCTCCCAGATTTTGCTATTGGTTGACTTGTTAATAATAGCTATTCTTTCTGGGATGAGATGGAATCGCAGCATTGTTTTAATTGGCATTTCTTTAATGACCAATAATATTGAAATTTTTTCTTATATTTATTTTCCACTTCTACGTCTTTATTTCTACTTCTTCATGTCTTCTATTTCAGAAGTCCATTTTGGGGTTGGGTCTTTAAATTGGGGTAGGGTATTGAGATCTTCCATTACAATTACTCCATTCTAACATGTTCAAAAGGGTTTCTAAATAAATAAATAATATTTTTCCTGGGTGCTAAATTTTTAAGTGTTGGCCCACTGTTTTTTTTGTGAAGATAGCTGAGCTTAGACTGCTATTTTTTGTTTCACTAGACTCTCTTTTACATGAAGTTTGTGTTTATCATTCTGGTTTAAATTTTCCTCAGAAACTGTTCTTTCAAACTAAGATTTTTCTTTTATTCTTAAAATATTCTAAATACTTTTCTGAGACATCATCTCCATTTTGCCTCTTTAGGACATATATATCACCTCGTCTGTTATTCTTTACTCCAAATTTTTAAGCCTTCCACTGTAATGTACTCAGTTTTATCATTTCCCTTACTGTGTTTTCACCTATGTCTAGTCTTCATTGTACAGTGCTTTGCTTTTACTTTTGTACTCACTTACTCTTTCGCTTTCTCTGAACTCTACCAGCTCACTGCTTAGCTCTGCATACCTTAATCACCTGTCTTCTGAGATATTGTATTTCTGCTTGTGCTTTTGCCATATTGGAACAGTTGACCATTAATTATTATAATGAATAGTGAAATACCTGTTTATGATACTAATCTGCAATGTATTTCTAGTACATATTCTTTATCAGCATATTTTTTGCCTTTTCCTTTTGTTCTTATTTTGTAGTAGTAATGTTGTATATGGCTGTGTTGCTTTCTATTTGGAGGGGTTGACTTTTATATATGAGTGAGGTCAGTTTTCCAGAAACAATTTTAGGTATGATGGATATGTGGGAAAAAGACCAAAATAAACTTCCCCCGTGGCAAGAATTTTCCTACTGTCCATACTTATGACCACAGGCTCCTCAAGAATTCACTTTTCCCCAAGTACCTACTCAGTGAAAGGGTTTTGGCCCAGACAGGACTCTGTAGCCAGGAAAGCCTCAACCGGAAGCAGGAAGTCCCATCTCCCCCATCCCTAGGAATTTACCTGTGATGCCATCTTCCCTGCCCCTGGGAATTTGCCTATGGCGCCAAACCTAGGACCAATGAGCTACCTGTGCATCTCTGATGCCCCCTTAGGTTCCACCCCAAACCGAGGCTACTTACATACCCCCCACGCCACGTGTCCGCCAGAGAGAAAGCCAGACTCCAGTGGTCAGGGGGTGTCGGTTCTCTCTCTGTGTGTTCTCAGAATAAAGGCCTCTTTTGTTTTATACTTCTCATCTTCTGGATATTATCCTATCATTTGGTGCCACGACTCGATCAGCAGGCAATTGACTCCTGGGACACACACAGTTGAGTCCCCAGCCGATTCACAAACCGGATTACATCTGCTTTTCCTCTCCCGAGATCCGCTTGACCTGTTGCTGCCTGCCTGCACTCAACACCGGCCCAGTTAATCTCAGGTGAGCACACTCTGGAGAATTCTTGGTGCTGGGCTCTGCCCCAGGTGAGTTTTCTCCCCGTTTGCGTGGGTTTGTGATGCTCTCATGTCCTTAAGATGGCCAAGGGCAGGGTATTTCTGGGCAACCTGTGTCCACACTCAAAAATCTCTCATGTCCTTTGGGTTCGGATAACCCAAGGCAGAGTTTTCTGGACTGCCCACACTGGAAGACCCTCACGTCCCTTAGAGCTTTACGTTCTCACAGGCAGAACTGTTACTGACCCCATGTGGACTCCACTCATAAATCTCTCAGTGATGACTGGAATATACAAGTTTTTGGAACCTTAGCCGCCATGTTGTGCCATGGAATGAGTGATGGTTCACCCTCTGGACCACAGCTTATTTCTTGCCTGAATTAGTCATGGGAAACGTGTTTTCTAACTCCCAAAAGACACCTCTACAATGCATAATTTCCAATCTACGTACTCTTAAGATTAAAAGTACCATAAAAACTAAATGATTAACTTTTTACTGCCAGGAGGTTTGGCCGACCTATCTGCTTATCGGCAACCCTTGGCCCAGAGAGGAGACATTTGACCCCTGCGTTCTCAAAAACCTGTATAATTTCTGTCAGGCTGGCAACCCTTTCATTCAGGCTTTCCTTGTTCTGAGAACATGCCCATCTCTCATTAAGTCTTATACTCCCACCCGGATACTTTAGCTAACTCTGCCATGATGCAAACCCTTCCCTCCTGCCCTCAGGATTTGCTGGATGATGTACCCCCAGTTTTTTCTCGGCTGCCACCTGCCTACCCCCAAAATTGTTCCTCGCCATTACCTCCCACCATGCGATCGTCTTTCCCTCCCTTGACCCCTGATTCTCCCAGCAGCTCTAATCCCTCTGTTAGCACTTCCTGAAAGTCTCTGACTCATTCTCCTGATAATTCTCCGACCTCTACAGCATTCTCACCGCCCGCCCACCATACCCCATCTCGGTCGTTGTGCCCTTTCGGCAAGCTGCGCAATTGTTCCGCTTGCACCGGGAACAGTTGCCATGTTGCAACCCTCCACCACGTGACAGGGTGCCACCATCTTAGGATGGATCTCACAGTCAATGGGTGCCCTCCTGTGGCTCCTTTTGTGAACAGCAACAGCCGCCCTGTTGCAGTCCACATGACAGTTCATTGTGCTGCCGACAGCAATTTCATCGCTGCAAGGCACACAGTGAGATGACATCTGCCTGTGTTTCCTCGTCCCAGGGTAACCAGCAGTCGCTCTGTAGCCACTCTACAGATAATTGCTCTCATGCATCTACCGGACGGATAGCTGCCCAATGGCCCTCTACTCCACAGTCTTCTACTCAGGTTCTGCTACCACTTCAGGAGCAAGCTGGCCCCGAGGGACTTGTTAATACACATGTGCCTTTTTCCCTTTCTGATCTATCTCAGATTACCCATAAATTAGGTAGCTTCTCTGTTGACCCACAGAATTATATCAGGCAATTTGAATATATTACTAATTGTTATGATTTACATTTTAAGGATGCTTATATGATTCTAAATACCACTCTCAATTCACAAGAATGGAATCAGCTGTGGCAAGCAGCTCAAGAAGAAGCTGACTGCAGGCATAAGGCAAACACCGCTGATAATGACCCTGGGCCTGTAGCTGTGCCAGAACAAGATCCTAACTGGAACTATCAGAATGGACAAGGTTCAACAAAATTACATAAAATGATGAAATGTCTGATTGTGGGCCTTAATAATATTGCTCACAGGCACACTAACTACAACAAACTTTTAGAACAGGTCCAGGAGGCTAATGAAAACCCAGCTGTGTTCCTAAATTGGCTTCGGGAAACCTTAATTAAGTTTACTAATGTAAACCCAGACTCTCATGAAGGAATGATTGCTGTTAACTCTTATTTTATTTCTCAGTCTGCTCCTGATATTCATGCAAAATTACAAAAGGTTGAACATGGCCCTCAAACTCCACAAGGGGATCTACTTAAATTAGCTTTCTGCATCTTCAACAACAGAGATAAGATTCAAAAAGAGGAGAAGCAAGCTCAAAAATTAAAGTTTGCTAAATATCAGTCTGATCTTTTAGCAGTGGCACTCAGAGCTCCCAAGACAAGAAATCCACAACAAGGTGTGGCTGACCGAGTCCTGCCTGGACCATGCTTCAAATGCAGCAAACAAGGACACTGGGCAAAAGATTGCCCTAACCCTGGCATTCCTCTAGGACCCTGTCCATACTGCAACCTTAAGGGGCATTGGAAGAGTGACTGTCCTAGCCGCCAGCGAGCAGGTAAGCCATCATCTAATCCCTTGCCTTCACAGGAGACTCCATCAATGCCAGATTCGTCACTGACTGACCTGCTTGGACTTGCTGCAGAAGATTGACAGGGTTCGGGGCTCACAGTCCAGACTCCGGTAACCTTGTCGGAGCCCTGAGTCTCACTGGAGGTCTCAGGTAAGATAATATCTCTGCTTGTGGATATGGGTGCAACTTATAGTGTACTTCTTGAATTTTCAGGACCTTGTAGTAAGTCCTTGATTTCTGTTGTGGGTGTTGACAGCCAGCCTAATCAGCCTTTGCAGACTTGGCCTGTCCCATGTAGATTCCAGACTCTTTTCTTTACCCATAGCTTCCTAGTAATCCCAACATGTCCCACGGCCCTTTTAGGTAGAGACCTTCTTCAAAAGCTTAATTTTTCCTTCACTGTCTCTCTCCCCATAGCCCTAATCCTCCAAACAGCCTCACAATGTGCCACAAAGCCATTCCCTCCCCTTCCTCCTTCTCTGATTGATCCCATAGTTTGGGACACATCCAATCCCACTCTGGCTACACATGCCATGCCTGTTTTAATCCATCTCAGGGATCCCTCAATTTTTCCCTGTGTTCCCCAATACCCCATAGCTCCCCAACATTTAAGGGGACTTAAATCCATAATTAAGTGGCTTTTAGACAATGGTTTTCTTAAACCTACCCATTCACCCCACAATACTCCCATTCTCCCAGTACTCAAGCCTGATGGGTCCTATCGCCTGGTACAGGACCTTAGGGTAATTAACAGTGCTGTTACCCCGACTCACCAGTGGTGCCAAATCCCTATACCATGCTCTCTCATATCCCTCCCTCCACCACTCACTTTACAGTTATAGATCTTAAAGATGCCTTCTTCACTATCCCCCTACACCCTGATTGCCAGAACCTCTTTGCGTTTACATAGACTGACCCAGACACTCTCAGGTCTCAACAACTTACTTGGACAGTACTCCCCCAAGAGATAGTCCCCACTTCTTTAGTCAAGCTCTCGCTACTGACCTCACAGAACTTGATGATCTCAAGCCTAGTGTTCTTCTTTAATACATAGACGACCTTCTATTATGTTCTCCATCCCATATGTTAGCCATACACCATTCAGCCAGTCTTCTTAATTTCCTTGCTAGTTGTGGATACAGGGTCTCTCCTGCTAAAGCCCAGATAGCCTCCCCAAAAGTCAAATACCTAAGTCTCGCTCTCACCCCCACCACTCACTCCATCACCTCAGATCATAAGACAATTCTTCGTGATCTCCAGGTGCCCACAACTAAACAGCAGGTTATATCTTTCCTGGTTTTAGCTAATTTCTTTCATCTCTGGATTCCTAACTTTGCAGCCCTAGCTCAACCCCTCTACAAGGCCACTAAGGGTCCCTTATCAGAACCCCTGGACCCTACTAGGCCCATACATGCCTCTTTTCATAAATTAAAAGAGGCTCTCCTAAAAGCTCCAGCTCTTACCCTTCCTAATCCCACCCAACATTTCATCCTATACACTACTTGTCAGGGCCGCAATGCTATAGGTGTACTAGAACACAAAAAGGGACCTTCTTTTCAAGCAATAGCTTACTTGTCAAAACAGATCACACAGTAAAAGGATGGGCTCCTTGTCCCCGAGCTCTTACAGCTACAGCCCTCCTGACAAAGGAAGCTAAAAAGTTTACATTAGGGCAATCTATTACAGTATACTCACCTCATCACCTACATGAGCTTATCTCACATAAGGTGCTCCCTGCCCTAATGACCCCTTCTTGCCTTCAACAGGTACACTTAGCTCTCTTTCAAGACCCTTGCATCTCTATTGCAACTAGTGGTCCTCTAAATATAGCCACCTTACTTCCCACCTCAGAGGGCCATCCTTATCATGACTGTATTGAGTTTTTACAGATGACTCCCACCCCTTTCCCTCACATCAGTAGCACACCTCTCTCTTTGGCCTCTGACACATGGTTCATAGATGGCAGTTCAATAAACACAGACAACCAAAAGAAGGCAGGATACACAATAGTTAACCAGTCAAAAGTTATAGAGGCAAATCCATTGCCACCTAGCACCTCGTCACAGAGGGCAGAACTTATTGCCCTTAAAAGGGCTCTTACACTAGCAAAAGACAAGATTATAAACATATACACTGACTCAAAGCATACATTTAGCATTTTACACTCTCATGCCTCTATCTGGCAAGAACGGGAACCCCCATCATTAATGCTCCCCTTATTCTTAAACTTCTAGAGGCAGCCCAACTTTCAAAGCAGGCAGCAGTTATTCATTGTACAGGACACCAAAACTCTACAGATTCTATTGCTCAAGGCAATGCCTTTGCAGATTCACAAGCCAAGTTAGGTGCACAAGGGCCCTGCCTTCTCATCTTCTCCCGTTAGTCCCAAACAGTCTACCTCAGTCCAGTTATTCACCAGAGCAGTTACAGCTACTTCATAAACCAGGTTACACACAAAACACTCAGGGATGGATTTTTCAGGGATCTAAACTTGTTCTCCCACATCAACAGGCCTTAGACATCATCATTGACTTACACAACTGTTTTCATATAGAATCACAGGCCCTATACAAACTCAGCCCCAATAGTCACACACCCTTCTCTAAAAGCTATCATATTTAAGATTACTCACACCTGTGATCTCTGTGCCAGGACCTCTCCTCAGGGATGTATGGCACTCCCTTCCTTTCCTCCCCATCAGTTTCGAGGACACACTCCTGTTCAGGACTGGCAGATAGATTTTACACACATGCCCAGCCACAAAACTCTCAAATATCTTCTCACCTATCCACTTTTCAGGATGGATAGAAGCCTTTCCCACAACCAGGGAAACTGGTGATGTAGTTACCAAAGTCATATTACAAGAAATCATTCCAAGGTTTGGTCTACCTCAGAGTATGCAGTCAGATAATGGTCCCGCCTTTATTTCTCAGATCACTCAACAGGTATCCTCAAGCTTACACATCACCTGGCACCTACACATCCCATACCATCCACAATCCTCAGGGAAAGTAGAAAAGGCAAATGGCCTCATAAAGACACACTTTACAAAGCTCACTTTAGAACTACATCAACCTTGGCCTCAACTTTTGCCCTTAGCCTTAGCCAAGCTCAGGGCACTTCCCCGGGCTCCTACTTTCTTAAGTCCTTTTGAACTTATGTATGGCAGGCCATTCTTACTCCACAATCTTCCTACTCCCCAAAATCTCCCTCTGCTTGCTGACTATGTCCCAGTCCTCTCCTTCCTCCAACACCTGTTGGGACAACATGCTGATCTCTGCCTTCCACAACCCTCTGGAGAGGCCAAACCAGACCCTCCCATATCCCCAGGAGATTTATCTCAATGTTCTAAATCCACAGGACTACAACCAAGGTGGAGTGGCCCCCATCTGGCCTCCTTGATGACCCCTACAGTGGTCAAAGTTGCTGGACTCCCATCCTGGTTTCACATCACTCAGGCGAAGAGGTGCCCTCCCAGCCTAAATCTGATTATTCTGAGTGGTCATCTCATCTTCTGACCTGTACCTGCCTTGATGTGGACTTTGCTCCAGACATTTTCCTAGTGTAATGGTAGAATCTAAAAAGTGAGAATTAGTTTGGGCTGGACTATTGTATAACTAGAAGCTAAGGTTCAATTCATGAGAATTATAGGGAACTCCAGCAGCAGTGTTTCCATGGAAATCATCTGAAAACAATTGTTTCTTATGTATTTGTCTTGATTTCCAGTTGTTTATGTTGGGAGAACTAACCAAGTACCAGTCACCATGATAACTGGAAGGACTGAGTGGACATTTCTCTGTCTGAGGTTGCACGTAGACAGCTGAGACTTCATCCCAGTAGCAAAACAAAGCATTCACTGTGCTTGAAAAGATAATAATGAAAAACACTACATTTGTTTTCTACTCGCACCACATATTCAACTCATTCCATATACCAGTTATTACCATTTCAGAGCAACAACTGTTTTTTCAGATAGTGACAAAGAAAGAGGATATGTTTAGGGAACAATAACAATGCCCCTTAATTAAAGAGGGGAGGAAATGGCAATCTATAAAAATTTGATTGTAGAGGAATAAAGTTAGAGTAAGTTGGTGCAGGGAAACTTTGAGTTTGGAGCCAGTCCCAGCTCAGTTCCTTTTTAGCATTACTGAGAAACTCATTTAACCTCTCGAAGTCATTGCCCCTATCAATATAGCTGGATTACAACCTGGCCCTCCTTTTTCTCATGAGCAACAGACATGAAATTGTTTGTCAACTCTCCACAAATGCTAGTTTTGTTAGTAGAAACTTGCTTTAGGAGCTACATGATGTAGAAGAAAAAAGTTGCGTAGTAGACATGAATATAGATTCTGTTCCCAACTCTCTTTCTCTAAGAATATATACCAATGACAGCTCCCATTTACTCAGTGTCTGCTACATGCCTGAAATGATTTTGGAGATTCTTACTATTTACGCTCTACAACAAATTTGAATGACAGCTATTAGATCCATGCTTTTGCAAATCAGAGAACCAACACTAAACAAAATTAAGAATCTTGCTAAAGATCAAATGAAAAATCAAGAAGCCTAGATTTTTTTTCCCAGTGACACCACACTAAGCATGACAAAAATTATTCTTTAGGCTTCAGAATTCTCCTCCATGAAAGGAAGATTTTGAACCACATTGTAATTATCACCATCCCTTCTCATCTAAACATGGACAGTCACATTACAACAGTTTTATAATCTTATTAAAGTTCAATAAATTTTAAAAAATCTCATCCTATTCCAAGTTCATAAAATTTGCAAATGTTGACTTCTCAGAGTATACTTGGTCTGGTTTTCATATTCACCTTCTGATCCACTATATAGAGAGGCTTCAACATGAACCATGGTTTTCTTATTTGATCATATAGATCTTGGCTCTTCACTTGGTCTCTCCTGTGCACTAAAAGTCTTGGTCACTTCCCCATTGTGGAGACACAATACTTATACCCACGATATAAAGGAGAAGCTTGCTTTGGAACACAGTGTTAGTACACTATCAGCTGATCCGAGGCAGGAACAAGATCCCAGAGGGGTACAGTTGAGGAAAAGGTGCTCAGTCAGAGCAGCCAGCAAGCAGAGTGCAGAGAAAGAGCCTGAGAGGGAGAAAGTAACATGCATCTCCCGGCCTCTTCCCCCCTAACAACACACACAGCTATGAATTAATCCACTAGTAAGTATAGCATCCCAATGACCCAATCGCCTTCCAAATACATGAGACATTTGGGCCATTTTAGATCCCAACCATGACACTGGCCATTTACTTGGTGTATTGCTAGATGAGTCATCTCTCATGGCTTGTTAGAAGTTGAGGAAATATACTCTAAAATATGTGTTTAAGAATCCCCTTCCTATTTTAATATCCTGTGTCAACTGAGATGATGTAAAAAAAAAACTTATTATCTATCAATTTGTATACACTCAGTTCATGCTGCAGACATTTATATTTTACCCTGTAGTCACTGGTACAAATCATAACTTTTATGTCTTTATTTTTGAATTCGCACAGCCCAGGGCAATAACACCAGTCTACAATTGTCATAGTGGAGCTGGCCTTAGAAACAAGAAGGAAAACTTGCACCTCACTGTTCTCTCATATGAGATTTGGGATGAAGTAAGAGGAAAAGACACACTACTGCCTTCCATGGGAAAGTAGAGGCCAACCTTTGAGATAAAGAGAGATCATTCTACAAGCATTAGTGGATAGGGACAAACTGGAATAAACTCACCAAAGACATCATCAGAAAGACTTTCCCCTCACCTCCTTGCTACCCACCATACTCAGTGACAGATGGCCAAGCTAGAACCACTTTGCACATGTGAAAGACATAAGGGCCTAGAAGAACATTGGGCATCAAAGCAAACAACTTTTCAGTTCAGAGAAGAGAGAGATGCTTACAAATATTTGCGTTATTCATAAAGAAATGGGGCGACTCATCAAGGTAGACCTTCTCCTCACACAACCTTGGGCTCCAGTAGTGACATAAACCCTCATGTCTTTCTGGTCTAAAACTCCTTGATATTCTCTAAGACCTCCAAGAGTGATGAGCAACCATCAGGTAGTATGGGGCTAACTTGGCTGCCACCTTCAAATCATTAATTTCTCTCCTTGACTACCAACCACAAGGCTCTTGGCATACATAATAAGTTAATATGTCACTGCTGGTCAATTTCTTAACATCCTTGGAGACCTGAAGTTAGAGAATATCAAGGGCATTTTGACCAGAAAATTATTTGGCTGAAATACAAGTTTTAAAGGCACTCTGCCTCCTACGGAAATTCAGTCAGTCTCTACATCCAAGTTGACCTCTTTTTCAGTCTCCTGAATTTAAAATTAATGCAGCATCACTTTTCAATGCATGATTGAAGATGCTAAACTCTGAAATGTAATAATATGCAAAATGTTCGGAGGGCAAAAGATCAAGGGCATGTATAAGGCAATTTGACACATTCTGAGGCCAAGCCAGAAAGGCCAAAACAGAAAGCAAGTCGCAACTATCGGGGGCACGAAGGAGCAGCAGGGCCACGCTCTGTAAACACATTAGCAGTGAGAGCAAAGCATAGATTCCTTAATGGTTGTGGTAGGAAGAGAAATAGAACAATAGTAACAGCAAGACCACCAAAACATACTTTTGAATAGTTTGACTTGATTTTTGACACAAATGAAATCAAAGCAATAAATTAATAATCAGAGACCTGCTTCTTACCATACTTGAAAGAAAAAGCAAAGACAGCCTGATGGGAAAGTACTTTCCCAACTGCCTACTGGGTGTTGCTGGATGTCTCAGCGTCGCTGCAGATTCAACCCATGCAAAAGAAAAGTCATCACATTTTCACCAAAAATAACCCCTCTCCCAAAATACTTCCTGTCACTGCCGATGACAATGCTATTCATTTTCCCAAATCTACAGGCTTTGAAACATTAGCTTTAACTCATTTTCCTTCCATCCTTAATATTTATTATCAGCAATTTAAGTTTTTCCTCTCTTCTGAAACAAGTGCTTTAAAAAAAAAAAAAAGAACCCCCCAAAAAATTAAAAAACAAAAATGAGGAGAGAAAAGAATCTGAATTGGTTCTCTTGATCTGCTCATCTTCTCATCTAGTGCTCACTCTCCCAGCTGGGAAGGCCGTGGCCTTCTCCCCTCAGCCGTGCTCTGCGTGATCCCACACTGCAGGGACCCTGCCAGTCTCCAGCAAGCACTGAAGGGGGACTGAGGGCACAGGAGAGAGGCTGACAGTGCTTCCTCCCTCGCTACAGGCTTCCAAGCCAGAGTCAGGATAAACCTGAGAGAGCAGGAGCTTCAGCTGCTAAAACTCCACACTTTTAATGTTACTCCCCTAAAAACAATACTGCTCTTATGAAAAATAAACACTGAGCTCATCCTGGGGTAAGAAAGTCTGATCCCATGCAGAACATTTGAAAGAGAGAAAGACAGAACTGCTTTCTGCCCACTCAGACAGTGTCCAGCTCCTCCTTTAAACAGCACAGCGCCACTTTGCTTTGTCTGTTCTCCTGGCTTCTTGATTTGATCATCGTTCCTGTGCTCAGACAAGAGTATGCTAAGGATACATTCACCTGTACAGTAAGCAAACACCTTTAGATTCCTTACGGCTTGTATCTAGGTCCCCCGCCCCCAAAGCTGCATGTGTCATAGGTGGGGAGTTTTGAAAGTGGCTGGGTGAGGTGCAGCAGTGTGGACTGAGGGCGTGATGCTCAGATAAGGAGGTGGATAGTGGAAGCCACATCTGGGTGTGGGTCGCACCAATAAGCAGGCTTGCCGTCCGATGGGATAGAGAGGGAGAAAGGAGAGGCGGGCAGGCCTGCTGCTGCTGTCCTTGCTCGTTGCTTGCTGTCTTCTGTCTGCTGTGCCACACCATGAACGGTTCCTCCTCTGCGATGCCTTCTGTCATGCCACCCTGCCTTAGGGCCAGCTGACTGTGGGCTGAAACCTCTACAAACTGTGGGCTAAACACCTCCCTTAACTTATGGGTGTCAGCTATTTTGTCTCAACAAGAAAAGTAACTAAGACAGATCTCATATCAATCTAATAAATATTTATCAAATAATAAGTATGCACGACGTGCTATTCTGTTGTGCACATCCACAAACATCGTATTCAAATTACAATCTTAAATAGTATATGTAGATCCTGTGATGGCTACAAAATGTGTCATTTTGGCTGAACTACACTGTCAGAATTCTGTTTTCTTTGTGTCTCTAGTTAAACCATAGGAGGGATTCTTGGGAGAGCTACAGAGAAAAAGGCATACAGCAGATCTCGCATGCTGCCACCTGCTGAGTCAGCTGATTGACATGCAGCAGCCGCTGGATCGCCCTCCACAGTCCTCCCTCTGACTCCAGGCCAGGCTGACACTGGACCAAGTGCGTGTACTTAGCTTCTTGCTGCAGGATCTTGACTGCTACAGGATATTCTTGATAGAAATGTTAGAAGAAGAGAAGGGAGGAGAGGGGAGGGGAAGAGAAAAAGAAGAAGGAGAGAAGGGGAAAGAGGAAAGAAAAGAGGAGGAAGGGACTAAGGAAAGAAAGAAGGAAGAAGAAAAGAAAAAGAGAGAGAAAGAGAAACCATAGAAAAGAAAAGGAGGACAGAAGAGACAGACAAATGGACACAGGCGGATCCTTCTCCTTATGGAGCTCCAGCTGGTGTCTGCAGGTTCCACCCTTGACCTCGACATTTCACGTCCATTTCCCACCTCACCCCTAGTGCTGCCCCGCAGACATCACACTCCGGCAACACCTAGGAGCACAGGCATGGGATGAGATAGAATTTTTCTATTTAAACCTGGTTCAATGCAAGTAATGTGAATAAAAAGAAAAAAGTCAGGGGAGATCTGTGGCAGGTTGTTATAGACAGGATCTCCAGGTAAGCCCCTCAGGGGAGGTAACATGTGGACAGAGGCTGAATGAGATAGTGAATAAAGTTCTATCTGGAAGAGAGTGCAAAGGTCCTGGATCCAGTGTAAGAGTTGGAGTGTTGAAGAAACAAGAGCTAAAATAGCTGGATCAGGGAAAGACACACTCTGGTCACAGCGTGAGGAACTGACTGAGGGGGAGCGAAAGGAAAGGGGCTTGGGCCATGTTATAGTGGCCAAAGCGGTAAGAAGTGCCCTGACTCAGGACGTATTGTGAAAGTGGGTTGGGAATTGTTAATGGACTGCACATGGATGTGAATGGAAAGAAAAACCAAGAATAAGATGGATAATCCCTATTCTCTGTTGGTCTACATTTGTTAGGGTAAAACTCAGAAGAAGCCCTACCAACCGGAACAGCACGGCTGCTTCAGAGCGCTGAGCAGGATTAGCTCTGGGCACTGCCCACACTCAGGTGCCCTTCTGCACTCCCCTATCGCATTTGAATAACTATGTCTTTCATCCTCACTGGGCTGTGAGCTCCTAAAGGCGGAGATTTATTACGCAGCTTGCCCCAGACCACTGAGAGCAGTGATTTGCGGGAAAGAGTTTAATAAAATCTTGTTTGCGCTAATTTTACTTTTAAAAGATTGGGAATATCCAAACTATCATATGTTTCCTTAATTGCTTCAAATTTACATACCAAAGTACCTTTTAGCATTTTAGCCTTCTTTATTGGAAAGTTAGTATGTGGATTTGTTTACATGTATACCTCTCTCTCTCTCTCTCTCTCTCTCTCTCTCTCTCTCTCTCTGTCTCTCTCTCTGTCTCTCTCTCTCTCTCTTCTCCTTCCTCTCCCTCTCTCTCCCCCACAACAAATTTCAAAGATTTGAGAATATGCTAGGAATCAAAGATCACCAGAAAATGAATCATTTCATTCCTACCATTTATTTCACAAAAGACTTAGAATTTGACAAAGTCCACTCATATATATAACAGATTTTAGACAACTACATTCTAATCAAACCAACTAAAGCCAATTCAATATCCTATACATGTTGGATATTAATTAATAAAGTTAATTAAGCAATTTGAAATCTCCTTTTCCTGATTTCATTAGCACTGACTTTTTCAACTAATAAAAAACCTTTCTTAAGTATTATGAATTGTTATGGAAATCACAAATTGCAGAGGCATTTATGAAGGAGAAATAATTAATTCCTTAATTACTAAAATTCACTGACCATAAATTTGTCACTGAAATAAAACTGTGGCACTTACATGCAGATGCACTCATAAATAACTAAATAATTAAACTCACAACCAAAGCACAAAAGCCGCTCAATGGGCACAATGAAATCCAAATAAGTATCCCATAGGACAAAAATAGAGCATGTAATAAAAATTATGCTAATCTGCATGTGACCCTGTCAAAGCTTTTGTGCTAGCAGTTTTCAGAAATTCTACTTTGTTTTCCAAAACTTAGTTCTGTTCAGTGTCCCTTAAGAGTGCCAATGTACTGGCTGCAGTGAGGAGCAGTGTCCCCCTGAACACCACCTGTGTGGCGGTAAGCGTGGTCTTTATGCATATCCTCCCCCAATTCCCATTTCCCCTGTGTGGCCCCAGTCTCCACTGGGGGAGGAGACAGGGGAAAGTTGCAAAAAGGACAAGAAAAACGATTGAACATCTATGAGTTTGTAACGGCCACTCCACACCTGCTTACATTTTTCTCCATCTTCAAACAACATAATTGATATTGAAGGTTTAATTAAATTGCTCAAAGTCACCCAAGACCAGAGGTTTTGTATCCAGCTTTTCCTGATTCCAAAGTCAATTGTTTTGCCACGTGAGTTTGTCTTAAAAATAGACATCGATTATCCTCAATTTGGACTCGTCCTCTGAAGCATCCTGCACGGGAATCCCAATGAGGTCAAATGGTTCAGTGCTGAGTCCACTCTGGATAAACCAGCCTGCTCTCAGGGTAGCAGCTTCCTTTTTTGAATCAAAAAAAAAAAAAAATTTTTTTTTTAGCAATCTCTTTCTGTCTCTGGAAAGCAAATCAATGAAATGAAAGCAACCCAAAAACTTCTACTGTATCAGAAGTTGTTGACTGTAAAGCCTATACTCATTTACTGTTTTCAACTATTGCATTAAAGATGAAAAAGGTACCAAAGAAAATCAGTGGTAGAGCCTTTAAATGATGAGTTAGATAACAGAAGAATGCATAAATATCATGGAAACTAGTTAAGCATCTTTGCCTCTTCCTACCCCATCAGTCTTCCATAAAAATCACCTGGGGTTGGTCCTGGAGCACTTGACACTCTTGGTAACTACCTAAGTTGCCTTAGCCAGGACTTTTATTTTACTGAATTCCTACATCATTCGTAAAATTATGTCAATGAAGTCAATGTGTAGGTTAAGCATAATTGTCAATTTCATTGGCTTGGGACCTACTTGGAGATTAGTAGAGCACACTTCTGGGTGTATCTGAGTGGGTCATGGTGTGGTGACCTTGGGTACCACATCTAGTCTCTGGCCCCTTTCTTTCTTCCTCCTCTGCCACTATAAACCACGCAGCTTTGTTCTCCTTTGCCCACATTTATGCCTTGGAGCCATTTTACCATGCACTGAATCCCTTGGAACCATTGACCAATTGTCCTTATAAATTGTACATTGGGAATTTGATCCCATATTGGGAAAGCTGAATAACACAATACACGTCACGTAGTTGTTCACACATGTAGAAGCTCAAGTAAGAATATACACACCCCAAAAAGAGGCCAGTGGGAGAAATGTACCCCTCAGATTTATGTTAGTTTCTTTTCTCTTGCTGAGAAGAAATACCCAATTCCCAAAGTTAAAGAAGGAAAGGTTTATTAGCTTATAGTTTGTAGAATTTTTAGTCCATAATCAACTGCCTCCAAGGCAACATGGCATGGCACAGGGGCAATCATTCATTGGGCAGAAAAGAGCAAAAATAGCAAGGGAGTGGGCAGCAAGACTCTTTCCATCCCTTATATTGTAGGCAGGCTACCACCCCAGGCTCCCAGCAACAGCCACAGATCAATCCCAAGCTCTAAGGATTGAGCTCTAGGGATTCAGTGCCTCCAAAAAGCCAACCCCCATGACCTCATGAGGCTTTGGGGAGACACCCAGACACAAACTATAACAGATATGTTTTATCTGAAGGACTGAGTAGCCTTTTTAAAGTGATAAGTTGAATTTAAGAATATAGTGTTATGTCTCAGGCCTTGTCAATCCCTACAGTCATAACTGGCGGCTCCATGTACTGACATTATTTTCCTTGACCCTGGGAGATTTAAGTTTGCATCTCATAAACTTGAATATCTCCTGTTGACTCCAATGAACCATATGAATATTATAAATATTGTGTATTTCTTTGAGGACAAGTAACTTATCCTAACCTCCTTATGTCATAGTAATATAACAGAATGCCGTTTAGAGACTGATCTCTAAGTAGAAATTTCTAGAAATTAAATCATATTGATGGTGTCTTTATAATAGTGTGGCACACTCCATGGAGGAGCCACAGTCACACCTGATCAAATTGCAAAACACATTCCCAGGTCTCTAAGACATTTCCTTTAGTCTTCCAGAGAATACTTGGATTTCTTTAAAGAAAACCATGATAAGGCTTGATTTGAATTGAAATCCTGCATTTGTATGCTATAGCAAAGGCTTGGGTCATGGACATTTTACAAGAAAATCAAATAAGTAAATCAATAGTACAGAATCTATTTACCCCAGGGGCCATCTGCTACCTTGTGGTTCATTATAGTACTTAACATTGCTGTGATTCAAATTCCTCTCGTGATTTCAAGGAATAAACAGTATTTTGAATGTGCAAAAAGTTATTATATATTGAACTAAGCAACTCCCAAAGAATCTTTATACATTACTAAATTTTGGGTATTGCGTGGCCCTGGGGTGCTCATCCAGAATCTAAAACATAAATTATAGATCAAGCTAGCCATAGGAGAGGAAAAAATAAGAACTGCTATTTTGGTCTCCCCATGCCAAACGTTCTCCTGCAGGCGGGGTACTTTTTTTCTATTCACTAGTAAAAGAATAAAATACATGTAAGAAAATAGTATGATTTAGACTTCTTGTCATCAATTTATATAAATCAGAGCAAAATACAAGTTATACCAGTTCTGTTTCCTTGTCTCTAATTGAATGGTTTTCTCCATAGATTTAAATGTAACTTTTAGTCAAAGCTTTCAGATTTCTCCTTTATAATAACTTCATTTTCTTAATAGTTATGAGTGAGGTTATTGTTATGGTTTAGACTCAGATACCTCATATGTTCAGAGACATGTCTTTTCAGAAAGAGACTGGATCATAAGGGCTCTAACTTTAGCAGTGGATTCATCCATTGATACGACCACGATTTGGTGATATTATTGGGAGCACTGGAACTTCAGAGGTGAGATCTAGTTAAAGGGACTGGGTTACGGGGGCCATGATTTGGGAACTGTGTCTTGTCCCTGACCCGTTCCCCTTGGGCTGATTCCCTCTTCCTTCCCAGCTGCCATGAAGCAGCTTTGCTCCACTCTGCCTTTCCCTTTCCACCATATTTTGCTCACCTCAAGCCCACAGCTGCCCATGGGTTGAATGCATGAGCCAAAATAAACCTTTCCTCTTTTAAGTTGCTTTTCTCAGTCACAGCAATAAAAGCTTAACACAGGTACAAGAACAAGAGCATTAAGTCTTTGTGCTATAAATTTAAAAAGGAGAAAAAAGGATTTGCCCCAAGCCTAATCTGGCTCTGAAAAAGGATTTGCCCCAAGCCTAATCTGGCTCTGAAAACTGGCTGCCTCTGCTGGTTCTCTTTTCTAGGCCCACATCATACTCTGCAGACATTTTGAGCTCCAACAGAGCTCAGGTCAGCACTTTGAGCTCCAACAGAAATAACTGGTTCCAGCACAGACCTAAGTAGGAGAGGATACATCTTAGCCAAGACATGTAAAAGGCAAATCTCTGGGAAAGGTTAATCAATCATCTATTCCTGTTTTCATTCTGTACAGTAGTGATTTCCAGTATGTAGGCCATGGGTCCCCTGGTGATCTGGAAAGTTAATCCAGAGAGGGAAAGCAGGACCCATATTTTCAAAACGTTTGTCTTCAAACACTGTCCTCACATGGCACAATTTGAATGTATAGCTTTTGCTGTTTTTAATTTTACACAATTTATATGCTTCTCTGAGTTATGAAATACCAATTATTTGAAGTGCTATTAAATTCATCAGTCTTGTAATTATTTATTGCCACTATCCTTATGTGATAAAAGCATAAGTATTATTATGTAAGGGCTAGTGGAAGACGAATAAAGTTTCATGCATTTAAAAAATGTTGGGAACCACTATCCTAAATGATTTTCTGAAGTGCATATGTTACCAAGCACAGCTGGATACACAGAAATCAGGTTCCTCAGTAATGAAGATCTTACGGCAGACTTTTCAACACTTTCATCCACTTGCTTCTTATTATTTCTATTCATGCCCTATGTGTCTGCTTTGTGAATGTTTTATTTCTCAAGCAATTATCATAATTACTTTCTTATTTGGTCTTTTTATAGTGAACATTTGCTACCCATGGAGATTTCTTAATATTTTAAATTTAAAAACTCCTTTCCTCTCCATTATTTAGTTGAGGCATGTCTGACTGAGAATTATAGCTCTGAAGTTTATATTAATTTTAAGCTTATTTTTAAAGTCATCAGAATCTCCAACACTAACTTCTCTGTATCACAATAGATACCCAGTCACCAACTTTTATTACCTTGGAACAATTAACAATCTTCTTTACTTAGTTTAGAAATACTATTATAATCAATAAGGGCCTTTGTTTCACAACTGGCTGCAAGCCAGAGAAGTATGAATGATTTTTCTGCAGAATGAGTTTCATTTACCAGTTTGCTGAAGTGATTCCCAAGAAAACCTACAGGCACAATGCTGATTTCAGTACAGACTTACAAACTGGTGAGTCTCTGGATTCAAAGCTCCTTGTCTTATAACTAAACAAGGAGCTTTGAGAGCCTTTCAGAGAAAGGGCAGCTGTAATTATGGGGATTGCACGGGTCTTTTTCTATTGTTGGATGAGAGATGAAAAGTTTGGAAGGCAATCAATTACAACTTTTATAAAACAAAAGGAAAAAAGAAACACTGAGGCTGACTGTGGAATTAGGCAAAACTCTACCTACATGAGCCACGGACTTAGCGATGAGGTACAGCTGACCCTCTGCAATGGGTTCCATGTATGACCATTTTCATTTTAATCATTATCATTTTATACATGAAATGTGCAGTGAAACCAAAGCTTAAAATACCACATTTTTATTGGGCTTAAGGATTGATTAAAAGTCATATTTCAAGTGCATTATAAACACATGATGGCATGAATTCTTCTAAATGTCTTATCCACTTAGCCTTTTGCTAAATAATTGATCTTTGTAACCAAAGAAAGTCTTAGAAATGTAAAACAGAAATCTCAAGAGAAAATCACAGAGTAATTATGAAATATTTGCTTAAGTAATAACTCAAAATGATTTTCAGGATCACCTGGGAATTTTTTTTAACACAACTTTCCATCTTCCATGATTAAAGTTTCAATTAGTCTTAGGTAGAATTTAGGACCTACACTTCACTTATAAGGTAACTCAAATAGCCTATAGGACCTGACCTTCTTGGAATGCCCCATATAACGCAATCACCCTTGATATTTTTCTGAGCACACGCACCAGTGTTACCAACTGACACAACCAAGTCCCCTTTCACAACCAAGACACCTCTCCCTCGTTTGCCAACAATAAGAGAAATAGTATTGTATGTGTTTGGGCAAACCACATCTAGTAGTTATTGGCACATACTGTCTAGATGGATTGTTGACAATTATCTTCAGTTTGGATTATCACAGCCAGAAGCACTTATACTTGTTCAATGTTTTCAATTTTAACGTTACTAGCCTAGAATTGGGACCATTGTGAGTAGTCAGGTTGCTATTTGAAGCAATCATAACAGAGCCAAAGAAACAGGGATAGAGAAGGATAAAGAGCCAGTTTTTGCATACTCCTAAGGCCTAGAGCTGTCTCTACAATGACCTCGCCACAGGGACAAGGAGAGAGGGTTTGGGAAGATCACAGAAGCCTAGTGATCCCCAGCCAGGAACTTTCTTTTATGTGACATTGATATATCTTCTGATTGAGTCATTTTAATTCAAAGTAATACGCATTGTCATTTGTTTTAGAGATTAATGGCAAAATAACTTTGTTCAGACATTAACTAAAACACCCAGTTATTTTAGAAATCTAGATAAAAATAGTATTCTTATAGGGAATTTTGCATTTTCCCTGGACTATTTTGCCTCTTTCTAGAGTTACTGAAAGAACTTGAGTCTCAACCACTGTGTGAAATTTAGTAAGACTGATTCATGATGTTAGTGATTACAGAGACTCAATCTGTGGCCTAAGAAGAATTCCACCAACTGACCGGTTCCACTCATTACTCTCCCCATTGTTACCCTCCACCCCAGCTAACGGCCAAGAAGTACCAAAGTCTCGATAGGAAGGGGGATGCTGAAAGGATTTTGCCCCAGATGGGACACTGTAACTGGTGGGAGCCTGGAAGGCGGAACCAAAGAGGCTCTACCTTGAGGTCATCTTCCTCACCCCTAAGCAATTTACCTGTGGCACGAAATTAATACCAATGGGCTCCCTGTGCATCACTAATGCCCCTTAGGCACCCCCAACCCTAAACTATATGTATGCCCCCACACCACGTGTTGGGGGAAGAGAATGCCAGACCCCGGAGGTCATGGAGTCTCTCTCCACATTCTTAAAATAAAGGCCACTTTTATTTCATACTTCTTATCTTTTTAGCTAAGCTGAAAATTCTATCAGACGGTTCCCTTCTGCTCCGAAAATTCTATCAGATGCAGCAGTTAGAGGCAAGATCTCCACGTCGCAGCCTGTCTGGATTTAAAACCCACTATGGCCAGCACTATGCCTTTACATAAGATTATTGGTCATTAGATGTACCATCTGTTAACTGGAAATGATACTACTAGATTTTCCCTCACTGGGTTTTTGGAAAAATGATATGAGATCCTGCATTAAAGCACAAACCCCAAAAATGTAATGTTATAGGTACCCAGGGGACACTTAATATTTGGTGAGCCCCTGAGATGTGAAATGGTGCAATCAATCTTCTCTTTGCCTCTTAAAGGAGAATCAGAAGTGGGATCCAGCTCAGAGAGTATTTTTCATAACTAATACTCAAATACCAGAAAATGTATACCAGTGATTTCAAAAAATTTGCAGTTAGCAATACACTATAATCACATAAAACAGGGAATGTGAGAAGCAAGCTACATGATAATAAAATTAATAAAATTAAAAAATAGAACTTATGCAAAATCCTATGGGTAGTGATTTTCAAGAAAAGCATTTTGGAAAAGTTTTGAATTTGATGCCGATAGAGAGAAGGAACTGATACATAGTGAGAGAGAAGGGTGTTTCAAAAAAGGATGCTGTTGGGAGCACCCTTGACATGTGGAAGTAGCAACGGTGAGAGGCAGGAAGGGCAGCTGCGGTGCAGGGCGGGCCCAGGGCGCCAGTCTGTGGAGTGCCCTGTGCATCTGCAGCTAATGGAGAGCAGGCGGAGGAAGCTTCCAGGAGTCACAGTCTGTGCAGTGTGGGAATGTGGAGTTGGGCCTCGGGGAGTCCTTGCAGACAAAGAGGTAAATCACATAATATTCCTGAAAGAATTCCAAGCTTAGTATTTAACCGAGATCTCTATCATTCCATGAAATCAGAATCATTCCTTTTGTGGTGGCGGTAACGACACCCATGTCACAGCCCCGCGAGGCCGGGAGAGGGAGGAAGCAGGAAGTCAGCAGGTGAAGAAAGCGGAGCCTGGTTATAGAGAGGAGACCAAGTCTGTATTCAGATCTTAGCTTTACCAGCTGCCAACGGGTCACCTTGGGTGGGAAACTTATCCCCTCCCAGCTTCAGGTCCTCTGGATAAAATCTGGATAATCCCCAGTGTGCCGAGTTTATGTGATGCATGTAAACCGTGGTGCCCGGCACACAGTACATGCCATAAATGCTAGATATTACTTGGCATGCACCGCAGTCACATGGAACCCAGACATGAAAAAATGTAGTCTAGAGTCCCGAGTATTTAAATATCCCCCAAGAATCTTCATGGTTTATTTTACTTTAATTTTTAAAGTAAAATAAACAAATACAGTTTTAATACAAAGAAAACTGTATTCTTAAACAAAAAAAAAAAAACTTCTTGCGTGACACTCCGGCTTCTCAGGGTTTGTCTGCCCCCTAGTGGTCACACAAGCCCACTTCAGGCACGAAGGCTGGACAAAGCCCCTGACCATCTGATTTGATTGACCCAAGTCCTGCAGAGGGAAAGTGACCTTGCTGAGGTCACAGTGTTTAAAAAGCAGTGTTATAAACCAAGTGTCAGGCTTTCTCTTTACTTTCTTCTCCCAACCACCAAAAAGGCTAGAAGGAGATGTAAATGTAAGCAGGATATTTACTGTTTATAAGGGACTAGCCTCTCTCACAGCAAGGTCTTCTCTTACACAGTAAGGTCTATTTTCTTTTTGTAACAGGGATTTTAACAGGACCTTCCTGCCACTTGGCTGAGCCAGGCAAAAGTAATTGTCACAAAACAGGGAAATCTGTGACGCTTGTAATCAGCCACAGCTGGGCTCCATGGGGCTCACAGAGACAGGTTAATGCCTTCCTGACTTCGGGGTCAGGAAACTGACTTGGGAAGCGTGAAAGCGATGAACACCCTCTTCCTGTGAGATGTGTTGGGCTGGGGGTGGTTTGCAGCCGGCTGAACTAATTTGAACTGGTTGTGTCTCTTACTCGCTCTGTGGCCTTTGGCTAATCTTCAGAAACTAGGTTTTGTCATCTGCAAAAGTTAGGCTTGAGAACTTGTAGCTGGCGTGATAAAAGCACTGTATTTGAACACCAAATGGCCACATTTTTCCAGGCACGCATGTTTGTCCACTGCTACACTTTGGAGGTTGAATGCCTCCTGACCAAGGCCAATGTGTAAAGGCTTGGTTCTCAGGGTGGCACTATTGGAAAGAGGTGGAAACTAAAAGGTAAGGCCTAGTGGGAGGTCTTCTGTCATCAGAGAAGGTGTCCTGGAAGCAGAATATGAGTCCCCTGATTGCTGTCTTTAGCTGCCTGGCCATGAGGGAAGCAGTTTGTTCTGCCTTGTGCTCCCCACCACTGCCATCTGTCACCCCCACCACAGGTCTAAAAGCTGTGGATCCACCTGATCACAAACCAGAACTTCTCAAGACCCAGCGCCAAAACAAACCTTTCTGCTTCACAAATTAGTAATCTCAGATATTTTGTCATAGTGACAAAGTCAGCATAAATATAGTAGAACATCAGGCTAATCAAGTTATTACCATTTTCACATTGTACTAAGAAGTAAGTATAAACTCTACAACTTTGGAAAGAAAGGTTTATAATTCACTGTGGTTCTGTGGTGAGCAAGGCTTTGAATCTCTCTGTGCTCTCAACAGAAAATATAAATACTTTATAGGTTAATGAGACCTATAAAGATCTATCATGGTCCCATGTCTAAGTGTTTAACAAATGTTATTTGAATTTTAAATTGAAACAACCCACCCTCGCTTTTCTTCCTGTCACTATGTGCCCTAAAACTATAAATTTCAGCTTGACGTTTTGGTTAGGGACTTGGTTGGCAGGTAAGACTAAAGCCACATCAAACACAACTCTGCAGATTTACAGCTAGATAAATTGTCCTTCGTAACACAGGCTCATTAACACCATGGAATGCCACAGCTACACTTAGACAAATGCCTCCCTTTTCTTTTGAAATTTAGGAAAGAGAATTTGCTGGAGTGTAGGGTTTTTCAGACTAAGTTTTGTCAAACAGTCAGGTTTTGGAAGATTCTCAGAACCCTGGAAGGAGAAACGGTAATCCCAGCAGGTGGCTGGCTGTGCCCCCAGCTATGGTGCCACTTGAATAGTCACACTTTCTATGGTTTCACATGGGATGAGGGGAGTTTCTGCTCTGACAGGTTTTTAAGATCTGACTGAGTTTGCCCATGGCCCTCGGGGCAGGTAACAAGTCCTATTCGCGTTAGGTCTTTTGTGTTCCCATATTGGTACCATCAACCCCAGCTACTTCTCTTATCAATGAAGAAGGGTTATTCCAAAGAGAAAATGCTCAGGGCCATAATATGAAAGACCATAAAAGCAGGCCCTGGAGATACGGCTCAGCAGCAAGGTGCCCACCTGGCAAGCGTGAAGTCGTGAGTTTGATTCCAGGTACCAAAAAATGAAACAAAACAAAGTTGCATGAAAGCAGCAGGCTGATGGTTACCAGATGTGGAGGAGTGGGGTAAACAGGGAGGAAATGCCAGGCAAACAATAGAAGGGTTCAGTTAGACCGGAGAAGGAGGTTTCAGTGACCTATTGCACAAAATGGTGACTATAATAAGTAATACTCTATGTATTTAAAAATTGCTAAAAGACTTTAACTGTTCTCATCACAAAAATATCTATGAGGTAATGGATGTTCACATTAGTTTGATTTAATCATTCTATATTTAAAACATACATCAAAATATCACATTGTGCTCCCTACATGTGTACAATTGTTATTCATCAACTAAAAATAATAATTTTAAAAAATAAAGCAGCTAATATGAACAGATATTTTGTGCCAAGGACTGTGCTACACCAAAAGTTAAGTCAGCTAAAGTTCACAAACATTTCATGTCCTGTGTACTATCGTGAGCTTCATTTTACAGACAGGAAAACAGACACGAATTGCAGTAACTTGCACACAAAGTGAGACGTGAAGTCCAGTAAAAGCAACAATCTGATGCCTAGACCTGCACTCAACCTCTTTGCTAGACTGCTTCTCATTATACAAACAGATCATGCAAATAACCACAGCTACGAAGAAAAATAATCAGCTCTGATCTTGTCAAGAGGATTACACTGGGATACAAGGGATCACAGACTTGTATAGGACTGAACCTTTGGTCCAAGTACACCTTCTAACCTTCCAGCTAGGAAGGGCTAACTGCATATGAGGAAGCAGTGTCTCTAAACCCAGCCACTACCAGGAATAAATGCTTCTCAAGTCCACATATTTTATAGATGGGATTTACATATGCTTAAAACATTTCAATATAAAATGACTACCAGTTTACCAGTAGAATTACCTAAACTTGGCTCACTTCACCTCCATTCCTGATCACTGCATTGCAAATAAAACTACAATCTAAGGCTATCATGGTTTTTATCCTGCGCTCCTGTTGGTAAAGTACAACTGTACAAAGCGAGGAGTCTCTCTGCTGTGACCAGTTGGGAACATTTGGAGCCTGACTTGTATTAGTCTCCTGAACAAATGCAATGCTCTTGGGTCCCTTTTCCTTCAATGCTGCACAGTGTGGCAGGATGTCTTCCCATTCTGTCCAGGTGAATGATCATGGAGTAAATGAAGCTTAAGGTCCATGTCTCTTTCTTAGAAAGTAATGTGTCGACATGACCATAAGATTATGCAACTCCCTGAGTCTTCATACACGAGATGTATATGAAAGAGATGCCTGTCCTCCTAATGCTGCCCCTCTCCATCACATCATCTCTTCCGGGCACGGGGAACACCCTTGTCAAAGGAGACACAAAGGAGGCTCCCACTTGAGAGCTGTCTGGAGGTATGAAAAAAGACCAGGATTTGAATAGAATGAGAAGCTGGTCAGGTGAAAATTCTTCCAAATCTTTCAGGTGATAAGTGAAGGACAATTCAGAGAATTTTCCAGTTTTGAAACTCTTCGAAATTTACTAGTATGATGAAAAAAAAAGTGAAGCTGAAAGGAATGTATAAACTGCCAATAGCTCATTCAACCGTGATAAAGGAAAGACTAAATCACCTCCTTGACAATGCATACACCACGCATGAAGAAGAATCACAGTATGTAACCAAAACTCTAGGAAAAATCTCTACTAAACTTGTGTCAGGACTTTAATGCTTGCATATTTTGTCAGTGTTTTAAAATTTGTAATTTTGAGAGGTTTTCTAATTTTAAATTTTTTTTGTGTGTGTGTGCTCAGTTATATTTTCTCTTAGGATGACAATTTCTCATAAACTCCTAGACCCAGGCATTCTGCATCTGCCTGTTTCTATGCTCTATGCAAATGTCCTCACATTGCACGTCTCTTGCCCTCTACTTGGTAGGCTCGTTCCTCTCCTGGACGTGTGCTCCTCAACTCATGAGGCATGTGTTCAGACGTCACCCTTATCGACACTCCTCACAAGCAAAGTCCTATCTACAATAGACTGCTCCTTTCTTCCCTACCACCTTTATAGTCTTTGTCACAGCTGTGTCACCCAGCACACATGTGGGTGTGATTGACTCTCCGCAAGAATGGCCACTTCATCTGTGCATCTGCTTTGTTGAGATCAAGATCTGGCACATAACAGGCACTTGATGATTACTTATGAGCTGAATGAACATAAAAATGTGTGTGGCTATACAGTAATCTCTCCTTGCCTGAGGTTTTGTTTTTCATGAGTTTAGTTATCCATGACCGACAGTGATGTAAAACTATTATGTGGAAAGCTTAAGACATAAATCTCTACATTTTAAATTGTCTGAGTGATATGAAGGAATCATGTGCTCTCCCACTCCAACTCACCCAGAGTGGGAATCAGGGTTTTGTTCAGAATATCCACACTCTGCAGTATTTGCCTCTTTAATCAGGCGGTAGCCGACTTGGGAATCAGACCAACATGCAGGGTTTCATAGTGCCTGTAATTATGGTTAAAGTACTAGTCACTATTCACAGTTTCAAACATTCACTGGTGGTCTTGGATACAGTGCCCAGAGGGAAGGGGAAACTACTGAGTGTGCATGCATGAGTGTGTGTGCAGATGCGTGGATAAATAGTTGACATATATCACTAGTATTTCTTTATAGTATGTTTATATATATACATATGCATTACATTATTAGAAATTAAACATGTAGCTTAATGTTAAAGTATGTGATTTTTATGTTATAGAATACATTTTCCAGTATTAAATGATACATATAAATAATGTGTCTCCAATGAAGGATTGATCTGCCTAATGGGCGCTCTCTGGACTCAGCCCTAAAAACTCAAGTTAAAAGAGGAGGAGAAGCAGTCCTTTTCCAGGCATCCCTATGCCTTTGCCCACTGGGGTCACCGAATTTTTAAATTTGTATTTTTATTGATACACGTTTGCAACACATCGTGTTGCATTCATCATGGGAAGTTGGTTATGGATACATCATCTCTTAATTCTTGTTACATTTCTTTACCCTCACCCTCGTTCCATGTCTTGATCCCCCTATTATTCTAGCAATCCACTCTTCTTCCTCTTAGAAGTCCAAGATTAAAAACAAAAGAAGAAAGAACATCAGTAAAACTGATATTTAAATGCCTAGCAATGTACAAAGTCAGAAGCTGCGTTCCTGGCAACACCGGCCTCCACAATGAGAAAGAAATGACCGCAGCGAGGTCCCCCACGAAGCGGGTGGCTCCTTGGCGGGAGGACCCGGAAATGCCCGAAACCCAGACAGAGGCCTCCATCGAAGCCTGCAGCGGGTTCGTGGGCAACCGCAGGCGCCGGCTGTGGCCGCAAGGGGGCAGCGCCACGTCCGGGCTGCAGACTTAGAGCCCGGGAGGAGCAGGAAGCAGTGTTCCACTAGGCCACGCCCCGCACGCCAGCCCGAGAGGCGGCAATCATTTAAGGACCTTAAACCAGCGTCCGTCAGGACTACGAACGTGCAACTGCTGGGTAAGGCAAAAGCTGATTGACAAACTGTAAAACAGCAAGCGGGCGGGGCGGCCGCTGGTTTCTGCGCCTTCTGCGCTCACACTGCCACCTGGTGTGCAGAGGACGTAAGAGACCTTCCCCTGGATTTAGGAACCGGTTAGCGATTCATAATACACTTATTAAGAGCCATTTCCTGGTGATTTGGCAAATTGTGCCAATTCTGTTTCATTTCAAAAGCTGAAGTAGCTTTTTAGAAAACAGGCCTCATTTATTCTTTCTTCCAAAATTCAGCTTTCACCATTCACCTACGAGTTAACACACATCCTTTTATTGCCAGCCACTTTCCCAAGGGCTGTAGGAGTGCACTGAGTTGGCAGCCACAGAAAACGCCTATGAACCCTTGTTTACTTTGGGTCTGCACATAGGATGGGCAGAGAGACTCTAAAAGTCGTGGAGGATACTCGTGGAGGAAAAGACTAAGGCTCACAGTGAATTCTCAAGACTGCTATCTAAACCTTCACCCCATCCTGTTCTTCATTCGAAGTATTGCCATGAAAGCATACAAAATAATTGAAAAACTTGGATACAACACTCAAGGACTTGGGGAACAAATACAGCTTGTAGGGCAAAATTATGGGTAGACTAATCACCAGCAACTTTTCACATGGGAGACTGGCATATCTGAATTTAACATCCTGCACCAGATAAATTATACCAAAGCAAAGATAAACAAGATAACACTCCAACTCTTAACAGATGCAAATTTGTTTTCTTTGCAATCTCCTTCACAGTCTGAAAAGTACCTGTATTAATGAAAAATGTAGGGTGAGAGGGTTAGGAAGGGGGAATGAAACGAGCTAAGATGCCTTGTGTAAAGCACTTTCAATGAATTGTTTTTTTCTAAACTTTGATTTCTGCAATTGTATGTATTTTAACTCCATCTTTTTAAATACAGCATCACAGTTTAGAAAAGGGAAGCACATAATCCCCAGTAAGCATCGTGCGATGGGTTCTTTAGTCGGATCGCGAAACATAGAAATTAGTAGAGCACACTTCTGAGTGTGTCTGTGGGGTGTCAGAGACTAACCGGCAATGTTACACAGCAAATGGGGCAAGGATATCCGCTCTGAATGTGGGGAGCGTCATCTACCAATGGTATGAGAGCAGGACGCTCTCTTCCCCTAGCTCTCTGCTTATAGCTACCGCAAAGTGAGCGGCTTTCTTCCCTCAGGCCTTTTCGCCGTGGTGTTTCTGTCCCTCCACTTTCTGCCAAAAAACAACAGCCAGGTGACTATTGTCTAAACCATGAACCAGATGAACCTTTCCTTTGATAGTTGTCACCCTCACATGTTTTGTCACAGTGACCAAAAAAACCCAGCATATTTATGAATCATTCACAAGCACTATGACATGCTGTAACATTAAAATATGCCAAAAATAAAATGTTAAAAAAGAGAAACATAAGCAGTCTTAACTGTGTATTGATACAAAACAGACCACACTACCTTAAATTTTTAATTTTTCTTGATAGCTTTGTGAAAATAAGATTGAATAGTCTATTTTATTAGTGTGTTTGCAATACATAATATCTTAGTTACTTTTCTTATTGCTGAGACGAAATACCTGACACCCAAAGTTAAAGGGGGAATCATTTATGTAGCTCACAGTTTGTAGAGGTTTCATACCATAATCAGCTGCTCAATGGCAAGGTAGCACATGGCACAGGAAAACAGTTGATGACAATGGAAGACAGTCAACGCAATGAGAGATAAGACTTTTCTGTCCCTCATATTATGTATGTAGGCTACCTGCCGTAGGGCAGGTGTAGCACTCATACTGTTAAACCCAGCATTAGACCATGAATCCATCACAAACTTCAGATTTAGCTATTTCTGAAAAACCCCCTCCCATGACTGCATGAGGCTTTGGGGGGCAGCTAGACAAAAACAATAATACATAATAAATACATTCATTATGGGGTATTGGTACATGTACCTTTCACATCTTGATGCTTTATAATTCCCTATGTCCTCTCCCATCTCTACAACCCCATCCCTAGATCCCTTTTATCTCCATGCAATGTATCTCCCTGTTTCCTACAACCTATCTTTTATTTTGCTTTTATATCCTATTTTTACTAAATATCTTAGTTGGAGATAAAGATTAGAAGATCTGGCTGTAGGTAGTGTATGGGTGCCCTTGATTTGGATGGCTTTCATTAAAGGACAGGTGCAGGTAGGAGTGGGACACTGGCTGGTTTACTAAGACATACATACTGTTCATATGCTCAGTGCCATATACCTGTTAAGGAGAGCTTTCGTTAAAAATGGGCCAGTAAGTTTCAATCCCACTATGCTCATTCAATGACTTTCCCTTTATATTAATAAATTTGATCACAATCTGCTACAATAACATCATTTTGAAGATATTTTCAAATGAATGTTAGCAATGAAAAATTTTACACGTAAAACATTTAGTGTTTTGCAAGAAAAAAGTCATAACAATGGAAATTTTAAAATATTATTGTGATATTCTGTTTGGAATCTTCAAAAAGGAACTTCAAAAAAATTATTTTCTTATTCATTGTCTTTGTCGATTATCTTCATCTTAATAAAAGCTGATCAAATTTATGCAAGTGTATTCTAATTATCTACTAGGAAAACAATAACCCACTTTTGGGGGGGAAAAGATCAACAAAACTTTTTCCAAAGGAAGGAACGCATAACATCTTCAAGTTGAACTATTTCCAAACAGAATAATAAAAACAAAGCCATCAAACATTTACATAGAAAAACAAAAGACTTTCCTGGCCACTCTCTTACTTATTTTAGAGTGATATTCTACCCTAGTAAAGGTCTGGTTTTTATAAAAATAACTGCTTTGGGATTTCTGGCTTCAATTTTATTAAGCCTAAAACTTGCAATAAATGGGATAAAAATAGTATGATAAGATGAGGCTTTGTTTAACTTTATTCAGGAATTTTTATTTCAAAATAGCTACCTCCTCAAAGGGTAACCTTGCACAGTTTTATCATAACCTGTTTTTAATAAAGAAGTGATCTATTCTTGAATATCTGGTCTTCTGGAATGTTTTTCTTTTGATGGCTCATAAAGTGGTTCTTTTGCATTCATTACTGAAATAAAATTTAGCAAATATCATAAACTCAGATGTGATGGAGACACCTGTACTGTGTAGCAATCCTCCCACACTGAATTATTTGTTCTCATACTTGTTTCTTCTTGACTTTGGCAATATTCATTGTATCTCTTCCAGTAATATTTGCTGACAAAGAAATCTCCATGTTATTTTCAGTATATTATTTCCGCCATTTAAACCTCAACAGGAAGAGCAAGGGTATTTGCCTCCTATCATCTGCCACTATATAATGAAATCTCAGAGGAGGCTTCTAAATGTCTGTCATTATATTTACTGTATGATAGCCTATCATAATAGGATTAACCCTTACTTGACTTTAAGCATCACTGAGAAAGCACAGGTTTTTAAAAAATGTTTTAATGTACTTCATACATCGTTGAACATCTTGCCTGCAAGGCTAGAAGAGAGCTTGCTCAGCATGTTCTGAGGCCCTAAGTCTAATCCTCAATGCAGCAAAACTAAAATAAAATGAAATAAAACTTTGTCTGCAAGGTTATGCCCCAGGTTTATTTCAAGACATCACCCCATGTTGAACGCAAATAACCACAAGAAGGTGTCACTTCCAACCCTTTCTCTGTGGGGAATTAAATTCCCCTTCAGGCCACAAGACACATCTATGTCACAGATGACAAATAGAGCCATAAAGGCAGGTTTATGTAAGTCAACCCTGCCAGGAGATATTAAGAAAACTTATTAAAATTGTATTTTGAAACATAAAAGTGTGTATAAATAAATGTGCTAATATGTTCTTCCTACAAATATAACAGATTGCCTTGTACTTCATTTTGGATAGCACTGCTGTAACTAATGAGTTATACACTGGCAAAATGGGCACTGCAGAGGTCATTGAAACCACCACTGTCCCAATGAAAATTAAGTCTACTAAGAATAAGTACCATTTTTTTTATAATTTTGGAGATGAGCACTCACTTATAAAGACAACCTATGAAATATTAGTGTTTGCAGTTGGACTTATATTAATGTACTCTCTTAAGAAACAGCCATGAGGACAGGATATAAGTGAATGGTTTTGGCATTAAGTATCAAAGTGAGTATTTGGCTGGTAAATATCAGCATACCATAGTATACTGAGTAATACCTCCCTGAGACAGTCTCCCCTTAACCTCTGGAACCTATTAATGTGTTACTTTCTATGGTCAAAAGACTTTGCAGATGTGATCAAGGATCTAAGGGTGGGTATAATACACCAAAGGACCCAGAGGTGTCACGTGATAGCAGTGGAGAGTGGTGAAACTGCACAGCCCTGATCTTCTAATTGGGACCAAATGGGTAAACATCAGCATAGAGACCAGAGAGGACAGAGAGCCTCCCTGGACCCAGTACAAGCCCATGTCACTGTCACTGCGTGAACATACTCAGAGTTTAGATGCCACCCACAGGAAGGAGGGACTGGGTGCATATGTGAACAACTTGTAGAAAAGAAATACACAAAACTAGATTTGAGGGTTCTGTCATCAGAGGGGTTGAGTCCAAAAAGACACTACATTGAACCTTAGTGGGGAAATGAGTTGTTTTCATAGGTGGAGTTTACATTGTGTGTTATGGTTTGAGAACTGAGGGTCAACTTAACGCCATCAGCACACATTGAGCAAAGATGCTCCACCTGAGGAGGGTAGCCAGGATAAATAGGTGGAGAAGGGAGGTGTAGAGGGGTTGAGGCGTTGAGACATTGTGGGTTCTCCTACAAGTTGCTGTCTGAGCTGTTGGTTCTCCGGGAGAAGCTTTGGTCCTCACATTAAGCATTGCTTCCTGGCTCCAGAGGAGAAGACATGTGCTGCTTGGTCTCCAGGATGAACTACTCATGCGCTTCCTGGCACATAACAGACTGTGCTTGTCTTTGGAGGAGCTCAGGGCCTCCATGTCGCTGAGGATGGCTGTGGTGCTTTTCAGGACAGCCCCGGTCTTTGTTGTGTGACTTCTCGGCTCCAGCATAGAACCCTCATCCCACTAGCACAGCTCCTTCATCCTGTTGGCATGGACTTTCTGGCTTCCACCGCTGACCCTTGGGTCTTCCCAGCATGGATCCGTAAAAGAGACTGGCGTGAGTCCTTCTTGTGGGCTCTGGGCCTCTAACTGGACTCGTGGGAGGCATTGTCCTGAGCTCTGGGTTTTTATCTGGACTCATGTGGGACATGTGCTGTGGGGTTTAAGCCCTTGACTAAATAATATATGTCTTTGGTGTTGTGTATAGATTTCCTGCATTTTCCTGTGTTAACTCCCGGTGACCACTATAAAAATATTATAAATTCCATGTCCTGATCTGAACTGTTCTCTGTGTACAATCCCTGACTACAACAGTGTGGAAATACCATAGGTGGGTGCTCTTGTATTCCTAGCACACTTGGTATCAAGAAAACTCTCAGCACACATGGGGCAGAGGCAATCTCCAGGCTTCCCTCCCCCCTGATCTCCCCTTCAGCATTCTCAAGATGAGGCCCTAAACAGATTGTGAATGAAGGCATCCACACCTCAGCACCCCTGAACTGGGGACAGTAACAAGCACAGCACTTCACTGGCTCCTGAACTGCTGGTCTGAGTGGTAGGAGAAAGCTGCAGGAGCATCGTGGCTGCACAGCTTGCCCTGGGAGCTCCTCAGGGCAGGGTAGCCATGAAGGGTAGCCTGCTAGTGCGGAGCAGGCTGAAATGGCAAATGAGTTCCTGACCAACTTAGGACAGATTGTCTAGCCCAAAAGAGCCAGAGGCATCAATCAGTGCCTCGCTTGCAGGTCTGAACTCTGAATTCATTATAGACGTAAAAAAGCACCTCAACTTAAAAAAAAAAAAAAAAAAAAAAAAAAAAAAAGCAAGTAGAACACAAAATATGTAAATTTAAAGCCTGAATATAATCGGCAAAAAATGCTGCACCATTTTCTTGACCCTAATAAGCCTCTATGAATTTTTCAGTTCTATTTTATCTGGACTCATGTGGGACATGTGCTGTGGGGTTTAAGCCCTTGACTAAATAATATATGTCTTTGGTGTTGTGTATAGATTTCCTGCATTTTCCTGTGTTAACTCCCGGTGATCACTATAAAAATATTATAAATTCCATGTCCTGATCTGAACTGTTCTCTGTGTACAATCCAGTTCTCCAATCGAAACAAGAATTTATAGGGGGTGGGAGTTTAGCTCAGCGGCATAAGCACCTGCCTTGCAAGCAGGCGGTCGTGAGTTCGATCCCTGGTATGGCTAAAAATGAAAAAGACAAAAAAAAAAAAAAAAAAAAAAAAAGAAACAAGAATTTATGATAATCTTCCATACAACTTGTGTTGTGAAAAACTATCCAAAAAAACACTTTCAAGATCTTTATCCCATACCAGAGTATCAGACAGAGCAGAAAACAGAGTAAGAGACTTACCAGGTCACCTAAATGTGAGAGAAATTTTGAAAGTTTAAAGCTAACTAGCAGCCTAACATCATATCAGGACAAGATATACATATCCTGCCTACCATGCAGCTAAACTACCAAACCCAGTCAGCTTTGACTGTGTCAGCTGCTTTTCATAGCCTGACCCCGGCCAGCCTGACTGCAGCTGCAATGTCTGTGTTTGTCCATCTAAAAGTAGATCCTGTTTTCCAACCTATTTCAAGGACTTTCTACCCAGCGACAGACAAGGACTAAACCAACCCAATGAAAACCTACCATGCTTTCAAGCTTCTGTACTTCCTGCTTGCAAACCTATATAACTCAAACCCAAAACTGACTCAGGACTGGTGATTTGGAGCTGGTTCCCACCAGCCTGCTGGCACAATAAACACTTACTTTCCATCTCCTTGGTGCAGAGCATCTTTCTTTCATTTAGGTACTGTTTCTGTAACATGTTGAACAGTATCAAACTTCATGATTAAAACTAAATCATAAGGAAGAATATTTAGTTCATAATTTGCTTTCACAAGATTTTATATAAAATCTTATATAAAATTTTATATAAATCTTGTTATAAACTCAAAAATCTAAATGTGCTGTACTTATTATAAAATAACTTGTCCTTTTCCTGTAAAACTTGTGTAATTGCCAATGAAGTTGCAACCTTGTAACATACCCACCTCACTGGTTTCTGTAACTGCTTCTTCCGCCTTCCCAGTTCCTTTTATGGGAACAAACTGATCCTAAGACCCGACCCCAATCCCTCCCCTTGCAGCTTGTTACATTATAACTCCCTGCAGCCCCTGGCTCAGGCACACACTTTCCTAACTGCCTCAGGGACAAGTATCACCACTGAGCTCAGCTAATAAAGTGCTTTTTAAAATTTTTTGGAGTCCATCATTTTTCAGCCCACATGATTTGGGGCCTTGTCCCTCTGGGATCCCAACTTTTGCAGGTTTTACCCTCACCCTACTCTTCAGATGACATCAGGATCTTTTTGAACATGGCTTCCTTCTACTGGCAAGTATTTATTATTTTCATTTTGCTCGCAATCTTTCACCTTACTATGACTTGGGGGGTCAAGTTTTCAGGCTTACTCCCATTTGAGGTCATACGTCGCCAAATTAGGGTGGATTACCACCATTTGAAGGAGGAACCAGCCTCCTCTGTTGGGTGCACATTTGGGGAGTGCACAGTTTGGGGAGTCGAGTTTACAGACTTGCTCCGGGGCGAGACATCGCTGAGATCTTGTCTTAGTTCCCAAACACTTTCATCTTCCTGTTCTAGTCCTGATTCATCTGTTGCTGAGAGCCCTTATAATTTGAGACCGACCTAATTAATATGTAAGCCGTCTCCTAGAGGTTTTTTTAAAGCTGATTGATTTAACTAAATTAGATGATTTTTTTTGTGGGGCTATTTGGGTTACTCAATTGAAAAGCATGCTCTTCCTAGGCTAGACTGCAGCTAGCAAATTGGTTACATTCCTGGGACAGTTCTATGAGTAGGAAGCAGGAGAGTGGCCACCTGGTGGTTTTAACCAGCTCCTGGTTGCAGAACCTGCTCCAGTTGTTACAGCTTTTTGGATACTTCTTTGTCTTTGTGGCAGACTTCTGCCACCTTGTCTTTGTCTGTGAGGCAGACTTCTGCCACCTTGTCTTTGTCTGTGAGGCAGGCTTCTGCCATCTTGTCTTTGTCTGAGAGGCAGGCTTCTGCCACCTTGTCTTTGTCTGTGTGGCAAGCTTCTGTCATCTTTTGTCTGTGAGGCAGGCTTCTGCCATCTTGTCTTTGTTCGCTTCTCTGCACCCCTGGTCTCGCATGTCTACTATTACTTCCTCCCCTTTGTCACTCTTGCAACTCGTTCTTAATCAATTTAAGGGTTTTAGGGATCAAGCTGCCAGATAAGGAGATCCTGCCTAAAAGACTGAGAACTTTCTGTGAACTCGAATGGCCTTCTTTTGGTGCTGGGTGGCCTTCACAGGGAACCTTTAACCTCCAAGTCTCTCAACAGGTCTGTCAAGTCATTTTCGGACCCCCTCATAAGCCGGCCTTGCACCCTGATCAAATAGTCTAATGGTTAGGATTCAGCGCTCTCATTCATCAGCCAACTTGGGATGACTGCCAACAGTTCTTGAAGACTCTCTTCAGATCTGAGGAACTCGAGCAAATCTGCACTTTGCCATGCAGATCTGTCCTCGACACTAACAGGGAGCCCACTTCAGATCTAATGAGGCTCGATGCTGTTTTCCCTTTGACCTGTCCCAACCGGGACCCCAACACAGATGGAGGAAGGAGGCTCTCAAACCGTATCATCAGACTCTTCTTATGGTGCTCCAAGCTGCCGCCAGGAAGCCGACTAATCTATCAAAAGTAACTGAGATAAGACAATTGGCTTCTGAGTCTCTGTTGGCTTTCCTTGAGCGCCTCCTAGAGCTTAGAGCCCTATCGTATATATACACCGATAGACCCTACAGAGACACCAGAGAATAGACGAGCTATTAATATAGCATTCGTGTCTCAGTTGGCCCCGATATTAAATGAAAGTTGCAAAACTTAGAGGGTTTTGAAGGGATAATAATAGGTCAGTTCATAGAGATAGCCCAAAAGGTTTTGACAACAGGGAAAACCCACAAGAAAAAAAATTAACCAAGATCTTGGCTGTACTAGCAAAAGGACATAATGCAAAAAGGGAAAAGACCAACTAACAAAGACCCTGCTAGACAAGAATCAATGTGCATAATGCAAAGAATTGGGCCAGTGGAAAAAGGATTCCCCATATCAATATAAAATTTTATATAAAATCTGAAAAAGCATGAGATCTTTCTCACACTTTATAACAAGAATTTAAAAATTAACCAGGTTCCCAGTTTCTACCTAATCATTATCATAAGCTGGCCGTTTCTATTTGCTGGAATACATAAAATTTTCAATCAGTAATCACTCCTACAGGTGATCCTTGTTAGGTGCAATCAAAAAATTATTCTTGTCTCACGTCTTTCCTATATTGGTTTTTAAGAAATACAATGCAAACAAGACAGGGTCTTAATCATGCAAATATTTTAAGAGAATTCACAAAAGCTAATTAGAAGTTGTGATTGATTCCTCAACATTTATCCCATCGTCACCTCATGACCAGCGAAGACATAATTTGCTCTTCACAGATGGGACTCTGGTTGCCAGAATAGAATTACCCATTATTCAAAAGGGCAAATAATTCAAGTTTGTCTCATGAGTAGATTATTCTGCTGGAAGATTTTGAGAAGTCTTTCTCCATAGTGGAGAGGAACAGGAAGCCAATCTCTTTTCCAATATATAATATAAGGATGTGTAAAGCCCGTCAACCATCTTGCAACCATGATAGCAATTACTTCTAGGACTAGGCCAACACGGACGACTAACCGACCTCAAATAGGCTCTTTTGGTAACGTTATTGAACTACTGGATGAATCAACTTTTTTGAAGCCCTGTCAAGTAAGGAAGTAAACTTCTTTATAGTTACCGTTTAAGCACACAAATAAAGCTTCCCTAAGTGAATAGTACCTCTTTCTCCTGCCCTTCTACTCACTCCTCTATTTCCACTTATTTACCTGTAGACATTTCTAATAATATGTCAACTTCATAGGGTGTCCTTTCCAAAACAGAACACATCTTGTTTCTCAACAAAAATTAGTCTCTAAATTGCCCAGCCTTCGGAGATACTGTTTCACTTCTCTTTGGGTCCTGTCACACTAGTGATTCATGATTTCTGCCACAATCATCTGTTCCTTGTTAGTAGCCTCACCACCCCGGGTCAGAACCTTCTATCTTGTACTATTTGTTGCATCATGCATCTAGTATGGCATTATTCTGGGTACCAGTGATGTAGCAGTGAAATGATGGACAATCTCTACCCCCATGGAGCTTTCATTGCTCTGAGAGAAGACCCAAATAATTAGGAAATGACTACAACGATGTCCAACAATTACAGGGATAAAACTACCGGAAAGGGAGAAAGCCGCCTCAGGAAGTCAATACAGTTAGTCATGGAGAAATCATCTAACCAGATGAAATTTGACCAGAAGCCTAAATGGGAATGAGCCATGTACAACGGCCTTGGAAAGTGCTTTTGGAAACCATCCATTATCCCCATGACATTTTTAATCTGGTATTTGTAAAACTCTGGGGCCATGTTTTTCAAAGCACTTTTTAAATTAACACATGATGATTGTACATATTTGTAAGGTACAATGTATTAATTTGATATACCTATTTAGTATATAATGATCAAATCAGGATAATATTTGTCTCTCCTAGAAATATTATTTATTTGTGCTGGGAAACTTGAATTCCTTTCCTCTAGTTCTATAAAACATAACACAGACTGGGGCTAACGATTTAGCTCAGTGGCATAAGCACCTGCCTGGCAAGTGTGGATTCATGAATTCAATCTCTGATACTCACAAAAACCAAAAACAACAAAAAAAATATACAGATGTTCCTCCTTTAATGTTCTGTTTAGTGACTGTTCAGATTTATAACCGAGATACAGTGTTTGGACATAGGACCTGCCACTCAGTCTCATGATCCACCTTTCTTTTGTGCAGTTCTGTACACCTTGTTTATAGAGCCTTAATGCCTTTCCTGGACAATATTCCTTGTTTATACAATACTGTAACTTTTGCTGATTGTACCATACAATAGTTTTATGTTGTTATACATTACAGTTCTGCACATTGTTGTGCAAATAAAAGCAAAAGTCATCAAGTTGGAGTTTCTTTCGACCATTTTTTTGTTCTGAATATGTACTATAAATACTTCATACAATTCCTCATTTAGTGACAAATTTATTTGAATGCCTAGTTACAGGATCACAACTTTGCCCTTGAACAAGGAATGTCTGTAGTAAATTGTGAACTATAGTATTCTACTGTGCAATAGAACATGAAAACATTCCTCTTTTAGTAAGTACTGGGTCACATAATTACTACTTTCTGAACACATTTTAATTAAATTTTGAGATTATCAATTATCACTATTTCTGCTACAGAATTCACCAGAAAAAGGTACTGCAACAATCTAAGATAAAGCAAATCTTTAACCAAAGAACACTGTATACACCTTTTAAAAATACCATTCTTTATCACAAGGAAAAACTGGATTCTATTATCAGGACTGAACACATTATTAAACAGAGTGTAGCTAGTGACCTGCTTCTTCCTCTACCAAACAGGATATACTATGTAAAGTTTTGGTGGAAATACAAAGTAAGGAAAAACCACTGGCATGTGGAATTCAGCTCAGGAGTGGTATTTTGTTCTTTCTATATGCTTGATCTGTTAAGATTGTATCTGCCCTTAAAGATGTATTCAAACACAAACTCTACTGTAAAATCACTTCTATTCCCTTAGCATGTGGCTCCTGGATTCTCACGCATTGCACTTGTAGTCCAAGTTCCCTTTATCATGGATGAGGATTCTTTAATAGGTGCCTCTTTCATGTAATTCCTTTTAGGAATCATAACTAATTTTAGAATCCATGTTTTATAAAAAAAATCTAGATGTTGTTTTCTTGCCTTCTGTATGGATTTTACATGCTCAATCATGTACATGCTTGTGCCTTAGTAAGCCATCTGTACAGGAATTTCTGACTCATCCTGAACTGTAAATTTAAGGGGCAAAGCCTATATTTAGCTTGAAATATAGCAGTATGACATAGCCTTCATGAGTCAGCTTTTCATCACTGTAACGAAGTATCTGAAAAACAATTTAAAGTAAAAAAAAAAAGTTTATTTCGGCTCATAGTTTTGACCCATGGTCCACAGACTTCATTACTTTGGGTTGGCAGTGAACTAGAAGGTATCTCCAGTGACCTACTTCCTCCAACTAAGCCCCACCACCTACAGTATCTATCCCCTTCCAAAAATGCGATCAAAGTATGCAACATTTTCCATTGAGAAAGTTAGAGCCCTCATGCTCAATCATGTTCCAAAAACCCCACTTCTAACACCACTGCATTGGAGATCAAGCTTCCAATGCGTGAGCCTTTGGGGGCACAATTTTGATCCAAATCATCACACTGTACCTCAACTAGAAGCTACAGGGTGAGAATATCAGAACACAGCAAAGCAGACATGCCTCCTAGCAGACTAGTTCTCCCTCTGGAGCAGCCCCCGTGTACTCAACCATTTCTTTTCACAGTATTCGGGGTCACCCATTCCCCAGGAACTACACTGGTGGGGAAGGACAACTCACCAATACTGGCAAGTACAGTTCCTATTGCTGATTATTATAGGGACTGATATATACATTCCTAGGGATGGTTTTTCATATTGTCAGATCATATTTCTGGGAAAATAGATAAAGAGACAAAGAGAAAGAAAGAGAAAAGTCATCTTTTTAAAGGTTATGAAAACTGGATGAGGACCATCCACATGTAAAATCTACAAGTGAAGCTCCTTGAACGCCAATCAGCCAACACCATACCTTGCATATCTGGGAAAAGACACGTCACAGCTGTTTTCCCAAAGTCAATGCTTAGTCTTTTTACTGAATTTCTGGGAAGCATCTATCATAACCGGTTCCTCTTTCCTCAAAAATATCTTGATTTGGCTTCCAGAATACCAGAATCTTGGTTGTTTTCCTGCTTCGTAGACACTGTTTTACATCTCTAATATAATATACTGAAGGACTCAGGACTCGGTCCTTGGGCCACCTCTCCACTCTAGTTACATTTGGAATCTTGGTAATGCCTCTTGAATCTCAGCTTAGATTCCATTTATTCACCCATGACACTACATAATCACCTTCAGCCTTCATGCACTCCACTTTTGCCATTTTAGATAGCTAACAGAGCTGGGCATGGTGGTACATGCCCTGAAATATGAGCCACACGGAAGACTAAAACAGAATCACAAATTTAAGGCCAGCCTGGGCAATTTAGCAACCCTCTATATAAAAAATGTAAAGGAGGGATGTACAGCACATTCATGCCTTGAGTTCAGGAAAATGCTAGTAAGTCAGATTTGTTAGGACCAACAAAGCGGATCTTACATGCCTTTGATATAAATATACAACGTGTACTGCTTTGTGCTCCATGGCAGTCCCTCCACATCACCAATGCTCTTCCTCTTGCTTATAGACATCCTGGGCTCTGACTGACCACAGCATTATTGCACACTATCACATTATACAGTTAGCACTCAACAGCACAACTATGACAATGTCCAGCAGACAAATGAGCTACATCAGCAATCTGTTTATAGCTACAGATGTTCATAATGCAAGGTCTGTTCACATCTGTGAAAACTAGCAACTCAAATGTTTGTAAGGCAGAGGCTTACTATATTTTTAGATTTTTTGTTTGTTTGGTTCTTTTAAAGAGCAGCTATCTAACAGACCACATAATGTTTAAGAACCAAATTTCCACTTTTCTTGCCTCAATACTTCTGGCATTCCACCCACAACCAGCTCTAGTTCAGAAAACAGCAATTCTAGTTCTGGGTTTCCAAGCCAACATTTCAGTCAACTTTTGCTCTTTCTTTTCTCTTATGCTACATAAAATTCTGTCTGCCTTACCTTTAAAATACACACACTATACCTACCATATAATCTTCCCACCACTCCCTGTCTCCTCTGCTCATACCTTGTTGATGTGAACCCCAACTTTTGCCTGGACAGTTTCAACAGGCTCTGAGCTGGTTTCCCTTTTACCTTGGCCCTTTTGCAAGTCATTGTGCACACAGAAGTCTGCAGAGCTTTTAATATATAAGCCAGCCCATTTTGCTGCTCTGCTTGAAGCCCTCTGATATTTTCCTATCCCTTTCACAAAGACAGTATTTACAGTGGCCTGCAGAACCGTGTCCTTCCTCCTCACATCCATAATCCTTACGCCTTCACTCCCCATCACACATGCTTGCTTCATAAAAACACCAATCGCCTCAAGACTGTGCCACTTGCTGGGGAATGCTCTTCTTCAAATATCCATGTGGTTTTCTCCCTATTTCTTTAGACTTTGACTCAACTGCTGAAGAAGTTGTCCCCTGACCACTGTCAAACTTGTATCCTCAGCACTCTTGGATTCTTCTGATGATGACTGTTTACTGTCCACTGTACATATCACCACTTGCATGTTGTGTCTTCATGTACTGCTTTACCACTTCCTTTCAGTAGAAACAGGAACTTGATCTGAGCCAAAACATTGAACTTATTCATTGTTGTATTCATAGTACCTGAAGCAGTGCCTGATACATAAAGTTTGAATGACAGATTTAAAAGAATGAGCAGATTTCTCTGTTCTTAGATCACGTAACAAATACAAAGGTACTATAGAACTGACATCCTAGAAGAAAATAGCACTTAACAATTTACAATGAAGTTTTCATCACGAAAGCACAACAGTGTGAGGGGAAAAAGTCATTATAGCGGAGAAGAATGAATAGGATAAGAAAACACAAATGGCTTACTTGAAAAGGAGTAATGGCAAAAAAAAATGTTAAACAAGAACACTAAAGCAAAATTAAAGTATGAATTAGGGGCAGAACCATGCAGAATTAACAAGGAAGAAAATATAACTGACTTATTCAATTGCTGCATATTGAGGGCTACTACATGTCAGGTGAAAAACAAGGAAGCAGAAAAAAGTTCATTTCTGTGAAAATGTAGTGAGATGAACAAGCCCAAGTGTTGCTTGTGGGAGTCGAAGCTGATAGATAGCATGCTTCTGGAAACCACTTTGGCAATATAAATCAGGAAAGCCTTAAAATGCAAAACATCAAGCTAATAACCTCACATCTACAAAAATAAAAGAAATGGAGATGTAACAATACTGAGCCCACACAATTTATATTAGAAATATATTTATAATTATGTATCCCAAATTGTTAAATTTTAAAAACTGAAATGTACACAGTGGTGATATTATTAACTGTCAGGAGAGCCAAAAAAATGAAACACTATTTAATTATTTAAAAAATACATAGAGGGCTGGGGGTATACTTCAAGAGTAGGGTGCTTGCTCAAAACCCTGAGTTCAACCACCAGCATAAAGGGAAAGGAAGATTTTCAGAACATGGAAAAATGTGTTAACTCAGTGTTAGGAGTGTAAGGAAGCAAGATAAAAGTCTACATGCAGAATGAGTTCAAACACAAGGGATCTATGATATGGGACGTTTGGTAAATTTTACTCAATAAATAAGTATGACCAATAATATAAAGAATAAGTGCTCAACAAAAATTGAAACTGGAACTAAAAATTTAATTTTCTCTCATATTAATACTTCATAACTACATACTTTAAACCTGTTTTGATACAGTTCTACTTTCCTATGATTATGTATTTCATTTACATTATTTTAAAGGATTCAAGCAAGGTTATATATTGGTTTAAAGCATGCTAAAATTTTTAGTCCTGCATTTCCATTCTAGATTTTAAAACACCATGATTTCCTTCTCTGTAGATTTTCTAAACTCTCTGGGGTAACAAAAATGAATGTAAAGATTTCATTGAAATGATTCAACCATTTATTATCAAACTTCTTACCATACAAATGTTTTGTATTCAAAGATATAACTTCATTAAAATAATAACAAAGTTCCTTATTAACACCTTCCATCAAGACAGTAGTAATTGTTTCACAGGTGCACGCATGCCAAAATTTGTCAAACTGTACACTTTGAAGATGTGTGGTTTATTATATACCAGTGCTATTTTGGTAGACCTGCTAAATCTAGAATGCTCATGTATTTTAATATGATTAAAAGGCCAAAACAAAAGACATATATGAGTAAAAAAGAACCACTCTTTAAATGCAGCAGCAAGTTTATTTACAAATGTAGCTGAACAGAAAAGCTCATCAGTTTCTGGAGAAAACTTCTGATATATAAACCATGGTTATTTTCCATTAATGAAAACAAGCAATTTCTACTGAGAATTACTTAGCAACAGTTCTGATGAAGAAAACAAAGCTCCCATCATCAAGCAAATAAATGTTACATAAGCTAATTTTTTTCAACATATTACATAGATGGAAAGGATTCAGAAAGCAAATTTAGAGGTGGATTTAAATGAAAACTTTCATATGCTTCTGTGTTAACTTAGTATACATTACAATAAACAGATAGATGCTTATATTAACTATTCCAAATAATGTTTAAGAACTTTAAAAAAGTAAAATAAAATGCCCTTCTCAAAACACCACTAAATAGTCAAATTAGATCATTATCCACCTCAAAAATATTTTTAAATTCTTTTTCTCTTGTGCTTTTCAGATGCTAAATTCAGTAAATGAATACTGCACTTTTCCCCACACATAATTTCTTTCTTATAAATAAACAACAAAACACAGACTCTACCAAGACTACAATGTTCCCAGATAGTCTAATGAAGCCCCTCAAAAGTTATTCTCTAAAAAAAAACAGAGCAAAAAAGACATACAACATATATTTATAGATCTATATCAGCAGCAACCACCTCTTCTTTTATCTGCAACAGTGCTTTCTCATGGAGCCTTACATCACATGGCGGTTGGCCGTCCAGCTGATCAGGCAAGGAGAGAAGAGAGAAAAATGTTTAGATTCACAAACACATGAATATTGCCACTTGGGATACATAGCAGTCATCACTCAGAGAGCAGCACAGTGAGGTAGAAAGAGTTACCTGTCACTCAGTCTAAGGAAAAAGCTAAGCAAACAGCCGCCTCTGGGCTCTAGAATTACTTTTAAATGGGGTAAAACTAACTGCTAATACAGAAAGAAATTATACCTAACTCTCTCTTATTTGCATTGAAGGAGAGACAAGGCATGGGCAATTTTACAATAATGATTCCAAAAATCAATTATATTTGGCTTTGGAACAAAGAGAAAAGTGCACACACATACACACACTCTCTGTCCATGCCCAGCCTTGATATTCTCCAGCCTCAGCGCCAGCGTCTAGTGAAGACCTGAACAGCTGGAAAGGAAGCTCAGAGCTGCCAGCAGATAAGAGAGAGCTGGCAGGATTTAAGCCATTTCCAAACCACTCTTCATATAAAGGACCATACAAATACCTCAGAGTTCAAAAGCAAATGGTTTTGCTGATACCACTTGTACCACCCTTTTGCAATAAGGAAGAAACATGTTACCAGCATCAAGGTTCAAAATACACGCAACAGTAATGGTTCTCTTGCTGTAGCTATAAACAATATACAAACTAATTATGCTGTCCTACATTTTATAACACATAAACACATGCTGAATACAAAGTAGCATTTGAAATTTTTAAAACTCAAGTTTTGCCAAAAGATGATATTGGAATGTTATATAATCAGAATTAAGGCTTCCTTTGTGAAAATACTGTGTATCGATATATGATCACACATCAACACTTAACATAGTGAATTATTTATTACTTTAAATGATCATTTTCAAAGTTTGTATATTCTAAATCACATAATCAAAGTCTGTTAAGTAAAAGAAATAAGCTGATGATGACAGACCAATCCTTAATCAAGAAGCAGATTACAATCTGTGAAGATGATTTGTTTAACTGTTTTGGTTCAATTATGTTATCTTGAGAGAGCAGAGCTTTTTCCAGACCCCACACAGACTACAGGAGACACTGTTCCAACTTTCAGATTTGGGCTCCTTTTCAGTTCCTCGACCCCGCACCCCACTCTTGTGTGGCAAACTCTGACACAGAACCATCCGCTACACACTCTCTTTGAAGGGGCAGACTAAGATCCTGAAGCCCAGAAATGCTATGGCAGTGAACCTGGTGGGGAGGTGGCTGCTGGCTCAGGGAAATGCAGGGGAGCTCGCGGTCTCTTTAAAAGACAAGAAATTTTCTCTCTGATTTGCTCTCTTACATTTGAATCTGAGATAGCAGTTGTTGCAGTACAGTTGGTGGTTTCTGATTCTGACTTCGGCTCCTGCGGAAGAGCCTCCGAGGTCACACTCACAGGACACACACTAGGGGACAAAAAAGAACACCCACAATCAGTAAGCTCAAGAAAGTTCAGAATGTAGCCTCTGAGTTCTCAGATACATTTCAGCAACAAGAACAACAACAACAAAAAGCCAAGAGTTGATTAGTAGATTAAAATCAAGCCTGCCAGAGAAGACATTAAAGCATTCATAATGCCAATTTTAAGAGCCAAGATGATCAATCTAAATATACCCTCCAAAGCAGAAGTAATTTGCTGATTGGCTTAAAAAATTTTAGTCTTCATGCACCCTCATGGAAGCAGAGGTCACCACATGAAAGGACTGGTTAAGGTGAATGGAGTTCATGTTTCTGGTGCTCAATTCTGCAGTGGGCCATGCCCAGTGTTCCTGTGGTACCAGCTTGGTGAAGTGTTCCCATGGGGAGCCTCTCTTCAGTGCTGGGAATTTTAGTCCCATCTGCTCAAACACTAATTATTTTGACTCATTCTGCTTTCCCTAGGAACAGCCCAAGCCAGCACAGTGCATGCTTAAACAAGCTGTGGTCTGTAGATTCCACAATCAACAAATGGGACCTTGCTTCTGGCCCAATGCATGTTCAAGAACCAACGGACATCTCTCGAGAAATAAGTACTGGAAACCAAGCAGTTAGAACAGCCTTAGTTCTCTGCTATATACAAAATCCTATTGGGCCTAACTAGGCTGTTCAATTGTGAAAATATTTACAGTGGTTTTTCCTTACATAGTCACTCTAGTCAAAGCTAGGCTTTTAGACACTGTGGTAATTACATATCCCTATGCCATCAGTAACACTGGCAAATTGCATTTTAAGTATGCCTGTGGCAACACATTAGAGAAAACAATTTATGCACTGTAAATGTTATAGAATGCTACCAGATTAGAAACAGGAAATGCATAGTGTTCTCAGATTTACTTTTTATAACAAGGTTCAAGTTTCTAGAACTGAGTAGTAGCAAGTGTGTGAATCCAATGCAGCACAGACTGACAAACACAGCACCTAGCTTGTTAATGGCACGACCACACCCAGCGGCTCCAAGAAGCCATGCGCGCTCCAAGCAAAGCTTTGCAGGCCTGCGGGTTTTTTGTTGCAGTCTCACCTTAAAACATTGTAAATGATAACAAAGACCCAGGGACTCGATGATCATGGCAGCTCCTTTGCCCAGAATGTTATTACAGTAGGAGCACACGCGCTTCCCACTGACTGACCTAGATGCAGAACAAGAACGGAATGGAGGCTTTCACCTGTGCAGTGCAAGGCTTGCGTGTAAAGTCACTCTGGATTAACATCAATAATGGTAATTCAAAACAGGCCCTGAGAACTAGAGGATAAAACTGTTCACACTCACCTAAAGCATGCCCTGACTTTACTGTAAGCTTGGTCAATATGCACAGCAGCTTTGGGACCCTTGATGCCTATCTACCTTAATAAACAGCCTGAGTGTAAATTAGTCCATTTGGAACTTGATGATACCATCTTCCTTAGGTCCACCTACTCAGCAGTCCATCTCCTCACCTCTGATCCACTGCAGCCTCTAGCCAGATAAACACACCAGAGCACTCAACTCCTGTCATATTATGCTATCTCCCTTGCTAAGAACTGTCCTAACTTCCTTTTAGACCTGTTGTGAGTCGACCATTACATGCTTCTCACTTTACTTTGTACCTTTTTATTTGCCCAATTTTCTAGTGAAACAGCGGTGTCAGTCCTTCCTGAACTGTGCTTCTTGGTTTCTACAATTGATTCTGCTGAGAATGAAATGGGACCTATCAGACGCCAAAAATAGGGGAGGGAACATCTACTTCGCTTTTGGATGTAGGTCTCACCTCTCCTGGTGCTAAGGTGCTTTTTCACTACCCTCACATTCCTGCAGCATTTGGACAGCAAGGCATGGCTACCAAGTGTCTGATGTCTCAACAGTTTTATAGAGACTGATAAGTGTAATATTCTTTTGGCTATAAAATGTTTTCTTCTACATTCTCTTATTTGATAGCAAAAAAAAAAATCTAACCCCAGTGTATTTCAACTTATAAATATTTCATTTGTGATGAAAAGTAGTATACATGTCAGTAGAACAGAAGCACTAATATGTATACATAGGCAAAGTTCAAAAGATCCGTGGAGAAACTTCAGATCTAACACAATCCACACTGACATCTGTGCTCTACTTCCTAGCACAAAGCAAGAGCTCATCAAGGGGCTGTCTCTTACACACTTCCCATTCCACGGAACCTACACAATTAGGCTCATGCAGCCTGGACATGGTGTGGCGAACTAGGAAACAGGTAGTAAGCAAGAGTTCTGGCAACCAAAACCCCCAAAGCAACACCTAATCTATTTAGTAATTTAATAATTTTCTTTTAAATGCATCTTGTTAAAAGCTCCCCAGACTATGGAGCTTGATTACAGTGTTCTTTTTCTTTCAGCTCCTACAAAATGTGTTTGTGTGTGTGACAGTGTCATGGAAAATAATCAAACATTTTGTAATATCACTTCTGCTCAGAAATGTGAAAAGTACTCATGAGCTGCTTTGTATTTTTGTGATTCCACATAAAAGTCTTCATATTCCTCTTCCACCCAGAACACAGACAAACTGGATCCTGGCAATAAGCAAACATTTTAAAGGTCTCAGATGGGTTTGCGAGACAAATCTATAGTACCTATGAAGATACTAAGAAAGATTTCTCAATTGAGTTGATGAAAGAACTCACTCTGATACACTGAGAAGGGCTCATATTTCTTTATAAGAATGCTGGCACAAGCCTGGGGATATTTTAAATGAGAAAGGCCCCTGAAACCAAGAGAGGAAAACGGGAAACACAAGGCCTCACCTGCTGCGGAGCTGAGAGCTGGACTGTGAAGTAGAAATGGAATGGCTGGGCAGGGTGGCAGAGCGGGTAGTGGCCGTGCCAGAAGGGGCAGCCGTCTTCACTGACCCAGAAGGAGGAGCCACACTGGAGGACGGGTTCCGCATGTAGGCCCGGTTTGATGTGGACAGGAACTGAGGAGATGAGCGACTAAAGTCTTGAACGGAGGAAGAAGCGTAGACTCCCGAAGACTGATTGAGCCAAGGGGATTGTCTCCAAGAACAGGAGCGCGGGGAGTCCAGGTTATCTAGAGACTCTCCTCTGAAACACAAAAGCACTCATCAAGAGCGCATCAGAAGCTCAGTTTGAAATCTACCCAGCACCTCATGACATCTGTGAAAAGAGCTGTCTTGTGCATTTCACAGCAGGTATCTAAGAAGTCCAGTTACATATAAAACTACTTTTAGTAAACTGTGTGTCATCGTCAGAGGCATTTTCACTTTGATAGGTCTTCACTTTTATTTATCTGGTGCTTAGGCAAAAGAATAAGTACCAACAAAAGGGTAAAGGAAATTTAGAAGGAAAATACTTTTAAATAAAGGCTAAGATTAAAGAGATAGGCACTTACCTTTTACATCTTTAACGGATATATAAATCTGAAGATCTTTCAAAATTCAACCAAAAACTACATATGAAGCACTTAAACATGATTAGGCTTTCGGCTAGACACTGTAACTATGGTTTTAAACTTAATTTTCATAACACTTATACAAGATGTCTTTTTAATCTCATCGACGCTAAGTCATCTACAATAAAAGCCAGTCAGTGGCTTTCAAGCCACCATCATCCTGATCCTAAAGCAACCAGGCCATGGCTCCCGTGAGGCTCTCATTCATTCACCTCCCAAGCTCTAACTTCCAGCAACTGCTGAGTGCCTGCATCATAACAAGTATTCACCAGCCATTTTCCTCAAATTCAGTGCACACTGAAAATATGATCTAGCTTACACACTGACTTATATGCACCTTTTAGAAAGTTTTTCTTAAAGTTGTATACTTATACTATTAGTGACTTACAAAAATTAACCCCAAACTAGGAGGGTTTTTCCTACTTGGTCAAATTTTTTGTTATTTCTCTTAAGATATTTTCTTATGCCAATTTTAAAATGGTTTGTTTTTACTTTAACATTAGAAAAGTAATATATCAACCTATGGAAAAAAAATAAGCAGTACTGAAGGATATTTGAGGGAAGGCAAGGGTACTTTCTCCCTTGTTTACCGTAACTACCCATAAATTTCTTATCATCCCAATTCCTAACAGTAACCACTGTTAGCTGTGGATCCTTCTAGACCTTTATCACCTATGCAAGCAAATATCTGCATATACATATAGATTTACAAAGTTCAGGCATGTTTATATACCTATAGAGTATGCTTGTGTGCTGAACCACCTATCAAATAGGACTGTGGTATGACACAGTTTTCAATACCTCATATCCACTTAATTATCTCAGACCAACTTTATGCCTTTTCATATGATGGTCTGTACCTTGGAGCCCACATGAGCCAGGCGTCTATGTCCATTACCCTCTGCACTCCCCTCCCACTTACTCTGAGTTTGACCTGTGACTGACTTGGCCAGTGTGACATCAGCTAATGTGATGCACTCGAGTATGATAAACACAGGCCAGGGGCTCTCCTTCTACAAGACTCCCTCTGAATCAGGGCCATGCCCTGAGGTGGCCCGCACAGATATATAGGGAGGCCCACAGGAAAAGAGGTTCCTAGTCAAGAATTCTGGCTGGCTCTCAACAGAACCTCTAGAAGGAGGGCAGGAAATCCCAGCTCCTTACCAAGGTATGTACAGCTTTCAAACTAAGAATTATTTTCTTTTTCATTTTTTAAAAAAAGTCTTACTTACATATTCCACTCTGTTCTTGAACTCCCTATGTAGCCTAGGTTGGCCTCAAACTCTCAGTGATATTTCTGCCTTCCTGAGGGCCAGGATTATAGGTATGCATCACCATAACCAGCTACATTTAACTTTTGTTTCTCTTTCCTATAAATTTCCCATTTGTGTCACATGTCTTTTTTTGTGAAGTTGTTACGGTTCATTTGTTGATTTTTTTTAAAAAACATTATTCGTATATTGAGAAAATTAACTCTTTGTTCATAGAGCGCTATAAAAAACTTTTCTTGGTTAAGTAAAGAAGTATCTACATAATCTGCTTACAAGATATATCTTTTTAAATGTTCACCTATTCATCTCAGATTTACATTGTTATAATTTACCTTCTCAAAGGTAAATTCACACTTTGTGAAACCCCTTACAAAGACAACAATGTAACCATTATCTCCTTATAGACATAAGCAGTTTTCCTTTTTAATTCAACAGCCTTTTTAAATAATCAGAATCCCACTTCAGAGTTTTAAAGCAAGACTATTAACTATGTGATCCTGCCCAATTGTCTTCCCTGCTAAAGCTAAAGTTTCTCTTCATATAGAAATACAGTTACCATTTCTACCTTAAACCATTTCCCCCACATTAAATGAGATGATATAGACAAATTAAGATTCATGTTTGGCACAAATAGTGCTAATTTTGTTTTTGACTTGTCTTACTTGCATCAAATACCCAAAAAAAGAATAAATCATGATGCTATCTTTGCATGTTCATGAATTAAATATAGGTCCCATAGTGAAGACAAAGTAATTCCTAAACTGCCTCTCACCTTCTCATAATTCCAGGCAGAGAGATAGGCTCTTTATTCACACTGGAACTGCGCTGCCGGATCCAGCTGCTGTCAGTGTGAAGAGATGTTCTCTTCCTCATCTCCTGAAGGATTTGCTGTCTCTCTAGCTCTGCTCCTGAGGGACCTTGATCTTTTTTGGAGATCCTATGTGAAAAGGTCGTGTTCTCTATTCGGTCTAAGTATCTGTTGCTTTCTAAATCAAAAACACATCAAAAGCATCAGGATTAGTAAAGAAATGATAGTAAATAACCTCCAAAAATAGGGCAGCCTACCAGTGACACATTGCACACGTGCTAACATTATCAACTTCCCGTGAGGTATCTGCATGAGAAGATACTGTCTCCTCTTACTGCTGGAAATGCTAGCTCCACAGCCAGAGGTACACCGCAGAGCCCTCAGGAGAATCACAACATAGCCCAACAAGGAAACAATCAGTATGGGTTTCAGCAACACTCAGTTGCAAAATGCTTATCCTGATATATTTCCTTTCCATGTTCCTTCCCTCCTTAAACTAATCAGGCACACACTTCCTGAATGCTTGCTGGGAAAACACTACAAGAACACAGCAGAAGTTCTTTTTAAAAATTTACACTCCCCCTGGGGAGACAGACATGGCCTGTTTGCGGTCCAAGTCACAGACTAGATCATGTTCAAGGTGTAGCAATGTGGGAGCTGAATATATATATAGGCATACTTACTCACTGAACAGGAAAAACAGCTAAGTAATCCAAATGATAGTCTATGAGTATCATCATACTTGTTTCTGCTCTAAGAAACTTGCAGAACTGTAATTTGGATGTTGAACTTATCCCAAGAACTTTGTCCCCTGAATTTGTTGATTAATTTCTGATTTGGGTAAAACAACTACAACTTTAAAGAATCATCTATGTCTCAATGTGGGTTAGGAAATTTTATCTAAGGAAACTTATTCTTTCAGAATTTATGATTTATCTAACCCCATCTGCCAGTAAGTGATGAACAGGGTCACCAAAGATTTCTTACACAGACTGTATTTAACATAGTTTATCAATGTAGTTCAATATTACATGAAACATTTGCTATTTTTAAAGTACTTTATTGGCATAACCAAGTTATTTCCTCAAGCATTTAATAATTTCCACTACCTTTTATTCAAAAACTTGTAATTCATTAATGCAAGGAAGAACAAACACACACACACACACACACACACACACACACACACACACACACACAGTAATCAGACTGGACACAAACCAGGACTATGAGCCAGAACATTCCAGAGAATCACACTGCCTGTTCTAACAGGTCATACAAATGCAATCGCTGCAGGTTAAAAATATTTAATAGAAGACTGAAGTACTTAAGCCATAATTTTAATAGAGGCAAGGGGTAAACTCAGGCAATAAGGAATTGAAAAATCAAACAGGGAAAATGTCCAATGACTGGAAGAATGACTGATAAATTGTGAATTTAGAAAGAAGTCAATTTGATTACAGTTAAGACTTCTGAGAGATAAAAAGGGGGGGAAAAAAGCTGGAAAGTCAATGTAGGACAAAGAAATAGAAGACTTTACTTGTCCAAGGAAAGAAGTAATGGAAAAAAAACATAAATCCTAATGGTACATGAAAATTCTGCAAGCTTCAATGAGGTTACCAGCGAGTTGCCACCAGACCATTTCAGCCAATAGACATGCTCTGTTTGCTCACAGAGGATTAGCAATATTTTATAATTCCTTGTCAGTGATTTAAAGACAACACACAGAAAAACAGATTGTGCTTTTTTACTTTTTCACTTCTCTTACAATAGGAACAAGTGGCTATTAGAGGTTTGCATTCACCTATGGGTCAGTGACAAGCTGGCACTGGGGAGAGCGCGCCCACCTCAATGTCTGCCTGGACCTTCATTCACTTACATAAGTGACCAGCAGCCTGCAGTACAAACCCTTACATTACACTGACTGCTGAGAGATTTTTCCTTAGATATGTAATTTCACTACATGTATTCATCAGAAACATACAACTAACAGTATCAGCTTCCTAACTGTTTTTCTGAGGTTAGTAAAATCATTATCACATTGGGTTGTTGACATTTTGGCATGTAAATGTACTACTCTATGCAGTTTTTAAGTCCCCAGGTATATTACAGAAGTATCTTCTGTCCCATTTCTTTGGTGCAAGATGAAATCTACTATGCAAAACTGTATCAACATTACTTTCCAAAATTCCCACATAGCTCATTAACTATTTAAAAACCATTTTAACCATCCTGTATACGCTCCATTATAAATAAAGCCAAAATAAACATAAAATAGTTATTTCATTACACTAAAAACAGTATTTTAATGTTAGCTAATTAATCTAAATATCTTACTCTTAAAATACTAATCACAGTGTATGATTACAGAAATAAGCAATTGTGCTGAAGAAGTTTTTAAAAAATCACATTTACCATTTTTATTTGTGGGGTAATCATCCAGTTCAGTAGTAGATCTGGATTTATTCCTAAAACACAAATCATAATATATTAAGTACATTTCATTAAGAATATCTAGTTCATATTTATGAAACAAAAACAGTAAAAAGATCATTTTAAAGCAGTTGATTTATTTCCTATGCCTTTTGGGACCTATATGTATTTTTAAACCAAGGAATTTTTCATATTGTATAAACTATCAGAAAATAGAATAAGAGATGCTGGAAATGGACAGAAACATGTGACAATAGTGCCCTAGCATCTATAACTAAGATAACTAGATTTTGTCAGTGCTCATCTGGGCCCAGATCTCAGTTTTATACAGGTATATAGAGCATCTGCCACCAGGTCACCCAAAAGCAGACTGTGCTGCTCCTGCCATACCATCCCAGCATCATGATGTTGACTTCTTGGGTATTAAGGCACCATTGTTTACTCTGTACAGCAATCTTCCAAGTGCAATCCCAGTATTCCAAATAGGCATTAAAGCATAATGCACAATCAACTTCTGAACATGCCTAACTTTAGGTCTATAAATCAACACATGTTGATCTCATTCCTAGACACACAGAGTTTCAAAAATAGTAATATACAATAGTATACAAATACTCATACATATGTATGCAATATACATATACAATGCAATAAGCTACAACATAGGTGTGCCACAACTGGCCAACAACTACATTTGTGTATAAGTTTACTTCTAAGGAATAAAACACTCATTGAATGATCTCTGTCTACACTTCTCAGTGCCTCCAGGGCATGCTTTAATGGCACTCCCTAGACATATTTCCTGTTTTCCAGGATTCCTAAGTTTCCTTTTCCTGCATTTTAATTATTCAGTTCCATAACATTATTTAATTCTATAAAATTATTCAGTTCCACACAGATTTTTAAACATAAACAGATTCATAGTTTTAAGGGAAAGATAAACATCTTACTGATACAGTTACTCAGAGATGTTCATTACAAATAAGGTCATCTATCACTAGATGTTGTTCTAGTTATAGTCAGCTCACTCCTAGTTAGTTCCTTCCTTTTCCCTATCTAGTCTTATACCATCATAGTCATCTTGATTGCCTAGAGATGCAATTCTTTACAACTACTGAAGAAAACAGAAGTTCCTAAAGAAGAATTTCATCTCTATAAACACATGCAACTGGTTCTGGTTTGGATATTTATAAATAAACTCTGTTCAAAAATCCTAAGTAATTACAAAATTGCAAAGCATTGTAAGAATTATCTAAAACATTAAAAGTTAATTCTTTAGGAAATTCTAAAACACATACGATCATTTTGATATATGAAATCCTATTATCATTCCCCAAAACTGACCAGTGGTTCCAATTAAAACTATCTAAGAGTAAAAGAAAGTTCACAGCTCTCATTTCAGACATTTTCTCATTACTTTTTTTTTTTTAATTGGTACCAGGGATCGAACTCATGACTGCCTGCTTGCAAGGCAGGCGCTTATGCCACTGAGCTAAATCCCCAGTCCCTCTCATAACTTTTTAAATAATATTCAACAACTGCTCATGATGTGTTACATGCAACAGCTTTGCCCATTTTTCTCGCTATGTCTCTTTTCCCATAAGGAGATAGAATTTTGTCTTCTCTGTGAACTTCACTTGGTCTTGTAGCTTCACTTTGGACAATAATTTAGACCTCAAGTGTCTCCCCAGCTCTGTCTCTTTTAACTTCCTTTCCTACCCATCCATACATGATGTTGGGTAGGAATCATGTATAGAGCCCTTGCTTGCCAAATGCCAAAAGACCCATAACCCACTTTAGTTTCTCTCCTTGTCCCCACTGCTAACCAGCTAGTCCTCAGAAGCAGATGCCTAGTTAAATGTCTAGTTAGCAGGTGTGTGTCAACTCATTCAACTAAATAAAAGAACCACCAAGCAAGCTCAACTCAGAAAGCTGATCAACAAAATCATGAGCTGAGTCACTAAGTTTAGAGGTTACTGTTAGTCAGCAAAAGCTGACTAAAAGAATGATCAACTAGCAGGTTCTCCATGTATCCCACAAAAGATAAAAGGCTAAAGAACCTCCTTAGGTCATCAAGAAAGGCCTGGAAACAATCACCTAAAGTTTATTACTATCAACCAAGTAAAAGGAAATACTCTACACACCTGTCATTAGGAAGCAAACCTGAAGATCCTTCTTCCTCTCTCTTTGGTATATCATAGGAATCAACAGGCCTAAAATGTGGGGGGAAATTTATAGTCAAATGTTAAACTTTAAAATCTCCCCTGATTAAGAAAAGGGTACCAGCATAAGGTTGTTTTTATTTCTTTATGCACTGTAGGTTAAAAAAGTAAATATACTGAAGTATTTCAATCAATACTGTAGAAAACAGACCTCCTACTGCCAACAGACATTTGTTACTCTGATATGCACGAGTTTATACTGCGCATGCAGTACAGTCCAGCATTGGCCCCCAACTATGTTACAGAAGTAAGGTCATCTGCTGACCTCATAGCACTTACATTTTACTAGGGCAGGCAGGCTGATAGAAAAACACATAAAAGTAATATATGGCAGAGTTAGGGCATAGCAACAGAAAGGGTGGGGAAGAGGCACGCATTTTAAATAGGGTAATCTAGAAAGTCTCACAGGATGATATATGAGCACAGATTTGAATAAAATGAATATGCCTTTTACTTCTTGCAAAAGGAAAATTTTTTTTCAGGATGAAAAAAACAAGAAAAAAAAATGCAAAAGTCAAGGAGCAGATTATATACTGTATTAAATATTTCACAGAAAAATAAGCAGGCCAGTATGGCTGGAACATGTGAATCAGGAGAAGAGTGATAAGCACTGAAAAGAACCCAAAGGGTTAAGACACAGTGGCAACAACAGCTTTGCAAGCTATTGTAAGATGGCAAGAAGCCGTCCAGAGGCTGATCAGGGCATTAAGGTACCAGGACTGGTTCTGTGATGTAAAGGTTCCTCTGCACTGCCTGCACTCCCCATGTACAGGAACGACGGAAGGGACACAGGACCAGTGTGATGCCTTGACAGTGAGGCACAACGCACTGAAGCCTGGGCCTACTGCCACCCCTCAGTGCCGGGCTCTGGGACACACACCTCCTGTACTGGTATATTTTGACTGAAGTTTCTCTCTCTATCTCTGTGTGGCACTTCGGCTCTTCAGCCCGGAGCTTCTGTGCTTCAGCCTCAGCCTCACACCGCCTCTCCTCCTGCTCTTTCAAGGACTGCGGCTCCCTCAGTTTCTGTTCCTTCTCAAGAATGAGCTGCTCCTGTAGCTCTGGGCTTTGGTCCCCATCAAGAGCCCCTGAATCCTGCTTCCTTTTCTCTTCCTCGCCCGCTTGAGTCCCTTCCCTGTCGGAAGACTTGGACCCTTCACTCCATGTGGCTTCCCAAGAGGCAACAGCAGGCTGCCGTGAGGTCAGAGAGATGCTATTTGAGTTTAGGACCATCAGTTCCTAAATGAACATTGGAGAGGAAAAAAAAAAAAAAAAGAAATTCACTGTCTTCTTTAATTTCATATACAAATAGATTCATTTTAGATATTAATTGTAGTAGCCTATAATTTCTATTAAAATTTATGCCTAAAAAGACCACAAGTGACCGAGATGTAAGCTAAAAGAGAGAAAAGCACTAATGAAATTACATAATACAACAGAAAACCTAGAAGAAACGTTGACTATCGAAGCAAAATTCTAAGAGGTCAGAACTCAGTACATTTTCTCAAAAAGAGACAGATGTGCACATGAGGCCAAAATCAGAGAGAAGGGAGTTTCTTGCATCTCAGCTTTTATCAACAAGGAGAAGAGAAGGAAGTAAACTATAAAGGCCTGTGTCACCTCATCCAAGTACTTGGAATTCTCTCTCTCGGCCTCCTGCTTAGCCCTTTGCCACTCTTCTCTCAGTTTCTCCTGCTCACGCTGGTACTTTTCCTATTAAAAAATATGGCATATTAATCAACATTAACTCTTCAGGTAAAGCAGAATCTTTTTCATTAACACTACTGTAACCTAAACCTTCACTCCAACTTTTGAAGACTTTCACCTAACTAAACAGATTTTATTCCCTACAATAGAAAAAGAGCTTGTATTGAACTAAAATGCACACATTAGGAAAAGTCAGACTCATGTAATCAGACCCAGCACCACTCTTGGCTGAGATATAATTCTTTAACGCCTCCAGCTAACGGTAAGTGATGGAGCTGAATTACTCCACAACTGAGCTATGGAGCTACAGAGTCTGTGCATCTCTTTATCCTAAATGCACCCTTCACAGACTGCTTTTCATCAGGGCTAATCCATGATAATACAGGGCTAAGAATGATTCTGAAAATCTTCAAAATGAGAAGTTCATGGTTCAATATAAAACATGCGCACAAAGGTATCTGTTAGCGATGAGGCTGCTTTTTAAAACTGGCTTCTCAGCAAAGCCGTGAAAGCCAAGGCTCAGGCCTACTCACGCACACCCACACCCTCCAGTGCTACCTGCAGCAGGCGGTCTTGCTCCTTCTGCCACCTCTCCTGCCGTCTGCGCTCCTCCTCTTGATCCCATGCCCAGCGGCTCGGGGTGCTGAGGGTTGGAACTGGAAGCTGAAGTGCAAACACAGTACACAACTTTTTAAAATTATATATAGAACCACTTTCATATATATCAATTTTTCATGTCATACAGTGCTTAACCTATACCAGAGAAGATCTGACTTTTACATTTACAAGTAAGTCTTTTGAAATTAGAAGGATTACTACCTGATAAATCCTTAAAATTTAAGTAATACTCATGGTATACTAATGTGGCCCCACCAAGCTCACCTTATTTATTCCCAACTACAAACAAATACTACTTACATCAGGAACCACAGAATCAGAGCTTCCTGCATGGCAGCACATAAGCAAAGGAAGGGAGAAAAAACAATGTAAGGCTTCACATTTCTATGCAATAATCCATTTCACAAAACTGTATCACTGTCGCTGCCAGTGTACTGAGTAAAATATTTTTTGTTTAAAAACAGCAATCATTAAGTCTTTTTCCTCTTATTAATCCCATTTGTTAGTCATCTTCAAAATTCAGTACAAGTATCAAGGTGGCACAAAGTGCCAAAGGTACAACCAGCTCCAGATAAGTTTCAAGATTTTGTTACTGAACTAGGCCCCACCTTGTAGTTTGTCTCAATAGAGAAAAAAAGATCTTCAAATATTATGTCTAATTAAATTTTTCACTTGGAACTATTCAATTACAACATTATAGCTGTAAGTCACATTTTTCAGATCCTCTTACTAAAGAGCTATTTTTCACAAATGTCTCACTGAAACAAACAAGCTCAAGAATTCTATTCCTTTCCTCTCCTATGATTTGAAACATATGCATTCACGCTTTCATGTGGACACTTGCAACCACATCTTATTCTTTTTATCCCTAAGTGTCTACATAATAGGTGCATATTTGCACGTATGCATGTGTTAACACAGAGATAGTATAATGACTACAAAAGGTAAAATTACACAAAATACAAAATTTTATACACTATTTTAAAAGTTTTCCTGAAACCTCAGCTATCAAATTATTCACTTACACAACTTTTTAAGAAAAATTGCTTTAAGACTTACAAAAACGTTCTTTCCTAAAATAGCTTGTTGATGAAAAGCAAAAGAAAATCAGAATAGAGAAAGAAACCCATTTTAACCCATTTGAGTTAGAAATTTTAAATTACATAGTTATAGAAAAGTAGGAGTGTAATAAAAAATACAAATGAAAAACATAAAGGATACTGACACAAATAGTCATGCATAGCTGGAAAGCTATTTCTGCTCATGGTCCGAAAGAGGCCTTACTCTCCCAAAGACTAGGTGGCTAACACAAAATACACAAACCCAGTAAGTATCATGTTATAACAGCATTGTTTAAATGTTTTAATAGCCTTAAAAGTAAGAAACAACATTTTAGACATCATCAGCACAATCTCTTCTGATCACTGCCTCTCAAATGTTGGACATTACTTTTAAGTATTTCATAGCAAAACTGAGTTTGAACTGCATCCATGAGACAGAGCCTTAGACAGACGTGAAAGGGAGGAAATGCCGCATGCAGCACACAGTGAGGCAGCCCTTCCCGACTACACCAAACAGAGAAATGCAAAATGTGCCTGTGTTCAGATGCAACCAAAATCTATTAACTTTGAATTTACCTCACAGTCAACAGAGCAGTCTGAAGGCACCATCCCAACAGCAAACAGCTCTGTTCTTTACTAATAGCTTTTTCCACAACCAAAAACAAGTTACTTTTCAAGTTGGCCAATTGTCTGCTGGTATAATCTGATATTATGCAATTTGTAGGAAGCAGTAAGGCTTAAATGACATTTTTCATTTCTTACTGTTATCCAGTGGAAAGATGTGTGTTTAACAGTATGTCAGGTTTTTTTACAAACTTAAAATAAAAAAACCGTTTAGAGCTATGCAAAGGACACACAAAGACCCATTACCACAGAGGTAGACCCATGAACTGTAAAAAAAGCCTGATGACCCTAGGAAAAGAATGGAAATGGGTTATGTCGTTTGGTCACAATGACAGTCAAATTGAAAAGGCTCAGTGCCAGAACCACAGACCACAAGAAGGGTGAAGAGTTGAGGAGGAGTTCATGAACATGAATGAATGGTTAGTTTGTGGTTTACCTTGTTCAAAAAATTGTGATCGCCTTTTTAAGTTTTTCAAAGAAATGGGTTCAGATGCTAGTTGAAAATAAAACAAATAATAAATACATGTCATTCATCATAATTCTTACCACTGGTAAATCAAAAGATACTTGATATCCCTTTGCAATCTGTAGCAATATTATTTTTAAAATGACAAAACCGACAGCCATAGGCGTATGGATTATTTCAAGGCATATAGACATACATATTTTAGTTTATATTACTTCAAATTAGTAAAAGTAATGGATATTTTTATTAACAAATTTTAGTAGGCAGCATTATACTGTCACAGCTATGAAAGCCATACAATCCATGCTGGGCAAATGAAAATCAACACTTTTTGCTTAGGTTAATTTATCATCTCTACCAAAGAGTATTCACAGTATTGATGGACAAAAACTAACGAGTATCAGGGACAAGGATGACTACAAAATAAATTATTCTTAAATGGTAAAATTAAACTTTTTTAAACTAAAATATTTTTACCTAGTTTCCAAGATTTTGAAGTTGTTACTAATTTAAAATGGAGTTCAATCGGAAATAAAAAGCAGCATTCTGACTTTTCCCACAGATCTGGCATAAAACTATGGCATAAAATGTGAATGCAAACATTACTTGACACTGGTGGATATTTACTTATGTAAACAACATCTTCAAAGGATGGGGCTCCATTGTCACTAAAGAGTTAGAGGGCCTATCAGTTGGCACTGCCACTGGCAGAACTGAACCCAGATGCCTCACAGTTACCAACATGAGGAAAACAGCCAAGGCTTGACTGGAAAACTCCTTTGATTAAAAAAATGATAGTAACAATTCAGTCACTGTTAGCCACTGAAAATAACATACAAAGACCAATAACGAGGAAAGGGAAACTTAAAAACTTAGGTTGGCTTAGCAATGACACATAATGAACTGAGAGAGTCTCCAAAGCATTGTGGAAGCCCAGCCCTAATCCTGGTAGCCTCATCTTACAGTAAAAGAAGTTTCATTTTCTCTGAGTCTCTCCCTGCCTATGTGGAACCAGACAGCACTTTCTCATTTTGTATACCCAAAGAATAGCACACAATGTGCAGTAGATTAATTATTAATAGATGGGCAGGAACAGGAAGAGAATGATAACCCCAGCATTTCCCTAGAAATTGGCTTTCTTTTCTCACTGCCAAGGAGTACAACCACTGACAGCTGTTACTGCCTCTGGTATTTCTCTATTTAGGTTAACTACCAGGAGACATGGTGGTGCACACCTGTAACCCCAGCATCCTAGGAGGCTGTGACAGGAGGATCACAAGTTGGAGCCCAGCCTGGGCAACTTCATGACGCAGACTGTGTCAAAATCAAAAATTTAAAAAGGACTGGAAATATATAGCTCAGTGTAAAGGCCCTAAATTAACATTAGTACTAAGAAAAGAATCTACATACTTGTCTCTTTCATAACAATAAAGGGGAAGGAATACTACATTCATCATTTTGCATGTAACAAAGATTCCCTCTGCCAGCACACCATTGCCAGAAAGCTGCTGACCTCAGGGAACCTGCTCTTTTTACTTGGCTTAGGCAAACAGGCGACCAAGTTTTGTTTGCAGTTCCTAAACTATTCAGTGCTGGAACTGAGTGCCCTTCCACCTGACTGAAACTGGATCTATGTTCTAACCTTTTAGTTTCAACTTGCAGCAGATCAGTTTTTCTTTCACTCACAGATACTAATTTTTACAACAGAAGAACTTGAGAGCTTCAATTTCCCTTATTTTATAAATGTTGTTATAATGGTGATAGCTACCTTTTGATTCAAAATCGTTGCTTTCATCATGAATTCCATTGATTTCTTTAGATTCAGTATACTAGAAAGGATAAAAATGCAAATTAATATTCTCTCCAGTTAGACTTTGAGATTAAATAATGTATTTCTCATTAGTGAAAATATCTCTTAACAAGATAGGTGTTTCAAGGTATTGATCCATTCCTTATAGCTTTTTACATGCAGTAGAACCTTACATTTTTTTCATTATTTTCCAATATTTATAGAATATTTACAATGACTAGCTGCAGGCAAGGATAGCCTTCAGGTTAGTCAGTCATTAATATTTTAAGAAATACAATTGACAAAAATAGTCAACAGTTTATTTGGCTTACATTTATGAGTAGGCAAAATAGTCAGAGAACTTTCTCTAACATTTAAACCATTTCTACACAATGTAGCAAGATCTGTTTCTTAAATAAAAAGTTTAATTATAGTTTAAACTATGAACTTAATGAACAATATTTTCACATTTTTATTCTAAAATTGTGTTTGGAACAAAATTCATCTCTTTCACCATGGCATACCAAAGATATTACAGTAGGAGAAGTCTGCCTCTAGTACAAGCAAATTGTTTGAACAATTTAAATAATAAATAGAAACCACATTTTTTTCAGAGACTATATGAAAAAATATTGCTTTGACACATAAAAATTTCTACATTATAATTTTTGAACTGATTAATGAAACTGATTGCCTTAGACATGTAATTCTACCTATCAAACACACACACAAAAACTGAAAATGCTTCATGGTATTTTATATTATACCCAATGATTGCATTTACTGGCCCCGTAAAGACAAAAGAATGCATAATCATGTCATCATGTATAATTTTACATAGTTTCTATTCATTGACAAAGATCTGAGAGATGGTTGTAATGATAAAAGATTGGTAAGGAATTACTGGAAAACAATACAATGGAATCTTTTGATTTTACCATTATATAACTCACTAAAATGCCCTAATAGTCAGAAATAACTTAAGAGTTTTCAAAGGTATGTTATACTCTCTTTACTATGTGCTATCTTTTTCAACTATTTATGTTTTTAAAATAGTATAACAATTGTTCAAATAAAATACTCTTTCCTGCATACAGTTCTTGTAGCTGCTCTATACAACTAATCCTATTTCTCAAATACTTACAGGATTCTGAAGACTTTCGGAGAAATCAGTTGTCACTGACAGATTTGAAGACTTGTCTGAATTATAAATTCCAGAAGTTGTATCAATCCACTTTGTTTCAGGTGAACCTATAATTTTGGTAGCCACACTGGTGAGATTGAGGGTTTTATGCCGTATAAATGGTAGGAAAGGCTGGTCTTTGCCCCAGTCTGATTGGCACATGAAGATCAAGTAATAAATACACATAAACGGTGAAGTGGAAAGAATAAAATTACTGATTGCACATAAAACAAAATGCACACATACCAGTCAATCAGGTAGGATGTGAAAAAAATGAATAGTTTAGGGGCTTTTACCAACAGGCCACCTTTCCAAAATACAAAAGTTAAATCATCTTAGCAATGAAGAGACTAGCAAATTTGCTGACTCTATAATAGATACTGTATTTTGATATCATATATTGGTAGGTGTGGGGCTGCTTAATGCACTTCCCTATGTGATCTCAGCCTGGAACTGAGCAATGCAATAATGGAAAATGCATACTGAAAGTTATCTGAGAACAAACAATAGACTAAGACCCACCATGCTCTCTTATACCAGTACAGTTAGGATACTGCAGAGAAGGTAAAATAGAAGGTAGTCCTTAGTAGTCAACATTATTATAAAAATTGACATCATTATAAATGACTCTCAATGCAGATGTATTTGCCTATGTACTTGCATTCAGCCAGATGAGTGCATTACTTATTCAAATAATATAGAATTCAGTAAATCTGCTAGTGAAGACTTTTCAGATTCTTCAAAAAAATATAATTCAAGATTTTCCAAACATCATGATGAAACACTTTTAAATCAACAAAAATATGAAAAAGTAAAAAGTTATTAAAGCAAACTTACAATCACCTGCCAATCACCTGTCCCCATTGAGGAGGTTGGACAAAGTGGTGAAACTCACCAGCCTTCCCATAACGCCTGACATCCAGCACTAGGTTTCCACTTTCTCGAGCACTAGCCATAGTTTCCTCCCACTCTTTTGTTTCCTTGTATGAAAACTTCTTGTTGTTAACAGCAATAATTTCATCATCTACCTGTAGCTGAGAAAATTCTGCTGTGCCACCTAAATAACATAAAGCAAATTAAAAAATCAAATGAAAGGGCCAGGGACTTAGCTCAGTGGCTAAGTGCCTGCCTGGCAAGCATGAGATCATGAGTTTGATGCCCAGTACCAAAAAAAAAAGGAAACAATAAAATGAAAAATAAACACATATTCTACTAGTCAGTCACTTTTATCTTTTTAAAGATGATTTTTTAATCTTATTATTTCTGATTGTTTTCAGATAGTCACTTTTTAATTATAAATTGAGTACCTACAACTTACAAGGTGACAAAAGTTTTTTTTTTTTATTCATAGTACATTCATCATTATTGAAAGAAAGACAATCTCAACTATTCAATAAAATTCATTAACCTCCTAAGGACAAAAAAATTCTTAATTATTTTTTAACTAAAAATGTGAAATACAATATATTATACTTTAACTGAGCAAATCAGATGCACTCTGGAAGGCAGAAGGAAACATGACCTTTTAAAGTCGCAGATTATTAGCCCCATAACAAAAATACTACTATTTATGGAAGCAATCAAGAAACTTAAAAAGAAATAACATATTAAAATTCAAATTTTCTATAGCAAAAATATGTAAACAACAAATTTATCTTAAGCACAATATCTCTCATTTTAATTTTAGATCTTCTAGCGATGTGCAGTTTTGGGGCTTGGCTTGGACCGTAAGGTAAACCTTTTTTGGTTTTGTTTTGTTTTGGTTTGTTTTGGTTTGGTTTGGTTCCAGGATCAAACTCAGGACCTCGTACTTGCCAAGCAGGTGCTTCTGCCACAGAGCTAAACCCCTAGCCGAAACCTTTTACAAAAGTGTTAAAAGCATCCAGAAGACCCACGAGCAAAAGCTATATTAGGATGCTGAAAAATGTTAGGCTGAAGATTTAGCTCAGTGGCAGAGCACTTGCATGCATATTGAGGCACTGGGTTCAATCCCTAGCACTATCAATAAAAACAAAAAACCCTACGATGTTGATTTATTGTACAGTACATCTGTATCTACCACAAAACACATATGATCATGGAAATCTCATTCTGAATCTCTCACTAAACACTCTTTGTTAGTATTTGCAAAAGTTCAGTTTAAAATTTCGATAAACTCCTAAGTCACAAAATTAAGAATCATCAAAACTAAAATTCAACAGGCAAGGAATAAAAAATATGTAATTTGTAACCTCCACTTAATAGTGTTGGTGAAGAGGGTGCAACTCCCCTTCACCATTTTTCATACATTTTCTCTTTCTACACCAAACAGACAAATGTTTGTATTTTTCCCCCAGAATCACAGGATAACACACATGATAGTTCAGTTGGGTTAAGTCCATTTTACCTGCTTCAACTGATGCTACGAAGATCCCGGAATAATCCCATTTTATTGTAAACCCAAAGTCAAGACTGTTCCCAGGCGTCTGGTTTATGCTGATTCTCATATCGCTGAACTGATCCTGAAAACAAAACATGAACCGTTAGTATCAGGTGTCCTGGCACCCACTGGGCGGAAAGTCTATCCATGAAAGAAGGGAAGCGGCCTGCAAAGGACACTTGACTTGTTTCATGATAAACCAGAACCTGCATCCTTTCTTCCCTGGGTTTGATAAACCTGCATTTACATATGTATATATGTGTGCTCAGAAGTTTACTATTTTTCTGATAAAATAAGATAAATTATCAACAAATGACAAGTTTTTCTTATTAAAATACCAATATGTTAGTTATTGATAAAGCTTAGGCTTTGTCCACCATACAATCATGTCTAATTTACAAACCATTTATTCATTACCTAGGAATTTAATTACTTTTTTTTTTTTTTGGAACTGGGGATTGAACTCACGATTGCGTGCTTGCAAGGCAGGTGCTTATGCTGCTGAGCTCAATCCCCAGCCTGAATTTAATTACATTTTAAAATAGCAATATATATACTTCTCTCTCTCTCTCTCTCTCTCTCTCTCTCTCTCTCTATCTCTCTCTCTGTCTCTGTCTCTGTCTCTGTCTCTCTTTCTTTCTTTTCATACCAGGGATCAAACTCACGACTTCATGCCTGCCAGACAGGCACTTGTGCCACTGAGCTAAATCCCTGGCTCCAACAACATATTTTTTAAAATCAAAAATCTACCACCAACACTGAATATATTTAACTGAGTAATTCCAAGTGGTTTCAGCTACCAGCAGTAGTGGTACTACGGAGGGCTGGTGCCACCCATGCCTGTAGTTCATCCCCTGGGCATCTCAAATTTGGCAATGTGTCTTTGCTTGTCCAACTGCCACAAGAGGACCACATAGTAAAGGTAAAGCTGCCACAATGGCTGTAAAGTGCAGGACCACAGCCCCCAAGAGCAACTACAGCCTCAAATGACAGAGGGTCCCTATGAAAACACGCTGAGCTACAGATCAAGACTTCCTGGGGCAAAAGGTAGAACTCTAGTTCTGCCCCCACCACTGTGCTACACGAAAAATAACCCTTCATCTCCTAGGGCTTTCTTAAAATCATGTTCTAAACCAAAATTTAAGCTTTACACAAAATTATGTTCATGAATACTGTATCTTTCATATATGTTTATTTTAGGAAAGCAACAAACACAGATCTTAACATGCTTAATACACTTACCAGACTAGTCTTTTAGTTATGGTCATTCATTTACCAGACTAGTCTTTTAGTTCTTTGTCTCATAAAGAACTCAAGAGCTACCTATTAGAAAAACAAAAGACTCGCCTGTAGTCCCAGTACTCAGAAGGCTGAGGCTAGAGGATTGCCACAAGTATGAGACCAGTCTAAATTGCACAGTAAGACCCTGTCTCAAAAACAAACAAAGCTTCTTTCTCAAAGCTTCTTTACCTACCAGGAGATGGTCTACCAATTCTTCATTTTAATTTGGCAGTTAAACCCCAAATCAGGGACAGATGGGAAAGTAATAAAGCTTTCTGCCTAAGCTTTTCCAGTTCTACAACACATTTTAAATGAGTGACACAGTCTGAGAAACTCTGGGGTAGCAATTAAGAATTAGGAAAAAGCAAGAAAGTTACTAAATAAAGGAACAGAATGTTGCTATGGTACATGGATACACAGAAGTGCTATAACACTATTCACTTTTGCGTCTGCCCAACATACATTTATTGTGCATCTATTCTACACAACATACATACACAGTATGTAGTGCTTTGGAAAATAAGGATGATCCATGCATGGCCCTAGTTGTCAAAAATCAATTACTGACTCTTCAATGGTATTTAAGCTTTTAAAAGTAAGGAACAGGGGCTGGGAGATTTAGCTCAGTGGCATAAGTGCCTGCCTTACAAGCAGGCAGTCGTGAGTTCAATCCCTGGTACCGATAAAAACAAAAAAGACCAAAAAAAAAAAAAGTAAGGCAATACCTAAGAAAAAGCTTTCAGAAGAAATCCCTTTGTAAAGTGGTAGAAGCAAGTGCATCCAAAAGGTCTGAACATTCACTGATAATTGGCATGACAAACACCGGTCTGAATATAATAAAACTTTACTAGGAACAGGAAAAATTACTAGTTAATTCTACTCCTTCACCAAGACCACTATATTCTCAAATTAGAGGTGACTCAATGAAAGTAAGTGGTCATCTTAAACACACTTACCAAAAAGACAGAAAACTGACACAGCCAATTAAAGCACAGAATCTATTATTATATAAGGACAGAGAAAAGAGAAACAAATGATGGGTTAGATACTCAAAATGCTAACTGATGTTTTTTAGCTTGATGAATAAAAGACAGTATGGAGTTTTAATAGTCTCAAAGAACATAAATATTCTGTGGGAAACAGCAAACATTACTCTTTTCTACACAATATAAAATAAAGGAGAATGAGTATAGGAAAGTCTCACAATTATATTAGATCAGAAGAACTGTCAAACAAAAGACCGCTCTTAGCTTGAAAAAAAGAAAGAAATCCCTGTTTGAACATGTCAAGTAAAAGGACAGACAACCACCTGACAGTCTCAAGAGGAAAGACAGCCTCACTGTGACTGCAGTCTGGCAGGCTCTTACATCAGTCCTTGGGAGAGTCCAGAAAAAGAGGCCACATGGGCAACCCCAGGGACACTTCAATCAATAACCAGCTGGCCTCAGGGATGGCAGTAGCCTGGGACAGCCTTCTCTCACTGGTCTTTGAGGTTTATTCATACTGCTCCCTCTCCATCTGAGTGGATGGCCACAGTCAGGGATGAGTGTTACGGCCCACTGTGTGACACCCCACCTGCGCTGAGGCACCGCTGGGGAACACACACCGGCTTTCAGGCTATGCCCGAGACTCCTTACATCCTGTTCAGTGATGATTCCAGTAGCGTTTCTTCTTCCTTACTTTTCTCTGCAATACATGCCAACTGCATACTCTACAAAGAATCGAAGCTTCAGAAGATGAGAAGGAGACAATTGTCTTTTGAACTGGATACAACAAGAATTTAAATTACTGGAGGAACTTAGATTCTTGACGACTGAGAAATGAACTATCCAACTTAGTTTCAGGTGTCTATGCCAGAAATGACAAAATAACAGTTATCTGTCAGCATCCTGACATTTAAAATAAAAACAATTTCTCTGAAATTAGGTACAATTTGAACAGAAGGTACAATGAAAGCCGACTGCCTCACCAACTGTCAAACTCATGAAGCAAAAGAAGAAGAAGAATCTAAATTTTTAAACACAAGCAAAGATCATCTGGAGTCCTGACAATAAGATTTATTTTTCCTAATTTTGATGAATTAATATTCTCGTGTCACCACAGATGTGCAGTAATGAGAAATAGGGTCAATCTTATGTATTAACAAGTCAGAGAATATTCTTCTCTTCTTTTCAATTACACAAATGTACTAATTAAGAAGCTTATTTGATAAATTTAATAATAAAGACAGATTTGGTTTTATAAAAAACTTAAAAGTTTTTTATCAGTAAATATTTACAGCACATGATGATTACATCATCATGGGGAGTTGGTACATATATATAACATTTCTCAGTTCTGTTTACTTCTCCTTTTCCTCCCCACTCCTTTACATCTGTTGGTCCCCTGCCCATTTGCAAAAGACCCTTCTCCCTGTTTCCTATTGTCTTGTATTTTACTCTAAATTATTTATACTTTGCATTTCTCTTATAAGAGAACCCACGGGATATTTAAGCTTGTATGTCTGATTTATTTCACTTAACACTGTATCCATTTTCTTATAAATAACTCAAATTAATCCTTTTTATGGCTGAGTAGTACTCCACTGTGCATAAAACCATATTTTCTTTATCTATTAATTTATTTGATGCACATACAGATGACTTCCAAGGTTGAGCGATTATGAGTCCTACTGCTATGGGTATGCATGGATCCCTGTAATATGATGTCTCTAATTCTTTCAGGAAGATACCTAGGATGGGAATAGCTGTGTCAAAGCAAATTTCTATTTTTAGTTTTTTTAAAAATAGAAACACAGTAGTAAAACATGATTTCCAGAACAGTTGTACTAGTTTTCATTCCTACCAATAATGTAGAAGGGTTCCTTTTCTCCCATAGCCTTGCCAGCATTTCTTATCTTTGATTTCTTCATGACAGTCATTTTTTCTGGAGTAAGATGGAATCTCTAACAGAGATGCTGAATATTATTTCTTGTATTTACTGGCCATTTGTACTTCTGAAAAGTATCTATTCATTTCAGTTGATCATTTCTCAATTGAATATTTAAGTGGTCTGTTTTTAGTTATTTATATACTCTAGATACTAGTTTCCTGAGAAGTAGCAAGAAAAAAAATTTTGGTCTTTCTGTGTCTCTTCACTCTGTTGTTGTTTCCTGTGCTACACAGAGGGTTAACGTGATATGATCTCATTTGCTGATTTCTGACATTTTTCTTGTGCAAATGGAGTTTTGTTCACAAAGTCCTTGGCAATGCCTAGTTCTTCAAAAGTTTTCCCGATTTCAGCAAATTAAAAATTTCTAACACATCTTTGATTCATTTTTATTTTACTTTAGTACAAACACAGTGAGAGATATGGATCTAAGTTCAACCTTCAGCACACAGACAGCCCGCTTTCCCAGCATCATGTATTAAAAAGGTTATCTTTCCTCCTGTGTGTGTTTCGGCCTCTTTGTCATCCTCTTTCTACACCCCCCTATTCTGTTCCACTGATCCCCGTGGCTGTTTTTGTGCCAATACCACACTGCTTTTATCACTGTAGCTTGGTAATGTAACTTGAAACCCAGGATTATGTTGTCTCTTGCTTTCCTATTATTGCCCAGATTGCTTTTGCTATTCTAGGTCTCTTCTGGTTCCACATGAATTTTAGGGTTATTTTTCTTAGTACTGTGAGGAATGCTGCTGGCATCTTGAGACTGCATTAAAATTCATATCTATGTTCTTGTGGTATGGCCAATTGGACAACATTATTGCTAGCAATCCAGGAACAGGGAATACCTTTTTCACTTCCTTGTGACCGTATCAGTCTCCCTCTTCAGAGTTCTCTTATAAAGGTCTTTTACTTCTTTTGTACGGTTAATTCCTAAGTATTCAATTGCTTTTAAAGTTTCTGTGAATATCATTATTTTCCTAATTTCTCAGTAGGGAAAAGGTAGATTTGGATTGTAAAGTGGGGAATAATACAGCAAACAGATAATCTTTGACATGGTGTCTACATGTTTATTTAGTGTCATCGTCATCCAGTGTTTTGGGATGGGAACACGGCTGTAGTTCGGCTTTAGAATGTCTCCAGGGCCTGGTGCTTTAAAGGACTGGTCACCAGCACGTGGCACCAAAAAGAGGTGGTGTGACTTTGGTGGGCTGCGGGAGGGGGATCTCCAATGAAAACCATCAGTTTATTGGGGGCTTCCCTTGAAGGAAGCGTTGAGACCCTGGCCCTTCTCTTTCATTGCTTTTTGGCAACCACAGCTCTTTGCTCCACTATGTGGCCCCCACCATGATGTTCTGCCTCATTACAGGCACCAACAAGGCCAAGCAATGTGGACTGAAACCAGAAGCCAAAGTAAGCCTTTCTTCCTCTTAAGTCGCATACCTCAGGTGTTTGTCATAGTGACAGGAAAGTAACACAAGCTCGATGTAAGCAACCCTTAAATCATGGCCCTCAACTACACTAGAGCTGTTTTCCCCCACAACATACATTTAGAATCTTTCCTCTTTTACATTCTCCATTTCAGAGAGGCAGGTAACGTTTCCAGCCCTACGCCTTATAAGCCCTTCCAAGCTTATCTTCTGCCTCCCGAACCCATCACCTGGGGAATCAGTCTCAATCACTTGTTCTCCTACTTTCTCTTGCACCCCCACCCCAACTCTAAGGTGAGTTCTCAGTTTCTTCGGTGTGTTCTGCTTCTTTCCTTTCTATTGTTCTTCCCCAGTCAGTTTCCAACTGTTTGGACTATGTGATTTCTTCAGCAACTACCTTTACCCGCATGAACTCAACTACTGCCCAACATTTCCAAAATTAAATTTATCATCTTCTTCCCCAAACTGCTTTTCTATCTCATTTTTTACACCTTGGTAAACTGCATCACTACCTACCCAATTGCCTAAGTTAAAAACACAAGATTCTTCCTGAGTACCTTTCTTTTTTCCTCCACTAATTGTTCTCCAAGTGTCAAACAATAATCCCCACTTCTACTCTCCATTTCACACACATGCATTTAATTAAAGTGCTATTGAGTCCACAATTCATAAATCCATCTTTTTGTATCAGGAATCAAACTAAGGACCTCACACTTGCCAAGCAGGTGCTATACTGCTGAGCTAAATTCCCAGCCCCATAAATTCATCTTGAATTATCCTATCCTCCCTTAGGTTACCGTCTGAGTTCCAGAATCATCTCCCCTAATTTCCTGCAGTTACCACCTAATTTTCTCTCCCTCTTCTATCCCTTTTTGTCCACCTTCTCCACAGCTGCCTAAAATGTAGTTACAAAACCTACTGATTGTTACATCACATCCCATCTTAAAATTGCTGGCAGCACTTTGCAGTCTACCTCATAGATTTCAAACACTACATTTCAGAAATGAATTCAGTTTTGGCTAATTTCTTTTTGTTGTTGTTGTTTTGTTTTGTTTTTGTTTGTTTTGCTTTTGGTGCTGGGGATTGAACTTACGACCTCACATTTGCCAATCAGGCACTTATACTGCTGAGCTAAACCCCCCACCCCAGTTTTGGTAAATTTCAATGAATATATACCACACTGCTACAAAATAATTTCAAGAATGATTTTTACAGATAAGAAGACATTTCAATCCCTACTGGCCCTAAAATTCTAAAAAATACAGTAAAGTTAAATCAACATTTGACATCTTAACAATACATAAGACAGTTCTCAAATTTGAGCATATTATATATTTCTTTAAAAAGTTAGACCATTTGTGACCTAAGCACTTCACCAGCCTGTGGTGAGTCACCAGTACTTTCAAGTCTCAAGTACTTTACCAGTAGGGAAAAATACCACCTACTTTGAAGATTATTGAGACAATTAAATAAAGCATATAAGAGGTGCCAAGGTACATGGCTGATATTCACTAATTATTTTCCTTTTTCCCATGGAAACAATGTTAAACATATATGCTGGTTAAGCAGTTTTCAGATCAACTAAAGAAAATACTATTTAACTCGCACATACTTAGCTCCAAAGCCAAGTGAACTCAGTCTGCATTCAGTGCTATTTATGGTTCTGGGCACTGTGCTAACTCTAACTGGGAGAGAACAGGCTTGCTTCCCACCCTCATGGAGAGTGGGTTTAGTCAAAGTAACTATCAAGATGCATGGCGTGAAGTTAGGAGATGGCAGGCTCCAGCTACCTAAAAAGGGTACTCTCAAGCATGGGTCAGAAAATAGACATGGAAAAGCTTCCCTCCCTCCACATGTATCAGTCCTACTTTTGGAGTATTGCTTTAAATAGTCCGGGGCAGAGGATCTGGAAGCGGGGATTTGTGCGGGATTTGAAGGCAGGGGGCTCTAGAAGGACAGAAAAGAAAACAGAAACTTGTAAGCAAGACCAATTTTAGAAAAATCCTGAATGCCACATCTGCAGGGCAGCTGAGACAGAGAGAAGGACCTGGAGCCACACTTTCCCTCCTTTCCTTGGGTCATCCCTGAACTGCTGTGGCAGCCTAGTTTGGCAAGGGAAGCAGGGGGTGAAATTCAAAAACCATAAAGAGAGACGCAAAGAGAAGAGGGAAAAGAGAAACAACCCCCCCCCCCAAGCAATGAGTAGGGGAAGGAAATTCCTGTGGGCAAACTGTAAATGAGGCCATATTAAGTTCTTTCCTTCATGACGCTTTTTCTTCTTTATGACACAAACTGCCTTATTACCAAAATTCTGCAATGGGCTCTTAATTCTGTGCAGCTTCAGACTTAACTTCCTTAGAATAATTCTATAAAGCATTGCAGGGCTTACATTCCTAAAACACACTCTAATCTTAAAATTCCAACACTAAAGAAAGGACTTCAAATTACCTTCCAGGTCGAGTTTATACTTCAGTTTCATAAATAAATCCTTGAATGCACTTCTGGTGGAAATGTCAATTGCCAGTGATATGTAAAGACTGCAGAAGGCAGAAGGTGAATCAGTGAAGGAGAAACACATGAATACATGAATTAGGGAAGAATTTAGCAAATGAAACTTTCCAAGGTGCATTGTTCAGATTCAATTAGAGTGATGCGTTCAGATTCAATTAGAGTAATGCAATATCTTGATTCATGAAAGAAGTGGATCTCCTGGGCTTTGAAGGAACCACAGGACTTCAAATGATAGATAAGCAAGAAGTTAATATTGTCAAATGTGGGAATAAAAAGAACAAATATGCATGATGTGCTCAAAGTATATGATGTGACCAAGAAAAAAGCCAGCATGTGTAGCTGAGTCACCTCTCTATCCTATGACACCGCATGTATGCAATCCACTTGGTATTCTGTATGGCCTTGAGCAAGGAGCATGACCGTTCCACACTTCAATTTTCACTTCTATAAAATAGGGATAACAGTAACGGTGCTGACAACCTAGGGTTGCTATGAAGATTAATTAAGATAATGTCCTGAGAAGTCTGGTTGGTATATGGTAGGCACTTAATAAATGTTAGCTATGATGGTATTGTAGCAGGCTAGTCATAAGGAGCATCAGTGCCCTTCAATAAGACCGTAAGTGCCACCAGAGGCTTTGGAGCAAAGAAATTACTGAGTCTAGCCAGACATCAGGCCAAGCTAAACTTGTGTAGAATGCACAAACAACCGTATTTGCAGTGTTCACATTGATAGGGAAAGGATCTGAATTAAGGTAGCAACAGCTGAACGACAGGAATAACATCAAGAGAGATTCTGGAGGAAGAAATGCAAGGACATTATCACCAAAAATACAAGGCAGTAGATAAAAACATCAAAAGAACACTATTTTACCAAGTATCAAGACATCTACATGTTCCACCCCATTTTCTATTCTCCTGCTCTCTGAATACCTAGAGCAGTGATGGAAAATCTTTTAGAGCTTTCAATGATAACAAATAGCCTACTGCAGCACACATGACACAGGTTCACCACAACTGACCCAAAGTTTGGACAAGTGCTACCCAACGTCGTTTACATATTGCTCATCTGCTGTGTTATACGTTCTCTGTCTCTCTCTGTGTCTGACTGTCTGTCTGTCTGTCTGTCTGTCTCTCTCTCTGTCTCTCTCTCTCTCTGTGTATAGTAAGTATCCTATACTCACTATACAGAAATGGACACTGCCAGCCTCAAAGATAGTTAAGTTACCAGACAATAGCTCTAATGGTTAAATGAGGCCTAATTTTCCCTGGTATAATACCATTTCAAGTTTGGTCACAAACAAGCATAAATCCATTAATGATAAAACCTGAAACATTAAGTTGTTAATTCAGGCTCTGCTAAACTACAGTAGCCTGTACTGTCTTCTCCTTACCCCACAGACATAGCTTATCCACAGCCCCCCTAAGTGTAATCTTATCCCTAGCACACAAGGCATTAACAATTGTTTAGTTGAATTTGCTCTTTGAAAAGTCCATAAAATTAAACAAAAACATCTTACCTCTGTTTTTATTATTTATCCACTGTTAATTTCTATTTCCCAAGTACAGGTTTTTGTTCTCCTCCACTGAAACTTATAATGCTAATTATAACTTTCTAATTTTTTAAAAGTGTAACAAAATAACCACAAATGATTTTGGCAAACTGAAGAAATTGTTTCTAGGTATATGTTAGTAACTATGCATAGGAACAACTAAAAAAATTCACATGTTAAAAACAATTATCAGTAAATGATGGAATAACCAGAGATTTTTATTCATTATGCTTTCTTACACTTGCTAATTACCTCAGGCATATACTGGTAGTACCTCATAATCAAAGGAAGGTTAAACAAAAAGTTTACGCTAAAATTTTAAGCCTTCTTACACAAAAATCTCATAATACTAAATAAATATGCTACACCAAACTATTTCACATATAGTTACTTCATTCAAACAATTTATCTCAAGTTAAATACAGTATGTGATCTTTTGCGTCGGAAAACAAATACACTCTCCAAAGAATTTGAGGCCAACTCCAAGAATCACAACCTCTTTCACACTAAGATGGTTTTTCATTCAAATTGCTTAACAGGGATTTTTCTTAAAAAAAAAAAAAAAAAAAAAAAGAAGGGTTTTCTGTTTATTAGAAAAAAACTTTCAGTATGTTTTATATATAGTCAAAAGAATATTTATTACCTAGTAATTCTACTAAAAGTCATCTGTTAGAATTTTAAATAGGAAAAATTACAAAAATCACACTTCGTCACATGGTATATTTTAAGACTCTAAATGTTAAGGATTCAGAAATATCATATTGTAATTAAGCCTAAATAGTTCCATTAAGAGATACGGTGCAATTCAAAATTCTGGTCATTATAAACTATAAATGAGAATCAATGTCACTGAAAGTTTAGATGATAGGGAATGAAATGCTGAAGGTTAAGATGGTAGGGAATGAGACACTATGTCCCACAGACTAGCTCTTATCACGTGCATCAGTGTCTCATTGTGACTAACTTCCTAGGAGGAGACTTTGATTAGCCACATAAAATTGAATCTGCATTAACACTTTCCAAGTGACTTCTACCTCTGCTGAAATAGTATTTACCAAGCAAACCCTGAGAAAACTAATCCTTCAAGATTCTACAGAATGCATGGTAATTATCCAGATCTACACACTCAGAATTGGAAGTAGGAGCTTCCTTCAAGATCTATTTTAAAAACTGCTTAGGTGAGTGAACCACCATGATAAAGAGCCTTCCTGAACTCACCTGGGGACTTGAGATCTCTCTCTGTGATGAGCTTCTGCCTTCCTCAGGTTCAGACATTAAACTCAGGCCAGATGTCAAGGACAGCGTGTTGTTAGGAGCAGCAGCCAGGTCTTGGGAGAGAGATGAGAAGGAGGGTGTAGGAGAGGGCAACCTCACTGCACCTTCTCCTGCAATTGCCTCTCTCTCGCTGGACAAGCTGGAAACAAGCTGGCTGGTGTCGGGCTTTAGGGCAGAGGGGCCATCTGAACTGTTCTCACTTGCCGTCACACCTTCACCATCTCCGTTATATTTCCAACCAGCATCCATCTAAGTAAGAAACATCACTGTGTGATACATTGTTTTTTTTTAAATGTACTCATTAATAATTTTATTTAGTTATTTACTTGTTTATACTGCAGGGCTGAGGATCAAACTCTGGGCTTTCATGCATACGAGGAAAGTGTTCTACACTGAGTTACACCCTCAGCCCCACTTCTCAATATTTTAAAATAAAAACAATAATTTTCATTCTGGATCTGAGTTAAGTAAGTCACATTCTGAAAGGCAAATGTGGTGTGCTCTCCCTAATATGTGGGATCTAAAGAAGATGACAAATAGAAAAGAGATTATTAGACAACAGGAAAGGAACAAGAGAGAGGGGATCTGTAAGGGGGGCAAAGAGAAAACAGATATGATCAAAATATATTATTCAAATTGAAACCCCTTCCCCAAAAATGGGGTGTGGTTAAGGGTGGAAATGATCAGAGTGTGCTATATGTATGTATTATCAATCTTCCAAATTTGACCCACTAATCTGTATAACAAATAAAAAGTAAAAATGATCCTATTAAAAACAATACATATCACCTAGAGTAAAGAAACTACTGTTAAAAGCACAGAATATATTCTTTCACAGCAATAAATACAAACTAACAGAGCGGGAAGAATAGATGTACTAACAAAAGTTTCATTAGGTTAAAACTTTTGAAACTTGTTTTGCCATTTTTATCACTCCAGGTGAATCAATAAACAGAACTCTAAATTACTCCTTTTAATTACTGATTATCCCATAGTGTGCCTATCAATACTTTATTTAGCACTATTTAAATTTTTCTGTCATCTCCAAATATACTTAACAAATTCTAAGTATATCTTTCTAATAGGAACTTTCATTTATACAGCCCCAATTCCAGAAGATCTGCTAGAAACTTTAATTTTATATTTTTTTCTTAAAAATAACTGCAGTTATACATTCTTAAAGAAATACATAAGGACTACTGTTTTTCTGCATTCTCACCAATGCTAGACATTTTCAGTGTTTTAAGTTTTTGTCAGTCTGATGGATGAACGTTGTATGCCTCATTCTTGCTCTAATGAGGCTAAACATGCCTCTGTGTCTGTTATCAGCCATTTAAATTTCCTTTCCCTTAAATTGGACATTTTCTATATTCATTTTTCTACAGCCATATTTCCCTCACCAACTTGTAGAAAAATTTTATAGCTTAGAGCTATTAACCCTTTATCTGTAATACATTTTGCTAAAATTTGTCTTGAGTCTATCAATTGCCTTGACTCTAAATTTAATTTGTATGTTGTCAAATGTGTCTATAATTCCCAATGTAGTAGTTGGTGGGTTCCTGGCTACTTTAGCAAGATTCCCTCATCTCAAATACTCTAATTTTTCAATTCATAATTTTCCTCTTATTGATCTTCAAACTATTTTGCTTCTTTTATATAATTCAGATTATTAAGTTATGTTTTATATTGCTGTAATATTGTATATCCTTCAAAATCTCAATATAGATTAAATATATATTTTAATAAGATACTTTAATAATTATATTTAAACATATCAAGTTTTGAAGTGGGCGTTTAAAGAAGAAATTTATATATAAGCCCCTGAAAATATTTAAGACATGAAACTGCTGTTTCGTAGATCAAAAAGAGCTGACTACTGGCAATTTCATATTGTTCAAGCTAATACTTTGCAAAAGTTATATTTGAAAAATATAATACTAAAAAATGCTCTGCCTTAGATCACATCTTATTCATCCTTTACAATATATCAGCCCTACTTTCACTGAATTTAATCACTCCTGTACATTACTATTACTATGCACTAAATTTCTATTGGCTCTAAACTGACATGAAAGTGCTTTGTATATGTTATACATACTCAGGTACACAAAAACAACTTTCCACCCTCTGAAACAGACTATGTCAGTGGGGATGATTTTTACCGTATAGCTTCTGGGGAGTGGTGAGATTCCCCTTGACTGAGTGCCAAAAGGTCTCGGTGTGACCACAGATGTTAACCTGGCTGTATCAGTTTTCTGGTAACTTCTGGGGAGAGAAGCTGAAATTTGAGTCGGCTCCGTTCGTGCACTCAGTGAATGCTGAGACGACAAAGAGGCTGGCTGTTGTTCTTCTGTGAGGCTTTTAGGAGGAAGCTGAATTTCAGCTGCTACATTGTCCTGTCTTTTTCTAAGGATTGTAGACTCTTTAGGAATTTCAGCGGGGTAAACTGTTCCCTTCTCTTCCACTCTCTCACTCTGGTAAGTGGCTTCTGACAGAGTCAGGGTAGCAGGTAGCTCTCCATCATTCAATATATCATCAGAAGAGTACACTCTCCTCCTAGATGTAATGGTAGGCATTGGGTCTCGGGATTCCCTTAGTGGAAAGAAGCACACCATCACCACAAAGTTATGCTTTTGACACCAAAAGTAGAAAGACAGTAATTAGCACCTAAATATTAAAGAATAAAGACTATTGACAACACAATATAAATAACACTACAGAATGTGATCATATACACTTTAAATAAGAAAGCTTGTTAGAACTAGATTTTTTTATTAAAGACATTCTCAAGTACTTTGCTGGATTTTTTTTAATGCAGAGAAAGATCTTACTAATAAAATGAAGAAATTTTAATAAGATTATTTACAAAATTTTACCCACAAGTTTGAGTCTTATGAAATAAAAATGCCATATATAAAAGACTAACCAAAAGTTTCAACCAATTTGAAACTTCTAAAGATATAGATTCCTTTGATAGTATTATGAGTTTTTTCCCTACATAAAATTTACAATATACTAGTAAAACAAAAGAAGCACAAAAGACTTAGGCTTTTATGATGATCCAGTCAACATACGGCATACCAACATATGTTGGTACAACTTCCATGCACAGGTACTACAAACTACAAAAATCACTCTATTTTCCAAGCTGACAGTATACCTCATCTAACATTTAATAAGGGTAAGGAGAACCTACTTCTCAGGCTGTGTTACAGGTAAGTGAATGAAACTCCTTTTATCACTGGCTTTTCAAACACAAGAAGTTTTGTTTAATTTTATGTGACAGCATATTTCCTTTTTGACATTGTTCTTAAAGCATATTTACCTTCTCCCTGACCTATAAATAACCTAAGATTTTACACGGTAACTGCTTTAAATTTCACCTTTATCTTTCTATACTGCGATACAAGGAATAAATAATCCCAGAAATTTCTATTTAATACAGAATAATTTCCTTTAAAAGACAATTTATGTTCCACCACTAACTTACAAAAACAATTGGTATATTTCATACAATTTAGTTAAAAGGGAGAGGTGCCTTTATTTCCTCATTTCATTCCTAAATTCATTTTAAAAATAAGTATCTTTTTGTACCAAATACAACCCTTCCACTTTTGTGTGTAAATATGTAATGTGAAACAAAGACATACTACCTGTGTTAAGCACTCATTTATTGATCCAAATCACTATTTTAATAGTATTTTTTTTTCCACGGTAGAGCAAAATTCTGGATGTTTAGGCATATCTGTTAAAGTTTAAACTTGGTTACTCCCCACTGCACCACACTAACCAAAACCTCCATTTCTGACTCTGGGCTCTTCCATATGAGATGCATTCAGCCTCATACCTGTCCTGCAGCATTTCCTTAAATGTCTTGGAGCGTCTCTCAGACTTCTCGAGTGCCTGCTTTTCATTTTCTTCCCTCTCTTCTTTTCTCTTCTGCAGGTCTGAAGTGTAACTTCTCCGGCGATCTTTCCATTTTGCAAGATCCTGACAGAAAATCACATCAGGGCGGTCATACCTGAATTCCTACACACCCTTTCTAACAGCAAGAGTGCACCAGAATATCCTGTTACATGGCTGAAACTATTCACTCCCACTTGCGCCAAGGTGCCCTAATTTTGCTTTTTATAGCCAGCAAGTTTCTGTACCAAGCCTTTATCTCATGTGTCTGTCTCAAAAGCCTGACCTAATAAGACAGATCCCAGTTTTGTTTGCAGAGGTGTTGCCTTGTTGCTTGTTTCACAAAGAATGCTAAATGCTTGTAATTAGGTGCTAGATTAGACTGATCAGAAATTGTGTCAAATTCAGTTTCATATCTCTCCAAAAGCCTGGCTGTTACATGAAAGGACATGTTTACTAGTAAGAAGAAAACAGAGATGTTACAGTAACAGTTAGGGTCAGATGCATATTCAGTGGCATTTAACAAACAGAAGCTCAATCACTATTAACACACAGATGAGTAAGGTTAAGACATGGTTCCCTCAAGGAACTCTTAGTTTGCAAGGGAGAGACAAAAGATTATTTAGAAAAGCAAGCATCGTACAGTCAGGGGAGAGTTTGCAAAGGAGCAAATTCCCACTGAGGAGCTGAGACTGGAATATGTAATTTCAAAAAGGGTAAACTATTCCTAGGTTAAGGCGATATGGAAAACCATGCGTAGCAACTCAGCACCAGTTTCCCATAACCCCTAAAGTTTTAGGTGTGACTTTGATGGCTAACCCAGGATTATCAGCCTGTTTCAGATTTTTCAATTAGCCCTAGCAATCCTGGTTATTCTGACACCCAAGGGATTAAGACATTTTGAAAAGTACAGACTTTTCTATGTCTCCGAAACAGAAAAGCCATGCTAAGGAGACCAAAAGGCATTCCAGTTCAAACAGGAGTACATTTGAGGTCTCAGACTAAAGAGAACCTCACCCTCACGGCATGCAAAGTAAGTTTCGGAGCAGACAGGGCCACTGCTGCTTTTCAAACAGCCTGAAATCAATATGAACTATTTTCAGAAAGAACAAAAGCAATGTGGGATTTAGTTCTTGAAGACACGTGGTGTGAATTTTCACCTGACTTAACCTAATGGATAACCCCCTCAATATTCAGTATTTTCATATCAAAAATTTAACATGGATTTTGACAAGTGGCTCTGAGTTACTTACTGATTCTAAACAAAATGAATTCTCAATAAAAGAAGCATCTAAATTTACTAATATACCAAGCCAGAGGTTTCAACTTCATTGCATATAGATTAACTTCTTTGAATATTAAGATTTACTGTCCATGAACTTTTTGTTCATGCCACAACTCGATTCTCTTACCACAAAACTCCACTCAAATTTTGGAAGGTTGCTATGTATAACTTAAAATAATTCTCCAGAGTCCTTCAGTTTATAACAATTATTTTTAAAAGGTTAAACTTCCTTCCTTAGGCTCAAAACTAAAGATGAAGCCTATATCCATACATGCATCTGAATACATCAGCTCTGTGGAAACATCTATTTGCAATTCATATTCAATCATGCTTCTTGAGGTAAACACTCTGGATTTTATTTCTTCATAATTGCCTCAGTTAACTTCAAGAACCCTTTTCATCTCAGCCTACCAATGCCAAGATCCATGGTAGACTGCTGCGTGTCTACAATCCTACATTTTAAACAAGGTCTTTTTCTATCAAAAGCATAATATGCAATATACCAATTCAGCTACCAAAGCAAGTAAGCAATGAAGCATTACTATTCTTCAGTGAAGCTCACACTTTTTGAAACCTCAGTGAATATTAGAAGATAAATTTTCTTTTATATTTTTCACAATGATCTTTAAAATGTGCACTTGTAATAGTTCAAAGAGGTTTAAAACTGTTTGCTTGCATTTTCTACAGAATATCAACTGTCTCAGGAGTATAGTGACTTGAAGAGAGGAACAAGGCAAAGTCCAACTAATATATTCTCCCTTTATACAATTAGAGAATACTCACATCTTGCCATTTCTGATCTTGTTCTTTTAACTGGGTTTTTATTTTCTGCATCTCCTCATAACGCAGTTGACGCAAGTGCTGAACATCTTCTGGGCTGACATCACTCACGGACTTACTCCTACAGCAAGAAAACCACGATCACCAAGATTCGCATCATCAGTCTGAACGACAAAAGGAACGTTGGGCTTATATTTGGAAATTCCACCTAAATTTCTGATGTGCTGCCTAGACACTCTACTGATAGTGTCACAGAACCAGCACTACAGAGATAAATGGTGTTTTTCCAAAACGCAGAAACAAGAGCCTACTACTCAAGTTGGGTGTAAATGTTTTCCCAAAATGGCCAAACTAACTATGGATGAGTAAAAAAAAAAAAAAAAATCTAATATTCAGATTTAGAGACATCAATGCATAAAATTTTTCTTTAGGGAAAAAATGTATTAGTAGTTATTAGAAATATCTCTCTTTATTTTCTATGTCTCCTAAAGGTAAGCTATTAAAGTTTGGCTGCCCTTTCTGGGCACTTACTGAATAATTCAGTGATTACCTGATATTTTCTCCTCAAGTTCAATACCATGAATAGATGCAATGCTGCTTTTCAAAGATTCTATAAGATCCACCCCTGCCACTGTACTCCACTTGTTCTCAAAGGACACAAGCAGTTTTCAACAGCCTGTTGGAACCATCTGGTTGCACTCCCTTTGCAGCTTCCCTCAGGAGGGGAGGTTTAACAACCACCCCCCAGTACTGGGGCTTGAAGCAAAGGCCTTCACTCTAAGCTATATTTCTCAGCCCTTTTCATTTCTATTCTTTGAGATGAGAGCTTACGAAATCACCTAATTGCCTGGGTTGTGCTTGAACTTAAAATGCTCCTTCCACAGCCTCCCAGAGCAATGGCATTGCTGGATTGCACCAGACAAGAAACAAGAACAGAGTGGGCTGATGGACACAGGCAATGACTGCAGACTGTACACACACAAGAAGGGTGGGTAAACATGGCTGAGAAGGAGATTAAGGGTGCCCTACTCCCCACCGCTGGAAGGAAGGTGTCAAGGCTGAATATGAAGATGAGGTAGGGATGAAAAAATGTTTAAAGGTGAGGTGCTCCACATGTTCCCTCTTATAGATCCATTCTATTGCACATCCTAACTGATTGTATTCTTAGTTAAGTAACTTACCTTATCTTCCACACAATTCTGTTGTCACATTTCCTTCATAAAATACTCAATCTTGGTTAGTTTAGGAATTCAATTACAACTTCCTTGGGAAGGACTCCCAAGTCTACAGATCTGCCCCTCCTTCCACTCATTTCCTGCTCAGTGAATGAACATTTCTGCCTGGATATTCCCTAGGCACCTCAAGCGTAAAAGGATCACTTGAAATAATATCTAGAAAGGATTTTGTAACACCTGGTTGTGATGTAGTTAAACTAAGTCTTGTTCCCAATCTGCTGTTCTTATGTTTAATGGCCCTTCCCCCAATCATTCATATTTGAAACCTGAAAAGGATTTTTCACTTTTGTTTCTCCTTTTTCTTCACTTTCAATTAGTTATCAAGTCTTCTCATACAGTGTCTTTTTCTTTCCATCTCTATTGCCAGCAGCCTAGATCAGAGCACAGAAAGACCTCACCTCAACTTCCGAATAAGCAGCTTAACGTATCACCCAAAGAAGGTCTTGCCTCAAATGCTCCCTCTAACTCAGTCATCCTTCCCAGTACATTGAGTCCATGGCCTTTGCATGGAGTTACAGCCTGAGCATTTAAAAAAAACTGAAGCAGGGTCTAAGTTGTTCAGGCTGGATGGGTCAAACTTGCAATCCTTGTGGCTCAGCCTCCCAAAGTGCTGGGTTTACATGCATGCACCAATATGTCTAGCTATATATGCTTTTTAAAGTACTTCTCAGAGTCCTTGTTAGACTCAGATGGTTACATACAGTAATTTTGCATTACTCAGTTTCTACTTGGAAGCCTATCAGGGATCTCAATGTAACTGTCAGACTTATAATATTTCTCACCCTATAAGCTGCTCATCTCCTGTCTCCACCATCTCAGTAAAACTCAGTCTGTCTTCTCACATTTTAGGTCAGAATTTTTGGAGTCATTCCAGATCCCTGTCTTTCTCTCATATATTTAGAGGGTAAGAGTATACAATCATATTTCACCTTCTCCACTGTTACCATCCTAATCCAAGCCATCACATTTCCCACTCAGAGGATAATCTCCCTGCTTCCATCCTTCCTGAAGGCAGTGTTACACAGCACCCAAAGAGATCTTTCCAAGTTACAACCTCTCAGCACCCATCAGCTCCCTCCCATCTCGCTCAAGTTTTAACTTGCTTTTAAGCAAGTTCTTCCAACACCTGCAAAGTCTAGAGTTATCTAGTCTTTGCTGTCTCTCTACACTCACCTCCACCATGCTGCTCCTAACTCACTCTCCTGCTGCCAAGCGGCTTCCTTGGTCCCAGACGGACCTCTTTCACGTCTACCGGCCCAGCATGTTGTCCACCAAATATCCAGCTGGTTCTCTCTCACTTCTGCTTAAGCATTACTCAGCATTTCCTTCCCTAATCACCCTCAGAGACATAGAAGATGCCCTTTACCCCAGCTCACCTAACCCTGTTTCCTCCACAGCATTTACTGTCTGTCATCTAAGAAGTCATGGATCTACTACATGTCGCCTGCTTCACTCAGTATGCTGGATTACAAAGCAAGAACTGTGTCTGCTTCACTTTCATTAGCCAAACAAGGGCCAGCCCAGGGTTAGTGATTCCTATCTAGATAATATTCAACGACATGGATAAACTCTTTCCTGCTCTTCCCTATTAAAAGTGGCCTGTACCCTTTCTCAATTGCTACAATATGTTAGCTATATTTCTTTCACGTTATTTAACACCAGCCTTCATGTTCTATGGGGTGTGCTATGTGATTTTCATGATTAGCTTATCTCCCTCACAAGCCATGTGTTCCTTGAAAGAAAAACACATTAATACAGTACACAGCATGGAGGATTTAGACTCATTTAATCTGTGCCAAGAATGAGGTTAACTTAAGCAAAATACACTAAATTTGAAACATTTTTTAATCCCATGAGGGGACATTAATGCCCCCACAAGTCTTATAAAATTATAAAAGTTTTATTAGGATTAAGGATTAACAGCATAATATATGAGTGCACATATGAAAATATATAAGTTTTCCAACACAATGTGTATTAAGTATAAAAATAATTCGTGTGATTTTGAGCATGTAAATGCACTGGAGTCACAACTAAAAAGAATGCAGGTATTGGCGTTAATGCAACAATAGATTCACTGAAAAGAGCAGGAAAACACGTTCAGAACTAAGGTGTGAGGGGAAGCTGGACACCCAACACATGGGGTTACACAGCCCCAGAACAAAAGTGGAAATACTAATTTGTACTTTAATAAATCTTTTTAGGGAAAGGCTGGGTGTATACACTGACCCAGAACCTGTTTTCATTCTCTCTCTTACTCCTGTGGAGTGAAGCATTAACACACATCACAGTGTGCTCCCTTAGGGTAAGTATGGCACCTGTCTGGTGCTGTACACAATTCTTACTAAAGCAAAAACGATTGTGTGGGTTCTCCTGAAAGCTAACTCTTCAACTCGCTTCAAATTTAGGCGTTAACTGCATTGCTGGTGCACTCCTATCATCCCAACACTCTGCGAGGCTGAAGCAGGAAGATCATAAATTCAAGCTAAGCCTAGGCAATTTAGTCAGATAATGCCTCAAAACTTTTTTAAAAATGAAAAAGGCCTAGTGATATACTTCAGTGCTGAAATCCTGGATTCAATCCCCAGTCATGAGAAAAAAAATAAGGGAGTTATCCCAGACTACACATAAAATCTGGACTTTCTAGAATCTCGAAGTCAAATCATGAAGAATTCTTTCCTCCCTCATCAGCATGAGGACCACCGTATTAAATCTGTGAGGGTTCACTGTGTGCGCACAGCACTGCCAAGGAGTCTCTGTGGGTCATCTCATGAAACAAATCCCTAATCCAACTCTACCACTCACAACTCAACATCCATGGAAAAACTGCAATCACTGTTGCTCTTTCTCCATGTCTCTGAAATGCAGATAATACCTGTCTCTTTACACTACAAACTGAAATAAGCACCAGAGATAGCACCAGTAAAATTGTTCCAGAAAACTTGATGGAGTACACATGTCTGGTGTGTTGTGTTAAATGAAGTGCTGTCACTGGTAGGTCACATGATAATTCTCTTAAAATTCATCCACCTGGTAGAATTGTATTTCCTTATCTGGAAAGACTCCAGTTGACAACTACATTTGGATTTTTGCTGAAAAAGAATTACAGATGTAACATTCTACCTTTAAATTGAACAGAATGCTAGCACTTTTGGGAAGACAAGAAGAAGAGCAAATTTAATGAAAAAATAATCATAAAATATGATCAAAGTAAGATGCTCTTCTTGTACTATTCAGATTGCCTATAATATTCCTGACTTTCAGAGTTTTCTTATATTTTTTTATCTTTTTAATGTGTTTTGGCTAATGTTAAGTCTTATTATCTTAGACAACCCATTTTCAGACTTATAGGTGAATATCTAAAAAATAAGAGGTAAAAAGAACCCAAATAAGACAAATTTTCCTAACTATTACCTGATAGCCTTACACAGCAAATACAAATTCCAAGGTACAAAGTGAAGGGTCTCAGCCTTGAGGAGACATGCATGTGCTTTTCAATGTACCTCTATGTGATTTTCATTAGATATTTAAAAATTCTGTGAAGAGTAATCAGCCTGTTTGAAAGGCTTCAGAACTACCATAACCATAAAACAACATAATGGGTGGTTTTTCTTTTACAAATTTATTATCTAAAGCATGGGTTCTCAATAGCAACACTAGTGAAACACTTCTGTTTTAGGGCAGTATGTGTATACTGTGGGACATTTCGCAACACTAAATGTGAGTAGCACAAACACACCTGAATGTGACAACAAAAAGTGCCTCCAGCATTACCAAGTGTTTCCTGGCATGAAAAAAATCTACATAAGGTAAAACACATCAACTTGTTCTCTCTTTTTGCTGTGTTATGACTTGATAAGTCTACAGACTTTTTGGCCCAAACTCTGTAAGTGTTCATAGTTGAATCTGATTATAACTTTGCCTTTAATCAGTGTTTGTTTCTTGTTCATAATGCAGATTGAATTAATTACATTACATGATTATTTCTGCATATCCTTACAGCACATTTTTATGTCATACATTTTATGTCATTACAGCTTACACCAAACAACATAATCAAATTTTCAAATTTCATAGAACCATATAGAAATAAATTCATGAAGCACAAAAGCACACATAAACAACAGCCACATACAAAGCATCTTACTACAAATAAACTGACATGTTCTATATGACAAAGAAGCAGTAAGCCACCAATTGGACATGTGGCTCAGTACTAGAGCACATGCTTAGCAGGCACAAAGCCCTGGGTTCAATCCCCAGCACAGACACATGAAAGTCAGAACTTACAGATTAAGAACTTAAAAGATAATTGCACATTTCTCTTTAAAGTGCTCCTTACTCAAAAAAAGCATTTATATTATAGAAGATTATTTTTCAATTACAGGATTTTGAGTAATAATTCATTTTCAAATAAGTATACCAAGTTTGACTATATGTAATATGTTCAGAGAAGGATCACCAAATATAAACATGGAATGGGTTGTGAGTTAAAACCCTATATGTAATCTAATTTTAATTTGTATTTTATTTTCATTGCACATCAGCTTAAGGAAAGCACTGGTAACTGATAGGATATGGGGTGGGTTCAGCTGATCTAAAAAACACCAGAGTTTTCTAAAGAAACATTACTTTCCATTATTAGACAAGTTATGCATTATTCATCAGTCTCAATTTACAGGTTATCTTGCTTTATTTGTATAGCTATCTTGGTACAAAACCACATGGGGAACAACATTTAAAACAAATACAGTACTACCCTATTCAAAAATAACTATCTTGGAATTGTCTACAGAAAGCATTTGCTGCTGCTAGGTATAGCTCAGGAAACTATAGCTTTTTGAGCTTTGGTATTTAGGTGTCTCGCCTCTCTCCGGCTCTCCTTCCTGCTCTCCTTCTCCCTCTTTTCTCTCTCTCTCTCTCTCCCCCACTTTTCTCTCCTGTTCCCCCACTCTTTCTCTCAGATTGAACCCAAGGACTTCATAGTCATGAGCTACATGAGGTGAAAGGTGGGGATAGGGTCCTGCTAAACTGGACAAGTTGGGCTTGAATTCACAAGCCTCCTGCCATAGCCTCCAAGATTATGTTGCACCACCACACCTGGCTGGTTCCTCTCTTCTTAACTCAGTCACATAATATTCCCTTAACTAAGGAGGAACATGTACAGTCAGTAAGATGGTTACATATGTATGCATTACAATTAAGTACTTATACTTTGGGCACTTATATCCTTGAAGGGAAAACAACTATTTTCTGATACCTGCTTATTTTATGAAATCATATTTAATTTGCAAATGCCAAACCTTTCCGAAAGTTATTTAAAATGACTGAGGTTGCAAAAAGAAGGGCAGAAGCAGTACTAGGGAGTGAACCCAAGGTCTTATGCATGTGAGGCAAACACTCTATCACTGAGTTACATTTTTAATCCTGCAAAGAGATTTTCATCAAGTTTAAACAGCTTTTCCATGATAAAATGAAAATGGCAGATGCTTAAGTGTTATGCTGCAGACTGCCTTCTTCACCTTCACAGATGAAAACATTTTAAGTGTATGAGGTTCTGGGCAGAAGATAACATGCCTTAACATGACACACTGAAAATGTGCTGGGAGACATTTTTAAAAATCTGTAGTTGAGAAGTACTCCTAGTAAGTTGTGGCCCAGTTACATTTTTGACATCTAGAATGGTTCTGACTCTTGCATTAAGCAGTAATTTTGTCATCTTCCAAAATTTGTGAACTACTGAAATTATCAAAAGCCACCAACTTATATATCATTAGAGAAAAGGTAAATCCTAGAGAAAATACTTAACTACCCAGGTTGAGGCAGATTAAATTTTAAAGCCTTGAATTCTTTTCCTCTTATTCAAAAACTATTTGCTGTAAGATTCACAAAACCTCAGCAAGTTTGGTTGAAACTATTAGGAACCAGCTACCTGGTTATTCTGTACTAAGGATGAATGATTTTTTAACTATTATAGAAATTAGAAAAACTTCCTGAAGACTTTCATATTATGTTATGTCTACCTTATGACAATTAAACATTAGTAAACTAAAAATTAATGAGTGATACAGTACTTGCAACACTATTACAAACTACAAAGATGCTATTTTTACAGTTTAGAAAATCTAGTTTTGCTCTATACAATGCTATAACTTTTTACGCTAATCTAGAACCTTGAGAATGTTTCCAAATATCTCTAGTGAAAGACTGATTTCATTCACCATCCCTACTAACATAGCTCCCTAGGAGCTGACTATGTGAATTCTACCAACTGCAGGCATTCTAACCTGAAGTAAATTGCTATATCTTTTTCTACTACAATATGTTTCAGCAGTCAGAAATTATAAACTTAGTCAAGTTAGCCATCAAATATCAAATAAATACAATTTTAGTTATTCTTAACTCATTACATTTTTTTAAAAAGTGATAGAACTTTTATATAACAGAAATTTAATAAAACAGAAAGTGTTTTATATAGTACTTCATGCACTGTACACACAAACGTACAAATATTACCATTAGGTTGCAATGTTAATACTTCTCATTTTAAAATTTCATGCATAAGCAAAGCGTCCCCACTTAGCGGCATGCCAAGATAGAAATGCAATGACAAATTACATAAAAGCCAAGAATGAAGCGCAGAATTTTTTTTGCTGTGAATCACGAAACTTACCCATTCTCACCATAAATCTTTTGAAAGAGTCTAAGAAATCAGAAAATCAAAAATTTTAAAAGTTATGTTTTCCAGTTGTGTTAGTTTCTAATTGTTTGGTGTCTTTTATTTGACACCATCCTAATTGAGGATGGACAAATCTAACAAGATTGCTTCTTCAGCTGCAATATTATATTCCAAGCTCTCATCTATCTTATTCTTGGAGAAACTCAGATTAAGCAAAATGAAAGCTTTCTCAATTTATTGAACCAAGAAATCTATAAGAAAAAGTTTCCCATTGTCAGGGGAATTAAAAGATTAGATTTAGGTTCCACTAATTTTATTCATCCTAATCAGATTTGTCCATCTCAAAATTCAATAAACTGAGCATTCTTCAAAAAGGCAAATTGCAAAACATTCATTATTACCAAAATGCCCACAAGTGCATACATGTAAAATTCAGCAGACAGTAAATAACATTCATGCATTTTAATAAAATTTGTAGTACACTTTATAAATGAAAATGTTACAAGTTGGTAGTTCAAGAAACCTTGGTCAAAAACAGAAGTCAAGTTAAATGAAATTTGCAATGCCATATTTTAAGGGATATTTGTATCTCAAAAAATCAGACAACCCAAAATATGAGAAAAACATATAAAATCAAACTACCACTAGACTATTACAGAAATGTTTGAACATAAGAATAAAAGTCTGTAAATATAGTTGAAAAACTTTTATGAAACTTTATATTGCAGAATAGTACCACAGACTTAAAGCCAAAGATTTGTGTATATATATATATTTATATATATATATGTATTTATATATATATCTTCTCAAATAGGCTTAAAAGATGTGCAAATATGGAATTGCACTGTTTTTATGAAATGATTGAAAGTTTCTCAAAGCAAAATAAAACTTTTACAGGATGCTTCAACATAGCACACGACATGCAGGGTTGAGCAACGTGACTCCACTTTTTGGCACACTGAAAGTTACACAAGACTGTCCTTCACAAGCCAAACTCTCGCAGAAACACACTCTGACCTCTCAACCATTAGTCTCTTCTTATGCCGAAGCCGGCTGGCCTCGCGGATGGCCTCCCACTTCCGTAAATCAGCCTCACTGCAGGGGCCAGGAGTAAAGGTAATGGGAGGCACAGTAGTACCTAGTTTCCAAGACTGGATCTTACGAGTCAGCATGTCATCTTTCTTCCGCTGATAGGAGGGAACTAATATTCTACAGCTATTACTTTTTTCTTTGGATGGGCACGTTCTTTCAAGTACACAGAGAAATTTGGCTTGGATTTCTGGAGGCAGAGTCCAGGGATCAGGGAAAGGGACTGGCTGGTATCTATCTGGCGCCCCAGAGAGAGGCACTTCTTTTTTCTGTGCTGGAATTCGGCGGACGATCATATCATCTTTTTCTAAATCTGGTAGAACAAGTTCACCTTCTCTACATTGCAAAATTATATCTCGCTCTACAGGATCTTCTTGCTCAGAGAATCTTCTAAAGTCTTCAAAAGCTCGAAGAACACATGGATTTGCATGGAAAGCCCCAGTTTTTCTGACAAAGAAATCATCATTTTCTAAATCAGGATCTAGAGTTGGCATCTCAAGGTCATCTGTTCTATTGCTTGGTGCATGAGAGAGATTTTTTCTGCATGTTATGAGCCTTGGGCCAGAAGTAGGGTCAATTTTGATATTTGTTTCAGAAGACAAGATGTCATCCGAGTATGTTTGGAGCGCCTGAAGTAATAAAAATTGACTGGGGCAGAGAGAAGAGAAAGGAAGGGAAAATCGTAGTAAGTCTGAGAAGAAAAGGTAATTATTAGCCAGTCATTGCAGGTAGATTATTTTAGAGTCACAGCAGAGACACTTGCAAGACAGACAGACTATCATTAAATGTCATGATCTATGACTTTCCTAAGCATCACTTACAGAAACAAGGCCAAAATATATTTCCCCAGAAAGGTGGGCAGTACTGAGAGCAAGGGACAGGCCAGCGCTTGCATCAAGTATACCTCTCTCACAAGCATACTTGTGCCATTTCCTAGTGTCCACCTTCTCATTCCCTTGGCCTCAAGGATCACATCCCCTGACTAGAGAGAAGCAATGATCTTAGAAAGTGTTAACAGGTGGCTGTTAAGTACTTTATGCCACAGGTACATATAATGCACAAAAAAACCTAAACTGTTAAGCTTTGTAAGACTAAGGAATGCTTTGCATTCTCCCAGCTGACTCACCCTTCCAGTCTCTACCTAAAAGTTATTTCCTTTATCCACATCTCTATACACAGCACAACTGTAACAATTTGGTAGTCTTTCTAAAAAACCTTTTTTGGAATAGCTTTCCAAAAGAACTATATAACATGTCAATAAATATACATTTTCTTGCATATTAATGTGCTAACAGAACATTGAATTTTACAGACTTCTAGGCTCACGTGCTCACACAACAGGTTACACATTATGCTTTTGTACTGATCTATAAAATATGTTTCCATGTTGCAGCACAGTGCAATTCCAGGTTAATATAGTAGCAACAGCAGGCAGATTAGATGCCTCAGGCCAGACCCCAAGCAGGTGGGCTCGTGCGGACAGGTGCACCTGGGCTCATCTGAGGCACCACCAATTCTCCTGGATGCGTGAGTGTCCTGTGACCTGATGGCCCGTTTGGCAGCTAGTTCCAGCAAGGGTGAAGGTCTTTGGCAGTTGCTGTCTATCCTACTCTCTGTTTTCTGCAGTCTATTAAAAAGGGTGGAGCTTCTGTCAGAGCCTGAGTCCTCATCCTCAGAGTCTGAATTCCTTCTACATGAAGTGACGAGGAGAAGAGGAGGAAGGAAAGAGGGAGAAAAAGAATTGGAGAGGAATAAAACTACTGGAATTAATGCTGAGCTATGACTACATACAGAAGAGTGTTTTAAGATCCAAATACTGAAGTTTAAGCAAATTTTATTCAGTTATTATCTATAATATTTAATGGGAAATTAGCCTTTCCCTAAGTCAAAAACAAACACAGAGCACTAGCTTAGGGTGCGGAATAAACACTGGAAGAACAGAAACATGCACAGAGACAAACCTGAATCCCTGAAATTCTTTATACCATGGCTTATAAGTTTCTCTTTTTATTCTTTTCCAGTTCACATCTTCTGGAGTCCAGCATTTGGGAAGAAACTGATCAAAAGAACTCCCTGGGTTTGGTATAATTGGGCTTAGCTTTCGCACATAAAGATCATCCTTTACAATGTTGGGTATGCCTGCTGGCTTTTCTTCTTCCTCTTCCAAATAACAAGAAGAGTTTGGACTTCCTTGAACTGTTGACCAGTTCTGTATCATGGTGCCCCAAGTCCTCCTTTGGTTACTGTTCAAAACATTCAACCAAGTAAGACATTGTGTGAACTATTTGTGACACAGAACACAAAAAAGGCATGCATTCTGCCTCACAACGCTTACGCCACTGTGAATGAGAAGATGAACTCCCCTTCCCATCACCACAGCTCCTGGAATAAAGTTAAGGCATTACAGCAGCATCTCATTTTAGTTAAGAGAATGGCTACGTGCACACAGCTGATTCTAATTAAACAACACTTACTTGGAAACTGTATTAAAAGAAAGACAAATTGCAAACGGTTTGGAGTGTTACTTTCTGAATTAAATCATCAGCATGACAGACATCCAGACCCAAGACAAATATATTTCTAACCTCGTCAGTGTGCATAGCCAAGTGGCTAATTTATCAGGAGAAAATATTTGCAGACAAGAGTTGGGAGAGGTGGTTTTAGAGATGAAGCTCTCAGGCCTCGTTTTCACTTGGAATCTGCGGTTGGCTAGGTCATCCTTCATTTGTCCTCACCAGCTGAATCACTTTCAGAATCACACACCTCCTTATAGGAAGTTGGGTTTGAAAAGTCATACTCTGCTCTGCTAATTTGATGGAAATTAAAGGATTCTTGTCATATTCATTAAGACCAACAAAAAAGGAAAAAGAAGGGAATAAAATATGGCAGAGCTCAAATGAACACTATCACTCGTCCAGTAAGCTGAAAATATCAATAACCAGAAGGCATACATCTAAAAAAGACCTAGGCACAAACAGTGTGCTGACATTCTAAAAGAAAATAAATATCTTCAAGATACGTATGATTAAAGCACAAGAAAGGGAGGAAAATTTCATCAATGAAACTTATTATCTAATATATTTTAAGAGCCAATCTTTTTACCACATTTAAATATCTTGTCAAATTCACAAAGCATACAGGACTCCAAAATCATATCACAACTTCATACCTTGAAAATGTCCCATCTGTATCCGTATAGATTGGGCTTGCCCAGCTTCTTCGGTTATTCTCATTTTTATCTGGCTTCTTCTTCCTCAAGGGTGCTGGCATATAGGCGGGCTGTCTATTTTTGTTGGGTAAAAAACGATTGAATGGTAAAGCAGACTTTGGTTCGATGACTGAAGTTCTTCTATAGGACATATCATCTTTGTTATAATCCTGCATTTTCAAAGTAAATTCCAAATCTGTGTCACTTTCACAACCTACAAAGAAAGAATAAACATTTGCTTTACTCTCCAGATTATTCTCCTAACTGAAACCCCTTAGTGTGTCTGCTTTGTCTTTCCCTGGCAAACCCTGGGCTGCTACTGAGAACTGCAGGGAATATTTTTAGAAATTTGTCATGAAGTTGTGATAAGATCCATTAGGAGGAACTTGCTTTGCATACTGGAGGCACATGCAGTGCATTCCTCTACTGTCACATTCTAAGCAGAAAAAAAAAAAAGCGTTCCACTGCTGAACCCTTTTTGCTTCCAGGCCTCTTTGCCTCCAGGATTTTTTATACAATTTGTTGACATAATACATGTAAATACAATCCATTGATCAAGCCACAGACGCTTAAAATCAGTTACAAAAGGAACTCTAGGGAAACTAATTTAAAATAAAGCATGCAGCTATTACATGAGACGGGGCTGGGGATTTAGCTCAGTGGCATAAGCGCCTGCCTTGCAAGCAGGCAGTTGTGAGTTCGATCCCCTGTACCGATAAGGAAAAAGACAAAAAAAAAAAAAAATTAACATGAGACAAAAAAAAAAAAATCACATGAGACAGATAAAGACATAGAAAGACAAGCAAAACTGCAGAAGACTGCAAGAGTCTGGTAGTTCTTCATGAGAGCCTATAAACAATCCCACATCAGATATAAGGTTAGGCTGGGTATTTCTGAAGTTTCATAAGAATTTCAAGTCATGCCTACATGACAGCACAAGAGAAATTATATTGGGAACACTGTGTTTTGATTCAAAATCATTTTTTTAAAAACAGTTCAAAAGAATACCCTTTGATACATTTCAAGGTCAGATAGTTACAAGTAGTAATTAAAGTATACTTTTTTTAATTAAAGTACACTCTTAAAAAGAAAATCCATTCTTTTTAAAGACACAGGAAGGACAGAAGGGAGAAAATAACACTATAGATGAAACTAAGTAACCTCATTCCTGCCCTTTTTCTCTTGCCTCCCCGCACATTTGTAAAGGCAGCAAGTAAGGCTGCCTCCCCAGGGCCTCCCAGAGGCTGAGTCTGCACAGAGCACAGTTGACCCTGAGCTCTGAGCTCCTGCGGGGCCAACCGGATCTCTAGGCAGCCCAGGCTCCTCCCTCCTTCCTGGCAGGAATCTACAGGAAATAACTCTGAAAATCAGAGTCCACAGGAAGTAGTCTGACACACACCTGTGACACAAGGACAGTAAGAGAAGAGTCACAGCAAAACTAAACTGAGAAGACAGCGATGGCTAGGAGGATGAGGACTCAATAATCCAGTGCTTTTTACCACCGTCTCAATAAAAGACTTTCTTTCTTTCTTCTAAAATGATCCTAGTCAAAATGTACCTGTGAAATATTAAAAATCGTAAGTATTCTACTTGTGAATTTTTAAAGTTAAAATCTCTTTTACCATAGTAATCTGTAGAGTTTTTATGTGCCTAAATCTCCATCTTGATATAAATTTTCACAGAAAACTTGGAAAATTTTGTAATTCTTTTACCCCCAAAATATTACCCTAAATCAATAATAACTGATGAAAAGTGTTAGAATTTTAATCAACTACTCACAGAAATATTTTATCATCCTAATATCCTCTCCTGCTCCTCTTCTCAAAGTTTTATTGGAGACCAGGAAGCACTGTGACCTGAGTCTTCTGCTTTTGAGTATACACACCCTACACCCTGCCCAGGTGACTGAGGAGGGGACCAGTGACCTGCCACATCTACACAGATTGAAGTCTGCATTTGCTCACAAGCCTTCAGTCTTTCTACTTTAATCTTGTTGGCCAGATTAAAATTTAAACATCGCATGTAGAATTTTCAATCTGGAAAAAGTAATATAGTGAGCTAAGAATTTCAGCTTTTGCATTTACAACATTAATCACTCAGATGAATTATAAACTCAGATTTATTTCCTTAAAGACACAGTAATCATCATTCAGGCTATGAAAATGTCACACCTAAATAGTAAACAGCTAACACATGCAACAGAGTTTATAAAGATTAATGCTTAAATAGCTATTGACTTTTTAAAAATTCTAATACTCTAAAATTTAAAATTTTTTTTCATATAGAGGATCAAACCCAGGGCTTTTGCACTAAGGTATATCCCAGATCTTTTTGTATTTTGAGACAGTGTCTTGCTAAATCACTGCTTTGCTTGAGCATGGCTTAAACATGGAATCCTCCCCAAGAAGGCTGAGATTACAAGCATGTGCCGCCATACCTAGTGAAGAATTTAGTTTTTATTACCATGGTAAATTTTGAAAAACAATTCATGATATATAGTTTGCTTATGCTTGAAATTTTTCATAATAAACATCTACAGAAACAATTTACAAATACAAACCAATATGCATAATACACAAGCAAAGTGAAATCTCTAAGCACAAATTCACAAAGAGAACTCTCAATGCTTCATGATGATAACTGTAGAAGTACAGAATTATTTTAAGATTTTGTTTTGGCTTGGTGCTAGGTTTGGAAGCCAGGGCCTCACCTATTCTAGGCAGGTGCTCCAATCACTGAGCTATACCCCCAGCATTTCAAGAAATTTTAATTATTATTTCAATTTAGACTAGCTAGAGATTTATTCAAAAATTGCCAATACTACCTAGCAGCTACTGGAGTAACATGTGTCCTTAAATAGGTGACTTGACCATTTTCTGGGTTAAAAGAAGGTTCCCTTGCAAAGCATTTGCCTTAGTAAATTCTCTTCAGATTTTCTGTGCCCTGGGTTAGCTCTGACTCCGACATGACCAACATACTTCCTACCACCCATCTAGGCAGCATACTACCCAATCTATCAAAATTTAGAGGCAATTATAAAAAATATTTCTTTTTATCTCATGACTTTTTTAAATCTTTGAGGAAAAAAGCAAGAGAAGAAAGAAAATTACTCATGAATAAGAATGGTTACTTTTACAGAATCTTACTCATACTCATTTCTATGTTTAGATTATCACTAATAAATCAAGTCACAGTGAACTGTTTCCTCACCAGTCCTGTCCAAAACTGGAATCTACCCCCTTTATGAAAAAGGAAAAAATTATGAAATGCCTAATTACACTTAAATCTTTAATCTTCATCTTGGTGAAATTTTTGCCTAATTTTCATTCATTTTTCCTCTTTCTCTTGCTCTCAATTTTCTTTTATTACGTTAACAAAAATAAACAGTCAAAACTGCAACTCACCTTCGAGTCCTCCTCTCAATGTGATATCGGAGCAGTAGCTGGTCAGTGACCTAGACCCCAAGGAATCCAAGCTTTCAAAGGAATCTTCCCTCTTATGGCTGCCTGGAGGAACAGGAAATTCTCCCCGGCCAGGACACCAGAGTGTACTGTAACCACTGTCCTGGCCACCTCTGTTTAAGCAGCCAGCATCTTCAAGTGCCTACAGAAAACATTTTATAAATAACAGTAAGTTAGTATGCACTGCCAAAAATGTAAACATCATGATTCATTTGATAGGTAAGGCAATGAAATTTCCCTGTTGGATATTTTTAAAAAGCAGATAAAAGTCAGAAAATACATCTCCAATTCTTTTCCCACCACTAATACAATAGAGATATTCGATATGGTTTAGTAAAGTGGTATGCTCTATTTAACAAGCAATATGAAAGAGCCTAATAAATTAATTTAAATAATATTGAAATGCTAAATTAGTGATTACTTACAGTTCTCTGGCAAAAAAACATGAAGGAGTCAAAGGACAGTCAAAGAAAATGAAACCAATCTTAATTAAGATATCCTACTGGAGATAATTTATCTGTCTCCAAGAAATAGTATGGTTTATGTTAAACATAAAACATAAAGTTCTTTAAACCTATGTATTACACCCTTAAAAAAAGCCCACTGGGCAAACATATTACAAAATTCATTTGTTTTTATTAATTATAAAACCAAGATTCATGATGCTAGCAGGTCTGTTATCTTTCCAATTGAATCAAGGGAAGCATACTTGTTTACAGATACATAAAACCTATCTTCTTTGGATATGAATAAAATATTTTCCTTGACTTATATAAGATAAACAGAAGAATGAAAAATGCTGTACATATACAGAACTTACACAAAGAATTTTTAATGAACACCCCTCAAAGAAGTTCAATGGCAAAATATAAATGATATATGTGGAATTTTTAAAATTTGAGTTTTAGTAAAACTTGAAACATCCTTAGCATAACCCTGACACATAGTACTAAATAAATACCAGGAACTGTAGTTTTTAACATGGTAATAGTAACATTGTCACCTAAAGTCAAAAACCATTAATATTAATTACAGATTATATTACTAACACAGAGATAGTCTGAAGAACCTAGGAGTTACTAATAACCAAATATAAGAACTTAATAAATTACGATTCAGATTTAAAAAAAAAAAGAGCTATGCAAAGTAGCTGGGAGATAATTAGGAATTTTAACATGTCCTGGGAAATATGTAACAGGACTATATATCAATTTTTTAAATATGAACTTGGGCTTTACAGAAGCATATTTTTACTCTTAGGAGATACATACTGAGTTTAGGGGTAAGATATGGTATCCGGAATTTACTTAAAATGGTTAAGCAAAAGTGAAGACAGATGAGAGATGCATAAAGCCAATATGGGAAATTTTAATAATTGAGTCAGATGATGATTATTTGTATATATGTTGTATTATTTTTCAACTTTTAACTACACATAGTCAACATGAAAAAGATGGAAACTGAGTGACAGCTGTCTCAGGTTTACAGGGGACTCACGACAGATCTGTTACTTCATAGTTCAATTGTCTGACAAATGTTCAAAGCTCAAATAAGGTCTGGCAGATTTACATGAGATTTCATGTCTTTTACATGCCAGATATCCTGGCAGTAAGAGTTAACATCTTGTCATGAAAATACCTCATACCCTGCTATTTTCAAACAGATGAGGAAGCTAGGCCTAGTGCTGCTAGCAACTAAATATTCCTCAAATACTAAGAATATTTCAATTTTCTAAGTAAATCTTCAAATGCTTCAAGTTTCTTAAGCACATACTTACTGATGCCCTAGAGTTAACATACACCAAAATGATTCTTCATATCATATACATAAAGTACATTAAAGTTACATTACATAAAGTAATGCACATTACATATACATAAAGTTACATTAAAGTAAAGGGACCTCAGTTATAAAATAATGTGGAGGCTGGCCTTGGAGCCTTGCTTTAGAGGACTGAAGAGTCCCCTAAAATAACTCACCAGCAACTAATAAAAATGACTCTAGCACAACAGTTTATGCCAAGTATTTTTTAATTACAATTTTGGATTGATGCAAAGTATTATCTACTTAGGACAGTACAATTAACACAGTAATTCTGACTTTTATAGAACTGATGCAAGACAGATGATACATTCAGATGCTTCTCATGGTCATTCCCAATTAGGAATAATGGAATAACAGACCAAATGTAGTTCTATCTAGCAAAAATTCCTTTTACTCTCTCTGACATTGACACTGGTGACAGGAAATGGCCTGTAATGAGACATTCCTAGCAAAACCACTATATTAAGATTGTTCAACCTGAGTCAGACTGTCATAAAAGAAGTTCCAAAGGCTATAAAGGATACTAGTACATGAACCAAAGTCTTACTCGGTTTTCGACTGAATGTTTTCTTAGCTAAAACAACTGTAAAGCAAGGCTCTCTCCCAGTGGCCAAAGCCTCCAGCAGTTCACCCTTCAGAGTCCACACCCTCTCATAGCAGTGGCCAGCAGATATGCTGGTCTGCCTCACACAACCTTACTTTAAGGTTCAGTCATTTGCAATGAATGTTAACCCAATATCTAGTATAATATATATGCATGGTAGTATCTCAAACAATACCTGAATTAACCGATCAAAGGCATCACTATGAAGAGGTATCAACTCTTTACAATTCAAAACAAAAGTAAAGGAATACCTGAACCACTTAGGTTCTATACTCCTTTTCTGTAAGTGTACAGCTGGCCTCAGACACAGTAAATCTTGTAGGTAAAGAGGCAGATGTAGGGCAAGGTGATTATATTCCCACAGGCCTAAAACTTTTCATCCTCCAATCACAACTGACATTTACTGTATCCTTACAATGTGCCAGAGACTAATGCTAAATGCCTCACAGGTGTGGCACTGTTTAATAGTCAAAAAACCTATAAAACAAATAATGTTAATTAGATGGTGCTTCACTACTTGAATATGTATTTTCTTCTAAGGATTGAAAATTCCCCTGGATAATATTCCCTTGGAGAAATTATTTTTCCCACTTGGGTCTTATTAATGAACATTTGGCAGAACTATAATCAGTCTTGGCACTCAGCTCTCCCTAAGCAGTCCACAAACATTCAAAAGCTGCCACACTCAATGTAAGACAGGAAGGAATAGAAATATGTTGTAAAACCAAGGATTCTAACTTAAAAACTGTACCAAGTTTCACTCAGCATTCTATTCTTTAGGAAACAAAGGCAGTATGGTTATATTGGAATGGAATCATTAGAGTTAATTACTTTGGGTAAGAACACGTTACTATAAAGAAATTGAGTAACATTCACAAATTTTAATAGTCCTAAAAATGCCTTTCTACTGCAATTGGGCTCATTATGAACATAGAAATAGTTAAGCTGTGCAGCCTCTAAGAAAAGCAGATGTGTATAATATCAAATTATCTAAAATTAGGAGATAAATACCGAGATTTTAAAAAGTGCTCTGGAATTGATTCACTTCTTAGAAGTAGCACATGAAGCAGCAAACACAAAACCATCCTGTCTGCTCAGCGCAGTCAGGGTGGAGCTAAACAATCAAAACCATGTACTTGTTAGGGAGGAGGAGGAGGTGAAAGAGACAGTATTAGTTACAGTAGCTCTCTCATGCAGATACAGTTTTCTTACCTTAGTCAGAGTTTGTCCTAAAAAATTCTCAAATGCTTTCAAATTAAGATAGGGACCATTATAGTAAGGGTTACTTTGTGCTTTTCTTCCCAGCCAGTACAATGTTATCAAAACCTTAAAAAAAAAAATCATGAACAACAATATCAGTCTAATGACCAACCAACTACAAGTACAAAAGCAGGTAAGTGCTACAGATAAATGATAGACCACATTACTTTATGGTAGAAATACAAATTTTTAAGTTAATGGCAACAAGAAGTGCCATTAAAAATCTGAATTATTCCTCCTACATTTTCTTGCTCAGAACAAGTTCTCTGAGCAAAAGGTATTTGTGTACTCTACTAGCACATATAAAGAAGGCAACACATTGTAAGAGGAAAAACATGAGTAAAATTTTAAGTCTATCAATATTTTTAAAATAAAACTATAGAACATATACCTAAAATAATCCTCAGCATTTTCAGTGAGAATGTTAAGCTTTTCAAAAAATAAAGCTGTCCCTTTCAGACATTCTTTTCTATATGTAGGCTACTAAAGACAGTATATGAGTTTACAATGAAAAATTACCTAGAGTCCTTAAATATTCAGTGCTCTTCCTTAAAATCTAATTTGAGGGTTCCTATTTGTTCCCCTAAAGACCCTAAAATGAGTCTGCCCTTATATTAGTAACATAACAACCAGCTTCCTAAATTTAACTACAACGTCATAGAATATATGATCCAACCGTGTGTTTTAACAAATATACGTAAATATGTTTAGAGTTTGTGACTGGTTATTTTCTAGGTGAAATCTGATTTTAAAAATATAGCGCATATTTTTTGATCTACTTTCCAACCAAATATGAAAGTAAAACTATAATGTTCAATTAAAGTAAATATATCTTACATTTTTCACTCTTCTATCAGTCTCTTCTTGCCTATAAAGAAAAAGAAAATAGTAGGTAATATCCATGAACTTTAAATTACTAATTGTAAGATTAAAATCATTTTTATTCTAAAGTTCTGCAAATATTAACATCACTTGGAAATCCAGAAATCTTAAGGCACATATTTCCCATCAGAAGAATTTGTCCATATTCGTTTGTTTGGTTAAATATAATGGTCCACATTTCAAAAGAAGTAATTTTTCTCTCCTTTTATCCATTATAATTTGATTTTTAAAACATGTTATTGCTAGCTTTATATTCTCATTTTAAACAATGCTTAAACCTGGGTGATGGGAAGAGAAAGGAAACAAGAAAAAAATCCTGAAAGGAAAAAAAAAAAAATAAGTGGTTGTGCACAAGAGAGTTTCTCCACTGTCTACAAGGTTTGTCATCCAAATTACCCAGAGCAAACTGCTCAGAGACCATGACTCCGCAGATGTTGAAAAGTATAGTTTAGAAAGTAACTGTGAACCTCAGCCCAGAGAAACTCGCTCTGTTACAAGACTCACGGGCGTTCCGGCCACGTACAAAAGCACACGACTTTTACAGCAAAGATGAAGGGAGGCGGATGCCAACTCGATGTGGAAGAGACAACAGTACGTTACAAAATAAAGACATACGTTGTCCTACAAGAACGTGCTCATCATTAGACATGCACACTGATGTCATTCATAACGGAGATGCATAAAACACATCACAGAGACAGTTCACTTTCATTTATACAAAAAGCCAAAGAAAAAGCAGTAGTATGAGTGCCAGAGGCCAGTATTTTTGCTTTTTGTGTTTTTTTGTTTTTGTTTTTGTTTGAGACAGCATCTCACTATGTAATTCAAGCTGACCTTGAGCTCACCAAGTAGCCCACAATGGCCTGGAATTTAAGAAAATCCTCCTGCCCCGGCCTCTCCAGTCCTGTGATTATACACCTGTGCCCCCACACCCAACCAGAGGCCAATATTTCACAAAGCTTCCAAAGAATCCACAAAGCAACTATGACTATTCTTTTTAGCAGAAAAACATGAGCTAAAATAAATTTTAAAATATGTACCTCCCACTCACCCCCCCCAAAAAAAACCTAGCATCTGAACAATAAAATCCACAAACTTTTACACTACCGGTGGAAATATAAATTGGTCCAGCTATTTATACTCTTATCCTATCTATTTAAACTAAATATATCAATATTTTATGACCTAGTCCATTCCTAGGTATATGTTCAACAACAATGTTCCTTTGTATCAATATCAACATTCATGTACGAGAAGGTATATGGCAGTATTATACATAACAGCTAAAACTGAAAGATATTCACATGTCTATCAGGCACAAGAATTACAGATTGTCTACACAATGAAATATTACATGGAAATAAGAATGAAAAGCTACATCTACATCTATCCATATCGCTCTACCCACAAACAATAAGAAGGAAAAAAAGCCACAATGAACAAATGTTTAACACTACTGACCATTCAAAAAATAAAAAATAAAACAACACTGAAATTCTATCTCACTTTAGGTAGAATGGCTACCATCAAGAAGTCAGTCAATAACAAATGGTAGTGAGGCTGTGGGAAAAAAGAATCCTTTACCGTGCATGGGAGTGTTATAGAAAACAGTTAGAAATTCCATTTGATCCAGCTATTCTCCTTTTAGGAATCTTCCAAACAGAGTTATAGATATCATGCCATGGTGATGTATGTATAGCCATGTTTATAGCAGCACAATTCATAATAGCTAGGTTGGAAATAGTCTGTATGTCCATTGAAAGATGAATGGACAAAGAAAAAGTGGTATTCATGTACAACGGCGTGCTATAAAGGATAAATGAGTCATTTATAGGAAAATGAATACATCATGAGACCATAATGCTTAGTGAAGTAAATCTGACACACAAGCATAAATATCATATGATTTCTCTTATATGAGAAACTCAATATATAAATAAAGTACAAAATAAAAGATAAAAAATAGGAGTAAAAAAGCGAGAAAAAAGTTAGTGAAAACCAGCATGGACAATGTAAAGTATAGCTCAACTTAATGTAATTGTCTTATGTGTTTTATATTTTTTGGCCTGTTAGTTGGACTATTAATCTGTATGTATGATAATTAACTTTGTAAAGACTTTTAAGGTAAATAAAGCCGATGGTGGCATAAAAGGGGATGGGGGAAATAACGGAGATGTTTTATGTATATGGACCAGTTCCCCAGCATGAAAGAAATCATTACATACAATAAATGCAGACTAATAAAAGGGTTTTTTTTAATTATAAACTATAGCCTCCAAAACTATAAGCTAAAACAGAAATAATTTTTGGTTTTTGCTTTTAGTTTTTTGGTATTGGGGATTGAACTCATGACCTCGCATTTGCCAGACAGACGCTTATGCTGCTGAGCTAAATAAATCCCTGGCCCAATGAAATTGTTGTTCGTAAGAGAAAAAAGAAAACAAGCAAAGAAAAAGAAGCCAGACACAAGTGAGCACAGACTATTTGAATGGATTTACACAACGTGCAAAAATTGGCTGTGCCAGTTAATCTTAACTGTCGATCTGAATGAGTTCAGAGACTCCTAGAGCAGTGCCTGGACCTTGGGGACACTATACTCACTGGTGGATTCATCCTCTGAGGTTTGTAGCTAAATGTGCTGTTAGGAGGTGTGGCCTAGCTGGAGGAGGGCCCCTAGGGATGCGCTAATATTTTGCCCTAACAATGGAAAAGCTGACTAACTCAGACAAAAAATACTATTAGAGGTCAGCACAATGGCTACTCATGTGGGAGAAGCTGACAGAAGTCACTGCCAGAGGGTAGGGCCTCTAGGATGCTGAAAATTTGTATTTTGAACTGCAAACTGACTACGCTGAAAAATTCAGTTGTAAACATGTGGTCCCTTGTTAGATTAATGACCAGTACACACACACAACCCTGAAGTGTTAAATTATCCAAAGCACAGAACAGTACACAGTACAGTGGATGTACACCCAAGAGTTATCCCACCTTCGTCAACAGCACACTCAGAATAGAAGAAATGGAGTTTTCTTGAACTCCTAACCTCCTTTCCGCAGCCCTACGTAAAGGTTTTTGATCCAATACACTCAGCTACTTTATACTTTTTATCATGATAGAGCAATAACCGGAAATGCTAAGCTCAGCCTAGTCTATGACAGACTTTCACAACAGCAGTGACCTTGGCATTACTGTCCTTCCTTCGCTGTACATTCCCTTCTATACATGAGCACACTCATATATATAGCATGCTCTTCAACACAGCCCTCACAGGCCCGCCAAGTTAGTGTCCCATCACTGCAATGCAATGCCAGGAATTCAGGCAGTTGATGATTTGTGGGAGTAAAGAGAGTTCATTATGACACACCACAAACATTCCACTACATGAAGTCAGGAACCAGGCCCCTCCTTTCCCTAGGATGGCCACAGGGCACACTACCCTAAGACCTTTGAACTAGAACAAGTGTGAGAGTGGAGGTGAGCTCACCATGGCCAGACTCTGCCTGCTCAGTCAAGGAGTGAGGCAGCACTGTCTCAGCTGACAAATCCCCCACAGACGCGTGCTGGTGGAGCTGACGTCGTGCGACACCATGCTGCAGGAATAAGTAGTCTGGGGTCGGACCTGACTCCTAAATACTATCTTTATTTGGGGCATTTACTTGATTCTCAAAGCCTCAATTTCCTTCTAGATAAACTGGGAATGATGTCTCTCATTTCAAAACATTACGAGGAAATATACTTGCACTTGGTAGACTCCCTAAGATCGCATCACCATAAACTGAGAGCAGGGCCCTTTCAGTTTCATTCTGTGTAAGAAGTCCTCCCAGAGAAGTCATGTTGGAAACCAATATTTACACTGCAACTTTTCCTGCTTGACACTCCCTCTATCATTATCCTGTTTTTTAAAAACAAACTTCTACGATTTCTCTGCTCTACCAGAATTTCAAAAAGTTTGTGTGGTTCTGTTCACTACTCTATTTCAAGAGCTTTAAAACAGTATATGCCCCTTTGGAATGTACATAAAAATGTGTTTTAAAATGCACAGTTATGCCAGGGATATAGCTCAGTGGCATAAGCGCCTACCTGGCATCTGCAAGGTCATGAGTTCTATCTCCAGTACCAAAAAAAAAAAAAAAAAAAAAAAAAAAAAAAAAAAAAACACAGTTGTGGCACACAGATGCCCTCACACATTACAGAAATGTAAGAAAAACCTGAAATGACAGTAGCTCAGAAGATTTGTGTTGTTACTATTACTTTAGGCAAGGACTCTACCCGTGAGTTATGTTTCCTGCCCTGCCTTTTTTGTTTTTGTTTGTTTTTTGTTTTTTGGGGCTTTTTTGTTTTGACACAGGGTCTCACTAAATTGCCCAGGGTTACTTCAAACCTCGAATCCTCCATCGCAGTTTCCTGGGCAGCCAGGATCATATTCATGCTTCACTATGGCCCCAGGGTATGAAACCCTTAATAAATATTCATATGACGTCAAAGGCATTAAGTTGGATTAGCTTACTTAACATTTATCTAATTTTGATTCAAATTGTATTGATATTCATATATGTTATAAAAAAAAGAACAAAAGCAAAGGCCAGTTTGAAAACATAGAGTACAAAGCTTAAACACTAGTCGCTGATGAAAAAGATCAAAGAATCTACACCTACATCAAAACACAAATTTACCATTCAGAGAGAAAGAATAGTTCAGTAATATTTTAAAAATCACTGTCTTAAATATATTGATAGCCTTTATTCTCTGCTTAGATCATGCATTAACTTTTAAAGACTATATTTAATATTCATGAACAGCAGGAAGAGCGTATAAACTTTCTCACTGTTAATGAAATAGTTCTAATTCTTTTGCTGCCTCACAAAGGGCCAGAAGACATCTTCCCATCTCCGACCTCCAAACTTTTTGTCCATCTGTGTATTCCCCAGGTGTCTTCACCCTTATCCCCTTATCCTAACACTACTTGATTATTATTTAGATCCAGGCAGCTCTAGGTCTGATCTTTCTTTACTCTGAGTTTAAATCTTTGAGATTTTAAAAGACAAGTATAAATCACTCAAGAAAGAATTTCTAATCAAAGAACCAAGGAAATAAAAAGTCCACATTGATGCTTACTGTCCTTAAGAAATGCTTTGCTGGGGATTTAGCTCAGCGGCATAACCACCTGCCTTGCAAGCAGGCGGTCATGAGTTCGATCCCTGGTACCGGTAAAAATGAAAAAGACAAAAAAAAATCTGAGAAGAAATGCTTTGCTAGTCTTCCCATGAGGAAGCAGCTCAGCTGCAAGGTCTCTGGGGTCAGCCCTCCTGCCTGGACTCTGGCTCCACTTTTCCTAGCTGTGAGAACCTGATCACATTATTTAACTCTTCAAAGCTTCACCTGCAAAACAGAACAACAGTTCTAGCCTTCCTGGGCTCCAAAGAAAGAAATAACAAGTGTTATTTCTCAGGCAGAATAAGTAAATGGGCAGTTTCAAAACTACCTCCCAAAGACCAGCCTAAACCAAACCACGGAGGGGAAGAGGAATAGCCAGAAGATAGTCAACTTTTCCTTACATATAGTTTACCCTCAGAAGAGATATTTCTATGAAACAATTTGCAGCACTCTTTCATATAACTCTTGCCCTCTTGCCATGGAAAGCTTGTAACAAAGATGATAAATTATTTCTAGAACAAGGTCAAACAAAGGACAAGGCAAATTGGAGTGGTATTCCTGCCACTCTTTAAACATCCATGTTTTCACAAACCAGCCCTCCCTACCTATCCTGGGTCTACCAAGGCCAAATCCAAAAGCTCAACATGTGAAAGCAAAAAATGTGTCTTCATGGCCAAACCCCTACGTCCCTCATACCTGACTACCCAGTTTGAGAACAAAGTGCTAATGAATGAGACTATGATTTACCACTGCACATCAGACAGCTACGGCCTAGAGTTGCACCAAGACTTTTCCCAACTCTTCCTGCAGCCCACACACAGGCGACCTACCCAAGCCTTCCTGTGGGCTCCTCTGAGGAACTGCAGAGAGCCAACACCACCCCAATATGTGGCTGCATTCCAGAGTCCATCCCTGCCCAGCCCAGCCAAGCCCTAAAGAGTCATGTGTCACTTAAAGTCACTCCTTGCCAACTCAGTAGAACCAGGGTCAAAGGAAATCTGCCCGTGAGAGTAAATCTTCATAGGACTTGACACAGATCGCCTGTTTTATTGTGGTTCTCCCTATCTCAGTAGTGCTTTTCTCTCAAAAATGCAACCAATTTTCTCATTTGCTGCAATGAAAAGCCCAATCTTCTTATGCCCTGCCCCAATCTCATAATCCTCAAGAACTGAATTCTCCATATTCCAAAAGTATCTCTTCTCCCATGGCCCAGTCCTATACTACTTGGATCAACCCCAGTTAAGATCAAATAAAGTACCCAAATTAGACCACTGAATGAAAAAACTCATGCTGTAATTTCTGATAGAATAGGAATATCTGTACTCGAAAAGGTAAGAAGTCTGATCATCACTCCAAGCCTCCAGCTTGGATGATCCCAGCTAAAGATCTAGAAGTTCTGCAAGGGACTCAAGCATAGTTACCTACCCAGCTTAGATTCCTCCTTGCTACCAGAATAAGTTCCCTGCTGGGCTTGTTTCTCAGAACAACTGTAGCTTATTGAGTGATTATGTCCTCAGGCCTCCACTTCCTGAGATTGCTTCCCCGAGTTAGGCATGGAATCTTCCTAGAGACCCAGCCCTGCCCTGCCCAACCCTGGGTTGTACCAGCTGACCTGGGTGTTGCCTTTTGGGAAACTAGGTTGATATTAGAGAAGCTGAGCTCAGTAAATACTTGGTCCTCCTCCAAACCACCAAGTAATCTCTGTTCTCCAGTTGTTGCTTATTCTGTTGACCACCTGCTAGCACTTTAAAAAAAAAAAATCAAAAAATGTCTTGAATTATGATTTTATAAGCAGTCACAAGAAGTATGTGTGTAGCATCTGGTTTAAATCTGCCTTATATACATGGATGGGGTAAAGGCAGAAGCAGGCATGTGTACAGGAGGGAGGAGACAGCAGAGAGAACTCAAAGCAAATGTCCTGATGGTGAGACAGTGGTGGCATAGTCTGTTGTGTGTTGTTAAAAGAGAATACAACAGAATGGGTAATTTAGAAATAAAGGAGAGGGAAGGAGGACGGGGAGGACGAGAGAGGAGAGACTGCTTACACTTCTGGAGGGAAATCCAAGGTCAAGGAACAGGGATCTGGTAAGACAGAAGGTAGAGAGGGGTAGCAGAGAAAAGGAAGGAGACAAACTCATCCTCTTATGGAGAGCCTACTCCTATGATAACTTACACACTCCTGCAATAACAGTGTTGATCCATTCCTCAGATCAAAGCCCTAATTACCTTTTAAAGGTCCCAGAACCCAACAATATTAAATTAGGGACAAGGTTTCTAACATACGAAGTTTCTGGACACATTCAAAATACAGCAAGTAGCATCCTTCTTGTATATGGAACAAGGCAGTCTCTCCAAACAGAAGGAAAGCTAGGCACTCTGAGCAACTCTAATGCACTAGGTTAAATTTAAGAAACACCACAAGAAAAATTTTAATGCTACTGCCTCAAAAGAATGGGACTATTTCTATTCAAAATATAGGTATCAAATTAGGAATCTATCAGGAATGGCTTTCTTTCCTATTAATGGCAGTTCTATTCTATTAATAAAGTTTATCCATTGCATTATTTAAAATTGAACAAATACTACCATGTATCTTTCACTGTGTCAAATAGATGTACATATAAAAGTTGTAGGTGAGTCCTCAGAAACTTCATTCACTCTCCCCTTCTTTCAAAAAAGTAAGCTAAATTAAAAGCAAGAAAGTAAGAGGTTGAAAGTATGCTTCCTTTCTTCCCACTTTATCCTAAAAATGAAACTGCATTCCATTTGACAACTTTCCAGTGATGCTGGAGACGTGTGACTCACTGGCTTTTGTGTGCCATTTCTACAAAATTCAGCTCTATCTGACTGATGTGGAAACCATAAAAATGACACCTGAGAACATAAAACCACCCCTGGAGATAATTAATGAGTACAAATACATAAACCTAGTCTCTATACTTAACTACGTGAGAAGAAACTCTTGGGAATTCAACAATTTTGCCCTAGCAACATAATTCTTATTTCAATCATGTCATGAATAAGTACATTCTTGTTAAAAATAATTCATTATTAAATTTCACACCCCTCCCACAGACTATAAAAATAGCAAAGTTTCACTTAAAGAGAAGGGGATAGGCATATGCATTAAAAGATACTGGCACACAATCCGACTTGAATAATAAAACTGAAGAATGCTGTTCCAGGAGCTGGGGGGGTAGGCTTTATCCCAATTAGAAACTCTTTTATAATTATTTTCTACTTTATGCAATATACTTGCTACTACAACATTTGAGAACTGACTTCACATTTGAGGCCTGTGTATATACCACATTAGTTGGTAAACCAGAAACAGAATTATGATCATTTTGAATGATCTGCTTATTAAATGGAGTTCAGTTATATAAAATATGTCAAAGGAGAGAGTAGAGCAACCAAAGAAACTTAACCTTCACTTTCCTCTTGTAACAATGCTAGGTAGCCACAGCAGTGGAGATACTGGGTTCTCCTTTTATATATGAAGCTTTTGATCCATACCAAAACTGAATGATGATTAGGTAAATGGTAATTTAGACATTCAAATACAATGCTCAAAGTGGAAATCTTGACTGGAGATATAATTTGGAGAGTTGTCTTGTATGTAAATGAAATACAAAGTCATATGACTGAATGAGTTCACTTTTATATTAAAACAAGTAAGTACAGTATACATAGAGAAGAGGTTCAAGGATTGAATCATGGGAAACCTAGATCCATAAGGGTAAGAAACAGGAGAAATTGGCAAAACACCTCATAAGGACCACCTATGGAGACAGGAGTGGCCTACCACAGTCAAGGCAAAGGAGGAGGCACAAACCCAGACAATAATGCTCCTGAAAAGTAGAGAAAAATGAAGGCTGAGGAGTATCTAGTGGATTATTTTCTCACTTCTCATGGTATCTTACATACACACCCCACACATAATTACTCTTTCCTTCTCTGAGGAGCAGCAGTTCAAAGGCCCTGAGTTTAATTCCTAGTACTGAGAGAATATATATCTGTCTCAAAACCACTGACGTTCCTGAAGATACAATTTAAGAGAATATTGAACTAATCATCTCTCAGGTATCCTTCCAGACTAAAACCCACACTTGGCAAATCAAAATGAAATTCAATTATAAATGTTCTAAATACTGAAACACAATCCTGTGCCAAACCACATACTTTCATTCAATGTTTCTCAAACTGTGTATCACAGAACAGAATAATGTAAAATTTTAAAAGGACTTCAAGGCCAAAAAAATTTTGAAAAATGCTACATACTATATTGTCCTCTTGAATGGCAAATTAAAATCCTGGGAAGTCCTCTGAAAAGAGAGATTTGCATTTTGAAAATTTCATTTTTTAAATTTTGGAACTTAGGGCACTGAGAAATCAGCTTACCTCCCTAGTAAGTGGCTGTGGTATGGCAGGCTGCAGCTGCCAGGGTGAGAACCACCAGGAACTACTGAGATCCCTGCCATGTTGTAATTTAGGATGCTGGGAAACTAAGCAACCAGCTCACCTCCCTAGGAAGCGGCTACGGTGTGGCAGGTTTCAGCCGTCCCAGCAGAGAACCACCAGCGTCTCCTAAGATCTGCGCCATGCTGGTACTTAGGACACTGGGAAACCAAGCAACCAGCTCACCTCCCTGCTAAGCCATAGTGAGCCTACTGGTGGTAGTGAGCCTACTGGTGCATGGGCTGAGAAACATCTCAACCCCCTACTCCCACCCTCCCACCCCCATTAGCAGATGGGAGGCAGAGATCTGAGCATCTCTTCAGAGGTTGACCATATACAATATAGCAAATAAGGGTGATTCCCTTCTACCATCTCTTTGAAGGCAAATATACCTAGTTGAAAGAACAAGTATTGTGAAGACAACACGATATAGTGTGGTACCTATTACTGTTATCCCAGTAACCTGCTGTGAAGTTCTGTACCAGTTTCACTACACTGTCTAAATTGGCTTTGTTCCATCTTGTTCTGTTGTATTTTACTTATTTTACTACCTTCAAAATAATTTTTTAAAAAATTTTTTTAATTTCATTTTTTAAATTTTTTGGCAGAACAGTTATCAAAATCTTGAGGAGGCTACTATTAATGAAATGTTTTACAGTTGTATTCTTTTTAGTATCCTATACTTAAGTTTATAATTAATGTAATGATGGCAAATGCCTTTATTAAGTATTTTATATCAATCATGTCAACTGTTCTACATTATATTATTTAATCCACATAATAATCTAGTTAATGATTTAGAGCTGAGGAAATTAAGACTCCAAAAGTCTAAGAAACTTTCTGGAAGCCAAAAAACTATAAAGACTCATTGTAATTCATAAAATTCCCCAAGACCAAGTCTTAGTACAATCATCAACATTCTCTATAGGAATATATGTATTTTCAACATGTTACTTTTTTTAATTCTAAAAAATGATTCTCTTTATCCTAAAACATATCTGTCAAAATTTTTTTCAAACAGTTGATTCAAAAACTTACCTATGTCAATAATACTTTCCCTCCTGAATCTGTTTTCCAACGATAATACGAGAAATTCCCAGTACAGCAATAGAGAATGGCAGAATTTAAACATACCTTTCACAATCTCACACAGCAGGAAATTACCAGAGCACTTTTTAAAAGACTGTTATGTAAATAAAGTCCCATCATCATAATTCTCAGGACACAAAGAGCAACAGGAAATATTGATTTCCTACAGTTTACAACTGCTAGTCCATTATCAATTTGGTTTCTGTAGGAACAGCACCCAGGAACTACAAATAAATAAGATGATAGGTGCTGTGAGTGTGGCTCAATGAAGAACACTCACTGGTTTCTGTCTCCAACACTGCAAATAAACGAACAAAGGAATGAACAAAGTAAGCACCTAGAAGATTAAGTGGGAAAGTTTTTTAGCTTCCTGAAGGTACACTTTCTTTTCTTAAGGAATACTGTAAAGATAACATCTACCATTAGGTTTGCAAAAATTAAACCTACTTTAAATGCCAAGTGTATGAATACACATTTCCTACCCAATTAACATGAAAGTTCTCTGTAAAGCACAAAATGGGGTCAACTGTTATTTGTAAGTTATTATATCATTACAAAAATTGCTTAGATATAATTTCAATATTTTAAATATGCTACACGTCGGTAACACAAGCCCTATCCAGTCAAAATAACAGATAACAACATGTAACATGTTCAGGAGTTTCTATGTTATTTATCTATTCTCTCATCTCTGAGACTTACATCAAAATTTAGTATCCTCCCGAAACAAGATTCATAGCCCTTCAGTTTTTTATCTCACTTATATCTCACATTGTACCTGTTTAATATAAGCTTCTCTGTAATGTTTACTTGAATGATCCCAGGACAAAAAAAACAAAACTCTGCACAAATTTACTTATGCTAAAGGTTAACAGAGATAATACACAGTAATTTTAAATGAGGGCTTTTAAGCCTCAACAATATTAACATTGTGAACTTTGTGTTTATTTATCATACAGAGACTGTCCTGACATTATAGGTTATAAAGCAATTTTCCTGGCCTCTAGCCCCTTATTAGGGTTGAATATGAATTGTCCCCCAACGATTCATGTGTTTAAGGCATGGTCCCCAATGAAGCAATGGTGAGACTTCTGAGAAACGATCAAATCATAAAGATTCTGACCCCATCAATGATCATTCTACTGATGGGTAATAATTTGATTGGCTTTTTGGAGGTGATGCAAAGTTAAAGGATAGGACTTAGTTGAAAAGAGCAGGTCCTTGAGGGCATGTCCCTGAGGACTTCATCTTGCCCATGGGTCCCTTATTACACTCAGTCTGCCTCCTGCCAGCCATGAAGCAAACGGCTTTGATCCACTATGGCATATGTTTCTCATCTGTGCCTCACCATGGGGCCAGCAGCAACACAGTCAAGAGATCATGGATTGAAACCTCCGTCAATATGTGTCAAAATACACCTTCTTTCCTTTACATTGTTTTTCTTAAGCATCATTTCAGCAACAGAAAGTTGTTCATCCTTAGATCTCACTTACTCTGTTATCCCTTTCTGGTGATGAAAATCAGAAATGTTTCCAGACATTACCACATGCCCCCTGGGGGACAAAATTGCTCATGGTTGAGAACTACTGTCTGTGAAAATCTAAGAATTTAACTAATTCTTCTCATCAGATAAACTACACTGGTTGCCAGGATCCTAAAATTAGCTGAAAGAGTCACTTAATAATTGCATCTGGGTAAAGGTATTAAATGTATAAGTACAGCAAACACCCAACAAGAATATATCCTTGAGAAGTTAATGTAAAATACACTGTCAGATCAAAAGGGGAGAACTAGCTCAGTAACTACATCACAATAGTGACCCAATAAATATACTATACAAGAAAACAACGTAGCAAGACCCTGCCTCAAAATAAAAAATAAAATAGAAAGGACTGGGGATGTAGCTCAGACCTCCCTCAATTCAATCCCCACACGGCATACCACATACCACATACCACATACAGAGAGAGAGGGAGACATTTCCTTCTTATCCATCTTCACCCATCCACAATCAGTTAGTGACAGCAACATTATCTGTATTTATATTAATTTAAAACTAAATTTTCATCTAAAACTATTTAATTGCAGTTGGTTTAAAGAATCGTTTTTAAAAACTTTCAAGATATCTTTCCAAGATATTTTAGGTGCACTCAGAAGAAAAAATCTTTTTCTTTGTGAACATATTTTCTAAACTTTCCAAATACAATGTGTCTCATGTGCAGATATAAAGTTGAAGGACCTAATTGTCCAAAGGGAAAAAATCATAACCTTTAATATTTTGTTCTTCATAACTAGTCTTTCTTTGGAAAGGATAATGCATTACTTAAAATCTTCCATTTACATAGACCATTCGATTTCACATGTACACATACACACACACACACACTCTCCATTTCCTACTTAGCCTTCCATATAGCAGTTGGAGTTTCAGAATACTATCACAGTACTACATAAACTATGAAACAGAATGGGCATGCTTCAAGTAAATAACGTAACTGACTTTCAAATTCAAGCTAATTAATACATAACTCTGTCAGTCAACTTTAAGGCTCAAAATACACAGAATCAGCCCTTAATGTAATGTAAACTAGTTTACATTTATTGCAATCCATTTTGATTTCCTCTTTATGAATACCTTTTCAAGACTTTCCCAGACAGTAAAGATTTCCTCAGCCTCTCACTTTTTTATTCACCATAGCAAGTCCTGACTCATTTCTACTATTTCCCACTGTCATTATTTCTGCCCATAATTTATAACTTAAGTTCTTCTTAAGCATAGATCTAATCCCCAAGTCTATTCATCCTTTCGCATACTCATCACTGGTAAAGGGCCCACAAGTTTCAGAGCCGAAAACTGGAGGCCTAAATCAAACAACTGTTTTCCTCAAAAATCTCACTTTCCCATTACTGATGTCCATCAATTCTAGCTACAACTGTGTCTCTTCTTTCTCAGCTGTAACTCATTCAGTCTTGCCAATGGGAGGCTCCAAAAACTTTCCTCAAGGGAGTCCTTTTGGGGTAAGGGGTCTGGTAACACAGATTTTAATACGCCCTCCAGGTAATTTTGATGCATGCTAATAATTGAAACCACTGTCCAAGAAACAAACCAAAGTTAATATTACGCCTGAACTGAAACTACAGCCTCAACAAGTTTAGCTAGTTTTTAGAAAAAGGAAGTTAAACTGAAACATAATTCCTCTAGGCCAACCCAACTAGAATTAAAAACAAACAATAAAAAGCACAAAGAAACTTGAAGGTAAGTGAAAAAGCTGGTACTTCTGCCAAGGATTTTCAAGTGTTGACTAAAAAGACTTCAATCTGCTTCACCATGCCTACGTACACTTAAGAAAGCACTGTACAATGCACTGGGTTTGCTGCCACCACTACATGGCACTCAGGATGCCTTGCAGCGGGGCAGAGAAGGTCACTGACTAGATGGTTTAACAATTCATGGGCTCCAAAAGAGAACACTTCAAGAGGAAGAAAGAAAACCCACCCTACCTACCTTGAATACTCGGAACATAATGTTCCAGGTAGCAAAGAAGAAATTTCTCCCATAAGATTTCTGAAAAGTCAACCAACGCCTGTTTGGTTGCTAATAAGACAGTGTAGTTACTTTTATTACATTTATTTTATAATTTTCTCATGGGACCATTCATTATTGCTTTGTTTCTCTGAAGAAGGGTAACTGATGAGGAACCATCTAGAGATATTTTTGGTAACATCTAAGTTCTAATTTGTTTTCCCTAAATATGAAAATATGACTAAATGTTGGAATAATTCATCTGAATGTGATAAAAGATTAAGTGCTACTATGAGGACACTTACTGGAAAATTCTACACAGAAAACTATAATCCCAAAGTAGTTTGCATACAAATAATGATGCATAAATGGAATTTTAAGGCCCCAGGCATAAAGGAAAATATCAACTTTGTGAAAATCAATGCAGAACATGGATAAAGAAAAATATATAATGGCTGCACAAAAAAATTAAAATGCCATCAGTAAAGTCCTTCTTTACATTCAAAGATGTATAATTATGCAAATATATTTTTTCTGTTAACTAAAGCAGCTCAGCTGCCTTTGAAATCTATATCTAGCCTTTGTTTTATTCAGAGTCCTAAATCTGAATAACAATCATAAAGTAAAATATAAAGCATTATCACTATATGGTCATTCCCTGAAATAAGAAGAAAGGTGGTTTACGTTCGGTACAAATGAAAGAATGCTCTGTGTAGTTCGAGTCCTTCACTGTTCTGGTTAAACAGGGAATGAGGGACAGTGAAAATAACCACCCTGGAATCAGGATGTGGCGTTGTGGTCTACACACCACCACTGTCAGTTGATAGTGCAAAAGCTACCAGCCACTTTCTTTGGGACCACACCTCTTTTCTATATGTGAAGCCTTTGTATTAGATGAGATTATCTTTTTAGTACCTCCCATTCTGATATTCTGATTCTTAACTCTTATAAAAGATAATCTCTGATAAAAGATAATCGTCAGAGGCACACATCTCTAGATTTAATAGTCTCAGTACAATTTTAAAAAGCCTTACTAGTCTCCCTAGATAGCCTTTCTCTAAATTCAGTACAACAATGCACATTTATGCCAACCAAATGACATGCTTAAGCACTCACAGCTTAACATAAATAGATGTTCCCATGTACTACCTTGATTATAACTGGGAGATAACATGCTCCAGAGGTGTCGATGCCTTACTTAAACGTATGCCAGGGGCTGGGGATGTAGCCCAGTGGTATAAAACATGGCATGCACAGGGCACTGGGCTCAAATTAAAATTCTTTTGAATGTTCAATTAAACCATTGGGAGAAGAAAATCATTCCTTAAATGCAACTGTAAGACATAATAAAAACATAATCCTTCAAATAATATAATCACAAGTTTCTTCTTAAAGTTCCAATGGATCGTAAGAATGGAATGCGACACTAGACAAGGCACTTAGAAGTAGAGAAGAAGAAGGAGAATCAAGAACAATGAGTTTATGGAGATGAGGAAGGAATATTTTGAAAGTTTGAAGTTTATCAGGGCCAAGGATATAGCTGAGTGGCACAGTGCTTGCCTAGCATACGGGAGGCCCTAGGTTTGAATCCCAGCATCACAAAAAAACAAGTTAGAACTTTAAGAAAAATCCTTACTGGTTCTCTAATTCTAACTGCCCCTCTCGAGGAAGCTTAAAGAAATTTAACCCTAGGATGTAATGACTTACTACCCTAATTTCTTAATAACATGATGCCCTTCCACTTCCATAACAACTATTACTAAAACTGAGAGGATAAATCATTCAGTTACAAGCAAATCTTTAACAGGGTAGTAAAATCAATCATTTCTAAATAAGAGATCAAAGTAAGAATTGTTAATGAGTTACTTGATAATTTAACATACTTTAGGAAGACAACACTGGACATCAAATCCACGCTCTTGTACTTGCTAGGTTAAGTATTCTAACACTGAGCTACTCCCCACCTCTAATTTTATGCACTTTATTGTACATAAATAACCTGTTTTATTTGGTGGGGGGTTGAACACAGGGCTTTTGCCCTGAGTTACATATCTCAAGACCTGTATTTTATTTTTCTAAATTTTAAGACAAGGTCTCACTAAGTCATTAAGTTGGCCAGGCGAAACTCAAATTTGCCATCCTCCTATTACAGTCTCCCAGAAACAAAAATTTTTGCTTTCATGATTTTGCTCTATTTGTGCTGAATATTATGTTTACATAAAATGTTTACAACTGTTATCATGTGAAAATACCTAAGGATAATGGTTTTCCATGTTTTAAGATTTAGATTTGGGCTGCTGGAAACATAGTTTCATTGTTAAAGTGCGTGCAGAGTATAAGGTCTTGGGTTCAATTCCTAGCACCATTAAAAAAAAGATTTAGGTGTAATTGGCACATAGTTCTTAGTTAACTCTGAACAGGAAAAGGGTGGAGGGAAACTTGTCATCTTGTACGTAAGACATAGGAGTATTCAGGGGCATTTCTTTCCCACCCTGTAGGCAGAGCAGACTGCACACACAGGATTGTCCCAAGGAGAGGACCATCCCCTCTTCTGACTCTTTAAACAAACAAAGGTCTCAACTCTGTGAACTTTTATAGGAGGCAAAGTTTACCAAAACTATAGCATTGTTAAAATACAGCATTAATCCTAACAGTTTGTTTAATCTATGCCTTTAAATCCACTGAATATAGATATTTCATCTAAAAAAAAAAAAAAAAAAAAAAAAAAAAAAACCTTACCATCACATTTACAAAAAGCTTTCCTTCGCTGGCCTGGCCTCACTCTGCTGTGTCTTCTTCACCGACCTCATCACCGCCTGACACTGTCTTACTTTTACCCATCAGCTGTCCTCCCCCTTACAGAATATGCCTAAGAATGACAGGTCTGTGTCACCACAATACAGAGTCCCAGTGCTTAGAACAAAGCCGAGTACACAGAAGATGTGTATAGTTATTTATTGTATCAAACACTCTAAGGACATCCATTCCTGTAAGTGTTGATTTTCAGCCTCAGTGGCTAAAAGGTGAAGAATTTTTTTTCTCATGAAATTGGTGTGTCTGGCTGAATCAGGACTTTTCACAGACTCAATAATTTACTTATTCAATGCTGTTTTGGGAGGCCAGGTTTGCAAGGCTGGGAAAGATGGGCAGATAAGTACACTTGGGTTCATTTGCATACGATGTATCTGAAATTATCTATTCTTAAGGAGGTTATATGTCCTTTTTTTTCAGTACTAGGAATCAAATTCAGGACCTTGTGCTTGCCAGAAAGGCACTGTGCCACAGAGCTATAACACCATCTCACATTGTAAGAATTCTTGTACAAACAGCTATTTACATGAAATATGGGGTTGAGATTTAAAATGAGATGACAGGAAAGTCAAGCAAGTAATTTTCCTCCTGCTACAGGAAAATACACAAAGCAAATGAGTGGGGTTGGATACAGCTGACTTAAGCCTTGGCTGGGGATGCCTCACAGAGTCTTGCAATTTAAGGGCCCAAGGTAGTACATGCAGTGACATTGGAACCTCTGCTGTGCTTTCTGTATTCATCTGGGTCCAAAAGTTGAGCCCACACTCCCATGGGAAAGGCATAGTGTTGCCCTGGAAGGGTAACCTTCCTTCTGCCAATCACTCCCATGTGAAGCAGCTCCTAGTTAGTACAAGAAGCCAGAACAATTCCAGAAAGCACAACAGAAAGTACAGTGACCTTCTGTAAAGAGGGTGAATTCCTATTTGGGGTTAAAAGGAGGGGGAAAATAAGCAAGTAGTTAAACCTACATTTACAGTGCAAAACTTGCAGAAGGGCAGGCACACAGCCCAGTGGAACCAAGCACAGTTAGAAACAGATGCACACTTAGAGGGACAATTGGTTTTCAACAAAGTGAAACCACTGTCTTCAGAAATGAGCACTGTAATAACTGGAAGAGTATAAGGGGATGGGTAGGAATAAATCATGATTATTATTTCACACCATATGCAAAACTGACTGTAAAAGATCATGAAGAGCTCAATATCACTTCCTTTGAGGAAAATGTCAACAAAAAATCATTATGAAACTTTACATGAAGAAAGACAAAAGTTCAATGGAGTGATAACAAATATTGGGAGAACGTGGAGCAACTGCTATTTTTCATACCTTAGAAGAAACACTGGTGCAGCCACTCTGAAAGCAGCAGTGTTTTATAAGCTGATCACACATTTCCCAGCATCCTCTCCCTAAGTACTTATCCAAGAGAAACAAAAACATGTTCACACAAAGATGTGTATGGGAATGTTTTTACTAGCATTATTCATAACACTCAAAACTTGGAAACACAAACATCTATCAACTGATGACAAAAAGACATATCTACCTGTGGGAAGATTATACAGTAATAAAGAACTGCACAGAATTTGGGAATCTCAACAATGCTGTGCAAACTGAATGTGGACAAACACAAAACAGGACATGTTGTGTATTCAATTAATATGATATTGTATTAGAAGCAACATTACAGTGACCTGTAGTGACCAAATGGACTACAGTTAGAAATCAACTGAGTACCAGCAGGGCATGGTAGTGCATGCCTGTAATCCCAGCACCCAGGAGACTGAGGCAGGAGGACCACTGCAAGTTCAAGACTGGCAGCACTACAGAGTAAGCTCAAGCCCAGCCTGAACTGTATACTGAGACTCTGTCACAAAAAGCCAAAAAATAAAATAAAATTTAAAAAATCAGCTGAGGGATCTGATTGTTAAGAAACATAAGGAAGGTTTCTGGAGTTCTATATCTTGGGTACAAATAAAACTTATGTTCTTAATTATCAAGGCTCAAACTGTACACATAAAATGAATACATATTACTGTGTGTAAATCATATTAAAATAAAGCTGGAAAAAAATAAGTCCATAAATAAAGATGAGTGCAAAGGGTTTCCTGAAGAAGATAGTGCAAATAAAGGTATGGCTTGATAGTGAAGTCAATGATCATCACGTATGTACCAGGAAATAAACCCAAGTGTGAAAGCAAATGTGAAACAAAGTAAGTGCCCGATTAAAACAACAACAACAACAAAGGAGTGAAGGGATATTTTTCTTTCTACCCTCATTTTCATGGAGCTGAATTTCATTTTCCCACAAATGACTATTGTCTCTTTATAGAAAACTTCCAAACCTTGACTTCTGCTTAAACATACTCATGACTCCTGCATTTCTTTCTGAATGTTCTACTGCCACTTCCAACAAAATGTGTTAAAAACTTAAGGTTGGGGATTTAGCTCAACAGAATAAGTGCCTGTCTGACAAGCACAATGTCATGAGTTTGCTCCCTGGTACCAAAAAAAAAAAAACAAAAACCTGAATTTCTATCTTTCCTGTTTCTGCTAATGATTGCACAGCTCTAAAAACAGCTCTTCTTGCACTGGCCCTCTGATCACTCCCAAGTTCACACATCTTTAGATCTGTCTCTTCATTCACATTTTACTACTTTCAGCAGTTGGCAGTTCTCAACACCTACCAACTGCAACCATTTCCTTCTCTGTCTCCCAGCCTCCATACTGATTTTCACACATGGGTTTTACAGTCTTAGTTCATCACCTCATCTCTCTGAGCCTCTGATTTTAACATTTTAACCTTCTGTTCAAATGTTTTGGGGACTAATCTCACAACCACTGAGATAATGTTTAAACCCTCTAGCTGGACTGTTTGAGGTACCAAAGCTCCCACCAGTCTATCATTCTGCCTCCTACCTGACAACCTACACCAGAGACCCATGCCTCAAGTTTCCCTGGCCAAATGTAAGCCTCAAGAGTGCAGACCTTGTTGTGAGTAGCCTTTACTCACTGTTTCACATCTGGAGGGCCCTGTAAAATGTTTGATTAAACCTCTTGTCTCTGGGCTTCTGGACATGCCAGTCTTCTTACGGTGGCCTTTCCACACACACTCTATTCAACCAACCTGATCCTAGCCTATCCTCATAAATTTCACTCTAGACTGTGTTCGTTTTTGTTTAAACTCTTCCTGTTTAGTGGTTTAGAATGTGATCTTTTGTTACTCAGACCTTGCTTAAAGAGATTCCCATCTATTCCATAGGCCTAATGAGATTAGAACCTGAATGTGAACAAAATCAGCCACTTTTTCGTGGGTACACTGGAGTTTGAAAAGCAATGTTTAAATTACCTGATCTATCAGTATAATCTGGGTAATCTGTCACCTGTAGCTATTCAACACAAAATGCTCCATTATCTCTTTTTTGTTGTTGTTGTTGTTTATTTTATTTTAAAGAGGATAAAACAGAATAAAACCAATCAAAACAAACCAGAATACGTGATACAGGACTTCAAAACATTACAAAATCAACAATAGTTACCATAATGCCTCTTGATGTCTTCAAAATAGCTGTAGATAGCTTTGGACATAGTAAAAATCAAACAGAATAGAATACAAAAAATAAAAATAAAATGATGAATCAATAAAGGACTTCAAAACAAGCCAATAGTAAACTCAAAGTGACTACCATAATATTTCTTGCTATGCTCCTGCCATCAGATTTGACATAATCAAACAAAAGAAAGTAAAATCCAACCCAATAAAACAATGAAAATGATATAGGACTTTCAAAAAAAGACCACAGGGAATCAACAATCACTGCATCCCTCAGAAGGTGATCCCCTATAGATGTCACACTGCATACTGCCATCCTCTGAACCTATAATCAGACCACTGGCCCTAGCCCTGCAGTGTTAGTGAATCATCAAAGTACCACAGGCATCCAATTGCATTTCACCTCCATAGCTTGTGTTTCTCCAGATAAGCTGGTCATTTATGGTGGGAGCAGGGGTAGGGGGTTGGAAAAAAGTAGTAAAATGTACTTCTTGTTTGCTAGCCACCATGCTGGAAAGAGCTGGGGATTGTCTGTTCCAGTCCGCTGATGGCCTGCGCATGGCACAGGTGCCCAGACTGGGCTTGCTTCCTGATGTGTCTTTTTTCTCTCCCCCAACTTCCACCCCAGTCCTCAAACGGCTCTCCATCATCTCTACACTTCCTTTGTGTCCAAACAGCTTCATGGACAAGATACATGTTAACACATTTTTAAAATGCCTTCATTCAATATTTGTATCTTTTAAACACACTTAAGAGGCAGAATCTTATAAAAGAAGGCACTGTGTTCTAAACCATAAGGAGAATTTCCTCTTGTCCCATTTCCTAAACATATGATCAGAAGCAAGTCATTAAGTCAACTTCTACACTGTCAACTTAGGCAACCACTCTATCTTATGCAGCAGCTCTAGGATCACATATCATTAAATAAAATGTTCTGACATTATTTTCTATTTTGTGTGCCCTCTCAAAAATACTATTTCTCCTTCCTTTACTGATACAGTAACCTTAAAACACAAATGTTTTATCATTATACCTAACCTAGACACTAGTGATTTAAAGTGTTCTTCTTTGTGTATTTCTACTATACTCATATCTTACTAGTTTAATATATTCTTGTCTATATGTTTTGGCTACATTTGTATTTTATTAATGTATCTTCATTAATATAAAACATCACATTCTTAAAATGAAAACATTATAAATACTTCTTCCTATTAATGAATGTCAATCATTCAGAACTTTAGAAATAGTTTCTAAAGCCTTGGTGAGAGGGGCAATCTCTCCATTTATTGTAAAACCTAGTAAAGGAATTCTTCAAGTATTTCTGTGTTTAAGTCATTTCTTGGACTTTGCTTTTGTGAGTCACTGTCTGATTCCCAACTCTTTTTTTCCCTACAACTAAAGGGGAGTTTCATCTTACTGGAATTAGACTATGCTATATTTATGACTGCACTGAATGCTCTGTGTCTAACACCTGTTTCAAGTCCTCCAATGGACATGTGGAAAACAGAACTTTGAACATTGTACCACAATAATTTTTCAACTGTAATTCTTTTGCTTACAATTCATGCTTCAGAATAGGATTTTGAATTAATAACCAATAAAGCTTTGTATGAAATTTGATATATGATATGAATGGTAACAAAAATACTATCCTATATATTATTTTCTTTTTTAAAGACCAGTTATTCACAGCCAATCTTGCAGTCAATCGAAAGGAGGAAAATGTAGTTTAGTTTGGCTTTTAACAAGATTAAGTAAAATATGACACAACAAACTGGTAAACAAGGAATTAGTCAAACGCAAATGTATTTTTCAGTTTCATTTTTAGAGACTGGTTCAATGCCAGAACTATAAAGGTCAAAGTATCACAGTATGACCCCAAGCAAGGTAGACTAACATGGTTTTACAAGCCTAAGTTTTTCCATTATCCTGTCAAATATAATTGAACATTCATAAATATCTGTATGAAAGTCCTAAAACCTACAAAACTATGTACAGCTATCAATAAAACCAAATATTCTATTATTTCTCAACTAGCCAATGTAAGGAACAACATTTTTACCATATTTTGGCTGTCACAAGGCATAGCTGTATTCATTTAACAATCCCCTAAAATTAGGTTATAAAAATTAACTATCTTAGATTTGATGGCATATTAACATAGCCACCTGAAGCTACTCAGCGTCAAACAGAAAAGAATCCTAAAATTACAAAAAAAGAAATAAGACAGTGTCAATCACGTACAAAAATCCACTTTGGGTAAAGCCAGCCTGGTTAAAAAATAACTTGTGACAACATTAGTGACACACAACTAGAAAAAAATGTCAGCAGATTGTTACAGGCCATTTAAACCTGTTTAGAAGATACAATGGAAGGACCACATACTTTGCAGGCAGAAACTCCTAGAATTAAAATTCTAGCTCTGTTACTTGTTCAAGGTCAGACAGCCAAGGAAATTTGTCTTCTCTCTGCCTCATTTCACTTCAGGCATCTGAAGCAAAAGGAAATTCCTGGCTGGGCTACGATTAATTTAGAAATAACTTATGTAAGATACCTGATAGCTCTGATCTAGTTCAACTAGACCTAATTGATTACACTGACAGGGAATATCTAAGATGTTCTGGGCATTCTAATCTCATTGCTACTTGTTACTCTAAATCCAGCATTCCCTTAGAGCTGTCAGCTATGAATCATTTCAATGCTCCCGAAAGACTCAAAAGCAAAAATTAATTTTTCTCTTGTTTTCAAATCAAGGTAGACAAGGAATACATTTTGTTTTCTTCATTCAAAGCATTCAGGATCTGTACACAGTAAATATTACTCATTCGATACTACTGATAAGGCACAAGACAAAATGTCCATAGATGAGAGCATTCAATGCCCCCAGTCATGCTTTGCAAACTCATTTACCTACACACCCACCCACATGCCCCATCAAGATTTTGCAAAATTACGTCTCTGCTGGAAAGACAAGTCTCCAGTCACAGGAACTCACAGCTGACAGTATCTACAGATGTCAGAGTCGTTTCATAAAGAAACTTTTTTCCTGCCACTTTGTTACTATGAAAAGAAAATGGAAAACAGAGGAAAGGGGCTTATCAAGCTTTGTTTCTGTATAACCTCAGATTTTGAATGGCTGGGATAAAAATGCTTAGTTTCTTCCACTAAGACACAAATCAAGCCCCTTTAGTGAGATGACTTCATCACTGAAATCAATAAAGATGTGGGGCTTCAGACATTTATATGTGCACCCTACTCTTGCATATTTTATAGGTGGATACATACAGTTATACACAAAACTGAACAAGAAATTAATAATACCTATTAGAGATTTTTTCCTTCTCAGTAGTAAGCCAAAAGAAGCCTAGCGACATGTCAGCCAAATTGCTTACCCAGATACAAATTCCTTTGAAGATTATTTCCACATTTTCTTAAAAAGAAATAATACAGAACAAAAGCATTTCACTAAAACAATTCTTTGCAGCCATCAATATGACAGCATAATGAAACAGTAAAAGGCAGTCACAATTTTGAAAATACTTAGATACTTGATATTCATTTAGGGATTTCTTTTTCAAATAGCCCTCAGTATATAGAGCAAATCCTATTAAATTGACAGTGGTCCATGCAAACAGCTTAATTCAAAAAGTCTCTCCCAGGTTGACTCTGGTCTCCTGCTTTGCCATTCTAACAATAAATTATAATAAGTTAATAAATGAAAATATTTTTCAAAAACCCACATCTGTTTTAATATCTGCTCCCAGTAAAGAGAGAGAGGTTAAATCTGACAGACTTAAATTCTCAAAAACAAAGACAGGTAACTCATCATCACAATTTAAGTACTCAGTGGTGATTTCCCCCCAGGGTATATGTATCTTTCACTACAAGCTATATGCATCTTTATAGCATCAAACAAAAGAACTCCACATCATGAAAATATTCATAATAACAACTCTATAGCAGTTATTGAACACTTATTATATGCTAGGCACTATTCTCCTTATACTATGTATGTGACTTCATTTAATCATCACAGCATTCTCAGGAGGTGGGGGTATCACCTAAGTGACATTGTTTGCCAAGTTCCAAGTAGACAGTATATGCATCTACCTTTTATTGATATATCCCAAGATTTTAGCACAAGGTTTGATGCTTGATGGTTTAGACCTAAAATGTCTTCCAAATGTCTCATGTGTTGGAGAATGAAGGAATCACAGAGTGCTACACTCATCAGTGAATTCATTCACTGACGAATTCAGCAGCTGAATGTGGTCTTAGAAGGTGGAGCCTGGTTGGAGTTGGGCTGCTGGGGGCAGGTTATGGAAAACAGTATCCTTGTCCCCAGATCCTTCCTTCTTTGTCTGCTTCCTGGCTGTCACCATGGGTTAGAGCTTTCTTCTGCCATGTCCTTCTGTTACCCTGTTTCTGAAGTGCAACCAGATGACCATGGACTGAAAATATGAGCCAAAATCAATCTCTCTTCCTTAAATCGGGTCAGGGATTTTGTCCCACTAATTGGAAGTGACTAAGACAAATGGCAATCAACCAATTATTATCTGCCATAACATTAAATGTCCAGAGAATCCAACCTATCAAGGGGAAAGTAAGTAGCTTGTCATCCAGCCACTATGAGACAAGTCAGGGACACCCAATCTCTGCTCTCATCTAAAATGCTTCTGGCTATAGCAAGTGACTCATGTTTACTACATGTCCTTTGTCCATCCCACAGGAAAGAGACTGAGAGTCACCCTGGGGCTTAGTAGAAACAGTTCATTGGAACTGTTAAGAAACAGTCAAGTTTCTCTGTGTTCATATTCTTCAAGTAAGTTTTAATTATGCCAAAAAAAGTAACTGTGATAAAGAGTGGGATGGTAATACTGTGGTACTTATGACAAAGGTAAGAAGCACTAAGGCACTTAGGCTGACTTTGAAAGGCTGACTTTGAAAGGAGTAAAGCTTATTGTAAATTTGTTGGCAAAATGCCTTATAGTAATCTTCATAACTTCTTATAAGAAATTACCTGTACTGTGGGTTCTTGTTTTCCAAAAATTCTACTTGAATTTGCCCTTGAATTTCTACAAGATATTCCAACTACCTTTTATACCACCATATTTTTCAACTCAAATATCTTAAGCATACCTTTTAGTTTGACTTCACAAGATAAAACATGAATGATCACGACATAAAGACATAGCAATGGTCTAATATTTCATATAAATACATATATAAATATATATCCTTCAAATGTCAGGTAACCATATTAGTATTTATTAAAACTTCCACCAACTAGGTTCAAAGTTCCTATTTTATTTTATTTTATTACCTATGGACAGGAAATGAACACACTTCATTTAAATTTTAGAAGTTTCAAATTGCATTGTAATATGCCACATCATTACTCTAGTGTAATAAGAGAGAGGCAACTGAAACCAAAAGATCAGTGGTTTTCCTGATCTGATTTGCATTTGAGTGATGACAAAAAAAAAGGGAAGAGTTGGCAATGAAGAAAAATAGTTTCTCCTTATCTTCAAAATCTGATTTGCAAATATCCCAGAGGTCTTCATAATTAAAATCCAATTTCAAACAAGCAATTTACACCAGTAGTGCCAGGTTCCAAGAAAGTGGTACACATCCCCTTCCCTCAAGTAGTTTCGAGTCTTAGACATAGTTACATATAGATGGGGAAGAAAGAAAACCACTTGCTTTGAAAGCTCAGATGAAAAAAAACCATGTCACTTTTAATTAAAAGTTTTCTGATTAAAAAGATAAAATGACTGCATACCTCTGTCTTCCGCAGAGTTCCCTGTGCATTTATCTTTACACAATCTACTCCAGGAATGAACTCATGGGAACTTCTCCCCAGTTATCACGTGAATCCATGTTAAGAGCAAGTTTCCTCCTTGCCTACTGATGTGTAAAAGTAGGGGCTTGGTAAGTTGCTAAAGTGCCCCAGCTTGGCTTGAATTCATGACCCTCCTGTCTCTGAGTACTGGGATTACAGGCAGGGCTTACCACACCACACAGGTACCTGTCGCTAAAGGTACTAAAATCAATGCTTCATACATGACAAAGAGGTGAATGATTTCTCTACAACCAAAATTTCCTCCTCCTGGATTGTGTCATTTTCTCCTGTAGTCCAGAAACAGGTTCAAACACACACACACACACACACACACACACACACACACACACACACATCCCGCACACACACACACACACACATCCCGCTGCCCATAACTCTACCTTCACACAGATGATCAGTTAAATCAGGCCAGAATAGAATATGAAACACAGAGGAAAAACAATGTTTAATATTTGTAATTACTGGTGAAGCTCATATGTTCAAAAACAGCTAAGAAAACTAGAGACACATATGAGAGAGCCATGTATACTATTCATTCGATTGGTGTCCTTTAATAGACAACCTTACGAGTAGTAATTCAAAAGACAGAATACCTTCCTCAGAAGTATCTCTTTGGTGTAGCCCTCTAAAGGGCCTTGTAATAAAACAAATGCTATTGGATCACAAAAGCAACAGACTGTCATCCTTTCATAAACTGACTTATATCAAAAGCTAATCAGATTAGATACCAAGTAAAACTCTTGGAAGCAGTGAACATCACTGAGGTTACTTCTGAAGATACAGACCCTGGTCAGGTTCAGTATGAAATCGCACCCACCAGGCCAAGACAGAATCAAACCCTGTGGCTTTTGGATGTGACGAACTGTAGAAATTAAGAAGGAGAGCAGCTATTAAGAAACTTGTAAATTTGAGAAATAGATTAAGAACTCAAAATGGAGAAAGGACAACACAAATAAAACCTTAACTCTGCTCCCAGCATCAGAACTGCCTTAAATTCTACAACTTTTCTCCCCAGCTAGTACTCTTCAGTAGTCAAACTCCACAATTAGTAAGCACTTACTCATTTGATTCGGCACTTTTGCTGCTGATTTTAAATAGAGCCTCTGACATTCGGAAGAATTAATGTACCCCTCCCAATAAGTATCTAATACCACAGAATGGCTGGATACCAAAGAATGGCAGAACACAGTGACTGATACAGTACAATGAGCTTCCCTTTTGTTTTTGGTTTTTGATTTGTTTTCTAGTAAGTTGGTAGGAAAAGAACATTTAAAGATAGTGACATAAATTGACAGGTGGAAGTCACCGTGCTCAAGTTGCAGATCTAAATTTAGATATCATTAAACTTGCTTTAAAGAAAAGATTAAAATGCTGAAAACTCCATTTGAAAGATACAATTACAAAATAGGTAGCAAAATCAAGTTTAATTAGAAAAGATTAGAAATTAAAGAATTCAAAATTTTTTCCTTACATGAATAAATCTTAAATAAATACATGTGCATATCGCAAGCAGATTGCAGATTGTTAAATCAGGGTGCTATCTGGGACCTTGTTCCTAAAAAAGGGCTATAGTACTGCCATAAAGTCAAGAATCCTGCTGAAGTTTTAGAGAACACATAACACCCTCCAAACATCATTTTGAGCTTCCATTATGTTAACAATGGAAGGTGTTAACATTAATTTTTCTTTTAACCACTGTTCCTTTGGCACTCAGCATGTGTAATAAGGTATTTTATTTCTATTCCTCACTTTAATACATTAAAAAACCCTGAGGCAGTATCAATGCGTATTTAAAATTAACATTTTATACTTAAAACATTAATATCCAATGATAAAGTAAGTCTCCACAAGAAAATAATTTCTTTCAATGACTGAAATACTGTGTTCAAAAGGACTATCCTCCTGTAATCATATTATGAACAGATGTAACTGAAGAAGTGCTAAAAACTGGGTTGGAATGATAAGGGGGTGGCAAGGAAAAAAACATGTTTGCAATCTGTTCAAATTCTCTACTTAAAATTTTCTGAAACAAATCAGTTGCAGCAATGGTTTAAATACAGGACTTAGTTTCTAAGTCGAGTTACTACACATATAAAATTAAAATCTTTAATATTAAGCCCTGCCTTTCTGCCAACTCTGAGTTCACAATATAGGATGTCTGGGCTATGCTTTGGAATTGCTTTTCATAATGAGCAAATGTCCTGTTTCTCCTAAAAACCACATGGCACAACAAAGATCATGATGCCTGCCATCATGTGCTTATTCTCCTATATGCCTTTCACAGGACATGGGAAGACTGTACGTGCTAAGTTCAGAATAGAGATACAGTGAATTGTTCTTATAATGACTCAAGCTTGATGATGTTATGCCTCAGGCTGGGGTGGACCTCCATCGACCATTCACAGAGACTAAATTATAAATTTGCTTATGAGCCTGTTAGAAGAAAAAAAGTAAAGATTGCTCCTACCCATTAGGCCAGGCGATGTCAAAATTAAAAATTAAAAGTCTAATAAATATTTTTTAAAAAGAGCAAATTTTTCAGACCTACCCATACAATTCTAGTGAAGGTTTTTCTTAATCCACAGCAATGATAGGTGCACACTGACTCAAGTAGATGCAATACCAAAACGAATGTAATCATTCAAATATATCTGAAAAAGTACAAACTAATACTTTCTGCAACTTAAAATTGATTTCGAAAATTAGATCCCATGTGAGTATTTATAATTTTAGAAGTATAAAAAGTACTCTAGTTCTGGCTTACCAGTGACAAATTTACAAATTAAATTGTAAATCTCAAATTGCTATAAAATAGTTATTGTTAGGGTCTGCGTAACTGCAATTATTTGCTACCAATAGCTCTTTAATTGTTTCTGCTCAAACAGTTCATTCTCAGCACACACAATTCTCAGGCTCTAAATACTCACTGTATGCTAATCCACTCATAAAATCATCTCATAGCCAACACAAACGGTATTAACTGTCCCTCCTGTTTGTTCTCAGTATTTCATGGTTACATCGTGTTTATAGTGACACCAGCAACACAGGGCTATTCACTGGTAGATACACCCTGCGCAACTGATTAATGACTGAGCTCTTAAAATATTCAAATTATTTGTCACATTTTTGTTAAATTAAGCATATACTGATAAGCAAAATAATCTCAAAATACTTACATTACTACATTTTCAAACAAATTAGAATGAGACTTCCAATTGAATAAACACATTAAGGAAATGTAGACATTATTACGTGACAGTAAATAAATTGTATTGCAGTAGTGTGTCAAAAGACTATCACAGGCAGCAGCCTTCCTTTCCACCCAGCTGTTCTGCTGGCAAGAAGGGAATGAGCAAGGAATTCTAAGTCTGTGCCAGAATTTCTCAACTCCAGCATTATTACTATGTGAACTAGAAAAATTCTTAAGATTGTCCTTTGTATCTAAGGGTATAAAGCACCATTCCTAACCCACTAGATCCCTGTGGCACACCCACCTCCCAAGCATTACAACCAAAAATCTCTCTAGATACAGTCAAATGTCCTCAGAGGGCCAAGACTGCCTCCAGTTAAGAACTACTGATCTAACTAACATCAAGTCTTTAATCTACAATAATGATAGGACAAGTTTTTCAACTTACAGGAGTCTCTATATTACATGAGAGCAAAACTAGAAACTAAGGAAAGCATTACTATTTAGTAAGTAACTATTTTCCCTTGAGTCTGCTTCTTTAAAAAAAAAAAAAAAAAGTGCTATCTCAGGGTTTAAGGGCTCGCCAATGTTTTTAAAGCAGTCATTTGCCAGCTCCCTTGGGACTTATCTGCGACGCTCTATAACACCCAAAACCTTCATTCTTGATCTAACAAGACACACTTATTAGGGGACTAGCAAAGCTAAAGTCCTCACTTGGGCATGTCACTGGAAAGTCTTGAGGCACACCTTGCTTTGACAGACTTGTGGTTTCCACTGAAACAAGTTGTTCTGCATACTTCTTAATACAGCCGCAACTACGTGACCGCCTGGTTTCACTTTGTCAGTTGTATAATTTCACTAATGGCTGAGCCCTGATACTATTTTCCTTAACCATTTTAGACCCAGAAACTCCTGAAGCAGGCTCCAGGCAAGCTTTGTACGTGCACCCTTGGAATAAATCACCAACAAACAAGTTTCACCCAGTCTGTAGCTTACTCAACTATAGGGTGCAGAGTTTCAAAGCAGTATGATTTTAGAGGGAAGAACATTTACCCTTAATAAGCACCAACAACTTAAAAAAAGACTTTCAAAGTCTAAAGTTTCTTTGAGAATCACATTATGTTGATTAGGAAAAACATTTAAATTTTTATTTTTCATGAAAACTAAACACAGTCTGATGTACTACAGAAGTAAACACTTTAGTGATGAAACTTAGGATCACTCAACTAAGTCCATCAGAAATCTTGACAGACTCTTCTCTGGTGTGCACCTATCACTGCTGTGGATTAAGAAAAACCTTCACTAGAATTATATGGGTAAGTTTGTTCTTCTTTAAAATTTTTATTGTTAGACTTTTAAAAAATTAATGCCAACTTAAAATTTGAGGTTGTACTATTAAAAGACAATGTCTACTAAGATAGTGCTATTCTGTCAGAAAACAATGGCCATATGTAAGCTCTTATAGTCAATTGTTAATAATGATTGAAGTTACCACCAGACATATCAACCACATAAACTAAATCTTTGTGTGAACTAATTTTTCCATTTCTAGTTTTTGCACAGTCAGAATAAAGTATATATTTTCTTAGTAGGACCAATGTAATTTAATTAGGAATTAAAGACCTATAAGGAAGCTGTCATTATTACAAAATTAAATCATTTTGCTGCCACATTTGTCTGGTAACTTGACTTAATTACTGATTCCCTGAAAGTAAATTAGATTTATAGTAAAAAAAAATCTCATAAATGTTTAAAACCAAATTTCCTGAAACCATACACTCACACATGAATACCACTTTCCACTTAAAATCCAATAGCATGTCTCTTTTCCGTCCTAATTTTGCTTTATCCAAATATTAAAATTGTTTTTCTTAAAAAAGCTCATTTTTAAAAAAGCAACCACAATTGACAAAGTCACAGGCATTATATGCTGATACCAGGCACTTCTGTCTACCAAATTATTAACAAGGTCTCTTTTACCACTATGTTACTCTTAATTTTTTTGTTAACAATTATATCTTAGCTATACATAGAGTAAAAACTACTTTCAAATAATTATTTCGGTCGGTAAACTGCAATGTATTTTTAAAGTACAAAGGTTGTCCTTATTATTAGCAAGCAAACACAACCACACGGGATAGACATTAAAATATAAACTATCATTCTGTTTAGTACAGAGATTTAAGAGCACGACATTATCGATTTTAGGCAGCTTCACATTCACAAACCTCAAGCCATTTTTTAAATAGTCTATTTTGGAATGAGAACAGAGGAAGAACAGAGATGAATGGTTTTTCAGTAATCATGAACTCTCAGCAATTATCTTCATTTAGGCTGCAAGCCTGGAGTTTAAATATATACATAGCAAACCAATGAAACTTACTTAACAGTGACTCGATTCGATATATCCTGTAGGTCCCCAGGATGGAAAAGCTGGGCTTCTTTCAATCCAATCTGTTCACAAGCTTTCAAAAAAACGTTTACATTATCCTGTGAAAAGAATAGGAAAGTGGTTGCTTAGCCAAGCTCACTCTCAAAGGTTAAAAATTTTTATGATATAACTTCCCAGATTCAAAGTCCAATTACAGCCAGCAAAAGAGGCGGCAGCTAGACCAACGCATACGTATATTGAAAAAAAAAAAAAATACGTGGGCACACAGAGCCGCTCAGTCTCCAGAGCATAAAAGGTAGTGCTATCTTGTGCCCAAGCATATACTGTTTCTGTGATCTTTGTGACTGGCATGTTAAACATTACCTGTTATAGGACAAGCGCCCAGCCACTGAGCAGTAATCTACACTTTGATGTCAGCTCTGCTCTGCAAACAAACGCCCTCTTCCCAGCTTCGCACGACAAGCCTCACCTCTCCTCTTTAAAAATAACTCCAGCTACTGACATTCACCCACCCAGAAAATGTTGGCAGGGAAGAAATAAGAGGAGGAACATTCTGTTTCTATGATTACAAATTACAGAACGACAGTGGAATACCACACCTGAAATCTGGGTTTGGTTGCTGAGCCAGCTCTTGACTGACGGACAGGGAAACTATACTATAGGACCATGGGGAAGCCTGGTGCTCATTGGCTAAACCGCATGGTTTAGGAGTGGCACATTACTCACTCCCTGCACCTGTCTCATGGGCTGCTCCCCCCACCCCCCACCCCCCCACCATACACAAACACAAAAAGAAAAACCTACCTTCCTCCTCCAAAGCTGTCCTTGTTTCTAATTTCAAAACCCCAATCCTCCATTTACCAATGTAAACTGCCACACAAACAGGGATCACAAAATATATCCTATTTTGCAATCAGCAGCACTTCAACCATACACATTTGGTTACTGGAATTAGCTTAGGCTTCATCTTTACTACTTTTAAAAAACAAAGAAGAAGCCGGGGATTTAGCTCAGCAGCCTAAGCACCTGCCTGGCAAGTGCAAGGTCGCAAGTTCAATCCCTGGTACAAAAAAAAAAAAAAAAAAAAAAACAAAGAAGCAAGCACCTTACAGGGCTGAGTTTGTGATGATCCAGTGTGGACTACTTATTTTGCTTTGTTGAGATTCTCAGGCAGGAGAATATCCTCCTTACATGCCAACACATGCTCGCCCACCTGAGCACATGGCAACCTCACCTGAGTGTGAGCCTGCTGAGACTTCACCTCCCCCAGGGGCCAACTTTGACGGGCTAGAAGACAACCTGCTGCCACTTGGAGAAAGCACTTATTCTTTCCCCTTTCCAGCAGAAGTTGAGGTTGCATGCCAAAGGGACAGGGAATGATTAGAAAAAGGAGAGATAAATGAAGTGATAAAGTGGACACTCAGGCTCCTGGAGAGTGAGGGTACTCAGCAAAAGTGCATGAGAAGGTATGACAGAAAAAAGCAATACTCATCGCTAGAGAACAAAGGGTCATTAAAAAAAAAAAAAAAAAAAAAAAAAACAGGGCCCAGGATTTAGCTCAGTGGTGTAAGTGCCTGCCTAGCAAGTGTGAGGTTGTGAGTTGGATCCCCGGTACCACAAAAAAATAAAAATTAAAAAAATCACTGTTTGTGGAAAGGAGAAATTGTTCCAGGGTCAGTAAAAGGCAGAGTGGATTACAGAGTCAGGTTACCCAGTTCATGGATTACCCACAAGTCACTTTAAATAAGATGTTCTTAAAGATTAAAGAAGACAAAAGTTGAGCAGTTTAATGAGAGACATTTAATGTGATCTTATGCAGAAAAGGGAGAAATAATTTATTGGTAAGATTCCAAGGAAAACAAAAGGATAATTTTATTATTAAGCTCATAATTTCTAAAACCTGCTATTTGTATTTATCATATGATTAAATGAATGGCTCTAAAATCTGGCCCTCTAAAGAATAGACAAAAAAAAAAAAGGTTTGGCATAACAATTCCAAATTCTAGGGCCGGGGTATAGCTTATGAACACAGCACCTGCCTGGCAAGCTCAAGGTCCTGAGTTTGATTCCCGGTTCACAATGAGAAGCAAATTTCTCATCAAAAAATGAAAAGTAAAGTAGCAGAAGTCTTCCTACCAACTCAATATGGCTCTGAATGTTTAAAGATTTACACAGTATTGAGCTAGATGACTCAATGTTAAGAAGACTTGCCTAGCATGCTTGATGCCCTGGATTCATACTCTTAACACCACAAAAACTAGAGGTATTACGAAGTGTTAAGGTTAATCAAACTCAAAACAATAACTCTGAGTTTAAGACTTATGGAACTGAGAGTCCAAACAATTCATATATTTTGTAAAATACAACAGCATTTTTCTAGTTAACTACGTACAGGATAGAGCCATATATTCCACAAAATTTATCTGAGTATTTAGAGAGAAAATACTTAAAATCTAAAGGGAGTGTACTTAATCAGAGACAAAAGCAAGAAAAATAAGTATGATTCAATTTTATTCTTATATACAGCCTTTATCTTACCTGAAATGCAGACTATCTTTTACACAATTCAATGCACTGTCTTAAAAAAAAAAAAAAGATTTTGGAAAAGAAGCCACACATGGGCCATGTGGCAGGAACGGGTTGTCCTAAGATTCGAATTGAAATCTGTATCATGCTTGCTGGAGTTGAGCCTACTGGACATTTACTTATTTTGCAATTTCAAAGGACTCAGGCAGAGAGTTGCCTCAAAAGGTATACCAAATTATAAAATAATATTTTTATGTCTACTGAAACATCAAGAAGACATACCCTGTTCAACACAATAAAAGGAAAGCACTTAGTCCTCATTTAATGGAATCATTTTACTTCAAATGACCAAAAAAAGACATACTGAAACAATCTTATTAAACTGGCAGCCAGACTCCTTAGTCCTGCCACTAACCAACTATGTGCTTTGGACAGATTAGTTAATCCTCTGGCCTAATTTTCCTCATCTGTACAGTGTACAGTGTGTAGAACTGTAACCCATTACCAAGGGCAAACACCTCTCTGCAAGGGGAAGGAGGCCATCCCTCGCCCAATCCATCACACAAATATTTCACAGCCCAACTTCCACAAAATACTTTATATCAAAAGCCTGCATTATAGATGTGCAATCCCAATACTTTTAGGACTACAAGTGGCTTCTCAAAAAATTTTTATAATGATGGGAATCTAGCAGCCCTTTTACTCACAGACTTTATACCTATAATAGAGATAGACCATATATAAGTAAAAAGTAGATGTCTTAAGATTTTCATATTCTAACTTCCTTTCACTGATTAAGAAACTAAAATAGTTACTAAAAACTAAGAATGAGGAAATAAAAATCTATTAAAGTTCTCGGGTTTGTATTAATTCACTTTAGTATGTCTATAAACTTTCTATACTGCACAACAAATTATTCCGAAACTTAGCTGCTTAATGCAATAGATGTTGATGATATCACACATTCTGGAGTGTCGGGAACATGAAAGTGGCCTTCACTGGGTGGCTCTGATTTGAGGGATTCTCATCAGGTTGCTGTCATGATGTCAGTCCAGAGAGAAGTCATCCAAAGACTTCCCTAGAGCTGGGAGTTATCCCCAAGGTAAATCACACATATACTAGTCAAATCATGGCTGGTTGTCTCCATGAAGCCTCAGCTCTTTACCAAATGGACATCTTCACAGGATTACTTGACAAAGCCAGAAATCCAAGAGAGAGCAAAATGAAAGCATACTGAGGCTTTTGGAGTCATATTCCATCATTTCCTCAATATTCTATTGGTTACAAAGGTCAGCTCAGTCCAGTTTAGGAAGACTACACAAGAACGTGAATGCCAGGTAAGAACCATGGGAACATACTCAAGAGTAAGTAAGTTACCACCTTTCACTCTGAAACACAATGATTCATATCTCATTCACATAAAAACTTCACTAACTTATACTCAAGGCCCCAGAATTTTCAACACTTTACAAGGTGAGAACACAGAATCCCATCATCTAAGTCAAATCCAGGTGTACCTGAGGTTCCTTGTCTTAAGCCTGTGGGTACAGCTCTTCTCAAACTGACTGCCAGTAAACTAAAAGAATTTACCTGTCCACATCTCTTCTCAACATACAACGGTGGGGCAAGTGTATCACAATCAGGACAGACACTCCAGGCCAGGGTCAGGAGAAATGAAAGGCACACAGGGATTACAAGTCCACAGAAATTTTCAAACTGTGCAAGGCTAGTATTTCCTTCATTTGGACTCAAGGCCAGAAAATGCTTCTTAACATTTTTTGGCTCTTTTATAATCTTCATCGCACTCTAAAAATAATCTTCACTTTTCTTTGAAAATAAACCCATGTTTATAGCTGTGTAGTTTTCTCAGTCTGCTTCCTTTAATTTTTATCAGTACACATTTGCAGTACACAATGATCACAATCATTGTGGGGAGTTGGTACATGTACAAAACACGTCTTTATCCTTTTTATGTGTCCTTTTTCTCTCTCAATCTGTCTTCCTGATGGAAGTGTGAGGGAGCAAAAGGGGTCTCTTTTAATTTTGTAATTCTGTCTCAGTCTAAGCTGGCAGTGTTTCTACAAATACAATTCTCTCAAAGAAGCCCTAGGTCTTCTGTGAATCTTACTAGGTTTCATGCCAATAGACAAAAACCACACCTATGAATCTCAAGAGAAGCCCTTCTCTGCCTGAAGCTCCTTAGAAGCCCTATTACCCAGCTGGACAGATCTTCTAGGCCACACCTTGGATCTTTCTAGGAATTTAAATGGTTTTATAACCACACCCTCAAATTCATCTTTAGACTTTGTTTTCCTGCCAATGCTCCTAATTTGAGCTATGCCTGAAACGTACTTCTCAAATCTAGCAACATAAGCCTGGCAGTTGTCAATACCAGTAATTCCTGTGTTGCTGCCTTTCTCATATTTGCTTTAATCAGAAGAGGAATCTAGACAGCACTTCAATGCTCTTGCTATCTCCTCATTAAAAAAGTGAATCTCTTCATGAGATCACCTGATTAATTGAGTACAACTGCTTAGTACACAGGAGTGAATTCTAGAAGGTAAAAACCAACTTAGAAGCTGGCTACCACCATATTTTTACAGTAAGACACAAAACTGTCACCAATTTGGAATAAAAAGTGTTCAGATATGGTAAGTTACAGATGTACATGTCAAGATGTCCAGCTAGCAGTAAATTAGATTCAAAGGTCTTTACCACCATTTGATCTTAAAATAAGACTTGAGGATTCATGCACACATTGGTGGTAATTGAAATCAACATTGTGGATGAGCACAGAAACACAGAAAAACAAAGGAAATGAAGCATTTGCAATTAACTACAATATTTACGGGTAGTTTTTCAAAAAGTGGGGAAGAAAGAAATCTAGTGTACAGAGAAATCAGAGGTAAAAAGAGAACAGCATTATGGAACACAAAATAAAAGTGTTTCCAAAAAAGGGAGAGTCCAGCTAGGCAAAGTGATGCACACCTGTAATCTCAGCTAGCGGAGAGGTTGAAAAAGAAGGGTTACAAGTTTGAGCCCACCTAAGATGACATAGTGGCTTAACAATACCTTCTCTCAAAAATAAACAAAAAGAGCTGGAGATGTAATAACACAAAGTAAATGCTCTGGCCTCATTGTCTAGTCCCGAGGAATAACAAGAAGTTTAGGAAAGGGGCTGTAGACGTAGTAGACAGTCAGGTACAATCAGGGAAGGATTAACTACCAAAGAATTTGACAAATCAAATGAAGTATTCTTAGTGACCATAACTGCATGCAATTAGTAAGAGTGAAGATCGGTTATTGGCCATGGATCAAGGATATCCAAAAACTGAAAAATCTCGTTCCTGTGTTTCCCTGATAGCCTCATACTCAAGCCTCCCACCACTCCATTTACCTTCCATAAGCACTTATCCAGTAACTTTCCCATCTCAGTGCAACCCATTTTCTTGCTCTATTAATAAGAGATGGAAGTAGCTGGGAAGAACATCAGGGGTCCAAAGTTGAATCAGTGTGACTGTTCATCATGCGATGTCAACCTGATTAGAGTAAAAGCATGCCTTGTAGATTATCAAAGCACAGTTGTGTGTGTGTATGGTTGACTGCCATATAGGCCAGCAAAGAGGAGGAAAGACTCCCTTGATGTACATGTAGCAACCAACAGGCTTATAGCTTGGATGCAATAGAAAGAGGAAGTAGGCCCATTTTTTAAAGAACTCCAGTGTTCTTGACTGGGTGCAACATTTACTGGCATAGCCTTTGGACACTATCCTCCAGTTTCTTCAGCTTCTTAATGCAGGCTCGTGCTGGCAACTTTCCAACCAGCTTCCAGGCTTTGACTTTGAACTGTTGCTGCATCTATTATCCCTCTTGTTCTGCAGGTTCCATTTTCTTGGGCTGAGCAGCCACTGGAACTCTAGCACTGCAGATGGTCACTGTGGATTCTTATGTTTCTGATTCTGATTCTGCAGACAGCCATTGTGGACTCTATCACCTCTCCTCCTTTAAGTCTACCTAATAAACCTCCTTACATATATGTTCTATTGATTCTGTTATGCTGGAGAACCTTAATAATACAATTAGTCACACCTATTCTAGCAGTCAACATATGGACTTTGTGTGTGTGTGTGTGTGTGTGTGTGTGTGTGTGTGTGTGTGTGTTAGAAATTGAACTCAGGACCTTGTGCTCAGGCAGGTGCTGTGCAGCTGAGCTGTATTTCCAGCCCATTTTTCACTTTGTAATTTTATTATTTTCCTCTCCACATGCCCACATTCATTTCCATGCCTTTCTATTAAAAGGTGCATTCCCCCAAGGAATAAACTCTGAAGAACTGAAAAAAGATTCCCAAACAAGCACATGTACATGTATACTGATAGCAGCACTATTTACAACAGTCAAAATGCAGAAAAAGGTTAAATATAAATCATGGAAAAAAAGTTATAGGGCACAAAAAATATTATTTGTCCACTTAGAAAGCATGAAATATTCAAACATGCTACAATGTGGATGACCCTCCAAAACATCACACAAAATAAAAGCAGCACATGAAGGTCACAGTTCTATTCACTGAAATAGCCAAAATGGATTAGTCCCTAGAAACAGAAGGTGAGTTGATGGTGCCAGGAGTTAGAGGGAGGAAGAAAGGAGAAGAAACTACAGAATGATCAAGAGGTTTTAATAAACAGTATTAGAAATGCTTACAAGATTGTAAATGTACTAACTGCCAGGGAATTACTCACTTTGAAATGGTTAATTTCATTATTATATGAATTTCACTTAAATAATTTCTAAAGGATGCCATCTCCAATGTGTTTAAAAATGTAAATGTTCTTTGGGGTAAAATTTATATAAATCGCAGTATGCTCCAGATTTTTTCCCTTGCACATAAAAAAACTCATTATGTGGAAGTCTAAATCCTTTTTAAGGTACACTACAGGGCTGGGGTGTAGTTCAGGTTGGCCACATGTCTAGTGGAAGTCTTGGATTTGATCCCTGGCACTGAAAAGAAAAAGAGTATACTATATACTACTTGTACTTTAACCCTGCTATAAATCATTACTTTCAATTTTACCTGAGAAATAAAAATAAAAGTATCTTTAATGATAAAATTGCAAGTGTCGTGAATTCCAACAGGTAGAAAGGTTAGTTTGTATTACAGAACCTTAATGTAATAATAAAATATTGAAATGTCTGTAAGACCAAACAGACCTATTTCTGCAAAAGTTTCCTGAGTACACAAGATCAAAACGTGTCACAAATAAAAGTGAATTATTTAAAAGTTAACGAGAATGGGCGTTGTAATGAATCTCATTATCTTCTCAGCTGATGCCTAAACTTTCGAACCTGATACTATCCAGCAAAACAGAATATAGGAACCTCAGTCAAAAACAAGATGGTGAGAGCAATACAGGGCTTCAAATCGAGATAATAGAAAGTCGAAGTGGGTTACTATATTATATCCTGCTATATTTTTCCCTGTAATTAAATGGGTAAAAATAAAAAAGTAAATAATGGAGTGGAGATTGAGAAAAAAAAGGGCATAACAGCGAAACAGGGCAGATCAAAACATAACCATTTAAGCAGAACAGTGTTTCACCACCAGCTAATCCTGACCCAAAAATAGTTACCATATTGACTCCCTCCCTGAAGTCCTTGAGTACAACTTCATACACTGTAGCATTAAGTATATCAAAACAATGTATATCCATTTAAGAGAATAACAGCATTACAGAGCATTTAGAATCGACCAACACAATGTCTCCAATGTTTTGGTTTTGTCGGTTTTATTCTTTACGGTTTTGTTCAATTGTATTACAACTAATGATATAGGCAATTCTATTAGAAATAGCGGGAGGCATTAGGGTAACCATTGTTGATCACCTTGTATTATGTTTTTATATTATCTATTATGTCCACCCTTTTGACTTGACCGATTCTGTTCTATTATGTCACATTTGGTTTTACTCTCTTCCAAAAAAGCAACAAGAACCGTGGGAGCAATGAAACCCAAAATGTGTAATAGTCACTGTACAAAAGAGAGGAAAAGAAAGTGCTCTAAACTATATAACTGCATGTATATTTAAAAGTATAAGATAGAAAATGATATCACAGAGTTTTATTGGATCATTGAACAGAACTGTTTGCAGTATCATTGGTGGAATGTCCACTCTACAAGCTTTAATTTTGTGACTTGAACAATTATTTCTAAGATGGCAATATGTAATCCATTAACTAGTGATTTCCTACTGCGCATTTTTTTATTCTGTAAATCTGTATAACTTGTACCCCTTCACTGTTTTTTTTTCTTTCTTTTCTTTTCTCCTTAAATAAAAATTAAAAAAAATAAAAAAATAAAAAAAAAAAGAAATGAAAAAAAAAAGTGAATTATTTATGTAGAAAGAAGGATAATCAAGAGAATTATTACAAAAAGAACTAAAAAAGATTGAAATTCTAACTAATTCTGAAAATCAGTAAAGCCATGAGGGTTTTGCAAAACTTACAAACTTCAAGGAAGACTTCACCAAAAAGGTCAATCAACCAAATACTTTTCTAGTGACTAGTTTGGTCTGGAATCTCTAGAAAGGACCCATACCTACTTTTAAAAAGATTTTCCAGAGACAGGAGACAGGCAGACAGACAACAGACAAAGACAATACCTCTGAATCTAAGCACATGGTGATATAAATCAGTTTAACCTGAGGCCACATGAGACTTGGTTACCTCAATTCTTTTTCCATTATGATATGGCCCCAAAGTCCTTGCCTCCTCTAGCTCTGGTATAACAGTGCCAAAAATGTTAGTAACTATAGGTCAGCGCTCAGGAAGCTGTGTCTGTCATTTGCAGCAGAAGAATTTGACTCTGTTATCTTAGAATAATGGACAGACATGGGTCCCCCAATGGCCACATCAAAACACAAGGGGAGGCCATGTGTGTTAGTTACTTTTTTCACTGCTGAGACAAAACACCTGACACCCAAAGTTGAGGTACAAAAGTTTACTTGTCTCACAGTTTGTAGAGGTTTCAGTCTATAGTCAGCTGGCTCCAAGGCAGGGCAGCATGGCAGAGGGGCATGGCACAGGAGAAACAGTTCATGGCAGCAGAAGGTAGCAAAGCAAGTAAGAGATCTTAGCAGCTTTTTTCTATCACTTTCTGTCACTTTTTCTATCACTTTCTTATCTAGGATACCTGGATTAGGACAATGCCAAACCAATCAGTGAACGATTTAGGTATCACACACCCTTACTCCAAGCATCACGCATTCTAGGTTCAGCCACCTCTGAAAAGCCCTACCTATGACCACATAAAGCTTTAGGGGAAATATCTAGACACAAGCCATAACACCATGCATTCTTCAAATGAGACTAACCCTCAGAGAAGCTGGAGAACAGCAGCCTTAGGGACTTGCTACTCTAAGTGAAATCCACAGACACTAGCAGTATTGGCTTTGCCTGGGCACCTGTCAGAAATGCAGAATCAAGTTCTACCCCAGATCTGCTGAATCACACTCTGCACTGAAAAAAGTTCCCTCGAGTGACTCAAATTTTTGGAGACAACAAGGTGTATGGCAAATGAAGTAAGAAGAATGTTATCATAGAGGACGTAACAGCAGTATTTCTTGTTAGTGCATACATAAAGTCACCTACAAATTATACAACTCTTACTAGTAGACCATAACCAAAAGTATTTAAATCCCATTCTTATGGTGTGTTAACAGTGATCAAAGTTATTTTAAAGCAATGCCTTGTAGTAAAGTGAATAAAATACATCCAAATTTGCATTTTAAATAAAAAAGCAGTTGAGCCATTGATTTAATTAGCTCGTACTGCTTTTTATTTATTACTTTGGAGAATCATCCTTTATTTTATGGTTTGGTTAACAATAAATACATCCTGTCAACTAACACATTTATATTTTATGACTGCAAAGCATAGGTAAACACTCATTAGGTATCTAGCATTAATAGTCACTGGTAAGGAAAATAAGCAGCTAGTCTTGTCCCTTTTTTAAAAGGCTTTGCTTGGTTATCTATTTCTAGAGGAAGAAAAAATTGATAGCAAAAGAGTTGACCAAGAAAAAAAAAAGAGTTGACAAAGAAAGCAATGAAATTCCGTAACACATGAAAACAGAAATAGGGAAAAACTAGGAAAACTCACTGCCAAGCAACACTGAGGACACAGGAGATTATGCACACTAACAATGCCAGCAGCAGGGCGACTGATATTTTGCCAGCACTGCCTGGCAGAGCAGGAACCAAAACCACCACACCAACCAAGGCAGACAGGCTGGCAAATCAGGGCAGCAGAAAGCCCAGGGAGCAAGGACAGCAGAAAGCCTAGGGAGCAAGGGCTGAGTACTCTCTGAAAGGCTGGTTATTGAAATGTTTAATTAACTCAGGTTACAATTAATTATACAGAAGTAGTAACAGGCCCTGTCAAACTACAGCACGAATTTAGTAACAGTTTTGCAGATTATTCAAATTAAGCCTTACATCAGAAGTAAAATGTAAAATTTATCTACTCTTTTCTTTTTTAAGTGCTAAATTTGATGCTTAAGAAGTTCTATCCTCGGGCTGTGGATATAGCTCAGTGGCACAGCACCTGCTTGGCAAGCAAAAGGTCCTGAGTTTGATTCTTCTTATAAAAAAAAGTTCTGTCCTCAAATTATTTGTGTTCTGTGCTCCAAAGTAAATGAGTAAGTGCTTTAAGAAAACACATTCATGATGCTAAAATGTACCTTATGAAGCAATAAAGCACATTTAAATCAGAACTACATGCCAAAACTAGAAAGCCAGCTGCAAGTTGGAACTCTCTCGTACATTGAACCCATAGGGCCCCTTGTATAGATAATGTGCCCCACATCACCAGCCCCTATTTAAAGTTTCCAGCCCCAGGAACCTGCCACTTTATGAGGACTGCTCAATTTTGGTTATTCCTATGTGAACAAGTCCAAAGACTCCCTCGCTGCAATTATAAAACAACTGATCCCAAATCCATCTGCTTAAATAATTCAAACTCAATCGTCAGTCTCACCCATGAACTCAGTCACTTAGGTCTCCTGCTTCATCTGTCTCACAACCTTTCCTGTTAAGTGCCCTTGGTGCTTCAGCATCCCATTTTCCGTTCTTGTGTTACTGAACTGGCTCTTCAATGCAATGAACTAGTGTTGCCAGCTTATTGTTGAATTTTACTTTATGCCAGGTAGACACTGAGGCAATTTACACAAACTGTATCACTCAAATTCTTATGCAAAAAACCTATTGTTTCCATTTTTCACATAGGTGAACTGAGCCCAGGGGTACTATTACTTGCCCAACCTCATACATAAACTTGTGGGGCTGGGATTCTAATACAGTACTGTACCTCTTTTTTTTTTTTTTTTAATATTTTATTTAAAAGGAAAAAGAGAAAAAAAAGCAGAACAAAACAAAACAGTGTAAGGGTACAAGTCAAACATATCAAGACTGTGTAACACCATTCAAGTGGATGAAAGCATTGTAGAGTATTTAGAACCAGCTAACAAAAAAAATGATCAATGATTTCTATATTATCTCTTTGCCTATAACAATTTTTGTTTATACTACCACATACGATAAAATCCAGCAAGTTACAACATGATAAAATCAATGGAGACAGAAGAGCCATAGTTTGGTGCGGCTTTAAGACAAGATGGTATTAAATCAGCACTAGCTATTATTATGTCTTATTTTCTTCAAAGTAGCTGTTCATTACATCACAGGCCATAATATCAAACAACCCAGAATAAAGCCATTCCAATTAATGAGTGAAAATTTTATAAGGCTTCAAGGCCACATAATGGGGAATCATGGTTATCACGTACTTTTATATATTTGAATCATTTCCTACACTAGGGAAATTATTCGGTGTTCACAGATGCGAGTTTGATTAGTTCACTTATGAGTATGGTTTCAAGCTGGGCCCATTTATTGATAAATATCTCAATGTGATCCTTCTTTATAGCTGAGTAGTACTCCATTGTATAGAAATACCACAGCTTTTTTATCCATTCCTAGTTGATGGACAGTTGGGTTGTTTCCAAGATCTGGCAATTACAAATTGTGCTGCTATAAACATAGGTGCACATATATCACTTTGGTATGATGCTTTCAGTTCTTCTGGGAAGATGCCTAGAAGTGGAATAGCAGTACTGTACCTCTTGAACCTAATCTCTCACAGGTTCAAACAAATGGCCTCAGAATAGAGGTTGAAAATACACAATTTTATTATAATTTCAGCAATTAGAAGAAAACGATTTCTCTGGGCTAAAATCAAGGCTTCTCCAGGGTGATGCTCCTGCAGCAATCCAGGAAAAAACCCATGTCCTAGCTTTACCAGTTTCCAGAAGTCACCTACATTTCCAGCTCATGACCTTATGTCACAATCTTCCAAACAAGAAGCATCAGGCTGAGTCTTTCTCACATTGCCATTTTTTGTTTTTCCTCTCAATTTTCTTATAAAGGCCTACTCTGATTATACTGGGCTCACTTGGATTGCCCGATATACCGAAGATCTAAAGGTCAATTGATTAGTCAGATTAATTTCATCTGCAACCTTGTTCTCTCTTGCCTTTAAGACATCCAGTTTCTATGGATTACCAAAAAAAAAGTCTTGGAAGGCCATTTTTCTACCAACCACAACTCCCAGGCGTCCTTGGAGGCACAGTCCTGTGTATGTTATGTCCTCCCTTCTTAAATATGTGTAACACCATGCTTGACTCCATGTATGGCAAATTACAATGAAGACTCACCAGTAATGCTGATCTTTTTTTTATTTACAGTGGTGTGTTGAGAATTAAACCCACGGCCTCATGCCTAGTAGGCAAGCACTCTACCACTGCATTATGTACCAGACTTTTTTACTTTTTTTTTTTTTTTTTTTTTTTTTGAGACAAGTTCTCATCAAGTTGCTCAGACTGGCCTGAAACACTCAATCCCCATGCCTCACTCTCCTGCCTTGCTGAGATTACATTATACTCAGGTAATACTAATCTTATTAAAAATGTAGATAAAATGGTTATTTGGAGAGCTTAATGAACAAAACCATGTATCTTGTATGGTCAGTAAATAGATGTCACCTAACTTCCATTACAGGAGTAGATTCTTTTCATGATAGCATCTACACAGTATTATACTGTTAAATGAGACGTGGACCAGCCATACTTTGGTAACACCAACTTCAATTTCATTTGAAGGTGACATATTTAAATGAACCATGGTCAAATTAGATATAAAGTTTAAATTGAAAATCATATGATCCTGCCAGTGAGTGTCATTGGATAAAGTCTTACAATGCAAGAATAAGTTTTTAAAGCACATAAAACCACTCTAGATACACGTGACCTTTTTTTTTTTTCAATGAAAAAACAGTTAAATTCTATTCCTGATGAATAACCTGTTGGATACTTGGGACCATCTAAATCATTTTTTAAATTTTATCTTATTGGTACATGTCTGTAGTACATAATGTTTACATTCCTTGTGGGAAGCTAGTAAACATACATATTTTAATATCTTTTCTCATCTTCTTTCCCTTCCCTTCCTCTTCATCCATCTATCTTTTGATCCAATTGTTTTTATGTTTCTAATCAGAGATTCTACTGTGTACACTCTCTATACAGTATTGCTTCAACATCTATAGATTGGACAATTCCCAATGCTTTCATCTTTTTTTTTCTTTAGCATAAACAGGACAAGCATAAAATCCTAAGGCAAACTGCCAGAAACGTTACTGAAAGCTTATATGAATTTAAATATTTTGCTCATAAAAACTGAGCAAGTTTACCTAGCTGTTGAAAATTTCACTATAAACACCATCACTGGGTTCACTTCTCTCCAGCTAGACTATACCAAGTTCACAAGAATAGACACCATGCAAAAATTGCAATACCTAAAAAGGGGAAGGTTAATGATATAAATGCATAAAATATTGACAAATAAAATTGAAATAATGTCAGAAAGATGACAAGAGACCAAAGACACAAGAGTATCCAAACCTATCTGCAGGATACCCAGACACTGGCTGCAGGCCCTTTGTTGCCATTCAAGGGAAGCCAAAATTAGGTACTGAATCAAAAATCTCAAGGTGTATAAGGGCTAACTTACTTATATTTTGAGGTCAAGTTTTGTTATTGTTAAGTCACTATTACCTGGGCTGGCCTCAAACTTACAAGGCTGGCTTCTAGTGATTTCCTTGCTTTTTGATTAGAAATCATAAACTGCTTTTTCAATTATCTTTTCTGACATTCTGTCAAGGAACACCACCTAAAATCCATGTTGATTGCTTGCTTGCTTTGCTTTTATTTTCTTTCTTTCTTCTTTTCTTTCTTTCGTTCTGTTTCTTTCATTTTTGTCCTCCCAATCTCCTGCAAATCTATTCAGGAAAAAAAACCAGTCTCTCAGTTCAAGCTTTCTTGCACTGTTCAGGCCATCAAATGATTGGAGAAGGCTCACATTAGGGAGAAATCTGCTTTACTTAGTCTCCTGATTCAAATATCAATATCACCAAAAAACATCCTCTTAAACCCAAATCACAGTTGACCAAATATCTGGGCCTCCTGTGGCACAGTCAAATTGACTCACAACATTAACCATTACAATTACTGACACAGTTCTTCAACTGGCTTCCCTTCTTCTCATCATGATTTCCTTCAGGCTGCTCTTCACACAGCAACAGTGATCATTTTCGTTTTCTTGAGATACAGCTTACATACCATGCAACTCACCCAACAGATGCACACAATTCAATAGTTTTCAAATATATTCATAGATAAGTGCATCCACTCACCACAGGCAACCCAATGAGTCTCTAATAAAATTGTTCTTCAAACACCCTCGTAGTGCTGTATTCAGTATTTTGAACAAAGTGCACTCTACTCCGGAAGTCTGAAAGTCTGAGAATCCTTACACAGCCTTGCTTGCCCAGCCCTTCACCTCACTTACTCAGATCCAAGATCCTCCTGCTGATCCCTCTCTGCTCCTTTTATCTGAAAAACCTATACCTTCCCTCACCTCCACAGGGCTCACTCACCTCCCAACACTTTGTGGAGGTCCTCAATCAAATGTCAGCTCAGACATGAGATATTCTTGAGCACCTTCTCTAAAAGGCTTCTAATTCAACTTTGGTCCATTTTCATCTTTTATTTTCCTAATGTAATAATTGGCAACTGACAAGGTTTATTTTCTTCACTATAATTATTGGCAGTTGTCAAGATATTACTGATTTATTGGCCATGCTCATATCTCACTCCTTGGAATAACTAACAGCTTTCTCTGCTTTGTTTGCAGTTGTGTCCTAAATGCCTAGGACAGTATCTGACACATACGTGTTCAATATTAGGAAGAGAAGAACGGGTCTAAGCCATATCAAGTGACCAGTGCTGTCACGCCAGTCTTACGTCTTGATTGCTATTTTTTATGAGCCTCACTTGTTCCCCTTTTCTATACAACAAAAGGTATCTACAAAAAGACAGTTCACATTTATTCAAATAAAACTTAAAGTATGACATAATCCTACTCAAATACTGAATGCATTTTTAAATCAATTGTCTTTAACTCTAATTATAATCTTGCTCTAGCAATTCTAATTCATTAATGCAAAAAAAAAAAAAAAGTTGCCTGCAAGGCTGAAACTTAGTATGTAAACGTTGATTTTAGATTTGAATACAAGCAGGCTTGGGAACTCTAGAGACGTGCTCATAAACCCACGGCAGCACCATGATTAAGAGATTATGGCCAGAAATAAAACAGGAGTTTCCTGCTCTACAGCACTACATCTCCATAAGGGTATCAGAAACAACGTCAGCACTGACACTGAGTTTTTAAGTTTCCACTCTTGGTGATACTTCTTTTTTATTAGGAGTAGAGGAGACGCAAGAGACAAGAAAACTTGAGATATCTCCTGAGAATATTTTATAAATAACTCCACCACTACTGACTTATCTAAATGCCCTTTCTACAGAAATGGTAAAACATTCAGGAATTTAATATCTTATATTTGTTACCTTGAAGACACCTAAGGCACCATTCCCAGTCTATTTACCAGACTTCATGTTAGATAATCCTAAACTATTTCAAGAAGCACATTTTGATCCACAAAAGTTACAGTAAAAAATTCAAAACCTAGAAAGTCATTTAAATTAATACGTAATGAAGGGAAATGTCATTTTCAATGTACAATGTGATCTTATAGTTAGTAAATGGTTAGTTTTCATGCTACAATTTCTGACACAAATGTACAGTACATTAATAATAGTAATACTGCATAGTAATGCTACATACTTAGAAGCAAACGTACTCCATGTTTATGTTGTTTTCTTTTTATAGAAAACAAGATTGACAAACTAGTAAAGCAGATAGCTTAAATTTTAGTGTTTGAGTCAGACTTACACATCTTATAAAAGTAGTTCATGCTCCTTTGGGAGGGAAAAGTTTCGTCCATGTAGCTTAATAATAAGACAAATTTAGCAAACTCATGCACATTTACTGATATCCTCTAACATTCACTATCTCTACTAAAAAGTGGGAGAACAGAAATCCACTATTTAACTCAAATAACAAAATCTTGACTTAGTACATATGAAACTGATACAAGTCAGTGAGGCTGTAAAATAAAAATTAACTCACAGAAACACAGTCTTCATTTATTATCAAATATGAAGAAATTAAAAAGTAACAACAAAAGCAGAACTGAGCATCAGCAGTAAGCGTGTTATGGCAGGCACTTCAATGGTACCTCCCTCCACATCCTGCCCAACCTACAGAGGTTGATCTGCATCCAGATGAGGGGAACATGGGAATCAGAATCAGACCAGCAAGAATGCTACTAAGCAATCAAATAGGTAAGGGTTAATGAATCAAAGGCAAATTATTTGGTAGAAGCATTTTCCAAACTTTCAAAGTACAAGTTCTCAAACTAACCTACCAAACCAGCAATAAAATGCCATGAGAGAATAGACACTATTAATCTTTGCTTTGAAATGCCTCCACAATACTATCTTTCCATCTTTTCCCATGCTGTTGTTTATTATCAGGGTATTCTTCAACACTTAAATACATTCACAAACATACCTTGATTACTACCATTGAGAGCTATGCTCTCTGAGACTTGCACCGAGTTTGCCCTAGCACAAAGCAATCCTCCTAACTCTTTCAAGAAAACATGTATGGTCTTTTCATTCCTGTAACTTATCCAGATCATATTCATTAAATATTTTCTCTTCAACCACACAAAACTCAGAAAAGTACTACCCTTGAATGAAAAGGAGATTATAATTATACTTCTTATATTATTTCAACCTAGATAAAAAAGGAAAAGAAACCAAATTGGGCTCCCCACGCACACTGAAAAAAACTACTCTGACTTGGGGTCTCAGACTTTGGTTTTATTTGTGGAAAGTGTCCACAAGTTCCAGGTTCACAAATTTCCACTCTTCTCACAAGAAGGAGGAATATTCAAAGACCATATGCAAGAATGGTCTTTAGGAAAGCTCATGCTAAGACCAAAACAGCATTATTTCACTATCAAGATTCCTTGAAGGAACATCCTATTGCTGCTGGGAGAGAATGCCCACATTATTCCAGGAGATACTTCCTAACAAATAGTAGGTCTCATTTACTTTACTGGCAGCCAAAACCAATGAAGCTGAAAAAAAGAGTCAGAAGTAGCTTCACACAGATACAAAAACACTAACCGCTTGGAAAATGGCAGCAAGAATGGAGGATGAGACTTGCCTTGCTTCATCATGATGGCAAGAGCAACTGACAAAGCCAACAGCTTAAGCTACCTGACATCTTTGCACCTTTCCTGCATTCTACAGCATTCTTGAACAAGGACTCAACTTTCCCAGCCTCTACAGTCATACCTTACGTGTTACACCCCTCCAAATAATCTAACAGGATAATCCTTTACAGCAAAGATGTTCAAATGTATTCCAATGTGGATATATTAGAATAGCTCCTACTGAGCCCACTGATGGACAGAAAAGTTCAAACAAATTAGTCAAACTCAAATTTTATGCAATACTTTTCAAAGGGAAAATTGTGATTAAAATGGAAAATATGATTAGATCAATCAAATCTTTAGTTACCAAACTGGCCCATCTAGAAGTATAGTGCTTGCTTACTTTATTCTTAGCTCATAGTTCTCAGCCAGGAATGACTTTTATCCCATGGGGGTCACTGGCAATGCTGGAGACAGGTTCAGCTGTCACAATGATGGGAACACTGAGTTTCATATTATCTAGCACACAGAAGCCAATGATGCTACTAAAAACTCTATAACGCACAGGTTAGAGCTCCACAACAAAGAATTATCTGTACCCAAACGTCAACACTGCTGAGGCTGAGAAATCTATATGCAAATAAATCATTAGGTAATCAAGAATTTCACAGCCCTACGATTTACAAATTCCTTGATACTCACATAATATATTTCACTCATACTAAAATACAGAGGGTAAACATTATTCTGCTTCGATGGTTCTTTTCCTTATTAGGATATCCCTGCCTGTTTTCTTGGGATTTTGTTTTGATCTTAAGATCAAATAAAGTTTTAGTTTTAGTTTTAGAGTTTTGAGTTTTGAGTTTCAAAGGGTCGAATATAAAACATTTAACAAAGATTAATTTTCTAGAAGATATAAATTCTTAGGTTAGATTTTTTTTTAAACATGGCTTTGGTAAGAACAGAAAGATAGGAAAAATAAGGAGAATATATTTCTTTATGACAACTCAAGCAAGTAAGAAAAGATCTAAAAGAATATAGTTACTGTCTTCCCAAAGAAAATAATCACATAAATGTTTCAAGCCAAGAACTCAATAAATTTCTAAGTCATCTTTCCATTTGTTACTGCTCAGAGGACAATCTTTGTTTTTTCGAGGCCACTCAGCAAAAGTAAGCCTTGACTTACAAAGATAAACACATACAGTTAGTGAGTGAGATGAATTTAAAAGGTATAGCTAACAATGTGTAAGGAAGGAGTAATAGGAAGACATGGCCTACCATAACCACTCAGTTTACGTCACAATACAGAAATTCTTACTGTATTTGACTTGCCTTGGTGTATTTACTCCACACAAACCTCATTCACAGAATGCACTTCCACCCATAAATCTGAGCTGAATGAGTTGAAGCAAACCAACACTCTTCACAGTAGCCTCCGTAGCAAGAGAACTACCTTTCCAAGTAATGCACCCACAGGCTGTATGTGATAACTATAGAAAGAAAAGGGAACCTGGTCCAGTCAGATTCTTTTCTTGGGAATCCCAACAAAGAGACACAAAAAAGCCTCCTGTTGGAAAGGTAACAGAAAAAAAAGTAATCAGAATGTAACTGCCATGTTTATGGCTGAATTATCTGCAGTCTTCAGCTAAATCCTCAATATAAAACACTCCATTTGATTTAGAAACATCTCTCGATTTTGCTACTCAAAAAGTACACACTGAATGTAAAACTGATGAAATCTGACTAAGGACTCTGGATTGTACAAAGTCAGTTTCCTGGTTTTGCAAGATGGTACAGTGGGTGAAACTGGTTGAGGAGTTCACAGAAGGACCTCTTCGTATGACTTGCAACGTTCTGTCAATCTACATTTATTTCACAGTAAAAAGTGCTTTTAAAGAAAGTATTAGTTACCACGCTCCCTATGAAACTTACTGGGAAAGTTTCCTTGCTTCTTCGCAACTTCTGGTGGTCTGCAAGCAATCCTTGATGATCTCTGAGTTGCACATACATCACCCCAATCTCATCTTCACATGGCATTCTTCCTATACATAAGGATTAGGGACCCACTCTTCTCCAGTATGACTTCATCTTAAACTAGTTGCATCATCTACAGCAATCTAATTTCCAAACAAGGTATCATCCTGAGGTACAGAGGTTTAGAATATCCATATATCGTGTGTGCGTGCGTGCGTGCGTGTGTGCGTGCGTGCGTGCGTGCGTGCGTGCGTGTGTGTGTGTGTTGGGTTCAGTTTTGTTTTTTAAGCCAGTGGTCTCACTATATAGTCCGGCCTAGCCTTGAACTTACCATGTAGTTCTAGATTGGCCTCAAACATACATCATTCCCCCTCTCTCAGTCTCTCAAGTGCCAGGATGTAGGCATGCACAGCCATGCACAGCTCCGTATTTTTATGAGGGGACATGACCTATACTCTATAATACTATCCCATCAAAGACTCAATTCTCAATGAAAATAATATTCATTCCTTTAAAAAAAAAAACTTTATATATATGGACATATACAATGATATCTTGATGGCCTAACTCAATTCATTCCAGATTCATGTGCAAACACCAAAAGTTCAACAACTAAAAATATTTCTCCTATAAGAAATAATGGAAAACAAATAACTGACCCTGAGGATCAAAAGTTACATGTATAAATTTATTTTTCCAGGACTTCAACAAATTTCACACTGACTTCTTTCTTTTACTCTATTGTAGTACTGTTTTCCTCCTAGCTTTACTGCTGGTATCACTAACTTTCTTTGGCACCACAGTTATGATACTTTGTACAAATAGAATACAAAAAAGCACATTATGCTGAATGCTTTAATGCACTAACACAAGCGCTGTACAGTGTCTGAGCAAGAGTGGTGCTGAGGCTGAAGCATCGCCCCACAGTGAGACACAAAGCATGACTCCCTCTCAGCCTCGTGCAGGTGTTTTCAAATCTGACTTTTGCTTCAAAGTGAGGAACATCAAGAAAAATTTTTTCCAGCTTTGCTATTCAAGTAGTGGAAAGTTCGAGTTTATAACATAAATATTCAAATATATGCACACATATGTACAAAAATACACTGGTTCATGAACTTAATTCATTCCATGATTCAAGAGAAGATGGCCATGGTCATGTCTGTCACTTGATGCGGAGCTCATGAACAGAAGCAAAATTCTGCCAAACAGTTCTGTTTGTGAACCAAATTGCTTGAGAATCAAATTGGGAACAGAAGCATTTATGAACTGAAGTATTACTGTATTATTATGTTGAGCTCTAGGAATATAAATAACACTAGTATGAAGAGCCTGGCTTAGAATAATCATCTTTTCTCTACAAATACCAAAACTTAAGACTTCTGACATACTCCTTAAGGAATTCTTAAGAGATCCACTTTTATAATCCCATTTTGATTGCTCAATGATGTCTGACACATATCAATACACTTTTAGTTTTCTGTAGCACATTTTTAATGTGGCATTTTCTTGTTCATTTGCTAGTTTATTTGCACACACACCCCACTCTGAAGTGAAAGTTCATATAATGCTCATCTTAGCACCTCAAATACATCCCTATAAACTGTCAACAGGGCCTCAATTATTTCTTGAAAGATGGAACATTCACTGAATATCTGTATGTCAGACTCTATATATAGGCATTATATGTCTTTTAATGTTTACAACAATGCCCTTTTAGATAGCTAGCAAAGCTCTAATTTACACTTGAAATGAAGGCTTTGAGAAGTTCTGATATAACCATCTTGCAAGTATCAGGAGTCAAATGAAACAAGATGCTAATTTCAAATCAATTTGGCTTAGCCCATTCTGCAACTGAAATCACTTACATCCCAATATTCAATTGAAAATACTGTCTTCTATTTGGGAAATCACCCTATTTAACATACTGGGAGTATATTTCATTTCAGGTTCTAAAGATAAAATCTGACTGGAGAGAATTTCTAATACTTAACAGAAATACTTGGGGAGATCTTTGGGCTTAAAAATAAAATATATTTGTATTTGTATCTAATCATACAATCAGAAAATAGAATAAAACCTACAATGGCAACAACAAACCAGAAGATTTCAAGCATTCTAAATATGCAGGATGTTTCAGATCAATACTAATTTCATTTAATTTCCATGTAATTGACCTAGTAAGTTACAGTCTAAAATAGCAAACTATTTCATAGTAACTCAAATCATTTGAAAAGACAGAATCAATTCCAGTACAACTCAAACTTTTAATTTTTATAGAAGTTGCCTTACACAAGTCATTTTCATATAAAAAATTACTTATACTAAATCATTCCTAAAAAGATTTTGAAAGCCAAATTTCTTCCTTCCCTTTCATAATAATATCTTCTGACTCTCTATATATAACGGGTATATATAGTGCTTTTTACCTAACCAAATTTGAGACCAATAAACGTATTAGATCAGTTACCTAGTCATAATAGACACAGAATAGAGGCAACTAAGAATGAATTAATATTAGAACTACATTGGCAAACAGAGCTGAAGATGGCGGATCAGTAAGCAGCAAAATACAGAGTTTCCCTGAGAGAAACAACTCACATGTTGGAATAAAACATCCTGGAGAGGACCAGACAGAGGGAGATGGATCCTCTCGACCCAAAAAGAAACTAAAGGGAAAAGAGCTGGTCAAACATGTGGTCATGGGGCTATCATCAAAGCAGCGCAGATTCATGGCCACACCCCTCTCACTGGAGCCACCCAAACTCAAGATCACAATACATTCGCTGCAGGAGCAGTGGTCATGCTAAAGTTGGGGGTCAACAGAGAAAGGAGCCAATGAAGAGACCTGCGCTAACCCACGGTGAATGCTCACAATAAGACTCTCCCATGGGAAAGGGGTGACCAACTGGACGACATGTTGGAATCGGGCAGGACAGGCCTGCACTAGGAACGGCAGTGACTTCAGTTCGTTGCTCCCTGCCTACAATAGATTGGTGGGATCTACTTGGCCTGGGTCACACCCCTGGCCGGGACCAAGTGAGTTGTCCCAAACCAATTCCGTAAGTGTGGCATACACTAACGTGGTGAAGGCCCCCTCAGGTTGACTGGCTCGAAGGGGAGGAGCCAGCATATACCACCCCTGCTTGCACCTCAGCAAACTAGAGAAAAGCAGAATTCCCTAGCTAGCATGCTTCAGAAGAACCATAGCCAACCAGGAAAAGGGCTGGGACCTCCACTATACACCTATATGGAAGAAACCAAAAACATGACAAGAGAAAGAAATAAGAAAAAGCCCCCAGCCCCCAAACCTGTGAATATTGATCCAGGAGAGGTAAATACAAAAGAGACTGTGAGGGCAGCAAACATGCAATATCAGACAGGGCATCAGCACACATAGACAGATACCTTTGTGACCTCATAGATGAGCTCAAAACTGAAATATTAATTCAAGTAAAGCAAGATTTAAGAAGATTAATAAAAGAAATGCTGAACACCTCTCAGGAAAACACAGACAGAAGAATGGAGGAACACACACAAAAAAGGAGAGAAATGTTCAATGAAGAATATAAATGAAACCTAGAATACATGAAACAGATTCAAAGGGATTACCAGGAAATTAAAAACTCCATTGAAAGCTGGGAAAACTGCATGACAGAAACTAGAGATAGATTAACAAAACTTGAAGATAGTTTTGCAATGTCTGATCACAAAAGGAAAGATCTTTTAAAAATAACAATGAAACAGGCAGTAATGACACAAAGGCTAGAAGACGACAAGAGGATCTACAACGTAAGAATAAAAAATGTGAGTGAAGAAGCAGGGGTACATACAAAGGAACTGCAAAGGCTATTCACAGAAATAACCAAGGAAAACTTCCCAAGCATAGGAAAAGGAAATGATATTCAGAAGTATGCAGCATACAGAACTCCAGCCACCTACAACCAAAACAGAGCTACATCCAGACATAATAATCAAGATCCCAGAAATTCATCGTAAGAACAGAGTATTAAAAGCCATCAGAGAAAAGAAACAGATCACCTATAAAGGAAAACCCATCAAAATCACAGCAGACTTCTCAACACAAACCATCAAACAAGAAGAGCTTGGAGCAACATACTTGAAGCTCTGAAAGAAAATAACCTCCAGCCCAGATTGATGTATCCTCCAAACTGCCTCTCAAAATTAATGGAGAAACAAGATGCTTCCATGACAAAGAGGAAGTGGGGGAATTCATGACCACCAATCCAACCCTACAAAAAATACTGAAGGATATTCTAGAGAGAGGAAAAAAATACTAAGATTTCAGAAACAGTGGCAGAGAAGCCCCAATGAACAGGGCAGACAGTGGAATGAAAGAGAAAAGTAGACAACCAGTGGCAGAAAAACAGCATAGCAGAAACGAGGCAGAGAAGGTTGGCTAAAATCTCTAACATAGATGGCCTTGATACACTAACAAAAGAAACACAGGAAGAGTAGATCACAAGATAGGGTCCACTGAGATGCTCTGTATAGGAAATATAATTAACCTGAAAGAGGGTTTATGGACCTAAAATCAAATACGAGAAAATAATGCTCTATGTGAAAAGGAACCAGAGAGAAATAAGGGCAACTTGACCAGCACCTGCAGATAGATTTGAAAGATATGATATTTTTGTGCAATAGAGAAATACTCAGCTATAATAAAAGAAAACCTTGAGGCTTTTGTAGGTAAAGGAATACAACTTGAGATCAAGTCCAGGAGAGTGAAGGTTTGGAACCACTTAGGTAAACAGCAGGTTGCCTCCCTAATCTAAAAACTGAAGGAATTGGTGGGACCCAAAATGTGCAGTGCACCCTGTGGGAGTGAAAGGTGAGGAATTGTCTAAAAAAGGAAGGCAGAGGAAATTGTTAATAGTGTATCAGGATTTAAAATCCACATTACTCTCACTGCTCTGTTTAGATGGATTATATTCTGTTCCAATTTGTCTACTTGTACTAGATTAGCTATCCCAAAAATAGCAGAATATAGTATAGTAATCATCCTTATTTTCCTATTAACTTAATTTGAAGCCCTGTATAACTTATACTCTTATTATGACTGATTTTATTTGAATCTGGTTTGTTAGATTGCTATTTTATATTGACTGATTTAATATCAAATCTGAGAGTATAGGCAGCTACACTGAAAATGACAGGATTCACTAGGATTCCCACTCTGATTTGATTATTACCTGCTTTTGAAGCCTTGTAATGTCTCCAATGTTTCATCTTTATTAATACTGTTATGTACTGCTATACTCAATTATCCTATGCTTGACAATATAGACAATTATATTGAGACAAGAGACATCACAGTAACCATCGTAGATCACCTTGTATTGTGGTTTATGACATTTTCATTTCATGTTTTTCTATGAATTTGTTTTGTCTTGCTTTGTTTTATTTTTCCCACTAATATATAAAGGTTAAATATACATGTAGAAACTCACACATGTGTAGAACTTATAAACAGTCTATGACAACTGATTATATAATGCATGATGAAATGAACAACTACTTTGAAGAAAAAGTGACTATAGTACCAGTACTGACTCCATAGCGTCATGATTTGAAATCCAGCAATACTATTATTCTTTGTTCAGAGTGATTTTAGCCCATTTTGTTTGAATTTCAACATACATGAAGGTATGGACAACTATTTTGAAGAGAATGAGAGACACTATGACAACCATTGTTGACTTCCCTATTGTCTGGTCTTGAAGACCTAAAACACCTTCATCATTTTGTTCTGATCAGTTTTATACTATGTTACTTTGTATGAACTGTATGTGAAAATATGAACAACTATGTCACTGTATGTGAAAATATGAACAACTATCTGAAAGAAAGAGACAATCTGATAGATAGTGAAGATCTGTGGTTGTCTTGCTTTGAAATTTATGTCTCTTACATTGCTTTCTTACGTTCTGCTTTGTTCTATTTTAGTTGTGTTTAATTTTACCCTCTTTAAAATAAAAAAGAACTATATTGGCAACTTTAGATATATTCTACACTTCAAATGAAAACTACAAAAACTTTTCATTTTTTCGCTCCTACAGAAGTATTTTCCCAATAATAAACACTTTGCAAAACTTATCATTCTCAAGATTTTGATGAACTTTATATGCCTTCTGCAAACCCATAAACCTGGCCACTAAACTATAGTACTCATACTGTTAATATCTATAAACACATGAATGGCTGAACAAAAGCTTTTTCAATGTCTATTACAGACACTGCAACCATTCCAAAGACAATTAGTTTTTCAATCATTAGCTGTCTTAAAGTTCAATGTTTTGTGAAAATTTTTCTGACTCATATCATCAGCACTGATTTTTTTTAGGATTTCTAAGCTTTTGTAAATTATCTATTAATTACACTGTTACAAATTATTTCTAAAAACAGCTTCTGTTATTACTGCTCATGACCCATCAAAATAACTGTATAATGATGGTGCAGTGTACTTTTCATACATGAAATTCTGTGTTTAAAGCTAGAAGGAATCTAGCTTTATGGATATGACTGTGGTAAAGACATTTGTACTTATACAATGTAACAGAGGATATTAGTAGGAAACTTACTATATAAAGCAAAATACCTAATAGGTTTTAAATATATTTGAAAATATCCTTAAGAGCTACATGATAAATGAAAGTAACATATGAACTGAAAGCAGCAGAAACATGCCTGTGAGTCCAGGAGCTCATGTCGTCAGCTCAAAAGCAACATACGCAGATCTGAGCTTTTGAAAAATTTAACCTACGTACATTAATACTAGGTAGAAGAAAGAAGCCAAGAAAGGGAGTATGCCAAGTTTGAGGCCAAAAAAAAAAAATTAAAAGAATCAAAACAAACAATAAATGCTTTCCAACAGAAGGGACATAAAGGAACTGACATGTATGGAGGACACAGCTAAAGATACTTTTCTTCAGAAAAAAAAAAAATCTAATTTCTATAGTAATTGCAGGTAAGAGAATCCAGGCCCACCTTTTTTACATTCCCAAGACAAAAAAAAAAAAATCTAGTTTTGAAGTGAGAACAATAAAAACTCCCCCTTCTAGCTACTCTGACACATACAGTATACTATCATTAACTATAGTCACCCTACTGTGCAATAAAACACCAGCACTACACCATATTGTACCCCATAAATATGCACAATTATTTGTCAAAAATAAAAGTTAAAAAAATAGATATAGTTTTAAAGATAATTTATTACTTACCAACCCTGCTATTGGTGTGGACAGTCGATTGATCTTCTTAATGATGCCAGGTTTAAGCTTATTAATCAAACTGAAATTAAACAAAGAAATAATATATGCAATTAAAAGACTGTCAATGAGTTCAATGTCCTTTGAAGCATTCTCATAAGTACCATGTACCACTACTGCAGCCCCAATGTATTATTCTGGGCCAAGAGCCTAACAGAAAGAAAGCAACAACCACAAAAACAAGTCAAGAAAGAGACAAGAATTCTGCTGCACACAAAGATGAAATGGCCTTCTCAGGGCTCTACACATATACTTCTATATACCAACCCAGGTAGTTTCACATTTATAATATATAGCCAGCTTAAGAAACTCTTCATTATAATTTAGTTCACTTGCCCCTAAGAACACTTTTTCTTAATAAAAAAAATTTTTTTTCTTCTCAAACTTATTTTTAAAAAGATAGCTTAAAAACCATATTGTTTTTGACACATTTACAGGGTGCAGGAAAACTTATTAACATACTTAATTAGTTAGTGCTACCTCAGTTTAAGCCCAGGATTGGTTGCTTTGTTATCAAAGCAGAATGACAGAATGAAAATTAAATGCACCAGGGATTCCAGAGTCTAACACTGGATTAGTGTGCTAGACACTGCAAAGATACCTATGCCTCTATACTCTACAACTAAAAAAAGAAACTCAGCTTTCACAACCACACTTATAATTTTGCTTCTAAATCTGTATTATAAATTCAATGTTTTGTTGTTCAGTGATACAGTGCCAGGCCATGTAGTAATTCAATACTATAATAATGTTTTTCTACTAATGTAAGCTTGGATAATTAATCATTAATCACTGTCAAAAAACAGCATTTTGAAATAATAATTTCCTGTTCAGTAATTCATCCACAAAGTAAATCTTTATTTGTAACAGAGCTGCAACTGGAAAGCAAACAAAGGCGGAAAAAGATCGAATAATCTAATTTATTAGTCTCCTCTTCATAATGGGCAAAAGGAAGACAAACAAACCAAAAAAAGAACCCTGAAACTTGTGGAATGTCACTCCTTCAACATTCCAGAGATTTACATATAATTAAGTCTCAAAAGACTTTAAAATGTTGTTTAACAGGATTCAAAATTACAAAGCAGTAGCTTATAAAGATTTAGATTGTCAAACAAAAGATGTTTTTCTATTTTAGTAGCTTGTGCACACTTAAGATTTTTACACATCTTAATACAGGTAATAAAGCCATCCCTGCATTTTTTGTTTGTTTTTAGATCTGTTGCACTGGGGATTGAATATACAGGCTTGTGCATATACTGTTAGTCATGAGCTCTACCACTTACACTCTCAATCCCACCGCCCAACTTTAAGTATTTCCTACAACTATTATTCTGATTCCTAATTTCTGATTTGTGTACTTAAAGGCTTATAGAAAGTCCTTCCTTCTGCCACCTTATTTTCTCTGATCACTAGTGGAGGGTCAAGAAAAAAACTTAGCAGATTTATAGGAAATGACAATTCCAAATTAATTCTTGTAACTGTCCCCTCCTAACTGGGTATTTCTGTAATTTAACTACCGGTGGCATTCTTGCAATGCACAGAAGAACTAGTAACTAAAGTACTACTTAGTAGGAACATAATTCTGGCATAGTATAAATCAAGAAATTATATCCAGTTGTCGACCACCAGTATGGCAATTAATTTCTTAGAGTAACTTTTAAAGTATAATATTTCAGTAATATCAATTAGAGACTAGTATGAGTTGGGCAACATATAAGATATCAGGAGAGTCTGGCAACACTCATTCAGAGAAAGAGCATCATAAATTCCTGCTCCACCTATTTGAGTCACTGGTGACTCTGACCAGGTCATTTGGGTTTACCTGCTCAAATCGCTTCTCTCTTTTTATTACAGAGTTAGTAATTTCAAAAGCATTTTTTTACAACATGGTTTCTGAAATGAATCATAGAAGAGTTTAGTTTCAATTAGGCAGCCAGGGGAAGGACTGGATAGAGGTCAAGAAAACAGCATAGATAAACGATGTCTCCCAATAATGAGTTAGCTGACTCCTCCCTCACTGGGAGGTTCTGCCACAGCTAGCACTTACAAGCAACATACACATAACAGATTAGCCTTCCTTCTCCACTCCCGCACTTTACTACATATGTGCAAATGCGGAAATGACACAAGGGAAAAACAGTACTCTGGTGACCCATAAGCCACCCTTTAAAAGCTGAGTCACCAAAGGAAAATGTTTTATTTTCATTGTCATAATGATCATCAGTTGTAACCAAGAGAATGCGGAGGAAATGCACATATGATTCAGGCCAATACAGAGCATCCGATCAAATTATGAATATCCTTTTCACACACAAAAGAAGAACTTTCAGATATTTTTTCCCAAGTGATATGAAACAATAAATTTTGGTGAAATTTAAATCTACCTAATGAGTAAAGGCAGAATCCCATGTCAAATCAAATACAAGTACCATCTATGAAAATACTCTTTTACAAACAGAAATTCTCTGTGTAAATATTCTTAGATTTCGCACATGGAATTTATAAAGGCAACAGTGCCTTCGGGTCTCTGGCTCTATTCAAGAATCTGATAGGACTGTGCACGTAGCTCAGTGGTAGAGCACTCTGGCTTAATATAAGACTCTGAGTTCCTTCCCCAGAATGGGGGATGTGGATCAGGTAACATGGTAACATTCAACTTTTCATGTTCCAGAATCTAGAATTAGTCATGGGACTATTTTCTCTGTCACTACCACAGGTTTCATCCATCCAGCCCTCAGTAGAATAAACTCTACATCCCCAAGCTTCCCCTGAGGCCATGGCATAAACCTGGCTGCATACTTGCTTAATATGTCAGAGATTTGCTCTTTTTTAAAATTAATATCAAAACAGAAAGCATCTAGTAATCTGATGCCTCCTGTGGAGCACTTACAATAAGCCCTGCAAACCCTCTTTTCTCAAGCTCATTCCTCACCACAGTCTAAATGTATGTCCCCTAAAATTCCTATGTTGAAATTCTAGCTTTCAATATGATGGTATTTGGAGGTGGAGACTTTGGAAGATGACTAGGTCATGTGGGCTATGTGCTATGAATGAGACTAATTTCCTTATAAAGACCCCTGCCCTTCTATCACATGAAGTTACTATAAGAAGACATCTGCCAGTGAAGATACCAGACACCAGGTGTCTGCAGATGTCTTGATCTTGGACATCCCAGGCTGCAGACTGGTGAGAATAAATTTTTGCCATGTTTATGTTTCTCAGTTAATGTGACTTTTGTCATCATAGCACAAAGGGTCTAAGCCCTCAAATTGTCTTTTTTCTTCCCCCAACCCCAATTATATTGAATACTCCCTCCAAAAGGGCTGAGTTATATAATAATAGATATTACAAAGTTGGCTCTGTTCCCAGGCCTTGCTATCGGTAAAAGTGTTGTGACATAATGTAACCCACACATGACACTCTGAAAACCATCCATAAAGCTCAGCTATAAAAAGGTCTTAGCAAGAACTAGAATTTAATGCTCTACTCTCTGTTAACCCCCAGAAACCAGTTCCAAATGTCAACCTTCATTTCTTATTTTTTTGGAAAGCTCTTCTGGTATAGAACAAAATTCAGAAACACATTTTCATTTCCCACTTTCCAAGATTTTCAAAATGAACAAAAAACACTGACATGGAAAAATCCATCAACACACTAAATAAACTTTTTAACCTATAAATTATTATAGTAGTGATTCATACACATTTCTAGTATCTTTTCATCATGCAACAGCAGGATTCTGGGTTCATATCCTAGTTCTGCCATATAACTATTAAGTATAGTTACCAAATTCCTCTCCATCCCTTTGTGCACATGAGGAGGAGAGGTTCTCCTCTTACAGCTTCTACAGTGGTTGGCTCTGATTTTTGCCACAGTCAAAATGCTTTGATGTATTTGTCCACCTTCATTTTAGTTTCTACTACCTCATTTCTAAAAATGAAAAATAAAATCATTTGTGTTAGGCTACGATCCTTATCTGGAAAGAAATGTGGCAACATGAACTGATACATGTTTCATCAGCAGGCAAATTTTCCATACCTTTCACATGACACTTTCAATCGCAGTACTCTGTTTCTCTCTGCATAGCAGATACCTGCCACGTATCTTCCTACTGTGCTGCAAGCTTTTCCAACTACTTTGTGGGGAGGAGGTAGTACTGAGTATTGAACCTTTGCTCCTTACATCACCAGCCCTTTTTTATTTTGATAGGGTTTTGCCAAGTAAACCGCCCAGGCCAAGTTCAAATTTGCAATCTTCCTGCATCAGCCTATCAGATTGCTAAAATTTTAAGCATAACTACTACTCTTAATGATTTTTAAAACTTTTACCAACTTGACACATTCCAAATATTTATGCTGTTTTCAATAGTTCCCATTATGAAGCTCTTTATAAAACATATCTTTGTTTACTTAGTCTTTGCTTAGAACAGATTCCCAAAAGGAGGATTTGTGATTTGTATGAAAAATGTATTTCTTATTTTAATGAACAAAATAGCACAAAATTATTTAATAAGTATTATGGTTTGAGCCTAGGTGACCCCTTGAAAAGCATCACACTGTCAGAGGTGGGGCTTTTTCAGAGGTGGCTGGATCTAGGTGTGTGATGCTGGAACTGATTTATGGTACAATGCTAGGTTCAAGGGCACTAGGATTAAGGGTGTAAGCAGCCTGGATAAAATATAAGGGACAGAAAGAGCTGTGGTCGTGCTCTGTTGCTTTTGCTGTCTTCTGCATGCAATGAGCTGTTTAAGAGTGTGCGATTACTGTATCAGTCCACTAACTGATACAGTCATCACACACTGGTTTGGCACTGCCCTAATTCCAGCAGCTGCCTAGATACAATACAAAAGCAACAGAAAGCAATGCTGTTAAGATCCTTTGCTGCTTTGCTATAGTCTGCCTACCATGAACTATTCTCTCCTGCTAAGCCACTCTGCTTTGGAGCCGGCTGATCATGGATGGAAACCTCTACAAACTGTGAGCTAAATAAATCTTTCCTCCCTTAACTCTGGGTGTGAGGTATTTTGTCTCAACAGTAAGAAAAGTAACTAAGACAATACATACTGTAAAGTTGTTTTTCACAGAGTTGTACCAGCTTGTATTTAGTCATTTGGAAATTATAAAGCAGTTGCCATCTTTTTTCTTTGAGGGGGTTTGCAGGTGGGTGCACTAGAGAGCAAACCTAGAGCCATTCACACACTAACCTAAGCACATGTTCTACTACTAAGCTACAGTCCCAAATCTATTACCTTGCTTAACAGAGTTTTATTACTACTAGTGTCGACCAAAAAAAGTATCTACTTGTAATACAATTATTTCTTTTCCTTAATTAAGTTTTTTGGTACATTTTAGGTATACATAATGATCACATTCATCATAGGGAATCTGTACCTGTACATGATATATTTTGATTTTTTCCCCTCATTCCCTTCTCCCCTCACCTAAACCCCCTTTCCCTCCTTATTTATAAAAGCTTTACTTTCCTTGCTCATGAATATAAAGATTTGTTTGTCAATAATACATTCTTATTTGTGAAGTATTTGATCATATCTTGTTCATTTGTCTACTGATGTTTTAATTTGTATATTTTACCATTTCATTTGGGGGCCAGATAATCTCTGAGTAATCTTAAAATATTTTTAATTGTCAGAACATATTTTTTCCTCTTTTTTCTTGTATCTTTTTAAAATTTTAGAATTTTACCTTAAAAGACTTTTTTAAAACTCTTCAAATATATTTTTCAGCTTTTACATTATCTTAATCTAGACTATAGTTTAGATGGTAATTTTTTAAACTAATTCTTAGCTCATCACATGTTATCACATGTTAAATGATTCATTGCTTTCATACTCTCATATCATAGATTCCTATATGTAAAAAATATATTTCTGGACCTCTCTTCTATTAATATGTATGTTTATAAATTAATTCATACTTATGTACTCTGTTATGTGTCATAATATTAAAATGGGCAATTTCCACAGAAATTTTTATTTTTATTTTTCCTCACTTGTTTATTCTCACAAATTAAACTTGAAAGATTCCTCGTGTCAGAAAAATCTAGATTTTGTATGAGTATTGGAGTAAAACTATGTATCAATTAGTATCTGTGGGCTTATACAAAAAGGTTACTCATCATTTCATTTTTAAGTTCTATAGCTTACAGTTTTATCCATGTGAGCTCATGTCACTTTTTGACTGATAAATGGTAGGCAAATAAAAATTCTCAAATTAAGTCTCTCATTAAAGGTTATTATTACAGTTTTAATTTGTGTATTATCATTATATATTTGTCTTTCTTATCCATTTCTTTTTGCTTAATTTATCTCTTATACTCTTAGCATAATTCATACTTATAATTTTGTAGGAAAAACAAGTTTTCCATGTGTTCACTTGACATCCTCCATTATATCAAAAACCCACTTCAATAAGTTCTTACCCATCAACTTCATTATAAGTTGTTTGGATCACAGACATATAACCCATGTACTGCTCCTTTCTGTTTTTGGTAAACTGTCCTTCTCATTTACTTCTTAGAGCCCTGTGACTAAAATGCAGATTTAGGTAGAGTAAGAAAAAACACTGCTAATGTTCAGGAAACTCATGAAGCATAAAAGATTGTGTTTTCTTCTCCCAAATTTGAAGCTGTCATATTAAAAAAAAAAAAAAAAAACTGCAAAACCTTAAGTCTATATAATATGGCTAACCTAACAGAAGGACATTTTCAGGTTGATGTTTGCCAAGCAGTCCTTCAACTTGATATAATTCTTTAAAAATATATGTGTTTTGCTATATATTATGGTTTACATTAAGACTATATTACCTGGGGGCTGGGGATTTAGCTCAGCGGCATAAGCGCCTGCCTTGCAAGCAGACAGTCGTGAGTTTGATCCCTGGAACCGATAAAAAGGAAAAAGACAAAAAAAAAAAAAAAAAAAGACTATCTTACCCAAATTCTAATGCATTAGAGGCAACCTTTTTGTGAGAGAACTAGACCATGAGAGTGTGATAGCTGACTTGCTCTTCCAAGGAGGGGCCTGTAACCCATGGGAGAGGTGTGTCACTGAAAGCCTGACCTATATTACTCTCCTCGGCAACTTCTTTCACTCTCTGCTTCCTCACCACCATGACATGAGTAGCTTTTGTCTGCACCAGGACCTTCCATCATGCTATTTCTGCCTTGGCACTTGCCAACCATGGACTAAAAGTTCTGAAACTGTGAGCTAACATAAACGTCTCCTTTAAATTGTGGGTGTCAGATATTCTGTCTCGGCAACAATAACAGTAATAAGACTGCAGATATTAAATTACGGATAAAATGAACCAGTGAAGCTAACAAAAGGTGGGGCATGCCGATGCTAATCATAAAAACTACCATGAAGAGAAAGCAGTTTAAAAATGTTTAATGGCCTCTACAAATTTGAATTTGACCCTTCACATCTTGGTTACCTATTACTGGCTGGATTATCAAGTAACACAGAAACCTCAACGTTTATTTTCGTCACTGTGAAGTGAAGGAAAACTTTTCACTCTTTAAATTTCAAAAGGCTATACTAATGGACCAGGTCAACACACTGTGTCAGCTTGCTGGAGTGTTGTGTATGAGCTGTCTTCCTCCTGAAATTCAAATCCAGAAACAGCTCAAGAGCTCAAAAGCCTTCACCATCACACACAGAGTTGCCCATGGAGCACTATACAGCAAGCAGTCCAAGGGCCTACCACATCCCTGGTACTCTGTGTGGAAGTCTCTGATGGGAAGACAGACAAAGCTTTCTCAGCATGGATTACAACAAACAAAGTTGTGTTGTCCAATGGCTTTAAAAAGTCACTTGAGTTTCCCAACAATAAATAATGTTTGTAAATTTCTATTCTTCTGTCAGTGTGTCTCTGATAAATTATTATGATACGTTAGGCAATGTAATAGTCACAAAGCAGATACAAAGAAATAGCACTTCTTGTACCAAGAGACTAACATCTTGCCCCAGTCTTCCTATGCAGCAAACAAAGCAAAAGAAAACTGGATGCCAGTGTGAGAATTTTTTTCAATAATATGAGCCACATCTTCAAAAGGGCACAAACTTCTGGTATGTGTGGTCAACAAGGGCAGAGCAAAAGCTTGGGACCATTCCAGGAAAAGGAAGTATAGACTGACCCTCAATAATACATCCAATCAGACTAACTTCTAACAAACTTTCTTGTTTAATTGAGAAATAAAGAATGTTTTCACCTAAGTATTTCCAAGACTACCATCACAGAGTGAGTAACTGGAAATTACTGTTATTACCAGCCAGGTAGGCTTGAACCAAATACAGGAATTCTGCCAGGGCTGCCAGCAAAACAGGGCTATAAACATTTATGTAGTGGTAAATCTCTTAAAATATATTTATATGGGGGCTGGGGATTTAGCTCAGAGGCATAAGCGCCTGCCTTGCAAGCAGGCAGTCGTGAGTTCGATCCCTGATACCGATAAAAAGGAAAAAGACCAAAAAAAAAAAAAAAAAAAAAAAAAAAATATATATATATATATATATATATATATATATATATACACACATATATATATTTATATGTATTATAAAATACATAACAGGATGGTCCCTGGAACACTACCCCTGAAAAGACAAGGCAGATTAATGATACTCTTAATAAAATTTATAGAAAATTAACATGAGCTGCAATCATTCATTTTTGTCAATCCTTTTGTTAATTAGAAAAAATCTGATTTGTTCCCATTTCATTATTTAGTAAAGTCAGAAGACACTATATGTCTAAAATAAACAGCAAAAAGATTGCTGTACTGACTTCCACTAGTGGAATATGATTTAGCCCTCTACTTACTGGGTCTCACCCTCAGTCAAACTAAATGTAATGAAAATGATTAATATGAACACATTAACTTTAAGTGTCATTCACAGCAGAAGTCAACAAATGCCCCAAAATACCCTTGTACTGAGATATGCAATGTGCCCAAATCCTCAGCACCGTTTATGCCCAATTTAGATGTTCTGAAATGTCACCACTGTCAGCTGAATGAAAGTTATAATAAGCTCCTCTTACTCTTGACTTTGATATTTCAGAATGCCAATTTAAAAAGAAAAACACTACAGGAGGATAAAAAGCTGGTAAGATTAGTAGATGAAATATTAAGAATACTCTTTATTGGTGATAATGAACAAAAATGTCTAATCATTTTTAACAAACAACAAACAGACCCTATGTTATACAAGACTTACAGTTCTGACAGTGAGCCAAAGAGAAATCAGCCCAACTTCCCGAGTCAGAAAATGATCCAGATTTCAAAAATATCCTAATTGTATTTCAGCTAGAAAATAAGACCTAACGGGCAAAGCATTCTTAAAGACATCTTCCTATATTTGCTATTAATTTAAACATTAGAGCCTATACAACAGCCTTTATCTTCTTTACATATAATTCCAGTAGTTGTGGCCACAAGCAGTAGAACCTGCTTCAACATTTCCTAGACCAACTAGCAAAGGTTTCTTTACTTACAGATTTATAAATAGTGTTACCTGGACTTAACCAACCCTCAACATTACACCTTTTTGTTTTTTATTGATTAGTGCTGATGAACAACGTGATCTACAATTTAGACAAAGTTTTTTAAATATAAATATTAGGCAGCACTTTGATGTACCACAGTAAACGACACCACTGCTGATTGCCACTTACGTAAGTATCTTTTCAGAATCATTAATTTAAAAAATGCTGAGTGGCCATTCGTGGACCAGGGGTAAAGAGAAAAGCCCACACCAGGAAGCAAGCCCAGTCTGGAAACCAGCGCCACATGCAGGCCACCATCAGACTGGAACAGACAGACCCTAACCTCTCCCTGTGAGTCAGCACCATTTGTGGGCCAGGAGTAGAGAAAAAAAACTAAGCCATACCAACAAGCAAACCCAGTCTGGGGACCAGCACCATGTGCAGGCCACCACCAGACTGGGAACAGCCAGACCTCAACCCCTTCAGCACAGAGGCTGGCAAACAAGAAGTACCAACACCCCACCCCACTCCTCCAAACCCCCCGTAGTAAGTGACCGGCTTATCCGGAAAACACAGGCCACGATGATGACAGCTATGCAGGTGAAATGCAATTGGATGCCCCTGTGGTGCTTTAGTGTTCAACTAACATGGCAGGGCTAGGGCCAGTGGTCTGACCAGAGGTTCAGAGGATAGCAGTACACAGTGTGGCATCTAGCGGGGATCTCCTTCTGAGGGTTGTAGCCATTGCGGATTCCCTGTGGTCTTGTTTTGGAAGTCCTACATCATTTCCCCTGTTCTGTTGGGTCGAGTTTTATTTTCTTTTGTTTTGCTTGATTATGCCAAATCCAATGGCAGAAGCAGCTATTTCAAAGATAGCAAGAAATATTATGGTAGCAATTTTGGGTTTACTATTGGCTTGTTTTGAAATCCTGTATTGCACTCATAATTTTGTTTTTATTATTTCTACTCTGTTCTGTTTGATTTTTACTATGTCCAAAGTTATCTGCAACTATGTTGAAAACATCAAGAGGCATTATGGTAACTATTGTTGATTTTGTAATATTTTGAAGTCTTGTATCACTTACACTGGTTTATTTTGATTTTATTCTCTTTTATCCTCTTTAAAATAAAAACAAAGATTTTAAAATGCTGAGTATTTAAAAAAATTGATTCGACTTTCATGATAATACACAAAACTTCAAATTAGTTATTCCAATTTGGAAATAATCTAAGAATTAGCATTTGGAAATTTGTTAATAAAGAAACCTAAAAGCAAAATAATACTGTCTTTAACCATGTGCCTATATGTTTGTTGTCATTAAGGTAGAATTATACATTTATTCTAATTTGTATTATTTTTTGGTTGAAACATTTATCAACTATGAATATCCTAACTTATAAAAAAAATTTCTCTCTTTTCAGGCTGAATATCTTTTTTTATTTTTATTTTTCCTTTTTATCGGTACCAGGGATCAAACTCATGACCACACACTTGCAAGGCAGGCGCTTATGCCGCTGAGCTAAACCCCCAGCCCCTGAATATCGTTTTTGAATAACATTTCAAATCATTTAGAGGCCAAATGATCAAAAATTATGCTTTAAGTCAAAAATTAGGTGTTATTATCAAATTCATTCAGTGACTTACAGAAGTAATGGTACAAAAAGTGGGATCCCTAAAATATTCTGAGCAGCTCACAAAAAATATACAATCTATATCTTTGAATAGATCCTATATTAGGGTATACACTTTAATCAATCAAAAAACCCACCCACCACTCTACATAAACCCACCTAACTCCTACATGGAGATGTAAGGCTTAGAACTGATAGTTATTTTGCTGTAAACTTCTAATAGTTTGTACTGAGTTTACAGGTCACTGGTGCTTTCTAACAGATGGCAATATTTATAACACACAAATCAATATAATTTCCCCTCACTGACTAACTGGGATAACCATGTGGCCTACTTAATGGAGTTTAAAGACTATCCAACAAAGATTCTGAATGACATTGAAGAAAACTAGGAACTATCATTTAAATTTTCCTCCTGGCCCTGTTCTACATGCCTGTCCTGGCATATATTAGGTGTAGCCATATGAAATTGACATGTCTGTAGGTCACAAGTGGTTGAATGCTAGAAACCTCATATGGGAGAGGATACTCAAAGTTTAAACATCTGCCAACAGAGCTGACTTACATGGTCATCTTCCTAATGACAACTTGTATTTATACAAGGTTTAATAGTTTAATAGTTTAATAGTTGAGGTTTAAAAACCTCAACAGATGCATTGTTCAATACAACAACCCTATGAATTAGGTAGATATGATATCCTGATTTCCACAGATGAGAAAGTAGGGATCAAATATTGTCACCTGCTCAGACTAAACAGAAGTATTTTATTCTACTGTTCAAAAGTAACAAGACCATGGAATCTAGCACTTTGATTCTAGATTTCTTTTTGCAAACAACATCCTTCAAAAGGACAATCAAATTACCTAAGTACTAATACATTCACTCTAGTGCTTACATGAGGACAGATTCCACAAATATCTATGTAATAAGTGTCTAAATTGGAATGATTAAGTGTTTTCGTAAATGTGCACAGGCACTCAAGTACATTCTTACAATTTATTGTTCACTTTCCCTTCTTCCTGGATTTCATCCATTTATCTCACAGGCCTGCCAGCCTGCCTCTTATCCCCAAAGGTCACATAAACTCTTCTATATATCCACTGGAGAGCCAAACATTACACTTACCATACAATATAGGCCTTGTATAATTAATCACGGCATGAGACTATTTTTACTAATGATAACCATAGCCTGCAATATGGTTCTCCATAGTATCTATTAATTAAATGGCCCACAATTTACATTGTTTTGGGTATTAAAATGACACAATTAATACATAAAAATCTGTTGCTCCAGTCATCATGACTTACTGACAAATAAAGTACAGTAATCTTATATTAATGTCAAAACCATGTAATTCTACATGCTAGACTATTCAGAGTAAGGGATAGGGAATGAAATCTAATAAGCTTTCCTCTTCAACCACATACATCGACTGGCCCATCATGCACTAATAGAATCTTTCTTATTTACTAATTTAAAATAATATACATTTCACCTACACTATCTGTAGATAGAGACTGATAATCCCCTCTTCCTCCCTCCTACCCTGGGGGTGTCAGTTCACAGAGATCAAATCTCACTGTGACCAACAATACACATCTGTGACTACAGAAGTCATGGATCGCAGTATGGGGCATCTCATAATACCTCTTCCCTACAAACACAAACACATCATTCCTGAATTATTTTTAAATGCTTTATATACTTACTCACACAACAGGATGCCATTTTCTAGAGAAGCTCGAAAATCCTCTGTTTCAAAATTCTTCTCTGTTACTGCCTGAAAGACAGATTTGGGTGTTAACTGTCTCTTAAACAAGATAGCACACAAGTCAAATTCAGTATCAGATTATTTAGTCTACCTTAAAGAATTTGTATATTCATCAAAAGCTGTTCCTTATGGGAAATTACATACTCCTCCATTACAATCATTTTAGTATGAACAAATATATGCAGAGAAAAATCCACAATGAGTGCTTTGTGTAATATAACCTTTTTGGGTAAACCAATGTTAAAAGCTAAGTTAAATTTCCAACATATTAAAATATCTCAAATCTTATTACAAAGGTAAGAAGCAAACTGATGACTTTCCTTAATCTTTTTCATGAAGTATCCTTAATTTGAGCAGAGTTGTTTATTGCAACTTCATAAGACTATTGAATCCTAGCACAGAGACCAAAAGAGAGAGAAGATGAGAAATATTTTAAATACTCAGTTTCCAACTTAAGACTGTTACATATGATAAGCCACTTGTAGCTAATACCACCAAAGACATTGGTGAACCATCTAGAAAAAATAGCTTGATTGGGTCTCTAAGGGTGGAATGGTTGAGAAAGTAAAGATGATTGCATAGGAATGGTAAGTAGTAACAAACAGAGTGGAGGCTATAGTGGAGAAAAGCAGTCACAGTAGAGAAACCTGTTGTAGGAATATCATCTGGCCCAGATCCCCAGACAGATAGGAAGGCAAGAAGCTAACAGCAAGGACATCAGCTATCCTAGACATGTACTTGCCACTGGAGGGCAGGCACCCTTGTCCCACTAGACAGCTTACAGAAAATCCTGAATTGGAAATTCACTAACTTTTAAATCCAGGTTAGCCACAGAGTTCAAACATATGTGAAACAATGCTGACCACCACACTTCTCCCTAATCCCTGCTACCTTTACAACCCACCCAGGATCCTCTAGGTCTTGACTCTTCATCTCTCCACCATGCCCAGCAATGCTATACCTAGATACAAGATCTGTTAACTGACAAAACTATAATTGCTTTCAGAATTAAAGTAAGCAGGCCACAGTGTTGTGTGCCTACAGAGGCAGAGCAAGAGGACCATAAATTGAAGCCTGGCCTAGACTACCTGGTGAGATCCTATCTCAAAATAAAAAATAAAAAGGGCTGAAGATGTTAAGACCTGGAAAAAAAATCTGTTAAATTAACTTCTGTATCCTCAAAACATGGCAAAAAAATTTACAAAGATCTATAAAAGTCTTAAAGCAAAAGCACTTTGTTTTAAAAAAAAATAGACTATATTTTAAAATATGAATCCATCCTTATGTTAGAACAAATTTAGTATTCTCGAAGAAATTCCAGAATTTTGAAAGAATACCTTTTTATCTAGTCATTCTAATCCAGAAACTACTCATTTAGTTTTGAACCTTACTCACTAGCAAGTTATTTAAGGTGTGGCACATTTTATGTAATTAGGTTATGATTCACAGGAATTACAGAGAGCACATGTTTTCTTCCCACTTAAGTTATCAAAAGTCAACACAAACAGGACTGATCGCTATGTAATCAAACAGCCACACCTTGCCTCTAAACAATTTCTCTCTAAACAATTTCTCTCTCTCCTCTCTATCTCTCACTCGCCTTTTGCATATTCTCCTAATGAAGTCAAATAAAATCAGGGCCACCTAAAATACTGACCAGACGTACAAGAAGAATTGAGATTTAATCCAGGATCCATCTCACAATATATATTTCTGATTATGTCACCATTCAGTCCCGATTTTTAAAAGGAAATACTTGACTTCCCTACTTCACAATAAACAAATAATAAGTGAAAATATTTGCTATTCCTTAGACTACACTAATCTAATTTAGGCTTGTGCTTCTTCCAGCCATGGTCCTGACTAGCCAAGCAGCCGCTCTGCTGGGTAGAAGCTACAAAGTGAGCTCCCGGGTAAGCCACTTGCTGGGAAGTGGTAATTAGTCTAAGGCAGCATGTTATGGGAGGGGCAGTTGCCAAGGGCATGTTGCACTGGGCACAGACACCACTGCCAAACCTGTCTGACCACCTCCAACCTCTATACAACCTGTGACAGGAAGTTTTAAAAGGGCAGATTTTATGAAAGAAAAATATCTATCAGCCAGCTATATAGCCTACAAGTGCCACATGCACTAAGTTATCCCAGAAAACCATTTCTTTGTTTTAAAAAATAAAACACCTCCATGCCCCCTTACCCTTTTGTTGATCATTTTATTTTAATATCACTAAATAAAATTTCCCACCCATTTAAGCAACAAGTTTCCCCAAAACACCACTGCTCAGTTCCAGTTCTGACCATATAATCCACATGATTTAAATCCCAAACATTCTGGGAACATCTCAAAGACCACTTCATACCAGAGTGGTTATCACCAAAACACCACTAAACACCACTAATGCAAGACAGCAGATCCTCATCTTTTTAAAATCTTTCAGTCCTCCTCCCCCCGCCTTTTTTTTTTTTTTTTTACCAATTCCTTTCAAACAGCCATTTAAATAGAATCTAGAATCCCCAAAGCATTCTCTATCATATGTTGGGTGAATCACAGTACAAAAAGCACAGCACTTGTATGAGCTTGTTTTAAAGGGGGATCAAGATGGACTGTCGACTGACAAACACTAGGCTATGACCAACTAAGTTGATAGCTGATTCCAAACTAAGTCACCGAATAACAGACTAATCAGCTACTAGAACATGATATTTAAGATACATATCACCTACTTTTGCTTCATTAAGCTTATATTACTTTGTAGATTAAAAATGCATCTCTACATATGCATGTATATTTGTATAGAAAAACTTACTTATGTAATTCGTTACATAAGTGGGCCCTGGAAGATCAGAAGTCTTTGGTCACTGAAATACAAACTCAATCCAAATACTGGATTTTAAAAACAGATACATACCATTAACCAATCATTTCAACATAAGTAATAAAATAATTTTTAAAACCCCAAGGAACATTTAACTAGAAGCCAGTGTCATACAAAAGAATATTGTGAAATAATTCACAAAGGATAGTTATGTCCTTGAGTGGAAAATTAAGGCAGACCTGTGTAAACACATGTAATAAGTAACCATACATTGAGATAATCCATACAGGGCATTGTTCCATAGGAAGAAGCCCCAGGCTGTTGCAACTTCAAGGAGGTGAGAAGCTTTTCAGCCAGTTTCTAAAGCTGTCTGTGAAGTCAACACATGCCTTACTCCTTTCTTTCATTAAACTTCATGTTCAATCAACCACCGTGTGATCCCAATGACTCCACACCAGCCCAATTTTTAAACTGAATTCCTGAGACATCTATAGTGCAATAAACTTGAAAGATTCTCTTGGTTACACATGCCAAAAACACACACATACACACACAAAAAGACAAAACTGATGATACACAGTAAACCGAGTAGGTAAAAATAAAATAATTTTAATGGAATAAGTGTCTACCTCCTATCTCATTCCTTTCTGAGTAAAATTATTTTAAAAGATCATGATGATAGAGAAACTAGTTCTTCCCAAAAAGATGCACTTCACTTTGCTAAATACAAGTAATGCCCCCCCACCCAACCACCATCTCAAAAAGAAAGCAGAGTCAGGACAGTTGAGATGGGAGTCACTGACTCTTCAGGTAATGAGTGTAAATCTAACGTCTCAGACCTCAGTCTTCTCAGCTATTAATCAGGACTCCACATTATGACGGTCTGCATCTCCCGTCTGCTTTAGGCACCATCTCTCTGCATTTTCAAGCAGCTCTGCTTCTTCTTCCAGTTTGTACACAAGGAAACATAGTTGTCATAAATCCACTAGAGTTGAGATCCAAGTCAGAAAGTAATTCCTTACATAAGAGGGCCTTAGAGAATCAGTGGTCTTTGGAAGCACTCAGAGAACTCTACAGTTAGGGACCTACCTACTTCCTATGCCCCTCAAAGAATTCCACGCCATACCACAAACTCTAATGGGCAAGACAGTCCTAATCCAACTTCCCACTGGCTAAAATATGGCTCAGACACACTCTGTGTTCTAATTATTCTTCCTATAAATATCTGTACTTACAAGGAAGAGAAAAAAGACAAAATTGATACTCCTAGTATATATTGGTATAAAAAGGTAGGTTGTGATGTATAGGTAGCTTTCAGATCCTAAAATCACTTTATTGAAATATCCTTCTACTGGACAGGAGTGAACTCACTTTAGTTTGGTCAGTAGAAAAACATACAAGAGTCCATGAAAACATGTCAGTTTAGTGATACTTTGTGAAAGAAGACATTCTTAGCTGGAATCTTTAAAGGTGATACACAGAGTATCAGTTGACCAAGAATTTGCTATAATAAAGTTACCCCACTACTACATTAATGTTTTTCTAAGTTAAAGAACATGCTAGAATTTAACTTTCCACATTTACAAAATCATCCTTCATGTCAACAAAGATACGAAAAAAGCATTCATTTATTTGATTTTTCAAAAATCATTTAGTGACATTCTGCTGTAAACATACCTGATATAAAAAGAAGAAGAAAATTCCTGGAAATTTCTCTTTAAAAATCTAACCCCATTTTGAAATGTACAGTCAAAATGGCATTTTAAGCCTAGGCATCTCTCTGAAATGTGGATAACTCTGAATTACAGCAAGTTCTTGGTTAACTGATACTGTATGTTCAACAAATAACAGTTTTATGGGACATAATTCTCTTGTCACTAGCTTTTATTAAGACTTGGCTTTGTACTGCATAATAGTCTGGAAGAGACTAGGGCTGTTTTTGCCAATACTAACAACATTTGATAGCAAAACCAAAGCCAAATCATAGTCTTTCAAGATAGTGGTAATCAGAATTGCACAGATCACTGAATTCTAAATAGATTCACAGTGATCAAAAATCCAAACATTTTTCTTTCCCCACTCCTCTCCCTAAGATCTTCATCTCCAAGCGCCAGTGTCAATTTCACTTCCCCCTGCACTCTCTCTAGGGAACAGTCTCCAAACCTTCACACAGGAGGGCGGGGGAAAACAGCAAAATGTAATGCTCCAGATTGTGTGCCTAGGAAATTAAGAACCAACTACCTTTACAAACACTCAAAATTTTCATTAGGCCAAACGTTAGCTAGTATTAACAAGTCAAAAGTAAAATACAGATGGAAAGAAGTACAACTATAAGAAGAAAGGAAACTTTGCTTGAGGGGTAACAATTTATGTGCAAGATTTCATCAAGATACAAAATCCAAAACAACCTGATCCCTATTAGCAACTAGTTAAGTTCACTGAAATCATTCCACAAGAAGCATGCTTTTGCAATTGTATCTTGTTCTGTTAAGAATCCAAAAAAAAATTACTTCTAAAGAATTGTATTTGTCCACAGAATCACACTCTAATTTATGTTGTTACAGACAATAAGAAAAATATCCCAAGAGAAAAGTGTCTAGCAAAAGACCTGTCTAGTACATGTTATTTTATTTTCTAGATCAAGGAGTTTTTAAATAACTAATACAAAGACACAAATGGATGTGAACATCCATTATCAGGGTATTTTAAGTATAATAATAATTCTTAATATAATCATAGGTTCAAGAATCAAAAGATGCTATTTTTGCAAAAATGTCTCACACATTAGCAAGTCTCAACAATTACCTGCTAACCATCGTGTGAATTGCTATGAAATTCACCAGTGTGGGAAGCATTCATTTTTGGAAACAGTGTGTCTGTATTACAGGTGAGAGCCACTTCTTATTTTATATGGACTTTAAATTGATAGCTGCAACCTTGCTACCTACAATATACTTTACTATCCAGTTTAAGTTTAGTATTAAAGGTGAACCTAAGGTGCTCTGCTCCACAGGAATTCCCACCACGATTCTTCATGAATTTCTGCTACAAGTCAACAAAAATTTGACAGTAAGTTGGTAGGGGAAAAAAGGATAACTAGAGTTGTATTCCTACTGCACACTCAAGTGAAATGAAAACATCTCCTTGCAAAACTTTATACACAGGGCCCAGGAATTTAGCTCAGTGGTGTAAGTGCCTGCCTGGCAAGAGCAAGGTCATACATGAGTTAGATCCCCTGTACCAAAAAAAAAACTTTATACATAAATGTTCCCCAAGACTGGGAACAACCCAATGTCCATCAACTGATGAATGAATAAACAGATATAATATGACATACATGGAATACTGCTTGATCAAAAAAAAATGAAGCACTGATATATGTTAAAATATGAATGAACCTTGAAAACAAGCTAAATGAAACACAAAATACCATCTGATTTATGTGAATGTCTCTGATAGGCAAACTATAAAAACAAAAAAAGGGACTAGTGTTGGTCAGAGGGTAGAAAGTAGAAGGGATGGGGAGTGACTGCTAATCGTTAAGCGTTTCTTTTGGGGTGATGAAAACACTCTGCAAGTGGTTGTGAATAGAAAGCTCTGTGAACATACTGGTATGGAATTGTATCTGCATAAATTTTCTTTAAAAAACTCACTGAACTTAGACATTCGCACATTCTATTCATATTCGATCAAGATGACTTTTTAAAAATAGTTCTAAACATCTTTCTCTTTCATGTTCCCTGCACAAAAGAAATTCATACCAGGCATGGTGACACACACTTGTAATCCCAGTTCTCTGGGAGGCTGAGACATGGGGCTCGTATGCTCTAGCCCAACCTGCACAACTGTCTCAATATATATTGACCCTCCAAGAATAGCTCTTAATTTGCAAAGCAGAATTTCCACCCTCTGTCTCACTCACAGAAATTTTATCATTAAATTATAATCATATTTTCCCTTTTTATACATTTGCACCTATCTTTTTCTTTAAGTGTGACATCCTTGTACTATACCTAAAAGATTCCACACGCTAAGTTTTCTCAAGGCCATTTATTGTCTTATTTTCATAATTCACGTTACATGGTTTCAAAATAGAAAACACACTGAAGTGGAACAAAGGCCACAGCAAATGGGCCTACAGAACCCCCAATAACTCCCTCCTGTAAGTTACTTACATTCCCTAAAACAGAACTGCAAAAACTGTAAAACTAAAAAGTCAGTCTTTCCCAAACACCTTGAATGAACAAAGTGCTTCCTAAATGATGTGTCCAACATTGAGTTAAAAAGGCATTGTCCTAGGCCATTTATAAAACACATGATATAGCTGGTGTATTGTAAGTGACAAAATTCTACCTTTTTATACTTTTATTATAACATTATAAAAAAGAGGGCAACATAAACATAAAACTAGAGGGATATCTGACTGTGACTCCACCATATCAGAGCCTTATGATTGACCTGGTTGTAATTCTTACTGAGTTTTCAAGGTGGTTCTCAGAAAGTTTTTAATCTAGTTTTCCTCTTTGTGTGCTTCATCCTTGAAAACAATTTTACACAAATGTACATTCTGCCAGAAAATGACAAAATGAGTAAGATGAGATTACAAAGCAAGGGATATTCTTCTCTGGGAAGATAAGGTCTTATAAAGATGAAACAGGATCAAATTATTTTCAAGTTGAATATTTGACTATAACTATTTATTTATTCCAAAAATTAATAAGTAAATATTTTTCTATTACTAGCAAGGTGATATAGGTAATTCTTTTATCATGAGCAAAACACTACTTGAAACAGTTTTGTACTTCCTATACCACAACTGCTAAAAAAATTTTTTAATTTATTAAATAACTTTAGAAAATAACAATCCCAAGCTTAGTAATTAAGTAAGAAAACGCACGCACCGACTTAGTAATTCACATGTAGGTAAGCTGAAATTCTATGACTGTTCACTGTCTTTAGAGGCACACATACACGTCAGAAGCTGACATGACGTCAGTAATCATTGAGTTTTCTCACCGAGTTGCAGAAGCAGGTCACATATGATGCACACAGGCTTCAATTAATCTGGTTGCCTGTGTGTTATAGCACAAAAGGCAGAGTTACCAATGCACTATGTTCTCCCCTACATAGCTTTCCACTGTTGCCTGCACAGTTCATACTCCAGGACCACACAACCAAGTCACTAAAAGGTCACTAAAAAAAAAAAATACTATTAACAGTTTATGACCTCCTGGGATCTCATCACTAGCTATCCATGGCACATACAAGCCATGGGCTGGTCACACCCACATTGGACTTCCTACAGCCTTAAGAGATCTCAAAAAGCCTTCTAATTTATCTCAAAAGTAGACATGCTGACAGTCCCACAATGCATCTAATTTAATAGTTTAAAATATCCTTGACCAAGTAAAAATTTCACTGATGTTTACTGGGATCATTTGTTTAATGGTTACAAAGGTTGAAATACTACAAGTAATTTTTTAAAAAACACTACTTTGATGTTCTGATACATTGACCAATATGCCACATTCTCCTTCAGGACGGCAAAATGAAGGAAGATTCCACCTAGAGAAATGAATGGGCTGGTTTTTCCCCCTGCCAAAAACTATTAGTAGTTAACAGTAAATATTATATAAATATTAAATATTGTAAAATATTAAATATTGAGAATTCTGCTTCAGGACCACCATCCTGAAGTGCTGTTAGCTCCCACTGGTCCTTGTACCATCTCCTGCATGTCCATAAGGTTCCTACCACACTTGGCAAAAGTATACCTCCCAACTGACTTTTCCTTCTAAAGGAGAGCACAGCTTACCGGCTGCTTCCAACTCACATGTTTTGTTCGGCCCATGTCGCATGCTGACGTTGGGAAATAGTGAACAGAAAAGGAGACTGCTTGCTTCTCATAAAAATAAATAAAGTCCAGCACTCAAAGGCAGCAACACCTCACAGTCACAAATGGCAGCCCAGGTAATGATCTCAAGGGAAACACATTCTCCAGACAGCTGCAGTCCCACATGTCCCATAGACTTTTCACCATCCTGCACTGCTCTTGGACACTACTTGTGTGGCCCAGGTAGGCAGGTCAATCTGAGAATATGTGGGCTTTTTTCTTTCTGTCTTTGAGGTCTATCCCTCAGAAAGGACTTCTTGATCAACTCAGAATTACGGGTGAAGAAGAATCACTTGTGGAGCTGGTTTTTTATTACATGTACATACAGACAGGTTTCTGGCCTTTGCTGATTTAGAGGCCCTGAAAAGCACCTGCAAGTCCGCCTTTTCCAGAATCTTACTAAGAAAGGTATTTACACTGTTTTGGGGAGAATAATTTGAGACACTTTATGCTAAGTGCCAACTCTACCAACAAGTGTTTGATTTTGAACAGGTATCTAGAGTTCCTATGAGATTTGATTTCCTCATAAGAGAATGAACTATACTAAATCATCAACTCATCTCCCAGCTTGGAGTGCTCTGAGGAACGCAAGTATTTCTGTTCTCTGCTGCCACCTACTGGCCCATTCCTGCTACCACAAAGGTCTGAACTGCAGCTTTGGGACCATTTTCTCTGTCCTTATTTTAACTGTTAGATTGGGGTATACCAAAAAAAATCATTTCAAAATTTAAAACACAGAAAAAAATTTATACTTGGTGAAAAGTAAAAATACTTTTATATATTAACACGAGTTTGTAATCTTTATTAAATCCCCAAGAGCTCCCAATGTATTTCTATACAACTGTTTTTGCAACAAATGGATTCAAACTTTTTGTAGAAAAAATTTGCACATTAAAGTATATAATCTGTCCAACTATAGATTTGAGACCCCCATAAAACAACTCTCTATAGTTAAAACAGTTCCAAGATGGGGTTGAGAATGTAGCTCAGTGACAAAGTATTTGTCTAGATGGTAAAGGCCTAGGCTCAATCCTCAGCAAAAAACTAAACTAAACTAAAAATGGATGAAGTAACACTTCTGAAGAAAAATTCCTAACACAGAAAATGTTCAAAGGTCAAACATATGTGATTCACCTCAACTGATTGAAAATGCTGATTCCTCTCAATGCTCTTAAGATTTCTCTTATTCAGGAACCAGGGAGCTTAAGGATTTGGATTCCCTGCTGGCTTACACATGGATTCTGCTCACTAACCGGGAACTCCAGCTCATCAGGCAACACTATGAATAAACAGTCAACCATAGCCTGCTCCTTGCCTAGATGTTTAGCCAGAACTGGGCAAGACCTGCGGAGGGAACAGCTAGGTGTGTCAGAACATGTGGGAGGCCAAGGAGTGAGAGGAGGTAGGGTAATCTGCCAGGCTTCTCCAAGATGATTACTTCATCCTTCTCAAAACTGAATTTTGACTTGCCAAGCACTACCTCCTTCAAATTCTCCTGAGCTCACCTGCTAGGAGCTTCACCTTAAAATGTATTCATTTAAACAAACTCCATCCAGACTGCACCAAGTCTATAATTCTAGTCCTTCCCCAAAACTTGACCTCCTTCCCTGCATCTGTACTCTCTGTTGAGTTTCCTCTAGAGCACTCACCTCATCCCAACCCAGCATAGAAAACAATCCCCACCCTTTCACTCAGGACAGAGCTACCACATCTCACTTAACTGATGAAATTCAGAGACAGTCTCCCAACTGTCCAGACTCAAAACATCAGAAGGAATCTTCTTTGCCTCTCCAAATCCCTGTGATTCTTGTCATCATGGTTCTAAGCTTTTCCTCCAGCAGATGCAACACCTCACTATCTTTCCTCTGTCTTAATCCCCTTCTCTGCTCTGCAATTCAATACCAAAATCACTGCTCATAAGGTTATAGCTCAAAACCTTCCAGAAGTCTATTAACTTGAAGTTCTTCTAACCTATCTTGTGCCCTTTGATTCCCAACACATGGTAAATTCCACAGAAACACAGAAACTCAATGACTTCAGTAAATCTGGTCCTGCATTTTAACAATGCAACTTACATCTTTCCACTATCCTCCCCAGGCAGTCCCAGCGAGGCCTTCACCCTCCAGGGCGACACCGATTTCCTAAGACACAAAGTTAGTACGTAATTCCATTATTCTGCCATGTGTCCATCATTTGGTCCTCTTCTCTTCTGTCCTAGACTGAAAGTTTGTTGAGGTCAGGAAACCGCTGTCTTCCTTTGCGTAACATACACTAGGATTTCATTTTAATCTTAAATTCCTCTAAAGACCAAAACAGGATCCCATGAAACAGAGTTGAAACAGAAAACATTGCTTGAAGGACACAGAGAAATTTTAATTCAGGTTCAGGGACTAAAGAGTACAATTCAGACAAATATTTTGACCTTTAGAAAATGCGGTGAGATGAAATACAGCAAGATGAGGGAACTTCCTGGCCTCCCCAGAAGGCAGCCACTAAAGAAGGAGGTGGCAGGAAGGCAAGTCTGCCTCACTGCTTCTGCCTCAGCCACAGTTCAGAAACAAGAGTCCCAACCAGACAGATGGCACTTACACCATGGAAAAACACTCTGAGAGATCCCGGCTGGAAAACAAAGATCTAACAAATACCTAGAGGGGAGAAGGGAAAGTATCAAACTGGCATTAACTAATACTTTCCTCCTCAACAGAGAACAATGACAATTACTCTACTTCCTGGAACAGAGAATGGAGGCAGAAGACTGAAAAGCTGGAGGAAAAGGAGGGCAGATTCAGGGGAGGCAAACTGAGAGCCACATGAAATAATTATCACCCTGGCCTAAAGCAGAGCCAGATGGCAGCCACAGGCAATGGAGACCCACACAAGCAATATGAAATTTTGATGAATTCTTTAATGGCTGGATTATGAAAGCCCATATTCCAGAAACAGGCTAATAATAGAGCAAATGTCAATGCTACAACACACACACACACACACAAGTACTTAAAATTGCCTTCACTATTTACTCACCTGTGTTTGTACATTTCTCAAAATGTCACTGCTTAATAAGTGTTTTCACTGGTAAGAACGATGATAGTTTATCTCATGAATATTAATGTTAAGTTTTGAACTTTAAGGTACTCCAGATCATTGTATTACCAAAGAAAAGACCACATAATACAGCTACCTGCACACATGATCCAAATAGCTACAGCTATTAAATGAGACCCATACATGCCACTAACTGGACCCTAAAATGAGAAATTAAGCAGAATTACATTTCCTATAACAGTATGCTTTTTTAACCCTTACAATGAACAGATTAATTTTCACAAAAGTATATACAGAGCATTATCTATGTCAAGCAAGACTGTGTTAAGTTAGCTTTCCATCACTATAATGAAATATTTAAGACACGTATAAAGAGAAAAGATGTACTTTGGCTCAGAGTTGTGAGGTTCAGGTCTATGATGCACTGGCCTCATTTGAGTCTCTGACCAAAGATGCCCATGGCAGGGCGGGGCGGAGGACAGCATGTGTCAGAGCAAAATGGCTCACTGCATGACCAAGAAGCAAAAGAGACAAAAAGGAGGAGCCCAAGGTCCCACATTCTCCTTAAAGAGCACACTGACAGTGGGCTGGGGATTTAGCTCAGCGGCATAAGTACCTGCCTTGCAAGCAGGCAGTCATGAGTTCGATTCCCGGTACCGATAAAAATGAAAAAAAAAAAAAAAGACAAAAAAAAATTTTAAAAAAAGAGCACACTGACAAGGACTGAAAGACCTCCCGCTGGGTCCCAACTACCAAAGGTTTTTCCACTTCCCAGCAGCACTACTCTGGGAATAAAAACCTTTAGCATAAGGACCTTCAGGTTCATCAAAGATCAAAACTACAGCCAAGATGGACTAACCATCCTGAAACTAGCTGGTGTCTATTGGCTTGTCACCTGCTCTTCAGAGCTAGCACCTGGCTATCTTGAGCTAATACAGATCAGGAATGCTTGGGGAGAATGTCAACTGCTGAGTTTTTCACAGGCAGAAGTGAAAGAACAGAGCACATTAGGAATACTTCGGTCACAAAGTGGCTTAATATTAATGTATGTAGACTACAATAAAGAATGAAAGACAAAAGGCTGGTAAGATGGAAAAAAGTAAAAGTGGTTCTGAGTAAGTAGACAGAGTTGAAGCTAAAGGATGGTGGACAAATCTAGATCTTGGTGGGAGGGGGTTTAGCAGGGATTGAACCAAGGGGTGCGCTACCCTGAGCTACATCCTTAGCCCACAAACTTTTTTTAAATTTTGAAACAAAGTCTTACTAAATTGCCCAAGTGGGATTCGAACTTACAATCTTCTCACCTCAGTCTTCCCAGTACTGGGATCAATGGCATGTATCCCCACTCCCTGCTAAAATGTTGGGATTTAAAAATGCAAAAGTTAAGCCCATGAAGGACGTAACTGAAGCCAGTATTAGTTATCAAAGTACTGTAGTACTTTGGAAAAGCTGACCGTCCTCTGGGTCTCCACTGGGTCTATGCTGTCTTCACCTAGGATGGTGAGGGGGTCAGGGTAGGAAGAAAAGGAGCCAAATACATCCTCACTGAGTAAAAGAGAAATAAAAAGGGGTCCATGAAATAATGAGGAAGGGTGTTGAATAGTTTAACCAAAAGGAGTAAGAACAGGTATTTCTATATGAACATACCAGGCTGTCTGGAAGTAGCCACCTCTTTCAGGCTCTGAGGTACATAGAATGTTGGAAAACAGTATAAACTACACTGGGAAAGACCACAGGAGAACTTGACTGGGTTTCTCTTAAGTCAAAAAAGTAAAAGGTCAGGAAAGAGGTAAAAACTGGACTGTTCGTCTTGGAACAAACTGTTCCAGAGACCAGAGTGGGAAGGTCTAAAGGAAGTATGGGAACTAGGCCAGGAAGCCAAAGTGTTGAGCAGTAGGACCAAAAACTCCTCCATGTTGGGCAGTACTAAAGCTGCTAAGACTTAGCTGGCTGCAAGGAGGGCTAGATATGTTATCAAATACTTCCATTTACATGTAACAGTAAATAATCTGACGTAAGTCAAGCTAAGCTATAAAAATCCTGCATATTTTTTAGGATAAAGCAGTCTGAATTCTGAAACTAAGCTGAATAAACATCTTCTACTCAGCACACACCCAGATTGCTGGGATGAATAATATTTCAAACATTAGGTCATTAGACAGTAAATGGTGAGATTTTGTGATTATATTCACATTACCTGAAGCAAAACTAATTTTTTTTTTTAGGGCTTTGTACAGCTTGGCTTAGAGAAATCTTCTAGTTTTGCTAAAAAGAGTCCATTTTAAAAGAACTTACCAAAACTTTTCATTTCCTATAATGAAATCTCATTTTAATTATACTCTAAATATTTATGTTAAAACATGTAGACAATTCCTTATATATTCTCTGAGAACTTGAAGAAATATCAAAAAAAAAAGCAGTTTTAATTATTATTCATCTAATAGAAACAGTTGTTCATCCACCCATTCAACATATAGTCTGTGTCCTGGCCCTGAATCAAGGCCTGCAGCTTCCTGACGCTTTTGGTTTCGAGCAGAAGCCTCAGAAGATGTCTTTCTATGGTCTGTTGCCACAACCCACCCCACCCCATGAGCAGTTGTGAGGGTGGTAGGCTGCAGCGGCCCAGGACGGGAGCCACCGGCTTTTACTGAGACCCACACCATGGTGGGACCTGGAGCTCCGGGAAACCAAGCAAACCCCTCCCCTCCCCACCTGTTTTGTTTTACACATGAAAGTATGGATAGCTATTTTGAAGAAAATGAGAGACTGTATGACAGCCATTAGTGACTTTCCTATTCTCTGGTTTTGAAGACCTAAAAACCCCTTCCTCATTCTGTTCAGTTTTATACTACATTGTTTTGCGTGGATTCTCTGTATGAGAAGACACAGACAACTATTTGGAAGAAAACAAGAGACAATATGATAAATAATGAAGATCTCAGGTCGTCTAGCTTTGAAATTTATATCTCTTACATTGCTTTCTTACATCTTGCTTTGTTCTGTTTTGTTGTGTTTAATTTTACCCCCTTTAAAATAAAAAAAATGAAAAAAAACAATGTGTACTTTATGCATTTGCTTAGTACTATGCTAAAGTAGAACACAAACAAAAATTATGAACCTGATGTTATTGAAAGGTAAGTCTTAAACTAAGGGTGAGCAAACTAAGACCTGGGGATAAAATCTGGCCTTCTGCCTGATTTTTAAATAAATTTTTATTGAAGCATGGCCTCCAACCATTTACAGGGGTGGGTGATCCACTGGGTCACTCCACTGACTGGACTGGCACTGCCCTAATCCCTGCAGTCTGGATAAGATAAAAGGGGCAGAAAGATGCTTGTTTCCCCCTTTGCTTTTGCTGTTTTTGATCACTGTGAACTGTCACTCCTCTGCCATATGCCACTCTGCCTTGAAATCAGCTGATTATGAACAGAAACCTCTACAGACTCTGAGCTAAATAAACCTTTCCTTTCTTAACTTTGAGTGTTGGGTATTTTACCTCAGCAGAAGAAGTAACTAAGACACAAATTATTAAGTGTTTTGATTTGTTCATTCAAATACATTAATGTCAAACCTAGTACAACTTGAGTACATATTCCTAAACAGAAAGTCTAAAAAAAAAAATTTTTTTTTTTTGTCTTTTTCATTGGTACCGGGGATCAAACTCACGACCGCCTGCTTGCAAGGCAGGTAATTATGCCACTGAGCTAAATCCCCAGCCCCAGAAAGTCTAAAATTTAAAATGCTTTCTGAACACTGAAAAAATGCTACAAATAGACAAGTTCATACCTGACGCCATGTGACAAGTCACAGTCAAAACATACAAACCAAAAAACATTTTTTTATTGTATCAAATTACCTTCAAGCTAAATGGGTAAGGTATGCATGAAACATGTCGGCTTGTATCTAGATGTCCCCCAAAGCCTTGTGTGCTTGTATGTGGGAGTTTTGGGATGTGGCTGGATCTAGGATGTGCAATGCTGGGATTAAGGCATGTGATGCATGCCTATGTGATGCATACAGGTACATGATTACTAAATTAGTACAGATTGTTTTAATATAGCTCTAGGTATGGATAATGGGAAGAAGGACCAAGCTGTGTGTGAGTGGCTCCACACACAGCTTAAGGGACAGAAAGAAGGAAGGCTCACTGCTTAACTGCCTTCTGCCTGCATAAACTGTTTCTCCTCAGCAATGCCCCTTGTCTATGCCATCCTGCCTTCGAGTTAGCCAACAGCAAACTGAACCTCTAGAACTGAACTACAATAAACCTTTCCTCCTATAACTCTGGGTGTCAGGTATTTTGTCTCAGCAATGAGAAAAGTAACTAAGACAAAACATAAATGAATGGGGACAGGAGTTTTAATAGTTACATATAGGTTAACAGTATAAAATCCATTTTTCTCATCATTTGCTACAGCACAGCCAACAAACTTACTATTTTTAACTTAGTTTAATGGTAGTTACTCTGGCACCTTTTTTTTTTCAAGATTACTATTTGTTTATAATGGATTAGTCCTAACTGCTGTCTCCACAGATACTGTCTTTAAGAACAACCATAAATATTTTAATGTTATAAAAATAATACCAAATCTTTATCAGGAGGCATTGGAATTTATATTTTATAATCATGTTGTAGAAGCCATTGATTAATTTTATATGTACCTTAAAATGCAAATAAAAAAGAAAATATAACAAATGTTACAGAAGTATGTTCTCTATCCTCTAGAATAACTCTGCTTGAGGAGAAAAAGGTTGAGGGGAAAATCACGTTTTGTTGAAACAGGCACTGAAAACGCGAGGCCGGGAGCACAGTCTTCACCCTGAAGCTGCCCGTCTTCACTCAGAGCTCCGGGAGCTCTGAACAGGGAGGTCAGTGAGGTCTGCGTGAACACAGGCTGCCCTCTGGTGCCCAGAGGCACTTTCTCACTGGGGCTTTCTCTCAAATCGCCAAATTGCACTTTTGTGTTCCACAACTTTCCCTAGTTCTTTTCCTTCAAAATTTACTCATCCTTTATTCCCGTCACCTGTAACTGATCTGACATGACAGGCTAGTATTTCAGACAAAACGGATGCTAATGCAGTCCAGTTTTGGCCCTCCCACATAATCCACCTCCCTTTACAGAAACACCCCAGAAAGGGTTACTAACATAAAATCCAGGACAGGTTTACCCACCAGGCAGGTGAAATCTGTAGTGCAGCCTTTCGCTCTCCTGGGGGCACTTAGGGAAGGAATGTTCGCATTATCCCAACATTCATATGTTAAAATCCTAACCCTGAATGTGAGCATTAGGTGGTAGTGCCTCTAGGCATAATGCAGGCCATTAGGATACAGTCCTCGTGAATGGGCTTAGTGCCCTCAAAAGAGACCTCACTCCTACTGTTCTCCAGCCTCCTAAGAGGACACAATGAGAAGGTTCCATCAGGACCAAAAAGCTGGTCACCACCAGAAACTTAATCTTTTAGTAACTCAATCATGGACTTTCCAGTCTTTAGAATTACAATAAATAAAGATGTGTTGTTTCAGGTACCTAACCCAAACTAACACAAAAACTAATTGTATATTTCCATACTGTCTCTATATTTCTGTAATTCTTGTATTGCAAGAATTTACATTATTTCCACAAATACTGCCTACTCTTCTGTACATCTTCCATTAGTCTATCATATCTAAAAATCCCCTCCTCCCACAAAGACAATTCCAATATATTTTACCCCTTGCAGGAGGCTAAAGAAAATAACATGGAAAACACAAAGTTGATTAGGCTTCATTTTTCAGTGAACTGATATGTCAGTAGCCATTTTCCTCCTTATTTGTCATCTCTATTTCATATATATAATTATAGCTCATGGACACACCCCAATTTTGGAGCTCAGAAAGGGATAAAAGGAACTTTGAACTAAAGATTTAAAAAGTCCCAGAAGCAGCCTCAGAACCAAGGTCTCTAAACTTTCCTTCAGCTGTCGTAAGTCCTGCTATCATCTGTATCTAAAATATCTCCCAAAAGCCCATGTTAAAGGGTAGGCTCTCCATTTGGCACTACTGGAAAGTGGCACTTCTTTAAGAGGTGGGGCATGATGGGAGGCCTTGGTCACTGGGGCCATGCCCCCAAAAGGGACTGGGGGACCTAGGTCTCTTTCTCTCTTAACATCCAGCCATGAGGTAAGGGCTATCTCTGCCATGTACTCCTAGTATGATGTACTTACTGCCTTGCCACAAACCCAGAAGCAATACGGCAACTCATCAGGGTCTGAAATCTCCAAACCATGGGCCAAAATCAATCTTTCCTCTCTAAATTGTTTTACTTTTTTCAGGTATTTGATTAGAATTAAAAGAAGGTTGACTAATATAAGCCCCCTTCCCCAGGAAGCTCATCCACCAGGAAGATTATCTATACAGCTGGAGAAGTGACTAGAGATTGACACTATTCCACAGCAGGCTGACACCTATTCTTTGGAGGGCCCACTCATCTTTCCTCAAAGTCATCTACTCTCTCTAGGTTGACTTGCCCCCAACACCCTCAAACAAGACTGTAAACACTTCTGGATCTCCCTGGGTATTTGGGTACTCACTTTGTCCTGTGATGCTCCCACCCATATTATAAATTTGTGAATCTCTTCTCTTGTTAAACTTTCTATTGTCAGTTCATTTCATAGAGTCAATTATTGAACCTGTACAGAATAGAAAGTTTTTTCTCCAATGTACGTTGGCTGTGAAAAGCTGTTTCCATCTCCTTTTTCTCTTCATTTTTTCAGATCTGTCAGCAACATCCTGGACATCAAAGAGCTAACTATTTATTCAAAGGTAATAAGTCTGAAAGCACAGTTTAATGTCAACATATTGTTCAAGAGGCATTGTGGTTCAAAATGAAGCGCTGAGTTCTGAGTGGGTTTCCTTAGGACAAATCCAAGTAAATATTCCACTGCTTCCTCTTGTTGACAAGGCCTGGAGGCCACCCACAGGACAGGCAGATGAGAAGATTAGAATGCTTTGCCAGACTTTCCTCTTAATTGATCTCTTACTTTGGCATTCTTTTAGAAGACAATAGTTGGGGTTGGGGTGGGTGAGAGGTGAGGCTTCAGTTTCCTTCCACTTCACACAAACCTGAGTCAACTCTAGCCAGAAGAGGTAAAGAAGACTTAAGTATGTAGCACTGCAGCCTCATTCCCAGAGGCCAGCAGGGTTCACAGAAGCTACAATCCTGGTTACTGAATGTTCACATCTGCCCTTTGCAGGATGTTTACTGAGTCTTTACTATGCAAAATGAAATAAAGGCAAATTCCATTGAAAATCTAAACTGAAGGACATTCAGAGAGTAAAACCTTTGTTATCTAACAAGTTCTTGAGACATTACCTGTACGGTAATGATTGGAAAGTTATAGAAAAACATGATTTCTGCATTTCTGACACTACACAATAATCTACAAAAAGCTGAAGGTAGGTGGAATTTACCATTAACAATGGTAACAAACCAATAAATCACAAAAGTCAGTCTAACATTGTGATATCCAAAACTGATACCCAAAGCGCTTCACAAAGTATAGATCGCTATATGTTAGGTGAAAAAAATTAAAAATCTTTAAAGAGACAAAAGGAAAGTAAAATGAGCAGGCAGTATACAGTAACCAGCACTAGGTTTGTATCAGACAACTTGCTTTCCATTCTAGCTCTCCTACTCTCTAGCGTTGTTAAAAGAGTTTCTAATCCTTATACCCAAATCCATCTGCTCAGGAGACTGAGACAGGAGGATAGTAAGTTCAAAGCCAGCCTAGGCAATTTAGAAAGAATCTATCTCATAACAAAAAATAAAAAGGATGAGTTCAGGGGTACAGCACTAATCTAGCCTAAGTGAAGCCCTGGGTTTAATCGCTAGTACCAACAAAAAGTCATTTAGTGGACTTTCTATAGGAATTGCTGCCACTTTTTGAACTAGTATGAATACAAGATTAGGATAGTGATTCTTAAATTTACAATCACCAGACCATTTGCTTTCTGGAGTTTTCCTTGCTTTTTGGGTACAGGGACTTTACAGGAAGGTCCCACACTCTACTATTGAAATACACCACTAGCCCCTGGGCCATTTGATAACACAATAGATTCTTAGCCTGTTCCAGGGTGGGAGCTGGGATCTGTAGGTAATAAGCATTTAGACGACTGATGCAAGTGGCCTAAAAGCTACACATTGGGATCATTATGTGCTTTGTCATAGCAAAGACTGATGAGAACACCTTTCTTCCATTGCTTCATCGGTGTCTCAATCCTTTGCAAGGTTCAGTCACCCTAGTTGTATAGACTACAGTATCTGCATCTTCTGGAACTGCTATCCTCTCCTATTGGTTCTGCATGAGCTAGACACAGTAAACACATCTGTTGGGAGCTCACCATATTAGCAAGGAACCTATGATATAGCAGACAGTAAATATTTGCAAAATGGAAGCCATGTTGAGCATCTCGTGGAGCTAATTTTCTTTGTATAAAAAGAGTTCAGTATATGTTTTCTGAGTGAAACTGTGTGTTACAAAAAGAAAGGAAAAGAGTCCTAACTGATATATGCCTCCAAAAAATAGAACCCAATAAGTTACAAAGACAAAAGTGGCTGTGCACAAAGAGTAGAAGGGCTCCATCAGGGGAGGGGTTGGGCATAATAAATCTGATTGAATGTCAGATTCTGTCTAAGGTCCTTTCTAAGTTTCCATTCTAAGACAGCTATAGATTTCAGATAATCATGCTTCATGTCATGAACAGTTTTACCAAGCTGCAAAGACAAGAAAGAAATCCATGCAAAAACACAGATCAACTTGACCACAAGCATTAATCACAGAACATTAACTGTGGTTAAGATAAATTTCAAACAAAAGACCATTAACTCTCCATTTTCTGACACATTGTTCTATGTGTAACCTAGACTTCTACATTTATTTTTAAAGAAATATTAGAGTAAATGCCCATGTGCACACAGAGATGAGTGAAGCTGGCCCAAATGCAGACAGGTGAGCATAGGAAGCAGGCAGATGGTTCTGCAAAAGATGACCCTCAACTGCCAAAGGTGACCAAGGGAAATCCTCTCTGGCTCTGTGGAACCCCTTTTGAAACCCTTGCTCAAAAATAAGCTTACAAGGATACAAGTTACAAGAAATATAACTCATTTCTGCTCTAATACTTTCAGCTAGCTTAATAAATTTGGCTAGGTTATGAAATAAATTTAACATTCATTAGTAAGTTATTCTATATGCATGTCTGTTTTTTTTACTACTACGTCACAAACAACCAAGACAAGACATTAACACACACAGCAGGTATTCAAATATTTATAGAATGAATGAATGGTGAACATAATGTAGCTTATAAACATCAAAATACAACCTATCCTGCATGCTAAATTCTGATTTCAGATACTGTTGCAAGAAGAAGAAGGGGGGGGCAGTCTACCTCTGAGGCACAAACACCTACACAGGCAAGCAAGATGTCATGAGTCCAATCCCCAGAAAACCCCCCTCCCAAAAAAAGATTAACCTTCTCAGAGAATAACTACAATTTTTTAAATCATTAAATAAATGAATGTGATTAAATAAAAGTACTTTTGCATCATATTTTCAGTGGTCTATATTTCTGAGGTAAGGGCCATGTTACGATCAAATTATTAATGCTTCATGCATATGTAATTAGCTCCATCCTCTCACATTAAAATTTGAAGGGGGGTGTTAGAGGGTGTTACATGGGTTCATTCCATAAATAAGGTCTTAACAGCCTTTCCTAAAAGATAAGTTGTTCTTATCTCAGGGACAAAAATAAAGGTTGTACTATTAGAATCTAACCCAGAGGTAGAACCTTACAGTTCTCATGTTAACAGTTTCTCTGGTAGACTACCAGCTACAATTCCAGGATACAATTTTAATCATTTAATAGGTTAAAAGCACTATAAGAAAGCTTCATGTGCAATCATCAAAGATTTTCCACCTTATTACAGAAAGGTACTCTCTCCCCACCCAATAGTTTGTTGTTGTTTAAAAATATTGGGGAGGTTGTCCTCAACTTACTTATCTAGACCCTCTTAGTGGCTAAAAGCTTTGTTAATAATGCAACACATTCTCACCTTTGTTTGCTAGGGAAAGGAGGTTTAAATTTCACATTCATATTCAATTGGTAGCAGCTGTGGAATGCATTAAATAAGGAACATTTTATCCAAAGCAAAACCACCTTAATCTTCAGGTGTGCACTGGTACCAAGAGAGACATTCTCAGAATTCAAAGGAGAATCAACACATAGCAAATTCTTGTTCCCCTCCCTGGTGTCACATTACCTGTCTACACTGTTTAGAAAAGCTCATTTTCCCTTGGAGTCAAAGACATTTAGAAGGTGTTCAAATTAATGCAAAGATGCCAGATTAGAGTGTTTGGTGTCATTATGTATAGCAGATACAGAACAATAAGCTGTGAAAAATCGTTTTTGTTGCTGTTGTTAGCTTTAATCATATTAACAATCATGGAGATAGATGAGCCAAGAAGAGTCAGTATTAATTCAATTAGCCAAATATTCAGTCTGGAGCAAGGCACATATGTAAGCATTAATATGCTTTACTAGACAGCATAATTTTATTTCCTAACATTTACTTAGTATCCACTACATTCCAAGTAGGATGCTGAGGATATTTTCAGCAGAAATACAACTACACCTAACATTTGATATGTGTATATATCACCTAACATTATTATATACATATACTGATAGAATTTTGGTGCGGCTGAAAAAGATAAGTATGAAATATAAATGACCTTTATTTTAAGAATGTGGGGAGAGACCCCCTGACCCTCCAGGGTCTGGCATTGTCTCCGGGGGCTGGCATTCTCTCCTCCAGACACGTGGTGTGGGGGCATACATGTAGCTTAGGTTTGGGGTGGTGTCTAAGGGGCATTAGTGATGCACAGGTAGCCCTTTGGTATTCATTTTGTGCCACAGGTAAATTCCTAGGGGTGGGGAAGATAAAGCCCCTTGGTTCCGCCTCCAAGGCTTTACTGGCTACAGTGTCCCAAATGGAGCAAAATCCTTTCGTTCCCATCTTTTGATTATTAGGAAAAAAGGCAAAGACATTCTTTCTTTTATTGCTTCCTGCTGGAAGGGGGTGCTGTACTGGGGTTTAGGAATATCAACGGGATGAAGGCTGATGCTCATGTAGAAGCTGGTGCCAGGTGTTTTAACCAGCACAACTTTATTATTGGTGAATACCCGTATGTTAGACTGGAAAAACAAAGAGACAAGGTGCTATGAGGAGGCAGGCCACTAGCATATTTAAGGACCCAGATGAGGTAAAAAGAAAAGTGCCTTTGATTTGGATATGTCAGTTTATCAGGATCATGTTGCGATAGAATCATTGCCACGGTAAGGTAGAATTCTGAAAAATAAGTGTGGGGTTATGAGAGGTGATTATTCTCCCATCTGAAAGGGTAAAAGAGGGTAGGTAAGGCTTGTCTCTGGTATGCCAAGACATGGGAGTCTTTAGGAAATACTGTTGAGAGAGTCCTGCTGTAAAAAGGATAAGAAATTAGGAACCAAACAGGATAACAAAACATGACAGCCTAAGAGTTGTGGCTGTGAGGCCTTGGTGAGGTGGAGATTAGTGGGCAAAAGGATGGTTAGATCTAGGGCTGGAAGGGCACCTCTTAGCCTGAGTGATGTGAAACCAGGATGGCAGTCTAGCAACTTTGACCACTGTTGAGGTTGCCAAGAAGACCAGGTACAGACCGCTTTAACTTGGTTGTAGTCTTTGTGATGATTTGCTATAACAGGACTTTAGTAAGTATATCAGCAGTCTCCCTGGTTATGGGAAAGGCTTTTATTTATCCTGAAAAAGTATAAATAAAGGCAAGAAGATAAAATTTATCTGTTAGTCTTGACCAGGGTTGTGTCTGAGAAATTGGTGAATAGGAAAGGAAGGGGTGCTATATATCCCTGAGGAGAGGTTTTTTTTTAGCAATAACAGGTGTCTATTGAGACCTCAGAGTGTCTGGGTCAGTCTGTATAAACACAAGAGAATAAAAAGGCATTTTAAGATTTAGGACTATAGAGTGAGTGGTGGAGGGAAGATTTGGCACCACTGGGTGTACTGGGAAGAAGCTGTCTGGAATCCGTATGAAATAGGCCCTGTTTGTAAATGGCATAGGTTGGTCATCAATATCCCCAATAGAGACTGAGGACTTAATATAGCAGCCTGAAAACTCAGGAAGAACCCTATATATGGCCTCTATGTCCACAAGTATAGAGAATGCCTTACCTGAGACTTTTAGTGGGACTTCAGACTCTGAGCACACCTTAATGGGGGCTGTGGGCCCTGAGCCCCATCAGTCTTCAGCAGCAAGTTTAAGCAGATCTGTCAGCGATGAATCTGGCAGTGCTGGCATTTCCTGTGAGGGCTAGAAGTTAGGATGGCTTACCCACTCTCTGGTGGCTAGGACAATCCAGTAGCCCTGGGGTAAGAGCCCAAAGGAACGCCAGGATGGGGCACTCTGTTGCCCAATTCCTTCTGCTGCATTTGAGGGTTGGGGGGGGGGGGCTCAGACAGCTCCACCTTGTGTTGGTTTACCTGTCTCAGAACTCCAAGTGTTACTGCTATCTCTGTTGTTGAAAACACCAAAAGCCATATTAAGAAGGTCTCTGTGGGGCTTGAGGGCCAAGTTTAACCTTCTGTTTTGGGATCTGGTCTATAGTAGAAGGTATCTGTAATGGCTTTTTATAAGGAGGACAAGGTCCAGGGAATTTTAGGAACTGACATGTCATTTATGTCATATATAAGTATCGCTTTATGTTATTAAAATGTCTGATGCCATCCGATTTTTGGAGGATGGCCTGTTTTATTAATTTGTAACTTTTTATTTAAGAGATAGATCAGCTATGGTGTCATTTAACGTTAGTTGAATACAGTTAATTATGGCTCAGAGGAGGGCTGAGCCAGAGCAGGTGGACAGGCTAGGAAAGGCATAAGCCTGGCTTATGCCCCAGTGTTGGTCTTGTTGTTTTGCATCATATAACCTTTTTTTCTGGAAAAGAACTAGTGGTTTCCACCAAAAGGAATTTATAATTACCTCTTAATTTTAGTTGTTAAACATCTAGGAGATTGGTAACAGTACAGTACAATATAGGCAGTAAGTTTAACATGGAACATTAAATGGCTATCAACCATGAGCATTTTAACATTTGAACGGCGAAGAAATTTGTGAAACATCTCTAAGCGTATGTCTGGATCTGAAAGAAAACATTTGTCATGGCTGAAACACAAAAAAAAGGCAGCAGAAATAATCGGAATTTTGTATTTGAAAGCATGAAAATGAAAGGATTTTGCCCCAGTTGGGGCAAACTGACAAGGTAGCCAGTAAAGCCTTGGAGGCGGAACCAACAGGTTCTATCTTCCCCGCCCCTAGGAGTTTTACCTGTGGCACAAAATGAATACCAAAGGGCTACCTGTGCATCACTAATGCCCCTTAGACACCACCCCAAATCTAAGCTACATGTATGCCCCTACACCACGTGTCTGGAGGAGAGAATGCCAGCCCCCGGAGACAATGCCAGACCCTGGAGGGTCAGGGGGTCTCTCCCCACATTCTTAAAATAAAGGTCATTTATATTTCATACTTCTTATCTTTCAGCCGTGCCAAAATTGTATCATATATTATATATAATACATATATACATTATACTTTACTGTATATGCAGTCATACATATGTATCTATTAGTATAGTGTATACAACTAGGGGCTGGGGATTTAGCTCAGCAGCATGAGCACTGCTTTGCAAGCAGGCGGTCGTGAGTTCGATCCCCGGTACCGATAAAAAAAAAAAAAAAAGACTAAAAATAAAGTATAGTGTATACAACTGAGTTTTTTAAAAACGTGCAGTTTTAGAGAACATTTACAAAATTTCCTCATGAATCTTAATGAGTACTTTTCTACTTGCAAGCTAAAGAGCACTTAATGTGTCTTACAAGAAATTTATGAACAAGAATGCCAACTTAGAAAATGTTCCTTCATTTTACAAATATCATGTCTCATTGATCAACTTATTCAAGTAAGTTAATAAACAATTGTCTTTCTTTGTTCAAGAAAATAATATTCCAGCAATGAATGGTTGGGTAACATGTAGATACAGAGCTCTCTCACAAAGTTCACCACCACCCCCACATTACAGCTTGCCCTGTTCTAAACAACCAAGATATCTTAGGATTTGTCTTGTTAGTTCAGAATTTGACCAATAACATAGAACAAAACATAGCTTCCAAAACAGTGTATTTAATACCTTCTTGGAACTCAAAAATGAAATTAAATAAAACTAAAAAGAGGAGAGGGGAAAGGAAGGTATCAATCTGAAAATAAAGCCCATTTTTCTAAACAAATTTAGATATTACTATAAGAAACCTAGCTAAAATTTAGCTTATAAGAGACTTTATATTGAAAGGAAATACAAGGTACAAATATGTTTGAACATTCTTCTGCAAACTTAACCCAAAGACAAAGTTATTAATAACAGGATAGAGAGTTGAAATTAACTCCAAATAAAATACTATAAACTACTTGCTGTTACTGGCAGACTTTATCCATAGTGTGTGTGTGTGTGTGTGTGTGTGTGTGTGTGTGTGTGTATGCACGTGTGTGCATGTCTGTGTATGTCTGTGTGTTAGTAGTGACTGAAAAGGCCCTTGCACATGCTTGGGAAGCACTCTAAAACTTAAAAACATCCCCAATCCATGCACTTGGGTTTTTCATGCGCTTGAGACAGGGTCTTGCTATATAGTCCAGACTGGTCTACTTCAGCCTCACACACTGCTGAATTACACATGTTTGCCAGCAAACTTGGCTTGCACTTTTATTTTCTTTACAAGGAAAACTCTGATGTTTAAAGATTGGATGCTACTACTACATTACTCTAATCATAATTTTGTTCAATTTTATTTTTCATTTCCTTTGTACAAGTTTTCTTTACCTTTCAAAACTCAGTTTATACCCATATGAGAAAGCCAACACATATGGTTTGAGATGCCATTGTACTTCAATGGAATTTTGTGGCTATCCCACTCCTCAAGTTTATCTGGCTGGTATACTAAGAAAAACTAAGAATTCAGTCTTTGCACTGAGCTGCACTCTTCCCTGTACTTCACTCTCTGAGTTTGCCAACATATACAACAGAAGCACTCTGACCTCTGCTGCCAGAAACTGGAACTTTTTTTGCAAGTGTTTCTACTTTAGTTATATTTTTCTATAAAATTCACAGTAGCCATAGTTAGGTTTCTGAAAGTATAATCCATAACAATTTCCTGGATGATGGCCCACAGATGCTAGGAAATTAATTCAACAGTATTTTCTTTGGTGATACTCTTTCTAAACTTTTTGTAAGTTATCAAGGAAAAGGCAATCTTTTTGCAACATTAATTCAAATTGGAAGTGGTCTGTAAATTGAGGTCAGTTGGTATACTTCTGGAAATCAAAAACACATCCAAATATTAATCTCCAGCATAAGCCTTTTCTTTGAGTGTAACAATGATAATTATATTAAAGTCACTCCTCCCTCTCATTCTCTATTAAAATTTGCAAACAAATATTCCAAGAAAAAAAAACATTAAATCATGCATTCAAGTGTAAGAAACTGTAATTCAGTAATGTATGGATCATTTTACAAAAAGGTTTCTATTTCTGAAAATTTTCAAATTAAAAGTTTAAAATTTACCGACAGCCAAAGAAGGTACTAGGAATACCATTGAAATCCCCTAGTATGAATTACCAAAGAGGTCATTAGTGTATTAAATAAATACCTAATTTTAATATCAAAAATTGTTTAAGCTTGGCATGATGACACACGCCTGTAATTCCAGCACTTGAGAGGCTGAGGCAAGGGAATCATTGCAAGTTCAAGACCAGCCAAGGCTACAAAGTGAGCTCAAGTACAGTCTGAACTGCATAGCAAAACCCTGTCTCAAAAAGACCAAAAAACAAAAACTATTTGAGGGCCAAAGATGTAGCTCCATGGCATAAGCACTTGCCTGGCAAGCATGAGGTCCTGAGTTCGATTTCCAATACCGGAAGGAAAAAAAAAAAAAAACTATTTCATATAACAAGAAAAGATGCTAAAGCATTACAATATATATATATGAAATAAGTTTCAACAGTCACATTATAAATAGCTGTGATTTCCTATTTCCTTTTCAGCATTTTCTACACTTTTCTATAATCATGTATTTCCTTTGTAATCAAGGAAAAAATTATCTTTCAAATGACATTCTACAAGGAAATTTAGTATAGATGTGTCTTAAACATAATAATCGATTTTGTTACAAGTAGCAAGAAAACTGTCCAAAAATGTTATAAAGGGTCCCCGCTAGAATATGGGCTTTCCCTGGCATGCCTTGTTGCTTCAGGTACTGAGAATATCCATTCTTGTGCAGGTAGGAAGAGAGAGAAGGGTAAAATCAAAAGGATGTATTGGCAAGGTAAGAGCTCTTGCAGAAATTAGACCAGTGGTGATGAGCCTATGGCATGTGTGCCACAGCAAGCTGTCTGTTATCACTGAAAGTTTTCAAAGGTTTGCCATCACTAAGAGACTGAGTTTTTTTAATGGCCCATGACCACCCTTAGCAGCAAGGGTGACAGGGAAGACAAAATAATTTTATCTGGATTTACTAACATTCTCCCCAAGTCAGGGTTCAGATCATAAGGAGAAGAGAATGAGTATTAGGTGGATAGTCTACTGCATCTACTGAGTTTAAAAAAAAAAAAAAAGGAACGAATGCACATGGGTAACAATGTAAGGGAAAAATAAAGTTTGATCTGTAGATCATGCCTTCTACTTAATTCCAAGCAGATCAATGATTTGGCAAGTGCATATAATAACCTAAAGACAGTAGAATTCTTGTACTCCAAGAATAAGAAATGTCTTTGTGATACAAAACTCAAAAATTAAGAAAGAAAAGCTTAGCAAACTCAACTGGATAAAATTTAAGAAGTTTTTTCAAAGGAAAAAGAAAACACAAATCATATACACACAGTTCATATCCTGGGGAAGGAATTGATTTCTGTAACAAAGAAAGAGATTCTACAAAGCAGAAAAGGGAACAGAAAGAGCAAACAGAAAAGACTCAGATTGGGTCTAAACACATTAAGAGATGACCAACCTCCCTTATGAAACAAATAGAAAATAAAAACTGTAAGACACCATTTTCATCTCTCCCCCTGGCAAAAAACAAGAATGATGGTAATAGATCCTCTCATCTGAGTTTGATGGGAATGCAAACTGGCTGAGCCTGTAAAGAAAACTAACAGTTCAATTGCTGGGAATTAGCCTATGGTAAACTGTAAATGTGAAAAATGACCCATGCCCAATATCGTTCACTGAAGCACTTTTACAATTATTAGAAAATAATCTCAAATGTATATTGAAAGGATACACATTATATAAATACTAACTCATCTATACAATAAATCACAATCAGTGATAAAGAATAAAATTTTAAACAAACCCTTATGTGCCAATATATAAGGACACTCAAGCTATCTTGTTACATGACAATACTAAGGAACACAATATTTTACACAGATACTGCTCACCTTACAATGGGGTTACAAACCAATAACTTCAATGTAAGATAAAAATATCTTAAGTGGAAAACACATTTAATACACCTAATTGAACATCATAGCTTTGTCTAGCCTCCCTTAAATGTGCTCACTTATTTTAGCCTATGGTTGGGCAAAATCATTTAACACAAAACCCAAGTTATACTAAAGTGTTGACTATCTCGTGTAATTCATGGAACACTATACATAAGGGGGTAAGTGTACCATGCACAGTTGAAAGCCTGAAGAGTGTTTGGTACATTACACTAAAATTAAGCATATAATTGGGATGCATCATAACCTGTGCAAAGCATCAGGTATTTTTCTCCAGATTCTACATCTGACCAAGAGTTGAAGCTCACAGGCCACCGTCCAGCATGGCTACGAAGATCATATCAAGCATCACTAGTCCAAGAAAAGAATGAAAATCAAAATTCTAAGTTTGGATTCTATGGGGTGTGAATCATTTTTGCATTATCATAAATTGAAATCTGAAGCCAAATCATTTGTATCGTTAAAGGTTGACTAATGTACGAAATAAACAGGCCATTTAAAGCATTCAAATTCCTCAGAAGCTTCCATTTACTACGCCAAATTAACTCGTACTTCCCAACTAAGCAATGCAAACTCAAGATTAGAAAAAGCTTCCACAGAAGGTAAGGGAGATGAGGAAGACAGCAGCTTGGCTAGGGAATTTGAGTTCCAAAGTGTACGTGATGTGTTTTATTCTTTAGCAAAGAGCCTAAGAAGGACAGGTCCCAAAATTCCTTTACCACCAATTCAATCACCTTTAGATTCATATTTAAGTTTGATTACAAGATGTAAATAATGGTGGAAAATCAGCTCTCTTTTATCTTTAATCAAATATTTTCACCATGACCTGATATTACTAACATGACAATGAGCAGTTTCCTGATAGCTAGGAGGAGTAAGAAAAATTTTTGTTAACTGGCTCAGGTGAGAGGACAGTAAGAAGACAAAAAAGTACTTACTTCTCAAAGGCAGAAAATACAATGAGCAATCAAAATGTACCCAAGAGCTGCAACTTTAAGAAATATTTAAAAAGCTCTCCAAAACTCATGTGAAATTTAATCCCCAAATCCTATGCTAATGTATTTGGAGGTAGGACCATTAGGATTGGATGAGATCACACAGATGGAGCCCCCGCCATGGCATGTTAGTGGCTTTATAAGTAGATTAGCCTACCTACTGTCTCAACACACCATACCTTCCTTCATCTTGGGATTTTGTAGAAACTCCTCACTAGCAAGAAGGCCTTCACTGAATGTAGCCTCTTAACCTTGGACGTCCCAGCCTCCAGACCTATGAGCTAAAAAACCTTTATTCTTTTTTCTTTTTTTTTTTTTTTTTTTTTTTTTTTGGACTGGTTGATAAAACTCAAAACCTTGAGCTTATGAGGCAGGCGCTACACCAGCTGAACTACATCCCCAGCCCAAAACTTTTATTGTTTATGAATTAACCAATCTAGATTATTCCATATAGCATTAGAAAATAACTCAATAATAAGAATAAGAAATAACGCAAACTTTTCTCTTATTAAGAAAAGAGATCCAAAAACAAAAAAAGGAGAGGGAATCTGGTAGGCACATGCCTATAACCCCAGCACACTGAACTATAAATTCCAGCCTAGCCTGGCAATTTAGAGATTCAGTGAGACCCTGTCTCAAGATAAAGAAAAAGGGGGCAAAGGATGTAGTTCAATATGAAAGCCTGGTTCACTATACCCTCCAGTACTGAAGGGAAAAAGAGGAGGAAGAGACGTAGATAGTGGTTCTAAGGGTTCCATACTTCCCTACCGCTGCCAAATAAAGCCTTTCTCTGTTATGAGGACTTAAAATCAGCAAGAATAAAGTATACAGTAACCTGTAATTCCCCAACCACCCTCCAAAATGCAGGCAGAACCATAAGGAAAAGCTTAAGGTGTTCTCTACATGCTTGCCACTAGGACCACACTTTCCACCAGATCGCATCTGTCCTGAAACCTCTGCCATGAGTAAGTCTTTACTATGTGCAGAGTATGAAAGGTGCCATAAAGAACACAGAAAGAAAGAAAAAAGAAAGAAAGAAAGAGAAAAAGAAAGAAAGAGAAAAAGAAAGAAAGAAAGAAAGAAAGAAAGAAAGAAAGAAAGAAAGAAAGAAAGAAAGAAAGAAAGAAAGAAAGAAAGAAAGAAAGAAAGAAAGAAAGAAAGAAAGGGAAGAGGGGAGGGGAGGGACAGGAGAAGAGAAGAGAAGAGAAGAGAAGAGAAGAGAAGAGAAGAGAAGAGAAGAGAAGAGACGAGACGAGACGAGACGAGACGAGACGAGACGAGACGAGACGAGACGAGAAGAGAAGAGAAGAGAAGCAACCCTGGTCTCATGAAGCTCACAGCCACTAAATCACAAGCTCTGCATGCATGTGTGCCAGTCCACACAGGCATCTAAAGTTTTCCAGCAGAGCAGAAATCGAAAGTTTTCCAGCAGAGCAGCTTTCCCAGACTAAAAAGTCTGTAAGTGCATAAGCACAAAAAGGATAATATGGCAAATGGTCTGTGATGGACGAGGCCAGAAAGGGCGCTGCTCTGCTCCTCCTAATCTTATTCCCCTCTATCAGTCAATCTCTCCTCCTCTTATCACGCAGACTTCCAAAAGAGAAATCTATACTCCCTGTCCCCATCTCTGCATCTCCAATTTACTTCTCAGAGGACTCCAATTTATCTCCCTCCTTCATTCTGAAAATACTCTGATGAAGCCACTAAAGAACCATTAATTTGCAGATTAAACAGGGTTTCTCAGTCATCTTTCTGGACACTGCCTATTTCAATGTATAGCTACTTGTAGGTCACAAGCCTTTTCAGAAATCAGAGGAATACTATAAATGCTGTCCTCAGAAAAAACAATCTCTTTTCCCTACATCTGCCCATAACCTCCCACACACAATGCTGAGTATTCAGAAATCTCAGGAAACTTAACCCTAGATAAACCTGGTCAACAGACCTCTGATTCACCCACTTATAGTAAGCCCTTTCTCTTGCAAATTATTCCACTTACCTTTTGAATGTCCTTCTTGGGTTTCTCTAAGTGAATATCTAGACAAAATTACAATTCCACTCTGGGTTGGCCAAGCAGCTTTCATTAGCCCAATCTTTCTATGGACAAGAGCTATCAACTCAGAATTAATGTTCTTTTTTTTAATCGGTACCAGGGTTCGAACTCACGACCGCCTGCTTGCAAGGCAGGTGCTTATGCCGCTGAGCTAAATCCCCAGCCCCAACTCAGAATTAATGTATAAAAATTAAAAAAAAAAAAAACTTATGAGGCCACAGGAGAGCAACAAAAAGCAGGCAATTATATGGAAGAGACACTGCACTAGACAAGAGTACGAGTTTTTTTGAGGTTTAGAGCCTGAGCAAAGGCCATCCAAGTAGCTAAAATTCTGATAGAAAACCCAGTCTCACCTACGTTCAGAAACAGAGGACAGAGTCCAAAACAACCTCTCTCTGTAGTGAAAAGGAAATTCCAGGCAAGAGAGGAAATATAAAATCTCCTCTCAAATTTCTAGATAGCCATGACCCACAGATATGCAGGCCAAAACCAAGCATCCCAGCTAAGGAGAATGACCAGAACTGAGATTTAATCTTCAACTGTTACTCCCAAATAGCAATACAAAAATAAATTTGTTCTTTCTCCCACATAAAATCTAAAGAAATCTAAATTACTACTTTAAAATATGCAAAAAATAAAATAAATATCCATATATGTGAAGATCAACACCTACACTATACAAATAAAATAAAAGCTGGAAGAAAAAAAAAGAATGAATGAACTACCAGAACAGATTTTTTTCCAACATTTAATTGGCTCTAGAATTTATCTCAATTTTATTTAAATTTCTTTTTTAAAAATTATGCAAAAAAGGTACAGAATATTACACCTAAGCACATTAAAACTATGAATCACTTATTATTACTCATGGTGGTTATTTGATTTTTTCAAGAATACACAGTACTAAAAAAAATCTGTATTCTATATACGTAGATACATATGTGACCCCTCATAGCATTATTCTAATTTAAACAGAATAGAAAGTGTATTTTCACCAGTGTTAGTACTTCACAGGACAACTATATAAAAAAGGACTGCCAAGTTGCTATAGAACATTATTGTATACTGCTTTTCTAATATGAATGCAGAATAGAAAAGATAGATTATGAAGTCCATATATAATCCATATATTTCTAAATGTCCAAGTATACTTAGGTAGAATCAAAGAACTAAAAAATTTTTCTTTGCAGCTGTATAGTGAACAAGAAGTCCAACAGCTATCCTCTGGAAGTGTAAGTGGGACCTCCAAGGGTTCGTGTGTGTTGGGAGTTTACTTCTCCACGTGATGATCTTGGGAGGTGCAGCCTAATGAGGTGCAGCCTAATTAATACAGTTCTCATGGGCTGGTGAGTTCTCCAGTAGGAATTATGAAGCAGCAAGGCTGGCCCCTCCTCACTCTTTGGTGTTCTGTATCTCCATGTTATCTCTCCCTCTTCCTCACACTCTTGTGGTAATGCTATCTGTCATGATATGATACAGTTATGGGGTCCCAGTACCATGCAATGTTAGGATTTCAGCCTCTAAAATTATGAGCTAAATAAGCCTCTTTCCTTCATAAGGGCTTTGTCATAGCAATGGAAAACAGACTAATATACCAACTTTAAAAGAAGCCACATGTGAATGTTCCGTTAGCTAATTTAAAGGACAAAAATCATAAAAACTTTGTAGATTAAAATATAATCCCTAAAAATTCATTGATAATTTCTCACATTTACTTTTCCCTATTCCATTTACATACTATAAAAATGAAGAAAAAATTCTGAAGCAACCCTTTAAAGCAGAGAGAAAACTGCCGTCTGAAGCAGCACTGAAAAAATTTTGGCCCAGGAAAGACAGACAATCAAGGGAATTTCTAGAAAAGAGACTAACCAGAAAAAATCTAGGAAACACTCAATCCTAAAGAAAAGATATATATCTTCAAAATAGAGAAAGTAGATAAACTTATTCCACTTTATCAGTGTGTTTAATTTGAGAACTGAATCACAAATTATATTCAGATTTCCACAGTAACACAAATAGACGAAAATTCTTTTCCTAATTGAAAACAATATTTTTGCAGCTGTCAACCTCAACCACAAAACATAAATTTTTCCCAAAAAAGTTTGAACAGAAACATGAGACTATAAATATAAATATCGTTGCCTTATAAGGATATTTAGAAATATCCTTTCAAGGCCCAGAAGTTATCTAAACTAAAATTAACTTTGCTATTCGATTCCAGATGTATCATTCTGAGTTAGGAAAAAGAAAATCAAGTAATTCATTCTACCTTACATTCTATACTTAAATATATAATGGGAAAGATGTTAATTTTTCTGTAGTCACAGTGTTAAACAAAATCTACAGGCAGCCATTGGACTAATCTCCTGTACTAAACCCAACAGACCAAACCAAAATAGAGGCACTCATGCTAAAGTCCTACATTACCAAGCTAAAACTATATTATTAATTTGATCTTGTTACAGGCAGCGAAGTTAGATAAAAATATTATAGGCAGTCAGACAAGGTTAGGCCAGTACTTAAAGACCAAATACTTTGCAACTGTGGAGGAGACAGACACTTCCACTGAAAGACCTGAAGACAGAAGATCAAACAAACATACTCACATACTTCCTAAGGATACACATCAGGGGCTGATATTCTAAATAGGTATTGATCACCTTGAAAAAGCCAGGAAGAGCCACTAACCCAGACCCTACAGGAAAATCCTATGCTCTGTATACAAGTCTGCTTGCTATGTGACTCGCTTCCCCATTTGATCCCAATTTAGTCCATTTTACCTGAGCAATTCTAATCTTACTGGTTGACCATAGTTCTCATGCCCACCTTGTGATTTCTCATTTTTCCCCACCTTGGACCCTCCTCACTTTATGGTTTTTCTCTATAAAAGTCCCTACAAAGAGTCTTTAACAACCCACTCGGGACCTCTTCTGTCTCTGTCTCAAGACAGAAGCTTTCTTTCTCTCAATAAATTATTCTGTTCTTACTTTCCTCTGTTCTTAAAATTCATTCTTTGATTTTTAGAGAACACAAACTCATACCAGACATCCAGTAGGTTGGGAGTTTCTTTCCCCTATATAAATCTGATAAATCTGCAGAGGGACAATACTCTAATTTCCAAACCAGACAGTGTTAGTACTAGTCCTGAGTTTTAACTTTCACAAGGAAAATAACTGAAATGACCAACCTACATTTTGTTCTGTTTCTGTTCTCTTAGCCTTTTTCTTTTTACAAAGCAAACTGCTCTGCAAAGCATCTAAGAAACACTTTTATAGAAAAAGTGCTCCTCAATTCTAGAATCACAAATAGCTGATTAAAGTCTTTAAACTTATCGTTTGTCTCTTGTTATTATGCTTCCTGATTATGTTACTTTTTGTAAAAAAAAAATTCAATGCATACAGACCTTCCCAATGTGATCTCTTGTCTAGAACTTCTAGGGTGCTGGAATTACCTGCCATGGTGCCTAGCTATCATTTTCTATCTTAAATACTTGATAAGATAAGAAAGGCCCCAAACTCTAGGGGCCTTTACTAGCAGTACTGATGTCTTGTAGGATTTTGAAATTCAAAAGCTTTTTTTTTCCATTATCCATAAGTCCTGTTTAGATTATTAAAGATCAACCAAGTAATAATTAAATGTATAGTATAATAAATTATCACATTTTTTCATTACCTTTCAGGAAAATAATTTGTTGCTTGATGTTGTTGTAAGCTTTCAACAGTATACAATGTTATACTGTCTCCCTCAGCACAACAATCTACAAATGATTAGCTTCAAGATAATTAAAGTTAAGCTCATTTTATCTTACAATTAGCATTTGACCTAAGCCATGCTAAGACTACAAGGACTAACCCCACCACAGCATTTGCTAAGAGTTCAGAAAAATACCAAAACTTTAGTTTAATAGCTTCAATATTTTTATGAAATTTATTTTAAATCCAGATTTCTTACACTGAGAGTTTGAAACACAGTGACATTCTAAAAGTTTAATGAAAACTACACTTATACTGGATTAAGTTTATAGAAAACTCATCTCTACATAATACAGTTAGCTATTTAAGCAAAAATAACCTCTTTGCTATCATCGGGTATATTGGTATAGAGAATCATGAAGGACATTTCACAGCTCATTCATAATTTTTAATGTTCTTTTCCCTATGTGGCTTCATCTCAATTTCTACCAGCCACAAAAACAAATGAAAGTGTTACGCTGACCACTTCAAAGGTATTATTTAGCTAAAGGATGCTACAAATTCACCTTTAAACTCTCAACATTAATCAAAGTCAGAAAACTTCCCGAAAGGGGGAAAAAAAAAAAAAAAGATGGCAATTAAAGAGAAATAATGAGTTCCTCCTTCTCCTAGTCAGGTCAGGGTTGGTTTTATTCCCCTAGGCCAGGTATTTTCTTCACAGGAATGTACTTTTCTTCTCTAAAACACATACCAGAAAAGTCAACAAATACTCACTGAATTGAACTAAATATTTTAAAACCTGACGTCTACTTTTAACTAACACCTGGAGTAACCTATGGGAAAATATGCTCAATTCATAAAAAGAATTAGGATTAAAAATGACAGGTCTTCAGCTCCACCATTTGAAGCTATACATAAATCCCATAAGTAGATTTAGTCTCTTTATCTGAGAAGTGATTCAGATGTGATTTGGTACTGATATTAAACCCAGGGCTTTTAAAACTCTCAGATAAAGATCTAATGCCACTAATCCTCAGACTCTTTAAAGAAAATGAAAGAGAAGCAATACTCCCAGACTCATTCCTGGAAGCAAGCACTGCCCTGATACCAAAACCAGACAAGGATCCAACCAAAAAAAGAGAACTACAGGCCAGTATCTCTAAAGTACACAGATGCAAAAATCCTCAATAAGATACCAGCAAAACGAATGCAGCAAACCGTAAAGAAGATTACACATCAGGACCAAGCAGGACTCAGCCCAGGAATGCAGGGATGATTCAACATATGCAAATCAATCAATGTAATATACCATACTAACAGAGTTAAGGACAAAAATCATCTCAATAGATGCAGAAAAAGCATTTGACAATGATAAAAGAAAACCTACAGAAAAATTGGAACAGATGATCTTTATCTCAGCCTGATAAAAGCCGTCTATGACATCATACTAAGTGATCAAAAACGGAAAACTTTCACTGTACAAAAGGCAAGAATGCTCACTATCACTACCATATTCAATATAGTTCTGGAAACATTAGCCAGAGCAATTAGACAAAAGAAAGAAATGAAACAAATAGGATAGTGGGACTCTACATAGAAGACTCCAAATACTCCACTAAGAGACTTCTAGATTTAATAACCAAATCCAGTAGCATAGCTGGATACAAAGTCAACAATCAAAAATCAATAGCATAATAAACTCACTGAGAAATTAGGGAAACCAAACTTTCACAATAGCATTCAAAAGCAAAATCAATATAATGAAGGAAGTAAAAAAACCTTTACACTAACAACTATAGTACTTGAAAAAAAAAAAAGATTGAAGAAGATATCAGAAAATGGAAAGACATCACTTGTTCTTGGGTAGGGAAAACCAATATAGTGAAAGTACTCCCAAAATTGCTATACAGAGTTAATCCAATCCCAATTAAAATATCAATAGCAAAACCTCACAGGATTACAGAAAACAATTCTAAAATTCACTTGGAAGCAGAAGAGACCTAGAACAGCAAAAGCAATCCTGGGCAACACAGGCAAGGCAGGGGAGATCACAATCCCTAAATTGAAATTATACTACAAAACCACAGTGATAAAAACAGCACGGGGCCAGGGGTTCAGCTTAGTGGCATAATCACCTGCCCTGGCAACTGTGAGGTCATGAGTATGATCTCTAGTACCAAAAAAAAAAAAAAAAAAAAAAAAAAAAAATCCACATTGCCTGCCTGGCAAGCAATGAGGTCATGAGTTCAATCCCTGGTACAAAAAAAAAAAAAAAAAAAAAAAACAGCACAGTACTGGCAAAAAAAAAAAAAAAATACATAAAACCAAACCAAACCAAACCTGAGGATCAACAGAACAAACTAGAAGATCCAGAAATAACTGCAAACACACTCAGCCATTATCTTTGACAAATGGGCCAAATACCTTCAATGGAAGATAGATAACTTCTTTATTTTTTTTAACACCTAGTACATTTATGAGAAAATAAGAAAGTTACGAAATATCCTCATATCTTTCCTTGAGAAATTAAAAATAAAAGAGAATAAAACCAAAAACAATTAGAAGAAAATAATAAAGATCAGGAAACACAATCTCTTATCAAACTGCCAACATCATTTTTCATAAAGATTAACACTTCAATTCTTACATTTCTGTAAAAATAGAAAAGACTCAGAATAATCTAAACAACTTTGATAAAGGATCAAAATTAGAGTTCCAACCCTCCTCAATCCTCTCCCTCTCCTCTCCCCCTCCCCCTCTCTCGTTGTCTCCCTTTCTCTCTCTCCCTTTCTCTCTCTCTCTCTCTCTCTCTCTCTCTCTCTCTCTCTCTCTCTCTCTCTCTCTCTCCTGCTTGGTAGGGATCTGCTCATAAAACCTGAGAGCTACTGTTTGGCTCAAAGACTACAGTGTAAAGAATTTCAGAACTATGCTTCAGGTGTTCCTTTGTCAGGTAATTAAATCATCTGCTAATATCACCAAAACTTATGTGTGTATACATCATTTACATACACATGCTTGAGACACTTTATAACCTACAGAACTGGCAAAAATTATCAAATCAGATAATATTAGTGATGGTGAATACATCTGCTTGTTAGGGCTGTGGTAACAAAGTATCACAGCTGATTGATTAGATCAGAAATTTCTTGCGTCACAATTCTGAAGTCTAGAAATCTGTAATCAAGATATCTGCAGGGTCATGCTATCTCTGAAACTTGTAAAGGACAGACTTTTGCTGGTTTCTTCCAACCTTCTGGTGGCTTGCTGGGAATACCTGGCATTCATGTGCTTGGAGATGCATCACTTCAATTCCTTACTTTCACATGGTTATGTTCCCTCTATGTATCTATGTTTGCACCCAAACTGACCCTTCTCATAAGGACACCAATCATTTAGATTAGTGCTCACCCTAATGACCTCACCTTAAATTGATTATCACTATAATCATTATTTTTGAGTGGGACACATTCAGAAGTACTAAAGCTAAAAACTTCACCATACATTTTGGGAAGAACACAACGCAGGGTAACAGTATTAAAGAGTAGTGTCAGGTTTATCCTTAGCTCATTGACCCAACAAGGAAGAAGGAAAGGAGGATCCTGAAATCTAACCCTCTTCCCAGGGTGCAGACCTCAGAAAAGCTGTAGTGTGGCAGTCCTCAACTAAGTTTTCTCATTGCCAGCAGGACTGATACAACCTTTCCAAAGTCAAATGAAATTTATTGACTAGGATTTCTATGTACTAACTCTAACTATAAACCTTCCAGAGTCTACTGACAACCATCCAACTCTTCAGTAATACAAAATGTGCATGATTTATACCAAAGTCACGATTTAGAAGCAAAAATATTATAAGCCATATTTTAAAATGTAAAACTATCTCCATATATTGAAAAATGCTGGAGTTAACTTTTTAATTTTCAAAAGTAGATGATCTTAAAAAGAAAATAAATGACTTAAATTGTTGGAAAGATGGTTCAAAACAAAATGATGTTAATAATACATAGAGGGCGCATATTAAATACAATAGCAAGTTGTAGCACATTAAATGCAGTTTTCCAACCCATCCCAACCTCATACCCAAGCTGAGAACCTTTCTGGGACCACACTCCAGGTCCAGTATTGAGCCTCCAGGGAAGAAACACAAGTGGTATTGTAGGACTATCTTCCTTCAGCGTGAGGAAAGGGGGAGCCAAGAGAAACTACCTTGACATCCTGTGCCCCAGATTGGTTTTTCTGGTTTGCTGCATTAGTTTTTCTTTCTCAAACCATTCCAGCCATTCACATAGATGGTATTCCCACTATTGCTACCTCTTACGGCTTGAATCCTTTGTTGAGTCCCTTGCCTCCTCGATATTCATAAGAGCTCTCCTTCTTGAAAGTCTCTTCATCTGACTCAAGTGAGCTGTGATCTGTCTCCTGCTAGAATCCTGATACACATCCTGTTTTAGTTACTTTTCTCACTGCTGAAACAAAATATCCAACATTCACAATTTAAAAGAAAAAGGGTTTATTTTAGCTCACAGTTTGTAGAACTTTCAGCCCACTGCGACTCTAAGACAGAGCATCATAGCAAAGGCAAAATAGGAGAAAAAGAAACAGTCCATGGGAGTACAGGCAGAAAGTGAGGCAGCAGCAATGAACCTCTTTTCCTTTTATTCTATCTAGGCTACAAGTCTATTGGTTTGTGCCACCCACTCCCAGGATGACCCTTCAAACTGTCCATACCTAGAACTATGCTAAACCAACCAATGGAGTAATTTGCTTATTATATATACTCAATCCATATTCAGACACCTCCAAAAGCCACAGCTCCAAGCACCTGAGGCTTTGGAATGGGGGGACATCTAGATACAAAACAAAACACAGTCCAATGTTTTACTTGGTAGAAGGGTAAAGGATAGAATATACTGATAATTCAAGTGAGGAAGTTATATTTTTACGTATGAAAAAAATAATTTGGTGTTGAGTTCTCTATTAAGAGATACCCCATGGCTACAAAACAGAAAGAAAAGTACACACTGAACTTTAAGCATTTGCTAACTTTACGATTACAAAACATTAACTGATTAGTACAATTTAACAAGGATAATATTTGAATAATACATAAACATCTCTAATATTTATAATGGAAAGCTGTAAATTATTTATTGGCTTATGATGTATTATAAGCCTAAATTTACCAAAATAAAACTAATTATTGGGCCCACAGACCTACAGTTTATTCCCTTTAGGCACAAAATAACAGAACCATTACAGGCTGTATCGAGCTACACTGATGGAAAATCTTACTCATCATTTCTTCCTTCCAAAAGCTACATAGCTAAGGCTCAATAAGAATTTGTAGTACCAGCATTATGTGCAAAGCACTGAAGTCCTTCACCACGCTTTCCTTTTGGAAATTTCTGCTGATCATCAAAGACATTGTACTAAGTCCTAAATAGTTTTGAACTTCCCTTCAATTAGCTGTAACAAAGTCAGATGACTAATTACAAGTGAAGTACACCTTAGAGGTTCTCATTTAGGTTAACAGTTGCAGAATGCATATATCAGAAACAGTTATGAGGCTGCAGAAATCACATTGGGAGGAAATTGGATTAGTCCATTGATGGGTCTGTAGCTGGGTCTGATGCAAGGAGGTAAGGTCTAGTGGGAAAAGGTGAGTTCAGTGCCCCAAACCCAAAAATAAGTAAGTTTTTAAAACAAAAATTTCATTCATTGAATATCTATTACATGCTAGGTGTTGCTTTTTCGTTCTATGCTCTGCTCCCCAGGTGAATGAAAGAAAACAGATAAAAGGTAAGTCATGAAAGGCATAGATGGGGCTAAGATTCTGTCTCTGTGATGGCTATAAAGATTATGTTTGTGATCCATTATTAGCTCAGGTAGAGGAACATATGGTAGGAATTTCAATGCATCTTGCAAAGATAAACTTTATCTTTTCTTTACTGATTTTTCTGCCTGTCCTGCATTCACTGTCCCATTATTCACTATATAAACGTTGCCTGTTTACATTGTAGATTCATGACTTACATATGTTTTTTTAATTCAATTTTATAATTAGGACTTTTAAAATTTTTAATACAGTGACATGCACTGTACTTATGTGAAATTATATGTTGGTAGTATGGTAACCTTCATCAATGTTTTTCTACTCTTCTACAAAATACACCTAAACAAAGATACACACACACTTTTTTTTTTTTTTTTTTTGCTTAAACACAATGGAATGCCTCCATGTTTTCTCTTAATTGTCTCCCAAAACCCAATCAAAATGACAGTAAAAGAAACTCAGAACGGAGAAAACAAAAGAAACATTTGGGAAATAAAATGTAGATGATGGAGAGATTCTGACTGATCAGACTGCTAGAAGTTTAGATTTTAGGACATCCAAAATAATCCTACAGAAGCAAAGCCTGCAAGTTCTCCCAGAAAGCACACAAGCACCAAGCCCCTCAGCAGGGAAGGGGTAACTGGAGCATGGCTGGGTACAGAGATTGGTAGATGTTATGGTTGAAACCTGTATCAACCTGAGAAGTTTAGGAATTTAAATAGAAGACTCAGCAGAGAGCCACGATCCTTACTTTGTAAATATCCTGAACCCCTGCAAGGGAATGACATGCAGGTGGTTTTGAGTGCTACATTTCCCTGGAGGGCGAGGTGGCGGTTGTGCAATACAAAGGAGGGAAAGAGGCTTATTATCCCCGCTTCTCCCCCCCCCCCCCCGCAGCTTTCCTCAGCTGGTGCCTTGAAGTGTTGCTCCTGTGCCATGCACCCTGCCTTTGAGTCGGTTGATTACAGACTGAATCCTCCACAAGTAGTGAGCTAAATAAACTTTTCCTTCCTTCATTTTGAGTGTCAGGTATTTTGTCCCAGCAATGACAGAAAAGTAACCACGATAGTAGAGTACCAGAAAGCAGCTAAACAAAGATCACTACAAATTTAAAAGAAGCTTCCAACTTCCAAGATGCCAAAGTCAAAAGAACTCAGAAGAAACAGAGAATTCAGGAGGAGAAAAAAAACATTGCATTGTAAAATCCACAGAAGGCAAAGACAGTAATTGCAATCATAACAAAGTAAAATGCTATGAAAGAGGGAAAAATCAGAAAATTAAGCACAACAGACACTTAATGGTCAGCCAACATTGTCAATCATTGTCAATTCCTTCTTCACTAGTAATAGAGGCTCTACATTATTGAAAGCAATAGTATACCCAGCTAAAATGTACTAGCCAGGTGTGATGGTGCATGCCTACAATCCCAGAACTTGAGAGGCTGCGGCAGGAGGATGGCAGCAAGTTCAAGGCCAGCTTGGCTATATAGTGAGTAAGAGGCTAGCCTGAACTACAAAGCAAGACCCTGTATCAAAAACAAAACCATTGTCCAGACTCCCTTGGAAATAGGGGTTACCAAGGAGAAGTAGAAATAATTTAGTTGGGCTTCAAAGATAGTTCTTAATGGCACTAGCAGAACTTCCTTCAGTCTCTTCAACATAAGCTCCTTTAAGGCCTGGACCAGCCCAGAGCAGGTGACACATTGAGTCCCAAATCATGCCAGACCTGAGGCACTGGCTACACCATTAAACTGTGCCCCGAAAGACCTGCCCAAAATGCAATTTTCCCCCAAATGCTTCAGTTTCACAAAGTATTTTACCATTCACTAGGCATCACAAGCACAGAGAGGGCTGCTGTAACTAAATTGAATAAGAAAACCTGAATTTTAAAAGACTTGGTAATAATCAAGAAGCCAGAAACTCATCTGGAATTTATTAAGCCAAGTAGATTCATTTCCTTACACAAAAAAGGATTACTGTAAATTGTAGTGTGCTGTCAACCACATTCTTTACCAGAACTAAGGCCAAATTTCAAAAGTATCAGTTAGTTGCCAAGTTGTACCTTTAGTTCTTACATTTTCCAAATATAAAAATGTTTGCAAATTGGCTTTAAAACAGGCAGTTCTATCAACCTTATCCTTTGAATAAAAACATCAAACACTGTACTTCCTTTGTTGATGGACTACAAAAGCTTTTCTTTTCTAAAATAGTTCATTAGATTCATTTTTAGTAAAACACTATAAATGTTCTTCTTGGAAAGATCTTACAATTGCCTTTTCTAAAATGATAACAGGAGACGAGCTAATTAATTTAAGAGGATTCAAAGACACACACATGAAAGTAATTTAAACAAAAAAGATGCATAATGAAGAATATCTAGACAAAGACATATAAATATCTATACTGTAGTGTATGAAGACAATTTATTTAAAAAGAAGCAACTTAATACATGGATCATATATGCCCAATCAATCTGCAACTTCAAACAGGAGTTAAAAGGAAGGGAGCAGTGGCTGCAAGAACACCTGACGTGTTTTCCACGGTGCAGTAAATACGGAATTCTCTTCCTTCTGTATGAAATGTCTCCGGCCAGTCAACTAGCCTTAGGCTTTCATTATAAGTCTTTTGACAGAAAAGAATACAAAGGAAGCAAATGCCAACAAGAACACAAAGATGTCGATGAGAAGATGACAGAAACATCATCGAGAAACAAAACCCATTACTCTAAAGACATTTGTCTACTCTGACCTCATATTCTCAGATATAAAAGGATTTTTTCTTATCACAGCTTAAGACTATGTACAGGGTTGGGAATGTAGCTCAGCGATCCAGTAATTGCCTAGCATACACATAAGGCCTCAAGTCCAATCAACCCCAATACCACACAAACATGCGCACGCGCACGCACACACACACACACACACACACCACAAAAGTTTACAAAACAACATAAGGTACTTAATAAAAACTCATATTTACAAATCAAAAAACAAAATATTAAAAAGGTATCCATATGCTCTGTGTCACAAACACATACAAACACACTTGAAAAACAGTCATTCTAGTGGGCCAGGGATTTAGCTCAGTGGTATAGCACTTGCCTGGCACAAGGTTGTGAGTTCAATACCTGGTACCACTAAAAAAAAAAAAAAAGAAAAAGAAGAAGAAGAGGAGGGGGAGAAGGAGGAGGAGGAGGAAAAGTAGTCATTTTAGAAGAGAAAAAATCATTTAATAATCTATTTTTTATTATAGCTAGATTCAAGTAGAATATGGGCACCATTTGTTAAGTACCTCCTCCAAGTATTTCACACTCTTTTTTAAGCCTATTATCATCTTGCAGTTCTCGCTTTTTACAGCTGTAGGAATTGAGGCCTACAGACGGTATGCATCTCATCCATGATCATACACATTACTCTGGGACCTGTACTGCATGAGCTTGCCATTCTTACCTCATGGTATGCCACACCAGAAAACAAACAATCACAACACACCAAGAGTGTACACTTCCACTTACCCAGCAATTATGTGGATCCACTTAACAGGTAGAAAAGTTTGACTCCCTTTCTTGTTGCATATGATGAACAAAACTATTCTCTTTAGAGTCACTAAATCAAAATGATTCACATACATTGATTTTAAATTCTAAAAATGAGGTTTCTGCATCAAATTACTCTCCACTGAAAATTCCTGGAAAGAGCAGCGTATTACTCCCTGTTTATCAGAAGAGAAGTAAGGTCAGCAGAGCAAAATGACTTCCAGATGATCTTCAGTGTCAAGGTCACACGTTTAGGTATAGCAGCTTCAACTTAAAAGGACTGAGCATAATGACTCTCTTTTGGACCTGTGGTCTTAGAGAACAATTCCCTTAAATGCACAGTGTTTGTACTTCTAATATACCTCCTAAAGTTAGGGTAAAAGGTGATTTATTAACATAAATGAATTGCTGGAGAAAATGTTGATGTTCTCTCTTGCTATCTCTTCTTTTATGAAATGCCTGCCCCGAGACCAGTAGCGGCAAACCAATGGCACGTGTTTGTTTCTTTTAAGACAAAAGATGTTAATGTTTGAGTTTTTTTCTAAACTAAAATCTCAGTATTCAGGCTTCATTGCAGAGTGGGCACTTTGCTCCATAAACAAGTGGGTTTTGGGTTGCAGTTTGGGCATGCAGTCTCTAAAAGGTTCACCATCACTGCCCCAGACCAAGACTTTCCCCAGATTTTCTCTAGCTTGATTTGGTTCCCATGCCACACTTACACAAAATGAGAGGTTACTTTCTTGTAAAATGTAATGGTCTTGCTCCCATTTTCTTTTCCCTTGATCATTTCCTCCAGTCCTGAACACTGTTGATAATCTTCGGCCTTTCTCCTTATCTTTCATGAAACCAATGTTTCTTTAGCATCTCTGACACATTCTTGGTTTTGTGCCTAGCTTTTTGGCCATCATCTTCCTTTCCTTTTCCTGCCCTCTTACCAAAAGCTGTTTGCTAAGGCTCAGTCCTTGATCCCTTTTACAATATGCTCTTTCCCATCTGCTGACATATTTTGTTCCATGGCTTCCAACATCACCTGATGCAGCATATACAAAACACACATACACACACACACTGAAATCTTTATCCACAATTTATCTTCTAATTCCACCTTCAATCCAGCACCTTCCACACTAGGTAGACTACTCGCTTCACTGTGCTGCAACAGGACAATCCAAAGGACTCCTGCTCGTGCTAGAATCACCTCTCAACTTGAATGCTCTGATGCTTTCTGTCAAGAAAGGTCTTCCCTAGTACCTTCCAAATGCTTCTGTCATCTTCGGCCTTCCTGCAGATCTGCTGCCTGACATGTTCTCCCTCATCCCTGAGGGTGTCCTGTGACTGTCTTCTTCCTCGCAGGACAAATCCGAGAAGAAACCAAGCCAGCAAGTGTCCTGCCTATTCCCTTCCTCATTTCACATACACGCTGATTCACAGTCTGGGTTCCTTCCCAACACCAAGAAGCTATTTAATAGCATCTTTCTACACTTGAGTGTGAATTTACACTGTACTCCATGCTAAGTTAATTTTCTATGCTTTTTAGCTTAGATCTAGTTGTAAAATGAGAAAAATGATAAAGACAGTAGCTGAAATAGGTAGAGCTGTAGGAGAGGGAGAGAAATAGGAGACAAGAAATGAAGTAGGTGAGAGCTTGAGTTTTTCCATTAGATAAATCTGAGTTTAAATACTATGTCTACGAGTATCTGCAGTTTGTGTGGGGAGGGACCCTAACTTCTCTAAGCCTTTCTTTTCTCTTATGTTCAAATATATATATAAACTCAAAGTATTTTTATACATATAAAATATATATTTTAAATATATTTTATATTTTTATATATTCTATATAAAATTTTATATTTATATTTTATATATTTTTTTAAAACAAAATATATACTATATTTATATTTAAATATATATATTTATATTTAATTCTTTTGTCAGGAAAATTTTTAAAAAATAAGAGAAAGTCAGTTTGTACCAACACAGATGAGTAATTCAATCAGCTTCCCTTTTCTTAACAAAGCTCTTTTGAAAACCTCTACCTTCAGTTTTGTGAGTTATGTCAAAATAACTCTTAAAAGCTACAATATGAAGGACAGTGCTTGAAATGCTGCACATCTGAAATGAGTTCTAAGTAGAGCAGAAAGGAGAAACTTTCCTGTTCTCAAGGTTTTTATTATTTTTTATTGCTAAACAAGGTTAAGCTCTTTTTGCTTCTTTGTCTCCAATGAGCACTAGGTACACCCACGTTCAAACTGCAGGACACATCTATGGGAGCTGTGAGAGTTTTTCTGCCACATGCCAAAACCTCATGATGACACCCTGTCCCCAGCAAAGGCCATGCAAGCACTAAGGCTCACCTTTACCTGCAACTTTATTGGATGTTTATCTTATGATACTTGCTTTTCTTTAGGCATCCTAAGAATTGGCTGAACAAAGTCTTCTGCTCATGGCTTAAATTTGGTTTTTAAAATATATATATAACATGCTTGGAACTTGCTCAATCTTGAACTGAACTTTTAAAAACATGAAAAATTACAACAAAACCAAATTCTCTTGCTGAGTGAAGCACAGCCCAGAAGCCAGTCACATCACAAGACTAAAATGATTTCGGGGCTGGGGATTTAGCTCAGCGGCATAAGCGCCTGCCTTGCAAGCAGGCAGTCATGAGTTCGATCCCCGGTACCGATAAAAACGAAAAAGACAAAAAAAAAAGACTAAAATGATTTCAAGTACAAAAAACTAAAAGATACTTGTTTATCATTCCATTTTCTTCTCCATGAATGCTTACTGAGTGCCTACTATATATGGCACTAACCCAAGGCTTTAAAGCAATATATGCTCCTGCTCATAAAGCATTTCTATCCAGTGAAACTCTACAAAACTCTATAAAAATCCTCTTTGCACATTTGAGGAATAGCAGAAAGCCAGTAGGACACAGCATGTCAAATATGAAGAGCAGGAAGAGATCATGTGGGGTCTGTAGGCTGCGGATTACATTTTCAGGTTTTATTCTACATGTAATAGAAACCTACTGCCAGGAGAGGAAAAGCCAGAGTTGGACATATAATCTCAGACTTACATTCTTAAAAGAGGGTTCTGGTGCTATTTTGGAGGCAAGGCATCCAAGCTATCAATATAGAAGAATATGTGAAAGGAGATGATGAATGTGGCAAGAAGTGGTCAGATTCTGGATGTAACTAGAGACATAGAAAGTCACTTTCCTTCACAAACTGGATGTGTCAGACAATTTGTTTGTTTTTTAGAACAAAAGGCTCATCAGGGATACAGCTCAGCAACACAGCACCTGCCTGGCAAGCCCAAGGTCCTGAGTTCAATTCCGGGTACCAACAAAAATAAATAAACAAACAAACAAACAGAGGCAATGGGTGGGTACCTGAGCAAGGGTAAAAAGAGGTATTCTGTGTTAGGAAAGAACAGGGCAAAAGTGAGGAAAGTGAGCAGGTCGGTCGTGGAGAAGGGAAAAGCAAAAGGGATCAAAAGACCTGAGAGTCTTGTTTTGAACACAGCTTTGTGTGATGTTCATCTGATCTACACTGTGTCTGTGTGTCTGTACATATATACATATAAAATATATACACAAATACATATTTGAAATTTGGGGACAAGGCAGGGCAGGGATAAAGATACGGAAGTCTTTAGCACAGAGAAGGTATATAAAGCTATGGATTTGATAATATTTGCGGGGAAAAACTGCAGACAAAGAAGAGACATGGAAAAATCTAGCACTTACTGATGACAAAAATTAGGAGGATTCCACAAAGAAAATTAGAAACACTGGGGAAATAGAAGAAAAACCTGGAGGGCAACTGAGGGAAATGTTTTGAGCACAAAGTTATGACCCACTGAGTCTGATGTTTTTATTTTATTTTATTTTATGTATTTACTTATTCCATTTTGAGGAAAGATTTCAGTATATGGTTCAGGTTGGCCTTGAACTCACTTTTTTGGGTGTTTTTGTTTTTGTTTTTTTGGTACTGGCGATCGAAACCACAACTTCATGCTTGCTAAAGTGCCCCTTGAGTTCACTTTGTAGACCAGGCTGGCCTGAAACTTGTGACAATCCTCCTTCCTCAGCCTCCTGAGTGCTGAGATTACAGGCATGCATCACAGTGCCCAGACTGTATTTAATTTAAAAGGAATAAACAAAACAGTAAAACAAATCAAAACAGTGGTAAAAGAATAAGAAATCTACAATAGTTACTGTATTGCATATTGTTGTCCTCTAAATAGTTGCTTGTCTTTAGGTTTGCAAAGTCAATCAAACAATAGTTTCTTCAAATCAGCTGGATGTTCAGCTGGGGAGGTCAGGAGGGCCTCACTGGTAAGGGCTTAGCTTCCTTCCTTGTTTCCCCTAACCTGCACCCTGATGTTTTTCATAGATAAAATTTTCTTTACACAATAAAGTGAATTCTAAATTGACTAGACACCATTCAAGAAGTGAAGACAATATATTTGATCATTTTCCCTTTTACTGGGTGAAAAACTTTAAACTCCTATTAAAAAAATAATTCCAAAGTCAAAGTTTACAAGTTAGCAATCATGTTCCTTTGAATATTATGAAATGGCAATATAAGAAATAATTTGGATAATTCTTTCTCAGTTCACTTATCTAGGTCACATTTCAATCTAGTCAGGAAGACCAAATCTTATCACGATGTCAGATTACGTATTTACAAGTCCAAAACACAAGTGAAAAGATGTTCTCATCGAAAATGTGACACACGGCCAGGGATTTAGCTCGGTGTTGTAAACGCCTGCCTGGCAAGGGAGGTTGTTCCCCGGTACCCCTAAAAAAAATGGCATATATTGTGAGGCACTCTTCAATAAATCTGTATGATTTTGAGTATGCATAAACTCAAACATAAGATAAAATACTAATTTTTTACAAGTTGTTTTTAAAATAAACTAGATATGATCTACCTCTTATTTTAGCTCAAAGCATAATTCCATGTTGCCATATAAAAATGTTCCCCTTAAAATACTTCATATGATTTATTGAACACTAACATATATATATATGTATGTATGTGTATATATATATATATATATACCAACATGTAAATATAAAATCTGCAATTGGTTAAGAGTATCTACAGTTGGTCAAGAGAATTCGAAAACATGTAATAGTATTTGATCATCATGTACTTTCCAGACACTAATGTCACAAGATAGAATTCAGACTTGAAATACACAAAAACATTTACAGCTTTTGAAGCAATGAAGAGAGCCCAGTGTGTATTTCAGACTACAGAACATCATTAACTGGCCAGAGGCATTCCGGTGCAGTACAGTAATTAAAAGGGCAGGTCATGGAGTCAGATTGTTTTGGTATTGCCTTGAGCAAATTATTTTAACTTTTACCCATCTCTGTCTTCCACTGAGACAAAAATCCTCAGGCAGTAATAGTCTGGAATCATAAATCTCTCTAGGTACAATGCACTTGCCATGTGTCTTACACATAGTAGGAACTGAAAAATACCAGTTCTTTTAATTGTCAGTTATCCACCTTCTTGTAAAGCCCTCACTAGTAGGTAAGTTGCTATTCACGTCTGCTGGTTGTGGTAGGACAGTTCTTTCACTACAGGAGAAGGGCCTTTAACATAGAGGTAAAAGGCACGCTGTGACCAGTTAGTTCTTACTGATTCTGCCCTCTCAGCCCAGGCAAATCTTACCTCACCCCTCTTCTATGTGAGTACCTTCTCCTGCTTGAAGACAGACACAAAGTCTACTGTTGTAATCATCCAAACATACGTGAGCACCAAACTGAGCATCCCATCCCAGGAACTGAGCCAGTCTTTGGACAACTAGCAGGGTGTTATAATCTTTGGAAAAGCTGTGCAGGTAGCTGCTGTGATTCATCTCTATGGCTTGCTAATGCCCATCTCTTCAGAAAAGGCAGCCCACTGAGTATGTTAAACCTGTTTCAAAGTTGTGCAGATATGACAGCTATTATCCTTATTAAAAGCTTTGAGTACATCAAACGTGTTTTTAAAGAAGTGAGCCTAATAATCACTTTTAGCAACTAAAGAGTGGCACAGGCATGCATTATTTATCATTTCCTTAGGCTCCAACATATTTCTGACACTTAACAAGCCTAAGGAGATCTGAAAACAAAAAATAAAAAAGCCAACCTTTGGACTGGACACAAAACATACATTCATTCAACAACTATTTGAGATCTGTCAGTCAAAAAACTGCAGGATAATAGAACAGTATCAGTGACACAGTGTGTATATGACCGTTCACCTACAAAGAATAATTTCTCAAAACTAAAAGGATTAGACAAGTTTGTGGATGGATGTTGCTTTGTTTTTCATAACTAACATTTATAAAGACAGTGCTTTCCTGCAAGTCAATTGTCATCACCTTGAGAAGCAGTTTTCTCCATTGCAGGCCTTCACTACCTAAATGTTCTTGGCATTCCGGAGAAAAAATCTGGAGCCTTGCACAGAAGGTTGAGAACCAAAGCAGACCAAGCAACTCTGCACACTCCTCTCCCAGGCTAGCACCGCCTGTGCTTTACAAATGGCTGAAGTGCAATGCCTCCTCACCGGCCAACTGGGACTTCAATGAGGGGGCACAGAACCGCTTTTTATCCTCCTTACTGAAGGACGCCAACTAAGTCATAGTCATCGACATGTTTAAGAGCACTAATGAGTTGAGAAAGGGCAGAACAACATTCTACTTTCATCTCAAGTGAAAAACATGCATGGGAATTTCAAATTTTAGCCAGCACAGGCAGCAGCTCAGCTTCTGTCAGGTTGCACGTCGGTTCAAAGCTGCTAGAAGGAAATTGTTGCGCTGGAACAATGCCCCAAAACGTCATCTGTTCTCCTTAACTCAGAGTACACTTCTCTACGCGGTTGGAAGACACTTTTATAGAAGGTGTACACTCACGGTTTAGTCCCTGCTTTATAAAACAGGTCCACTGCTAGCACTCAGTGCACCAGTACAGTGGAGGGATCCAGAATGACTGGTGCTGCACTGGAATCCTCCCAGTTCCTCAGGAAGTACCTTAACCTATCTGTTCATATGCCTGCAATCCGGCCATTCTAATGACATAGTGCCCTGGTTCCCATTTGTGCATACCAGCTCCTTGTCAAGAGGAAATTTAGCATCTTCTTTGTCTCTTGCCATCCCTCTCTTTCCTACAATCCGAGATGTGATGTTCAAAACACACTGAAACACTACAGAAGGAAGAAATGGAGGGAAAAAGGATTAGAACATTTCTCGAGTGTTTAAACCTAGTGTGAGAAATCTGTGCTAGAACACAGAGGAGTGTCTGTTTAGGAAAGGATGAAGACTGCTGTGTCTTTCTGGAAAGGACGTTTTTTTTTCTAGTGCATGTTTGTAACAGAGTACTAATGTTTATTTGGGGAATTGGTATATGTCTGTAACATATCTTGATCATTTCCAAACCCTTCACACACACACACACACCCATCCTCCTCTCTGCTCCCCTTGATCCAGAAGGGAACTTTTTTGAGTGATGAAAATATTCTACATCTCTATTGGTGTACTAGTTACATCAGTACTCACATTTTACAAACCTATGCAACTGTGAACCTAAAATTCATGTTTTGCTATATGTAAACATTTTTTCAGTAAAAATAAACTACTCTGAGCTACTCCTGGAAGTTATGCTGTATGCAACTTCAAGATCTCACAACAAATTAAAAAGTCACTATGCCCCATCCCATGGGGAACTGCATTAGGCTCACTGTAGCCTCTGTCACACCTTGCCTTCTATGACTCACCAGGTAGACCTGGGTCACTTCCTCAATGCCAGCATCCCACACTGTGCACACCTCCATGACAGCACCATTCTAGAGGTACTTGTATGTCTTCCTGGCACATCCTTCCCACCTTCCCTACCCTATCCTACCCCATCCAGGTAAAGGCATTAAGGATTTGCCAATTAGAATAATAAATCTGGCAAGAGCCTGCACAACAGACATACAACAGGTATTTCTTCAATGACTAAATACAAGTTTACCATCAAGTAAAAGGCAGGGTACAGTGATAAGGCTCGAGACCAGGTCTGCACAGAAGTGGGCCTGCTGAACAAACAGTAAGTTACATACTGGCTTTCGGCAAGTCCCAACCACACAAATGCACCACACTCAGCTTTAGACACAATTTTCCACCAGGAGAAGAAAAGAGTTCTGGTTCTCAAAATGCTAGTTTTATATTTTGTTAAGGGTACAGCTTTAATACTAATACTTGCACTCAAGAAGCATTTACTAGGCACCATGCCAAATACTCAAGCAAAGGATACTATTCATGCCCTCGGCTCCTAGTCTTAGATATAAAAATGGATAGAACTATACACAGTGGAAAAACAAAGGGCTACATGAACAAAAGAGAAGAAGAAACAATGGGTGGGGGTGCAGGATTGTCTGTTCAGAAAAGGGTTGATTCAGCATATGGTTGACTCCGGCCTAAGTATGGAAGAATGACGAAGAGTTTAATAGATCAACACAGAATAATGGGGTGTCCCATCCTCACAGGACAGAGGGGAGAAAACTGCTTGCTGTGCATGGGGAAATACAAGCAATGATCAGGAAATACAAACTGCTTAACATCTCATTTAACTCTGCAACCACATGGTAAAATGATAGATTAACAGGAGAAAACTGAAGTCTATAGGCTTGAAGCCACAGACTCAGGACTGACCGATGATTTCAAAACTACACTCTTCACTTCTACATTATCTGACAACTGTACAAGCAGTTATGGAGGAAATCACCAAAGATAAAACAGGTCTGTAGCAAGAAACAGATGGGAAAAGGTCATAAATACTACACTAAGGATTGTGGGCTTTAAAATCTTTTCATTAAAAAATTAATCAAAATGAATAAAATTTTTCATGACTTCACAGAAAACAAAAGCTAACAAAATCAGGTTTATATTTTGAAAAAAGAAAGCTATCTACAATAGCTAATCCAAGTATTGCTTTCTAACATTAGGGTTTTGTTTTTTTAACAGCCTTACCATCACAACACTTCCAAGTTTAAAGAAATAACCTCTAGAATCAAGAAATGGGATCTTATCAAATTAAAAATCATCTGCACAGCAAAGGAAACAACCAACAGGGTAGAGAAAACCTACAGAATGGGGGGAAAATTTCTAGCTTTTCCACGACAGAAGAATAATTAGAATATATAAACAACTAAAAGTAAAAAACTCAAAAAATAGACAACTTAAATGAATACATACTTCTCAGAAGGAGTACAAATGGCCAATAAGTATGTGAAGAAAATGTTCCTTATGTTCTCTGGTTACTGGAGAAATGCAAATTAAAACAACATTGAGATCCCATTTTACTCCATAAGCAATGACTATCATCAATAAATCAAACAATAACAAATGCTGGCAAGGTTTCAGGGTGGGTGACCCTTCTACATTACTGGTTAGAAGGTAAGCTAGCACCAAAAATAGACCACTATAGGAATCAGAATGGAGACTCCTCAAAAAACTAAAAATAGAAATTCCATTTAAACTCTTCTGGATGTCTTCCCATGAGAGTTAAAGGCATCATATTACAGGGACACACAGATACATATATACTCATGTTTATGGCAGCACAACTCATTAAGAGCTCAATCTTGGAAGCAGTCTATATGCCCACTGACAGATGAATAGATAACGAAAGTGTTTTCACATGCAATGGAGTACTACTCTGTCATACAGAAGGAAAAACTTGAGTCATTTATAGGAAAACGGATATACCTTGAAACTATGTTAAATAAAATAAGTCAGACACAAAAGTCTAAATATTCCATAGTTTTTTTTTTTACATGAGAAACTCAAAATATAAATAAAGAGCAAAATAAAAGTTATATGACAGGAAACAGGGAGATAGATCTTCTGCAAAAGGGAAGGGGACTAAAAGAGATGGAGGGAGGGGAAAAGGGATGAAGAAAGAACTAAAATGTGTTACATACACCAGTTGGGGTAGCAGATGCCTGTAATCCCAGGCAATCTCAGGAGAATGAGGCAGGGAGATCACTGCAAATTTGAAGCCAGCCTGGGCTATACTGTGAGTTCCAGGTCAGCTTGATCTACATGGCAAGACACTGTCTCAAAAAACAAAGCAAATGAATAAAAAATGTGCTATGCACATGTACCAACTCTCTAGAAGGAATGCAGTATTATGTAGTTATTAGATACATATTCTAAAAAAAATTGAAAAAAGTTTAGTATCTATTGACTGTGTTAAAATTAAAACAATCTATTTTTGCAAATGTTTGCTGGCTTTATGTACTACAGTAGTTTGAACCAAAAATGGTTCGGAATGTTCCACTGAACCAATCTACCTCAGGGGCAGATTACATTCATAGCTACAGAAAAGGAAGTGACACACAGAAAATAGAACTGAGGGACAGAAACAGCCCAACTGGTCATTGCTGGCAAATGTTCTATTTGAACATAGTTAAAATAGATGACTACTTGTGGTTGGCTGAGACTCAACAACTTATTGCTAACGTAAGTTGTAGCTTCTCTACATATTATATTACACTATAATCACTATGTATTAAGAAATTTTAGGCCCAATTTAATTCAGTTTAACAACTAACATTATATTTAATTACCAAAAATGCTTCTATGAATTTAGTGTCATTTTTAAATATTTTAGTGGTTCTATGTGTTTCTGAAAAGCAACAGTAAACATTCATGAAAGCCAAGAGCTTTTAAAAGCCCAGCATAGTAACTTAGTAAGACTGTCTCAAACTTTTTTAAAAATTTTTTAAAAGGTTGGGGATTTAGTTCAGTGTAAAAGCCCTGGGTACACAGTACTGGGGGGGGGGGGAGATCTTTAGCACCAAAAGCAAGCAAAAAAAACTAAAGGTAGTGATCAGTATATCTTTGAATGATAAAAATGGGGGCACATGGCAACCAGACTGATCTGAAGTAAGCAGAACTCACTGTAGTGCCAGGTTTGGCAATGAACTCAAGTTGGTACCCTTTGGGTCCTTCTGCAAAATGACAGTGAAAGACTCCAACCCAGAGATAAAGGGAGTGCCGGTGAGTAGCAAGGTGGTGAAGTAAGTTAGCCTGCTCTGTGTCAGTAACAGAGAGGACTGTATTTACACCTCAGGCTAGTTACCATTAACCCCCAGACCGAAAACTGTTGACAGAACAATGCAATGGGCAGTCTACCCAGTTTTTTATCTCATCAGTATTTTATCTGTTCACTATAAAGCTTTCTGATGTCCCAACAGAGACAGAGGCAACTATTAGGCATAGATAATTAAAGGTACTGCAGAAGACAGCTAATACTGTCCAGGCTGTGTTTTCTACTGCTTCATCACCCATTCCGTGACCTTGCTAGAATCAAGCTTCACCTTGGTCTCTAACTTCAAACTATTACATAAGTTGGTTTTAACATAATGTTTAATCATAAACCAGCCTTGTTACACTATTAATATTCCAAACACAGCATTTCCAACCTGATAGTAATCCAATATCACTGTTATCTTAAAAGATAGCATTCCTACATTTGTTTTGACTATAAGGCCATTTCTGAGTAGACAAACCAAATTAGTATTTATTTTTGTGTCATCTGTGAGTGTGTGTGTGTGTGTGTGCACGCGCACACACACATATTTGCTGTAGATGAAGTTCAGTGGCAGAGTGCTTGTCTGTCTATCATAAAACAGGCCCCAGCACTGCCCTCCCAAATACGTATACACATACATATGCATATAACCATACATAGACATACACATATATATGAGTCATAAATACAATCTGAAGTTCACTGAAAGAAAAATCTATAGAACAATAATTGTCAGTATAAAAACCACAGACCTCACACTTCATTTTCTTCTCAACTCCAAACAAAAAATTAACTTAAAATTTTAACTTTGGTTACAAGAATAACACAACACATTAGCTATTTAAAATCACATGCCTGACATGCCTGATGCCCTAGGTTCCATCCTAGGAACCAGAAAAACATTAAAAATAAAAAAGTGCAAGTCACCGATGGAAAACACAAATGGCAAGCAAGGATACACTGGAGTCTAATCACCAATCAAAGTTTTCCAAGGTCAGCAGTCTCTTGAATTTGGGATATTAAGAACTGCAGCTGAAAATAAAGGTATCAGGCAACCCATTCAGGACCCTCCTGTCTCTCAGGAGCTATTCCTCTTCCCCATCCCCAATAAATTTTCGTACTCTTAAAAATAAAGGTACCGGGGCTGGGGATTTAGCTCAGCGGCATAAGCATCTGCCTTGCAAGCAGGCAGTGGTGAGTTCAATCCCTGGTACCGATAAAAACGAAAAAGACAAATAAATAAATAAATAAATAAATAAAGGTACCAGACAATATTATATATAAAGGCCACAAATTATATATTAGAGTATATGCAGATACATATATATATATATATGAATGACACATTTATGCTGCAATATAGAGGAAAAATGACAGAACAAAATATAAGAACATTAGTGAATAAGAGAAATCTTTACATTGTATCTCCCTTACTTTCCAAAAACACTTTATAAAATACTTTGAAATCAACATTTTATCTTCAAATTGCGAGTTCTTAAAATTAATAGGCTGTGCAAGGAGGGAGTCATTCATTCTGCTTCTTTTGGCAAGAATAGTATTTTAAAATATGTACTTTGGTTGTAATGACAAAGCTAAAAAAGAGGGATAAATGTGGACACAGACTGGAAAAATGAACCCACTGCTGTCATTTCAAGTGCCCAAAGCATTCTCAAAGAATTTGTGAATATGTCTTCAATAACTGTTTGTCAGTAGTCCAAGGAGCATGAGAAGAACATTCACACTTTTAATTTCACTAAGCATATTAAAAAGATATGACTACACCTTTAGAAAGGACTCAGCCTTATGCTAATAATAAGCAAAACACAATACAGAGTTGTCAAATTATAACTGATAAATACCTTTACATAGGATGGTATGGAAGTAGAAAGATGAGCATATTTATCACCCACGATGACTATCGCATATCACAATGTTTTTAGGAGTTCATTATATACAAATTTCTCACAGAAACCCTACACAATTATGAGCAAGCTATGACAAACAAGGAATTCTTAATTTTCTAAAATCTGCAAGCTAAAAAAAAAAGTGTGAAATGATCCAAATTCATACAAACTCCACACAGGAACTATGCACGACCCAAAAAATACTCTGCTTCTTCCCTCCATTCCAAGGCTCAAACACAATACAGCCAATTTGTTTTCCAAAATAATGCAGAACCCACACAACTAATGGAAAGTTACAATTAGAAGCCTTGCCTTTTCAAAGGTTATGAATGAGGAAAGCTATTTCTCTTAACTACATAGTTAGAATTCTTCCACTCTCATTTCAATTCAAAATACAGTGTTTATCCTTTTCCCAACTGCCCCTGCCCTCCCCTCACACCTTACTAAGTCACCTCCGGGCCAGCTCAGTGTTTCAGTCCAAAAGGACACCAAAAGCTCATTTCTTAGGCCTCCCTGCTGTGGGCGATGCTATTCCCACCTCCCATTCCTTCACACAGTGTTAGAAATCCAGGTTCATTCCTTATCTCTACATACCTATGTATTTAACGAAAAATTAATCACCTTTAAATGCTGTTTGCTCCAGAATTTTTGAAAATGTTATTTTTCTTATGGAATAATCTTTAAGCCTAATTCAAATTGTTAAATACTATACGCTGAATAAACTGACACGTGGCATCAATAACTCCACAAACACTGTGAGGCCGAAGAAGTCAACAATATTCTAACTAGCAGTTGTGCCTGATTTACACAGGGCTTCTGTGGCCTCGCTTTAAAAGTCATTTCAAGGCTGGAGGTGTAGCTCAGTTCAGAGATGCCAGGATCCCAGATTCAACCCCCAGTACTCAAAAAATTCATCACTTTTATTCAGGAGTGCACAGGCTATAAGTCTCATTTTATCCTCCAATACATCAACGCATCCCAGCCCCAGTGTTGATGCCGAGCCTAACTCCTCTGTAGATAGAAGGGATGGGGAGATCTCGTCTAGAAAGCACAGCTGGGAAAACAACCTCTCTTCAGTGTGTGACCCCAGGCTATCTCGGTGTCACCAACGCCCAACATGAAGGACAAGCCACAACTTCACTCCGTGGGCCGGAGCGGCCCTGAGTAGTAAAGGCTTTCTCCAGGTGCGCCCCAGGTGTGCTGCTCCGCCGCCACCCTGTGCTTCCCGCCCACACCACACTGAATACCCCGGCTCTCCAGGTACCAGTTGGGCATCTTAGTTCCAGCCCCTCCCAGGAAACGCATCCAAGGACCCCGGGCCAGCGCCGCGCGAGCGCTCTCGGCTGGCCCACCGACCCGCACCTCGGGCGACCGGAGCCAGGAGGGCCGGTCCTCGGAGAGGCGGGGTCGCCTAGCCAGGCGGGCTGGCGCCGGGCGGCTCTGCGGACCCACGCTTGAGCTTTCAGAAGCAGGAGACGCAGAACTCACAAAGTCCTCAAAACTGCCGCCCCTTCGTTCCGGCAAGGTCACTGGAGGAGGCCAAAAACAGGGGGGCCAGAGCGCGGTCCCCGCGCGACGCCGGCCCGAGACCCCAAACTCCTGTGCAAAGAAGAGCAGTAAAGGGCACTCACCTCTACCCATCTCTGAGCCTCGGCGAACGCTACGGAGCAGTCGGCTTCTGCCTCCTCTACCCCTTCCATGACTGGGGCGAGAGGCCAGGCGGTTGGAGTGGCACGGAGGTCCCCGCGCGTCTCGGCCCGGGGAGGCTGCGGTGCTGGGCTCGGCTCGGCCGCGAGACTCCCGCTGTTTTTTCCCTTTGCAGCGCTGATGCAGTTTTAAGTTTTCCAATCTATAAAACTTGTAGACCTTGCTTTCTCAGAACCCCTGAAACGCACCCCCGAGCAAGCGCGGGCGGCGAAGGAGCAGACTGGAGAGAGCGCGCAGCACCGGCCGGGACCGCAGTTCAGACCCGAAAGTCCCGGCGCCGCGCCGCCCCCTCCCGGCGGAGGCCCCGCCCCGGCCCGCCCGGGCCGCAGACGGCCGCTTCCGTCCCCACCCACTTGGCGGCTCCCGGGGCTCCGGCCGGCGGCTGCCGCTGCGGTCGCACGGTCCGGGCAGTCTGGCCGGGAGATGCCAACGTCCGGCGGGACCGTGGCGCGGGGCCAGCTCCGCTCCCGCGCCGCCGCAGGGGCCGGGCTCCGCCCGGAGGGACGCGCCCCGCACCCGCCCTTCCGCCCGCCGGCCCTCCCGCCCCTCTAGGCTCGCGGCGGCGGGGCCGCTGACATACCAGGAATAGCTCCACACAATTGCACCTTTCCTGACCAACAGACGTCCCCCGCGGGAAACGCGGAACCGTCCCGCCGGGTTCGCCGGCCTCACCTGCGGCGAGGACCCCCCGGGCGCGCGACTCGCCGCCTGCGCCCCTCGGGGCCACGCCGCTCGCCCCCTCAGGTGAGGGCGGAGGCCGCCGCACGTGCAGCCCGCGCCGCGCCCCAGCTCCGCCCGGCTCCCGCAGCGCTGGGGCGGGCCCTGCCCCTCGGTGCCCCTGCCGGCCGCCGAGGGTCCCAGCGAGGCTAGGGAGGCCTTCCTTGCTCCCGTCTGCAGACGGCTCGGCGCGGAGCGGGCCGTTTATTCGACCGCTCTCACAAATAGCGTCAGAACGGCCACCTTTCAAATCATGGGTACGTTAGCGGTCGGGGCAGCAGGTGGGACAGGTTATTCAGTATCCACGGCCAGAGGGCCGAAGGCGCGCAGGTTGGTGCCTCTCTGAGCAATGCGGTGCTTAGCACTTCACTTTTGGAGGAAGATAAAGATGGGTTTATTTCTCACGAGAAGGAAGCAACACTTCATTCTTATTTTTCTGTCTGGCTGTTTTTGTGATGAAAAACGCCAAAGATGTAGAGAAACTAGTATAATGAATACCTAAAGCCTGGCCTCTGTATTTAATAATTTGCATTTCGCTTTCTATACCTCGTTTACTGCTCAAGAGTTTTAAAGTAAGGTGATTTCTTGCTGTCTTCTAACATATTGTCTTTAAATTATGGACACTTTCCTACATTATCATCCCATTTTTCACATCTAACTAAAGATAATTGGTAATCCAAGCTCGAATTTCTCCAGAAGACCCCTGACTTCCTTAGACCAGGATTCAATCAATGAACATGCATTGTATTTGATTATATTCCATTTACTCTAAAAGAGCTGGCTCCTTCTCTTCCCCTCCCCGCTCCCCGATTCTCCCTCCCCCCCTCGTTTTTGGTACGGCATTGTCCTGTTGAAGGACTGGGCTGCCTTCTGGATTTGGCTTTGTGCTTCTGTGTGGTGTCTTTAACATACTTTTCTTTCCTCTGTATTTCCTGTTCCCTGAAGTTAGAGCTAAAGACCAGGTTGGAATCTATTTACTCTTCTGAATAAAAACCATCTGGATAGGGTGATTGAGTTATGTTTATTTGGTAGGTTTATTTCTTTCATCTGACTGTCTGTCTGTCTGTCTCTCTCTCTCACTCTTTCTCTCTCTCTCTTTCTGGCCCTGTCTGTAATCAGTGGATCTGTTTGAAAGAGCTGGCAACGTTCAGGCATACAGTTGTTTTTGCTGAAGTGGGAAGACATAGACCCAAGTGTCTCTGCCTCCAGCCTAACACTCCAATCAGGCCAAACACCAAGAGGATGGAATAAGAGCAAAATAAAAGGCCAAAGTAAACAGCAAGGTAGATCTTTTGCAAAAGGAAGGGAAGGAACCAGGAGATGGAAGGAAAGTAGAAGAAAAAAGAACCAAGATGTGTTCTGTACATGCACCAGCTTCCCGTGAAGAGTGAAAGCCTTAGGTATTGCAAACATGCACCGACAAACTTTTTTAAAAAGAAAAACAGCTGAGTTTTTTTTCTTTGCCTATCCAAGAATTGCTGTTAAATATTTAGTGAATACCTTGTACATGTAAAGTGCTAGATATTATAAAAATTTTTTTAAAAGTCTTGACAGACACTGAATCCTCTACATTCTCAGTCTGCCTCAAAGGAACGCTGCAGGCTTCATAAGGATTGCCATTTAACCTGGAGGATATCTGCCCAGGATGTTAAGAAGCCCGCAGGTCTGGAAATCTGAATGACTTAGGTTTCCAAGTTGCCATAATCTCTGAGCTATAGTTTCCTCATTTGAAATTTTGGAAATAATAATTAAAGGATTTTTGTAAAAATTAAATTAATCCAGGACATTGCATATCATGGAGTAGACAGTAAATGATGGCTATCTTTCTTTGATCTCTATCTCAATAATGCACATCAAGTATTTTCTTAAAAGTGGAGTTTTGGGGGCTGGGGATTTAGCTCAGCGGCATAAGCGCCTGCCTTGCAAGCAGGTAGTCGTGAGTTTGATCCCTGGTACCAATAAAAACGAAAAAAAAGAATTTTGATATATTTGTTTAACCACTTATATGGAAAGGCTGTAAAATGTTGCAGATGTTAAGTCAACTTAGGTAATAGCCATCATTCAGTCTCTGTAATGCTGGAAGTTTGCAACTCAGAAGACCCAAAGATAATTTTTATTTTCTACTATTTATCATTGAGGTACTCTGTCCTTCTGGGAAGATTTTTACAGGTCTGTGGAGAAAGGTACCTGCCTTTGGAGTTTAAGATAATATTCATAATAATAAAATTCTGTCATCCAAAAGAAGTTGAAGTACATTTCAGGTATCATATTTTTCATGCCTTAGCAATGAAATGAACTGTTGGGAGAAAGAAGTACAATCTTTCTGGAAGGCCATTTGCCAATATGAAATTTGAGTGTGTTTCAAAGGCCCATGCTCTCTCTCAGCAATTCCATTTCTAGGAATTCACAGATAGCATTTGTGAATCCAAACCTCCCTACCTAGGAAAACCTGTGATCCACCACTGGGGAGTATGGTCAGTGGATGCTGCCAGCTGTCGGCCCTCACAAAGTGGGTAAGGGAGAAAGTACCTCACAAGAGGTTATCCCCTACCAGAGCAGCTATCCTTTGCTTAGTTAGCAACTTACAGTTGAAAAACCAGCCTTTTCTACACAGTGAGGGCCAAGGCGGGTGGGCTTTCTCCGTGGATCATAGGCTCTGTCAAGGTTCTTTCTGTTGGGCTCCTCTCTTGCTCATCCCTGCTTCTTCCCTCTTTCATTGATAGAGAGACATCCTCAGTATCTTATATCTCAAACACAGGTCACACTAATTTGTAGAGAACTCAAACTCAGATGCCATCAAGCATGATTTCGTTAAAAATAAGAATCCCACATTAAAAGGTAACTCAGAGCGAAGAATTGATAGTAGCAGAGTAGAAAATATCACTGATTGTTGCAGCTAATGAGAATTTCTTTATAGCAGGGCTTCTCAACAGAAGTTTGATTGACAGTTTGGATTTGATAATTTTTTGTGATGGGGGATTATCCTGTGCACTGTAAGACTTTCAGCAGCATCTATATCCTTCCACTAGATGCCAGTAACCTCCCTGTAGATGTGACAACCAAAAATGTCTCCAGACCTTGACAAAGATCATTTGGAGGACCAAATCACTCAAAAGGAGAGACTGACTTTGTTAGGAAATGTTAGGAAATGTTACTCAAAAGGAGAGACTGACTTTGTTAGGAAATGCTTTGGTACAGTGGAATTGTGCCTTGGGCCCAAGTTCCTTGCAACAAATTAGTTGGATAGGGTGGTGAGAAATCTGGGGGTGAATTGGAAGAAAAAGGGTGCTCTGTAGTATAAATGAGGAGAGTAGAGACTGAATTATGCCTAGGGCAAAGATATTCAAAGAAGGAAAAATTGAAAGAAAAGACATGTCAAGTGGGAATGAGCCTAATAAAAGTATTGAATTTTTGCACTGTGCATGTTACCAAAAAAAGTGCTAGTGGAGTCACAGAAACCAAACATCTGAATCACATATTGTATCAGTCAGTGCTTAATAGAGAAACAGATTTAATACAATATATGTAAATATATAAGAATTTACAAGGTAGGCTTACAGTGGCCTCCCACAGAGTCAGGTGTGGAGGAACACAAAAGGGCTGTCTGCCTGCTGGAGATCTGAAGGATCTTGGTGAAGGTCTGGAGCTCACTGTAGTGTCCGGTGCGAATCTGTATCAGGAAACCAAAGGGTCTGCCCTAGAAAGTTGAAGAGTCTGCAACAGAAGCCAGGAGACAACATCCAAGGGGAAAGACTGGAGCTCCTCAAAGAAAAGAAGCAAATCCTTCCTTTTTCATTTCCCTTTTGTATTATTCTGGCGATGATGCTCCCTAGGGCGGATCTTCCATACTCAGAACTATGCTGAGCCAATTTAGGGGGCCATTTCTTATCCGTGTTGATACAGTCAACCATCACACGTATATTTTGTACTTTCACAACAGCTTAAGAAGAATCATTCCTAGCAGATAAAATATATAAAACATTAATAATTATATTTATCCCATCCCTGTCCCATGTCTACCATAAAAACACATCCTTCTGTTAGTAATGAGGGAATTATGATTGTTGTCAGTCCTTATTCAATGTTATTCAGACATCTAGATTCAATTCTGTATTTGAACATGAACAGGAAAAACCCAAAATGTTACAGATAATAATTAAGAAATGAATACAACAGGGGAAATGTGAACTGCCGGAAAACAAAGGAACAAACACCACCAAAATGAGTTCCATATTCTATCACTCTCCAAAGACCAACAAAACCAGAGGAACTTTTCATTACAGTCTTAAAATGATGAGTGCTTTGCCTGGTGGACAAGGGCCGGGGTCCTAAATTTGTCTTGAAGCAGCTGGATGGTTAGCTGAGAAGAGAGAGATGAGATGAAAAGCCCTTACTTCTTATCGACCTTCCCCTCAGAGTCACAGACATCTCATTAAGAGATCAACTGAGATGATGACTTTCAAAACATGGAACCAACCCCATAATTTGAAGAGCAGTTGGTTATTTTCTTCCTACACTAAAAATCTTAAGAGGTTTTGTTGTTGTTGTTCTTTTTTTTTTCTTTTTCATTCCTTTTTTCCTTTTTCTTTGTTTTTCTTTTTTCTTTTTTATATAGAGTGGTCTCCCTTCGTTAAACCCAAATGATTTAACACAAATCTCAAACATTTTCCTCCTTACCGTCCCTCATTCTAGCCATAATTGCAAAACCACATTATAATTCTCTAAGTGATAGCAGTGGGATCAAAAGGACTTACCCTAGAATTAGGTTCAAAATAAACTATCAGGGTTTGAGGGGGAGAGGAAGGAAAGAATGTATGTTTACTAAAGTTCTTTTCTTGAAGTCCAGTGAAATGAATAAAGTCTGCATTTTCTCTTTAAAAAATCTTTAGTAAGGATAATGAAAGATAAAGGCCAATTTTGCCTAAAACATTTACTTTTTCTTTGTGCTTTTTTTCTGTTTTGGTGGGTAATTTCTACCCAATTTCTTAGTAACTTCATTTAATAAAAGAAATTACTATTGGTTCAAATTGTTCTGTGAAAAAGACAAGGAAAATACTTGGGCATTTAAATTTTGTTAATACTACTTTAGAATTATAATAGCAATTCTTGTTTACATTCTGAAATTGGAACCAAAGAAGAAATAACCTGTCCATAGTAGGAAATTTACAAAAGCTCAAACTATACTTTTTATAATAATTCTGTCTTATTTATGAATACTATGGGGATATGGTCAATATTTTATCTTCTTAAAGGAATAGATAGTGTCTAAGTCAATAATAATGTACACCTAAAATGTGCTAAGAGGGACGGTATCCTATTCACCACAATAAATTTTTTTAAGATAAGAAAAAATGCAAGAAAAGGACTAAAGACCACAGAACTAACTGGTATCCAAAACCACAGACTCAAGTTTTACCCTTTTTTCTGTTACTATCAGTTTGAACCTCCATGGTGTAGGATCATAATGATCTCAAGCAAACCTGACACTCGGCTCTAGACAGTGTGAGGGAAGTGCACTATCTATGAAATGAAGTTCTTGATTGTTGTTCAGAATTCCAGCCTGACTACAAAATTTCAGGTTCAAGAAGACAGAACTGGTACTCCTTGTTAATCCATGACTGCTATAAATGTCCTTGGTCATTATAGACAAAAATAAACCAATCAGGCCAAAACAAGTCCAGACCTATGCGATTAAGTTTTAAAAAATCCCTGACCCCAAAGCTTTTTCTGGACAAACTAAAAAGACATCCACCTCTGCTCCATTTCTGCCTGCTAAGACAATCAACTGGAGGGAAAGTCCTGCCTAAGACTTTGATATGGATTAAGACTAGACATATTCATGCACACACAATGGTGAATTTTCTCAGAGTTAAACATAACAGTTAAGGCCCTGTTACTCTATTATTTGGTGAGATATTGCAATGGCCTCCATTTACTTTACTTTTTTTTTTTTTTTCTTTTTCCTTTTTATCGGTACCAGGGATTGAACTCACCACTGCCTGCTTACAAGGCAGGCGCTTATGCCACTGAGCTAAATCCCCAGCCCCGCCATTTACTTTTCTAGAAATAGGTCTTTTGGCATGGTCTAGAATCTGAAGAATATAGAGGGGAGGCTGAAAACTATGATGCGTTTATTGTAGACTGGAAAAACTATTTACCAGACATGTTGACTTTGGAGAAATGTTTGCCTTTCTTAACATGGACAGAGACTATCTAATCCTTTAGAATAACTCTTTGATCATATAAGTATGTGTTTTTTCCAAAATACACTCAGAAAAGACCAAAATAAACCAAGAAGAATAAGAGAGGCCATGTTTATTTCCTATGAGTCCCAAAACTTCAACACAGACAGCACTTGCCATGCTGACTGCCTTCATATATTATTTTTCTATAGATACTCACTACCACCTCTCCCACTTCCACTGCAACTCAGACCCTGGGATAAGAACTTCTGTGTGGATCCTTCTAAGTGTGTCTAACACATTCTAGAGTGAAGCCAACTCCTTTAGGTAGTGAGCAAAAAATTCTTAAAGCCAGATAGAGATTGAATAAAATTGGGCCAGGGATTTAGCTCAGTGGTGTAAGCGCCTGCTAGCAGGGCAAGATTGTGAATTCAATTCCCAGCACAGCAAAAAAAAAAAAAAAAAAAAAAAAAAAGATTGAATGAAACATGTATGCAAAGTTCTGTCTCCAGCAAACAAGAGCAGAAGGATCATGATGTAGAAATGTAAAGGCTACAAGCATAAAGTCAAGTTCAACCTGCACAATGGGTCTAATTTTTGCCTTAAATTTTAGAAACAGTTGTATTTGATGGATGGTGTTATAATCTAATTCCTTAAGTGTGGAAACCTTCAGTCAAGGTGTATGGATAGCTTTACTGTAATGATAGCAAGCCCAGAAAAAGGCAAAGTACTACTTAGGAAGTGTCATTGTCACATGTGAGAAGGTTGAAGCCAGAACTGAAAAATTTAGCAAAAGCAGTTGAACCAGAGGCAGCTGAAGATATATGCTCTCAAGAATTCTTGGAGATACTATAGGAACCCTTAGATCAAAGCATTCTATTTGAAAATTAAAAGAATCTACCTGCCAAAGTTCAAAGGTTTGAGAATGTCCTAGAGAAACCTGCTTAACATCTGTGCTTAACACTGGCTTTATTTTTCCGGTAGTGGAATGGGCTAGAAGAGTACTCATCACTTGATCTTTCAAAGTTTCATTCCTAAGTACTGCACATCGTGGTCAGTCTGCTTTCTGAGTAATTATTGTAACATATATAAAGATAAATCTAAATTAGTAATCTTCCAACAGCCAAGGTTTTCATCACTTTGGAAGACAAATTTAACAATGACAACAACTAAAATAAACTATCAATAAAAGAATGTTTTTCTGACTATGGTTAGAGAAATTAGAGAAAAACATCTTTCTTAAGGGGACTTGCCCTTTCAGAACTTTTTTCTTTCATTTTTTTTCAAATCCTCTTTATTGGGGCTGGGGTTTAGCTCAGCAGCCTAAGTGCCTGCCTTGCAAGCTCATGGTCATGAGTTCAATCCCCGGTACCGATTAAAAAAAAAAAATCCACTTTGTTTCAAGAAGAAAAAGAAGAAAAAAAACACTAAAACAAAATTTTAAAACATGTCAATCAGGGGACAACAATGGTACATATATTGCACATTGTCATTCCCAAACTGATCACCCAGAGCACAAGACATCTTCATTCAACTGTCCCAAAATACCAGCACAAATCTTTCTCTTCAGTGAACTCAGAGAAATCAGTAGTATAACTATATCAACTATTTTTTTTGTCTTTTTCTTTTTTATCGGTACTAGGGATCGAATTCATGACTGCCTGCTTGCAAGGCTGGCATTTATGCCACTGAGCTAAATCCCCAGCCCCAATATCAACTATTTTTATATACACGCACACACATATATATATACACAAATACATATGTTGTCAGAATTTTTTTCAATCCTTGAATTTATAACTGTGCAAAAATTCAAATAGAAAAAGTGAACAAAAAACCCTCAATATTCCAGTATATATATATATATATATATATATATATATATACACTTAATGAACAACAGCAAATACTGTATTTTTCTGATAAGATCCTCTACTAGTTAGCAGAGATACAAAGGTAAACGCTAGTCGGTCCTCTAAAATTAAACATAACTATGTATCCAATAAAATGCTAAGAATGTTTTAATTTTACTTCCAATTTTAGGGACATTTTAGTGGTCAGAAATTTCAAAACATTCTCAAGAAACTGTTATGTAAAATCTTTTATTTTAATTTCTACAAGAAAATAATGCTTTTGCCCTTTTTTAAGAATAACTCTTGCTATATCTCATTTTCTTCAAAAAAGTTATCCATATTATCACACAAAATAAAATCAAACAAAACACAACAGGATAGAACTACTCAAAACAAACAAACAAAAAAACCATGATAGGACTTCAAACAATGATAGGAAATCAGCATTTCCTGTTCTTATTTTGAAGTCCTGTGATACTTTCATTCTTTTGATTGGTTTTATACTATTTTGTTATGCTTGATATTGTTGTGTTGGAACATATGCTAAACTGTTTTGAAGAAAACGAGACATTATGGTACCCGTTGTTGATATTCTGTTGTCTTGATTTGAAGTCTTGTGTTCTGTTCTGATTTGCTTTGTTACATTTTGTTTTTTTTTTTATTCTCTTTAAAATCAAAAAATAATAAATTTTTTGAAAAAGAATAGATCTTGCTACAGTTCCCAAGCCAACTTCAAAGTCCTGGACTCATATGATCCTTCTTTCTGAGTTTCCCACATAGCTGGAACTACCGGCACATGCCACCATGCCTGACTTAAAACAAAGTAATTTTTATAGTAATTCATGTTAGCAAAATTCCTTGCCTAAGAGGTATTTTATTCATGAAGCCCTGGTGATCAGAGATAATTTTATTAGATGCTAAATCAAAAAGCAGGAGTTATTAATTTTAAGATCTGCTTTCAGTGGGTATCCTGATGTATTTAGCCAACACAATGGGAGAAGACACTTCTTTTGTATAGCTAATATTCAAAATCTGATATTAGTGTTTTTTATGTTTATTGAGAAGTCTCCTGAATAGATCTAATACCAGTTAGGACAGTACTTGTAAATCAATGTGATCTTCCTCCTGGGCATTTATTCATTTCTGCCTGGATCCCTTGAAAGTATCTCCAGATAGAATTCTTAAAACTCTTAAAAGCATGATTAGAGTAGAAGTGTTTTAATTATGAAGGTAGTACTTTCAGTCAATTACAAGATTTAGAAAAAGAATAAAAAATTTCTAAACAAAACCTACCAGCACACAAATCTAACCTCAGACTGGTTTTGAACAAAGTGTTGACATTACTTCATGCCCTTATACTTTGTTTGCAAAAGCCCTCTTTTCAAACTACGTGTCTTTTGCTATCTTAGAATCTTCTCCTACAGGGCTATTCCAGTGCAAAGGATGAACAATGACCACACCAGTGATAAGAGCTCTTTAGCAATCTGCAGTCTTGTGGTTTCCAACAACAAAAATTCAGGTTGAAAATGTCCATAAAATTGACTTTTGTTTACTTCAGTTGCAGAGTTTACATCTTGCTCTCCTCTGACCTCCTCTTCTCTACCCATTCGTGCTCCTGAAGGAAAGCTAGATGATAACCCTCTGCCTTAATTCTTTCAGACGAGCAATACAGCACTACACAAGGAATTTTATTACCTTCTTGGTGAAGATTCCTTTACTGAACTATAGCCACTGCACACAGATGCAGACATGGATAATGATGAGTTATTTCCAAATATCCAAAGCTCAGATTTGTGTTTTCAGCACAAGGCCAAATGTAAAAAAGGAGAAATATTTTATATTTCCATTTTTTCAAACCATTTATAATAAAAATTAAAATAGATGTACACTATACCAACAAATTGAACTTCTTTGACATTGTCACTCTAGCACCATACTGAAGTTCATCAAAATAGCTATATAAGAAGCATGAATAGCAACAATTAACTTGCAAGGTTGAAATAATTGCTTGGGGAGATCTTGATGTTACATAGTAGCTATCAAAAAGAAAAACAGCATTCTTGGCTCACAAGAATAAGAGATTCAGATAAAAATGTTTTCCTAATGAACAATATGCTTAGGTATAGTATTATTACAGGAAAGACAAAATTCCAATCATCCTTACTAAATTGCATGTCTGCTAACCTCAGCTATTTTGGGATTTTTTTTTTTTAGTTAAAGTATTTCCAAGTTGCAGAATAAATATGCATCATTCCTTTGCACATGGGACTAAAATATGATACCTTTCTCCCTCTCTCTCTCTCTCTCTCTCTCTCTCTCTCTCTCTCTCTCTCTCTCATTTTCTGTACTGAAGATTGAACCTAGGAAGTACTGAGCTACAACCTGAGCCTTCTTGATTTTTAACATTGTGACACAGTCTTGCTAAATCACCTAAACTGGCCTGAAAACTGAAATGCTCCTGCTTGGGTCTCAAGTACCTGAGATTATAAGATTTTTACCACTGCCTGGCTGAAACATCTTTCAGTGGAGTTTATTGCAGTATTGAGATGATTTTTAACAAGAGTTACCATTTGAGAGTGCTGGCCTTTATGTACTTTATTTGTAACTCTCACACAAATCCTGCACTGAAGAGTGCTTTTGTTTAAGGTTAAAATTTACTCCACTACTATGTCAGAACTCTCAGTAAAATCTGATCTCTCCCCAAAGTCTGAGCTCTATTCATGATGCAGTGGCTTTTAGATACTTGTTAAAAGATTCTCTTAATGTTTTTGGTATAACCACTCTTTCAGTACCAGTGGTATCAGTACAGTAAGAACTCTGCACCTCTGTATGTATTATCAACGTCAGAAGTGTTACAATGAAGCAGTTCCCATCATTCTGCTTTTTAGTAGGTATTAAGATTTGGACATGATTTGAATGTACCCTGCCTCCCAAGGCTTCATGTGTTAAAATTTAATTCCCATTGTGAGGTATTACATGGTTGCAAAGTTACTCTGAGTGTAGAATTTAGAGGTAGGAGTTTTTCTGAGGTGATTAGGATTAAAATCATTAGGGTAAAATGCCCATGACTGAATCTCGGTGGCTTTATAAAAAAGAGCAAGAAACAGAAAGAGATGCACTCTTGCACTCCCCGTTTCTTGGCATAGTACACTGTACTCCCTTGGAATTTGGCTGGCAAAAAGCCATTGCGAAACACAGCCATTCAACCGTGCCCTCCAGAGCTGTGAAACCAAAATAAATTTCTGCTTGTTAAAATTTACCAAGCCTGAGGTATTGTGGTATGGGCAAAAGAAGACAAGTCTAGTTTAGAAGGAAAAGGTTCTAACTGGATATTAAATAATATTTTTTCTCTTTTACAAAGTTCTATTAGCTGGGTTCTCCCAACTATATAGAAGAGCTGTCAAATCCTCCTGCTCAAGATTCACCTCTTAAACTTCATTCTAGAAAATCACTAAAGTGTGACCTTGGGACAAGAAGCTTTATGATCACCTACAATCTTAATAAAATGTAGGACTTCATAACTTTTTAAGTAAATGGTGCTGGGGAAATCGACTATCCACATGCAAAAGACTGAATTTAGACTCCTAATGCTCAACAAGTACTAACCTAAAATAAAAATAGATCAAAGCTCTAAAAGTTAACACAGAAATATTTAACTTGCTAGAAGAGCAAATAGATAAAATTATTGAAGACATAAAAATAGGCAAGGACTTTCTGAACAGAACCCAGTTACACAAGAAATAGGATTAGGATTCAACAAATGGGACCATATAAAATTAAAAAGCTTCCTTACAACAAAGTCCAGTGCTTCCACACAACCTACAGAATGGGAAAATTGCCTGTTCTTCCTTGGACAGAGGACTAATACTGAGACTATATAAAAAATCATAATAATTAGATCTTCCAAAATAGAAGACCCAGTCAAAAAAACAGGCCATTGGAATGATTAAACACTTCTCATAAGAAGTACAAACTGTCAAAAAATACGTGAAAAATGTTCAGTACCTGGCCACTAGAGAAATGCAAATCAAAACAATACTGAGATTCCATCTCACTCCAGAAAGAATGACTATTATCAAGAAGTCAAACAATGATAAATGCTGGTCAGGCTTCAGGGTAGGGAAAATCCTTTTGCAATGGTGGTGGGAATGTAAACTAGTACAACCACAATAGAAATCAGTGCAGAGATCCTTCAAAAAACTAAAAATAGAAATTCCATTCAAGCCAGCTATTCCTCTTTTAGGTGTCTTCCCAAAAGTTAAAGTTATCATATTATACTGATACATATATAGCCATATTTATACCAGCACAATTCAGAATAGTTAAATCTTGGAAGCAGCCTATATGTCCATCAACAGATGAATGAATAAACAAAATGTGATGTCCATAAACACAGTAGAGTACTACTCTTCCATAAAGAAAGATAAACTTGAGACTTTTTGTAGGAAAATAAATTCACCACGAGACCATAATGTTAAGTAAAATAAATCAGGCTCACTAGCTTAAATATCACATAGTTTCTCTCAGATAACAAACCCAAAACACAAATAAAGAGCAAAATAAAAGATAATAAGAAACGAGATATTTTTGGGTGTAGTGGCACATGCTTGTAATCCCAGCACTCTCGAGGCTGAGGCCGGAGGATTGTTGTAAGTTCAAAACTAGCATGGGCTACAAAGTGAGTTCAAGGAGCTTGAACTGTACAAGAAGATCCTGTCTCAAAAAGAAAAGAAAGAAAGAAAGAAAGAAAGAAAGAAAGAAAGAAAGAAAGAGACCTTTTGCAAAAGAAAAGGAGACCAAGAGATGGAGGGGGAGAAGATGGCACAATGAATTAAGATGTGTTATGTACATGGACCAATGCCCCATGAGAAATAAATGTAATCATTATGTACTACCAGCATGTACTAATAAAAATAAAATTGAGGGAAAAGTGCCAAATCTCAGGCTCCATCTACCAGCTGAGTCAGAATTTACATTTTAATAAGATCTGGGATCAACTGAACTGAGTCAATTGAAATGCTCAGATAGTAATGTACTCCATTAGAGGCCAATCATTTCATTCCTTTTCTGTCTTCTCAATTTCTCTGTTTCTTTTTTTCTTCACATGGAAGTACACTTTTAAAAGGCCAGCTTTCTGGACATGCCTTAATCACAACACACTGAGAAACTAAGGCAAGAAAATCTCAAGTTTGATTCCTGTCGATGTCCGCTCCCGGCCGGCAGGAAGGACACACGACAAAGTCTGGTAGTGGACAACCTTTTCTTTTTATTTTCCTTCTCCGTACAGCCTGCCCTGGGTTCTCCCAGCTGAAGCCTCCTCTGGTCCGCTCCCCGCGGCTCCTTTTGTGCTTCAGTCTGCCCCAAAGCCTCTACCGGTCCGCTCTCCGCGGCTCCTTTTGGGCTTTTACTTCTGGGCTTCTACCTGGCTTCTTCTTCCGCCCAGGGGTGGCACCGGTATATATACGGGTACAGTGTCCAATCATGTTAAAGTAAGCAAGGCAAGCTGATTGGCTAACATCATCAGTTGCCAGGCAGACTATATTGTTGAGCGGGTTGTTTACGCGGTAAGCAGGAAACTAACATATTCGATGGGAGGGGTAATCTACCTCAGGCTTTGCTCTTTACCACAGGCCGCACGTCCGCCGCGCAAGGCGAGCTATCACAGACGCGGCTCCCAACATCTCCCCCTATTTTATTTTTTATGAATGTGCGCATCGTAGCCCTTCCTGGACTGGGTGCAGAGGCTTATGCCCTATGTGTAGGTCCACCGTAGGTCCTTGGCTTAGACCCTGGTTGGCCATGCCATGGTCTGCCAAGGCCCTGAGGCCCTCGTCCTTTTTCTAGGGCCAGGCACAAACTGGACGGAACCTGGATGCACACAAGCTTGCACTCATTTCCTCTCCGTAAAGAAATCCCCTCGGAGAGAAATTTAGACCTGGGCAGCATCTAACAGTCCAGCGGCTTACGTGCAGGATGGGGTAGGGCCTGGCTTAGGTCGAGTCGTGCTGGGGAGGCACGCTCTTACCCGTCATTGACTCACCTACCCTGCTGTGTATTGTCACCTTATGGAGGAGAATGAGGGATGCCCGCCATATCTAGACTCGGTCGTGGGCCAATTGAGCAAGCCATGCATATGCCTGAGGATCTTCTTGTCCATTTCGGGCTACCGCTATTTCTATTCATCTTATTGGTTGGTCTGTGATGGATCTCCAGTAGGGCAGGTCTGATCTTCAGTCGAGGGCTTTGTTGCCCGTGTCAGTCTCTCCGGTATCCACAGTGGTTCTCGTCCCGGTTCCTGTGGGAAAACACAAACCGCGCCTCGGTTCCAGCTGACCACTGGATCCGGGCCCATCCATTGTCCTGTCAGGACATCTTTCCACTTCACCCACCCTTTATGGTTGGGGGAAGGGTTGCAGTGCTCCACAGCTGGGGAGCGATTATCATTATTTAAATTTAAAAAATTGTGTGTGAATAGTGCCATGGATAATCGTGCCTTTGGGGCCAGGCCTTGGCCTACTCCCCCTTTTTGTTTTTGTAAAATTTCTTTGAGGCTTCTATGAGCCCTCTCAATGATTCCTTGACCTTGGGGATTGTATGGGATACCATGTTTTAATTGAACCTCCATCATTTTGCAGAACTTATTGAAGGCTTTGCCTATATAGGCTGGTCCATTATCAGTTTTTAATATTTTTGGTTTGCCCCATGCGGCCCAAGCTGCCAGGCAATGATTGATCACATTAGACACTTTTTCACCTGTTTCTGCTGTTGCAAATATGACGTGAGAACAGGTGTCTGTGGAAACATGAACATATTTAAGAGTCCCAAACTCCTGTATATGTGTGATGTCCATCTGCCAAACATCACCAGGGATCAAACCTCGAGGGTTTACTCCCATCGGTATGGCAGGTTTGTATGTGGCACAGGAGTCACATAGTCGCACGATATCTCGTGTATCTGCTCTAGAAACATGGAAATGGTTTGCTAGTGTCCTGGCATTAACATGAAACTTATCATGGAAGGCACGGGCTCGCTCGATTGGTGTTAGTAAGGTAAAAATCCATAACGGGCGAGTGGCAGTGTCAGCAGCCGCATTCCCCTGTGCCATGGGCCCCGGCAGGGATGTATGTGCTCTTATGTGGGTGGTGAAGACCTTATGGTGTCTGTTCTGAAGCAATGTCTGGATAGACAGGAACAGTCCAGCCACTGTGGAAGTGGATCTAATTAAACTGGCAGTCTCAAGCACTTGTATAGCATTGACCACATACCTAGAATCGGAGACAATGTTAATGGCTTCTGAGAACCGTTCAAGAATCATTTTAACGATCTGCAGTTTTATCACCTGAGGCTGATCTGGTTTAAATTGTATGGTAACCGGGGGCTTGCCTAGGATCACATAGGCGCCTATCCCCGTCTTGGAGCCATCTGTGTATATTGTAGTTGCTAGGACTAATGGCTCAGAGGCAGTAACCTTTGGAAAAATTATAGGGTGCTGAGTGACAAATGACAAGATAGGGTCTTTAGGGTATTGATTGTTTATATCCCCATGGAAAACACATCTCAGAATGGCCCAGGTATCTATGCAGGCAGCCAGGGTCTTGATCTGGCTGGCGGTATAGGGTACTCGGATGGCTTGTGGTCCTGAGCCAAAATGTTGGACAGCTCTATCATGCACTTTAAGGGCCAATGAAGCGACTGCCTCCGGGTAATGCTCTATGACTTTTGCAGGTGAGACCTTAGGGTGTATCCACAGTAGTGGTCCTTTCTGCCAAATCACCGCTGTAGGCTGTAGACTAGTCTGTAGCAAACAGACATCAAAGGGTCGCCCTGGTTCAATTTTGTGTAAGGTAGCCCCACCTAAGGCTTTTTCCACTCTCTGTAAGGCAGCTCTTGCCTCAGGAGTGAGCCTCCTGTGGGAGGCTATATCTGGGTCTCCCTTCAGAAGGTCGAACAGGGGTTTGAGATCTGAATTTGGTATATGTAAATATGGCCTAATCCAATTAATGTCTCCCAATAGCTTTTGCATGTCATTTAGGGTCCTAACGCCATCCATCCTAATGGTGACCTTCTGCGGAGAGACTAGCATAGGGGAGATTCTCGCGCCTAAGTAGGTCACCATTTCTCCTCCCTGAATCTTGTCGGGGGCAACATGCAGATTAGCTTGTCTCAGGGCCTCGACCAACTGGCTGAGCATATTATTTAGCATGTCTGGGTCCCTGCCGCTGAGCAAAAGGTCGTCCATGTAATGCATACATCTTATCTTGGGAAAGGATTTTCGTAGGGGGGCCAGTAGGGAATCAAGGTAAATCTGACACATAGTGGGACTGTTGGCCATACCTTGGGGCAAAGTTACCCACTCGTATCTGAGATCAGGGCTTTCTTGGTTAATGGTGGGCAAAGTAAAGGCGAACCTATGAGTGTCCTCTGGGTGCAGGGGAATTGAGAAGAAACAGTCTCTAAGGTCTATAACATAAACTGGCCAGGACTGAGGGATGGCTGAGAGAGCTGGCAGCCCCCTCTGGACCGCCCCCAGGGGCTGCATCTGCGCGTTGACCGCCCTTAGATCATGGAGCAGCCTCCACTTGCCAGACTTTTTCTTAATTATAAAAATGGGGGTGTTCCATGGGGAGGTTGACGGCTTAATATGTCCTAATCTAAGTTGTGTACTGACTATTTCTGACAAGGCTAATAGCTTCTCCTTAGGCAGGGGCCACTGAGGTACCCAAACCGGATCATTTGATTTCCAGGTGATTTTGATCGAAGTGGGTAGGAGAGCTTCTTCAGCGGCCCCTAAGAAAAACCCAATCCTTGCCTACCTTTTTTGTTCTCTACTGGTATTGGGGATGTCCGACCCTGCAGGGCATTGCCCAAGCCTTTGCCGGGGGTATATCCCTGGTTCCTGAGTATATCCTTAGCCTGGGGGGAGCAGTTTGACGTAAGCGTGACATCCATCTGAGTGAGGATGTCCCTTCCCCATAGAGACACTGGCAACTGCAACACAAACAGTTGGAAATGGCCCTGATGACCCTCCTCATCGCACCAGAGCAGGGTTGAAGCACTAACCTGAGGAGCTGACACCATCCCCAGGCCCTGCAGCGTGTTATCTGCAGTGTTGGTGGGCCAGTTGGAAGGCCAATCCTTTCTGGAGATAATGGAACGGTCAGCTCCTGTGTCTAGGAGCCCTGTTATATTCTTGCCATTGACCTTAAGTGAGAGCATGGGCCTTTTACCAAGTGTCATATGGAGTCCCTCAAAGACTTCCCCTGAGGAACCGAAACCTTGACTTTCTCTAATTTTCTGCTTTGAGGGAAATCTCTTGTGGAGACTGGGGAGCAGCAAGAGCTGCGCTATCTTGTCTCCTTTATTGATTACCATAGTACCCACAAGAGATTGAACCATAATTTTAATATGTCCTGTGTAGTCTGAGTCTATGACCCCTGGGACTACTGTGAGACCCCGAAGGGCCGTGGAGGATCTCCCGATCACCAGACCCACGGAATTTTCGGGTAACGGTCCCTTAAAGGTGGTTTCAACCACTTGAACACCCATATCAGGCACTAATATAAGTCCTGAGGCGACACTGAGGTCCACACCTGCTGACCCAGGGGTGGCCCTTGTTGAAGGCTGCCACCCTGAGCTGTCCTGTCTCTGGGGCGGGGGCCCGCCTGTGAAGGGGGCCCCCTCTGGCCGTTTTTTGGCTCTCTAGCATCTTGTCCACAAATACGGTTGCCCTGAGCATCAAAGACCGACCTACACTCCTCAGCTTTGTGTGATCCCTTTCTGCATCGCCCACAAACATATGGTTCTTCATTCCTAGGGCGAGGCCTAGCATCTGCATTGTTTGGGCAATGACGTTTAATGTGTCCTGGCTCCCCGCAGGCAAAACACCCTTTAGCCTTACATTCCCCTTCTAACCCGCAAGGTCCCCTCTGCTGTACAGCCGCGGCCAGGAGAGCAGCCACTCCCGAGTTGGAGAGCGGCCCCCCTATCTCTCTGCATATCCTAATCCAGGCGTTGAGGTCCTTGTTCTTATGAGGAGCTATCGCTGCCTTGCACTCCTTTGTACATTGCTCAAAAATCAGCTGTCTTACCAGCGGTTGAGCCACTCCCGGATCAGGAAATATCTTATCGGCAGCATCTTGCATTCGGGCCACAAAGTCAACAAATGGCTCTGTGGTACCCTGAATTATTTTTGAAAGACACAAGGAGGCTGTTCCGGCACCACTTACCTGTTTCCAGGCGCGGAGCCCTATGGCATTGATTTGTTCATAGACAGCGCCGGGGAACTGGGTCTGGTCATCAGCGTGCCGACCTTCTCCCATAAGCATTTCCTTGTTCCACCCCCGGTTTCCCCGATTGGCGTTTCTCTCAGCCTGCTCTGCAGAGAACTCTGCGTACCAGGCTCGCCAATCCAGGTAACTGCCCGAGGGCAGACACGCCTTTGCCAGCTGAATCCAGTCCGCGGGGGTGAGGGGCCCAGAAGACAGATTCTCCAGCATGGCAATGGTGTAAGGCGCAGTCGGCCCAAAGGTTGTAACTGCATTTTTAAGTTCTCTAATCTGCTTTATCTCAAAAGGCTCCCATACATTGCGTCCCTGGCCCATAGCTACTTGTACAGGAAATATCCCGTAGGGGCCACTATCTATCCCAGGTGGATGTACCTCATGAGACAAGCGTCCCCCCTGCCAAAGCCGCCTGTAAAAATACCGACCCGCCGGCGGCGGAGCATAAGACAGCGGCCGTGATTGGGCGGAAAATGGGGGCCCGTGCATCACTTCCTGTTCTGGCGAAAGGGGAGAGAGCTCCCAGGCGGCCGCCTCGTGGCGAGGAATCGCCTCCGGAAACGGCCCCCAAGGTGGGGCGGAAGGCTTCGCCTCCCTCTCGCGCCGGGGAGCGCTCAGGAGCTCTCTACTCCTCCGCAGACCAGGTTGAGCAGAGCGCAATTCGCGGGGCAACGCTGGAAAAGAACCCTGCGACTCCTTATTGAGCGATTTAGGCTCCTGACAGCTGGTCTCTTTGGCCTCTTTGCCATTTAACTTTCCCTCGCCCTCGGAGTCAGACGACTCCGAGGCTAGAGCCCCGTCCTCCTCCTTAGCATCCTTGTTCCCCTTGACGGACCCCTCTCGGGAGCTCCCTGACTGGGCCTGCTCAGATACCCTGCGTACTTTTGTAAGCTCTTGAGAGCTTTCTCCACAACCACCCTCGCTCTTAGTGTTGCCACCTAACATGTTTCCCATCTTTTAATATGTTACTCACCGCGTGAGGCCCAAGGAATCCGCCACTTACGCGTGAGCCTGAGGGGAGTCTAAAAGCCCTGTAGGTGCGCGCCACCCAGAGCCCAGGCTTATCCCCAACTCACCTGTCTCGCAGCTCTGTACTGGAGCGTTGTCCACTTCCACGTCTCGGGGGTGATCAGTCCCCGGGCGGGCCTCCAAATGTCGATGTCCGCTCCCGGCCGGCAGGAAGGACACACGACAAAGTCTGGTAGTGGACAACCTTTTCTTTTTATTTTCCTTCTCCGTACAGCCTGCCCTGGGTTCTCCCAGCTGAAGCCTCCTCTGGTCCGCTCCCCGCGGCTCCTTTTGTGCTTCAGTCTGCCCCAAAGCCTCTACCGGTCCGCTCTCCGCGGCTCCTTTTGGGCTTTTACTTCTGGGCTTCTACCTGGCTTCTTCTTCCGCCCAGGGGTGGCACCGGTATATATACGGGTACAGTGTCCAATCATGTTAAAGTAAGCAAGGCAAGCTGATTGGCTAACATCATCAGTTGCCAGGCAGACTATATTGTTGAGCGGGTTGTTTACGCGGTAAGCAGGAAACTAACATATTCGATGGGAGGGGTAATCTACCTCAGGCTTTGCTCTTTACCACAGGCCGCACGTCCGCCGCGCAAGGCGAGCTATCACAGACTCGGCTCCCAACAGATTCCAACCCAGGCAATTTAGAAATTTAACAAGACCATGTCTCAGAAAATAAAAACAGTTATGGATATAGCTCAGTGCAAAGACGCTGGATGCACTCCCCAGCATTGCAAAAAATAAAATAAATGCCCAAGTGATTCTGCACACCCCCACACCCAACTATGAGTTCATCTCTCTTCTTTTCTCAACAAGTGATTTAAAAGAGGATTCTCTACTCCCTGAATCCGTTCACTTCTCTACCCACTACAATGTAATCACCTGTATTTTACTTCTGACTACAATGATATGCGAAGCACTATCCTTGGCTGTGGTCCAATAAATAAATGCTGTGGTCCTTATCCTCTCATGGCTACTACTGAAATTGTACTCAGCTCATGACCAATTTCCTAAATAGTTAATTTCAATGAATACCTTACATTCATTATCAGACAGAAGAACCCAGCTGACCTAAGTCAGATACTGAAACATTTTGCTAAAACTAGAAAACAATGCTACATGTCTTGTGAAAGAAAAAAAGCTATTTTTAAGGAATTCCACTGGAGCCACAGCCCCATTTATTTGAAAAGTCAGAGGTTCATCATATGAAATTATACGTAGCCATTTCCCTCTAACCTGAACAACACTCAAGAAAGACAGTCACACAGTATGCATTTCAGAGGTCTGGAGTTCTGCAAAAAAAGTATTTCAATCATTTCTACTATGTCTATAAAACTAACCCTATAGTTCTATCCAACCTGCACTTACATGAACAGGATTTGTCTGTGGGTTAAACACTAAATATTAAGTAAATTTCCTTGCATAGATTATTCATTTCATCCACCAAAGAGGTAGAGTTAGGTACTACCAATGACCTAGCCAGAATCAGTACTTTTCCCTCATTGCTGGGACAAAATACTCACAAAGTTAAGGAAGGAAAGTTTTATTTAGCTCATAGTTTCTGGAGGCTTCGTCCAAAATCAGTTGGCTCCAAAACCAGGTGACATGGCACAGAGGCAACACTTCAAGGCAGCAGAAGACAGCAAAAGCGAGAGGGGGAAACAATCCTCATTTCTTCCCTTATATTGTAAGCAGGCTATCCCACTGCCAGAGTAGGTGTAGCTTTCACAATCTCTGTGCCCTCTTCTTGCACAGGATGAAGATGTTTACAAAATGAGGACCCTGGCTCCTGGCTGAGTCCCTTAGTTAAACTTCTAAACTTTTCAAGTTGACACAATGTAGGAACCATTACACAAGACTTGAAAAAAAATGCACATGATTCCTTCTTTCTGACCCCATGGAAGAAATTTCTGCATGCGTTTCACTTGGACTCGTGATTACAGGGAAATTTGGGGGCCTTCTTTGAAATGACTTGGCCTTGGCTCTCTTCCATTGCTACAGGGATGCTCATCCATATTTTAGCTCCAAAGTAGATTCACAATACATAACTTTCAGAAAAGAAATCTATGACTCAGTATTTGGGTACCAACTGGAGACAGTTGCAGATATCAGATCAGGGAATTTAGGAGATGCTCAGTAGGTGAACTGCAGCCTGCTGAGTAGCCCAGTTTGTCCACGTTGGGATGGCAGGCCAGCTGTACCATCGGGGTGGCCAACAGAGCAGCAGCACATCATCCACTAGGGAAGGCAGGTGATCCTGGATCATGTTACTATTCACAAAGAGCCGACTGCAGGCCCAACCTGCTGGGACATGGTCCAGAGTGAGCTAGAATTTAGAATGATTGGGATATTGGGCCTGCAGTTCCTCCAGGTTCTCCCATGGGATTATGTCCTTTTTAGTCTTATTGGAAAAAAAGCAGAAAGCACTGGGTTGGAGCTTCAGGGACTTTCAAAATGACCCAGATCAGTTGTGGCATTGGAGTGATTCCTGTCCCTTTAGCAATCAGTCATAGATTTTTTGTTTGGTTGGTTTTTGTTTTTTCCCTGGGGAGAGGTGGTTGTGTGGCATTCAGAACTCATGGGTATTTCTTGTTTGACTGAATATTAAGATACACTTAATGAAAAGATCTATATAGTCTTGGCTTTCATCACTGGTGACAAGTGTGTAGTTCAATGACCAAGCCACAGGCAGCCTTAGAATGTGACTAATAATTTAGTATTGTTCACAGAACAAAGCAGAAGCTTTCGGCATTGTGGTTCACAGTCATCTTTTCTAAGAATTGCAACAAGTTCTCATCAGTGCCAGGAGAAGGACCTACAGCTGGTAGGGTCTTTGGACCAAATTGATGGCTATGGCTAGGCCTAGCAGAATAAGCAGTCCCAACCCCAGTGAGGCCATCAGGACTAGGCTCTGCAGGTAGAGGAGGCAGCATGATGGTCACTCTGGGTAAAAGCTCGGGGCATGGGTAGAGAATGTTCCATAAGACCAGTTACCCCAGGAGTAGAGACCCAGATCCAGAGCTAGAGAGACACAAAGCTGGCCAGGGTCTCCACCTTGGAGGGGTAGCACTGGGACTTCAACATTCAAAGAGGGTCCAGAGCCCTTCAAATTGAGGCCTGTGGTAAGAGTTCCTAGTCCAGAACAGAATGCCTAGAACAAATGGGCTGGGGTCCTGTGTTGCAGCATATGAGATGAAGGTCTCACCAACCATCTTCAGAAAGAACAATTAAAATAATGTTTATGTTAAAAAGAAATGAGATAAAATAAATAAATAAATAAAATGAAATGAGATCAGTTTTCCAGGGAGAACATGATGGATAGATAACAGCAGCTATGGAGGTTCTCTGAGATAGCCAGCTTAGATTCCAGGAATGGTGCAGTGTGGGGAGTCCTAAGCAGGGGGAGATATACCCTGCCAACCCAGCAACGAACTAAGCTGAGAGAAACCAACTGGAAATGCAATCCCAGTTCTACGACGGGAACAGCTAAAATCTCAGTGTCGAAGCTAGAACCCATGCTCTGGAAAGTGCAGCTTGAATTTCCTGCCGCCACTGCTACATCTGAATCAGCACAGCAGGGATAGAGACACGAAAGCTCTGAGAGTGGGAATCAGCGAACTGAATTGAGAGCAGAGCTGGCGGGGAGCCCTGCATCAACCTGCGGTGAGTGAGAGAAACGGGGACCCTTCAATAGACTAGCAGGCTCCAACAGAGGACATTCTGGGACCAGGCAGACTAGCCGGAACAGGATGCTGCAGTGACTTCAATCACATATTCCCTCTCAAGTGGGATTGATGGGGAGCACTTGACCTGGGTGATGCCACTGACTAAGACCCAGTAGGCTAGCCCAAACCAGGTCCCTGCGCCTGGAAGTGCACCCTAATGCAGTGAAGCCTTCAGCAGGTTGACTGACCTGGAGGGGCGGGCCCAGCATAGGCTGCCCAGGTCTGTGTCTCCCTAGTACACTGCAGTGGGCGGAAATAACTAGCCGGCACAATTCAAACAAACTGTAACCGACAAAGAAAGAAACTGGGCCTCCTATATGTGATTGTATGGAAGGAACAAAAAGTATGGGAAGAGGGAACAACAAGAAAGGGTCCTCAGTCCCAATCCTGAGAACACTGATCCAGGAAAGGTAAATGTAAAGAAGAATGAGGACAGAAAACATGCAATATCAGTAACAGCACCAATAGACATAAAGCAATATCTCCAGGACCTCATAGAGGAGTTCAAAAGAGTATTTAACCAAGTAAAGCAAGATATAAGTAGAATAGCTAAAGAAATGTGAAGCACCTCCCAAGAAAAATCAGATGGTGGAATGGAAGAACAGAAAAAAAGAGTAGAATTGTTTGATGGAGAAAATGTAGAATATATGCAGCAGGTTCAAAAAGAGTACCAGGAAACTAAAAACTTTATTGAAAGCTGGCATAATAGCTTGAAAGAAACTAAGGATAGATTATCTTAACTGGAGGACAGATTTGTAATGTGGGAACACGAAAGGAAAAACTTCTTAAAAATAACAAGGAAACAAGTGGTAGTACAAAGGCTAGAAGATGATAAGAGGATCTATAACTTAAGAATTAAGAATGTAAAGGAAGAAGCAGGGATACAAACAAATGAACTGCAAAGGCTATTCACAGAAATAATCAAGGAGAACTCCCTAATATAGGAAAAGGTAAAGATACTCAGATGTATGAGGCATACAGGACCCCAGCCACCTACAACCCAAACAGAACTACACCCAGGCATATAATAATCAAAATTCCAATATAAGAGCAGAATATTAAAAACTGTCAGAGACAAGAAACAGATCATTTACAAGGGAATACCTATCAGAATTACAGCAGACTTCTCAGCACAAACCATCAAATCACAAAAAGTGTGGGGCAAAATAATTCAAGTTTTGAAAGACAATAACCTCCAGCCAAGATTGATATATCCTGCACAACTGTCCTTAGAAATTATTAGAGAAATAAGGTGCTTCCCAGATAAAGAGGAACTAGTGGAATTTGCAACCACCAATTCAACTCTACAGAGAATACCGCAGGACATTCTAAAAGAGAAAAATACCAACATTCCAGAAACAGTGGCAGAGAAGCCACAATGAATGGAGCAGAAAGCAAAATGAAGGAGACAAACTGACAACTAATGACAGAAAAAGAGCTCAACAGAAATGAGGCAGAGAAGGTTGGATGGCATGAACAGCTATTTTGGAGAAAATAAGACATCATAATAGCTAGTGCTGATTTAAAATCATCTTGTTTTAAAGTCCCATCAAGCTTTTGTTCTTCTGTCTCCATCAGTGTTAACATGTTGTATCTTATTGGATTTTATTATATGTGATAATATAAACAAAAACTTTTATAGACAAGGAGATAATACAGAAACCATTTTTCATTTTCTGTTAGTTGGTTCTAAATACCCCGTAATACTGTCATTCTCTTGAATGATTTTGCATTGTCTTAATATATTTGCTGCTACAGTATACGAAGTTATACTCAAAGATTTCAAGGAAAGAGACACTATGGTAACTATTTTTATGTCAGAATATCTTGTGGTGAAACACTATTTTGCTTAAATGGTTGTGTTCTTATCTGTGCTATTTTGTTGTTATGTCCTCTTTTATCTCAATCTTTTTTATTATTTATTTTTTTATTTTTATCTTTTTAATTAAAGGAAAAAATAAATAAAAATTAGCAGGATATATTATAGTAACCCACATTGATTTCCTATTAACTTGATTTGAAACCCTGTATTGCTCTCACCATCTTGTTTTGACTGATTTTATTCTATTCTGTTTTGCTTGATAGTACCAAGTTTGAGAGTATAGGCAACAACTGTGAAGACAATAAGATTCACTATGATGCCCATTCTGGTTTGACTATTATCTTCTTTTGAAATCCTGTAATATCTCCAATGTTTTGGTTTTATTGGTTTTGTTCTTTACAGTTTTGTTCAATTTTATTATAACTGATGATATAGGCAATTCTTTTTAAGATAGCAAGAGGCATTATGGTAACCATTGTTGATCATCTTGTATTCTGTTTTTACATTATGTACTATGTCCATCCTTTTGATTTGACTGATTCTGTTTTGTTATGTCACATTTGGTTTTATTCTCTTAAAAAATAACCTAATAAGAACTGTGGGAGTAATAAAACCCAAAATGTGTAATTGTCGTTGTAAAAAGAGAGGAAAAGAAAGTGCTCTAAAGGGTATAACTGCATGTATATTTAAGCGTATAAGATAGATAACCTTATTATTGAGTTTTGTTGGATCATTGAACATAACTGTTTGCAGTCTCACTGTTTGAATGTCCACTTTATATGCTTTAATTTTGTAACTTGAACAACTATTTCTAAGATGACAGTATGTAATCTATTAACTAGTGATTTCTTACTGTTTATTTTTTTGAAATTCTGTATAACTTGTACCCTCTTTCTGGTTTTTTTTCCTCCCTAAATAAAATTTTTAAAAATTTAAAAAAATGAAATGAGATCCTTCCACTTCCATCATTGGAGAGAGAACTCAAAATCCTCTATATTCGAAGTTCTTCCATGTGTTTATTAGTTCATTAGTTTGTTTCTTTGTCAAAATCTCACTAAATTGCCCAAGTGGGGGTTGAACTTAGTATTCTTTTACTGCAGTCTTCCTCAGTATATTTTTATTTTTTAAATGAACAAGTATTCTTAAAATGTTTTAATCTGTAATACTAATAGGTGAACAGTTCTCTGGGATACTCAATGATTTTGACAAATGTAAGTGGCTTCTGTGACCAAACAAATTAACAATTAGATTTTATTTAGATTAAGCCACAATTGTAGACACCACTGTGGGTTTTGAGGCAGAAAGCATGTGAGTTAGAAACCAATCTGGGCAACCTGAATCTATCTTAAAAATAAAGCAAAGTAAAACACAGGTTTAATTGCTCAGTGTATCCCCAATATCTACCAAGGTATCAATTATATAACATTGGATAGGTTTAGATACATTGATGTGTTTTCTGTCCTATTTAATTTAGCTAAGTCACTTTCCCTAGCCGCTCTTCATGAGGTCCTCAAAAACAAAAACAAAAAAAATCTTTCAAGAAGATACCTAGAAGGGGAAGAGCTGGGTTTAACAGAATTTCTAGATTCAGTTTTTTGAGGAATTTACACATTTATTTCCATCATATTATAATAACAGCAGCACAATTCATAATCTTAAATCTTAGAAGGATACCGTATGTCTGTTAACAGATAAATGGTAAAGGAAATGTGTTATCTATACACAATCGAGTGCTACTCTGTCATAAAGAAAGATAAACATGAGTCACTTATTGGAAAATGAATGCATCTTGAGATCACAGTGTTAAGTGAAATAAACCAGTCACACAAATTTAAATATCACATGGTTTCTCTTATATGAGAAAGCCAAAATAAAGATAAAGAGCAAAATAAAATATAGATAAAATATAGGAAATAGGAAGTAGTACAGAGATACATCATTCTCAAAGGGGAAGGGGAATCAAGACATGGAAGGAGGGGAAAGATCAAGAAGGGATGGGGGTGAAAATAGGAGCTGGTATGTCTATGAATACGTACTAAGTGAACACAATGTAGTCATTATGTACTGCAAACATGTGTAAAACAAAAACAAAAAAGCAAGGGGATCAAGAGATAGCTGGGGGGGGGAGGGAAAGGAAAGGGAATGAATAAAGAAGATGTGTTATGTAAATGAACCAACTTCCCACAAGGAATGTCAACATTATGTACTACACACATGTATTATTAAAATTTTAAAAAAGAATTCTTCACTGGATTATGTGTAGCCACCAAAGTACATGTTTAGTTTTTTTTTTTTTAAGGAGAAAAAGAAAAAAACAGAAAGAGGGTACAAGTAATACAAAATTTAAAAAATAAACAGTAAGAAATCACTAGTTAATAGATTACATATTCTCATCTTAGAAATAGTTGTTCAAGTTACAAAGTTGAAGCATATAAAGTGGACTTTCAAACACTGAGAGTGCAAACAGTTTTGTTCAATGATCCAAAAAACACTCAGTAATATGGTTATCTATCTTATACACTTAAACATATATGCAGTTATATCCTTTAGAGCACTTTCTTTTCTTTTGTACAATGACAATTACACATTTTGGGTTTTATTACTCCCACAGTTCTTATTACTTTTTTTGAAGAGAGTAAAACCAAATGCGACATATCAGAACAGAGTGAATCAAATCAAAAGGATGGACATAATGTAAAAACAAAATACAAGGTGATCAACAATGGTTACCATACTGCCTCTTGCTGTTTTAAGAAGAATTGGCAGTTGTAATAAAATGGAACGAAACAGTAAAGAATAAAACCAAAGCATTGGAGACATTACAGGATTTTAAAAGAAAATTAATAGTCAACTGGAATGGGCGTCATAATGATTCTTATTGTCTTCACAGTTATGCCTATACTTTCAAACATGGTACTATCAAGCAAAACAGAATAGAGGAAAATCAGTCAAAACAAGATGGTGAGGGCAATACAGGATTTCAAATCAAGTTACTAGGAAATCAAAGTAGGTTACTATAATGTATCCTGCTATTTCTTATTTTTCCCTTAATTAAAAAATTAAAAGAAAAAAGTAAATAATTTTTAAAAAGGGGATTGAGATAAAAGAGGGCATAACAACAGAATAGCCCAGGACAAAACATAACCATTTAGGGGGCTGGGGATTTAGCTCAGCAGCATAAGTACCTGCCTTGGAAGCAGGCGGTCGTGATCCACCGGTACCGATAAAAATGAAAAAGACAAAAAAAAAAAAAATAATAACCATTTAAGCAAAATAGTGTTTCACCACAAAATATCCTGACATAAAAATAGTTACCGTAGTGTCTCTTTCCTTGAAATTTTTGAGTATAACTTGGTATACTGTAGCACCAAACATATCAAGACACTATAAAACCATTCAAGAGAATGACATTATTTTTTTTTTTTGTCTTTTTCCTTTTTATCGGTACTGGGGATCGAACTCACGACTGCCTGCTTGCAAGGCAGGCGCTTATGCCTCTGAGCTAAATCCCCAGCCCCTGAGAATGACATTATTACAGGGTATTTAGAACCAATTAACAGAAAATGAACAATGGTTTCTATATAAACTCCTTGTCTATAGAAGTTTTTGCTTATATTATCATATATAATAAAATCCAATAAGATACAACCTTTTAAGACTGATGGAGACAGAAGAATACAAGTTTGATGGGACTTCAAAACAAGATGATACTAAATCAGCACTAGCTATTATGATATCTTGTTTTCTCCAAAATAGCTGTTCCTACCTTCCAATCTTCTCTGCCTCATTTGTGTTGAGCTCTTTTTCTGTTGTTTGTTGTCAGTTTGTCTTCTTCATTTCATTTTCTGCTCCATTCATTGTGGCCTCTCTGCCACTATTTCTGGAATCTTGGTATTTTCCTTTTTTAGACTATCCTGCAGTATTCTCTGTAGAGTTGAATTGGTGGTTGCAAATTCCCCTAGTTCCTCTTTATCCTGGAAGCAGGACATTGTTTTTCCATCAATTTCTAGGGACAGTTGTTCAGGATATATCAATCTTGGCTGGAGGTTATTATCTTTTAAAGCTTGAATTATTTCCCCCCATGCTCTTTGTGATTTGATGGTTTGTGCTGAGAACTCTCCTGTAATTCTGATAGGTGTTCCCTTGTAAGTGATCTGTTTCTTGTCTCCAATGGCTTTTAATATTCTGTTCTTATATTGGATTTCTGGAATTTTGATTATTATATGCCCGGGTATAGCTCTGTTTGGGTGGTAGGTGGCTGGAGTCCTGGTCCTATATGCCTCATATATCTGAGTATCTTTACCATTTGCTAAATTAGGGAAATTCTCTTGGATTATTTCTGTGAATAGCTTTTGTAGTCCATTTGTTTGTGTTCCCACTTCTTCTCTTATGTTCTTAATTCTTAAGTTATAGATCCTCTTATTATCTTCTAGCTTTTGTATTGTTGCTGGTTTTTTTTGTTGTTGTTGTTGTTATTTTTAAGAAGTTTTTCATTTCATGCTCTCATATTACAAATCTGCCCTCCAGTTCAGGTAATCTGTCCTTAGTTTCTTTCAAGCTGTTATGCCAGTTTTCGATAGAGTTTTTAGTTTCCTGGTAATCTCTTTGAACCTGCTTCATGTATTCTATGTTTTCTCTATTTTCTCCTTCAAACAATTCTCCCCTCTTTTTCTGTTCTTCCATTCCACCATCTGTTTTTTCTTGGGTGGTGGTTAGCATTTCTCTAACTATTCTGCTTATATCTTGCTTCAGGTCATTAATAACTTCATTCCTGAACTCGTCTATGAGGCTCTGCAGATAGCGCTTTATGTCTATTGGTGCCAGTCTGCTATTGCATGTTTCTCAGGATTGGGCCCGAGGACCCTTTCTTGTTGCTCCCTCTTCCCATATTCTTTGTTCCTTATATATAAGCATATATAGGAGGCCCAGCTTCCTTCCCTGTTGGCCACAATCTGTTTGAATTGCACCAGCTAGGTGTTCCCACCCACCGCAGTGCACCAGGGAGACACAGACTTGGGCAGTCTATGCCGGGCCGCCCTTCCAGGTCAACCTACTGAAGGCTTCACTGCCAGGGTGCACCTCCAGGTGGACCTGGGTTGGGCTAGCCTACTGGGTCTCAGCCAGCATCGTCTTGCAGGCCAGGCACTCCCCACCAATCCCACTCGAGAGGGGGATATGTGACTGAAGTCACTGCAGCATCTCATTCTGGCAAGTCTGCCCATTCCGAGTATGTCCTCCGCTGAAGCCTCCTTCTCTATGGAAGGGTCCCGATCTGCTCACTCACCATAGGTCGATGCAGAGCACCCGGCCAGTCCTGCTCCCGACTCCATTCAACGCTTCCCACTCTCAGAGCATTCGAGCCTCTCTCCCCACCGTGCCGACTGGGAAGCATCAGCAGCTGCAGGAAATTCAAATCGCAGTTTCCAGTGGTGCGGGTCCGGCTTTCATGCTGAGACCTTATCTGTTCCTGCTGTATCACCGGGATTACATTTCCAGTTGATTTCTCTTAATTTAGTTCGTTCCTGGGTCAGCAAAGAATATTGCCCCTTGCCTAGGGCTTCCTGCCCAGCACCATTCCTGGATATCAAGTGCGGTTTCTCAGAGAGCCTCCGAAGCTGCTGCTATCTCTCCGCCATGTTCCATGTTTAGTTTTCTTAAAATGGAAAAAAGGTAAAAACTAAAACAGTAAGGCGAATAGTTGGCTTCCAGTATTCTTTTCTGTGAGTTTGTTTTGCCAACATGCCATGTTTTCTAAAGTTCTTAAAGTGATATTGTTAGCCATGCATGGTGGCACATACCTGTATTCCCAGCACTTGGGATGCTAAGGCATGAGGATCACTTCAATTTTAAGGGCAGCCTGGGCTACATAGTGAGTTCAAAGCTGGTCTGAATTGTATAGTGCGACTGCCTAAAACCAAACCAAACCAAACCAAACCAAATTGGTAATGTTATGCTCTTATCTTGAATACTTCATGTGTACCTGATTATCAAGCCATATCATAATATTGCTGTTAGAGTGACTATTTGTATCATATTAAAATGAAAAATATTTAAGATATTTACACTTTATTTATAGAAGAGACCAATTCTTTAAGAATGCATCATTTAAATACCACAAAATACCATGCTTTTGACTTGAGGGTAAAAATACTAGCAGTGTAACATTCACATTAACTGTGGGGGCTGTGGTCAGATGTGTATACTTCTTTAGAGGGGTAAAAGAGAGAAAGCCTCTGGCTTTAAATACCTGGCATTCAGGAAGAATAAGGAAAAGTGTCCCTTGTAAACAATTACTTGTATTGCTTATCCCTAGAGGAAAGCTCAGATACAATCTTTTCTCCTTCATCTTCTACCACACATAGTTAAATTCTCAGTAAACAATGCAACTTTTCATCAGACAGGTTTTATTGCATTTTAAAAACACAGTCTAATTTACATCTTTCACCTGTGCCCCAAGTCTTTCTTGCTTAGGCCAAACATAAAGTCTCAAGAAATATGTTTTCATCTTGTAGTCATGTTTTGGACACAGATATGTCATTCTTTAGCTCTTAAAGAAAACATTATTAAACACAACTTATTTTATATCAACTATGTTTACATGTTGATAAAGGTCACAAATTTTAATAAAGCAGTTAAAATGTGTCATTCGTATCACTTGAGATTATTCTTACTCTTTTTTTGGCTTAGTTTGGTTTGGTGCCAGGGATCAAACTCACAACTGCACACTTGCAAGGCAGGCACTTATGCTACTGAGCTAAATCCCTGGCTATTGTTGCTTTTTTTTTTTTTTTTTTTTTTTTTTTTTTTTTTGAGACAAGGCCCTGCAGGCCTTGAACTCACTATGTAGTCCAGGCTGGTCTTGAACACACGGATATTTTCCTACCTTGTCTCCCCAGTGCTAGGATTACAGGTGTGTACCATCATGCCTGGCTACTACTTAGATTCTTATTTTAAAGAATTAAACTTTAGCTCATATCTACCTTGTAGGCTAGAAGGGCTCCATTGTATAGTTCTAAGTAATATATTTGGGGGGGGTACAAGGAACTGAACTCAGGGTCTTGCGCTTGCCAGGTAGGTGCTAATGCCACTGAGCTATATCCTGGGCCCTATTCTAAATAATATTAATTCATTCATTTTGTAAAATATATTTCTGTATACACTGAATACTTTTAGTGCACTTACACCAAGCATTCCCAAACACTTTATCAATTACACAATAAAGGATTGCTTATAATATGCAGCCTGAACTGTCTTTATAGACTCCTGTATCTACCTGTGGCCTACGGAAATAGCATACCCTTACCTGTAAAGTAAGTAGCAGTTCAGAACCATTATAGTGAACAAAGTTGAGAGAAAGATTTAGAGTAATTTTTATTTCAAAGTAAAAACAAGTGAGGATATGCATGAAATCAAAGCAAAATAGATTGGCCTGATTCCCTGGCACCAGGAAAATACATGCCTTAAATTAATGGTGGGGCTGGGGATTTAGCTCAGCGGCATAAGCACCTGCCTTGCAAGCAGGCGGTCGTGAGTTCGATCCCCGTTACGGATAAAAAGTTAAAAAAAAATTAATGGCCAATCTTCTACAATTGTTTTTGTGCACCTTAAGGAGGTTGGATTTAGAAATCAAAACCAAAGGAAATCACAACATATTTTCCATCTGAAAAAAGTGTATTTCACACTTAAGTTTTAGAAATAACTTTGTGATAACATGAAGAACCTCAGGGGCTGGGGGTTTAGCTCAGCGGCATAAGCACCTGCCTTGCAAGCAGGCGGTTGTGAGTTCGATCCCCGGTACCGATAAAAATGAAAAAGACAAAAAAAAAAAAAAAAAAAAACCAAAAAACCATGAAGAACCTCATTTTATAATCTTGCCAAAGAATCCTGTAAGATAAAAATATTTACTATTTGTATATAAATTCCTTTATTTTAAAAAAGTTACTAGTACATGTTTGCACCACATAATTTTTATTTTTTGTGTGGAGGTGGTACATATTCGAAACACATCTTAATTTAGTTTTTCATCCCTTTCCTGTCCTCTTTTTCACCCTTCCCTCCATCTCTTGGTCTCCTTCCCTTTTGAGAAAGATCTATCTCCTTGCTTCCTATTATCTTTTACTATGCTCTTCATTTATAATTTGGGTTTCTCATACAAGACAAAGAATGAAATAGTTAAGCTTGCATGTCTGATTTATTTCACTTAATATCATGGTCTCAAGTTACATCTATTTTCCTAAAAATGACTTGTCTATATATATAGCAGAGTATTACTCCACTATGTATAAATACTACATTTTAAAAAATCTATTCATCTGTTAGTGGACATATAGATTCCTTTAAAGATTTAGCTATTATGAATTGTGCTGCAATAAACATGGACATGTATGTATCACTATAATACTATGTCTTTAACTCTTTGGTGAAGAAACTTAGAAAAAGAATAGAGGGGTCAAATGAAAGTTTTGTGGAATCTCCATATGGGTTGCGTAGTTGACAGTCCCATCAACCATGTAGAAGGGTTTCTTTCCCCCCATAGCCTGGGTAGCATTTATTACTATCTTATATTTTGATGATGGCCATTATTTCTGGGGTAAGACAGAATCTCAGTGGTTTTAATTTTCATTTCTCTGATGTTCAGCAATGTTGACCATTTCTTCATGTATTTATTGACCATTTGTAGTTTTTCTTCTGTAAAGTGTCTATTTATATCATTTGCTCATTTTTTGATTCTTATAATTTGGGGGGGGTCTATTTTTCTTAGTTCATTATATATTCTACATAGTAGTCCTCTGTCTGAAGAATAGCTGGCAACAATTTTTTCCCTTCGTGTAAGCTGTCTTTTCACTCTGTTCCTTGTTTCTTGTGCTGTGCAGAAGATTTTTAATTTGCTGTAATCCTATTTGTTGATTGTTGGTACCATTTCCTGGGAAAAGGGGTTCTGTTCAGAAAGTTCTTGTCTGCACCCATGATTTCAAGAATTTTACTTATTTTATCTTCCAGCAGGTTATTTGTTTTAACATTTAGTTCTCCGATCCATTTTGATTTTAGTTTAGTACATAGTGGGATGTAGGTCAGCTGCTTTGGATAGCCAGTTTTCTCAGCATCAGTTATTAAAGAGGCTATCTTTCCTTCGGCATGTTTTTGGCTCCTTTGGCAAAGATCAAATAGATGATAGTGCCTGGATTTTTTTCTGTTCTGCTCCATTGATTCACATGTCTATTTTGTGCCAGTACCATGTTGCTTTTATCACTCTACCTTTGTAAAATAACTTTTAAGACTGGGAATGTGATACTTTTTGCTTTTCTTTTGTTACCTGAGATTGCTTTTGTTATTCTGAGTTTCTTCTGGTTCCATATGAATTTTTGGATTGTTTTCTGCGTTCTGAATGCTGTTGGTATTTTGATTAAGATTTTGTTAACTCTGTATCAATTTTGGAAGTATGGCCATTTTGGCATTGTTTCTGCTTAGAGAGGAACAAGGGATAATCTGTTCATTTTTTAAAATTTTATTTTAAAGAGGGTAAAATAGAACAGAGCAAAACAGAACATAAGAAAGCAATGTAAGAGACAAATTTCACAGCAAGACAATCAGAGATCTTCACTATCTATCATAGTCTGTTTTCTTCCAAATAGTTGACCATATCCTCACATTCAGAGAATTTACATGAAACAGCATTGTATAGAACTGATCTGAACAAGACGAGGAAGGCATTTTAGGCCATCAAACTCAAACAGGGAGGTCAACAATGGCTGTCATTGTGCTCTCGTTCTCTTCAAAATAGCTGTTCATACCTTCATATATGTTAAGATTAAGCAAAACAAAACAGGCTAAAATCACTTTGAACAAAGAATAATAGTATTTCTGGATTTCACATCATGACACTACGGGATCAGCACTGGGTACTGTTACTGTCTCTTTTTCTTCAAAATAGTTGTTCATCATGGGTTATGTCAGTTCTCATAAACTGTTCATAGGTTCAACGCATGCATGAGTCTCTAAATTATTTCTATCCTTTCTATATTAGAGGGAGAAACAAAATCAAAGCAAGACAAAACAAAACATATTCCTATAAAAGTGTGAAACAAAAAAGCCATATAAAACCACAGTACAAGGTGTTCTACAATGGTTACTGTGTTGTCTCCTGTTATCTTCAATAGAATTGTCTATATCATCAGGTATAGTATACTTGAATATAGCAATACATAATCATATTAATAAAAAAATTGTAGATAGTGTAACACTTCAAAAACATGTAATAATCAAACCAGAATGGGTATCCTAGTTAATCTTGTCATCTTCAGTATAGTTGCCTATATTTTCAAAATTGATACTATCAATCATAATAGATTTGAATAAAATCTATCGATACCAAACAGCAATCTAACAAACCAGATTCAACTAAGATCAGTCACGGTAAAACAGTACAAGTTATACAGGGCTTCAGATTAAGTTAATAGGAAATTAAGGATGATTAGCATACTATATCCTGCTATTTTTGAGATAGCTGTCTATGTCCTCAAATGTAGTGCAAGAAGACAAATTGGGACAATCTCCATTTTTTGAGGTCTTGTTTGACTTTCCTTTCAGAGTATTATAGTCTTCATTGTAGAGGTCTTTCTACTTCCTTAATTCCTATCATGCTATTATGAATAGTATTTCTTAACTTATTTCCAATAATGTGTTCATTATTAATGTACAGAAAAATGCTATTGATTCTTGGGTTGATTGTATCCTAGTTCATTACTGTATCTGGATACTAATTTTAAGAGTATTTTGGTAGAATCTGAGGGTCTTGTATGTTGAGGATTACATCATCTCCAAATACTGATAATTTGACTTATTTACTTTATGTATCTTTTTCTTGTCTGAGTGCTCTTATAAATACTATGAGTAGTATCTTGAATAACAGTGGTGATAGCGGACACCCTTGTCTTGTTCTTGATTTTTAGAGTGAAAGCTTTCAGATTTTAATCATTTTATGATATTGAAAGCAGTTTTGTCATACATGGCTTGTATAAGATTTATATAATGTCCTCATACATATATTTTCCCCAGTAGTTCCATCATGGAAGGATGTTGGATTTTGTTAAAGATTTTTTTTGGTCATAGATTGAGATGATCATGTGATTTTTGTCCTTGCTTTTGTGTGGTGCACTACATTTGTTGATTTGTGTATGTTGAATTATCCTTGCATACTTATGATGAATCCTACTTTGTCATGATGTATGATTTTTGATGATTCTGGCATTGTTTGCCAGTACTTTGTTGGGAATTTTTGCTTCTGTATTTATTAAAGAGATTAGCTCTTTTTTTTTTTTTTTTTTTCTTAGTTAGGTCTCTGGTTTTGGAATCAGGGTAAAGATAGCTTCCAGGAGTTACTTTGGGAGTATGCATTCCATTTCAATTTCATTAAAGATCTCGCTTTGTTCTAAAATCCTTTTGCAATAATTACTCACTTTTTAAAGTGTGCTTATCTAACTTGCTAAGGACTTCAGTTATTTTCAAGATATGAGTGTATGCAAACGTGAATGTATATATTCATTGTCCAGTGTCTACTGGGGATGAGTTAGAGTGCCCATACCAAGGTCAGAGGACGCTTAAGTTTCTTATATAAAATATAACTCACATACATCCTCTTGTATCATTTTTTTTTTTTTTTGGTCTTTTTTCCTTTTTATCAGTACCAGGGATCGAACTCAGGACTGCCTCCTTGCAAGGCAGGTGCTTATGCTGCTGAGCTAAATCCCCAGCCCCTCTTGTATCATTTTGTATCAGATAAATGTCTTAAGTAAATGTAAAAACTATGGAAATAGTCATTGTACATTGTGTAAGGAAAAATGATAAGAAACTTGTATATAAACTTGCATATAAGTGTAATTTTTTCCCAAATATTTTTAATTCACTGTTGGATATGAGGACACAAAACCTACAAAGGGCTAGCTGTAAATAGACATGTATTGCACATAGGTATGCACAAATGTGTATGTATACATACATAATTCTTTTTTTTTTTTTTTTTTTGTACCAGGGATCGAACTCACGACCACATGCTTGCAAGGCAGGCACTTATGCCGCTGAGCTAAATCCCCGGCCCCTAAAAATGTTTTTCTGTAGTTTTTGTAAATACTGAAACTATACGTGTATATAATTTTTACCAGCACCAATAGAGGACTCTGAAGTTTATTGGTGCTTCTTTTGAAAGCTCTATTAGAAGAACATTAATGGCTAAAATCTTATTGAAAAGAATGTAGTATTAACGAAAAAAATGTAATATTCTTTTCATTAAGTAGGTTATATGTTATACATAGCTAAATGATAAAGCTTAATAAGTATTGTACACAAATCAGAGACGCAATAAAATCATTTTAAATTAATTTGCTTAGTTTATAAGGAATTAGAGGTGATTTTCATTTGAGGTATCTTAAAAGTTTGATTCATTACAGAATAGATATTCATAAATGAACACAGAAGAAATCAGAGGTTAATATGTGTTGTAAAAACAATATATATTTAGATAAAGCAAATCATTAAATGTATCTGGTGAAAGATGATGTTTAGCCAATTCCCAAAAGTCCACTAGGCAAAAACATTTAGTTTCAATTAGTATTTTTGTTCCATTTCTGAAATATATCATGGTCATTAATAGCATTATAAAGAAGTTTTCATACAAGTAAACTTCATTTTTTCAACAAGTGCCAGGTCTTAAGAAAATTACTGAAGTACTATAGGAAGCAGATCTGAAGAAGGAATAAAGTTACAGATACAAATCAAAAAAGGAACAAAAGAAAAATTTCAAGTTATTTGTTCCTCAAAGGACAGTTATAAAATTACAGGAGGCCACTGTTTGGACTGAGCTTCTGTACTAAGTTACAAGAGAACAAAACAAAATGGAGTCACTTCTGCTAAATGCCACACAAACTGAAACGTTAAGGAAGCAGACAAAAGCCCAGAAAGGTCAGTTTTTCTTGAAATAAGAGTCCAGTCTACCTTTAGTGAGTTAATGTTGCTAAGGAAATTCCTTCTACTTTGGTCCTCCTAAAAGAGTGACCTGAGGTTTACCAACCAGTTTTTTCCACTGTTCTTTTTCTTGTTTTCACCTTACAAAACCCACTCTTAGGTGTTGCTCAGTGGGTACTCTCATTCTGCCTTTCATATGGAAGCTGCTTTGACTCATAATTCTTGAATAAAAGCATTGTATTTATAACTATTTAATTGTCTTTTGACAGAACTATCACCCTTCAGTGTGACAAAAAAATGGTGGTTCTGTGGTGGTTCTAGTCTTCCTAGTTGCTCATAAAACATTTATGAAATGTTATTTACAGTATAGATTTTTTTTAAAAAAGTGAAGGGATTTGACCCCTCAATGTCTCTAACTGTAAATAATTTAACTTAATGTTTTCAAAACATATTTAGTGTAAGAAAATAGGTGCATCTTGAGATATTAAGGGAAGTAAATCAGATGAATTGAAGTATCTCATAGTTTCTCTTATATAACGAAGTCAATACATAAATGAAGTGCATAATAAGACAGATCATAGGAAAAAAGAGGGAAAAAGTTATTGTAATCCAGCATGGACAATGTATCTAAGAGTGTACCTTGATAGTTTAATTGCCTTATGTGTTTTGTATGCTTTTTAGCCTGTACAGCTAGTTGCTAATACGTTTATATAATAACTTTTTGATATGATAAATAAATGAATCTGAGGCTGGTAAAATGGGATGGAGGGAAAAAGAATCAGACATGTTTCGTGGAAGAACTGATCTGCCACAGTGAATACCATCATGTACTGCAAACATGTACTAAGAAAAAGAACACATACACATCAAAGATATTTGCCTTCATAATCTCTCTAGCCTGTTAATAGCCTGCAAAGCTAGTGTTCTTCATAGGAAGTTCTAAGAAGCTATAAATTCTAAGTAATGTGTCATTACTTTTAGCATCTATTAAGAAATTGTACAATAAATTCAGCACAAGCAGCAGCAGAAAACTTAGAAATATTTAATATACAAGATATGTGTATAAAATGCAAATAACAAAAGTACTTCATTGTTATTAGCATGAGAAAAGCATCATGCATATAATTTTAATTTATCCCTGAGTCACCATTTCATTCGTGCTCATCTCACCACACAATGGTGGTAAATTTAAAAATCTTTCAAAGTGACCTTTTTTTTTTTTTCATTTTTATCAGTACCAAGGATCGAACTCATGACCGCCTGCCTGCAAGGCAGGTGCTTATGCTGCTGAGCTAAATCCCCAGCCCCTCAAAGTGACCTTCTTTATCATGATATATTTTTTCTTATTTATTGTTCCTAAACTCAATAATATGAATCACTCAGGTATTGTGTTTAAATGCAGGTTCTAGGCACAGGGTCTAAAATTAATTTTGAACAGTTTCTCAGGTAACAATGACTCAATCACACTTAGAAAAATGAAAATCAAATTCAGCCCACAAGTAGCATTGCCACATTACTTTTTCTAAGTCACTTCACATTATTGCCATAGCAATCCACATTAACTCAATGAATCATGTATAAATCCAGAATTTCATTGTAGACTATCTAGCTGTTCTACTATAGTTGTTCTAACCCAACCACTTTTGTTTTTCTTGTTTCTGAAGTAAAATGTATATATAGTGTTTTAGGGATTTTAAATGTGGGACCCAATGCATTTTGAGTAAAGCATATACCTGAGAAACCACTATTCCCTAAAAAGGATAAAATATTCCCATTCAAACCATATTCTCTGACCCAACTCTTTCATCTTTCCATTGGCTTCCTGTATGTGTGTTTCTATTTTTGTGGTGGTTCTGGAAATTGAACACAGGGCCTCTGACAAGCTATGCCAGTGATAGCAACTACGTGTCAGTAATTAGGTTTGCTGCCACTGTGCTAAGCAAATGTCTGTAACAGCTATTCCCTCAGCACTTACCTATCCTGTAAGACTGAAGCCCTTTCTTCTTCAATGTACACCCCAAATTCACTAACTTGCATCTAAATGAGTCTTACTTTTAAGATCCTGTCATCAACATCTCTCACTGTACTATAGAGCTCCTCACAAATCCCTCTACCTCTGTTCCTCCATCCCCGCCTCCTGCCATACATTATGCTCAGAGTTGTCAGTGATCTTTCAAAACTATATTTCAAATCAAGCTACTTTCTGCTTAAAACTTTCCAGTGGCTTTCATCACAAGCCTGAGGTAAATTCAAATGATTTTTCCTATATTATTAAGCTCCCCCTTGTCTGACCTCATGTCTTACTACTTTCGCCATTACTTTCTAATTTCTGGTCATATGAACCTTCGTCCCGATCCATAATACAGCAAGATGCTCCTACATCTTGAGGAAAGAAAATCTAAAGCCTCAGCAGTCATTCTTCTTTCTGCTCTTCACTACCACTTTTATGACGCGTACTTTTTGCCACTGAGGGATCAACTTCAAAGTCACCTCTTCACAGAAGCCTTCCCTGATAACAAAATCTAAAGAGTCTACTCAGCCACTAACAGAATTCCTAATTTTCCAAATAGCAATTGTCCTTGGTAATGTATCTTTTTATGTGTATTTGTCATGTGTCTCTTCTTGCAAGAACATAATCTCTGACTACAGAACCTGTCAACAGTGTTCACTACTTTAATTCCTGCACCTAGAAAAGTGCTCGTCTCACTATGAGATGTCTGACATGTATTTCCTAATGAATATGTAAATATGTATGGCAAAGTATTCATATTCTGCAGGTGGAAATTGTGTCTGGTGTTCCAAGACATGATCTCTCATGAGATCTAAAAGGAATACAAAATCTATTGTTAGTAATCAAACAGAATAAAACCTTGACAAAGAAGAAAGGGCAAGAAAGAACTGCAGTTTTAACTTGGGGGGAAAAATAAAACACATGTTAAGTCAAAGTTTAATTCACATAAATTTTAATCAGTCAAGTTAATGAAAATATCAAAATTTTTGAGTTAGTGTATGGCAGCGGAAATTTAACTTCTGTTGCAAATAATACAGTATTTAGTGTTTCCATTGACAATCTATGCTGCAGAAAGAGCAATTGCATTGAATCTTAATTCATCAGGGTCACGTTCCATAAACTTCTTGCAAACTTCTATGGCATCCTATAGGGAGAAACAAGTATAACTTTTCAGTTCATAAATGTCTTTTATTTACAAATGTGATAAATAAGAATTTTATAATTTCTAGTTTATAGTTAATATACTTTTAATCTAAAAATTATGTACTTCGTTGATAAAAAGTCATGTAACTTGTTATATTTTAAAATCTCTAAAATTCAAATCAAGATACAATTAATGATACCACAGATTCAATGACATATGGGGTATAACAACCAATTCTTTCAATACTAATCTTATCTTTTTAAAACGATACCTATTCCATAAAGAACTCTGGAAATTTCATCTTACACAGATTTTTTTTTTTTTTTTTTTTTGGTCTTTTTCCTTTTTATCGGTACCAGGGATCGAACTCACGACTGCCTGCTTGCAAGGCAGGAGCTAATGCCGCTGAACTAAATTCCCAGCCCCTCTTACACAGATTTTTAATGCTTTAAATTTTTATTTTTGGGTTTTCTAAAATGAGCAAGGACAAAAAAAAAAATCCAAATACACAAAACCTTTAGAGATGTTTTAAAGATAATAAAAATATCAATAACATTTAAGCTGGGCCAAGAAATTTTATCGTTACCTCTAGTAAAGTCTCATCACTAGTTTTCCCATGGTTAATTGGAAACGGTTTCCGCCCATCTGTGGAAAAGAGACCAACAGTTAAATGCTTAGCTCTTTTTACAAAATAATGTATTTTTTTCTTCCATTTTCCTCTTCCCAAAGTGAGACCAAAAAAGTAAAAATATTTTTTAAAATTTATTTTTGCAGTGCTGGAGATCAAATTAGGGCCTCCTGGGTGCTAGGCAAGTATTCCACCATTGAGCTACATTATAAGCCCAGAAAATTCTTTTAAATGATATGTCTAAAATATTTTAAATGTACTAATTATGGAATTTTACTATTAAAATTATATAAAATTTGCTTCCATGTTTAAAAGCCTGAATTATGTTTACAAATAGAATTTATTTATTTTTTTAACAAACAGAATTTATTATAAACAAAAATTGGTTTTAGTTTCCTGCAAATATGTAAAATTTGTTAGTAAAATTTTTAAAAGCTATGGCTCTAGTTTTTATCCTTAGAAACATTAAACAAATATGTCTTCCAAGTAAATCAAAAGATCTTAAGACTGTTTTCATTAATGAAAAAAATTATATATTACTACTACTAATTGTATACCAACAGTGCAATCATATAAAACAACTGCTCAGATAACCAGGGATTATTTTACTGACCACCATTATAATTAACAAAGTTCAATTATCTTAAAAAACTCGTACTCTTTCAATATTAAGTCCAAAATTATGTAGACTGGTACTCTGTTTCCAAATCTATAATTGCAGATGTTTCATTACTGGTAGTTCATCAGTTTCAATTCATAAAAACAGCTCTTTCTAAAACTTACATAATTTTTAGGATAGTAAAAATTTCTTAATCAATAAGCCTGTTGATAGACTTGGATTGGTAGATACTTTAAAGAAAAATTGAATGAAAAGAAACATAAATGTCTTCATTTAATGTGACATTAACTTTTATAAATTATACTATCAGAACCTGTGATCTTCATTTTTGGACTAATGCTGAAATAAATATTCAAAATCCTAAAGAAACATATCCCCAAACGACAATGACGTGGATTTAGCTCTTAAAGATTGTAACTTTTAAAGACCCACAAAGAAAATATTTCCCTATAACCAAATATTATAACAAATATTGAGTTATCATACTTCTGTGAACATACTATCTTTTTACACTGCAAAAATAGTATTTGTCAGTAGTATGTCATAAAGCAATTCCTTTAAGATATTCTTTGGTGGAAAACACTCTTTATTAGCCTTTTTTGTTTTATAGTTATAAGAATTTGTTATACCCATTAAAATTATGCTGTTGTATTTTATACTGTTATGTCATTTAATTTCTACATAACAGCAAAAGTATAAATAATATGTTTCTTTTCCTTAACTAAATTATTAATATATTATTGCTTGGTATCATACATTAGATTTCAGTTAAGAGATTATCAGCAGCTGTTGCTTATAAAGTCGCATATAATTAGTTTGAAAAACATTCTTATAGACTAACATAATTAAACAATTGATTTTGAAATGTTAAAAGAATATAAATGAAATGAAATCGTATAGTATTTTGCTACAACATCAATTCAGAGCAAATATTTCTATTGTTTTGTAGTCCTGAGGTTGCCTACCTATAGCCCACAAGCCAAATCCATACATGTTCCTTTCTTGAAAATATTACCAAAACAATACAATCTAAAAGTTGCCCCTCATGTTCCAGTCATGACATTTGCCTAAAACTTTGAGTGTAGTTTAAGTAAATGAGTATCTCAGTGAAAATCCATATAAGTCAGGAAAAAGTTGCACTTTCCAGATGAGTTATGTGACCCTGTAACCTTAATCTAACTGGGCAGTTATGGGATGGCAGAAAAGAAGTTATTACCACACCTCTTTGGCTGTGACTAACCAACTAATTCATTCAGATCTTATTCTTCAGACAGTTTGTATGAAGACCCCAAATACCACAACACTAACAAGAAACTAAAGATAAACCAGGCATGAATGGTGCATGCCTGTAATTACAGGCACTCAGGAGGCTGGGGCAGGAGGATCAGAGAATCCAGGTCTGCATGGACAACTTGACAAGGTATAGTTTCAAAACAAAAACTGAAAAATGGCCAGTAATATAACTCAGCAGTGGATCACTTGCCTAGCATGTAAGAGGTGTAACCTTTCTGGATTTAATATCCATAACCGTATACACACACACAAACATATGCATTAATAGTATGTGTAATTAAGTATCAAAAAATATCATTGGGAATCTGAGAAATGCAAATTAAAAGAGCACTAATTCCATTTTATTCTAGAAAGAATGGCTATTATCAAGAAATCAAGGAACAAATACTGGCCAAGCTACAGGACAAAAGGAGCCTTTCTACACTGTTGGTGGGAGTATAAACTAGTACAGCAACTATGGAAATCAGTATGGAGATTCCTCACCAAACTAAAACCAGAAACTCCATTCGTCCCAGCTATTCCTCTTTCTAGGTAGTACATGCACCACAATTCACAATAGCTAAATTTTGGAAGTGGACTACATGGCCATCAACAGATGAATGGATAAAGAAAATGTGGCATTTATATACTATGGAGTACTATTTTGTCATAAACAAGTGCAAACCTGAGTCTTGTATAGGAAAATGGGTACCTCTTGAGACAATAATCTTAGTGAAATAAATCAGACACACAGCTTAAATATCACATGGTTTCTTTGGATTTCTGAGAAATCCAAAATATAAATAAAGAGAAAAATAAAAGAAATCATAGGAAACAGAGAGACAGATCTTTTGCAAAAGGGAAGGCAGAGTGCAGGGATGAAAAAATAATTGAGATATGTTATATACATGCACCAACTACCTGTAGAAATATAATCTTTATGTACTATAAACAAGTACCAATAAAAATAACAAAAAATCATTGATATCCAACAATAGTCAATGAAACTTAAAAAAATGAAAACTATATAGAAATAAACATTTTCACATGCAATGCTTTGAGTCTGCTCTCCAGTGTTGTATAAAATAAATAAAATTCAGAGAACTGGAGAACCTCTTCAAATTATATATATATATGTTAACAAATTTGTAAAACTTGAAATGAATTTTAAAACAGAGTTAAAGAAAGGTCACAGAGTCCAGAATGAAAGATAGTGATGAAAAATAGTAGAAAAAACTTGTAAGTTTCAACAGAGATATTTCAGAAAGCTAGAACAAAGAAAAACAAAAGAGAAATCCAAAGAAAGAAATTATCCCATACTGAAACTTAGGAGTTTCTAGACTGAAGAATGCCCTAAAACCCAAAATTACTGATAAAAACAGAGCTTAAGAAAGACATATCATTGTAATGTCATCAACTGTAGATAAAAGATGCTATTCAATCCCCAGGAACACCAACAAACAAGACCCAGAATTTTGCAGGATTTTGGAAGATGTAAAAGTATACAAAATATACAAAGGGTCCTATGCAAAGGGTCCTAGGCATAGTAACTTTAAGGCTTGCTTCTTAATAGCAACTCAAGGAAGCTAAAATACAAAAGGCAAGGCCATCTAAAATACAAAGGGCAATGCCATTAATATTTTGAAAAAAAAAATTGTTCTTCAACATGAAATTTTAGAAATTGCAAATTCAGATATTCAAGGTATAAATATTTACTTCCCTTACAACTTTCCTTTAGTAAACTGCTGAAGGAAAATACTAAAATAAAATGAATGAGTAAACAAAAAGAATAAAGAAAGATATTGCATCCAGGAATAGGAACTTTGACAGAGGTGCAGGTCTAGCATAACAAGGAGACACTCCATGAAGATAAATGTATACACGAGAACAGAGTGATAGCTCTAAGAAGATGAAGTTAACAGAATGCCAGATCTTCCAACGTAGTGAGAAATGCAGACCAAAGGAAAAGAGCCTAGAAGAAACTTCGTATTAAGTATATTTTAAACAGTAATAAAACCAAAAAGCCAAATAAGGCCATTATTAACTCTGGAGAAATTTTATAAAATTAAAAAATATGTCACTTATGGCCCACCTGAGAATAATTTTTCTACAGCTGAAATAAAATAAATGCCACTTCTTAACAATACTGGGAAAATAGATAAAAAGTCTATTTTGTGGCTGGAAAAGAAAAGTAAAAAAAGGGCAACAAAGAAAAGCTAAATCCTTCTCTACCATTTGGGGAAATCAAGAAATAACACTTTCCATCCTCAGATATGATGGTACTGCACTAGACTTTTCACTGGAAACAATTAAAAAGCTGGACCAAATATGTGAAACAGTTTTTAGACAGCTGGAAGTCACTCAGTAAAATCCTAACACCACCATTCTGCCAGGAGACATTTTCTTTACTCGGTGTAGAAAAGAGAAACCAGAGAATAGCAAAAGTGTCAAAGAACTGAAGAGAATTCAAGGAAGCTGAGGCTTTAAGAATTCATAAAATACTAGACAGCAAGCTTTGGAGGGTTCTTGCCTTCTCAAGCTGGGTGGAATTGGGGAACACTAAGACTGGGATCAGGACTGAGCTTGAGACTATGTGGCACAGAGAATGAGTGGGCATACTAAAAAAAATACACAAAGATTCACAGTTCATGGAGGCAAGTTTTCCCACTTTCACAGAAAAAGGAGTCATAAATGTAGAAAACCCTACGTTTAATCTGTGGTGTAGACACAGAATCAGTAGTGATTTTGTGTTTTGTTGTTTCTTGTTTTGCAGTGTTGGAGATCAAACCCAAGGCTTCATGTATGCTAGGTAAGTACTCTGCAACTGAATTATATTTTTGGTCCAGAATAAGAACTGATGTAAATTGATGCTTAATATAAAAGCAGAGAAACAGATATAACGTTGTGTGCATGTAAACCCATATTCACATATGTGTGTTCATATACACAATGTAACAATTATTTCTTAGTTCTGTCTTCTGAGAGGGCCTAGAAACACCCATGCCTTAACAGCCACGAGCATATTTAGCAGCACAATCTTGTTCTAAATGTTGTTTTCCATTAATAAGAACAAGGACTCCATGGAGACATGGCTGAACATAGGACAAGGGAACAGAGAATATAAGATGAACCTGAAACATCTTGCTTTACTTAAAAGTACTCAAAGAATGACAATGCCATATCAACAGGTTATAAGAGCTAGCTTAAGAAGTTTCCTTCAAAGGCAAAGTCTGTAATAATTTGAGCATCAAAATATATAGTGCATCAGACTATAACCTTGTAAGCAAAATGAGTCCTTTCTAACATGAATGAATGAGCAAAAGAATAAGAAAGAAAACTTTCTAATGATGAAGGAATTCTTTTTTTTAGTCATTTGTAACCATTATAATGATAATCAAGTCAGTTAAAAATCATAACTGGTTACTAACCACAGTAAATAAAAATTTGATAAGAAACAATATATTCACAGTCTCAAAGTACCTTCTGAAAAAATACGTATTCAGTAATAAGAAGGATGACTTATTAGCTTTGTAGTAGAGAAGTCAGTCAGATGCTATCTAAACTAAAGACAAACTGACATCATGCACTGCAAATAAAATGTCACTTTGCAGTAGTGATGCCAAAAATGCTTAGACTGTGTGGAAATATCAGACAACCCAAACTGAAGGATAATCTCAGAGTAACTACCCTGTATTCTTAAAAATAAATGTCAAAGAATGAAAGATGATAAACAATAGAGAAATTTTTCTGAATTAAAGAAGATGAACATGACAACAAAATTCAATACATGATCCTCAGTTTGCTCCTGAACCTACAGATGATATAACTGTGATAATCAGGAAACACTTAATGATGCCTGTGGACTAGACGTTAATACTGTGTCAGTGTTAATACCCTAGTTTTGATAGTCACGTTGTAATTGTGAAGGAAAGTGTCCACTTGTTTTGAGGAAAAATGCATGCATTAAAGGAGGACAATGGGACATCATGTGTATGATTTATTTTCAAGTGGTTCAAAAATACTAACCAAATCTGGGTAACCTAAGGGAAGAGAGCACTATGTGTTCTTTCTATAATTTCCATAAATGCTTAAAATTACTTCAAAATACAGATTGCAAAAATGTTTCAAAGTATTCCTGTTACTTCAAGTAGACAATAATGTATTAGGTTTTTTTTTTTTTTCCTTTTTCATTTTTATCGGTACGGGGGATTGAACTCATGACTGCCTGCTTGCAAGGCAGGCGCTTATGCCGCTGAGCTAAATCCTCAGCCCCTAATTTATTAGTTTTTTAAAATCTGCTATGCAGCCTGTTCTGAATTCAATCCCACACCACAATACTCCAATTTATCCATAGGAGCCATTATACCTATTTTAAAATACCTACTTTGTACTCTCTCTATATATTAGGAACTAGTGAGACCCCAAAGAAGTGAAGATAAAAACCAGACATAACTCAGTCCTTTTCATCAGTTAACCTTATAGTTTAGTAGGAAATGAATAATTAAAAACCACCACCATCCTCTGTTGAGTATCTGCCCTGAAGAAGTTATCTCAAACCATATCTACAATCAGGTAGCTTTATTTTAAAATGTAAGGTAACTTAGCTATAATATTTTGGGATCAGAGATTTAGCTAAGTGGCATAAGTACCTGCTTGGCAAGTACAAGGCTGTGAGTTCAATCCCCAGTTCCAAAAATAAAATAAGTACCATTAAGATACACTCTACATGAAATATTATTTTCCTTAAAAACTGTTCAGTGTTCTCTTAATCACTATTGACTATTCAGTGGCTCAATCTTGAACTGTTTCACTATTCCATTTTAATTTATTGTACTAACATTGGGACCACTGCTAGTTTCTATAGCAATGAATCAGTATTGTCCATCATCCTTTATTTTGTACCTATCCCTATTCCTTATGACATTTTGAAGATTATGAGTATTCTGTATAACTCTGGAATTCTTTAAACTCATTTCAAGCATCTAATCTCAACTTGCCTCTAATTCTCTAACATCTACATCAATCATTCTACAAGATGTGCCTTTCTTTATTAAAGTCCTTATTTCAAACCAACTTTAAAATTTTTAGTGCTAATCTTGGCAAGCTTTAAAAAAGCACATTTTATTATGTATAGTTCACTTTTGATATATGCCCTTCCACCTGCCCTTTTAGCCTATGAGTTCAGATAGCAATCTGATCAATCATATTGTGTTTTTTAGATAACTCTTTCCTTCCCATTGAAATTAATGATTTTGGTTTTTTTGTGATATCACCGTTCATTGAGCTACCATCATATTTAGAGTCTGGTTATGAATCTCCCTGCTTTTAAAGAACTAAGGATTGAACCCAGGATACTGAACATGCTTCACAAGCCAAGTGCTCTGTCACTGAGCCATAACCCTACAACTCAAGTCTACTTTCCTAAGGTTAACAGAATGCATATGATAAGTCTCAGCAATATCTTTACTTCCTCTTCCACTAACCAGACCTCATCATGCAAAGTTCAGAGTAGAAACTCTGCTTCCAGAAAGAAACATGAATTCTCAGTGACTATGACACCTATCTGTATAGGAATTTTGTAAGCAATAAAGTATATCTTCCAAACTTTTCTGCAGGGCTGTTGTAAACTCCCATAACAATGACTGCATTTTAGTTTGATTCCTACTCAAGTCACTATTGTAGACAACCCTCTACACTGTATATTTCTATAAATACTGTTGCCTTTCTTTTCCGTGTTCCCTTCAATAATTCCTCTTCTTTTAAATAAAGTGTATGATTCTATTTCTGTATTTCAAATACAAAACATCTAAAGTTTATGAGTCACATTTACGTGACAAACTGAGTTCTGTTTTTTTTGTTTTGTCTTTTTTGTTTTTTTATCATTATCAGGGATCAAACTCATGACTGCACACTTGCAAGGCAGGCGCTTATGCCGCTGAGCTAAATCCCCAGCCGCCAAACTGAGTTCTTTTAGAACTTTTCTGACTTTAAGTTCATACATACACAGCAAGTGAAAGGTAAAAGAAATAAGAAATGATAAGTAGAACTACTGAAAAAGATTTTTTCCTTTTTTTGTTTCTTGTATTTTTTAACCAAAGTCATATGGAGAAGGACAAGAAAGACTCATTATTAGTATTGTTCACTAATTATGAAAAATTTCATAAGAAGTTTCTTCTATTTGGATAATTCAGTTGAAATTATGTGGATCTTCTCCAAGATGTTCCAAAATAGTCCACTCACAGAAATTTTCTTAAAAAGAAAAGAAAGGAAGGAAGAAAGTTCAAGTATAGCCTAAAATACCAAGTAATTAACCATGGTACTTTGATACTTGCTAGAGGGAAGCATAAACATCAGACAGCATACATAGATACAGCACAAAAGCCTGAAAACCAGGAGTACTCATTACTGAATATAAAACTTGGTACATAAGATATATTTTAAACATAAAGACAGCATATCCAGATAAAAACTTAACTTAGTACAAACTGCCAAAATGATTTACAGAATTTACTAATGGCTTTTACTTTTTGCTTTGCTAAAATGCAAATATGACATTTAAATGTTCTTGAATATGATGCTTGAGCATCAAAAAAAAAATTTAGTAAAAGAACCCCACAACTTTTATAGAGCAATCAGTTAACTTACATAAACAAATATCAATAATTCTATTATTATTATACTTTCCCATTGTGTTTCCCATATAAATTAATATAGTTCTTACCTAATTCGTAGAGATGCCCATCTACATGAACTAATGCAATAAAATGAAGATCTACTTTTTCATCTATATTTGGTGCCTGGAATAGGAGGGAAAAATACAAATTAAATATAATAGTTGTCAAACAAATGAATCAAGTACACATAAACATCTACAAATAGTATCAAATGATATGAGACATTTATCCAATATAATTCCAGGCTTCATCCTTGATATGGTGGACAAAGTAACCATACCCATGTTTGTAAAAAGTGTGCAAATTGTCCTTAGTCTTAGCTGATCTAAAGAGCCAAGTCTTGCTAACCTTAGAAGTCCCCTGCCTAGTACAATGGCTGGTACATAATAAATACATACATACATATATATATATATAATGTGCAGTTGTGGATGAAAAAATATATATAATGTGCAGTTGTGGATGAAATTAAGGTATGAGTCGATTTAATTTTTAAAATTCAATGTTAAAGCATTTTTAATAATTCATCAAGAGTATTAAAGAAAATTTTCAAATTTGATTAATTGATTGATTTTGTTTTTTGGAGACAAAGTCTTGCTATGAATTCCAGGGTGAACTTGAATTTATAACTCTCCTGCCTCAGCCTCCTAAATCACAGGCATGTACCATCATGCCCAGTGCAAATTAAATTTTTTTTTTGTTTTTTTCGTTTTTATCGGTACCAGGGATCGAACTCACGACTGCCTGCTTGCAAGGCAGGTGCTTATGCCGCTGAGCTAAATCCCCAGCCCCGCAAATTAAATTTTAAGTCATAAGGAAAGTGAGATAGCTCCTTTAATGACTTGAATTTAATCTCATGCTTTCAGTAATACATTGTGAACAATCAGAATAAAACAAGTATGGGCACTAATTTTAGATTCAAAAAGCTTACAAGTGAATACATTTTGGAAAAAGCCCTGAAATCTAAAGGGGGAGAAAAGAGTCAAAACAAATTAAAGTACGGTTAACTACTATAAAGCCCAAGAATTTTTCTTTCTTTCATTTTTAATGAACAGTTTCAACATAGCGAGGTTTTTGTGGCTTACTAAAATCAATTTACATGAACACTATATACATTGTTTAGGCATTCAAATAATTCATGCAAAGTCAATAGATTGATTAGTTAGTACTTTGATATACAGTAAGTACATGGCTAACACTAATGTGTTAGCTGTGTATCAAATCTATGTGGCTTAAAGTGAAGTACAGTAACTAATATACAAGTGAAACATCAATTTTACAAGTAAAAGTTTTCAAGAGGCACAAATCAAATTATATTCCACATTACCTTTTAAGTAAAACGATACACATCCTAACTCAAAAAACTACACTTTTCTTACCCTCAAACAATGTATACATTGTAAAGTGGTTGTAATATATAGTTTTCTGGTACAGTTATTAAAAGGTAAACAATATCACTAGTTTTCTTCATTACTATATTTTATTTTATTTACAGAATGTTTATAAAACACTAATCAATATAGTGACTCATCTAATCTCTCATTATTCTTCTGAGATTATTTTCCTTAAAACTACAAATGGAAGAAATTTAGCATAAATTGATGCAGCAAGTTAATTCTTCCTAATGTCAGTCTAGAACTGAAGAGTTCCACACTGGTAGGAATCAACATCATCTAGCTTCACTATTGCTCCAATACTGGACTCTTGTCTACTACAATCCTTTCTTGTGGAAGCCCCTCCATTAAATGACACTGCCTAAATTTGTGGCAGTCTAGCCCATTGCTAATTTACTTAAGAATATCTCATATTGAGATTAAAATGTCTCGCTGTGTTTTCCATCATCCTGGGAAAAAAGCCCAATCCTTCTTGAATATGGTATTTCTTCAAATATTTTATATCTGTGATAATGAGTTGCCTTACTCTCCTAGTCAGGAAAGCAAAAAATATTAGTGATCATTGAATCCAGTATCCTCAGTTTATCAATGACTTAAACGAGACTTCAATGTTCCAAGGCTAAACCAAGCAGTTTACAAATTATAAGTTAATTCTGTGACAAAGTACTAGAATGAATTCCTCATTTGACTAAAAAAATTTTTATTTTACACATTCTAAGACAATTCTCCAACATAACATCAAGTATTTTAAATCTTTTCAATTACTGTTCTTAATAAATTGCTACTTTAATTTCTCTTAAGAATTAGATGTCATACACCTCCTATGTTTTATATTTTGCCAGTAAACAAACCATACTAGAGTAATAGCAATACCACTGGAGTCAGAAAACTGATTACTCAACTCCTATGAGCTTTGAGTTTCTTCTTTACTTTGAGGTTTACATGAGATGTGTCAAAATAACTTGGTTAAGTGTTGTATAAAGCTTATGTATTTGTACTACTAAAACTACATTTTCACAAATATAAGTAATTACCAAATACAGTGACTCAAAATTGTGTCACTGTACCTTTTCACCAGAAGTAAATACAAAAATTACAAAACTCTAAAGCAGGCATAAAGAGCCTTCAATGTATTATATAAGATAAGCTCAAAACTATTAAGTCTTCTACAAAACTTCAGTATCTATTGTAAGTCACTCACTGCCTTTAATCAAATACACCCAGGGTCTAAAATCTGCAATTACTCAATTATGAAAAATTATCTCACTAAAAATCATAAATAAAAATCAAATACTAGCAAGTCTTCTATTTAAAAAAAAAATGAACAACAAATTACAGAAGGCAAAAAAACAGAAACTCTGGATTCGATAATTTTGCCTGTATATCAATTCCTTATTTTAGAATATAGTATTTCTTAATTACCTTAAAGAACTGAATACTAACCTATCAATTAGAAATTAAATATTAAATAGAAATTTCATTTTTTAAAAAGTCAAATTTAATATATAACACTAAATATATACCAAGCACTGTTCTAAATGCTTTATATATTTTGATTAATTATCTCACAAATGAGGTAATACAATTATACCCATCTTAACTCTCAAGAAGGCTGAGATAGGCATTTAGTAACAGTAAAATGTTCTAGAATAACTGCTAGACGTGATGGACTCTAGAAAAAAACTCAGGTAATATGGTTCCAAAATCCATGCTATTTATACATTATGCTATCAAAATATGAGGCTATCAGGCTGTAGAATTAAAATGAAGCAATATCAACATTACGTTGAAAATATAAAACTGGAAATGTCAAATTTTATGCCGTTCATTTATATTTACAATGCTTTTAAAAGTACAAAAAATTTTCATGTTTATAATTAAAGCAATTGTGCCCTAGTCAGAATTTACAAAATTAGATTTTACTCTATTCATTAACTTCACTTGTATCCCTCACTGTGTCAAAAGGATAACAGCACATTAGAAAAGCAACAAATATCAAATGAATAAATAAAAATGACAAATGAATGCTTTAACTCAACAACAGTAATGAAACAGACACTAGTTTGTTGATACTCAGTACAAATGAAAGGCTATTGGACAATCATATTGATGTTTGGTGGAAGCAAATGTTTAAGAAAACGTGTTGAAACTCAATTCATAGTTTGAATACGGCTCCAGAAAGGCAAATAAAGAGGAGGAAAGAATGTTCAACATCAACTTCTAACTGTTCTAAAGTGTTAAAATGTTTTGTTATAAAATTTCCCGTGGTTTTAACAGTCGAGAATTACAGAAATGTCAAGTTTCTTGACATATGGCACACATCAAAACTTTCAGATACTGCATTTTTAGATAGGCTCTGCCAAACTAGTCAATGCCTTTAACAGTCTAAAATATCAGAAAGACAAGAGTGGTAGTTGCTTAATTCCGCAGTTTATTTTCCTTATGATAATTACTAAAATTCCATAATCCACTTCAACATTTAAAGTAATTAGGATTACAAAAACAAATGTACTTTTTAGTTTTGTGATAATTTCAGATTACAAAAGAGAAATCACAGAATTTGTGGGAAGCTTATATCAATACACAAAGAGAAAATCTTCATCTCCTACTTGGAAAATATCTTCAGAAACCGAATAGGCAGGGAAGATCGGATCAAGATTAAACCAAGTACCTGAGCCACCTCAGGGAATAAAATAGCTTAGAAGAAATACCCTACACCATAAAGGATTTAGATTGAGGATAGAGTAAGTAAAGTGACCCCAGAGCATGGCAAGAGACAAGTCATGCTCAGAAATATGAAAAAAAATTAAATAGATGACAAAGAACTTAGAACGTACACAGCATTTGTTGACCTGAGTCAACTAAATGAAATCAGAAAGCTGAAGGTTAAGAAAACACATACTCACTTTAACAAGACAAGAACTTAAACATTATCACAAATGTTGATCCATACACATCAACAAGCAGGCAACCTTATGTTCGCAGAATATGGAGTGGGAAGATGGATGTTTACTAAGGTACTGGGCTGAAGTCAAGCGAGACTGCAAAGCATAGAGGTATGCTTGCAATCTTACTGTGGAGAAAAAACTAATGATTGAGTGAATCAAGAGAAAGCATTTTGAAGACTGAAGACGTTTAAGGAAAAATAAAAAAAAAAAAAGACTGCCCTTGTCACTGGAAGAAGAGATGGAAGATTGACTACACTTACAACAGAATGGAGACCCAAAGATGGTAGGCGTAAGAAGGGTCGCCAGCGACGAAGACGAAGAGATGGACTGGTAGCCTTTGCAGGGCCTACATGGTTACGTTTGACCCAGGGCAGGGATGCATGGTGACACAATGATGAGGCCTTCGTTCTGCAGTGGCTAGAATGAGGCTGTGATGAAGATGGCGAGGACTACATAATTAAAAAAGAGAATATTTTACTTAGACCACGTTACTGGGTGATCATTTATTCTTAAAAGCAACGTATGGTCATACTTGTATTCATATGGTCTAGTACTTTTAATAATCCTAATCTTTAAAGGTGACATCTGAATATTGGTTAAAAATGTGTAAAGGGGAAATATGTTATATGTTATAACTTCTGTAAGTGTGCATCTGAAATATCAATATAGCCTCATTTGTATAGCAGACTCAGGGAACTGAATATTTAAAAGCCACTAAAATGGAATCAAACTGTATCAAATTGTTTTAAAAATACTAACACACAACTCATGTTACACATGCAAAACACATGAAGAATAATGGACAGAAGAAAACCATATGGTGATAGGTGATGATAAAAAGAATTCCTTAACAGCATAAGCTCTGAGGAGAAAAACAACAACAATAGCCTTTAAAATATAGCAAGGATAAAATTTAACTCCTCTGAAGATGATGAGAATATACTATCCCTTATTTATAGTAGAAAGCTACATGGAATATACCCTGGCCTATTTAAGATCTTTTAATAAACAATATTAAGAATTAAAATGTGTATCATTTATGTAAGTATTCTTTAAACCTTTTAGATATACCAATTCATTTATACTCCCAGTAACTCCTGAGGTAGATTCAACTATTACCACTTTATAAATGGATTAAGTGACACAACCAACATCACACTGCCAGTAAGTGATAGAGCTGGGAATGTATCCCGGAAAGTTCATCCTCTCTTATTTCAGTGCTGGAGAAGGAGCCCATGCCTTAGGCATCCTAAGCAAACTTTTATCACTAAGTTTATATCTGACCCAAGTCCAGTGATTGTAATGACTATGATGTATCATCTAAATGACTTTACTGCTAACTTATCAGATCAGAATCTAATACGCAAAGGAGTAATTCTTGTAAGGTTAGATATTTGGAGAATTACCTATTAGACCACTATCATACTATGAAAGTTAAATCTGGCCCAACAGCTTCCACCAAATATACATTGAGTGAAAAAACTTATTAATGATAATCTAAATGATTTAAACTGTCATTATCAATAAATAATACCAGTATATTAAATAAAAATAATTTAATGCAATAGGACAAAAATGACAATTATGACCATACTGAGAAGAAAGAAAAAGAGACCTAAGTTCTTGCATTATTAATTTCACCAATCAGAATGTAGTCTCTTTAGGAAAATGAGAGGTTTTGCTCTGAAGGATTTTTAAAATTCTTTCAATCTTGAATATTCCAAAATAGTAGTTGATAGTACTTTTGATCTATATAAGCAACACATGAGCCCAAAATAAAACTATGACTTTGATGAGGATTGAAAAAATATGGTTTTGACTATTTCTGTTGCTCATAAATACATAAGTTAATCATAAACTTGGCTCTCTATAGTAATATAGGTAAATATATCCAGGGATATAACTCAGAGGCACAGCACCTGCCTGGTAAGCATGAAGTTGTGAGTCTGGCTGCTGATACCAACAAACAAAGAAACAAATATAGGTATATATAATAAAGTGTCTGCTCTCACATAGTCTAATCTGAAATTTGTTACAGTTGATCTGATTACATTTAAATAAGGGGGAGACGGAGAAAACAGGAAATCAATGCACGAAACAAAGAAATGGAATGTGAAAGGACAGACTATTAAATCAGAGCTGTACACTGATAGAATGTTCATTGTCAGCATAGTTAAAACAGGAGATGTATTCCTGCAAAAAATTCAGAGTGAGAAAAAGAACAAAACTAGGAATGAGTAAAAGATGTTTAGAAGACTAGAGTGTCAAGATTGGGATTTGATTCAAGTATTAATGGTCTTTTACTTTTGGCATTATTAAAGAAAAAATTAAGAACTTTTAGAAAATAATTTCAAATTTATAGTTACGAAAATAGAAATAATAGAAGATCAATCTGACACGTTATCCATATTTATTATCTGTACTTACGTTCTCTTCCTCTCATCACATAGTTTTCCTCCTGAATGACTGACAGTATGTTCATCATGATCCTGTGCCCCTAAATACAACTATCTCTCAGTATCCATAAGGGTCTAAATCCAGGAACCCTAGGATACCAACATCTACAGATGTTCAAGTATCTTATATAAGTATGTTATAAGCCACGCATTATGGCCACATTTGTAGTCCCAACACTCAGGAGGCTAACACAAGAGGATTGCCTTGAGTTCAAAGCCAGCCTCAAGTAACACAGTGAGTTCAAGGGTAATAGAGTGTATAAAGAGATCTAGTCGCAACGAACAAACAAACAAAATAACATGCCAGTACTTCCACATAACCAAACCACATTTTCCCATATTTCAAATCATCTCGAAAGTAAATATAGTACCTAATTGTTACAGCGTATTATTTAGGATATAATGACAAAAAGAAAACTTTGTACATGTTTAACACTGTTACAACTGTAGTATTTTTTAAAATAATATTCTCAAAGTCACTGTTAATTGGATCTACAGATGCAACACTCACTTGTATAAATCAGATTTCCTAATACTAAGATAATTTTCTTACAGCAATAGTAATGCAGTTATCACCCCAAATTTTTATTGTGTGAACTGACAGATTTAAATTTTAAATTATAAATATTTACATTAAAAAAATTTTTAAAGATGCTTTGCCACTAACATCCCTCAAACCAATCCCACTGCTTCCACCACACTTACGTCATCCTTCTTGCCACTTGGTGAACCAGTTCTGGAAGTCCTCTTTTATGAGTGTGTTCAGTTGTACTATCAAGGCTGCCCTGATGTCCTAAACTAAATCAAAATATTTACCTTGGGGACTGGGGATTTAGCTCAGCGGCATAAGCGCCTGCCTTGAAAGCAGGCAGTCGTGAGTTTGATCCCTGGTACCGATAAAAAGACAAAAAAAAAAAAAAAAAAAAATTACCTTTCATATCATTTGACTCTGAGGAAGAGCTAGAAATCCTATGGTGCCAGTTCTGGTGAGTAAAGCTGATGAGGCAGAAATTGTCATGAATACTTTTAACTGATTCAGGTCATCAAGGCAGCCAAAAAAGACACACATGAAAGTAAACTTCCAGATCTGCTTCAACAAGTAATAAGAACAATGAGATAAATATGTTCAAGCAACAGGGAGTATTTTAAGGGAGAATAGTGGCAGTGGGTGGTACCTTGGCTCACAGATTTAATGAATTCCATAGTTCTAAGCTAGATGGCCATGTTGTGTTCATGCAGGAAAGATGGCCAAGGTCATGTTAGTTACCTGAAGCAGAGTTCAAAAACAGAAGCAAAATTTTCCCAAAAGTTTCTGTTCATGTACAGAAGCAGTGGTGAACTGAGGTATTACTGTATTCTTTTACGGTAATCAATTTTTAATTTTTAAAATTTTTCAAATAGACCATTCTCAGAAGAAAAAGATGTACAAATAGACAATAAATACATGAAAAAATGTTTATCATCTTTGGCTATTAGAGATACAAATCAAAACAGCCTTTCAATTCCACCTTATTCCAGTAAGAATGGCTTTCAACAGTCTTAAAAAACAACAAATGCTGGCCGGGTTATAGAGAAAAAGAAACCCTTCAACACTGTTGGGAATACAAATTAGTACAAACACTATGGAAATCAATATGAGGGTATAGGCAACTATTTTGAAGGCAGTTAAGATTCACTGTGATGCCCACTGTGGTTTGACTATTATCTTCTTTTGAAGTTCAGTAAGGTCTCCAATGTATAAGGTTTTATTGCTTTTGTTCTGTTCTGTTATGTTCAATTTTATTGTACCTGATGATATAGGCAATTCTTTTTAAGGTAGCAAGGGGCATTATGGTAACCATTGTTGATTACCTTGTATTCTGTTTTTACATCATGTACTAGGTCCATCCTTTGTTTTGACCGACTCTGCTTTGTTTTGTCACATTTGATTTTATTCTCTTCCAAAAAAAGTAATAAGAACTGTGGGAGTAATAAAACCCAAAATGTTTAAATGTTATTGTAAAAAAGAGAGGAAAAGAAAGTGCTGTAAAGGACACAACTGCAGGTGTTTTTAGGTGTGTAAGATAGATGACCATACTACTAAGTTTTTGTTGGATCATTGTACACAACTGTTTGCAGTTTCACTGTTTGAATGTCCACTTTGTACGCTTAATTTGCTAACTTGATCAACTATTTCTAAGATGACAATATGTAATTGATTAACCAGTGATTTGTTTATTTTTTTTGAAATTCTATATTACTTGTACCCTTTTACTGTTTTGTTTTGCTCTCTTTAAATAAAAAAATCAATATGAAGATTCCTCAAAACATTAAAAATAGAAATGCTACCTGACCTAACCATTCCTCTTCTTTGTACCTTCCCCAAAGAGTTCAAGTTACCCTACTGTAGTGTTACATATATACCCATACTTAACAGAAGTACAACTCACAATAGCTAAATAATAGAAGACACCCATATGTCCACCAACAAATAATAAATAAAGAAAAATTGGTATATATAAATAACAGATAACTACTCAATCACAAAGGAGGGTAAATCTGAGTCACTTGTAGGAAAACGGATGAATTCTGAGAACACAACACAGTGAAATAAATCAGCTGCAGGTTAAATATGGCATGACTTCTCTAATATGAGACCTCAAATTTAAATTATTTAAAGAGCAAAATAAAAGACTCATATTAAGAAAAAGGGAGGTAAACTCTGTAAGGATGGGAAGGGAATCTGAAAAAAGATGGAGAGGGGGCAGTAGGGAGGAAAAAGGAAGTAAAAATGATCAAGTTATAATATGTTGACTTCATAGACCTGAATATAGTCACTAAGTATTCCAAACATATACCAAAATTTTTAAAATTTTATATAAATATTCACCTTTTCACACCCTGTATAATACTTTTGTCTAACACTCCATCCATATTTTAGTACTAGCAGTGGATATGACCGTGTCTTTTATGGTGTTTTTCCCCAGGGTCTAACATACAAGCAGATACTAAACTTACTTATCATGTTTCTCTAGTGTCTTTTAACCTGAAATATTTCCAGCTCATTTTATTTCATTTTGTACTATCTGTGAACAGGAGCAGTTTTACTCTTCACCCCACCCCTCCCATATATCCTTTTATTTCTTTTTTTTCCCACTACTGATTGGCTAGGATTTTCAGTATTATAATGAATTGCACAGATCATTTGCTTTTCTTTATTTCTCCTTTCCTTTGGGTTTAATTTGCTTTTCTTTTGCTACTGTAAGATCAAAATTAATCACTGACTTGAAGTCTTTCTTTTCTATTAATAAACATGTAATGCTAGTTTCCCTCTGCTTTTTGTTACTGTAAGCATTTACAGCTTAGATTTCTCTTTAATTCCTATTCAGCTGAACTTTGTAAATTCTGATATTTTTATTTTCATTCAATTAAAAATATTTTCTAATTTCCATTGTGAATTCTAACCTTGATATACAAGTTACTTAGATGCATGTTAACTTCTAAATATTTTGGTACTTTCCATATATCTTTTTTCTGTTATATATTTTCAACCTCATTCCATTATGGCTACATTATGGCCGATTTAAAATATTTTAAATTTGTTAAGGTTTTTTTTTTTTCTCTGAACCTGAATATAGGCTATCTTGGTGAACAAAATATTTTCTGCATACCTGAAAAGAATGTATATTCACCTGTTGTTGGATGAATGTTTGATAAATATCAAAAGGCCAAGTTGCCTGGTCATCTGCATCCTTGGCAATGTTCTGTGTTTGCTGCTTGCTGATCACTGAGAGGAATACTGAAATATACAACTATAAATACAGATTTGTCTCCATTCAGTTCTATCAGATATTTGCCTCATATATGAAGAGACCCAAAGTTTTAGCTGCACAGACACATTTTGTTGTGTGTATATTATGACTCATCAGTAGGTAACCTGTTTATATAGTGTCTTTTATCATAGGTAATAGTTCTTGTTTTGAGTAGTGCTTGTTTTTAAGTCTGCTTTATCTATTGTTAATACAGGAACTCCAACTTTCTTTTGATTAATATCTATAATGCATTTTCCCATTCTTTTAATTAATTATAGTATTTTTATATCTTTTAAAGTGACTTTTTTGTAGTCATTCTTAATAAAACATTATTTTTCTTTCAGTGTGCATGTTTATATTTAAAGCATTTACATTTTATTTTCATGTAATTTTTTTCCTGAATGAATGGGTTTAATAGTGCTTTTCCTTTTCAAAAGTATTTATGTTTAACTCAAAATAAACTCTTGAATATCTCTAAGTGACTAATGCACATAGAAGCCCTCTATACTCCAGCCCTTTCTAGGTTCTATAATGTCTTTTTCTGTTAACTTACTCCACAGAATACCACAAGTAAATTTAAACATCTTTATAATACATACATACACATTATATTTCTTAAATCTCTATTTCATAAATTAGAGTAACAAAATCTCAAAAGTGGAAGAAACACTAGAGCCCAACCCTATGTTCAACAACAGTCTCTATAATTCTCTACAGTACTCTTAAATATTAGGAGTGAAGGTAACACTTCCCCAGAGAACATGTTCAGAACAATCACAGTTGCTTATATGTGCAGTATTTGATCTATTCAAACATTAATGATTTTAAAAAAGGCACCGAATATCTTTGTCATTAAAATGGGCTGAGTTAATAAATAATAATATTTTTTATCCATCATCCTAATTGTTGTGGAGACAGGGAACTAACTGTTTTAAGAAACTGGTAATTTCCAACTCTTACAATAAAATAAAAAAGTTTGAGTTTGACTTTTTTTCCTGATGATAAAAACTTCTTTGTATCTTAAGTCTCCCTCTCTTCCTTGTAGACCAAACACATTCAGTCCATCAATTCCAACTTCACATGCCCTTGTTGAGGAAACGCCCTCCCAGATCCTGGGGTTTGGACTTGGTCCAGTCCATCAACTTTGCCCTCTGAGTGTGGACTCCACATAGGGTTGTACAGCCTTATGTGGCCAGCAGCTGTCTCTTCCTTTCACTGGATGTCTCTTCCTTTCATGAACACCACTTACAAGTTTTCTTTTCTTTTTTCTTTTTATAGCCACAACATGTTATTCATCTTTAGTTCCTTATCTAGCTTTTTAGTCTCAAACAACAGCTTCTTGTTCCTAATCTGCTATCCCAAACTACTTGCATTTTCCACAATGAAGTGACAAGTGCTCAAACTACAAAGACACAAGATTCAATCAACGAAGGTTAACTCACACATATTTCTATATATGCATCTCCAACAAGCTGTTCTTTCAAGTCTCCCAGACAGCATAGGTGGTGGTAGGGATGTAAGAATGCTGGTCCAGGAAGTTTCCCCACACTGACAACATGAAACCCATCCACATCTTTTGGGGAAGATGGGGAAAATTCTATTTTGGGGAATTTCTATTGCATACTGTTTGCTCATCCACATAGCCAGAAAGGGGTAACTGTACTAATATACCACTGATTTTGGGATCCACACTTACATAATTTTTTAGTACTGGGTTGAGTTAAAAATCTGTACTCATTTTTATATTTTCTCAAACTGCTGTTTGTTTCCTTTCCAGCCTTTTGAGGGATTACTTTTATGATTGTAGCTAGTTTTATTATAGAGTTCTTACTTATATTTTAAACTTTTTTAGCAATTGGTCTGGGATTTGCAATGCGTACCTTTAGTCATGTAATATACCACTTTTCATGGAGTGTAAGAACCTCATAATAGCATTATCACAATTTCTTCTTCCCAACTTTTGTGTCTTCATCAAATACTTTTATATATGTTATACATTTATATTACTATCTAAAATCAGAATAAATTTATCTTACATTTACCTTCATTTGTTCTATTTCTAGCACTTTCTAATTTTCTAGTGTCTCTATTGTAGTTCCGAGTTTCTACTTTATTGTACTTCTGACAAAGAAATTACATTTCCTACAATGTGAGGAGTTTGGTAATGAATTCTCTTAAAGGTTTGATTTCTCTTTTTGTTTTTATTTTTTTGGAACTGGCGATCGAACTCATTACCTTGCACTTGAGAGGCAGGTGCTTATGCCACTAAACTAAATCCCCAGCCTCTTATTTCTCTTTTTGAAAGAAATTTTTGTTCTAGTCAACTCTTTCAGCTCTTAAACATTCCATTGTACTCTTTCTTGCATAATTTCAGAGGCAAAGTCTGTTATAATTCTTGTCTTGTTCCTCTGGATATACCTATTTTCTCTGCCTTAAACATTTTCTAATTAGTCTTCTAGCAGTTTGAATGTGTTTTAGGGTGTATGTGTCTGTGTGTGGTTTATGGTGAGTATATTTATTCTACCTGGTGTCTGAAGTACTGTTCTGAAGATATAGTTTGATGACTTTAAATATTTTTGGAAAAATAGTCATTCTTCAGTATTTTTTTTCTATCCCAAGGCCACTCTCTCAATCTACTCTGTAATCTCTCTCCCTCTCCTAGCATCTTTTGAGATTCCATTTTCCTGCATTAGATCAGTAGAAATAGGTCAACAGTTCTCAGGTGCTGTTTTCTGTTTTTATTTTTTCTCACTATTTTGGGGGGAGGGTCTTTTTGTAGGTAATTTAATCATGTTTAGTAATTCTTTTCTCAACTTTGTTGAATTTCTTGGTAAAAATATTCTTCATCTATGGTACCATGCTTTTTTACTAGCATTTCAATGTAAGCTTAGATAACAGAACAAAGAATGAAAGGAACCCAAAAGTATACCCTGCAGAATAAATTCCATAAATCAAGGATTGCATCTATATATGCACATCTGACTAATGTTCTACATTAAAAAAGATGGTACACTGCTGTATTACAACTGTTTCTCTCTAAAACAACAACTGAAGTACCTTTGGCCCAAAATAGTTGAGATCAGAAATGCCTCAGAGTTCAGAGCTGCTATCAGGATGAAGATGAAGATTATGACTATCATCATTATCAGGATGAAGATCATCATCTGTATAGACTACCAGTTGATCCTTGATCCATTTCAGGTTTTGCATATTTGAGTCTGAATTGCAGCACTGCCACTATAATTATATTTAGTAAATTATTTAATATGCTGACTTTTTAAACATTTGAACTAATGATTCTGATTTTTCAATCTAGCATACTATCCCCACCTCCTAATGCTAAATGAATACTCTCCTACTCACTACTCTATTTCTCTCTCCATTATACGCAATCCTCAACTATATAATTTATAAAGATAATCTGATTCAGAATATAGTCATAACAATATTTTTTAATTTTAAGGAATTTTTAATTTATATAATTCAGGAAAAGATTTTCAAATACTATCATTAATTATTATTTCTATTATTAGTTGCAATGCTGAGAATCAAATCCAGGTTCCAAGCAATATCATTTCAATAGATGAAAGACTTTAAAATGAAGGGTACTATTAAGGAATCTTGCAATTTTTAGGTCTTTTTCTTAGAATCACAAAGATTAAAGATACATAGAGTAACTTTAATATTTATAAAATTAGCTGTGGTATATATGTAACCTATAGGTCTATATGTAACCTAATTTATCTTTGCTTTGAAATATGAAAATTCAAACTCTGTGGTAAACTATCTAATTTTTAAACTATTTTCCATACTAATTGGACAAGATTAAATCTCTACAGTCTACTGTATTCTTGAATCTTTCAGAAAGAAAGATTCTTAATAACAGCTCATTCTCTTAGTAAGCATTCTCCTTATCTAGTAACTTAGTTCTGGTAAGGAGTATGAACATTTAAAATTATTACAATTATTAATGATAACAATTTTTTCCAGGACATCAGTAGTGACATACGCCCCCTTTGTTGACTGTGTGGGTACTGCAATAATATAATGTGACTTCACATATACCACTTTACAAGACATTTTGCAGGTCTGGTTCAAATTACTGCAACAGAATAGGTATTGCAATAAAGTGAGTCATGCAACTTTTTCCTCTAATGTATGTTAAAGTTGAATTCATACTACTGTAGTCTATTAAGTATAAAGAGCATTATATCTAAAAATACAGTTAGCTATTTAAATTTAAAATGCTAAAATATTGCTAAAAATATTAACAATCATCTGAGCTGTTGTAAAAATGGTGCCATTAGATTCTCAAGGCAAAACTGCCACAAACCAATTTGTAAAATATATGTGAAGAGTAACAAAGAGATGAATATTATGAAGATACAGGTATGCCTATAAGCCTCATTATAGTTCAAAAAACCTAGAATAGGCTCTATAGAAACCCTAAGAACTTTAAAAAGCACATGAAATGTTTTATTCTTAAGAAGGGAACACTAGCTAGTTCAATAAATGTTGCATGAAAGAAATAAAGTCATTCATTGAAAAAAATTTTTTTATTTTTAAAATTTTTAAAACATTTTGATTCTAAATTTTAAATCCTCTCAGTTAGAACTAAGACAAGTGTGAACTAAGTAGATATAGCCCATAAATGTGACTTTTAATATTCATAAGCGTAAGAATTTAGCTGACTTTCCCAGAGCCACATAACTAGTGACTGTGAAAGCCAGAGACAGACTCGTATCTGGATGCAATTTCTTTTCTTTTCTTTTTTTTTGTCTTTTTCTTTTTTATCGGTACCAGGGATCTAACTCATGACTACACACTTGCAAGGCAGGCGCTTATGCCGCTGAGCTAAATCCCCAGCCCCTGGATGCAATTTCATTGCTTTCTGTAACATGAAAAGCTACTGCACCCCTCATGTGTCAACTAATTTAACTGATTCATAGGAGGACATCTATCTTTATGCCCCTCAAATAGTTCAGATCTATGAGCCTCTAGTTGTCAAACTTATGAATAGTTCAGGAAGCCCAGTGCAGGGCATACACTTGTATTCCCAGCTACTAAAAGAGACTGAGGCAGGAACCCAAACTCAAGGGCAGCCTAAGTAACTTAGCAAGGCTCTATCTTAAAAAGGGAGAGCGCTGGAAATATAGCTTAGTGATCCTGGATTTAAACCCCAATACCATAAGAAGAAGAAAAAAGAGACAGATAATTATTTCAGGGGAAGAAGGGAGAATCAAAGATTCCAGATCCTAAAAGACTAAATTTTGTTTCTTTCACACCTAATCTACATAGTCTATATGTGTAAAAAAATTAAGAAATCACTCTTTAGACTATAACCAAAGAGCAAAATTGGCATGAAAATTAAAAATAAATGCTAGCTGGGTGTGGCAGTACATGCATGCAATAGGGTGAGGCAGGAGGATCCCTGTAAGCTTGAGACCAGCCTGGGCTACAAAGTGAGCTTAAGGCCAGGCTGAACTGCACAGGGAGACTCTGTTTACAAAAAAAAAAAAAAAAAAAAACCAAAAATAAAAACCAGGGCTGGGGATTTAGCTCAGTGGCATAAGCACCTGCCCTGCAAGCAGGCGGTCATGAGTTTAAGTCCCGGTTTAAAAAAAAAAAAACAGAAACAAAAACAAAAAGCCCAGACCTTTAGGTGGGAGTTGGAGGTAGGTCTGTCTAAAAGCACTTCTCTTAAGAAATCAAGTGTTTTGCAATATCTGAAGTGTTTAAATCTAAACTATGTATTCAAAAATGCTAAAATAAAGTCTGTTTTGGTTTATACTCAAAACAGTTTTTCATTTAAACTGACATTCTGTTATTGTGTCATTATATTCATCTAATTTTATAGACTGGTAAATACTTAAAATTATTACTGTTTTCATAAGCAATAAAAAAGTTCAGTACAACTCCAAACGGTCATTTGTAATTAACCATATTATTTGCATTAAATTATTAGCTATGTAATATAAAATTGTTAAAGCTTTTCTTTGTTTTTGTCTTACCAATTCTTATTTATTTAAGAGTACAGAAATGCTTTCTAGCTATGAGACCTTGGACAAGTTGGTAACTTTAGTTTCCTCATTGGTAACATGAGGCAATTATCTAAGGGAGTTGGGAAAGTAAGACTAGGGAACATAGAGTGCTTAGCCTATCACGTAACAAGCATTCATTAAATGGTAATTATCACTGTGACAAGATGCCAGGCATACTTTCAAAAGTAGTGAGAATTAAGAAGAATATTTAATACCTGGAATATCAGTAAGTTCAAAAAAGCTTTCCACTATAGTTACTCATGAATGATACTTAGGAACAGCTAAGCAAACAAACAAAAAACCTTCTGGATACTGTAGCATCCAGAAATGATGCTCGTTGTTCTTCTCAGTAATCCCAGTTATCTGAGGGTGAGAATCTTTTACAATGGCATGTACAATTTGTATGGATCTCTAGTAAACAACAATGTGCACTGCCTTCACAAGATAGAAACAGGACAATACTGAAGAGAATAAAATTCAACTCCTTTGTTTTTTAAAAAGAATTTTAGCTTATACCATTAGAAATCATAATTTCTTTTATTGACCTTTTGGTAAAATATGCATTTGATAAGGATCATTGAATGTAGCAGCCACTTTCTGAATGTGGTGTTTCTTTTCAGACTTTAAAATACTACTCAGTGCAAAAAATAAAATACAGAAAGGAATATAATTAGGAATGATTCTATGCTATGAAAACATTGTAACACATGTGTACTCATGTAAGCACATATATGTACACATACAGGAGAATGTATAAAATTTTTAACAGTTTAAAATCAAAATTATAAATTAATTCTAAGTGAATTTCTCCAGATTTTCAATTAGATTTCAGATCAATATTCCACATTAAAGTTTAAATTTAAAACAAGAAAGTAAAACTACATTCATACAAAAATTGCAGTCTTTTCCATTTTGAGTTGGCAAAGTCAAACATGGGCTAGATATCAAAATACACAAAATGCTTCCATATATTTCATGGAAAATTTGAATAATGGCAAACTTCTTCATTTTGCTCACTCAATAAATCAAGATGCCCACAGACTTCAAAATACTCTTAACTTTCTTTCTCTATTGGTTTAACAACTGTGTTCTTTCACTTCAGCATAAAATTCTCTATATTAGAAGTCACTGCATGTTACATTAAAATCAAACATACTATTGTTAAGCTACCCAAACTAATTTCCTATAATCTTTTTCTTTATAATTTGATAATAGTGTCCAGGAGGTTTTTTATGTATTGCAAAAGTGTTAAATCCTAAGTTACTCTTTATTCTAGAAAACTTCGGTTTAAAACAAAACTAACAGAAAAAATCTCATCAAACACAATCTCAATTTTTACTATAAAAGACATTTTAAAATATATTATCTAGTCCAATGTGGAAAAAATAATCTGGTATGTCTGGTCTAAGAATTTTCTTTCAAAATAAGGAAACTATTTCTAAAATTTTGAAGCTGAAGAAAAAGAAAAAGCAAAGGAAGGAAAGGAGAGGAGATACAAAGAAAAAAGGAGAGCTCTATCCAGGAAACAGTATACAATGACAAAAACAAAGGGACAGGAGACACAGACAAAAAGTGTAAGGAGCTAGATTAGGCTCTCAGTTTCAGGATGAAATAAAATGAACCTGCCTCCAAAAAACTGACCTTGAATCTGGTTGGAAAATAATTTTTAAAATGAGGTATGAAAAGTAAAGGAAAAAAGAATGATCAGAAATTTATAGTTTAAAATTTTTTGACAAAACTATATTTATATTGCTTAAACTACATGATATTTTCTCATCAGTTACTATTCTCATCTGGTTTTTCCAAGATTATCAGAAACTTAAATTTTATATTATAAAAACTAAGTTCTGAGAGAGAAGAAGGCTACACCAGGAAGCAAGCCCAGTATGGGAACCAGTGTTTTGCGCAGGCCACTGCTGGACTGCAACAGCCAGACCCCTTCCTCTCCCATTGAGTCACCACCATTTGCAGACCAGAGGTAGACAGAAAAAGGCCACATCAGGAAGCAAGCTCAGTCTGGGAACCAGCGCCATGTGCCAGCTGTTGCTGGACTGGAAGAGCCAGAACCCAGCCCCTTCTGGCACGGGGGCTAGCAAACAAGTACCAACTACCATCTCCACTACCACCCTTGCTGTAAGCAACTACCTTATCCAGAAAAACACAGGCTGTGATGATATGGAGGTGAAATACAATTGGATGCTTTGGTGTGTCACTAACATTGCAGGTCCAGGGCCACTGGTCTGATCATAGGTTCAGAGGATAGCAGTATGCAGTGTGGCATCAAGAGGGGATCTCCTTTTGAGGGCTGCAGCAATTGTTGATTCTCTATGGTCTTGTTTTGGAAGTCCTATTATTATTTAAATTGTTTTGTGGGGTTGGATTTTATTTTCTTTTGTTTCAATTATGCCAAATCCAAAAGCAGGAGCAGCTACTTCAAAGATAGCAAGATATAGCATGGTAGCAATTTTGGATTTACTATTGGCTTGCTTTGAAGTCTTTTGTTGCATTCACCATTTTGTTTTTATTGTTTCGTTTCTATTCTGCTCTATTTGATTTTTACTACGTTTAAAGTTCTCTGCAGCTATTTTGAAGACATCAAGAGGCACTGTGGTAACTATTGTTGATTTCTTAATGTTTTGAAGTCCTGTGTCTCTTACATTGATTTGTTTTGATTGGTTTTATTGTTTTATCCTCTTTAAAATAAAAAAAAAAACCTAAGTTCTTCCTAATAGCTTCAATTTCTTTCAAGGTAAAACAAAAGAAAATTAATCTCCAGAGAACAGATAATCAATATGTGAACCCTTTAATTTATATGTGTATAAGTTATTTTTGGCTATTGCATTGATTCCATCTATTTGTAATTCTAAAATAATTAAGCTAATGGAAGACTACAGTCAAATGAAACCATGCAAACTATACTTATATGGCTAATGAAGATGAAACTTTAAATTATTTTCTCTCACTGGCAGTGTTCACTGGATGGGCCAAAAACTGTTTCCTGGGTTCCACACCTGTGGATTCAACCAATCAAGGATCGAAACTGTTTAGAAAAAAAAAAAAATCACATGTACTAAACATTAATAAACATTTTCGTGCATTATTCGCTAAACAACACAGTACATCAACTAGTCATGTTTCATTATAGTAAGTATTATAATTAACCTGGAGATGATTTCAAGTGTGTAGGAGGACCTGCATAGGTTATATGCAAACATGAAGTTATTTTGTACAATGGATCCGTATAAAAGTGGTAATCTGAGTAGAAATTAAGCTTGTATACAAGTGTCTTGGCATCTATGGGGGTCCCTGAATCAATTTTCTACTTCCCCTGACTACCAAGGATACTGAGGGATAATGGTATATGATGCAATTTTGATTATACATACATATTTATGATTTTACCTTAGCCATCAAATCCTCTTTCATAGGTCAACACTACCAAAATTGATAACATGTTCTATTGTAAATTAAATATATTTCATGACTTGAATTCATTTCATAAATTTTTACTGAAGATCTTTGAAATATTATTAAGCAAGCAAACATCACTTCTCTTTATCAAATGAACAAAAATTTAAAAATAAAATTAAATGCTAGCAATGGCTGTTTTTTTGCAGCTGTTATTTCCTTTAGAATAAAAGATCTTTGAAGACAAAAACTATCTCATGTTCATCTTTGTAATGTACAGCTCCTAGTGTAGTGCCTCAGAGAGCAGATGCTCAAATAGGTTGTTTGGTTGACTGATTGGAAGAAAGACAATTTCACATTAGATAGTAATAACATTAAAAATGTTTATCTCTTTGATCCAGTAATTTCATCTAGAAAAAAAGATTTCAAATAAAGAACCAGGAATGAATACTTGGATAAACAAAGACACTCAATGAAATTATAATTTTAAATGACAAATTTAAAATGAACTAAAAATTAAAAGTTAAGGAAACAGAAACTAAACTATGTTCACTCACACAGTGCACAGTCACAAAGAATTATTCATAGAGATTTTATGAAACAAGAAAAGTGCCCATGACAAAAATGTTATGAAAAACTGCTTTACCTCAACAATGTAAAAATGCACTAAAAGAAATTAAACTAGAATTAAATATTGTAAGTGCTATAAGTACAACAATGTTCTATTGGTTTTTAAAGAATATGGTTATTATTATAAATTTACGTGGAGGATTCTGGACAGTATAATAATCTTATTTTATAAAAAGTTAAATCATCAGGAGATATCTATCTCTGTGCTGGCTCATAGAAAAAAATACACAGAAAAAAAATTACAACCTTTACCAATTACTTGTCAGGTAAGTATCAGTGAGTTAAAGGTAAAGCCTGAAGTCAAGTAAAAACACTTTTGCATTTCTTTTTTTGCCTTCACATTTGACTTGCAGATTTTTGCATCACAGATATTTGTTCACAACTTAAAAATGCTCTAGTTATCAAAATCTTCTTTTCTGAATAGAAAAGCCTTAAAATAAAATCTTTAAATCTACTAGCTAATTTAATAGAAGCCCAGACCACAACAACTTGGAAGTTCCAGCCAACCTATTATTGCTACTATTCTAGCTATTCTGGAAAGACTTCACTGGAATGGATACACACTCATTTGTAAATCACTTAACTGAGTATTTATATATCTAACTATAGTAGTTTAATTTCAATATCAGGGATTATTTTTCCATTAAAACATTCAACTGTGTGTGGTACAGAACCCATGTATCACCATAGCATACATGTAGTTTAGTTGATGCAAAGCTTGGCTTAATACAATCTCATTAATTTTTCTAATACAGCAATCTGAAATCACATCATGAAAGTATTTCAAAGAGATGAAAAATTCAAGAGGAACTGAAAAGCTATCAATACATTATTTTTCACAAAGTTTGTTTCCTATCTCAAGCTAAGATAAAAACCACCACTTCAGACTAATACAAAGCACTAGCCTTAACAGAACCACTATATAATCAACTTGCCAGATATTTATTGAAAGTGTTTGGAAGTGATGAGGAAAGAAGAGGAACTGAAATTGGACTCTGCAGCCAGAATGTTTGAGCTCAAAAACTAACTGCCAGGGGCTGGGGATTTAGCTCAGCGGAATAAGCGCCTGCCTTACAAGCAGGCAGTTGTGAGTTCGATCCCCGGTACCGATAAAAAGGAAAAAGACAAAAAAAAAAAAAAAAAACCAAACTAACTGCCACTCAGCAGGTATGTGTCCTTGGGGTAAGCAGCTGAACCTTTCTGGACCTCAAATTCTTTAGTAAAAGACAAACAATAGTAATAATACCTACACTTCATAAGGTTGCCATAGGAATTAAATATGTAATATCAACCACTTTAGCAGAATTATTAAGGAGAAACAAATCCAGTGGTATTCTTTTATTCTATCTAGAACAGAGTATAAAATGATGCTTGTATCAAGTAAAAATCAAAGAAAAAAAAGAACTCTCCTCCACTGTGATTTTCTCATTATTTCTTTACATCTCATTGTGTTCTTTCATTTTTTTAAGCTTAACTGAAAAATAAAAGCAATACCTTTCACTCTAAGTTAATGAAGCGTAAGTCAGGTGGGACTACTGTTTAAATTTCTGCATTAGCCAATGTGTGCTAGACGGTGATGGTGAGATGATGCAATGAGAAAAAACACATAAGCAAACAGGTCTCTTTTAGCAGCACACCACTGCCAATCTTCTGAAAAAAATACTGTGTTTTGATGGTTCAAATTATGGATTTTTCATTTAATCTACAAATCTCAGCAAGCAGTAAGGTTCCTACCTCCTCCATTTTCATGAAAAGGTTGACAGAGGGGCTGGGGATTTAGCTCAGCGGCGTAAGCGCCTGCCTTGAAGCAGGCAGTCGTGAGTTCGATCCCTGGTACCGATAAAAATGAAAAAGACCAAAAAAAGAAAAAAAAAAAAAAAAGAAAAGGTTGACAGAAAACCAATGATGTCAGTGATGACTGCAATTTCTACCATACTGTATTATTACTGGCTCCTATTCTTCCTTTACCATTTCTTCAACACCTAGAAGGCCCAGGGATTTACTGTTGGTATTTATTGCTGGCTCACCACTGTTCTCCCTGTACTGAACACAAACTACTAAAAACAAAAGTACTACTAAAACACGACACAGATCCCCCTGAACTTTACACTCCCAGAGAGATAACCTCAGAGTCTCACCTTAGAGTCAATATGCTAAAGCTAAACACACCATCTCTGGTGGGGCTCGCTGCTGTTTATAAAATCCATGCCTCCCTTCTTATCTGCCATTCAAATTTATTTTACTTAACAACTTGTAAAATAAAATTAGCACAATACTGAATGCCCATTAAAAATGCAGACATTACTTTAAGCAGTTCACTAACCCTCATAGCAATCCCATTAGGTGAATCATATTCTCTGTCTTACACTAAGCAAAATACTTTGTCTAAGGTAACAAGTGAAAACCCTACATCCTATACTCTTATCCCCACACTCTGTAGTTTCTTACTGATGCCTGCCTATGTCCAAGACAGTCCTCGGGATTCAAAGTGAACCTGACAAACAGGGTCCATGTTTCCTGAGTCTTATACACTACACATCAGAATAACCAAAAAAAGAATCTTATAATTATTTTAAAAGATTAGGAAGAAAAATATGGTTTTATGATAGAAAATAAAGAAGGTGAACTGAAGATGTTAACAGGCTTCCCCAAAAAATGACTTCTAAGGTGAGACAATTTCACAAGTAATTTTATAACAAGAAGAAAGATTCAAGAAAGTGCCAACTCCACAAAGAAGAGGGATACACCCAGAAGGCTACTGCCTTGTAAAGAAATACAAAGACAGTATTATGAACTGAACTATCTAAAATTCCTATATTGAGTTCCTAATCTCCACTGTGAATGTATTTGAAATAGGTCATAGAGGAAAGGGCCCTAATCCAATAGGACTGGATTTCCCTTAAGGAGAGAAAGAGACCAGCCTCATGTCTATCCGTCTGTCTCTCTCCACACACACACACACACACACACACACACACACACACACACACACACACACACACAGAAAAAAGCACATAAGGAAATGGTAAGAATGGCTGTCTGCCAGCCAAGAAAATACGCCTTACTAGAAACCAACCCACTGTCACCCTGACTTCTACCTTCCATAGTTGTGAGAAAGTAAATTTCTATTATTTAAGTCACAGTAGTGCTTTGTGATGGCAGCCCAAATAGACTGACCCAGTATTTTGCAGGTACTGACAAAAATCAAGATGCTGTGATATAAAAAGCAATGACAATAATATATCAAAGACTCTTAAGGTCACAAAGAACAAATGAACCTGAAATAAGGTGATCTGAAAAACAGTCCTTGAGAATGATGTTTGAGCTGGTTAATAGATTTGAAAATACATTCTGTGGGCTTTTCTTCAGTAACTAGAAGTCGCTAACATATAGTTAGGAATGCCATCAGAGTCATCTTGGAATCACAAATCAGTTCTACACAATGAAAAACTGCACCAAAATGTTAACAGTATCCTATTGAGAAACAAAAGCTAAGAAATATGTTTTATTTATTCAGGGGACTATAGTGAAACTAAGATTTGGAACTTTCTAAAAAATTTCTTACACAACTGGGAATGTGATTTTGACCTAATTTTGGTGACTAAATATGTATTGTGCCTATATGAAAGGAATGGTACTGGATAATGCAGAGTATGTACAAATGAATTAGACACCAATTCCAAGTTAACAACAATAAGAAGATATAATATCATATGATGCCATATTTAATTAAGTTATAACACTATTCATGAAAAGAATCATCATTTTATGTGCCACTGTGACAGGAATAATAGCAGGCAAATCAATTTTAAAATATATCTTACTTTCAGGGCTGCTAATTTGTGAAAAAAAATAGGTAAAAGAGATATGTAAGAATATGAAAGTAACAGCTAAAATACAAATAGATGGAGGAGTTACATAAAAAGTTCATATGAGATAAAATATATCCAAGTCTGATAATTACTTCATGTAGAAGGTAATTCTCAGGCTGACTTTTCTGTTAGTACATGTGTGCATGTACTGAGAGTGCATGTACATAATGAGTTCTGAAGAATGCAGAGATTGAGCAAAGAAATATGTTCAGAAAGAGGGAACTGTAGAAATAAAGAAGAGCAATAGTAAAATAAGGGATATTTCTAGAGAAATATTTACAGAGCAAAAAGAAAGACCACAGCAAGGAGAATCTTGAAGGCAACTAAACTGAAGAGGCTGAAATTGAGCACAGGCTTGAAGAATGATATTCAAACACTTTTTTCAATCCAATACTACCTTTTTAGAGCTATATCAAAAAATGGTTTATTCTATTAGTAATTCTTACTGTAAGATGAAAGAAACAAAAGAGTTAACTTTTGGGTGAGCACATTTTGAAAAAGTCTACCAAAAATCGTTACTGCTACTCCATCTACCCTATGAATCACTACATTCAGAAAGCCCTAAAAAATTTGAGTAACCAATTAGTTTGGGTTTCATTTTAAGAAAGGTAATCTAATCTTATTAGTTAAAAATGGATGAGAATTAGAATCAAGATTAAGAATCTACATATGAAGCTGACCTTACAAATCAGAAGTTGAAATAAATTTTGTATTTGATCAGCTATATAGGCAAAATGGATATAAGAAAAAGAAAAAAATAATAGCACCAAGAGGCTTACAACAGAGATAAGCTCAAATATGAACAACTGCATTCTAAAATGTTGGTGAGTATTCAGGTGACGTCTAAGGAGCATTCAAGATCGTGAACAATAAAAAAGTTTAAATTGTTAACATGAACATCACCAAAAAGAGGCAGTTAAAGCCAAAATTTGGGCAACGCTCCTAGTACAAGGCAAAGAAAGGTATAAAGATAAATTTCTGAAATGAGTATATGTAAAGCATTTAACTGCTTTATTATAGTATTTTATGTCTTATAATAATCTTATACTGATTCCTTATCATAAAATTTTAACGTAAATTTTCAAACCAAACTGACTTTAGAATCACAAAAGGCAACACACAAAAAAGTATTTCATTAATTTCCAACCTCCCACTTATGTGTGTTTGCAGGTGTAAACTTAGTAAAAAACGGTATTCCACACCTTGGAAAGTAGTGCTCGGGGCTGGGGATTTAGCTCTGTGGCTCAAGTGCTTCCCTGGTAAGTGCAAGGTCATGTGTTCAATCCCCAGTATACTCCCCCCCAACCACCCCCCAAAAAAAGAAAAGAAGGCAGTGCTTGAGACCCAGCAAGAAAGTTTGATGTAATCATTGGGAGAACTAACATTTTGATTCCTAAATGATTTTATAAACTTCCAGTTATCTACCTTGATCTAAGAAAAACTATTTATATCAAAGCATCAAACTATTTTCTCCTTAAAAAGTATTCCTTGAATATAATATATTTAAAATCATTGTTTTAAAATCAGGTAACATTTCAAGTATGTTTAACGCAAAAAGGCAATGTTACCCTGCACATGAGAAAGTGTGTAGAATTCTCTTCTATCAACACTTAAATGTGCTATAAATACACCAAATAGTTTTAATTCTATTCATTTTGACTAAAATATTTTCTGAAAAAATTCCTTCAAGAATGGTACAGTGCAGGTTAAAGAAAAGAAGAAATGGAAAGAAAGAATGAGAAAAACCCACACAATTAAAAAGGAGGCAAGCAGAAAGGAAAAGTAAAGTGGAAGAACAGTCTAAAAGTGTAAAGAGCATCACAGAGTTTGTCTAAATGTACAGGTATTTTTTTCCTCAAAATCATGCAAGGCAAAGGAAGGAGGAGGCTGCTAGCCAAAGCAAGAGCAAATTCCTGTCTAAAGGATTAAACTAAGACACATACCAAAGTAGCATGGTAAAAGCTTGTCCAAGCATTTCTTTAGCTACTATTATGTGACTGCTTTTTAATAAGTAAATTCTCTAAGGAAAAATGATCAAGTAATTTTGTAAAAATACATGCCCTAATAATACTACTTAAATTTACATATTGCAAGAAAAAAATTTTTTAAATGTGAAATACCTCAGTCTGACCTTCATGGGCACTGGTCTCATGAGTAACTCGAATAGCCTGTAAAATAATACAAGGTATTTATAGCAAAAAAATGACCATATCCAACTTTTTAAATGAAAATAACAAAAAAAGCTAAATTTTAACATCTAAAGACTTATTAATAAAAAAATGGAGTAAATTTAGGAATAATTTAATACTAGGTATAGAAGAATGCTACCTATATAACCAAATGAACTGCTGTACTTTCTAAGCTATAAATCTCTGAAAACTGGGAAATACCTACTTATAACATTGTAATATTAGAGGTCATTTAACTTAGTCACTAGAATTAACAACACTTTATTCACTTGAGAATACAATAAAGTGAGCATCCCACAGATAGAGTCTGAGAAGCTTGTCTCATCTGTTTCTCCAAGTTCCATGATGCTTTGCAGCTCTGGCTGTATTTATCCCTTATTCATACATTTTTAGTAGGAAATTTTAGTATTGTAGAGCAAAAAGTATGCACTGATCAGAAGCTAGAGAATTTTTGTTTCCTAAACATTAAAAAAAACCCAAACAGCTCTCTTATAATACCCATTAGAGCAAAGATGAAGACAAATGGACCTAAAGGTAAATTACAGGTGAAAGTACAATTATGAATTGTATTTATGAATTGCTATTATGAATTATGAATTGCTATTTAGCAATAAGTATCAAAGCTTTAAAGACATGCAACTGCTTGATCCAGCAATTTCTCTGCTAAGAGTTTACATCTATTTTAATTATTCACAATTATATATAATTAAGGATATTTGCAAACATTTAGTTAATTATGCATACTGCAGTATTTTTTAAATACTGAAAAGTGAAAGGTATTAAATTTCTAGTAATACTTTTTTGATTAAATAAAACAGTATCTAATGGAAAACTTGTAGTCATCAAATGATAATGTCAAACATAGTTATTGGCACGTAACTAATATTTGTGATAAGTGGGGGCTGAGGATTTAGCTCAGCGGCATAAGCGCCTGCCTTGCAAGCAGGCAGTCGTGAGTTCAATCCCTGGTACCGATAAAAACAAAAAAGACCAAAAAAAAAACTTAAAAAAAAAAATATTTGTGATAAGCAAACATATTACTTATTATAAACATATGCTCCTGAAAAAAACAAGTTATAAAACAGTATTACAGTATGATCGAATTTTTATTTTAAAATATTATGTATAGATATATACATACCCCATAAAGTATTAATGGTAGCTATCTCCTCATTGTTAGAATCACTGATAATTTTCATATTGCTTTTTTATAACATAAAATAAAGGTGTTTTATGAAATTTACAGTTTTTAATTTGAAATAATCAAAGCATAATGGAATGCTAAACAACATGATCATTTATAAGACATAAATTCTGCCTAAAGCATTGTTTTAGCCAAATAATTTATATGTGGACTATAATTTCAAAGAATTTATAAATTTTATAAAATGTTAACAAAAGACAAAAAAAGAATTTTTTTTTGAGACAAGGTCTTACTGTATAGGTCAGGAGTCACTATGAAGCCTAGGATGGTCTTGAACTCACAATGATCCTCCTGCCTCAGCCTCATGAGTGCTGGAATTACAAGCATGTGCCACCTTGCCTGACAAAGAATCAATTTTTTTTTGGTAGTGGGGCTTGAACTCATGATCTTGTGCTTGCCAGGCACCGGTGGGCTAAATCCCCAGCCCAAAGAATCAATTTTTAAGATAGTAGATTTAAAATTTTTTTTTCAAACAGCTCGATAGAAATGCAACTATTTAAAACTAAATTATATGATCTGACTATTACTCTTGAAATAAGAGTATGGTTTAAGGTTGCCTTTAGTCCTTTGGGTTTTTTTGAGGAGGGGGGTCTTTTATTTTTAGTCTTCTTTCAAATTCCCAGTGAAAAACACATAGGATATTGCCATGCCAGGCATATATTTATGATAGGGAATGAGAGGTAAGGAATAGTGTATCATAACGTATTTTCTTAATTTGCAAGTTTTTTATTAGCTCATTCAGCTTTGGACAGAGAAAAGAAGTAGCAATTTGTCAACATTTACATCTACTTCAGTTAACTGAAAGGTAGAAAATATCTTTTTTATCTGATAAGGAAAAATCTAATTTCTCAAAACCACAGTTTCAAGACTCCCACCCCACAAAAGACTCTACAATACACAAAATTTTCCTTATAATTTGATTAGAAAAGGAGGTACCGACGTCATAGTTCTCCAAGTATCTGGCTCGCTCTTCAGGGCTCATTGACACAGATTCCTCCAGGAATTTTTTCAAGGTTGATCCAGATTCTGAGAATATCAAGAGATATAATTAAAACAGCATGCTATCATAGAAACTGACAAGTAAAAATAATACAAGTATGCTACTTGCTCTTTGGAGAAAATCCTATCACTTATAAACTAGGAATATATCTTGATATAAATGATAGAGCTTAAATTATATGTTCATTTTGTGATCTTGTTTATCAACCATAAACAGGAATGGAATGGATGTTATATTTAAAATAAAATATAAAGTATATGACATACCACCTTGAATGCACATAATCTTGTCTAAAATAAAACAGAAAAACAGGACTGGAAAGGCAGCTCAGAAGAAAGGCAGATTACAAAAGAAGATGATGGGAAGGAAATGCTTTATTTTATAGGTTGAAAAAAGGATTAGAGCACCCTCTACCGTTCAATGTAGTTAACATGTTAAGGGGGAAAAAACAGTAATAAGGAAACATTTACCAAAGTGCATTTTGTCTTTATTGTTCGCAATAGCATGGATCAGTCCAATTGTTCCACAGGCATTGCTGATGGTTTGCTTCATGAAATACACTGATGATGTAACATCCTGTCCCTGGGATTTTATTTTTTCCTCCTCTTCTGTTCTGAATACTTCATACTATTAAAAAAAAAGTCAATAGTCTAATATGACACAGGTATATAAGACATATAAAACAGCATATTAAAAAGGACTCAACGCCAGAAATGGCAGCACCCACATCTACAATTTCAACAGCCAGGGAGGCTATTACAAGGAACATACTTGAAATACTAATACCATAACTGACTTCACTGAAAGGGTATTGAAGAATCTGTGATAGTCCCTTTGCTCTTAGTATGTTTAAACCATTCACAACACCACATCAAACTTTAAAATTAGAGCTGGGGATATAGCTTAGTGGCACAGTGTCTGCCTGGAAAGCACAAGGTCCTAAGTTTGATTAATGGAACCCACAAAAAATTAACTTCAAAGTAGAACTTATAAATGAGTATAAATATATGTATAAGTATTTATGCTTACATGTAATATAAATTCTCCACTTATGTAGGTATAAGTACCTACTTTAGAATTGTATTCTGGCTAGCAATAAGGCAACAGGTTTTTTCAGTTTTGATGGGTTAAGGTTAAGAGAATTCCTATTGATGATTATACGCATTGTAAACAAGGATGACTGACTAAATGAAGGAGATAGAAATCTAATTTGGGGGATGGAATATCAAGGATCGAACTCACAACTTTGTACTTGCCAGGCAGGTGCTTGTGCCACTAAACTAAATCCCTGGCCCAAACATCTAATTTTTTTTTTTAACCAAAAAAAAGTCAGTCATGCTGGGCATGGTGACACATGCCTACAATCCCAGTCACCTGAGAATTGAGTTAAGAGGATCACATGTTCACACTTAGCATGGGTAACTTAGTGAAACATTGCCCACTCTCCCTGCCACCCAGATGCTGGAGATGTAACTCAGTGGCAGAGTGCCCCTAAGTCAATCCTCTAGTAGGATGGGACAGGTCAGGAAAATCACTAGATGGAGAAATTTCCAATTCAGATATAGATCATGTTGCACACATATCACATTGGGTAAGAAAGCCTAAGCTGTAAGCAACTGATTTTTTCTCCCTTTCAATTATTTACCACTGTTTACAACTGGAATCTTGGGATAGTTACCTACTGGCTTATTGTCATAATTAAAAACGTAAAAAATAATACTGAAATAAGAATAAACTAAAGTTTTTGTTTTTAAATAATCACAACTTCACCATTAAAATAGTTTGGTCAAATGCTAAATAATTATTAAGAAAAACTCTAAAATGTCTATGACTGTAACAAATAACAAATATGAAGAAATGTAATTTTTTTTTGTTTCTTAGAATCCTTAAGTTGAAGAGACAATTTTTCAATGTTATTTATCTTCAACTTAGTTTAATTAGTTTATGGCACAATGAAAATGACCCTAGAATTTCTAGGTCTGAACAAGCCTAATCCTTAATTCCTACAAGATTTGGTTCCATTTGTTCCAGAAGAATAAGACTCCTTGAATATGCAACATTAAGTCATCAGCACCTCATTTCTCCCATATCTTTCCAAGCATTTATTATTTATTCTCCAGTCTTTACAAACTCTGAACTAATATTAATTACTGTTTCTAAATTTAAAAAGAAAAATCAGGAGACTCAAAAGCAGTTTAAAAGTGCACTTTACAGTCCTCACTCCATTATACACATTCACACCCACGTGCACACACAATCATTCTCGAAGCAAAGACTAATATTTAATGTAGGGATGTAAGGATAGCTATTTATTATCCCCAACATATCCTAAATCTGCCAAAATGTAGTTAAATTTAATGATGCTTACTCAAGTCAAGTTTATTTTGAAAACAATGTAACACATGGCATCAGTTTTCCTACCTTCTATCAATAAAAAGCAGATTTTTATAAATATATTTCATAAAGTACAGTTTTGAAAACTTTGACATTTTTGTTGATATACCTACAATACAAATTTAAGATCATTTTAATACTTACAATTTCCAAAGTGTATATACACACACATACACCACACACACACACACACACACACACACACACATATATATATATACTTTGTTGTAACTCTAGCCCAAACTAACTATAGGTTTTTTTTTTTTTTTTTTGTCTTTTTCGTTTTTACCGGTACCAGGGATCGAACTCACGAATGCCTGCTTGCAAGGCAGGCGCTTATGCCGCTGAGCTAAATCCCCAGCCCCAAACTAACTATAGTTTGTTAAAAAAAGAAACAATCTGACATTAGAAGAGTAATTTATGGCTTTACTGTCAATTATAAATAAAAATCTAAATATCAATTTCTTTAATAAAAATTTAACATTTTCTTGGTTCCTAGATTGTCTAATTTTATGTAATAAGGTACTACCTGTTCTTAAAAATTGTGTTTTAAACTCAACAATAACAACAAACTTTGTATTTACCAGAAAGTTAAATTTTACTTAACAATTACCTTTTCTGTAATAGGGAAAAGAAGTAACACTGCACAGACTGGTCTTGGTACCATGCTAAGGAGCTCAGGATCCATCCCATATACATCAACAAACTGCCAGTTAGGATGTAGACCTAATTGTTTGAGAAACTAGTAAAAGAAAACAAAACAGACAACAACAGAAAACATTATAGTGTTAACAAGAAAATGACCAATATATATGTACTGTTTCTAATGTAAAAAACAAAAAGTAATAAAAATATTACTGATGCTTAGTAACATGCAATAATAAACAAAGCAGTATATATATCAAAACATCAGGTGTATAAAATGAATATATGCAATCTTTGTCAGTTATACCATGATAAATTGGGGGGTTGAGGTAAACGCAGTAAAGCAGTTTTTCCACAAAGTAGAAAGAGGTAATAGTTCATGTATATCACATAAACACTTAAAATTCCTAACATGTAAACTCCCTCTTATCTGTTACTTTGAAGTTGAATGTAATTTGATTTCAGCAAATACAAAATGGCCAAGCGATGTTAAACTTTTTTTTTTTTTTTTTTTACCGGTACCAGGGATCGAACTCACGACCATGCGCTTGCAAGGCAGGCGCTTATGCTGCTGAGCTAAATCCCCAGCCCCTGCTATGTTAAATTTCTACTGAACTCATTTCCAGTTCTTGATTTTTAAGTAAATGAATCTAAATTCTTATAAGTAAGGATAATTTAGTACAGCAGAAGGTGAACACAATCTACCCTATATTTCAAAAATGATGCTTGTTTAAAAACAGACACATATGGTAGTTAAGAATTATATGAATGGGAAAAGGGAAATATAATCAAAAGCAAGAAAAAATCCTGTGACACGTGAATACCAGAAAATGTTGGAAATTGGAAGCAAACAACTGGCCTCCAAATCAAGTTCACTGCCACTCTACATCTGGCAAAACAACTGGTATCTACTGGTCTAGCATTACCTGAAATTTTAAAAACACTGCACTTACGGGTGGTAATGGGGGCAGTGCACAATTTTCATCCTAGTGACTCAGAACTGAGGCAGGAGAATCACAAGGTTAAGCCCAGCCTGGACAATTTAGCAATACCTTGTTTCAAAATAAAAGATAAAAAGCTGTGATATAGTTTAGCACTTTCTGGGTTCAGTCCTCATTACTGCCACAAAACAAACAAACAAACAAATAAAAAAACCTTTAGGCATTTTTCCCAGAATGATCAAATGCATTTAGATTATCAAATGAAATCTTGCAAAACCAGTAGAGGTGATGCCATACTGAGTGTTATTCATCTTCTACATAACCAGAAGCTACTAGGCAGGCTCTGCCTGTTACTTTCCGTATTCTTTCATGTCTCTTGTCTATAGAACAGACTCTACTTTAATGGTCAATATTAGTGGTCAAAACAAGGTCCTAGATATACTTCACCAGAAAAGTCCTCAATTTAAGAACCTCACTTAGCAGAACGTGTTTCGTATCTATTAGGTTTATACCTATGCCAAGTTACATGGCCTACAATAGCTTTAGACAGTGGAAATCAACGGACTCTTCTAACTTATCTATTCCTCATCTGATTCCTACTCATTACTTCAAATTTTAATTAACTACCATTCTTTTTTTTTTTTTGTCTTTTTCCTTTTTATCAGTACCGGGGATCAAACTCACAACTGCCTACTTGCAAGGCAGGTGCTTATGCCGCTGAGCTAAATCCCCAACCCCTTAACTACCATTCTTAACTACTTCCCTTTCCTTTCTCTACTTCCTCGAAATTTCCTATGCTATGCTTTCCCCAATATTTAACTCTATCTAAAAAACAAAAAAGAATAAAAATTGACTGCAGTCAAGGGAAAGAATTCTTATTCCTCTTTTTAATCTCACTGCTTAGCACTGTACCTGGCCAAACTACAGATATCCAAGTCATATTTCTTAACTGAGTACCTCTCTATTTTAATAGATAACCAGCTATTTGTATGTCTACATGCAAACTAAGCCTATCTCACTATGAACATTTGATATACATAAATGTAAGTATATCTTTTTGTATCAATTAAGAAGGTAAGAAAGATGCACTTGGCTGCCAACCTAACATCTGGCATTTATTTAGTCAACTCTCAATACTACGGGCCTGGGACCTTAAATAGTATAATTAAGGAAAAATATCCTAAACCTTGACTAGATTTAAATGTGTTAACTTTATGGACCCACATAATATTCATACTATAAAGTTATACAACAAGATGGTACAAATGATAGCATAATTCCATATTTGTGTTTGCAAACTAAAAGTAATAAACATTTTAGTGAAAAAGCAACTGGGACAAAAATCCATAAGTTATTACATAGGGAATCCCCTACAAATCTACTCTATATTGGCCAAGGCTAACAAGTATAAGTACCAAGAGCCAAAGGCACAGGCCATAGTGAGACTAAAATATCCAACTGAGGACCCAAAGAATGATTACATACTGCATTAAAGTAAGTCATAAAATGACGATATTTTAACAAGAATAAAACTTTTCTTAACTTGTTACTCCTATCACAAATCAAATGATAGTTATAAAGAAGTCTGACTAATATCTATTAAGTAAGTTAGTTACAGCTGCTGGCTCCATACTGCCATGAGTCAAATTTATTGGAAGTCATCATATATAAACAATGAAAGCAGTTATTAAGACTTCTGGGAAGTGGCACAGGTGAGTCTTTCCATTTACTTCACTTTAAAAAGTGACTTACAAAAATGTTTTACTTCTGCAATTATACTTAAAAGATCATATGAAAATCTAAGACAGAAAAAACTTCTCTAAAATGTGAACTGCAATTAAAACTCAACTTTTTGTTTTCTAATATTTTAAAAATATTATTTGTAAAACAGTTGTGTATCACTTTTAAGTTATAAAACAAAACATACATATATAATCTTATTTATATTGATAAAACTGGGAGAAAACTCAAATTGACATTTTTACAGTCTTAAACCTATAAAGTACCCCCACAAAACTCCAGACTATTCATAAAAATATTATGTATGGGTAGTTCTTTTGTAGAGATGGTACACAATTAGGAGCACCCTGTTTATATGAAGCACCTGTAACCTTCAATATCAGTCTTCTGGCTTTTCTAGTTTAAAAACTAGGTAATAGAGTACAGTCACCAAAACATGCTGATTAACTCACTAAATTACATAACGTCTCTAAAATTTTGTCCAGTTAAGAAACATCACTTATAAATTATATGTAGCCATAAAAGAATCTTAATAAACTTAGAAAACTCTGATTCTAAAAGGGGGTATAACTATCAATTCCTTCTAGGCTTTCTTATATACAAACTAGACTTCACCATGCAAAAAAATCTAAGTCCCTACCTTTATCTTACAATAAATTCATTTTTTCAGTTGAATTCAAGAAGGAAAGAAAAGCACAAACTTAACTTTCTTTTCAAATTTGTTCTAAAACCACTTTCTGTGGTTTTTTGTTTTTTTTTGGTACCGGGGATTGATCTCACAACTTCATGTTTGCCAAGCAGGCACGTACGCCGCTGAGCTATAAACCCTTTCTCTCCTCTGTTCTTTTTCTTTTTTTTTTAATTATTTATTATTTTGATAGTTGTTCTTTCAATCAGGTATAGCAAAATCAAGTGAAATACAGAATATAGAATTTATCAAAACAGGGGCTGGGGATTTAGCTCAGCAGCATAAGCACCTGCCTTGCAAGCATGCAGTCATGAGTTCGATCCCCAGTGCCGATAAAGTTAAAAAAAATTTTTTTGAAAAAAAGAATTTATCAAAACAGAACATTGAATAGAGCAATACCATTAATCAGAACAAAGCAAAACAGTGATAAAAATATTTACCTTCAAAGACATGGTAGAAGGAAATCCCCCTTATTTGCTATATTGTATTATGGTCAACTTCTGAAGAGATGATCAGATCTCTGGCTCCCATTTGCGGGGGGGTGGGGGGGTGCGCTCACGGCCATGTACAGGGAGGTGGGCTGGTTGCTTGGTTTCCCAGCACCCTAAGTTCTAACATGGCTCGGATCTCGGGAGACGCTGGGTGGTTCTCGCCCTGGAGCGGCCGCAGCTTGCCCACTTACCCCTCCTCTGGTCTTTTTGTGTTTTTCTTCAGGTTTATTTATTTTTTTCTTCTTTGCATTTGGGGCTAGGGATTGAACCTAGCCAAGCATGCACTCTACCACTGAGCCTACTCTCTCCCCTCCAGCTTCTCTCTGGCCCTTACTGGGCTGCTTGGGGCAGTCATAGATTCTATCTTCTTACTACTTTATTATTTAAATTATGATAGAAATTATACTTATCTATTTTATATTACTATCAGAGGAGTACATTAGTAGTAATTGCGAGGTATAGTAACAGAATAAAAGTTAAATGAGAAACTGTAACTTGGAAACTAGCAAAAATGAATTCTAATAGATTGAATAAAAAATAAGACAAATAAAAATAAAACTAATTGAATCCAGAATGGGGAAACACTAAAAATGTTTTCTGTGTAAATTAAGAAAAAAGGTTTACTTTACTGCAGGTCCAATATGGACTAATGACAAAGTATATCCACAAAGGTGATGCAATGCTACTTTACTTTAAAAGAAGCATCATTCAAGATAACGTAGGAACATTCCACTGGACCCAAAGGAAATGATTCATGATGAATATCAACTCTGGAAGGCATTATTTTATAAAAGCCAATGACAAAGAAATGAGGGTCCCAAGGAAAGTGAACAGAACTGATGAGGTTTTGGAAGACACAGAGCTAAAGATTATGGGCTTATTCAGAGAAGACTTAAATTATTGGGTCCCTGCTCCTAGATATTTTAGAAATATTGAAGTAGAGCAATTAGAGTTACTGTTTTACATGAGAGGACTGACAAACAATTGGAAGAAGTTACAAGAAAACAAATTTAGTTTTAGTAAAAAGAAATTTGTGTATGTAATATTCTCATAATTGTAACTTTTAAAACCATCTTTTGAGATAGGATATTCCTCACTAAAATATTTAGGTAAGGAGCTGGGGGTTTAGCTCAGCAGCATCAGCGCCTGCCTTACAAGCGTGCAGTCATGAGTTCAATCCCTGGTACCAAAAAAAAAAGGTAAAAGATTAATGACCACATTAAAGATAATCTTGGGAAAGGTGTTCTGTAGCAGAAAAGGAGCAGCAGAAGACATATTCATTCTTCAAAAACCAATAGCTTAAAGGCTCCTATAATCCAGGCACTATTCTTTTTTTTTTTTTTTTTTTGTCTTTTTCGTTTATTATCGGTACCAGGGATCGAACTCATGACTGCCTGCTTTCAAGGCAGGCACTTATGCCGCTGAGCTAAATCCCCAGCCCCTAAGCACTATTCTTGACGTGTCCCTATTCTCACAGAAGATACATTTTAGTGATAAGATAAAAAAGTAAACACATAAACTAACAAGATCATTTCACAAGGTAGGAAGTATTATAAAGCAAGTAAGATAGAATAATATAGAGATTTAAAGAGATACTTTAGCTGTGTCATCAAAGAAAGATTCACTAAGCAGATGACTCAAAAGTTGAGCCATAGATGACACAAAAGCAGCAGCTATGAAGCAATCTGGAGTAGAATGATTCAAAGGATAAGTAAATCAGACTTTTAAGTAGGAACACGTGTGGCATTCAAGCCTGCAACACAGCACTAGCAGAAATGAGCAATATACCTCATCTGATCACAGTAAGAAGCTTGCATTGTTTTCTAATGAAAAGGAGTGGAGGACCACTGGTGTGTCTTAAACAGGGAATCACAGATGTGATTTATGTAAGATTGTTTTGGGCATATATGGAGAACAGGTTCTAGGCAGGCAGGGAGAGAAGCAAAACTAGTTGAAAACCTAAAGCCATTGTCCAAACTAAGGGTGACAGTGGCTTGAACTGTAGTAGCTGAAATGACAAGAATGGCCAGAATTAGGCCATATTATGAAAGAAGAATCTAAAAGATTTTCAGGTCAACTGAATATTAGGTAAGAAGAAAAAAACAGCTATATAGTGCATACCTGTTCCAGACATTGTTGTACATATTTTCCATGTGGGAATTTATTTAACCCTTACAATAAGCTCACAAAATTAGGATGGATTATTAGAAGTGAAGAAATTCAGATACGTAAAAAGAGATTAGATAACTGCTCATGGATTCAGAACTAGAATAAAGCACAGCATATATTTTAACCCAAGAAATCATATGTGTATACAACCATGTTCTCTTCAGGGATTTAGCTCAGTGGCATAAGCGCCTGCCTTGCAAGTGTGTGGTTGTGAGTTCAATTCCTGGTACTGGTAAAAAAAAAAAAAAAATAGCATAGTCAGAAGGCTCACTAATACTGACTTGAGAAGTGGATAGGTGGCAAAGCCTTTGAAAGATTGGAAAAGAAATGGGTTTATCTAGGAATAGTGTACCTGTAACTCCAGCACTTTGGTAAGCCAAGTTACAGGAATTGTAATTCCAAGCCCAGCCTAGGCAACTTGCGTGAGACCTTGTCTCAAAAAATGTAAGGAGATGGGGTAGCATGGAGATCAGCTCAGTGAAAAAGCCCTTGGTTTGATTCCCAGTAGTGGGGGTGGTGGTGGGGGGAGAAGGTGGATGAAAAATTCAGATTTGTGTCCATATTAAGTTTAAGGGATCCATGAGGCCTTCTGAAAGAGATACCAAAGAAGTTGTAAAGGTATATAGGTTTCTAATATGGTGAAACCAAAGGTTAGAAAAACACAATGTCAACTTTGTTATGGCTGATGTTATTAAAGCTACATAACAGAAAACACTGCTAGAGTGGGATTGCACACAGAAAACATTAATAGTGGTTCGATCCCCAGCACCACAATTTTAAAAAAACGATTAGTAGTATAGGATAAAACCCTGAGGAACTCCTTAGAGGGTAGAAAGAAAATGACTTAATGAAGACCATCTGAGAAGCAATCAAAGAATTAGGAAAATCAGGATTATCAGAGAAGCCAAAAAAAAGGGGAGGGATTGATGTTTCAAAAAGGAAGGAATAGCTTACAACACCAAATACTACGAGAGATCAAAAAATATGATAGAAAAGTGACCACTGTGTCTGGAAAAGGTCAGTAGTAAGCCTAATAAAAATAGTTATTATGAAATGGTGGGGATCGGAGTAAATTAGACAGAAACAAACACAAGAGAATGGGATACGGTAGTACACTGGCTATGGACAATTCTTTGTGGAAAGTTTACAAAGTGATGAACAGAAACCAAGCAGTAGCTAGAGGACAGGGTACCATGTTTTTCCCCCATGATGTTATCCACTAATTAGAAAATTATTGTATATTGATAATCCAGCAGATGACTTCTCATCCTTTTTCTAACTTTAAACAGCTACACTAAATAGGACACTTACACTAAAGTGTCTTTATTTTTCCTTTGGATATTATGCTAAATAATGTTACCTCCTCAATCAAATCACCCTAAAGAATAATTCTAGGAGGCTTCCATATTAAAAAGCATTTGTTCTAAAACATAATAATACTTAATATATATAAAAGAAAACATCTCACAGAAAATCAAGCATGGTCATAGACATATAACTGTCCGTGTAACAGACCATACAACTAAAATGAATTGTAACTCTTGATATTTAATTACCTGTAACTTTCTATCAGTTGCAAGCTACCTTTACCTTTTTAATTGCACTTATAAGAAAGGGTGAACTTAACATGTTTAATAATTTTTTTCTATCACTTTACTGGTTTTTCTAACTTCAACCTATAGCATGATTGACTTTTACTTATTTCTTTATGATAGAATTTTAAAGAGATTAACAGTAAGACAAAGTCATTGCTTATAACATCTATTGAGACACATCATTATAAGGTAGTATTTAACAATACTAATTTGTATACAGTAAATGTGATGGTCACTCATATAATACTATGCACAATAACAGCAAAAATACTTGTTCAAATGAACAGTAAATGTAATAATGCATGCAACTATATCAGATGGTAACAGAATGAAATCAAGATCAAGAAGGCATTATGGGGCTAGGGATTTAGCTCAACGGCATAAGCGCCTGCCTTGCAAGCAGGCAGTCATGAGTTCAATCCCGGGTACCGATAAAAAAACGAGAAAGACCAAAAGAAGGCATTATGGTCCTGTTAAGTTTTAAAAAGTAAATACATATGGGGATGGATATTGTTATTAAGATTTATTAATTTCCCAATTTCTAAGTCAGTTAATTAAATGTCTACTCATTTTCTATTCTCTGTTGTGCACAGAACACAGAGAATAAAGAAACAAAAACAATAATTTTAGCTAAAACTAACCACTTCTTAGGTACATATATCCCATTCTCTGGCACATTATTTAATAAAAAAAAATTACATTAAAGCATGCCAAAGTCTGCTAGATGTAGTGCACAATCATACACTAAATTATACCTTTTCTGTTTATATCACTTCAGAAAAGCCAACTGTTACTATTCGATCTATGAGATTTCCACCCCCACATCTAAATTTTGCGTGGCACTTACAAAACTGCTAGTGATTTGTCTTCCCACTATATTGAAAAGTAAAAAAAAAAAAAAAAAAAAAAATCAATCATCAAAGCATAACTAGTTCCTTTCAAACAACTAGTATTATAAAAGATGCCCTTAAATTGTTATTTAATTAATGTGAAAGAGTGAATGTCCATTATAATAACAAAATCACCTAGGAACAATAGCTGCTACATAAGCTTGAATTTCATTGAAACAACTAAATATCATTTAGAAAATTATTTTAATTTATTCACATGATTTTAAATACTAACCTGCTTTTGTAATATCATGATAAGCAGCTTTTGTTCATGATGTATTATCCTTTTATATATTTACTGTCATTCTGCATGTGCAAATATTTTGTTGAAGATTTTTGTTTTTGTCCTTTTGAGACAGGGTCTTGCTATTCAGTTCAGGCTGGCCTTGAGCTCACTTTGTAACCCAAGTTGGTCTCAAACTCGCAATGATCTATCTGCCTCAGCTTTCAGAGTGCTGGCGATTATAGGCATGTGCCACCACTCCCAGCTTGTTGAAGATTCTTACAACCATATTCATTAGCAGTTTTTCTTATGATGGCTTGTCTAGTGTTGGTGGCAGGGTAATGCCACTCATATAAAATGAGTTTGTCTTCCCTCTTTCATGTTTATGTACACTTGATATTATTTCTCCTTTAAATGATCATGCCAAATGATGTAGAAAAGTCACTTAGTAAAATTGAACAGAACTTCCTTAGCCTGATTAAAAAGCACAGTATTTACCAAATACCTATATCTAATAGTGAAAGAGTAAATGTTTTCCTTTGAAGGTCAGGAATAAGACAAGGATGTCACTCTCTCATCTTATTCAACTTTCTACTTAAGATCTTAACCAGTCTAATAAGGCAAGAAATGAAATAATCTATTCATAGAGAATATTATCAATACAGTAAATCCCAAAACAGCTATAAAAAGGTTACCAGAGCACTAGAACCAAAAACTAAACTTAGCAAGGCAGCAGCATGCAAAGATACAAAGCCAACATATTTTTAAAAATCAATTAGATTTTCTATATATAACAATGGGTGACTCAAAATTGAATGTATAAAACAATACCACTTACAGAGGCACCAAAAATCTTTACACAGATATATATCTAACAAAACATGTCCATGAGTTACATGCTGAAACTATGGAACATTCATGAAAGAAATCTATGACGACCTAATTAAATGATCACGTGTACCTCCTTTATGGATTACAAGACTCAATACGGTTAAAGACAGTCCTCTTCTTAAAAATGTGACTATAGATACCATTAAAATAATTTGATGGCAGGTTCGCCATCAAATTAAATTTTAAATTATAATTTTTGTACAAATTGACAAGCTAATTGACAAAGTAACTAGGACAGCCTAAACAACTCTGAAAAAGAAAAAAATTAGATTCCCTCTATGTGACTTTTAAGACTGATTACAGTATTAACTACACTAATCAAAACAGTGTGGTACTGGTAAAAGAACTGACACATACATGAATACAACAGAAGAACCCAGATATATGTGGTAAATTGATTTTTCAAAAGGTGTAAAAATAATTTTTAATTAGGTCTGAATGCTTTTTTTTCTATGGCAATAAACGAGAAAATACAAATATAGATTTCCTCGACTTTAAGATTTTTAACTTTGGGGCTGGGAATTTAGCTCAACGGCATAAGCACCCGCTTTGCAAGCAGGCAGTCGTGAGTTTGATCCCCGATAAAAAGGAAAAAGACAAAAAAAAATTTTTTTTTTAACTTTTTACAAAGGGATCAAAATGTGTTGGGGAAAAAATGGACAACAAATTTACAAAGGGGGAAAGAAGATTACTCATACGTACAATTAAAATAATAACTACAATTCTATGGTACTACGACATAAGGGAATGACAGTCATTTCAAAATCATATAATAAAACATGAAACAAAAGGGGTTGCTGCTTACATTAATATAAAGTCTATCTACATTCTTTACATTGGAAATTTGCTACAAACTTTGAAAACAAAAATCAACTCAGTAATGAGAAGAAAGATCTGGAGGAAAAGTGTGTCATATATGATAAAAGCAGGAGGGTAATAAAAAAATAAAAGACCTGTTGAAAACGAAGAAACAGGATAAGACAAGACTAGCCATATCTGAAAATCAAAATACACACCTCATAGCACTTATTGTTTTTTTAATCAAGTGCCTGTAAAATGTTCTCTCTTGCCTCTCCAATTTCAATCTTCACTACTCAAAACGAACTTTAGGAGTTGCAGGCGGTAAAGACTGGCGTGGGAGCTACGAAGCTGAGTTTTCTATGGCGTAAAAAGCAACTAAATGTCCAGTTTTGCCAGACAGAACACGAAAGGGGGCGTGGCAGGGAAAGAGGTGACTTGCTCAAGCAAGAGAGGACGGGAAGATGATTTCACAGTGCAGGCGGTAGACGAAATTACCTGGACTGGGTGGGCGAGTTTACAAAGCTTAGAGCCTTAAGTGCTGGTAAATTAGTCACCCAAAAGGTTCAAGGATAAGGAAATAATGCAATCTGGCACTAACAGGAGGCAAAGCGGACGGGGAAGAACAGAAAGGTAGACAAGGTGGGAGTCCCTCAAACCTCAGACCCGGAGGCCCCGGGAAAGGAGAGCCGCGCACCGGCACCATCGGAGGGGCTGAGGAGGCGGCGAGCATCTCCCGGAGCCAGGTGGCAAGGCGACGGCCTTAAGGGGCGGACCCGCCGGGAGCCCAGCACGAGGGGCTGCCCGAGTTAAATCCCAAAATCCGTGGGCAAGCTGAGGTGAAGGCCTGCATGGGAGCTGGCGGAGAGCACAGAAAGGACTCCGGGGTCCAGGGCTACAGACGCCTCACTCACCTGGTTGGTAACCTGAAACGAAGCAGAAAGCACCATTTAGGGCGATACTGACACGGACCAGCGGCAGCATCCCGGCTCCCTCTCCCCTCCTGCGGCCTCAGAGCTGGACCCGAGCCGGCTCACCTCAGGGTTGGCCTCCAGCGGCAACCAGCGCTGACCCTCCATGGCTACCGCGCACGGCCCCTCTCCAGCTCTGACAGCCGCCGCCGCTTCCGCCCCCGCGCGCCTCGATCTGGGTCCGTCCAACCCGCCGCCCGGCGGGAGGAGTGCAGAAGGGCGAAGCGAACCGCAGCCGTCTCGCTTCTTTTACCTCTCCTTGAAGAGGCACACCTCAGGTTGGATGTTTTAAATTAAGATGCCGTCTAAAAAGAAGAAGAGATAGGGGCCATGTTCCTATTTCAGACTAAATCCACAGAGCACTCTCCCTCAAACTTGGACTCTTCCTAGCCAACCCCAGCGCTCGCATTCTACGCATGCGCCACATGCTTGCCTGGGACCGCGTGGTCTTCACCGACCTCCTGTTCTTGCAGTGTTTGCCAGCGACGTTAGGTGGCGTGCCGATCTGAGTTCTATTCAGTGAGGTTCCTAAACCTGCAGAAGGCACGTAAACCAGAGGAGGACGCTTAGAGTAATGCTCCTGTTACCTCTTTATAAGTGCGCGGAAGTGATGCGTTGGCCTTATCTGTTATCTCAAAATAGGATGTCTCTATTTCTGTTAATAATCTACTGGTCAAAAAAAAATGTAGGTTACTGACATTGTGTTGTGTTGGGACACAAAACTGAGTTTCACTATAGAATAGAGAAGATGGATGCGAGGGTAAGAATCACAATAAATTGTGGTATGTATGTGGTAGTGGTACCATGAGGTATGTTAGATCCACAGGTAGAGAAGCACAGCTGAAGGGGAAGAGAGTATCAAGAGAGCTTTCTGGTGAATGTGCATTTCTGGACTACACCTTTAAGAGACAATAGATGGTAGTCAGAGACTAGGATTCTCCATAGAGGGGTGATTCCGTTGTAGCTACATATACTGGTAGAATAAAGGACATCAAATAAAAGAGATGTTAGAGGGATAAGCAGCAGCAACCCCAAGAGACATCTGAGATTCAGTCTAAAAACAGCAGGAAACCAGGAAGAGATGCTTGAAGTAAGAACCAGGGCTCTCTTGAAAAATACCACAGCCATCCTCATCAAGCACGAGGTACCAAGCTCCTCCAATGATAAGAATAGCCATGTTCTTATCAGGAAAGAAGCTTGACAACTCCTCCAGGAGGAGAACCAATGACAACAGGAGAATCAACGACATCATGGAGAACCAACAACTTCTTCTCCAGTTCTCTTTTATGTTGGTAAAAATCCTTGTGTGGGCCCACCACTCAGCATCATGCTGATTCAGGTCAGCTGGTGTTACACTGACCACCAGTTTTCAATCCATGACAGGATCGTTTAACTTCCTCCATCTAGCAGGGATATACCTACGATGCTGTGAAGGGCAGTATTTCTCAGACTTGAATGTGCACATAAACACCTGAGAAAACCTGAAGTGCAGATTCTGATTCAGTAAGGCTGAGATAGGGCCCAAGATTTGGTGACATTAGACTTAATTTTGAAATTCTATCCACAGATTTTGCCACATAACTTTGGAGTTTTTTTCTAGTACAGAACAATGATCTGGCCTGGTAGATTCCTAATTATTCCTTGATTCTTTCTGCATTTCCAGTTTTCCTACTACTAACATTTATTTGAAACTCCTACATCAACTCTTGCAGAGCTTTCGCAGCTATTTACATACATGGCACAGAGTAGCAAAAGAAAAAAAATTTAAATTCCCAGCTGTGGTTGAAAGGCAATGTTCTGTCTTCTTGTTTCAGCTTTTACAAAAAGTGTCCCTTTGCTATCTATTTAACTACATTCCTCTCATTTTTGAGCCTTTTACCAATTTCACTGTTTTTAAGTGGTCTCCAAGCATAGTGGTCAAGTGATACCTCCTGTTCATAAGTACAAGAAGACTACACTGTACTTTATAGAGAAAATAAGTGTATCTGGATAAACTTTATTGAGGCTTTTAGCTATGAATGCTGTTAGCTGTAGCAGAATATTAGTTAATCAATGATATATATCATGTCTTTAAAGAGAAATGTATATAAAACAAGGTATTGACTAACTAATGAAAAGTTTTGACCAGAAGCTTACAGAAAACTAACCTGCATTTGCCTATTAATGGCAACTTTTGAGACTATCAGTCAAAGACTGTGTGCCCCACTTTTTTTGTATGCATAACATGATAGGAGAAAATTCTATTCCCATATCCTTTTAAAGTTTGACAATTAATATAGCAGCATGCTTATTACAGTACCATGCCACTTGTTTATACCACAGTAAAATTTTGATAATTGTCGAAGACATCAAGATTTATCACTATTATCTTGACTCAACACAGAATTTTAGTTTTTTTTTTTTTGGTCTTTTTCCTTTTTATCGGTACCGGGGATCAAACTCACAACTGCCTGCTTGCAAGGCAGGCACTTATGCCGCTGAGCTAAATTCCCTGCCCCCAGAATTTTAGTTTTTAAGTACCTGATAAATCAAAAATCTTTCGAAAATTACTGAAACAGCAAGTTTTTGATGAATCAATGTTTGATGCCTTAATAAGACAACTCAAAAATTGCTCTCGTTCTTATACATTTTTCTTATTTTCTGAGGGACTTGGTGCCTTTTTCAAACTTAAACTGAAATAAACCACACTTTTGCTTGATTGTATAAAACTGGGATGAGTTAATTTAACAAAATTTATTTGAGCAAGAAAAATTTTTTAGAATCAAGCAGCATTCTGATCCACAACTGGGTTAGAATGACTGGGTTAGAATGCCTCACTCTATCACCTGTGTAGGTTCTGTTATTGTCAGAAAAATGGAAGTGATGTTAAAAACAACATGACTGGCTACACTTGGCATTTGCCTTATAGGTGCATGTGTGGTGAGGCATTTATAGGACATGTACATAGCCTAATCAGTTGGTGACCTGTAATTGGCTGGAATTCAATTACTTGGTTACAAGAGCACACTCCTAAATTAGGTTACATCCAGTTAACACATCAAGTTGGGGTACAATTTACTCTGTATAGCTGCCCACTTTGCGTCAAATAATCATTTAATCAAGCATGAAGACAGACTGAGGTCAAACTTAACTGAGTTTAACATTATTTGAAGCTATCCAATGTTTTAGGAATAGTAAGTTATTTGGATTATTTGCAAGAAAACATGGAATTGTAATCCTTGTTCTAATAACCTATATTTCCCTCACCAATAAAAATTTAAAATTTGTTCTCCGTTCACTCCTATTCCCACAACTGATAACCTTACGCTAAATCACACAGTAATTTTCTTAAAGATATTTTAAATGGCAATTAAATGTAGTAAGTATAGAGCCAGCAGTAGCCATAATTTAATAAAAGTACTGGAGGTCTCTGACCAAGTTTATGCATACACCTGCAAAAACAAGTGAATCACAACTGGTTCTTGAGTAACCATTATGGAAGAAGCTGTCTGATACAATATTCAATATACTTTCTGGGACATTAAGTGTGAAAAAAAGGCTTAAGAATTAATAAAGTTCAGTATTTGGCACCCTAAGAATGTCATCCAGTTGTAACCATCCTAAGGAATTTTCCAAGTTCAGACTTCAGCTGGATGTAATCTTTATACACTGCAACTTGTTCATAACACACTGCCTTGATAGTGAGTACATTACATATCTTAACAGAACTATGTCCCAGCTGGCTTCCTACTTCATGTGTATTTACCCTGTTGTCTATCTTGATGGGTTGTTGCACTGATAAACTACCATCAATTATTCAGCCTTTTGTAACATTTAAAAACACATCAGGACCAGAGATGTAGCTCAGCAGCATAGCACCTGCCTGGCAAGCATGAGGTCCTGAGTTCAAAACCCGGCACTAGAAAACAAACAAACAAAAACCACATCAAACAAAGTCTTGTGTAATTTGGGCCCATCTGACTCAATATGAAATAATATTTTTTCCACTTGATCAAAAATCATGGCTTCCATAATCTAGCTGTATTTCCATAAGCCAGACACTTACCTATTTCAGTCATGCTTTTAAAAAGAGACTCTGAAAGTGGCTTTTAAGCCAAAAGTTGAAAATTATTGCTTCCATTTATCAAGTAAATGTGTCCAGATTTGGCCCAAAAGGCTTAGAATTTTAACCCCTACTTTAAGCTCCGAAATTCCTATGATGCTAAAACTAGAGATCATGCCTATTTCAAGTTCTACACTTTGCTTGACTGCTGCCCATTGATTACCATCACCATCTTGCCTCTATCTTGGTCACCAAAACACACATCAGCATTTACATTCTTGAACAAGTTAGAGTACTCGTACAACTCTAAAGTAACAGAAAGGAGGTGAGGAATTCTAGCATTCATTTCAGCAGACATTCCAGAAATATGGAATCCCTCTGGAGTTCTTTGAAATTATATTGCAGTCTGTAAATTAAATCAGATTGAAGTTTTACCTGTTAGCTAGGTGATATTGCTTGGTATTGTTGAACTTCAGTTCAAGAACTTCAGTTTTCTCATCCTTAAATGATCTGGATAGCATATCTTTAAGGACAATATCATGATGATGAGAGTAGTTGGTATTTTTCAGCACTTACTATATGCTTAGGAACTTTGATATGTGCTGTATGTATTTATGCTCTAATTAAAACTCACAATACAAATATTAGTGTGAATAACCCACATTTACAGACAACAAGCTCATGTTCAGGAATTCTAACTATCGCCAAATAAAAGAGATAAGTAGTGAGAGATTTAGATTTGGGCCTACACAACTGAATCTCCTAGCACTTCATTTATATCATTTACTGTGTTAGTTTCTTATTGCTAGTGTAATAAATCACCACAAATTTTGGTGGTTTAAAACAACCCAAAATTATTTTCTGACAATCTGAGTCAGAGCTTTGAAATGGATCCCAGTATGCTCCAATCAAAGTGCTGACTGAGCTGTGGACCTTCTAGAATGTAGCTAAGTCCATTTTCCTTCCTATTCCAGCTCTTTTGATAGTTGTCTGCATTCCTTGGCCTTTGGTCTTAGTCTATGTCCTTAGCCAGCAAAGGTTGGCTGAATCTTTCTCACATGGTATTACTCTGACACACTGTCTTAACTCTAATTAGTCTGCCTTCATCTTCAATATTTATGGATACTCATTATCACATTGGGCTCACTTGAGTAATCTAGGAACATCTCATTTTAAGGTCAACAGATTAACAATATTAATTTCCCTGTGCTATGCAATATAAAATATGCATAGGTTTTAGGAATGTTATGAAGAGGACAGTATAATGTAACATAGAAATATGTTAAATGAGCATTTGCTGTTTTTGTTTCCTTAGTATCTTTTCATCTAAGATGTGTCACCTCAGTAGCATGTCTCTTACAGAATCCTTTTACCCTGTTGCTGCTAGTGCTTTTATCAGTCTCATAATTCTGTCCTTATAGACATACCAGAAGTCATGGAGTGAAAATAGCAATTGAACGACCTAGACCTGGTATTGATTTAAGGGTGTGAACATGACTGAGGCAAGTTAATCAGTCTTACTCTGAGAACTGAGATTGAAGGGCAGCTTCCTCTTTCCTCCCAAATCATGAGTGATAATGCTATGATCCCAAGATGCTTGTGGTCATGGGTCTAGATGCATGCACACCTCCCTCAACAAAATAGGGAAAAGCCTAAGAGAATGGATCAAATAGACTAAGACCCGGCCACAGCTGAGAAATGGAGATTGGAACATTTTTCTATTCAACTCACATAATTCTCTTGGTTCTGTGGGTGATTCCATACTTGCATTTCAGAATCTACAGCTGTGAGACAATGATTTTGCTATTTTGCTTAGGCTAGCTTGAGTGGGATTTATATCACTTAGCAGGAAAAAGCCCTACCATAAATGTTTAATTATATCTTGAGTTGTATATGCCGATTTTGTTTTCTGTTTTACATTTTTGACATGAAATCAGAGTTCATGCAACAGTTCTGTAGACTTCTTTCTATGCAGATGATAGAACTCTGTATTTTCTGATATAAATTTCCTCCTAAATGTCACTAGATAGAAATATATAAGTAAAGCAAAAGTTATACCTATTATTTTTAATTTTGGCATTCTCTTTAACTCTATTTGTAAAATCCATGTTTTCTGAGTGTGAAGCTTATATAAGTTTCAATCTCTTGAAAGATAGAGGACTTGACACCAACATGTGCCTCAGAAGAGTTTAAGATCATTGCTCCCAGTGGTCAAGGACCTGCCCAGCTTCCAGCCACACTAGACTGGGCTCTGCAGGTTTTGGGGCCTAACTGGGCCACACCCAGCGACCTTCTTCAATTAGGGGAGCTGAAGGCACATGAAGTGAGTTCCAGCGCATCAGTGCTTGCCTAGAGAGAGCTTTGGACCATAATCCACAGTGCTTAGGAGCCTGCCCAGCTTCCTAGAACATTGGAGGTGGCACGGGAGGTCCTGTGGGCCTGACTGGACCATGCTCAGCAACCTCTATTCAGGTCCAGGAGCTGAGGGCACAGGAGGCGATTCCCAACATGCCCCAGGGAAGCTTTGAAACATCACTTGAAACACAGAAATACAGGAAAAATGACAAGATGAAAAACCAAAATGCAATATCAAACCTCCAGCCCATCCCAAGAAAGCCTACGAGCCATGTACATAGAAGAAAATATATGCCATACATCTGAAATACCTGAAACAATAGCAACTGAAATAAAGAAGCAACTCCAGGAAGCTTTAAAGGAATTCAAATTAGAAATAATCTCCCAGGTAAAAGAAGAAATGTTAAAGTAATGAAAGAGATACTAAACACATCTAAAGAAGACAGTTAAAAAATTAGAGGAACAAAGCAAAAAGATAGAATCCATGGATGAACAATATAAGAAACAAACATTACATAAAGCTGATTCAAAGAGAAACACAGGAAATCAAAAATTCCATTGAGAGTTTTCAAAACCAGCTCAATGAATGTGAAGATAGAATTTCAGACCTTGAAGACAAGATTGCAGTTAGTGAACAAAAAGGAAAGATCGTTTAAAAATAACAAGGAATCAGGAAATAACAATTCAACAGCTGCAAGATAATGCAAAGAAAAACAACATAAAATTGATAGGGATAAATGAAAAAGAAAGGGACAACACAAATGATATCAAGAAGCTATTTACCGAAGTAACAGCTAAAAATTTCCCAAACGTGAGAATGGAAACTGACATTCAAAATAGTGAAGCATATAGAACTCTAAATATCCACAACCAAAATAAGACTAGACATAGACATATAGTAATCACCATCCCAGAAATCCAACATAAGAATAGAATATTAAAAGCTGTTAGAAAAGACAGATCATCTATAAAGGAAAACCTATCAGAATTACAGCAGACTTCTCAGCACAAACAATAAAGTCAATAAGAGCATGGAGTGAAGTATTTCAGATCCTAAAGGAAAATGATTTCCAACCTAGACTGATGTACCCTGTAAAACTTCAAAATGGATGGAGAAATAAGACACTTGCATGACAAAGAATAGCTGAAGAACTTTATGATCACCAAGCCAACCCTGCAAAGAATACTGAAAGACAGTCTAGGTACACATAGAAAAAACCCACTAAGCAAGACAGACAATTGAACAGAATGGAAAGGTAAAGATGCAACAGCAGAAAGGCAACATGTCAACAATAAATCAATATATAACAGTTATAACCATTAATGTAAATGGTCTCAATTCACCAATTAAACGAAACAGATTTGCAGAATGAATCAAGAAACAATATCCAACCATATGCTGTCTACAAGAAACCCATTTATCCCAAAAGGAAACTCATACACTAAAAGTCAAAGGATGGAAAACAGTACTTCATGCAACAGGAACCCCTCAAAAAAGCAGGGGTAGCTATTCTATTTGCAGACAATGCGAACTTCAAACCAAGAATGATCTGAAGAAATAAAGAAGGTCACTACCTAGTAGTTAGGGGAAAACTTCAAGAGGAAGAGATAACAAACTTAAATATATATGCACCAAATTCCAGAGCACCTAGCTCTACAAAGCAAGTATTAAGAGAAATAAAAATCAAATAAGCAATAACACCATTATAACAGGAGACCTTAACACACCATTGACACCAAGGGACAGATCAACCAGACAGAAAATCAGCAAAGAAATAACAGAACTGAATCACATCTGTGAACAAATGGACTTGATAGACATACACAGAGTGCTCCATCCAACGACATCAGAATATACCTTCTTCTCAGCAGTACATGGGACATTCTCTAAAATAGATCAGATACTAGCCCATAGAACATATTTAAGTAAATTCAAAAGAGTTGAAATTATTGCATGCATGTTATCAGATCATAGTACCATGAAACTAGAAATTAATGATAAAAGAAACTGCAGAAAACTTACAAACACATGGAAATTGAATAATACACTCAATCAATCAGAGGTTCACAGGGTAAATTAAAGAAGAAATTAAACAATACCTACAAGCAAACAAAAACACAAATACAACTTACCAGAATCTGTGGGATGCAATGAAAGTGGTCCTCAGCGGAGAATTTATTGCACTGAGTTTCCACATCAGGAAAACAGAATGCATACAAATAAACAACCGGATGCTATGCTTCAAACATCTAGAAAAAGAAGAGCAAGTCATACCCAAAGCCAAAAGAAGGGAGGAAATTATAAAAATCTGAGCAGAAATTAATCCAATGGAAACTAAGAAAACAATCCAAGGAATCAATGAATCAAAGAGTTGGTTCTGGGGGCTGGCGATTTAGTTCAGCGGCATAAGAGCCTGCCTTGCAAGCAGGCAGTCGTGAGTTTGATCCCCAGTACCGGTAAAAAGAAAAAAGACAAAAAAAAAAAAAAAAGAGTTGGTTCTTTGAAAGAATAAATGAAGTTTATAAGCCCCTAGCGAACCTTACTAAAAAAGGAAAGGAAAAACTCAAATTGAAAATGTAATGGGCTCTACAAAGAAGAGCCCATGCCCAGATGGATTCACTGCAGAATTCTACAAGAAATACAAAGAAGACTTAATGCCAATACTCCTCAAACTCTTCAATGAAATCAAAAAGGAAGCAATTCTTCCTAAGTCATTCCTGGAAATAAATATTACTCTAGTACCCAAAACTGAGAAAAACCCAACTACAGGCCAATCTCCCTAATGAACACAGATGCAAAAATCCTCAATAAAATATTGGCAAACAGGATGCAGCAAATCATCAAGAAGATTATACACCATGACCAAGTGGGATTCATCCCAGGCATGCAGGGATGGTTTAACATATGTAAATCAATAAATCTAATCCACCATATCAATAAAGCTAAGAGTAAGAATCACATGATCATTTCAATACATGCAGAAAAACTTTTGATAAGGTCCAAAACTAATTCATGATAAGAATCTTACACAAAATTGAAATAGATGGTCTTTATCTCAATATGATAAAGGCCAACAAACCAACAGCCAGAATCCTACTAAATGGCCAAAAACTGAAGGCCTTTACCTTAAAATCAGGCACAAGACAAAGATGTCCCTTATAACTGCTCCTATTAAACATAGTACTGGAAATACTAGTCAGAGAAATTAAACAAAAGAGACAAATAAAAGGAGTAAAGCTAGGAAAAGAGGAAGTTAAATTATCAATATTTGCAGATGACATGATACTCTACATAGAAGAGCCCCAAAACTCCATTGAAAGACTCCTAAATATAATAAATAAATTCAGCAATGTAACTGAATACAAAATCAGTACTCAAAATTCAATAGCATCCCTATACACTAAGAACAAAATCACTGGGAGAGAAATAAGAGAAGCCATATCCTTCACTCTAGCATCCAAAAAAATGAAATACTTAGGAATTAATCTCATGAAAGAAGTAAAAGATCTATACAGGGAAAATTATAATACCCTGAAAAAGAATTTGAAGATGATCTCAGAAAATGGAAAGACATCCTCTGTTCATGGAGAGGAAGAATAAATATTGTGAAAATGGCCATTCTCCCAAAACTGTTATACAGATTCAATCCAATCCAAATGAAAATACCATCAACATACCTCATACATCTAGAGAAATCACTCTTAAAATGTATCTGGAACCAGAAGAGACCTAGAATAGTAAAGGCAATTCTAAGTAGCAAAGACAAGACACAAGGCATCACAATCCCTGACTTGAGGTTATACTACCAAGCTACTGTAATAAAATCAACATGGTACTGGAATAAAAACAGATCTGAAGATCAATGGAATAGATTAGAAGATACAACCACAACTACAAACACACTCAACCACCTTATCTTTGATAAAGGTCCCAAACATGTTCACTGGAAGAATGACAGTCTCTTTAATAAATGGTGCTGGAAAAACTGGCTCTCTATATGCTGAAAACTAAAACTAGACCCATGCCTATCACCATGTACTAAACTAAAATCTAAATGACTCAAAGATCTGAATATTAGGGGTTGGGGATTTAGCTCAGTGGCCTAAGTGCCTGCCTTGCAAGTGTGTGGTCGTGAGTTTGATCCCTGCTACCGATAAAAAAGAAAAAGACAAAAAAAAAGATCTGAATATTAAAACAGATCACTAAATCTGTTGGAAAGACATAGGGGTAGGTAGAGTATTCACTGATAGGAATCAAACCACGTGGGAAATACTTCCCAGAATCAATAACTGGGATCACGACTTATTAAAAAGTTTCTGCATGTCAAAAGAAATCTCCAGCATAGTGAAAAGAAAACCCACAAACTGGGAAAAAAAAATCTTAGTGAAGTGTCCCTCAGACAAAGAACTTCTGTCTAAAACATATAAGGAATTTAAAAAATCAGACCCTCAAATTTCAAATACCCAATCCAAAACTGGACATCTGAGATGAATACAGTTCTCAGATGAAGAAATACAAATGGCAAATAAATACATGAAAAAATGTTCATAATCATTAGGCATTAGAGAAATGCAAATTAAAACCACCCTGAGATCCCATCTCACTCCTGAAAGAATGGCCAGGATCAAGGAAACCAACAACAACAAATGCTGGAGAGTCTGTGGGGAAAAAGGAACTCTCCTACACTGTTGATGGGAGTGTAGACTAGTGCAACCATTGTGGAGGTCAGTCTGGAGATTTCTCAAAAACCTGGGATTGGAAGTCCCATTTGTTCCAGCTATTCCACTTCTAGGCATATTCCCAGAAAAACTGAAAGCATCATACCACAGTGGTATATGTGCACCCATGTTTATAGCACCACAATTTGTATTAGCCATTTCTTGGAAACAACCTAAGTGTCCATCAACTGACGAAGGGATAAAAAAGTTGTGGTATTTTTTACAATGGAGTACTACTCAGCTATAAATAATGATCACATAGAGATATTTTTAAATAAATGGACGCAGCTTGAGACCATACTAATAAGCAAAATAAATCAAACTCACATGTATAAATACCATATAGTCTCCCTAGTGTAATAAATGGTAAGAGTACATAAGATTTTATGGTAATCATGATTCCCCATTACCTTGCTTTGAAGCCTTATAATGTTTACATTCATTAGTTGGAATGGTTTTATTCTGATTTGTTTGATTTTGTTATCTGTGATAGTATGAACAGCTATTTTGAAGAAACCAAGACATAATAGCCATTGCTGATTTAATATCATCTTTCTTTGAAGTCCTACCATGCTTTTGTTTCTGTTTGCATTGGTTCTATCATGTTGTATCTTATTGGATTTTATTATGTGTGATAGTGTAAACAAAATTTTTAATGGAAAATGATATGATATAGTAGCCATTGTTTGTTTTCTGTTATTTGGTTCTGAATGCCCTGTAATACTTTCATTCTCTTGAATGGTTTTATACTATTTTGTTATGTTTGTTACTATTGTATGTGAAGGTATGTTCAGCTACTTCAAGGAAAGAGACATTATGGTAGCTACAGTTCATATCAAGTTGTCTTGTGGTGAAGTACTTACTATGTGGTGAAATGCTTACATTGTTCTGTTATGATCTGCTTTTGCATGTCCTCTTTTGTCTTAATCTCTTTAAAAGAAAAAAAATTTAAAAAAAGATAGAGGACTTAAGCCGAATATCACATGTGTTACAAGACCATCAGGAACATAAGAACAAGAGTTAAAAATTGGCAAAAATTTCTCTAAATGCCACAGATACCTTACTACTCTTAAATTCAATTGACAGATTTTTGAAAAGAGGCACTAACACTGAATAATGATAAAGTTTTGAAAAGATTTATAAAAATATAGAAATCATAAAAATTAATTTAAAACTATGTCATCATTTTAGTGCATTTTTACAAATCCCGTGTGTGTGTGTGTGTGTGTGTGTGTGTGCGCGTGTGTGTGTCTGTCTGTGTGTGTGAGCATGCCCGCTTTCATGCACAGCATAAGTATAATAGCAACAAAGTTAACATGAATGACCTTACAAAAAAACAGAACTGATGGGTGCACATACCAACTGTATGCACAACACAATAGTATCGTATCTTTTAATCAGCTTTCCATAGCCAAGAAAACATTTGATTTGTCCAAGAACTGTTTTCAAGCTAATTGGTACATTTAAACAGCTTCAGTCTCCTTGAGTGGCTTTTTGAGGACTAGATTCTACATGCCCAACTGCTGCCCCAGGGGCAGGTCTAGGTGTTTTACACAGCCCAATCTAATTCTCCAACAGTTCTATGGAAGGTGTTCATGCTAGACAGAATTCTAGAATTCCTCGACCCTGAAAGATTCTTTTTGCCTGATTTTACAACAAAACACTATAATGCAGGGACTTCTCTGTAGGGACTTTGCAAATGTAATTAAAATCATGCATCTTAACATAGGGAAGTTTTTCTGGATTGTTTGAGTATACCTCATCTGACCATCTGAACCGTTAAAACAGAGTTTTGGTAAAAGAAGGCAGAGGAAAAACAATACAGAAGTAGAGATCGGAAAGCAAGTGGAAGATGTACTCTGCCATCATTGGCTTTTAAAATGGAGGTAGGGAGGACAAGAGAAGGATATGGATGGTCTCTAGAAGCTGACAATCTGCATGTAAAACCGGTAAGGAAAAAGAAACTGCACAGACCTGAATTCTGCCAACTATCTGAATGAGTCTAAAAATGTAACCCCACTGTCATCCAGATGCCCTGAGTCTGGAGCCCCAAGTGAGGGGAATCTTTTTGCTAAGACCTCACCAGTGCAACTCTAGGGACTAAGGAGATACCATCACGAAATTGAACCACAGACCATGATTAGATTCGGGTTTTAAGCAGGGCAGAGAATTGTCAAGAGTATTGTAGAAAAGAATGGTAAATTTTAATTTATACTAAGTATTAGATAGTTGTGTTTTATCAGTTAAGTGTCCTGATCTGTGGCTATTTAGGAGCGGTTCTTAGAGGATAGGATACATAGTCAAGTATTAAGAAATGAAGTTTCCTAGTTACCATGTATGTAACATGAAATGAAAAAAAATACAATGAAAAAAAAGTGTAAACTGTCTATAGACAGTTCTTCAATCTTTATGAAGGGAATACAGATGTTCATTTAGCTATATTTGCAACTTCTCTGAAAAGATTTTCAGATTTTTCAAAATAAAAAGTTGACAGTGCAAAAAGCCACTCTATTCTGTGTGGAATGCAGTGGAGGTAAGTAAGCGAAAAGGCTGAGAAGATATTGCCGTCGTTAGATTTAAGATTGGAGTTAAGATAGTGTCAACGGAGACAAGGCATTTCCTTTCCCTTCCTCCCCACACACAGTTAGGTCAGTGAGGTAAATCCCAGTAAGGACAGTTTGTAGCTATAGCTCTCAGAGGCATCTGCCTCGCAGGATAAAATCCCCAGGAGCAGCTGCGGTTGTCCAATCGTTTTCAAATTTGCTAGAACGCTCAATTCCTAGCGCCACACATTTGCGCTTGCGCAGAGCCTTGGCCTCCAAACTGGAAGCGCCACTTGCACAGTTTAAAATAGGGGAGGCAGCGTAATGAATTTAACTATTCCTTCTCTTCGCAAGGTATCCTCCAAGCTTTCTGATTTTTCTCCTACATTATTCTCACTGGCACTGAGTATCGCTTTAGAACTGATGTATAATTGAGGCAAAATCTGAGGTACACAAAGCTATTTGTATTCTTTCTGCCCCCACATTAGTGGCGGGCGCCGGGCCACCAGAGGCCGGAAATGGAAGCAGAAGCGGAAGCGTTTGTCCGGGCGGAGGCTCCGCTAAAGTCCGTGCAGTGACCCTGGACTAGTGCCATGGAGGGGTCTGGCTCTAGGGAGCCTGTGCTGGATGCTAAATCTGAGGTGAGTCCCAGTGGAGAAGGAAAGAGGGCATTGGGGCTCTCACTCTTTCCCTAAATTGTGCTTTCTGCTTGTATTTCAGGTCACCAGCCAGGTGAGTCAGAGACCGCCCCGCCCTGTCCCTACATCACCGCCAGTAGACTCCGGCGGCCGGCAGCACCCGGCCCGCCCCTCTCAGCTAGAGATGCCATTGTGAGTCTTCTCTAGCTTTCACGTTTCATTAGCTGTGTCTGCGAGCCCTTGACTTTCAGCCCTCATCACTGTATTACACTTTTTACCTGTATTACACTGTATTACCTTTTTGACCGCAGATGGTCACTGCCACTGTAATTTCATCTCCAGCCCCAAAAGTACAGACTAAATTGTTTTTCCTTGATTAGGTCTACCTTTCATTAGAAGATGAGAAAACATTATTTTTGAATGCAATGGAAATATAAGGAATTATTAAAATTTATAGAGATAGCACTGCAGACTTTTCTTGCTCTTTAAAAAAAGTTGTCTTAAAGATGGAGTATACCTTTTTAACCTTGCAGACAATAAACTTTTTATGGTATGACTAAAAATTTCACTTCATTAAGTATATCTTAGTTTCTAGTTTAAAGAATTTCTGCAACTATTTTTAGGTACTTAAAACTAGAATTTCTAAATATATTTTAGGTCAGGAGTAAGAAAGTACTGAGATAAAAATAGGAATACAGAGGCCGAGAGAGGTGCCCATTGATTTCTATGTGTCTTCAAACTCATCTTGCTGCTGCTTTGAGGATTCTGGGAGAAAGGGGAACCCAGATAGCAGTCAACCACTTTGCCCAAAGCTCCATGAATTAGTGCATTTTTATTCAGACTCATAAATCATTTTGTCTGTTTACTTACAGGGTACAATCACAAAATACAGTGAATGTTTAGATTTTTAAAATTTGTTAAAGTAAAAGACATTGCCATTTATCTCCCTCAGAACATTTTTTGCAGGAATACTTATCCCATCTTTCTTGCTATCTTCTGAAGGAATTCTGTCTTTCATTGTGCTATTTATGGCTGCCTGGATGTCCTGAAAGTGTTTTTCTTTTATGATCACGCTGCTTTTTGGAAAGAGTGAAAAATTGCATTATGCCAGATCTGATAAATAAAGTGCATGAGGACACACCATAATGGTTTTATTTGACAAAATTGCTGTAAATATTTTGAATTGTTTTTCTGTAGTTCAAACAGAGTTGAAATATATTATTTTAAACAAGATTGTACAACATTAAGAAATAAATTACAATCTATCTTTTAATAAATCTACGATGTTTTAAACATTTATGAAGAAAATTATAAAAAACAGTAAATTTCTAGTTTCTGGTCCAGGTTAGAAGATATTTAGAAGTTTTTGCTTTGTCCTAACAAAAATTGAACAAACTGAAAAATCAGCAATTCTTAAACCTGTCAAAAAATGAGATCACAAGGTAACAGTTTGATTTTCGACTGGAAGATACCTTCCAAAAGGTATCTTTCAATCACTAAGTATTTTTTTAAGTGCCTGCTGTGTACCAGATACCTCCTTAAGTTTTGGAAATAAGAGAGAATTCTTGTACCTACAGTCTTACGTTTTAGAAGAGCTGCATTTATCAAATCCTGTTTTATGCCAAGGCAGCAATGAACAATCACTCACAGAAACTGAGAAGTATTGAAGTAACCTTATGTTCTTTGGAGTTAAACAGACTTTGGCTTTTATTCGCATTCCAGAAATGTGTGACCTTGTGCATATTACCTTAACTCTGACATTGAGATTTGTCATCTACAAAATGGAAATAATAACCTATAATGTGATGACAATTCAGGGAGGCATTTAATGCATGTAAACTGTGTAACACATCACCTGACATGCATGCATCATGAAGAGTGATGAAATCTAAAACCACCTTCGGCTAATATAAAGGTTGAGCTTGAGGTCCATGGTGAGTAAAGAAACTAGAATGGTTCTTTCCTGTGCCTCAACCAATTATGACTATCACTTAACCCATCTTCTGTTCCAGTACTTGGGTTGTGGAATGGGGAAAGACATGTGAACAGGAAGGTGAGATAAGGGACATTCCAAAGCATTTGGAGTCCTCTGAAGTGCCAGAGCAAAATTTAAGCCTGTTAAAAACAGTAGTCACCCTTCTACTTCATTATATATCTGACTCTCTATTAAATATACACGCATATATAAATTAAGTGGAGATATTTTCTTTATCATGACCAGGAATGAACTAAAGTCAAGTGTAAGAGCAGTAAAGTCAAATACGTATTTGCATTCAAGGCAATGAAACTACTAACGTTTTGTTTTGTACTGTTTTATTAAAGCTTATAGATTTTCAGTGGAAACTGGGTATGGCTGTGAGCTCGGACAGTTGCAGATCTCTTAAATATCCTTATGTCACAGTGATGCTAAAAGTGGCAGATCATTCAGGTCAAGTAAAGAACATATCTTTTGAAATGACAGTTCCACAGTTTCAGGTTTGTAGTTTAACTCATTGAATTTTAGTATACTTTTAATACTTCTAGGAAAACTGCATAAAATCTTTTCAAAGGAAAATATTTGTTATTTGTACTTGCAGATGATTGTGTTTTATATGTGTTTGTACGCACAAAAAATCTAAATTTGTTTTATTTTCAGTACAGTAAGAATTTGTGTACTGTGGTGTGTGTTTGCATTAACAGTTGTCTGTGAGAATATTTTCATCTTCTCTGGCAGAATATTGCATTTAACCTATTTTTCCTTTAGGTGTAATCAACACAGATCACCTAACTGAATCTTTTCTTTCAGTAATGTTGACAATGTTTTCTAAATACTGTTTACAAACTGCAGATCAGAGCAACTCTACCTGTTTGTTTTATTAGTTAGAGATTTAAACAACTCAGTAGTTCATATTTAGAGTTACTTATTGTTAGGTCTGAGAGAAGGGAGAGGAGGAGAAAAGGAAGAGAGGGAGAGAGAGAGGTGGAGGTCCGAGGAGGAAGAAGTCCGTGGGAGGAATGGAGTGGATGGCCGTGAAAGTAGTGGGCAGTGGTGACTTTATTTCGGGAATGCCAGGAGAGGTCCCCCTCTGCCGGCCCGGGCGCAGCCTCTCCACTGCACCCAGGCCGTGGTTAACACGAGGAGAGGAGACTGGCGTGCTGGCTGCTAGAATTCGGGGATCTCTCTCTCTCTCTGGCGATCTCTCTCTCTGGGACACGTGGCGTGGGGGAATATAAATGGCCTAAGCTTAGGGCAGTGCCCTAAGGCCATTAGAGATGTACCGGTATTTCATTGGCACACAGGTTTAGCGCCAGAAAGCAGGTTCCTAGGGAGCGGCTATAGGGTTACAGTCAAGTCTATAGGGGGCGGGGGGAGGCAGGAGTTTCTAACTTAGCTGCAGCCTTTCCTGGTTACAGTGTTTGGTCTGGGCCAGCAACTCTTTCACTTATACTATGATTTTACCACTTTTTTGTAATCAAGAAAAGTAAAAAAAGTAGGGAGTAAATTGGATTTTCTTTTGAATGTACATCCCAGAAAGTGTGCTGTTATTAACTAATTTAACAGATTTTGTTGTTAGTTTTAAACCTCTCAGTCTGAGTAGAAAGGAATTCTTAGCGTCAGTTAGTACTCAGAGAGAAGTTGAGTGTTCTAATAAATGGAAACGTCATGAATAAAATGAAAATAAAAAGCTAGTTAATTGTAAAACTTAACTGAAAACATAATTCAGCTCCCTTTTTTTAAAAAAAAGCCTCTCGGGAGCTGGGGATTTAGCTCAGCGGCGTAAGCGCCTGCCTTGCAAGCGGGCAGTCGTGAGTTCGATCCCAGGTACCAATAAAAAAAATAATAATAAAATAAATTAAAAAATGAAAAAAAAGCCTCTCATATACCACTATATTAACTATACCACTCATATACCACTATAATAAATCAGTATTTGAATGCCACATTTTAAGGGATTTCTTTCCCTTTGATTTCTTTATTTTAAAACATCTTTAAAACAAAAATAATGACCACAAAAATAATACTAATGTTGATTAGGTTTTTCTGGAAGGAATTAGAACTCCAGGAAAAAGGAATAAACATAGTATGTTGTAATATATAAATAGCCTTTACTTGCTAAATCACTTTATAAACAGGATATGGGTTTCAGTTCTTTTTTTTTTTTACATTTAAAGCTGCTAGTCTAATTCTTACCTTTCTGTGCAGTATTCATGCTTTCTGATTTCCACCTCTAGAAAAAGTTTTTTCTTGTAGGAAAAAATAGACATGGACAGTCTTATTTTCCCCAGCCTTATTGAGGTGTAATTGACAAAAATTCTATACTTTCAAAGTGTACAATGAGATGATTATATGAAAGTATATGTTATGATTACTACATCAAACTAATACATCTATTATCACACATAGTTAACATGTGTGAGATAAGGACACTTAAAAATCGTTCAGAAATTTATTTTATTAAATTTATTTAGTCTTTTGTGAGACAGTCTCTTGCTATATATAGTTCAGGCTGGCCTTCAGCTCACATTGTAGCCCAGGCTGGTCTTGAACTTGAAAGATTTTCCTGCCTCAGCCTCCAGAGTGCTGGGATTACAAGCGTGTGCCACCATGCCCAGCATTCAGCAATTTCAAATAAGCAATACACTGTTAATTACAATCACCATACTGTTCTTCGATTCTTGGAACTTTTATAGCTGAAAGTTTGTACCTTTTGACCAACATTTCCCCATTTTCCTATTCTGAGTTTCTGATAGGCACTATTCTATTCTTCTGTTGCCTTTGTTTGTTTCGACTGGGGGTTGAACCCAAGGCTTTCAAACTGAGCTGTATCACCAGCACATTTTTTATAATTTTGAGATGGGGTCTCACTGAGACTGACTTGCTCAAGATCAGCTCAACTTGCTATCCACCTGCCTTGGCCTCCTAGAGTGCTGAAGTTACAGGTGGTAGTAAACACTTGACTTCTGCTGTTATGTTTTGGTTTTTTTTTTTTTTTTTTTTTTGATTTCTTATTGTTTATTTTTCTGAAATTCTGTATTATTTCTATACTTTTTCTTTTTTCTCTTTAAATAAACAACATTACAATTCACCAAAAAATATACAATTTAAGTTTTAAAGAAAAATTATTAAGTACATAGACACTATTCATACTTGAAAGTGAAAAGTCCATTTCAGTTTAACATGTTTAATTACAAGATGCCATGTTGAAGCACAAAGACACTTTAAAAAATCTAGAGAGGTACAAGTGATTAACTGAAAATCATACAACATGTGCACTTGAGTAGAGCTCCACCACCTCAGATTTGTCATTTCTGGAATATTTGTGAAGAAATATTGACATCTAACTTCTGTATTGATTATTTCTTAGGTCTCCTTGCGATTTTGAAAGTAAACTTAGATCTAAACTGTCTGAACAGTGACTTTTTCTATGTATTTAACAAGAAACATGGATTGCCATATTTCTCACATTGTTAATCCACATAGGATCTCTGCCCAGTGAGCTCTTTCAGATATGTAACAATGATCAAGTATGATGGGAGTATTCCCATAACACATAGGATTTATCTCTTGTGTGAGTTTTTTCATGTATTTCACTTACAATCTGGCTGCTGAAAGTGTCTCCACTCTCTTACATAGCCAGTGGTTCTTCCCAGTGTGAATTCTTTCATGTGTTTTGCAATGACTGTATGTGGTAAAAGATTTGCCACACTGTTATATAAATAGGGTTTCTCACCAGTGTGAAGTCATTTGACGTATTTTACAATATCCATGTGTGGTGAAAACTTTCCCACATTCTTCCCATACACAGGGTTTCTCAACAGTGTAAATTTTATAATGTATTGGACATTGAGCATTTCTGCTGAAACCTTCCCCACATTCCTTACATATATAAGTTTTCTGCCCAGTGTGAAGAGTTACATGCATTATGCAATATGTACGTGTGTGCAAACCATTCTCACGACTCTTATATACACTAGATTTATCTTGAGTGTGAACTTTCATGTTGCTTACAATGGCCATGTAGGGTAAAAACTTTCCCACATTGCTTACATACAGTGTGCATTCTTTCATATTTCTTACAATCTCACTGCATTTTAAAAGCTTTCCCACATTACTTACATATATAGAGTTTCTCTCCAGTGTGAATTCTTTCATGTTTCTTACAATCTTCCCATGTGCTAAAAGCTTTCCCACATTGCTTACATACATATGGTTTCTCTCCAGTGTGAATACTTTCATGTATCTTACAATCTCCCCATGTGGTAAAAGCTTTCCCACATTGCTTACATACATATGGTTTCTCTCCAGTGTGAATTCTTTCATGTTTCTTACAATATCCATGTGTGGAAAAGCTTTCCCACATTGCTTACATATATGTTTTCTCTTCAGTGTGAATTCTTTCATGTTGCTTACAATGTCCAGAATTGGTAAAACCTTTCCCACATTACTTACATACATAGAGTTTCTCTCCAGTGTGAATTCTTTCATGTTTCTTACAATCTCTCTGTGTTTTAAAAGCTTTCCCACATTGCTCACATACATATGGTTTCTCTCCAGTGTGAATTCTTTCATGTAGCTTACAATGTCCAGAACTGGTGATTCTGCTGTTATGTTAAAAATAAATTTTCTCATGTGCTTGAAAAAGTTTACTCATGTGCTTATTACCTGGTCCTGCAGTACTATTTTTGTTCATAGTACCAAATAGCACCTCTTTGTTTCTCATAGCAACTTTCAGAAGTTAAGGATGTAGCATGAAAACAGTGGGGTATAAAAATACATAGCACCTGGTCAATATAAAGAACTTTATCCTCAAAAAGCAAAATTAATGTTTTTCCTTTTTCTTTCTAGAATTTCTACAGACAGTTCAAGGAAATTGCTGCTGTTATTGAAACTGTGTGAAAACTGGTTACTTGGATTAATAAATGCTATCATTTTAAAATGATGGGCTTTACCTTCTACAAAGAACTGCACTTCCATTTTTCCACTTTTAAAAAATAATTTAAAAATCAGATAAGCAGGAATTAGTGATTGATGCACAATTTTGTGAATGTGCCCTAAATGACTGAACTAAACAACTTTAAATGGTGTATTTTATGTGTGAATTATGTCTTAATAAAAAACATTCAACTGTATGATTGATTTTGAAGACAGTTGTTGTAGTTGGGTTTTCTAGGGAATGCATTTAATACAGGATACATAATTTATAATATCACTCACCTAAAAAGTAAGATGCCGGACTAAGTCTGTCCATGCACTGGAGACCCAAAGAAACCAGCTTGGATCTCACAGCAAAATGCTACATAAATCCAGCTGAAGACCTAGAGCCTTTGACAATGTTCTCCCCAAGTCCACCTGAAGGTTTAGAGCCCATGACAATGTCTCATCAAGGATTTGCACTGGGAAGGCCCAAAGGTAAGTGATGGAAGATAGAGAGTCTGCCAGCAGAATAGAGGATCCATATCAGAGCCAGGAAGCGGTGCTTAAACTAATTTCCATACTGTAGCATTTAGAGAGGGGAGATTTAGAAGGGCAAGAATGTTGCTAAGCGTTCTTACTCTGTTGGTGGAAACAGGAACTATTAAGATTGCTTGCAAAGTAAACAGCAGAGCATCCCCGAAGTGCTTTGCTACCGCACCCTAGCTCCCAAGATAGAATAGCTCAATTCATATCAGGAAACTAGCAATACAAGCTTCTCCAGGAGAATCAGCAGCACACCATTTTCTCCTCTATTGACCACAGTTCTTATAATGGCCTTCCACACCCAGCTCTGTGCTGATTGAGATAGCTGAGTGTTAACAAGATGACCCTTAGTTAATCCACAATTCAGTTTTATGTATTTATTAGAATAATAACGTAATATAACCCAGTTTTAAAAGAACTTTATAGTCATATATGCATAAATATATATGCCAGAAAAAATTGTGTTTGATTGCAGTCACTATACATTTAACTTTAACATTCACTTATAAAGAAGAAGAGGCTTTTCTCAAACCTTTGGAATCAGTTTAAGATTGATGATTGCCCTCTTAAATTACACTAACAATGCCTTCTATTAATTGTGGGAGTCCACTGCTGTGAATCTGGTATTTGTAGCACAAATCAGAACATCACTTGGAAGCCCCTGTGTATACCATGTTTGCCACTTGTGCCTCTGAAGTGTGTTAAATGAGGTAAATGCAGCTCACTTTCTTCACCTTTAAATCTCCCATAAGTGTTTCACATTATTGTAAGTTACCCTAGAACTTCTAGGCACAGGAATTTGGCCGATTTAATTTCCATAGTTTAGCTACAGGGGAGATTCAGAAGAGCAAGAGTGTTACTAAACATTCTTCCTCTGTCGGTACAAACAGGAAATACTTTGGTTTTTTTGCAAAGCAGTTGCAGACATTGAAATTTCATAGTCTAGAAGTTTTAGTCCAGCAGTGTATTTTTCAAAATAAAAGCATGAATATGTAAAGACATACAGCATGTATTGTCTAATGGTATCCATTTCTTTCTTTTTTTTTTGGTCTTTTTCGTTTTTATCGGTACCAGGGATCGAACTCACGACTGCCTGCTTGCAAGGCAGGCGCTTATGCCGCTGAGCTAAATCCCCAGCCCCTATCCATTTCTTTTAAGCAGGCAATTCCAGATGTCTTTGCAGTTGGAGTAGAACTACAGGACTCAGTTCAAGTCAGTGAGATCTTGGTAGAGATGTATTAAGCCATAGCCAGCCTCAGCCATTAATCATATCTTGTCATCTGCCAAGCTCTCTCCTGTCTTTAGAAATGAAGAGCTCTATAATAATCAAAAGATGGGTCCTTGAATTACTGTTGGAGGCAGTTCGCCACAAGAATAGCATGACTTGCATTGAACATTGGAATGAGCTGGAAACCAACATTTATTATGAACTAATGAGGTTTTTGAGTGTTACAAGTAAAATTGGGTAGCATACAATATATATGTAGAGATTGTTGTGCATTTCCAGTTGCAAAAACTACAAATAAATAGATACCTGTCAATATGGAAATCATTGAGACTTTGGTATACCATACAGCTTTTTCTCAAGTATTTCCAATGCATGCATCTTAAAAAATGATGCAAAAATGCACTCATACATATTTGAATAGGTATAAAAGGTAAGGAAGTATGCACTAGTTTGTAAGCACTAGTAGGGAAGGAGAGGAGAAACAAAAGTTTGAAGTTCTTAATGCAGTAAAAAAAATACCAGTTTTAATGCTTGACAATACACGAAAATTTTTGTTTTTAAACTTTAAAAAGGTCATACAGTTTTCTTCTTTTTAAAGAAATGAATGTATAGTGTTTTTGCAACAGGATTTCTTACACAAATTCAAAATACTGTATCAAACTTAAGTCCTGGCTGTGCTATAGAAATAGTAACCCAGCTAGTTTTAACATTTGACTGATAATACAAAGAAACTGTTTCTCTCCTATTTCTTCATATTAGAAATTTACACCCTCCTCAATGCTGTCAGTATTTCTGCTGCTTTCCTGTGTGATTATGCTTTCTTTTTTAGGTAGGTAGCACACTTTGATGGAGTCAGAATCCATTGGCTGCTGCCCAGCTGTGGACTCAGTTCTCACCAGCTTGAAGCATGAGATGACTGCCCATTTGTGTTGATTAACTGCTGCAGACATGTTCTTCCCACCCTGTAGGTAGTGGGGCATGTTTTTGTTTCTAGAATTTGGAGAACCAAAATTCCCATCTCTTTTTCATCTGTAGTATAGTAGCCTCATTTTACTTTTGGAAATAAACTCCCTTTCAGACTTAAGATCTTTTTACCTTCTGCTCTCCTCAGTTTAACATCTTTCCCTGTTCTTCTCCTTTGTCTTTCTGGGTTTAAGGGCACATGTAAAGGACCAAAGTTAGCTTCTGGCTTAAAAACGATGGTTTGAAATAAATTTAAATTGTGTGTATGTTTTGAATTTAAAACAGCCAAATTTTTCATAATATAGTTTTGCAGTGTTTTCATTGTGAATGTCTTTTGCTTTTTAAAAATTTAATCAGCTCACTATGATGGCCAAGGAATTGACCACTGTTTATATCAATGCCCCACTACAAATGTATGTATTATGTATCAAAAACATAGTAATTTTATAAAGGGAAAATTTGACCAGGAAAATGTGTCTCGCGTTTTAAACATTTGATTAAATGTAAATTTTTGTAAAGCTCAAGTTGTAAAATGTATGATGAACTTTTTGTTACCCCTGAATTCATCAAGCAAAATCTATTTTCCATATATTCTACCATGATAAGATTAATATAAACAGCTTTATTTGGAAAGAGGCAGAAGGGTCACGTTTCTTCAAAGGTGATTGAAACCAACATTAGTAAGACTGATTAATGCTGTTTTTAAAAAGAGTACTTAATTATCTCACAATTTTTAAAACATTTTGAACTTGATATTTTTAAATAATCTTTTACAGATTTACAGAAAGATTGTACACAGATAATTTCTATATGCCTCAATCCAGTTTCTTTATTATAGTATTGATGTTTTACCATCATGGTATTTTTTATAATTAATTAACCAATATTGGTATATGTTAAATTTGTTATAGGCCCATCTAGTATGGCATGTTACATCTCCTTCAGTTTCTCTTGACTGTGTCAATGTCTGTTGATAACTCAGTTTCTGATAACTCAGTCTGATGAGTACTGGGGAGTTGTATAATAGGGTGCCCCTCAACTAGAATTTGTTGTTTATCTAGGTTGGAGGTGTGCGGTTTGGGGAGGAAGAGCACGAGGTATAAAGTGCTATTTTATTTATATTCTCTCAAGGTTTAGATCTTACAGGTTTGTAGTTTAGACCTAAAATGTCCCCCAAACTTCTCGTGTATGTGGAAGGTGATTGGGTCATGGAGGCACTATACTCATCAGATTCTTCCATTGATGAATATGTAAATGTATGTGAAGTGGTTAGATCTGACTAGTCTGTTTCCCTGGTCCTTCCTTTTGTTTTCTGCTTCCTAGCTGCCATCATCTTGCAGCAGAAAATCCCACCCAGCCAGTATACTTCAGTTGTGCAAGTGACAGTCCCTGTTGCAGTTCTGGTTGCTTCTGTTTTTTAGAAATGGCCAGTCACTGTGCTGCATAGCTGGTCACTATGATGTGTATTGCAAGAACAGCCAATTGTCAAAGACAGCCAAGTGCTTTACCTCTACACCTCCATAAACCTCTCTCTGAGCCTTTGGAGCCTGACATTTTGAGGGACAACTGATTCTCTATCAGTGCCTGCCTGATGTTAAATCAATCTCCAAATCCTGGGTGTCATGGTGTTTCTGCTGGCTGTAGCAATCTGAGACAGCTTTCTCTGCTTGGGCCCCTCCACCATGCCCATAGAGCCTTGGAGCCAGTCAACCATACACGGAAATGTCTGGAACTGTGAGCCAAAATAAACTTCACCTTTATATTGTGAATGTTGAGTATTTTGTACCAGCAACAAGGAAGTGACTAAGACAGATAGTAGCAACATGATTCCTGACTGCTGACCTTGATAACCTCCCAGAGATAGTATTTGTCAGGCCTGTACTGTACAATCACTTTTTAAAACACCACGTTGAATACATGTGTCTGAATGTACAAACTTAGAGAATGAGAAGCAAAATTGTGGCTAGTGGTTACTGTTATGCTATTAGGTGGGCAGAAGATGTGGGCAGGATAGAACCGTGGCCAATAGTTGCTATGTTACTAGTAATGTTCAAGTCTTGGTTGGGTGATGGTTTTATGGTATTTATTACATCATTAAAAATAAATTCATAAAATACGAGGGCTATGGTTAGACAATGATTAAAATATGCCACACACTAAGGTCCATGATTAAATAATCCAGTATTCAGTTCTGTGCTTCTGAAGTTAAAACAATCATCAAAACTGTTGGTACCATTATAGTTAAGAGAATCCAGTGGGTCTATGTGCCTAGTGTATGCAGTATGGCTATGTAAGTCAGGATACTGAAGGATGCCAAGTAGTCTTGACCAGTAATCCATCCTCACTGTTATGGCTTGTGTTTGGATGTCCCTCCAAAGTTGTATGTCGTCTTAAGTGGGGCTTTTTCACAGGTGTCTGGATTTAGAGTATGAGGTTGGAATTGATTCATGGTGCAATGGTAGGATTAAGGGCACTGAAGTTAAGGATTACCCTGGGGCTGGGGATTTAGCTCAGTGGCATAAGCGCCTGCCTTGGAAGCAGGCAGTCGTGAGTTCAATCCCTGGTACCGGTAAAAACGAAAAAGACCAAAAAAAAAAAAAAAAAAAAAAAAAAACCATACAGGACAGAAAGCTGTGGTTGTCCCTTATTGCTTTGCTGTTTTCCGCATGCAGTGAACTATTTCTCCTCTGTGGTGCCCCTTTGTCATGTGTCACTCTGCTTTGTAGCCACCTTGTAGACTAGAACCTCCATGCATTATAAGCCAAATAGACTTTTCCTACTTTACCTTTGGGTGTTGGGTATTTTGTCTCTAAGGAGAAAAGTAACTAAGACAAATTTGCTAAAGACTGGTACATACCTCAAGATTCCTATTTATTAATTTATATTCAAAAGTACAGTGGCCAATTGGACTATAATGGTTATACTACTCATCAAATATTTACTGAACATTCCTTATGTGCCAAACATTTTGGTAATCATTTGAGGTAGATACAGTGAAAATTTCATAGGACATAAATGTTTTGGGAAAGTCAAACATTTAATAATTTATAATAATGGAGATAGGGGACAGAGATACAGCTTAGTGATACAGCACCTGCCTGGTAAAGTGCAGAGTTGTGAGTGAGATCCTAAGTAAAAAAAACTAACAATGGAGATAGGTTGACCAGCCTGTTAACTTCTTTTGCACATTATAGTAGGGTAGGAAGTTTATCTATCTTGAATATTGAGCAAACTGAGTTAGTTATATACATTTGACAAGATGTCTTCACCATGCCTCCAGAAATTCATCATTGCTATGGATATGTAACTGCTGGGTTTCCCAACTTTCTCTTTCCAAGTGGGAGAATTACTTGTACTATACTATCCTCATGTCCCTGCTCCATAAGTGTTCACTGAGTTGTAAGTGGTGGGCACATACTGATTTTTAGTTCTTTGCTGTACTAAATGGATCTATGTTTGGATTTGCTGTTGTGGGTCAGATATTACTGTGAACACTATCCAGATAAGAGTTTATCAATGATTCCTAACATTGATTACAATGCTGTAGTAATTAAAACTTAAAAATTATTGAGTTTGCCAGGGATTGAGCTCAGCAGCATAAGCACCTGCTTGGCAAGAGTGAAGTTGTGAGTTTGATCCCTGGTACAAAAAAATATTATTGAGTTACAATGATTAAGGAATCTCTAAATTTCATTAGTAACACTTTTATATACCATTTCTTATGTTGGGATGTAAACTAATCCTTAAGTGATTCTTTTTAAAAAGTAGATTAGAGGATTGTGTTGGAGGTCGTGATAGTTGATTGGTTGTGTCAACTTGAGTAATACATGGTTAAATTGACTCAGCATAGACCTGGGTGTGGAAGACCCACCCGGGGAGGATTATCACCATAACGGTTTAAAGAGAAAATGAAGAAAGATTGTTTATGTTTTCTTCGGAGGAGCTCCAGTCTATTTCTTTACTTTGGACTTTGGGTCCTGGCTTCCTGCACACTCTTCAGCTTCCAGGACCAGCCTGTCAGCCTTCTGGTGCAGACAGACCCTTTAGCCTCCTGGTACAGACTCGCCCCAGACATTACATGGAGCTTTCAAGTGGATCCTTTGGATCCTTAGTGTGCAGACCCAGCCTCTATGGACAGCTGTTGTAAGCTAATCTTGTATATTTGTATATCTTGTTTCTTGTTTGTTTCTCTAGTAAGCACTGACTGATATAAGGTACTTAAACTGAGGTCAATCTCAATTTTGATGTTTCATTAGTAGAGGGCATAGGACTTGGCATATAGTTCTGTTCATGGTCATGCGTATTATTTACTACAGTGAAAGAATACAAATCATGTCCAGCAAAAGGAAAAGGCACATTCAGAAGTCAAATAGAGATCAGATCCAGGCTTTCATGAGTCTTCTCAGAAGGTTACAAAGAACACTCATTAGTTAATCCCTCAAGCTGTAAATTGTGTTGAGATTTTTGAAATTTACCAACTACATTTGTTAGAGACTCAACATCCAGCATCTTTCTTGAGGGCTGTTCACATAGCCAATTGTAGCTAGTGCATACGCAAATTGTAGACTTTCAGAAAACTAGATGTTTACTTAAATTTTATTTATACAAACAGGAACAGTGAGGCACTGATATTAGTCACAGTTTTGAACCTTATATAAATCAAAATTTCCAAAAGCAAGCCAATGACCAAGCAGACATTTTAAAGGACAATAGAATAACTCTTCTTTCACTGTACCGTTAACTCTCTTTAATACAGGGATGATTAAAATTAAAAATTCTGGAGGTAGTTGGTATATAGTTTCCTAAGAAGTTAATTACCTAAATTAGTGTGCATGATTTTGTCCTGTTGTATTAGTATTTCATTAATTTGAATAATGTTAATGTGAGCTTAGCCCAAATGCTATTATACTTACCAAGATCTTCAGAATTAAAGATGAAAAATTTTCTGCTTTGAATAAGATATTGATTCTGTATGCCATCAATTAAATGAAAATTTCATATTTCATGTGACATTTTCAAATGAATGTCATTATTTTACTGGGACCTACATTTTGATGTCTCTCTCTCTCTCTCTCTCTCTCTCTCTCTCTCTCTCTCTCTCTCTCTCTCTCTGTGTGTGTGTGTGTGTTTTCCTGGTAATCAAACATAGGGCCTCACAAATACAGTAAATGCTTTACTATTGCACTACATCCCCAGCTCCTAAGATCTGTGTTTGTTGAGGGAGATAGAAATTACAGCTGCTGATTTAACCACCATTTCATAGCATACAAAAATTCTGAGTATAATGGATTACATATCGTGATGGGCTTGATCTTGATTTATGTTCTCTTGAATTGTAAGTGCCTTGGGTGAAAGAAGCTATTAATCTTTGACTGGTTATTATTTCAGCATATGAAGAACATTTATTAGAGAAAATCACTTTCAGGTCTTACTGTATTTCACATTCCTGAGCCAAGAGAGAGGATGAAATTATTTATTATGCAATTAAAGAACTATTATTAACAAGAAAATAACTGCAGAATGTAGGGAGCTGCTAGTTTCTAATTCAGGATGTCTCACACAAGTCTGAGGAATTCGGACACAAGACAATTTTCTGGCCCATAGGAATGTGAGGAGAAATGGTGGGGCCTTAAGCAGATCCTGTTACTTTTTCCTTTCAATATATACAACTAGTGTCACACACTGCAGAAGTAGCTTAACTTGGAGAAAGGGATATTTTTTATTTTTAGCTGAAAATGCTTCCCCAATTGGGGTAAACTTGCTTTCTAACATAGGCATCATTCAGCAGTTATAGGCTTGGGTGCCAAATGTGTATCAAGAGACGGGGTGTGGTACATTAAAAACGTGGCCAACTTCAACACCTGCTGAATTGAGTCAGCCTCATGCTAAGCGTAGATGGCCCATCTGAGGAAAATTGCCAGTCTAAAAATGAGAGGAAGAGTAGTGTTGTGGGTTCTCTTAATAAGTGTTGTTTAGTGCTGTTGGTTCTTTTGGAGCTGTTGGTTCTCCTGGAGGAGCTTGTCATGCTGGCTTTCCAGATCTAAACTCTGCTGTTATCATAGCAGAGGAGCTCAGGACCTTGTTGCTGAGAATGTGGTTCACTTTGGGGGAGCTCTGGTCCTTACTTTGAGCATCGCCTCCTGGCTGCAGAGGGCAAGATGCACACATTAAATTAAATTTCCAGGAGAAGCTTGTTACACTGGCTTCCTGATAAGAAGTTGGCTGTTTGCTTGTCAAAGGAGCTTAGGACCTCACTGTCACTGAGGATGGCTGTGGTACTTTTGAGGGGAGCTCTGGCCCTTATTTTGACTGTCACTTCTTGGCTCCAGTGCGGAACCCTCAACCTGCTGGCACAGATTCCACCCATAGGCACAGACTTTCTAGCTTCCACTGCTGATCTTTGGGCCTTCCCAGCATAGATCTGTGAAACAGACTTGCATGAGTCATTGTCTTGGGCTCTAGGCCTCCAGTTAGACACATGGGGGCACTGTCATGGGCTCTAGGTTTTTAGCTGAACTCATTCAGGTTATTGCCACGGGATCCAGGCCCTTGGCTGGATTTTTTAGGTCTTTAGTGTGAACAGATTTCCTGCACTTTCTTTGTATTTGACTCCTTGGGTGACCATGATAAATAATACTATAAATTATGTGTCCTGTATTGTCATTGTTTTCCTTGCAATCCTTCACTAAACACAAGGATACATGAGATGAGTGAACCTGGCTAGCTCTTGAGGACCTAAGATTTTGTGACAGTGATGTTCAAAATGTTGAGTGAGTAGTAGTCACCTGGAGATCTTGTTCATATGTACAGTGTTTATTTAGTTTTCTTTATGTCACAGGTACTATTCTAAATCCTTTACAGATACTCATTTTATCATAATAACACTATAAAAGTAGGTTCTGTTATCACCCTTGTGAAAACCAAGGTGAAAAAATGTTAAATAATGTGCTTATGGTCAAAACTGAATGCTTACTAAGTCTGATTTTAGAAACAGGGCTTTTACAGAGCTTTTAATCTATGTTTACAGAAAGGTATTTATACTTAGTGGTCAAAGAAAAGTTAAATATATTCATGTGATGAGCCTCATTAATAACGAGAAATTTCTGTGAGCCTATGGAGAAATTAATATGTCTACTACTTGAATCCATTAAGTTGACCATCTGTCTTTTAAGTCTTAGAGCCCGTGACACAGTGATTTTTAAAATAGTACTTAATATAATAGAGCTATTAACTTAATCTAGTAGGTTTGTTGACAACAGCTTAGGCAGTATCCAGGTCAAAAGTCTCTGTAATTAACTGGAGCAGCAATTATTTTCCATGATGAGTTGGCAAGCACTGATAAATGAGATTACTATCTTCTGGTGAATACATACTTTTTTTTGTTCTTGGAAGATTTTGAAAAGAGTATAAAAATATTAAGAAAATCTTACCCATAGTACTGATAATTTTAAGATCAAAGCCCTAAATAAATATTTTACACTCTTATGGGAATTGTTACATTAGTCACATTAGCCAAAATATAGAAATAGCTCAAATGTGCATTGATAAATGAAGAAAAACGAACAGTGAATACATACAGTGAAATATTATTTAGCCTTAAAAGGAAGGAAATCCTGCCATATGTGACAACATAGATGGACCTTGAGGACATTCTACCAAGTGAAACAAGCCAGTCATATAAAAAGACAAATAATCCATGATTCCATTTATAGCAGGGATGTAAGATAGTCAAATACATAAAAACATTTCATGGTGGTTACTAGACGCTGAGATGAGCTAGAAATGAGAGGTTGCTGGTCAGTGTGACATTTCAGTTACACAAAATGATTAAGTTATAAAGATCTTTTCTACAACACTGGACCTGAGCTGGACATACTGGAGCACACACCCATCATCCCAGCACTCATGGCGCCGAGGCCAGAGGACTGCTGCAAGCTTGATACCAGCTTGGCCGATGTAGTGAGTTTAAGGGAAGTTTGGAATACATAGTGAGATCCTCAAAAACTAAAACAAAGCAAAAATTTAAAGCTGGGACCTATAAGTAAAAATGCCATATTATAGAAGTTTGAGGAAGAATAACACTGAACTGTACACTTAAAAATGTAAGAGGGCAGGTCTTATGTTAAAGTGTTATTAGCACAATTAAAAGAGACACCAGTACTACAGTACTTCCCAGATACGTAATATACCAACTTTCTTTAGCTAGGCCACCAGCATTTGCCTATTCTCTTCAATCAGATGCATTAGCCCAGACTTCAGATCACAAGAAACTGCAACAGTGATCTAGTACCAAAGGAAAATCATATTTTCACAGTTTTCATATTATTTTGCTAAACTCTAAAATTATACTAATACATTTAAATTAGAAATATTCAAACTCCGAACAATAACCAATACAGTCTGGAGGGCTAGGGGTATAGCTCAGTGGTTTGCATGAGACCCTGGGTTCAGTCCCAGCACTGTAAAAACAAAACAAACCAGAGTTAAATATTTAAAATATAAAAATGTATAATATGTTAAACACTAAATAGAGGATACATCTATACAAATATAAATATTATAAAAATTCTGTAAGGTAAATCACCTGCAGATATAATTAATACAACAAAATATTATGTGAAAAGTCCATAGGCCATAAGAAATGAGGAAAAATTTCTCACAAGTTGAATGTGAACTAATATTTAATTCTTAAGGAAGAGGCTTTAAGAAAGAAAATATGTCAATGGTACCATTATTGTACTGTCATTGTATTTTTATATAAAAATTTTCTGCAGCTATTTCAAATTGGCTCGACTTCCTACATACTAGTTGGCCAAAGTAAGAAGATACTTGTGATTATTTACCTTCAAATGATATCCTCTTGATTAATTTCTAAGCCTTTTCTCTTTATTCCAAACTTTTCATTTTATTATTTTAGTAGCTTATTTTTAACTTGATCTTTCTCTATTTTGTTTATGTAATCGAATATTTTGAGACAGAATTACTTGAGTCACTTTTAGAATGGCCATTTGCTCCAAAAGTCTCTCAACTTCAGTGAGAATTGTTTTGTAAGAGAAACATTATCAATTGTCATTTTCTTTTCCCTCTTGAATATTATGGTGGTTTGAAAAACTGTTTTAACATTGTTCAAAAGTATTTAATCATAAATTGAATAATTATGGCATGATCTTGATCTCAAGCTGTAAGTCATTTGTATTTCAGATTTTTAAAAAGATACAAAATGTCAGCCATTTAAGGACTATGTCCTGGACTGGTCTCTGTCCACAAACAACCTTGTGAGTTCATTCAGTTGTCCTCTTTTAGGCAGTTCTCACAAGCTATGCTGTGGTTTTGTCAATTCCTCAGCTTTCAGTGGTTTAAAACAACAAAATATTTAATTCTCTCTCCCTCTATGGTTAATTCTGCCTCTGTTTCTTGTTATCATTTGAGGAGCAGCTGCTAGAAATTCAGAGGCATATGAGAAAGAGGGGTGGTAAATCCACTCCTTGGCTCTTACAGCTTGTGTTAGGAAGTAGTGGGCATCACTTATACTCATATGCCATTAGACAGGAAGTCATAGTTCTGTGTTCAGTGACAATGGGGCAGGAAAGTACCATACTTCTACAGGGAGGAGAAAATATTTTTATCAGTTATGCAGTTTACTCCAGATCTCTTCTGCACATAATGTCAGAGATAGTCTGGTTCTGGTGGTCTTCAGAACTTTTTGCCTTCTTTACTTTTCGTATTTCAGATTTTAGGATTATAATTTATGTATAGCCCCTCAGTTTTGTTTGGTTTAGGCCCTCTCTGCGCAGGAAATAGTTATCTCTTTTGGGGGTCAGGGAATGAGACAGAGTCTCATTATGTAGCCAAGGTGGGCTTTGAATTCATGATCCTCTTATTTCATTCTCCCAAGTGCTGAATTACAGCATGTTATCACTACACTTGCCCAACTTTCTGGATGCAGTCATTAAATCGTAAAGAAGGACTGGAACTTTATTATAATAAAAGATTCCAGCAAAGAAAAGAAAAGAAAGGGAGGGCTGGGGATTTAGCTCAGTGGCTTAAGCGCCTGCCTGGCAAGTGCGAGATCATGAGTTCGATCTCCTGCACCAGGAAAAAAAAAAAAAAAAAAAAAAAAAAAACAGTGGAAAAGAAAGGGAGATGAAAAAAAAAGGGGGGGGGGTGATTACAAGGAGAACTAAGACCAGATTATAACAGTATCACTGCAGAGTATCTATAAATTTGAACTTTGAAATATTATAGTAAACTGGAATCCCTCCACGCCAAATGTTTTGAGATCACTAGATGCAAGGACACAAACCGGTGTGGAATTCTTTCTCACATGGCTAATACAGAAGCAGTTACATCCAGATTTTCGAGGTGGCAGTGACAAGAGTTCTAGAAGTGCCTGCCGTGATTTGTACTTAGAGTTAACAGTGTTTCTCAAACAACCTGTAGTGTATGAAATTAGCACTGTAACTTTCTGAGATAGGTGGCAACAGTATTTTAGGCATTGCTGCTGTAACTTTCAACTCTGATTCTTTCTCTTTTTACAACTTGTGAGCTGTCCAATAGCTACTTATAAATTCCTTTTCTGTTTAAATTGGTGTTTGTTTCTGTTGCTTGCATAGTAGCATCCCTGTCTGATATAGAAACTGAGGCCTGGTTGTTTCTAGTCCATAATTTAATGGAAGATGAACAATATGAGAATAAGAACATGAGTAATGTTCCATTGAGCTCTTGCAGAGGGTGAGGAAGGGTTAGAGTTGCTGTTTAGGAGAATGGATGTGTGCAGGACAGATGAGCTGTGTTAAAGGCCCTGCAAACGTTAACAATTGTGAAGAAACTACCTAATTATGCATCCTCTGGAAAGTTTTTGTTTTTGTTTTTGGTGCTGGGGATCGAAATCACAACCTTGCACTTGGCAGGCAGGTGCTTATGCCACTGAGCTAAATCCCCAGCCCTCCCCTGGAAAATTTTAATGTTATCTCTTACAACATGAATCAGTCTCTTAAAAGGAAATTGCAGGAGTTAAAAACTTGGAATCATCAGCAGAGTAAAATCAGCATCTTAAAAATCAATGAGTTTGGCAACAGTTGTAAGAGTGAAGGAGGACAGAACAATTGTTTAATGACTCAGGATGCTTTTCTGGGATGGTTCAACCTCCAGTACGGAAAACAAAAAACAAAACAAAACAACTAAAAGAAAAGAATTCACCTCAGCATTTGCCCCAGCAAGTCTAGTTGATTCATGCTGTATAGAAAACTCTTCATCATTCTCTATTTTTATAGTTTATATTATGGGCAAGAAAAGGTACTGTATACTTTTAAATGATTTGATACAGATATCTCCAATAAATCAAAACTAAAACTTTTTTTGAGACTTCTTTCTCCATGTGATCACAATGATGAGTTTTTTTTGTTTTTAATGAGAAAGGTTGCTGATACATCAGCATAGGACTACTGTGATATTATACACAGGCATAGTATTAGGAATCATTATATGGATTTAAAAATTCTGAAAATAACAGCCTCTATCATATAACTTTATATGCTGAAATCTCATTACTTGTATAAATTCTTTAGAGAAATGATTTCCTGGATCAGACAAACCACAAGATGGACTTAGAATATCTTATAATGCTAGAGACCAAAGAAATGCTAAACAGAAGGTGAAAGAAAAATGGGACATGCGAAAGGATACAGGAGTTGACCTGAAAGAGCTCTGAAAGGTCAAAGCTGGAACAACTTCAGCAAAAAGTAAATAACATGGTATTTAATCACAGTACAAAGTCCAAAGTAAATTTTCATTATGCCATAGTGATCTAAATAAATAATTGAATAAATAAATCACTTTGGGGAGAAAGGATGAATTTCTCTTAAGTATTTTCAAGTAAGTGTATTGGTATTCTTTTCACTCCAGGGGACTGAAATTAATCTCCATTCTTCACCTCTGAGTGTGACTGGATTTAGTGACTCCACTAGTGACAAACATTGTTTTAACCAAAAGATCAAAGTTAACATCAGTAGCAATAAATAATATTGATACGATATATGCTCTAACATTAAGTAACAAGAAGAAACCAAGACTTTGGAGAAATAATGACTTCATAGTCTGTGACAGAAAATAGAAAGATGAACATATTGTCAAAGAAATCACTGGAGAAGAAATCCAATTGCCTAAAGATAGCATAATTAGAGCACCAGTAAGGATAATAACTTTAATGAACTGAAAATTATGGAATATATTTATAGTACATCTATATTTTATAGTAATAGCACTGTGTATATTTAAGTCTTACGTAATTTGTTAACTTTTTTAGTTGTAATAATACTGATTTTGTTTATTTTAAAAATAACCCTTAGGTTTTAGAAATATTGAAATATTTATAGATAAAACTACATGATTAGGGGCTGGAGATTTAGTTCAGCAGCATAAGTGCCTGCCTTGCAAGTGTGTGGTCGTGAATTCGATCCCTGGTACCTTTAAAAAAACAAAACAACAAAAACTACATGATATCTGGAATTTGCCTTACAGTCATATAAGATGAAAGAAAGTGGCCAGCAGTAAAACTGTGCCAACATTGCCAGAGCTGTATTCATGGATGGAGTTCGCTGTAAAATCCTGTGTGCTTTTATGTATGTTCTGTTTTTTTTTTTTTTTTTTTTTTTACTGGTACCGGGGATCGAACTCATGACCACCTGCTTGCAAGGCAGGTGCTTATGCCACTGAGCTAAATCCCCAGCCCCGTATGTTCTATTTTTATAAGGATAAAAAATTTTTGGAAGTTGTAATAAATTAACGGATCAATAAATAATCTCAATGCTGAGAAAAATATGCCCCTCCTGAAAAGTATACAACATTGCCAATGAAATGTTCATGTCAAAAAACCCAAAATCCAAAAACTCTTTGAATCTGATCAAGAGTCTAGACTATGCTTTCCAGAACTATAGCCACTAGCTGTACAGGGGTATTTAAATGTAAATAAACAAATTGCAAGGAAGTAAAATTAAAAATTTGTTATCTCAGCTGTGCAAGTAACATTTTCTCTTTTCACTGGCTATATGTACATAGTGACTATTGCATTGAAAAATATACAAAACATTTCCATTGTGGCAGAAAGTTATATTGGTCTTTGCTGTGCTAATTTCTGGGAAGTACAAGAACAGAGTAACTGTATTAAATAACACCACAGGGAGCAAATTACCAGAATCCAGATTGTGACAATCAAATTTCTAATTTAAAAAAATGCAAGAAACATGATGTGGAGGCTAATCAATGGATTTAAAGAGAACTAAGAAGTATTTTCAACTCTTACAATGTGCGAACTTAATAATTTTTGATTCAAGCATACTGCAGAAGAAATTACATGACAAGACTAAATATGTGAACAGTAGTTGGATATTTATAGCATTATTCTGTCCCAGCACTCTGGAAGGCTGACCAGGACAATAACAAGTCGAAGCCCTAACTGGGTAATTTAAAGAGACCCAGCTGAAAGAAAAGAAGGAAAGAAAGAAAAGTGGAAAGAAGGAAAGATGAAAGAAAAAAAGAGAAAGAAAAGAGAAAGACAGGCAGAGAAGCATGCAGGCTGGGAATATAGTTTAGTGTTAATGCTTTGGATTAAATCCAATACTGTAAAAAGAAAGAAAAGTTATTTTTGGTTGTGAAAATTGCATTATGATCTTTTTAAAGAATTACTTCACTAGTTATAGCTGAAATTACATGATAAATGGTATTTGCTTAAAAATAATTGGGATAAAGTGAAATGGTTGGGTAGATAATTAGTCATTTATTAATAATTGTTAGAGTTGAGTATGGGAATATTGAGTTCACTATGCTGTTGTCTTTTTTGTATGAAAGTGTTCATAACAATTTAAAAATTCTTTTGGCAATTTGCTATGTCATAGGAAAAATCAAAAGACATTTATCATTTTTAGTTTACAAATATATTTGTTCACATTCCAAGATGAGAAATGAAGATACATCGTAGAACAATTTTTATCATGCAGCTGGGCTAAATGATACAACTGTAATTGATTATGCATTTTTTATATTTCAATTGGTGATACATTAATCAGTAAACAGCTTGTTCCACAATTATAGTGGCAGTTAAAGATGCTTGTTTGACTCTAACAAATTTCCAAAAGTAGTTTCATATTCAAATGATCAGGAAGCACTAATTTGACTAACATCTTTAAAATATTTTTAATTGACAACAGGAGATGACAGAGGGATGAGGTAAAATGAACATAATAACCTAGAAATGAAAGAAACCCTCTCCAGTCATAATGTGTGTCTGAGGGTAGGAATTATGGTTCAACTATCAGTGAAACATGAATAAAGCTACGAAACAACAAAATCACATGGTCAGCTTTTTAAAAAATGCTCTGTTATAAATGATGTATGCCTTAAGATTTCCAATACTATCATTAGTAAACAAATAATAAAATAAAGTAGTTCTCTTTATCAGTTGAAGATATTACATGATGCAGTGGTTCAGCAGAATGTTCGTTAGGTGACACAGTATTTTAATCATTAAATTAAGGGTCTCTCAAAAAATCAGAAGACCCAGCAACAATACGTCTACATTTTCCAGTGTCCAAAACATCTAGAACTGACTAATAATTGCCCCCTGTACTATTTATTCATTTATTTTGAGGAGAATAAAACCAAACAAAATAGAATAGACTCAATAGAGTCAAAACAAAGCAGTGAATATGATACAGGATTTCAAAACAAGATAATAGGAAATCAACAATGGCTACCATACAGCCTCTTGTTATCTTGAAAGTAGCACCTATACCATCAGACCTAATAAAATCAAACAAAACAGTATAAAATCAATCAAAAAACCAGTGAATGTGATACAGGAAATTTCAATCACTTCAAACTTGATTAGTGTTAATACCAGACAATAATATAACAAAATTGAAAGGATTTTGTGCCCTGGATGGGAAGCTGCAGCAGTGGGAGGCTGATAGGCGGAACCAAGAGCCTCTATCTAATGCCTTCTATACCACAGAAGGTTGTGTTACTTCTATAACTAGAGATAAATTGTTAATTATTTAAGTGAATCCTACTCCCAATGTTAATATTTAGAACAAAGGCAACAGCCTTTCTAGAAGAGGTATCCCCCTGATAAATATGAAAAAATGTCAGACCATGGAAGAGGAAGTGACAGACACGGGCACAAAATGGACATGAAATAACTGCAATAGAGTAGAGGATGCACAACTAACCACAAGCATATTCCACATTTGCTTTTTGACAAGAAGGTAAAAAACAGACACTGGAGAGAAGATAGCCTTGTTAACAAATGGTGTTGGGAAAATCGGCTGTCCACATGCAGAAGACCTATTCTAGAGCTTTATCTCTCACCATGTACTAAACTAAGAGCAAAATGGATTAAGAACTAAATAGCAACATCTAACCTACTGCAAGATGAAATAGGTAAAATTCTTGAAGTCATAAGTGCAGGCAAAGACTTCCTGACCAGAACTTATTTGCACAGCAAATCATATGGAGAATCAACAAGTAGGATCATATAAAATTAAAGTTTCTGCACAGCAAAAGGAACAATCAACAGAATGAAAAAGACACCCTACACAATGAGAAAAAAGTTTTGCTTTGTATACCTCAAGGATCCATTATCTAGGATACAGAAAAAACTAAAAAAAAAAAAAAAATCATCCCCTCACAATGAAAGACAATAAAAAAACAAAAAAAAGTAAGTGAAAGAATCAATACTTCACAGAGGAAGAACAAATGGCCAATAAATACAGGAAGAAATGCTTAACATCTCTGGCTATTACAGAAATGCAAAATAAAACAACGCATAGATTCCACCTTACCCAAAAAAGAACAGTCACCATCAAGAAATCAAATAATAATAAATGCTAGCCAGACTGCGGGACTGTTGGTGGAAATGAAAGCTAGTACAACCACTTTGGAAATAAATGTAGAGATTCGTCAAAAAACAAAAAATAGAAATTCTATTTGACCCAGTTAGTCCTCTTTTAAATATTATTTTCCCTGAAAGATTTAAAAACAACATATTACAGTGATATATGAACTTTCATGTTTACAATAGCACAATTAATGATTTATAAATCTTGGAAGTAAGCCACACACCCATTGGCAGATGAATGGAAAGAAGAAAATGTGAGTATTTATACACAGTGAAATACTACTCTGCCATGAATATAAACTTAACTCATCTGTAAGAAAATGGATGCACCTTAAGACCATAAAGGTAAGTGAAATAAATTAGGGCACACAAACTTAAATATCACCTGGTTTCTTTTATATGAGACCCACATTACAAAGAGAGAGCAAAATAAAGGTAGATATTAGAAGAGGGATAGATTTTTTTTTCAAATGGGAACAGGATCAAAAGAGAGGGAAGTTGGGGGGAGAGAAAGGAGATGGAAAAAGGAATTAAAATGTGGTATGTACATCCACCAACTCCATACAAGGAAAGTAAACATGGTGTACTGTGATCATGTACTAATAAAAATAAAGATTAAAGACAAAAAACAAAACCAAAAAGGATGTGATGGGAACCTTGTTTATCCAAATAGCAAATGGTTTCATATTATAATAGTAGAGCAATAAAATGAAGTCTATGTCCTTGCTTTTTGAATTCATGCCAACCAAGTATTCTCATCCATCTGGCATGATTTCTGACCTATTAAGTCCACTGGCTTATTACAGTATTGGAAATTATTTGATGATATCCATCAAGCATTTCAACACTGTATGCAGTTTGGACAGATAAATCTGATTATTTCAGACTTCATCTTTTTTGTTGGCAGTTTTGAAGATAAGGATCATTTTCTGCATGTCAGATTTTACTCTAAGGAGCTCCCCATTCCTGGAATGAACAATCATTAGAAGTTAATACAATAACTAGCAATTCAGCGATACACATTACCTGGTTCTGTCTTTTATCCATGCCAAATTGATTTCACTCAAGTAGGTCTGCAGTACTAATTTCTGGCTCAGAGGACTTTCAAACTCTCAATTTATCAAGTTCACATTAAATTTCAGGGCTGGAGATTTAGCTCAGCTGCATAAGCGCCTGCCTTGTAAGCAGGCAGTCGTGAGTTCGATCCCCGGTACGGATAAAAAGGAAAAAGACAAAAAAAAAAAAAAAAAAGACATTAAATTTCCACTATAGGATGCATTTCTTTCATTGCATAGTGTTCTGTAAGCCTTAGTATTTTTTTTTTTTTTTCTGTCTTTTTCGGTACCAGGGATGGAACTCACGACTGCCTGCTTGCAAGGCAGGCACTTATGCCACTGAGCTAAATCCCCAGCCCCAAGCCTTAGTATTTTTGTTCACACAAGATAACCTTTCGCAATGTCCTACCTTCCTTTGCCCTTATTTCTTCTGATTTCTTCCTGTCTTCTTGCTCAATGAAAGCTATCGCGTGTTACATGTCAGCAGTGCTAGGAGCCACTACAGAGATGGAGCAAGTCTAGAGATAATGGGCTCAAGTTGAAGTTTGAAAGGCGGGATGAAAGATTTTTAGAGAGACATTTAACAAAAGTCTCAGCTTTTTGTTTATAATCCTAAATTTTGGTTCTGCTATCACTCATTTCTGAATTTTTCTAATGCTGGCTTATTCTTCTTTCATGGCTCTAACATTTATCTTAATTTCTTTAAACTTTTAAAATTTCTTTTATTTTGAAATATTACCTTTTATAGTTTAACATTTGGTTGGCAATTTTGAAGCATTTTAGTCCACTTTATATGGATTTTATTCTGTTCACTATTTTCTTGTTTCTTATGATTTTGCATGAAATATATCCAAAATTTTTATATTGTTTATTTTGAAACAAAGTATATTTTTCTAAACTTTTATAATATGAAAGATTTCAAGAATAGATTTTGTAGATTTCCTGTTTTAGAACTTCTGTTGATTTGGCAGGAACAAGAAAAAAATATATGTAGCTTTTTTCAGAGATCTGTCATTTATTGTCTTTTTTTTTTTTTTCAAGAAAAGCAATAGATCTCTCAGTAAGGGAGAATTAATTTGAAACAGAATGTCATAGTGGGTGGATAGCACAGGAATGATATTTTAACCAGAGGCATATATTGAATTTAATGATCCAAAACAGATTAGAAATTCTTCTCTAGAGTTATAGGCTATAGACTGCTCTAAATAACTCCCTATACACATTGTAGCAGTAATGAGGAAATTTAGCGATTCTGTAGTTTAGTGACTGCCCCAGAGCTTCTTGGTTTTAACTACTCAGATATTATTTCTTGTTTCTCCTACTCTCCCTTCCGCCCACCCCAACCACTTGCTTAAAAAGAAACTTTCTAGGCCATCTTTTTCAGTGTTTTCTTTTACATAACTGCACTACTAGATAATTACTTTGGAAAAGTTCTCTATGAAACCACATATATATTTGAAGAATTTGTGTTTCAAAAATTTTGATGAGAACTAATTTTCAATTTCCTAGAGTTTGTCAAAACACTTTATGCATTGCCTACTGATGTGGTCATGACCCAAACCAGTAGTTTATCCTTTTGTTTGATATTTGTGTAAATAACTTTCTGCCTTTTAGTGGTTCTCATTAAATAACACTTTGGTATGGGGGTCCTAAGATTCTGCCTATATATTAACCAAGGCTGAAATTTGGGCTTTTTGTTTTGGATTTTCAGTATGCATTAATGGCTCCAAAATTTACATCTCTTTCTCACGTCTGTTTCCTATGTTCAACTCCAATGATTCTCTGGTATTCCACATACACTTAAAATTTCAAATGTCCAATTCCATTTAATCTCTTTGTTTGCTTTCTCCACAACTTTCTCAGTCTTCTGTATAAAGCCAGGGGGCAAGAAATCTTTATATACCCTGAATAACTCTGTTGTCAATTAGTCTAGGGTGGTAGCACTTTTAGTGATACAAGTTCCTTAAGAACTTTGAGTGCTTTCTATATATCAGATTAACTTTACCTTATGTTTCACAAGCCACATCTACAACTAATTTGAAGATGGACTTCTATTATTTAGCTTTACTGCTGGTTCCATAAGAATAGTACATCTTTAAGCATGTTTTGTTTTTATTTTGGTGATCCTGGGAATCCAGGACTGTCATACTGAGCTATATTCCTAGCTCTTTTTAACTTTATTTTTTATTTTAAGACACGATCTTGTTAAGTTACTAACTTTCTCAGGCTGGCCCCAAAGTTGCCATTCTCCTGCTTCAGCCTCCCAGACTGCTGGGATTACAAGTGTTTTACTAAGATGGCATCTTCAAACTTTTAAGAAGCCATTTTATTTCACACAGGAAACAACAATGTAATTTCCTATAAGCTTTTAAAAGGCCTATTATAGCCATACTTTTGATTCAATCTTTATCCTAAGGACAATTTGGTTTGAGAATCTTGTACTTGCCTGAGAATTTAGAAATAAAACGTCACTTATTTTTCAGACTGGCAAATTACTAGTGTCTCTACAATTCTCTATCTTCTGTTTGCAGATGGGCCATTTCTTTTCTGAACCCATCTCTTTTGTGATGTACTTTTTTATATGTAGCTGACACTCTCAATTTTCTGCTTGGAATCTCTGTCAAATCCAAAAGTCCATCAAATGATACTTTTACTATATGAATCACTTAAAAATTTTTTTCTGTAGCAGGTTCTATGTCATTTTTCCAGTCTTTGGAAATAGTTATCACGCTATTTTTCTACCCTCCACTAACAGTTTCCGTCCTATCTGCCAAGAAGCTGAAATCAATTATCACATGGTTTAGGTTTTGTTGCGATACTACCCATTAAAAATAGTGTGAGCATTGCAGCTGCTTTTCCCTTTTTTGAGTCCTTTGTGAGGAAGAGCTTGAGGATGCTAAGAAATTTCTGTGCAGGGATCACAGTAGGTATGCATTAAATAATACTTAATAGGTAAGTGATGACTCAATTTCAGAAGACCTTCCAAAATACTGTTTTTAATCTCATATCTATTACTCAGTATCTGATTTTTCATTTACATTCTTAACTATATTCTTTAGTAGGATATCATATAATCTGTAAAAACATGAGATGTGGCCCCTATTTGAACCAAAATTCTCCTATCTACAAAATACAGTTCTTAAATTAGATTTTTAATGTGTGCATGACTCAGTTTCTTTTTTCGTTTGTAAAATAAGAATAGTACTAGTCCTTATATAATTGAGGTAAGCATTCTTGGCTCACAGAAAGAACTCACTAGATAGTGGTTATTATTATTATTTCAATTGTAGATAAAGGCATAACATTCATAACACTGGTTGTTTACAGAAAGAAATGAGTATCTGGGAAAAGGGGTGGAAAGAAAATTTGCATTCTATGGGTAACTTCTTAATATTGTACCATCTACATATATTAAATGTATCAATTAGCTTTGTGTTACTACAGTGAAATATCTGAAACAGCTAACTTATAAAGAGAAAAGGTTTATTTAGCTCAGTTTTGGAGGTTCAAAATCCAAGATCATATAGGCTGTATTTGTTTGGAGTCTGGTGACCTCTGTGGATGGGGGAACATCATGGAGGGAGAGTGTGTTAGAGCAAATGGTCACCTCCAGAGCAGGAACAGAGAGAAAAGTGATCAGGTCTCTCATTCCCTATTGAAGTTTTGTCCTTAATGATCTCAGGGCCTCTCAGGACCTCCATCAGTGACACTCACCACTGAAACCATAGCATTACTTATTGAAAACAATGATTGTGTTTTAAAAAATTATGTTTGCATTTGTTCATTTTAATCTCCATTTTTTTAATTTTAAAGAGGGTAAGATTAAACAACGAAACAGAACAAAGCAGATCATAAGAAAACAATTTTAAGAAACACACATTTCAAAGCAAGTCCACTGGAGATCTTCACTGTCTATCATATTGTTTCTAGTTTTCTTCCAAATAGTTGTCCCCATCTTTACACACATTGCATACATACTGAACATTATAGAGCTAATCTAATCATAACAGGATGATGAAGGCTTTTTAGGTTTTCAACACCTGACATTGGGGAAGTCAATAATGACTGCTAGAATGTCTCTCATTCTCTTCGAAGTAGCTTTCCTTATCTTTACGTATGCTGAAGTTGAACATAAGAGACTAGACTAATATCACTCTGAACAGTGAATAATAGTATTGCTAGATTTTATATCATAATGCCACAGAATTAGCACTGGGTTTCTTAGGGTCTCTTCTTCTTCAGAGTATCTGTTCATTACATCATGCATTATATAATCTGTTCCTGTAAACTGTTTAGAAATTCTCCATGTGTGAATCTCTACATGTAAAGCTATCTTTTCTGTATTATAGGGAAAAACAGATCAAAAAAAGACAACAAAACAAATTCCTAGAAAAACATGAAATGAAAAAAGACATATAAAACCACAGTACTAGGTGATCTACAGTAGTTACTATGCTTTCTCTTGTTATTTTCAATAGAATTGTCCACATCATGAGACATAATATAATTGAACATAACATTACATAGCTATTTTAATAAAAACACAACTTTGGAGACATTTTAGGACTTCAAAAGCAGTTAATAATCAAGCCAGAATGTATATCTTATTACATCTTGTCATCTTCAAAGTAGTTGCCTCTACTCTTAAGACTTGATACTACCAAGCATACCAAATTTGAATAAAATCAGTTAAGGTAAAATAGCTGTCTAACAAACCAGCTTCAAATAAGATCAGTCATAGTAAGACAATGTAAGTAATACCAGTTAATAGGAAATTAAGGATAGTTACCATGCCTGCTATTCCTGGGATAGCTGTCTGTGCCCTCAAATCTAGAATGAGTAGACAGACCGGAACAAAATAAAATCAAACTAAACAGAGCGATAAGACTAATGTGGTTTTTAAAGTCTGATGCACTATTAACAATACCCTCTGCCTTCCGTTTTTAGACAATTCCTCACCTTTCCCTTTCTCAGGATGCTTTGTGTATAGGTCCCACTAGCTCCTTTAGTTTTTAGATTGGGGAGCAACCTGTTATCTACCTGAGTGTTGCTGAACCTTTTTACCCCTGAGTTTGATCTTGAGCTGTACTCCTTTACTTACTAAAGCCACAAGGTTTTCCTGCCTTCTAGCTGTGTAGTTCCACACTGCACAAAAGTGTCATAACTTTCCAAACTATCTGCTGCTGCTGCTGGGTGAGTTGTTCCTATTTCTCTTTGGTTCCCAGTCACATAGAGCATCGTTTTCTCATCTTTGACTCTCAGTTTACTAACCCTCTTTCAGGTTGAGTATATTTTCTATTCAGAGCATCTTGATAGATCCTGCCTCCTAATCTACTCTGCCCGTGTTTCTTTTTGATAGTGTATCAAGGTTATCTATATTAAAGATTATAGCTTACTGTCTCTGCCTCATTTCTGCTATTTTATTCTTCTGCTATTATTTGTCCACTTTACTCCTTCATTCCACTGTCTGCCCCGTTCATTGAGACTTCTCTGTCAGTGTAGCTGAAATCCTGGTATTTTTTCTTCTCTCTCTCAGGAATGTCCTTCAGTGTTTTTTGTAGGGTTTGTAGGGTTTTTTGTAGAGTCCCACAGTTCCTCCTTGTCTTGGAAACATCTTATTTCTCCATTACTTTTCAGAGAGAGTTTTTCAGAGTACATCAATCTGGGTTGGAGGTTATTTTCTTTCAGGGCTTAGACTATTTCCCCCCAGGCTCTTCTCAATTTGATAGTTTGAGTGGATAAGTCTGTCATTATTTTGATGATTTTTGCTTTGTAGGTGATCTGCTTCTTTTCTCTGACTGCTTTTAATATTCTGTTCTTGTGGTGGGTTTCTGGGATCTTGATTATTATATGTCTGGGTGTAGATCTGTTTTGGTTGTAGTCGGTTGGAGTTCTGTATGCCTCATTTATCTGGATATCATTTCTTTTTCCTATGCTTGGGAAGTTTTCCTTAATTATTTCTGTGATAGCTTTTGTAATTCATTTGTAGTTGCTCGTGCTTCTTTGCTCACATTTTTTTATTCTTAAGTTACAGATTCTCTTGTCATCTTTTAGCCTTTGAATTGTTACTTCCTGGTTCCTTGTTATTTTTAATAGGTCTTTTCTTTCATGATCACACATTGTAAATCTCTTCAAGTTTCAAAAGGCTAACTTTAGTTTTTGTCAAGGCATTTTGCCAGCTTTCAATGGAGTTTTTAATTTCCTGGTAATCTCTTTGGATCTGTTTCATGTGTTCTAGACTTTGTTTATATTCTTCACCAAAGGTTTCTCTTCCTTTTCTGGGTTCCTCCATTCTTCCATCTGTGTCTTCTTGAGAGGGGCTTAGCATTTCTTTTATTAATCTTTTTATATCATGCCTCACTTGGATTAGAATTTCAGTTTTAAGTTCATCTATGAGGTCATGAAGGTATTTCTTTATGTCTGCTGATGTTGTGGCCAATATTGCATGATTGCTGCCCTGGTTCTCTTCTATATTTACCTTTCCTGGGCTTATTTTCCCAGGACCAGCGGGTGGAGGCTTTTTCTTATTTTTTCCCTTGGCATGTTTCTGGTTTCTTTCAGATAGGTGTGTGGTGGAGGTCTCAGGCCCTCTTCATATTGCTTAAGGTTTTTCTGAAGCGTGCTGGCTGGGGTTTTGCTGTCCTCTCCAGTTTGCTATTATCTGAGGCGCATGCAGGGACTGTGGGCTGGCCCCTCTCCTCTGAGCCAGTCAACCAGCAAGTGCCTTCAGCAACATAGCCTTTGCTTGGTGGACGTCACAGAGTTGGGACAGTTTCGTCCCTGGCTATTGGGTTCCAACCAGGAGTGTGACTCAGCCCAAGCTGATCCCACCAGTGCTCTCTGGGCCAGGGGTAGCTAACTAATGCCACTATGGTGCTGGGCTCTGCCCCACTCCAAGATGTCTTCCAGTCAGTGACACCTGCCATGGGACACAATTTCCAGCACTCACCGAGAATTAATGCAGCTCTCCACCTTGGCTCCACTCCACGCTGCGCCACATCCTCCCGCCAAGGGCCTGGGACTCACCAACTCCCATTATCCCCAGCTGTGGCTTCAGCACGACCTTGAACCATCTGATTCCTGGCACACTCAACACAGTGTGAGATAGGTCTCAGTGAGCATGTCTGGCTCCAGCCCTCCATCTGTGTTTTTCCTTCCTCTTCCTGTTTTTCTTTTTCCTTCAGTTTTCTCCTGGGGTCATGAGAATCCCTCTCCACTTGTCTGGCCCTCTCCATGTTATCAAATTCCAGTGTCTGGGCTGTTTTTCCCAAAGAGGCTCTCCACCCAGCGACCTAGCAAGCCGCCATCTTCTTGTCTTCTAATTTCCATTATTAATAGCTTGAATGTTGTATAGCAAAAAATCTCAGGATACCTCATTGAAAACAAATGTAAAATAGATTCATTTAAAAACATTTCAGAAATCACTGAATTAGCAATTAAATAAGAAGCACTTTTATAAGAGGGCAGTCTTACTGAGGTATGAATATTTTCAATTGTGATGGCTTTTATTAGATTGAGGGGAAAACAGTGAAGAATATCAGTGTAAATCCTTGTCACTCTGAAGAACGTAACTATGAGATATTACTCAGTCATGGAGTGTACCACAGGGGAAGTGTTTAATCACTTCACATTATTCAAATATACAGTGGTTTATAACTTGTGGTTTCTCTCACATGCTTGGCTGATGTGGAGCTGTCTATGCACAAAGCAGACATTAAGTAAATGTTCATTTTCATTTTGTTTCCTTTCATCTGTCAAATAGGCTTTAGGGTAACAGAGTTTTCAGACCTCCAAAAGCACTTAAACCTTCAGAAAACATAATCTGCAATTATGTTCAAGACAAACATAGGCACTAGTAAAATCATCCCAGCTTTAAAGTGGGCGATAAAAGTCTGTTTCCTATACAGAAACTTTAATGTCTAAAGGAATTTTGTTCTTTGGGATTCAAGAGAAATCTAAATAGACTTATTGTCCAGATACTTATTAATTTTCTCTGAATACCACACACTGTGTGTTTAATAAGTATTCAGTTGCTATCACATTCATTCTGTTAATTTACCAACTTATTTTAAACTTTCATTTCCTTGTCTAAAAAAGCAATAGCACTTTTATAATTCCTGCCATCTATTTGTCTGGCTGGAGCATTAAGAAATAGTATCTGTATTTGAGTGCGGCAGAAATAAATACACAATTACTTGCATTTTTGTAAAAAAATTGTCATAAATGGTATCAAAAGACAAGATATAGTCAGTGTCTCTGAATATGTAATGTTTGTTTAAAAAAAGAAATCTGTGTTTGCTCTATATTCTGTCCAAAAAAAGATGATAATCTAGGAAAACTATGTGAAACATATGTTACACAAAATGTTACTCTCCTCTAGAGAGGTTCTATATTGTAATCTCAGTTTAAAAACTAGGAAAAGGGATCATGAAATCCTTCCAGGAGAAATACTGGTGATCAACAGACATAAAAAAGTAGATTTTTAGTATTCTTATCACCCAAATGACAAACAGGTGGGTTAATACATACGTTAATATCCTTGAATTAACTATTCCACAATGTGCATATATTTAAAACATAATTGACATGATAAATCCATATAATTTTAGCTGTTTGTTTATAAAAAAAGAATGAAGTCTACATAAATGAAAAAAAGAGAAGGGACAGAGAAAGAAAGAGGAAAGAAAAGAGAGGAAGTAATAAAAATTAAGCCTGGAAATTAGGAAAATAGAGAATGGGAAAGTAACAGAAAACAATAGCAAATAATTTCTACTTTCTACTGTACTTCTATGAGAGTAACTTTTTTTTAAAGAATACTTACATTCTTATTATCTTTGGATTTCTCCATGAATTTTTTTTATCATTGAATTCTTAGCCTAGTTTTGTTCTTTCTCTTTTCCTTTGATAAATTTAATATGTTTACCAATGGGCTAGGGGTTTAGCTCAGCAGTGTAAGTGCCTGCTTGGCAAGCGTGAGGCCTTGAGTTCAATCTGCGGAACCAAAACAACAACAAAATGTTTACCTATGTGCTGCAAATATTGACATAACCTGCTTTTGTCATTTCATTCCGCAAGATTACAGTTTTCTCCTACACTGTTTCATTTTTTCTTTTTTTGGATACCGCAGATGGATTTCACCATCTCACGCTTACCAGGCCAGTGCTGTGCTGCTGAGCTATATCTTCAGCTATAATTTCTTTTTCAATTAAGGATTATTCAATTCCATGCTTTTAACTTTCCAAATATATGGATCTTTAAAAATGGTTTTTATGAGTTATGTTGAATAATGCTCAGAAATCTTGGTTAATGATAAACATTCTGTAAATGTTTTTACAAGTGTTCTGTAACAATACTTTTATTTATTGTTTATATTTAAATTTATAAAAGTTATTGGAATTTTAAATTTTGATAACATTTTCTTTACTTGATCTTACACTTCTCTGAATATGATTTGTTAAAGTCTCCAACTAAAAATGTTGCTGTATTTGTTTTTCCTATCACTTTTTGTGCCGATGCCTTGTATACCTGGGATAATATTATTTGTCATATGCACACACTTTAAAAGTGTAACATACTGCTAATATTTTATTGGTAAATACTTAAATTTTACTTAATCTTTATTGGAACCACTATCCTAGCTATCTTTTCATTCATATATTCATGGCATGCTTCCTTCTGTTTATTTTTTACTGTTTCTATATCATTTTTTAAAACAGTGATTGTTCAAATAACACATTCATGGTCTTTAAGTCTGTATCTTTTGGCCGGTAGGAATAACTAATTTACATTTCTTGTTGGAACTTTTAGCTGTCTTATTTTTGATTTTTTTACCTTCTCCCTTTCTGACTTTATTTCATTTATTCACTTTCATAAATAGATAAAACATTTTCCAGCTGTTTTGAAAGTTATATACTCTATATTTCTCTGTATTTGATTTTCTAGTGGTTACTCTGTATTTATTAAAATCAAATTCTGTGTGGATGTGTGTGTGTGAGTTTCTGGGGATTCAGTGAGCTACTTCCTCAGCCCTTCTTTATGTTTGATTTTGAGATGGTCTCACTGTCCCTAAATTGACCAGGTTTGGCTTCAACTTGCTATCGTCCTGCCTTAGCCTCCAAGAGTACCGGGATTACAGATATGCACCACCACAGCTCTCTACCAAATTCTTTATTGATTTCTATTTCTCTTAAAAAGACAAGTAGAGCCTAGTGTGTTGGCATATGCCTGTATTCCAGGTACTTGGAAGACACAGCTTCCTATGTGTTCAGTTTCCTCTGACTATATCCTTACCTCTCTGCCTGTTGTTCTCATCAAGAACAGTGCTTCTCAAACTTTCAGCAGAATTTGATTTGCCTGATGATCTCATTCGAATACAGGTTCATTTGACTAGGATGCATATGCATGAGGTCCTGAGTTCAAATCCCATTGGTAGGGGAAAAATCTGAATCAGATAAAGACTAGCTTTGCAAATACACTTGAAGGAGCACTTCAGGAAAGAAAAGAATTATTAAAAGTGTAAGTAGAGCTGGATGTGGTAGTGTAAACCTCAATCTCAGTATTTTGGAAAGCTGAGGCAGGAGGAGACCTTGTCTCCCAAAAACAGGGGAGGAGGCTGGGAAAAAGTGTACCTTATGTAAAGTTATTATAGTGACAGATTTTAATGCAATTCTTTAAAAAATCAAGTAGATGTAAAAAATTGAAATAAGCGACCACATAGATGAACTGAATAAGATCAGCATATTTAGGAAATATATTTAGTTTTATTTACCATACTAAAGGAATGCATTTTCCTCTATTCAGAAAAAAAGGAAGACAATAAAATATCTATAATAAGAGCTAAAGGAAAACAAAGTTTTAAAGAGGAATAATCTCTGAAAAGTTCCTTTACATTTGGCAGTAAGACACAATAGATTCAAAAGCTACTTTTCAAGACTACTGATTTGATTAATAGATCTGTGTATACTTATCAGTATTTGGAGTTTATGTCACAAGTTTAATATCAGTTTAAGTGGAAATAAACTACTAAGGTAAAGCAACACAATATCTTGCAAAGGCCCCTGTTATATAACTTAACAAGAAATCAGTACAGATAAGATTCCAAAACATGTGCTTGTTTACTTTATAAGTCCTCAATATGATTAAGAATGAGTCATCCACTTTTGGTCCTCAATACCTAAATTATGATAAATGCTGAGTAATGAATGTATACATAAAATGAGCAACCTAATATCATTTCTTTATAAATTACTAACTCTTGGTATTAACCAATAAGGTGGGAGTTGATGGATATTTTACTATTTTTTACAGAAATACATGATTAAAAAATTCAAAAAATAAATATATACAGTAAAAACTGAAATACTCTTTTATCAATTTTTTGATGGTTTTTGAAATTAAACCCAGGGCATTTTTAATGGTAAACAAACACTACGTGGGGGCTATATACTTTATCAACTTTTCAACCTTCCAAATTTATACCACTCCACAGAGTTAACTGCTATTAAGAGTCTGTGGTATTTATTTCTGAATGTTGCACAATACATTTATGTATACATTAGAACTGACTAATACATACACACAATTATGTAGATTTTCAAAGGAAAATATAAATAGAATCATATACTGTTCTGCAATTTGCTTTTTTCCCACTTATCTTGGAAATAAGTGAAACTACTTCAGTAATTTCTTTTTTTTTTTTTTTTTTTGTCTTTTTTCATTTTTATCGGTACCAGGGATTGAACTCATGACTGCCTGCTTGCAAGGCAGGCGCTTATGCCGCTGAGCTAAATCCCCAGCCCCTAATTTCTTTTGTTTATATTTACCTGTCTCACAGAATTTTACAGGTAGATACAGCATAATTTAATTATAATTTTGATGGGTACTGAGGATTCTAATTTGGGGGTAAGTTTAAATACTTCATCACTGAGTATGTTTGTTATAAATTTCTGGGAGATAACTTTTAAAAAACCTAGATATTTTCTGGTTAAATCAGTAGTATCTCTTCTCATTAACTGGTTAAATACTGCATACACTTTTTTGAGATGACTGTGTAGTTTCACTCATGTGGTCTTCTACTATAGCAGTCTCACCAATTTAAAAAAAAATTTAATAATGTATTTTAAGACTGAATTTGTAAACCCAGTGGTAGTACAAATTCCTAACTCGTCTCTTTATTAATTTTGAAACACTTTTATATTCCTAAGTTTACAGATATATTTTATATACATTCATCTGCCACATAATGACATTTTGGTCAACAACTGACAGTATATACATCAGTTGTCTCATAGGATTATACTGCCTAGTGATGTCATCTTAGTTTATAGAAGTACATGTTATGTTTGCACAATGATGAAGTTGTCTACCAATCAATTGTTAGAACTATTTCTTTTGCTAAGCAGTGCATGACTGTATATATGTCTATAAACTTACCTCACACACATATCTAGATATGTATTGCTGGATTTAACTTGTAAATGTTATCATGTAATTGGTATACATGTGTGCCTGTGTGTGTGTGTGTGTGTGTGTGTGTGTATGTTATGGGGATTGACTCTAGGGCTCTGCACTGACTTAAATCCCCAGCCCTTTCTTCATATTTTGAGACAGGATCTTGTTAAGTCACTAAGTTGTTCAGGCTGGGCTTGAACTTGGGATCCTCCTGCTGCAGCCTCCCAGAGTGTGTTAGGAGTACAAGTGCGGGCCTCTATACTGGTCTTCCTTTGTACTTCTGTATGAGACTGCTTTGTAATTTCTCTCTTTTCCTTCCATCCCATCCTTATTTTCTTCCTTCCTTCCTGATTCCTTGCAACTGTTTTCCAGAATTGATATTCAGCTATGATAGTGTCAGGGAAGCTTTTCAATTGTTGCTTCACTCAAAAATTTTTATAATAATGAGTGAGTTTTGGCCCAGACAGGACACTGTAGTTGGTGAAGCCTTAAAGGTGGAACCAAGGAGATCCTATCTCCCACACCCCTGGGAATTTACCTGTGACTCCATCTTCCCTGCCCCTAGGAATTCACCTATGGCGCCAAACAAAGACCAATGGGCTACCCGTGCATCCCTAATGCCCCCCTTAGGTTACACCCCAAACCGAGGCTACTTATGTGCCTCACTCCACGTGTTCCACAGAGAGATTGCCGACCCTGGGGTTGAGATGCTGCACCCCAGGGGATCAGGGGTGTCTTTCCCCACATTCTCAAAATAGAGGTCATTTATATTTCATACTTCTTATCTTTTCAGCTCCCACTGGCCCCCCACAGTTCTATCAAATAACATAAGGAATTTTCTTATTACATATTTTTTTAAGTTACCCTGCTGCTGTCTTCAAAAGTGACTGACATCTAGGCCTGGCCAATCTTAAATCAATCACAGCATAGAATCCCCTGGCACCATGATTTCTTCAGGAAAGGGCCTTCAAAGCTAAGTGTGAAACAATTTCCAGAGCAACTAGGTTGCAAGTGTTAACTTTTCTGCTCTTCTTGGTGCTGTAAGATTTTCTCAAGCTGCAATGGTCTTTCGCAATCTCAAGGAGAGAGGAAAGAGCCTACTTGTCTTGTTATTAGGTCTTGGCCAATCCCCATGAATGCCTGAACACACAAACGAGCATGTGCACATCCACTCGGAGACACACAAAACTGAATGTGCTAATCTCTGGCTGTAGAGCAACATGAATTTTTCTCTTTAGGCAATAGGGTGTGAAAGATACTTGCCCTAGTATAAATTACTGTTTGGTTATGGCAGTGGTCTAACATGGTGGAAGGCCAAAGCAGGAATGCCTACCACTTCCTGCCTCTTCCTAGGCCTTAATTGCAACTCTCCTTCCTGTTTTCACACTAAGAAAACTCCAGTCAGCTCCTTGTGTGTCATCAATGCCCCCCTAAGCACCACACCTGGTCAGGGGTTATATGTATAGCCCATACCCTACATTCCAATCAGAGGTGACTAGACTGTCTATGGTTGTGGACTTCTCTCCATGTCCTTAGAATAAAGGCTATTCTTTACTTTATATTCTCTCTTTTATTGCACTGAAAACTCTTCCATAATGGTGCTGTGACTCAGATGGCAGAGTGCATTAGTTCCAAAAAAATCCCTCGCAGTTAGAGCTCCCCTGCTTAAAACCACGTTTTTTTCTTTCTCCAGGGCTCTTTACTTGCCACTGCTAATCCACATGCAACAGACCTTCCTCACTGAACACAGGTGAACCACCATCCAGTGTTTTCTGTTTCCATTTCTAAAATTTGCAAGTTTACTGCGGAAACCTATCCTGCCGTCCTTGAACAGGGATACCAGTTTTCACGCTCCTTAGGTCATATAGCCTGAGGCAAAACTGTTATTTTTGTTTCCTGGGATCCCACCCCACATTCTTGGGTGACCAGCTGAGGAGAACAGATGTTGGGACTTTCCGTGTCACACTTTCAAAATGGGTGATGACCTGTTTTGATAGGTGTGACCCAGGACAGGACAGGGGGAGCTAAAGCTCTTGTGTCCTGAGGTGAAGTTGTTCTCTCAGCTCACTTATAATTCGGTCATGGTGACCACTTCCTTTCCCCTGAAAAAACACACCTCTGGAGTGCTTGGTTCATACCTTGGTGCTCTTGGCCTCAAGAAAGCTATAAAAACCGAAAAGCTGATCTTTTATTTATGTCTTTGTCACCATGGTGGCAAGTTGTCAGACACCTTTCATTTTTAGGCCGTTTTCACTTTAAGGATGCGTCGTTCTCTCACTGTCTTACATGGCTCTGCTCCACCTCCCTTAGATGATGCATGTCTCTCCTTCCCGTGTCACCACTTTCTCCACCGCTGGTCTCGTGTGTTCCAGCATTCCGGCAAGCCACTGGTTCTCAGCAGCCATCTTGCTGCAGGGCATGTAAAAACAGCCCCCATCTTGTGGCCCTCCACCACATGACAGGGTGCCACCGTCTTGATGGGTCTCAGGGTCAATGGCTGCCACCTTGTGGCCCCTCATGTAATCAGCAACAGCCATCCTGCTGCAGGTCACACGAGGACCAGTTGCCATCTTGCGCTCCCTCACTGTGTTACTGGCAGCAGCTAGGATGCTGTGGGCCACACGCTAACCCGCTAACAGCCTGTGTTTCCTTGTTGCATGGTGACAAGTGGCCATTTTGTAGCCAATCATCAGATAATTGCCCACACACGCCTGCCGGATGGTTGGCCACTCATTGGCCATGTATTCCACAGCCTTCTCAGCCTCAATCTGTACTCCTGCTTCAGGAACAGGCTGGCCCTGAGGGATTAGTTAATATCCACATTTCTTTTTTCCTCTTTGACCTATCTCAGATTAGCCGTAAATGAGGTCCCTTTCCCAGTATTCTTATTTCAAGAGATCTCTATTAATTGATCTACAAAAAGGTTCACACTAGTCTATTTATTATAGTTCAAATTGGCCAAAAATACTTGAGTGCACTTTGATTGTCAGATTATACATCTGTTGTCTGTCCATTTGCCTGCTCTGTAAACAGCTGTTCCTTTTTGAGTTCAACAATTTTTTCTTCCTGTTACATTTTCACATCATTTAATCAAGGTTTATTTGGGTTATAGATTTAAAAAACATTCTTCCACCTGGGTTGCCAGCTGGTCAAAATGATGCTAGAATTGGTTAAAAAAAAATCCCTTGGTATGAGGAGACATTGGACAGGATTTCAATTAATAAACAAGAAAGTGGCCACCTGGTAACTTTAACCAGCTCTTGTTCATTAATGGGAGACCCCAATAATCTCCATAGCCTTATGGGAGACACCTTAACTAAAGTTCATATGACTAAGATAATTCATTGCTGCTGATCTGATGGTATATTCATGCCTGCAAATATAAAATTGGGATTGTTTATGATGACAAGTGTTTTCTTTCAGATCCAGACATCTGCCTTTTTCTTGTGCTCCAGCCAGGAGATTCAGGTCAGACAAACACGAGGTCACCAGTCAAATAATAATTTTATACAAAATTTATGTATGTGTTATATTAGAGATGCTTAGTGAACAGTCCAAACAATGTCACAAATTTCTGCAGTGCTCAAATGTTAAAACACCCATGGTTAATAGAAAATAATAGTTCCATTTAATGTTCTATGTTAAGCTTGTTGCCTCTACTGCACTGTACTGTTATCAATCTTCTGGATGTTCAACAACTAAAATTAAAAGATAATTATAAATTCCTTTTGGATTCCTTTGGCTGGGATCCACCAGATCTTTTCCAGAAAAGATGCATATTGTGGCCATAATTAACTATACTCAACTCGTGTTAAATGACACTGCAGCTGATCTTGCTCCTAAATAAAAAGGTAAAAACATGCCATCCTCCAAAAATCAGATGGCATTAGACATTCTCACAGCACAGGAAGTAATTACATAATTGTAAAACCTAAATGTGTGTATGATAAATGAATGACATGTCAGTTTCTAAAATTCCTGAGACCTTATCCTTATCCTTCTTATGAGAAGCCATTACTAAAATGATACTCATAAATACCCTGTTGATTCTATTATTTGACTCATGCATACTTAATTGATTCTTTGCCTTTGTCTCCTTTAGACTTAAAGCTGTACACCTACCCAAGATAAAAACCAGATGTCTTGTATGGAGGAGACAGATACTTTCCACTGTGGGCCAGATCCCAAGACAAAAGGCTAAACTTGGCCCTCAAACCCCACAGGGAGACCTTAATACGGTTTTTTCATGTTTTCAACAACAGACATAAAAATCAAAAGAAAAAATAACAATCTGATCTTTTAGCAGTAACACTTTAGCTCTGAGACAGGTAAACCAACACAAGGTGGAGCTGCCTGAGCCCCTCCTGGACCGTGCTTCAAGTGCAACAAAGAAGGACATTGGCAAGGGAATGCCCCAACTCCAGTGTTTCTCTGGGGCCTTGTCCCAATTGCAATCTCAAGGCCCATTGGAAGAGCGACTGTCCTAGCAGCCAGAGAGGGGGTAAGCCATCCCCTAACTCCTTGCCCTCATAGGAGAGCTCATCACCACTGGTTTCATCGCTGACTGATCTACTCGAGACTTTCTGCTGAAGATTGATGGGGTCCGGGACCCACAGCCCTCCATTAAGGTGTCCTTCTCAGAGCCTCAAGTCCTACTGGAAGTCTCAGGTAAGATATTTTCTATGCTTGTGGATATAGAGGCCATGTAAAGTGTTCTTCCTGAGTTTCCAGGCCGTAATATTAAGTCCTCAGTTTCTATAGTGGGTGGTGGCAGCCAATCTATGCAGCTTTTGCAGACAAGGCCTATTCCATGCAGGTTCCAGACTTCCTTCTTCTCTGGTTGATCCCATAGTTTGCAATACCTCTAATCCCACCCAGGCTACCCATGCCATGCCTATTTTAATTCATCTCAAGGACGCTTCAATTTTTCCTTGCATTCCCCAATATCCCATAGCTCCCAAACATTTAAAAGGGACTTAAACCTATAATTAAGCGCCTTTCAGACAATGGTTTTCTTAAACTTACCCATTCAGCTTATAATACTCCTATTGTCCCGGTGTTTAAGCCTGATGGTTCTTATCATCTAGTGTAGGATCTTGGGGTAATCAATAATGCCATTACCCGATCCACCCAGTGGTGCCAAACCCTTATACCATGCTCTCTCATATCCCTCCCTCCACCACTCTTTTACACTTTACAGTTTTAAGATCTACACTGTACAGTTGTAGATCTTAAAAATGCCTTTTTTTATTCCTTTGTGTTTATGCAGACTGACCCAGACACTCTAAGGTCTCAACAACTTACATCTGTCATCTCTATAGTAAAACCTCTCCTCAGGGAAACATAGCACCCCCTTCCTTTCCTATTCATCAATTTTGAGGACACAACCCTGGTCAGGACTGGCAGGAGATTTTACACAAATGCCCTGCCACAAAACTCTTAAATATCTTCTCACCTTTGTGTGTACTTTTTCAGGATAGATAAAACCCTTTCCCACAACCAGGGACACTGCTGATATACTTACTAAAGTCCTGTTACAGGAAATCATCCCAAGGACTACAATCAAGGTGGAGTGGCCCCTACCCAGTCTTTCTCAGAACTTTAATGGTGATCGCTAGACTGCCATCCTGGTTACACATCACTCCAGCTAAGTGGTGCCTCCCAACCCTGAATCTAACCATCCTGAGTGTCATCTCATCTTCTCTACTCACCTGTCTCCATTTCACCAAGGTCTCACAGCCACAACTCTCAGGCTAAGTCATGTTTTATTATCCAATTTGGTTACTAATTCCTTACATTCTAATAATTATGTTTTTGTTACAGCAGGACTCTAGACAGTCTTTCCTAAAGGCACCCACATCATGTGTAAAATCATCTGCCTATTGTTCTTCGTGACTACCGTCTTAGTTTTCTCTACTCTCAACTGTTTAGTTAAACGTGAGATCCCTGTGGGCCTAGGCTCCTGTCTCCCTTATAGTGACACAGCCACAGCCCTCCCCACCCCTCTTATTCTTTCTAGCTCAACCCCTGGGCCAGAGACAAGCCCTACCTACCTACACTTTTAACTGTTACCCTTTCAGATGGAAAAAAAATCCACTCTCATAACTTCACTCCTCCTCACCCCACACTAATTTTTCAGAACTCTACTTCACAGTGGTCCTGATGGAAAGGCAGATTTAAATCAAAGACACCTTTCCTTCTACCTCTCCTGGATCCTTAAATATGATAGCACCTTGTCTTCTTGTTTTTCCAGTCTAAGATGGGGGCATTCACCAATGATAAAGCTGTCCTGGCTGAAACACCTGATATCAGCTTCTACATGGGCATCAACCATTATCCTGTCAACCTTCCTGAACCCCAATATGGCGCCCCCTTTCAGTAGGAAGTAGTAAGAGAGAGACTTTGCCCTTTTCCTAACTATAAAAAGATGGGAATGAAAAGTTCTTGTCCTAGTATAAATTAGTGTATGGTTATGGCTATGGTCTAATGTAGCAGAAGGCCAAAGTGGGACCGCCTACCATTTCCTGCTTCTTCCTCAGCCTTAATTGCAACCCCTTCCTGTTTGTGGGTGAAGAAAACTCTAGTCAGCTCCTATGCATCATCAATGCCCACCCTAAACGCCACCCCGGTCAGAGGTTATACGTATACCCCACATTCCAATCAGAGGTGGCTAGACTGTCTATGGTCAGGGACTCCTCTGTGCGTCCTTAGAATAAAGACTATATTTTTTATTTATATTCTTTTATGGTGCCAAAAACTCTTTTAGGGTGGTCCTTAAGGTTTTGGGAATCGCCACTCTATCTTTTTTACAGACAAGTTTTTAAGAATATCTAATTTAACATCTACTTCTGGGAGTTTGTAACACTTAGCTTACAAGGTTTCCTTGCTTTTCTGCTTCAAGGGTCAAAAGAAAAATAAGCCTAACCACTTGCCCATTAATATCTCTGGCAATACTTGAACCCATACCTGCCTTTGTAGTCTAGCCCACCTTGTTACCTTAAAATTGGACCCACACAGAAAACAAGGCTGAGATATGAAGAAAGACTGCATCCTTTGGAGACTACTTCGTGCAGATGCCTGGAGGGATCTTCCATTTTCACTAATCAAGACTGTTTTTGTTTTGAACTTCCATTTCTCCCATGACCCACATAATCTTAATTGAGACCATGCCAATCCTCACTTCTTCCCATCAACTGGCTGATGACAGTTTTCTCCTCTGTTCTGAAGATGAGACAGCTTGTCAGGCAGCTGTTTCCATCTCTGATCAGAGAGCTCAGTTTCAGCTCTCAGCTTCTATTAGCTTCATCTCTAATCCCACCTGGATAGTAAAACATCTTCCCTAGCCAGGGAAGTCTATTTCTAGATTTAGTACCTCATAAGCCATTAGTTTCAGTTGTACTTACCACATTGGTTTTGGCTTAACTCTTCATTTCTGGAATCTAGAAATGTCTTTCTTGTTTTCATAGCTTGTTAAGATTTGTTCCTATTGAATGCAATTTTTTTTATATATTGGACTCTATTGGTATAATGAGAACTATACCAAGCAAACTTATTATATATGAGCCAGGAATTCAATTATACTATATAGTCTGTGTCATTGTCCCTCTACTGCACAACAACAAACACATTTTATTTTTAAAAATTGCTAAAAATATAAAAATAAACATAAAAATTTCTTTCTGGGGCTGGAGATTTAGCTCAGCGACATAAGAGCCTGCCTTGCAAGCGCGCAAGTGAATTCAATCCCTAGTACCAATAAAAAATAAAAATTAAAAAATAAAGTAAATAAAAAAATTTCTTTCTGGCATCTCTGCCTTCCAGCTTCAGGCTGGATATCATGTTGTCTAGACTTCTTTTAGAGCTCTTATTTTGGGCCCCTGCTAAATGTCCTATATGTGTAGCCAGGGGAGCAGTCAGCATAGTGTCACTGCCTTGCCACTCTCCTGACAGCCAGGCCTCTTTCATGTGCTGCTCTTCCCTTGGCTGCATGTAAAGACAGGCTGCTGGTCCCTTTGCCGTACAGGTCATATTGGTCATTTCCAGAGACTGTTTCTGAACTTTTGCCTATCTTCCCCCTTTCTTCTTTTTCTCGCTCTCCATGATGGGCATGAGAAAATGCTGAGGTCTTGCAGGTTTCTGGGTAATCCTGGGGAAAGGCAGCACAGGCTTCTGCCCATTGGGTTTCCATGGTCCCCCTTCACTGGCTCAGCCAAAGGAGACACAAACAAGATACCCTCTTTGAAGATCCACAGGACCTAGCCCTCTTCTTCCCTTCTTCTTCTAATCCAATCTTCCAAATTTGGGGAAACTTCCTTTAGTATCTACAGCAAGAGAAACAAACCCTTAGAGCATATATTCTAAATCCATTGCCTGTGCCAGCTCCTTAGCTTTTGAAGCCTGAAGGCTAAGAATGGCCTCTTTTGTTCTCTGTGTTCTGCTGTGTCATCCCTTCCTTGAAGCAGGAAGATGGAATGCCCCAGCTGCCTGGGCTGGGGCAAGGTCACAGGGAACAGGGAACAATGGGGGAGAACCTGCTGGCATCTGAAAATCATATTAAATCACAAATGCTTATGCTGTTTACCATCCCCAGCTAGAATTCCATCACAGTTTTGGGGAGACACTCTATTATTTTCTAGCATTTTGTAATTAGCTGATGGATCTTTTTAGTATGTTAACCAAAAATTAGCTTATTAAATAAACTGGCACATGACCTCTGAGATAATAATGTTTTTCTTATTCTTAAGTTACTTAAATTCAAATTAACTATTTATTCAAGTCAACACATTCATTCATTATTTATTAAGTACCTGGTAATCACCACTATTAAGCCTTTTATTAGTGGAAAATCCAAGACAAATCAAACACTCCTTTCTCTCAAGATGCTCTTTTTGTGGTGGGACCATAAATACTTACCCAGTAATTATGAAGAATGTAATGAGAACTGGATAGCAGATTGTATAGAAAAGGCAGCAAAGAAGGGACCAGTAACTCCAGATCCAAAGTATGAAATATATTTTCAGAAGTGATGATCCTTGACTTGGGTCATCAACATGCAAATAGGTGGATGAACAGGTGTTTAGCGAAAGGTGGAGGGATTCAAGTTGTGGAGTCAAAGAGAAGGCCATCAGGGAAAAGAAATCAGGAAGTCTCATAAAGACAGATGCAATGTAGCAGAGGTTGTCTGAATGAGACAGAAGGGGAGGGAAGAGGCAAATACAACTGGAAAGAACTGAACTTCGTGTTTAGCGCTATTTCACAGGGAAGAAAAGGGAGGAATGTGGCTGTGGGGTTACAGAATGGAGAGAAAGCAGGGTACAGATTTTGACAGAGTGTCTTTGAGATCAAAACCTTATGTTTCTTGTGTGGAATAAACTTTTTAATTAGTATTGACACTACTAATTTAGATTAGGATTTTAGAGGAACACTTTAAAAATATGTATGTGAAGTTTACTTTGGGATACCACAGGTGAGATTCCTACAAGGCTATTCAGGAGAGATTTTCCATCAAGCTGTTGGAAATGCTTTCCATGAGTATATTCATTCTTTGGCCCTTTTTCTGGGGATAGGTTTGGCTGAGAGTGTAAGCACTGGGGGCCAGAGGTGGAATTATTATCTCATCATTCACCAAACTTTCTAGTTTAGTTTAACTTTGTCCTATTTCTAAATTCCTGCCTTCAGTACACAATTGAGTACTTTTATGTGTGTATAAGTCTGTAAGTTCTGCAAGTGAAATAATGGCAGGAAGCTAAGAGCTTACCATCAGGTTCATCTATGTACTAAGTCAAATGTATAAATGACTAGAAAACAACTGATACTAAATATGTACTAGAGTATAATAATTTTATTTGACAGGGCAGGATAACACATTAATAACAAGGTAGCAAACAAGCTGGAATCTCAGTGGCTTAGCAGAGCAAAAGTTTACTTCTTATGCTTTCTTTTGCATGACAGCTGCCTCAAGCATGGTGGCTCAGCATTCTGGGCTGGGCTGATCCCAAGTCACCTCCATAAGGACGTTTTCATCATGAACACTGCAGAGCAAGAGTGGGTTGTCAACTACTGTTCTGGCAATTAAATACTTCTATTCCAGATGTGATCCAAGTCAGTTTTGTTCACATCTCACTGCCCAAACAAGTCATCAGACCATGACTAACTTCACGGAGGCAGAAAGCTATCTCCCCATGCAGCCAGGATTAGATACTGGTAAACCGTGATAATGCTCACTAACACATAGTAAGATACGTGTTACAAAGAAAAGGCTGAGCCATTCCAGAGCAGGAAGCATCCTTAGTGTGTCATAAATAAAAGACAATTCTGTTTTTTTTTTTTTTTTTTTTTTTGGCGAGTTTGTTCATTGTGGCTTCTCTTTATTGTGCCAATGGGAAATCCTTGTTTAGGGCTCTAAATTGAATCCTGGCTCCCTGGCTGGCTGATTTGCTGGACTCCACAAGATTTCTGTGCTTTTCTTTTTTCTTTCTTTCTTTTTTACTTTGTTTTGTTCTTTTTCTTCTCTTTCATAAATCTTGGCTATGCAGCCTGGATAAATGAGATCTATGTATAAATTTCTGATAAGGTCTTAGAAAAACATATTCTCTGTTCTAAGAACTGTTTATTGCTTCTTTTGAGGGTGCCCTCAAAAATTCAGCATAGGAATAATGCAGTTGATCATACTGATCTTAGATAAGTAAGAGGAAAAAAATGGTCCTAGGGCTTTAGATAAAGTGAGAATACTATTAAACTACAACACAGTGAACAACAAGAGTTTCCATTCTTTACAAGTGCTTGGGATAAAGTTTAGTGCTTCTCCTTTTTGTTTTGTGATCATCTTTCATTTAATTGTTATCTACCACCTGGAGTAAAAAGAGAATGAGTGTAATTTGCAAAAATGAGGGAAGGTATAGTCCTATACTATTGTTTTAAAGTTAAAATGGTCTAATTATCCCTCAAATGTTTGAGGTTTTTTCTGGGAAGAACATTCATTTCCACGTTTAAAAATGCAAGGAATTAGGGGCTGGGGATTTAGCTCAGCGGCATAAGCGCCTGGCTTGCAAGCAGGCAGTCGTGAGTTCAATCCCTGGTACCGATAAAAACACGAGGAAAAAAAAAAAAAAAAAAAAAGGAATCTGTACCAGTAAAGTTTCTATTTTGAAAAGTTGGCGGCATTAAGAACTAGGAAGATTCACGTTGTCGAAAATGTTAAAATTTAAAGAGAAAATTAGTATTATTTTAATACTTTATGATCATCACCTGTGTTTACTGAGATACACAAAGTAATATGCAGGCTTTAGAGGGAATTCAAACTAAGCAAATATGATATTAAAAAAAAAATCCAAGCGTCCCAGTGCGAGCGGTCAGCTCTCCATGGGGCAGCAGAGCCGCCCAGGAGAGAGAAGACCGAGAGAGGCCAAGCTGGTTGGGGCAGTGCCTGTGCCAGGTCAGGACTGCTGCCCCTTGGGGCGAGACGGAGGGGCTGGGCAGGAAGAAGAGGCGGAGAAGCGGATTCACAGATAATCTTGAGCCAGCGAAGCTCTTCGCTCGCCGGACGGGAGGCGGGGTGGCAGCCGGGTTGAGGCAGCAGCTTGGAAGGAAGGAAGGAAGGAGCGAGGGAGGGACGGGAACAGTAGGAGGAGCAGCAGCGAGCTGGGCTGCAGCGGCGGCGGGAGGAGTGGTCCCAGAGAGGCCACGTTTTGTTTCTGTTATTTTTCACCGGCATAGTTCTCCCAGGCTCTTCCCTGGGCCCGGGCGCGCCGCAGCCCGGCGGCCCCGACCTCCAGGTGACAGCCGGTCACCCTGCTAGGAGTCAGCTCCGCCCCGAGTGCCCCTCCCGCCACAGCCCCAGTCCCCGCCCAGCCTCGGTGTCTCCCCGAGGCGAGGCGCGGCCGCAGCGGGCTGCAGCGCTCTGGCGGGCGGCGGCGGCGGCGGCGGCGGCGGCGGCGGGGACCCTCGGCCGGTGCTCGGTCCCGGCGGGCCCGGAAGGGGAAGGGGTAGCGCGGCCGAGGCGCGAGCGCGAGAGCGGAGAATGCCCGGGTAGCCTTCCTTCGCGCCCGCTGCTGGGCACTCGCCCCGCCGCCTGCAGCCCGAGCCTCTGACCCGCCCGGGGCAGCGCTGCCCGGGCAGGGCCGCTGACGCGCGGGGTCTCGGCGCGCCGAGGCCAGTGCGGAACCGGAGCAGTAGTTGGCACAGTTTCGGCGGCGCCTGCAGAGGGTGCATCGGGGGCGAGGCGCGCCTGGCGGGCCACCACGGTGCCCTGGCGAGGCAGGCTATGGAGCCGCCCAGCTGCATTCAGGATGAGCCCTTCCTGCACCCCCTGGAGCCCGAGTCGGGCGCCCCAGCGCACGCTGGGCTCGGGAAGCCGGGCGACAAGAGGTTCCGGCTGTGTTACGTGGGAGGGTCCTGCCTGGACCGCAGGACCACGCTGCCCATGCTGCCCTGGCTCATGGCCGAGATCCGCAGGCGCAGCCAGAAGCCTGAGGCGGGCGGCTGCGGGGCGCCGGCAGCGCGCGAGGTCCTCCTGGTGCTCAGCGCGCCCTTTCTGCGCTGCGTCCCCGCGCCAGGGTCCGGGGGCACGGGAGGCGCTGGCCCCGCGGCCACGCAGCCCAACCCGGCCGTCTTCATCTTCGAGCACAAGGCTCAACACATCTCGCGCTTCATCCACAACAGCCAGGACCTCACCTACTTTGCCTACCTGATCAAAGCGCAGCCCGACGATCCCGAGTCGCAGATGGCCTGCCACGTTTTCCGCGCCACAGACCCAAACCAGGCAAGTCCGGGGCGCCGGGGGGCGGGCCCGGCTCTTGCGCTGCGAGAGCTGGGAGGAAGGGCCGAGACCCCGCGCCGGGGACCTGCTGGGCTGGGCTGCGGGCGCGCGCTCCACGTGGCGCGCTCCGGTGCCGCGCTAGCCGGGTTCCCCGGACGCAGGCGTGGGAGAGGAGGGTTTTGGCGGCCAGGAGAGCGGCGGGAGCAGGCTGCCTGCAGACGCAGGGCCAGCGGAGAGGGAGGCGGGCCGGGGCTGGGGAGGAGGCGGCGCGCCCTGGGGAGACCGCGAGAAGCGCGCGTCCGGGGGCATCGCGGTGCCTGGGTCGGGACTAGAGTGGTCTTGCTGGGAATGCAGGGAAGGGTGGGTTCCCTGCGGCCTCTGCAGTTCGCACGTAGAGTCCTGCACCTTTACCCGTTTGACCGGGGGCGTCTTCGTCACCGGAGCACCTGCGGACACCTGGCCCGGGAGCGATTTCTGAGCGGGCCTTAGAGGAGTTACCAGGCATTAACAGATGGTCGGAAAGTACAGTTCTGCGTTTGGGTGTAGAGTGGGAAGGAAACCTTCTTGTTTGCAGTTGTTTACACGCAAATTGGAGATGAACTCAACACATAGTGTTTGGGTGACTTAAAAATCAGTGTAGAAGAGATTGCAAATGTCATTTAAAAGTTTTTTTTTCTTTTCTTTCCATTTTTATTCTCCGTATTTAGTCAGAGTTTACTAAATCTAAGTGTTCTGTTACTAAACGGAACTTTTACTTCCTTATAAACAGGCAGAGCCTTTAGAAGCAAGAGGAAAAACTACCACAGTGATTGTGCCTTTGAAAACAGGTTTTTTTTTTTTTTAGGTTTTAAATATTTAAATAGTTTTTAAGCAATATCAAAGTACGTAAAAATGCTGCTTTAAAAATGGTTATTCGGTGTTTGCAAAGTACCTTAGGTTCTTCGGAAAAATATTGTTAGTGTTATCTAAATATAAATAAAGGCTCAGGTTGTACCACGTGACATGGTGGAAGTTCTTTTGGTAGCTGGGAAATTAATAGTGAGATAAAAACGTGCTATAAAAAGGTTTTAACTTTTTCTTATTTTATAATTCTAGTGTCTATAACTGAGATACTTTCTGTTTGACCAGTGGTTTTTCACAAAAAGCCTGTAATGGAATTGAAGAAAATTCTTTATCTTACATTTCACCAGTTACTTTGTAAAATAAATGTTATTAATCAAAAGTATCTACATGAAGGGAGCAGTTTTGATTTGTGATCAAAAATTTTGGCAAATCTTGGGGCTGGGGATTTAGCTCAGCGGCATAAGCACCTGCTTTGCAAGCAGGCAGTCGTGAGTTCAATCCCCGGTACCAATAAAAAGGAAAAAGACAAAAAAAAAAAAAATTAAAAAAAAACTTTGGCAAATCTTTTACTACAAATTAGTTTAAAATCATAACCATGATTCAATCTTTTCATTTTATGCTTCTTTGCCTGAAACTTCTTAGCTTTCATGTATTAAGGATTTGGAAAGTTCCTGAAAGTTAGCACTGACTTTATTACATTAAAATATTCTAGGTCTGGCTGTAAAGAGGAATAAATTGCATTTCTCCAGGATTTTCATTATTTCTTCAGATGTGATAGACATATTTTTTTTTGGCTAATTTTATTGCTGGTCATGGCATTCTGTGTTCTCAGTAGTGGTTGTTATGTCCCTCCGGTCATTTCATGACAGTTGATGACAAGCGCCTTTAAAAATACCTCAACTGGGCATTTAAGTGTTAGAGCTGAATGTGATTCTACCTCACAAACAACACGTTTAGTCCAGTGGGAGCAGTGGAAGCCATATATATGGCTTTTGATAGAAGAAAATAAAAACCCAAGTTTCCTGCTTATTGTCAATTCTCTGATAAGTTCTTGATTCCTATTTGCCCTGAATGAGAATCTCTGGTAGGTGATGGTTAAAGTGAAGGACCAAATGTGGTCTAAGGGATTATCTCCAGCCGGTAATTGGAGGTTACAAACTCAAATGCCCAGGAAGAGGGTTGGAGGGCTGTGGAGTACTGGATAGTGGGTGTCTGTTCTGGAGCATCTTTTCAGCTCTAGCTGGAAATTATAGGAGTGAATGCAAGTTCAGGATTGCAGGAACTTCTGGTTTCCCAAGAGAAAGTGGAAATCTGAATTTTTATAACTTCGCATTCAAACATTGACTTAAACATTTAAGAATCTTCTCTGGGCCAAAGACTCTTCAACTGAGCAACATCTCTAGCCCTTTTTTTATTTTTTATTTCAAGACAGAGTCTCTTGAGTTCTCAGGATGGCATCCAAATTTCTGTTCTCCTGCCCCAACTTCCTATGTAGCTGGGCTCATAGGAAGACGACTATGACTTCTGGCTGGCACCACTGTTTTTCAAGAATTTACAAACACCACACGTGGTGATTCCACGGACTGACACGTGGGAAGGTTGGATTGAACACATTTTTTTGGTTGTTGTCTTCCATGAGTAGGCTTCATACAGTATAGGCTCTGGGGACACTTGAAATCAGAAGGAAGAAGACCTGCTGTTTGCTTTTTCCTGAGTTCTTCATTTGAAGCGCAGCTGTATTTGGTTGGACTTAAAATCATTGTTCAGGGAATCTCTTGGTTTTTGCATTCATTGAACAAAGCATGGAAGGTGGCCTGGTGGGAGCCTGCAGACTTCTCCCAGTTAACATGGCTTCTGCTTTGTCTCTCATCTCTGTTCCTTTTCTGCAGTAGGCCTGTCTGTCGGATGACCCTGAAATTTATCAGTCTTTTGACATTTTTTATTGTGAAAGAGGCCCTCCTAATTTTTTTTTTCTTTGGTACTGGGGATTGAACTCATGACCTTGTGCTAAATCCCTAGCCCCCCACTAGTAATTATATGAGCATTAATAAGTTATAAATTTGGACTATTCAGGACAAACTAGTAGGTAAGTTTCATTATAGCTAAATCACAAAGTTTATAGTGGCACAAGGTGACATGTGCTTGTTATCCCAGCTATTCCAGAGGTTGATATAGAAGGATGATTGAGTTCTAGGCTAGCCAGGGAACATACTGAGACCCCATTAGAAAACAGCGACAACAACAACACCACAGTTTCCTTCATGCTGAGCCACTGAGTTGGAGAATTGTGATTTCTACTCGACAATGATGTTTTACAGAATATCTATTCACATGTCTTTTTTTAAAAAAAGAGAATGAAACAAAATGCAAACAATATTAGATTTCAAAAACAAAATGGTAGGAAATCAGTAGTTATTATATTGTACATTGTTATCTTCTAAATAGTTGCTCAGACTACCAGATATAGGCATGCAAAATTAATCAAACAATATAAACACTAACATTTTTTTGCTTCAGTTGCTATCATTTCAGAAATTTCAGGTGTGCGACTGTTCAATTTGTTTTGTGTCTGTGTATCCCGGACTTGTTCTAGGTGGTCTGGAAGTCTGAGATTGCACCTTGCTCCTTTATCTTGACATTTTCCTGTTTCTCAGGATCAGCTAGTTGCTGAGTCCCGGATGCTTCCTGCACTGGCTACCTGTCCTCAGTGCAAGGGATTGAGCTAGGCACCTGGGTTTCTCGATCTGAGATTCCCAGACTCCCCTGATGGTGACAGGCGGAGGATAGGCCTGTGGTGGTGGGCTCTCGGGGTGGGGGTGGGGAAGGAGGTGAGAGCACCTGGTCCTGATGGCAGTGGAGCCTCCTCAAATATCTTTTTTTTTTCTGAGGGTAGATCTCCTTGTGATCACAGAACTGGGATGTAACTCATTGGACGTGTCAACTAAGAATGTCACTCACATATTACTCTAAGATTCTAATGGTGTTTATGTTATACTGTGGTTTGTCTGAGTAACTCTTTAAAAGCATTTCTTTAAGAATGAACAGTTGTAGTCTTGCTGGGTGATGGTACTGCTCTACATTTCCTAGAACTTTGCATTTATCTTCATAGTTCCTGTGTAATGTACCAATATTTCTCCCATCTTACATAGGAGAAAATTGAGATTTAGAAAGGTCAAATTGTTTCCCCAAGATCACAAGACTTGTTATGAATAGAAGCAGATCGCTATCTAGGCACTTTCTATAAAGCCAGTTTTCTTATCTGCTATGGTAGAATGCAGTAGTCAAAATTCAATTTTTTAGTTGTCAGTGTTATAAACTTTTCTACTGTCACTTTTTCCTACTCATATTAAACATCTCCACAATTAATTATGCTTACTAAATTTGTAAAATAATTAATGCTGACTGTGTGCTTAGATGTAGTTCTGCCTGTATGTACTCTCTCCACTTCCACGCTGGGATTGAACCCAGAGCATTGAGCTGACTCTGTGGAAGCTACACCCTTTCCCCAGTACATACTTTTTAAAAAATTTGAAAATTTTTCTTTTGTGAGAAATCATGGTTTTTAATATGCAGTGGAGTACTGCCTTCCAATGAAGAAGGATAAAGTCGAGACTTTTGGGGTAAATGGATGCACCTTGAGAACATAGAAAAAAGAAATAAGTTGGACACACATGTATAAATATATTGTTTGTCTTGTATGAGAAACCCAAAGAGTAAATAAGGAACAAATGGAGGACAGATATTGGGAAGTAGGAAGAAAATGTTCCAACTTGAAGAGGAACAAGGAACGGTGACAGAGGAAGGGAAGGGGGCTAAAAAAAAGACTCGAAGAATTGAAGAAAGAAATGTTGGGGGAGGGGAGGGGAATGGAAAAAAATGAAAAACTAAGACATATTATATACAGGCACAAATTCCTTGTAATGAATGTGATGATTATGTATGTTAAAAATATACCAGTAGATGTTAATAAAAATTCAAAACTCATAAAAATTGGAAAATACATTTTTCCTTTAGGAGATGGGGTTTCTCTAAGGCTCATCAGGAGCTGCCTTGCCTTTCAGGTAGCTGGGACTACAGGTTGGCTGTAATTTTTTTTAAAAGTAGAAAGTCTTTGTGATGTTAAGTTGGTAAAGTAGAACACTGGTGTTTCTTTTATTTAGTGTCTTTAGGATAGCAGAGAAATAAGCCATCTGTCTATTTGTAACCTTTTATTCAATTTAGAATCTAAAATCATTAGGCTATGTTATTTAGGAGCAAGTACAATAAGGCATTTGAACTTATGTTTTGAATTATAAAGTAGAATATATAAATACTTGTGTAAAGTATTACGAATATAAATGATAAATTACTAAGCTACGGTATCGCATACCACATAAACAAATCATATGAAGTATAAAAGTAATGCATTGTAGCTTCATTGTAAAACACACATAATAAAGCAAAAAGCGTTGACCCCAAGTCATGCTACTTTAATCACCCAGGAGTAGAGGTGGGATAAAGAAGGAAGTGGGGGCTACAAAATGTAAATGTGACAGATTAATCCAGGGGACCTGATGGGCTGCAGCGCAGTATTGTGAGTTCAAATAACAAAAAGTGCCTCAAAAAATAATTTTTTTGATTTAACCAGAGTCCTTAGTAGCATCAACTTGTTGAACCTGGCCTGTAGTTACCTTGGTTTGAGAAATAGCATCACACTGAACTCAGGTGGTTAGTATAAGTGCTACTAGCTTTAGACTTAGATCATGGATGTTTTGTAAATTGGTTTTGATGTTAGAGTTGTGTAAAAGCTAGAGTGATAAGCATGAAATTTATATCAAGATTTTTGTACAATGCTTAAATAATAGTAAAATAAGTATCTGAGTTTACTATTACATGGTTCTGAACAACATACACACTCAGGAAGCTCTGGGATTACACTTTAGATGTTACTTAATACATTTTTACCATCTATCTATGGTCATGTGACAGAAAGGAGGCGAAATATGAGATTAAGATTTTAAGTGGTTTAATTTTAGGTAATTTTGAAATAAGTTTATGCAGCTCCACCAAAAGAAGATGGGAGTTATTACTGTTTTTGAAGTTACTGATCTCTTTCAAGTTTCATTTCTTGGAAGACGATGGGGTTGGAAAGAGGATCTCTGAGTAATGGAATCTTCCTGCTTAAAAATAGAAGCCTAAATTTGCTACTGTGGCTCTTTTTATTTTGCGGGTTCCCTTAACCAGTGGAATAGTCTTCACTTCTAACTTTTATGAATTTTCATGTGAATTTCTAACATTAGAATTTCTCCAAGTTAGGATCACAGAGCCTTTGTTATTATCAATATAGCATATTTGTATGTAGTAATAACCTACTCAATCAGTTTGAGATTCTAGGTCAAACACAGTCCTGATTGAACACATTTGGTAATCTTTTGTATCTCTTTCTATATCTCAAGTTGGATCTTCTTAAAATTTTTCAGGTTATATTAACTGGACAAATACATTACAGATTAGATCTTTTATAACCTAATTTTCAATAACAATATTAAAACAGTATAAAAAAGGTAGTGCTATATTCGCTTCATCGATAACCTTTTCCTTTCTACCATAGATCGTAACCTTTCTAGTGGCCAAATTATTCTGTCAATATAATGACATTTGATAAATTTGGTCTCTGTTCTCATAATATAGTTATATATTATAGCTTATAGTTATTATACCATTAGGGATCTAGGCGTTGTAATATAACCTTTCTTTCCATTGGAATTTAGGCTAAAGATTTATAAGCACAGGCGCAGCACAGGCTGATTCCTTTGGTCCCATGCTTTTGTGCTACAGTGGCACTCAAGTATTCATGACAGAGATCCAGTGGCCCCTGTCGAGGTCGCTCCCGGCCGGCAGGAAAGACACACGACAAAGTCTGGCGGTGTGCAATCTTGCCTTTATTTATCTCCGCGTGGGCCCCGCGAGGCCTCCACTCTGCCACCAGCCCTTTCTCGCCGGTGGACTTTCTCTATCTCTCTCTGTGCTTCCTCTGTGCTTCCTGTCTCGTGGCGGGAGAGGCATTCACTTTTATAGGGTGACAGTGGCCAATCAGTTCAAAGCGCGCGATGCGGGCTGATTGGCTAACATCAGTTGTTGCTAGGCAGACTATCTTACAGAGCGGGTTGTTTAAGTCGCCAGCGCAATCAGGGGGCAGGAAGCAGGCGCCAACTTGACTCACTCGATGGGAGGGGCAATCTAGCTCAGGCTCCGCTCCCACCCACAGGCCCTACGTCCGCCAAGTAAGGCGACCGGTGTCGGCGGCTCCCAACATCTCCCCCTATTTTATTTACTTTGAATGAATGTATGCATCGCAGCCCACCCTGGATCGAGTGCAGAGGCTTATGCCCTGTGTTGAGGCCCACCGTAGGCCCTTGGCTTGGACCCTGGTCGGCCGCCCCCGGGTCTGCCAAGGCCTTGAGACCCTCGTCCTTTTTCCAGGGCCAGGAGTGAACTGGACGGAACCTGGATGCACATAGGCATGCACTCATGCCCCTCCGTGTGATCCCCTCGGAGAGGCATCTAGATCTGGTCAGATTCTAGTAATCCAGCGGCTTTCGTGCGCCATGGGGTAGGGCCTGGCTTAGGTCGAGTCGTGCTGGGGAGGCACGCTCTTACCCGTCATTGACTCACCTACCCTGCTGTGTGGTGTCAATAGGGAAGGAATGCGGAAGACCCGCCACACCTAGACCCGGTCGTAGGCCAGTCGAGCGAGCCATGCGTAAGCCTGGGGGTCATTGTGCCCATCACGGGCTGCTGCCAGGGCCGCATGGGCAACCAGGCGTACTTGACGCCAGGCCGCCGCAAGGCGGCCATTAATAAATGATGTAACCCATCGGAGCAAGAATGGTCCTACAAGTAAGAGCAGAAGCAAGGAGCACAGGGGACCTAACAATGGTAAAACATAGGGGAGCAAGCCATTCCAGGCTCCCCAAAAAGGGATTGTCCTGCAGTTCTTTTAGGGCTCATCTTGTTGTTGGGTCTGCGGTTGGCCTCTGGTGGAACAGGCCTGATCTTCAGTCGAGGGACTTGTCGCGTCAACCTCTCTGGGACCCACAGTGGTTTTCGTCTCGATTCCTGCAGAAAAACACAAACCGCGCCTCGGTTCCAGCTAACCACCGGATCCGGGCCCATCCATTGTCATGCCATAGATAACCGCGCCTTTGGAGGCAGGCCTTGGCTTACTCCCCCTTTTTGTTTTTTATTTTTTATTTTTTATTTTTTTTTTATTTTTGGTCTTTTTCGTTTTTTTTTTGTTTTTTTTTTTTTTTTTTTTTTTTTTTATATCGGTGCCAGGGATCGAACTCGCGATTGCCTGCTTACAAGGCAGGCGCTTATGCCGCTAAGCTAAATCCCCAGCCCCCGTTTCCTCAACCGGCGTTTTTCTCAGCCTGCTCGGCAGAGTAGCCGCCCATGAAAATACCGTCCGCCCCGCAGCGCAACGTCATAGGACGGCGGTCGCGAGAGAGTGGAACGGGGCGTCACTTCCTGTGCCGGCTGAGAGAAGGGAGGGTTCCCTGTAGCGGCCTCTCGGCGGGGAGCCGCTTCTGGAGAAGAGCTCCAGGGCGGAGCGGATGGCTCTCTATCTCCTCCCTGCCAGAGAGCGCTCAGGGGCCCTTTCTCCTCTCTCTGCTTTTTTCGAGCGGCGCACGCACACAATTCACGGCGCAACTCGGCATAGGAGTCAAGGCACGCATGTATCATTTCCCACAGGGGGCGAATAGCCGGCGAAATATCGCCTCCCAATTCCGCCGAGGCGAGGTCCCCGCCTAACTTGTCCCATGACGGCAGGTTTAAATGCCCTGTGGGTAAAAACCAGGGAGCCACCCTATCTACCTCTGCTATGAATAGTTTCAGTGTTTTTTGACCTACCCTGAGGTCTCTAGCTTTTAAAAGCTTCCTAAGGGCCTTTACCAAGGGCCGCGCCTCCGCGCTCGGTAAATTACCCATCCTCAACCTCTAAGGGCTGTAACTCACCGCGTGTGACTTAAAGAACCCGTCACCTATGCGTGAGCCTGAGGGGAGTCTAAAAGCCCTGTAGGTGCGCGCCACCCAGAGCCCAGGCTTATCCCCAACTCACCTGTCCGGCAGCACCACGCTGGAGCGTTGCACACCACCACCGTGTCTCGGGGTTGATCAGTCCCCGTGCGGGTCACCAAATGTCGAGGTCGCTCCCGGCCGGCAGGAAAGACACACGACAAAGTCTGGCGGTGTGCAATCTCGCCTTTATTTATCTCCGCGTGGGCCCCGCGAGGCCTCCACTCTGCCACCAGCCCTTTCTCGCCGGTGGACTTTCTCTATCTCTCTCTGTGCTTCCTCTGTGCTTCCTGTCTCGTGGCGGGAGAGGCATTCACTTTTATAGGGTGACAGTGGCCAATCAGTTCAAAGCGCGCGATGCGGGCTGATTGGCTAACATCAGTTGTTGCTAGGCAGACTATCTTACAGAGCGGGTTGTTTAAGTCGCCAGCGCAATCAGGGGGCAGGAAGCAGGCGCCAACTTGACTCACTCGATGGGAGGGGCAATCTAGCTCAGGCTCCGCTCCCACCCACAGGCCCTACGTCCGCCAAGTAAGGCGACCGGTGTCGGCGGCTCCCAACAGGCCCCAACCCTAAAATCTTAATCATCAGACCCTTTACTGAAAAGTTTGCAGATTCCTGCTCTTAGAGGATCTTGTGAGAAAAAAGTGTTTTAACTCTCATTTGATAGATGAGAAAACAAAACAGTTTTTCTAAGATCTAAACCAGTAAGTAGCAGATCTGATATCCAGATCCTTTGCGTGTTTTGTTGTTTGTCGAGGCAGCTCAGGCCAGCCTCAAATTCGGGATCTTTCTGCCTCAGCGGCTTTGCTCTGGGATTACTGACATTTGCCACCATGCCCAGCTAGCCGTGAGTGTTCTAAAACCAACTTTATAAATTGTTATTAACTGCCACTTACTACTGTATCCAAGCTCTCTCTTTTGGGCTCTTTTTTCAATATGTTTATGCTTATGAATCTGCCCTTGAATACAGAGTTGCTGATGTGGGTAACTCAGGGATTACATTTGAGTCCCACTTTACTTTTCCATTTTAGCCTTTGAGACCAGTCATGAAGAATCTGCCTCCACAAATTATTTTATTTTATTCTTTTTTAAACTACTAGGGATTGAACCCAGCACCTTTGCTGTTAGTTAAATCCCCAGCCTCTCTGTTTTTTAAATTTTGGGACAGGGTCGTACTGACAAATTGCCCAGGTTGGGTTTCAACTTGTGATCCTCTTGCCTCAGCCTCCCAGAATGTTGGGAATGAAGGTATGCACCGCCCCTGTCCAGCTTCAAAGCGTATTTTTATTTATGCTCACATCTTGTCACCGCCTCCACAGCCTGGATCTAACCACCGTCCTCGTTTGTCCAGCCCACTGCACTGCCTCTTCATTCTTGTCTCTGCTCTAATCTTAACCTCCCATTGACCCTTTCTTCCGTGGAGCAGCACACAAACCAGATCAGGCTCCTTTTGCCTTCAGAATAATGAGCAGATTTTTTATTGTGTGATTTTGAATGACTGAGGCCCTGTTTCTCTTCCTAGTCTCTTCGTAGACTGTCCGTCTCCTAGGGCTGCATGTGTCAGCCCTGCAAGTCTTCACTGCCTAAACAAGCTCAGCCCTTCCTTGGTCACCTCAGAGCCTTTGCATGTGTGCTCACCATTTTTAGTTTTTGCTAGCTTGCATTTCCCCCTAGACTACAGTTTTTGGCTTACATTGCAAATGCAACTTCTGAAGTAAGTAGATGCCCCACATTTTCACTTCTGTGTCAGCTTTGTTTTCCTTTTACGTCATTCCTTTGACACTTACACAGCACATTTTGGGGAGGATACTGTCACCAGCTCTGGAATATCAGCTCCATGGTGGGAGAATCTGGTCTGTTCATGGTTGCGTCCCCATGATCTATAATAGAGTGGACATTAAGTGGACTAAGAACTGGACTTTGCCTTCAGGAATTTAAGTCTACTGGCAAGGGCATGTGTATATTCCTGTGTTTGTTGCCTTTAGTTATCTAAGAAATGTTGATTATATTCTTTCTGCACAATATATTTTTTTGGGGAGGCTTATAAATTGAGAGATACCACATTGCTTAATATTAGTATAATTAGTATATTCATAATATTAAAGCAGGCACTTTTAATATGTAATTTTTGTAGCTACTAAAACATTTTATAGACTCATTTTAGAAGGGCTTTTTTCTCACTCCAAATCAAAACAGAAAGTTTATTAGATTGACCACATAAGAATGAGTGTCTCCCTGGCTAATAAGGATTGAGGAGATTGGAAGTTAGCCAGCTTTATGACTAAATCCTAGAAATAGTTGGATTATTTTTCAGTTTCAATTTACTTCAGTTATTTAGCCTTCTCAGCAGAAATACGATCACTTGGGAAGGATACTCAGTTACATAGTACCTGAGAATGTTTTTACTGCCAAATCCAAAACAAACAATTTTCTTAGGTTCTGAGTTTAAATTTCTAGCCTAACAAATAGACAAGGCAGGATTTTTTATTTTATTTTTTAAATTGAAGAGGGAAATGAATGGAGAGGAGGTCCACCTTGGTAAGGTCTTACTTGGGTGAGGCCAGATATGGGAAAGATATGGTTGATGTCTACAGTAAGTTATTGGCCAAGAATAAGAGGTAGAATTTGTATTCTGTATTTCTTCATCTAATAAAATAATAACCCTTATAGCAGAATAATCTCTGCCCTTGCATTTGTTTTGTCTAATGCTTGTACTAAGAGCTTTCGTAGATCAGTTATACTTTCACTTACCTCTGGGGCATGAAGAAGCAGCAAGAGGGGTTCAAGCTCTGCAGTTTTCATGGGTTGAGGTTTTACTTTTAAGAAAAAAATTATGTGAAGAAAGATGACCGTGTTTTTCTAGGAGAAACTGAAAGTGCCATAGTCATTTATAAGGTAGGAGATCTTTCCCTCCCCTTTGTAGTCTATTTACCTCTGACTGATGCTTACCTCCATATCAAAGTTGTGTCTCTTGCAAGCAGTCCAGAGTTTTGTGCCATTGATGGGACACCATGTTTTATAAATGTGCTTCTTTGTTTTCTCATTGTTCTTCATGATTGAAACAATCTTTGAAAACCCGATTTCCATCTACTGATGAAAACTGAAGGTGCATTGTTCAAAACAGCAAGTATAGCTACTTTTTAACACAAAAGACAGGTAAAATAGACAATTTCATGACATACTTGCCTGTTTACTATTTTTTTTTCCCTTTCTAGAGAAGGTAAACTCTCAAGTTATTTTTGTAGAGGAGCAAGCCTCAATTACGTGTTGAATATGACGGTTGATATATATTGGCAGTGGATTGGAGTCATAAAACATTATTTAGGGACAAGTTTTTGTGCATGTGGTTGTACCTATTAATCATATATTTAGATTCGTATTTGCTAGGAATTTGCTTTAGAGACCAGAATTGATAATGGATCTTTACTGTGAGTACTAACATATGTATGACCCTGTCATTTTATTTTTAGCTGACTACAGTTTTCAGATGATTTGTTTTTAAGACCATAAAGCCACCACAAAACAAAATTACGAGTGTTTTCTGTATACTTCGATTTCCATAATCCAAGTGGGCACTTTGAAGTGATTGTCTTATAAAAAACTATTCATTTAAAAAATTTTGTTAGCTGTACATGGTGGCTAATACCTGCAATCCCAGCATTCTGAGAGGCTGAAGGACTGCTGAAGGCTGAAGGAAGCAGACGGACTGCAAGTCTGAGTCTGGACCGTGGAGTGAGTTAATGAGACCCTGCCTCGGAATAAAAAAGAGGCTGGGGATATAGCTTAGTGTGAAGGCCCTGGGTTCAGTTTTCAATCTCCAAGCTCTCTCCCTCCCAGTTATTTTTTCTTTGTTAAATTTCTTTGCCGTCTGATACTGCTTAAAGTTTCATAACATTATAAATTTTCTGTTTTTCGTTCTTTCAGTGAGCAGATCATTCATTGTAACACACATAAGTACAACAAAAGCCTATCGTTAGCCAGCTCCCTCTCTTTTTTGAACATACTTACGATGATGTATCTCAAATGAGTGAATTGGTTAGCTTGAGTTTTCATTTGCTATATATTGGCATTGCAAAGGGGAGGAGATCCCTTATAATTGACTAAACAGGTGTGACTCGAGCAACTACACATACTGGACTGCTAATTAGAGAAGCCACACTGGACTTAGAGTACTGAAAGGCTGGACCCTACTCTTCCATAATCAGTCCTGTAACATGGACAATTGCTGATCTAGATTGTGATTTTTTTTAGTTGTTCCTTTATTACCATACTCACTTGTTCCTTTAGCCAGTTGTTCATTTGTTCAGAATGCTTCTTGTATGCCTGGTACCATGTTGGATACTGGTATGGAGGTAAAACAAATGTACTGTTTGCTCTCTGAATGATAGTTTTGTGGGTAAGTAAGACAAAACTAAGTCTTTCTGTGGAGATGGTAGTAAAGGGTGACTCCCAGGCTTGCTGATTTTTTTTTTTTTAAACTTTCGGGTCGATTTGGCACTGTTTACAGATGTGAAAAACCTGATTAGGGGGAGAGGGGAAGAACATGTTTGAGGGCTAAAATTGGGTTCTTCTTTCTTTTTTTTTTTAAATTTTTTATTTTAAAGAGATTAAGACAAAAGAGGACACAACAAAGCAGATCAGCACAGAACAATATAAGCAACACAGTATTTCACCACAAAACAACCCATAATTAACAGTAACTACCATAATGTTTCTTTCTTTGAAATAGTTGAGCATAACTTCATATACAAGGGTTCTTATTTCTAAAATGAAATGGCTGGGGTTAGCAGTGATTGGCAACCTTTCTCTTTTTCTAACCTAAGATAACTTGGATGCAACGCTTTTTCATTAGTAATTTGTGAGTTTAGAAAGTTGGCAACCATTTTTACCAGCATTGGGGCTGGTGAAATCAGAATCTTAGTAGTAATTTAAAAGGATAATATCCTGATATTTTCAATTGGATTTAAGGGGATTTTAAAAGAAAATGTGTACTAGATTCTTGTATCTCTGCAGATTTACTAAATCAGAATCTCCAGGGTTGGCCATGGGAATAGGTTAAAATAGGTTATTAGAATGAAGTCAGCGTGCTACCTATACCTATCCTGGATTTGAGGGACTGCTATACCAGGGAATCCAAGGCTCGTTCCTTTACAGAGATTTAAATGACAATGCTAGGAGCCAATTCTGGTTATCCTAAGCTCAGGAAATATCAAAGGCTATGGGATTTGCAGTACAATCTCATTAAAATACCACAAGATGTCATTACATTATTGCTTCCTGATACCACCTCTAATCAAATTGTGACTTTATTTCATGCAGTGATAGAGCACTGTTTCTAACCACAGGCAATATTATAGGTGTTTTTAACAGTTACCAAATGCATAAGTGTTTGATAGTTTGAACCATCTGTCACACAAACAGCAATTAAAATATCACTTCACATATCAGTAGCTGGGCAGTTCTGTGAGAAATTAGCTGGTAGATCAGCTCCACTAATAATTCTGTAGTAGTTGTGTGGACATTACTCCTCATGCCTTGCTGAAACTGTATAACACCAACAAATAATGCCTGTTGTCAGCTGGTAAGAAGGGGTTTGGGAGAAGAAGTGAATCCTAATTATGCTTCAGGGCATACTGAAGCATAATTAGGAGCAGTGCTCAGAGTGACAGGAGGTGAGATGATCTGTGTTGCAGATGAGGCAAAAGGATCCCAACTCCATGGGTACCAGGCAGGGTCCCAAATAATTAGCACATCTGCAGGAAGGAATTATTCACATTAATGTAATTAAGACTTTATGTAGGGTCATTTGGGGCTGCATTGGCAGCCAGCCAACTTGCCCAAGGAAGTGATGACTGTCTGAGCTTTGGGAAGTGATGCTTTAGGGTTCTGGGTGTTGCCAGCCCCTCCAACAGTTTGGGAGAAGAAAATTTACGAGTCCTGGCAGAAGTCAACATATTAACTCTTCTGTCTATTAAGTGATAAAGGTTTATATTTTGACTTTTCTAGAAAGAAAGAAAGAACATTCTTCTCAATGCTTTTGAAGTAAAATACTTTTCATAATCATAAGTATCATTATTAAGTATTAGAACATTGGACACATTTACATCTGTTCCTTTGGTTCATTTGCTGTATGAAACCAAACTGGTCGTTTTATTTAAAACTTAGTTAATCTAAGAATAACAAAAACGATATTGGTGCCAGCAGAGTGTTTTTAAAGAGTGCGTTTTGCTCACATACTAGGCAGTGAAAGCCCCGACTCTTGTAGCTGTCACAGTGTTTTAATTAACCTTGTTACCATCACTATCATCAGCCCTACTGTGGCCATTAGCAGATATTGATGGAAGCTAATCAACTGTGAGATTAGCAGTTTAGCGACCTGGAATAAGAGCTTTAAGTGATTTCTGCAGGAACAGGTAAACGCTGGTAATGGCAAAAGCCACATGGTAATTATGAGGGGAAGCTGTAGAGAGAACACCCATGTGTTGAGGCAGATCATGTTTTCTCATTGGAGGTCTGCAGTAGTGTCAGGGAATGTGGAGGTTTCAGGGGCTGGTTTGAGTTCAAGGATAAATGACAATTAACATTTAGGTTTTTCAGAGAGTTTCATTCTTTAATGAGGTTTTTCTCTTTATCTATTAATGACACAAACAGATGTAACTTCTTGCATGTTCCTGTTCATAGGGAAGACAGGTTAAGACAGATACAGCTTCCTGTGTATAAGAAATGAGGATCTCAGAAATTAGGGCTATTTCTGTCATTCTTAAATTTCTGTAAAGAATGTGGCACTTAAGGATTTAATCAAGTTAAAAAATTTTTTAAGTGGCTTAATGGTGATTTTCAAGTTGCTAATGTAATCATGCAACTTTGAAAGTGTTTTGATAAAGCAGGAACTTTTATTTCACCTAGTAACTTTCTGAAGCTATAGTATTAAAGAAATTTATAGCTCTAATATGTATGAAAATGGAAAATGGAGCACATATGATAATTGAAATCCACAGATTATCCTCTACTTGGGTCCTTTCTAGAATGAAGTGAAGAATGAATTTAAATCTTTTCTTTATTTAAGCCATTTCTTCCTCGCGTTGTGTATCACATACTCTTAAGGTTAAACAAAGCAAAAGAATAGTTAAAAAAGTGGCTAAACTGATTCTGAGTTCCTGGTTGCTTTGCTGACAGATTCTATGGGCTGCTAAACCCTCAGCAGAATAATTAGATCCAGTCTTTTGAAAGCTAGTGTCTTAAGTGATCATGATGGTATTGAAGATGGTGAAAGATCATGTTGGCTATTAATGGAAACACATTCTGACTAGGTATAATGCTAGTGTCTAGTGTGTAAAGCTCTATGGAATAAATTGTGTGTAATTATTTTTTTCAGTCCTTGTCCTTCTCTTTCTTATGGCCAGTGTAGCTGCTCAGATAATTTTCAAGGTCCACATCTTACCACGGGTTAGTAGTTCTGCTACTTCTTTCTCTGTCTCCAAACCCCAACTCCAGCTGTGCTTTCCAGCTTCCCTGAGCTCCTTGCCAGGCCTCATGTCCACCTGGCCCTTGCATCTCTACCTATACATGTTGATCTGTTTGCTGAGAATGCTCTTACCCATCAATCTGATTTCCAGGTCCTTATCAGTCCCAGCTAAAAGTCAGTTTCTTTTCCCCAGTCTTTTTATTTTATTAAAGAACAGAATACATTTATTGAGAGAAAGAAGGCTTCTGTCTGAAAGACAAAAGGGGTCCTGAGTCGGTTGCCAAAGACTGTCATTGCTAGGGTATTTTATAGAGTAAGACCATGAGGTGAGATGGGTCCAGGATGGGGAGAACATGGTAACTCACGAGGCAGAGGGGCATTAGGTGGGACAGAACTATAGTCAGCCAGTAAGATTAATTGCTCAGGTGAAATTGACCAAGTCAGGGACAAATGTGGAAGCAGTCACATAGCAAGCAGGCATGCTTAAAGAGCAGTGACTCTTCCTGTAGGGAGTTGGGGTGGTGACTCCTGGCGTCTTCAAGGTGATCCATAGACTATCAATTCCTTATGTTTATACTTAGGGTGTGGTTGCATTTGTTTTGCTTTTTGTCTTGAGATCTGGCCCTCAGCAGAGGTGTCTGTCTCTCCCAAGGTTGCAAAGGTATCTGGTATTCTGCACTGGGCTCCTTCGAGGTCCCAGTCCTGTCGAACAGCCTATGATACTTCTAACTCAGTTGCCTGTAACATTCCCCCCTCTGAAGTAGGGAGTAACGGGCGGTGACCAATCTGGCTTCTTTAGGCTGAACGGGGTTGTAGTTGTTGATTGAGAGTCCAGGATACGCTGCAGAGGTTCTAACTAAAGGCTCTTGATAGACACCAGGCATTTTCATCTTGGGTGGGCATACAGCTTTAAGGTGTAAAGGAGACAAAGCCAAAGAAACAAGTATGCATGGACCAAATAATAGAATCAACAGGATAATTATGAGTACAGTTAAGTTAACAAAGAGTTCCATCAAGCTAGTAATTTCCCTAGAATTTTTTTTTTTTTAATTTTGGGGATCAAACTCACTACCTTGTGCTTGCCAGTCAGGCGCTTATGCCATTGAGCTAAATCCCCAGACCATCCCTAGTCTTTTTTGATGTCAACTCCTTGGACTGTTAGATATGTTTCACCAAAGTTTGTATGTTGGAATTTGATCTCCAGGGTGAAGATTCTGCAAAGTGAGACTTTAAGAGATGTTGAGGTCGCAAAAGCCCCACCTTCCTGGATAGATCAATACTGTTTCTTGGGACTGGGCTTTTTATAAAAGGACTAGCTTGACTCCTTTTTGCTCTCTCCATGGTGCATTCTGCTGTATTATGATATAGGAGGAAAGTCGTCACTAGAAATTGGTACCTCAGTAGTAGACTTCCCGGGCTTCAGAACTGTGAGACAAGCAAATTGCTTTTCATTTCATATTTAGTCTGGATATTCTCTTACAACAGCACAACATGACTTTTTTTTAAAAAAAATTATTTTAAAGAGAAAAAAGAAGAAAGAGGAGGAGGAGGAGGAACAACAACAAACAACAACAAAAGTAAAATGACAACAGCAAAAAACAACAATAGCTATATGGGTTTTCAAGATGATAGGAATTTAACAATGGTTGTTATATTGCATATTGTTATTTTCAGAATAGTTGCTCAATAGTTACTAGATACAGGATAAAAATAAAACAGTTAAACAGAACAAAATACTGGATTTCAAAAACAAGACACAAGGAAATCCCCCCCAGTTGCCACAGTGCAGACTGCCATCCTTCAAATAGATGCCCAAGTCAATCAAACAATACAAGCACCAAGCCCTTCCTTTTACCTCAGTTGTGTCATCTCACCCTCAGTTCTTCTGAATCAGTCAGTTGCTTACGGGTCAGGGTGGTGGGAGCCAGTGCTCTTCTGGTCGCCCAGCCTGTGCTCTCACTGGTTTACCAGAAGGAGTGGTTTGGCTTCTTTCTGGGTCTTTTCCCATTCGTGATGGTGGACCCTGGCTCAGAGGCATGTGTGGTTTGTTTTTTTGCTGGGTCTCTCCCTGTTCCCCACGACAGACCAGGGCTCACAAGAAGGTATGGATTGGCTTCTTGCTGGGTCTCTTCCCGCTTCCATGATGGACCCTGGCTCATGGGAGGGCCAGCACAACATGAATTAGGACAAGGCCTATCCTGCACTTGAAGTTGCTGCTCTAATACCCTTATTCATGGTTTAATACAGTGCTTGTCTTCTTATTGTGACCTTTCTAGGTCCTCTTCACTATTGGTTTTCAAACTCATTGAAAGGAGAGATAGTGCCCTCTTTTGTATCCTTAGTATCTAGCAAATGCCTGAAATGTATTCATTATATGCTTTGTTGAAATAACTTTAACAAGTTTTTGTTGTTTTGGGGTGCTTCCTTTCTGAGCAGGACTATGCTACGGGTCCTCTATCATAGAGGTGTAACATTTGACCTGGGCAGTAAGAGACATTATTGTGATTGGAAGAGGAAAGATACATAGGGAAAATATCAAACAGTTAAAGACAGCAAATGGTACCACTATTTTTTTTTTTTTTTTTTTTTGTCTTTTTCATTTTTATCGGTACCAGGGATCGAACTCACGACTGCCTGCTTGCAAGGCAGGCGCTTATGCCACTGAGCTAAATCCCCAGCCCCCTGGTACCACTATTTTAAGAAAAAGAGCATGAAGGATACAATTAGGGCCTCAACAGAGAACTGGGTGAAGATGTTATATTTAGAAGATAAGAGATATACGGAAGTGAGACAGAGGGTAGCATGTATTTTGGAGGAGGAAAAGAAAGACTATAGCAGGGCTAGAGTATAGACGAGATGTGATTATTAGGAGAATTAGACAAATACTTAACTTTCCCCTGCATCTGTAGCAGTATTAGTACCTGACACAGAATTGAAAAATAAATGAGATAGTTAATGTGAAGCATTTAGTACAGTGCCTAAAGGAAGTGCTCACATGCAGCAATTTATCTTTATTTTAGTTGTTAGCATTAAGCTATTGTGGCTAGGCGTAAAAGTGTGCAACTAGAAGAGAAGTATAGAAAACAAGCCAACAGGCAATCAGAACACAGCACAGCAGATAAAGATTAATAGAGAGCCATCCGAGTAGCTAAAAGAAAATTGGGAAGGAAATGGTATCAGATCAGTGTTGAAGGGAAAGCCAGGCAAGTTTGAAGAGGAATTGAGACTAAAACATAAAGACCTAGTGAGAAGAATGCAACCTTGAAGCTAAGTCATTGCTTGCCCTAGGCTGCTCAAACAGTGATCAGCTTCCTGCTGGGACTGGAGCCATCACAGAGTGGCCAGCCCAGGGCCTGCTGGTGGAAGCAGCTGTGCCAGTGAGCCTGGTAATTAGGTTAGCTTGCAGTAGGGGCGGTCAGGGCAAGAGATAGAGTACTGGTGAAGGTGAGTGGATTGTGGAGGCAAAAGAATGGCTGTCAGGGAATGATTTCTATGGCACTTTCTCTTTCTTAGGTGCTTAGGTGCCAGAGAGAAGGGAGTGAGGTCCAGCGACTCAATTTCCCGGGTGCCAGGAAAGCACATTGCCACTCACTGTGCTTGGCTTTCTCTCCATCTGAGACAGCTAGTTGGTGTGTTATTTCAGCTTCCGTAGACTTAAAATTTTTAAACACTAGATTTTTTTACAAAGTCTTTTTACTATGCTAGTGGAATTGTTTAAGATTTGTGTCACGCAGTGTAGTTAAAAGATTTTCTCCCTAAGGCATATGCATTAAATAGTGCAGCTTGAAAGTGCTGTCTGTCCTCAGACTTTCTTATTTATAAAAGTCACCTCTGCAGGTATCTCGGCCCAGCCCCAGACCTACTGAAACTGGATCTTGAGGGCAAGCACCTCAGACTTCATCCTTGTAAGGATCCTAGGTACTTGGGATTAGGCAATTTAGGATAAATATTGCCTATGTCAAGTAAAAGGCTTGATACCCTTCTTGAAAGTGAAGGATCATAGTACTTTTTTTTTTGTACCAGGGATAGAATTCACGACTTTGCCTTTGCCAAGCAGGCACTTACTCCGCTAAGCTAAACCCCCAGCCCATGGAGTACTTACTTCATTTTTAAGTCATGCTAGGTTCCTATTTTGAGAAGTCATGAAGAGTGTTTACCATATTCTTCTATTTAGACCAGTAGTCTAATGCAGAAGTTTTCAACCAGGGGTGATTTTATTCCCCCAGGAACGTTTGGCGATATCAGGATACACTTTAGTTGTCACACTGGGGCTATGGCTGCTACAGGCATTAAATGAGAAGATAGTCTCCCCCAGAGTTATCTGTCCCAAATATCAACGGTTCAGACATTGAGATGAAAGAGTAGCCGTGTGTTTAACTAGGGAAAGCATTTATTTATGTTTACTTTTTTTTTCTAGAGGGAATACTTAATTCTCACATTTGAAATAACAGTTTGAGATAAGAGAGAGAAATCTAACACCTAAAAAAGATTGTATTGCAGTATATTTCCAGTGTACTTGTGTATTGTACTAGTCACATTTCAAAAAGAATAAAATGTATCTTTTGATCAAATCATTATAAACCCTGGGAAAAAGGAGCGTGGACTTGCAGGTTCTTGTTAGCTCTTGCTTTTTTGTAGCTGGAGTCATCCTTGTAGTAACATGCCCAGATCCACCCTGTGAATTCTGTTGGAAAGCAGTCTGCCAATTGGAAACAGCTTGTTGCTTCATAAAGTCTAGCAGTTCCTATGTGATTTCTGTGGAAACTAAATAGATCTAGCTATGTAGAATTTGTGTCTACTTTTGCATATGATAGCAACTTAAAAATTGGAAGCAATTTTTATGTAGCTTGAATTCTATATGAACAGTGTTTTTATATCCTGTAGGAGAATTCTTCAAAGAATTTAAAATGGAATATAGATGTAATCATTTGTATCAGTCTTTTTATTGAAGCCTGGAAAGAACCCTATTAAGTAATAAAGAAGTATTTTAAATTACACTTCTGGATGGTAGACTTAAAAACATCACGATGGAGAGTAACTGTAGAGTGGATTGTTAGAAATGATTGTATTTTATAGATTACTCCGTTCATTTTCATTTTTGCCTTCCTTATTATCAGCATTGTGTGGTACCAAGTTCCATACATGTTTTTTTTCAATATTATTAAGTAAAAATGTTTAAAATAGAAAATGTTTTCTTTCACTGGTAGAAGCATGTATGTTACTATTCTTATTAGATTTAAGATTTAATTGTAATGAAAATAAAGACTATGCCATATGAAATGTCTTACTTATTACTGATTCTTAGGGGATTTGAATATGAATGTAACTAGCTTAATTCCAGTGTGATACTCAGTGCTAGAGGGCAGTTGATAGCAAATTTTACTTAACAATAAAATAGTTTCAGATTAACTAACTCATTTGTGCCTGGTACTTTGGAGATGTGAAGAATAAAATTTATACAAGCTAAGAGTTGAATGCATTTGAAAATAATTTTCCTGAAATTTTGCTCTTTTTTGGGACAGAAAAGACAGAAATTTACTAATGCCCATATTTCCATAAGTGTAATTTTATATGTTTATCAAACTTGCATTTATTGAAACCTTACCTATCATAGTGGCCATAGTTGGTATTTATTATTTTTGCATTTTCCCCCTTATGTTATTCATTATTATGTAGTATCAGAATTTTATTTCCTCTTAAGGTATATTTTCTTTAATGTAATAGTAACATTCTTGAAAAGATGCATGTGTCAAATTTTACTACAGCTTATTTATTTTACCATTTCAGAAAGAGGTGTCAAACCCTTTAACATAAAGCCTTTTGATAGCATCTTTGACATTTTGTTTTAAGCATACACACAACCACAGAGTATGTTATCTGACTTTTCCAGGAAATTACTCATGGAAAGGCTGAAATTTATAACTTTGACCTCTTCTTATGAGAATAACAATACTTTGTTTAGTATTTTGATTTATCTCTCCAAGTATCAATGTTTGCTTACTTGACATTTGGTCATTTTTTTAAGTCAAGCAAACCAAACATTAACTGTTATTTTAACCTGTTGTGCTTGAATTAGTCTTAAATTTTTGTGTTTGTTTTATTTTGTGGTTGATGTCAAACTCAGGATCTTCTGTGTGCTAGGCAAGTACATAGCTGTACTTCTAGCCTACCTGTTGCATATTTTGGATGCCATGTATAAATTAATTCATAAATGCAGAATGTACTTCTAAAGAACTAAATCTCTTAAAGACTATATATTGACTATTTGGATGCCTTTTTCTGTTGGCTGCTTTCATTATACCAGTTACTAGAACTTTTATTGTATTACTATATTTGTCTGTGGTGTACATTTATTATATTCATGTTGCATTTATCTTTCCATTCACAATTTATTATAAACCTGGGATTGCTCATTAAATTTTGTTTTCTGTTCAGAGCTTTTTGTGCCTTTTTTTATAGAAAATAAAGATACTATATGTCCTTAAATACCCTAGTTAATATATATAAATTGCATTTGTTCAGTGATTATGAACATATGATATGAACATATCTTCTAAAACTGTGAGCATATTTTTCCCAAATTTATCAAAATGATTCACAAAGCTTAATTAAAAAACCAATAAAAAATTAAAACTTCAAGTGTATCTTTCTAAAATGTGTCACAGTGACAAAGCTGAATTAAACTATTTATTTAAAAAATGAAATAATTTGAAACTTTTATTAACTGTAGCATTAAGAGGTAAAAATGAGTGAGTGCTTTATAGAAAAATCATTATTACATAGTTTTTAAGAACCTGCCAATTTTTATAGTTAAATATTACCCACATTTCATTGAATAACCTTTCTATAGAAGTTGTTGCAAATCATGACAGATAATTTTAAAAGAACAAAGTGGAGAAAGTTGAACTATATTTTATCTTAAAAGACTTCCATTCTCTGTATGTGAGCAAAGGGGAAGAGTGAAATAATCACCAGGTTCACAGGAGATAAGATAACTTCTTAGCTGGTTAAGTAGAAATGTCACTTGAAAGTCTTTTTTCTCTTGGTGGAGGTCTGTTTCCAGCTTTCTGTGTGGCCTGTTAACATGATGGGGAAATCTGAGGACCCCAGGGGATAGTTTCCTGCAGCCTCAGGCTGTTTGCTCAACTTTAACTAGAGAAGCTGGTTTTGTTTGACTTTTGCACTGAGTTTCTATGAAAGATACCCTTTGAAAAAATAACTTTGGGAGTCCAAAAATCAAGCTGATTTAGAAACCACTGGCCTCACAGAATGTTAAGGGATTTTTTGACATAAGCTGAGCAATAGATAATTATACTAGAACATAGAGATGTAATTGCAAGGGAGAAGCAATACAGATGGCCGGAGAGAGATTAGTTTTCTTTCCACACACCACAGTGAAAATGAGAGGAATGTAATGACTGTGTGTCTGCTAAACATATGCTATTTGCTGCAATTATGCTGTACCTTTTTAAAAATTAAGGTGAAATTCATCTAATATGAAATTAACGATCTTCAATAGAGTGTACAATTATGTACCATTTAGTACATTCAAACTGTTGTGCAATCATCACCTGTATCTACTTTTAAAATATTTTGCTCATTATGTTGTGCTTTTGCATTTATTTACAAAGTTTATTTTTATTGTGTTTCTGTTTGAAAAAGACTTGGCCAGTAGTTTCTTACAAGGCTGTTAGTGAAATATATGGGGGATCAGAGCCAAAAAAGAGAAGGGAGGCTAAACTGCAACTTGTAAGTGTTAATGCAGTTTTTAGTCAACATCAAATTTGACTCTTAAACATTTCAGTAACAGAACACAAAGCCGGTAGGTTTTCTGAAAGAAAACACCGGTTCCTCAGAAAGAATAGTTACTCTTGACACTCAATTCTAAACACAATTTCTCAGCTGGGCCTTGGTGTGAGTGTGTTTATGGCTCTGTGAAGCAGTGACAGCAATTTTAGAGAGAGTGGAATCATGCATCTTTGACCTCTCCTTGTTTGATCTCAAATGAGTCTGGATAATTTTTTTTTCAATTCCAAACTGGTAGAGTGTGAGGCCGTAAGGCAGCTCTGAAAAAGCCTGAGCCCTGGTGGCGAAGTTGGCGGCCTTAGCAGGTTCAGAGAAAGTGGGAACGAGGTTGGGTCAGGGCTGATTTGCAGTTAACAGTGGGATAGTATGGATTGAAGGGCAAAATCCATTTATGTGTTTTATAGACGGAAGCATAGATGCTACAAAGTGCAAGCCTCACTGTGCACAAAGATTTGCAGCTCTATTTATTTATTAAGTATGAGTATGTGTTTGTAGTATATACCGATCACATTCATCATGGGAATTTCTATATAAGACATGTTAATTTTTTTCATTTGTCCCTTCCCTTGTCCTCCCTCTAACCTTTCTTCCATCCCCTTTACTAAAGTTCTATTTCTACTTTTTTCCCTTCAGTTCTTTTAGATACTTCCTGTGGTGGGTGGCTAATGTAGAAATAATTGGAGGATATTTATAGGCAGAAATGACTTCTTAGATTTGATATATTATCAACTGGGGAAATATGGAAAAATTAAGATAGTTTTATTCATTCTATATATTGTTTTAAATTACCTTTCATGAGTATTTTGCCAATTTGTAGTACAGTGAGAAGGTTATGAGAATTATAATTTCCTTGCACTAATATAATACTTTGCATTTTTTTAATATGTTGCAAAACAAGACTTTGTATTGTTAATTTATTTTTAGAGGTGAGGTTACTGAAGGTCATGATGATATAGTCAATGATACCAGATTATGAGTGTGTTTTACAGTATATATATTGTTTATGTAAACACCTAGACTTTTTAATCTCAAAAGAAGTTCAAACCTGTGAAAGATAGAAAAAAAGTGTTATGGACAATATGTTCACTCCATGTAGCATCACCAGTTATTAACATTTTGAGTTATTTGCATTATCTCCTTTATTGAATGCTTAACCACTTGAAAATTAGAGGTGTGACATTTAAGAATGCAACATTCTAAAACAAAGACATTTTCATTCATTCCACAGTTGCTTTACCATTATTATAACCAGGAAATTTAATATTCATATAGTAAAATTACCTGATCAGCAGTCTATTCCATCTTTTTCTCAGTTGTCTCAGAAAGCCTTTGCAGGGTGACCTTGTGGTTCATCAGTAGTGCATCTGACTCCAGAAGTGTCCTCTGTAGCTGTTTTTCTTCTTTTCCCCAATGTAGTTTTCTAAAAAGGGTCATGCTTTGCATTTGGCTGCCATGCCTCTCCAGTCCCCTTTAATATAGAAAAGCCTCTGCTGCCTTTCATTTTTCTTAATTTTGATAGATGTGAAGCATACAGATCAGTTTTCTTACAGAGTGCCCCACAGTCCGGCTTTGTTGGTTGTATTTCTGTTAACTTCAGGTTAAGCATCACAGTAAGAATGTTACATGGAGAGGTCCCGTTTCGTTATACTTTGGAAAACTACATTAAGGTGGTATTCATGAAATCATTCCACCTAAAGATACCTTTCCTTGTTTGTAATTAATAAAGAAACTATGGCTATCTGGAAAATTGAGGTAGGAGTGTAGTAAGTTTGAGGTTGGCCTGGGCAACTTATTGAGACTGTGTCTCACAATAACTTTGGGAGTCCAAAAATAGCGCAGCACTAAAGTGCTCACCTGGCATGTACAAAGCCTTAGGTTTAATCTCCAGTGCGACTTAAAAAAGGAAAATAAAAAGCCTCAGCACGATGCTTTGAGACTGAATCTTCTCCAGGGCCTGTTTGAATCACTGTAATCCTGCTCTGTCACAGCTGTAAGGCCTTCAGTGCGGAATGAACAATGTCTGTTTCTTTGAATGCAGTGTTATGTTGCATTTATGTGAAAATTTTTTTCCTGTGTTTAAAAATCACTTTAAGTTTTATACTGAACACACCAATTAAAATATTTTATTTATGATATAGGCTGAATGCATGAGGTGCTGAAATGTAAGCCATAGGTGTGTGAAATAAGTGGGTTCTGCAAGGGAAACAAATTATTTTGGCAATGAGAAAGTTTATTAATATAAACATAAATTTGCACCATGGATCTAGAACTCTCCTCCAGTCATACTTTAGTAAGCAGTAATCCTTAACAATTCTCTCTTTTTTTTAAAATTAAGTCAACTTTTGAAGTTGTAGCAGATTATGTGAAAATTTATATGTGCTCTAATTACCACACAGCTCTGGCAATTTACATATGAAGGGAATAGTTACATACAGTTACACATTTGAACTGCTTTATATATGTATATCTGGTTATAATTAAATATCAGTTATATTTATAGTATCTAGTGTTAATTCATAATATCGACATGCTTGTATGTATATATTAGACTTGTAAAGAGTTTCAACATCACAGATAGCTTTCAGATAGTCCTTTAAGAGGTAGATGGCCAATGATACAATGATACCTGGTATTTGAATGATTTCAAATAAATTCACTTGCATATTTTGTATTGCTTTGTTTGGAAACACAAATGACATAAGTTGAATGTTGTTTAATTAGCAGGTATTTCATTGAACAGATACCACTTTTTTAATAACAGGAAAAGATTTACTGCAGAAAATTATATTATCGAAAGCTGGAAGAGTAGTAAAATCAGCAGCCAGCAAGAAATGTTTGCATTTGTTATTTTACCACTGAAGCTATGATGAGGAATTTTGGAATATTCTGCAGTGGAAGGCAAAGGGCGTACTCATCCTTATCCCAAGAGGAGGGCATCCCAAGTGGCAGCAGAAGTGGTTAAGTACGTGACATTACAGGAATACGTGCATATCCATCTTTACTTTTAGTTCATTGAGACGGAGTCTCACTCAGTAATTGAGGTTGGCCTTGATTTCGCCATGTAGCACAGACTGGCCTTGAACTCTTAGGAAACAAAGAGAAGATCATTTGCTAATGGTGAATGAACAAAGAGATGCAGAGAGGGGAAATGAGGAGAGGAAATGAATTAAAATTAAAATATGTACACATTTCATCTCCTTGTGATCAATGTAATCATTATTTACTACAAACATGCACTAGTGAAAAGTAAAACTAAACAGAAGAAATGAACAGCGTAAAACAATGATGTCAAAAGGAGGGACCAGGTGTGTGTGGGCTCGTGCATCCCACGAGCCTTGGTCTCCTTCCTATTTACAGAAGCTCTATTTCCACGGTTTTCTTCAGTTCTTTTTCCCCCTTATCCTCTTTCTCTCTCCCTCCCTTCATTTTTTCCTAAAATGCACATGTTCTTGCTGCTTTTTAATATTCCTTTAGCCTGAACGCATCTTAGAATGTATGGCTTCGTGGGTTTGGGTAAGGATAATGATTATATGGAGTCTGTTGGAGTGGTTTCCAAAGCAACCATAATTTAAAATTACCAGAAATAACTTTAAAAACAAATTTCTAGGTTCTGATTCAGGCCTATTGAGTCTAATATCATCAAACTAGATAGGGAATGTGATAGTGTTTTATAATCCTATTTCAGGACCTTTTATAAACCTGTTTACACTTTTCTTTAAAGGAGTAGTTAAGTGGCCAATTCCATTTAGATTATAAACATTTTCTACCATCAATCAGTGTATGTTACATTTTGGTAAATTGTAAGTTTATCAATCCAAATTTTGTCTTTCATTTTATACCAGTAAAATTGGAAGAAAGAATTTGTCACTGATGTACTTCAGTGACAAAATACTTGCTTATCAAGCACGAGACCCTCAGTTCCATCCTTGATGCTGTGAGGAAAAAAAGTTAAAATTAGAAGAAATGAATATTAATATTACTAAATGTTACTCTGGTGAGATTGTTAACATTACTGCTGATAGTGCTGTTTGTTATACAGGATTTTGTAGTTTACAACAAATTTTGCATATATTACCTTGACTCTCTTCACTTGTTTTGGAGAAAAATGTGTCAGGCATTATGTCATTCAAACACATGAGAAAATATGTGTTCAGGATCCACAGCTAATTCACATTCAGGTCCCCACAATAAATGCTTAATACAGACAGAGGAGTGTGCAACGCTACATACTTTAAGATATTGATTGTGTGAGAACACCTGGAACAGTTTTTAGAACAGTTGTCTCTTATTCTATGTGCTTTATGGGATACAGTGAGGTACAACATGTACTCATAGGTCATTTCAAATTCTGTAAAGATTTGAAACTGAGAAATGGCAATTACTTTGTGATTATAGACCTTCGTCTTTAACCTTATTAGAAGACTCCAGTTTCAGTGTAGTATAAAAAAGGAAAACCTTTGGGGTTCATATATTCTGTGATCAATATTTAGCTCTTCCAGTGGTCATATATCTTTGACTTTGGGCAACTGTCTTCTTTCTGGGTGTTATTTGGAAAGCAGACATAATTGTATCTATTCATAAAAATTTTGTGAAGGTTAAATGAGATAATGTGTCAAGTGTCTAGCAAACTGGCTGGCTCATAGTAGCAATCAATAAATGATCATTATTAATCTTATTTCCTTCCAGTGCTGAAAAGTAGAGAAATGAAAACATGTAGGTCATAATTAACTTGCATTATAATGCTCTATAAGTTACACTAAATTCATGTCTTAATACAACACCAACAGGAAAATTGTAACGCAGGCTTATGAAGAAACATTGACTGCAGCAATGAGCCATCAATTTCAAACCCACAGGTATTTTGTTTATTCTTTCTCTTGAGAGTTGTTTAGTAAGAATCAAGGTGACTTACAGGAAAAAAAAAAAAAAAAAAAAAAAAAAAAAACAGGGAATTTACCACAGTGGCTTTCAATCCAGGATTTAAAGTTTTATCATTATGTTCAATAAAACAAAGAAATGAAACAAGAACAAAAATTGATTTCTTACTTCAGTTGCAAAACTATTAAACATTTGATCAAGTCTTTTTCTCTTGTCTTTTATTATTCTCTTAATCTAAGTTGATGCCCACAGGTGGGGATAAGGTTCTGCGCCACTGTTTGCTCACATGTGTGAGGCCCTGAGTTTGATCTCCAGCAAAACCAAAACCAAACAAAATCCTAACTAACCAACCAAACAACAAAAAATTTTATTACAGTATTTAATTATTTTTGTTTATTAAAGCACATTGTTTGATTTCTACATCTACATTGTTTTGTCTTTTTCCAAAAGCTAAATGTATTTTCTTGAGCTTTTGGGATGTCTAGAGCAACTGTAACTTTGCCTTTGTTCTGTTTTTTAGGTGTTTGTTTTTTCCTTAGTTTGTCTGCATAGGAGGTACTTTAAGAAAACTGAAAATTAGCCCATTGTCACGCCAAAATATTCTAATCTCCACTCTTTGAATGTAAGACTGAAGTGCTTGGCCAGGCAGTGGGAGATGTGTCAAACTTTGAGCCTGTTTATTCTGATCCCTGCAGTTGCACCTGGCTATGGTTCCAAATAGGGTTAGAGATCCGTAATAAATACAAAACACTGTCCTCAGCAGACTAGATAGTCCCTTTGGGGTGAAGGAGAACTGTTCTGAGTGGGAAAAGCCTCTAGCTGGTGATTTGGATCCATATTCTTCTTTTCCACTCACCAGGAATCACCGACCCGGAGAAAGAGAAGGTGGGCAGGCTCCTCCAGCGGTTGCCTCTGGGCGACATCAGCTTTGGAAGGTGATCTGCAATGTTGTTTGACAGGGATTTTATTCTGATGGGAAAACCCACCTCTGACTCTCTGGACTTGCTATGATGAGAACTTGTCCAAAACTTTGCCTGATCTTGCCCACACTTAGCAGTGTGCTTTACTTTATATTTAATGATGTTTTTGTATTGTCATTATATTTAATACTTGTAGATTATTACTGCATAGATTGAACACTTGATAAATTCTAATGGAGAGGTGAAATATTATCTGTTAGATACCAGATATCTGGTATATTTAGCTGCCATTATATCTTTGGTTCTTATTTTTATTTTTCTATAGGAAATTTTAGAAACTGTGGTAAATCTTGCCTGTTACTTTTTTGTGTGTGCTGGTGCTGGAGATTGAACCCCAAGGCTTCGCAGATGCTAAGCAAGAGATCTACCAATGAGCTACATTCCCAGTTCATTTGTTCATTCATTCATTTGTTGGTTCATGGTACAGTGGATTGAACCCAGGACCTTTGGATCATTCCTAGCCTTTAAATAAATTATTACTGTTATTTTATTTTGAGTAGGGTGTGTCACTGATTGTCTAGGCTGGCTTTCAACTTGGGATCCTAGCGCTTTGGCCTCCAGAAGAGCTGTGATTTACAGGCCTGTGCCATTGACCCTGGCTTCCTTTTTCTCTTCAGTAACTAGTCAACAGGGAAAAGAACAAAATTATTCATCAGTGGTGTACCCCATGCATCCCCTTGTCTTGATGGCTTCCTCCAGCTAGGAGCCTCCTAACTGAAGTAACTAATTAGTTACCTAAGGCAGAGGAGCTGTGATAAACTTTACAAAACAAACAGAGCAAAGATACACATAGCAGTTATTGTCACTGGTGTTTTTCATGGAACTAAGTGGTGAAACTATTTTTAGCATAGGCTGCAGCCCAAGGCAAGATAGGGAGTCTGCACTGGTTTTTTACTCATTCACTCTAATTGTTTTTTCTTCATTGTTAAATTCCCCATTCAGTCAGTCAAATTTAAATACAAATTATAGATTATACTATTATTCTACAGCCAGTTTATAGTGATTTTAGACTGTCTTTGATTTTGAAGTATCTATAACATTGTTTTATTAGTGTGTTGCTAAGTAGTTTTTAACTTAATTTTTCCTTGTAATAGTAATATACATATTTATGAGTATAGTATAATATTTTAATACATATATGCACTATAAGGATGAAGACCATTAAGATTTTAATGTTAATAATAATAATGATCAGTTGTTTATGAGCATGGATTCTTTGTTAAATGCTATACTAAATGATTAAAAATTAGTTTTAAAATGATTCCGAGTTAGTTTTTGTTAATAGTGTCATTTTATAGATTTTTAGAAAAGGTTTTAAGAGGTTACATGTAAAAGCATTTGCTAAAACCATGCTAAATAACACTTCCTTACCTTTGAGATATAAATTTTTTGTTTTGAGATTACATATAAAATTGAAGAACTTTAAAAAAGCACACATATAGTGTATATTATTGAAGTTTATAAATTGTCCAGATATTTTTTGAATACATTGAGTCATTCTGAAATGGGAATCACGATTAATCACTAAGTATGCTTAATTCAGTTCTTTTCATCACATTGAACATAAAAATAGAGCGTGTGTAAGCTCTAAGGTTAGATTGATAAAAAGTGTGAGAGTCTAATTCTTATTCTTACGGATGAAACAGACACATACACAGTTGATCTGTAAAGCAGACCTGTTTGTCATGGTTGCTATAACTCAGGGGCAGGAAAGTTGTAGTGGGAACAGAGAAAATGAGATAATTGAGGATTGGGGAAGGCTGCAGACTTGTCATTCTGTTTCTGAGTTTAAGTGATCCTGGCAAAGCTTGCAATTTTAGATTGGTTTGTGGTGTTACTACTACTTAGTTTCCATCATAGTAAGGGCTGTGTAGGCATAGTAAGGATGTAGACAGTTATGGATGAGAAATCATATTTTTAAATATTATGGATTTCAAGAATATATTTTTTTTGGAAAAACATGTTGAGCCGTTTAAAAAAAAGTGCTGTTTCCTCTATTTGTATTTTTTGAGATTTATCAGTTTGCATTTTGAGAAGTATGTACATAATTCATTTTGTTTTGTCTTTGTTATAAATTTGGTATCTATTCTTGAAAATATAATTTCCAGATAAGTCCTGCAAAATAGAGATAGCAGCTTTATTCTATTCATTTTATACATTGTATATACAATTCTTTTCTTTTATATCATTTAGTATTTTGCCCAGCACCGTCTGACAGAAGGTAAATGATCACTGAAGGTTTATGAATATTAAAATATGATGGTATTTCAGAAAAACCTAGGCTCAGTGTATGAGAACTGGCTACAAGGTGCTGTGAAATCAAAGAATGATGCACACAGATCTGCTATTTGCAGTTTCTTAGGGGAACCTACAGACAGAAATGTGTCTCAGGTGACAGCAGACCCACGTTCCCTACAATGTGGGTCAGCAGGAACGGGGTTTATAAAATGGTCAGAAGTAATTTCATCCAAGTGGGATATTCCTGGTGTTTCTCAAGCTGATATCAAAGACATCAGGTACATTCCTAGCACTGATGGTGCCAGGCTCCTGCTGGAAAGCTCCACATACCACTTGAATGGTTTTGTTTACTAATAGTGTACTGGGAAACTGTGTGGGGGGACACTGGCCAGGGTTCCTCAAGGCAGTCGTGTTTGTTGAGACTCAAGATGGCTACAGTTAGGTCAAGCTGATTTCCTACAAGTGCTATAAAAATAGGATACAATAATTGGGTCATCCTCCAATTTGTGTTCCTTTACCTTGCATCTAATACTTCATCTGTTTCACATCACAGGCAATGTTTTGTTTCCTTCTAAAATATCCACTGCTGAACACTCTACTTCCTGTTTTCTCTACTTTCTCATTGTGTGAAGGGTGAAATTCAGTTTTGTGCATGGCTTATTGCCCATTTCATGATTGACTGAGTCACTTTCTTGTATCTGGGACATCATACCTGACACCCTTAACTTAGAGGACAGATGTATCTTGGCTTACAGTTTCAGATATTTCAGTTAATAGTCTGATGACTCCCGTGCAGAAATGGCATGATGGAAGGTCCTGCTGCAGAAGAATCCAGGAAGCAGAGAGCAAAAGGGGAGGAGGGAGGGAAGGAGATACAGCATACCCTTTGTTTTAGTTACTTTTCTCTCATGGCTGGGACAGCCTAACCTGGGTAGGGAGTATTACTCATACTCCTAATCCCAGCACTAGACTATAAACCAGTCAGTTTCTAAACCAATCTAAATTCATGCTGCCCTCCCCACCATGACTGCATCAGGCTTTTGGGGGACATCCAGATGCAAATCATAACACCTTTCTAGGTTACACTCCTAGAGATTTACTCCTAACAACAAGTCAACTGAAGTGTTCCATGATCCAGTTACAAAAGCCCAGCTTCTGAATACACGAGAATTTGGAGGGATCATTTTTAATCTAAACTATAACAGTGATGTAACCTGTGTTAGGTTAGCTCAGGCTTCTTCAGGCACCTATTTCCTTTTCCCTTGAAGCACTTGTGTATCCTGCACCCCCAGTGGAAAAGTTTTTTTTTTTCCTTTTTCCAGTTACAGTACATGTCACATTGTTATAACCTTTCATCCATTGTGTATCTCTTTGGAGTCTGCTTAAATGTGAAGATTTCTTTCCAGGTAGGTTTATAATATCATCTTTTAATTACCAGTTTTTTGACATACTAGATCCAAAAATGCTTGTCTAATGATTTGAGCTGTGCTCAGAGGCATGCATAATTATTATGCTTTTAAGAATTTAAAAATCTTTTTGGTAAAAGACAATGTTAAAAGTCAAGTATTAACTTTAATGTTTAATATATTATTTTAAAAAATTCTTTCAGATATTGTGTATATACTATTTAATTTTAATACTGATCCAATTTATATTTGTAACTGATAAAATGGATATTGTGGATGTAACAAATTACTGGAATTGAACTCAGGACCTTGTGCTTTCCAGGCAGACTCATATACCACTGAACTATATCCCCAGCCCCATATTACTGGAAACTTAAAACAACAGATTTATTGCTTAATATTTCTGGAGGTCAGACATCTGAAATAGGTCTTGTTTGGCTAACGGCTATGTTTTGGCAGGAATGCTTTTTTTCTTGATGCAAGGAGAATCTGTTCCTTGTTTTTTCTAGCTTCTGGAGGCTTTGTGCATTTCCTGGCACTTTCTAGAAATTGCCTCATCAATTTCCATGGTCATTTCACATTCTCTGACCCTTTTCCTTCTTCATTTTCTTATAAGGAACCCTGTGATTACATTGCATCCACGGAGCAAATCCAGAATAACCTCCCCACTCAGGATCCTTAGTTTAATCATCCTGTAAAGTCCCTTTTGCCATTGTAATTTGTTGAGATTAGGACATGAACATCTTGGCTGGAGGTTAGGGGTAAGGGGGCATTATTTTGCCTAATCACAGAGATTTTCAAACAGAAATATTGCTAGATATGTTGCTTGAGATCATTTTGTGCTATAGCAGCCAAACTTTTTGCTCACAAAATATGTAGTCACATATTTATAAAACATTTGGCACTATAAGTTTGTAGTTAGACATTTCTACTTGTTTTAAACTATAAATACTTTTATAGCATGTGTCTTACACAGACACATGATTATAGGAAACAATTTAGATTTTTCTAAACTATGAATCTCAAGGACGTGGATTAGTCACTTTTATCTGTAGTGGATGAGGTTGACATTAAATTGCTACAAAGAATAAATGAAGAGAAATGTCATTTTTGTGCATGCAAAGTGTTAGTGTAGAATTTTCTATAATATACTATTCGTTACTTGAATTCTCATAGTCTTGCATAGACATGCAAGACTACCATTTCTGTCTACCACTGGTTTTTTTTTTTTTTTTTTGGTACAGGGATTGAACTCAAGACCATGCACTTACAAGACAGGCGCTTTATGCCACTGAGCTAAATCCCTGGTCTCTGTCTACCATTGTTAAGGGAGTCAGTTGCAAGATTGCTGTCTTTACTTTCTGAAAGGACAAGGGCTTTGAAGTACACTGATTGGATGTACTCTCCTCCCCCCCCCCCCCCGCCCCACCTTGTTTTTTACATATAGGATGGAACTCTTCATTTATCCTTCCATAGGCATTTACAAGAGGCTCAGGCTTTTGTTAATTGAGTACTTCAAGAGTAACTAATGTTCAAAGGCATAGTAATCAGATTTTTCTAGCAAAAACTGAAAGTCAGCATGATGCTGTGGGTCACTTGGAATGTGTTTATAGCAGTTAGCTTAAATAAAGATGTTTATTTCTTTTGTTATCAGTTACAAAAATATCTAGGAATTACTAGGAAAATCTAATGGGTTATGCACATGAAAGGGCTGTTCTTAAGAGGAAAGCTTGACTACAAAAATTCAGAAGTTGGAAAGTATATTGGAAAGAGCAGTTTACCTTCTTTTTAATTATTAAGCCTAACAGAGTGAGAATGAGAAGTTCATGAAGTTGGAGAATTGGAATGTGATGTGGGGCTTTGCATTTCCTGTTTGCCTTATTTGATTAGCTTTCAGTCTTCTAAGAACATTTTCCTTCATGGTTAATGACTGCAGGTTTGTTTTCTTTAAAAGTGTTTAGAAAAAAATTTTAGAAACACAGTTATTAATATCAAGCACAATTCTACTCCTTAGACCTTTCTACAGCAACACTGATAAAGACGAAGTGTATCTGTAAATAGTTGTGGAGAACAGCAATGATTTCTCACAGCAAAACCAGGCCTCTTGACAGCCTTCCCAGTTTTACAGAGGAATTAACCGCTACTACTGAGTTCGCCATTCTCTGATAGTATTTATCCCCTAGAGAGCTGCCAGACTTTTTAAGACACTGGATTTTTTTTAGCATATCAAATTTGAAACTCTGTACTGATGTGTTTTTTGAAATGATTCCACATTAAAATTTTTTTGTAAGGAGCCTTTAACTTTAAGGTATTTACTCAATGAGAATAATTTTCCTACTGGACTCAGGTAGTGAAGTTTATACTTATAGAAATATTAAAAGAGTAGTAAAGAACTTTTTTTACCTCTTTGGTACAAGCTTCACATAGTAACCTTTTTTGCCAAATTTGCGTTATAATAATTCTCCTGCAATATATCTGTACATGTTACTATAAATGTTTTGAACCATGGTATTGGAAAGTAAGTTGCAAACATGACATCCTATGACCCTTGAATATTTAATTAGATTTTTCCAAAAAATAAGGACCCTGTTGGATAATAGCAGTGTTATCAATCTGTGATTACCATTTAATCCCCTGATTCCATTGAAATTTCACCAGTAATTTCAGTGATACGTTTTTTGGCCCAGGCTCCATATCCAGTCTATGTGTTTATCATGTCTCTTTAAGTCTTCAACCTAAAAGCTTATTCTTCTCTTTCATTTTTGTGGAGTATGAATTATTTTTGAATATGAGTTTGTAAGATCCTATTTTAATACCCTGTTTTGTTACCATTTTATGTGTGAGAATCATGTTAATGTCTCCCATTATCCTTGACATATTTACTTACATGCTTCATGTTCCTGAATAGAACAAATTGCGAGATCAAGTTGTCTCCCTTCTCAGCTCCTACCCTGTAGTCTCCCCATTGCCTAGCTTACCGCCTCAGCCTCTGAGAATGTGCCAGCCATGCTGACCAAGTACAGTTATCTTGGCAACTTCCTGCATATGTGCAAACAAATGAAGAATAGGACATTAGAGCCAAACTAGTTACACTGAAATATTTTATTTAATTGTATTTTTGAATTAATTAATGAATTTTTGGGGTCGGTGCTGGGAATCAGACTCAGAGGTTTGCACATACCGAGCAGGCAATATGAGCAGGCAATATACTACTTAGCTGGGTCTACAGCCCTGATCTTCGGCTCTTTTGTATTGTATTTTGTTTTGTCTTTTTCATTGTATTGTATTTTTACTAAGTTTTTTGCTCTACTCCTTAAGAAAAGTAGCATGCAAAAACCATAATCTTTGTGATGGGATCTCTTGCTTTTTAGCAGCTAAAATGAAGATACAATACTTACATACGCTATGGTTATGAGGATCTAAAAAGTATCAGATAAGGAGAAGTATCAGATGTCCTCTTCAGTTTCTTCCGTTGTACAGTTACTGTTTAAGTATTAACTCCCATTCTGTATGGCTTTCTCAGCACTATTTCAATAGCCTCACATATCCTCAGACAAACTTTACCTTCCCATCTAGTGCTAGCCAAGTCCTTGAGTTCCTCTATCCCACTCCTAATGTTTCATTCTCCAGGTGGTTGTTGACATGGCCTATTAAGTTGTGGACAATATTGTTTTGTCTGCTCAGGACCAAACTCTGCTACAGGAAACCGTAGCTTCAGAACACAGTGTTAGTGGAGTTTTTAGTTACCGTTCCACAAGGTGCTGGGAGCCGTAGACCTTTTTCTGTGCAATGAGACCATTTAGCCCTTGGCCTCAATGCTTGCCCTGGGGATGAGGCAGCCAGGTGGATTCCTTCCCTGGATGCTTCACACTTGGCCCATTCTTTAGTTGCAGAGCTGGAAGGGTGCTGGTTTCAGGGTTCTATAAAGCTAACTTCACACTAGCTCTTTCTGGTTTGCAAGGAAAATGATTATCTTTTATTTGCTTAAGCTTATTTCCATTGGATATCTGTTACTTTTCACCAAAGAGTATGACTTTGCCTGGAATCCTCTCTTTTCCTACTTTAGTTCACAAAATTTTATTTATTACTATAAGAGTCATTTCAAGCAAATTAAAACCTTTTTAAAAGTCCCATCTTAGACCTTAAATTGGAACGAGGCTTCTCTTTTCTTACTTTCATTCAATACTTCTTTTTTACTGTGGCATTCACAACAGGCATGCTGGTACACAACTGTAATCCCAGCACTAGGAGACCAAGGCAGGAGGATTACTGTAAGTTCAAGACCATTATGGTTACATAGTGAGCTCAAGGCCAGCCTGAAATAAGCAAGACCCTGTCTCAAAAAATAAACAGAACTAAAGCATGCATTGTTTTAAAGTTTATTTATGCATAAATCAATGTTGCCTATCATATTCAGAGTATAAATTGAATCCTTAGTATCAGTACAGTTGAGACACACTGTAGGTGGTATATGTTTAATTCACTGAGTGATAGGGTGAGTTGCCTCCTTCTGAAACAGAATGCAATATAAAATTCCTTTTATCATGATAGTTTTTATGTGATCATTCAAGATAATTTAGAAAATAATAAAAACATACAGAAATCCTTTGCTACCATCCATATGCTTGATAAACTTATTGACAATTACTTCCTTAAAGTTTTTTTTGTTTGTTTGCTTTGTTTCATTTTTTGAGACAGGCTCTTGCTGTGTAGTTCAGACTGGCCTTGAATTAATGGCAATCCATCTACTTCAACCTCCTGAGGGCTTGGATTACAGGTGTGACCCACCATGTCCAGCCCTTAAAGTTTTGAAGAATGAAGATTGCTAGAAACAAAGCCCAAACGTAGACTGCTCCTAAGAATAGTCTGCATGTATTACATCAACTAGCAACTTACACCAGTTATGATTTGTAGATAACTGATTGCTTAAAGGAATTTATTAAAGCTGTTGTAAAGCCAATAGATAGCCTCATTTCGTTTTTGTCATTTTGGGATACTTCCAGAAATGGCTTAACCAAAGCTTGCTGTGGGCATTCACTTGCTGGATACTTTTAAGTGACTGAGTTCGAGTTGAGCTCATTCTAAGCCACAAAATGTTTGTTCACCTTGAAGGACAATCAGCCAGGATGATGGCAGGATCGGAGGGTGGAGCCCTGTGAGAAATCAATGAAAGCAAAGGCACTCAAGGCTGCAAAGGGCATCGCATCGGCCTAATCAAAGGAAGAGGTGGGTGGGCTGTTGGAAAAGCCCTAATTACACATGAAAATGCCTCAAGGGAGCAACTGTTCATATCTAAGCAAATTAACTGGGAAATTGAAGCATGGAAAATTCAAAACAGAAACAGCCATCTGCATGTATAATAAACATTTGGTCAGTTGCGGTTTCTCCATCTGTCCCGAGGAGCCCGCAGTACTGAGCTAGTGAAAGGCACCAACACTTAACAGGAGCAGCCTGAGCAGTAGGCTCTTTGCTGTGTTTGCCGGTTTCTCATTCTGCTCTGTAAATTAAAGGAGTGGCCCTGCGGTCCTGTTTGGAAAGAAGGGGTATCCAGAGAGAAAAGAGACTAGAGTGTGAGCTTGCGATGGGATGAGGGGGCGGAGTGGCCTGTTTAGAACATGGTCTGTTTAATGGAGAATTCAGAAAAATACTCTTCATTGAAGTTTTTGAAGAAATAAAACAATGTTAAAGTCTCACAAATTTCAGAGTGGAAATTTGTTGGCCCTTAAAGTTGTGTGTGTTTCATAGTGAGAAGGGAAGGTCTTTCAATGTAAGTCTATATGATTTTTGTCATCTTTGCATCAAGATACACAGTAAGTTTTGTGATTTCCAACTATAGGGTAAATCTATGATAAGCTATAGGTATAGATACTGTGAAAATATTTCATATAACCATGGATTGTCAGGTGACAGAGTTGTCAAGATTTTCTTTTTTTTTTTTCTATTCACTGGGTTGCTTGTTGTAGTGAGTATATAATTGTTTTTGGAGATTTAAAGTTTTTTTTTTCTAATTTTGCTCCATTATGTGGACTGTATCTAGTTTTCTTTTCCAGATGATATCTTTATAATATAGTACATTATTAGTTAGATTACAAGTTTTATGTAAAAGTTGATTCAGTCTATTCCGGTTCAATGGGACTATTTTGTGCTCTGAAAGTTTTACAAGTTCTTAGGCTAAAGTTTGCCAAAATTCCTATTTGTGTTTCAGTGTCTTAGAAGTTTTTGTTTCCGGGAGATGGTTTTCATATTTTTTCAAGTTTTCTATGATTTTTTTCTTCTTAATTTTTTCCCCACCAGCTGTGTTCTTATTCCCATTTTGCCTCCCACCTTTATTAAAAAGAACAGTTCTACATAAATTTAAAAAGCATTTAGGGGTCCTTTAAATTAATGCTTTTATCTAGGATTTTCTTTTAGAAGAAAAATTTGGTCAACTGGAATGACTGTATTTTGTAAAATATACACCAGAAGTTCTGTCCCATAGTTGGACTTCGAGTTTAGACTTTTAGGGTTGGAGATTAGGAAGATGGGAAAATGGGCTTTGCTGAGGCGAGGCTGTTGACTTTCATATTGACTTACTTTACAGAGCAGGGCGAGACATTTACAAAAACTCTACTTTCCAGGAGCTGGGGATAGTAGCTCAGCAGCACTGCACCTTCCTGGCAAGTGCAAGACCTGTGTTCCATTCCTGGTACCCATCCCTGCCTCTGTCCCCCCTCCCCCAAATCACTCTTACGTTCCTTGCTATGTTAACTGAAGGGGGAAAGTATTAAGCATAATGATGCTGTGAATCATTAATGATATAAAATGGTCATAATAGTTTTGATCCTGACACTACTTACTTTATGGACTAGTGCAGTATTCCTGAACCAATCTCTCTCTTACTCCCCCTGTTGCTCTTGTGCTGTCTTTCTCTCTCGTGCAAAGGTCCTGGGGATTGAACCCACAGCCATCACCCTGAGCTACATCCTGAAACCATTTTTCTTATATTTTCTTCATGCTGAGCTTAAACTTGTACTACTCCTGCCTCAGCCTTCTGGAATGCTGGAATTACAGGCATGTGTCACCCAGCATAGCTCCTTCTGAATCTCTTGACTCTTTTTCCTGATTTTCTTTAGGGATAGCCATGGGATAACAATTTAGTACTTGTCCAGTCTTCATTACTGACTAGAATACTATTTTGCATCCTGACCTGATCTTACTTGAAAGTAGAAAATTAAAGTAATAGCTGATACTTTTGGGTATGGCTTTTAAAACACTTTCATGTAAGCCATATCATTTGAATCTCGTAACAGCTTGGAAGTCATTAGGACAAGTGTTTCCATCTCAGTTTTAGATGTAAAAATATTCTTGTGTGTGACAGTCGGACAGAAGATCACACAGCAGCTTAGAGGTTGGGACTAGAGTGCAGGATATTTGTTTTTATTGTCAATTTTTCCAATAAATGCTGTCCGATTGAAAATGACTCAATTTCATTGACAATATTAAATTTATAATAAATCATAAGAGTTTTCTTTCATTGATATTCATAAACACTGACACTGATGTCTGGATGTTAGATTGGAAGGGGGCATAACTATTTTTACACCAGAGTTTCAGCAGGCAGTGTAGGGCTATTACTAGTCTTCTTCCCCAGCCATGGGGATGAAGTGAAAATATGTACCTTTTGCTAGGTAGCATGTCCCTGCTCTGTTGGGCTTTTCCATTCATTGCCATAAAAACTGGAGGCCAGAAGAGAGTGGTCAAAGGTGATGATGTAGGGTGGAAGGTTCCTGCCTGGCATCTGGGACTTCCCTGTAGTTTTAGGGTTGCATCATTATTCTTTAAAAGAACTGTCCCAGAAATGCCTGCCTAGACACTTGGTCCATTCATTGTTATTCTTTTATCAAATATTTAATTCTTTCAGTCTCTTCATTATTTTCTCCGAGGCTAATGAGCCTTTTGAGAAAAATCGCTTAATACTTCAATTTTGAGAGCAATTTTTTAAAAATCACCAGACTTTAAACAAAAGTCCTACTTACAAATCTGTACCAAAATTTGACTGTCCACTGACTTTCCAGTTTGCTTTGTTTTGCATTATTATGGATTCTATTTTATACAATATACTTTTTATTCAAGTGAAAAATGGGATTAGAAATTTAGTTATGTAACAGAATAAAGACTGTTTAGTTCTATGCACAGTTTTTGTAGAGACTCCAGTGAAGTGGAACTGATTTTTCATTGATCCTAAGGAGATAAAAACAAACAGGAATTTGATAACAATAGCAAGAGGGAGGCTGCCTATGTAGAGCCTGGCTTTGAAGAGTATGTATTTTTGTAAAGCAGTCTGGAATACAGGTATTCCTAGTTATTGAAATGTATTTTATCCATATTGAAACTGAATAGATTTGTATAAGCAGGGTGATTTGTATTTTAGTCTGTGTAGGTGTTGGTAAATCCTAACCCATAAAAGCCTGCAGATGTGGAAAGGTTGTTTTTCTCCTCTTTCTCACCCCTGTCCATGATAATCGATGTTGACTTCCAATGTAAGTGAATGTTATTTGCATGTTTGCATTTTTACCTCTGTTTATGAATACATTTATGTAGCATGCCTTTGTCCACATGTCCATTGTGCTTATCCACAAGTACATAAGGTGTAAAATGCTAAATTTGGACACAGGGTGTGAGCAAAGATGGCAGATAGATCACAGCTGGCTACAGAGGCTCCCTGAGATAGTCAGCTTAGAATTCAATATAAGACAGTGTGGGGAGTCCTGAACAGAGGAAGATGAATTCTCTCGTCCCAAGAAGAAACTAAGGTGAGAAGAACCAATCAAACATACAGTCCCGGTGCTAATATTGGGACAGCTAAAGTTTCAGTGCTCCTGCTGCAATGGGCAACTTGCTGAGCCGTTCGAGGTCCCACCACTTCGACTCACTGGAGGGTGCAGTCACACTAAGGTTGGGGGCCAGCCGGCCGAATGGAGAGCTGAGCTGGCAGGGAGCCTGCATCGACCTGTGGTGAGTGATGGGAGTGGAGCCATTCCACAGAAAGGGGGGCTCTGGCAGATGACATTCTGGGACTGGGCAGGACTGGCAAGTACAAGGGGCAGCAGTGATTTCAGTCAGTTGTTCTCTTCCTGAATGGGATTGGTGGAGTGAGCTAGGCTTGGGTCACATGACCTGGCTGAGACCTAATAGGTTATCTGAAATCATTTCCTTACTGCAGCGGCACACACTAATGCAGTGAACCCCAGAAGTTTGACTGACCTGGAGGGGAAGTGGTGCATAATAATACAGTGCAGGCCTGAGCAGCTTGACTGATCCGGAGGGGAGGGGCCAGCATATGCTATCCCTGTCTGCAACTCACTAGCACACTGTAGTGGGAAGGATCACCTAGCCAGCGTGCTTCAGAAGAATAGTAACCAACAAAGAAAGAAACTGGGGCCTCCTAGAAGAAACAAAAAAGATGGGAAGAGGAAGCAACAATAAAAAGTCCCCAGGTCCCAACCCTGAGAACATTGACCCAGGACAGGTAAATACAAAGGAGAATGAGAACAGCAAACATGCAATATCAGACCCGGCACCAGTGGACATCTTCGGGACCTCATAGACAAGTTCAAAAGTGAAATATTTAGCCAAGTAAAGCAAGATATAAGAAGATTAATAAAAGAGATGCCAGGTACCCCTCAAGAAGACACAGATGAAAGACAGGAGGAACTCAAACAAAGGAAAGAACCATTTGATGAAGAATATAAAGAAAATATAGAATACATGAAGCAGATTCAAAGAGATTATCAGGAAATTAAAAACTCTATGGAAAGATGGCAAATCTGCTTGAAAGAAACTAAGCATAGATTATCCAAACTGGAGGACAGTTTTGCAATATGGGATTATGAAAGGAAAAACTTTTTTAAAATAACAAGGAAACAAGAAGTAACATTACAAGGCTAGAAGACGACAAGAGGATCTACAACTTGAGAACAAAAAATGTGAATGAAGAAGCAGGGGTATAAACAAAGGAACTACGAAGGTAATTCACAGAAATAATTAAGGAAAACTTCCCAAACATAGGAAAAGAAAATGATATTCAGATGTATGAGGCATACAGAACTCTGGCAACTTACAACCAAAACAGAGCTACACCCAGGCATATAATAATCAAGATCCCTGAAATTCAATATAAGAACAGAATATTAAAAGATGTTAGAGACAAGAAACAGATCACCTATAAAGGAAGGCCCTCTATCAGAATAATGGCAGACTTCTCCACACAAACCATCAAGTCAAGAAGAGCCTGGAGCAAAATATTTCAAGCTCTGAAAGAAAATAACCTCAAGCCAAGATTGATGTACCCTGCTAAACTGTCTCTAGAAATTAATGGAAAAACAAGATGCTTCCAAGACAAAGAGGAACTTGGGAATTTCGCAACCACCAATCCAACTCTACAGAGAATACTGCAGGGCATTCTAGAGAGAGAGAAAAGTACTAAGATTCCAGGAACAGTGGCAGAGAGGCCTCAATGAATGGAGCAGAAAACAGAATGAAGAAGATAATCAGACAACTGATGGCAAACAAAGAGCATAACAGAAACGAGGCAGAGAAGGTTGGTTATAATCTCTAATATGGATGGCCTTGATACACTAAATTAAAAAAAGAACCACACATGGAGTAGATCAGGAGGTAGGATCCACTGAGATGCTATTTATAGGAAATATAATTAACATGAAAAAGAGTACATGGACTGAAAATCAAATGTGAGAAAACAATGCTCTGTGTGACAGAGAATCAGCGAGTAATAGGGGCAATTAGCCCAGTATGTGTGGATAGGGTTGGAAAGACAGGCTTTAATAGGTAAAGGAATACAATTAGAGATCAAGTCCAGGAGAGAGAAGGTTTAGAAACACTTAGGTAAATTGCAGGTTGCACCCCCTTTCCCCCCAATTTAAAACCAAGGGTCTTGGTCAGACCCCAAAATGCACAGTGTACCCTGGGGAAGTGAAAAGGGAGGGAGAGTCTTAAAAAAGATGGCAGAAGATATTGTTAATAGTGTATCAGGATTTAAAACCCACATTACTTGCACCACTCTGCTTAGATTTTATTCTGTCCCAGTTGTCTACTTGCATTAGATTTGAGGACACAGATAGCTATCCCAAAAACGTCAGGATATAGCACAGTAATCATCTTTAATTTCCTATTAACTTAATCTGGAGCCCTGTATGACTTATACTGTTTTATCATGACTGATCTTAGTTAAATCTGGTTTGTTTCAAAATTTATTTTTTATTCAAAACTGGTATCATTGATAGTATCAAGTCTGAGTGTATAGGCAACTACACTGAAGATGACAAGACTCACTGCAATACACATTCTGGTTTGATTAATGCCTGTTTTTGAAGTTTTATACTATATACAAAGTTGTGTTTTTATTACTATTGTTATGTACTGATATATTCAATGTCTGATGATATAGCCAATTCTATTGAAGACAACGAGACAACACAATAACTATGGTAGAACTCCTTGTACAATGGTCTTATATGTCTTTTTTGTTTCCTGTGTTTATAGGAATATGTTTTGTTTTGTCTTGCTTTGTTTTGTTTCTCCCTCTAATATAGAAAGGATAGAAATACATGTTAAGACTTACACTTGTGTAGAATCTATAAACAGTTTATGAGAACTGATCTTATGATACATGATGAAATGAACAAATACTTTGAAGAAAAAGAGACACTAACGTACCCAGTGCTGATCCTGGAGAGTCATAATGTGAAACCCAGCAATAGTATTATTATTCTTTGTTCAGAGTGATATTAGCCTGTTTGGGTTTGTTCAATCTCAACATAATTGAAGATTTGGATAACTGCATGTATGTTTAAGTGTATAGGATTAATAACCATATTTCTAAGTTTTTGTTGGATAGTTGAACAGAACTGGTTTCAATCTCACTGTTTGAATCCCCACTTTATATACTCCACTTTAGCATCTTAAACAAGTATTTGCAAGAGGACAGTATGTAAACATCAACTAGTGATTTCTTATTTTTTTCTTTGAACATATGTATTATTTCTACCCATTTTCTGTTTTGTTTAGTCTTTCTTTAAATAAAATAAAAAAATGCTAAATTCAAGTAAGTTACTATTATGATATTTCTAAACTATGGAAAGGGGCCTGGTATCTGTTAAGGTCACATTCTTTTTGCCGGCATGTGACTTTATGGTATAAAAAGCATAATTGGGTGATTTTCAGTTTTTACTGATATTTAAAAATGACAAAAAATGCTGTCACTGAATTAGGACTATCACCACTTGTGACTGTGTAAATGGTAATCTCAGTATATGGGCTGAGCAATTTTGCAGCAGTCAGGTGGTTCACGATGGCAGTTTCTACAGTTAACTTATTCTTATCTCCACAGGATGCATGGGTTGAGGTAGCAGGGCTCCTGTTGTCATTACTGCTTTTAAAGTTGGCCTTCTCATGAGAGCTTGAAGTTGTAATAAGGGGTATGGGGAGAGGAGGGAGATACAGGAGGATAAGGGATGTGTCAGAAAGGGGATCACACAGTAAAGGACTTTATTCACCTATTACCTCTCCCTAAATGTGCCTTGTATATTTATGGCAAGCTTTTGTAGTACAGAGTAATTCCATTTCCAAATGAATGAGATGAGCTAATCCAGGGAGCTCTGCTGCCAAAATCCACTCTGGAAGAAAATTGTTCCTTATTTGTCTATTCTTTTATTTCCGTTGTGTTCAGTGTTCTGGATCTATACATAGAGTGATTTAGCTTATGAGTATTGATTTTATTTGTAAGCACCAAAGGAAACCATTGTATATTAATTTCTGACTTGTTTTGCCTGAAGAATTTAGTAAAGCTCATATAGTTAACATGCTGGCTTTCCCATGCGAGCTGTATATGATTTTTAAAAGTAAGGACGGAGGGATAAACATGCTAAAGGGGCATATGAAAATTTTCCTGATAAACTTTCAAATTTTTTCTGTGAAAGTCTTCTTTGGCAATTCACATCAGACATAAGCCTTGAGTGGTACAAAAGCAAAATAACGTGCTTAAGTTCTGTCGTGTGAACTAAAGCACTTATATTTAATGTTTGAGCTTTGCTTGCTTTATCCTTTATCCTCTGACCTTCCCAAATCCTCCCAAAACATAATAAATAAACTGCAAAGGAACTAAATGACACCATTACTAAAGACTGCATTTTGTATCCCCTGAACATTTTAATACATACCGAGAACAGCAGGTATTAAAAGCTTGCTTCCTGGTTTTATTTTTATGGTTCTTATACTTACAAATAATCCTTATTTCAGCCCTTACTCTGTACATCAGAAATCAATGAAAACTTCACAAAATGAGTCAGTGAGAAAATTAATGCAGCCCTTTCCTTTTGCTCTGCTAAGCCACACAGAATGAAAGAAGATAAAGATGTAAGCTTTAAAGACCTTTCACTTGATGTAAGCTTTAAAGACCTTTCACACTGAGGAGGATGCAGGGATAAGTGAGACCAGCAGCTCAGTCTTTCTAAGATTGATAAGGCTGGGGTAGGAGGGATGCAGATGACTTGAGAGTGAATGTAGGTGAGACAACAAGTGCTGGTCTGAGTAGGGAAGGAACCGTGTCAAGCTTCAAGCGAGGGCTGTGATGGGATGAGCTTGACCAGCTAGCTGCTCTGCAAGTCTATCTTACTTATATTGTTGATAAGCAAGAGACCAAAGTAAGTGTTTTGCGCATATTCACTCTTTATGGTTGTGTCTAAAGATTTTTGGTTTGGGGATGTTTCCCTTTCATTTAGTTTTAGACCTCAGCTGCCTTTTGTGGTTATTAACAGACACTGGAATATATAACATTGCTTCTGAACATGTAGCATTTGCTCCATCAGTTAAGATGTTGAGCTGGAGAAGATAGTTCCTAGGGTTGCTAGAAAATAATTTCAAATATGAATTGAGTTAGAACATTTATATGTGTTTATTATAATATGCCTAGAATAACAGGTTTATATCGTCATCGATAACAAAAAAGGTTCATTTCCCATTTATTAGTTGAATGTCTATTTTCTGTGAAATCCTCAGTAATTTCACTCATTGTTGTTTTTTTTAATGAGGGGACTTGATTTGTGCCTTAAGCATTATCAAGAGTGATTTTTCCTCTTTTTCCTAACTTCACCAACACTTGTTATCTTTTGTCCTTTTGATAAAGGCATCTTAATAACTATGAGATGGTATGTCATTGTGAATTTATTTTTCATTTCTCAGATGATTAGTGAATTTGGACAGTTTTTTCATCTATCTACTAAATATTTGTGACCACTAATCATGATATATGAACTCTATTGTATTAAATGCCTAGCAGATGGTAACTCACGCTTTTGGGTGTGTCTGGGTGGGTCATGGAGGTGTGATTTTGAGTACTGTGTGTGGTCCCTGTTCCCTTTTCTCTCCAGTACTACCTTCCTGCTCTACATCCTGAACATCACAGAACATCTCCCACACCTTGTCCCGTGATGTACCTGCCTTCAAGCCAGCCACCCATGGACTGAATGCCCTGAACGTGTCACCCAAGCTTAACCTGTCTTCCTTTACATTATAAATGACAGATATTTGTATTTCAGCTATGTGAAAGCTGACTGACTCACCATTTGTAAACCTTCTTTTGAGGATTGTTTAACTACTTTGGGCATTTAATTTTTAAAAAGTTACTGAACTATTTCTTATATAGTTTAGGTGTTAACCTTTATCAAATTATGATACACTGATCTTTTCTCTTATATAACAGGTGTCTCTTCACTCTTTTTTTCTGTTTTTGCTTTTGAATTCATATAAAAATCAGTCTAGTTGTTTTTGTTGTTGTTGGTCTTTTTGAGACAGGCTCTCACTATAGAGTTCAGACTGGTCCTAAACTCTCTACAATCTTCCTGCCTCAGCTTCCCAAATGCTGGTGTGGCCCGCCATACTTGGTCCATTGTCCAGTTTAATATCATGAAAATTTCCCTATGTTTTACCCTGAAAGATTTACAGTTTTAGGTCTTGCATTTATGTCCTTAATACATATTGGATTGAGTTTTGCAAATTGTGCAAGGTGAAGGTCTCATTTCATTCACCTATATGTGGATATCCAGTTTTTACAGTACCATTTGTTGAAGAGACTATACTTTCCTCATTGCATTTTTGATACTTTTATTGAAGATCAGTGATGGTGAATGTGTTGATTTGCTTTTGATCCTTTATTCTGTGCCATTGATTTGAGTGTCTAAAAAATATCAGTATTGTACTGTTTTAATTATTAGAGCTTTGTAGTAGATTTTGAAATGAAGTAATACAATGGCCTTCAGCTTTTTCTTTTTGCTTAAGACTGCTTTGGCTATTTAGAGTCTTTTTTAGTCTTGTATAACTTTAGGATTGTTTTTTCTATTCTTGTGAAAATGTCATTGGAATTTTGATAGGGCCTGCAGTGAAACTGTAGCACTTTTGATAGTTACAAACATGGTAATATTAATTATCAAACATGATTTTTAAAAGAACAATTATGAAAGAATACAAGCTGGGCATGGTGGCACACCTGTAATCTTGGCACTCTGGGAGACTGGGGTGTAAGTATCACCAAACCCAGCCTGGGCAACTTAATGATTTAGGGAGACCTTGTTTAACAATTACAAAGGGCTGGAGATGTAATTCAGTGCAAAGGCCTGACATTCAATCCCTAATAATGCAAAAGCAAGCAAGCAGGCAAGCAAGCAAGCAGAGAAAGAGATCCAATATTATTAAAAGGTTTTAAGTTCATTAGGTGATTATTTTCTTGGAACAGTTTCCCATCCATAAGTTTTTCAAATTTTCTAGATTAAAATTTTTAAGTACAGTTTATTAAAATACATTCATAAAGTTCAGCCTACTGAGTAGTTCCTCATTCCCTCTACCTCATCCAAACTTTTAAAAATTTACCTATGACTGAGAGAGAATAAACATTTGGGTTGTAAAACTAGAACAGAGACCCTAACAGGAACTATACTAGGAAGAACTTAACATGGAGACTAACCAGAAAAGTAGTTGTAGAGTTTTTCCTGTAATGGGAAGTTTTTATTTATAAACCTGGACTGTAGTCTTCTGCCTTTTTAAACCTAGAAAAGCAGTGGAATTAAAGTGTCTGGAGTAGATGGATGTCTTTACCTGCTTTGGTTTGACACTTAATCTCCTTCAATTTATTCTTGTTATTTAATCTCCTGTCTTCCTGCTTTACAGTGTATCTATCCTTCTTCCCAGTTTTAAAGGAAAATTCTACTTTAAAATAAAATTTTACTTCTGTAGCAGGATTTTGGCTTTAATAGACCATGTGTTATTACAAGTAGTGTGTCCTTGTTATTGCTGAAATTACTGCACAAAAAAAATGTTATGATAGTCCTTTCTTTTGGAAATGAATGAGACAGCATTTTACTGAGGTATGTCCTGAAAACTTGCTAATTGACTTTATACAAAGAAGAAATACTGAAATATATAGATATATGTAACTATAAAAATTAATGTCTTACCCCAAAACAAAACAAAAAACCCACCCAACTGTAGTAACTTTTATTCTTGGAAAGAAAATATTAACAATTTAGATTTCTTTTGGGATAACTTTTGATTTCATAGTTTCCAATTTAGCATGTTGTTTTTTGGAATATTTCTTCCCAAGATGAACTCTTAGAAAATGTTACTAGAATATGATAGAGTAAACATCAGCTGTCAACTGAGTCATTTAGACTAATTAGTACAGAACACAGCGATAAAATTGGCCTGATTTTATTAAAAAGGTTAATTTGAATAAAAATTTGAGGTAAATGAAAGAGTTGATAAACAGTGTTTAAGGCATAAAAATTAATTGGAAACTAAGGCAAAAATTCATTTTTTTAAGGACTCCAAAGGGAAAATAAGATTCTTTAGAGAAATTATCAAATTACTCTTTCTAATGTGTAAGAATTCTTCCTAACGTGTGCAGTGCTCTGGGTTCAGTGCCTAGCGCTGTGATGAGGGGTTGGGGTGGAGTTTGTAAGTATTCCATGACATTTAGAAATGGCACTGTGAAGACCTGTTCTATGGAAGGCCTTGTTTTTACCAGGAAAAAATGTTATACTGATGTTACCTTTTGCCTAAATGCCTAGAATAGATTCTTTCCTGAGTCTCCCTGGCAAAGTATGAAAGATAATACTACATGTAACAGAAGGCTAGAGTTTGGTAAAAGATAGGTTTAAATGTTTTACTGATTTAAATCAATCAATCTATCCTTTTTTTCTTTTTTTTTTTTCCCAATCTCTCTCTCTGTTTCTGTTTTTGAGACAGGTTCTTGTTGTGTAGTTCAGGCTGGTCTTGAACTCACTATGTAGCCCCAGTTGGCTGCAAACTCATAGTGATGCTCTGCCTCAACCTTCCAAGTAGCTGGGATTATAGGTGTGTACCATCTTTCCTTATTAATGAATGAATTTTTGCTTAACATAGAAGTAATATACTTATTGGAGCTTAAAGATGGAGACAAATGAACCGTATCTGATGCTAATGAGAAAGAATACTCCTGATTTCACCCTGCAACTGTCACAGAGCAGTGGCTTCCTAAGTTCCAAGCTGAATTATTTGTTTTTTCGTAGCCAGTTTCTTAAGATTCTTGCAGCATGTTAGAATTATATTTAATTTGATAATTTGTCTAAAGAATTCATTGTTAAGTGTGTGGGGAACTCCATATGGAATTTGGGGGCAGATAAACTCATTTTTGCTAAATATTTTACAATGTGGATCAGAAACATTAGCTTGTTTGAACTAAGGTCTTTGTGTACCTGCATAATAGTGACATTCAAAATAGTATTTAGTACATAAATGTACATTTGAGTGCACACCATTTTTACACATTATGTGAAGGACAAAAAAAGTTTTGTCGATCATTGGCTGAAATAGAACAACAAGAAATGCAATTGATTTAGTAATATTAGCAATTAAATGACACTAACTTTAAAACAAATATCTTTTGTAGATTTAGATGATGGTGGTATTTTGCTAAGAAGAGTTGTCACTTTTAAAGTACTTGTTTTTAATCTTAAAGGAAAGGAGGTACATGTTTAAACTTAAAACTTTTATTAAAATCATAATTTGTTAGAAAAGCTTTCTTAACCAGTCTATAATATGCTGATTCATACCTTGTTTTTCTTCCAAGACTTTATATACAAGTAGTAGAGTAACGTCAGTCCTCCTTTGAAGTGTAATTGTTCTTAGCAAAAATAATTATTCTGGAGTTCTTGTTTTAGAACATTTTGTAACAGGAAAGCATGTATAAATATACACCCAAGAAAAATTTAGAAAAGCTTTTCCAGTTCATTAAGTTTTTATTGAGGACAACCTCTACCAGGCCTCCAGAGGTTGCAAAGATAAGTGTACCCAACTCCTCCGTGTTCGAGGACTTTTGTGAACTGGTTATGGGATAAGACCGCACAGTGAGGGAGACTGGAGCTGGGATCGGAAACTGAGAACAGTCATGGCCCTGAAAATGGGTAGATTGTTTGTGGTGACTAGAGTCCGAAAGGCTTTGTGAAGAACGTGGTTTGTTTTGTGGTTGCTGTTGTGAGATATCATCTGTGCCCTAGGGAGATGTTGCAAGAGCATTTCCAGTACTTGTGTGGTGTTGACCCCACTCCTTGTCCTTCCCTGATTACTTCTCTCAGAGAAATGTGGAAGCAGATGTCACCAGGGCTGCAGAGACTTTAGGAGTCCTTTGTGGAGTAGGGTTTCCATTGACAATGCATCCTCTGTCTTTGAAATAAAGAGAAGTGTTCTTAGTTACTAGTTGACTGTCCAAGTTTGGGTTTTAGATAACTGGATGTAAGTAAACTTAAATCATTTCCACTTATAATAATTGCTCTGTATTTTGTATTCACTCAAGATCTGTTTTGCCTTTTTCTTCTGGTTTTGTTTTTTTGAGATGGAGTTTTACTGTGTTGCCCCAGCTAGTCTTGAAGCCGTAGGCTCAAGTGATTCATTGAATCAGTCTCCTGAGTAGCAGGGATTACAGGTGTGTACCATCATACCCCATAAGATCTGTGCTCCAGGGACTTCATTCAGTCCTTGTCTAGAACTTGTTAACCATTTTCTTTAATGATTTCCTCTAATATTTTCTTGGGCTACATTGATAGATTATTATTTGGTAGCATTCACAAAGATCTTAGGAAGCGTAATTATATTGGGTTACTTAAAATTGTCATTTCTGATGATGACTGAGAAAGCTGTAATAGAGATTTGATTATGACTTCTGCTTATTTGCTTAAAAATAGAAGTTTCTACATTTTAGGTTATTTTAAAAACTTTAGACTTCTTTGCTTATTTGCCTCAACAAATCTCCACTTGAGGTCCATATAGTTTTAAGATCTAGAAGATATACGTGTAGATTTTGTTCATCTCTTCTTGATGTGGTACTCTAAAAAGAAATTCAAACCTCCTTAAATCTAATAGTTAACGGCTCAGTACTGAAGATTTATATACCATAAACTAGCTCTTCTTATTTAGATAATTTCTTCTGCTCTCTAAATTGCAGCCCATGTAGCTAGAAGCTAACTAACCTGGTGAGAAGTGGCAGCCTGTATGCACTGGGACTGAGTTAGGATCAAGTTTCTCTTGGCTAAGTGACAACTCTTGGCCGTGCTTATTTCCTCTGCTCTGCCTAATACCAATTCTCCTCCCTTTCTTAAGCTTGTGACACATAATTTCTTAGTTTTCCTCTGAGGAATATTTCAGACCCAGGCTCTCTGTCCTTGTCTGGCCTGTACTCTGTCTGTTAAAACACATTACCTGTCATTCTTCACGTATTTTTATTCTTTCCTCTTTCTTTGTGTTTGTTTATACCATGTTCTTACTTCCGACCACTAAAATTTACTCTTCAGAATTCAGTTCCAAGGCCGCTTCCTGCATGAGGACCTCAGAGTCTTTCAGAAACTGTAATCTCTACAACTGACATGGTGTTCTTTTATGGCTTATCATATCTGGCATTCGGCTGTGGTTATCTGTGTGTGTCCTGTGACTCACCCCTGAAGAGAGACATTATGTTGCGTTTATATTTCCATAGCAGGTAGTACGATCTCATACACATTGTAAATATTCACTAAATACTTTTAAAATTAATGAAATTTGCGAGTCACAAATGCACTTTTATTTACAAAATAGTGATGACCGGAGACAAGTTAGTATGTGAGGTGTACTTCCCCTTGGTCCACTTCCCCCTTGGAGAGACTATAATCGTTACATTCCCTTATACGACCAAAAATATAAGGGAATTTTGAATTGTTGGAAGAATTATTTTTCATCATGTAATGTTATTTAAAAATTTTTTTTCTATATAGTTTGAAGTGTACCTAACCAGAACCTATTTATTTGCCTTCTCTTCCTCTACATTTTCTGAAAATTGGTAATAGACTACTAAGACTAAGAAGTTGGCAAAGTCCACACTCTTTGCCTTGTTCGGGAGAAATCCAAGGAATAGGGTGAAAATGTTGAGTAACATTTCAACAGCTTTTTGTTTTTCCCTCCAGCACTGTAAAGGGAAGAGGGCAGAACTATAAAGCGTGTGCATGATTGCTTAAAAACACCTTTTATTGCAACACAATCTGACCAACAAAGTAAGCCCTAGCAAAACTCTTAAGCAGTTATCTGACAAATTGTAAAAAATTAGTTGCTCACAATAAGAAGACCAAGTCATATTCCAATATGATTTATGGTAATGTGAAACTACTTTGAGTTATATAATCTTCAGTGTGTGTGTGTGTGTGTGTGTGTGTGTGTGTGTGTGTGTGTGTGTCTTTGTGTGGGGAGAGAGAGAGAAAGAGAGTGACTGACTATAGGAAATGAACTTTTAGATCAATGATCCACATCTTTTTGGAGTTATATTCAAGTGACTCTGCATGTGGTTTGGTCACTTGGAGAGTGGTTGGCCCATGTTTTGATCCACATTTACCATTGGTAGAACTGCTGATGTGATTGGAGCAGGGAATATGTATGTTTGGGTTTTTTTTTTTTTTTTTCATGGAGGGAGCAGGAAGTAGAGAATGAATAAAGAAAGTAATTTAAGTATAGCAATAGGAATTTTAGAATATCTGACTTTTTCTGGAAAGAAATCCCAGAAACTATTGAAATGTTTAGCAAAGCTGCCCTTCAGAGATACATGATAGCAGACTGTGTTCATGGTGCCTGTTTCGCTTCACTTTAACATTGCTTGAAATATTATTATCAGTTAAACATTTATGCAGACGATGTTCTATCTTAAGAATGCAGGTTTATTTGAAAAGATTAAAGGGCCATTTTTTGGATTAATTAACCAGAAACTTTACTCTGAGAATCACAAAATTTACCAGAAAATCACAACATGATTTTCAGGGCTTAGGAGCTTTCTTTTGCTGGGCATTTTCTGCTCTCTGTGTTCACTTCCTACTTCTTTTGGCGAGCTTACTAATGCCACTAGCTCCACACACCTGCCCTAGATCTATCCGTTTTCTGGATTGAGAAGTGTGTCCCTCCAATCTGCATTCTTTTTGTCTTTTTCCTTTTTATCGGTACCGGGGATCGAACCCACTAATCTGCATTCTGAGTAGAAAGATCTTTTAATGGATTTTATGATGATCTTTCTTAATATTGGGACTTCCCAAACCTGTAAGCTTAAGTACTAGGACATATTCAAATACTGCATCTCCTCTACCAAGTATTGATGGTGGCAAAAAGCAAGCCCTCACATGCTAGGTGGAGTGAAAAAAAGTTTGGAAATTAATTTCAAATGAATCCTGCTGGGTAACTTTCAAGTTAGTCTTTGACAGATCTAACCTTTTTTAGTTCTAGGAGAGACTTACTTTTCATTATCTTCAATAGTAGTAGTAATAATGTTAAAATATAGTCAACATACAGGAAATTTACTACATTCCACATATTGTGACTTCCACTTAATTTTGTGAACAGCCCTACAGTGGTTATTAATAGTACATCGAACAGGGCCAGGAGTTTAGCTCAGCACCACAGGCTCCTGCCCGGCAAGTGAGAGGTCACGAGTTCGATCCCTGGTACCCCTCCTCCCCCCAACAACTACATCAATACATATGGAAGAGATTATGTGACTTACTCTAGGTCACGGAAGTCATTCACAAGATTTGAACCTATATCTATTAGATTTCTGAGCTTATCTGTAAATCAGTAGAATCTGAATCAAAAGGCAAAAAGTTAACTAGCTGTCTTGGTCATTTATGTGTAAGTTGGTAACACAGGAATCAGTGGAATAAGTGTTGCCAGTGAAAGTAAGTTTGCATGTATTTAATTGTTACCTCTCTGGAAAAAAAGAAAGAAGAAAGGAAGACAAACTACAAAGCCTAATTGAGCACTTGGTGGAGGCCACATGCTCGATGTAGGTGCCCTGTTTTCTGCCTGGTCTCTACCTCTGTTGCCTACATGTGAGGCCTTGATTAAAGCTATTCTTGTCTCTAAGCTAGCAGCAGAATCCTATTCTGAAACCATACAGGAATTTTATTTTTCATGGCTTTTATTTTCTATCTAGTTTTGTCACTTCCATGTGTGATAACACGAGAGTCAGTCTGAGCTGAGGTCCTGTGCTCCCCACACGCCAGCCCGAAAGGGCAGCTTTCTCTGGGACTTTCCCACAGCAGCTGATGTGAAAGACAGCGTTAGGGATGGCAGCTCAGCACCCTCCTTCCGTGTGTAAATGAGACTGGTGAGGCAAAGGGGATATTTACAATCAGAGGAAGGTGGGAATATTTCTAAGGCCAGGAGCTTGTGTGCTCTGTGCCCCATTCCAGTGTGAGGTGGCAAGCAAAGCCTTGTGTGAGGACCCTGGGGCTTGGGGATGAAAGGGACGGTATGTGGGTCATTCCAGTGGTGGACAATAGAGGACAGTGGATGAGAACTGCTTTCCTCCATCAGTTGGCCACAGATACAGGGTGGAAGTGCAAATGATCACTGAGAGCAGGTGTATTCAGACTGGTCAAGGATGGGACAGAGGCCTTGCCTATGAGTAGAGCAAGCAGCTCTGAGCATCTGTGCAGTAAACCAGTGCAGGTATTTACAGGGCTTTGAGGGCTTGCGCTGCCCATTTACCTCCTTCATGTGTCAGAAGCATTGGAGGGTCATCCGGCAGGGAGCCAGGGCTGGACAAGCCAAGAAAGGGAGCTGGCCTGGCTTCCTGCCTGTCTCTCATAGCAGCAATGCTTGACCTTGGAAGACATCCAGTATTTGGTGTTTACATGGTGTAGGTAAGTAACTGCCCAAATGAGATAATTTTAGGAGCTTTTGGTTTTCCTAACACCTGACTTGTTACTGTGGGACCTGTGTTAGTTTTAAGCAAGAACCACAGGAAAATCTGTCCCGAGAGAGGAGGCTTGCAGAGGGAGAGTGGTGCTTGTGCAGGGAGGACAGTTGCTCTATGACTTTAGCATGCTTCCCTCTCAGGGACACTAGGTCTTATTTCTCTCTTGGACTTTAAGCTGCTTGAGTGTGGCAGCTTAGAAATAGGAGGAATCATCTCCATCGTCAGGGTGTACTCATCATTGTGAAGTGTATGGAGTCGAGCACCTGTTTATTTGATACCTATCTATTGAAATGAAGTCAAATATGAACTCAAGCCAAATATGACCTTTTATTAAAAAGTTTAAAAAGTACAGTGATTTTTTTTAAAAGGAAGCTCCAAATTTCTGAGTGTTTTTAGATTTACATAAAAGTTACAAAGCTTCCACCTACTTTTTCACAGTTCAGTATCCACCTACTTTTTCCTGTTGCTGATGTCCTATTTAGTATTATGTTTCATTCATTCAGTACTGATGAATCAGTGATTATTTTATCCACACAAATTCTGCTTTTTATAGTATAAGACAGTAAAGGAAGGAATGCCATGGTATTTCAAAAAGAGATATTTTGACTTCTTGGTGGAGGCTTTGTACTGTGAACTTTTTTGTGAATTTACTTTCTGTAAATTTCCTAATTTCAGTTACAAATCAAGGTATATCACACAGTTGCTGGGTGTCATATCAGTAAATTCTTTGATTTATGGATTTCATAAAGTAGTAATGCTTTTCTTTAAGATGACTAAGGAGGAATTTGATATTTATGCATACTGTTATCTTTACAATGGATTATGTCATGCCATTGTTGGAAATAACATGAATTAACATTTAAGATTATTTTTGGTCCAGGTGTTTTTGTATAATACTATAAAGTGTTAGGAAACAACCAAGTAAAACTTTAGAAAAATTTCCTCTCATAACATTTTATCTTTTTTATCCTTGATTCAAAGAAATTGAATGAGGTTTGTTACAAAGGAAAATTGGTTAATATAAGTACTTAAAAGTCAGTTGATCCTAAATAAATTCAAGCAACAGAATAAATTTTGCAATAGTATGATATATACTTTATGGTTTTACTTGCTATAATCTCATTGGATGGTTTATTATTTAATTTTTGTATAATTCACAAATGATTATAAATTCAAATGAGAAATTCAGAGGTTAGAAGTATTCTTAGTGGTTCTCCTATGTAATACTGGCACAATAAACTTGCTGTTGGAGATGATTATTTGTGAAATATTATTATTTTTCTACTGTCATCTGTTGTCAGCAGTATGCACACATTGGAACTTTGCTGATAAATGTCTGCACTTAGATGTCTTATGTCACTCCAAACTCAGTGTTCCTAAAATCAATTTGTGCTTTTTAAATCTTGTGTATTTTTCCTGAGACCCTTATTTTAGTTTATTGTAGTGTCAGTAACCTGTCTACAAGCTTCATATTTTATCTTTGATTTCAGACTTTTATCTTTCTTTCTCTTCCTATATTCAAACTATTTTCACATTTTTGATTTTGAATGACCTCTATATGCAGTTTTTCCTTTTTCCTTCCCTATTTTGTGTAGATCACTTTATCTGGATTATTGACAGCATTCTAGCTTGTCAAACTGCTGTGTTCTCATCCCTTAACCCACACATGTACATTCATATACCACACCACACATTCGCCTATATCCAGCATCCCACCTGCCCTTTATCCATATCACACACACACACACACACACACACACACACACACACATTCATACTTCTTTAATTGATCTCACTCCTCGTCAGATTGATTGTGCCAAATACTTCATCATTTCAGCATACGAAAAAAATTTTGGTGCATAATTTATATTTGCTATTCTAATTTTCTAAGTGGTTGAACTTTGAGTTCAATATGTTATTAGCTCCTTCTTTGCTGTGTCTCTGTGATTTCTTTATGTAGCAGGAGACTTATGCATTCGTAATTGAGACTATCTATAGAATGAAGTGATCTTTGTTTAACAAATTTATTTCTGTGTGTTCTATCACCCAGAATTCATTTGAGATGGTCCAGTGACCTTGGACTAAAATCTTCCTTAATTCCTCCCAAAACTGAGAGTGAATTTAAACACATTGTCAGGGTTTATGTAGGTGGCCTGCTAGCCTCGTGCCTTTGCATTATGCATTTGTGATTGGTTCATTGTCTAGCACTTGGACTGGGGGTATGAGTGCTACACCGGCCTAGCAGAAAGTTTGTCTGCATTTTGCTTATGCCCAGTGACTTTGCCTGAGACTGAGATTAAGGGCAATGGACTGATTAATCTGGCAAAGTAAATTTCAAGGCAGTTGAATGTTGAGGCTGTGGCATGGCTATTGTGGGCTTTTAGCCAGCTTTATGTTGCAAATCAAGAGCAAAGAGCCCAGCAGGATAATTTACAACACTGTGAATTTGGCCAGAAGTAAAATTCCAGTAAAGTTGTGGATTGTAATGATAGAGCTGAGACTTTGATTGCTGAGAAGGAACAAAGAAAGAAGAAAGATGGCCAGAGAGTATCCCAGGAAGCAGTGGGTCTCCATCCTTTGCAGCCTCAAAACTGCAAAAGTGAAATAATTCGCTCAGAGGAGAAAGCTTCAGAGCACCATGCTCCAAAATGGCGACAGAGGCCACATGAGGTTCCAGAATGGCAGCAACATAGAGAAGCTTTTCCTCACAATCAGGTAAACAGAGCCCAGCAATCCAGGCACTGGATCCCTAGAGCCAAGAGAGAGAAGAGCCTGGCTACTGCTCCAGCTGGCAGCAAACCTTGGCAGCATGGATGCCACCAATTTTAGGTGCAAGGAAAATGCACAGATTCTGAGAGTAAGACAGCTTCTACCTCAATTGTAAAAGGCCTGGGAGGCCAAGCAGTGTGCCCCTGAGTGGGCAATTTGTAAAGATGTAAAGGTGAAGCCAAAGGTGTGATGGAGACCCCAGAAGTTTGGAAAAGCCAGGAACGTAGATCATCCAAGGAAAGCTGCAAAAAATGAGCAGAGAGGGTTTAAGAGAGAAGCTGCGGGAGCTAAAAATCCCTGTAAGTGCTGTGGGGGTGGAATCACCCAAGCCTTTTGGAGCTTGCAACCAGATTGCTTCAAATGCTGAGCATGAAACTCTAGGAATTAATGTTTGCCCTGCTGGATGTTGGACTTGCTTTGTTTCCAATGCTTTATATTCCCGTTTGTAACTTTTGGAATGGTAATGTTTATCTTGTAGCTTTGCATTTCAGAAATGTTTAACCTTGTTTCATTTGTACAGGGGGTTACAGTTAAGAGTTTGCCATAGATATCAGAGGAGCCTTGGGACTTGGACTTCTCAGCAATGCTGAAAATGTTAGAACTTTGGCAACAATTGGAGATGGACTAAGTGTCTTTTGTATAAAGGTTGTGCATGAGTCTTTGGGGGCCAGAAGTGGAATGTAATGGTTTATGTCAGTGACCCCCAGGCCTCAGGCCTTTGCATTATTTGTGATTGATTCATTGTCTAGTGTCTGGGTTTGGGGTGTGAATGGTACACCAGCCTAGGGGTGGAGCCAGTATGTGATGTAATGGCAGGAAGAAGGTGTGTCTTGCTCTTTTCCAGTTTCTGCTTGTTGTTTGCAGCTGCCATGAATTGGAGCCCTACCATGCCACCCTGCCTTGGAGCCAACTGAGTATGGACTGAAATCTCCAAAAACTTTAAGAAATAAATCTTTCCTTTTCCAACTTTGAGCATTAGGTATTTTGTCTCAGCAACCAGTAAAAAGTAACTAAGACACACTTGAATGTGGATATAATGTGTATCTCCACAAAGGGGCAACATACTTCCAATTGGGTTCTGCTTGGTCATTGCACATCACTGTGAGCACAATCATTAGAGGATGCATGTGAAGTTTAAGAAATGTTGTTTTTATTCCACCTTGAATGTAATCTCTTGTGGAACCTTTCTTGTTATCCTGTTATGCCAGTTGAGGAACTCTACTCTAGTAAAGTCTAAAAGCACAAGAGTAAGAGAACCATATGTTCTTTTGGTAAGTTGGGGTTCTGTTGGAAAATAAGAAGCCATGTGACCACTGAAGTGGGTGCTCTAGGAATACAAAACCTTGTGGTCAAGAATTGAAAAAAAATCTGTGGAATACACACCTATAGTATTAGCACTCCCTTTATTTGCTGGGGAAATACAGATCACATAGGTAAAATCTTGACCATGTAATAGAAAGTGTTATATCATACCATGATGCCCAGCAGCAGAAAGACTTAGTTCTTTTTATGACTAACAGTCTGGGTTCTTGTAATTAAGATTCCATATCTATGCATATGTTACAGCTTTAACATGTATGTGCTGACAAAAATAGGATGACTGGAGGTTTGAAAAGTAGAATTTCTATATATTTGCTGCTTCATGAATATTAACACTTGATATATTTCCAGTATTTGGTTTGATTCAGATTCTTCTGCCTTCTATACAATAGCTAATGCCTGATAAGGAGAATTGCTGACTGCTTTCTAGTGGATTAGCCCTGAAACTGAGATTGGCTTCTCCATTGGCTAAACGAATCCTGTGTAGGAGTCTGATTATTTTCCAAATCTATTCAGCTACACTAGTCACCTAATGCTAGGTTACCTGTTACTGGAGTAAAGGCACATACTGGATTATGTCTTGGCCATTATTTACCTGTGTGTTCTGATAGCATGTTGTGCTTCTTTTTTCAGGGTATTTATCACAGTGTCCTACGCTTGTGTATTTTCTTCTGTATTCCCTACTGTAATATAAGCTCCACAGTGGCAGGGACCATCACTGTCATATTTACTATTCTCTTGCCTAGCAAAGTGCCCCTTAGACTGTAGGTAGTACATTAAGTACATGTTAAGGGAATGAACTTTTCATGATAATAACTTGGGAATACTTAATCATTATTCTCTTTGTTTGTGATAAACTGAAACAAGTTAGAGACAGTCTATTATTTAACATTATTTAGGGGTAACAATACAATGGTTAGGCCACTTGGGCACATAGAAGCCATAAGAGGAGGTTACTTATTGAAATTATATTTTATTCTAAAAGTATGCTGTTGTGTGAGGTAGAAACTGTATTATCACTCAGATACGTATTTTGGATGAGGGGAAGCAAATTTAGGGTGAACGGAGAGGATGTTATTGTTGAGATCTAAAATGTCACCCTACAGTCTCATGTGTTCATAAGTGGCACTTTTGGAAGGTGATCGGATCATGTGGGCCCTGACTTCATCAATGGCTTAATTCATTGTTGAAGTTAAAGCTGAATGGGATACTTGGAGGTGAGTCCTGGTTGGAGAAAGTAGGTCTTTCACTAGTAAATGTTGTCTCTTGCCCCTCCTTCTCTGGCCCTTTCTTGCTTTCCCTGCTTCCTGACCGTCACGAAATGACCAGCTCTCCTCATCCAGGCCCTTCTGCCATGCGATTTCTGCCTTGGAGCCAGCTGACCATCAGGTATTTTGTGTATCAGGTATTTGGTTGCAGCATCGGCAGGGTGACTACTAGAAAAACTTGAACTGTTACAGACCTCTCAAAATCTAGGCTCTCTCACTCACTGTAGTTTACAAGCTTTGCTTCTCTCAGACCTGTTCCATGTCCCTGATGTCCTCACACCTGCCCCAGTCTGTGTTTGGATTACCGTGTATTGTTTGGGGTGGCCGTGACTAGTGTCATTTCAGTAAATGAATCTTGGTAAGCTGATGGATCCATCCATATCTAGATAAATGAAAATTTTTAGGATTGACTAATGTTAATATTGTAAATAAAAGCAGTGATTTTTGAGCTCTACAAATCTTAAAAGACTCTTAAGCATTCTATGGTTGCTTTGGCAATCGTTACAACAGTTTCACACAACAATTTAAACTGCTTTTGTCAAATGGTTCCTGCTATGGAAGCATTCTGAGAGTCTCTTACCTCAACTGCTAATGAATTTCAGAATGATCCTAAAGGCCAGATGGGACAGATGCAGTGAAAATGTTAAAAGACCTCCCGTTTCACACAAAGTGATAACTAGTCCCATTTCATTACATGATCGTTTGAAGGTTTCGGAAAGAATGGTATTAGTAATTTGTTTAAGTCTAGTTACCTACATTAGAATTTGAGTTCATATCCTATTTTCTACATACTGGCCTTTTCGGCTCAGTAAATCAAAAGAGTAGTTCTGGAGAAATAATATTTAAACCATTTGTTGTAAGATATGTGGCACAATATTAGGGTACTTTCAGCTTTTTTGTCTCTGTGGCCTTATGCATGTCACCACGTGGATTCATGGTGTATGTGAAAGGTCTGGCATTTGAAATTGGTTGAATTTTATATCCATGGTTAGAATATATATTTTCCTCTTACTAGTTCTAAAGTAATTGTTTTTACTTTCAATTTTCATGTGTGTCTCTGAAAAAAAATATATGTAATTTTTTGTTAACCCAAAATAATTCTGCTCCTCAGGGAATGGTATTAATTCTATGCAGTGTGCCATGACCCATCTGAAGCAAATATGGCATGTGTGCAGTTTATTTAAATTTTTGACCTCTAGTCTTCATTGGCTTCTAGTTTATTAGGCGCATAATTCACTCCGGTGATAGGTTGTGGTATTTCAGGGTCGGCTGAGGAGAAGAGAGAAGAAATGCTGTCCTGAGTTTGCATACCGTGGAGTCGTGTTCACACCTGCATTACTCATATGCGTTGTGGCATTTGTGGTTTAGCACAACACAGTGGAGCACAGACTGAAATGAAAGAACTTTTAGTATGATAAGGGCAGACAGCCATTTGTAGAAAATGTTTCAAATGGGGCATGATGAAAATGTATTAACTTGCTAATCATAGCTCCTTTTATTGAGTGATTGTTATGAGCATTCTGTGGTATGCTCATATTTCTTATATACAGTATGTAAGTCTGGAGAGTGCTTTTATTTTCTTTGTACAAAGCAGACAAATGACTTTTAGGGTCAGCAGGAAATGAGATTAAGGTTAACAAAAGTAAAAATCCTAATTCTGAATAGTCTGTTAAAACTTCTTTTCAATCAGATCAAAATGTTTAAAAGACATTTCCGAAGAGATTTTATAGCTTTCCAGAAGTTTGTTTAATTTATTAATTGAAATTACATCATAGTTAAAGAGAAGGTGGAATTATAGAGAATATTTATGGTCTCTTGAAGGTCTTTGTTAACAGCCGATTTGTGTTTTTGTTCCTGAAAATTGTTTTGAGGTTTTCATTTATTTTATTGTGAAGCTTCAGAAAGGATCAATTTAAATTACATTGTTGAGTGGATTAAATTCTTTGCAAAATTTCAAGAAGGACCTACTACTTTAAATCATCTGTTAGGATATTTTGAAGGGGTTAAAAAACGTAAATGAGTCTCTTTAAATAAATCCACACTGCAAACTAATTGAATGTTTAAGTCAAACTATACTACTGAAATGGAACAACAAAACAGTTGAGGCACTGGAATTTCTAGGGAAGAAGTGATAACACACTGTTTAAAATGAATAAACATTTTAAATTGGAAAAAAAATTTTACTGAACATTATATTCTCAACATACAAATTTACATATCACATGTTTTGCTCATGAGAAAATGTATATGAGAATAAAGAACAAAATAGAAGATAGATAAATAAGAAGTAAGGAGAAATTCAAATAATTCTCCAAATTATTCCTTTTTTAGAAGTGTTTTTAATATATGTGCTAATTAATTTATATGACTAGTTTTTCTTCGTTCAATGAAAAGAGAGCTTGTGCTATTACCTGTTTGTTTCTCCTTTGTAAGTGTCTCTTGTACTCTGAATTACCACTTTGCAGATATTGATACATGGTGTATTAACTATTGTTATTCCCTTTCTTGCTATGAAATTTTCTTTTTTATAAAATAAAAAAGAAAACACTTTACTGTAGAAAAATTTAAACTCAAACTAATAATAACTAGTCATCTCTAGGGTATATATGTATTTTTAGGGTTAAAAAATAAAGATGTATATTACCATGTAAAGAAAAACATACTGTGAGTGTAACATTTTTCTTGAAGGCAAGACTGGTAACTGACAAATATCTCTGTCTGATATACTGAATTTATATATAAATACATATTTATGAATCTATCATCTATCTGTAGGCATGCTTTATGTATCATTATTAAGACTTAAAATTTGCATTTAGCACTTTCACTCTCAGTGTTGCATGGTCCACCATCATCATCTTTAATTTCTCCTCCTCCTCCTCCTCCTTTTTTTTTTTTTTTATTTTGCTAACTATCTTCTTCTTAAATGTAGTTTATTAATATTTGTCTTGGAGTGGAAGAAATAAAACTGTCATTACAAAAGGTTTGGGTATAGTATAAATCCAAAAGAATCAACTAAAATGATCAAAACTAACAAGTTCAGCAAATTTTTTAGTATATAAGATCAACCAACAGTAATCAAGTGTATTTCTGTATACTATCAAATAAGTACAAAAGATATTAAGGAAACAATTCTATTTATAATGAAAATAATAAAATACTTGGCAACAAATTTCATAGAAGTACAAAATTTGTACACTGAAAGTCACAACATTGAGAAATGTTAAAGAAGATGCAAATAAATAGGAAAGCATTCATGTTCATGCATTGTAAGCATTATATAGTTAAAAGGGCATACTCAGATTTATCTGAAAATTCAATACATAAACCTCACAGAATTATAGCTGGCTTTCTTACAGAAATTGACAGGTTGATACTAAAATTCATGTGGAAAAGTAATGGATCAGAATACCCAAACAATCTTAAGGCATATAATTAAATTTAGAGGTTTCACACTTCTCCATTTTTTTTTTTTGTCTTTTTCCTTTTTATCGGTACCAGGGATTGAACTCACGACTGCCTGCTTGCATGAAGGCAGGCGCTTATGCCGCTGAGCTAAATCCCCAGCCCCCACACTTCTCCATTTTAAAATATACTACAGAGCTACAGTAGTTAAGATAGTGTGGTAATATATGTATAGAAAAGAAGTGAGAATCCAGAGATAAACTCTTAAACTGATCATCAGCCTTTGGCAAGAGAACTAAGAAAATTCAATAGAAAAATAAAATTATTTTTTCAAGTATTGCAGAGGTACCTGGATATTCACATGCAGAAGAGTGATTTTGGGCACTGCTTTACACTGTACAAAAAAACTAACCCAAAGCAAATCATAGCTATAAATGTAACAGCTGAAAATATAAAACTCATAGAAGAAAACAGGAATAAATCTTTATGACTTTGGAATAGTAAGTGAATTTTTATATATGACCCCAAAACACAATGGAGAAAATAATTGATATAAGAACTTACGTTTTTTAGTTTAAGAAAGCAAAACTATATCCCATGGAATGAGAATGAATATTTGAAAATCATGCATCAGAATAGACTTATAAACAGAATATATAAAGATTTGCTGTAACTTAATAATAAAGATCAGTAATCTACTTAAAGAATTGGCAAAATGTGTGAATGGAAATTTTTACAAGTAATACATGCAAGTGGCAAAATGAGTGTGAAAAGTGCTTAGCAAGTCGAAAACCGTGAGGAGATACTACGTCTACCCACCGGAGTAAATGTAATCAAAAGGATGAACAAAAGCAGGTATTGATGAGAAAGTGGAGAAATTGGAACCCTCACACACTGCTGGTGGGAGAGGAAAATGGGCTGGCAGTTCCTCGAATGGTTAAGCATGAAATTATACTGTATGACTTAGCAGTTCCATGTCTAGGTATCTACCAGAAGTATCTGTCAGAGAAGTGAAAATATAGCTCGATATAAAACTTATACATGAATGTTCATTACAACATTATTCATAATAGCCAAAAGTGGAAGCAACCCAAATATCCCGTAAGCAATGAATGCATAATCAAAATGTGATGTATTTTACATAATGAAACATTATTTGGCAATAGGAAGGAATGAGGTACTAATACGTGCTACAGCATGGTTGAAGCTCAAAGTGCTTAAATGAAGGAAGTTAATTATAAAAGACCACAAACTGTACAACACCATTAGTATAAAATGTTGAAAATATTCATAGTTAGGTCTACACATGGACAAATCCGATTAGTGGTTGCCAGGACTAGGGGAAGAGAGTATGGTCAGTGATGGGGGGGCCTGACTGGTAACGGATACAGGGTTACTTTGGAGCTGCTGAAAATGTTTTAAAGTTAGATAGTGGTGATGTTTGAACAACATTGTAAATACGTTAAAAACCAGCAAATTGTGTGCTTACAGAAAGTGAATGAGCATGGCAGCTTATTTTTTGAGATTTTTTGGTTGGAGCTTTCTCTTTCATCTGGATCCTCTTTCTTTTCCTCTGTGGTCTGTGTCCTGCTCAAGTGTGATTCTGTCTGCAGCAGTTTCTTGTTGGTGAAGGTTCCTTTTTTAGATGAGAATCCTGGAGGGTCAGCTTGCAGACTTTGCTGTGGGACCGTCTGCATCACCTGGTGATTGAAGAAGACAGATCCTATCTCTGTTACCTGCTGTACTCAGCTTGGCTGACTGGGATGTGCAGTGGGTATCTGTTGGCTGCTTTGTGGTTCTCTTGTTCCTGGGTTCTTAAGATGCTCTGTTTCCTCCGTTTACCTCTTTCCTCAGATATATTGAGACTGCGGAAATCTTGTATTTGGTTTTTATTAAAGCTGTTTGTGTTTTCAGATTTCAAGAGATATTTTTTTCAACTACATTTGTTATGAATGTTGCCTATGGATTTTGGTTTTGAGATCATTCTTGTTTTCAGAAATGCAAAAATTATGCTTCCATTGCTGTTGGCTTCTTTGCAGAATTCAGAAGTATAATCTTTTGGAAAACTTGAGGAAGAGATTTGAAAGAAATTGATCTGGCAAAAAGTCACTGAAGTTTGTTTTGTTTTGTTCAGTAGTTGGGCTCAAACCCAGGGTGTTGTTACCACTGAGGTACATCACTATCCTCTTTTTTTTTTTCTTTATTTGTTAATTACAGGGTCTTGCTAAGTTTCCTATTCTGGCCTCAAAACTTTCATTCCTCCTGATTTAGCCTCCTGAGTGGCTGGGATTACAGGTATGTGCCACTAGCTAGGATTGCTTGAGGATTTTAATATTATTGAGGGAAGTGTTCATACTTACTCATGGTTTTAAAACTAGCATTTAGCACAGGGTCCAGACTTAGTAAGTATTCAGACAAACAGTTGCTGAATAAGTAGAGGTGCAGAGAGGTAACAACTGCTTGAATGAGGTGGGGTGGAATCTGTAGCTAGCACTCACTCAGCAGTGTCGACAGCTGGGGCCTTAGGTGACTTGTTGTCCCGCCCTCCAAACAGATCAGAATCTCATTTTCTCAGTCTTCTGCTTTGGGTGCCTCAGTTTATTCTGGGAATGATACTTAGCTCTCATGTTAAGTTTTCAGTGTTACAGGATATTGAGGGTCCCCCAGTTGCTTCTATTTTACATGTTCCTGAGTTCTAGACCCTTAATTAACCCATAGGTGGCAGACCTATGAACCACCTGCCTGTGACTTAGTTATTATTTTTCTGTTCTAAACTACTCTAAATCTTTATGGACAGATGAATCACAGACACTATCTAATTATGTAGGATTTTTGCAGTCTAGTATGGGAGGAAAGTGCCTGAGTTTTACTGAGCAGTCTCTCTCTAATAAATTAGTTTTTTTATTTTTCTTTCCCATGAATCATAAAAAAGTGAGTAAATAGAACTGTATATCTCACATTGATGAAGTCCCCAAATACCCCGTGTTTGGAAACGTTCTGGATTGCCTTGGGTCAGCTACTGCGATGTGCTAAATCCATCCTGATCCCTTTATCTTCACCTGCACTCTCTTTCTAGGTTCCTTTCCTTGGTGCTCTGTATTTTGCTATATGTTCTTTGAGAAAATTGTGCTGAGGCAGAAAGAAAGGACAGAGACATAAAAGGTGCTCCCTGTTAAAACAATGTATTGTACTGGTGGTTTAACAAAGACCTGCCTTCTTTAACTAACACGAGTTGAGTTGAGCGGCAAACTTTGAGCACCTTTGCCATTTTTCAAATCTAGGAGGTGCCAATGTAAAGTATGCAAATCATGATGTTACAAGGAACCCAGTGTTTATTGTAGCTTCTAAATGGCTGTGAAGATGTTGAATGCTGCTTTTTTGGCTTGGACTCTTGGATGTGTTCCTTACCAGATTCCCTTGAGATATGTGTATGGAAATAGCTTGTTAAAAGGCAAAGAAACATGAAGGCACAGATCTTTCACAGTTGGATACTTTTAGTCTCTGCAGCTGTTTGAATGGCCTGGATGAATTAATTTAGTTATGGGTAAGAAGCTTCTCTCTTCCAGATTAGTGATCATGAGCATCCTTCTTAAAATAATGGCAGCCAAGGGAGAGAGATGTGCATGGAATATGGAAAGCTACATTTAATTTCAATTTAAAAGGAACAGGACACAAAAAATGACATTGACATTCTCAAAAGAGAATTAAAGGATTATAATCTTTGTATATCATGAAACTTATTGAAAGTTTTGTGGACTACTCTTTGGAACGATGACTTGTTTCATATACTTTTTGGTGGTTAGTTTAAGTAAATGGGTTTTTGGCTTAAGACTTTGCTATGCTAATATTTATGACCTGTTTAGGTAGTAATGAAAGATGATTATGATACTTTGTGCCATGAAAGACTGCTTTGGCCTTCTAAGTTTCTGGGATCACAGGCATGTGCCACTGAGCTAGGATTACCTGAGGTTTTTAAGTAGAAAAGCAAATCACTTTCCTTTCAATTCTTTCTCCCCTTAGGAAATTACATGCTGATGTGTACTTTTCTGGGCTTAAAATAATGCGTGTATTGTAAAGTATAAATTATATGCTTTTGCAAAAATTATCTCATGTTATTTTTAGTACCTTTCAGAAAACCTAGTAGTTCAACATGGTTTTCTTTCCAGACCGATGAGAGTTAGCAAGCTGGAATCTTCCCTTTTGTATCCCTAAGGACATTAGATACATGATGGCCCACATGTAAGAAAGATGTCAGTGGCACTACAGCCCTCACAAATAAATCGTCCTTCTCTACCCTTGTCCTAGATAATGTGCCAGTACCTAGAAGTCATTCAACAGCTGTCAAATCCATTGCACGGCTGCTGGTGACATGGAGGAGAAACAGCAGCTGGTGGACAAGTGTGACCATCCCTGTGTATGTGTGGAAGGACAGCAGATGGGCATATTTCTAGTACTGCTCACTTTTTAACTAGGCAGATTTACATAGTTCCTTTTAGTGTCATAACAAATGACTGCAATGAAATGTTTTAGAAGATAATTTAGAAAAGTGTAAGGGGGAACGGATTATCCACAGTCCCTCATCAAAACACAATTGCTGTTAACTTTTTATTATTTTTAGCTTTTTAATGCCTTCTATTAAATGTGTTGTTACAGATGACACTTTAAGTTTGTGATCATCCCAATGTTGTCATGAGAAAACCATTCCAGCAGTTTTCAATTAGAAAACATTCTAATGCCTGATGAATACTCCTTAAAACTGTGAAGGTCATTTAAAGCAAGTATGAGAAACTGTCCCAGCAAAGAGGAACTTAGACACAATGACATATGTAACGTGATCTCCCAGATGGGGTGCTGAAACACAAAAAGACATTGGAGGAAAAACTTAAGACATCTGAATAAAGTATTGATTTTAGTTGATAACAGTTTTGGTTTACTAGGCTAAAGGAGAGTGTTACCAGTAGGAAAAATGGGATGGATCTCAAGGAAGTTTTACTATCTATTCTGTGAATTTGAAACTTTTAAAGTGAAATAAATCATTTTAAAAGTTTTGTAATTATATTGTATTAAGTCTCTATATTCTTTATCTTCTATTGTCTTTCGAAAAGTGACTAGTGACTGTTTACTATTCCTCAGAATAACCATGCTCTAATTCACATACCTATTGTTATTTTCATGTAGGAAAGACTACGTATTTATATATGTATTTAGACTGTATATGTATACGTGTATTTAGTACTGCTCGGCTGAACAGCTGTCATTTATTTTGTGTGACATTTTAATAAAGATTTTAAAATAGTTTTAAAAAGTATTTTTGCCAGAGGTTTAGCTCAGTGGCATAAGTGCCTGCCTGGCAAGTGTGAGGTCGTGAGTTCAATCATTGGTACAAAAAAAAAAGTATTTTTAAGAAAAATTTAATAAATTATATATATAAGTATTTTAAATTCTGTTCAGTAAATCAGAACAGAACAATGCAAGCAACATAGGACTTCAAAACAAGACAATGGGAAATCAACAGTGGCTACCATAAAATCTCTTGTTTTCCTTGAAATAGTTATCCATACCTTCACACACAATAAATTCAAGCAAAATAAAATTGTATAAAACCAATCAAGACAGAAGAATGAAAGCATTACAAGACTGCAAAACAAGACAGTAGGAAAGTAACAATGACTACCATAATGTCTTGTTTTTTTCAAAATAGCTATTCATACATACCACCACACATAATAAAATCAATTCTTACAAACTTTTTAGGAGAAACTCTAGGCATGTATAAGCCTATATAGAAATATATTTTTATAGTTTATGATTTTTTGAGGGAGATTAGATTCCCAAAAGTAGATTACTGAATTAAAATTATGAAAATATAAAGCGCTTTGCCCAGTAGTTTTTACCAAAAGCCTGCTTTTAGCTTTCAGTTTTACTACTAATATAATGTATATGGATGCCCAGCCTTGCGTGTATCCATTGTTTGATGACCTTTTCCAGAACGAGTGTTATGTTGATTAAATTTGTATTTCTGTAGTTATTTTTGAATTTAAACAACTCTCTCTTATGTTTACTTTACTACTTTTCTTAAGAATTATCTGTCATGCTTGGTTCTGTGTTCTCAGTTTGTTGAGTACATTTTTTTGGGAGGACTTTTAATAGTAAAGGGAAAACTTTTAATAATAAACACAAAAATAGATGAGGAATTCAGTTTTTACAAGTATTATTTTGTAATAAGCTGTGACTAGCTAGGAAGAGGCAAAATATAATCATGAAAGAAATTAATTGAATTAAATATTGTATTATAAGTATATACACAAGAAATAGTAAATTGTTTTCTTTGCATGTGCATTAATTATTTTGGAGCATAATATGAATTTTAGAAATATTGGAATTGATAAAATTATTCACAATTCTTGGCTTTATTCTTTAGTTATATGTGAGAGGAAAATAGTCAAAAAACTTCTTGTATATAATAAAATCCCCAAACATTTATAGTGTTAACTATTTAGACAATATGAATAGATTGTATTACAAAAACATTTTGTTTAGTAATGATGAAAAGCTAGTTGTTAGCAAATAATTTTTATTATTAACTGTGTAATTAAAACCAATAATTTTCTTAATCCGTGTTCCTCTACTCAAAAACTTTTCTTTTAAAAATAAAATGAGCAATTAGAAGTAAGAAGTTCTGGTGTGCTACTGAAGATTAAAGTGATTTTAATTAATAATTTACCATGTAGTTTAAAAAAGTTGTAATGTCCTCATCCTAAAGGAATAGTAAATATTTTAGAAGACAGACACATTTACCCTGATTATGCAACATGTACATGTATTGAAACATCATTTGGTATCCTATTAATATGCAAAATTTTTACATTCGCATATACACATTCAAAAAGTAAATTTAATACATTAAAATGACTAGCATTATAAAGTTGAAGATGTGGTTAAAGAGAGAATTAAGAGTCTTTACCCTGAATCCACAGGTACTGACTGTTACAGGATGTGTCATCATCCAGGGGGGAGAGGCAGTCAGTCTTCCACTTTGGTTTGTTTTGGAACGTCTTTTCCTCCCCATGTGTGTTCTTTCCCCAGACTGCAGATGCCAGACATACTGTTGTCTTGGGCTGTGGAGCTCATTAACCTGATGCCTGGTGACTGGCAGGCTTCACAGCTTCCTCCTGTCTGATGGGACAGAGGGTCTTCAGATGCCTGTGTGCATGCCTGTGCCTCTCCAGTGGCTCCCTTTCCTCTTTTGTGCCAAGGCATTATATGTTGTTTATCTCTCTCATTTTTACCTTTTTTAAAAAAAATAAATTTTACCCTTCGTTCAGTGCTAATTTGAATTAAAATATACTTACAGTATAATGTATATGAAATCTTTTCATCAAAGATGATGATGTTGTGTGTCTCTGTGTGTGTACATGTGTGCTTGTATTTGCTGTGGGTAGAAAACTACATGGAAAAGAAAAGTAAAAAATTTCACTTTAGTATGTGCTAAATACAGTATTGGAATATGCCAGGCAAATGACCTTTTAAGTGGGGACTGTGATCAGAATGCTCAACGTTAAATATGTTGTATATGTTTTCAAAACTGTTGCATGAAAAGGGAAGTACTTATTAAACTAGAATCAATATTTTAGAAATAGTTCTTGCATTGAAAGGGTGGTGAAATAGTCTGTGTAGTCCTTTGGAAGTTTTCCACCGCAGCTTCAGGGCCAGGAAGTCTGAGGGCGTAAGCTATGTAGGTCTGAGACCCTTGCAGTCTGCCACAAGCTCAAAATTATGTATCTCCCTGTTGTTTATTGAAGATTAATGGAGATTTTAGTTTATTTAGCAATACATATTGTGTGTTTTAATACAAAAATCATTTTAATTGCTTCTTAGTAAAATGATTTTGTCACCCTTCCCTCTAGTACATGTCAGAATATATGCTGTGTTTTTCCTTGACTTTGGGGTATCCTTGGCAGACTGTTACACAGCCCACAGAGTACGTATATCTTATTTAAACAGCTTAGTAATAATATGTGGAGGAAGAACAGACACAGATGACATTTTTTGGAGATTCTGACCAGTATTTTTATGTAAAGTGTTCATACGAGTGAAAGACTATAGATTTTCATGACTTGGGTAATTAATTCAATTCATTTGACAAATGTTCTTGTCTCCAGGACTTAAAAAATATCTTTTTTAAAACAATTATATTTCTGGAGCTTATACTGTAGTTTTCTACCGTGATTTCTAGTTTTACATAGACTTTAAAAACAAGTAAAAATTATTGTCACAGAAAAATAAACCCCAGGAAACTCCAAAATGAAAACATCTTTATTATCTGGAAAATAAGCCTGCTGCATTCTGTGAGTGAGAGAATATAATCTGTATTTTTAGTTAAATATTGCTAAAAAGAGACTTTCCCATTGCCAGAGCATTGCATTTTTTATTCTGTGTATAAACGTTGATAAAACAGCGTGGGTTGTTCAATTCCTGTGTGAAGGTGAAATACTGTGTTCTTTCTGACTTTACTTTTTTTTTCAGCTATTAAAAAGCTGCCTAATGCCAAGGTCATTTAGTACTAGCGCCTGACTGGAAATGGTCATGCAAGTATTCCTTGCCTAGGAGAGTACCTGACTCCAGAGCAGCTCAGTGGAGACACAGTGCAGCAGATGGCCTTGACACCGGCTCTTCCCCATTGTCCTGGGAGACATTTTGGCAAAGAAGCTTGGGGTTGGTGAAGTAACATGACTTCAGAGGAAGAAAGAGGAAGTCTGAGAACAGACAGGGAAATGGATCCTGGAAACAAGGTCTCATCCAGGCTTGAGGGTTGAAGCTGGGTAAGGAGAAGGGGGATACATGTAACTTCCTCTTTGAAACATATTTTCCTTTCTTTGTGATTCATTTCTTGAAAGTGTTTGGAGAACTACAGCATATTAAAGATGGATGAGAGAGCAAAAGATCACTTTGTTCCTGTCTAGCATGATGGTTTTTTTTTTTTTTAATTTTTTTAATCAGTACCGGGGATCGAACTCACGACCGCCTGCTTGCAAGGCAAGGTGCTTATGCCGCTGAGGTAAATCACCAGCCCCTAGCATGATGTTAAATAACAGAAACTACCACTTGTTTAGTGATTTGGGCAAGTTCACATGATTAATTAGTAGAACACATATGTGTTTAGATTCTAGTAACTTACTCTGGGTTTTCCTATTACACTATGATTTTTTTTTTTGAGTGCTTGTTATCTATGGGAGATGGTACATCAGGAAACTGGAGAAGTGATCTGATGCCAAATTGGTAATGCCGTGTGGGCCATGCTGAAGAATTTTGACTTATCTTGTGTATGATGGGGAGTTAGAAAGTATTTTAAACACAGATACAATATTAGATTTGCATTTAGGAAGAATATTTGATTATGATTTGAGGAATGGGGTGTATCAGGGTCATGACAGTGTGATTCATGAAGAGACATACTAGGAAGTTACCAAGAGTGGTTGGCGAAAACACAATGAGACAGTGGGAGTGAAGGGGGGGGGGGCTGACTAGAGTAATGTTAACAGGTAGAGAGATAAAACTTAATAGTTATTTTGCATGGAAGAAGGATAGAGAAATGTACTGATTTGGTTGTCCAAGGTGCATTAGGAACCACCTTACCTGTTAATGGATTAAACCAACCATAGGTGTTTGCCTGCGGACTGTTCTGCTATTTGGACAGGGATTTGTAAAGCTGGCTTGTGTCTAGAGCATGTGACACTGGTAAGAGCTGGGACTTTCAGGATGTTTCTGCACTGTTTGGATGAGACATCTAAGGACTGTCGGAGAAACTGTCTTCTTGTGGTGTCTTTCCAGGGCTCTAGTTAGCTTCTGCCGACAGCTGCCCCACAGAAGTCTGACTTTTTACTTGGTGGCTGACTTTTTTTCCAAAGTTGAAAAGTTGAAGCTGACAACCTTAGTTCATGGTGAAGAATTCTCAGAACAACTATTCTTGATCAGAATAGGTAAAGGGTCAGACCAGACTCAAGATGTGAAGAAATAGGTCCCATCAAAGAATTGATGGACACATGTCTGCCTTATAGCCACAAATCATTCACATTCCTTCACAGGCCAAATACACTCACTTCCCAAAGGCCCAGCAGTCTCATCCCATTACGGCATCAGGCTCAAACTGAAATAGCAAAATTTCATTCATTAAATTCTATCCAGGTGCATATGGGTTGGGTGTAACTTTTCAGGCACAAATTTGTGAATTAAAAGGATAGGTTATCTGCCCTTCTTCCCCATTCTTTAGATATAAATGTCAGTCTAGGGCTCAGATCAGAACAGTGGGACGGGCTGTGGAGCTACATCACAGGAACTGTTCCATGGCAAGATGGAAAGCTCAGCAATCCTCCCGATCTGGGACAGGGCATAAACCTCAGTTAGGATGCAGTTGTCACCGGAGATGGTTTTCTGTTGTTCTTGGCTCTATTCTCTGTGGCTTCCTGCCTTGCCAATAAAAATCGACTGTTGGTTCCAGATGAATGACTTTTTCAGCCTGCATTCTGCCCATAGAAATTTAGGGGGCCCAGAGGCTTCATTTCATTTTGAAAAATCTCATTTCATTGAAGTCCAAGATACGATTGTTTCTCAACACTTAAAGGGCTTTCCGTATATTATCTGTTCTGTTTCACAGAAGTCATCAGGAGATAGATCAGTTCTCCTGTACATCAGGCTGAGTGTCAAGCTTGCTGGGGGACAATACTTTAAGGGTCTTAGAAGCCTGTAGGTCTAATTAAGACTGTCTAGGAGGTGGGTACCTAGATCTTTAAGGTTTTAGAAAGTTTTCTTTGATGTGTATTATGAGCTTTAAAAATTTATTTTATTTTATTTTTTTAGTGGAAGAGCCTTATTTTTATTTATTTATTTATTTATTTATTGTCTTTTTCCTTTTTCCTTTTTATTGGTACTGGGGATTGAACTCACGACTGCCTGCTTGCAAGGCAGGTGCTTATGCCGCTGAGCTAAATCCCCAGCTCCTGGAAGAGCCTTATTTTGATCTTTGCCTAAGACCACTTTTACTTTGAGAATTTTTTGCTGAAAAAGACTGTAGATGAGAAGAAGTAATTACTTTTGCCCCATTAAAGTCCTGGCTCCTCTATATGTCCTCTAATTTTTATTGAAAACCCAATAGTTCCTTCTTAGCCTTTCTTATTTCTGCATACCTTATCCCAAGCAGCGAAAGGAAGATGTTTACTCTTTGAGTTTCCTGCCTGGAAATCTCCTTAGCCCAGTTCCGAAGTTACGAGCCATCTTTCTGCTGTGCACATTCCTGCTAGTGATAATGTTGCTCATCTTTCCAGACAGGATGTGCATCCCCCTTTCTCTCAGCCTTCCCTAGCTGTTTCTTTACTGTCTTTCCGGCTCCCTGGAGCAGTTGCTTTGAGGCCCTGCACAAATACCCACTCCCAAAGCCAGTGCCACATGTTTTTGGTTTCTGTTATGGCAGCACCCCGCTTCTAGATCCTGATTTTCCTTTTGTTTATTGCACAACAAACCACTCTCAAACCTAGCGGCTTAAAATGACGACCACATTTATTTACTCAGTATCCTGCAATCGGAGTTCTCTGTGGTGAGAACAGTTTATGTCTATACCACATGGCATCTGCTGGGGCCAGAATGGGTGGTATTGCCACTTTCATGGGCAGAGCCTCCGCTGGAGGCCTGAAACATCTTGGCCTGGAGGTGGCTTAGTGTCTCTTCTCTCCCTTTTTGAGGCCTCTTGACAGGAGTCCTCAGGCTTTTCTCTGTGCGCTGGCCTAGTCGTGGTATTTCTGCCATTGTTGAAGGCTTTTATCTGAATGCGTAAGGAGACATCCAGTCCTTCTTAGTGCCTGAACTGAGAGGTCCCAGAATGTTACTGTAACTGCAGCTCTTGGTGGGAGTGACTATCGGGTCAGCCCTGCTCTAACAGATGACAAAGGACCTCCCTTGTCAGGGGGAGAACCATAAGGAATTTGCAGCCATCTCTAATCCACTGTAATAGTCCTGGGTTGTTCTGATTAGGTAATTTTGGTAGAGTTTGAAAATTCTCTTAACTAAGCACTCTGGGAAAGATCATGGTTCACTTATGGATGCATTTCAAAGAAATCAACTTCACAACAAAATCATTTTCTAGCATCTCTAGCTTACGGATTCATCTGTGAAGCATTTGTTTGTTTCCTTGGTGCTCGTCCCAGTAGAAACCGATGGCAGAGGAACTCAGTCCCAGTAGGAACTCTGGTGCAGTCCTCATGGCTAGTTCACAATTTCCTAAGTCCTGTGGCTTTCTGTTTCTTATTTTGCTCTTCTGTTTTGTTCCAACATATCTTTAAATAGTTTCTGTTATGGGTAAACTTTCTGAGTTCTTCCTTGATGGAAAAATGTATTTATTCTGTGATAGAATCTTTTTTTAACTGTATACGAAAACGGATACCTAAACGCTTAGACCATTGTCACCTAAAGGTGCTATATATAAATGTAAGGGGATGTAATTTCTTCTTTTTGTTGTTTTTCCCAAAATTTATTTTATGGTCTTTCATTTGTCTGGTCATCATTATTAATTTTTATTGTTGTCCATATTTTTTTAATTTTAGAAAATATAATCACGATGTGTTAGGGTTTTAAAGATATTTAATTACAAGAGTTGACAAGACTGTGAAATTGTCTCTTAGGTGACTTAACTTGGAAATCATTATGGTGGAGCAAATAGGTAGGCCACTGTTAGAGGAACTGCTGGGAGTATCCCTTTGTCTCCTTTATTTAAGAATCTGTTTTTTCCTTGGGAGATGAGATGGGATTGCCTAAAACCCTTGTTTTAGAAAGGTTTGTCTCTGTAAATGAATCTGGGCTTTATCTGAAATCATTGTCAGCAAGGCCTGGGCAGATTGTGGGCCTTTGGCCAGTGCTGCTCTTTGGGTCAGTTCTGTTTGCCCTTCTTTGAAGCAGCTACTAAGGTGATAAGGGTTGAGATATAACCACTATTAACAGCATTCACAGGTAGAAGAAAAATATCCTTTATTGTTTTAGTATAATGAATAGGACTGACTGGGAGGCAATACTGAGTTTTTCCTACCTTCAGAAAGGTATGAGATTTGCAACTTGTGGTTTTTAATGAAAGAAACTCGGTTAAACATTCACCTTTTCCATAAATTATAAGCAGGTGAAATAAACCTGTGGAAAAAATTTCTTGAAAGCAGGCACTATATTAACAGCCAGTCATAAGGGCAAACAGAGGGCCCTGCAGAGAAATCCAGAGCCAGAGGGTTGCAAAAACAACCTGACCCTGAAAGTAAATAAGGAAGCTTAAACAAGGTAACCAATTAAAATGGAGAGAATACAAATATTAACTAATCTGGAGCCATGAGACATACCAAGGTATTTTCACAAGCAGGTTGTGAACTTTACATACTGCTTATAGGTTTGCTATTTGTAGCAACCCATTGAGTAATGCAAGGAATCTTTATAAATAGCCTTTAAGAGCATACAGAGATATTATTATAATGTTGGAGGAGTGGATTTCATATTATGACTCCTGCAATTACCGCTCCCTTTTAAAAGAAGTCAGCAAAAGAGGACTTGCAGTTTGAATTCAGCCTTCTATGTGTTCATTTCTGTTGAGATTCTGCCTGGTGAAGAGCCGCAGCCAGATGGAGAGGTGTGTGATTTCTAGGCCTATCCTCTGCTGCTGAGTGCCCCACTAGTACATTTCTGTCTGTCTTTGCTCCGAAATGTTCCTTACAAGATGACTTTGATATTTAAGGGGCTAGTGTTTTTAAAGAAAATAAAATCAAATGTGAAAATCTTGTTTTTTATTTCACATTCTTCTACCTGCAAGGCATACTTCTGTGTTTAATGGTTGTCTTTGTGCTTGATTGAGGCCTATACTAAATTTTGGCAAAGAGCAGTGGTTTCCCCCTACTGCGTATTCTGCCAAGTTCAAGCAAAGATGTGTTTTTTTTTTTTTTTTTTTGCACATGGTAGTCACTCAATAAGTGTTTGTTAAATGAAGTTAATTAGCTACAGTTCTGTTCCTGTCTTGTTTCCTCGTAACTCAAAATCTGCTGTATTTGAAAGCACAGTATTGGCTCCAGTGCTCAGAATCATCGCCAAAAACAAACTTGATTTGTGATTTATAACAATGAATAGATGACTGAACAAAGCAACTAGATACATACTTTCAAATTTTGTAAAGAATGTCTGGCAAGTCTGACTTCTATTTTATTTAAAATATAATTATTTGTGCTATTGAATAATAAGATAAATATTCTAGCAATCATTTGGCACAAGGGTGGTTTGTTCTGGACATTTGTTTTCTGTATTTTCTTTAAATCGTTAAAAACCTATACAGCTGAAGCAACTGACAAACTGGTGTAATACGTAGCCAAAGTTACCATGGTTCTATTCATGAATGTCGTTTTTGATAACCTCTCATGTTTGATAATGTTAGTCTTTTTAAAATTCATAGGGGTTATGGAAAGACCTAAAGTTTGTGGAATCAAAACTGTGCCTCCTCCAGTGTAAATAAATAGGGAAGTAAAACATATTTGAGCCCAGAATAAATGGATCTGAGACTGTAAACTTGCATTTAAAATTTCAGAGTTTAAGTATCAGCTCTGTGTTTACTAGTTATGTGAACTTTACTTTTTCAAGGTAATTATACTTGTCTGTTTCCCTCATAAGGTAATTGCAAGAGTCTAGTTAAACTTAGTTGAAAAGCACCTTTTAAACTATTAAGCTGGATAAGCAGGATTATAATTACCAAGTCACATTATGTAGCTCTTGTTTCAAAGCAACTCATGTAGACATTTTCAGAAACCAAAGCTTTGTGATCCGCTGACTCATAGTCTTCCTCTGGAAAAGTAAATATCCGTATTATTCAAGACGGAGTTTTTATTTCCAGCATTTTAAAAACTTTTACCCCAGAATGTGGAAGTCGTCTAAGATTGATTACAAGAATATTTGAAAATAGTAGTATGCTCCAAACATTACCCCAGGTAAGGATTACCCCAAACTGCTCCACATTACAGACCTGGCCTGTGTTTTATCCGGTAGACCAAGGGCACCAAGGACATCCACCTAGTCATACTTGTGAATATTTGTAGCAGGGTCAGGCAGAAAATATGTTCTACAAAATTTTATTATATAAATATTAAGAGCTAAGAAAATGTGAATTTTTGTAGTAAAAATGTGGTTAAATGTAACATTGCAGAGACCAGCTTAGTAGAAAGAGGAGTCAGAGGAATCAGTATGCAACGGCTTCAGCAGTACCCAGGAAATGAGCATCTTTTCATGTATGGAGAGCTTGGCAGCAAAAGGGAGAATAAACAAAACTCATGCACTATTAAAAGTAAATGAAGCCTCTCTCTCTCTCTCTCTCTCTCTCTCTCTCTCTCTCTCTGTTACTCAGTTTACAAATTTTAATGCTAAAAAGACAAAGGTCAAGCAAAGAAATGATCGAAGGTCTTAAAGAAGTAGTGCATGGTAGGATTTGGAGTCCTGACAATGGGGACATGGATTAAGGGCGCAGGAAAGAGAAAAAATTCCCTCTAGAGAAGGGAAGGAAACATCTCCAGAGGTTAGGGGAGACAGCGGAAGACAGCCACAGGTTCCTTGACATCCCCAAGTGGCAGCGGAGCACATGAAAGAATGTACCCAACGTGGTCTCACAAACACCAGTGGACTTGTGGATCGCCTGCTGTGAGAGTCCTCTAAGGTGACTCGAGAATAAATGAGTAGATAGGAGAGAATCATCTGAGGGACAGTGGGAAGCACAGTGAACACTGTAATGAAGTGGAAATGAGATGTGAAGAGGATACAGTCAGAGACTAATGTTTGGAGCATACTACTGTTTTCAAATATTCTTGTAATCATTTTGTATCTGTTTTTAAACAGAGTCTCTGGCTTAGTTTTTCAACAAATGTTTATTTGTTGACAATCTTTCATTTCCTAGGGCTTTTAGTTTAGTGTGAGAAGACGGACACTGAGAGGATACAGTATGTGTGAAGTGTATAGTATGTGTGGTGATGTGTGCATAAAAGAAAAACTTTTCAGGAAACAGTAGGGAGGGGAAGTGGGATGAGGAAAGAGGGAGAGAGAAAGAGAAGAGAACGAGAGTGTTTTGGGGAGGGTGGCCATGAAGAATGATGGTCATGACTGAAGGCACAGGGACCGTCTGGAGGTTGGGTTCATGGAGCTGAGGAGGAAGCCGACTCCTCTATGGAAGGATCAATGGCTGGGCTCGCTGAGCAAAAAGTGGTAGGAGAGGAACACAAAGAGAAGGTGAGAATGAGAAGTGTGGGGTCTTGTGATCCTTGGGGCTGGAGGGAACAGCTGAGCAGAGGGATGCAGACACAACAGAGAAGGGCACTTACGGCTGAGCCTGAGGGTTTTGGGGTTCCAGGGTTTAGAGTTCTGAGAGACAAGGAGGAATAAGCAGAGGAGATTGGAGTTGAGAAGAATCTGAAGTATTTCAGTCTGTCTGGTCACTTAAAAAAATAACACATGCAAAATTATGTGAACCCAGAGCAGATGGTCATCAAAAATAGCCACCAGTTAGTGAGGACTTGGTATATGGCAGCCATATATGCTCTCATTTAATCTCACAGATCCTTACAACAATCATTTGAAGTAGGGATCAGGTAACCATTGTATTTTATTTATTTAATTTTTTTTAGGTAATCATTTTAAATGTTAAAAAACTAAAGTGAAAAAAGTCAGTAATAAATTTGTGTAAGGTCACACAGGTGGTAAATGAGAGAGTCATTAGAGCCAGTTTGAACAATTTTGAATGGCTTTAAATTCCAATTAAAACCAATATGTCCATAAGATTAGCAGGTGATTGAATGAAATGGAGGTAACTTAGGCCAATGTGACAATACTTTTATTTCTGTGGGTACTAGCACCATGATTCACACATGCACTCTACAGAACCCTGAGATTCCTAGAAATACTTCTTGGGGTTAGCAGGTTAATACTATTGTCAGCATAATGTTAACATTTCTTTATGTTGACATTTGCACTGTTGATGCACAAATAATGGTGGACAAAACATCAAGAATCTTTAAGACTCACTGTTTTTTTTTTTTTTTATTGTTTTATCAATCTTTTTTTTTTTTTTTTTTTTTTTTTATTTAAGAGGAAAAAGAGAAAAACACAAAACAGAACAAAGCAGTGTAAGGTTACACATAATACATAACTACAAAAAAAAAACATAACAGTAAGAAATCACCTGTTAATAGATTACATAATATCATCTTGGAAATAGTTGCTCAAATCACAGTATCAAAGAATACAAAGTAGACATTCAAACGGAGAGACTGCAAACAGCTGTGTTCAATGATCCAAAAACATTAATATAGTCAGCTATTTAACATCCCTAAACACACTTGTTGTTATATCCGTTAGAGCTCTTTTTTTTTTTTTCCCTTCCCTCTCTTTTTTATAACAAAATTTATACATTTTGGATTTTATTACTCCTCAGTTCTCATTACTCTCTTGGGGGGGAGAGAATAAAGTCAAATATGGCAAAACAAAGCTGTAAGTCCAAACCAAGGATAGACATAGCACATGATGTAGAACAGAGTACAAGGTCATCAACAATGGTTATCAACATTGTTTAAGACTCACTGTTGTGGTACCAAATGCTATCAGTGGTCACTGTATTCTTCATCATCAGGAATTCAAAGTTAAGGACTGGGGTGTAGCTCAGCAACAGAGCACTCACCTAGCATGCCTGAGGTCCTGAGTTCAGTCCCAGGGCTGCCCTTCCACTTCCCCAAAGAATTCCATTTACAGGAAAAATAAAACTAGTTTCATTAATTCATCCTTGATGAATTAATACAAAACATTCAGTTGATTAAAATTTGTTCCTGGTAATGCATCTTTTCACATAATACATGGTCAAATGGGAACTACATGTCCCAGTACAGTGGTTGGCTAGAAGAAAAGCATTTGTGCAGTTCTATGAATTGAGTGGTAGGCAGTCATAATGCCTTAGATATGTCTATGTCTTAACACCAGGAACATGTGTATTTATTATTTTGCTTGTCTTTAAAGGGGTGGACTTCAAGATGGGAAGATGGGGGCTGGGGATTTAGCTCAGCGGCATAAGCACCTGCCTTGCAAGCAGGCAGCCGTGAGTTTGATCTCTGGTAACTATAAAAAAGAAAAAGGCAAAAAAAAAATTTTAAAAAAGCAAAAAAAGATGGGAAGATGGTCCTCATTTCTCTAGATGGGTCCAAACTAATCATGTGGGTCCTTAAAGAGAAAGAGGAGAGTGGACCAGGAGGTTGGAGAGATGTGATGTGAGGACTGTGCTGGCTATCTGTGAAGACAGATCAAGGGGACCACTAACCTAGGGAAGCAGAGACCCCCTAGAAGCTGAGAGCAGCCCTCAACTGACAGGCAGAAAACAGTAATGGGGACATCAGTGCTATAACTGTAAAGACATGGATTCTCTTGTAGAGACTCCAGTAAGGATCATAATCGGTCAACTCCACTTTATCTGGGCGACAGTTGTACTGCACTGTGACCCATAGAACTGAAGGGAATAAATGAAGTTTGTGTTATTTTCTTAGGACATCAATAAGAAACTAATACAAGTGAGCCGAGCTAGCCACCATTTCATAGAATACTATGTTTTTGAAAAACTCAGCAAAATAACTATTTTAAATAATTCATAGCCAAATATGTTTGTCAGTCTTTTGGCACACATTTTGTTGAAAATAGGCAAAGTGATTTTGCCACTTGAAGGAAAACAGTTGACATTACTTAGAATTTTTGGAAAGCTTGTGTTTGTCACTGTGAGCTTGATAGCTTGCAAATCGTAAAGACTTGATGAGATTTGTAGTGACTTTAACAAGCATGACATTTTGATGTCTTACAAAATGTGTTCACATTTGCATAAATCAGTAAACAGTTACTTTACAAAAGACTAGTGGGTGAGTTACAGAGCCATGCATTATTAAAAAATTTGAAATACAAGACAAAGAAGTAGATTTTAATGAAACAGAGTACCTATAAAGAGTTCACTGATAAAGTTTCAGATTTTACATTGCCACAGACTTTTAAGAAATTATCAGTTGCTGATTTTGGGGATAGTATCAAAAGAGAATATTCATCATTGCCTGAAAAGGCTCTTAACCATTTCCCTTTTCCATATATATATCTTTATCCGTATCTGTATCTATGTTCATATCTATAGTTATAGCTATATATTTATAAATTATATAAATATATAAATATTTATAAATATATAGCTATAACTGTAGATATAGATGTAGATCTATATATCTGATCTTTCTTTGTTCAATGGCAGATTGAGTACAGAAATACTTATGAGAATTCAATTGTGTTTTATTAAATCTGAGAGATTTTCAAAAATGGGAAATTATAGCAATCTTTTCCCTAAACTTTTTTTTGAAAAGTGAAATTATTATTTAAAAATCATTTATATTAATATGAAATATTTAAATGAATGCATAAATAAAAATTTCTCAGTTGGAATTTTTGAAGTAATAAATATTGATGCAAGCTCTTAGGGGCTTAGAAACAATTTTAAAAAGTAAGAATTGTTCTAGAAAAGCACTTCAAAAGTGATGATGATCTGAATTATTGAGATTGAAAAGTACCTGAACTATGCTTCCAAGCACAAATTAGATCATAAGACTTGGTTTTAGGATGATACTATTTATTTAAAAATTTTATGCTTATATTAGTTATTTTAATACTGAGAGATATGTGTGGGAATAATCATTAAAATTTCCATAAATGAGTTTCCTCTGGATATTTTCTTATTTTTAGTATGTTATGGTTGATACATTGTGTCAACTTGAGAAGTTTAGAAGTTAACTGAGAGACTTACCAGGGAGCCAGTGTTCTTACTTTGTAAATACCCTCATCCTGTGCAAAGGAGGGCAGGGAGATTTTGTGAGTGGTAAACCTGCTCTGGTGGGAGGTTGCCCTGCATACAATATAAGGGAGAAGAGGCTTGTTTCCCCTTTTGCTCTGGCCGTTGCCTTGAAATGTTGCCCCAGTGCCATGCCACCCTGCCTTAGAGCCAGCTGATAATGGACTGAATCCTCCACAGACTGTAAGCTAAATAAACCTTTTCTTCCCTAATTTTGTATCAAGTATTTTGTCTTAGCAAAGAGAGAAAAGTAACCAAGACATATTAGTTGTTATGACTTTATTAAGATGAGAACATATCATTACAGAAAACAACAAAGCTATATTGTCACATTATTTTATAATATTTGCCGCTTTTATAAAAACAATGGAGCCATGTAAAGCATACATAATTTTGTCTGTAAAAACTATTGTTATAGTGCATTCAGTTTTAGAGCTGGTAATTAATAGTGATGGATTTTGGTTCAGATTTATTGCCAACACTTTAATATGGCAGTTTTGAACTGATATTTTTATGATGACATCATTACTAGCTCCCTTCGGTAGGTGTTGATATCAGTATTTCATAGGATAACAGTGCATCAACTTTATCAGTCCTGTTTTCTGCTTGGTATTTGAATAAGCCTTGTAGTTTAGAATTAAACTGCGGAAGTTTATGCAAATTGAAGTTTACCATAAATTGTTCAGTATCATAGCAGAATGTAAGGGCTTTATGGTGCACACAGTTCATTAGAAGCTAACTCTGTCACAGAAACCTAGTGGTTGATACCTTAGTTTCTTATGTAATGACATAATATTTGATCTCATCCTTCTCTCAAGATTGGAAAATGTGATACTCATTTTCTTGAGTTAATGCGTTTTTGTGAGTAATTTACAGAAACCTGCAAAATCTAAGACAGTTTCTTATCAGTAAAATGAGGATAGTAGAATTATCTCAAAGGATGCTTGCAAGGGTTCAAGAAGATAAAAATACGTAAGGATTTAGCACAGAACCATCTTTGTAGCAAATATTTGATAAATGATGGCTGTTATCTAGAAAGAGCACACAGCACATACAACTTACAGAGACTGTCCCAAGTATTCATCTAGAAGCCGTTTTTATGCACTTTCAGCAATAGTTGTCATCCAAAGGCTTCACCTTGCATCTCCTTTTAGAGCAGGCACCTGCTCTTCAAGTGACACTTTTCATTTGACTAGTACCACTTTCCCGTGTGAAAACACCCTGGACTGAGGTAGGAACTTGAGTAGTGTTGTGATCCAAGAGAGTGAGCAGAACCATTATTTTCTCTTTGATTCTTTATTGCCCATTTGTACATTTATTCTTTTTTGCAAACATTGAGCTATATAGTAGACTATGTACAGGAGGTAGGTAGAGGCATAAGACACATCTGTGGGAGAGATAAATGCCTTTAAGTTATTAAATGTAAGTGTTCTGAGGGTGAAGTGGGAAGATTGAAGAAGCATGTTGCTACTGCGGGGCTCTGGAATCTGGCACCAGCTGGACATGACTGGAAAGGAAGTTGTCCTGAGAGAAATGCGGGCACAAGGGCCTCCCAGGCTGCAGGTGGTGAACAGTTTGTTCTTTTCTTCTTGGTTGTTCTCTGTTCTCTGAGGATTTCTTATCACCTAGTGATATGCCTGAGAGGTAGTTTGCCTGGAGAATTTATTGGTAATGTTTTATGTTCTTCAGGTTATCTTCACTAGGCTAAAAACAGAATGAATTTTTTTTATATTTGTAAGTCATTGAAAATTTTTACAAATGTTTAATAAAGACAGGAAAGTTATTGAAAAATTTGTCCTTGGGTTGTTTTAATCATAACTAAAGTCTTTAAAATGTAAAGATAGCTTTTGTTTATTTCAGATAACTTTTGTTTATTTCAGAAGTATTGAAGAAATGATCAGCCCATAAATTGTAGATTAATCATACAAAAAAACCATTTAACTGGTATCAATGTAAGTAAACTTTTGACATTCAATTTACAAGTTTTTGGACTCATTATTTGTGTGAAGCAGTTTTTTTCCCCTTGTCACGGGGCCTTTGAAGACCTTTGCACTGAGCTACATCCCTAGCCCTTTTCAAAAATTCTAAAAATTTTTAGACACGATCTCACTAAGTCTTTAGTTTTTCAGGTTAGTTTTGCAGGCTGGGCTCAATCTTTGGATCCCGTAAGAGTGTGTGTGCGTGTGTGTATGAGCACGTGTGTGCATGGTGTGCATGTATGTGTATGCCAGCCACTATGCTCAGATTTTCCTTTTGGCTGTGTTTTCTCTTCTTCCTTATTTTGTATTCCCAAATTGAAGTAGGAGTCTTGAGAAGCTAAAGGCTTCCTATCAAACTGATTTGGTATGATAACTGCAGGGCCACCCCAAAAAGTCTTAAGTCTCTAGATATGAAATTAGAACTAGTTTAAGAGCTGGAGCAGGGGTTAAGAAAGAACAGTTCAGAGAAACTGATGGTCTTTGTGCCCAGGAAATATGTACAGATTGAGCATCTGTAATCTGTAATCTGAAATCCTAAAGGTTCCAAAATCTCAAACTTTTAAAGTGAGACATGATACTACTAATAGAAAATTCTAAACCTCACCGCAGCTCACTGTCAAAACATAAGCACACTAAAAATATTGTGTATCATTATCTTTGGGCTGTGTGTATGAGATGACCTTGAAATAAACACAAATATTTATACTGGAGTCCCCTCCCCAAGTATCTCATAGGTAGGTATATGCACATATCCCCAAATCTGAAAAAGCTCTGAACCCCAAACACCTCTGGTGCCAGGCATTTCAGATAAATAGGGTCAAAAGTAAGAAAGTATTAAGCTAGCAATCTAGAATCTTGTAGGAGACACAAGGCAAGAAAACAAATTATATACAAGTCAAAATGTATGAAATGCAAGAAAAATCAAGACAAAATTGAATGCATGTTATATGCCATGGCCAGAAACGGGCAATGGGTTCACTTCTGGTTAAATAATTCTGGCTTTTATGTTGTTGCTGTTTTTTTTTTTTTTTTTTTTTTTTTAAAGACAGGATCTCACTGTGTAATTCAGACTGGCCTCTATGTAGCCCCGTCTGGCCTCAGACTCATGGCAGTCCTCTTGCCTCAGCCTCCTGATGTATGCCACTACGCCTGGCTTAGAAATAGAGTTCTACTGAAGTCTTATCTGATTGAAATATAAGGTAAAGTAGGTGTATAATTTAAAACTTTCTGGTAACCACATTAAAAGAAGTAAAGAGAAACAGGTGAAATTAATTTTGAGTATATTTAACCCAGTTGTCTAGAATATTATAATTTCAGCACATTTGCAGTTTAAAAATTACTGAGACATTTTATAACTATTTCTGTACTAACTCCTTGAAATCCACTACATATTTTAAATATTCAATGCATCTTAATTCAGAAGTTCTCATTGGAAATACTTGATGTATGTGTAGAGTTCATAACATTTAACAGTTGAAAAAGATGAGTCATCTACACAATGTGTTCCAATCATACTTTAAAAATTTCCAATGACTGAATAAGATAACTTTTACATTCCAATATCAATTAAAGTTAATTAAAAATTGAAAATCTTTTTCCTGGTCCTATTGGGCTCATCTCTACTTATAACAAGAAGCTACTATATTGGATAAAACAGTTTTAAAGAAATTAAAAGAAAGCATAATGACAATCGTGCAAAAGTTTAAAGACTAAGTCATGTAGACGGATACAGTAAGCAGACCTAAGTCTCTAAATTGGAACTTCATGTGGTAGACACTGTGTAGTCACTGAATAAATTTATTAAAAAATTATGAGACTCAGCATCTACAGAACTCAATTTTGGCTGACTTATCTAACTGCAGTGGAACTGAGAAACGAGAGAGAGAGAGAGAGAGAGAGAGAGAGAGAGAGAGAGAGAGAGAGAAGTTAAAGATGCTAATGAAGAGCTAATCCCAGTAGAAAAAGGTAATGAGAGCCTGAACTACAGCAATGCTTACCAGATTCCCATCTAATAAGATTAACTCTGTGTTATAGGTGATAATGTGGAAGCTAAGAAAGGTTAAGGATGTGCATAAAATTCCTTAGCTAGTGAGTGACTGAGCTGGAATGTACCTTGGATCTGCCTTACTAAGTGAGCATGACCCACTTGTAATTGGACAAAGCAGATATTATGTAAAGGGCATCTGAGGAGTAAAAAAACAGGGAAAGATAAGAACCTCTTTTTAGAACAGTACTTCTTTTTATTTGAATGATGGAAACTCTCCTATGGTGCAATACCAGGAATTTTGGAGATTACCTTAGTCTTAGTTTGTCAGGACTCCCGTAAGATACAGTCTAATGGAAACCCAAGATATAGAATAAGAAAGTGTGAAACTGTTTGCTCTTCTCTTCTGCGTAGAGGGTAGAGTTAAAGTTAGGAACATAAAATGATAAAGAAGTATAGTGAAGAAAATAGGGAGTTGATTGTTTACAAGTCAGTATTACATCTCTTACAGATTTAAAAAAACTATTTTCTAGCTCATCATTTTAGAGACAGACATCTCAGATAAAAAAGTGTCTGCCTTTTAATAGAAGAGTCAGATGAACAAACTGGTAAACAGCAACTTTTGTTTGGATATCTTAATTTTACCCATAGTGATAAATATTATCATTTAGTTGATTGGATCAACAAACTACAGCTATCTTGGCTGAGAGGGTAAAACGGTATTGGTTGAAGCTGATGAGCCATTTCCTGAAAGGAGGCTATATAAGACCACAAGAAATTCTCCATCAATTAAGCGTCAAATATCTTTAATAGTAATAATATTTACTCTTTGCTCAACATGTCAGTGAGTTTTATGTTTGTAGTAGCTGTAAGTCAAATAGACATTGTGGTAAATGAGATCCATTCTATGTAAGCGAATTTTGAATCCCTAAAGCATTCAATTCAGCCATCAAATATTTATTGAGTACTAAATTCATGGTAGGCATTGTGGCAGATGTGGGGTAAAAATATGAATAAAGTAGACATTTTCCTGCTGTCAGTTAAGATTTAGCGAAGTTGGCAAACTTTAAATAGACAGTTACAAATATGAATATGCTCACATATTGTGACAGTATTTGGCACTGAAGGTGTTCAGTTAATGGAACTCTGGAGATTTACCTCCTTAGGTAGGTGTATCCAAAAAGCTGTGTGTGTATACATAAGTCCAGAGTTGTCTAAATCAAGTAATAATTTTGGCTTTTGACTTTGACCCAGTCATTTAACATCCTCAAGTCTTTCTTTCCTTGTTTATTACACAGTAATTTATAGAGGATATTTCTGAAAGTTTTGTTGTTGAATTCAGTCATGATGGTCGGGGGTTTAGCTCAGCAGCATAAGCACCTACCTGGCAAGCGCAAGGTTATGAGTTTGATCCCCGGTGCAAAAAAAAGATGTTTACATACTATTTCTAAGTTGTGCTCAAAACATGAATTAATTCATTTTGCCCCTGAAAGTAGAAGTTAGGACTTCCTATGTAATATATTTACTCATTTGGCATAAGTAATTATAAAACTATCATAAGTGGAAATTTTGCACGTGTTGCAAAAGCTCAGAATGAAGTTTTGAAGTAGTGCAGGAATTCTGTCATGCTAAAACCCTTAAAATTCTCTTGAATTGAATATTCATTTGATTTGAATCTTCCAAACATGAAACAAAGACTTACGGTCTCTCTATCAATTTTTCTGATTTATTATCCTGGAATAGACTTCAATTGTGTATTTATTTTTAGATCAAGTTTGAGCTAATTTATTTTTGGAGGTGGGCAGAATAAAGCCTATTTTATTTTATTCTCCTTTTTTTGAGACAGGGTCTCATTGTGCAGTTCAGGCTTACCTTGAGCTCACTTTGTAACCCAGGTGATCTTGAACCTTCCAGTGATCCTCCTGCTTCAGTCTCCTGAGTGTTGGGATTACAGGCATGCATCACTACACCTGGTTTAGGGCCTTTTTTAGAGAGTTGTGAGAACTAGAATTACTGAATGTATATGTTTTAGCACAAGTTTTTATTCCTGAGCAGCTTTTATTATTATGATGATCAACTTTTCCTCTCATTAAATTATCTCCTGTACTGAAGAGAGCTAGTAAAAATTCCATTATGAACCTCAAATTTCTAGCTGCCTCCCTGATCACCACCACATGTTATCGCCACCACTTGGTGGTTTTTTCTTTAAATCATTGTGTAGATAATCAGCTCAATGATTTTTTCCTTTTCTTTTTGTAGTTATGGGATTTTATGAAAAATCTAAGGTCCAACATAATAAGAATGAGTAGGTGATTTTATAATCTTTAAAAATAATAATGTTCATTTGAAAACCAAACCATTGAAAATAGTTTCTAATGTAATCGTTCATAAAAATTTAATACACATTGGAAGAATTCAGCTTCTGAGAAAATTTAGAGCTCTATTGGCAAATGTTTATTATACAAATTGGTATATGTGGAAGATGGAAGTTAAGGTCACAGAATGAGGAGTAAAATCATTCTGATAGACTTTATGCTAATTGACATGCTACCCATAGCTGTATTAATGTAATAGTCTGTAACATATTAAATTATAATTTATGAATTTGAAACTGAAAATTCCCAGTTCATAATGTTTTTATGTTTCAAAAGGGGAACTAAGTATGATAAATGGATTCTAGGAATTAGAAGGATATTTACGTGCCATTAATATGATTATGTATGCTACTTTTATGTATTCATTGTACCAATACAGTTCCCCAGTAAACTCTGTTTGGTCTGGTTTATTGATAGGTTTAAAAACCTATCAATAGAATATCATTAAGATGTTTTGTAATTCAAAATTTGCAAGTCCCTACTGGACCTGATTTATTAGTAAAATCGTATGTAAGTAGTAGTAGAGTAAGTGAATACCTTTGTTTTTGAACATACAGTTGTGCCGCCCGTGGGATGGTACAGTGTTCCTTATGTTATGTAATTGTTGCAAATGGGTCTTTTTGGTCTCATTGGGTCTTTTCATTCCCACTGGCTTTCAGACCCTTTTGAAACCTGCACTAAAGAGAATTGCTGAGATGTCTTCTTCTAGAAACAAACAATATATTAGTAGAGAATCAAGAAGTCATTTGTATGTGCGAAATCTATAGTTTTGGAGATCAAAGGATACAAAAGTAGACAGATGACTATAGTCATTATTCTCTTTAAAAATTTAATTAAGTTTATTGGTACAATTTAGGTACATTCAGTGATCACATTCATCACAGGGTGCAGAACATACCTTGATTTGTCTTTTTCCTCCTGTTCCCCTCTCCTCCCTTCAACCCCTCTTCCCATCCTTATTTACAAAGCTTTGTTTCCATTTTATCCTTCTTTTCTCATTGTTTCTTTCCCCCTTCCTTCCTGTCTTCCTCTCCCCTCCCTAGTTCCTCCCCAACTTTTTTTGTGGTATCAGAGATCAAACTCAGGACCTCGTGTTTACCTGGCAAGTGCTTGAGCCACTGAGCTGAAGTCCCCGCTCCTGCCCTCCTCCCCTTTTGGGCAATTTCTCTACATCATGGTACAGTTAGGTTCTTATTTACACTTTCCTATTTACAGTTTCTCACACCAGTGAGACAATGCGATATTTGCACATGTATGTGCGACTTGTTTCATTTAAGACTATCGTCTCTTTTAGGACTCCAGCTCTCAGAAAAGGAATGTTTCTTGGAGACTGTGTAATATTTGACATTTATCTGCCTCACTCTGAAATTTAAGATTCTGTACTCTACTGTACAAACAGCGTTTGTGATTTATTTAGCAGCTGATTAGAACTGGAGACCCCTACTGTATTACACTAAAGGCATGTTGTTTACACTGTGAATCAGACAGAAAAGTATGTCTTATACATGGTTGATAATGTTTATGAGGTGAGATACAGTTATAATGCATAACTCACATGGTTAAAATGAAGAGCTGTGGGCAAAAGCAGTTAAACCTCAGTTGCTCAGTGACAGGATAAATGCTGGATAAAAACAGAATTTGGAAGGATTTGTATCTGTATTTTCCAAGCTGAAATGTTGTGTTAAGAAATTTAATTTATTCTGGGTGTGGTAGCACATGCCTGTAATTCCAACACTTAGGAGGCTGAGGTAGAAAGATCACTGCAGGTTCCAGGGCTAATTTATTCTGGGTTACAAAGGAAGTTCATGGCCAAACTGAACTAAATAGTGAGACCTTGTCTCAAAAAGGAAAAAAAATAAAGAAAATTACTTGAATTTATTCACTTGTCACATTGGTTTATAACTGCCCTAGAATGATGCATGGAGCACCAAATTGTGAGTTGAAATAAATTTTACATGATTGTTTGTGAGTCTTTGCCCAATCATTGTCTCTGTAGAAATGTAAAAGTTTGCCTTAAACATAGTTTCTGTCTAGAAAAAAAGTTTGAATTTTAGTTAGATATATCTTATTCGTATTACCATCAGACATGCCTTGCTATCTTCTGGTGGTAGGGAATAATCTTATAGCTGCCTTTAAGGGTTGGTTATAATGTTTCCGTGTCTTCAATTTGGGAATGTTATGAAGCATGCATCCAGTCTTTTAAAATTATTATTAAGTGTATATTTCTGCAGCCTTGGTTTGAGTCTTTTCTTTCTGGAAATTATGTGATTTAAATGCTTGTATGTGTATCTAGTGTATGTTTTTTGTTTGTTTGTTTGGTTAAGACAGGGTTCTCACTCGTTAGTTTAGCAGACTGGTCTTGAACTCATGTGATCCTCTTGTCTCCCCAGGGGTGGGACTACAGGTGTGTGCTACGACACTGGGTTCTTTTTGTGTTCTTCTATCCCCAGCTTTTCTTTGTTGAAGAGCTCTGATTTGTGCCATTTCTTCATGCATCATTGATAATTATGACAAGAGTTATCAGTTGTTCCTGATGTCTGTTTTCCTTTCTCCTTTAGAAATAGGATTTTAGGTATGTAGCCATCTTGAGCTAGGATTACACTTTTGGCTGCTTGTATTGGTAGAAGTTCCTCTACTTATGGTTGTTGTTTGTAAGTGTATGTATTGTGCAGCAGCTTCTTCATGAAATCTTCCGCAAGAGAGTGTATAGCATGTGTGTGTGGACGTGCATTGTGTGTGTGCACATTCGTGTTTGTGTGTACAAAAGAATGATACCCTTTGTTTTCCTTCTTCTTCTTCTTGTTTTAAATTCATTCTTTCTTCATATTCTGCTGCCTGGACTATAGTTGCCATTAACTTGAACCATAGAGTTAAAGCCCTCAAGATAGAGAAACAAGACAGAAGGAAACTGAGCCTTTGGTATTTAAGAACAATGAGTGCCAGAACAGCACTGACCCCTAACTGGATTTCTATGGGAGAAGGAAATGAACTGTTCATGTAATCAGTTTCTGTTTGGGGATTTATCATAGGTGACAAACCCAATCGCAGTGATTAGATTCCGCTGTTGCATCTCATTAACCAAGTCCTTAACTACTACTGTCTTAGTATATATTTTCACAGACTTGTGTACCAGGTAGGAGTCTTAGAGCCAAGGCTGAAAGCCAGTGCTCATGCACAAGGATCCTGGATTGGCTCCCAGAACCCCAGGGGATCTCGGGCTCATCGGCCACTCACTCATGTGTGTGTTCTATAACTGGGGACTCAGTCCTCTCAGGACTCGGTCACGTGTTGGTTTTATTTCTCTTTTCCTCTTGGTTTCACTTTATATTACTGCTTTTTTACTGAAGAGATATGGCCACCTGTGGTACCAGGCTGACCTCCGTAGCAGCTGGAGGTCCCAGGTAGAAAACAGCTGTGTCTCAGCTTCTTTTGGAAAAATATTTCGTTGCAACTCAGATTAACCTGACTTGGGTCACATGGCCACCCCTGTACCTGTCACCTAAGCACCCTGGATTGCATTTCCTTGTGATTATTTGGTACCAGGTTGTGTGGGGAAAGGGTACAAGGACTGGCAGTATTCACTGGAGCGCTTTGTCCTAAATTGTTTTGGATGCTCCTGAGACAAACAGAGTTTATTACAGCTAATTCATTCATAAATGATTTATAATCAGAATCACTTTATCCTTTATGAAAAGCAATTCAGGTATTTAAAAAGCCAGGGCTGCTAGCTTGCTTTGAATTTGGTTTTCTGACTTTGAAGTTGTTAAGTTTGGCAGAAGTGTAGCTTAGATTCCTATTTGAGGAACGTTGATGAAAATGAATTCTGACTATATTATCACACCACCCAGAGCTCCCTAATTCATTTTTAGTCATGTTGATTATAATGTTAACTCTGAAGCATTGCTGCACTCTCAAATCCTATTAATGTAGGTATTAGTCATTATCTTGGATACTAAGCCTGTTAATTCTGAAAAAATACTTTGGTATCACAGATTTAACTTAAAATTCTAAAACTAGATAGCTGTTTTAGGTAATTAAAATTTGGCAGTTGCATGTTTGCTGCATGCAAAATTTGTTAAGTAAAATAGTTTTGGAAGGTCTTTGGTGTACAATTTAAACCTTAACAAGTTAGGAAAGAGCAGTTAATTGAAAGGTAATGATATTGTGGGACTGAACTCTGTGGAGGGAGAGGGGGGATCTATTCAGGGAGCATGTTTACAAAGAAGTAAGTAGACCGTGGTCTAGACAGGACAAAGCTAGTCCAGGCATAGCATGCTCTTCTAGATGGCTTTCAAGCAATATGGTGACATTTCAGAGACTGCACAGAGAGAGATTTATTGCTGGTGATAATATTTATTTATTAATCAAACTTCAAACCAGATGTCTGTGATCTTTCTCCAAGATGCAAAAGTCTCAAGCTTTTCACTGTTTTCTGTATTCAGACATGACAGGAAAATCATATCCCTTGAATCACCTAAAGTGTTACCCAATTTTCCTTGCTGTCGTTTTGCCAAAGCACACAAGAGAAAGGGAGGGGAAAAGGCTTTGATATGTAGTGAACAAAGAAGACTCCTTTTAACAGATGAAATCAGCTTGGAACATGTCTTTTTTGATGAGAACCTTTCCTAGGTGACGTTCATTATAGTTCCAAACAGGAAGAAGAAGGGCCAACGAGGCAGTCTTGCAAGATGTCATGCTATTAATTTTTCAGTGACTGAGAGTAACTGTATCAGGCACACTCCATTATGACTCATGTTGTTTCCAGGAGTTTTAATTCTATTGTGAGTGTTGGAGACAGTGCCATATGGAACTGCGATATGCATAGTTACTACAATATGCAGACCAGAGCTCCCTCTTTACTCAAGGAAGTGCTCGTTCTGGTTAGAGATGAGGCATCTGATTGCCCTGTCTTCTAGCCTGTTTTTGGAGAGAGATAGCGGTATTTTCTTTTTGCCTTGGGTGGCATGCACTTGAGATTCTTCTTTGAAGAAGGAAGACAGGCACACTTTTAGTGATTAACAATAAAAATTTATAAGAAACAAGTCTGAATAGAAGGATTATTTTCGTTTGCAATGTGAAAAATCTGTTGTGGTATAAATATCTAAAGTAATATGGAAGGCCAGGACAAAAATAGGTTTCTGAGAAATGTGTGGCGTGTGTATTTCCTGATACTATTACAGCTTTATCTACAGATCTCAGGGACAGCCTCAGTGACATCCAGATCCCTCTGGGCTTAGCCTTCACTCCCTTGTCTCTTTCCCAAGGCCCATTCCATTGCACAACCAACCCTTGCTCAGAGCTTTCCTCCTGAGTTCAGACATTTCATGAGTTGAACTACTAATTAAATTACCCAGTTTTCACATTGTTTTGACGACTGCACTTTCATAAGTGGATGATTAAAAAACAGTGACTCTTTAAAAGAAAATTTGAAGTAAAAGATACGTTGTCGTTAATCCCCTTGAAATATTTTGAAGTATACTTTTCATACACATTTATCCCATGGTTATTGTCACTTTCTAAAGCCATTCTGGAAGTTCTCTTTCGTGAGTGTCTTTACAAGGCTGGACATGAGTATCTTTACAAGGAGGTGCATGCCTGTAATCCCAGCACTCAGCAGGGTGAGGCTGTGAGTTCAAGGCCAGCCTGGGGTAGAAAGTGAGTTCAAGGCCCACCTGAATTCCTGAACTGCATAGTGAAACCCTAAATCAAAAAGGAAAAAAAAGTATCTTTACAAGGTGTGATAAAAATTACAGTGAATTATTCTGCTAAATATTATGCAACAGAAAGGCAGGGTCATAAAATGTTGCAATATGTCCTCATTTACCCTCTTTACCAGATTTGTACCATGGGACTTTTGGTGTTTGCCCCAAATCAAAATGACCATGAGATGTAAATGTTTTGAGTTCATTCAGCACACTTACTCAGCCACAACAGTACAACTGAAGATGTTTACCAAGGGGAACTTCCAGAATTACTTTAGAAAGTGACAAGAGGGCTGGGGATTTAGCTCAGCGGCATAAGCACCTGCCTTGCAAGCAGGCAGTCGTGAGTTCGATCCCCGGTACCGATAAAAAGGAAAAAGACCAAAAAAAAAAAAGTGACAAGAATGATGGGGTAAGTATTTGAAGTGAGAGGGAGTGTTTTGAAGGGGATTAATGGGGATATATCTTTTACTGTAATAATTTTTAAAAATTTAAATATTCACTGTATTTTTTCCATTACATTTGTGTATATCCTGATAAAAGACCAGGATGTATTTTTCCTATTATATTTATTATGTCCAATTTGAAAATAGCTAACACAGTAAATGTCTTTAGGTCAGTTTAACTTTATTGGTTTACTGATTTTTCCAGACTTGTTTAGTCAGTTAAAGTTCTAGCTAATTTACATAGAAGTGGTAAATTTTATGAACCTAAAAAGAGAGAAGTAGTAATAATATTTTTGGACAGTGACATTTCTTCAATAATATATGATAATTTTTGTGTTTTTAAAATTTCACTGTAGGCTATGGGAAAACTCCCCCTAGTGTTTGTTGGAGAAAATGCAAGTGCTAGTTATTTCTGTAATTAAAAAGAATAGTGTGAGCATTAAGACATAATCAGATGTTTCCTTTTTGCAGGGGTAGTGGTACTGATGATTGAACCCATTTAAAATTTTTTAAATTTTGAGACTGGATCTCACTCTCACTAAGTTACTAAGATGCTTAGTCCTTCTGCCTAAGCCTCTTGGAATGCTGGAATTACAGGCTTGTTCCACCACATCTTGCTGTCAGGCTAATTTGATGAATACACATCATCCTGTTGAATATCTAGGTAGTAGGTTGACCTCATGATACATTTGCTTTGTGGTTGAGTAGAGGGATATACTGCATTCAAAACCATGGATATCACAGTGCCAGCTTATGTAAATAAATGGCATTTCAGGGATATTTCTTAGGGTGTTATAGTTAGAAAACTGAAGATTATCTCTTAAAATATGTTCATAAGAAACTTTCTTGCTTTAATTACTTTGTTTCTTATTTTGCTTTGTAAAAATCAGGCACATATAAAAATACAGAATTATTTTTCATAAGCGATACAAATATTTTATAATTAAGCTAATTTGTATATAGTAGCTCCCAGTCTCAGACTAGGCAGAGAAAGCAGTTTGCATACATTGTTTGATTTGTAGTCGCGAAAACTTTTTTTAATAGTGACTAATTTCTGAGTTTTGCTTTGCATCCTTAAAATCTTCGGCTCAGCCTTGCAGCAAAATGTAAATCCCCCCGTCCCATGTGAGTTCAGGAAGAGTAGCCTGAGAGTTCTAAAGAAAATGTCACAGGTTAGTCTATAGTTAACCTCGAATTGAGATTAACGTCTCAGGTTCAGTTCCATTCCCCCCCCCCCCCCCCCAGCTCATGAGCATGCTTTTTGTCTCAGAGAGGAAATTACAACAGTTGGAGGAGAAAGACTGGTAACCCCTACCAAGTCTGTCTGCATCTGTGCCGGTGTATTCTGCCTTCCCCTTTCAGATGAACTGCCTCTACCTCAGGTTAATTTGGTCTCTTCCTTTTTGCCTACTTAAGGCCATCTTTCTCCAGATCATTAATCTTTCTGTCACTATTGGATGTTTTTCTTATTTGGAGCTGTCATCTCTTTCATCTCTAAGAAAACCTCTCTTCATGTATGCGTTTGTCTAGCTTCTATCCTAAGAGGTTATCTGTTTCTTTTGTTTTGAACCACATTCCTGGAATTCTCTTTTGAACCTAAGGATTTTACCTTCGGTCCCCACCAAAACTCACCTTGTGGTAGTCACCTTTGAGCACATAGTGGTTACTCCTTTCTTCTTGGAAATCTCTCTTTTTCTTCCAGGCTAGCTTCAAACTCACTGATTAGCCCAGGCTGGCCTCAAACTTGTGATCCTCCTGCCTGAGGTTCTTGATACAATACCATATTGAGCTCAGAAACCTTCTTACTTGGCTTCTCAATACCATACTCAGTTGGTTTTACTGGATAATCCATAGCTCTTCATTGTCCAACTGTATTTCTTGGGTTTGGTCCCTGGAAGTAGTTCTGTGTCTTTTGTTTCTATCCCACCCTTCTCTGTCATCAGTACTCACTGTCTTGATGAACTCACCTAATTTCGTGGCTTTAAATGCCATCAGTATCCTATTAACTTCGTTTTGTATCTCAGCCCTGATCTCCTACTGAACACCACACACATCGTGGATTCAATTGCCTACTGTATTAACATCTCCCTAGGATGCCTAAAAGCTTCTTAGAATTAATACATTTGATGCTAAGCTTAAAGCATCCCCTTTCCTCAACCTCTTTTACCACACCTCCATTTTTTTCTCATTGCTCTGGCCTCAAACCATGAATTCACCCTGGCCTCCTCTCCTTCTCCTATACTCCCCATCTGATCCATCAACAAAACTATATTATCTATGCCTTTAAAATTGTATCTAGAAGCTGCCACTGATTGCCACCTCCACAGCTGTTTCTCCTTTCCGGAGGTTAGTGCAGTTCTCCATTTTCTATGTAGTAGCTAAAGGGATCCTCTGAGAATGTAGCTTAGGTCATGTTATTTCTCCACTCAGCCCCATCCTGGTGGCTTTCTGTCTCACTAAGAATAAAAATCAAACCCTTCCAAGGCCCTACGTGATTCTGATCTGCTATGTCCCCAGCTGTGGCATTGTCCACAACCCCCAGCTCATGCATCGGCCTCCAGCCCCTCTGGCTCCCCCAAGTTTCCTGAACATACCAGGCACCATTTGCATTTCTGGGCCTTTGGATTTTATGTCTGCCTGGTGTGTTCTCCCCAGAATATTCGTAGGGCTCATATCTTTGATGACCTTAGTTTTTTCTTAGAGATCATTTATAGAGACTTTTCTCTAAAAGCAACACATTCTCTTTAAAATTTTCCATACTTCCAATTTTTTTCCTTTTCTTTCCTTATTTTTTCTCCTTGGAAATGCTCACTACCTAAAATTTATGGTATTTTGCTTACTTTATTATTTTTTCTTATCTCTCTTACCTTTTTCCCATTTAAATTTTGTGAAAGAAGGGATTTTTATTTATCAAGAGCGTCTTCTTTTGTCACTTGACACAGCAGAAATTAAAATTATATTGGATTTAATTTAATATATCTGCTAAATATTGTTATATAATTTTGTAAGTTATATTTGTTGATTATTGAGTACTATCACTGTTCCAACATTGTCAGGCATATTTTTCATTTAAATCAGTTTTCCCAACTTACATCTGAGATAAGCATTGTGACTTCCATTATGCAGATGAAAAACTTCAAGTGAACACGGCTTAATGTATTTTCTATGGATGATTGTAAAGTATTGGAGTGTGGCTTTAAGCTGAAGATCTCTAACTCCATGCTGTGTACATTTCTAATGTGCTTATTTCCCATGTGTGTGTTACTGGGAATTGAATCCAAACCTTTGCAGTGAGCTATATATCCACAGCCCTTTTGATTTTTGAGACAGGTCTTGCTAAGTCAGTAATTTGCCCAGGATAGGCTCAAACTTGCAGTTCTCCTGCCTCAGCTTTCCAAAGTGCTGGAATTACAGGCATATGCCACCATACTTGGCTTACTTACCTTTTAAAGTAATCATTTTTGCTTTTAAAAGGGAATTTGAAAACAACGATCTTTCACTATCTAATTTTTTACTATCCACCTCATCTTGTCTCATTAACATTTATATTTCTCCCTAGTACCAAAGGCAAGCTCTTCTGAGATTCCATTCTCTCTCTCTCTCTCTCTTTTTTTTTTTGGTCCTGGGGATTGAACTCAGGACCTTGCGCCTGCCAGGCAGGTGCTTATACCACTGAGCTAAATCCCCAGCCCCAAGATTCCATTCTCTTAGTTAAATCACAATTCCCTGGATTTTTCCCTGTGAGTTACTTTTGTACATTTTATATGTGACCACTTGTGAATTTATAATGGTCATAGAGTAAGAAGACACAAGCCTCCTCTTGTTCAGAGGAGAAATTCAGGGCTCCTAAGCAGTAAGACAGAATGAGAGGAGAGAATGTAGAAAGGTTTAAGGAAGGCACCTCTGACTCTGCTACCTTAGGGTCACAAAGGAAACAGCAAACAGTGAGTAGAGCTGAACTGTGAATGCGTTTGGAGCAAAGTGGCTGAGAATGGCTAAGAACCAACGCCTGGTCTGAGAGGAAACTGCCTTGGCTCATGGCCCAGAGATGAAAAACAAAGCTACTTACATGACTCTGGTTTAAGTCACAGAGATACTGTGCTTTGCTTTCTTTGGCTCCAGATAGTTTAGTCTGTTCTAATCTCATTATTTTCTTCTTTTCTGGTTAACTTTTGATGTGAACAGTTTGTGCAAAACAAGATGTGTGTGTGTGTGTGTGTGTGTGTGTGTGTGTGGGTGTGTATGATTTCTTAAGGGCACCTTTAGTAAAATTCTATGATTTAAAAGTCACTGTTTTATGTCTGTTTTGTATCTAGACTGAGTCAAAATCAAACTTCATTTTACTATGGGAAACTTTCTTTAAATTAAAAATTTAGATTTAAAAAAACAGATACAAAGGACTTCAGAAATATTTTAGGATAAAAATTAAAATGATAGTATCCCCAAAAAACACAGCACAAATGATGATGTACACCTCCTGGGTGGCTGAGAATGGCTAGTGTTTCCTTCCTACAAAACCTTGTGCCCTACCATGTACACCTCCCATCAATTTTCATTGTTTAAAAACGACCTTGCTTGCTTATCTATCTATCTATCTATCTATCTATCTATCTATCTATCTATATTTATTTGTTGGTACCGGGAATCAAACTCAGGACCTGGCACTTGCAAGGCAGGCACTTATGCCACTGAGCTATATCCCTGGCCCCCAAGATGAGCTTTTTAGCATCCTAATAAAAATGATAACATTAAGTGGTCAAGTTACTTCATGCCACTATATTTTCAGCAACTTCCCATGTTGCCTGGACAGTCTATAAACCAATTTTAATCATTTCTTAAGCTAAGAAGAACTATAAAGAAGGCATGCATTACTTCCAAAACAAATGTATTTCTTTCCCATACTGTCTCTATGTAAGACTGAAGTTTTTCTTATTAGACAGTTTTTCTAGTTTGCTGGAAATGTTCCATAATGTTTTCTCTCAACTTTTATTTTTTACAATTATCTACATCTTGCTGTGCCTACTATAATTATTAGAAAACAATAAAGAAACAAGCAGTTAAACTCATGTCAGTGTAACAGATTAATCTAATCACAATTTTAACAAGTTTATTTTCACATCCATATTTATATTTGCTTTATAAATTCAACTAATCCCTCTGAGGAGAAAAAGTATCATGCTATGTAGATTCATTGTCTCTCATCTGTGCAGTTGGCAAGTGTTGTGGTTGTTGAAACAGCGTTAGAAAGGCAGTGGTCATCAAAAGTAAAGCGTAACTTTCCAAAGACAGGTAAAGCTTTTGCTGTTTAGTTCTGGGCAATCTGTGAATTTCCTGATTGCAGACTCAGGAAATACTTAGCTTTTGAACCAAGAATGGTTACTGTGGACTTTCACAAATACAACGAAACTGCTGCTGACTTATTTAGAAAAAGCAAAAACTTCTTAAATGCAGCTAAGGGCTATTACAGAGGCCAACATCAGCCTGCCTGACTCAGCGCTGTTCTGTATGAGACACCAGTGTTCAGCTGGCTTCCTGAACAAAGGTACAGTATCTTTTATTAGCACTTTTTATCTTACCATATTTGTTTCTCCTTTGTTTGCATAAGCCTTTAAATATCAGTGTGTGGCACTTGTAAAGTGTTTTCTTTTGAATTTGAGTGAAATGTAGTTTTAAAAATATCAATTGACTTCCTTAACTATGATAAATAATGATTATAATTAATTAATGAGAAATAGCGTAAGCTGAAGGAATTGAGTGGCTTTATTTTTTTTTTTGTCTAAAGTGAGAAATTGTTTTCATGTCTGAGTCTTGGTAGAACTTGAGTCTGCATTGAGGTCAGTATTAGGTGTAACAACCTAATAAGGGCTAAAGGTGGCACTGTGCTTTTTCTCAATATATTGAGACACTTGGACAAGCTCTGTTCGTTTTACTGTTGAATCGGTTATTGTGTGATAATGAGATGAAAAATTCCAACAACTTAGTCCATTTCTGTCTTCATAATAAGAATGATTTTCTCCTCAGTGTATGTTGTCTTGCTCTTATGTTGACATTGACCCAAAAATTAACGTCATGAAAGTGCGAACTACATGAGACCCTTTTGACCATCTGTCTAGTCCCCTCCTCATTTTGCCTTTGAAAAAAATCGTATTCAACAGTGGTGAACACTTCTTCCCAAAGGTACTGAGAAAATTATTAACAGAGCTAGAAATAGAATATAAACTTCTTAATTAGTTTGGTGGAGTCTTTTTCAGTGTGTTGTTTTTTGGGTTAAAGATTAAATGGTGCCGCGGAGTTAAAAGTTTACCTTAAATTGGTGGAAATCTGCGTCAGACTCTGGGTTGCAGGCAGAGTCCGAGCAATGGCGTTATTCATAGCCTGACTATGAATAGCAAGAATACATAGCAGAGGACACAGCACCCTTGAGATGCTCTGTGGCATTTGGTGGCATTCTGCAAACACAATTACTTCCTACTTGGGCTGAGCAGTGAGCAGGTTGTAAACCATGACTTTCCATTTTAGGGTGTGGGCTGTCTTGAATTATCAACAGGAATTTACTAAACCTGTTGCAGTTTGTCAGAACATTCTAGGTAGTTGTTTATTACTATATGTCTTCCCATGTTTGCCGATGGCATCCATTCAATTTTTTCTGAGCTGTTTTTCTAGTAGTGATGTGGAAGAGCTGTGGCGGGAGACAAAATCACCTCAACTCCATTTCACTTTGCTGACAATGTAATGGTACATGAAAAAGAGATGTATAGTATAGTACAGATAGCTTAGTATAGTTGAAAATACAACTATTAACCCTATACTATAGGAGAATGCTATTCCAAAATACTGCATGTAAGCGAGTAGTGGATGGAGATTGTGTTTCTGTTGTGTTGCTTCTGATACATCCTTTAAGTAAATGCCTCAATAAAAGATTTGCAAGGTTCTCTGATAATTTATGCCTTTGCTATGGATATTTTTCTATCCTTCTGTTACCAGTGTGTCCCTTCTGATGGGTATGTAGTCTGGGTGTATAATGTTACATTTTAATACTGTGTCTTTCACATAAGGATCTGCCAAAACAGACCTAAATGTTAGATCAATTTTGTGCTTAGCATCTACAGCTCACGTAAGTGAAAGTTGTGGTTAGTCAGACCTGAAGGAGGAGTTGGAAGCTAACTAGAATCTGTTTTATGCTACAAACACCTCAAATTATTGGAAGATTAAATTATCTGCACAGTTCAGAACTCAAGATGATAAACTTTGCTTATCGAAATTGGGTCATTTTCTGAATTACACTTAGTTGTTGAGCCTTTTCCAATGGTCACAGGGAGGAGTCCTGGATGAATACAGAAATTCAGTTACTAATCAGATTTTCACTTAAGAGGTCTCTATATAACTGGAGAGAAAAACAAGGGCAGGTAGGAGACTTGACACAAATGAGGTTGCACTGGCATTATTTGCAGTTTCACTTGTAGACGATAACTTGAAGGCTATACTCAAATAGATGAAATAGTTTAGCGAACTAAAAAACAATCTACAAGTTAAAAGAGTCCACAGATAATATTTATGATTCTGTACTCTATAGAGATACTTTGGAGGTTTAGGAGTACTTGGGTTAGTAAGCAAATGATCATTATTTAATGGAATAGGATTAGTGAGGAGGAATAGATTATTATTTTATGACTTTGCTTAACCAACTAGAATTGTTTAACTTTTTACAGGTTTTAGTGTTAGCTACTTTGCTAGATTTGGTCTCACCAGGTAGAGTGAATCACACACTAAGGCAAGAAGAAAACGACAGATTGCCAGTCAAAAGTTACCGCTGACACTAGACTCTCCTTGAAACATGTCAGGTGTTCAAGGTGGCTCACTGAAACTATAGTGTGAGGACTTTTTCCTTTCACTGGAAATAACTCTGGCAACATGTGATTTTAAAGCTGTTAATGCTTTAATAGTGTATCTTAAATAATTAAGTGAAAGAGATGAAATTGTGGTTTTAAAATTGGCACTAGGAGATTTAAAGACCTACCACACATATGTCTGAAAATGAAGCAGCAGCCCTGAGTATATGATGGGCTTCCTTTACTGCTAAAGATTAAAAATTAATGAAAATATTTTTGGGATTAATACAAATATTGAAACCTATTATGTACTGGGAATTATTCTTGATCCTGGGGATACAATAGATAAAAATAATGGAAAAAAAGGAACAGAAATCACCATCCACTTAAAACATATATTTTATTTTTTCAGTACTGAGGATTGAGCCCTCAAGCACTTCACCAGTGGTCCACATGTCCAGCCCTTTTTAATTTTTACTTTGAGACAGTTTACCTAAATTGCTAAGGTGGGATCCAGACTTGTGGTCCTTTTTCTCAGCTTCCCTTGTTGCTGGCATTATAGGCATACCAGTGTGCTCTACATATGTATTTTACTTTACATAATATATAAACTGTACAGAATGTTAAAAGTGTTAAGCACTGTAGGGAACAAAAAGCAGGGAAAAAATCCACAAGGATGGTGGCTGTGTGTATATGCAAGTGCACTGGCCTGGGAGACACCTGGGGGCGCTGTCTCATAAGGTGACATGGCTTTCATTGAGGTGAAGGAGTGAGCCCATATGGTGGATATCTAGGGCAGAAGCCTGCCGCTTAGAGACCTTCAAGTAGGATAAAGGACTTGCAAGGAGGCCAGTGTGCTGGAGTGGGGTGGGCAGGGAAGGAATGTAGAAGGAGATTTAGGGCAGAAGGGATGAGGTGAGTCCGGGTTGCCCATCTAAAGTCATAGGGAAGATGTGTAGCCACAGTGCAGATTTAATCTGTGCATAGCATCTGTGGTTGATAAGGGCCCTCTGGGACACTGTGAAGATCTTGTCTCTTACTCTTCATAAAATAGAGAGCTATTGGACGGTTTCCATTTGAGTAATATATGTGTGGGGGTGTGGTGTAAAATTTCTGCTATAATCTCCTGGGGTTTCCAGGAGTGACTAACATGAAATAGAATCAGGGTGAAAGGTATTCAGTTTTTTATGGGTAATTTTTATGGGTACGTGGGCTCCCTCACAAGAAAAACAAAAGTCCAAAAAGGAGTTAGGTTAGACAAAGAGTAGTAGATTAGGAAAACATGACAAGATCAAGCATTTGGACTAAGGCAGATAATTGTGGAAAAGTACCTGGGAAGGTATGGCTAGTCTAACATAGTTGGTTTGTTAGTTTTCTCTTGGCATTGATTCCCATGTTTGGTGATAAGCACGACTTCCTTGTGGTTCTGGAAGGACATCTTTCACTGGGGAGTTGTCTTGCTTTTAGGAAGCAAAGGAAGGTCAGAGTGCCCTTCTTGCATCTACTGTTAGTCAAGTGCCTTTAACTCAAAAGTAATCTGTACCCAACAGTGGTGTACTTTAGGATGGTATTTTTTTAGTTCCCTACAGTATCATGCTGGGAGTTTAAGGAAGATCATTTTGGCTTCTGAGAGTAGGTTGAAGAGGATGGGAAACCAGTTAAAAGGCTGCGAGTAAACCAGGTGAGAGATGGTAAATGGTATCCCAGTGTATATGTGTGTCATTTTTTCCCCTGTCCACTTGTTAATGGGCATTTGGATTCTTTCCAGTGTCTTGGCTTTGTGATCAAAGCTGCTGTGATATTTTGCATATGATCTCTTCTGTGGTAGCGTTTTCTAGTCTTTTGGCTGGGTCATGAGGAAGTTCTGTCACTGGACCCTGTCTGAGGAGGTTCTGTAAAGGTAGATGACGGTGACCTTAGTTATGTTTGCCAAAAGGCTTCTGACTTACATCACAGATAAAGGATTTGTCAGTGTGACATATTGGTAGGTTTATTATGTAGAGTTAGGAAGTAAGAGAGAATAGGAAAAAAGACTCCAGAGTCACTGGAGGGGGCGCACTCTGATGAAAGGTTCTGATAGGCTGCACAAAAGCAAGAGGCCAGCTTTTTTGGATTAGCTGAGGTAAATTAGGGTCTTATCTCAGTGCTGGTTTCGAAGCTCCAGGGAATGCTTGTGCTTGGAGGGGACAGTAGGGCTCTCAAGACAGTTGTCCTTGCTCTGAGGGTGATCTCATCATGCAGTGTTCTCTGAGGTTTTGCCTTTCCTATAACCTAGGTGCTTACAGGTTTAGGGCTATGACTGGGGGCCTGTAAGTAAGCCTTGCTGTAGGGAATCTGTAAATGCTGGTAATGAGACATCCCTGTAAATCCTGAAAACTGCTTTAGTTACTTTCATGTTGGTAACCTCCCTCTGAAGTGGAATTAGATAGGCTAAGTAAATTTAGGTTTAAGGAACCTCACTTGGCCAGTTTTTCCTAAATGATTTAACAATTTCTGAGAGCAGAGTTGAGGGATTTGACCTAGAGTCTTAAGGTAATAAGAAAGATAAAAATGGGGCTTCCTTGTTTCCTTTCTACCTGTCTTTATTTCTTTTATACAACTCAGGTCTATGCTTAAAGCTTAAAATGCTATCATGTGTCTTTCTACTGTGGTGTATCATTTACATTTCTGCACTCACCTAAGAGAGTTCTGGGTGCTCTACCTTGCTGGTCTGTTGTTGATTTGATGTCAGCCATTCTCGCATCTACGTAGTGATACCTGATTGTGTGGTTCAGGTCTGTTACTAATGCTGATGATAGGGTCCTGGTTTTAATGTCTTTATCTAGAAAGTTAATTTTGCCTTTATTGTTGAAAATTTGGTTCCTTTCAGTTGAAAGGAGCCTAAAAACTTAAAAATAATTAAAAGATGTATTCTTATAAAGTTGAGAGTGACCTTGATCGTCTCATGACTTTTTTTGTGAAGCTAATACATACAGAATTTGAAAGTACAATACTTCTATTAAATTTCAATTTTAATAAATTTTGTTACAGTGAAGTTTTACCTTGAAGTCGTTTATGTCATGTGAAATTTAAATTTATAGTCTTGTGTGGGATTTACTGCTCCTTGTATTCTATGATTTAGGATAAAACTCATTCCTTGTGCTAATAACAGGTGCTGACACACATAAATTATCTCAAAATGCTCTACTGAAACTGGATATTCTGTTTTCCCCCAGGTTCCCGATGTCATCAGTAGCATAAGGCAATTATCCAAAGCCGCCATGAAAGAGGATGCCAAACCCAGCAAAGACAACGAGGACGCCTTTTACAACTCTCAGAAGTTCGAAGTCTTGTACTGCGGAAAGGTGACGGTGACCCACAAGAAGGCGCCGTCCAGCCTCATCGACGACTGCATCGAGAAGTTCAGCCTGCACGAACAGCAGCGCCTGCGGCTGCAGGGCGAGCGGGCCTCGGACCCCGGCGGCGAGGAGCTGGTCCCGGAGGGCGAGGCGCTGGGGTCCCCGGGGGACAGCCTGCCCGAGGAGGAGGAAGAGGACGGGGAGGGGGCGGAGGACGGCCGCCCTGCCCCGCAGGGCCTGCCCGGCCAGCCGGGGCCCGCCGGCGCCCGCGTGTGCGTGCCCGAGCGCATCGTGGAGGACTGCGGCGGTGCCGAGCAGCAGAGGTTCCGGTCCCGGTGCAGCAGCGTGGCCGGGGCCCTGCAGAGGAGGGTGCACGACGGCAGCCAGAAGCCTCAGGCGCGCCGCAGACACGCCAGCGCCCCGAGTCACGTGCAGCCGTCGGACGCCGAGCAGAACAGAACCATGCTCTTCCAGGTGCGCCCGGGCGGCGCTCCCGCCGGCCTCCTGCGCGTCCTGCTGCCCCCAGCCGGAGGGCAGCCTCACCCAGATCCAGCTTCCTGTGTCCCCTCCGAGCCCATGGGGAGGGGGCAGCGGGAGCTTCATACAAAGTCGATGGGAGCTGTAGGAATAGGTGACCCAGTATGTGTGTGACTAAGGGTGTGATGGTGCTGCTGGTGTCTGATGTCAGACGTCTGGCATCATCTACCCTGAGCTGACACTGGAATAATAACTTAAAAAATAACTGTAGTAAGCCATTCGCAGAAAGAATGTAGGGATATGAATCTAGAAGAGTGTGATTTAGCCCGGAGAAAACAGATTTTTTTAAGAGAAAAAGGAAAATTCTAGAGAATTTACATAGATGTACTTCAGATGAGAACACACCAGTGTACCGTGGTCCATAAGAAGGAAGGCAAAGGGGACACCTCTGGCCTTATTTACTGGGTCATTTTTGAATAATTTGATGCACAGTATACAATTACGGACGTAAAAGATAATTCTTGATTCTAAAAATAATCTTTTAAAGTGACATACAGTGTATGTAATACTTCAAGTCCCACTTAAAGAACTGGATACGCAACCTTATAATGCTTGTTTGTTCCAAAAAAGCAAGTAGCTGCCCTTTTATCCTGTTTTAAAGAACCCTGAGGAGGAAATTCCACAGCGTATAATATCTTGATAGACAGTCCCAGTGATATTTGGTTTTTTAGAAGTCCATGTTTTTTGTTGTTTTTGATAAACACTAAGCAAGTGATTAATAGTGTCTCTGATCTTTTCTCTAGGGAAGTTTTCCCTCTCCTTTCAGCTATCAGATTTTTTTCTGTTTCTTGGCTTATAGTCATTGCTGTTAATTTTTCTGAATTTGGATGTTTAATTGCAAAGAATTTAATTTAGCCCAATTACGTATGTCATTTCATTGATCATTTGGTAGAAAATGTTACCATGTATGAATAATTGATATTTTTGAAAATCATGAGGTAAGGATAAGTTGCCTACTTTTTAAAAATCATTTCTATTTTGCAAAAAGTCTCTTTTTTTGGTATCTTATAGTTTAAGACCATCTTAAGTTTTGTGATTTTTCAACAAAGGCAAGACATGTTTTGAGATAAATGATATTTGGAGTTAAAATTTTCTATTGGATTAGATGTTGGAGTGCATGTGAAATACATATATTTAAAGTATAGCATTTTCGTATTTAGTTATAGTTATTTGTTGAGTATTTTATTAGTTGGGTATTATAGAGTATAGTAAGTATTTACTGAATGTTAATTATAAAATGAGATTATTAGTTGAGGATATAAAAAAGATATTGGGTCCTAATAAGTTGAAATTAATTGACATACTTTTATTTTTAAGGTTGGGCGATTTGAGATTAACCTTATCAGTCCAGACACTAAGTCAGTTGTGCTAGAAAAGAATTTTAAAGATATCTCCTCTTGTTCTCAGGTATGTATCAAGTTATGTTGTAGTATTAAAGGACCAATTAACTTCAAAACAACTGGGTTCCACAATTCACCACAAAACAATGGGACATAAACTCCTTCAAATTTTAACGTTTTCTAGACTTTTATTTTTAGTAAAATTTGTTTATAAATTAAAATTTGTTCATGTGTATGACAGTAACACAGTCCTATTCAAGAACCTCAGCGTGTGTTCTAAGCATTTGTCTTCAGTTTGCTCAGTTCTTTCCCCTTGTAAAGACACTTCAGGTTCCTTCCACTGATGGAATTTTTGTGGTAGGGAATTGTTTTGAAAATACCACACCGTCAGTGTTCCTCAGCGTCTTGGGCCTTGTAGGCATAGCTAAGTCATGTTTGCTCTTCATGTGGAACAGTTAGTAAAAGGGGAACTCGTTTCTGAACCTGTATTAGTGTACATATCGAGTTCTGAAAACAATGTTTGGATATTTTTGTTCTTTTAATTCACAAATTACGTGTTTAAGTATTTTAAAACTAAGTGGTATACTGAATATGTAGGAGAATAATGTTTAGTATAATCTAGTATCTGAGGACCATTGTGATATTTTACAGTGTCTACCCTAACGTTAGAGTTAACTAAATATATTGTAAACAAAGCAAGAAATTTTGAAGTAACCAGAATAGAGGAAGTATCTAAATCCAGATTCGGAAGTGTTATGTTTTCAAAGATGCCTTTGAGGAAGTCCCTGGAACTGAGATTTGGCCTAGTGACTCAATGTCCTTTGAAGGGACTGGATCTTGCCAGAGTCTCTACCTATATTTTAATGTTGAAAAATCATGACTGCTTATTAACCATCCTCCTTTCCTCTCCCCTCTTCTCTCTTCTCCTCTCCTCTGCTCTGCTCTCCTTTCCTCTTTCCTTTCTTTCCCGTCTCTTCATTCCCCTCCCTTTCCTTCTCCTTTTCTTTTTCCTCTCAGATTTTTGGCGTTAGCATTGCAGTAGTTGTAATATTTAGATATTTTTCTCTTCAAAGATGATGAGACCTTTTGTATATCTTGTCTGAATTTAACTCAATCTCTGCTAATAGATTTGCACTTCCAGTATTTTGTTTTGATATTTTATTTCAATTACATAGGGACAAAATTATGTAGTATATTCTAGCATTCTCTGGTAATTGGCATCTGATCACTGGAAGAATATATTGTAAGTCTCTAAAATCCCACTTCAAGGATACAAGTTTGGTAGAAAGATTATTTGCTTTAGCTGCAAAAGTATATAATATTCTTATCAGTACATGTTTACTGAGGGTCCCTGCAAGACTAAGTTCTGTTACTCTTAGTGCATGAGAACCGGCTGTGTGGACGTGGAACCTAACCCTTAGGTGCTCAGTGAATGTCCAGTGAATGGGTCCATTCTGCGTATGGGGCCTTGTGCCATGTACTGATGAGAAAGTGATACATAAATGCGATAGAATTCCTGCCCCTCCAGAGCACCAGAGAAATCCTTAAAATGCAGTACCTCACATTCCCCATGCCTCCCAGTAAGAAAACAAACAATGCTCACTGAACTCCAAAAGTGTGTGTGTGTGTGTGTTGGGGTGGGGGGAGATACAGCCCAAACAACTATAAAACTGGAAGCTCAAATAGAACTTTTGCTTTTCTTTTTAATTTTTATTAAAGACACACTTTTATGTTTTGGTGTTGTGATTCAGAAATTAAACGACAGAACAAAGGAAAGTGGTGGAAAGGCCTCCCAGCAGATCACCAGTCTAGTGAGCTTGGGGCACCTCTCTTCTTCAGTGGCTCTGCTCCTGTTCTTTCTTGGCACAGAACTGGGCTGCTGCACCGTGTGGGAGTGGCTGTATTCAGGACCAGGCCTGCTTAGAATACTGTACAACTACAGATGTTTCTTTCTTCAAACCAGTACGCTGCTTTCCTGGCAAGAGTGGAGAGCAGGGAGTGGCGTTCTTTCCTGGAAATATTGCTACTACCTGGAAGCCACTCCGAGCTGATGAAGTCATCTGAATTTTCCCATTTGGTACTAAACTAGTGAAATGCATTCTTTAGTCACTAATGAGTTGTACCAGATGGAGCTTATTTTCAGTTTCTGAGCTGCAGACTTACTCCTCCTTACTGACTTCTTTCTCTCAAGTTGATTTCCTTTTTCCGTATCCACTGCATAGATCGAGATTGTTAGGATAAGATGAGTGGTTACCATTTATTAAACATTCCGGGAACTTTCATACAGATATTTGTTAGTCTAAAATCTTATATCCTTGATAACAGGACCATTACTACTATTTTGTAATGAGAAGTGGAGCCTGAAAGATAATTATTAGCAGTGTAGCACAGTTTATCATACCGGCAGATTTTTTTAAACCAAGATTTAAGCACAAATGTGATTTGAAAGTTTCTTTTCACTGGAATTTTGGGTATTAAAATTTTTTTTGCTTACCTGAGTTTTCAAAGTACACACTGTGCTGACTGTTACAATAATACATTGTAATTACAATAATACAATACATTGTTGTCTATTTATTGGTTTATATGTATTGAGACTAAAAGTCACAAGTGATAGTGAATTTTTTATTAAATATAGATGAAGTTATTTAGCCTGAATCCAGGTACAATTATTTGCGAAGGTGGGCAATTGCCACTTGCAGTCATATTTTTAAAATATCATTCTTTTAGTAACGTGGCTTTTAAAAGTGTCTATAAATGGAACAGACAGGTAATTTGGTGTTTTATGCAACTTTAGGAAATTCCATGTTATTTGATGGATTCCATGTTATTTGTGTTATCAACTGTAATTTGTCTCAGATTCTTAGCTTCCTGCAGACAAGAACAGGATTTGTGATAAATTATCTGGCTGGTGTTCTAAGAACACAATAAATTGAAAGCTCTATTTCTTACAAACATGTAGTAGTGGTTGTATTACAAGACCCAGCAGAACATGCCATCAGTATTTTTTCTCCTGTGGTCCAGAGTCACAGGGTTTTCATCAGAAACAAAACAATGGGAGTTGGTCCCACTCTTTATCTTACATCCCAACAGGCCATGCTGTAAGTTTGCTATGATATTATGTTCCCTGCCACGTTGCTGTGAAGAAGAAATAGGTGGAACTGGGAAAGTGTGGACTCCATGTTGATTCTCTGTGCTGTTGAAAGAACGTATTCCCATGAATGCTGTGTTGCTCTTCTTCCCTCTTATCCAGGGCATAAAGCACGTTGATCACTTTGGTTTCATCTGTCGGGAGTCCCCAGAGCCGGGGCTGAGCCAGTACATTTGCTATGTGTTCCAGTGTGCCAGCGAGTCCCTGGTAAGTGGTGTTTGCATTGTCCATACACTGTTCCCAACACACCTGTCTTACAGAAGACTCATCGTGGTGAACCCGAGCCTCGCAGGGAGAAAAAAAGGGCATCCAGAAATACATTTTTACTCCTTACGGCAGTGCAAAAGTAGACAGATGAAAACAAATTGTCATGGAAAATTTTAAACCTAGATCCTTCCTCAGGTTTCACAAACCCAGTCAGGTTACCTTGAGTATTTTTAAAAGGTAGCTAAAGATTGGGGAAAAACTGTTACTTTTCTCATTGCTCAAATAAGAAAGGCCATTGACCTCTGACTGTCTTAATTGCTATAACAAGTATTTCAGGAGAATAGAGAAGTATTTTGTTTTTTCTCTTTAGTTAGCCCTTACTCAGCTTTAGAGGCCTTTATTCTTTATGTCTTACTTTAACCTTCATTTCCTTCCTTTTGCATTTAAAAATCAGTTCTTTCCAATATTTCTCTCTCCTGTCTTCTATTACAGGAAGTTTGAGAAGAACTGGAGTTTGAGAAGAAATACATAAACTAGATTTAGAAACACATTGGACCAATAATTATGTTAGTTTCTTTTTTTCCTCTAATGTTTTTATTTACTCTTCTGCCTGTGCTATCTACTCAACCATTTTAATTCAGAGCTTCAAATACATACATTACCATTCTTTGAAGAATTTACAGATAACTATTTTCTTAGCCACATAATCCTCCTGCCAAAATTTCTCCCAGAGAAACCCATCCAACTTAGACACAAGCTCACAAGCCAGGAGCACTGTCCTTGCTTCCTCGGTACAGGTCACAGTCACCCCTGCTTCATCCTCACCTTCGGCATTCCCCTCGAGTGATGACACCTGGGTAATGAGGGACTGGGCCTGGACAGGAACACTTCAACTAGTGCCCAGAACTCTGCTTCTTTCTCTAGGGAATATAATACTCATATCCCCAGCTTCTTACTCTAGAGAGTTCCATTTTCCCTCTACATAACTAACCATACCTGTGAGATATCTATCTGTAGGGGTCCTGCTAAATAGGTTCAGCTTAGCACTTGAGAAAGTGATTTGAGAGTGATCACTAGGTAATGATAATAGTGGAAGGAATGGGAGTGGATGAACACCCAGAGGGAGGAAAGAGAAAGAAAAGAAAACAAAAGAAAAGAAAAGAAAAGAAAAGAAAGAAAGAAAGAAAGAAGGAAAGAAAGAAAGAAAGAAAAAATCAGTGACACAACACTGGAAAATGCCAGCTGACTAAGACTTTGGTAAATAATAGACTAGGATGCTCTGTCACCCATGCCCCACTCCCCATCCATGCCTGCTTTCACACATGAGTCCTTTGTTGCTTTGACCCTTCTAGAAGTCTGGTCCTTCTGCCATGTTCTGGATCCCACACTGCCCTGTCTTTCCAAAGCCTATCATTGATCCCATATTTTTAAATTTTGTCAGCACCATTTACTCAATTTAAAAACCTTGAGCACCATTTACTCAATTTAAAAACACAGTCTTTATCCAGTAGTGTATCAATTCTATTGATTTAAAGAGAGAAATGTCTCTTTTACCCATCTTAGCATCTTTTCCTCTTCCATACCTGGTTCTGGAATTCGCTCGTTGGTGTCTTGACTACTCTCCCTGCCACTGGTTTAATCTGCCATCTACTTGACTGCGTTATGCTGGAATTTTGTATCTCACAACTCCTGCCTCCTTAAAGGACAACATCTATGTCATCAAACACGCAGACCTTCATTCTTCTCTGACTTCTTGTGCTGTCACTCACCCAGTGCAGAACACATGCCAGGCCTGTTTAAGTCTGTGTCCCCACACATGTTGTTCCTTCTCACAACTCTTCCCTGAGCTAAACCACAAACTCTTCCCTGGTGATTGCTGTGGTGGAGCTTTTATTTTGGTTTGTTCCTGAAATCAGCAAGTTTGAGAGTAGTGCATGAGCCACATGCACAATCAAGGATTTTTTGTTTGTTTTTCAGTGCTGGGGGTCGAACCCAGGGCCCCATGCATGGTCAACAAGCACTGTAGCATTGAGCTGCGCCCTGAGCCTGGGGTCCAGGGCTTCAGTGAGTAGCTGAATGTCTCTGAAGCCCCTGGTGGGTTGCTGTGTGGAGTGAGGAGTCTGCATGTCCCAGGAGGCCAGAACCACAATTCTCTGCCTGATTCTGTAAGGCTGGCCATGGGGCCGGGTCAGTCTCCAGGGGCGCCTGTTACTGAGCAAAGAGGAGTGACTTCTGTTTACCTTCTCTTTCCTCCTGCTTCATCAGTGGTAAAGCAGGCATGGCCTTGCTCTATCGTAGCCCAGATACTCTTCCTCTTCGCTTCTCCTGTCGTTATTCAGGACCAGCTGAATTGTCTCATCCTCCTGTCACAGTCCTGCCAGCAGGACTGTCCCTATACCTTGCTCACAGGTCTCTCTCAGTTCCCACAAATCCGCCCTCCTTTTCACCTGTTTACTTAATGGGCCACTCCTCTGACTTATTCACACAGTATTTCTGAGCTGTGCTTTATGTTTTCCTATTCTGAGGTACAGAGCAGGTGCTTTGCTCTTAACTCCAGGCTGTTGGCTTCCAGGCACTGGCCAATCTCTGTTCACTGCATCCCTTTCATTAAAAGAAAAACTGTGTAACACCTTCATGTTTTCATTCTCCTTTATGAGTTCTGTTTTATTTTTAGTGTTCAGTTTTTGCATTTGGTCCCCATGCTTGTAGAGTGAATTTTGTCACAGGAGAAGGTCTGGAACCTGTTGCCTTTCCTTGCTGTCTCGACTGAGGCGCTTGCCCTGCTGGCTGTGCATGCCCTCCAGTTCCTGTTACTTGAAGCAGTCTGGAGCCTGAGCTTTGGCCTTGTTCTTAAGAAGGCTTACTCAGACTCTCTTTTATTTTATCAGTAAGCATCTAACTGAATAGTGAGGAATCAGAATTGCAAGCTAGAAGGAACATTAGGTGTGTATTTCCTGTATAATTGGGGACGGTTCTAACAACTGACAAATGGAACAAAACAAAACAGTCTGTTATAAGTTGTATGAATCTAAGCAATGTTTTGATTGATGTGGTTTGGCAGTGGTAATAAAACAAAAATATTACAAAACCACACATGCTGACACCTTTTCTGAGTAACAAGAACACACAATTAATGTTTCTTTTGCTTCATTGTAACAGTTGTGAATTAGTGTTCTGAGGGGCCCTGGAAAGATATACAGGAAGTTCAAATGCTTGATGCTCTCCTCTCACCCTCCATTTCTACCTTTCGCCTCTCCCCTCTCTTCCCCTCCCTTCCCCTCGTCTCTTCTTTCCCTTCCTTCCTTCCTTCCTTCCTTCCTTCCTTCCTTTCTTCCAAGAGCTATAGAAAGGCTCAGCTCTTTTTTAAATTAATCTTATAAAACCAACTGTTGAAATTTGTAGAGAATATTCTTTCTTTAAAAGTACTTTCTTTGCCAGGGGTTTAGCTCAGTGGCATAAGTGCTTCCCTGGAAAGCATGAGGTCTTGAGTTCAATCCTTGGTACCAAAAAAAAAAATTGATTTAAAGAGTATGAAAAAATGTAAACCACTGCTACTGATATACAAAGAAAATCTAAATGCTGTAAGTACAGAGAAAAATGGGCAAGAAAAAAATAACAAAAAGGGGGAAAGAAAAGATCACTGCTATCCAAGACTCAGGTTAGTAGTTAATAAAATAAGTATGATGTTTAATTAAAAATAAAATATTAGTGTATTTATGGAAAATGAGGCACATTTTGTTAGTCAAAAAAGTTTCTTTTATATCTGGCGTGGATTATACTTGTAAAAGTAAATTGCTTAATAATTAAGGAGCAAGCAAACTAGGAAGGATAGCAGATAAAGAGGTAAGTTCAGGTTGGAGATGTGTGTTATACATGACAAGTTGCAGATACTTGAGGGAAAAATAGTAATCTACGAGGAGTATCTCGTCTTGAAGAAAGTCACAGATAATTGGCATCACTTAACCCAAGAGCAAGAAATATGGGTGTGACTTTGTCATATGAAACAGGCGTGTGAGTACCTACTGTGTGCATATCGTAAATGGGCTTAACATCCAACAGATACAGAGCTGAAATAGACTCAAAACAATTATTAACAATTGTTAAAATGGGATTGAAGTTTTAAGCTTTTCCAGAGAATTAGATCTTTTGAAGTCTTCTCACATTGTATGCTTCTTAGATTTATTGTGAAATGCTGTATGATAGATACTGTTGGGTGTGTAATATTTTTACCATTACATTTATTATATATCTGTCCCTTAGGACTATAAATAAACTTTCTTTGTCCAGCCTCATGATTTTCACTGGGAATGTAATTTTGTTGGATGGTGATGCCAAGAATACTTTGTTTTTGTTTGCATTTGTTTGATTTACCTTTGTTGTAACTTTGTTTTTAACCTTTTGACCTGACCCATGATTTTTTTTCTTGTAGTCACAGTGAACTAATTTGAACTTTTAGTCATACTGACCTCAAATTAGACTTTATACGTCATCTGGAAAATATGATGGATTTTAGAAAATAAGACTAACATTTTATTAGTCAAGTAAAGTTTTAGTAACATTTTTGGCCAGGTGATGTTAGTCACTATAATTCAGATAACATTGAAATAGCCTCTTGTTTCATCTAGAAATAGAGATGATAGCACAAATATTCAGTATTTCCATAAAGTCTTTTACAATGCAGGATTATTAAATATCTAGTAATCCCTATGAAAGCTATTTATATCACTAAGCCAACTACTAACTGTTAAGTGTCTTAAATAAATGGGAAACAAGAAAATACAACTGAATATTTGCATAAATGATTAAATCGCCTTTGAGTATTCAACAAGGCAAACAAAATAAAAATGTAAAGACATTGAGCATGCACTGCATTTAGTTCTAAGAATTAGAAGTTTTTATTTTTAATTATAGTATAAAATGGAATTTATTTTTATTTATGCAATGCTTTGAAATTATTCTTAAGCTTTTTTAAAGGCTCATAATATAATAAAACATAACAATAATGGTTAATTGCTTAGCATTTGGTCTTTGCTTTCAGTAATGTTAAATGCGGAGAGTTTTTTTTTTTTATCCTAGTTTGTTCATACACTCAAATGGAGAACTAGATTAAGTTCTTTAAACAATAACTTATTCTTAAATGAGGGTATAGAGTAAAAAGAAAACAAAATGATGATATTCCAGGCATGGATTTAATAGCTCTGCCGTATAGGTTTTAGAGTTCGATCTGCATTCCACAGCATGTGGGGAAGATCACATCTTCTCATTGGTGACTATGGCACTCAAAAGAACATGCAGCCGGATGTGGTTTCACAGTGACTGAGAATGAGCAGTTAGTTGGTTTCAAAGGATCAACTGCAAAATTAACAAGTTGAATTCAGGTTTCTTGACTGGGTCAGTGGAAGTGCAAATACGAAATCAGCTGGCAGCCTTCAAGCTGCTGGCCTGGTGGTGACACCCAGCTGTCAGACACTGTGATGTCATTTTCTAGTACGTGTAGATCGGAATTGGAATCACAATTAATCTGAAAATGTAGCAATGAGACCAGCAGTGTTCTTATTCATTTTCCAGCATTTAAATTGAAGTCCTTACCTCTCAAATTTCACCTGGACACATGCCTTGATAGGTTTTACGCTAAAAATGACTCAGAAGATTAAAGTAAGAAGAGTACTTACTAACACAAGTGAATGTGTTCTTTATGCTGTGTATGGCACACTGAGCTTCCAAAGAGGTTTATCTGATAAACCATTTAATTAAACAAAAACCTGATCTACTAATTAAACTGTCTGAGATAGTGTAGCGCTCCATGGGATTTGAAAATAGTATTCTGGTAACAGATGAGTATCGCTTACACACATTGAAATGGTCTTATTTTATCCAGCTTTCAGTGATCTGGATGAGAGGTCTAACTTCATGACTTAACATTTTCTCTCTGTCAGCTTTGTAGCCACCATAATTCTATTATTATTTAGTCAGCATCCACAAAAGCTCACATTGCTGTTGGGTTTTTAGTGTTTCCATGAAAGCCAGCTTGTTTAGATGAGTTTCATTCCTTCTTGTAGGTCGATGAGGTCATGCTGACTCTGAAGCAGGCTTTCAGCACGGCTGCAGCCCTGCAGAGTGCCAAGACCCAGATCAAGCTGTGTGAGGCCTGCCCTATGCACTCTCTGCACAAGCTCTGTGAAAGGATTGAAGGTACAGTGTAACTTGGCCTTGCCAGAGAGGAGTTTGCTTTGGCACTTGGGAAATGAGAGAGTCCCTCCTGTCACTGAATAGTTCTTTATTTCTGTAGGAAATAGGAACCAAGAGAATCATTTTTCATGTCCAGTGAGACTTGAGTGGGCTGTCAGTCTCTCCTAGGTGCTTGACTTTCCCTCTGTTTCTCTTTCCTTTTTTCCCATATGAATGCCCTCCAGGAAGGGACTTGTATTTCCCACAGTTCTTACCTCCCTGCTGTGTGCACAGTGGGAACTGAGCAAATATTTGTTGGACAAATGAAGGGAGGCAAAGCCATTACAGACTGTTTAATTCTTTTTTCTTTTTCTTTTTTTCTTCTTGGTGATGTGTGCTTACTCTTTTTCTGTGAAAGGGTAGAACTGTAGTGAAATTTGCTTGGCTTTTGAGGGGCATTTGTGAATGACAGATTGTGGATGTGATATCATGAAGCAGGTTTTAAAAAAATGTGTTTTGAGGAGGAGGAAGGGCACATGGAGAGGTGACCCTATTTTTCCTTTCCTTTCATTATCTCTCCTAACAAAAAATGTTAAAAACTACTGCACAAAAGGAGAGACCGAATTTAATAAAAGTAAGTTAAGTGTCTGCTATGGACCAGGCAATTCACTGGTTCCTGGGATACAGAATTTGAGATATGGACTGCGCTTCTAGATAGCTTCTAGATAGTCCAGCCTGAAAGATAGGTGCAGGAAGCAAAGGAATTTAATTCAGCATAATAGGTGGAAAGAGTGCAGACTCCAGCACACAAGAGGGAGGTGTCTCTACTTACTGCAAGTGCAGGAGACTATTTCTGTTGTCTAGGCAGCGGAACCAGAGGCATGTGGTAACAACAATGAACAGCAGCATTATCCACACCACTGTGTGCTCCAAACCTACTTCAATTTAATATTCTGATTTAAAAGTTCATAACCATCATTTTATAGAATGCAAGTTATTTTGAAAGACATAAAATGGAAAACCACAAAAGTAGAATATTCTTTTGTGTATGACCAAGGAGCATGGTAAATTTCTGTCAACGTTGGGTGCTGATTTGTTGAGGAAGTGGTTTGAGTCAGTTAGGCATCCAGAGAGAAGTCCTTTCCACTTACCCAACTTATAAGGCATCTTAGGTAGATCAGAAATCTCAGTGTATACAAACCAAGTATTTAAATCATTAAAGAAAAAAGGATTAGTCTTATTTGTTAAAGAAGGAAAGTTTTAGTAAGCTGCAAAAATGTAGAAACTATTAAAATAAGACTAGCAGATTTTACTTAGTGAAAAATTTAACATATTTACATAACAATAACTGTTTATTGGGAAGTAAAATTGTAAGCAACAAATAAGGAGATAGCAGATAAATGTTCAGAATTTATAAAAACTTTAATTCATAAAAAAAAGATATATTTAGTGGATAATTAAAAACGTTTCTCAGAAAAGAAGATTAAATAGTCCAATAGTGAAATTGAGAAGTTACTGAATCTTACTTGCTCTCATTTGGAACAGTAAGGTATTAATGAGATCAACTCTTAAACAAATTTTAGGGCTATTGATATATTTATATAATACTTATGAATTAGCCATTTCTGAGGGAGAATTAATAAGAATTAATTAACCTAAAATTGCACATGCTATATAACTAAAAGTTTTGTGTCTTGATACAAAAACTTACATGTTTGTAAAAGGTGACATTTCTTTCTTTTTTTTTTATTTTGAAGTGAATAAAACCAAATGAAATAGAATAAAGTCAATCAAAACAAAACAATGAACATGGTACATGCTCAAAACAAAACACAAGGAAGTCAACAATAGCTGCCACAATGCCTCCTGTTATCTTCAAAAAATTGCCCATACCATCAGGCATAGTAAAATCAAACAAAGTAGTATAGAATAAAGCAAATAAAAACAATGGAAGAAATATAGGACTTCAAAACAAGATAATAGTAAAACCACTATGGGTACCAAAATGCATCTTGATATCTTCAAAGTAGTTACCTATACCATCAGACATGATACAATCAAACAAAACAAAATAGAACAAAATCAGTCAAAACAAAACAATGAAAGCAACACAGGCCTTCAAAACAAGCTAACAGGAAATCAATATTTGCCTCCATAATATATTTTATTATCTTTGAAACAGCTGTCCATGTCATCAAATGTAATAAAATTAGACAAACCAAAACAGAATAAAACCAAACAGAACAATGAAAACAATATGGGTTTCAAATCATTATAGTAGATCAACAATGGCCACCGCCTTCCCGTTTTAGACACTGCTTCCCCTTTCACTTTCACAATATGTATTGTGCATTTTTTAAATGAAAAAAAAAAAGCAAAACAGAAAAAAGGGTAGAAATGATACAGAATTTAAAAAAATAACATTAAGAAATCATCACTAGTTGATACATTACATATTGTTATCTTAGAAGTAGTTATTCAAGTTACAAAATCAAAGCATAAAAAATGAACAGACAATCAGACAATGAGAGCACAAACTATTTTGTTTGATGAACTATCAAAAACTTAATAGTATGGTTATCTATCTTGCACACTTATACCTACAGTTATATGTGTATACCCATAAGTTGTTGTTCCCTTTTGAGCACTTTCTTTCCTTTTCATTATTAAACTATCTATTATACATTTTGGATTTTGTTACTGTTTCAGTTTTTATTATTATTTATTTTTTACACTAGAGAGACAATACGATATTTACCAATGTGAGTCTGATTTATTTCATTTATGAGTATTTGCTTCCATTTACTTATAAAAGCTTCCGGATCATCCTTTTTATAGCTGAGTAATCTTCCATTGTATAAAAATACCACATTTTTTCATCCATTCCGTGGTTGATGGGCATTTTGGTTGTTTCCAAGATTTAGCTGTTACAGATTGTGCTGCTATAAACATGGGTGCACATATATCGCTGAGACAGGACCTTTTCAATTCTTCTGGGAAAATACCCAGAAGGGGAATAGCTGGATTCAATGGGACTTCCAATCCTAGTTTTTTGAGGAATTTGCATACTGATTTCCACAGTGGCTGCACCGGTCTATACTTCCACCAACAGTGGAGAAGTGTTCCTTTTTCCCCACAGCCTCAACATTGGTTATCGGTTGATTTCTTGATGGCAGCCATTCTTTCTGAAGTGCGATGCAACCTCAATGCTGTTTTAATTTGCATTTCTTGATTGACCAGTGATGGTGAACATTTATTCATGTGTTTATTTGCCATTTGTATATCTTCATCTGAGAAATGCATATTCACCTCAGATGCCCATTTTTGGAGGGTTTTGAATTTGGGGGGCTTGATGTTTTTCAATTCTTTGTATATTCTGGATATAAGTACTTTGTCTGAGGGACTGCTGGTTAAAATTCTTTGCCATTCTGTGGGTTTTCACTTTGTTGGTGATTCCTCTTGAAGTGCAAAAACTTTTTAATAAGATGAGACGCCCGTTGTTGATTCTTTGAAGTACTTTCCCATGCGGTTTGCGTTTTGTTCATGCACTTTTTACCCAACCCTTTGTCTACCTACCTTATCTTCCAGTAGATTTAGTGTTTCTGCTTTAATATTTAGATCTTTGACCCATTTTGACTTTAGTGCATGGTGATAGACATGAGTCTAGTTTCAGTCTTTGGCATGTGGAAAGCCAGTTTTCCAACACCATTTATTAAAGAGACTATCCTTTTTCCAGTGAACATGTTTTGCCTCTTTGTCAATGATAAGGTGGCTGAGTGTCTTTGTAGTTGTGTTTGCATCTTCTAATCTGTTCCATTGATCCTCTGTTTGCTTGCCAGTACCATGCTAATTTTATTACTGTAGCTTTGTAGTATAATTTCAAGTCAGGAATTGAGATGCCTCCTGCAGTGCCTTTGTGGCCCAGAATTGCCTTTGCTACTACTCTACGTTTCTTCTGTTTCTAAATGAATTTTAGGAATGTCTTTTGTGGATCTGTAAGGTATGTCAATGGTATTTTGAATAAGGTTGCATTAAATCTGTATAAGTTTTGGGAATAAGACCATTTTCACAGTGTTAGTTCTTCCTAACCAAGAGCAAGAGATAATCTTTCCATTTTCTAATATCTTTTTCAATCTTCTTTTTTAGAGCAGTATAATTTTTCACAATATAGGTCTTTTACTGTATTATGCAGTTTGGATCCCACTAACTCCTTTAGATTTTTTTTTTTTTTTGGTCTTTTTCTTTTTTATCGGTACCAGGGATTGAACTCACAACTGCCTGCTTGCAAGGCAGGCGCTTATGCCGCTGAGCTAAATCCCCAGCCCCTCCTTTAGATTTTTATGCTATGGACACAACACGATATTGACCCATGTGACTGTGAACCATTTCATTTCTCCATGAGCATGATCTCAGGTTGTATCCATTTACCTACAAGAGCCTCAAGGTTATCTTTCTTTATAGCTGTAACCTTCCATTGTTTAAAAGTGCCATGACTTTCTTATTGAGCCTGTAGCTGATGGGCAAGTTACCCCCATTTCTTTCTGATTCCTAGTCACACAGAGCATTGTTCTCTCTCCTTTGACTTTAATCTGTGAACCCCCTTTTGGTTAAATATGTTTCTTGAGTAAAGCATATTGATAGATCCTGTCTCTTGATCCACTCTGCCTGTTTCTTTTTGTTGGTGAATTGAGGCCATCTACATTAGTGATTATGGCCACTGTGTTCTGCCTCACCTCTGCCAAGCTATTGTCCTGCTGCTGGTTGCCTAATTTCCCCTCATTGCATGTCTGCTCCACTTGGTGATCCCCCTCTGCTGCTGTTCTTGGAACCATAGTCTGTTTTTTTAATTTCTCTCTAGAATGTCCTTCAGTATTTTTTGTAGGGTTGTTTTGGTGGTCAAGAATTCCTTCAGTTGTTCTTTGTCATGGAGTATCTTATTTCTCTATCAATTTTGAAAGATAGTTTTTCAGGGTATATCAATCTGGGTTAGAAGTTGTTTTCTTCCAGGACTTGAAATAAGCTCTTCTTGACCTGATGGTTTGTGTTGAGAAGTTTGTCGTGATTCTGATGGGTTTTCTTTTCTCTAACAGTTTTAACTGTTCTTGTGTTGAATTTCTGGGAAGTTATTATATGTCTGGGTGTAGATTTATTTTGGTTATGGCTAGTTGAAGTCTGTATGCCTAACTTACCTGAATGTCACTTCCTTTTCCTATGCTTGGAAAGTTCTCTGATATTATTTCTGTAAATAGACTTTTAATGTCATTTGGGTTGACCCCTGTTTTTTCACTCACACCTATTATTCTTAAGTTATGCTTCTTTTGGTTGTCTTACAGCTGTTAAATTGTTACTTCCTGGTTCCTTGTTATTTTTAAGAGTTTTTTCCTTTCTCCATCTCAAGCTGAAAACTGTCTTCAGGATTTGAAAGTCTATTTTTAGTTTCTTTCAAGTGGTTTTTCCAGCTTTCAATGAAGTTTTTAATTTTCTGGATATCTCTTTGATCTCTTTCATGAATTCTAAATCTTTTTTATATTGTTCATTCAAGGTTTCCCTCATATTCCTATGCTCCTCTATTCTTCCATCTATGTCTTCCTTAGAGGTACTTGGCAATTCTTTTATTATGTTTTTCATTTCTTCTTTTACCTAAGATAATATTTCTGTTCTAATTTCTTTCATGGCCTCATAAGGTTGTTTCTTTACTTCACTTGCTTTGCCTTCAGAAACTTCAGGTGTGCAGCTCCAGATCTCTTCCATGTTTACATCTCATGGACTTGCTCTGTTTGGGTTGGAGGCCAGAGATTGCCTTTTGCTTCATCTTGACATATTCCTGGGTTCTTCTGGACAAGTGGGTAGTGAGATTCCAGGCACTTCCTGCATTGGCTACAATTTCTCTGAAGCAAGATGGTTTGGGTTCTTCTAACCAGTGCTGGCTCTGGGTATCTGATGGTGGCCATTGAGTGCACTGGTGCTTTTCCCAGCCTGCTTTGGCTCAGTGTTGGCTGGTGGAATGTGCGTGAGAGCGGGGCTGACTTTTGCCTTCTAGCTGGTTACCAGTGGGGATCTTCGATGATGGCTGCTAGAGTGGGTTCAGGGGGTGGGGCTGGCTGTTGCCTCCGGGCTGAGCTGGTTACAGGTGGGGAACCTTGGTGATGGCTGCTGGAATGCATGTGGGGATGGGACTCAGTCCAAACAATTTCCAAGGGTGACATTTTCATAGTTGTATTATTTGTAAGTAGTGGAATATTGGAGAAAACCTGAAAGTTCATCAATACTATAGTTGGAGTTTAATTATATAGAGAACCAACTGATGGGAATGAGTTAGAAATATATACCAAAGTGGATATATCTTAAAATTGGATTGTTGAGTGAAAAATAATTTGCTAAATAGCAAGTACTAAATATGATTGAAAGACTATATGGAATAGTGTATTTAAAAAACTTTGATCTTCTTGTAGAGTTAAAGAATAGCTGCCAAGTGTTTCTTTTTAAATATTCCTCCCTTGTTATAACATGTTATATATAGAAGAGCACAAATATGAGAGCAGGAAATTAACTGATATAATGTTATTATATAAAAGAAACACTTCATTTGATCTTTGACAGCCTTTTCACTGGTGGTGTTTTGGTTTCAGGATCCAATCAGGGTTCTATCCTATATTGTATGCAGTTGTTGCATTGTCTTGATCTCCCACAGCCTGCGTTCAAACTTTTCATCAGTTTCTCCTTATCATCTGGTGATGTGAATTAATATCAGGCTATGTTGTCTTGAGAACATTTTAAGGAGACTTTCCTCAGAAAATACTAGGATTATGTGTGTTAGACTACCATCAAAATCCATTTCAGTTTTCTATATGTGAGTGCAGAGATTTTTACAGTTTTGCAGTGTGTTGCACAAAGGTAAGATTGAGAGGTTTTCATACACCATTCTTGAGTCTAAATTCCATACAGTACAGTTACCTGGAACAGGGGTGGCAATATTGCTGTTACAATAGGCTACCTCTGCTCCTTTTAAAACAATGAATCTTCCACTGTATAAGATAGCCACATCTTTTTTTTACCCATTCTTCACTGATGGGCATTTGGGTTGTTTCAAAACTTAGCTATTAAAAATTGTGCTGCTGTAAACATGAGTGTACATATATTGCTGTGGTATACTGTTTTTAATTCTAAGAAGATATCTAGAAGGGAAATAGCTGGGTCAAATGGGACCTCTAATCCTAATTTTTTGAGAAATCTCCACTTTGACTTCTACAGGGGTTGTACCAGTCTACACTCCTACCAACAGTGAAGGAAGGTTCCTTTTTCCCCACAGCCCTGCTGACATTTGTTATTGGTTGATTTCTTGATGATGGCTATTCTTTTTGGATTGACATGTTATCTCAGTGTTGTTTTAATTTGCATCTCTCGGATGACCAATGATGTTGAACATTTTTTTGTGTATTTATTTGCTGTTTGTATTTCTTAAACTGAGAAGTGTATATTCACTTCAGGTGCTCATTTTTGGGTTGGGCTTTTGAATTTGGGGGGTCCGATTTTTTTATATAATGTGGAAGTACTCAGTCATAAAGAAGGATAAACTTGGGACTTTTGTAGTTAAATAGATGCAACTCGAGACCATACTCATAAGTGAATAAATAAATCAGAACTACATGTGAAAACATTGTATTGTATTACTAGATCCAAAATGTACCATAAATATTGTGAATTGGGAAGAAACTGTTCAAAAGAAAAAAACTGGGATGAGAGAAAGGGAAAAGGAAAAACAGTATATACATACACAAGATGGTTAAGATCATTAAACAGCTAGTTTCTCTTAGCTCATTGTAAAGAAAAGTTTGTGCTAATGTTTGGACAATCTTTCATAACTATATCTTGTATTCTGAGTAATTACTGTGAAGATATTATACAAGGTATTAATTATTGTTAGTCTTCTATTAGTCTGTTTGAAAGTCTAATTTTTATTTTTTTTTTCTTTTTAAAATAAAAAAAATAAAACAATGGTTAAAGTGATTCTTTTCCATGCTGTCTGTGGAGCTCTGAATAATTCTTTACCTTAAAAAGTAGCTAAATATGAACACATCATTTTATTTCAATTAACTTTTTCCATGTAATATTCTTGAAATAAATAGCAAACTGAATGTAATACTTATGTACTATATTATTTGTAAGTTATATGATACAATTTAGCAAAGTAATTCATGAAACATTTTTAGTTACTTTGCCTTACACTTTGTAAATAGAACAAATGAATGCATGGAATATATTCAAGTTATAGCTTAAAACCATATAATATAAGTATTTCACTGCAGTTGTGAAAGATAGACTTGTACTAACAAGTGACTTGAAAATGCCAGTTTATCTATAAGGGGTTTTTGTTTCATTTTGTTTTTGTGGTACTCAGAATCAAACCTAGTCCCTTGCACATGCAGAGTACATCCCCAGCCCTCACTGATGAGATTTATTAAATATGATAGCTAGATATTCTTTTTTTACAATTAAAATATGATAGTAATACTGTAAAATGTACTTAACTATGCATTGAAAATCTATTCCTAAAAGCAAATAGTCACTTATAACTATAAATTAATCTTTCTCTTTTAAAAAAGTAAAAATCAGAAATGTTTTCATGGAAAACATGGTCCCAAGAACTTGGAACAAATTGAGCTTAAAAATGCGAAAAAATTACAAATTACCTCCTATAATGAAGCAAACATCTTGGTAGCACTATAACACTAAAAGTATATTTAATACTGATGCCATACTTTTATTCCCAAAATACAAGAGCTACATGAAGGGTAAAGGTCATTTTCTAACCTATAATCCTGCCCTCTAATGTTTTTTTTAATTATTATTATTATTTAAGCATCAGGTTCTATGGTGGCAATGCTTGTTGGTGTGTCAAGTCAGATCTTGCTTGTGCTTGATATCATTTAGAAATTCTCTGTTAGTAGTTTTAACTCCTTGTGAGCTTTAGGGGGCTGTTGATTTGGTGAAGTTTTCATCTTCTCTCTGTTGTGCTCTGGGGCTCATTATAGGCAAGGACGCCTCTTTTTGAAAGTATTAGTGTTCAGGACCCTGCTGCAAGGGGTGAAGTACCGTGATGAGCAGTCAGCCTCTGCTTCATGCTTTCCTCCATCCTGTTCTTAGGTCTCTACCCACCGAGAGCCAAGCTGGTAATACAGAGGCACCTCTCGTCACTGACAGATAATGAGCAAGCTGACATCTTTGAACGAGTTCAGGTACCATTATTTGTAGTTCTCATACATACAATATAGGGAATGAGAGTTGGAGCCTATTGCTGTGAATTCCTTTTTTTCATTCCTCTGTCTGAAGTTACAGACGCATATCCTCTGGGGCTATATGGTTGAACTAGAAAGCCATTATTCCATTTATGTTTACCCGCCAGACGGATAAAACTAAATGAGAATAAAGCAAGAGGAGCTGTGTTGCCACAGTGTGCTCTTGGGTTTGTCTGTTCAACAGAAAATGAAGCCAATCAGTGACCAGGAAGAAAATGAACTTGTGATTTTACATCTGAGGCAGCTGTGTGAAGCCAAGCAGAAGACGCATGTGCACATCGGGGAAGGCCCATTGGTGAGACATGTTCTCCCTGATCCTTTCTGTTTGTTTTTAGTATCTCACTAAAATATCATGGAAAATGTGAAAGGCATTTTTTTCCTTCAGGACAGTGTCCTGTAAGACCCCTTCTGCCCCCAGCCCGGCATTTTAGGAGCTTACGGGGAATTGTGGCAGGCACTGGCTTATTGATAAAATAGAGTTTTAAAATATGAATGAATTTGTGGTTTTGTTTCAAACAAGGAATCGTGTGTGCAGGATGTAGAATGAGCGTGCATTTTTAGTCACACTAGTCGGTTACTCGATTCTTTCAAATTCTTATGAAATCAAAAGCTTGGACAGCCCAGGTGGTGAAAGGGAGGAGGAAGCAGTGGTGGTACAGGCGTCCTCCCTGCAAACGAAGCATTAGCATTTCTGTGTTCATGGTCTAGAGTTTATTCCCAGCACACAGAGTTAAACAGCACCGATAATAAGTTAAACCTTTGAAACACTAATTTCTGTTGGTCTTTGTATCACTGTGTGTCTTGCTTCTGTAATTCTTGAATTATCTGACAGAGCTGGCACTGGTGTGGGCCTTTGTTGGGACTATGCCAAATCCACTCGTCTGATTTGATCTTTCCAACTCTGATTTCTCTCATGGTTAGGTGTTTTTGAGAGCTCATATGAGATAAATTTCCCTAAAGCATGATTTTGACAGGGATGCTTCTCTCATAAATGCAGATGAGAATTCTTGCTGTTCACCTGACACGTAACACCATTCAGGATTTTCCTTCCAGCCGCAGTCCTCCTGTTGTCTTGCACTGCACTCATTGATTTTAGCCACTTATTGTGGCAACAACCAGCTCTAGTTCTGGGAAAACCTTTGTCTCTTTTCTCCTGCCTGTCTGCATCCTTTCCTCCTACCACTGGGATCCATGTCCAATCTTCATGTTTACCTTTTTGATATATATATATATATGTTGTCACTCTCTCCCCTAGCAAATTATAAGGTTTCTCTCTTGAAACCTGCTTGCTTCAGTGAGACAAAGAAAACCTAATATAATGGATACATCACAGACTCCACGATGGCTTAGTACTGTCAGTGAATACTTATTAATCTAGACAATAATTCACCTCACAAATGAAAATAGAATTATGAGCTGGGCATGGTGGTGCACGTCTGTAATCTCAGCACTCAGGAGGCTGAGGCAGGAGGATTGCCATTTGTTTAAGACTAGCCTGAACTATGTAGTGAGACTGTCTCAACAAAACAAAACAAAACAAAACTGAAATTATGACAAAGGCATTGCTAGAGTCCACCTGTTTTGTGCAAAATGCTTTGCACCTTGAAACTTTTCTTTTTTACTTTTTTGTAATTTAGATATAAAACATATACCTTGGAAAGTGATAGTGGTGGTTAATAATCAAAAAGAGAAAGAACTGGCATCTTTAGTTTAACTTTTGTTAAATAAAGCAGGAATATTTTAGTGGAAGGAAAAGAATCTTATTTCTCTCTTTTTATTACTTACAATATTAAGCATTAAACATTATAATCTTTCTGTTTACAGAGTGGAACCTAAATTTTTACTTCTTAATAGAACTACTGAAGGATTCTTATTTTTTTTTAACCTTAAACCTCATTTAACCTTCAATTTGTAAAAACCAAAATTATTCTATTTTTTTTTTCTCTAGACTGTTTCAAATAATACAGTCCCAGAAAATGCTACAAGCAGTGGAAGGTTCAAACTTGACATTCTGAAAAATAAAGCAAAGAGATCCTTAACTAGCTCCCTGGAAAATATCTTCTCAAGGGTAAGATTAAAATGAGAATTTTTAAGGTAAACATGCTTAGGTTTTCAGATTGTTTTGCTTCATTCTCAGCTGCTTTACTGAAGATTTCCTTTGGAAAGAAACAACTCCTAAGGTAACTTGAATTTAGTTAACCTTATATAAAATAAGTTCCCAAAATAGGATTCCTTGCTGAGCGTGGTAGTGCCCACCTGTAATCCCAGCACTCTGGAGGTGAGACAGGAGAATTGCTGCAAGCTTGAGGCCAGCCTGTGCTGTAAAATGAGTTCAAGGCCAGCCTGAACTGCACTGTGAAACGCTGTATCAAAAAAGACAATAAATACATAAATAAAATTTAAAACATTTCTGTTCTGGATTTATTTTCTCTGACATATGAATCTGAGCAATAGGGAAAAATACAGTCAGTGTTTAATTTTTAAAAAAATTATTGCAGTGAAAGTCACATTGCCATTAATCTTTATCAGAATATCCTCCTACCTTGAACACACACATATCCCATATTGTTTCTGAAGCAGTTCTAGAATTCCTCTTTCGTATCTTTTGTTGTACTGTCATAGCTGCTTCATCTCAAGCAATTCAAAATATTTACTTTTTATGGTTACTTTTACTTTGGAGAAGAGCCAGAAGTTGTATGGTGCTACATCTGGTGTATATAGTAAATGCAGACATACCGTAATGCTTTTATTTGAGAGAAATTGTCGTAAATATTCAAATTGATACAGGACACTGAAGCAACCATAAAAAAGACAGTCACAAAAGAGGTCTTCCAGAATGGCTTCGGAAAGTGACAATAATGATGCAATAAGTGTGCTCAGAGCCAGGCGGAGTGTTTTGAGGGGATTCATGGCATTGAGTCTTCTATTGTAATAAGTTTTTACAGATTTTTATTTAAACAGTAACTGCACATTTTGTTCGTAAATTATATATTGAAGGAAGTCCTGGATCATAAAAAATGCAACTAAAATATTTCAGTATGTTGGAATTTTACTTCCTTCACTCAAATTTTTCATAAATGGTTTTGGAAAATCTGATGACTTTACATATGGGAGATTATTTGCAGAACAAAAGAAGCAAAACAGAATGATTTCTTATAAACTTGTTTGTCATACACACTTTACAAAACTCATTTGGGGTGATTTTATTTGATTATTGTTGTTCGTGTGAATACATACTGCAGACTACCAGTGGATCAAAAAAACTATCAATAATTCCCTTTTCTGTACATAATACATTTCGTGAGTATACCAGGTAGTCAGACTAGTTGGGTGGTAGGTGTTTTAACTCTGAGTGGTTTTAAAAGATGCTCTTGATGACTTTTTAAAACTTTCTTGGTCTTTTTGTTAATATAGAAAGAAAATTTCACCTTTAATGTATAATTATGATTTTCAGTGATCCTTAAATTCCTTTGGAGAGGCAATATAAATTCTTAGAGTTTCAGAGAGGCTCTGAAACCATGTAACTCTATTTGCAAATATATGTTGTTTCAAAGAGTGTATTTAGGGCTATTGAGCATTAACAACATTATAAGAACATACATATTCAAACAATTGGTTATATTTTGAATTTTTCCATGTTTGCTTAATAGAGCATTATTGACCCAGTGTCCTAGTGTTCTGAGTTTTATTTCTTTGCTAGAATTCAAAATACTTTTACGAGTATTTCTATTAATGATTAAGATTCTTGTAATTTTAACAAAAGCCCTGCAGCAGTCATGATCAGCTGTGAATGCCATTATTATATCAATAGAAACAGACTCTCAGAAAAGAGCACCTGGGAGGTTCATCAGAAATGCGTTAATGCAGCTGTTCATAAAGTTTTTATGCCTTTTTCCTTCAAAATTTGTAAATTAATATCCTTCCCTTTCTCCTTCTCACCAGCCCTCCATTTCTTTTTGCTCACTTCCTTTCTATGTCCAAAAAATGAACTAAGGTCCATTCCGAAAAATTCACTGAGAAACACTGTTAGTTGTATGCTAGAATGCTTGCTTTATTAGTTAGCTTTCCTGTCACTGAGATTTAACACCCCATACCTACAATTTAAAGGAGGAAGGGTTTAATTTAGCTCTTACATTTAGTAGATGACTACAGGCTTGGCAGCCTCCAAGTCAGAGATGTCGTGGAGGATGTGCATGGAGGAGCAAAACTGCTTAGTTGATGGTGGCTGGGAAGCAGAGCAAGGGGACAGTGCCAGAAAGGAAGCTGGGCAGTGACCAGATATAGAACCTCCAATGCCATGCTTCCTTGACCCAACCAAGTACACCTAGAAGTGTGTCCCACTGATCCCCTGGTTTGGATCTTAAGCCGTTTAAGTTGAAATTCTGGCTTCATTACCACACCTAATTAGAATCCAGCTTTACCTTTTATGACTGGACCTAAAATAAGTTCGTTAAAATGAAGAACTGGTTATGATTCTCTGAAGCAAAAGTGCTTCCTTGCTTCGACAGCCTCATATAAATCAAATTAATTATTTAAAATTTATCTTGTCATTATAAAAATATCTATAAAAGGTACAAAATCAAAGTCCTTTAAAAAGTCTTTGTAAGAACTCAGACTTGTAAAGAGTTACTGTAGACAGACTAGTGTTTGAAAGATAGGGAAGCGCTTCATCACGAAAGCCAAAAGTCAGAGGCTGTAAATTAATGATGTGTGTTGTCAAAGAAATCTGTGTTTGCATATAGGGGAGTGGTGTCCTGTAAGTTATGTCTTCCCCAAAGTGGAGAAGAGTATTTTTTAACTATTAAGCTTTAAATAAAAAAAAAAGGAGCAGATGGCTGTGTAAAGCACTGACTCTATTGTTCAAGCCAGTAAAAAATTCATCTCTACATGTCCTCCATAAAATGCAGGCCACACCCTCAGCTAACAATCTCCAGAAAGGATTCGGGGAGTGGATCTGAAGAGAAAGAGAATTAAGACATTTCGGAATGTACTGATTGATTGATTGATTGATTGAATGGCAGTGCTGGAGATTGAACCCAGGATCTTGTGCGTGCTAGGCAAGTGTTCTCCCACTGAGCTACATCTATTTTCTTTTCTGTTTTGGTAAAATACATATATTAATGTATTACAGTTTTTGAAAGGCATAGTTCAGTGGCAGTAACTGTATTCATACTGTTCAGCCGTTAACATTTTGCATCTTCAGAGTGTTTCCATCTCCCCAAACTGAAACTGTGTACATTAGCAGTAACTCCCTATTCTTCATCCCCACTCCTGAGCTGGCAGCCGCTATTTGTTCTGCCTACTGTGTTTATGAATTTGACTTCTTTGAGAATCTCGTTGTAAGGAGAACCATACAACAGTTAATCGTTCATGATCGCTTACTTCACTTGGCATCTTCAAGGTTGTAACATATTTCAGAATTTTATTTTTAATACCAAATAATGTTCTGGGGATGGACAAACCACATTTGGTTTATTCAGGTGTCTTTCAGAGGATACTTGGGATGCTTCCACCTTGGGCTGCGGTGAATAACACTATCATTAACATGGGTACACAAATATCTGAGATCCTGCTTTCAGTTCTCTTGGCATATATTCAGAAGTGGAATTTACTGAAATATATGGTAGTTGTAGTTTTATTTTGGGGATATTTTAATTGAGAAGAGAATTGTATTTTTCATAAAGGATGCAACTTTTTTAGTTTTTATCTTTTTATTAGTACATGTTTGCAGTATGTGATGACTGTATTCCTCGTGGGGAGTTTGTCCATGCACATAACACCTTTTATTTCTTTTTTTCCCATCCCTTTCCCTTTTTTCCTTCCCCCTTTATTTCTTGGCCCCCTTTCCTCTTCTGACAGATCTTTTTTTCATATTTTCTTTTATTTTGCTCTTTATTTATATTTTGATATGTGATATTTAAGCTTGTGGTATGTCTGATGTGTTTCACCTACACTGTGGTCTCAAGGTGCATACATTTTCCTACAAATGACTCCCATTTACCCTTGATGGCAGAGTAGTGCTCCATTGTGTATGAATGTCACATTTTCTCTGTCTACTCACCTATGATGAACATACGGGCCACTTTCAAAATTTAACTACTATGGATTTTGCTCCTATAAACATGGCTATGCATGTATCACTGTAATAGGATATTGTTAACTTGTCCATGAAGGTACTTGGCAGGGCACCAAGACTGAATGGAATTTTTGGGTTTTAGTTTTTTGAGGAATCCCCATACTAACTTCCATGAGGGTTATTTCTAGTTTACATGTTCACAAACTGTGTAGAAGGGTTTCTTTTTCCCCCACAGCCATTAAAACATTTGTTATTTAAGGTTTTAATGATAGTCTTTCTTACTGGTGTAAAATGAAACCTTGGTGTTGTTTTAATTTACATTTCTTTAATAGCCAGATATGTTGAACACTTTTTTCCCCATATATTGGCATTTGCAGTTCTTCTGAGAAATGTCTATTCATTTCAATTACTCATGTTTTTATCGAATCTTTAAAAAATCTTATTTTGGAGAGAATAAAACCAAGCAAAATAAAACAGAATAAAACCAATCAAAATAACACAGTGCAAGTGACACAAGATTTCAAAACAAAATAATAGGAAATCAACTATGCTTAACATAATGTTCCTTGTTGTCTTCAAAATAGCTGCCCATATCTTCAGACATAGTATAATCAAACAAAACAGAAACAGAATAGAATAAATAAAAACCAAACAATAAATACAATACAGGACTTCAAAACAAGGTAATAGTAGATCCAAAATGGTTACTACAATATATCTTGTTATCTTTGAAGCAGCTGCCCATGCCATCAGATACAACAAAATCAAACAAGATTTTAAACAGAATAAAAGCCAACCAAGCAAAACAGTGAAAATTATACAGCATTTCACAACAAGCTAATAGGAAATTAGCGATGGCCACCACCTTCTGAAGGAGATCCCTATAGATGCTACCTTGTGTATTGTTATCCTCTGAATAGATGATAAGACTACTGGCTTTAGGCCTGCAAAGTCAGTGAAGCACAAAACACTATAAGCATTAAGTTGTATTTTACCTCATTAGCTATCATCACAGCCTGTGTGTCTCCACATCAACCTGTTGCTTGAGTGTGGGGGGATGTTCACTCTTGTTGTCTCCCTGCTCAAGGGCTGGCATCTGGCTCTCCCCAAGTCAGCCCAAACATGGCAGTGACTCACAGGAGGTCTTAGCTTCTTGTCAACTTGTTCTCCCCTGCAGTCCACAGATGGTGCAGGCTCACGGGAGAGGGCTGGTGTCTGGCTCTGATAGGAACTTTTATTTGGTGGGGGGTCTAATTTTTTTAAGTTCTTTGTATATTCTAGATATAACTCCTCTGTCTGAGGCACAGCTGCCAAATTTCCCCCCATTCTATAGGTTGCCACTTCACTCTGCTGGTTGTTTCCTTTGCTATATGCATCAGTTTTTCATTCCTGCCAACAATCCATGAACATTTTCTTTACATCCTGGCCAATACTTGTAATTTTTGATTTTTAATAATATAACCTTACTCAATGAGAATAACACTTTTATTTTAGCAAAGAATTTGTTTCATAGAAATGAGCACTCATGTGGATCTAATTGTATCTGCCCATCTGTGTCTTCAGTCTTAGTCCTATAGACATCAACATTTAAAGAGCTTTCCAAAATTTGTGCAGATGCTCAGGCCCAACCCAACTCTCACTGTGTGAAAATATCCTGAATATGAGGCAGTGACACTTGGGTGCTTTGGAAGCTCTATTAGTGATTCTAATATGCAGCCTTAATTTTGAAACTTAACTCATTTATGATTGTCCCTGCTCCAGGATGGCCATTCGTTTGTAGAATATTTTCACACAGGCACCATTAAAATTATCTGGGCATGATACACATACATAATCCTGGCCTACTTATATTGGAATTTTATAGTTGAGGTCCAGTAATCTGGTTTTTAACAAGTCCTTAAGGTGATGCTAAAGTTTTAGAGCCACTACTCTTAAGTATAATTCTTAAAGCAGTCATACCATAAACAGGGAACTAGTGTCTTGTGGTAACATCTGCCAGAATTGAACAGAATTTACTGAATTTTATTTTATTGGAAAGGATATTAACTAGGCAGTCAGGGAATCTAAACGCAAGATCTGACCCTGCCAGGTTTTATATTTGTGAACTTGGATGATTTTTTTTTTCTAAGCCATATCATTTCCCCACTTGTATGAAACACACAGTGACACCAGCTTACCTCACGGCATTCTGAGGATTAAATGTCCGTATGTGAAGGAAATATTACGCTGTGATCTGTCGTGGCGTGTCCCGCGGTAAGCTTGAAATCTCTAGCATTTGTAACATAGCAAAAGGGTCATCAGAGTGTTGCTGTCTTTATTTACATTTAGTACTTTGGCCTTCTGCACAGGGTGCACATGGCTGGCTTTGAGGTGTCTCTTCTGCATGCTTCGAATTGCTGTGATGACTCCCAGCAAGGACACAGCCTATTTTGGTCAAGGTGAATACAGTAGCTTTGTAGCCCGAATTGATGCCAGATGTCATAAATTTTGTGGCCCAACAAGATCTTGTTTGTGCCATATGCAACAGAATTAGATTTGCGAAGAAGGGCTGGAAACTTGTGTGAAGAGTTACATAGCAGAAGGGGTTTTGTGTACTACAGCTTGTTATTTTTTCCCTCTGAGTTGTATGGTAGAAAATTTCGCATTTGAGTCATAGAGTTTAGCTCATAATTGCTGCCATGTTTATATATCAAAATATTTTATGTAGCTAACTATAGTTGCTTAAGATTTTGCGTCTGTTTTTAAAAGGCTTTGAAGCTTTGCTCATCAACAGCAAAAAGTAGGTCAGAGGGAAAGAGCTGTAGCATGAATTACAAAATTATAGTGTAAAACTAAAAATGTTGTCTTTCAAAGGTAAAAGACAAAGTCCTGTATTCTGGCTTTGTTTCTGTTTCTTCAGGTGAAAAATTTCAGAACAAATATTAATATATAATGCTAGTCTTCTGAAAGTAAACCCTATTTCACACTGTCTTCAGTGTAAAATCCAGTCTACTTCTGGAAATGGGTGAACTAATGACACTGGCATAGTTTGAAATAAGTTTATTCTTCTTTGTGAAAAAATGACAGACACGATGAGTGAAATATATGATTTAAGTTGTTTTTATAAATTATGGAGATGTTTGGTATCTGTCTGATTACTTTCTGTGTTATGAGCAAGTCACCTGTTTGAGGTATTGGGCATGTAGCATAATGCCCATGTACTAACTCCATAATATATTAGTTTATTTTTAGAAATATGTTAGTTATTGCATAGAATTTAAGAATTGAAAGAACCCTGATGAGGTACGAAGACATTAGCAAAATTTTACTTAACCAACATAGGTTAATTAGTTTCATTTCTAATACTGTTTGTTTTAAGATTAAACTCCATTTTGGAGTGATGTATTGAGAAGGAGCTCAAGAACTTCATTTAAATTATGTGTGCTGTGTTCTCGTTGTAGCTCTGTCCCATAGCTGTATAAACTGGGGCGGCATAATTTATCAGAACTTCAATGTTCTTGTCTGTGAAATTGAGCTAAATAATTATAGTTGCTTCACAATTGTTTTGAGGATTAAAGTAATATAGTGTGAAATGCTTAACACAGTGTATGGCCCATGATATGCATTCAAATATCAGATGCAGCTGTTAATTTTATTAGGATATGGCTGTTATCACTATTGTAACACTAATACATTATGTATAGACAAGAATAAATATTGTTTCTGTGAAACAACAGGATATTATCCACATAAAAAAGTTAGGTGACAACCAGGAAGAAATCATAAAACTTTCTGGCAGTAGATGTACAAAGAAAATTCCAATAGAAACCTAGGAAGCTACAGTTAAAAAACAAACAAAAATCCAACCATCAGACAAAAACATTCCAGAAAAAATAGAGCAAAATTACAAAGCTCTACTAGAAAACAGAACAAAAATTTAAAAGATCAATCTGGAAATCTAAAAGCCAAATGATGGGTGTCCAGAAAGAATGCATGCAAGGAATTTTTAAAGAAATAATTAAAAAAAATTTTTAGAGTTAATAAGTATGAGGTTCCAGATTTAATGGGTTCAGATAGTGTGTATTATAATAACTGAATAAAAGTGATGCCAGGGCACATTGTTGTGAAATTTCAGAGTGCCCAAGGATAAACTTAGATGCTGTTCCAAAAAAAGAAACAACTGGTCGTACACACAGACTGTAGATTCATGATTCACAGTGGAACTTGACCTCTGAATCAAAGGACCTTGGAGTGATGTTTGACATATTATAAAGGAAATTACCAACAAGAATTATAGATTCAGCAAAACTAATAATGAAATATAAGCATAGAATAATGACATTTATAGGCATGTAGGTTAAATTACCAGCCAGTCTCCCTTTTTTCTCAGAAAGCACCTGAGGAATGTGTTCAACCAAAATGAGGAAGGAAAATGAAAAAGAAGTCATGGGATCAGGGAGACAGACATTCATTCCAAGTGGGGAGAGAGTCAAAGAAATTCTAGGTTGAGAGTCAGTAGTGTGCTAGAGAGATCTACAGAGTGAGTCCAGATTAGGGCAGGAATTCAGATGTCTCCCTAATGATTAGCTCAAAGATAAAGGAAAAAACTCTAATTGATGTGTCATGTGATGTTACTATACTGTGAGCTGCTGGAGAGTTTTGTAATACACTCCTGGCTGATGAAGTCATTGACTTCATGAGAAACAGAATGCACAAGAAATGAGACGTGCTTAGATATAATTCTAGAAAACATGTAACTCAGCTGCAAGCAATATTTACCAAATTGTAATAAGCTACATGTAAGTCACTGATTTAGTGAAACTTGTGATGCAACCATATAGATTGAGAGAGGAGAGAGAGAGAAAAATGTGTGTGAGGAGTACAGATGGCTATTGGACTGAGATTACTGAAATATCATCTAGAATAAGAAGTCAACAGATCATGGCTGAAATGGAAAAATTAAGGAATAGTAATATGAGGTGAATCCCAGAAGCATTAATAAAAAAAATTTCAAGATTTGTTTTTGGGGAGTGAGTTTCACGGTGTGAGAGAAGGGGATACTGACTCATTTTTTTAATTTAACATTTGGTAGGATAGTAGGACTTCTGAAATTTTGTGTAAGTATTACTTTTAAAATTAAAATGATTCAGTCTCTTCTGCTTCCTCCATTAAACCCACACATGTATGGAGACCAACTTTAAAACTGTAAAGTACGATGCAGATGTTGTCTGTTTTCTTTTAGCACTCACTGTCTCATCAACCCGACTTTTACTTCGAGTCATTCCTTTCAGAACTGTTTCATTTGTATTAGTTGTGTAGAACTGCTCAGTCTGTGCTTGGTCTCTTAGCTTTCTGGATGATGTGGTACCTTACTATCCTTTCCTTTGTTAATCAGCCTTCCTTCCTTCCTGTGTAAAGTGAGGGGAATAGGCAAGATGATCTCTTATGGCCCTCTTTGATTGCTTTTGATATCTACAATAGAAAAAGAAGATACAATTTGCTGCTGGGTGGGTGGCTCACACCTGTAATCCCATCTACTTGGGAGACTGAGGCAGGAAGCTTGTAGCCTACTCTGGGTAATTTTAGCAAGACCCTGTCTCAGAAACCAAAATGAAAAGGACTTATAGAGCTCAGTGGTACAGTACATGCAGGAGGAGGCTCTGGGTTCAATCCTTAGAACTAAAAAAATAGAACCAATTTATCAATAATGAAGCAAAATTAATAAATTTTCCAATGCAGCTTTCTATTTTATTTTCAACCTATTTATTATAAGGTGTATTTTGTGTTATAAGGTGGATCATGCTGACTAATGCATAGTGTAGAGTTTGTGCAATAGGCCATTATCTTTATCACTTTTTCAATTTGTTTTGCTGTACCTTCCACATTTGTATTTACTTTATGTGATGCAAACTTACTGGAGTTTTCACTGATTTTGTGGATGAATAATGTTTAACCTTGTAACCAAAGTAACTTCAAAATGCTTAATCTGAATATCTTGTTATCTAACAGCTGATTTTGAAATAATGGAAATGAGTTGGGAATACTGTACTGCCATGTAACGGCTGGTTTAATAGCTGAAAAACGAGTGAAGCACAAAGGATCGATTCAGTGCTCACATGAGAGACAACCACAGATTGCCATCTGTACTTTTAAAATAAAAATGCAAACCATATAAAGGCTTACTTTCATTCTCTTCATTAGGGAGCTAACAGAATGAGAGGTCGGCTTGGAAGTGTGGACAGCTTTGAACGGTCTAACAGTGTTGCTTCAGAGAAGGTATCTAATCAAGCTCCCTTTTGTTCTCTGCAAACTGCAACTTAGCAGAACCCCTCACTGATACAGTAATATGCATGCCTAATTTATTGTGAATCCTTTATGGCTTTTAAAAATAAATATTAATAAGAAGAATTTGGGTATTAACATGTTCTTTGTTCAGCTAAGCTTTCCCTCCGGGCTAACTAAGCTCTTTCATGGGTAGACAGGTTGCTGCTTTGAAGGACAGTATTGAGCAGCCATCGGTCCAAATCCATGTAAAGTGAACCACCTGGTTATTATACTGGTGCAGTGATTTTGTTGTCTTTGTTCTTCTCCTTCCATGTTACTTTTCCCCTCGTTTTTTCTCCTATCAATGGCAACATCAGCCTCATTAAGTCCTAGATAACTCTTAGTAGGCTTAGTGTCTTTTTTCCCCATATTGTGCAACATGTAACCTGAGGCTTATACAGTATTTTTTTAAAAGTAGGACAGTATTAAAATGTTTTATTAAACATTCTGTTGATGGATTTGAGAATTAGCGCAGCTATGAGTCTATTTTCCTTAACCCGTGTTTATCAGGCTAAACCTTTTAGTAGTGGTGCCTGTCAGTTTAGGAAAGTATAAACAGCATACCTGACTGGATTGAAAGATTTATGATGTGTGTTCTGTTCCTGCAATAGGACATGCATTCCAGCACAGCTGACTTTTCATTCATTTCCTGTTTTTCATGTGTTTTATGGGAATTTACCTCAGTGAAAGTGTGGTTGGATAGAAACATCCAGAGTGAAGAAAGATCTTTAACAAACTTCACATTATTTTCCTAAAGGCTTTGCCGTGAGACTTGGACGTGCAGGCATTGTGATACTGTTTTGACAGTACAGGAAGCGTGCAATGATTTATCACAGAAGTTAGGAGATACGTAAACAGAGGCTCCGCCTTCTTTGATCTTGGTCCCTTTTCATCTCTCTGGCAACAATGAGAAAAGCAGAGTTGCCTTTGACCACAACGCGTTAGGGGAAAGAATACCTTTTTTATCATTCCTTTCACTTTCTGGCCTATCTTTACGGATGCTGCCTTACAGGCTGCTTATCACAAACATTGGTTGTGGTGAGACTGATTAACCTTCACCATCGATTGAGTAAAAGGAAAAAAAATATGTTTTGTCATGACTCAGGAGGAAGATGAGACGCCCCGTGGCTGTTGACCTCTGAGTTTCGGCAGCTCTGCTGTCACCCTCATAAGGAGGAAAGAAAGACCTCACTTGTGCTTACCTTTCAGGACTACTCACCAGGGGACTCTCCACCAGGGACACCGCCAGCCTCCCCACTGTCCTCAGCATGGCAAGTGTTCCCTGAGGAGGATTCCGACTCCCCGCAGTTTCGCAGACGGGCACATACGTTCAGCCACCCACCATCAAGTTCAAAGAGAAAGCTGAACCTGCAGGACTTGAGGGCCCACGGGGTGCGCTCCCCTCTGCTAAGGCAGAGCTCCAGTGAGCAGTGCAGGTGAGTGCAGATCTCTCTGCAGGGTGTGAGATCAAATTCCTGTGTTATCCCTTGTGGTCACTCTGGAGTACAGGTGGATTGTGACTTCATGCTGTTGCCAGCATTTAGTGTTTAGAAAGATTGTACAAGTAAATTGATTTTCTTTCCTTCAGTGATTGAGGGAAATGGGGCAAGGTTAAGGCACATCCACAAAGGAGTGAATGCATTTGGGATAAAACTTTTTTCTCTCAGAAAAGTAGAAAAAATAAAATATGCAATATTTTTCTGAAAACTTAGTGACAATACATATTACCCAGTTTCAATGATGGCTGCAAAAAAAAGTCAGAGTCAGCAAATTTGAAAATGACAAAGCAGTAGCGCTTCCTGTTAGCTTACAGCAGAGTATCAAGGGTTAAAATATCATCTCAGCTACCTTCGTTTGTGAGGAAATAGACTGTATTTTGTTATTGTGATACGAAATTAAAGCTAGATATGAAAATTGCTACAAATATTACCTAACATAAAGTGCTGTCATTTAAAAGAAGTCTATGTACTGTTGTAGGCAATGCCCATTATAAATGATCATACATAGTTTTTAAAATTGACTATAAAATTGTTTCACATCTGATAAAAAATAATGGAAGAAGTAAGCCTGGAAATGAGGAATGATTACATTTCTTATGTACCGTTCAGAGCAGAATTATATTTTAGAGTTAATCTTGTTTCTCTTTTTTGATACAGAAAACAGGATTAATTAAGTATGCCTGTTGCAGAAAAAAATAAAAACAATTTCAAGTAACAACTTGACTAAAAAGGCTAATTATTACCTTTAAGTGTTATCAGGTCAAGTGTTGTCAGATTTACTAGCATTTTGTTGTTATTGCAGTACTGGGAATCGAACCCAGGAAATTTGTGCAGATCTGCACTTCTATCCCTTTTTAATTTTTAAATTTTGAGTGAAGGCCTCACTAAATTGCCCAGCCTGGGCTCAAACTTGCAGTTCTCTTGACTTGGCTTCCAAACACTGGGACTGCCCAGCTTAGTAGCATGTTTTTAAGGATACAGTTTTATTCTTGTTGTTTTCTACATGATTTGAAATTTTAAAATGAGATATTTATAATATAAAAATATAATGAGTCAACAGAATTAATTGCCCAGATGTGTGAAGGAGATTAAGTACTCATATGCATGCCCTGATTTTTAAAATGATTACCTCAGTTGTGTACATTCAGGGTATTAAATTTCTTTTTTCCAGGAAAAATTATTTTCCAGAATTAAAATATCAATTTTATCAAACTATAGATGCTATTTTAGTTCTTCCTTATGTTTTCTATATTTTTGTAATCTTTAAATTCACGTGGTTTTCTGTCTGTATAAAAAGATGCTATTATGTCATTGTAAAGACTTGCCATATAAAGAATCTTATTTAAAAGAAAGAACTGTGTAGGAGATTTAGGGCGCTGGGTTAATCCATAGTTAAACCACAGTGGCATAATTCCACAAGCTTCAGTGGAAAACACAGATGACGTTAATAAGGGTTAAGCCAAAGATACGGTGTCTTAACAGCTAAACGTGTTCTTTAATATTTAAAAGGGTTTATACCTCTGAAGTAGTTAAAGTCTTTGAACTTCTCATCATGCTTTCCTTCTAGAACTTACTTGTTTCTTATAATTGTTTGTGCTTTTTACTTTTTTCCCTTAAGATGTTTTTTACATGTAAAAACACACACTCTTTGTCTGAAGATTATGAAGAACTTTTTTGGAGATGAAAACAGATACTTTGTAGATGAGGAATTCAGTTAGTAAGAGTGTAACTCGGGCAGTCAACCACATTGACAACTGCATGCCTCTCTTTTCCTTGTAAGATTCATCATTTAGCCGCTGAAACAAAGGTTAAATTAATAGCAGGAATGTGTTATATGCTTTTTCATAGTGAATGAAGATGTTGCCAAAATATAAATTGAGACAAATTTGCTGTATTTTCTGTACTCAGCCTCCTTCCATCAGTTCGACGCATGCACAAGGAGTATAATTCTTCCTCCAGTCTTCCAAGCCTCCACACTTCCTCCTCTGTCCCTTCCTTCTCTGCCCCTTCTTTCCTGAAAAGCTTTTACCAGAATTCAGGTAGACTGTCCCCACAGTATGAACATGAAATCAGGTGAGATCAGTGTCCTCTGTTTGCAAAGCCAAATTTTCTGCAGTGATATGCTAATAAGTTACTAAAAAGTGGCTGATTGATTTTGGAGTGATATCTATGCATCCTTCTGTGTGCTTGTTCTAACCTGTTTCTAATATAGTGATTTCAATTCCAATTAATTTTATTAAGAGAACTATAACCCAGTAGTTTCAAAGCTGTTGATGAGTTGACTATCTTTTTATGTTTTTCATATTATTTGTGTTTCTTTAACTCACATTCCAGAGTCTAAACTTTGTGTTGTTTGGAACAAGACCTGATGTTAACACATATTTAGCAAACCTTCTCCGACCGTGCTTTTTTTTTCTTAGCCTCTCTGGGTGTGTTTTAGGGAGTGCCAAAAGCACTGATAGGTCCAATACATAGATATATAGAGTGTGACCTAGGCATAGGCATGGCTTTTATTTTTCATGACAGACTTCTGAGTCTGGATATAGGATCGTGTTGACAAGAACCCTTCACACAGCATGATGGAATTTGTTTTATTTCTATGCAAAAGCCTGTTAAATCTTGCTTGTTCTTTTATCTACACAAAATTTGCTGTGACTTTTGGAGAATTTCTTCTTTTTTTATCTGAAATTATATCAAAGTTTTATCAATCATTCATATTTTTAGTGGAGTGCTGACAGCCTGTGAAAAGTGGTGTACTCATTTGGAACCCTTCTAAATGGGTAATTGTTGGCTCAAGTGTCTGCGACATTTGTTCTTCTTTGCTATCTAGGTGCCTCATTTTATTGCTGTGTAGTGTCCCATTTAATACACCACATTTTATCCATTCTTGCTGACGAACATTTGGGTTACTTCTAATTGTTTGATAACTGGCAATTCTTGTAGTCAGGGAGCAGAAAATATGCTTTCAGCCAACCTGTGTGCCACCAAAATCTTGAGTTAACTTTTGGCTTGTTTTCTTTTAAACTTAGGAAATTCTAAAAATTAGCATGTTACTAGAGAGTCCTCATTAATTGCTCAAATTAGATTAATCCTTAAGTTACTTTGAAGTATTTTTTTCCATGTGTGTCTATTTTCACTCTAAGATTGTTAATATTGGATTAATATAATTATGCCTCTGAACTTTGCTTTGGATTAGTACACAGTTATGTTGGAGCACTGAATCTGATTTCTGGTAAAGATAGTAGAGAACTTATTTTTCAGAAATAACATTGTAGGAGCAATATTTAAAAAGTTAACTGCAAAAGTGTTATAATATATATGGAATATGCCATGAATTTAGAGAATAAAGTATGTATATACTTAAAAATATCACTTTGCCTTATTGCTATAAATACTGCCTGTTAATAAGAATAGAGCATTTTCAATCAAACCTGTTTGCAGTTTCTTATTGTTGTATTTAAAGTGAGCAAGGGGGGAATTCTAGTTTCCTTCCTGAAGTAGAAGTATGTCTGAAAAGTGACAATCAGAAATAGCCAGTAGGAAGGTCAAAGGCTGGCTAAGAGTAGGAGGAGGTGGAGTATAAAAGAAGTGACTTTTGAAAAGAGATTACATATATTGTTTAGTATAGATTATTCATTTATGTTTAGGAATTCCTGCTTAGATGTATGTATTATCCTTCCCAGTGGTTTTCCATAATCCGCAATACCTCATCTTAACAAAAATATTGAAGTGAAATGGTAAATGTATACTAGTTTTGGATGAAAAACTTCATCTTTTGGTGGTTATGTTATCTGAAGCGATATATTTAAACATGCAGGGTCACTTTAAGTTCCTTTAAATGTTTTCTTGGTTGTGAGAAATTCTCAGAATCGAAGTCTTTTTGTTGTGCATTTTTGTTTTTACTTTTTTAGCACAGAATTAATAGGCCAGAAATACACTTCGGCGGCGGGGCGGGGGGGGGGGACCTCTTTCGTTAAAAAGTACACCAATCGTAAGCACATAGCTTGGTGGGTGATCAGAGAGGGTCCACTGTGTCACTGCTGCTCAGTGAACTGAAGGTGACCAGCAGTCCGTAGAAGCTCTCATTTTCCCACCCATAATTGCCCGGCTGACCTTTCATTATCATCAATTAGTTTTGCACTTTATATAGAAATGGGAGGGTTAAAACATCTGTTCTTTTGTGTCTGGCTGCTTTCCCCGATGTTAGTTTATGAGGTTTATTCTGGTTTTGTTTGTACTTTAGTTTATTGCTCTAATGCTACTTAATATATCACAGTTTATCCAGGCACTTAGGCATGGACATGTGGTTGTTTTTGAAGGCACTTCTGTCTTATTGTACATTTTGTTAGCTGCACGTACCTATACATTGATGTATAGCTACACAGCTGTAAAAGTTTTGAACAAAATATACTAATTATGTTAATTAGTGAATCATTTATGTTTATATTTACTCGTTACAATCTTGGTGAGACTGGTTTTTTATTTGTACTTTGAAATAATTTCAGATTTATAGGAAAGTTATAAAAATATTACAGAGGATTCCTTTTAATCCTTTATCTAGATTAATCATTTTTTTACATTTTGCTACATTTACTCTATCGTTTTTGGTCCACCTACTTATTTATATGGTCATAGATGTATATATATGAAATGTGATCAAATATACAATGAATATTTAAATAAAAAATTTTTACAGTAAAGATGCATTGTCATTAACCCCCCTGGGTCTTTTCTCCCTCACTTTGAACACACTTATCCCACTATTCTTGCGACTGGATTTCTTGTCATGTTTCATGTCTTGAATAGACATGTTGAAAAAAATTACAGTGAATGCTGCTGCCCAGAGCTGTCCAATAGAAAGGCAGGCTCATAAAAACATTAATGATTATCTTTGTACATGGTTCTGGCTCTTTGTGCCAAGTCAAAGTGACTGTGAAAGTAAACATCTTGAATTGATTCATAACATTGAGGCAGCCATGACAGTACAACTAATGACACGCAAGAAGGAGGATTTCCAGAACTGCTTCATAAAGTGGCAAGGATGATGGGAAAAGTGTGTTCAAAGAGGGAGTATTTTGAGGGTTATTAATGGCAATGTGTGTCTCATTGTAATATATTCTTTTTTAAACTTTTACCATGTTTTGATAATATACCATATGTATTTGTTTATATATAAAGATCTTCAATTAGACCATATATAAATAAGTTGAATACCTCATATCCTTTATTCTTGATATTTTAGGTTATATTTGCTTAGAATAAAAATTATTCAAGAGTGTGGTTTTAATCCAGTTGATTTTGAACTCTATATCTCTCATTTCCAGTTGTTTTTAGAGTGAACAATTTGTGCAGATAATTACATGATATCTGGAACTATTTGGAATAATGATGGAAGGAAATTTCTAATATTACCAACTATAATTGTCTTTTCACTTGGGTGTCTATATCTTATTAGTTGCATGAAATGAATCTCTAAGTAGACATAGTCAAGTAGGGAATAGAATAGGAAAGGGTACAAGCTAATAATACTACCACTTTTTAAAATATATTAATTTGAAATTTATGTTAAGCCTCCTTCTCCAAGAGTACTATTCTGAGTATTAAAAACATGGTAGAGTACTGTTTTTAGGCATGCTCAGAAAAAGGAGCAAAGATTTTTTTTGTTACCAGTTGGTTGGCTAGTGGATTCACTTACAGAGTTGAAGTGCTAAGAGAAGCAAAAATTGTCTCTTTTGTTTTATCTTATTTTGAATTGTTTTAAAAATTTAACATTATTTCATTGTTTAGTATTTAAAACAATTCTGTATGATAATGTATTTTGTAACATCCATTTATCAAATGTAATGTTTCTTTTCTAGCAATAATTATCTTTATACCCCTTAAAGCTGCTTCTCAGTTTCAAGCTTATATTTAAACAACATCTGCATTAAATTACAAAATTGATCAAAAGAAAATACTGGTTTTTAAAAATTGGTACTCACCATTTATAGAACTTCTTAATGAGAAAAATAAGATTTTTCCTGATAAACTATTTTTATGGTTTTGGTTTGATAGTCTTCTTATATTTATTGATTAAAAACAGTATACTTATTATGATAGCTCATGGTTGAAGCAACCTTATTTGTAAATTACTGGTGACTTGCAGAAAAAGCTTTTTATTCTAAATCCTGATTTTGGGCTGTTTGTGCTAATGCAATTCTTTGTTTTTCTATTATACTAGACAGGACACTGCTTCAGAATCAAGGTGATTTGAGATCTAAATATTTTCATGTAAAAAAATCTCAGGTTCTTTTACTCACAATGCATTTAGACTGTCTCCTGAATGCATGCTGTCATCTTGCATGCTCTGAGGTCCTCCCAGAGGGAAATATTATCCTTTATATAAACAGAGATTACAAGTAGCCATATAAAATGTTAATTGCAAACACCATGTTTCTACTCTATTCCTCTTTGAAATTTCTTTGCAGCTGCGATATGCTCTTCAATTAAAACCCAATTTTGATTTTAAATTAATAAAAATTGAGTTTGCTAGTTGAGAGATACAAAATATGCTCATATGAAGAGTTTCTTCCAAATCTCAAAAAGATACAGAAAGGAACATCTTAAAACATAGAGTAGAGTCTGTTTTTCACTCAATGAGGGGAGTATTAACCTGTTTTAGTTCATTTTAATTCCCATCACATTGGTCACTTTGAGACACTGCTAAAGCCTTGAAGATGTCACAGTGGTCTGGATGCAAGAAAACACCTAGTTTCTTCCTGTGGAAGACTCTATAGGTTCCTGTGGAACCTATAGAACAAAAGTTACACCACTGCCTCATGACTTAGGTGCTTTCTGTGGAAAACATTTAGAGTGGCTGCTGAACAATTTAAATGTGAACATCTACTCCCAGCTTTGTTCCAGTTCCTACACTTCGCTTGTCTCACAAGCTCCCATGAGAAGTATACATACTAACCTTCCTATTTGAGTCTACTAATATTTAAATTTTAATAGCTGCAGTAAAAACATAGTATAAAGGTTCAATTTGGGTGAGCTATACAAGAAGAAAAAAATTCTAAGAAAACTGTTTCGGCCATATTGCTAAGATAAATGTAGCTTTTTTTGAGACCTATAGTTGACCTGTACTTTTTGTGGGGGTGGAGGGATGTATGACCATGAAAAGAAAACTTTTGTCTAGTTTTAAAAGTCCAGTAGAAATGTTTGTTTTGCTTGGTCTGCTTTGTGCTTCTCCCTTAGGCTAGAGTTAACATTGTTTATTACTTTTTGGATTGTCTAGACTTTAGATGGGATTAGAATTAGATTCAGCCTCAGAGAGGTTTTACATTTTGCTTGGTATCATTTTATCGTAGGCTATAAGAATGTCAATAAACATGAGCTACCTACAGATATTTTAAATTCCGATGTACAAAGCATTTTTAAAGTATCTACATTCAATGTGTAGAGTTTAGGAAATAATTTTTTTTTCTCCTTGTTCTTTTTTTCCTACACATTGTTCCACTGACTAATCAATCTCTTTTGACTCACATGTCAGGTGTTTTATATGAGAATAGGTCAATCTCAGGTTTATTTAATTAGTAGAGATTTTCCATAGAATGAAAGATGTGTGCCCAGTGGAAAGCTAGAACCTATATAAAGTATCAGTGCCCTTGTTGCAGTTTTGAGTTAAATTGTACTGTGGAACCTATAGAACAAAAGTTAAATTTCATTAGTATGTTGTTTCATGCAGGCTTTCTTCAGGCATTTTATAGAGCAAAACCCTTTTCAGCTTTCTATTAAATAGTTACTATCACTTTAATCAGGTTTTGTTATTTATCTTCAGTTTTAATACATTGTGATTTAGATACAGATGTTGCCAGTGTGTAGTCATTTATTTGGACTTTAGGATGCTCATAATTTTAGTTTGTTGCTAGGGAGTGGGAGGAGGCTGGGAGGCAGTATATTGCTCAGTAGAATATATTTGTAAAACTGGCAGAGGAGTTTACTTTGGGAGAATGTAGATATGTTAAGGGGAAAGTGGTCATTAGAAGATCATTTTTGTATAGTAGCCAGTGAATGAATGCTTACTAAAGTAGGCAAATGGACATTAAGAAGTTTTTGTTCACATAGTAACTATAACGTTAATTTAGTAGTTAATGTGATATTGTTTAAGGAAATATTTAGAGTTATTTTGAAGCTTTAGAGGGGGTTCCTATTGTATCTATAATTTTTGATCAATGCTGTGTGGAGAGTATTTGGAAACTGCCTTCTCAGCCTACATGGTGTTATACATAACATGAGATATTTTCCCCTTTTATAAGCCAACATTTGTGTTTATGGATTGTGGTTCTTTATTAGTTGGCAGAACGTATAAAATAAAGCAACACAAAAGTGTGAGTTATGTTTCCTTCCTAGTTATTTGCTTTTAATTTTATAAATTTCGAATAGAAGAAATGCTAGCATAGTAATTTTCTTGAATATGCCTGTTAAGAAGCAGTTTGATAATTTATCTTCATATTCTAAAATACTAAAGGAGGCAGAAGATTATATGGAGAGTAGCTAGAACTTGTTACTTTGAAATGTAAAGATGATCATAATACCTACATACATAATATATGTATATATTCCACATTAAAGTGTCTTTTATTTAGTACTTCCATTTAAAATGAATATCTAGGCTCAGGGAGTGTCCTGGGAGGAGGTGGCTAAGATAAGCATGGTGCAGTGCCTGGCATGGCTGTGTGTTCTCGGCCTGAGGAGGCTATTGCATACTGAGATGGCCAGGCAGGAAGACCAGGCTGTAAAGAACTATACCTTGGACGACATTAAGAAGCACAGAGACAGCAAAAGCACCTGAGTGATCCTGCACCACAAGCTGTATGATTTGACCCGTTTCCTGGAAGAGCATCCTGGTGGGAAAGAAATCTTAAGAGAACAAGATGGGGGTGATGCTACGGAAAATTTTGAAGATGTTGATGATTCTACTGATGCTGGAAAACTGTTTAAAGCATATGTCATTGGAGAGGTCCACCTTGATGACAGATCAAAGTTAGCCAAGCCTTTGGAGACTCTTAGTACTACTGTTGAGTCTTAATTACAGTTGGTGGACCGATTGGGTGATCCAGTCATCTCAGCTATGGCGTTGCCATGATATATTGTTTCAACAGAGCAGAAGACTGACTGCCTCTCAGAAGACAAGGAGAGCAAAGACTGCCTTGGACAAAGAAGAAAAGAAGCCAGTGTTGATCACTTCCACTGACAGAAACTTTCACCTGAAAAAATAATTTTCATATGTCTTTTTTTCTCTTCTGTATTAGGAAGAAAAGAACAATTCTTTCTACTCCTTCTAAATGTTTCAGATGTGCCTTATTTGATGTTGTTTCTTCACTACATTATTTACTTGTTATGTGACCTTTTAAAATATATCTGGCTTTTAAAATAAAACTTAAAAACATGTGCTTAGCGGCATAAGCTCCTGCCTTGCAAGCACGGGGTCGTGAGTTTGATCCTTAGTACCAAAAAAAGAGACAAAAACACGGAAGCCAATCTAGCCCCTACACACATGCAGTGCACCACTGGGACTCTCCTGCAGGTAACCAGCAGGGGCCAGGAGAGGCAACCAGCCCAGCTCCCATGCTCATGCAGGCTGACATTTGGACTCTCCTGAAGGTAGCCAGAGCAGGCAGGGAGAAGAAACAATCAGCCCTTCCCCTAAAAGTCTGCCAGCCACCATTGCCTGTAGGAACCCGTGGACAGTGCAGGCTGGGAGAGCAGCCAGCCATGCCTTGAAGAAGCCACCAGTGTCTAGAGAAGCCTACCTGACACTCTGCCACCTCCCTAGGACCCTGGGTTAGGGGAAACCTGGGTGCCTGACCCATCCCATACAACATGGATGGGTAGCCAACATGGGAAGTGCCTGGGACCCCACAACCCACTCATCTGGAGGAACCCAGGAAAATGTTGAGACAAAGGAGCAAAACAGAATAAGTCAAGGAGACATGGACATGGAAGTAACATATCTGAAATTTCTGGGATGATGGCAACTGAAGTAAAGAAACTACTTCATGAGGTTGTAAAAGAAATAAGATCAGAAATAATGTCTCAGGTACAGGAAGAAACAACAAACATAATGAAAGGCTTACTGAGTATATCTAAAGAAGACATAGAGAAGAAAAACGAGCAAAGGAGAATGAGCAAAACTTTGAATAAACAATATAGAGAAGAATTGTAACAGGCTCAAAGAGGCATGAAACAGACTCAAAGAGGTATCCAGGACATTAAAAATTCAATTGAAAGCTGACAAAATTGCTTGAAAGAAACTGAAGATAGACTTTCAGACCTTGAAGACAAGATGGCTGCTAGTGATCATGAAAGGAAAGATCTCTTAAAAACAACAAAGAACCAGGAAATAACTATTCAACAGCTGCAAGGCAATGCAAAGAAAAATAATTGCAGAGTGATAGATGTCAGTGAAAAAGCAGGAGTCAACACGAGTGACATTAAGAGACTATTTACAGAATAGCAGAGCACTTCCCAAACAGAAGAAAAGAACATACAGATAAGTGAGGCATATAGAAATCCAACTAGCCATAACCAAAATAAGTCTATACCCAGACATATTATAATCAAGATCCCAGAAATTCATCATAAGAACAGAATATTAAGGGTTGTTAGAGAAAAGAAACAAGATCTCATATAATGCTAAAGCCATTAGAATCACAATAAGCTTCTCAAGGCAAACCATCAAGTCAAGAAGAGGTTGAAGTATTTCAAGTCCTGAAAGAAAACAATTTCCAACCCAGATGTTCCCTGCAAAGCTGCAAATTAATGGAAGAATAGGATACTTCCATGACAAAGAACAACTGAAAGAATTTGTGACCACCAACCCAACCCAACAAAGAGTACTGAAGGATATTCTAGGGAGACATAAACATGACCGTGGTTCCAAGAACAGCAGCGAAGTGGGATCACTGAGTGAGGCAGACAGCTGAATAGATGGGAAAAGTAGAAAGCCAATGGCAGGAAAAAAGCATGAAAAGAGATGAACCAGTACACGTTGGCTATAGTTATTAATGTAGATGGCCTCAATTCACCAATAAAAAGAAACACAGATGGAGTAGTAGATCAAGAAACACGATCCATCAATATGTGGTATACAAGAAACACATCTAACTTAAAAGGAAGTTCATAAATTGAAAGTCAAAGGAGAGAAAACAGTTGTTCCATGCAACAGGGAATCGGAATAAAGCAGGGTTCTCTCCATCTGCCATAGAATGGATAAGAAAGGTAGAATTTTATACAATGAAAAGCTACTTGGCTATAAAAAAGGATAACCACAAGGCTGTTGTAGGTAAATGGATGCAGCCTTTGGATGAAATGGTTTGGGCTCATATAGGTGAGCAACATGTCGTCTCCTTAGTATAAAATAGTGAAGGAGTTAGTGGGATCCAAAATGTGCAGTACAGATTATGAAAGTGAAAGGGGAGGAAACATCTAAAAAGGGAAGGTGGTAGCCATTGTTAATTCCCTATTATTTTATTTTAAAGTCCCATATCATTTTTATTACTTTGTTTTGATTGGTTTTATTCTGTTTTGTTTGGTTTGATTTTATTATATCTGACAGTATGGGCAGCTATTTCAAAGATAACAAGATATATTATGGTAGCCATTATTGATTCCCTAATACCTTGTTTTGAAGTTCTGTGTCACTTTCACTTTTTTGATTAGTTTTCTGTTTTGATTTATTTTATTTTATTATGTCTGATGGTATGGACAGCTATTTTGAAGATAACAAGAGGTGTTAATGTAGCCATTGTTGATTTCCTGTTATCTTGTTTTGAAGGCCTGTATCACTTGCACTGTTTTGTTTTGATTGACTCTATTCTGTTTTATTTTGTTTGGTTTTATTCTCTTAAAAATAAAAAAAGTGAATATCTGTATTTTAAATTGCATTTATTTCATAGCAAACAACAAAAGTGAGACATTTACGTAAAGAAAACCCCTCATGGTGCTTGAGCTTATTTGCTGCTAAATTAACTTATTCCATTAAAAATAGAAAGAAAAATATTCAACCAAAAGACTTAATCATAACTGGAGTCTGAATTTTCTGCCAACATACAGAGAATCCTAGGACTCATGCCAGCTTTGGTTTTAGGATCTTACTGATCTCGTAAGAACTAATGCAGAGTATTTACATTAAAACAATAAAACAGTGCCTAAGTGTCTGGATTCTGGACTTCCTGGGCTGAGTCTTGCCTCCTTTACTTACTATTTTTGTGATTATTTGTAAATTACTTAGCCTTCTTCTACCTCAATTTTCTTACTTAAAATGGAAGTAATATTAACACCTACTCTGTATGCTTGCTGTGAGGATGAAATTAATTTATACTTGTAAAATGTTTAGAACAATGCCTGCAGGGTAGTATGTGCTTTTAATGAGCCTTAGCATTATTATTACAGTGTACAGCATATGTTGTTTTGTTTTCACTCAGAAAGTAGGCATTACCCTTGGTCATGTATTAAATTTATGAAAAGGGAAGTTAAAGTGAAAACTAATGCAGAAAAAAACCCCAGAAATAAAACCAAGAGCCCTATTGCCCCCATATTGGGTAGTGTCCAAGTTGGGATGTAGGAATTTCAGTGTACAGTGTTTCATAAAGGCTTGGTTCTTGAAATTACCACCTTAAAAGCTTCAGATTGCTGGCTGACTGTCTGGAAAACACTGAATTGCTGTCAGGTTGCAGGGTCAGGAACTCAGCTTCTGAATTCTTATCTTCTCATATTCAATGAAGTAATATCACCTTATCTCAGCAACTAAACTTTTGCACAAGGTAGTTTCTTAGTACAAGATAAAGGGTCGTCGGTCTATAATGCAAGTTCTTCCTTTTGGTATATTACTCTTATATTTTGACTGCTGAATTTTGGCCATTAAATTACATGTATGTGGAGGAAAAATCTATCCCTTGACAGTTTATTCAGCTCACAGAGTTTAAATATAGATGTAATGAATTTTTAAAATATGCAATAGTGGACTAATAGCAGGATATTTTCTGCATTTGTTGTTTTTAACATTTTCCCCCATATCTTACATAGTACAGGCAATCATGAAACTGCTATGGGTATTGCTTGGTTATTTTTAGTATTTCCTAAACTCTTCATATGCCATTAACAGTGAATTAGAAGGTGATATTTTAAAAAGATATTTTAATTCCAGCATTAAAATATGAGCAGTTCAGAGTCTTTTGATTTGCTTTGTTTATTAGAACTGTTAGGGCTGGGGATTTAGCTCAGCTGCTCAAGTGCTTGCCTGGCAAGCATGAGGTCCGGAGTTCAATTCCTGGTACCAAACAAAAGAACTGTTAAAAGTGTAAGGAGAAACTAATACTTGTTAAATATTTACCCTGTAAGTTGCTTTAGTATATGTATTTCATTTAGCTTGCAAGGCATAAATTAAAAGTTAGATACTGTCCTATAAGGCAGGAATGACACTTACTAGGAAAAAGATGCTTTTTGTTGTTGGTTAGCAGTATTGCCATTGTGGATGTCTACCACTGCCACTGGCAGCTCAGTACTTTGAGGAAACAGAGATTCTAGAACTTTGTGCCAGGTGTGACTCCCTATAAAGGATTTGGAAGCGGGTTTATTTGTTCCTAGTATGTTCCTACAGCCAATAGTTTCTGTCCATTTTACTTAATCTTCTGAGTTAATATTTCATGTGGTTTCATAAAGTATTAATTTATTCTGTGATTTTTTTTTCCTATTACTGGTACTATACAGAAGGTACACTATAATACTACATAGTGCTACAGTCTACTCCTGATCTGATGTTTAGCAAATAGTTCCAGTGAGATAGTGTGAAAATGGAAATACAAAATATTCCAGGAGTATTTATCAAGATATAACTTCTAGATAGAGAATACTTAAATCACAGATACTTAAAGAAAATACTTGAATCATTGCTTTCAAAGTAGACATCAAGGCATATGTTCTTTTCTTAACCTTAATTTAGCTAATCCAGAAGTGGTATTCCTTGTGCAATAGATCTAGACTAACTACGATAGTCAAAAGTATGGAAATATAATAAATAAAAATGTAACAGGCTGGTGGTATTGAATTGCTCCTTCATATTAATTATCTCAGCCCTATTGAGTTCTGCCAAGTGTCTGAGAGCCTTGTGGCCTTTCTAGCTGAGTTTCATTTCTGACCTAAGTTAGTGAACTTCTTGATTTCATCAGACATCTTACATCTTCCCTTGTGGTTATTATCAGAAGTGAATATGTACTGAAATTTTCACCATTCTCTTAGGAAAGCTCACAAACTGTGAAATTTGAAAACACAAAATATTCCTATCACTAAGACCAACAGTTATTGTATGTTCTGTTACCAGCAGACAGCCTGAGTCTCAAAGTAGCTTTGAGTCCACTTTCTGTTACTGTGACAAAATATCTGAGAATATCAACTTAAGGAAAGACAGATTTATTTTGACTGACTCTTTCAGAGGCTTCAGTTCATGGTCACATGCCTTCCTTGCTTCTAGACCTATATTGAAGCAGAAATATCACGACAAAGGACATGGTAGAGGAAAATTGCTCACTTAACTGCAGTCAGGAAGCAGAGACAGAGGGAAAGACCCAATGAAGAATGGGCCATGGGTCAGATATAGTCCCCAAGGTTATGCTTTATGATCCAATCCCTTTAACTAGGCCTCACTTCCTAAATTCCATTACCTACCAATAATTCTACCAAGCTATGATCTCTTCAGTATGTTAATCTGTGAATGAAGTTAGAACCATCATGATCCAATCACCCTTTGAAAACTCTACCTTGAAACATGTGGGACTCTGTGGACATTTTAAATCTAAACCATCCTAGTCATGATGACCTTTTGTTGCTCATGGGCCTAGCATTATTTAGAATGGTTTTTCTTGGGAAATAAGATTCTTAGAACAGACCAGTATTTTCACATATGAGTTTTACAAAGCACTAAAGATGAATCGGTGTGGTATCCCCTATTCCCTGAAAAACAGTGGGAGTAATGAGAGTAGAGTCAACCATGTTGACTTCTTTTATGTTAACTGAGTTGGAGAGTTTCTGTACAGTATTTCCCTGATGGAGACTCACAATACAGGCTGGCATTAAGCAGTCTTTAAGAAGTTCTGCTGTAAAGAATTCTGGTTAATACTTTTTAAAGTTTAGCTTATACTGTCCGCTCCCTCCGCCCCCAGTATCCCTAACAATAACCCTAGGGTTGACCCTTGTGCTTATTTTCAGGGTTTTGTTTTTATTTTTATTTTTTGGCCATGATCCAGCTACTAATAGCTAACAATTATAGTCAGATCCTAACAATCACAGACAGAATCTGTCTTTACCAGATTAGTCTATGCTAGCTGGAAGACAAGCTCTTTTTGGTCATTTTGTGGGCTATGTACAGTGTTTAGAATAAACTATAATAATACACCTTTGGCACAGTACAAGTTCATTACTTAAGTGACCTCTACTCCTCAGTGTAAGCACCTCTGTTCTTCAGATTAGAACCAGGACTGCTTAAGGAATGAGTAGAAACAGGTGAGCTTTCCAAGACTGGGCTTGTGGCCTGACTGCAGTTTTCCCAGGATGCGATGGCCTGGGGGACCATCGTGCTAGAGTCACATTGCTCTGTGCCGCCTGTGCCTCGTGCTTGCCTGTGGCAGAACTTGTGAATGGCTTGTGTGCTGCCATTAGGTTGTGAAGTGCTATGTTACACAATTTTCCTTACAAATGAAATATTTGTTGGCATTCTGCAGCGATGGAGAAGGGCGGAAACGGACCTCGTCCACCTGTAGCAACGAGTCCCTAAATGCCGGGGGAACACCTGTCACTCCTCGCAGAATCTCCTGGCGGCAGCGCATCTTCCTGCGGGTTGCATCTCCCATGAATAAGTCTCCCTCAGCAATGCAGCACCAAGGTCTGTGCAGGAACCACTAAAGAATTTCTCCTGCTGGTGTCCTAAGTTATGGCATGGAATAGAAACTGTTGACTCAAGAGATTTAAGAGATTAGACAGGAAACATAACTTCTCTTTCTGTGTCTGATGTGGTTGGTTTTCTTCTCAGGTATCATTAGAACAGACTAGATATTCAGTACCTTAGTAACTGCTTGTTGAATGAATAAATGAATGAATTTCCAAAACCTATTTTTGGGCCTATTTCATAATGCATAAGGAACTGTGTAGTACTAGAAAAAATTCATAGATTTTTTTCACTATTAGAGAAGCAATACAGAATACAATCTTTTGCAAAAGTTACAAATAAAACAAAGTGACATAAATATGTTGAACAATAAAAGTTAGATATATTACGCTCAGTAAATATCGGTCAAAAGCGAGAACATGGCAGCTGTCTTCAAAAATTAAGCCTATTAGAAATTAGAACAAAAACATCCAAAGTGATACCTATAACATAAAGATATTATAGTAATGAGAACATGCAATATTATATATCCTTGAGAGCTAGAAAATGATAGATACTTACAAAGACTTTGAAGGTGAAAACCAGTGTTCTCGTGGGAGTTTTTAACCATTCCTTTCTGAAAATTATATATAGGAAAATTAAATACTGTATAAATAAATATTTGAGTAGCACAATGGAACAAGCTTGATCTAATATTTATGAAGAACTTTTCCTTTGAAGACAAAATTCATCCATTTGTAGAGTATATAAAACATTCATAAAATTAATTATGTACTTGGCCAAAAGATATTTTACTATACTCCACACAGTCATGATTATGTCTGCTATATTCTTTGATCACAGTTGGGGAAAAAAAAGGAAGGGTATAAAGGAGAGAGGAAGGAAGGGTTAAGAGATAACCGGGGTTCTGGGTGTAGGTGTAGCTCAGTGGTGGAGTGCTTACATAGTCAACACAAGGCGCTGGGTTTGATCCCTGGCACAACTGTAAAGCATAAGAAAAAGCTGCTGAAAACACTGGTGTTTTTTCAAAATTTTCTTACTGCTAGAAACTAGAAAAATAAAACATGATCCATATGCTGCACATCACGCCTGCATGGTACTTATGGGACATTTCATAGCCATGAAATGTATTCATCTAAAATTAAAACAGTCAAAAACTGGGTGTGCTCAGTGTCCACTCAAGCTAGAAAAAGACAATAAAAAGGAATGCGACTGTCATTACTAAAGATAAAATTAACTCTGTCTAGGATAGTCAGAGATTACATCACATAAAAAAATAAATGCTTAAGCTCATCACAGAAGAAACACACCTTAGCAGTGTTTCAGAGTCATGTGAGAGCACTTTGTGGGCCACCTAATGTGGAGAATGAGACAGGAGACTGGTCAGGGCCGTGAGGCCAGAGTGGGCAGCTATCTGTGCTGTTCCCCGGGGCCTGCACTTTGGGCTCTGGGCTGGAAGCAGTCACTGAGATGTTTTAAGAGATATGATCATGTTTATTAATAGGAAAATAATTGGAGGTATGTGAAAAATGGCCCAGAATGGAGAAGAATGAACTCCAGATCAGTTAAGAAGACTTTGCAGGGGAGGGAGCAAAGGCATTTGATGCTCAGCCAGGAAAGGCCCAGCATTTCTCAGCTGCCCTTCTGATGACTCTGATGGTAGATGTGACCCTAGGGAAATCACAAATACTGTACCTACCCGTGAAGTCCTGCTTTGCACAGTCAGAGAAGACACAAAGATGAATTGCAGAAGTGTTGGAAAGGCCAGTTCATTTTGGAACAGCCCTCTTCTAGGTCGTTTTGTGTAGAAAGAAGAAGTGGTGAGATGACATATGCTTTTGTTTCGCTGTAAGAGGGAAATCTAGAAGGGGAATTCAGTCTAGTGAATTTATTTAAATGTACTAGTCCCGGAAACTAATAGTTACTGGAAAAGTGCCTTTGTAAACACCTTTAAATGTAGAAGACGAGAGAGTGTTGATTCCAGTGAAAACCTCTGTAGTCTGGGTTACTACTGAGGAATGCCTCTTACGATTTTCTTCTCTGCAGATGGACTGGACAGCAATGAGCTTTTGCCACTGTCCCCTCTGGCTCCCACCATGGAGGAGGAACCGCTGGTTATATTCTTGTCTAGTGATGATGACTCAGAAAAAGTTGAAGAAAAAAAGAAATCAAAAGAACTAAAGAGTTTGTGGAAAAAAGCAATACATCAACAAATCTTGTTGCTTCGAATGGAAAAAGAAAACCAGAAACTTGAAGGTTAGCTATCAAACAAGGTTGGATGCTACATTTGTACTTACACTTTTTCTTTGACTGTATGTATGCTTTAACCAGAATATCTGTGGGTTGCAATTATTTATTTTCATTTTGTAAAATGATTATGGGGTGGAAAAGACCAGTTTAATCTGTGCATTTTCTTTTTCAACTAATCATAAAAAAAAATCTGTCATCAAATCAAAATTTCTATTTTTTGTCAGTGATTATAAATTTTCTATTTAGTAAAAAGTGAAAATTTATACAATCTGAAGAGAAACCAGAGTATGAAATTTTCTATTTAAAAATCATTCAAATCAATACTTATAATCAAATAATTTAAAATAGTTATTGTGTGATTTGTAACGACTGCTGTTTATGCTACTAAATGCTTTAGAATGTGTGGTTTTACCTTTTGAAAGAATAACACAGTTTGCCACAATATTGATAGAACAACACAAAATATCTAGATAGTGTCAGAATCTAAAAAAATATATGACAGCTTAACCAAAAGTGGCCTGGTTTTTTCACATCTGTAAGGTGAGTTATTTTGCTTAAGTGGATTCTTTGACTTTTAAGGTTCTTGGTTTCTGTTACTGGCTTTTATTTTGTTGTCTTCCTAAAAGCTTTTTAAGTACAGATATTCATACTTCTGAGTTTAGTATCTATGTTAAGATTCTTGTTACTACACCTGTTATTCAAAAAAATTTTATTTTGACAATATTTTTTAGTTTGCAAAGAGACATTTACTTTTGTTGCTGTTTTTTAGCAGATTAAAAACCAGAAAATGTTAAATAGACTTAGGAAATCAATCTTTTCTTTAAAATTAAAACTTCAATTAATTGTTATTACATGGCTCTTAAAAGTTTTGTGTGACAAATAGTATATTTAATCAGGTTTTCAAAAACCTCAGCAGGAATTGAATTTATATTTTTAATCATTCACTATTTGAACAGAACATGCCTTAGGAATTGTTCATGTATAGCCTGAAGCCGTCAGTGACTGGCCTTAGGAGGGTAAAGAGTTACACCTGAGGCCATTGACAGACCAGCAGGACAAGTTCTGGGATTTACATTTGTTCTTCTTGGTTCTTGGGCTTTTCTGAATATGCCACCTATTTCTCAGATATGGGCGGATATGGGCAGTAAAGAAATAGATGGCTTTAATAGAAATGATTACATGATTACATGGAGATCAGTTATGCTGTATAATTGTAATGTATAAGACAGGAAAGAACTGATGTTTAGAATATACGTGAAGAAACCTGTATCAGTTATTTTCCCTACTTAACTAACAAAGACAGAAATAGTTCAACCTATTAAAATTCTAAGCAATCATTATTTCTTTAGAGTTCTTACAGTTGAGGAAAGATAGAGCATTAACTCTTCTTACCATTATAGCCTCAAGGCATATGGTAGCAAAAAGTAGATATTTCAAATTGTCTTAAATGGACCAGGATCTAGAGAAGGAAATGTGCTTTGCTCCCATTGAAGCAAATCATAAGTAGAACTGTATGCAGAATTGCTTATTATTAGCTTTAGTAAATTACTCCTCTTAAAAAGATTATGTGATTATTATAGAGAAATAAAAGCAAATATTGAGAAGCAAAGCTAAGCTGTGTTAGAAAGCCATCTAGTGGTATTCAGGAGGAATACTTTTATAGTGCTCTTCCTCTTTTGACTATGTCTAGACTTTTAATAAGTAGGAATTTTTTGTTGTCCTGCTAGAAGAACAGTCTAATTTTGAAGTATTTGAATCCTTTGGAACTGGTTTTGAACAAAGTAAGTAAAGAGTAACATTTGTTTTGCGATTGCTTTTGTGCTGTCGAGGATCTTGGAAGCATAACAGAGATTTGTGTTGCAGAAGGTAAGGGAGCCAGGGAGGCACAAGGAGTGCAGGGCACACAGCTCATGCCGAGAGAGTCCTGTGGAGGGGAACCCCAGTGAAAGAAGGGAAGTATGCTCACGTGTCTGTGTTTCCTCCTTCTCTGCTGGAGACAGTTAGTATAAATGCAAGTCAAGATGGTGGGTGGTTTGTGGGCAATTCTTTTAATGACTTCTGAACCTGTATTTTAGGCCATCAAATAAAAAAGAGTGCTGCATTATTTTAAAAGACGATTTAGTGTTATTTCAGTGAAAATGAATTTTTAAGATTATTAAAAATAAGCCTGGGGCTGTAGTTCAGTGGTAGAATGTGTATTTGGTGTGCACAAGGCTTTGAGTTCCATCTCCAGCACCAAAAACAAAAAAGGACAGATTATTATAAAGGAACAAAGGAATGGTGAAACACACTGGCAAGGGCAGTGTGGGAAACTCTGGAAATGTAAAAAGAGATGAGGTTAATATGGTTAAATATTTTTCAAATTAAGGTTAGTATGAAGCATTATCTAACATGTTGCATATAAAATATGAACACTTTTAATGTTGTTTATACCATGAAAATGGTCTCTTCTGAGGCTATTTTATTTGTCAAAAAGTTGATGTTTATGACATAATCACATGGTTTGTATTTCATACTTAGCAGAATTAGTATGTGTAAGCTATAGAGTAAAACCTCCTTAGAAAATTGTTTCGTGTATTTTCTCATATGAAATGACTCAAGGTCATTTAGGCCTTATATATTGTCCTAATTTTTTAAGAGTTTTTCATTTTAGTGGTTGACCCTTAAGAGTCATTGAGTATGATTATAGTAATACAGTAACATGTTTAAAATACTTTTTTAACTACATTGGTCTTAGTAAGTTTATTTTCTTTTTCAGCAAGACGAGATGAACTCCAGTCCAGGAAAGTGAAGTTAGACTATGAAGAGGTTGGAGTGTGTCAGAAGGAGGTCTTGATAACATGGGATAAGAAGCTGCTAAACTGCAGAGCAAAAATCAGATGTGATATGGAAGATATGCATAGTGTTCTGAAAGAAGGTATTCATGATAATTTCAGGGATCTTTGTTTCTCAGAAAAAAACCTCAGAGAATTTATTTTTGCAGCTTAGGCAATTTCATCTTTGTGCTTTTGCTTATTAAGGAAACAAGTAGTTTGTTTCTGCCTATACTTTAGTAATGTGACTCGTTAAAAAAAAAACAGTGCGGATGGAGATCTGGTTCTTGAGGAGTTGGCTACAGACTCTCTTGCTGGCTTCAGCCAACTGTTTTCTGCTTTTACCCAGGAAGAACTGCATGTCTTGGTACAAGTCTTTGATCAGAGCTGTGAAAATAGTTTGTACTTAAAAGCTTGACTGGTTTCTATCATTTTGTCAGAAGTGTATATTTAGGTGTGTATATATTTTTATGAATGTGTATATACATCCACAGTATATTTATATAGATACATTCACCCTAGTAATCATTTTTCTGTCTTCTCATTCTTTTCTTTATTTTGGAGAAATCATTTTTATATTTAAAACTGAAACAAAAATATGAATATTTTGTGTGGAATTCATGTGACCCAGATTTAAAATATTAAAATGAGAGTTTTCTATGGTTTGCATAAACTGGGTATAAAGTAAAAATTGCAAAATACCCAAAGAAAGCTAATAATTTTGTTTCAAAAGCCTGTGATAATGGTGAGAGTATGGGTAAACTTGATTTGTTTTGTAAGCTACCATGCTTACAAGCCCAATGTCTTGTTCTTTTTCTCTGAATATTTGGAAATCCTAAAGATTTTTGTTGAACACATTATTTGGGAGAGAAAATAGTGGTTATTGAATGTGTGTGAGCTGTAGATCTCACCATTCTTTGGTACAATTTTTAAAGATGATTTTTGGGTGCTCAATTTGCTTTTCCTTGTAGATACAATTTAAAATTCTTCACACGGAGCCTAAGGCCGCCGTGATCTCTCCTTTTTCCATCTCTGATCACAATTCTGCTTCTGTTTGTACTTTGTCCTGCAGAGAGGCTGCATTACCTTGGGTGCCGCTGTGTCTCAGGCTAGTTCTTCCGTGGAATGTTCCAGTCCTTTGTTGGCGGTTCCTTCCTTCCTTCTCTACCTTCTCCATTTCTCCTCTTTTCTCCTCCCTCCGCTTCTTACTACTCTTCCTCCCTTTCCTCTGTCCTCTTACGTCTTCATACAACTCTCTTCCTGAAGTGCCTGTCACCACACCTTCAGTCTAGAGTTCTGTTCTCTCGTAGGTCTCAGTTCAATACTTCTATTTCCTCAGAGCACTCATCCTGGTCCTCACAACCAAAATAAAACAGTTTTGCTTTTATTCATTCTCACAATCAATTGTTCTTATCATAATTTGTAATATGATATTAATGAGTGTATTTGCTTAGTGTTTTTCTTGCTCTATGATTGCACAGCCAAGCTCCCAAGGTAGTATCTTGCACAAGTTTTTTGTTGGATGAATGGATGGATGGATGGAAGAATTAGACTGATTTCTCTGAAAATATATTTATTCATCTCTATAAAATGAAATATCTTCAGTGTCATCTCTGTGCTCCACTATATACTCCAATTAATATTTGGCCAAATAATGTTTGTTTAATTAATGTGAGTTAACTTTTTGTGAATTTGTTGTTGCATGGGTAGTGAAACAGCCCACTCAGAAGAACAATGATTTATTAATTGGCTAATAAAAGTTATTCTCTAAAAACGACATTTTATCTGCTGCTATTCATTCATTCAACAAATGCTTAAGTAACAAGATATATTCTTGGATTTCATCCTTCAGAGATAAGAGTATGCTCACCGTTTCCAAGGAATTCACCATCTACAATGGGGAAAATAGAAAGCATACAATCTAGCATTAAATGTAAGCCAACATAGCAACATGACAATGTGAATCAAATTGTATGTGAAAAAGGATTGTTTTTAGAGATGATGGTGAACATTTCAGCAAAAAAAGATAGCACTCAAGCTGATCCATATAGATGAACAATAATAGCCCAGGTCATAAAATATTAGAGTTTGGAATTCCATAAAGGCAACAACAGGAGCAAGAAGTTTGAGAAGTGAAAATAACCACAATCTTCTGGCATATGGCTGAGAATGGGGCCAGCGATACACTACCAGTATTGTAGTGGAAGGTTTACAAATCAGGTCAAATCTGAGCTCTACCTTCTGGGAAATAATACTTTTACTTTTTGCAAACGCTGAGATCACAGTCAGAAAAGATTCTGTCTTTAAACCTTCCCTTAACCAGCTGGAGCTAATGAACCTGTTCAGAACTAGTTTAGTGACCTAAAGTTCTTAGTGAGTGAAACAAAGTTACCTACACAATATAAAATAAATTTTTGCCCTTCCCACTTGCTTCCTGTCTTTTCACAAAAAAACCACAGTTTTAGCATACATTCAACTGATGTGCTTTGGATTTTAAGTGTAATAGTTAATATTTCATTATAAATGCTAAATATTTTCTTCATAATGACTGAATACAGTACTGGAATGCTTAGTAATATCTTTTCATGGTGTTTACTATTTTTTCTTATATTTTTATGACCATATAAGAATGTTTTAAATTATTTTTTGTAAAATTAGTCATGGATGATAAACATTTAGAAACTATAATGCAAGGATTAGTATTTGTTGCTATCTTCAAGCCAAATAAAAGGTAAAATTAGGCAGTAATACATTTTGGAATTTCAGGATTTGGCTTCTGAAAACAGACTTTCATAGTTCAGATTCTGTACTGCCGCTTACTAGCTGTGTGAACTTGGGCAAACTACTTAATCACTTTCTGCAACTTCTGTAAATTGGTACTAATAGTAGCTGACTATGTATAGCATTTTTCTATTTGTGAATGACAATGCTCGGTAGCGAAAAATTTTTAATCTTTTATTGGGTGGTCAATCTCTGTTGGTTGATGTTATTGCTAATGTAGCTGTTATTATCATCATCATTTGGAGGCTTTCATTTGCAAGATGGTGAGAGCTTTGGAATTAAACTTGTGAAAATGTGCTTTTGTCAGGGACCTAGGGATTAGATGCAGGACATAGTTGATCAACTACAATTTAGCAACTTAATCCAGTGCTCAAGGCCTTGCTGTCTCTCTCTCTCTGTGTGTCTCTGTCTCTGTCTCTCTCTCTTTATTTATTTAACTTAGTTTTTAATCTCTTTGATTGTAGGAGTTCCCAAAAGTCGGCGAGGAGAGATTTGGCAGTTCCTAGCTTTACAGTACCGTCTGAGGCACAGACTGCCTAATAAACACCAGCCTCCTGACACATCCTACAAGGAACTTTTAAAGCAGCTCACTGCTCAGCAGCATGCAATTCTTGTGGATTTAGGTACGTGTGTCTTTGACTGTAATTTACAAAAGTAAGCAAGTGTTTTGTTTGTTGGTCGGCACTGACAGAGAGGATATGTTGCTACCTGCAGAGCTGCTGGCCTTCTTTTCTGTGGTTAGTTGGCTTTATGTCTGATTCTTTAAAATTTTATTTTAAAGAGAATAAAACCAAATAAAATAAAACAGAATAAAGCCAGTGAAAACAAAGCAGTGAAAGTGATACAGGATTTCAAAACAGGATAATAGGAAATCAACGATGACTATCAAAATGCCTCTTGTTATCTTCAAAATTGCTGCCCATACCAGCAGACATAATAAAATCAGAACAGGATAAAACCAATCAAAGCAGAACATTGTATAAAACAGAACATAAAATGGAACAAAACAAAACAGTGAGAACAATATTGGATTTCAAAAACAAGACAGAAGGAAATCTCCCATATTTGCTGTATTATAAATTGTTATCCTTTTAATACATGTTCAGACTACTGGCCTTAGGCCTGAGCAAAAAATGAAGTTTTTACCCCAAAACTCTCTGAAAAAGGAATCATCTTATAATTGACTGAGTACAAAGGTCATATTATGAGTGCTCGCCTGCATTTTGAGCACATGACTTTCTTTGTTTGGGATGGACAACTATATCTTAATGAGTGCTGATTTTGAAATAAATTAAAATTGGTTAAATGGAAACCAAAAAATTTTAACAAAGATAAAGAATTCTTGCGCATATGGATAAAAGCAAACCTTTAGGTATCTTTTTTCAAGAGCAATGTCAGAGTTGCCTGCCTCTGGCCCAGGAGCAGGTGGTGGTTGTGGGAAGCATGCAGGTATATAAGTAGCTAGTGCCAGGTGGACTTAGCCCACTCCTTACAAAAAGAAAGAAGGGGTTACTTTTTGAGACAGTAAATGGTAATGTTACTGCCTATCAGATAGATGAAAAGTGGTCTCACTGCTGCCAGATGAGTACTTATGCTTGGGCGAGGATTTCCGCTATCAGCAATATAAAGCAATCTTTTAATGCTGAATTTCAGGTAACTTGTAGAAATAAAGTGGGTTTGACTGGAAACTCATATTGTCTGTTTTTCACTAACATTATCATATGTACTTTCTTATTTTAAAATACCTAAATACTGTTTTTTGACTATTTTATGAGTACTGAAAGTTGTAATGCATTTCAGATGGCCAGATGTGTTACTCAAGCCATTGAGGGGAAATAGAGGATTGCTTTATATTTGGCATAATGTTATGTTAGGACTTATAAAATAGCACTGTCCAAACCTGAGTTTTTACATCTGTTCCTTTTAGGTAACAAGCGACTTTTGTTGGGAGAGAACCTAGCTCAATTTAAATCCATTTTGGGTCCAGTAGCATTAGAATGGAAATTTTATAGAGATACTGAACACTGGAGTTCTTGTCTGGATTTTACCACTGACCATGGTCTGAGACGAATTGCTTTGCTTCTGCTCTCAGTTTTCTCTGTTGGGTGGGGACTGACTGGTTCCTACCCTCCCTTGCAGAGCTGTGGATCTATGACCCCAAGTCAGTGTTAAATCAGGACTGGGCCAGGGATTTAGGTCAGTGGCTTAAAGTGCCTGGCTGGCAAGCATGATGTCATGAGTTTGATCCCTGGTACCAATAAATAAATAAATACATACATACAAACATACATGCATGCACACCAGGATTGAGAGGTTGCAATCAGGATTAAACCACATAGCCTAATAATGAAAGAAGATGGGATCAGTTTTCAGGGACAGGCTTGTACGGACTGAACTTCTTGTATAGACAGTGCATTTATAGGTTTTTTTTAGCCAAATTTTTAAGAGAAAAAGTAAAATGATACTTTAAAAATTGCTTAGTTCACTCTATTTGTAGCCAGCTGTGTTTCTGAGCATATTCTTGTTATTTTCTCATTTCTTCCCCTTACTCTGCACACTTAATCTTATCAGTTCCTGGGGAAAAAAGTCACTTTTAAGTGTATGTGGTAGAAAATATTTTAAAATCTGGCATTCTTGCAAATTCTGACATGACTAATTGTTTCACAGTCATTTCGTGTGTGGGATAAAGGAAGTCTCAAATCAGTGTAGACAGCTGTGGTGGAGAAGAAGGATTTGTTTTAGTGCTCAGTAGCGGCTTTTTAGGAATGCAGGACTGAGTTCATTTGCTAGCTGGCATCGCTCTTGTAACTTTATGCTCAGAGGTAAATTTTATGGGGGAATTTATTTGAAATCAGCACAACCTTTTACTTTCCTTGCTCTCATTGGACATATATATGTCTTTTTGGGATATGTTGAAAAAAGAAAAGGAGTCTACTTGGTTTATGGAAATATTTTTTTTTTTGTCTTTTTCCTTTTTATTGGTACCAGGGATCGAACTCACGACTGCCTGCTTGCAAGGCAGGCACTTATGCCGCTGAGCTAAATCCCCAGCCCCGGTTTATGGAAATATTTTAAGGAACAAACACCAAAGGATATTTGAAAAAGAAGTATTTTGTAAATGATAAAAAAGCAAAACAACAACTAGAAAGTCTTTCCAGTATCACATTACAATAAAAGCAGGGATAAATGTCTTCATGGACTACCAAGACTTCTTTGTAAATAACATGATACCTCTTCTAGAATTCTGATTTGAGTTAGTGTTCTTTATATAAACTTAGAACTTGCCTTGAATTATGGTCATGCTAAACTTTATGTTCTGTTCTCCTATGGTCTCCTGGATATGTTTGTAGATTCTATTTTATTGTTTTGCTAGAAAGAAGTATTGACTAGCAAAAATCACTTACCCTTGCATCATCATATATATATATATATATATATATGGATTTAGGGTATGGGCCTGGCATGTAAGACTCAATGAGTTAGTACTAGACCTACAGCTAGAGCGAGACTGTTTGAATGACTCTTAGATAAATACTCCAAGCAACACTTACTCAAATTACTCATTTGGGAGAACGTGTTCCCTTATTCTTGGAGCTCACTGAATTGCATGAATTTTATTTTCACTCTGATCTCAAAGCATCAGAGCATCTGAAAAAAATTTTCTCTACTTTTCCTCTGCAGGAAGGACGTTTCCTACTCACCCTTACTTTTCAGTACAACTTGGGGCAGGGCAGCTGTCTCTCTTTAACCTTTTGAAAGCATATTCTTTGCTGGACAAAGAGGTGGGCTACTGTCAGGGGATCAGCTTTGTGGCTGGAGTCCTGCTTCTGCATATGAGTGAAGAGCAAGCCTTTGAAATGCTGAAATTCCTCATGTATGACCTAGGTTTCCGCAAGCAGTACAGGCCGGACATGACGTCCCTTCAGGTGAGTCAGTGGCTTTTCACGAGGACCTCGGGGGCTCTTATCAGCAATCTTGGCACTAGTCTTCTTCTGAGTTGCAGTTTACAACACAGGAGTTTGGAGTTATTAGAACTTGGGCAGATGAGTTGGGCATGTTTAGATTACTCAGGAGTGCTCAAGTTGTATTCCCCAGGACACATAATTGCAGTGTTTTGGTACCTAGCTGATGCGTGTTCAACTGGTCTGCTAACAGGTCAAATAATGACTGTGGAATGTTTTATCTCTCACTTTTTCCTAAACAATTTGCTTGTATTTCATTGAGTGTCACTGTAAGGACTTAATCCTGGTTTTCAGAAACCACAGTTTGATAGCTATCATTAGAAGGTAAAGATGGGAGCCAGACCTGGTGATGCAGGTCTGTTATCCCAGAACTTCGGGAGGCTGAGGTGGGAGGATCACAAGTTCAAGCTCAGCCTGGACAATTTAGAGGCTTAGGAAGACGTCTAAAAATAAAAAGGGGGAGGGGCCAGGGACTCCGCTCAGTGTTAAGTAAGATCCTAGTTCCTGGTACTGAAAATACTTTTGCTTTCAAAGAATAGGTAGTACCTGTGAATAATGTTTATTGTGGACCATAGACAAAACATGCAGCTATCTCAGTTTTAAAATGTAGTGATTTCTCCACTAAAATGTTCTTTATCCATTTGTATGACAAAACTCATATACATTAGATTTATAAATATCATTACTTACAATTACTAATAAATAATTTATGTCTCTTACTTTGAAAATGGGTATGTTTGAAAAATCTTTGGTGGCTACCTTCTTATAGGCTACAATATTAGGGATGTTATGGGACCTTATTTTAAGACGGTAGATAGATATTTTCCTTTTAAAGAGAGCTATAAACCCTTTTTACGTTTTAGAATAAGAAATCAGTGTTTCGTTCCAATCAATACAGCTTTCAAAAGTGTGCATAAATACTATTCAGTAGGCTCAGATTTTCTTGATAGGATTCTTGTTTCCTTGTTTCACTAGAGGTGAACTTGGGTACTCCAGGCTTTCTGTTCCAGTTACCATATCTGAAAAATGAGAATGAGTTCTCTATCAACTTTAAGCGTTTATATTTTATCATGTTTTGGATTACTGATTTCTATGTTGGGCGTAGAGCAGTATGTTTTCCCCCTGAAGTCAATGGTCTTGTCTTTCGCCATCTTTTCTTCTCCTCCCTTCTCATCTCTGCATCTTACTTGACTTTTATCTCTTCCATCTGGAGATTTACTGTGTATTGATAAAGGATAATTGGAGATTATTCATTTTTAACAAATAGGATTTTATTATTAAAGCATCCCTTGAAGGAAGCTTGAATTTTTTCTTCATCTGCCCAAATAGACCTTGAAGAAAGAAATGTTCTCACCCCCAAGCTTTAAAGATGGGAGTTGGGGAGAGGTATAAAGTAAGATTCTTTAAAAAATATTAAACAACAGCACTGTTGCTTCTTTGTTGTGACCACAGTTGTTCAAGAAAATACGAATGCCTTTCTTTTTCTCTTTTAATTAGACTTGCTTGGCTTCCAAAGAATTTGTTCCCAAATTAAGTCTTCTGTTGATAGATGAACTATAAATGGTCTAAGGGAAATGTATCATTTTTTCAACATGATTTGAGATAACAATTTCATTAAAAAACTTAAGTTTAACTTCAGCTAAGCTGCTTATTTTGTAGTTAAGAGTTGCTGTGGTTGATTTCCTTTTACAGTTTCTGTGGAAGCTTAGCTTCCAGATGTATATGTTGTAGCTAACGATCAAACGTAATTTATGTATAGTACTTTCTGATTTCCCCAAAGTAGTCACCTCATTTATGCTTTGGAAACAATTGCTGAATTCAAAGTATGTTAGGTTATTTGTAGGCATTTTCTTAGTGTTACCTATTTAAGGGTGGTGCTTCAAGGATTGCTTTTGTGAAATTATTCTGGATTTAACAAAGCATTGTTTACATTTCACACCAAATGTCAAGGTTATATAATTGAACACAGAACCACGACTCATCCATTAACTCTATGGATAAAACTTAAATTATTATTTACTGTTGCTTTATATTTAGAGTCACAGAAGAATTTAAAGGCATCCTATGATGTTTAATGTTTATTGAATTGAATGTTGATTGAATTGCTAGTAGTCCACTTAGTAGCCAAATGAAATATTTTTTTCCTACTAATTCTAGAACTATTCAGAAAGAGCTGTACTTTTTTATTTTAATCCCCTTTGGCATGATAAACATGTTGCTGGAATAACTTGGATATTAGAAGAAACATCTTGAGCTTATGGCACTGGGACATTCTAAGCCCCCATTCCATGTTAGCAATGCAACTTGTGCAGAGTGCCTTAGCCAGGACACTATCATGAATCAAATTTTGGACACTGAAAATAGAGTCAAGTTTTGCTTCTGCACTGAACATAGAAGGTCGGAGGCCAGGAAAGTTCAGATTAAATTCTAAAAGCAATGCTTTCTTCAAGAGGGAAAGTATTATTTCTGTGTATGTCTATTATACTCAAAGATTCATAATAGAAAACCTTGCTCAAGAGATTTAGATAGATTTAGAGTGACTTACTTTATAAACTCAGTTGAGTGAACTTGGGCTTGAATATCAACTTTAAAATCATAATGAAAATAAACTCAAAATACTGTTACTATTTATTTATTTAATATATGTGGATTTTTATTAATTATTAGAATAATAAAATTTAAATTAGTGTATTACATGCACATTCAAAAATGCACAATATTTCATTTTTCTTCTCCAAATTAAATTTAGATTCAGATGTACCAGCTGTCCCGGCTGCTCCATGACTACCACAGAGAGCTCTACAATCATCTCGAAGAAAATGAAATCAGCCCCAGTCTTTATGCTGCTCCTTGGTTCCTCACATTGTTTGCCTCTCAGTTTCCATTAGGATTTGTAGCCAGAGTTTTTGGTGAGAGACTCTTACTGTTACTATTAAGTGTTGTTTATTTCAGGAAATATACTTCTAGCCATCTGGTACCTCAATTATTTTATGACGTGTTACATAGAATAGCAAATTGCTAGTAATTGATTCTGCTAGTAATTTAAAACCATATCAGTCTTAAGTAATATTAAGATTCAGTAGAAAAAAATGGACTCCTGAGTTTGAATAAACTGTATGGAGTTCTTTTTGTTTTTGCTTAAATGTTAGAATAAAGTTTTTAAAATATGATGAGGGACATACTCCCTATAGTTTTTCTGATTTTTATACGTATCTTCGATCTCTATTTGTTGTTGTTATTGTTGTTCTTCCCCTCACTCTTTCTCATTGTTATCTTGAATGTGGGTTCAGAACACGGAGAACAATGCTCTGTAACGAGGTCAATGGAAAATTATCAGTGTTACTTCTAATGGCATGTCCTAGTCTCACTTTTGGTTACTACACAGTAACTGATTCATATTTCTTGGTTTAGGGACACCTCCTTCATGCCTGTGCAGGGTGGTTGCCACTTCTAAAATTGAGTGGCTCATGGGAAAACAATAAACATAGGCAGGGGAAGTTTTTGAAGGCCTGTCTTGCTCTGATTATGGTGCTTGACACTAGGAGAAAAGGAGTATAATGTGGTTTATGCTCCTGGTGGAGCCTCTAAATCTGTTCAGAAGTCTTTAGTTAGGTTTGCCTGTCTTTTAAAAGGCAATAAATAAATAAATAAAACAATAACTCCTCTCTAGAGGTTTGTTCTAACGATACTGTTTGGGATCTCAGTGGCCTCAGAAAGGGCTCCCACAGATTTTTTTTATTGTTCTGCTCATTTGTCTGGTAGCCATGGTGAAAGTCATCAGTATCCATTCACAACTGTGCTTTTGCTAAATTGGAGCATTTGAGCAAATTTAAGTATTGGCTCGCTTGTCATTACCAGCTTTTAAAGAAATGGAATAAAATAGAGCTCAGTGAAAATACTAGAGAATAACAAGTAGGAAAAATGTTTCTTAGGGAAACTTTAGTCCTGAGGATGTATGTGTAACGTGTGTGTAATAGATTGTAATTTCAGAATCTTATGAGGAAGACTGCATTTTAAAAATACACTACATTAGTGAACTATAATCTATAGAGTGTAGCAAAAGAATAAAATCAAGTTGCAGTAAATCAAATTGGTGCCAGATTTCTCCTGTTTACTTACTGGACATGATTTTTTTCTCCAGTGAAATTTTCTTTGGAGGTTGAGTTCCTATGAGTCTTCTAGAAATCTTTTTATATATGTAGGTTTCAGAGAAATATATATAATCCTTTTATATATGTATTTCTCTATCAAATCTGACAGATGTTCAGTGTTTCCCTTATTTACTTATCCTTGGACCCTTGATATCAAGAGTTCAAGAAACAAATTCCCCTAGTAGTCTGTCCCTTAATATGAGGTTATAACTGAAACTATCAGCTGTCTGATACTCAATCTTTTCTTTTGAATTCAGTAAAAAATAGAGGTTGTCATGAAATGATGCAAAAGCAAAATGAATGACTGTGTTTAAAATAATTGTTGCACACTTCCCTTTTTAAAGACTCCATTGTATATTTTGGATAGAAGAATGGTGACTATATTGAGAAAAATTTTCATGCCATTGTATTTGCTATTGAATGTTAGTTGAGTAGTTTTTCTTTTTTCTCTTCTGATGTTGTTACTTACTTTGATTTTACTTTCAAAGTTTTCCTTCAATTTTCTGCTGTTACATAGATTTATGTATTATATGGTTCATTTACTTTTATATTGAGTTTCAATAATATCAATTGGTTATGTTTTGCTGTGACAAAGTACCTGACACCCAAAATTAAGGAAGGAAAAGTTTATTTAGCTGGCAGTTTGTGGAAGTTTCAGTCCATAATCAGCTAAATTCAAGGCAGAGTGGCATGGCACAGAGGCATGGCACTTCATGGCAGCAGAAGACAGCCAAATTGTCAAGGGCAAAATGGAGAGAAAGCAAGTCTCTTCTCGCTTATATTGTAAGCAAGTTACCACGTCACCCCACCCTGAGTGGGTATAGAAAATTCACCATCTATAGGCCCTTCTCCTGAGCAGGCTGAGGATGTTTACTAAGTGAGGATCCTGGCACCCTGTTTAGTCACTTCATTAGACTTCTAAACTCAAGTTGATACAGTGTATCAATTATAGATTTATATATTAGCTGGATCATTTACATATATACTGTGAGAATTTCAATAATATTAATTGGTTATATTGATTTGTTTTTATGTTCTGTTGTGAAGAAAAATTTAAGTATTACTTGAATTTTTGAGGTTAACACATCTTCCATTAAATTTGCTATTCAAATTATAAGCAATACATAGATCACCATATATATAATTTGTTCTTTTTTACCTTAGCCTTATCTGAGATCCCTAGTAAGAATGGGAAATATTCAGACATCTCTTTACTTGTTTCAGTCATAGTATTTTTTTTTAAAGTTAGGTGCTTTTGATGTTTTCTTTTGCAAAATAATCTCTAGTTCTGCTTGAGAAATAAAACACACACATTACCTTAAACATGAAGAGTACTCTTTTTTATAATAGTGAGTGCACAATTTCGCTAATGAAATCGTCTCCTCTTTTAGATATCATTTTTCTTCAGGGAACTGAAGTCATATTTAAGGTTGCACTGAGCCTCCTAAGCAGCCAAGAGACACTTATAATGGAGTGTGAAAACTTTGAGAACATTGTTGAATTCTTAAAAAGCAAACTACCTGATATGAATACTTCTGAAACGGAAAAAATTATTAACCAGGTATGATTTAAACAATAATAACAAAATACAAGATTACAGCAGTTCTTGTACTGTTTATATATTAAATGCTTTAGCATTAAGATGTAGTTTTGTTTGACAGATATGACTGTCAAGATATTCTGTTGTTTACTTTGATCAGAATTATTTAGAAATAAAATCATGTAAAATTTCTATACTGGGACTTTGTGCGGTTATGCATAGGAAATATGGGTTAGTGTTATATAATGAATTTTCCAGGGATCTTCTCAATTTAAACCAGTTCTGAGATCAAAGATAGACCTTACAGTGTTAGAAAGATCTGAGAAAAAGTGAAATGACTTACTTTTGTAATATCAGTTTGTAAAATATACAAGAAGATCATGTGATAAGAGAACCCAGGCTTTGAAATTACAAAGTATTGGTTTGTATAATCTTCTAACTTTTTTCATTAAAATTTATTAATCGATATTACTGTGACAATAATTCTTTTTTACTCTTTAGCATGTACTTGCCATCCTGCACTTCTGAACCCTATTACTGCTTGGCTCCAAAATGAGACAGTAATGTTCCAAGAAGTTCTATGAAGAAGACAGGGTTTTCTCTGATGATTCCAATGATAGGACCATTTGCAGAGACGCAGGCAGGGTTGTGGGAATCAACACAGATGGTCTGGTGCCCAGGAAGTAGAACCAAGGGATGCTAATTCTGCTCTGGTGCTGAAGGGCAAGTGGAAGACATAGAGAGAGTTCTTAAAATACACAGTGAATGCTTAAACTTTAAAAACATTTTGATAAAAGACGCATTGCCAACTAATCCCCCTCAAAATACTCCCCTTTACTTTAAACACACTTATTCCCACATTCTTACCACTTTCTGAAGGAGCTCTCTTGCACTAGTGTCTTTATGAGATCTGATCAAAAATCTAGTGAATGCTGCTGCTGCTTAGTGCCATCCAACAAAAAGCCAGGCTCATAAGGACATAATGATGTGTCCTCATCCACCTCAGTCACCAGTCTGACACTTCACAACTGTTGGCTCTTTCCTAACGTCAGAATTACTATGAAAGATAAATATTTTGAGTTGATTCAGAACACTGAAGCAGCCATGACAAAAAACACAGAGGAGAACTTTCAGAACTGCTTCAGATGTGACCAGAACAATGGAATACAAGTGTTTGAAGTGAGGGGGAAGAGTTTCAGGAGGGTTAATGGCCATGTGTCTTTTACTATAAAAGTGTTTTAAAATTTAAACATTCTTTGTGGATCACACCTTTAATAAATAGTGATCAAGACATAGTTGAAACGATGGAGAAGGGGCAGTTATGCTCTTGGTGAACTAAACAAGGAAAGGTCCAAGGAGAAACCCTATACTTCCACCTGCCTCTGCACCTTCTAGTACCCTAGCACCTGTCCTGACCAAACCCTGACCAGAAGCAGTCAGAAAGGAACTGCGGGGTCTGCCCCTGGGAGACAGGAGAAAAAATGAGAGCAGAGAGAGACTCTGAAGAGCAAATAAAAACCTGGTCCCTGGCTTCATAGGGACCAGATACGAGGCAGTTAAATATTGATGTTGTTCAGGTGAAGTGAGCAAACTTAAGAGCAGATCTGTAGATCCTGTGGTCTTGCTTATGCACACTGATCAAATGTATCACTTTTCTGAAGGCAATTGGGGTAATGGAAAGAAGACACAATTTAGAGAATGGAATCTGAAATTTATTCTGCCCCCTATTAGCTTTGTGATTTTGGACAACCTTGAGGCTCCCAAAAAGGAACAACAGTATTGATGACAGGGCTGGGGATTTAGTTCGGGTTTTAGTGCCTGCTTGGCAAGCATGAAGTTGTGAGTTTGATTGCTGGTACTCCCCCCAAAATTGATGCTAATTATGAGTTAAAGCATTTCATATGCTCCATTACTACTATGTATAGACTGTCATTATTCAAATTATCTTTCGATTACATAAAATCTAAATCACAGATATTCTGTAATATATATCAGTAGTTTTATGTATTAAGATATTCTGATAAGAATACTATACTTGATCTTAGCCAAAAAGGTTGAGAAGCAATATATTGAGATATTCTGTAAGCAGAAGAGTGTAGCTTTTATCTACATACTTACTAATTCTTCAGAAACACCCTTCTTTTGGACTATAAGCTGTTGGAAATTGTGGTTTTGGAGAACTGAAATCAGATGTTATTTGTCTTCAAAATTAATGAAGGAATTGCCTGGTTTTATAGATTACTATTAGGATTAATGGATAGAATTTATAGTCAGGTATTTTTGGACTTGATATTAGAACTGCCTGAAAATTGGAGTTAATTAACTGTGGAATGAACTGCTGATATTGAAAGAGACCTTGATGAGTTTTATTTATGGACATTATAAAAAATTCAAATTGTGGGGCTGGAGATTTAGCTCAGCGGCATAAGCGTCTGCCTTGCAAGCAGGCAGTCGTGAGTTCAATCCCTGGTACCAATAGAAAGGAAAAAGACAAAAAAAAATTCAAATTGTGCAGAAAAGCACAAAGAGGAAAATAAAAGTAACTATGAACTTAATGTCTAGTATGATAATCTTTGAAATGGCCTACTATATATATCTCTGCTTATACATATATATAAATATGTATTCAGTTTTACATAAATGAAAACATACTGTAAATCTTATTGTATGACTTCATTTTTAATTAAAATATGTATAAAGTATTGGACTTTTTTCATGATTATGAAACAGATGAATATCCCACCATCATCCACTGTAGTGGGGATTAATTCCAGGGCCTTCACTCTGTGCTACCTCCCTCGCCCTCCTGCCTCAGCCTCCCAGTTATCAGGATTACAGATATCATTTTTGATGGCTGTGTAGTGATACATCATATCTATACCTCCTAGATGAGGAAAAAATGATGCTGTTTCAGAGGATGACTAGTTCATCTAGAAATTCTCTGATTAAAGTTCTATTATTTGCATTTCTCTGATAAGTACTCAGGTCATATTTTCTTTTTGTGGTGGTTTCTTTATTCTCCACAGTGTCAGTAGCAGACCCCTGGCGTGAGTCACTATGCTGCCTCAGCTCTTCCTGTCGCAGGTCTAGACTAAGGAGGGCTTGCCTAGACTAAGGAGAGCTTCCTCTAATTTCTAAACAAACCTCTTCCTTTCTGGTAATAATATAGGTGAGTGGCAGCAGTCTACTTAAACCATACAGCTCTAAACAGTGCTCAGGGAGCAATTTTGAGGATTCTCTTTGTGGTAGAATAAACAAATGACTCGTAAGAGGCTTATATAGAAAAGCAAGTGGGTGAAACCATTAAGACCTTTCTGTTCATTGACAAATAAATGAGAAATGTTTTTGGTCTCTATATCGTAGAAATACCCTGTATAGCTTTGCTTATTCACCAGCAACAGTTGCCTCTAACGTGGAAAATAATTGCTCAGTAATTAATGTTTTTATTTTGGTTGCAAAATGTTCTTAGACTTTAATTTCTTTTCATGACTTGATCTTACTAAGAGAATGTCACAGTTGGATACAAATAGTCTGTGATCTGAGTGTTCTTCTATTGAGAGTTTATTTGTTTTCCTTTCTGTATGCTTCAGTGTTTCTCAAAACAAGTATGAGGTATACAGAATGTTACATGCACTGCATACACAGAGAGAATGTTGGTACTGAACATCAGTCTAATCTTGAGTGTTTCCGTGGCAGGTTTTTGAGATGGATATTTCTAAACAGTTACATGCCTATGAGGTAGAATACCATGTGCTGCAGGATGAGCTCCAGGAATCTTCATATGCCTGTGAGGATAATGAATCTTTGGAGAAGCTGGAGAGGGCCAACAGCCAACTGAAACGACAGAACATGGACCTCTTAGAAAAATTACAGGTAGAGAAACAAAGAAGTAGTCAGCCCCTAAGAATAGCACTTAACCTCTTAGCTTATCAATTTTTTCTATTCAAAATAGAACCAATGTAATTTTTTAAAAAACAATTAATCCCTTATTACTGTGCTATTTCAAGAATGATTAATGGAGCATCTCCTTCTTAGAGGAGGAGAGTTTGCTGTTTTATATTAATGATTGTTCTTAGTTGTTACAGAGTTTTCAGTGATAAAATATAGTCATCAGTTTCCTTGGGGACCATTTGATACTTATCAAAACTGATAGGACCCCAAGTATGTGTTTTAGAGAACCCTGCGTTTCCAAGCAGAGCTCTTAAGCCCTGGAAGGTCATGTCAGGAATTTCCTGTTTCTTCTTCAGCAAAGGCACTTTGGGGAACCCCCGTGGGTGTGGTGTGAGGACCCCAGCAAATAGGGTGATGATTCAGCATTACATTATTGCTATAGTCAGTGAGAAAAGATGGAAAATGTTGGTGGTGATAGTTATATTTTTGAGTGACCTAAAAAATCTGTAAGCTCTCGCAGCATTTTCACCTCTTAATACTTTATTAAATAATTTGATGTAATTAGTTAATATACATGAGGCCTAGCTACCATTGTAGTAAACAACCAGACTCTTCAGAGTTTTGATTTGGATGGTTGTTTTTTTCCCTTGCCAAACAGGTGGCTCATGCTAAGATCCAGGCCCTGGAATCAAATCTGGAAAATCTTTTGACCAGAGAGACCAAAATGAAGACTTTAATCCGGACCCTGGAACAGGAGAAAGCGGTTTATCAAAAGACAGTGGAACAAATCCGGAAGCTTCTGCCAGCAGATGCCCTGGCTAATTGTGAATCACTGCTGAGAGAATTGAACTGCAACCCTAACAACAAAGCCAAGACCGGAAATAAGCCATAATTCAAGATGTGTGTTGCAGCAGAAAGTGCTCCTTAAAACCCCATGGGGGAAGGACCTGTGCACTGCTGGCCCCTGCAGGACGCCCAGGTTGGAGGAACCACCTACCACCTGTGCTGCTCTCATTAGAGCATGCCAGTCCTAAGCCATTGTACAGACACAGACTGAGTTTTCTTGTTGCCAACTATGTACATATATATAAAATAGACATAAAAAAGATCATGCTTTCAAATAAAATGAGTAGACGTATATTTAGAGAGCAATATTTTTAAGTCTGACCTTCATGAAATCCACACCCAAGGGAAGTTCAGTTGGAACTCTCCTTGGGCATATGTGACATCTGTTTGTCTTTATAGTGAAATAAAGCTAGAGCATCTTTGTATATTGAGATATACTTGAAAAAAATGAATGTATTTTTTTCTCCAAAGAGCAGCATGTTTCACTCAATGGTGTAAAGGTGGAACCATTTATGTTACTTTATGTGTATCTGTCCTCAGTTCTACTGACATTGTCTACATGAGGAAAATGGTTGCTAATCATGCTCCTGTAAGTTTTATACAAAGGTGGAGGCTTTTTCCCCCATCCTGCTTTGTGCCAATTAGCATGGTTCATGTGCAAGTGAGTCTAATTAGGCTTCGCTTAAGAAATACATGAGGAGAAAGCAAGAATTGTGGACAAGTCTCCCCAGCTCAAGGTAAAGAAAAAGAAGAGGATTGCTAATTTTATAGCAAATGAGACCAGCATTGTTAGAAAATAACAGGCCTTGAAAATACGATTTAGAACCGTGATGATGAACCTTTTTGAGCTTTCAGTGTTGGAAACAGTGTTGGAAAGCCTGATGTGGCATGCGTGCCATAGGTTCGCCACCACTGATTTAGGACTGAAATTGTTCGGATTATTCTCTGCCATTTTACTTAAATGACTTACACAGCAGTGAACAGCAGTTACCAAGTGATAAGGTTTAGCCATTTTTCCCACCAGACTGTGAGATTTTCTCAATTTAATTTTCTCTCCCATCAATTGTAATGAAATACAATTATGATTGATTTTTCCAATGATGACTTACTGTGTTGAGATCTTCTTGGCCACTTGAGAGACTCTAATAAGCACTTAACCATTTTCCCCTTTCACTTGGAAATTTAGAACTGCAAAACACTTAGGAACAAACCATTGAGATCAATGGGGACAGAAGAGTAAAGTCACATCAACTCAACAAAAATCCTGCAGTTCTGCATTTGGGCTCCCAACTTCTGCCACCTATAACAGCTTAGCAGAGGACATTCAAGTACGCTGGCTATGTGGAAAGACAGTCACTTTCAAACAGCACCTGCAGTTATCCCTATCATAGATGATTTTACAGTAGTGCCTCTGAAAATTGATGTAGCATTTTTGCCTTTCCTATCAGTATTTATCGTCACTGCTCTTTTGCAGTCTCTGTATTTCCATAGATGGGTTATTTGGGATAATTTTCTTCAAGGAGAGTTTGTTGTGTACAAGCTGAAATTTATTATAGAGCGCACAAATAAAGGTTTCAGGAAATCTTGATGAGCAGATGAAAAACATCTGAAACCCCTTCAGTATGAATGTATGTAATGACTTACTACAGAGCAGCATGCCCTTAAATCAGGCGGTTTCGTAAGTGACAATAAAATCTTACTAACAAGTAAACTTACTGTAACTTCTAGGTTCTAGAGACTGTTGATTTTAGGTGCCCCATTTAGTTGAGGGCCATTAATTGATCTGTTGCTTGGGTTCCTTCGGATTTTTGTTATTTGTAGGAGTTTTTTTTCCTCCCTAACAGGAATATGACAGATACCATCTTTTTGCTGTTAATTGATAAAAATTGCCTTACGGATGTGATATGCAGTTGAGAGCCAAGGAACCTTTTAGTTGGGGAAGGAAATCTTTTCTGTTATTCAATCTAAAGTAAACTTTATTCTGGAAGTTTAGGCAACATTATTAGTTGTATTATGGTATTTATAGGTGACTTGCATACAACATTTTCTGTTGAAAATGATTTTTTCATTCATGATTTTTTAAAAAATGTTGTACCAGTTATGCTTCATGCATTTTACATCTTCATCAGGTTAATTGTACTGTCATTTCCAATAAATACATTGTTGCAATTTCCTTGGTTTATTGGTTTAATTTTGTCACTTTTTGGGAGAGAAGAGGCTCTTTGTATAGATGCTTAAACAAAATTTACATGGGTTGGATTGCTATTACTTTAAATTGAGGTACTGATAATTCTTCCTAATAGAATCAAGAACAACAAAGACAGTTTAAGAAACATTCTAAAAGTGAATTGTTACCAGTTTTCAAATACTTTATCAATAAATTGTTTCACTGATAATTAGAAAAGACAACCACACTGACAGATTTATATTCTACTCCTTTTATTTTCTAGGTCTTCCCATAGATAGCAGGAAAGATACAGCAGGTAAAAAAAAGCCACAAACATTTGCAATTGAATTTACTCCCAAATAAATTGGGGTATTTGTTGATGGATATGATATTAATATATTTACATAAAAATATATCTTTTAGAACATTCTTAAAGATGTTCATAACCCAATAAAAGAATACTATGCCTTTCTACTCAATTTAGGACTAAATATTTTTCTTTGTAGTAATGGTAATTGGACCCAGGGCCTTTCACATGATAAGAAGGTACTTTACCACTGGGCAATGCTGAGCTATTTTTACTTTTTATTTTGAGACAAGATTTTGCTAAATTACCAAGGTTGCCTCAAATTTGGGATCCTCCTTCTTTAGCTTCCTAAGTTACTAGAATAGGTGCACATTGGGACTAAAACTTTTAACTATCTTGCACTATGTTAATAAGTAGTTGAACAGTTAGAAAAGGAAGTGATATAGGCTTGATGGTATATATAAAATTCATATATAAATTTTTAATATGATGCTTATCCCTTTTTACCATAAGTGGTAGTCCACAGTGCTAGATTAGGAGTAAGAACTCTATCATCTGATAGCATGAAGCATTTTGCCCTCTAAAGGCATATTCTGATTATCTGAGACATGAGAAAAAGCAGTGCATTAAAGGTATGACATTTTTAGATCTGAGTTTTGATTTCCCTGCTGATACTGAGTCATCCAATAAATAGGTTTTTGAGCAGATTTCAAGCCGGATCCCAAGAAATATAAGGTAGAGAAGATGTAACCCTTGTCTTCATAGAGCTTGTGGCCTGTGTAGAAGGAAGGTCATAGTTAGAAAAGCAGAGTTTATACTGTAACATATGCCAAGTATACTATAGGCAGTGCCATTGCAGTCAGCCTGGACAGGCAAGGCACCAGAGAGAGTATGATAAATGTTCTGGGGAAGAGAGAATTTACCAGTCTGAAAGAGCCAACAGAAGTAGACATGGTTGTTTAAAGTGTATGTGAATGAGAAAAGATGGTCTGTAAGTCATAACTCATCGCTGAACTCTGAAGTCTGGTTAGTTTAGTGAGGAAAGTCCCATAGGTTGTGGTGGATGATGAGTCTCCTGATAGATAAGAACTCAGACATCAAAGGGCTTTGTAGATCCTGTGGAGGAATCTAGGCTGTACCTGCAAGGCAGTGGAGTCAGAGTCAGTAGTCTTAACACAACCAGGCCTGCCCCAATCCACTTGATAGATTTGGACAGAAAGTAAGCATAGGGGACTGCAACTTAGTGAATGCAATAGACATCCCAGTCAATGAATGAATAAAGTCAGCCTAGGACAGTGGTCTTTAATTAAGAGTTTTTCTCAATTTCTTCCTGTTGATAGACTCAATCACTAAAACCTGCTAATTTTGTTTGCCTACTGTGTAACCGTTTTCTACAGCCCTCAAGCAGCTACCTGAGTGCATTAAACTGAGACCATTTCTCACAGTACTAGCAGAAAACTCATTACCGCAGATAGGAATCCACTTATCTCTTCTTTTGTGAGATATATAAGCATAGAAGGTAGTGTTGGATGACTCAAAGAGGAAGCAAAGGATCTAGACTTGAGAGGGAATTAGCTGGAAGCATAGGAAGAAAGGCAAAAGAAAACATGTTATGGCTTGTGTCTAGATGTCATGCAGTCATAGGTGGGTTTTTTTCGGAGTTGCCTGAATCTAGAGCATGTGGTACTGGGATTGGTTCGTGGTGCATGCTAGAATCAAGGACCCTAGGATTAAGGGTGTGTGTGATCCTGAGTAGAGTGGGTACGATAAAGCGGGCAGAAAGACATGTTAAGGCCCCTTTGTTGCTTTTGCTACCTTCTGCTTACCATGAACTGCTTCTCGTCTGCGGTGCCTGTCTGCCATGCCACTCTGCCTTGGAGCCAGCTGGTTATAAACTGAAACCTCTACAAGCTGTATGCTAAAAAAGCCTTTCCCTCTTTAATTTTGGGTGTTGGATATTTTGTCTCAGCAACAAGACAAAAGTAGCTAAGACACTTGTTACATGGGAATTTAAAAAAAAAAAAGCGTGGTGTGCTCTAGTAAACTTTTCTCTGCAGGCTATCTAGGACATTCAATACAGTGTCAGGGTCTTGGTACTCCATGTTGTGGAATCAGATCTCCTTTGATAGGAGTTCTGTTTCAAAGTGAGTATGGCACCAAATGACATGCCCGAGGGACCCTGACAGGTAGAGATTATACCTGGGTTGTTTCATTACAGTGCCTCACCTCAGGTAAAGGAACGCTCCCAAAACATAAACTCATAATAAAGTTGATCACAGCCTAAAGTGTTTCAGAGATTATTCCTACTTCCCAGGGTCAAGTTCAACCTCTGAGATTACACATGTTATGTGTAATCCAGTTTCCAGTGCTGCTAGTCCCAGTCTGGTCCTTGGCTCAGTGGGTAATCATCATCTCCCTCCTAAATTAGTCATCCTTACACTTTGCACAGGCTGAGCCTCTGCAAGGGGCTGGAGTGCACCTTCCTACACATGCTGAGCTCACCCTGCAGGATGCCCTTGGGTCTCTGTGGTAGGACTAAACACAGGGAGTGGTGTCAGGACATTTGCAGTAGGACGTGGGAGACCTTACTGAGGTTTGAAGATCTCTATTTATCCAGATGAGGTTCTGCATATTACAGAACTAAAAGCTAGCCTCATCATTACCCTGTGAGAAAAAAAATGTTAATGGATTTTGGTAAATTAGAGGTAGACTTAATTTTATTTAGCATTTTATGTTTCTCAGTGATCTGGTATGGGTCAAACACTTTGCAAAATGTTGGGACCTCAAGTAGTTCTTCACTTGAATTCTCTTGTCAGTCTTTGTCTAGAAAATCTACCTTTTGTCATGGTTTAGATCTAAAATGGTCCCGAAGGCCCCATATGTTTGGAAAGTGATTGGATTATAGGACATTATAGCTGACTTGCTGTTAGGAGGTGGGGGCCAGTCAGGAGAAGCCAGTAATTGTTTGGGAGACCTGGGAGAGCATATCTGCCTTCCCAGATTCTTCGAGGCTCTGCTTCCTAGCTACGTGAGGTGAGCAGCTATCCTCCACCTAGCCCTGCTACCATGCTGCTTCTGCTTGGATCTAGCCAACCACACAAGTACTGAAAGTTCAAAAAATTGAGCCAAAAGAAACCTCCTTTAAGCTTTGAGCACTGAATATTGTGACTCCCGGACAAGAAAGTAACTAAGACACCTTTCTATGAAAAAAAAAAATATTGAACATACAGAATAACATGTTGTACAACATTAAAGCACACTAGTGCTCTACACTTTGTCATAGATATGGATATGATATACACTATGTGTAATTTAAATCATATAGTATACTGTAGTATATATATCATATTGAATATATAAATATAATAGAGTTGATGTAAATATAATAGAGTTGTTGCACTGAATCATCCAAAAACATTATTTACATGGACTGCTCTGGGGATGGTGCCCCCTGGAATTTTGTAGTATATGTAGCAACTGATAAACTGTATTACACACAATATAGTGTACATGCTAAACTTTTCAATAGATAATTTTTATCCCAAAGCCTCTTCAAACTGTTTACTGTTTTTTTAACCTTGTTTGTAAGAACAACTTTAAACTATTGTAGCATGATCATTTCTAGTCTTAATAAGCAGCATGTTGAAATACAGACCTTAAACAAAACTTCCTTCTCAGAGACAAAAATGAAACTCTGTGACTTGATATTTTTCCTTACCATGGTAGACAATAAACTTAGCTATGTCCTAACAAGTTCTGGTAGTGACGTCTTAAAGCCACCTGGCTTTCAATAGCCATGTCTATAATGCATAGTTATTTTATAACATATACTTTTAGTTTTTTTCTTCCTTGACTTTATATCTAATTCTATTTTCTTTCTCATTTCCTTATGCCTGCTTGTTCAGATCTCAGTAATTCTCATCATTTTTATCATAATTCATGGATCCTTCATGTAGAGTTGATGTTGACCCTCCTAGATATCAATAATATAATGCAGAAAAAAATTTATTGCCAACAACGTAATGCAGAAAAAAGTGTACTTAAACTAAGCATTTTATTTCCTATCATGCAGGTCAGGGCCATTAAGACCTCTGCACTAAAATGAAGGATCCCTGAAATCTCACAAGCAAGAGAAATAGAATTCTTTGAGATGAAATTAATAATCTTCATTATCATCTCTAAAGTCATTTTAAGCAGAGTAACCTTCTGGATCTGAAACCTTAGACTGTGATCTAATTGAATGTATTTGCATAGCTAAAGAAAGATTAGGTTAATCCAAAAAAGGGTTGGCTAGTCTTAGATAGAAAAAAGAAAATGAAGCAGGTTTTGGCAGGTCCACCTGGAGGAAACCTTTGCCAACACCCTTGGCAAGGCTGTCCTTATTGTTCAGATGAATTCAGGGAGTCATCAGAATCCACGTGTTCTGGCCCTTTCCACCAGTCTGTTCTCATTGTGAGACTGATGTGTCTTGTTGGACAGCTGCCCTAAGCATCCAAGTCATTGGGGTCCCCCTTTCTTAAAATCTGTGTCCCCAAGGCGTCCGTTTATATTTTAGCGATTCTTTTGTCATGCAAAAATGCAAGAGTAGTTACACAAATGGAAATATTCTAGTTCCTGCCACAGTTCTGTTTTTTGATATAATTAAAAACAGGATTTCAAATGTTATAATTGTGGTAAAATACATGTAACATAAAATTTTGCTTCTTAACTACTTGAAGCATAGCATTTACTACCTTCACGTTGTTGTGTAACCATCACCACTACCCACCCACAGAATTCTTCTCATTTTGCAGAACTATACCTCTGTACCCATTAAACAATAATCCCCCATTCCTCCCTGCCCCAGGCCCAGCCCATAGTAATCTGCATTCTACTTCTGCCTTTCTAAGTGGAAATATACAATATTTACTGTGTGTGTGTGACCAGTTTGTCCTTGAAGCATAGCATAAATTTTTCAAGGTTCATTCCTGTGGTAGGAGGTGTCAGAATTTCCTTTCTTTTTAAAGTTAAATAATATTCCAGTTTGTGCATTTGTAGCACACTTTGCTTCTTAATTCTCCTGTAGATAAATACTTGGATTTCTTCCACCTTGTCTGCTCATTTTTTGGGGGGGTGGGGGAGTAGGGGTGATTGGGAATCAAATTTAGGACCTCGAACTTACCAGGCAGGCACTTGTGCTGCTGAATTAAAACCTTGGCTACCTTGTGAAAAAGTGATACTGCAAACAGGGCTATAGAGGTTTTCAGTCTCAAGAGCTGGGTTTTTGTGAGTCTGCTTTAGCGGCTAGGTTTTTGTGGCTTGTTTTCAAATCAAATTGTTCAATCTTCAAGACCCCAAACTGGAACAAATGCACCAGGGAGAATAATGTTTCTTTGGTGAATTATTATTATTATAGGCATTACATGGAAAGAACCTTGAGTTATAGAAGTCTGATGCTGGGCAAAGTGGTTTTCTCAATGCTGCTTAACAAACACAGGAGAAAGTTGTTTTTTGTTTGTTTTTATAAGAGATACTCAGATGTCATTAATGGTTAAGTTTTCTTTTGCAAAGTAAAATTCTTATGTGGGCTGACTTTTTTTCCTTCTTAAATAGAGTTAAGTTGCAAATCTCACTCCATAAAGTTATAGTTATTCACTCTATAAGGTTGTTAAACTTTATAGAACATTATTTAGAAATAATCATTGCAGGTAAAGGACATCTTATATTCTTTATGCATGCATGTCTCAGAAATAAGATGTTTCAAAATAAAATGAGAACATTTCCTATATTGACTTTCACCAACTTGGGTGTATTCAATTTTCTTTATACGTCCAGATTCTGTATTGTCTAGCAAATAATTACTCTGCTCCCTAATTTAACCTCCCTGTTGTAAATTAGGTAGTTACAGTGAGAAACCACCACTCTTTGTTTAAGTGTATTAAAGCTTGTGCAATTGGTGCATTCATTAGTACTTTAATAGTACTTATGTTTAAAATCACAATGTGAAGCAAAGAAGAGGTACAATGACCTGAGTGACTTAACATGTTTGATTTTCTTTCTATTTCTCCTGAAGCTAAACTTATGATCAGCTTCAGATGTCCTTGGATAAACCATCTCAAATATTTAAAGAATCACACAAAAGAAGGCTGTGTCTATTTCACATTTCACATGCTGTGTCTATGCAAGGATTATGACATTTGATACAAGGACAACTTTGAAAGATATTCTTGCTTGCAATCGTATCTTTCCATTCCTCTAATTCTTCCCATGATGGACTAAGTGGGCCAAAGGGATATTAAGATAGAGGGCTCTGCCTTGAAGGTGCCACCACAATCAAAACAGCACTTTCTGCAGGGTGGAGCTAGTCCTCTGTTGGAAGGACCCTGTGAAGGGATGATAGCCACGCCCTGATTTACTATGCAGGTTCTCCTGAGACTGGAATAGACAGAAAGCATGAGCAAGCTGTCATGTGCTCTTTGGCGTTGTATTCAACTAGTTCATTTCTAGCCCAAGCTTATTTATGTGCATGACAACTTAAAGGGAAGAAGTAGTTTCTTTTTTTGTTTTCAGTTTCTATTATTAGTACAGGTTTGTAATATATAATGATTACAGTACTTATAGGAAATTGGTACATGTGCATAACACAGCTTAATTTTTTGCCTTTTCCCCCTCTCTCTTTCCTCCATTTCTTGGTTTCTCTTCTCTTTTGCAAAAGATCTATCTCTCTAATTCCTATTATCTATCTTTTATTTTGCTGTTTGTGTATATTTTGGGTCTCTCATATAAGAGAAACAACATGATATTTAAGCTTTTGCCTGGTTTAATTTCACTTATGATCTAAAGGTGCATCCATTTTCCTAAAAATGGCTCAAGTTTACCTTTTATGATGGCATACTTCATTGTATATAAGTACTACCTATTCTTTATCCATTCATTGACTGATGAACAGAGACTGCTTCTAAGGTTTAGCTATTATGAATTGTGCTGCTAAAAACATGGATATGTATGTACAATTGCAGTTAATAACTGTATGAATTGTTGATAGTGGCTAAGAGACGAGCTCCTATGTGTAACAGAATCAGACCACTATGGTTCCATCTAGTTATATGCTTTCTGTGATAGTCAATTTTTCCAACACTCTAAATATGTTACATGATGTACATGGAAGGAGAATTCTATTTGCTTTTAGTCTATCTGTGATAATCCACCTCCATGTCATAGCTTGCCTTTGTTTTTTAAAAATACCATACAACTAATAAACCAAGTCAATATTTGCGCCAGTCAATTTTTTCCCTAAATAATACAATTCAAACTGACACAGAGTTACCTTTGCTTTTTTTTTTTTTTTTGGTTGTTGCTGTTTATAGTTTAACAGATCATTTTCTCACTTCGTTCTTGGTGTTGGTACCCAGTGATTACATGTTATTTATCGTCTTGCCTTTCTTGTTTGGAGTGTTAGAGAAGAATGATATGGTATTCCTTCTGATTTAACCAGTAGAGTCTTGTAGCCTGACTTTTACTAGGAATAATGGTCACTGTAGGAAAGGAAACAGAGCTACAGTGTTTTAGTTTAATGGACTGATGGAAGAGAAATGGAATCATGGAAACATTCTGAGTACATCTATTCTAGATGGAGCACAAATCAAGGTTATTTTTATGATTTCAGAAGTTTGACTGAAAAAAACCTACGTAGCTTTACTGAGTTTGAGTTTGAATCTATTTAGGGAGGGGTTTCTAGGGTCATGCAATATGTGTGATGGAAAATAAGTTATGCTCTACTTTAAAGAGCAATGCAGAGAAAGAAAGGACCATCAGATTAGAATGAAGGATTCCTGAGATTAGAACTCTGCAACATCGTTGTATATTGATCACCTGGGTGAATGATTTGGCAAGCTGGTGGAATAAATCTGAACTCTTTGGAAGGCTAGTATTTGATAAAGTAACTAAGGAATATTAATAGAAAATGCCAAGCCTTTTGCACTTAGAATGATTTAGACCTTCTAGGAAATGGGTTTTCTTTTTATTGGAAGAATACAAGGTGGAAGATGACTCATTGTGAATGTACATTTTGAATTATAATTTAAGTGAGAATGATACAAAAATGTGTTTTTCATATGCTTGGTTCTCTGACATCTATTCTTCTTCAATATTAAGCTGTAGCATCTCTTCTGATTTTGAGACATTCTATTAGATTAACACATACCTTGGTCAATCTAAGACCAGTGTACAGAGCTTAATCTGGGGATGGTACATTATTTTGTATTATTAATTTCAGTCATTAGGGCTTTGAATTAGAGGAATAATCACAAAGCGTGGGCACTGACTCATCTCAAGCATGTCTGAAATTTGCATCGTTTAATTCACTTCAATGCGTACAACAATTACTGAATATCTGATGTACTCTCTATACTTATTAGATGAGGGAAACACAGATACATATCTACATTTCAGTTTGGTGAATACCTATTGAAAATATTTCAAGCTTTCTTTGTACATAAGTAAAAAACAAAAAATAAAAAAAAACCAAAGAAACAAAACAAAACAATCCAATTAATGCATCCAGGTCAGTAGCAGGAAGGCAATGGCAAAGTAAAGTATCCCTTAACTGAGACTTGAACAGTTAGAAAGGATTCACAGGAAACAAAGACGGGAGTGGACATGGAGTAGGTGGGGGGCACGGAAAGGCAAAGATACCATCAGGGCCCATCTGCCAGGCTTTGCTATTCCTTGATGAGCTATTCTTTTAAAAAAAATCCTGCAGATCTCTAGTATTTGGCGTTCCAAATACCATGATATCAAGGAAGATGGTAATCAAACATTCTACATACTCTTCTTCCAATATAAACAATAGTAACCATCAAGGGTGATTTACAGTGAAGCTAGTGTTAGAGTTCCTTATTTGCATGAGATCCTTCCAAAATTCTCTAAGTCTCTATTAATCCTTTCATAGTGTTCCTTTTGAAGGCACAACAAATTGGGCAACATTCAGTCTCCACCACATTTGGGGCTGTTCCTAGTTACTATTTATTCTACATTGTATTATTTGATCCAATCAGGAGTCATAAACCACAGAACATTTTGAAAGAGAATATTTAATTGAATGATTTATTAATTGAAAAAGGGAATTAAAGTCATGGGTACTGGCTCTTAAGCAGTGTGAGGCACTTGTGTATATACAGGAATAGTAGGTGCAAAGAGTTAAAAAAGAGAACCCAAGAGAGGAATAAGGATGGAAACCTTGTCCCGCACTCCCAGCCCCACCTCAAACTTTATTGGTGAAGGACAGCTGTGGCTCTTGGGTGATGGCATTTACTCAGGCTAAGATTCCCTAAAAGGTGTCCAAGGAAGCCATGTATGTGCAGGTGCCAGGCTGGGGGCATGTCACTGAGAAGCTAAGAGATTGTGGAGGAAAGCCAGGCATGGATAGTGCCATGTTCAGCCTGCTGCCTAGTGCCATGCGAGCCAGGTGCTAGAGAAGCTGACCACACTGTCATGCATGGGTGTTGTGGAGGCTGCACCAGTTGCAGACACCTACAGAGAGGGCACCGGGGAAACAAGCAGCAGGCAGAACTCCTTCCAGCACCCTTACTGACAAAGTTCAAGCTTTATCATTTTGCAAGTTATGAGTGAGAAATCTAGGATCCAGCTTCCTTATAGCAGAACAAAGAATAAATGGACTACTCTGAGGTAGTTCATTGATAACGGGCAGGTAGTTTCCCCATGGATGTCATATTTGTTATCTCATGCAGTTCTTTACAAGAACCCTGACTATTCAAATTGAATATTGACCTAGGGGCATTACTTGCAGGTCTAAGTAATTGCTCAATGTTCTGACACAGTTAAGTTTTTGGACCTATGCTGAGGAAGAACATCTTGTGACATATCTCCCACTAGACTCTGAGAGAGTCACTTCACAGGGACTATAAGGAGGGCAGCCTGGGGGCAATGCAATCATTTTAGCTTTCCAGTAACTAATCAGTGATTTCCTCTTTATATCTACAACAGAGATTTGCCCTTGTTTTTCAATGATGGAACCCCCACCCCAGACATACATTAAGAATGTGGCTGTTGAGAATTTAATTAAAGCATTTCAATTTTATTTGGGTTTAACCTTTCAACTGTGACTATCAAAATACTTTTAATCTGCCACTTCCCTCTCCAGGACTTGTCATTAATCAGCCTGATGACTTGAAACTTGTTTTTTATTTAGTTCTCCAGGCTGAGTCATGAATGGAAATGTATACTTTTGGAACAAGTTTGCATCTAGCTTTTAAACACTCTTTAAAGTATATAGCGATTTATTCAGTCATAGCTTATGTGGAGTATTATTCCTGAGCTTTCCACTAGATGACACTGTTGTTTCAATTTATTTATAGTTCCTTGGCATGGACTTCACAGGATAGCAGGCTATTTGAAGAAATAAGTAGTTTGCTATCTGCTTCAGGTAAAGTGGCATACAATATATAATAATATGTCATATGATATAATATATGAATGCTGTTAGGGAACCACTAATCGTCCCTTGGTAACATTCCTAAAATTTAATTCTCTTTATTGTCAATAAATTATTTCAACTATTTCTAAGATAACAATACATAATTTATTGACTAGCGATTTCTTACTATAATTTTTTTTGAAATTCTGTATTATTTCTATCCTTTTTTCTGTTTTGCTTTTTCTTTTGCTAACAAAAAATTATTTCATACAAATCTATATTTTTAGCATTGTTGCTTAAAACTCTTTGTCTGTTCTTGATGGGAATGAAGAAAAATAGACCATCTTCTTGGATATAGAAGCTTTTCAAAAACAGAAGAGCAAGAGGAAAGTGCTTTTCATATTTCTTAGGGTGAAATTAATATGGCTTCCTTGGACCCTTCATCACATTTATTTTTACCAGCCTCTGATATAATTTTTAATGATTTTTAAAATCAAGTTTGGAATTCTGGATTCCATCTATTCCAAGGACTTTAGATTTTATTTACAGCCATTCATTCCTTAGTTTCCCGAAGTGTCTTCAAGGTGACTTTCCAACAGGCTCTTGGGTTCTCAGACACGGAATGATGTAAGCAAGTCTGGGAAATGGCTGCCTCTTCACTCTGATGTTGATGAGGAGATGAGGGGACAGGAACGCTCACCCCTCACTTGTGCTGGGCAAGCCAGCTCTGACTGTGTCACGCATCTTCCATTGTGGGACTTTGCTCTTGCTGTTCCCTCTGATGAGCGTGCTTGCAGCTTCCTGCCTGGTTTCTACACATCTTCAGTCTCAGTGAAGCCTCATGTTCCCAAAAGGTCCTTTTGTAGAATTTTTCACACATTTGTTTGATGTTTGTTTTTCCCTGTTAGCCTTTCCTGTGGGATAAGAACTGTTTTATTTAGGCACACAACTCTAACAGTAGAACCTCAGCAGTTGTATTTCATCCAACTACTCAACTTATTTTATTTTTTTTCTTTTTGGGAAAGATGTTTGTTAGTAGGGTAATTCTCAGGAATCAAGAGATAGAAACATGATTCATATACAAGGAAGAGAGAGGTAGATACCTATCTGTTGCAAAAGGAAAGGCTTAGACTTTAGATTCTTTACTATGAGCAGTTACATAACAGTGTTGCTAGCCGATTGCGGTCAGTACTGGGATTTGGATCTAGTGCTTGACAGCCTGTATTCTCTGCTCTTTTTTATTTTTTGAGATGATCTTGCTAAATTACCCAGGCTGGCCTTGAACCTTGTGATTTGTCTGCCTCAGCCTCCTGCATAGTTGGATTACAAGCGTGCAGTAAGGTACTGCACCTGTCTATTGATGGGTTTTTACAGAGGGAAATGATTTGATCTGATGGTTATAATTTATTAGAAATGCTGAGTGGGTCAGGAGGACAAAAAACATTTGTGCTGGTAATTGTAGCCACAATTTTGACATCGAGCCTGTTCTTCCTTTGTAGTTTCCTTTCCAGCTGTAGTTTTTGACATGAGTTTTGGAAGCTTTGCAGAGGATGATGATAGTGAGGAGGACAATCACAATTTAAAAACTAACGTATGTTGAGTACTTATTTAGACTAGGCATAAGACTGATCACTTCACTTGAACTGTAACCACAGACTGTAGCATATAGCACAATCATTTTGAAAGGTTCCTTGTGAAGTATTGATGTGCCCTATCCTCAGAGTTTCTGATTCTTCAGCAGAAGTGGTTGTGGTGGTTGTGGGGAGCAGATAATTTTTGTGTTGCTCACCTATCTTGGGTAATACTGCCTGGCTCAGGTGAAAATCACTGAATGCCAAGACAAGTGTGAACGATAATATTATCTCTTCTTTGTAGGAAAGGAAACTGAAGCTTGTAGACTAATTAACTTGTTTACATCTAGGCACACAGGTGGCAAGTGGCACAACTATCAAATCTAAGTTTAGCTAACTTAAAAGTTGACTGTAACCCCTAAAGTAATGGTTCTCCATTTTTTTTGTGCCCCAGGATCAGTGGGAGAATTTATTAGAAATTGAGGCACCTAATAATCTACCCTGATGAAAAATCAAATTTAGCATGGGGTACACAGCTGCTGAACAAGCGTCTCAGGGGATTCTAAGGCACCACAGTTTTGAGGGCAAATGCATTCGGCTGCACAGTTTTTAATCTCTGGGGAGACAAAACATTGCTGACATCTGCTTCCACCCTGAGACGATCTGATTTCCCTCACTGGGGAAAGATTTGACCAGGGAATTAGGATTTTTATAAACATTCCTCAGGTGATTCTCATAGGCAATGTGAGACGTGGGAAAACCACTGCACTAAGATTCTGTCTCTTGAGCTTGACTGCTCATTTCTGTAAAACACTTGAAAATAAACTCACTGTACAAAAGAGATTAAGGCTAGAAAAGACTCAGCTGCAACCTTTACTAAAGAGAAGTTCTGAAGATAGAAGTTAGGGTTTTGGGTTTTTTGGTTGTTTACTGACTTTTATAATCTTGAATGAGTCACCAAAAATGTTCTGAGCCACAGTTTCCCTACATATGAAATGTGAAGACTGATGAAAATACATATTCTCTTGAGGTGGAGCGTTATTGTGAAAAGTAAATGAGATTATGTCACTTAAGGCCTGATGCACTCTGCAACACTAAACAAATATGGGGATTATAAGCTCAAATGAGTCCCAAAGTATAAATACTGTAAGGAGCAAAATAAAAGGCAGATAGTAGGAAACAGGGAGATAGGTCTGCCAATGGGAAAAGGACCAAGAGATGGAAGGTAGAGAGAGGCAGAGGAAGGTGGAAGAGAAAGAGTTAAGATGTGCTACGTACATGTACCAACTTCCCATGATGAATTTAATTATTGTACTGCAAACTTGTAGTAATAAAAATGTAATAAATTAAAAAAACAAGATAAGAACTCAAAAGAGACTTCCCATGAAGAATCTATCCTAGCTGGCAATAAGGAAGGCTTGTTTATTTTTTTCTACATGCAGAAGCCATAACACTCAGCCCATATTCAGGTAATTATGTCAAATATATTTCCTTGGATTTTTTTTGACAGGCATAAACAGAGACAAAATCCTTTTTATATCATCAGTATGCTTTCCTGAAAGTACCAAACTGTGGGTAAGACTAATGTGTTGAGACTGCTTAACACTGGTTTCTTGTGATTTGGCATGACACATCACCACCTGAAAAGCCATCACAGAGGGAGAAAATCATATACAGTCTAATTTAAATAATGGCTCCATCTTTGCAATGATGACAGTCTGTGACAGTTTATAGGTTTTAGATGGTGACTCAGGCACTTTGTAAAAACAGATCAGCTTCCAGTGGCTTTGTAGTTATTGCCCCATGAACATTTGTGCATTTTAAAAGGAAAATTGAATGAGAAGTTGACATAAAAAAAGGTAAATTTGATAAGGGACTGTATCCACCAAGTGACTTTTTTTGGTATCCTGTGGTAGCTTGTAAAGCTTTAGACATAAGCCTTATTTTTTGATAAAGCTCCCTGGAGAAGGGTTAGAAGATCATGGGAGGAACAGAAGGAATGTCTCTTTCTGAAGATGGAACTGGGAGAATTAGAAATCAGTTTCTCTCTTTCTTATCCTCGCTGTGAAACTACCACGCTCATTCTGGGAATTCAGAGAGGCACGGCCTTATTGACGTGGCTGACACAGAGGAAACAAATGAATTAAAGAAGGAATTTCGTCTGTCATTTTTCAAAGACAAGCATTCCTAACCTGGTGCCTCCACAAACAGGCTTTTCCCTGTGCAGAATCTGTACATTAGGGAAGAGGGAACATGGGCTCTGTGTTTGATCTAGGTACCTTCTCTGTCTTGGGAAGAAGAATGTTTCCAAAAGTAGAGGGTAGATAGTTAGCTCTGAACCTAGACTGAAAGTTACAAAGATCCAGAGTTGCACTAATAATAGCTACTTTGTGTAGAATTCTCTAGATGAATGACATAATTTCTTTATTAAACTCTATCAAAGGTACCATAATCCAATAAATAGCATTTATTGCTATTTATTGGATTTGTCTGAGTTGGCCATTGGTGAACATTCTTTCTCTTTTCTTCTTCAATGACTTCCCTTCCCATGATTGATGCAGACAGAAGGGGATATGTAGGAGGCTGAACAATGGTCACAGAAGTAGGAAGTAAAACTTCATGGGATATTAATCTGGGATTATGTAATGCTTTGTTTATTTCTCAAGAATAGCAGTTACCAAGTTGTGCTGTAATTTCTCATGTTTTCTGATTACACCAAAGGAATGCTGGAGGGCTAAGCTGTATGTTACTCTACTTAGTACCCACAGTGCTAGAACACAGTAGTGGTGGTGTTCATTTAACAAATGTTGATTGAATAAGTGAGTAAATATTTGAATCAACATATAAAAACTTAAGCAAAAGTCACCACCAATATGTAAGAATTTGTATTTCATGCTCTTTCATATTTCATGCTCTTTTAGAATCATATTCATATTTTAGAAGCATATTCATATATGTTACTTTTCCAGCTTGGAAATATGCTCATAGCTTCCTCTCCAAATTTTTTGGGATCCCAGAATTGCATTTTAGGAGAAAGTATTATTCCATTCTTGAGGAGTTGTCTATCCTGAATGTCTGAGGGACTCCAGGGTGTATTCAGCATAAAAGGGTCAAAACACAATCTCATTGGCTGGACAATGGGCCCTACTTTTAAGAGTTCTTGCTTTGGTTCAGTAAGTCCATGTCTTTTGCTACCTGATTTCCTCCCTGGAGTCTTTCCTGCATGCCTTCTGTGGGCCACTGTTCACCTCGTGTCTCTCATTGAAAGCAATCTGTCAGCTGTATCAGATCTCTGTGTAGGCCTCAAAGGGGCTCCCTGCTCAGAATCCCATTACTGCTTTTATGTTAGTTTAACTGAATTCACATAATAGGTTGGATCATGAGAACCTTCTAGACTCAGCCATGTGTTGCTTTGGCACAAGCCCTTTCTAATGGCTTCAAGGCTTTTCTTTGAAAGACAGGAGCACTCCAAGATTCTGCTGTACTCTTTTGGGCCTTTGTGTCATTTTACATCACCAGGCCTTTGGTAGGATCATCCAAATATCCTAAGATCAGGCTCACCTTCCTCTTCTCCCAGGAGGCCCCTATTGTACAGTCATCCTTGTACACAAATGCTCAGTCTTCCTGTCAAAGGATATGAGGAAGGGAGACTGTCAGATTCCAAAGATTCTGTTATCATCCTTCCCCCAGCCAACAAGTGCTTGCCATTGGCTTGGTATGGTGAGAGAGCAGCTCATATTTAGTCCTTGACTTCTGTGGAACTGGAGTTCCTACTGTGAGATCTGCGATAATTCACCCTCCCAACACAGCTGGAGGATGAGAAAAATTACTTCACTAGGAAGAAGATTCCAAATTGGAAATGAATTGCTTTTACAAATTTCATAATAAAGACTGATTTTTATACTTTGCGTGTGCTTATACCACAGATGTATGGTGCATTTCTGTTTTAAGGTTTAATTTTCTGCTTTGGTTCTATTTTTTTATGTGACTCTGATTTGATGAGTTAAGGGGAGGTTGTTAAGAGTTTTCCAGTGGGAGAGAGAGTGCTCAGTCACAGGAACTTCATTATTCTTAAAGGCTGTTTGCAGTCAAAAGTCACTGAATTCAGTGGGCGAGATATCTTTTGTATCATGCTGTATTCATTAGATTATTTCATGATTCAATGAGTCATAGAATCAGGATTGTTTTATTGGGAAAGACCATGGTGATTTATGTAGTTCAGGGGTTCTAAATTGGCTGGGATCTCAGGTGGAGGATGGAGTGAATGAGCAGCAGAACAGTGTGTGGGACTCAGCTTGGGAGTTTTGCAAGAACTGTGTGACAAACCTCCTTTTGTGATCATCCCCATTATCCTTGACTCATGGCAGGAAGACTCCCACAGAGGTGAAAATGTACACACAGAAGAGTTACTTAGGAGATTATGATGGCTGAGAAGTGAGGGGTGCATGTGAAAGAGAGAGAGATAGAGAGAGACAGAGACAGAGACAGAATTATAGAAGCAAAATAGTCACATGTCTGATCAGCAGACCATTTCTGTTTTAAATATTTTGAAGCTATTAAAGGTGTAAATGTATCTGCCAAGTAATCTATTTCCCATATTATTCTTCAGATTAGGCATATGTAGTTCAAGTGTGGATGTGATTACATTTGGTTATTTACTGATTTGGGAGGTGTTAGGGCAAGCTGTAGTGTGTCCACAAAAAAAGAGGCATCAGGCAGAATTCTTGTTTTGTTTTGTTTTTCTATTATGGGACCAATATCTATCCTTAATAGGGAGAGACCACTCACTCCTTGTAAATTTCCACATACAGCCTTAGATGGGGTGTTTAAACTATATCGTCATGAAAATGTTAAAACTTAAGTCATAAATCTATGAGCCTATATTATCTTTTAAAAGAGGATAAAACCAAAGGAAAATAAAACAGAATAAAACCAATTGAAATAAACTAGTATAAGTGATATAGGACTTCAAAACCTTACAAAATCAACAATAGTTTCCATAATGCTTTTGTTGTCTTCAAAATAGCTACAAAAAGCTTCGGACATAGTAAAAATTGAACAGAACATCATAGAATAGAAACAATAAAAACCAAATAATGAATACAATAAAGGACTTCAAAACAAACCAGTAGTAAATCCAAAATGACTACTATAATGTCTTGCTATCTTTTAAATAGCTGCTTATACGATCAGATTTAACATAAACAAAACAAAAGAGAATAAAGTCCAATCAACAAGACAAAGAAAATGATAGGGTTTCCAGGCTGGGATCACTTCCTGGTGAAGCCTTGTTCTCTTCCTCCACAGTCAGTGAATGGCACTGACTCACAGAGAGAGGCTTGGGTGTGGCTGTCCCTACTCTAGTGGCCTGTGCATGGCACTGGTTTCCAGGTGAGGATCACCTCCTGGTCCTCCCCTCCCCTCCCTGTCCTGAAGTCCACGAATGGCACTGACTCATGGAGAGAGGCTTGCAACTAGCTGTCCCCACTCTGGCAGCAAGCCTATATTACTGAATGATACTCCATTATTTTTGCTTTATTGTGATAGCTTGGATCCTGGAATAAAATCCAAGGAAGCAAGAAATTAAAATTTAGGGAGCAAAGGCTTTATTTTATTCCAGGCCTGGGGATGCAGCCTCCGGGAGCCAATATGGATGACTGCATGCCTTACAGCTAAAGGTTTGGGTTTTTAAAGCCTAAAACCACAGGAATATTGCGAACTTTGACACAGTTTGATAGCACCTGGGCTTCTTGGTATTTCCTGTAACTTCTTTGTAGTTAAACATTTCTTAAGGAACAGCACGTTTTATTACAGATAGGTGGAAGGGGGTGGGGGGATCACAAGAAACTGAAACTTAAAGCTTTTATGGGAAATGGAGACTTAACCTAAAAAGAATGGGGAGGGGAGGGGGGTTTTACAAGGAGCTGAAACTTAAGTCTTTACTGGAAATGGAATTTTAATCTCTACTGAAATGGTGCATACAGAACAGGAAGGAGGTGCATTGGTTAGAACTAGGCTACAACATTATAAATAATAACTGCATAAAACATGTCAGCTATAATAGTTTATAGTGAGTTTTAACACTAATTTCAAATGTTTTCTTACTAAATGAGTGTGGGCAATGTTTAGCTAACATGTTAACAGAATGACCTGGCTTCTGTTCGGGGCTAGCCCACTTTTCCTTGTGACTTTGTTGATCCTCTTCTATATTCTCATCATAACGTGTGCTGGACTTGCTACGCTAACACTCTTACTACAAAACATGAAGAAACGATCTTTGCTGGTATCCTTAGATCTATATACTAAGTCTTGTTCAAATATGTTGATTTACTTCTTTATGAAATGCTTATGTAAAGCTGAGCACCTGGTTCACTTTAATATATTGGGGGCTATGCTATCTCTCCTTTAATTTGAAAGTTTTATGTACTTTATCATTTGCATCCTCTCTGCCAAATTGCTCAAGTTTAATGCTAGCAGATGAGAGTGGTGCTTTTAGGTGGAAAAAGTTTCTGCTTAAAGTCTCAACAAAAAAAAAATGCCTTGTTGGAAAAAACAAAACAACTTCAGCTATTTACCTAGCCTTGAAGAGGTTTGTATTTAAGCATTTCATACCCAATACATATGGGTTACACAGTAACTTTATCATTCTACCTAGTTCCAAATTACAAGCACAATCACTGCTGCCCATATCTTGGGCCATGTTTGTTTTCCTTTGATATTAGAGCCTGAACCCAGGTCTCCCACACACTCAGCATGAGTGCCCACCACTGAGCAACATCCTCAGCCCTTATATTTGTTATTTTAAGTTTTCTGGTAGCCACATTAAAAATTAAAAAGAATCATGTAAAACTATCTGGGGCTAGTAGTGTGTTCCCTGGATCTAATCCTTAGCACCATAAATAAAACAAGACAAAACACAAACACAAACAAGCAAAACAAAAATGGTGTCTGTTCAAGTTAAGAAAATTCACCAGTTAGAGTCAATGTGGTATTGATTAACATCAAATTCAAAGAGGTAATACATACATTGAAAAGCAACTTTAAATTTATCATTAATATTTTCCAAATTTTTTTAAGGTTCACACAATACTGTCAATCCAGTTAAAATCCTCTACATACTGATTGGTGTTAGAAAAATATAAAATAATTGTTAATTAAAAGTTACATGTATAATAAAAATTCCAATATAAATTTTGTATTTGTCTAGCTTTGCCAAAGGAAGCTTTCTCTTTTCTTTTTTAGTGTATATGCTGCTGGAATGAGCACTAGTACCTTTTTTTGGTTGTTCAAATTTAGTTCATTCATTCATTTGTGGTGTAATATTAGTGAGAAATGATGAATTACATTGATCCTTTTACCTTTGACTAGCAAATATTTGTCAAATGTTCCTTACACTTCAAGAATATCTTGAGTAGCCCTGTTAAAAGATAAACTGAGCCACATTAAAATACGGAAGAGTTTATCTATGCAAACAGCAATGCTTGAATTGGGAAGGTCTAACCTAGAAGTGGTTTAGAAAAAAAAAGCCCTTGGTTGGTTAAGGTGGAGCAGCAGCACTAAGATTGTTATGGTGGGAAGCCTTCAGCAGTTAGAGGTCAGTTGGGAGCTTCTGATTGGTTTAGCCAGTTTTATTTTCTTATGAGAGTTTACTTCAATTTGCTTGTGTGGGATCCCAAGGCACTGGAGCTGCCTCTCTCTAATGGCTTCTCAATTAATTATTTTAATGGGAGTTAACAATGATGTAAGGTTTTGTAAAATGCTTCCATGACTCAAACAGCATGGAAAAGAACACAAGATTGTTGAATCTGTTGCCTTCTATTTGTTTTAAAAATTCTATTAATTTGCATTGATGAATACTTTGCACATATTTACTGAATGATTTTAACAAGTTTATCTATAATGCTTGTCTAGAGTTGGCTTCAGGAAACTGAACACAAATATTTTTAATATGTGTCATACAGTGAATGAAAACAGAAGGAAACGTGAGTGTCTTGTTTTATAATTTCAACAAATCTAGATTTTTGACCTTCTTTAGTTGGAACACTACCTCTCATGAGAGTTTTTTTCTTATTTTTCTGAAATATTTTTGACTAATGTAAAAGACTAAAGAATATTTTATCAATTTTATTTTTCAGGCTGTAAATTGACAAAATTTTTTTCATAAAGTTGAAAGTCCTTTAAGTAAAACAAGTACTCTAGGGAACTCATAACCTCTAACTACTGTCCATATGCTGATAAATCCTGTTCATACTGTGCTCAGCCTAAACGTTTTTGTGTATGTGTGTGTGTGTTCTAGATGCAATATTTGATATCTACTTGACATTTCCAAATGCTTGATTTTTCTTTGTTGTTGAGCTGTTTTTTCTTAAAGCTAGTCTTCAGCAAATGATAATTCTAGACCCAAAATTTGGGAGTCATGTTTGACTGTTTCCTTCACATCCCATGTTTAAACCCATCAATAAAACGTGTTGATTTTGCCTTTTTCACAGATTGTAAATACGACCATTTCTTACCAACTGTTTGCTTACCACACTGGTTCAACATGATCTCTAGAGCTGCCTTGTATAAAACTTCGGAGCAGTCCTTCCATCTCAATTTCTAACCTTTTATAGTTGATTGTAAACACAGCAGCAAGTCAGATCATCCTATTTTTCTCTTTGACAGCTCTATAGTGGGTTCCCATTGCATCAGAATCAGACCCCAAAGCCTTATCGTGGCCTCCAAGATGGTAGAGAATCTGGTTTCCAGTGCTCCCCCCACCACCCGCGTCCACTTTGCTCACATGCTTTTTCAAACACTTGAGCTTCTGGGGTTTTTGAATTGCATATTCCTTTGCCTGGAACACTTTTTCTTTGGTAGCCAGTAACCTATTCCTTCTCTGTGTTAAGGACTGCTCAAAAGTCACTTTATCAGGGGAGCTTTCCTTGGATATTTAACCTGACACATGCTACTCTCCATGTTCTTTTGCCTAGCTCTCCCTTTTTGTCTCTTTTTCTTGCTTTTTTCCTTTTGTCCCTCCTTCCTCTGTCCTTTCCTCCTTGGATTCTTTTCTTACCCTACCCCGTCTCTCATACTATAGTTTGACTTCAGAGGCCTTCATTTTAACCTCTATCTTCAGCCCTTTTAATTAATTAGCTTTTTAAAAATTTGAAATAAGATTTTACAAAATTGTTAAGTTTCCCAGGATGAACCTGAATTTAGGATCATCCTGCTTCACTCTCTCAGAGGTTTATCTGTCACAGGCATGCACCATCATGCCTGGCTTCCATTTTTCTTTATAGTATTTACCAAGTTATGTGTAGTTGTATTTTTTTTGGAGGGGTGTTTATCTCCCAACACATAAACATTGCCACAGTAAGCAGTTTATTGCAACTCAGTCAGTAGACTGAAATTTTGAATTATCTGTTTTCTGGCTAACTTTATTTTCTGAATATAACTCACTTGTTTGTGGTGGATAAAATACATGGAAGGGAAATTAGACTTTGAAAATCATGAAATAACACTTAGATTTAGTGCAGTAGGCATGAGCATTGAGCAGTGAGCATTGGCCATCACCACTGTGGGAAGGATGGGTGTTTTGTGGGATGGTTTGCTTCATAGAGAGGCCACATTTTTCACTCATTATTGTTAATTCTGTTCTTTTGAGTCTTAACATTTTCCAGAGTAAGCTCCACATGCATCTGTAGGAAAACCTCAGATTTCTGGTTGTTGTGGGGACCAGCTTTCTTATTCTTGAACTATTACAAATTTTATATTCACAGGCTTGAGTGTGCAAAGATATAACTTTATTGTCTATAAAAGTTTAAGTCCTAGAATACTGATTCTAGGAGTGCATAAAAGAATTGAGTAACCTCCTGGGAATTTGGTCTCACACAGTGATGTCTCAGTCACTTCAAATGCAGCCCTGTCAGTCAGGACATTCCCCTCACTGTTCCCCGAGGGTATGTAGGAATAACAGCAGGAGTAGCAGTGGTGTGGGGGTAGAGCTGTCCCCTCCTAATGTTAACTTTGTCCTATGCCAAGCTCCTAATCCTTTAGGCCTTCAGCAGGGGCAGTGTGGGTGCTTCCTTGAATGCACGCTGAGACCTAGTGGGGCCTGCCTGGGCTCCCTTAGCCGCATGGTGCCTGTGGTCTTTTGACATTCAATCCATCCCAGCTCTCCCATAGAAGAGTGTTCACTGCATCATTCTGAGGGAGCCTCCTACTGTTTCTGCTTCAGTTTCAGTCTTCTGGTCCAGCTACTTATTAAAAATGAGATCCCATTTAGATTTGAACTCCCAGGAATTAAAAAACCCGAAGGGTTGCCTCCAACTTCCCTGTGCCTAGACAAGGCAGCTGCTATTTCTTTTTTTTTTTTTTTTTTGTCTTTTTCTTTTTTATCGGTACCGGGGATCGAACTCACAACTGCCTGCTTTCAAGGCAGGCGCTTATGCTGCTGAGCTAAACCTCCAGCCCCTGGCAGCTGCTATTTCTAACCTGTAACACCTGGGTAAATGCATTTCTATTGCCTTTGGTCTCCTTTCTGTTGATTAGACTATTTTCTGTCACTGCAGGCCCTTATGTCATAATTACTTTCCAAAGGTCCTACCTCCTAATACCTCACTTTGGTAAGTAGATTTCAACATATGAATCTTAGGGAGACCGAAACATGCAGACTATAGCAGCACCAGTCCAGCCTTGTGCCCCATGCCAGTGCCTTAAGAGTGTGTGCCTTCTCTTCCTGGGCTGAGTCCGTTTCAGGTCAAGAAACAGAAACCAAACCCAACTTTGCTCCTTTCAAAGTCTTATTCGGGTGAGAGAATAGTCACGAGCCTTCAGACCCCTCACCTTTTTTATGGGGTGCGAGAAGAAGAAATCAGGCATGCGTCCATTGTATTGGTTTTCTTGTCATTTTAAATTACTAGGTGACAATTCTAAATTCAGGCAGAATATTGCCTGAAGTACATAACATGTCTGATGCTGGCAGACAATAGAGTTCTACCTGCCTGAAGCATGTAATTTTTTTTTCATTTAAAAACAAAACAAAAACAAAAAGGATAAGAACTATACAGAATTTTAAAAATATGAAATTAACACTAGTTAATAAAATGCATATTGTTATCTTCAAAGTAGTTGTTCAGATTACAAGATTTAGGCATAAAAATGATCAGTCAAACAATGAAAACACAAACTATTCTTTTTGATGAACTAACAGACATTAGTAGTATAGTTACATACTTGTATATATTTATATGGATACACACACACACACACACACACACACACACACACACACACATAATCATTTCCCGTCTTTCTTTTCTCTTTTCCCCTAACTCAGTTGTTTTTTTACTTTTGAGCAATTTCTTTCTCTTTCACATTCACATTCACAGTATCTATTGTACATTTTGGAACCTATTTACTTTTTTAAAAATTTATTTACTCTAGGGAAACAACATGGTATTTACACATGCGACTCAGATTTAACTTATGAGTATGGTCTCTAGTTGCATTCATTTACCTATAAAAGCCTCAAATTTATCCTCTATATAGCTGAGTAATACTCATTATATAAAAATACCACCTCATTTTTATCCATTCCATGGTTGATAGGCATTTAAGCTGTTTCCAAGATTTAGCTATTACAAATTGTGATGCTGTAAACATGGATGCACATATATGGCTGTCGTATGATGTTTTCAGTTTTTCAGGGAAAATACTAAAAAGGAGAATAGCTGGATTGAATGAGTTCTATTATCCTAGTTGTTTGAGGAATCTCCACATGATATCCACAGTGGTTGTACCAGTCTGTACTCCACCAATAGTGGAGAAGAGTTTCTTTTTCCTTACAGCCCCACCAACATTTGTTATTGGTTAATTTTTTTATGGCAGCCATTCCATCTGGAATGAGCTGGAATCTCAGCATTGTTATTTTGATTTGCATTTGTCCAATGATCAATGATGTTGAACAGTTTATATATATATATATATATATATTGCCATTTATATTTGTTCTTCTGAGAAGGGCATGTTCATCTCAGATGCTCAATTTTGGATTGGGTCTTTGAATTTGGAGAGCTGATACTTTTCAATCCTTTATATGTTCTAGATATAAGGCCTTTGTCTGAGGGACAGTTGGCTAAAATTTTTTCATATTGTGTGAATTTTCTTTTCACTCTGTTGGTGATTTCTTTTGATGTGCAAAAACTTTTTCATAAGATAAGATCCTAGTTTGTTGATGCTTTGAAAAATGAGATCACATTTCCTGTGTAGTTTGCATTTTGTTCATGAGCTCTTTGCCTACCTCTGCTGATTTTATCATAATAACTTTGTAGTATAATTTCAAGTCAGGGATTTTAGTGCCTCTTGCCTTGCCTTTATTATTGCCTCTGTGATTCTAGGTCTATCTTGTTTCCAAATGAATTTTAGGAATGTTTTCTCTAGATCTATGAGGTATGCCAAAGGTATTTTGATTGCATTAAATCTGTATAACAGTTTTGGGAGTATGGTCATTTTTGCAATGTTGCTATTTGATTCTTGGTCATGAATTTTCTGCTTACCCCTATGTCTTCAAGATTTTTACCTAATTTGTCTTTCAACAAATTTACTGTTTCTGTTTTAATATTTAGATCTTTGATCCATTTAGATTTTAGTTTAGTACATGGTGACAGGCATGGGTCTAGTTTTAGTTTTCAGCATATGGAGAGCCAGTTTTTCCAGCACCATTTATTAAAGAGACTGTCGTTCTTCCAGTGAACATGTTTGGCCCCTTTATCAAAGATAAGGTGGTTGAATGTGTTTGTAGTTGTAGTTGTATCTTCTAATCTATTCTATTGATCTTCAGATCTATTTTTATTCCAGTACCATGTTGATTTTGTTACAGTAGCTTTGTAATATAACTTCAAGTCAGGGATTGTGATGCCTCCTGCCTTGCTTTTGTTGCTTAGATTTGCCTTTGTTATTCTAGGTCTCTTCTGGTTCCAAATGAATTTTAGGAGTGATTTCTCTAGATATATGAGGTATGTTGATGGTGTTTATCATTGGGATTGCATTAAATCTGTATAACAGTTTTGGGAGAATGGCCATTTTCACAATATTTATTCTTCCTATCCATGAACAAGGGATGTCTTTCCATTTTCTGAGATCATCTTCAATTTCATTTTCAGGGTATTATAATTTTCCCTGTATAGATATTTTACTTCTTTTGTGAGATTAATTCCTAATATTTCATTTTTTGAATGCTAGTGTGAAAGGTGTGGCTTTTCTTATTTCTCTCTCAGTGATTTTGTTGTTAGTGTATAGAAATGCTATTGACTTTTGGGTATTGATTTTGTATCCAGCTACATTGCTGAATTTATTTATTGTATCTAGGAGTCTTTCAATGGAGTTTTGGGGGTCTTATATGTAGAGAATCATGTCATCTGCAAATAATGATAATTTAACTACTTCTTTTCCTATCTTTACTCCTTTTATTTCTCTCTCTTGTCTAATTGGTCAGACTAGTATTTCCAGTGCTATGTTGAATAGGAGTGGTCGTAAGTCTTGTGCCTGATTTTAAGGTAAAGGTCTTCAGTTTTTGGCTATTTAATATGATGCTGGATGTTGGTTTGTCATAGATGGCCTTTATCATATTGAGGTAAAGACCACCTATTGCAATTCTCTGTAAGGTTCTAATCATGAATGAGTGTTGGACCTCATCAAAAGCTTTTTCTGCATCTATAGAAATGATCATGTGATTCTTACTTTTGGCTCTATTGATATGGTGGATTACATTTATTGATTTACGTACGTTGAACCATCCCTGAGTGCTTGGGATGAATCTCACTTGTTTGTGGTGTATAATCTTCATGATGATTTGCTGCTTCCTGTTTGCCAATATTTTATTGAGGATTTTTGCATCTGTGTTCATTAGGGAGATTGGCCTGTAGTTCTCGTTTTAGTTGGGTCTTTCTCAGGTTTTGACACTAGAGTAATATTTGCTTCCAGGACTGACTTTGGAAGAATTGCATCCCTTTCAATTTCATTGAAGAATTTGTGGAGTGTCAGCATTAAGTTTTCTGTATATTTCTTGTAGAATTCTGCAGTGAATCCGTCTGGGCCTGAGCTCTTCTTTGTAGGTAGGGACTTCATTACATTTTCAATTTCATTAATATAAATTGGGTTATTCAGCAGTTTTACATCTTCTTGACCCAGCTTTGGTACTTCATATATTTCTAGGAATCTGTCCATTTCTTCTGTGTTATTGAACCTACGAGAGTAGAGGTTTTTGAAATAAGTGTTGATGGTCTTCTGTATTTCTACAGAGTTTGTAGCGATTTCGCCTTTTTCATTCCCTATTGCATGAATTTGAGCTTTTTCTTCCCTTTTTTAAAATAAGGTTTGCTAGGGATTTATCAATTTTATTTATTCTTTTAAAGAACCAACTCTTTGATTCATTGATTCTTTGGATTATTTTCTTAGTCTCTATTGCATTAATTTCTGCTCTGATATTTAAAATTTCCTCCCTTCTTTTGGCTTTGGGATTGAATTGCTCTTCTGTTTCTAGATGTTTGAGGTGTAGCATCAGGTTGTTTGTTTGTATTCACTCTGTTTTCCTGATTTAGGAACTCAGTGCAATAAATTTTCCTCTGAGCACCACTTTAATTGCATTCTAAGATTCGGGTAAGTTGTACTTGTATTGTCATTTCCTTGTAAGCATTGTTTAATTTCTTCTTTAATTTCCCCTGGGACCCTATGATTGTGCAAGTGTGTATTATTCAATTTCCATGTGTTTGTGGATTTTTTGCAGTTTTTTATCATTAATTTCTAGTTTCATGGTGCTATGATCTGATAACATCCATGGTATGATTTAAATTCTTTTGCATTTACTTAAATATGTTCTATGAACTAGTATATGGTCTATTTTAGAGAATGACCCATGTACTGCTGAGAGGAATGTGTATTCTGATGGGACACTCTGTATATGTCTATCAATTCCATTTGTTCACAGGTGTGATTCAGTTCTGTTATTTCTTCGCTCATTTTCTGTCTGGTTGATCTGTCTCTTGGTGTCAATGGTGTGTTAAGGTCTCCTGTTATTATTGTATTATTGCTTATTTGATTTTTCTCCCAACTCCTGACTGTGTCTTCTTTAGATGTGTTTAGCATCTCTTTCATTACTTTTATCATTTCTTCTTTTACCTGGGAGATTATTTCTAATTGGAATTCCTTTAGAGCTTCCTGGAATTCCTTCTTTTTTTCAGTTGCTATTATTTCAGGTATTTCTGGTGTATGGCATATATTTTCTTCTATATATATGACTCCTAGGCTTTCTTGGGATGGACTGGAGGTTTGAGATTGCATTTTGGTCTTTAATCTTGTCATTTTCCTGTATCTCTATGTTTCAAGTGAAGTTCCAAAGCTTCCCCTGGGCATGTTGGAAATTGTCTCCTATGCCCTTGGCTCCTAGGACTGAATGGAGGTTGTGGATCATGGTCCAGTCAGGCCCACAGGACTTCCTGTACTACCTCCAGTGTTCCAGGAAGCTGGGTGGGCTCCTAACCACTGTGGATAATGGTCCAAAGCTCTCCCTGGGCAAGAGCCAATGCTCTGGAACTCACTTTATGTGCCCTCAACTCTCCTGATTGAAAGAGGTCACTGGGTGTGGTCTAGGCTGGTTGCAAAACCTCCTAAGCCTAGTTTATTGTGGCTGGGAGCTGGGTGTGTCCTTGATCACTGGGAAAGATGATCTTAAACTCTCTAGGGGCCTGACCTGGCATTCAGGAACTCACCTCCACTAGCCCAGTTCCCGGATTGAAAGGTCACTGGGCATGGCCCAGCCAGGCTGAGAAACCTACAGAGCCCAGTCTAGTGTGAATGGAAGTTGGGTGGGTCCTTGACCACTGGGAGTGATGTGCTGGAACTCAACTCACCACTGGCAGCCCAGTTCCCCAGATTTGGACCACTTTCATTCACACTTATTTTCAGTTTCATTCAAGAAGTTTTGCCAGTTTTCAATGGAATTTTTAATTTCCTGGATGTCTTTTTGAAAGTTTTTCATGCATTCTATTTCTTTCTTATATTGTTCATTCAAGGTTTCCATCATTTTCTCATGCTTTTGTACTTTGTTATCTATGTCTTCTCTACCTGTGCTGAGTGTCTTGGTTACTTTTCTCTTGTTGTTGAGACAAAATGCTTGACACTCAAAGTGAAGGAAGAAAGGTTTATTAGCTCACAGTTTTTGGAAGTTTCAGTCCATACTCAGCTTCCAAGGCATGAAGGTATGGCTAAGGGGCAGCTGTTCATGGTACCTGCAAATGACAAGAGCAAGAATGGCAAAATGAGGAAAAAGCCTCCTTCCTTCCCCTGTGTTGCATGCTGGCTATCTACCCCTGGGCAGGTTTAGCACTTACACAGTCAAATCCAATGCTAGACAACAAACCACCAATCACAAATGCTAAATTCAGCCTCTTTCAAAAGGTTTACCCCTTCCATGACCACATGAAGCTTTGGGGGCACATTTAAACACAAACCATAACATTGCACTCCTGGTTCCCCCTGAAGACTCATGCACATCCTTTATGCAAAAGACATTTCATCCTTCTTCAAGAGTTGTCAAAATCCTAACAGTTTCAGCATTGCTGAAAAGTTCATGTCCCAAGTCTCCTCTAAATTGTAAGACAAACTCTTAGCAGCAAGCCCTATACAAATGAAAAAGAAGTTAACACTTCCAACATAATATGGCACAAGATAAACATGACCATTCCAAAAGGTACAAATGGGGTACAAAACATTGGAGCCAAAGAAAGGCCAAGATAATACAAGGCAAACATTAAGTCCTGTAGTTCCATGTGGAACATCTGAAGCAATCCATGACAATTGTGAGTTCCAACAGGCTCATGAGATTCCACCCCCACAGCATTTCTGGAGATTATAGCTCCCACATCTTCTCTCTTGGGCTGACTTTCCTCTCTCGTTGCAGGTTTCTTTAGACAATACACATCCCTGGCTTTCCCAATCTTCTAGGTTCTCCACTGCACTTTGGTTTCACACTCACAGCTTCCCACACTACCCTCTCAGAGGCACACTGCCTGGCCTCCTAGGCTCTATAAAATTGAGGTGGAATCCTTATTAACTTCAGAACTTGTGCATTCTGTATGTACTTAAAATCAGCTCCACATGAATGGTGCCAAGGTCTGCTGCCAGTTGGAGCAGTAGCCAGGATTTCCTCTCTCTTGGCTGTAGGCGTTGAATGCTTGGATCATTGAGCACTCTTAATCTGATACTGAGGAACAAATTCTCTATGCCACCACCATTCTGGAAACTGGTGTAGCTGCTGCCATTTTGGAAATTTGAGCAGCCTCCACCACCATTCTGGAACATGGTGCTCTGTGGCTTTCCCCTCAAAGTAAAGTCTTTGTTGCAAAGGTGGAGGTCTATGACTTCTCATGATGCCTCAAGACCACCTTTTCCATTCTTTTGTTATTACTTAGCACTGGCGATCTCAGTTCTATCATTTTACTGGAGCTTTTTTCTTGGCCAAATTCATAACATTTTAAATCATTCTGCTGGGTTCTTTGCTCTTGATTCTCAACATAAATCTGGCTAAAAGCCTCCAATAATAGCCATGCCACCACCTCAATATTTGACTTCCTTTAAATTTCTTCTGTGTTGCATTAATCAATCCACTGCCCTTAATCTTAATCTCAGGCAAAATTTTTGGACACGAGAAAAATGCAGACAAACTTGTTGCCAAGCCATAACACACATCATCTGGAGTCCAACAACCAATGCAGTTTTTCTCAACAGAAACCTCCAAGGCCTGGTCTTTACTGGCAGGATTTCTACAAGTCTTGTGGTTTTCTGAGCATTGACCAGAATCTCTCATACAGAGCAGTCTAAGATATTACATCTCTTTGCTTTCAGGCAACATCTCCAAACCTTTCTAAATTATTTCCACAAGATGTTCCCAAATACTCTTGAATCAATCACATGGTCAGGTATAGTCACAGCAATGACCCTCCTCCTCTAGTACCAAATTCTGTCTTTGTTACTTTTCATTTGTTGCTGAGACAAAATATTTGACACTCAGAATGGAAGAAAAAAAGGTTTATTTAGCTTACAGCTTTTGGAGGTTTTGGTTCATACTCGGTTGGTTCCGAGGCATGGAGGCACGGCTAAGGGGCAGCTGTTCATTGTAGCTGCAAATGACAAGAGCAAAAAAGGGAAAAAAGAGGAAAAAGTATGCCTTCTTTCATCCCTTATGTTGCATGCTGGCTACTCGCTCTGGCCAGGTGCAGCACTCACACTTCCAATCCCAGTGCTAGACAACAAACCAATCACAAATGCTAGATTCAGCCACCTTTGAAAGGTCTGCCCCCTATGACCACATGAAGCTTTTGGGGACACATTTAAACACAAACCATAACACTGAGAAACTCCTGCCTTAAGGCTGTCATTTCTTTCTTACATGAGAGTTTATTTCTGGTCTGATTTCTTCTATAACCTCATGGATATGTTTTTTTGAATTCACTTGCTATCTTTTCATAAATTTCAGGTAGTGACTTCCAGTGCCATCTATTTCAATGTCTCCTGTACTTTTCCAGATGGGCTGGGGACTTGAGATTGCAGTTTGCTTTTTCATTTTGTCATTTTCACCTCTTGGTTAATATTTATATGTTTTCAATCCTGCTAGTTTCAACAGTCAGGAATGTGTGTTTTAGGGTCCTACTGTATGGCTGATGTTCACCCAGTTCCTGGGTCCTACAGTATAGGGGAGAGGCCAGTCACTTGAGTACCTGCTATGGGGTCAGTTGAGTGAGTCCTGTATTCTTCCTAGGCTGGCTAGCTTAAGAGTACTGATGTAAACCAACCCTTAGCTTGTATTGTTACTGTGGTTTCAGACTGTTCCAGGCTGCTAGACCCGCCTGTCTGTTGTGTGTGCCCCAGCTGGGACCTTACTGTTTCACTGGGGTTCTCACAGCCCCAGGTGGATTCCTCCAGGTGGGGTGCCCTTGCTGGCACTCTTACTAACCCACTCAGGGCTCGCCGTATGGAAGGTCTCACTCATGCTCTTGCTGACTCACCAGGGTCTTCTGGATGGGGAGAGGGGTTGCTAAAGCTTCCACCAGCCCACAGAGGTACTGCAGGTGGAGGAATGGATTGCTGATGATCTGTGAGCTGCTGAGGTTGTCTGCCTGTGGGGGAGGGGTAGTTGAAGCTCTCGGCTGCAAAAGTCTTTTTAGTGAGGTGCAGGCATGCAATTTTAAAGTTGCTTTTTTCCAATTGTTTCTTCCATTTTTTCAAGTAAAATAATGTTTTAATACAAGCACATAAATATATTTAAAACTCGCACCTACTTTTGGGGCTTTCAATTTAGTCTTGCCTTTTCCCCTTTGATATCTTTTAATCATTATCTTTTTTATCCAAACACATCCCTAATTAGTACCTTTTTTCCTCTGATGGTTCTGTCTCCCCATTTGTCTTCTTTGAGATGCAACTTACTTGGTGTTCAAAAAGGAGTGTTCCTCATTTCTTTTCTGGCTATCAGAGACTTTAATTTTGAGACTCATGCAGCTTTATGAACCTCCTTGGAAAGCCTGCTGCCAAGAGCTCAGGAAAAAGAAAGGAGCTTCAAAGCAACTGGTTAGGCCATAGAAATCTGGCAGATTATGTGTTCTGAAGATGCATCATGATTCTGTTCCTGCAGGGATGTGAGATCTGTGCAGGGATTATAAAGGTGTTGGTAAATAAAAGAGCAGCAGTTGTTGCTTGAGCTTTGAAGACTGTGATAGACAAAGGAGGTCCCTCTGGCATCCCAGACTGTGCTGTGACCTTTCAGTACCTGATGTACACATTTGGGGAGTTAGTGAGCTTACTTAGGGGTTAAAGGAAATATGGCGTGAGAAGAGTTGAAGAGGGGGAGGTTGGTCTACAGAGCCATTTGGAGTACACAGCAGCTGTTTTGTTACTGATGATTTGTCCATTACAGGCACTCACAGGCTGGTGTGACCACGTGAAATATTTCAGTAGCACATCACAGTTCACAAAATAAATTTCATTTACGTGTTTGTTTTTCTTGCAGGATTTCTGCCTCATGGAGGTAGCCACTGAGATTTACAGGCAGGCAGTTTACCAGGGAAGTAAGGTGGGAGGAATAAAAAAGGGAGACCGAGCAGAGGGAGCAGCTGGGCTGCAGTGCAGTGCACACAGGCTGTGGCTGTGGTAGAGATGGTTTTATTTCTCCTTTACAATCTGGATGTCTTTACCTTATCTTTCCAGTTTAGTGACCTGAACCACCAGTACAATCCTTAATAGAGGTAAGGGTCTTGTCTTGTCTCAGAGGTAAGGGAAACTGTATTTGGTGTTCAGGCTCTCATCATTATTAGCTCAGGTGTGGCCTTTTAGTAGATTCCTTTGTCTAGCTAAGAAAGTTCTCTCTGACTTGTTTATTGTATGTTTTTATAATGGAAGGCGGTTGGATTTTGTCACATGCCTTCTCTGCATCTATTGAGATGACCATGTGGCTTTTGTCCTTTATTTTACTTGTATGGTGTATTGCATTGATTACTGGCTGCTAAACCAACTTTGCATTCCTGTAGTAAATGTCAGATGTTAGTCATGGTGTATAATACTTTTCATGTGTTTCTGGATTTGGTTGGCAAGTATTTAGTTGAGGACTCTTGTGCCTGTATTCATAGAGGATAGTGCTCTTTATTCCCTTTGGGTATATATTTGTCTAGTTAGATATTAGTGTAACACTGGACTTACAGAACAAGTAGGGAAATATTCCTCTATATTTTGGGAAGACTTTGTGAAAGACTGGTATTCTTTTTTTAAATGTTTAGCAGAATTCATGAGTAAAGCCATCTGTTCCTTGGCTTTCTTTTTGGGAAGTTTTGAATTACTAATTCTATCTCTTATTCAATCTTTTTATTTCTTCTTGAGTCAATTTTGGTAGCTATTGTATTTCTGGGAATGTGTACATTTTAACATCTAATTTGTTGGTATACAGCTTTGCTTATATTCTCTTATAAGTCCTTATAAGTAAAATAAAGAGGCAAGACAGTAAGAGTCAGAGATGTGACCGCAGGATCAGAAGTTGGAGTGATATGGTTCCACACATATCCAAGGAACATGCAGGCAGACCCTGGGTGGGGAGGACTCTGAAGGACACAGCGTGGCTTCCAGTGGGCTACTTCTTTAGGGGCAGACAATTTACTAGCATTTTACCATGGGAAGTTTTTGGAAGGGAGAGGACTGGAATCACATTGTCTTCTAGCAATAGTTCTGCAGGAGCAGATAGGATCTCTGGCTGAGGCTGCAGTTCTTTTAATAGAGGATTGGAGCATAGTTACAAACAAATGCAACTTATGCTCATTTTTTGTTTTATTTATTTGTTTTTAAATTGTTTTCTAAAATTTTTATGAGTACAAGTTTACAGCACATAATGATTACATTCATTGTGGAGACTTGGTACACATATATAACATATTTCACTTCCTTTTTTCTTCCCTTCCCCTCTATCTGCCTTTAAAAAATTATTTTTTTCCAGCATCAGAGTCATTTATTTATTTTGTAAGTTCTATTTTTGAGGCAAGTTTCCACTATGTAGTGCAGGCTGGCCTTGTGTGTTACCCAGGAGGACACTGAATTTGCAAGGATCCCCTATGTCAGCCTCCATGGTACTGTGATTACAGGTATGGACCCCCCCCCCACATCCAGCTTGTACTATAGTTTAATTCTATTGATTACCTGTAGACTGGCGCAGTGTGGAGAAGAGTCCAGTGCACCTACCTCTCTTATTGGTCTTCATCTGTAGCAGGGAGGAGGAAATGGTTGCCTCCTACACTTTGCAGCCATCTACAGTTATTTCAGGGAAATCTCTGTGTGATGTTTGGAGGAGGTCTGAGTGAGGACTTCTTCGAAATAGCCTACAGATTTTATTTTTTGCCTTGTGTGGGACTCAGATAGTTTTGGATTAGTCTTCTCATACTTCTCTAACAGATCTGAAAATCAATTTTCTAGTAGTTCTGAGAGCTAGGAGTCTGAATCAGGATGTTAGAAAGTTTTTTCCGGTAAGGGCTCCCTTCTCTGATGGCAGACATGCTGGGTCCTCAGCTGATCTCTCCTTGGTATATGCACTATGAGAGATAATCTCCCCTTTTTATGAGGCCATTTTTACTTCCTTCATGACCTCTTATAGAATTATCTCCAAAAGTTCTTATCTCCAACTACACATCATCACATTAGAGTTGGGCCTTCATAGAGTTGGGGTTTGGTGGAGGGGACACACAACTGAGTCTATAGATTTTTTTACATTTTTTAAAAAAAATTTTTAAAGAGAATTAAACCAAACCAAGTAAAACAGAATAAAGTTAATCAGAACGGAACAATGAAAGTGATACAAGACTTCAAAACAAGATAATAGGAAATCAACAATGGCTACCATAATGTCTCTTGTAGTCTTCAAAATAGTTGTCCATACTTAAATCCTAATTAAATAAAGTAATTAATCAATAATTAAATCTAATAAAACCAATTAAAACAAAAGAATGAAAATGTTTTAGGGCTTCAAAACCAGATAATAGGAAATCAACAATGCTTACCATAATACATATTGTTATCTTTGAAATAGCTGCCCATGCCATCAGAGATAATAAAATTAAAACAGAATAAAACCAATCACAACAAAACAATGAAAATGATATAAGACTTTAAAACAAAATAATAGGGAACAATGGCTACTACCTTTTCTTTTTAGATGTTGCCTCCACTTTCACTTTCACAATATCTATTGTACATTTTGGATCCCACTAATTCTGTCAGTTTTTTACGCTAGGAGATAATAACGATGCCCACCCACCATGAGCATGATCTTAAGTTGCATCCATTTATCTACAAGAGCCTCCAGATTATCCTTTGTAGCTGAATAGCTTTCCACTGTATGAAAATGCCATATCTTCAGATAGACTTCAGTCTATCTTTTATCTATTCTGCAGCTGATGGGCAAACTACCCCTGATTTTTTTCTGGTTCCAGGTCATATGGAACTGTTGTTTTCTCTTCTTTAAATTTTGATCTATAAATTTCCTTTCAAGTTAAATGCAGCATGTCTTGTTTCTTGATTCACTCTGTATTTCTTTTTATTAGTGAATTGTGGTCATCTGCATTAACAGTTACAACCAGCATGCATTAGCTCATCTCTGCCCTGCTATCCTCCTGCTGTTGGCCCCCCATTTTTCCTTTCATTTAATTATCTGCCCTGTTTGGCAATTCCCCCTTCTGATGTTCTTGGAGCCATAGTCATGTTTATCTCTCTCTAGAATATCTTTCAGTGCTCTTTATAGGATTGGTTTGGTGGTCATGAATTCCTTCAGTTGTTCTTTGTCATGGAAGTGTCTTATTTTGCCATCGACTTTGAAAGATAGTTTTGCAGGGTACATCAATCTGGGTTGGAATTTTTTTCTTTCAAGATTTGAAACACTTCAAACTCTTCTTGACTTGGTGGTTTGTGTTGAGAAATCTGCTATGATTTTGATGGCTTTTCCTTTACAGGTGCTCTGTTTTTTTTCTCTAACAGCTTTTAATATTCTGTACTTGTGCTGAATTTCTGAGATCTTGATTAATTTATGCCTGGATGTAAATTTATTTTTGTCATGCTAGTTAGAGTCCTATATGCCTTGCTTATCTGTATACTAGGTCCTTTTCCCGTATTTGGGAAATTTTCTGCTATTATTTCTATAAATAATCTTTTCATATCAGTTGTCCTAGCCCCTGTTTTTTCACTGACATGTGTCATTCTTAAATTATTTTTCTTTCTGTCATCTTTCAGCCATTTAATTATTTCCTCTTTTTTGTGCTGCTCCTTTGCTGGACATCTTGAATGACGTCTACTGTAACCAGCACTGGCCAGTGGCCATTACCACCTCTGCCTCTGCTTCCTGCACCTGTACCTGCACCATCATGCCTTCCAACCAGAGAGCACTGTGGGGAAAGCTGCCGCGCAAACCCTCAGTTCCAACCCTCCCCAGAGAACAAATCATTTCTTTGCTATTTTTGAGAGATCTTTTCTTTCACAATGGCTAGTTTCAATCCTGTCTTCAAGATCAGAAAGTCTATCTTCAGTCTCTTTTCAGTGGTTTTGCCAGCTTTTGATTTTTTTAAAAAATATTTTAGATCTCTCTCACTCATTGTAATTCTTCCTATATTGTTCATTCAAGGTTTCCATCATTTTCCTATGCTCTTCTTTTCTTTTTCTATGTCTTTTTAAGATACACATAGCAATTCTTTTATTATGTTTGTGATTTATTCTTTTACCTGAGATACTATTTCTGATCTGATTGCTTTTATAGCCTCATGAAATTGTTTCTTTACCTTAGTTGCTATCCATTCAGAGATTTTAGGAATGTGACTTCTATTTTCTTCCATGTCTCTATCTCCCAGACTTGTTCTGTGTAGGTTGTAGGTCTGAGATTGCTTTTTGCTCCTTCATCCTGATATTTTCCTTACTTTTCCCCAACAGGCCTGTTGTGGGGTCCCAGGTGCTTCCCATATTGGTTGCCCATCTGAAGAGTGGGCAATGGGCCAGCCACTTGGGTTTCTCTGAACCTAGGTTCCCAAAGAGGATGGGCTTCTTCAGACACATACATCGACACTGAGGCTTCCCCAGTGGCCATCAGTGTGTGGTGGTAGGGCTGCTTCTTCTCTCAGCCTGTATGGCTACACCAGGACTCCCCCAGTGGTGGCAGGCACACAAAGTCATGCTTGTCTGATTCTCTTGCCAGTGCTGGCTGCCTGCAGGAAGCAAGCACTCCAGTGGTGTCCTACAGGCACCTGGGGGTGTATCTGGCTGTGTCTCCCTGCCCATGCTGGTTACCTGAGGGAAGTGAGTGTCTGGATGGTGGCAGGCATGCAGGGGTGGGTCTGGCTATTTCTTCCTGCCTGCATTGGCTACCTGCAAGAAGCAAGTCTCAAGTCTAAAGAGTTTTGAATCTTAACTAGTTTCCTAAAACTGAAGCAGAAGTATGATACATTTCAGTACTACTAACCTAAAGAAGCCCATCTTCTTTGGATCTTTTCTCCAGAAGTGAAAAGAACTTTTTGCCAACAGAAATTCCTACTAGAGAAAGAGTTTCCTTCTGGGCCATGTGTGTGATCATATGAGTTTACCTGACCTGGAGTTCTGCACTCATCCTCAAGATTTAAAACTAAGAACTTTTTCTTTTCTTTAGTATACACTGAGCAAACAGTTGTTAGAACATGAAACTCAGAGTAGAATTGGACATAGGTAAACATTAAGAGAAAGGAATTCATGCATAGAAGGAAGACACAGCCTGGAGAACCACACATCAATGTAAAATGACTTTCCTTTGCTGCAGTCTAATTTCTTGTGAATTAAGGGAAATGCCAAGAAACACGGGGATTGAGAGCTCTCTTCGAGAGTGTAGGTATTTCTAGCCCTTTAACAGCTATCCCATGTAGGCTTTATTATAAATTTGATGGGGTTTTTCTGAACTAAGTTAAAAATCCCCATAGGCAGCAGATGTCAATTGTTGATTCTGTGGCTTCTTATAGGAACAATTTAGTGCACTCTTAGTCACATTCTTGATCCCGGGATGATAGCTTAAAAGAGGGGAGGTTTACATTGCCTCATGTTTTCAGTCCATAGTTGGTTTGCCCCATGGCAGGGCAGCATGGAAGAGCAGCTAAGTGAAGCAAAAGTTGCTCACCTAGTGGAGGGTAGGGAGGAGAGTGGGAAAGGAAGTGCCACAAAAGAGATATACCCGCTAGGCCACGCCCCCAGTGACCTGACTCTTCTGATCACACCCCACCTCCTAACGTAAGTCAACTATAATGCCCCCATAATCCAATCACCTTTCAGAAGCTCCATCTATGACCTCACCAGGCTTCTGGGGGAATATCTAGATATAAATCATAACACAAGCTCTCTCCTCTTCATTCTGTGGGAATTTTGCAAGTTCCCAGGTCCTCTCTTGGTCTGAACACAGAGCCAGGATACTGTACAATGGAAGGGCTTGATCTGTATCTTTTGAGAAATCACTATTGAGCTTTAAATATCAGGCAGTGGAAGGTGCCATGGCTAAAGCTATGAGCAAAATAGAAACAAATCCTTTGCTTTATGGAGAGCTCATTTTTGTGCTTTGTGCAGTTGTATACTCTTTATGTTGTGGTTAGGCTTTCACATTGGAAACTTCAATTTTTTTTTTTTTTATTTGGAGCATCAGTCTACTTTTGGATAATAAAAACTTTAAGGAAAGGAATTTTGGCTGTGTCATTCACTATAATTTTGGGTCTGGGACATTTGAGATACTCAACATGCATTTGTTCAGTGAACTAATTTATGGACCACATTCACCTTTTCTTTTTCTTTTTTACTCTATTTTCCTACTGACCTCCTTTCCTCCTTCTCTTTCTTTTTTCCTTCTTTCCTCTTTTTCTGTCTCTCCCTCACACAGAAATAGAATTTTTAACCATGAGAGAATCCTTATCAGTGTAGGATAAGGTAAAACAAGTATAAGTCTTGCTTCTGAGCCACTGCCCTTGAACAGAATGGTGCTGATTTGTCATGGATCTGCCCAGCTGAGAACTCAAGGGCTCAGACCACAGTCATGCACAGTGGGATTAACCTCACTTTTGCCTTGAGATCACAGGCTTGTGTTCTGAAGCCAGCTCATACTGGCTCTTGAGATTTGATGGTGTAATTTTCAGTAATTTTTCAAGCTAGTTGGTACCACATTGGCAGTTTAAAATTAACTATAGTGGAGACATTGGCAAATGTCATCTCTAGTCAGTTGAAGTTTACTAGCAAACCATTGGAATTGAGATTATTCTATGGGTGCATGATGGTATCACTGAGCTCCTGAACAACTCTTTAACCGACTCCTTCTCATCTTCTTGTTAAACAAACTACAAATTTTCTTCTGGTTTAAGCCTTTGCTGCTAAAAAAATGTGGTTGGTGAATCAGCAGTGTTGGCATCACCAACAAATGTGTTAAAAATGCAGACTCTCAAACTCTTTTCCAGACCTGTGGAATCAGCATCTGAATTTTAACAAGATTTTCATTTGTAAGCTGTCAAAATCTAACCAATTTTGGGCCTCATATAGGATTGCCAGATTTCACACATAATTCCTAGTTAAATTCAAATTTAAGTCTGTAAAAATAATTTTATAGTATACATATCTCCATATAGTCCATGGAGCATGCCTATACTTACTCAAAAATCATTGTTTACTTAAAATTCAAATTTAACTAGAAGTCCTGTATTTTCGTTTCTGGCAACCCTAGCCCCTGTGTACTCATTAGGAAGATGCTTGACACCAAACACAGTGAAGGCTTTTGCCGATAGTGTATTCCACAGGTGCTTTGTAAGAAGCGTAGGTGTGGATTTCACATGGGCTCTCTTGGAGGCTGGAATCAGAAAGCCAGAGGAAGAGTGATTGCAGAAAACTGAGTGTGTGTCACTGGCAGACTGTCTATATGGAACATATGCTACTGTCCATGTAAAGAGATGCAATATTTATTGTCACTGGCCTAACGTCTCCTCTAGAGATGATTTGAATTGTTCCTGCCTGTTCATAATTTAGTGTCCTTGCGTTTCCACTGGAAGCCAACTGAAGCTGAAGAGATGTATTCAATACATGTTTTTAATCTTAGAGAAGCATCTCACGCATTTTTGTAATGTTAGATCTTGGGAATCCTTTACTCAGAAATGTCTTGCTTTAAATCAAACTTTTGGTCTCAGTCTCGAATCCCTCTGAGCAGGGCCCAGCTGGCTCTGCTTCTCCTGGTGAGGTGCAGACCACGTCTGAGCATGCTTTCTACACCTGGGGCCTGGCCGCTGCAGCTCCTTGCTGCAACTCGGACCCCTGGAAGCCTCCTGGGGAGATGAGCAGGAATCTGGAGCACAGATGGGCCCCTACATCCTGGACTACCCAAGCCAGAAGTACAGCCCTAGCTCTTGGAAATATAATCACATTCATATGTAAGTTACAGACACAAAATCATCAAAGTGTGTGTAATAGTGTGAGTGATCCTGAGAGAATATATTCAAATTTTAGGTAAATGAAAGTTCTATAGGTCTAAAATGCCTGCAAATTGTTCCTCATTTTGCAAAGTGTGATTATTGATATTATGTGCACTTTTGGGCAGATCATATCTTAATTATCTTTGTATTTTTCAGCTCATACAGAAGTCACTGCCTCTGCTTTTTCCCTGCTCTAACTTGCTCTTAGGCTCTTACTCTTTATCTCTGCTAACGATACCATCATTTATGCAAGGAAACAGCACCGGGCATAGAAATCATCATCAACTCTGCCTCCTCTAATCTCTCCCTTGCCAGGATATCATACCCTTGCAATTTTTCTTCTGAACGTGCTATCTGGTTGGCCTCTTCTCTGAATCCCTGTGCCTCAGTCTTACCTCTTAGCTGAAGATTCGTTATGGCATTGTTCTACCTCTACATTAAGTAGTATTTTGTTGGTGGCACAGAATAGATGGACAGACTAGGTAGTGTAGGTTTCAGAGTTTCATATTTGGTATAAATTTAAGTCTATACAAAATGACTCTTGCCTTCTTTCTTGACAGGGTGACTATAATAATCACAAAAATGGTCACAGTACGGGGAGTCAGTATAACCTAGAGGACAAGAATGTGGCTCAGGAGCCAGGCTGTCCAAGTATAATGTCACTGCGTGACACTGTGTGAATTTGGGCAGTGACTGAACACTGCTCTGTCTCAGTTTTAAGGGTCGAAGTTCATGATAAACCATAGAATCGTTATAAGGATTAAACAAGTGTCTTAGACAAAATAAGCACTTACAAATGATGATTAAATAAAATGATGGTCTGGGGAATCTAGGGCTGAACTTGTCTTTATCACATTTGTTACAAGTGGCAAACTCAGTGGGGAAATGGCTGTCTTTTCAGGACTAGATGGCACTTCTGAAAGAGGCAGGCCTGGTTCAGAACTTGCCTGCTAGAATGGCTCCCAGTGGAATAAATGTGGAATATTTGTATCTATCTCCAGACTTGTATCTGTAAGCAAACACAGAAAATGAGAGATGCTGAGACTAGGCACCCAATGAATCTGTTATGGATGAACTGGTTCGAGAGAGCCACAGACCCTGCTCAGGAAGTGATGCCAATTGAGACATAGTAGTATCATCCATTTACTGCTTTGTTTGTTTTTTTCACATTTATTGTACACTTAACTATGGTTAAAGATGTGACAAGTTAAATTTAACTCATACTAAGCTGAGTAAAGAATCAATAATGTCAGTCAAAATCAGTAAATCACTTCTTATACACGAGGAGTTGAAGATGAGATAAAATGACCCAGGTCAGAGACACAGGATGCTTGGTGTTCAGCAGTTCAGGGAGACAGATGCTGGTCATAATTTGAGAACATAGCTCAGGGATGCACAAGGAGTGGAGATGACAGCTCTGTACTCAGGAGGGAGGATGGGGTATGAGCTGGAATTACCAGTGAGAAGCTAGATGCAGATCTGTGTCTGCCTACAGGGTCCAGGTCCCTTATGCTGCACCTGAGATGGTCATCAGATGGTCTATGGAGCCAACTGTGTAGTTTTCACACTTCCCTCTTAAAAAGGAATTTGCTTAGAGATTGAGGCAGGCCCATGAGGAGCAATTGCCAAGTACTGGGTTCCCTTTAACTCTCTGTGATAGGACACTGAAGGAAGAAAAGCGAAATCTGTCTCTCCAGGAGGAATTGATGCTTTATCAAGAGAGATGCAGCCAATACAGAAAGAATGCACAAGGGGATATCAGGACACATTGTCATGTTCTCCACACAGCCTCACCTCTTCTGTTCTCGACATCCCCTCAGACACATCCGTTTAGGTGTTGTTTCATTAAGTGAACTGACAGGAGGTGATTAAGACTTAGTTTTAAAAAGGGACTTAAATACCACAAAATATTTGTCATAGATAAACCAGAAATGTCTGTTACACGCACCATTCTAGGAGGCCATGTAATATATTCATACTCAGTTCTTTCATATAGAGATTATTCTCTGGTGTTCAATAATTTAAAACCTAAATCCAAGCAATTCCATAATACATTTTCTTCTGCTAAATTGTATGAGGCTGCAAAATACACTCGCAGTGTGCTTGTTTTTATTTTTTTCTTGGTATTATTTTGTTTTAAGATCATTTGACAAAATGGAGATAATCTGGAATTATAACGCGGCATCTGTTGCCTCGTCTTTAAAAGAAGTTGTTAAAATTCTTTGGAAAACATGTGTCTCGATTTTTTTAGGAAGACTCTCATCCTTTTGAGACGGCAGCCCCAGCTCTGTGGAGTTAAGGAAGGGCCAGCCTCTGAGACAGACAGACTCTGCCAGGAAAGGGGCAGGGAAGCCACTGTTCTGTCACTGGGGCCGACCTGCTGTCCCTGGGTTTTCGGTGAGGAAATGACTTCCCATTTTGACCAAGCCACATGTCAGAAACCTGCCCGAATAAGGGATGTGTGTACCATTTCCTACATCAGAGCTAAGAGACTGTTTCTGTTTAGGTCCTGGAGTGGATTTGGGCTTTACTGTGCCAACCCTGTGAAACAGATAATCCCCACGGTTCTCGGAATTCCTTGGCAGGGGAGACTTCTCAGTGCCCTTCCAGGAACCTCCTGCCCAAAGGAGTGTCTGCCTGGAGTAAAGAGGCCGCACCCTACTGGGAAACCGCGAAGGCAGGGAGGACTGCGCTTTTCTGTTGTCTGAAGAGGGCCTGGGGCTGGAGAAACCAGGCCCCTCCGCCAAGGAAGACACTCTTGTGGGCCTGGGAGACAGAGGCTGCCCGGGAGGCAGGTCCTCAGTCCAGGGCAGGCTGGGGTGCAGAGGAAGGTGGGGCCTCGTTTCCCACCTGCTCCATGCCAGCGCTGGAAGGACCTCAGTGCAGCCTGCTGGAGGTCTGCTGCGACTTTGTCCCACGCCCCTTGGTTTCCCGCCAGCTCCTTGGGCCCCCAGTATCCGGCACCCTCATTAGCGAGCTGAGCTGTTTGGGTGCAGCAGAAGGCCCCCCTTCCTCCAGTTAAGTCTTTTTTGAAGTCGGAGGCGGGGGCGGGAGGAGAAGTATCTCGCTTTCCCCTCCCCCCAAAAAACCCCTTAGGTTCCTAAGGGAAAATTTCCATTTCTTTTCCTCTGCGTTTTCTTCGAAAGGATAATTGGACAGGAGAGCTAGGGAAGGGGTACAAAACATATGCACGTTGCCATTTTTCTCCGAAGCAGCCGGTGGGTGTCCCCAAGCCCTCTAGGCTAAACGTCGCATGATGGGCTTCGCCCCGGCTTCCCTCCCGGAGACGTGCAGGGCCCTCCTTGCTTCTGCAGCCAGTAGATGGCGCTCAATCCCCGCCCTGCCATCCCGGGAGCCGCACACCAGGGGTTGGGCTTTGAGGGCCCAACTGGAATCCGCTGTCACCTGTGCAGGCAAGAGGCAAATATTAAACCTAGCATTGTATGCATTTTTGAAAAAGAAAGTCTTTCTATTTAGGTTCACTCCAGGTTCTCTGGAGATATGTTTGGGAACTCCCTCTGCCACTGAACTCATCACTGTGGCCTTTTATTCACTTACAAAATGCTTCCCCAGAATCCCAGCTCAATTACCTTTTGTCTCCCCTCTGTCCTAACACTCTGGTAGGATACAGGAAAAAACAAAGCAGCCGCTTTTTCTCCCACAGTGGTTTGCTTCTCCTGCTTCCAGAACCAAGTAGGGGAGTGGCCTTCCTGCCTACATATATGAGCATGTACACATGATTATCTTTCCACATTTACTGTTGCCCAAAGGAGATACACAACACAGCATAAATAAATATTTCTTTCCCCTAGGTAAAAGTAAATGTTTCTTGATAAGGTTTTTGCCAGTCTATTTAAGACTATGTTTGCTTTTCATTTCAGAGGTCCAGTATCTGAAAAACTATCAGGCATGATAGTTAATCAATTGGACAACCAGTTACTGTTGATGATGAGGAAAGCCTTATCCTCTGTGTTGTGAGGAATACAAACATAAGTCCTTACTCATGAAAATAAGTCTGTACTCATGGACAGATAGTCTTGGGTGAATTTGAATGTTTGTTTTTGTAGGTTGCAGCTGTGTGCAACAGATGTAGTCAAGATTGAGATCTAAGAGACTGTTTACAGACTTTTAGAGCTCCATAGCAATGAATGTGAAAGGATTTTGCTCTAAATGGGAGGCTGCAGCAGTGTGAGGCTGGGAGGCAGAACCAAGAGGCTCTATCTTGAGGTCACCTTCCCTGCCCTAGGCAAGTTACCTGTGGTGGGAAATGAATTCCAATGGGCTACCTGTGCATCAGTAATGCCCCTTGGGCACCACCCCAAACCTAAGCTATATGTATGCCCCCACACCATGTGTCCGGCAGAAAGAAAAGCCAGACTTTAGTGGTCAGGGGTTCTCTCTGCGTTCTTGGAATAAAGGCCACTTCATATTTGTATCTATCAGAATGTAGGATAGTTTGGCTGATCCAAAGTACAATCTTGATTGGAGCTTGTAGAGTGCTTTATTGATAATGCTGTGAATGAAGCTCCCCAAATGACTAAATTGACCTTAGATTGGTAGAGTGATTTATTTTTTCTGAAGCACTTCCATGCCTGTTATCTTAGGGACAATACTACATAAATATTTGACATCGTGATTTATACTCAGTAACATGTAAGAGATGAACATACAGATATTAAAACGTATTGCATGACCAGACCAGAATAGTAGCCACAACTCCATCATTTTTGCACCCTATTTTCTTCAAGGAAATCCCAGATTTAGATGGAAAGAAAAAATTCCTGTAGTGGGAAAGCAAGTGGACTCTATGTGTGTGCACGCGTGCACACTATTAAATGTCTTTCCAGAGGTCTTGGTCTGTTGCAATAGCTTTGCCAATCCTTCAATTACTGTTTTTCTTTCATGAGAAATTGTTACTAGAATGCACTCAGCCTTTTAGGGAGCTGTGAATGTGGTTATAATTGCTTGTTTCTCAGATAATTGGCCTGGCTACATAGCCCTGGAAAAGTGACTTGAACAAATGGAATGTGGAGGAGAGCTGAGCTGCATTCAGACTTCATCTTGGCTCCCAGGCCTTGCTGCCACCGTGGACTTGAGCAACCACTGTGGTTATAAGAAAGGTAAAAGTGGGAAGTCTGGTAACCAGGCGTTCTCAAAGTGTGAGGGCCACTTGAGCTTTCCCATCCCCATGTGGGCGGGCGGAATGCCCCGTTGTATCTTTGTGATGATTTCAATCCAGCAGCTATTGATTACTAGATTCTCCAGTAGATCCTATTTTCCCCTGCATGGGTAGAGGTTCCGGATATGAATATAACAGCAGAGCACAGGAAAGGAAGGAAGACTGTGAAAGGTTGATTGATTTCAGGCAGTAAATCAATGCAAAATTTTCTAACATCTGTATTATTGTTACTATCAATAGCCTTTGATGCTATTGATCAAAGAGTTGTGCTAATTCATTACCAACTGACATGAAATGGTCATGTTCTTAGCTCCTGGAGAGAAGCTAAAATACACTTTTACGTAAAATTATAGGCTCTTGAGGTTAACAAAATGTTGCTAATTTGTTCCCTCCTCACTCTAACTTCGGGCTCACTTTATTTTCTTCACTAGAACAAAAGGTCCTAGAAAATTGCTCGTGATGTATATTTATCTATTTAGCAACCGAAACTGGTTATCAAAAAGGTTAAAGAATGTCTAAATTGCTGAAAATAAAGGAAAAATAGAGAACACGTTGTAACAAGGTGAGTAACTCAATTAAGAATATCTAATTTATTGAAAGATTTCCACTCATTCAAAGATTTATAGAAAAATGTAAGCACAGGAAAGAAAATCAACCCAAACAATTCAGTGTTGCTCTAATCCCTCTTTCCCCCCAAAACCTCCTCTTGTGTTAAAGACTTATAGAGTCATAGGAAAATACAGATTATATAGAAAGTACTTCCAGGTTTGGAAATTATTTGAATTTGACCCATTTCAAGGAGCCCATTAAAGAGAGGAAATAAAGGAATTTCTCCAAGACTTACTAGTTATAAGGCGTAGTCCATGCTGGGCTCCTTCTGGGAGCAGTGGGTGATGTAGTTCATTTTTCTAAGCAGTCTTCTTTGTTTCAGAGTGTGTGTGCAGCAGCGGGGCTGGAACCCGAGGCTTGTGCATGGTAGGCAAGTACTGTACCACTACCAGCCCCTAAACAGTTTTCAGTGACTATTTAGCAAGTATTTGCAAGTAATCATTTAATTTTTTAAAAAAGTTATTGCAAAACCATGTAAATAGTATCCTTACTTTTCAAAGTTCCATTTAGCCATGAAAATGAAATTATAATTTTCTAATTCATCAACCCACAACAACTCTGAAGTCACCAGTGAGTGAGGCGGACCCACATATGCTCCTGTGGGAGAACCTCAGGGATGTATTGCGACTGAAAAAGGCAATAGGTGGGAACTGACCTTTACAAAAATTCCTGTTATTTATTGAAACATACAGAACAATGACTACAAGTACATATGCTAAACTCTAAATTTGGTTACTTTTACAGAGAAAGATGGGAAGGAAGGGGGGAAATGAATTTATTTTATTTTATGTTACTTCAGTCTTTATATTGAAATATATTAATGTATTATTTATATAATGAGAGAGGTTTTAAAGACTGATTGTAAATATAAATACAGTGCTTCAAGTGCACTGGATATTTTTCATCTGTTTTGCGTCTTGAGAGTTTTTCTTTTTATTGTTATATCATTTACTGTGGTGTAGAGAGGAAAAGAAGGGGTTAAGCCATCTAGGTCATTTTTAAATGCCGGGATTCTTGCAATCAAAGCAATCAAAATCCACTTCCACTTTAGCCTTCTGCCACCATTCATCAAATAGGTCCCGCTCTGCTGGGAAGACAATGTTGTTTCACAAGTAGAAAAATAACCAGCTGCAAACCGTTTGCATAGTGCTGATGGGGAGAAATCTACTGGGGGTTCCAGGAGGAAGGCGCTGGCTGTCTGGTCTTGTGTGGGTCACGGTGTGTGCTTTGTTTTTCCACATAGAAACCTTTCCCCAGTAGCCAAACGTCCTGGAGATGAATGAGCAGTGTGCTGGCACACAGAGGGAGCCTTAGAAATGAGTGCTCTGCCAATGCTCGTGGAAGAAATAAGCATCCCGCATTCTCTCTGAAGGACTAGGAACTGAAATTCCAGAGACACCTGCCTGAGCTGCCATTCTCATTTCATTTGTGTTGTCAGAAGCTGCATGGTCACTCCTTTTGATGTCTCACTTTACTACAGTGTCTGTTACCAAACCAGATTTTTAGGTTGGGGGACTTCTGTACTGGCTTCAGTGCAAAGAGCTCCTGGGGCAAGGCCAGTTCTTTTTTCTGTTTTTTTCTACCCCTATTTCTCACTTTCTGTCCAGTCAAAGCCCTGTGCATTGCATTGCACATCCTTATCCAGGCATATAGGGCTCTGTCACACAATGGGCATATAAAGCCATTGTGCTTTAATTTTCCTGGGAAAGCGGAAGCCGATTACTTTGTCAGTATCTGATTGCATCTTTTGTTTGCTTGTTTGTTTTCTCCGCTCTAAATGTTATTCTGAGAGTCACCTTTGTGGCCAGATCTTTGCAGGGTTCAGGTAGGAATGAGAGCCAATAGAGGAACCTGGGTAAGAGGTTGTGGGAATCACTCCCTCACAAGCTGTCCTCCTGTGGAAGGAAGGGCTTGCTGATTTCTATATAGATGCCCCAGAGAGGACCATGAGCATATCAGTGTGCAAAGGTTTTAAAAGTTGTACGTGCTATTAGGAACTGAAAACAGGCATAAACCATGGCAGATCACCAAGTCATTCTCATTCGTATGTCTCCGGATTCAGAGTGCTTACAAAACTCAGTAGTTTCACTCCTAAAAGGAGACTTTAAACTTGAACAAAATGAAAGATACAGCTCAAAAAGTTGGGATATGAAATACAGTGTGGGAAGTGTAAGGAGCAGGGCTCTTTAGCTTACCTAAAAGGTCCTATCCTCACGGCTAGGGAGAAATAGTAATTGACCTCTTACTCTGTTCCTGCCAGCCTTCCTTCCTTTCTCTGAGAAGCCAGTTGCTCTTCCGTTTGTCGGCAGCCAGTCATGGAACAGACCGAGGGATTGAACTCTGGGCCCAGGAATGACCTACTCAGAAACTGGGTTAGGCCAACAAGATCTGCAACAAAGGTTTTATTTTGGGAATGCACCATGATATATAGTCACCATCCTGTTTCTTTTTCTGAAGTCTTTCTGTTTTTGCCCTGGGGAGGGGTGGAGAAGAGAAGAACCTTTCCAGATTTCCCAGGCTAACAAGTTCAGGCTTAGGTGTTTGTGTTTTGCCATGTGATGATACCCTTTATTCATTTCCTCACTTCTCAGAGGACGGAATCCAAAATTTAGCAAGGGCTAGAGGCAGATGGGCCCAAGTAGGGCACTACTAGCCAGTGGGATGTCATTGTGAGAATTAGGACCAGATTTTCTCTCTAGGTGGAAAACAGAAAAAGTCAACTGTCCTTCTGTGTGGACCTGGCAGGTACAGGCTTGGCCTGCTGACCATTGCTTTTTGCAAAAATAAAGCTCTCAATTCAGTATCAGGGGGCACTGCTTGATGACGATAATGCACACTGAATTTCAGACCCTCTCTGCAGCCTGGATCAGAAGTCTTTATAAAGTGGTCATATGGCTCAACTGTACCCAGCAGCTCTGAATCCGAGATTCACTTCTGGACCCTGCAGCTTGTTTCCTGTGTGATCTTTTGAAAGTGACTGGACTTCCTAGCTCATCAAGTCAGCATGTGACATGGCTAGGGTACTAGTGGCTGAATGACACAACCAGCCTCTCCTGTATAAGCCAGCCAGAGAATAGGCAGTACAGATTTCATAGCAAATCACACAGATGGACAGGGCTCCATGAATATCAGATTGAGAAATACTTACCTGTAGCTGGTCCTGTGTGCTTAGATCTTCATCCTATCTTAGGTACTGGAACTTGTTTTAGGGAAGCCCTGGTTTTTGATACAAGGTGCCAAAGAGTATAAGTTACTTTGGGCCCATAAAGGTAATCTATTTTTATCTTCCATTGTGCTTTTTTTCTTAGATGTAGACTTCTCCCAGATTTCCCTGTAGCCAAATTCCTTCAGTTTTGGTGCAATGCTTTGGCAATCAACAATATTCTCTTTGCCTTGTATCACTCTATGGAAGTTTAATCTGTTTATTTTGCTAACCTCATACTCTGGCCGTCATGGATCTCTAAATCATCTAAACATTAACTCATGCTGTTTCTAGAAAAGGGTTGAGTGTTTCAGATTCTTAAGAGGCTCCAGGACAAAAGTATTTCCAGAGTTTAAAAGTTTAGAAAAGATAATGTAAGTCATTCCTCACTTCATATTATCTTCAAATGATTCTAATCATATTAGAGTTTTTCTTAGTTACTTTTCTTGTTACAGAGACAAAATACTGGATATTCAAAGTTAAAGGAGGAAAGACTTATTTCAGCTCATAACTTTTAGAGGTTTCAGTGCCTAGTCAGCTGGTTCTGAGGCAGGGTGGCATGGCAGAGGGGCATCACAGAGGATGAACAGACCATGGCAAAGCAGGACAGGCGGAAAGCAGCTAGCAGCATAGTAGCATTTAGCTGTCATGTTTTGGGTAATGTCACTCAGAACTAGGCTACAGCAATATTGAAGTAATCCACATACCCTAATGTCAGCATCACATAGTTGTATTCCCAGCATCACATACTTACTCCACATTTACAAACCCTAGACCCAACCATCTCCCCAAACCCCACCTATGAGCACATGAGGCTTTGGGAGGATGTCTAGACACAGTCATAACAGAGTTTATGAAAATTGCTCTACAATCTTTAACCTCTTTTAACTTGGTATCCTTAGGTTTATTTGACTCTGAAACTCTTGGTGTATGTAGAAAATTTTAGCAAACATTGTTCTGGATTTAAGAATCTCAAAGGGAAGATGTTGAAAGCATATATCTTAATGGATGTTTAAAAAAGTAGCAAACCTTTGGATTCTTTTATTTTTCTTTATGGAAAATCATCTATTCTCATTTTAAAGCAATGGAATATGGGCTTTCATCTTCTCAATTGGCCTATGCCAGTCTGGATTTTATTTTTAGTACTTCCCCTATTTAAATGAGTTATCATTATATACTAGTCATTATATTCTTTGGAATGATTTTCACCTGAAAAATAATATTAAAAATATTTTAATCTTTTCACTTATGCTCAGGTAATCCTTTTCCATGTACAAAATATTTTCACATTATCTTATTGATTGTTGCTAAGACATTTTAAACAACCTTGCAAATAGTATTTAAAAATCATTAGGGCCATTAATATTCTATTTAGTCTGCAAAAATCTGAAATAGCTGACTCTTCTATATTATAGAACTAAGAGAATACAAAATTTTGCTTGTGGGAAAAATGTTCAGAGCTTTTACTTAAACACAGATTGCCAGATTGAGGTGAAAAATAAAGATAAAGGAAGGTAAACAGTGGGAGAGTTGTTAGTCTTCTTATTGTTAAAAATTCTGACTTTTAAAAAGTATTACTCTCCTGATTTATTTTAAATTCTGGCCATGCTATTTTTTAAGGTCATTTTGTATGATATGGCCTCAAAGTTTCTGGGGCTCACGTCATTATATTCTTTAGTAATTCCCAGGAAGTAGATATCTGAATAAAAACATTTTGTTTGTTATCTTTGGTTCACTGGTAAGTTTTTGAGAGGGAATGTTATTTTTACAACTGTGTTCTTTGGTGCAAGTTGCTATGGTTTGTGTCTGAATTCCCCCCAAAGCCTGTTGTAGTCATGGGGGCAGGCTTCTAGAGTTTGTAAATGGCTGATGGTCTAATGTAGGATAGGGGTAAGTGCTACATCCAAGTGGATGTGGCCTACATACAATGTAAGGGACAGAAAGAGTCTTCTGTCTACATACCCACCCCTTTTGCTTTCGTCACTTTTGCTGTTTTCTGGTGCCACGAACTTTTGCCTTCTGCCATGAGCCACCTTGCCTTGGAGCCAGACTCGTATGAACTGAAGCCTCCATAAACTGCACTAAATAAAATCTTCCTTCCCTAACTTTGGGTGTTGAGCATTTGGTCTCAGCAATGAGAGAAAAGTAACCAAGATACAAGTTCTAGAATTTCTTAATTGTTTTATTTTTTTTGTTTCTGTTAGAAATAGGACATATTTTTTTTTTTTTTTTTAATTTTTTTTTTTTTTATTTAAGGAGAAAAGAAAAGAAAGAAAAAAAACAGTGAAGGGGTACAAGTTATACAGATTTACAGAATAAAAAAATGCGCAGTAGGAAATCACTAGTTAATGGATTACATATTGCCATCTTAGAAATAATTGTTCAAGTAACAAAATTAAAGCTTGTAGAGTGGACATTCCAACAATGATACTGCAAACAGTTCTGTTCAATGATCCAATAAAACTCTGTGATATCATTTTCTATCTTATACATTTAAATATACATGCAGTTATATAGTTTAGAGCACTTTCTTTTCCTCTCTTTTGTACAGTGACTATTACACATTTTGGGTTTCATTGCTCCCACGGTTCTTATTACTTTTTTGGAAGAGAGTAAAACCAAATGTGACATAACAGAACAGAATCGGTCAAGTCAAAAGGGTGGACATAATAGATAATATAAAAACATAATACAAGGTGATCAACAATGGTTACCATAATGCCTCCCGCTATTTCTAATAGAATTGCCTATATCATTAGTTGTAATACAGTTGAACAAAACCGTAAAGAATAAAACCGACAAAACCAAAACATTGGAGATATTGTAGGTCTTCAAAAGTAGATAAAAGTCAACGAGAATGGGCGTTATAATGAATCTCATTATCTTCTCAGCTGATGCCTAAACTTTCGAACCTGATACTATCCAGCAAAACAGAATAGAGGAACCTCAGTCAAAAACAAGATGGTGAGAGTAATACAGGGCTTCAAATCGAGATAATAGAAAGTCAAAGTGGGTTACTATATTATATCCTGCTATATTTTTCCCTTTAATTAAGTGGATAAAAATAAAAAAGTAAATAATGGAGTGGAGATTGAGAAAAAAGAGGGCATAACAGCGAAACAGGACAGATCAAAACATAACCATTTAAGCAGAATAGTGTTTCACCACCAGATAATCCTGACCCAAAAATAGTTACCATATTGACTCCCTCCCTGAAGTCCTTGAGTACAACTTCATATACTGTAGCATTAAGTATATCAAAACAATGTAAAACCATTTAAGAGAATGACAGCATTATTGAGTATTTAGAATCGACTAACAGAAAATGAACAATGGTCTCTGTATAATCTCCTTGTCTTTAAAAGGTTTTTGCTTATACTATCGTACATAACAAAATCCAATAAGATACAACCTGTTTAGACCATTGGAGACAGAAGAACAAAAGCTAGATGAGACTTCAAAACAAGATGGTACTAAATCAGCATTACCTATTAAGATGTCATTTTCTCCAAAAAAAGCTGTTCCTATCATCCAATCTTCTCTGTCTCATTTCTGTTGAGCTCTTTTTCTGTCAGTAGCTGTCAGTTTGTCTTCTTCATTTTGTTCTCTGCTCCATTCGTTGTGGCCTCCCCGCCACTATTTCTGGGTTCTTTGTATTTTTCTTTTTTTAGAATATCCTGCAATACTTTCTGTAGGGTTGAATTGGTGGTTGCAAATTCCCACAGTTCCTCTTTATCCTGGAAGCACCTCGTTTTTCCATCAATTTCCAGGGACAGTTGTGCAGGATATCTCAATCTTGGCTGGAGATTATTATCTTTCAAAGCTTGAATTATTTCTCCCCATGCTCTTCGTGATTTGATGGTTTGTGAAGAGAAATCTGCTGTAATTCTGATGGGTATTCCCTTGTAAGTGATCTGTTTCTTGTCTCTTACAGCTTTTAATATTCTGTTCTTGTATTGAATTTCTGGAATTTTTATTATTATATGCCTGGGTGTTTCTCTGTTAGGGTTGTAGGTAGCTGGGGTCCTGTATGCCTCATACATTTGAGTATCTTTACCTTTTGCTAAATTAGGAAAATTCTCCTGTATTATTTCTGTGAGTAGCTTTTGTAGTTCACTTGTTTGTGTCCCTACTTCTTCTTTTATGTTCTTAATCCTTAAGTTATGGCTCCTCTTATCATCTTCTTGTCTTTGTATTATTGCTGTGTGTTTCTTTGTTATTTTTAAGAAGTTTTTCATTTCATTCTCCCATGTTTCAAGTCTGCCCTCCAATTCAGATAGTCTGGCCTTAGTTTCTTTCAAGCTGTTATGCCAGTCTTGGGTAGACTTCTTAATTTCTTGATAGTCCCTTTGCACCTGCTTCACATACTCAATGCTTTCTCTGTTTTCTCCATCAAGCAATTCTCCCCTCTTTTTCTGTTCTTCCATTCCACCATCTGCTTTTTCCTGGGTGGTGCTTAGCATTTCTCTAACTATTCAGCATACTTCTAGCTTCAGGTCATTGATAACTTCATTCCTGAATTGGTCTATGAGTCTCTCTAAATTGCGCTTAATGTATATTGGTGCGGTGTCCACTATTGCCTGATTCTCAGGATTGGGGGCCGAGGAGCCTTTTTTGTTGCTTCCCTTCCCCATATTTTCTGTTCCTTATAAAATGCAATCTTACACAGGAGGCCCGGCTTCCCTGCCTGTCAGCCACAGCCTGATCAAATTGCGCTGGCTAGTTGTTCCCGCCCACCGCTGCGCCCCAGGGAGTTGCGGAGGAGGCAGCCTACGTGGGAGTCGGTCGCTCCTCCGGGCCACCGTCAGGCTCTGGGATCTGGGTTAGGCCAGCCTAGGGAGTCCGCCAGCAGCGTCACTCAGGCCAGGCACCTTTCACCAATCCCGTCCGAGAGGGGAATGTGCGGCTGCAGTTGCCACCGTGCCCTGCTCTTACAGGACTGCCCGAGCCCAGAAAAACCTCCGCTGGAGTCAAACTGTGGTAGGGAGTCAGTTTCTCGCTCACCTCGCCACCAGTCAGTTTTCCTCCTTGTCCGTCCTGTTTCCGACTCCGTTCGCAGACTCCCGTTCCCGAGCTTCTGCGCGTCTCTCCTTGCCGAGCCACTGTGGAGGCAGCCAGCCGCCGGGCGGCGGGAAATCCAAACCGCGGTTTCCAATGGCGCGGGGTCGAGCCTCCACACCAAGATTTTTCTGTTCCTATTTTAGCACCAGGACTGTATTCTAAGTTGGATTCTCTCAGCCCAGTTCGTTCCTGAGTCAGCAGAGCATATCTCTACTGGTTCGTATCTCCTTAGTCCGCATCATTCCTGGCCTCTGAGCCGAGCCTTTAGAGAGCCTTCAGTAGCTGCTGTTGTCTGTCCGCCATGTTCCTTTTATCTCCAATAGGACATATTTTTGATTGACTAAAAAAATGAAGTAACAGCAGAGTTTGGAAAATATATTCATTTTTTCTTACCTTTCCTTGGGTGTTTTTATAAAAATAATGTAAGCCTGAAGCTGTTACATTTAGATTTTAATAATTTCCATTAATTTGTATAATTTTTATAACTTTATTAGGTATAACAATTAATTACCTATGTCTCAAGGATATAACTTTTGGCATACTTGCACATATGGAATGGTCACTACATTCAAGATAGCAACTATCTTTCCTTCCCTAATAGCAACTATTTCCGATGGTTTTTTAAATGATGCTTGGCAATCATGACTTCTTGTTCCCAAATAATTGCTACCACTGTCATTTTTTTGGATCAAATTTCACAAATCCCAAATCAGGGAAATCTCCCCAAGAAAAGTGGTAATTAATGATGAGTGGGACTACCTAGGCTGAAGGGCTGGGTGGGAGTATGGTGGGAAAAGCATTTCAAAAGGAGGAACATCACATGCTAAGGTCCTGGGTTGAGAACAAACAGGTGTATTCAAGGACTGCAAAAGTACAAATGCCTGGGATAGGGGAAGACAGCATTTGATTATGCAAATTCTAGCAGGCTGTACTCAAGATTGTGTTTTTAAGAGAATCTAGAAAGAATTGAACAGGTTTTAAGTATAAAGATAATTAGATTTGGCCTTTGAAAAGTTCACACTAGTTGCAACATAGAGAGCAGAGCATAGAGGCTGTAGGACGGACATGGAGGCCACTGTGTAGGCTGGTGCAGTCCAGCCTGGCCTGAGACAGAGTGCAAGGTAATAACATGACATGCATTTGAAGGTTATTTGAGAGAACTGGCACGTCTATGAGAAGGGCAAGATGAGGTTGATGGTTCAAAGGCAGACAAGGATTTTATAATAGCACCTCTTGCTGACATAGGGTCAACTAGGACAGGGCCACGTTTCTGGAAAGATGCTAAGATCGGTATTGAAAAGCTGAGTTTGAGTATGTCTGGATTACCTAGGTAAGCACGGCACGTGACGTATATCTGTGTAGACAGGTCTTGAGCTCAAAAGAAAGCTTTGGGCTAGGGGCCTCTACAAATATAAGGAGATACTGATCAAAATGATGATGTCAACAAGGACAACATGGGACCTTGCATCAGACAGAGGTAAATGCAGGATGATTTCTTTTGAGGATTGAAGGACCTAGGTATCAAGCTTTCCCTTTGATATTCCAGCATTTTATTTTTAAATTGAATCATGAATTATCTTCTATTCACCTCTTCAAAGTAATACAAAATACATGCTAAAAGTGAAGTTTGAACTACAACTCTAATCAGGAAAAAACTCTACTGTCGCATGTTAAATGCATTTCTTCACAAAAGTTTTAGTGACTATGTCTTCTAAGTTCAAAATCTGGTCCAAATGTTGGGTGCTTATTTCAAAGAGCAGATGGTTAAGCTCATGAAAGGCCTAGAAGCCCACTGGTTTTGCCATGGGCACACGGTAATTAATGGTAAAAGAGGCCATATGTTAAACCATTTATGGACAGGGTGGTAGGCAGTTTTGTGTCTTAAATGAAAGGACTTGGCCCATGTGCATATTCTCTTTCTCTCTGTGCATTTTACTGCTTCCATGTTCCTCTGGCTAATTACCAGAGGCACTTGTGCCATGTACTTCAAACAGCTTCGTCATCTTTTCCTCCTGGATCCTGCTGTAAAGTTGAAATTCCGAATTTATGGCATTGCAATCATTTTCATGGCAACAGACTGTGGCATCGTAAAAACAAGATTATGATGACTTCACTGCAGGATGAAACAGAAGGAGAAATCGGATTCTATGGAGAGGCTTTTCCCTAGACAATTATTTTTAATGACAGCAAGGGAAAAATACAGAAAATTATTGCTGATATAAGGAAAATATTTCCCAATGATCATACGAATGTTTCTGTCAACTGTGCCCTCAGTGCAGCTACATTAAAAAATGAGTTAAACTTTAGAGTATTTGCAAATATATTCAACCATTGAAATTTTATAGTAATGGGAAAATTTAAGTGAACTATTTCAGTACATTTTTCATCATTTCTTATTTGGCCAGCGTTTTGAAAAGTTAGCAAATTTATTTGTCTCATGACCAAGAGGTCTGAAAATTACATATATTTGAAAGTTGAAGTTTCAATAGTATTTCAAATATTTCTCTTATAATTAAATTTAAATTTGATTTGATTTAAAAGCCTCAAATAAATTATCATGACAGTCATGTAAAAATCCATAATTATTCTTTGGCTCATGTATACTTTGTGTTTATAGAGATTTGTATCATCTCTATTGCATTATCAAAACAGTTTTTTTCCCCCAGTGGTTGAATTGATTTATATTCTTTTAGCCTTAGACTATTTTTCCTATTGAGAAATGTATTTCACATCCCAACATGTTTTGCAACATAACACCGTCCCTATGTGCATGGTGACTGTTCTTAACTCACAGTATTGACCACTTTTGATAAGCCAGGGATTGTCCTACTCTTGGGTAGCTCATTATCCCATCACACATACCGTAGCAATTTGCTGAAAATGTACCTGTATGCTTATACTGTACTTAAGGAAGAGAAGCACTCTCCTACTCTTCCTTGCTCTCATCAGACAGGCAGCTAAGAGAACATTGACTTAAGACAGTTTCTAAGAAACTGTCAAAATGAAATTAATATAATATAATTTTAAAAAATTAGGCAGTTATGCGACAGTCTGTACAGTAATGTCCTAACATCCAATAATACCATAAGCTTTTGCCAGAATGTTTAGAATGAATTAATGTGATATACATAGTGATGTTCCTTTCTTATCTTTGTCAATTTTTGAAATTTTTTTTTTTTTTTTTTTTTTTAAAGAAACCAAAAGGTCAAAAAATCGACTTGGTCCAGTGCATCTGACTTAGTCCTGGTTTTGGGTTAGACTTTCTGGATGACATTAGATAGACATTTGATAGGATATTAGGATGGTAAATTATGAACCTTTTGGTTCATAATTTTTGGGAGGTCTATTTGTATCTTTTCAATTTTCCTGTTGCTTTAAACTGACTTTGTAGATGACAGGCAGTTAGCTTAATATGTAAGTCTGTCTTTTGCTTGGTAAATGTAACCAATTAACATTTATTTTATTTATTTTGTACATTTTGGCAGGAAATAATGTTTACATTCTTTGTTGTCTTATTCTATGTTTTCTACTTGCTTACTTTTCTTACTTTTTCTTTTGTCCTCTCTGCCCTTGCTTTACTTTAGAAAAATAAATTTTCTTTTTCTGGTTATAAGACTGTACATTGTATTTTAAAATTACTTGGATAGTTTATGTACCTGATGTGGACTGACAACTGGTGGTGAATTTTTAACACCCAGTTGAGTTGAATCAGCATGGCGCTGGGTGTGGAAGGCCTCTCCCAAGGATTGTTGCCAACAGCATAAAAAGAGAACAGGAGGGGCTGGGGATTTAGCTCAGCGGCATAAGCGCCTGCAGTCGTGAGTTCGATCCCCGGTACCGATAAAAAGGAAAAAGACAAAAACAAACAAACAAACAAACAAACAAAACAAAACAAACAAACAAACAAAAAAAAAACGGGAGAGAAAGAGGTGTGCTGTTAATTCACCTGGAGAAGCTTGTCACGCTGGTTTTCCTGATATGCACTTGGCTGTTCTCATTCATGGAGGAGCTCAGGATCTCCCTGTTGTGGAGGATGGCTGTGATTCTTTTCCAGAGAGCTCTGATCCTTACTTTGCAAATCCCTCAGCCTACTGGTACAGATCCTTCATCCAACTGGGGCAGACTTTCTAGTTTCTGCCTCTGACTTTGGGCCTTCCCAGCAAAGATCCTTAAAACAGATTTGCATGAGACATTGTCATGGGCTCTGGGCTCACAGAAGGATTTGTGGAGGACATTGCCATGGGCTCTTGGTCTTTAACTAAAATCGTGCAGGACATTACCATGAGATCCAGGCCCTCAGCTTGATTCTTATGTCTCTAGTGTGTAAACAGATCTCTTACACTTCTACACATTTGACTCTTTTGGTAAATACTATAATATAATATTATACATATATGGCCTGTATTAAATCATTTCCCCTGTAAACCCTGACTACAATAATTGTCTTAGGACTCATTCTCATTTATGTACCTTAATTGATTTTTAAAAACTTGTTAAGTAATATTTTAGTGTTAATAAGAAAAACAATTCTAATTTAACACCTCTTTAGTTTCATCTATTATTTATATACAAAAATATATTGTCTAGATTTTATTTCTAGATTGTTATTATTATAACTTCATTGTAATTTTTATTATTCTGTGCCTGAATATAAATATTTCTTATCTTCATATCTGGCATTCTTTAGATATTAATTTGATGTCTTACAGTTTTTAAAAAATTTCATTTTAAAGATAATAAAACCTGATAAAACAAAGCAGAATAAACCCAATCAAAACAAAGTTGTAAAATTGGTACAGAACTTCAAAGCAGAACAATAGGAAAACACCAATGGCTACCATAGTGTATCTTATTATCTTCACAGTAGCTGTCCATTCCATCAGATATAGCAAAATCAAACCAAAACAAAACAGTACAATACCAATCAAAACAGATTATTGAGTAAAGCAAAACATTTAATTGGAGCAAAGCAAAACAGTGAGAACAATACTGGATTTCAAAAGCAAGATAGAAAGAAATCCCCCATATTTGCTATAATGCATACTGTTATCCTCCTTATAGATGTGCAGACTGCCAGCCCCAGGACTGCAAAGTCAATCAAACAATACAAGCATTCAGCTGACTCCTGTACCTCAGTTGCCACCAGCTCAGCCTGTCCTGAACCAGCTGGCTGCCCACAGTGAGTTGGACGGAGTTTTCACTTTCTGGGCCTGCATGGCTTGTGCAGCTTACCAGAAAGGCTGGCTAGTTGGCTTGTTGGTCAGCTCCTCCCTGTCCCAGCATGGCAGATTCTCGGGAGGTGCTATCTGACTTTTCTTGTCCTGCATGGCTTCTGGTGTCTTTCATTTTTAAGGGTAAGGCAAGATAGATGATAAAATTGGAAGTATCAATATCTGAATTTTAAAAAACTTCTAAGTTGGAGAACATGGAGACAAAAACGGAAAGACGTAGCTTAAATTTTATATTCCAATATTTTTCATCCAGACTGTCCAATTACTCTAAAAAGTTTTGCTACTATATTTTTATACTTAATATTTTTCAGTGGGTTCCCTTTCATATGACTTCTGGTTTCTGTTTCATGGTACTAACACCTTCCATTGTCTTTGGAGAGATATTCAATGTCACAATTAATTTAAATTGTTTCTGAGAAGTATGTTTCTATGATGTATAAATATTTTGCCCTGTGAACTAATGTCCCTCTAGAGGTATTAGTTCCCATGTTTCATGTTTTGGATTAAAGGCTACGTACGCCCAAATCTAGTTCTACTCTGGTGCATTTACAGAGAGGAAAGACTGGGTATGGGTGTATTAGAATACTATGAAGTGGGTAATTTATAAAGAAAGGAAATCTATTTGGCTTATGGCTCTGGAGGCTGAGAAATCCAAGAGTACGTTTCCAGTGTTTGGCAAAGAACTTTCTGCTATCATCTCTTGGTGAAGGATGGAGTTGAAGAGAAGGTAAAAGCAAGAACAAGAGAACAGTAGGAAGCTGCACTTGTCCTCGAGATAACTAACTCGCTCCTGCAATAATAGCATCAACCCATTCATGACGGCAGAGTCTGTACAACCTACTCCCTTGTGTTGTGTTGGGGATGAAGTTTCCAACTTTGGGGACACAGCTGAACTGTAGCAGTCTATCCTCCTAGCTTCCACATAGCATATTACTTGGGTTAAGCACTAAGAGAAAAACAGACTTGGAAGGAGGTGGTTTGGTGTTCTGGACAGTGAGGAGATTTAGAAATAGGTGATTAGCTGTGTTTATTTTAATTAACAGTCTGTGCACGAGAGGCATTTGTTTTAACCTGCTGTATTTTAACCTGATGTTATTGTGAAGCCAGAGTTGGGACCAATTTCTGTGATGTGCCAGGCAAGACTCATTCTTATGCAAGGGTTGCGAAAGATAAAAGTAGGATTTAAGAGCTTCCCTTCAGCCATTCCTCCAGTCACTCAATTTCTCCCTATCATTTAAAGTAAATTTCTAGTCTCTCTAGTGCTTCTTGCAGTTTTTGATAACTCCAAGTAGCTTAGAGATTCTTTACCTTTACAGGAGTATCTCCACAGCTAATCATGAGAAAGGAAATTATCACTATTTTGGAAGCCAGTCTTTCATTTTGATTTCACACTGTCCCCATACACAGGTGCTTCTGGCTTCTGAGAGTTTTATGCCTGTAGAATATATGCTTCTTGAAGGCAGGACTCATGTTTGCCTCAAATGTTTTTACTTGTTTCCACTCTTACCCTGTCTTTTCTTTCTGTTCTTCCTGTTCTTTAGGATTTAGTGTTGATGAGAATTGTAAAGTTAGAAGTTTATTTGTCTTTCACAAAGAGAGCTGGTATATGCACTGTAGGGCTGCTAAGGGGGTTCTCCTTCAGAAAGCCCTCCTGCTGGTGAGATCCCGTCTCTTACCAGTTCTCCTCTCTGTCATTCCTAGGATGTGGTCCAAGAAGGTGACACCATCTTGTAGCGGGATGTAGCAGGATGAAGCCAGGAATGAAGAAGAATTAGCAGACGATGTAATCCAGATGTTTTCTGAGGGAAGGTTCCAAGAAACTGCCCTACAAAGCTTGCCTTTGAGTATAAGCTACAACTTAACTGAAATATTACACCTAGTTTCAAGCAAACTAGAAAATTAGTGTTTACTATGCTTGGCCACACACTGAAATAAAAAATTCTTTAATAATCTAATAGACAAATAATGATATCAGGTATGACTGTTAGTATCTGTTGCATCTTCCTTATATTATCTTGTGTTCCTGATTTCTTTAGTTCTTTGCTTTCCTTCATTCTTTCCCCAAATATTATTTAGGGCCTGGTGTACACCAGAGGCTGTACTAAATGTTTTATGACCCTGATTTTTAGCCTACATTGCCATTATTTATTTGGAGGACAAAGATACTTTACTCTGTTATGGGGAATTCTTGAGGAGAAAAATATAAGTTGGAAGCAGAAGTTGTATTTGTTATATGAATATGACTTTTTAATTTTATAAATAAAGGAACATAGCCAAGGAATGTATGTCAATGAGTCAGGTTGGATTCTACTTCTGCAACTTACTAGGCAGTTTTAGAGTTTGAGTATTTATTCATTATTCACATTTGTCAAATGTGAAATACTCTCTGTCAGTCACTAGGAATTCAGTCATAAACAGACCAATCTTTACTCTCAACTAGACTGGAGATTGTAGCCTAGCTGAGTAGCCAGATAGTTAAGTAAACAACTAGAGAGAGAAAATTTACTCTAGTATAGGCTGGAAAATTTCAGGCTTTTCTTACTAGATCAAAACTCAAACAAAACAAAGTAAGATTTTTTCTTTTGTTTGTGCAGTGCTTCCCAACATAGTAAAATTTTCCATATTATAGGTAACTGATAAATCTATCTATCTATCTATCTATCTATCTCTATCTATCTACTTATTATACACACACACGTGTGTGTGTGTGTGTGTGTGTGTGTGTGTGTGTGTGTGTATCAGGGACTTTCAAGGAAGGGGAAAATAGAATTCAGTTATAGATGGATAGTTTTGATGTAAAGAGAACAGTCTGATCAAACCTTAGCTAATGTACAACAATAAGGTGAAGAAAATTGAAAAGGTAGCTACCAAACTATGAAGAGACTTTGATGTCAGATTAAATTGTTTATATCTGAAGACATGGCCTATAAACATGACATTTTAGGAATCAGATGACACAAGAGGAGTGTGGAGACACATAAGTTTGGGGACCAGAATGCTGATAGTGGGGAAGGAAATGATAACTGGTAGATCCAAACTTCTTTTGGCACCAATGTATCCAGAATGTGGCTTCTACCGCCCAATCATTTCAAGGTATAAGATGGCTGCTGGAAATCTGTACATCACCTTCATGGGCGAGGGAGGAATAAAGTATAAGACATTTTTAGCATCCTTTAAGTACATTTCTGGGAATTGCTGAAAATACTGCTACTTTCATCTCATTGGCCAGAACTTAGTCATATGAGCACACCGATCTGCAAGAAAAAACCAGAGAATCTAGTATTTTGCCCTGGGAGGTGATGGATCTAGCTAAAACAATTAGTATTTTGTTAAGAAGAATCAGCATTTTATTACTAATGCAGTGGAGCTTCAAAACTGTCGTTAAGGTAGAAGGAAAAATTGAATTGAATATTAGAAGGCAATCGGCAGTCTCTGCCCCATCCTGAATTAGTCCAATAAGAGGAAACTCTGATGGCAAAGCAGGACAGAATGTAAAGACTTTATGCCAGGTAAATGCTAAGAGAAAAATTTGTGAAGGAAGAAAAGATAGGACATAGAGATTCCAGAGACTGAGAAAGTTGATCAGTCAGGGAAATCTTCCATCTACTCTGGTAACAGGTGCGCACAGGCAGTGTGCCAACGTGGTGCTGCAGAAGACTGTGGGGTGCATATTCCCACTATTCACACAGAGCACAAGATCATGCAGCACACCTCCAGCCCTGACTTCTGTCATCAGTATTCTTTTTCTGACACTGCAATCTGACTTTCTACAATTTAAGAGGTGTTGGAAGGAACGGGTAGTTTGATGTGATCTTCTCTGAGCTCGGCTCACTGTTACTTCTTTTCCTCAGTAAAGACTCTTCCCAGAGTAAGTGAGGGATGAGAGGGAGGGAAGGAAATGAGACAGCAGCTAGGCTTCTGTTTCAAGAGCCTACATGGATATTTGTTTTTGATTGCTGAGCTTTATATAATGTGGAGAAGAATTGAGAAATCCTATCAGGAATACTACCAGGAATGAGAAATAAGGAATCCTATCCTTCACCAGTAGTTTGGAATTCCTGCTTGGAATTCTCTATTTAAGTAAATGTAAACATTAAACTGAGGTATTTCAAGAGGCTTAGAAAGAAAGGACATGCAGTGGGGAAACACCCACCAAACTTGGATCATACAACCTAGATTTTAATTCCAATTTTTTTAAAAAAAAATTTATTTAAAGAAAGACTAAACAAAACAGAAAAAAGGTAGAAATAATGCATACCTTCAAAGAAAAAATAAACAGTAAGCAATCACTAGTTGATGTTTACATATTGTCCTCTTACAAATAGTTGTTCAAGTCACAAAAGTGAAGCATACAAAGTGGGGATTCAAACATCGAGACTGCAAACAGTTCTGTTCAACTATCCAACAAAACTTAGTAATATGGTTATTAATCCTATACACTTAGCATACATGCAGTTATTCATATCATCATTTATGTTAAGATTAAACAAACCAAAACAGGCTAAAATCACTCTGAACAAAGAATACTAGTATTGCTGGATTTCACATTATGACACTCCTTGATCAGCACTGGGTACTGCAGTGTCTCTTTTTCTTCCAAGTAGTTGTTCATTTGATCATGTATTTAAGATAAGTTCTCATAACTGTTTATAGTTACGAGATCTAGTTACACATGCATGAGTCTCAACATGTATTTCCATCCTTTCTATATTAGAGGGAGAAACAAAACAAAGCAAGACAAAACAAAACATATTCCATTAAACACATGAAATGTAAAAGTCATATAAAACCACAGTACAAGGTGTTCTACAATGGTTACTATGTTGTCTCTTGTTATCTTCAACAGAATTGTCTATATCATCAGACATAGTATAATTGAATATAGAAGTACATAACAATATTAATAAAAGCAAAACTTTGTAGATAGTGTAAAACTTCAAAAACAGATAATAATCAAACCAGAATGGATATCATAGTGAATCTTGTCATCTTCAGTATAGGTGCCTATACTCGCAGACTTGATACTATCAATCATAACAGTTTTGAATAAAATCTGTTGATACCAAACAGCAATCAAACAAAACAGATTTAACTCAGATCAGTCATGGTGAAACAGTATAAGTTATACAGGGCTCAAGATTAAGGTAATAGGAAATTGAGGATGATTACTGTACTATATCCTGTTATTTTTGGGATAGCTGTCTGTGCCCTAGTGCAAGTAGACAAACTGGGACAGAACATAATTTATCTAAGCAGAGCAGTGTGAGTAATGTGGGTTTTAAATCCTTATACACTATTAACAATATCCTCTGCTGTCTTTTTTAAGACTATTCCTCCCCTTTCATTCCCCCTAGATGCACTGTGCATTTTTGGGTCTCACCAACTCCCTCCGTTTTTAGATTGGGGGGACAACCTGCTATTTACCTAAGTGGTTCTGAACCTTCGCTCTCCTTGACTTGATCTCAGGTTGTATTCCTTTACCTACTAAAGCCTGTCTTTCCAACCTTTCTGCAGGTGCTGGTTGAGTTGCCCCTATTACTCTCTGGTTCCCTGTCATATAGAGCATTATTTTCTCATATTTGACTTTTGGTCCATAAACCCTTTTTCAGATTATTAAGAGCATTTCAGTGGACCCTAACTCTTGATCTACTCTGCCTGTGTTTCTCTGTTTCTCTCTTTTTTTAGTGTATCAAGCCCATCTATATTAGAGATTATAGACAACCTTTTCTGCCTCATTTCTACTGTGCTCTTTTTCTGCCATTAGTTGTCTGCTTTTCTCCTTCATTCCACTTTCTGCTCCATTCATTCAGGACTCTCTGCCACTGTTCCTGAAATCCTGGTACTTTTCCCTCTCTCTAGAATGTTCTTCAGTATTCTCTGTAGGGTTGGATTGGTGGTTGTGAATTCCCCCAGTTCATCTTTGTCTGGAAAGCATCTTGTTTCTCAATTAATTTCTGGAGATAGTTTTTCAGGGTACATCAATCTGGGCTGGAGGTTATTTTCTTTCAGGGCTTGGAATACTTCACTCCAAGTTCTCCATGATTTGATGGTCTCTGTTGAGAAGTCTGCCATGATTTTGATGGGTTTTCCTATATAGGTGATTTGTTTCTTTTCTCTGATGACTTTTAATATTATGTTCTTATATTGTATTTCTGAGACCTTGATTATTATATGTCTGGGTGTGGCTCTATTTTGGTTGTAGGTGGCTGGAGTTCTGTATACCTCATACATCTGAGTATCATTTCTTTTTCCTATGTTTGAGAAGGTTTCCTTAATTATTTCTGTGCATAGCCTTTGCAGTTCCTTTGTTTGTACTCCTGCTTCTTCATTCACATTCTTTATTTTTAATTTATAGATCCTCTTGACATCTTCTAGCACATGTATTGTTACTGCCTGTTGCCTTGTTATTTTTAATAAATTTTTCCTTTCATGATCACACATTGCAAACCTGTCTTCAAGTTTTGATAGTCTATCCTTAGTTTCTATCGCAGTTTTGCCAGATTTCAATGGAGTTTTTTATTTCCTGGTGATCTCTTTGAACCTGCTTCATGTATTCTATATTTTCTTTATATTCTTCATCGAACATTTCTCTCCTTTTTTTGGTGTCCCTCCATTCTTCTATCTGTGTCTTCTTGAGAGGTGCTTAACATTTCTTTTATTAATCTACTTATATCTTGCTTTACTTGATTAAATATTTCACTTTTGAGCTTTCCTCCACCTTCATGCCTTATCTTTAATATCTTTAATCCCCTGGTCCTTATTAACTGATGCTCTTTTACATTTCTCAGAGAAATTAGATGCAAATAGTTCTCTGCTACTCTTTACCCTACAAACTCAGCACTTTTCTTGTCTACCCTTCCTACCTTTCTCCTTGTCAATGGAGGCAGTTGTCCTCATCTAGCAGATTCTCTCCTCATTTATTGCAGGTGTCAATCCCAGTCTGCTTTCCCAGTATTCTAGCTGCATTCATTATTCCATTTTTTTTCATTTTTAAATTCTCCTTCATAGTGGCTCTTTCCTCTAAGCATTTAAATTTATTTCACTTTTTCTCATTTTAAGGTTTAGTGTTTCTGTTTTCTCTCACTAAATTTCCTATTCCAGCGATTATTTTTCCATTTTACTCACATACCATTGTCCAACACCAGCTGCAGGACAAAGTCCTCAGGAGGACGAAGTCCCTGCCTCCTATGGGGAAGTCCTGCTAGGTGTAAGGGAATGAGTAGGGATGTGTTAAACCTCTTCTGAAGAAAGAGAATTACTAAAGCAAAACCTACTACTTCCTCTTTATTGTTAGACTTTTTTTTCAAACTTTTAAAATTTTATTTAAAGAGAAAAAAAAAAGCAAAAAAGAAAAAAGGGAAGCAAGAATACAGAATTCCAAAAAACAATAACAACAAAAACCCACTAAGAAATCACTAGTTGATAAACTACATACTGTCATCTTAGAAATAGTTGTTCAAGTTACAAAATTAAAGCATACAAAGTGGACATTCAACCAGTGAGACTGCAAACAGTTCTGCTCAATGATCCAACAAAAATTTAGTAATATGGTCATCGATCTTACACACTTAAATATACATGCAATTATATCCTTTAGAACACTTTCTTTTCCTCTTTTTTTTACAATAGCAATTGCACATTTTGGGTTTTATTACTCCTACAGTTCTTATTACTTTTTACACTAGAGACACAATGTGATATTTATAAATATGATTCTTACTTATTTCACTTGTGAGGATAGTATCAAGTTGCCTCCATTTCAGTATGAAGGCCTGAAGATCATCCTTTTTATAGCTAATATTTCATGGTATAAAAATGCCACATCTTTTTCATCCATTCTGCAGTTGATGGACATTTTGGCTGTTTCCAAGATTTAACTATTGCAAATTGTGCTGCTGTGGACATAGGTGCACATATATCACTGTGACATGACCTTTCCAGGTTTTCTGGGAAAGTACCCAGGAGGGGAATAGCTGGGTTGGATGGAACCTCTAATCTTAGTTTTCTGAAAAGTCTCCATAGTGATCTCCATAGTGGCTGCACCAATCTACACTCTGACCAGCAGTGGAGCAGTGTTCCCTTTCCCTGCAGCCTCACCAGCATTTGTTATCAGTTGTTTTCTTGATGGCTGTTATTCCTTCCAGAATGAGATGAAATCTCAATGCTGTTTTGATTTGCATTTCTCGAATGACAGTGATGTGAACATTTCTTCATGTATTTATTTGCCATTTGTATATCTTCACCTGAGAACTGTGTTCATCTCAGATGCCCATTTTTGGAAAGGGTCTTTGAATTTGGGGGGCTTGATGTTTTTCAATTCTTTATATGTTCTGGATAAAAGTCCTTTGTCTGAAGGGTTGATGGCTAAAGTTCTTTCCCATTCTGTGGGTTTTCTTTCCACTCTGCTGCTGATTTCTTTTGAAGTGCAGGAACTTTTCAATAATATTAGATTCCAGTTGTTGACTCTTTGAAGTGTTTCCCATACAGCTTGTGTTTTGTTCATGAATTCTTTGCCTACCCCTATGTCTCCAAGGTGTCAATCAGACACCTTGTCTTCCAGTAGATTTAGTGTTTCTGTTTTAATATGTAGGTCATTGATTCATTTAGACTTTAGTTTTGTGCATGGCGACAGGCATGTGTCTAGTTTTAGTCTCTGACATGTGAAAGCCAGTTTTTTTCAACACCATTTATTAAAGAGACTATCCTTCTTCCAGTGAACATGTTTTAGCCCTTTGTCAAATATCAGGTAGCTGAGTGTCCTTGTAGTTGTGTTTGCATCTTCTAATTTGTTCCATTTACCCTCAGGTCTATTTCTTTGCCAGTACCATGCTGATTTTATCACTGTGGTTTTGTAGTATAGTTTCAAGTCAGGAATTGAGATGTCTCCTGCCTTGCCCAGAATTGCCTTTGCTATTCTAGGTTTCTTCTGTTTCCAAAAGAATTTTAGGAGTGTTTTCTTTAGATCTGTGAGGTATGTCAATGGTATTTTGATTGGGATTGCATTGAATCTGTATAACAGTTTTGGGAGTATGGCTTTTTTTTTTTTTTTTTTTACCATGTTTTACCTAACCAAGAGCAAGGAATATCCTTCTATTTTTTAATACCCTCTTCAATCTCCTCTTTTAGCATAGTATATTCAGCATATAGACCTTTTACATTCTTGGTTAGGTTGATTCCTAAGTATTTCATTTTTTTATATGCTATTGTGAAAGGTGATATTTCCCTAATTTCTTTCTCAGTGAGTTTTTTGTTTGTGTACCGGAATGCTATTGAGTTTTGAATTATTGACTTTGTATCCAGCTACACTGCTGAATTTGTTTATTGCCTCTAGTAGTCTTTTAATGAAGTTTTTTGGGTGTTCTATGTAGAGTATCATGTCATCTGCAAATAATGATAGTCTACCTTTTCTCTTTCCTAACTTTATTCCTTTTATTTCACTCTGTTTTCTTATTGCCCTAACTAGTATATCCAGAGCTATATTTACAGGAGTGGTGATATGGACATCCTTGTCTTGTTCCTGATTTTAGTGTGAAAGCTTTCAGTTTTTGTCCATTTAGTATAATGCTGGCTGTTGCTTTGTCATAGATGGCCTTCATGAGACTGAGGTAGCCACCATGTATTCCAAGTTTCTGAAGGGTTTTTATCATGAATATGTGTTGGACTTTATTAAAAGCTTTTTCTGCATTTATTGAGATGATCATGTGGTTTTTGTTTTTTGCTCTGCTAAGGTGGTTGTCTTAGTTTATGCTCATTGCTGAGACAAAATACCTGAAGCCGAAAGTTGGGAAAGGAAAGGTTTACTTCTTACAGTTTTTGGAGGTTTCAGTCCACACTCAGTTGACTCCAAGGCAGGCAGGCATGGCTGGGGTTCATGGCAGCTGCAAACAGCAAGCTCAAACCAGCAAAGAGAAAGACACACCTTCTTCCTGCCATTACATCACATCCTGGCTCCACCCCTATGTGGGTGGAGCACTGACACAATCAACCCAAGCACTAGACAATGAACGAATAACAAATGCACAATTCAAACTCATGAGGGCTGGGGGACACAGACATAAACCATGACAGTGGTGTATTACATTTATTGATTTGCATATGTTAAACCATATCTGCATTCCTGGAATGAATCCTACTTGGTCATGATTTATAATCTTCTTGATGATTTGTTGCATTCTTTTTACCAGTATTTTATTGAGAATCTCTGCATCAGTATCCATTAGTGAGACTGGGCTATAGTTCTCCTTTTTGGTTGGGTCTTTCTCTGGTATTGGTATGAGAGTTATACTTTCCACCAGGAATGTTTTAGGGATAATTGCTTTCTTTTCAATTTATTGAAGAGTTTAAGGAGTGTTGGCATCAAATCTCTAAATTTATTGTAGAATTCAGCTGTGAATCCATCAGGACCTGGGCTTTTCTTTTTTGGTAAGTTTTAAATTATGTTTTCAATTTCAATAGCTGATTTTGGGTCATTAAAATTGCTCTGTCTTCTTGGTTGAGCTTTGGTAGCTCATATGTTTCTAGAAATCTGTCCATTTCTTCTGTGTTTTCCACTCTGTGTGAGCAGAGATTTTCAAAGTAGGTATGCATGATCTTTTCAATTTCATGGGATCTGTAGTAATTTCCCCCTTTTCAGTCCTTATTTTGTGAATTTGGGTTTTTTCTTTCTTTTTCTTGATAAGGTTAGCTAGAGGTTTGTCAATTTTATTTTTTCTCTCAAAAAAACCAGCTTTTTGGTTTATTAATTCTTTGTATTTTTTGCCAGACTTTTTGAAAAAGCTGTCTATACTCTCTATCCTTGTTGCTAGAATTAAAAAAAAAGTTTTCAGAAATTTTCTGTGTTTAGCACTCCAAATTCCTCTTGTCAAAGCCAAACTGTTTTCTCACTATTTGCTAAATGTAATGGGTATTTTTAAAAAACTCATATAGTATCTGGCTTTTGCCAATGTAAAAAAGTGGACCTCATAGAAGTCTAGGAAGATAGGTGGCTACAGAGGCTGGGGAAAGGAGTGGTGGGTTTTGTGGGTGAGGTGGAATCAGTGGGAGTTAAATTATGGTGGGATAGGATGGGAAGCTCAGGGATGCTGTTGGGCAGCAGGAGGCTACTGATAATGATGATGCACTGTATATTTTACAAAGGTAGGAGAAAGAGTTTTAAAAATTTTTATCACAAAGTGATAATAAATGTTTAGTTATGTTTACCTGATTTAAACATTTTACACTGTATCCTTGTGTCAAAACATCTTTTGCCACTATATGTAAAGCTGTTTTTGTATTCATTTTTGTATCTATTACCAAGAAATGACATTTAAATTAAAAAGAAAAAAGAAAAATCATGACTATCCCTCCTATAAATTCTTTTCCTGACATTCATGACTTTCCTCCCCCAATTTCTGCCATCTTTCTTGCTGCATTTTCTAATGTTCCTTGTGGGCTCTTTCCTGGGCATTTCCTCACCTGTTCATTCTCTATTATTTTGTGGTCATCTCCTCACATTACAGATCTGTCAGTGATCTCATGTACTGTGCCTCTTCAATTATGCCCTCTGCTTGTGTCCAAGGAAGTTTGATGTGCAACCCAGATGTGCTGAAGTATACCTTTTAAAATTTTAATGAACGACACAATTGTGCTCAGCCTTGTTCACGTCTACATTGCTGTTTTGGGGAAAAATTAAACTAATCAATCAAATTAATTCATTATCTTCTACTATCTCTTTCAGAAAATACTAATTCAATATTCCTTTTAATATGTGTGTTTCCCTCTGCGGAGCCTTTTTTCTTTGCTATGTGTCTGCCTCCCATATAGGAGGAATAAGTGTTTTCCTGCTGGTAAAGCATGGATGGACAACTGGTAGATGAAATATTGTGAATTCAGTAGGTAGAAATTGGGAGCAACTTTATTCTTTGTTATCACTTTTCCACTCAAATCTACTATTTTTGTGATTCTCTACTCACTGTAAGAAATTGTGGGCAGGGCTCAGCTTTTCTTGGTTATATGATAAAAGTGCATTAATTGTATACTAGCAAATTTCATTCCAATTTCTTCAATCCAATCCTAGCTGTGTCTGTTTAAAATTTTCCATGGAAAATTTGATCTATTTGATCTTTTCTATTTGATCATTCATTGGTTGTTTTTAAAGCCCTTTTAGAAGAAAGTGGTAAACAAAACACAATTTACTTAGAGTTTATTTTGTTAATCTGTGTTGATACTGTGACTGTGAGACATAAGATATCAAGTCTTTCTCTCACAAGTCTGTTCAGTATATCTGTAGAGATGTGCCATGGTTGGGAATGTAAAGTGGCAGCACTCTTGGTTCGGGGCTCTGTTCCTGTCAAAGCCACCTGTGTCTCCTTGCCGCACTGAGCCTGGCTGCTTCAGGTTGCCTGTGATTGCCACGACCCTGGGAACTCTGCCCCCTGTTGATCCTCCAGAATTCGCTTGGGAGAAAAATCTTATCAGTGATGTGCTTTTTAAAAACAGGAAGTATCTTCTCCTTCTTTTTCTCCCTTGTTTTCTTCTTTCCTCCCTCTCTCTTACCCTCTCTCTTCTTTCCATTTCCTCTTCCCCCTCCCTGCTCTCCTTCACTTTTTCTTTTTCCCCTTTTCCTCCTGTACCTGCTCTTCTTCCTTCTAATTTTGAGTCTGGATTAGGGTTTACTAGAAATCAGCAAACAGAAAAGAAAGCGCTGGGCCACAAATAAATAAGGGGCTATTACAAAATAGGGGGCTTATTATAAACTTCGCTTGGATAATTTTTAGTGAAATCTACAATGCCTCCTATTCAGTAAATGTAAGTGAAATAAGCACATGGCATCAGAGAGTAACTAAGAAGTGCTTAACAAATGACAGTAAACAATAAAAAATCAGATACTTAGAGTATTACTATTCCTTTGGGAAAGTTAAAAACACTCTTAATGATGGCAAAGATAGGTGCTTTTTTTTTTTTTTTTTCAAAATCCAGTTTTAGGAAAGACCAACACAAAGCTAATTTTAGTAAGACCCCTTCTTTCCTCCAGTATCTGACTGAGTTCTTCATTCTCTAGGATCTCCAGATGATGTCTGGTCACTTGGCTTGTCTCTAGCAAGAATTCTTTTATGTCAGCTTAGTCAGAATTCCCCTCATCACTGATGTGTTCTCTTAGCAATTTTCCCTCTGTTGACTCCCACCTTGATCCTTTGCTGTAAGTTCTCACTTGTTCTTATTGGATTCAGAGCTGAGCCTGATGCCTCTTCTCCCCTGCAAAACCCCTTGGTAGTGGTCCCTATATGTATTAAGTTGGTTTCCTAATGAAGCTTTACTATAATTTAACAAGTGTAATGCATGCTTTTTCTTTAACGATCATTAAAGAAACAACAAATGTTTAAGAAGCTGTAATGCCCTTATTTATATTCCTTTTACTCAAGGCATTCATAGTTATTTGCTATTAGTAAATCTGAAATATTTTCCTGTTTTTGAAATCTCATAAAATACTCTGCTAAGACTCAGACCTTGGGTTTTGATGGAAAGTAACTTATGGATACTTATGGATATAGTTCTTGTCTCTTTGTCTGGTATCATGGAATTGTTCACAATTCAAGCAAAGTACAGAGTGGAATTAGGGATAGGAAAACTATTTGCCTTTTTGTAAAACAAGAGAGTCATGGAAGGTATCATCCCTTTTACTGAAGAATCTTAAGAAAAAATATGTAAGGAAGTTGAATACCTAGAAATTAATTTCTACAAACCATCTGTGTTCAATTTTCCTTTTGGAAATTCTGATGTACCCTTAGGCATTCTGGTACTCCTGTGTTACTGTCTTAGGAAGTAACTTCTTTATTTAGCACATGGAGGTGGTTTTTAGTGCCAATAATGTTCTCTTCCTTTGAGGCCTTTGCTCTAACTCTGAGCCACAGGAAATGTCAGTTTTAACTTTTACAGGCATGCACATTCCCATGGCGGAGGAGAACCTAGAGTACCTTTATAAAATGTGCCCTTTATCCAAGGGTTAGGATGGCCAAAGACAATCTGACAGACAGACTGACCTCCTTTTGCAATCTTATTATGAGGCAACTATGAATAAAACGTATGACTCTAGATTGTGAACTGTGCATAATGTTTCTGCCTCATTCTGATTCTGCAGACCAAATGGTCTGCTTCTGTCAAGTTCTCCCCAGATCCACTGGGGACTCAGCTGCCATTCCACAGGGCATGGAGTGCAAATTAGTTATTCGGCTCCATTGGCAAACAGCGAGAATGCTATGCAATCTGTTATCCTGTCTAAATATCTGTGGCAGAAACAATGACTTACACATGATTATAGTTATTTGATGCTACAACTTAATTTCATGATAAAATTGTATGTATTTTGTTATCTCCCTGACAGTTTTTATAAGATCATGTTGCACAAATGACTTGCTTTGCTGGAAATCAGATATCCATTGGTAATTTGCACAACATGCACACCAGACGTGAATGTTTTGCAGCAAGGCAGAAAGACCAATAACCGAACTATGTTTCATTTTCTTTTAAAAAAAATGCTGCAAAGCAAGCAATGTGTAAGGTGCATGATTCTGGATGGATATAAAGGAGGTAGGAGGGAAGAATTTTTAAAATTTCTCAAACACAACTAAGACCAATACAGGTAAAAAAGATGATTCAAAGAAAGGGAGAAAAGTGCATCCTAACCTAATGGAACTAAGGGAACCACCAAGCTGTCAATTCACTGAGCTGTGGATGTAGAAACAGAATGGAGCCTTTCAATTCTGCTGCCTTCTCCCTGGGGTTAGAGACTGGTTGCCATGGATATTCTGGATTCCTGCAGCTAATGGGAGGGAGTTCTGTAGCTTGGTATCCTGGGGACCCGCCAGGGTGAAACATGAAATGGAGGCCTGTGGGTGTGGTGGTGGAGGCTGGGAAGCCAGAGGTCATAGGGTTTGTTTCCAGCAGAGTTAAAGCTGATTTTATTTCAAGTCACATTCATTTGACAATCTATATTTCCCTGAAAAAAACAGACCTTTCTGTCCCTCCCCTACTGAGCAAAGAGAATCTTCATCTCCTTAAAATGGTTACAATCACAGCACTAAGTAGCATATACTATAATTAGATGTGTAACGGTGGTTCAGAGAAAGATTTTTTTTTTACCAATATAATTTTTTGGAGGAGAGAGAGAGGGAAAATAATTTTAATTTGGTTCAGAAATCGATTGTTTAAAATGCCTCATAGATATAGCACATTGGGAGAACTAATAAAGTTTCTGATTTAGCCTGTTTTATTTAAAAATTTATTTGGTTCTTGGTATCTTTGTTTCTTTCCAATAACTCATTGCAGTATCAGCTTTTTCTCAACTGCTATGTCTGCCTTTTACTCTGTCTCAATTTTTAACCAGGTCACAAAGAAAACAGTTTCCCTCTCTGTAATGTTTTGGAGAATTTCCATTTCTGACTGACTGGATAATCAAACACTTCGAAGTCAAGTTTTTGGACAGTGGTGGCTATCTTGAGAAGAGGAAGTGTGTCTGCCTGGACTTTATGAATCACCTTCTTAGCCAAACATTGGAGTGGTTGTGAGAACCTTGATAGATGATTTCAGCAAGCAAAATATTCAGCAGTGGCTGTTGAGGACACCTTTGTCTTCACATTCTGTCTTCACTGAAGGAGCTTGATCACCAGTGTTGTCTGATATGGTAGAGATGTGTAGATGGAAAATGAGGCTGTTCTAGGTGTTAAATATGTGTCTCACTTTTCAAGCATCATGTGATCTTTGGCTGACATTCATTGTGCATCTTATTAGCAAGGGCAAGAGAGAAAGGAGGGCCTCTGCTTGTCTCTGAATCTCAAGAACTTGTAGCTTTAATGTTATCAGCCTCATGGAAGGCAGAGATTTGGAAATGTTTCCTTGAAAGAAAAACTTAAGGAAGCTCAGGGATATGGAATCTGGGATAAGTAGCCTGACAGACCCAGTGAGCATTTGTTGGTCAAGGAAAGCCTTCTGCCAGTCCCCATGAATGACTGATCGTTTGTTAAAAATTTCTTTCTGCCTATGCATACTTCTCTTGCTATTTCTATCTTATTAACTTACTTTCTTAGATATTAAGGCAAATACCTGGTTACTTTTTCTAGCAAAGCTGTTCTCTGTTTTGCCACCCCAAAATCAAGGAAGTTGTGCTAGTTATCCACAAAACCCTATATCAAAATAACCGAGATACAGGGACATGTCAGTGACAATCAGAATAACCTATCTTTACCCGAGTGATGCTGTGGGACAGGTTCAGGTCTCCATGAGTTAGGTATTACACAAAGGACTGGAAAGCACAGGCTAAACTAAGGTAGATGCTGTAGGAAACGAGAATGGGCCCCCTATCTCCCAGTTATTAATAGCAGAAGCCTCTCATTTATGCTTTTTCAAAAGGAAAAGAGATCATTCATCTGTTTAATTTTCTAACAGTAGAGCAAATAGAAGATTTGGATCCTAGTCCTTGAAACGGTGGAAATTAATAGCATGGCCATAGCAAATTAATAAAATCTGTTAAGAATCCTGCTTTTCCTAACTGTAAATTAATGGACTTGAATTGTATAATGTCTCATTGCACCTTTCAATTTCTGGCTTATATAGAAGAGTATATAACCTAGAAATGAGGAGGAAGGGTCCTCACCCCAAGAAAAAAATTGAAAAAAGAATTCAATAGATTAGATAGCATAAACTAGAATATATCTGTATATCCAATAAATATACAAATGTTACAGATAAAGTTAAAGTGAAATATAACTTTGCAAAAAGATCAAATCGGTATTACATGAAATATAATTGTTAAGTGAGAGTGGCTTAAGGATACAGACAGATACAAAAAATCAAAATATTCAATAAAGAGGTAAAAAAAGAGTGCTCAAAGTAATCGAAAATTAAAGGAAATATTTAGTGACGGTAAAGATACAGTATAAGTAGGAACAGAGTTATTCCCCATATCTTGGGTTTTTGAAAAATCACTGGAGATAGTATAAATTGCTACATATTTTCTGTTAGATATTTTGTAAGTGAGTTATAGAGCAATTCCACTTTCATGAATTTATCCTAGGGAAATAAATAATGGTACATCAAAAAATTTAGCTCAGTTTTGCTAATCATAGCAAAGTCTTGGAAAATACCTAAATGTCCAACCACTAGGAATTAGAACATTTTTGAAATGGAATATTACACAATGAATTAATGAGGTGGCACACACATGTTTCTCGTTGAATAGAAAGATACTTATAACACATTGTTATTTGAAACTGTCAGTCACCTTTCCAAATCTGTGGTGCAATACCTAAGGCAGATGGCTTAAGAGGATGACATTTTGGCTCATATTCAGAGATTTTGGTTCATGCTTACCTGGCCTTGTCACTTCAGGACTGTGTTGGTGCTGGTACATTGTAGTATGGTAAATGGAAGTTCACCTCAGGGTGCCTGAGAAGCAAGCAGAGAGAAAGAGAGAGAGAGAGAGTGAGACAGAGAGAGACAGAGAGACAGAGACAGAAAGACAGAGAAAGGGAGAGAGAGAGAGAGAGAGAGAGAGAGAGAGAGAGAGAGAGAGAGAGAGAATGACAGAGACAGAGAGACAGGCAGAGAGAGAGGGCGGAAGGGGCTGTGTCCAGTGCTTCAAGGGCACACTGCCAGTCACCGACTGCTTTCAGCTAAAGGTTCTGCCTCCTTCCAGTGGCAGCACTGCTGAGGTCCAAGCCTTTAACACACAAGCCTCTGAAGGCATTTATCCAAAGCCTAGCAGAAAACAAATAGTATGTAAGATACTATCAGTTTTTACCAAAAAAATTAAGAATATAAGTGGATGGAAGCATAAAAACAACCTTGAAGGATATGCTACTTGTAACATTCTGTGGGGAAAATTTTATGGATTTATTTTCATTGAAATGCTTTTATTAGAATTATTTGAAAGTGAATTTATTGCTTTTGTAACAAAAGACTGAAGACGCAAAATTTGGCAATTTTAGAGGAATGTGTAGTTAAATAATTTCTGAACTGATATGCATCTGTAAATAGGATTGTAATGGAGGCGGATTAATAAGTGTGTAGTAAGCACTTTTCCCTGAGTCCAGCTAGTTTGGGAACCTTGCTCGGCCCTGGACAGGGAACTTCGTGGCTTCCAGGTGCACTGGATCAGCGTGGCGGGTCTTGCGCAGGCCTGCAAAGGCCTCCCCGCTTCTAGCCATGCTTGGCGGGCTCTGAAGTTCTAAGTAAGCAAGCCGGCACCATGGGTTCCAGAGGCTGCGCTTGAGCTGGCCTGCCCCACCCCTCAATGACCCTCTCTCAATATGGGGAACTGGTTGGCCAAGGAGCTGAGGGCATAGAAGAGGATTTCCAACAGACCCTGGGGAAGCCTTGGAATAACAATTGAAGCACTTGAAACACAGAAATATAGGAAAATGCCAAAATGAAAGACCAAATTACAATCTCAAATCTCCAGCCCATCCAAAGAAACCTTAGGAGCGATGTACATAGAAGAAAATGTATGCCATACACCAAATATTGGACATAATAGCAACTGAAATAAAGAAATAACTCTGGGAAACTTTAAAAGAATTCAAACTAAAAATAATCTCCCAGGTAAAAGAAGAAATGATAAAAGAAATGAAAGAGATGCTGAACATATCTAAAGAAGACACAGCTAAAAAATTGGAGGAACTAAACAAAAAGATAGAATCCCTGGATAAGCAATATAAAGAAACAAACAGAATACATAAAGCAGATGCAAAGAGATATACAGGAAAAAAAAAAAAAAAACAACTCCACTGAAAGTTGTAAAAACCGCCTCAATGAAAGTGAAGATAGAATTTCAGACCTCGAAGACAAGATTGCAGCTAGTGAACAGGAAAGGAAAGATCTTTTAAAAATAACAAGGAATCAAGAAACAACAATTCAACAACTGTAAGATGATGCAAAGAAAAGTAACATAAGATTGATAGGGATTAATGAAAAAGAAGGGTAAAACATAAAGGATGTCAAGAGGATATTTAGAGAAGTAATAGCTGAAAATTTCCCAAACACAAGATCAGAAACCGACATCAGGATTAGTGAAGCATATAGAACTCCAGATAGTCATAACCAAAATAAAACTACACCCAGACATATAATAATCATCATTCCAGAAATCCAACATAAGAATAGAATATTAAAAGTTGTCAGAGAGAAAAACAGATCAATCATAAAGAAAAACCTATCAGAATCACAGCAGTCTTCTCAGCACAAACAATAAAGTAAGAAGAGCATGGAGTGAAGTATTTCAGATCCTAAAGGAAAATGATTTGCAGCTTAGACTGAAAAATTGTCCTTCAAAATCGATGGAGAAATAAGATACTTCCATGACAAAGAACGGCTGAAGAACTTGATGATCACCAAGCCAACTCTGCAAAGAATATTGAAAGACAGTTTAGTTACACTTAGCAAAAAACAACTAAGCAAAGCAGAAAATTAAACAGAACAGGAAGATAAAAATGCCACAGCAGAAAGATAACATGTCAACAATAAGCCAACATATAAGTTATAACCAGTAGTGTAAATGGTCTCAGTACACCAATTAAAAAACAGAATGGCAGAATGGATCAACAAACAAAATTCAACCATATACTGTCCACATGAAACCCATCTAACACAAAAGGATACTCACATACTGAAAGTCAAAGCATGGAAAACAATACTTCATGCAACAGAAACCCAAAAAGAAGCAGGGGTAGCTATTCTGTTTGCAGACAATGTGAACTTTAAACCTATTATGACCAGAAGAGATAAAGTTAAATGGCAGTTCACCTCAGGGTGCCTGAGAAGCAAGGAAAATGACAAAATGAAAGACCAAATTACAATCTCAAACCTCCAGCCCATCCTCTTGAAGTTTTCCCCTAACCAGTATGGGGAAAACTTCAAGAGGAAGAGATAACTATCTTAAATATATATGCACCAAATTCCAGAGCACTCAGTTATATAAAACAAGTTATAACAGAAATGAAAAACCAAATTATCAGTAACACACTTATAACAGGAGACCTTAACACACCATTGACACCAAGGGACAGATCAACCAGACAGAAAATCAGCTAACAAATAACAGAACTGAATCACATATGTGAACAAATGGACTTGATAGACATATACAGAGTGTTCCATCCAGCAACATCAGAATACACATTCTTCTCAGCAGTGGGAAGATTCTCTAAAATAGAGAGTGGGAGATTCTCTAAAATAGACCATGTATTAGCTCACAGAACATATTTAAATAAATGCAAAAGAGTTGAAATTATCCCTTGCATGTTATCGGATCATAGTGCTATGAAATTATAAATTAATGATAAAAGATACTGCAAAAATCTCACAAACACATGGAAACTGAATAACACACTCTTGACATCACTGGGTACAGAGGAAATTAAAGAAGAAATTAAACAATACCTAGAAGCAAACGAAAATACAAATACAACTTACCGGAATTTGTGGGCTGCAATGAAAACCGTCCTCAGAGGAAAATTTATTGCACTGAGTTCCCACATCAGGAAAACCAAATGAATACAAATAAACAACCTGATGTTACACCTCAAACATCTAGAAACAGAAGAGCAAGTCATGTCCAAAGTCAAAAGAAGAGAGAAAATTATAAAAATCAGAGCAGAAATGAATGCAATAGAGACTAAGAAAACAATTCAAAGAGTCAATGAAACAAAGAGCTGGTTCTTGGAAAGAATAAATAAAATTGATAAGCCCCTAGCCAACATTTTTTTAAAAAAGGGAAGAAATTCATGCAATAAGAAATGAAAAGGCAAAATCACTGCAGACTCTATAGAAATACAGAGGATCATCAACACCTATATTGGAAACTTCTACTCTCAAAGGTTTGATAACACAGAAGAAATAGACAGATTCCTAGACACATGTGAAGTACCAAAGCTAGATCAAGAAGATGTAGAACTGCCAAATAACCCAATTTCTATTAATGAAACTGAAAATGTAATTAAGTCCTTACCTACAAAGAAGAGCCCAGGCCCAGACGGATTCACTGCAGATTTCTACAAGAAATATTAAGAAGAATTAATGCCAACACTCCTCAAACTCTTCAATGAAATTGAAAGGGAAGCAATCCTTCCTAAGTTATTGCTGGAAGTAAATATTACTCTAGTACCAAAACCTGAGAAAGACCCAACTAAAAAAGAGAACTACAGACCAATCTCCCTAATGAACACAGATGCAAAAATTCTCAATAAAACATTGGCAAATAGGATGCAGAAAATCATTAAGAAGATTATACACCATGACCAAGTGGGAATCATCCCAGGCGTGCAGGGATGGTTCAACATATGTAAATCAATAAATGTAATCCACCATATCAATAATGTCAATAGTGAGAATCACATGATCATTTCTACAGATGCAAAAAAAGCTTTTGATAAGGTCCAACACTCATTCATGATAAGAACCTTATAAAAAATTGGAATAGATGGTCTTTACCTCAAAATAATAAAAGCCATCTATGGCAAACCAACAACCAGTATCATACTAAATGGCCAAAAATTGACTGCCTTTACTTTAAAATCAGGCACAAGACAAGGATGTCCCTTATCATTGCTCTTATTTAATATAGTACTGAAAATACTAGCCAGACCAATTAGACAACAGAGAGAAATAAAAGGGGTAAAGATAAGAAAAGAAGTTAAATTATCATTGTTTGCAGATGACGTGATACTCTACATAAAGATCCCCAAAACTCCATTGAAAGACTCTCAGATATAATAAATAAATTCAGCAATGTAGCTGGATACAAAATCAATACTCAAAAATCAATAGCATTCCTATACACTAACAATGAAATCACTGACAGAGAAATGAGAAGCCACGCCCTTCACACTATCAACCAAAAAAAAAAAAAAACAAAACAAAACAAAACAAAAAACAAAAATTTAGGAATTACTCTCACAAAAGGACTGAAATACCTATACAGAGAAAATGATAATACACTGAAAAAAGAAATTAAAGACGATCTCAGAAAATGGAAAGACATCCCTTGCTCATCAATAGGAAGAATAAATATTGTGAAAATGGCCATTCTCACAAAACTGTTATACAGATTCAAATATAATCCCAATAAAAATACCATCAACATAACCTCATAGGTCTTGAGAAATCACTCCTAAAATTCATTTGGAGTGAGAAGAGACCTAGAATAGCAAAGACAGTTCTAAGCAGCAAAGACAAAGCAGGAAGCATCACAATCCCTGACTTGAAGTTATACTACAAAGCAACAGTAGTAAAATCAGCATGGTACTGGAATCAAAACAGAGCTGAAGATCAATGGAATACAATAGAAGATACAACTACGACTACAAACACACTCAACCACCTTATCTTTGAAAAAGGGGCCAAACATGTTCACTGGAAGAACGACAGTCTCTTTAATAAATGGTGTTGGAAAAACTGGCCCTCCATATGCCGAAAAGTAAAACTAGACTCATGCCTATCACCAAGTACTAAATTAAAATCTAAATGGATCAAAGATCTGAATATTAAAACATAAATACTAAATCTATTGGAAGACGAATTGGGTAAAAACCTTGAAGACATAGGGTTAGGTAGAACAGGTCTCAAACTGCATGGGAAATACTTCCCAGAATCAGTAACTGGGATCATCTCTTATTAAAAAGTTTCTGCATGTCAAAAGAAATCTCCAGCATAGTGAAAAGAAAACCCACAAACTGGGAAAAAACTTAGTGAACTGTCCCTCAGACAAAGGACTTCTGTCTAAAACATATAAAGAATTTAAAAGAATCAGACCCTCAAAATTCAAAGATCGAGTCCTAAAATGGCCATCTGAGATGAATACACACTTCTCAGATGAAGAAATACAAATGGCAAAAAAATACATGAAAAAATGTTCATCATCATTGGTCATTAGAGAAATGCAAATTAAAACCATACTGAGATACCATCTCACTCCTGAAAGAATGGCCAGGATCAAGAAAACCAACAACAGCAAGTGCTGGAGAGGCTGTGGGGAAAAAGGAACTCTCCTGCACTGTTGGTGGGAGGGTAGACTAGTGCAACCATTGTGGAGGTCAGTCTGGAGTTTTCTCAAAAAGCTGTATTTGGAAGTTCCATTTGTTCTAGCTATTCCACTTCTAGGCATATTCCAAAAGAACTGAAAGCCTCATACCACAGTGATATATGTGCACCCATTTTATAGCAGCACAATTTGTAATCACCAGGTCTTGGAAGCAACCTAAGTGTCATCAACTGAGGAATGGATAAAAAAGTTGTGGTATGTTTATACAATGAAGTATTATTCAGCTATAAAGAATGATCACATTGAGATATTTATCAATAAATGGGCACCGCTTGAGACTATGCATACTCATAAGTGAAATAAATCAAACTCACATGTATGAATGCCGAATAGTTTCCCTAGTGTAAGAAATGATATAAATACATAAAAGTATGTGGTAATCATGATTCCTCATTATGTGGCTTTGAAGCCTTATAAAATTTTCACTGATTAATTGGAATGATTTTATTCTGGGCTGTTTAATTTTATTGTCTGTGATAATATGAACAGCTATTTTGAAGAAAACAAGACATCATAATAGCTAGTGCTGATTTAATATAATCTTGTTTTGAAGTCCCATCAAGCTGTTGTTCTTCTGTTTCCATTGGTTTTAGCATGTTGCATTTTATTGTATTCTATTATATGTGATAGTATAAATAAAAATTTTTATGGGCAAAGAGATAATATAGAAACCATTGTTCATTTTCTCTTAGCTGGTTCTAGATACCCTGTAATACTTTCATACTCTTGAATGGTTTCACACTGTCTTGATATATTTGATGCTATAGTATAGAAGTTATACTCAAATATTTCAAGGAAAGAGATACATGGTAACTACTATTAAGTCAGGTTATCTTGTGGTGAAACACTATGTTGCTTAAATTGTTCTGTTCTCACCTCTATTGTTCTGTTGTTATGTCCTCTTTTATCTCAATCTCCCCTTTTTAAAAAAATTACATTATTTTTTTAATTAAGGGAAAAAATTAAAAAAAATTAGCAAGATATATTATAGTAACTTTTTTGATTTCCTATTAACTTTATTTGAAGCCCTGTATTGGTCTCACCATCTTGTTTTGACTGATTTTACTCTATTCTGCTTTGTATCAAGTTTGAGGGTATAGGCAACTACTTTGAAGGCATTAAGATTCACTATATGCCCATTCTGGTTTGACTATTATCTTCTTTGGAAGTCCTGTAATGTTTCCAATGTTTAGGTTTTATTGTTTTGTTCAATTTTATTATATCTGATGATATAGGCAATTCTTTTTAAGGTAGACCATTGCTGATTACTTTGTATTCTGTTTTTACATCATGTACCATGTCCATCCTTTGTTTTGAGTGACTGCTTTGTTTTGTCATATTTGGTTTTATTCTCTTCCAAAAAAGTAATGAGAACTGTGGGAGTAATAAAACCCAAAATGTGTGTTATTGTAAAAAAGTGAGGAAAAGAAAGTGCTCTAAAGGACGCAAAGGGTGTGTAAGATAGATGACCATATTACTAAGTTAGGAAGACAATACAATGTTATACATGTGAATATGATTTATTTCAATTATGTGTATGGTCTCTAGTTGTATCCATTTACCTATAATAGTCTTAAGTTTATCCTTCTTTGTGACCAAATAGTACTCCATTGTATAAAAATACGACATTTTTATTCCTGTTTGGTTGATAGGCATTTAGGTTGTTTCCAAGATATAGCTGTTACAAGTTGTGCTGCTATAAACATGGATGACCATGTCACGCTGTGTCATGATGGCTTTAATTCTTCTGGTAAGGTACCCAGAAGGGGAACAGTTGGGTTAAATGTGACTTCCAATCCTATTTTTTGAGGAATCTTCACACTGATTCCCACAATGGTTGTACCAGTCCACATTCTCACCAATTGTGAGAAGTGTTCTTTTTTCTGCTTTTGTTTTTGACAATAGCAGTTTCTAGTTATATTTGTATCCCTTTTTTGAGTATTCCTAAATCTTTCCCCTTTGTAACTATACCTACCAATGTGGCCTGGACTATTCACCTTTTATATTTAACCCTTACAAATCACCAATTTGTCATCTAGTTTCAAATATTTAGCATTTCAAAATGTTATATAAGTGGAAAAATACAATGTATAATTTTTGGAGATGTGCTTTACCCTTTTGGGATCTCTGGAGATTCATCCAAATTTTGAGGTACATCAATAGTTTGATACTTTTTTCTTAAATAGTATTTCACAAAGTTTATGAATCACAGTTTGTTTAACCTTTCACCAACTGAAGGACATTTGGGCTCCTTCCAGTTTTTGGCTGTTATGAATTAAGCTTCTATATCTATTCATGCAGATATTTATACGATACAGATTTTCACTTTCTTAGGGAAATGAAACCAAAATTAATTTTATGTTTAGATTGATAAGAAACTGTTTTCCAGAATAGGCGAGTCATTTTACATTCTCCCAGCAACTTAATATGATCCAGCTTATTCTCATCCTTCACAGCAGGTGATAGTGTTGCTATTTTGAAGCTATTCTGATCATTTTGTAGTGCTATCTCATTGTCTTAACTTGTATTTCTCTGATGGCTAATAAGTTTGAACTTTATTTCCATGTACTTGTTTGTCATCTATAACGTCTTCAGTTAAATTTCTGTTCATGATATTTTCTCCTTTTCTAGCTGGATTTTAAAAAAATTGCTCGACATTGATATTCTTCATAGATTCTAAGTACTAGTTTGTTGATTATGTTGTTTACAAGTATGGTCTCTCTAGCTTATCATTTCATCTTTTTTACACAGACTATCATATATTAAAATCTAAATTTTCATGAGATTTGATTTATTTGTTTCTCTTTTATGGATTGTTATTTTAGTGTCAAGTGTAAGAACACTTCATAGAGTCTTAAATCCTGCAGCTTTCTCTTTTGCTTATTTTTTCTGAAAGCTTATAATTTATATCTTATATTTAAGTCTGTGAAAAGTTTTGCATTAATCTTTGTTTGATCAAGGTTCACTTTTTTGTTTAGGGACATCCAGTCACTACTACTGTACCATTTGGTCTACTGTACCATTTCTTTGAGAAGGCTGTTTATCCTCCTCAAACTGCTTTTGTATTTTTTGGCAAAATCAATTGAGCATATTTGTTTGGATCTATGTCTGAATTCTTGAATTAGTATATTGTCTTGTCAATAATAAAATATCATGAACTTGGAGTTTTAAAGCAAAGGGGTTTACTTTGGCTTGTGGTTCTGAAGGTCCAAGGTTGATGGTTCACATCTTGTGATGGCCTTTTTTCTGGCAGTGCTAAGGTGGCACAGGACATCATAGGGCAAGAGATAGAAACTCTGTGTGTGTGTGTTCTATTTTTTCTCTAGATTCTTATAAAGCCACCAAGATTCAATCGTGGGGGCTCTACCATAAAGACCTTATCCACCTGTTGGTTGCAGTGTGGGAAAGCAGGTCCAGAGTTACCAAAAGAGGCCAGCAATCCCACATCGTTTGTATGAATGCTGACAACTCCTGAAGACCCTGCCTCTAAATACTATTGTTGGCATTAAGTTTCCACTCTCTTAATAGCTCAGGTTGGGGTTTAGATTTCAACATATGAAGTTCTGGAGGGACATGGGTAAATTGTAGCCATTTCAGTGATCTGTGTCTTTATCTTTCAGCCAATATTATACTATCTTGATTAGTGTATCTATGTAACACATCTTAATATTGTCTATTAATTTTCTGAGTCTTTTGCAACAAATTACCTCAAACTTTCTCACCTAAAACCGTAGGAATTTGTTTTGGACGCCAGAAATTGAAGCTAACGTGCAACCAGGGCTGTATTCCCTCTGCAGGCTCTAGGGAAGAATGCTCGCTTTTCTTAATTAGCTTTTGGTGACTGCTGCCAATATTTGGCTTCCTTTGACTTAGTCTCTGCTTTTGTGTTCATATTATATTCATCTCCATGTATATCTTCTCATGTATCTGTTCCCAAACACTATCTGCCTCCATCATATTAGGATACATGGAATTGTATTTAGGGACCAGAAACTAGGTCAGGATTAGCTTTTCCTCCTATGTTGATTAATTTAATAACACCTTATACTGCATAAAACAATGTTCATTCATTTGCCATGTAAAGTAGTATTCACAGGTTCTGGGATTAGGATGTAGACATGTACAATTGGGTAGAATAGTTCCTTATACTTCATTTTGTTTTTTTAGAAAATTGTAAATGACTTTAGCTTGCCTAGGGTCTGTGCCTTTTTCATATAAGTTGTAGTATAAGCTTGCTATATATACAAAGAAAAACTTTCTTGGATTTTTTTTTAAAATTTTATTTTGAAAGTGGTAAACTACAACAGAACAAGACAGAATAAAGCCAACTAAGATAGTACAGTGAAATTGGTACAGAACTTCACAGCAGGTTACCTGGATAACACTAATAGGTATCCCAGTATATTTTATTATCTTTATAATAGTTGTTCTTTCAATCACGTATATCAAAATGAGATGAAATACAGAACATTACAGAACTTATCAAAACAGAATATTGAATAGAGCAGTACCATTAATCAGAATAGAGCAAAACAGTAATAAAAATACTTGCCTTCAAAGAGATGGTAGAAGGAAGTCCCCTTATTTGCTATGGTCAACCTCCCAGGAGATGCTCAGATTTCTGGTTCCCATTTGCTAATGCGGGGGGCAGGAGAAGGAGGATAGGGGAAGTGGGATGCTTGACTCTAGGCCGTGCATCAGTAGGTTCACTATTGCTTAGCAAGGAGGCAGGCTGGTTGTTTGGTTTCACAGCATCCTAAGTTCCAACATGGCATGGATCTCAGCAGATGCTGCTGGTTCTCCCCCTGGAAGGGCCACAGTCTGTCACACTGCCACTGCTTACCAGGGAAGGGAGGTGCTTGCTTGGCTTCCCAGTGTCCTAAGTTTCAACATGGTGCAGATCTCAGGAGCTGCTGCTGGTTCTCCCACTGGAAGCAGTTTCTTGGATTTTGTTAGTGACTGCATTAAACTATAGATCAGTTTTTGAAGTATCGACAATTTTATTCTGTTGAGCCTTTCAGTCTATGAATATCATGTGTTTTTCTTGATTTATTCCATCTTCATTCTGTAAATTTTTAAATATACAGGTTCCATACAGGTTGAGTTAAGTGTATTCCTAAGTATTTAATTTTTTGGAAGAGAAAATAAATGGTGATTTAAATTTGTATTTCTATATTCATTAGTAGTATATATAAATACAACTGATTTTTTTGTGTTGATTTAGCATGCTATGAACTTACTGTAGTTATTAGTTTGAGGAATTTTTAAAATTATGTTAAAAGTTTCCTATATGAATAATCATCTCACCTTACTCATCTCCCATTTATAGGCCTTTTGTTCCCTTTTCTTTCCTTTTTACAATGGCTAGTATTACCAAAACTATGTTGTTTAATAATCATTAGAGTGGACATTCTTGCCTTGCTCCCAATCATATTGATTTAAACTCAAACATTAAATATGACCATTGAGTTTTTTTAGATAGGTTTTGGAAAATTGGAGTAATACTTCTGATTTCTAACTCAATGAAAGTTTTTATCATAAATTAATGTTTGTCAAATGTGTTTTTCCTATGTCAACTAATATGATCATATGATTTTTCTTAAATTATGATATGGATTGCACTGACTATTTATGGATCAGAGTCTCACTGTGTAGCTGAGGCCAGCCTTGAACTCATTATGTGTATAGTCCAGGTTGGTTTTGAACTCATGGTGGTTCTCCTGCCTCAGCGTCCCAATTGCTGGGATTACAGACTATTTTTAAGTATTTAACTGATCTTTCATATCCAGAAAGATGCATGTAATTATTTTTACATTTTGTTGGATTCAGGCTGCTATTATTTTGTTGAGGATTTTTAATTTTAATGTTTTTTTTTTGGTAATGATAATTGAACTCAGGATCTTGTGTTTACCAAGAAGGTGCTTTGTACTGAGTTATATTCCCAGTCCTTGTTGAGAATTTTTACATCTATGTTTATGAGAGATATTGTTTTGAAAGAAGCGTCTTTCTTTCCAAATGTCTCTGTTTTTGTTATCTATTTCAACTAATTTGAGTTTGACAATCTTTTTCCCCAAGAATGGTACCTTTCTTTTATATTTTTATCTTTATGAGTATAAAGTTGTTTGTAATATTTACTAATTAACCTTTTTTCTAATTAATATTTTTAATAATTGCAGAAATTTTGATATTTTGTTTCATATTGGCAATTACTGTAATTCCTTTTTTATTTTTGTCAGTCTTTATTTGATCTTAGCCAAAAGGCTGAGAAGCAATTATTTTTGTCAGTCTTACTAAGAGTTTTATCAATGTTATTGATATTTTAAGAAAAACTACTTTTAGTTTTATATTTTTTATTCTTTCAACTTCACTAAAGTTTTAATCAATTTTATTGTTAAAGAAAAACAGTTTTCTATTTAGTTGATTTTAAATTTTTTTATTTGTGTAAATGTAAAATGTATTGATTTTTGCGATTTTCTTTATTCTTTTTCAGACACATATTATCACTGGTTTCTTTTAGGTAAGAATGTGATTATTAATTTAAGACCTTCCACTACATCTAATACAACCATTTGATACTATAAAACTCTCTGTCATGATTGCATCAGCATATTTCTTTTAAACAACATGCATTTGGTCATTAAAATAAATCCACTGTACTCATCATTAATTTTTGATTGGTACAGTGAAACCATGTGACTGTGAATTCTGATACATCAACTGAATTGTAGAGTATACTCTTAAGTGTGTTGGGATATATTATGAAGGTATGTCTTTGGATATTGTATGTTCTCCTGCTTGTTCTTTTCTAGGGCTTTTCCTCTTCTCTGCTTCTTGACCATCATGAAGCAGCTTTGCTCAACCATGCCCTTCCCTCATGTTGTACCTGCCTTGGACTCAGCTGACTATGGGATAGATTTCCCAAACCATGAGCTAACTTAAAACTTTCATTAAGTTGTTACTGTTGGTTATTATGTCCAATAACTGAAAATAATACTGAAAGTTGATACCAGGAGTGGAATCATTGCTGTGACATTATCTGACCATATGGTTTATCTGACCATCAAGGAATCATTTCTGTGACATTATCTGATCATATGGTTTATCTGACCATCAAGGTTGATGAGTGGTTCTGACCGGAGCTCAGAAGACCAGACTACTGATAGGAAAGTAAACAATAAAGGCCAGGCTCAGATTTCAGTTGGAAACAAGGGGCCCATTGGAAATTGGAATAGAGAGTATATGTAATATTCACTGGGAGGAAATTTCCCTACGTTTTATGCATGTCATGAAACTGTAAGAGACTTAATATTAGTATTGGGCTTTGGCATATTACTACTGGCTGCTTTTAGATAAATTTATTGTGAAAACTGGGGCAAAGCAAAGAGTGGAAATATCTGAAACATTTAAATTTTGGCCCAGAAGTTTAAAGCTGGAGCTAAAGTAGATGTGGCTGCTAAAGAGATGATTACCATTAAAATGAACCCAACTACTTTACACAGGGGAAAAAAGAAAGATGCTTTGAGGGCATATCAGAAACCAGCAAGACCCCATCTTTTGGAGGCTCAAGTATATAAAAGTCTCAACTTTTCTTTTGAGAAGAAAGTCTCTGTAACCCATGCTTTAGAAGGGTCTCCTAGGGAATTGATTCCCTAAGGTTGACTTTATTCAGCCCTTAGGTACTCAGAAACCACTGCATTCATAGTTCAGGGGGATATGGCTATTGTTCCTGCTGATTGCATGCCTTGACATTATCCACATGATGCTGATTTTACTGGTATGCAGTATGAAAGAGAAGTGGAGTGAGGAGACTTCCAACCAGATTTCAAAAGAAGACTGGAGGGCCAGGTAATGATCCCTGAGAGAACAGTGCATAAAAGCTTTGGAAATGAAACTGCGTTTGCAGTGGGAAATCCTAGGAAAATGGAAATGTCAGGAATGTGAAACAGCAACTGAGAAAAGCTGCTGGCAGCAAGTGCAGCCAGTCCAAGAGAGAGGTCATGTGGGCTGTAACTGACAAGGCCCATGCCCATTGGCACTCATGTTTACCACCATGTACTCCAGCTGCTGAACCTGGAGTTACAAAACTAATATTTGTCCTACGAGTTTTAGTCTTCCTTTGTTTTGATTCTTTTCTGTCCCTCTATTCCTTCTTTATGGCATGAGAATACATGGTACCTCAGTTCACAAACTTTATTTGTTCCACAGTTCTGGAAAAGATGGCCACTTTTAGGTTCCTGCAGGAAAGATGGCTGCAGCCTTGTCTGTCAGCTGGTGTAGATTTAGCAAACAAAAACCAAATCTTTCCAAACACTTCTGTTTGGGAACCAAATTATTTGCAAATGAAAGTGTTTCTGAATCAAAGTACCACTGTATTTACCCTGTGCAGTTGCACTTTGGAATTATGTTACTTGTTTTTTATTTTTACAAAGGTTTGCAGATAAGAGTTTGTCTGGAGCCTCAAAAAAATTCTTTTGAGACTTTGGGGAAAAGATTGTTACATTTTCCAGTTGTACAAAGGATAGTTATGGTAGGTGATATTTTATATTTTTCCATTGTCTTTATTTGGAGATAAGTGTGGTTTAAGGAGATGTGTTTGGGTATGAAGTTGATAAAATAAGGGGTAGATTGTGATCATTTATCCTGATATGTCAGGTTCATTGATTTAAAAAATGGCTAGCAGATTAATAGAACATGTGTCTAGCTGTTTCTGGGTAGGTAATGGAAGTGTAGAAAAGCTCATTAATACAGGTCTATATAAAGTTATACTGACATGTTCAATCTGCTTTTTATATTTTTTGTTTTATTCTTTGTTTTTCTTAATTGAGGCTTAATTGAATTTTTAAAAGAATATCATCTTGATTTAACCATAGTGTTTCTGAGCAAAAGTGTATAGCTTTCTTAGTGGTTGCTTTGAGCATTGTGATGTTTGAATACCTGATTTGTCACAGTCAAATTAGTACATTAGTGCATTAGTACTAATTAATACAGTAGTACAGATGGCAGAATGACATTCCCTCCAAAATACCCATCTCCTAATCCCCCAAATTTATGATACGTTACCTCATATAGCAAAAGGGGCTTTGATATGTGATTAAGATGTTGAAATAAAACAATTACCTGGATTATCTGTATTGCCCAATGTAATCTCTTCAGTTTTTATGTGGATAAGGGACATTAGGGCTTAAGAAAGGAAATAGTGTGAAGAAAGATGAGAAGAGAAGGTCTGAGTTGATTTCAAGATGAATTTTACGCATTCAAATAGAGATATCTGTGATTCTCAGATAATTGTCAAAGTCAGAAAAGAATGTATTAGAAGTACAAGCGCAAGAAATATCAGATTTACTCCTAATCAGAAAACCGAAAGTTTAAAATGTTCTCCCCAAGAAGTTTCTGATTTTAGATAACTTCAGATTTCAAATTTTTGGATTATGGCTGCTCAAATGGTAAAGTCCATGTAAGTCTTTAAAAAAATGCTAAAAAACATTTCTGAATTGTGAAACACTTCTGGTCACAAGCATTTTGGATGAGATACAGAGTAATATGGAAACTGTGGGAATGGGTGAGACTACTTTGAGAAAAAGCAGTGTAAGAAGAGTGAGTGCTTAGTTCAGAACCATGAGGCAAACTAACACTTACTTGTTAGAGAAGGGAGGATGTGCCAAGAAAAATAAGAAGCAGCAGCCAGAAAGAGATAGGAAGAAATCCAAGAAAAGTTTCCCATCTCTGTTCTTTCAAATTCTCATTACATTAATCACCCATAAGGATAATAAACAAAGCACAAAATCACAACACACTCCTCCACATAATGTTATGAGGTTCCTTATTTACTTAATTACTTTATTGTAGTTCATGTTAAACAAAATCATCTGCAGAAGATGTTCCTATATACACACAAACATACACAAAACCCTGGAAGTTAATATAAGAAAATATTATTAAGTTATATCTAATGATAGAATTATGAATGTTTTTACTTTCTTCCTTACACTTAATTTTTTCTGCAATAAATATCTTAAAATTTGTTTAAATTTATCCTATTTATTTTCACTGGGAAAAATTATTCTGTATTATTTAGAACAAAAGTAATTATCAGGAATGTTATTGCAACATATGATTCTACATTACGTTTTAATTGGATCTTTGAGTTAGATATACACAGTCCATTTGTGTCTCTGCCTTCTCATTAGTCTTCATTCTTAGTAAATGATGGGAGACAGTGGTGCCTCAAGATACAAAAAGTAAAATTATATGATCTCTACTTGAATTCTATTTCTGATATTTCCTATCTCTGTTATATGCAATGCACTATAAAATGGAATTATTGATAAATATTTTGAAGACCAATCTGAGGAGCAAAATACAATAAAATAAAATGGATGAATGATAGTTTAGTTCTTGGTACATGATAAATCATTGATATATGGTAGTAGTTAATAGCTAGGGCCATGAAGCTAGATAACCTGGATTTGAAATTTTCTTTTTAAAAAAATTTAAAGAAAGACTAAACAAAACAGAAAATAGGTAGAAATAATACATACATTCAGAGAAAAAAATAAACAGTAAGAAATCACGAGTTGATGTTTACATATTGTCATTTTACAAATAGTTTTTCAGGATACAAAAGTGGAACATATAAAGTGGAAATTCAAACAGTGAGACTGCAAACAATTCTGTTCAACTGTCTAACAAAAACTTAGTAACATGGTTGTCAATCCTATACATTGAAACATACATGCATATCCATATCTTCATTTATGTTTAGATTAGATAAATTAAAGCAGGTTAAAATCATTCTGAACAGAGAATAATAGTATTGCTGGATTTCACATCATGACACTCCTTGATCAGCACTGGGTTCTGTAGTGTCTTTTTAAAAAAAAATTTAATTTAAAGAAAGACTAAACAAAACAGAAAAGAGGTAAAAATAATACATAATTTCAAAGGAAAAATAGTAAAAAATCACTAGTTGATGATTACAGATTGTCTTCTTACAAATAGTTACTTAAGATACTAAAGTGTAGCATATAAAGTGGGGATTCAAACGGTGAGATTTCAACCAGTTCTCTTCAACTATCCAACAAAAACTTAGAAATATGGTTACCAATCCTATACACATAAACATATACCTATACACTTAAACATACATGCAGTTATCCATATCTTCAATTATGTTGAGACTGAAAAAACCTAAGCAGGCTAATATCACTCTGAACAAAGAATAATACTATTGCTGGGTTTCACATTATGACACTCCAGGATCAGCACTGGGTACTGTAGTGTCTCTTTTTCTTCAAAGTATCTGTTCATTTCATCATGTGTCATATGATCAGTTCTCATAAACTGTTTATAGATTCTACACATGCATGAGTCTTAACATGTATTTCTATCCTTTCTATATTAGATGGAGAAACAAAACAAAGCAAGACAAAACAAAACATATTCCCTATAAACACATGAAAAAAAAAAGACATATAAGACCATTGTACAAGGAATTCTAACATAGTTCCTGTGTTGTCTCTCGTTATCTTCAGTAGAATTGGCTATATCATCAGACATAGTATAATTGAATATATCAGTACATAACAGTATTAATAAAAACACAACTTTGTATATAGTATAAAACTTCAAAAAACAGGCGGTAATCAAACCAGAATGTATATCGTAGTGAGTCTTGTCATCATCTTCAGTGTAGTTGCCTATACTCTCAGACTTGATACTAGCAATCATACCAGTTTTGAATAAAATCTGTCGATACCAAACAGCAATCAAACTAGATTTAAGTAAGATTAGTCATGATAAAACAGTATAAGTCATACAGGGCTGCAGATTAAGTTAATAGGAAATTAAAGATGTTATCCTGATGTTTTTGGGATAGCTGTCTGTGCCCTCAAATCTAATGCAAGTAGACAAACTGGGACAGAATAAAATCTATCAGAAAAAAATAGAATAAAATCTAAGCAGAGTGGTGAGAGTAATGTGGGTTTTAAATCCCGATACACTATTAACAATATTTTCTGCCATCTTTTTTTGAGACTCTCCCTCCCCTTTCACTTCCCAGAGTACACTGTGCATTTTGGGTCTGACCAAGACCCTTGGTTTTAAATTTGGGAGGGGGGCAATCTGCTATTTACCTAAGTGTTTCCAAACCTTCTCTCTCCTGGACTTGATCTCTAATTGTATTCCTTTACCTATTAAAGCATGTCTTTCCAACCTATCCACACATACTGGTCTAGTTGCCCCTCTGATTCTCTGTCACATAGAGCATTGTTTTCTCACATTTGATTTTCAGTCCGTGTACTCTTTTTCATGTTAATTATATTTCCTATAAATAGTGGACCCTGACTCCTGATCTACTTCATGTGTGGTTCTTTTTTTTAATTTAGTGTATCAAAGCCATTTATATTAGAAATTATAAAAAACCTTCTCTGCCTCATTTCTGTTATGCTCTTTGTTTGCCACTAGTTGTCTGCTTATCTTCTTCATTCTGTTTTCTGCTCCATTCATTGAGGCCTCCCTCCTACTGTTCCTGGAATTCTAGTACTTTTCTCTCTCTCTAGAATCCCTGCAGTATTCTCTGTAGAGTTGGATTGGTGGTCGTAAATTTCCCAAGTTCCTCTTTGTCTTGGAAGCATCTTGTTTCTCCATTAATTTGTAGAGACAGTTTAGCAGGGTATATCAATCTGGGATGGAGGTTATTTTCTTTCAGGGCTTGGAATATTTCACTCCAGGCTCTTCTTGACTTGATGATTTGTGTCGAGAACTCTGCTATTATTCTGATGGGCCATTCTTTATGGGTTATTTATTTCTTGTCTCTAACAGCTTTTAACAGTGTGTTCTTATATTGAATTTCTGGGATCTTGGTTGTTATATGCCTGGGTATATCTCTGTTTTGGTTGTAGGTGGCTGGAGTTCTGTATGCCTCATATATCAGAATAACATTTCTTTTTCCTATGTTTGGGAAGTTTTCCTTAATTATTTCTGTCAATAGCCTTTGTAGTTCCTTTGTTTGTACCCCTGCTTCTTCATTCACATTCTTTATCCTCAAGTTATAGATCCTCTTGTTGTCTTCTAGCCTTTGTATTGTTACTGCTTGTTTCCTTGTTATTTTTAAAAAGTTCTCCCTTTCAAAATCCCACATTGTAAAACTGTCCTCCAGTTTGGATAATCTATCCTTAGTTTCTTTCAAGCTGATTTGCCATCTTTCTATAGAGTTTTTAATTTCCTGGTAATCTCTTTGAATCTGCTTCATGTATTCTATATTATTTTATATTCTTCATCAAATGGTTCTCTCCTTTGTTTAAGTTCCTCCCTTCTTCTGTCTGTGTTTGCTTGAGAGGTGCTTAGTATCTCTTTTATTAATCTTCTTATATCTTGCTTTACTTGGCTAAATATTTCACTTTTGAACTTGTCTATGAAGTCCCGAAGGTATCTCTTTATATCCACTCGTGCCAGGTCTGATATTGCATGTTTGCTGTTCTTATTCTCCTTTGTATCTACCTGTCCTTGGTCAATGTTCTCAGGGTTGGGACCTGGAGACTTTTTGTTGTTGCTTCCTCTTCCCATCTTTTTTGCTTCTTCCAGGAGGCCCCAGTTTCTTTCTTTGTTGGTTACAATTCTTCTGAAGCACACTGGCTAGATGACCCTTCCCACTGCCACGTGCTAGTGCGTTGCAGACAGGGACAGTGTATGCTGGCCCCTCTCCTCTGGATCAGTCAAGCTGCTGTGTCTTGCACTGTATTACTTTGCGCCACCTCCCCTCCAGGTCAGTCAAACTTCTGAGGCTTCACTGGGTTAGTGTGCACCACTGCAATATGGACTTGATTTCGGATAACCTATAGGATCTCAGCCAGGTCACGTGACCCAGGCCTAGCTCACTCCACCAATCCTGTTCAGGAAGGGAACAACTGACTGAAGTTACTGCTGCCCCTGGTACTTTCCAGTCCTGCCTGGTCCCAGAATGTCATCTGCCAGAGCCCCCCTTTCTTGAAATGGTTCCAGTCCCATCACTCACCACAGGTTGATGCAGGCACCCTGCCAACTCAGCCCTCAGTTCTGCTCACTGACCCCTGATCTCATTGTAACTGCGCCTCCAGTGAGTCAAAGCAGTGGGACCTTGGATGGCTCAGCAAGTCACCTGCTGTGGTGGGAACACTGAACCTTTGGCTGTTCCAATAACAGCACTGTGACTGTATGTTTGGTTGGTTCTTCTCACCTTAATTTCTTCTTGGGATGAGAGAATTCATCTCCCTCTGTTTGCGACTCCCCACTCTGTATTATGTTGAATTCTAAGTTGACTATCTCAGGGAGCCTCTGTAGCCAGTTTTTATCTATCCACCATCTTTGCTCCCCCCTGGATTTAAAATTTTCTTATCACTCATCAAATGGATAATCTTCTATTATGGTTTGTATCTTAAGTTACCCCTAAAGGTCACGTGCTGAAGGCTTGATCCAAGCTGGTGGCACTATTGGGTGGTAGTGGAAACTTGGGAGGTGTGGCATGTTTGGAAGAAGTGGTCAGTTGGGTAGCCTATGAAAAACCTATTAGTGCTTCCATACCTGTGTGCACACTCTCCATGTCTACAATGATGCAAGATACTTTGCTATATCACATATTCCCTGTCATAATTCTTTGCCTCACTGCAGACCCAGAAACAACATAGCAAGTGACTATGGACATAAATTCTGGAACCATGAGCTAAAATAAATCTTTCTCCTTTTAAGTTGATTTTTTTCAGGTGTTTTGTCACACTGAAGAAAGCTTATACATCTGTAAATTACCAAACTTCTCTGTGTTGCATGTTCCTTGAATGGCAAATGAAGGTCTTAACAATACATAGCATAAGAGTTATTATGAAGAAATCTAGGTACCAGATTTAGAATAGTGCAAGAGAATACTTACAACTGCCTAATAAATAGCATTTTGCATATTTCTTCCATGATCAAGGGTATTCCAGTTAAATGGCTACATTTTAAACTCCCTGAAGAGAAGAACTAGGTCTTGTTCTTCTTTTATACAAATGACTCATCTCCTTAAAAATGTTTAAAATTTAGGATTATCATTTCAAGTATTAATTTTCATGACATAAGATCAGAGCAGGAATTCTCTGAGCATAACTGTCTCACTAGATAACTAATACTAGGCTTATTCCTTTTGACATATATAGATGTGCAGCTGATGCTGTGCATTCCTTAGACACCATAGGTGACTGTTTGCATGCATGTCAGCACATTTGTGCTCTTAATATTTGAATTATTCTTTTTACCCCATGATTTGTGTTTATTTCTAAGCCAGTGATGGCAATGGTACATGCTACACTGACACATGTATTCAAATATTAAATACATTGTTAGGCTTTGAGTACAAAAGGAAATGTTTTTTTAAAAAATTAAACTGAATACATTGGAAAGAATTGATAAAAATGGGTTCCTTAAATTGTTGTCAAGTTAAATGGTCAATTAAGCAGAAATATAGGGGAAATCTATCTATACTCATATTGCCTCACAAAATGTCTTTAGATTTTATTTCCATTTTAAGAAATACAAAGAGAAATCATATATTCTGGAAATAGGGTATGAGTGTGATTTAAAGAGGTGCAAATCTCCACCTATGGACCCTTCCTGAAAGAAGAGATCTGATCTGATATCTAAAGATTGAATGTGTGTTTCAAGTTGAAATTAAATGTTGAAGGTTTATATGCATCCATTTTTAGATGATCCTTGCTTTAATCAACAACTATTCATCTTGAATGTAAAAGAATAAAAGATCTTCTAAAATACTTACATTTGTTATGCAGAAGTTAAACTGAATATCTACTGATTTTTGAATCCTAGCTCAATCATTTGATAATTTAATGATTTTAAGCAAGTTAATTATCCTTTTGAACATGTTTTCATTTGTAATTTTTATTAATAATATTTTTTATTAAATGGGATCACATTTCTTGAAGGCAATGAGATACAGCATGCAAGACTGATCAAAAAATATACTTCCCCTTTGAGCAGTTTCTTTTCGTCTTACTCTGTCTATTATAGCTTTTGGATCTTATTTATTCTTTCAGTTTTTTACACTAGCAAGACAAAATGGTGTTTACACATGCAAGTCTCATTTATTTCACTTATGAGTATGGTTTCTAGTTGCATCCATTTACCTATAAAAGCCTTGTGGTTATTGTTCTTTATGGCTGAATAGTATTTCATTATACAACAATACTACATCTTTTTTAACCATTCCTCAGTTTATAGGCATTTGGGGTTGTTTTTTACAATTTGTATTGCTATAATGGAGTACATATATTAATATGTTTTCAATTCTTCTGGGAAAAATACCAAAAGGGGAATAGCTGAGTCGAATGGAACCTCTGATCCTAGTTTTTTTGGAGGAATCTCCACACTGATTTCCACAGTGGTTGTACCAGTCTATACTTACACCAACAAAGGAGAAGGGTTCCTTTTCTCCTACAGCCCTGCCAGCATTTATTACTGGTTAATTTTTGATGTTAGCTATTCTTTCTGGAGTAAGATGTTATCTCAGTGTTGTTTTAATTTGCACTTCTTGAATAACAATGTTGAACATTTTTTATGTATTTATTTGCCATTTGTATTTCTTTGTCTGAGAAGTGTGTATTCATCACAGATGCCCATTTTTGTATTGGCTTTTTAAATCTGGGTGGCCTGATTTTTTCAATTCTTTATACATTCTAGATAAAAGTTCGTTGGCTGAGAGACAGTTGGCAAAAATCTTTTCCCAGTCTGTGGATTTTCTTTTCACTCTGTTGGTGATTTCTTTCCATATGCAAAAACTTTTTAATAAGATGAGATCTGAGTTGTTGATTCTTTGAAGTACTTTCCATGCAGTTTGGTTTCTGTTCTGAACTGTTGCCTACCCCTATGTCCTTGAGATTTCCACTTACTTTGTCTTCCTGTATGTTTAGTGTTTCTGTCTTAATATTTAGATCTTTGATCCATTTTGACTTTAGTTTAGTGCATGGTGATAGGCATTTGTCTAGTTCAAGTCTTTGGCATAAAGAAAGTCAGTTTTTCCAACACCACCTATTAAAGAGGCTGTCTTTCTTTAGGTGAACATGTTTGGTCCCTTCGTCAAAGATAAGGTGGATGAATGTGTTTGTAGTTGTTTTTGTATCTTATATTCTGTTCCACTGATCCTGGGTCTGTTTTTTTCCAGTACCATCTGATTTTATTAGAGCAGCTTTATAGTATAATTTCAAGTCAGGGATTGTGATGCCTCCTGTCTTGCCTTAGTTGCCCAGGACTGCCTTTGCAATCTAGGTCTCTTCTGGTTGCAGATGGATTTTAGGATTGTTTTCTCTAGATTGTGAAGTTTGCTAATGATATTTTTTAAAAATCAGGATTGCATTATATTTATATAAAAGTTGGGAATATGGCCATTTTCACAATGTTGGTGCTTCCCATCCATGAGCAAGGGATATCCTTCCATTTTCTGAATTTCTCTTTAATTTCTTTTTTCAGAGTATTGTAATTTTCAAGGTATAAATTTTTTACTTCATTAGATTGATACTAAGTATTTCACTTCTTGGATGTTATTATGAAGGGCATATTTCCCCTAATTTCTCTCTCAGTGACTTTGTTGTTTGTGTACAGGAATGCTATTTTCTTTTGAGTATTGATTTAAGCTATGCTGCTGAATTTGCTTATTAAGTCTTTACAGAAAAAGCTTTTTTTTTAAAAAAAAATTTATTTAAAGAGAAAAAGAAGCAAAACAGGAAAAGAGTAGAAATAATACTTAATTTCAAAAAACAGTAAGAAATCACTAGTTGATAAATTACATATTGTCCTCTTAGAAATAGTTGTTCAAGAAACCAGGCCGGGCTGGTGAGTGTAACAGCAGTGGCTGGGAGTCCCGCCCAGCCTGCAGGAACTTTCTCCCTGACCTGGGGACCAGGCCAGTTCCTGACCAACCGGACCTGTGAAAGGAGCAGAGGGGACTGGGAATCCCGCCCAGCCTGAGGGGACACTCTTCCTGGCCTGGGGACCAGGTCATGGTTACCTGCTGGGTCCAGTGAGTGGGGCCATCCCCGGGAACCCCATCCCAGGCTGGCAGAAATCTCTCCCACACCTAGAACAACACTTGAAGCTCCAAAATACAGGAAAATGACAAAATGAAAGACTAAAATGCAATCTCAAACATCCAGCTCATCCCAAGAAAGCCTAGGAGCCATGGGCATAGAAGAAAATACATGCCACATGACTGAAATACCTGAAATAATGGTAACTGAAATAAAGAAGCAAGTATGGGAACCCTTAAAGGAATTCAAACTAGAAATAATCTCTCAGATAAAAGAAGAAATGATAAAAGGAATGAAGCAGATGCTAAACATAGCTAAAGAAGATGCAGTTAAAAAATTGGAGGAAGTAAACAAAAGGATAGAATCCCTGGATGAACAATATAAGAAACAAACAGAATACATAAAACAGATGCAAAGAAATATACAGGAAATCAAAAACTTCATTGAAAGTTGTAAAAACTGCCTCAATGAATGTGAAAATAGAATCTCAGACCTTGAAGACAAGATTGCAGCCAGTGAACAGGAAAGAAAAGATCTTTTAAAAATAACAAGAAATCAGGAAATAACAATTCAACACCTACAGGATGATGCAAAGAGAAACAACATAAGGTTGACAGGGATAAATGAAAAAGAAAGGGACAACATAAAGGATGTCAAGAGGATATTTAGAGAAGTAATAGCTGAAAATTTCCCAAAAAACGAGATTGGAAACTGATATCAAGATCAATGAAGCATATAGAACTCCAAATAGTCATAACCAAAATAAATCTACACCTAGACATACAATAATGACCACCCCAGAAATTGAACAAAAGAATAGAATATTAAAAGCTGTCAGAGAGAAAAGACAGATGACCTATAAAGGAAAACCGATCAGATCACAGCAGACTTCTCAGCACAAACAGTAAAGTCAAGAAGAGCATGGAGTGATGTATTTCAGATCCTAAAGGAAAACGATTTCCAACCAAGGCTGATATACCCTGCAAAAGTGTCCTTCAAATTCGATGGAGCAATAAGATACTTCGATGACAAAGATCAGCTGAAAAACTTCATGATCACCAAGCCAACCATGCAAAGAATACTGAAAGACAGCCGAGATACATTTAGGAAAAAACCACTAAACAAAGCAGACTATTAAACAGAGCAGAAAGATAAACATGCAACAGCAGAAAGATAATATGTCAACAATAAACCAATATATAACAGTTCTAACTATTAATGTAAATGGTCTCAACACACCAATTAAAAGAAACAGACTGGCAGAATGGATCAAGAAACAAAATCCAACCATATGTATATATCTATTAAGTCCATTTGTTCACAGGCGCAATTCAATTGTTTTATTTCTTTGTTGATTTTCTGTTTGGTTGACCTGTCTACAAGAAACCCATCTAACCCAAAAGGATACTCACAGACTGAAAGTCAAAGGATGGAAAACAATATTTCATGCAACAGGAACCCCCCAAAAAGCGGGGGTAGCTATTCTGTTTGCAGACAAAGTCAACTTCAAGCCAATAATGATCAGAAGGGATAAAGAAGGTCACTACATACTGGTTAGTGGAAAACTCCAAGAGGAAGAGATAACTATCTTAAATATATATGCACCAAACTCCAGAGCACTCAGTTATATAAAACAAGTACTAACAGAAATGAAAAACCAAATCAGCAGTAACACAATTCTAATAGGATATCTTAACACACCATTGACACCAATGGACAGATCAACCAAACAGAAAATCAACAAAGAAATAAAACAACTGAATTGCGCCTGTGAACAAATGGACTTAATAGATATATACAGAGTATTCCACCCAACAACAACAGAATACACTTTCTTCTCAGCAGTACATGGGTCATTCTCTAAAACAGACTATATATTAACTCACAGAACATATTTAAATAAATGCAAAAGAGTTGAAATTATCCCTTGCATGCTATCAGACCATAGTGCTATGAAATTAGAAATTAATGATAAAAGATACTGCAAAAATTCCACAAACAAATGGAAACTGAATAACACACTCTTGAGTAATCAGTGGGTCACAGAAGAAATTAAAAAAGAAATTAAGCAATACCTACAAACAAATGAAAATACAGATACAACTTACTGAAATCTGAGGGATGCAATGAAAGCCGTCCTCAGAGGAAAATTTATTGCACTGAGTTCCCACATCAGGAAAACAGAATGAATACAAATAAACAACATGATGCTACACATCAAACAGCTAGAAAAAGAAGAGCAAGTCAAGCCCAAAGCCAAAGAAGAGAGGAAATTAAAAAAATCAGAGCAGAAATCAATGCAATAGAGACTAAGAAAACAATCCAAAGAATCAACGAATCAAAAAGTTGGTTCTTTGAAAGAATAAATAAAATTGATAAGCCCCTAGCCAACCTTATTTAAAAAAGGGAAGAAAGAGCTCAAATTCATGCAATAAGAAATGAAAAAGTTGAAGTCACTACAGACTCAATTGAAATACAGAAGATCATCAGCACCTATTTTGAAAACCTGTACTCTCAAAGGTTTGATAACAGAGAAGAAATAGACAGATTCTTAGAAACATATGAAGTACCAAAGCTAGGTCAAGAGGATATAAAACTCCTAAATAACCCAATCTCTATCAATGAAATTGAACATGTAATTAATTCCTTACCTACAAAGAAGAGCCCAGGCCCAGACGCATTCACTGCAGAATTCTACAAAGAAGACCTAATACCGACACTCATCAAACTCCTCAATGAAATTGAAAGGGAAGCAATCATTCCCAAGTCATTCCTGGAAGCAAATATTACTCTAGTACCAAAACCTGAGAAAGACCCAACTGAAAAAGAGAACTACAAACCAATCTCCCTAATGAACACAGATGCAAAAATCCTCAATAAAATATTGGCAAATAGGATGCAGCAAATCATCAAGAAGATTATACACCATGACCAAGTGGGATTCATCCCAGGCTTGCAGGGATGGTTCAACATATGTAAATCAATAAATGTAATCCACCTTATCCATAAAGCCAAAAGTAAGAATCACATGATCATTTTCATAGATGCAGAAAAAGCCTTCGACAAGGTCCAACATTCATTCATGATAAGAACTTTACAGAAAATTGGAATAGATGGTTTTTACCTCAATATAATAAAGGCCGTCTATGATAAGCCACCAGCCAGTATCATACTAAATGGCCAAAAATTGAAAGCCTTTACTTTAAAATCAGGCACAAGACAAGGATGTCCTTTATCACCACTCCTATTTAATATAGTACTGGAAGTACTAGCCAGAGAAATTAGACAAGAGAGAAAAATAAAAGGGGTAAAGATAGGAAAAGAAGATGTTAAACTGTCATTGTTTGCAGATGACATGATACTTTACATAGAAGAGTAAACTCCATTGAAAGACTCTTAGATATAATAAATAAATTCAGTAATGTAGCTGGATACAAAATCAATACTCAGAAATTAATAGCTTTCCTATACACTAACAACAAAATCACAGAGAAAGAAATAAGAGAAGTCACACCCTTCACATTAGCAAACAAAAAAATTGAAATATTTAGGAATTACTCTTATGAAAGAAGTGAAAGACCTATACAGGGAAAATTATAATACATTGAAAGAAGAAATTGAAGATGATCTCAGAAAATGGAAAGACATCCCCTGTTCATGGATAGGAAGAATAAACATTATGAAAATGACCATTCTTCCAAAACTGTTATACATATTCAATGCAATCCCAATAAAAATAAAATAAAAAACCTTATAGATCTAGAAAAATCACTCCTAAAATTCATCTGGAACCAGAAGAGACCTAGAATATCAAAGGAAATTCTAAGCAGCAAAGACAAGGCAGAGCCATAACAATCCCTGACCTGAAGTTATACTACAAAGCAACAGTAGTAAAATCAACATGGTACTGGAATCAAAACAGAGTGGAGGATCAATGGAATAGATTAGAAGATACAACCACAACTACAAACACACTCAACCACTTTATCTTTGATAAAGGAGCCAAGCAGGTTCACTGGAAGAACAACAGTCTCTTTAATAAATGGTGTTGGAAAAACTAGCTCTCCATTTGCCAAAAACTAAAACTCGACCCAAGCCTATCAGCATGTACTAAATTAAAATCTAAATGGATCAAATATCTGAACATTAAAACAGAAACACTAAATCTATTCGAAGTCAAATTAGGTAGAAATCTTGAAGACATAGGGGTAGGTAGAAAATTCATGAACAGGACTCAAACTGCATGGGAAATACTTCCCAGAATCAATAACTGGGACCACTTCTTATTAAAAAGTTTCTGTAAGTCAAAAAAAATCTCCAGCGTAGTGATAAGAAAACCCACAATCTGGGAAAAGATCTTAGTGAACTCCCCCTCAGACAAGGGACTTTTGTATAAAACATATAAAGAATTAAAAAAACTCAGACCCCCAAAATTCAAAGACCCAATCAAAAAATGGGCATCTGAGATGAATACACACTTCTCAGAGGAAGAAATGCAAATGGAAAATAAATACATGAAAAAATGTTCATCATCATTGGTCATTAGGGAAATGCAAATTAAAACCACACTGAGATTCCATCTCACTCCTTAAAGAATGGCTAGGATCAAGAAAACCAACAACAACAAGTGCTGGAGAGGCTGTGGGGAAAAAGGAACTCTTATACACTGTTGTTGGGAGTGTAGACTGGTACAACCTTTGTGGAGGTCAGTCTGGAGATTTCTCACAAAGCTGGGATTGGAATTCCCATTTGTTCCAGCTATTCCACTTCTAGGCATATTCCCAGAAGAACTGAAAGCATCATACCACAGTGATATATGCGCACCTATGTTTATAGCAGCACAATTTGTAATCGCCACATCTTGGAAACAACCCAAGTGTCCATCAACAGAAATGGATAAAAAAGTTGTGTTATTTCTATACAATGGAGTACTACTCAGCTATAAAGAAGGATCACATTGATGTATTTATCAATAAATGTGTGCAGCTTGAAACCATACTCATAAGTGCAATAAATCAAACTCGCATCTGTGAACACTGAATAGTTCCCTAGTGTAAGAAATGATTCAAATATATAAAAGTATTTGGTAACTATGATTCCCCATTATGTGGCCTTGAAGCCTCATAAAGTTTTCACTCATTAATTGGAGTGGCTTTATTTTGGGCTATTTGATATTATGGCCTGTAATGCAATGAATAGCTATTTTGAAGAAAACAAGACATCATAATAGCTAGTGCTGATTTAATACCATCTTGTTTTGAAGCCGCACCAAACTATGGCTCTTCTGTCTCCATTGATTTTATCATGTTGTATCTTGCTGGATTTTATAGTATGTAGTAGTATAAACAAAAATTGTTATAGGCAAAGAGACAATATAGAAACCATTGTTCATTTTTCTTTTAGCTAGTTCTAAATACTCTACAATGCTTTCATCCACTTGAATGGTGTTGTACTGTCTTGATATGTTTGATGCTATAGCATATGAAGTTATATTCCAATATTTCAAGGAAAAAGACACTATGGTAACTACTATTAAGTCGGGTCATTTGGTGGTTAAGCACTAGGTTGCTGAAAGTGTCATGCTTTAACCTGTATTGTTATGTTGTTATGCCCCCTTTTATCTCAACCTCTCCCTTATTCATTAAAAAATTATTTAATTTTTAAAATTTCTTTTTTAAACTAAGGGGAAAAAAAACTAGCAGGATATATTATAGTAACTTTTTTGATTTCCTATTAACTTGAAGTCCTGTAATACTCCCGTTATCTTGTTTTGACTGATTAGACTCTATTCTGCTCTGTATGAAAGTATCAAGTATCAGAGTATAGGCAACTACGTTGAAGGCAATAAGAATCACTATGATGCCCATTCTGGTTTGACTATTATCCTCCTTTGAGGTTCTGTAAGATTTACAATGTTTAGGTTTTATTGGTCTTGTTCTCTACTGTTTTGTTCAACTTTATAATACCTAATGAGATTGACAATTCTTCTTAAGGAAGCAAGAGGCATTATGGTAACCATTGTTGATAACCTTGTACTCTGTTTTTACATCATGTGCTATGTCTATCCTTGGTTTTGACTGACAGCTTTGTTTTATCATGCTTGATTTTATTCTCTTACAAAAAATAATAAGATCTAAGGGAGCAATAAAATGCAAAATGTATAAATTTTGTTGTAATAAAGAGAGGGGGAAAAAAAGTGCCCTAAGGAATACAACAGCAAGGGTGTTTAGGTGTGTTAAATAGATGACCATATTAATATTTTTGATTGGATTACTGAACACAACTATTTGCAGCCTCACTGTTTGAATGTTCACTTTGTATGCTTTGATCCTGTGATCTGAAACACCGTTTCTAAGATGATAGTGTGTAATCTATTAACGTGATAGCTTAATGTTTTTTTGTGTAGTTCTGTATTACTTGTACCCTTTTGTTTTGTTCTTCTTTTTTCTCTTTTTCCTTTTAAATAAAAAAGAAATAGTTGTTCAAGTTACAAAAGTAAAGCATACAAAGTGTACATTCAAACAGTGAGACTGCAAACAGTTCTGCTCAACGATCCAACAAAAATTTAGTAATATGGTTATCAGTCCTCCACACTTAAACATACATGCAGTTATAGCCTTTAGAGCACTTTTTTCTTCTCTTTTTTATAATAGCAATGACACATTTTGGGTTTTATTACTCCTAAATTTTTATTATTTTTTACACTATAGACACAATGTGATATTTATAAATATGATTATTTATTTCTCTTATGAGGATAGTCTTAAATTGCCTCCATTTCAATATGAAGGCCTCAAGATTATCTTTTTAATAGCTGAATAATATTCTATTGTGTAAAAATGTCACATCTTTTTCATCCGCACTGCAGTTGACGGGCATCTTGGTTGTTTCCAAGATCTAGCTATTACAAATTGTGTTGCTATGAACATGGGTGCAAATATATCACTGTGATATGATGTTTTCTGATTTTCTTGGAAAATACCCAGGAAGGGAATAGCTGGACTGAATGAAACTTCCAATCCTAGTCTTCTGAGAATTCTCCATACTACTTTCCATAGTGGATGCACCAGTGGACTCTGATCAACAGTGGATCAGTGTCCCTTTTCTCCCAGAGCCTCGCCAACATTTGCTATTGATTTCTTGATGGCTGTTATTCTTTCCAGAATGAGATGAAATCTCAATGCTGTTTTAATTTGCATTTCTCAAATGACCAGTGATGTGAACATTTCTTCATGTATTTATTTGCCATTTGTATATTTTTCTCTGAGAACTGTGTTCATCTCAGATGCCCATTTTTGGAGAGGGTCTTTGAATTTGGGGGGCTTGATGTTTTTCAATTCTTTATATGTTCTGGATATAAGTGCTTTGTCTGAGAGGTTGCTGGCTAAAGTTCTTTCCTATTCTGTGGGATTTATTTTCATTCTGTTGGTGATTTCTTTTGAAGTGCAGAAGCTTTTCAATAATATGAGATCCCAGATATTGATTCTTTGAAGTATTTCCCATGCAGTTTGCAATTTTTTCATGAATTATCTGCCTACCCCTATGTATCCAAGACTTCTACCTACCTTGTCTTCCAGTAGATTTAGTGTTTCTGTTTTAATATTTAGGTCTTTGATCCATTTAGATTTTAGTTTTGTGCATGGTAATAGGCATGAATCTAGTTTCAGCCACTGGCATGTGGAAAACCAATTTTTCCAACACCATTTATTAAAGAGGCTATCCTTCTTCCAGTGAACATGTTTAGCACTTTTGTTGAATATTAGGTGGCTGAGAGTCTTTGCAGTTGTGTTTGCATCTTCTAATCTATTGTATTGATCCTCAGGTCTATTTCTTTGCCAGTACCATGCTGATTTTATCACTGTGGCTTTGTAGTATAGTTTCAAGACAGGAATTGAGATGCTTCCTGCCTTGCCTTTGCTATTCTAGGTTTCCTCTGTTTCCAAATGAATTTTAGGACTGTTTCCTCTAGATCTGAAGATATATTAATGGTACTTTGGGATTGCATTAAATCTGTATTATAGTTTTAAGAATATGGCCATTTTCACAATGTGGGTTCTTCCCAAACAAGAACAAGGAATATCCTTCCATTTTCTAATATCATCTTCAATCTACATTTTTAGGGTAGCTTAATTTTCAGCATATAGGTCTTTTACATTCTTGGTTAGGTTGATTCCTAAGTATTTCATTTTTTTTAGATGCTATTGTGAAGGGCGATATTTCCCTAATTTCTCTCTCAGTGAGTTTTTTGTTTGTGTACAGAAATGCTATTAATTTTGTGCATTAACTTTGTATCCATCTACACTGCTGAGTGTGTTTATTACCTCTAGTAGTCTTTTGATGGAGTTTTTTGGATCATTTTTATAAAGTATCATGTCATCTGCAAATAGTGATAATTTAAATTCTTCCTTTCCTATCTTTATTCCTTTTATTTCTTTCTCTTGTCTGATTGCCCTGGCCAGTATTTCCAGAACTATACTGAATAGGAGTGGTGATAGTGGACATCCTTGTCTTGTTCCTGATTTTAGTGTGAAAGCCTTCAGTGTTTGTCCATTCAGTATAATTTTGGCTATTGGTTTGACATTGATGGCCCTTATGAGATTGAGGTAGATGCGTGTATTCCAAGTTTCGGAAGGGGCTTTATCATAAACATGTGTTGGACTTTATCAAAAGCTTTTTTTGCATCTATTAGATGACCATGTGTTTTTTTTTTCTGTCTCTGTTGAAGTGGTGTGTTAAACTGATTGATTTTAATATGTTAAGCCATCCCTGCCTTCCTGGAATGAATCCCACTTGGTCATGATGTATACTCTTCTTGATGATTTGCTGCATTCCATTTGCCAGTATTTTATTGAGAATCTTTGCATAAATGTACATTAGGGAGGTTGGTCTGTACTTTTCTTTTTTGGTTGGGTCTTTCTCTGGTTTTGGTATGAGAACAATACTTTCCTCCAGGAATGATTTAGGAAGGATTGCTTTCTTTTCAATTTATTGAAGAGTTTAAGGAATGTTGGCATCAAATCGTCTCTAAATTTCTTGTAGAATTCAGCTGTGAATCCATCAGGACCTGGGCTTTTCTTTATTGGTAAGTTTTAAATTACATTTTAAATTTCAATAGCTTATATTGGGTTACTCAAAATTGCTATATCTTCTTGGTTGAGCTTTGGTATTTCATATATTTCTAGCAATCTTTCCATTTCCTCTGTGTTTTCCACTCTATGTGAGTAGGGATTATCAAAGTAGGTATTCATGATCTTTTGAATTTCCACAGAATCTGTAGTAATTTCCACCTTTTCAGTCCTTATTTTGGGAATTTGGATCTTTCTTTTTTTTTCTTGATAAGGTGAGCTTGAGATTTGTCAATTTTGTTTATTCTCTCAAAAAACCAGCTTTTTGATTAATTATTTTTTTTTTTAGTTTCAAATACATTGATTTCTGCTCTATCTTTATAATTTCTTCTCTTCTGTGAGCTTTGGGTTTAACTTGTTCTTTTTTTGTAGAAGCTTGAGATGAAGCATTAGGTTGTTTATTTATGCTCATTCTGTTTTCTTGATATGACAATTTATTGCTATATGTTTCCCTCTTAAGACCACTTTCATTGCATATCACTGATTACCATTTGTTGTTTTTCATTTTCATTGAGTTGTAAGTATTGCTTTATTTCTTCTTCATCTTTAGCCCACTGGTTGTTTAAAAAGTTATTTAATTTCCATTTTTTTTGCAGGTTTTGCAATTTCTTTTTCCATTCATTTCCAATTTCAGTGTGCTATGGTCAGGTATTATCCATTGGATAATTTCAGTACCTTACAGTTACTTAAGAATGTTTTATGGAATAACATATGGTCTATTTTGGAGAATGTTCCATGCACAGCTGAGAAGAATGTGTATTCTGATGTGTTTGGGTGGAACACTCTGTAAACATCTACTAAGTCCAATTGCTCACAGGTATGATGATTCAGTTCTATTGTTTCTTTGCTGACTTTTTGTCTAGTTGATCTATCTCCTTGTGACAATGGGCTGTTAAAGTCCCCTGTTATAATTGTGCTCTTGTGCATTTGGTTTTTCATGTTCATTAGTATTTGTCTTATATAGTTGAGTGCTCCTGTATTTGGTGCATATATACTTATAATTGTTAGTTCTTCCTCTTGAATTTTTCCACTGATGAGTAAGTAGTGACCTGCTTTATCTCTTTTAATCATTTTAGGTTTGAATTTCATATTGTCTGTAAATAGAATAATTAGCCCTGCTGTTTTCTGGGTTCCTGTTGCATGGAATACTGTTTTCCATTCTTTGACTTTTAATCTATGAGTTTCCTTTTGGGTCAGATGTGTTTTTTGTATACAGCATATTGTGGGATCATGTTTTTTGATCTATTCTGTCAACCTACTTCTTTTGATAGATGAATTGAGGCCATTTACATTTCTGGATATCACTGATATGTACTGGCTTGACTTTGCCATGCTGTTTTCCAGTTGCTTGATTTCTGCTTTCCCCCCTTGTTTAATTGCTTGTCCTACCTGGTGGTTTCTTTCTGTTGTTGTTCTGTGGATTGTGGTCATTTTTATCTCTATCTAGTATGTTTTTCCATAATCTTTGTTGGGTTGGTTTGGTAGATGTGAATTTCTTCAGCTGTTCTTTGTCATCGAAGTATCTTGTTTTTCCGTCAATTTTGAAGGACAGTTTTTCTGGGTACATCAGTTTGGGTTGTTTTCTTTCAGAGCTTGAAATACCACACTCCCTGCTCATCTTCACATGAGAGTTTGTGCTGAAAAGTCTGCTGTGATTCTAATGGGCTTCTTTGATAGGTGAGCTGTATCTCTATTTCAGTATCTTCTGTACTTGCTCCTGGTGGACTAGATGTTTGAGATTACATTTTGCTTTTTCATTTTGCCATTTTCCCCTTTCGAGTTAATATTTGGTCCCTCAATCCCACTAGTGTCAAAATTTTTGGTAGTGTGTATTTTGAGGTTCTAATGGAAGATTGATGTTTATCAAATTGCTGGGTCCTACAATGAATAGTTGGGCCAGTCACCTGAATTCCCACTGCAGGCCTTGTTGGGTGAGTCCTATATTCTTTCTGGGCTGCCAAGCCTAGTAGGATTGATGTAGGTCAACTTTTAGTTTCTGCTATTAGTTTATCTTCAGGTTATTCAGGTCACCAAATTTCCCTGTCTATAATGTTTGTGTTGGCCGAGCCCCTACAGTGTCCTATTGTGTGCCTGTGTGTCTCATAAGTCCTTTTGATTTTCTCCAAGTTGGGGAGTCCTTATTGGTCCTCACCCTGCCTGATGTTTTCTGTGTGCTAGAAGGAGTTACCCACACTGTTGCCAGACTCACCAAGATCTTACAGTTAGTTGGAGAGCGCTTTACTACTGGCCCTATTTACGCACTGTACACCTCTATTTTAGGGGCATACTCACCACAGTGACTAGAGCCTGCTGAGATCTTCTGTTTGTGTGAGGCAGTTACTGAATCTCCCTTCAAGCTACCACAGTTAATCTGCTGTAGTACAAGGTTCTGGGAGAAAAGGTGAGAGCTGAAGGTCAACAGCAGTTTTAGGTCCAGGAAGTAGGGAGTGTCCCTGAGGATAGTAGGAATCTCATAGGAAGTGCAAGGTGGCGCCAGCCAAGGTCCCACAGTGGCATGGTGTTCCTCAGGGTCAGGTGGAGTCACACAGGAAGCACGCAGTTTTGTGGGCCATGGTCTGAGGGAAGCATGCGTTTCCTAGGGCCAGTGTGAGTTGCGCAGGAAGCATGCGGCGACGTGGGCCAAGGTCGCAGGACATTGTGGTGTTTCTCAATGCCGGCTGGAGTCACACAGGAAGCACGCGGCTGTGCAGGCCATGGTCCAAGGGTGGCCAGAAAAAACTTTCTATAGTCCAACACTCATTCATGGTACAAACTCTGGAGAAAATCAGAATAGATGGTCTTTACCTCAATTTGCTAAAAGCCTTCTATGAGAAACCAACAGCCAACATCATACTAAATGATCAAAAATTGGAAGCTTTCAATTAAAATCATGAACAAAACAAGGTTGTCCAGTATCACCACTCCTATTCAATATAGTTCTGGGGACACTAGCCAGAGTTATTAGACAAGAAATGGAAGTAAAAGGAATAAAGATAGGAAGCAAACAAGTTAAATTATCATTATTCATAGATGACATAATACTCTACATAGAAGACCTCAAAAACTTCACTTATAGGATTAATTTTATAATTAATTAATAATTAATTTTATACATTGGCATTGTTTTGATCTTCAATTCTCCCAAAGGCCAATGTATTAGGGGCTTTGTTTCACTATTGGGATTTGGTGGCACTGGTGAGCAGTAGGGCCTTATAGGGGTCTTTGGGTCAATGAAGGCATGCTCCTGAAGCACATCGTATAACCCTTTCTCTTTCTTATTTCCTGTCTGTGAGGCAAGCAGTTTCACTCTGCCATGTGCTCTAGTTGTGATATGTTACCTAGTCACAGGTCCAAAAGCAATAGGTCTGCCTGACCTTGGAATGGAACTGTATTTTCTGCATATCAGTTAATTATTTCAGATATTTCATTATAGTGGCAGAAATCTGACTAAAACATAAACCCTTACATACTCTTTGTCATATGTAGACCTAAATATTTTCTGTGATTATTAAAATGTCAGCTAATTTTATCCTCATAAAACTGTTTTGGTTGTTGACCTTTGAGTAACAAATAACCCCATAAATTAGTGGCTTTCAGCATAACAGCCATTCGTTATCTCATAAAGTTTCCGAGAATCAGGAGTTTGGATATGTTGTGGTTGCAGGGTTTTGAATTCAGAGTCTCTCCTGAGGTTATAGCAAGATACTGTTTGGGGCAGTCATAATCTGAAAGCCTGACCAGGACTGGACAATTTGCTTCCAAGGTTATTCACTTTCTCACATACCCAGCAAATTAGTGCTAGTTTGGACAGAAGGCCTGAGTTCTTATTTTGAGGACTCTTGTTATAACTGATGACAGCTGACTTCCTCCAGACTCAGTGATCCAAGAAAAAGAAATAGAATATATATGTAATGATCTAGCCTTTGAAATTATGCTCTGCAAATTTTGCAATAATCTGTTGGTTCTTTAAGACTGCCTATTCCATGGGAGTGGGAGAAGGTTGGCAGAAGAGTATAAGAACTAGTGTATTATAACAATTTGGACCATTTTGGAAACTAGCTACAATAGAGTATATGAAATAAATGCTTTCCTTATGCCTGTTTTATAGTGGGGGCAATGAGGCACAGAAAGGTGAAATAGGCTTATGGTGAAGTGAGATTACATACCACACCTAGATATGTACCCATAGCAAAGAGATGTAGAATATGCATGGCATATGTGAAGTACTTAATAAATCTTAGTCACTGTAGTCTTCTATTAGCCAAAATATTTGCCTTTGGCAGTTGTTTCTAAATTTTAGTGGACCAAGATAGCAAGTTGTGGGTTTAGTTCTAGGAACATACATTTTGAACCTATTGAGAGGGAAACTGACAAGCGGTTCTTGCTTTCCTATTGTTGCATCAAGCTACCATAAATGGTATGTTACACAACAATAGCTTATTGTCATACAGCGGGGTTGGTCAGAAGTTTGATATAGACTTTATCAGACAAAAACTAAGATGTCAGCAGGGCTGCTTTCATTCAGAAGGCTCAGGAAGAGAATCTATTTTCTTGTTTTCTTTTGAAAAGCTATTTGAGATTGCTTAAATTCCTGGTCTCATGGCCTTTCTCTTCAAAGTCACAGAAGTAGCAGTTTCATATCTCTCACTTTGAAGCCTTCTCTTGCAAAGAATTATGGGCACTAACCCTGTAGCAGAAGCAACTCCTCAAATACTAGAACCTGAGTTCTTCAGTGTGTTCCCTGCCTCTTTCTGATTGTGGTAACTTGATCAAATGATTTAGCATTTTAAAAATATAAACATAATATGGTTACAAAACACACTTACCTTGCCTACTTCACAGATTGCTGTGTTTATCAACTGAATAATCCAAAAGGTATTTTGTATAAAATGTAAAATACCAAGCCTACATTATATCTCATGGGAATCTGTGCATGCTATTTGGTTTACCTGACAAAGAGTGGGGAGAGTACAGCCCTTTTAAAGTGCCCTCCTCACAATGCCAGCCCCAGTGTTCTTTGTTGGCTCAGCCCCTCACCCTTCTTGTTGCCTCATGTAGAAGGAGCTAGCATAACCGTGAATGTGGCAATGAACAAACTCTCACATTCTGAGGGTCTCAGGGAGTGGGAAGACTATGAGGGAAAATTTTTTACTCCATGCCTTTGGGCATTACATCGTTTCCTCATTCTGAATGAGGAATACTGGAAAGATTTTCCAGCCGGGGTCATTTATATTCCTACAGTCTTCCATGCTTTAATAAAAACAAAGGTTTTAATCTGCAAAGTTGAGTTAAAATAGCATATTAATCAAGTTAGAATACTATTAGGTGGCTTTTATATGTCTATTTGGGAGGTGGTTAAATGTCAGATCTACTTCAGAGTTTGATTTTTATTCACTTATCTAGTGTCTGTCTTGAAAATAGGTCTTGTGGGGCCAAAGGAAATATAGTAGATAACTAGATGGTCACAGGCATGGAGGAGTAAAAAACCCTCAATTATGATTACATAGTATTTGTATCATTCCTTCTTTTGTAAAAATGTCTCTGGGGGGCTTTAAATGTGCCTGTGTCAGGACTCTGACAACCCTAGGGCTTTCATTTAGTAATTCTCCCAGAGCCAACACATATAAATAAAAGATAGCCAGGGTCTCTTCCCTATATTTCTCTTCTCTGAGCAATTGTTTGTGTAGCAGAGGCCAGGCACCCTGTCATCTGAGATAATGAGCTGATAAGATGTTAGAGAATGGTCACACGAAATTCAAACACTAAAGGCTGGAACACACCCAAGAGGTCTTTTAACAGGTTAGCTCTTCCACTACTACTTAGAACACAGAGCTAAAGAAAGAGCTTTTCACCTCTTTTCAGCCAGGGCTTAATTTTCTTAAAATCATTATTGATTTGTCTGAACCACTAGTGTGCTTTTTACAGCTGTCAATTTTTTCTACCCATGAATCCATTCTGCTCAGAGGCACTGCAGGGCTTGGAGCTTCAGGTTCTCCCCCACTCCAGTCCCTTGCCTGTCTTCGAGCCTGCCAAGGCACATGCACCATGGTGACATCAATCACCCAACAGGAGGTGGCCACAGATGACTATAGCCTCTACCCAATCAGCATCTTTTAACAAAAGGCAGAGAACAGTGAGTTTGCAGAAACAACTGTGATCTTTGCCTTTTCCTCCTGGAAGTATAGTTTCCATAGAAGTTAAGTCTCTTTCAAGGAAGGAATTCCTGCCTGCCATGTGAGGCCAACAGGAAAACACCTACTTACCTTGTCATTTGTCCCTTCACATAAAAGAGAGTGAGGGAAGATTGTCACAATCTTGAGCAGCCATATAAAGACATGTAGGAAAACAAACAAAATTGGTCTTTGCAAAGCTTCCCCTTCATATCTAACAACAACTCTAAATTTTTCAGGGAGCAAATAAACTTGATGAAAACTATCTTGATCCTTTGACTTTTTCTCCCTTTCCTTTTGCTGCCTGACTTTGAGATATTTCTAACCTCATTAACACTTGTCTTTCATATGAAATGAAGAAATGGTATTTTTATAAATTTTACAGGACCAAGCAACTTGACTCTCTGTTGAAAACAATTGAAATTTAGATGTGCATTTAGTGTTTACTCCTCTTACATCATTGTTTACACACAGATTTTTAAGAAAGTAAACCAGGTTTTTAAAATCATTTATTCAGTAGAATCAATTGGTATACCTTATTTGCAAGAGCTCTGACATATACACTAAATAATTCATCTTTAATTGTGGCATTCAAAAAAGTAAAGCTAGGATTAGGGATGCAGCCCAGTGGTAAAGCATCTGCCTGCCATATGCAAGGTTCTGTGTTGATCCTTAGCATTGCAAAAACAGACAAGCAGACAGACAGACAAACAGACAGACAACAAAGAAACATGTTGAAGCTTGAGATGCAAACTTCAGTTCCCAGAAATAAAAATTCCACTGTTTTAACTAAAGGTGTAAATCTTTTAATAGCTGAAGAGCCTGCCTTTGTGGGCATGTTTCAGAACAGAGAACGTGCTACTTAGAGGCCAATGTATAGGATAAAGAATTTCATTAGGACGTCAGGTGGAGGAGGTGCACTGCTATGCAAATAATGTCAGCAGACGTTCAAAGTAAAAACATTAAAGATTTAACTGGAATGAAAGATATCTACCTGGTTTACTTGTTTTCTGGACTAGTTTTATTTTTGTGTTCATGGTTTCCTTTCAGTAATTTATACCCTTTGATTCCCTAGTCAATTTCAAGGTTTAGAATCCAAATGTTTAAGTGATTTTCATGATATAAAGTAACTGGAAAGCTCTGTGTGTGTGTGTGTGTGTGCAATGAAAGAGTTTTTAGCACGATGAAAGATAGAATACCAAGTAAAAAAATAGCCTTTATTCTAAGGACATAGAGAGAACTCCATCACCACTGGGGCCTGGCTTTCTCTGCTGCAATGTGGGGCATGGGATATACATATAATTTTTGACTGGGGTGGCGCTTAGGGTGGGCATTGCTGATGCATGAGCAGCTCATAGAGTTTTCTTCATGCACAAACAGGAGCTGTGGAAGAAGCAGAGAGTGGCAGGGGTTTATGCTTTGGCCTCTGCCTCATTAGACCACTGCCATAATTTCTACTGAGGCAAGAAACTTTCATTCCCATCTTTGTATTGCTAGGAAAAGGGTGAAGTCTCTTTTTTACTATTTCCTGCTGAAAGGGGACACTTTATTGCGGTTTAGGAAGGTTGACGGAATGATAGTTGATGCCCATTCAGAAGCCAATGTCAGGTGTTTCAGCCAGGACAACACTGGTAAATGCCTGCACATTAGATTGGAAAAACAAAGAGACAAGATGCTATGAGGAGGCAGGCCACTATCATATTTAAGGACCCAGGGGAGGTACAAGGAAAGGTGTCTTTGATTTAAATATACTGTTTCATCAGGACCATGGAGAGGTACAATTCTGAAAAATAAGTGTGTGATTAGGAGGAGTGAAGTTATGAAAGGTGACTATTTTTTCATCTGAAAGGGAAACAGTTAAAAGCGTAGGTAGGTAGGGCTTGTCTCTGATCCAGGAGTTGAGCTGGAAAGGATAAGAGGGGTGGGGAGGGCTGTGGCTGTGTCACTATAAGGAGATAAGAGTCTAGGTCCACAGGGATCTCACGTTTGACTAAATAGCTGAGGGTAGAAAGAACTAAGACGGTTGTCACGTAGAACAACATGAAGATAATTTTACACATGATGTGGGAGTCTTTAGCAAAGGCTGTTAAGAGTTCTGCTGTAAAATAGATAAGTAATAGAATATAGGGAATTAGGAACCAAACTGGATAACAAAACATGACTTAGCCTAAGAGTGGTGGCTGTGAGGCCTTGGTGAGTTGGAGTTGGGTGAGCGATAGCAGGTGAGATGTCCACTTAGGATGGTTAGATTTAGGGCTGGGAGGGCACCACTTAGCCTGAGTGATGTGGAACCAGGATGGCAGCCCAGCAACTTTGACCACTGTTGGAGTTGCCAAGAAGACCAAGTAGGGGCCACTCCACCTCAGTTGTAGTCCTTGGGATGATTTCCTGTAACAGGACTTTAGCAAGTATATCAGCGGTCTCCCTGGTTGTGGGAAAGGCTTTTACCTATCCTGAAAAAGTACAAACAAAGGTGAGAAGATATTTGAGAGATTTGTGGCAGGGCATGTGTGTAAAATCGATCTGCCAGTCCTGACCAGAGTTGTGTCTGCAAAATTGATGAATAGAAAAGAAAGGAGGTGTTATGTGTCCCTGAGGAGAGGTTTTACTATAGAGATGACAGGTGTAAGTTGTTTAGACCTCAGAATTTCTGGGTCAGTCTGCATAAATGCAAAGGAATAAATAGGCATTTTAAAGATCTATGACTGTAAAGTGAGTGGTGGAGGGAGGGATATGAGTGAGCATGGTATATGGGTTTGGCACCACTGGGTGGATTGGGGTATGGCATTATGGATTACCCTAAGGTCTTGCACTAGACAATAAGACCCATCAGGCTTGAGTACCAGGAGAATGGGAGTATTATAGGATTAATGGGTAGGTTTAAGAAAACCACTGTCTAAAAGGCACTTAATTATAGGTTTAAGTTCCTATAAATGTTTGGGAGCTATGGGACATTGCAGAATGCAAGGAAAATTTGAAGGATCTCTGAAATGAATTAAAATAGACATGGTCTGGGTAGCACAGGTGTAATTTTTAACTATTTTTATTTTAAACTATGGGATTGATCAGAGAAGAAGGGAGTCTGGAATCTGCATGGAATAATCCCTGTCTGCAAAGGCTGCATTGGTTGGCTATCAACACCCACTATAGAGACTGAAGTCATAATATAGTGGCCTGAAAACTCAGGAAGAACACTATACATGGCCTCTATGTCCACAAGTACAGAGAATGTCTTACCTGACTCCTCCAGTGGGACTTGGGACTCTGAGAAGGACACCTTAATGGAGGGCTGTGGACCCCGAGTGTTGGGAGCCGCAGCCCCGAGCCCGGTCGCCTCACTTGGCGGACGTGAGGCCTGTAGTAAAGAGTAAAGCCTGAGGTAGATTACCCCTCCCATCGAGCACGTTAGTTTCCTGCTTACCGCGTAAGCAACCCGCTCAACAATATAGTCTGCCTGGCAACTGATGATGTTAGCCAATCAGCTTGCCTTGCTTACTTTAACATGATTGGACACTGTATCCGTATATATACTGGTGCCACCCCTGGGGGGGAAAGCGAAGCCCGGAAGTAGAAGCCCAGAAGGAGCCGCGGGGAGCGGACCAAAGGAGGCTTCGGCTGGGAGCGATCCCAGGGCAGGCTGTACGGAGAAGGAAAATAAAAGAAAAGGTTGTCCACTGCCAGGCTTTGTCGTGTGTCCTTCCTGCCGGCCGGGAGCGACATCGACATTTGGAGGCCCGCACGGGGACTGATCACCCCCGAGACGTGACAGCGGACAACGCTCCAGTACAGAGCTGTGAGACAGGTGAGTTGGGGATAAGCCTGGGCTCTGGGTGGCGCGCACCTACAGGGCTTTTAGACTCCCCTCAGGCTCACGCGTAAGTGGCGGATTCCTTGGGCCTCACGTGGTGAGTAACATATTAAAAGATGGGAAACATGCTAGGTAGCAACACTAAGAGCGAGGGTGGTTGTGGAGAAAGCTCTCAAGAGCTTACAAAAGTACGCAGGGTATTTGAGCAGGCCCAGTCGGGGAGCTCCCGAGAGGGGCCCGTCAAGGGGAACAAAGATGCTAAGGAGAAGGACGGGGCTCTAGCCTCGGAGTCGTCTGACTCCGAGGACGAGGGAAAGTTGAATGGCAAGGAGGCCAAAGAGACCAGCTGTCAGGAGCCTAAGTCGCTCGATAAGGAGTCGCAGGGTTCTTTCCCAGCGTTGCGCCGTGAATTGCGCTCCGCTCAACTTGGTCTGCGGAGGAGTAGAGAGCTCCTGAGCGCTCCCCGGCGCGAGAGGGAGGCGAAGCCTTCCGCCCCACCTTGGGGGCTGTTCCCGGAAGCGATCCCTCGCCACGAGGCGGCCGCCCGGGAGCTCCCTTCCTCTTCGCCAGAACAGGAAGTGATGCACGGGCCCCCATTTTCCGCCCAATCACGGCCGCCGTCTTATGCTCCGCCGCCGGCGGGTCGGTATTTTTACAGGCGGCTTTGGCAGGGGGGACGTTTGTCTCATGAGGTACATCCACCACCTGGGATAGATAGTGGCCCCTACGGGATATTTCCTGTACAAGTAGCTATGGGCCAGGGACGTAATGCATGGGAGCCTTTTGAGATAAAGCAGATTAGAGAACTTAAAAATGCAGTTACAACCTTTGGGCCGACTGCGCCTTACACCATTGCCATGCTGGAGAACCTGTCTTCTGGGCCCCTCACCCCCGCGGACTGGATTCAGCTGGCAAAGGCGTGTCTGCCCTCGGGTAGTTACCTGGATTGGCGAGCCTGGTACGCAGAGTTCTCTGCAGAGCAGGCTGAGAGAAACGCCAGTCGGGGAAACCGGGGGTGGAACAAGGAAATGCTTATGGGAGAAGGTCGGCACGCTGATGATCAGACTCAGTTCCCCGGCGCTGTCTATGAACAAATCAATGCCATAGGGCTCCGCGCCTGGAAGCAGGTAAGTGGTGCCGGAACAGCCTCCTTGTGTCTTTCAAAAATAATTCAGGGTACCACAGAGCCATTTGTTGACTTTGTGGCCCGAATGCAAGATGCTGCCGATAAAATATTTTCTGATCTGGGAGTGGCTCGACCGCAGTAAGGCAGCTGATTTTCGAGCAATGTACAAAGGAGTGCAAGGCAGCGATAGCTCCTCATAAGAACAAGGACCTCAACGCCTGGATTAGGATATGTAGAGAGATAGGGGGGCCGCTCTCCAACTCGGGAGTGGCTGCTCTCCTGGCCGCGGCTGTACAGCAGAGGGGACCTCGCGGGTTAGAAGGGGAATGTAAGGCTAAAGGGTGTTTTGCCTGCGGGGAGCCAGGACACATTAAACGTCATTGCCCAAACAATACAGATGCTAGGCCTCGCCCTAGGAATGAAGAACCATATGTTTGTGGGCGATGCAAGAGGGGATCACACAAAGCTGAGGAGTGTAGGTCGGTCTTTGATGCTCAGGGCAACCGTATTTGTGGACGAGATGCTAGAGGGCCAAAAAACGGCCAGAGGGGGCCCCCTTCACAGGCGGGCCCCCGCCCCAGAGACAGGACAGCTCAGGATGGCAGCCTTCAACAAGGGCCACCCCTGGGTCAGCAGGTGTGGACCTCAGTGTCGCCTCCAGACTTATATTAGTGCCTGATATGGGTGTTCAAGTGGTTGAAACCACCTTTAAGGGACCGTTACCCGAAAATTCCGTGGGTCTGGTGATCGGGAGATCCTCCACGGCCCTTCGGGGTCTCATAGTAGTCCCGGGGGTCATAGACTCAGACTACACAGGACATATTAAAATTATGGTTCAATCTCTTGTGGGTACTATGGTAATCAATAAAGGAGACAAGATAGCGCAGCTCTTGCTGCTCCCCAGTCTCCACAAGAGATTCCCCTCAAAGCAGAAAATTAGAGAAAGTCAAGGTTTCGGTTCCTCAGGGGAAGTCTTCGAGGGACTCCATATAATACTTGATAAAAGGCCCATGCTCTCACTTAAGGTCAATGGCAAGAATATAACAGGGCTCCTAGACACAGGAGCTGACCGTTCCATTATCTCTAGAAAGGATTGGCCCTCCAACTGGCCCACCAACACTGCAGATAACACGCTGCAGGGCCTGGGGATGGTGTCAGCTCCTCAGGTTAGTGCTTCAACCCTGTTCTGGTGCGATGAGGAGGGTCATCAGGGCCATTTCCAACCATTTGTGTTGCAGTTGCCAGTGTCTCTATGGAGAAGGGACATCCTCACTCAGATGGATGTCACGCTTACGTCAAACTGCTCCCCCCAGGCTAAGAATATACTCAGGAACCAGGGATATACCCCCGGCAAAGGCTTGGGCAATGCCCTACAGGGTCGGACATCCCCAATACCAGTAGAGAACAAAAAAGGTAGGCAAGGGCTGGGTTTTTCTTAGGGGCCGCTGAAGAAGCTCTCCTACCCACTTCGATCAAAATCACCTGGAGGTCAAATGATCCGGTTTGGGTACCTCAGTGGCCCCTGCCTAAGGAGAAGCTATTAGCCTTGTCAGAAATAGTCAGTACACAACTTAGATTAGGACACATTAAGCCGTCAACCTCCCCATGGAACACCCCCATTTTTATAATTAAGAAAAAGTCTGGCAAATGGAGGCTGCTCCATGATCTAAGGGCGGTCAACGCGCAGATGCAGTCCCTGGGGGCGGTCCAGAGGGGGCTGCCAGCTCTCTCAGCCATCCCTCAGTCCTGGCCAGTTTATGTTATAGATCTTAGAGACTGTTTCTTCTCAATCCCCCTGCATCCAGAGGACACTCATAGGTTCGCCTTTACTTTACCCACCATTAACCAAGAAAGCCCTGATCTCAGATACGAGTGGATAACGCTGCCCCAAGGTATGGCCAACAGTCCCTCTATGTGTCAGATTTACCTTGATTCCCTACTGGCCCCCCTACGGAAATCCTTTCCCAAGATAAGATGTGTGCATTACATGGACGACCTTTTGCTCAGCGGCAGGGACCCAGACATGCTAAATAATATGCTCGGCCAGTTGGTCGAGGCCCTGAGACAAACTAATCTGCATGTTGCCCCCGACAAGATTCAGGGAGGAGAAATGGTGACCTACTTAGGCGCGAGAATCTCCCCTATGCTAGTCTCTCCGCAGAAGGTCACCATTAGGACGGATGGCGTTAGGACCCTAAATGACATGCAAAAGCTATTGGGAGACATTAATTGGATTAGGCCATATTTACATATACCAAATTCAGATCTCAAACCCCTGTTCGACCTTCTGAAGGGAGACCCAGATATAGCCTCCCACAGGAGGCTCACTCCTGAGGCAAGAGCTGCCTTACAGAGAGTGGAGGAAGCCTTAGGTGGGGCTACCTTACACAGAATTGAACCAGGGCGACCCTTTGATGTCTGTTTGCTACAGACTAGTCTACAGCCCACAGCGGTGATTTGGCAGAAAGGACCATTACTGTGGATACACCCTAAGGTCTCACCTGCAAAAGTCATAGAGCATTACCCGGAGGCAGTCGCTTCATTGGCCCTTGAGGCGCATGATAGAGCTGTCCAACATTTTGGCTCAGGACCACAAGCCATCCGAGTACCCTATACCGCCAGCCAGATTAAGACCCTGGCTGCCTGCATAGATACATGGGCCATTCTGAGATGTGTTTTCCATGGGGATATAAACAATCAATACCCTAAAGACCCTATCTTGTCATTTGTCACTCAGCACCCTATAATTTTTCCAAAGGTTACTGCCTCTGAGCCATTAGTCCCAGCAACTACAATATACACAGATGGCTCCAAGACGGGGATAGGCGCCTATGTGATCCTAGGCAAGCCCCCGGTTACCATACAATTTGAACCTGATCAGCCTCAGGTGGTGGAACTGCAGATCGTTAAAATGATTCTTGAACGGTTCTCAGAAGCCATTAACATTGTCTCCGATTCTAGGTATGTGGTCAATGCTATGCAAGTGCTTGAGACTGCCGGTTTAATTAGATCCACTTCCACAGTGGCTGAGCTGTTTCTGTCTATCCAGACATTGCTTCAGAACAGACACCATAAGGTCTTCACCACCCACATAAGAGCACATACATCCCTGCCGGGGCCCATGACACAGGGGAATGCAGCTGCTGATACTGCCACTCGCCCGTTATGGATTTTTACCTTACTAACACCAATCGAGCGAGCCCGTGCCTTCCATGATAAGTTTCATGTCAATGCCAGGACACTAGCAAACCATTTCCATGTTTCCAGAGCAGATGCACGAGATATCGTGCGACTATGTGGCTCCTGTGCCACATACAAACCTGCCATACCGATGGGAGTAAACCCTCGAGGTTTGATCCCTGGTGATGTTTGGCAGATGGACATCACACATATACAGGAGTTTGGGACTCTTAAATATGTTCATGTTTCCACAGACACCTGTTCTCACGTCATATTCGCAACAGCAGAAACAGGTGAAAAAGTGTCTAATGTGATCAATCATTGCCTGGCGGCTTGGGCCGCATGGGGCAAACCGAAAATATTAAAAACTGATAATGGACCAGCCTATATAGGCAAAGCCTTCAATGAGTTCTGCAAAATGATGGAGGTTCAATTAAAACATGGTATCCCATACAATCCCCAAGGTCAAGGAATCATTGAGAGGGCTCATAGAAGCCTCAAAGAAATTTTACAAAAACAAAAAGGGGGAGTAGGCCAAGGCCTGGCCCCAAAGGCGTGATTATCCATGGCACTATTCACACACAATTTTTTAAATTTAAATAATGATAATTGCTCCCCAGCAGTGGAACACTGCAACCCTTCCCCCAACCATAAAGGGTGGGTGAAGTGGAAAGATGTCCTGACAGGACAATGGATGGGCCCGGATCCAGTGGTCAGCTGGAACCGAGGCGCGGTTTGTGTTTTCCCACAGGAATCGGGACGAGAACCACTGTGGGTACCGGAGAGACTGACACGGGCGACAAAGCCCTCGACTGAAGATCAGACCTGCCCTACCGGAGATCCATCACAGACCGACCAACAAGATGAATAGAAATAGCGGTAGCCCGAAATGGACAAGAAGATCCTCAGGCATATGCATGGCTCGCTCGCCTAGCCTACGACCGAGTCTAGGGGTGGTGAGCTTCCCACACTCCTCCTCTAAAAAATTATGACATAGCTGGGTAGGAGAGTCAATGACGGGTAAGAGCGTACTCCCCCGGTGCGACTCAACCTAAGCCAGGCCCTACCCCATCCTGCACGTAAGCCGCTGGACTGTTAGATGCTGCCCAGGTCTAAATTTCTCTCCGAGGGGATTTCTTTATGGAGAGGAAATGAGTGCAAGCTTGTGTGCATCCAGGTTCCGTCCAGTTTGTGCCTGGCCCTAGAAAAAGGACGAGGGCCTCAGGGCCTTGGCAGACCATGGGACGGCCGACCAGGGTCTAAGCCAAGGACCTACGGTGGGCCTACGCATAGGGCATAAGCCTCTGCACCCAGTCCAGAAAGGGCTACGATGCGCACATTCATAAAAAATAAAAAAGGGGGAGATGTTGGGAGCCGCAGCCCCGAGCCCGGTCGCCTCACTTGGCGGACGTGAGGCCTGTAGTAAAGAGTAAAGCCTGAGGTAGATTACCCCTCCCATCGAGCACGTTAGTTTCCTGCTTACCGCGTAAGCAACCCGCTCAACAATATAGTCTGCCTGGCAACTGATGATGTTAGCCAATCAGCTTGCCTTGCTTACTTTAACATGATTGGACACTGTATCCGTATATATACTGGTGCCACCCCTGGGGGGGAAAGAGAAGCCCGGAAGTAGAAGCCCAGAAGGAGCCGCGGGGAGCGGACCAAAGGAGGCTTCGGCTGGGAGCGATCCCAGGGCAGGCTGTATGGAGAAGGAAAATAAAAGAAAAGGTTGTCCACTGCCAGGCTTTGTCGTGTGTCCTTCCTGCCGGCCGGGAGCGACATCGACACCCGAGCCCCATCAATCTTCAGTAGCAAGTCCGAGTAGATCAGTCGGTGTTGAATCTGGTGGTGATGAGATCTCCTGTGAGGGCAAGGAGTTAGAAGATGGCTTAGCCCTCTCTGGTGGCTAGGACAGTCACTCTTCCAATGGCTCTTGAGATTGCGATAGGGGCAAGGCCCCAGAAGAATGCCAGGATTAAGGCACTCTCTTGCCCAATGTCCTTCTTTGTTCTACTTGAAACATGGTCTGGGAGGGGCTCAGGCAGCTCCACCTTGTGTCAGTTTACCTGTCTCAGAGCTCCAAGTGTCACTGCTAAAAGATCAGATTGTTATTTTTCCTTTTGATTTTTATCTCTGTTGTTGAAAACATGAAAAGCCATATTAAGAAGACCTCCCTGTGGGGTTTGAGGGCCACGTTTAGCCTTTTGTCTTGGGATCTGGCCCACAGTGGAAAGTATCTGTTTCCTCCACAGTCACAAGACATATGGTTTTTAATCTTGTGTAGGTGTACAGCTTTAAGTCTAAAGGAGACAAAGTCAAAGAATCAAGTATGCAGGAGTCAAATAATATAATCAACAGATATTTATGATTATAACTTTAGTAATGGCTTCCCATAAGGAGGATAAGGATAAGGTCCAGGGAGTTTTTTAAATTTTATTTTAATTTTTTCTTTTTTCTGGTACTGGGGATTGAACTCACAACTGCCTGCTTGCAAGGCAGGTACTTATGCTGCTGAGCTAAATCCCCAGCCCCTATCCAGGGAGTTTTAGAAACTGACATGTCATTCATTTGTCATTACATACATTAGGTTTTATAATTGTATAAGTATCTCTTATGCTGTTAGAATGTCTAATGCCACCTGATTTTTGGAAGATGGCCTGTTTTATTAATCTTACCTTTTTATTTAGGAGAGAGATCATCTGCTGTATCATTATACCAGTTGAGTATAGTTAATTATGACCCTAATGTGCTTTCTATAACCTTTTTCTGGAAAAGAGCTGCTGGATCCCAGCAAAAAGAATCCAAAAGGAATTTATAATTATTTCTTAATTTTAGTTGTTGAACATTCAGAAGATTGATAACAGTACAGTGCAGTAGAGGCAGTAAGCTTAACGTAGAACATCAAATGGAACTATTATTTTCTATTAACCATGGATCTTTTAACATTTGAGCATTGAAGAAATTTATGACATTGTTTGGACTCGTCATTATTTAAGCATCTCTAAGTATAACATATACATTATATAAATTTTTTGTTAAAAAATTATCATTTGACTGGTGACCTCGTGTTGATCTGACCTGAATCTCCTGGCTGGAGCACAAGATAAAGGCAGATGTCTGGATCTGAAAGAAAACACTTGTCATCATAAACAATCCCAATTTTATATTTGAAGGCATGATTTTACGATCAGATCAGCAACAATGAATTGTCTTAGTCATATGAACTTTAGTTGAGGTGTCTCCCATAAGACTATGGAGATTAATTTGGGCCTCCAATTAATGAATAAGAGCTAGTTAAAGTTACCAGGTGGCCACTTTCTTGTTTATCGTTTGGAGTCCTGTCCAGTGTCTCTTTGCCCCAAGGGATTTTCCTTAACCAATTCTAACATCATTTTGACCAGCTGGCAACCTAGGTGGAACCATGTTTTTCAAATCTATAACCCAAATAAATCTTGATTAAATGATCTGAAAATGTAAAAGAGGAGGAAAAATTATTGAGCTCAAATAAAAAGAAACAACTACAGAGCTGGCAAATGGACAGACAACAGATATATAAACCGATAATCATAAAATTAGAGTGCACTCAAATATATTTGGCCAATTTGAGCTATAATAAGTAGACTAGTGAGAACCTTTTTGTAGACCAATTAATAGAGATCTCTTGAAATAATACCACAAAAGAAACCTAATTTATGACTAATCTTAGATAGTTCAGAAAAGAAAAAAAGGAACATAAATATTAGCTAATCTCTCAGGAACAGGGCCAGCCTGTTCCAGAAGCAGGAGCAGAGATTGAGGCTGAGAAAGCTGTGGCCACCAAGTGGCCATTCGTCTGGCAGGTGTGTGTGGACAATTATTCGAGGATTGGCTATAAAACAGCTGCTCCAAGGGATAAGGAAAAGCAGACTGCTGGCGGGTCACCATGTGACCCGCAGGAGCCTAGCTGCTGCTGATCCCACACAGGGCCACAAGAGGGTGGCCATTGACCCTGAGACCTGTCACAAGATGGCGGCACCCTGATATGTGGCAGAGGGCTGCAAGATGGTGGCTGTCCTCCATGTCAGCAGCAGCAACATGGCTGCTGGCCACCATGTGGCCTGCCAGAAGACTAGAATGCCTGAGACCACATATGGTGAGCTGTAAAGACAGGAGCTGTATCATTTATAGGGGTCTGGAGGGGAGAGGGAGAGATCCTGGAGGAACAGAGTGAGCCAGAAGTATTTGGGCCATTACAGAAGACAGAGTGAGAGAAGGACACATCCTTAAAGTGAAAAAGGCCTAAAGATGAAGGGTTTCTGCCAACTTGCCACTATTGTGACAAAAGCATAAATAAAAGATCAGCTTTTTGGTTTTTATAGCCATTTAGAGGCCAAGAGCACCACGGTTATGAACCAGGCACCCACAGAGGTGTGTTTTTCAGGGGATAGGAAGTGTTCCCCATGACCAAATTATAAGTGAGCTGAGATAACAACTTCACCTCAGGAAGTAAGAACTTTAGGTCTCTCCCAAGGAATATGGAAGCTGTCCTGGGTCACACATACCAAAAAAGATCTCACCTATTTTGAAAGTGTGACACAGAAAGTCCCAACACTCATTCTCCTCTGCCTGGTCACCAAAGAGTGTGGGGTGGGGTCCTAGGGAACAAAAATATCAGTCTTGTCTGAAGCTGTATGGCCTAAGGAGCGTGAAAACTGGTATCCCTGTTTGGAGATGGCAGGATGGGTTTTTTGTCACAAGCCTGCTAAGAAACGGAAACAGAAAACCCGGGATGGTAGCTCCCCTGTGTTCAGTGAGGAAGGTCGCTGTTGCATGTGGATTAGCAGCAGCAAGTAAACAGAGGAAGAAAAAGGTGGTTCTTAGGCAAGGGGACTCAAACTGGGAGAGATTCCCAGGAGCCACTCAGTCTGCCATCCGAGTTATGGCACCATTATGAAGAGTTTTCAGCGTGATGAAAGAGAGAATATAAAGTAAAAAAGTAGCCTTTGTTCTAAGGATGTGGAGGGAATTCCATGACTACTCGGGCCTGGATTTCTCTTCTGGAACTTGGGGCATGGGGTATACATATAATTTTTGACTGGGGTGGCATTTAGGGTGGGCATTGCTGATGCTCGAGCAGCTGATTAGAGTTCTCTTTGTACACAAACAGGAGCTGGGGAAGAAGCAGGACGTGGTAGGCATTTCCGCTTTGGCCTTCTGCCTCCTTAGACCACTGCCATAATTTCTACTGATGCAAGAAACTTTCAGGCACTTATCTGAGAGCCTGAGCCAGGGCTGGGCAGGGAGCAGCTTGGTAACTGGAGAAGAGGATCCACCAACTGAGCACTGAACTATTGAAGTCCAAAGTGACTCCTTGGGAAAGTGAAGCTCAAGGTAAGACAGATGAGAAGTGTAAGCCAAGGTCTGGGGTTAAAAGGGGATGCATTTGTATGACTAACAAGCATGCTGTATGTATTTAACTTTGAATTTTATGGCTCTTTGAAAGGAATTCAAATAGTGATTTAGAAATTTTTCAAAGTGATATTGATGTGTTGACTAAACGATCTATTCATGGAGGACAAAATTGAAAAGAATACTTACCTGAGGGATGATTTGACAGGAGTAAAAGGACACTTTAACTGATTGTACAGAACTAGTCTTTCAAAGAACGCATAGTCCTAGGAACAGTTCAAGGCACTATCTTCCCACAGATGTTTAGGCTGTGTATTAGCTTCCTCACAAATTTACCTTGAGAATTAAATTAGGAGGTGGTAAAATATTTATTTTTTTTCCTTCATTCAATAGATATTTACCTGACTCTTCCTGCTACCAGCATGGTGCCAGGCACCAAAGTTACAGAAACAACTGAAGTAAAACTTTGCCATTGCTCTCAAAGGATGACAAAATAGATGAACAAATAGCCCAGATTTGCAGGTAGGAGGTTCATCAAACAATATATCTCTTTACTTTCTCAAGTTTTAGAATTTGTTAGATGTCTTTTTTATTCTTAAACCTTTTAAAGAGTGTGAAGCTGTGAATGATGCTTGATGTGTGAAAATGAAATGTTCTTTTACTTATCCACTATGAGTCACTGAATGTCTATTGATTGAAAATGGAATTATTCCCAGTATCTACATGAAATGCAGTATTTCTTCATTTAAAATGCATAATGTGTCTTCTTTGTGTATGGCACAATGGAATGGCTAAGGGGGTGTGAGAATATTTGAAATGGATCCTGTCTTTAAGACAATCCTAAGGTTGTACAGAGTTTCACTGAGTGGTGAACACAGTGGTGGACTGTGGTGATTTTGTGTTTGATCCCCAAGTCTCTCACAATTTATTTCTTGTCTTTTATCTTTGCCGTCAGTGCTTTTTTCTAGGTTCTGTCCTACCTTTTATGGACTGGTTCCTTGTCCTATTGGGCTGGAAGTGATTTCTTTCAAGACTTACTTATACTCTAGCTAGGGAAGGACTCAAAAATCAAGAAGTCTTTTAAAGAAAGCACCCAGGAGTGAGTTCTGACTGTAGTGTGATGTTCACTGTGCTTCATTATAAATATCCTTTAATTGTGTTTTTCTGGTTTGAATATAAGCTGTGGTGCGATATACTGAGACTATTTCTTTGATATTTGAACTTGATGCTGTCAACTTGACTACTTGGGAGCCATTCAAGGACCAGGTGGAACGGTCTTCTGAGTGTGTGTAGGTGCGTCATGGAGGTACAACCCTGAGTACTGTATCTAGTCCCTTGCCCCTTCCTTTATGGAGCTGCTTCCTAGTCTTCAACTAAGCCACATTGCTCAACCAAGCCTTTCTGCTATGATGTTTCTGTCTTCGAATTTGCTGACCTGAATCCCCTGAAACTATAAACTAACCTAACCCTTGCCTCCTGTTGGTATTTGGTATTAGATCTTTACAGTGGGAAAACCAACTAACACAACTCCTATATCCCTTGTGCTTGTTGCTGTGCTGGTGCTGGTAAGAGCATTGCTGATATTTGTTGAAATAAGCAGAAATGAATTTAGCCCTTTTTATAAAACATATGTAGTACCCTGACAACTATAGGATACATAAATTAGGAGACATTTTTTGTCTCCTGTGCAACTCATGCAGTTTGCCCTGAGGTTATCAAGTGCCTTTGATGATTGAGTATGCTGTGTTATACTCTGCTAATTCCTTTTAGGAAACAAGTTACACAGTTCACAGGTTGCAGGGTAGAGATTCTGTATCGTCTCAGCTTGAGAAATACTAGGCTAAATCATGTTTAAATTATTGTTTTAAATTATAGGATTTTAAAATATCATTATTAATATGCATGATGAATATTTAAGAAGGAGATGCAGCATAGAACATTTTTCAAGCTTATTTGACTTTTTATCCTCTTGATTCTTTTAACTTGGAGTATTTTGTGAAAACTTGAAGCCTTCCATGCACCCTATATAAAGCCCTATGATCAGCTATCATAAGGAAGGAGCACAGTTCTCCCAGCAGCAAGAGAGAACTGAACTCAATTTTATTTTATGGTGAGTTCCTGCTAAGGAGAACTCAACTATTCTTGTTCTTAAAGAAAAAAAAAAACTATAATCAAATGCTAACTCTGGTAAATGATATGAAATATGCTTCCAAGTGTGAACAAAAGCCAGGCAGCCTCCCAGCAGTGTTCTTCCCACGCGTTCAACCTCAAGGCCACCCTGAAGCTGCCAACCAAATGCCTGGGGAGATTCCCAGGGAAGCAGATGGTGCTGCCTGGAGACAGTTGTCCACAGCTTGGCATCTGGGCACGTGGGCTGTCCAGCTGAGGACTATTCAGGCAGAATACTGGGTTATAGGCTTCCCACTGAAATCCATTAGCACTCTGGCACAGCCTATTCTTTTCCTTTAAAAAGGGATTTTCATTCCCTGAAATCATATCAGGAACACTTCCCAGGAAACTGTGTAAGGCCTGTAAAAGAACAAACTTAGAAAGGACAGAAAAGTACTAATAACAGTGGGGCCTCTCATTTAATCAAAGCCGGAACTAGGAGCTAGCCCTGTAGTAGAGGGGGAAGAGGGTTTCATGCATCTCTGAATTAATTACCTTCGTAAAGGCAGGGCCTCTTTCCTTGATTAAGCTTTAGTTAGGCTTTTCTGAGCCTTCTTCTTGAGTAGGCTTTGCAATTGAACCTCCATGTCTACCTTTGGTGAGTTCAATTTTAGCAGGCATAGGGCTAAGTCATCTTAGAGCAACAGCCCCTGCAGCATGCGCACCGCCACTGGCTTAGAGAGAATTCCCATCCTCTGTATTTGATCTGTCTGCCCTACCATTCCCAAAAATCCTGTTAAGTTGGTAACAGTGTCCCTACACTTAATGTCTCCTCTTGGTAATTTTCTGTTCACTGAGCCACTCACTCTGCTCCTGGGCTTACATCCCTACTGGTCCTCACTGCGTTTACTGTGGGGTGGATCACTTTCCCCTATGGCAGTAGTCTTCATTTTTTATTTTACACCGTGGATGCTTTTTCTGATGTAAGGCTCCCTACTTGGGATTGTTAGTTGTGCTAAGTTGTAATTAGGTAAGGTGAAAAGAATGATTTAGAAGGAATGGCTTGAACAGACAGAGGCACTAGGGTTGTCTGTGGATGATGAAAACAACTAGAACTTCAGTTAAACAAGAGCTAAGGGAAGTCTCCCTAGGAGGTACAAGAAGGCTTATTCCCTGAATTAAGCTACACTGAAGAGTTATTTGTATCATTTTAAATATAAAGGCCAAGAATAACAATAAATACAAATTATATGTATACATGCAGCATATTATCACCACAATTTTATCTTCTTAGTAACTATATTTTCAAAATTATGTTTAGTGAGCTGGGTGTGGTGCTGCATGCCTGCAATCCCAGCACTTGGGAGGCTGAGACAGCAGGGTCAACACAAGTTCGAGGCCAATTTGAGTTATGAAACAAGATCCCATTTCGAAAAACAAAACAAAACACCCTTGAAAATTAAGCTTACTGTTAAATAAAATTTATTTAAAATTTTATAATAAAATAAACTCATCAGAACATCCTTTTTATGTCTCAACAGAAGATTATTTTTATGCAGTTCTCTGTGCTAAACCTAAGGATGTCATGCATCCTGTTTTGTGTGGGACAGGTCTAATTTACAGGAATTTTCCCAGCTCTCTCTGGCTTAGCATTTTTCCTAACCAAAAATGTCCATGTGGATTGTGAATTATATGAATTCCCTTGCTCTATCTGATCTGAGATTATTGAAATGTGGTACACAGCTGTGTGCACTCATCCTCCTCGAAATCTGCTACATCAGACCCATTGTATCCAGCAATTGGGGTGATCTTGGCTTCAGCTGTCTTCTCAGACTCTGACCACTCATTTTGCCCTAGCTTCCAAATGGCCAAATTCATGTGGCTCTACCCAGCCACCTCCGAAGCAAGGGACTTCACCTGAGCCCAGCCCGATGGTGGCTCTTGTCATGCCTCTACCATCTGCTCTTTCTTTCTGCCCTGGGCTATCTCCTTTGCCGTTTGGTATTAACACTTAAAAAGACCTGCTCTTTTGCAATACATACGCAATGTGAAATGTGGAAGAGTTTATGTCTATATGGGTGATATAGGGGACAGGAACAAGCAGATAAACTGTCCTTTATTTTCTCTCCTGAGTCACAGTCATTTATAGGCTTCTTGGAAGGCAGTTGTGGGCAATGGAACAACCAGATGCATCAGACACTGAACAGCAGGCAACCTGTTAATGCACCACCACTTACTGTCCCTTGTTTCCTGCCTTATTCTGTCTCCCCTCTCCATGCTGCTTTGCTGCTTTGAATGTCCTAGTAAATATACTTGTATGCTTTATTTTCCTTTTGACTCTTTCCTGAATTCTGTAGCTGACTCTACAGACTACAGCTCCCAATTTCCTGTGCTACTTTGCTTACAGTTTCTGCATATTAGAAGATAAGAGGGACATCAGAAGTTTCAACAGCACAAGCAGGAAGAAAAGATTTCTTAGTCTCTCCTGTTTCTGACTGTGGCCCCAACAGCAGGAGTTAACCCCAACTGTGGTTAAAGATTCTCTTTCCAGCTCTTGCTATTCTCCAAACCAGTCTCATGATTCCTCAGCAGCAAGGGAAGAGGAGCCGCTCCCATCACTGCCAGCTCCAAGGGCTCGTCCCCATGCTCCTGTGATTTTGCTTCTTTCTTCACATTTGCCCAGCCCTTGGGAAGGTAGCTCTTTCTTTCCTTACAAGGCAACAGTTCAAAGGATTCGCGTGAGGATTAAATGGGTCAGTGTCACACAGCTGATTCTCATTCGCAGCAGTTACACTCTGTAAAGTTACCCGGAACACTGAATGAGAGAGTGCAGAAATAATGAACACACACTCACACACACTCACATATCCACACTCACTCCTTTCCCACAGATTATAATATTAAATCTTTAAATGAACTCATCCTGATAGGTTTTATTCTGTGTGTTTTTCTGAAGAGAGAACAAGGTTTGAAACTTACTGACTCGCCTTGACCTATGCAAAGCCACTGTCCTGACAGGTACCACTGTGTGAGATCAAATCTGACTGGTCCCAGACCCCACTGACCCAGAGCTGGAGGGCTTGTGGTACCTGAAGAGCCTCAAGCATCTCCACCCATGCTTACCCTGAATGACAGCTGAAGCAAGGCTGAGCCTGTGGCCTCAGATTTTCACTGACCATACATGTCCCCAAATGACCTTGGAAAACTAGGAGTGTTATCTGGGCATTACAAATAAATATTTATCAAGAAGTATTCTAAATCTAGAATGTGCCAGTTATGAGTGTGAACTGTAATAAGTTTAGAATCATACATACACTGTTATCTTGTTATTTCCAAATTTTACAGCTGAAAAAATTTAGTTCACCTAATTTGTGCATGACAGTGACAGAAGGCAATTCTTGACCTGGTTCATTTGATTTCAGTACTTGTGTTTTCAACCATTATGGGAGATTATTTTTAGTTTCTAAAAAAAAATCCTTAAAGTTGTAACTCTTAGTGACCATATATTTTATTACTCTGAAGGATAATTATTTTCTTGTTTCCCTTATCTTATTCTTGTAATATTGAGGATGTAGGCAGGATTCTCTTTTCTATTTAGCACATAATTCTGCAGAATCTTCAATGTGCTTTTATCATTTTGCTTATCTTGAAATTTTTTAGGAATAATAACCTGACTTAGGTGGGCTTTACAGCTTCTGCTCCATGTGAGACTTCTGTTTTTTGTAAAGATGTTTTAATTCATGTCACTAGCTTTGGTTTAAAGCATCATTTCCCCCCAGATCACACCAGGTGTACTGAAATCATTGTTGCTCTTATTGGCCTAAGATTATTTCTGGATGTTGTCTTAATTTTCATTTACTAATCCAGGACAAGGGTTATATTTTTTGTTTGTATTTGGAAAATCTCTGATATCTTTTTCTCCTTTATTGATTAAAAGCCTTTTGTTTTATTGTGATTTTTTTGAGAGAAACTTCAGTATGTTATAATTTATGCAAACATTTTCAGTCTGATAGTACCTTTTAAATAAAATTGGCCCTTTTCTTGTAGTGATGATTGTGTAGTTTTGTTTTTTCCAGAATTCACTATTAGTATCCCTAACTAAAGGCTACATCACACATAAGAGTAAAGTTGGTTAACATATCAGCAGTACAAATGGTCATAGGGATTTGGTGGTAAGTTGGAGGAAATAATTTGATATGTCCTTTAATTTTTTTCATTTTTAGTATTAACTTTTTTCACTTGTAAAATGAATGGATTTAATTTCTGAGGCCTCTTCTCCAGTTAAAATCATTTGGTTCTAAGTCAATGAGGTGTGATTTGGATAAATGTGTGTGTGTGTGTGTGTGTGTGTGTGTGTGGTCTCTTTACTTTGTAAAATTCATTTGTAGTATGGTCTGTATTCGTCTGTCTGGGATAACATAACAAGTTATCGAAGAATGAGTGGATTAAACAGCAGAAGGTTTCTCACAGTTCTGCAGCCTAGAAATCTAACACCAAAGTACCAACACAGTTGGTTTCTTGTGAGACCTCTTTTTATGGCTCACAAATAGATGGCTCTTACTATCAACCTTTTTCAGTATTCTCCTAAAGATCTGTGTTTTATCCTCCTTTTCTTATCAGGACACTAATTCTTTTGCATTATGAGCATATTAAGCCTTAGTTATGTCCTTGAAGACCTGTCTCTATCTGGTTACATTAAATGTTAGGGCTTAAACGTTTGTTCTTTGAGAGGATATGACTAAGTTCAAACAGAAACCAAATGTATTTGGTGAATGGTGCCATGCAGTACAACAGTGTTCTGATTTGTATAGAGCTGCAGGTTGAAGATTTTAGAGCCTGTAGAATTGTTCATTCTCTTCTCTGTCTTTCCTCTGTCTAGCATTTGCTACCTCCTGAAGTTATTTTCCTAATTTGTTCACTATCTTTCCATCTATAAAACATGAGGTCCATGAGAGCAGAGGTCTGGTCTGGTGTACTTCTCCAGTGTCTGCTACAGTGACTGTCATGTACTAGGCTCTCAGAATTATTTATTACATGACAAAAGGCAGTAAAAATTTTTCCAGTCGTCCCAAACACAAAATGGAAAGGGATAACTTTGCAACACATGTTACTTGGCAACCACTGGTTATAGGCATAAGACAAGGAAGAGGGAAAGCTTGGACTTATCCTAGAGGAATTCTTCACCTTCTGAAATGTCAAGTAAATTATAACCAATGTACACTGTCCTGTGTACTAATGTACACAGTGTTTGGAGGAAGAAGGAATTAATCTCTACAGTTAAGATTTAAGAAAAGAAAGCTTTGTCAGAGCACAGATAATGCCACAGAAAGATTTATAGTGTAGTGTGTGAACTCTGTAACAAGCTTAACAATAGAGTGAAGAGTTAGTTCTAGCATGTGGGTGCCATTCAATTAGCAAATTATTCCAAGGAATTATTTCTTAAGCTCTGAACATGTGGTTATTCTTATAAAAACTTATAAAGATCTCTACTAAGTGGCTGTTCCTTTTCAACAAGAAATACAAAACAATTAAGGTAACAAAATATAGCACTTGAAAGAAAAAACAACTTAAAAGTGATTGATCTTGCTTGGAGGATGAGGATAGTCTTGGTTTCCATTATAGGATATAAACCTGCAGGGCTTGCTGTTCCTAGCATAAGCTAGAAAGAATTCAGAGAAAGAGAGAGAACAGGTCAAAGAAACAAAATGGAGGGAGTTAAGACAAGGACTATGCATTCTCCTTTGATGAGTGCAAAAGATAATTTCAAAGAGGTGCTGTTATAGTCAGGCTGTACTCAAACTGACTGGCCCCCCGTACAAGTCATGAAGAGAAGGAAAATTCTACACAGAGCATACTGTAGTTAGAACAATTACACATGTATAGATCCTCTGGTTGTTACCTGCTCGGATCTCGTTGGAGAAACTAGCATTTCATCTTTATCTCCAGGTGTCTTCAGAAGTTGGCCTTCCCAAACATACTGAGTGACTCCTAGACCCAGAGCAGAGGATATAGAATTCCCTTTTGCCATCCCAGCCCATCCTACTATGAAAATTTGCCCAGAGAAAATCATGCCCTCATTCTTAGAAGTTGGGTTAGGCTTCCACCATGTTATTTAAAATCTGCAGTGGTCCATTTGTAACATTGGTGTTGTTCATACTTGAATGACACTGTACATGGGATGCCACTAATCTGGGTTAGACTCCAATCTTTTATTGTTTGTTTTTGATTTCTCTTACCAAGTTTTCAAAGCTTGGTGTCCAGTCTCACTCATTTAGTTAAGACTGAAGTATCAGTGTATTGTACCTATAATCTCATATGCTAGTGTAGGGAAGAAATGAAGCCTACAGTGGCTACATTTTGGTTCAGTTGGTGAAAAGGGTGATTTCTGGTGGGCATTAAGTACAAATCAGCAAGATTTAGGCACAGGCACATCTCGTCATTCTCAGTGTAGACAATGAATATAACCAAGGTTGATGCTGGCCTGCATAAGTAACTTATATAACCAAGATCATTAGTAGCACATGGCCACTTTTATATAGATTCCTACACATAGCTGGGCTGCTTGGATGACCAGCAGGTGGGCTGGAGGCCTGAGGAATGTGGCTGTGCAGCACCTCTGTGTTGCACAGTGAAGATGTCTGACCCAGTCCACATTTCTGTATCTCTTCCTTGGGCTGCCTGTATATCAAGTGAACCTTCTGAGTCTAAACTGGTGACAAGACACCCAACCATGCCACTCACTTTCAATTTTTCATTATGTTCTTCATCAAAACATTTTCAAAATATCATCATGCTAATTAATATTAATATTATGATTCTCTTAAAATATGTTACTCTACTAATTCAGTGGATGATACCTTAAAAAGTTTGTCTTTTAATCCAGTGTGACGCAGCAAGGAAGATGATTACTGAAGTACTAGAATCTCAGGATGATGAGTTTTAACTTCTGTATTACAATCAAAATTACTCTTCATTTTGGAAAATGGATATGATGAATCTTTCATAACTAAATATGCTAATATGGCTTTGTTAAAACAGAATTGCAGGACTTTGTTGAAACAACAACAAAAAATAGAACAATAGAACTCAAATAGAAAAAGTATAGCAGGGAGTGTCACCTGGTGTCCAGTCTGGAGATTGTCACACAAATAACCTGAAAATGAGCGGAATAATCTTTGCAACCTAGTAAGTAAATTCCTAGGATTCGAATCCATCCAATGCTTATAATGGCTAAAACTATTTAGCAGGTTGAATTTGCAATGAAGAGCACCTATCTCCAATGAATTTAAATTTCTTTAAAGGTGGACACACCCACCACTCACAAAAAAAAACAGTTGTAAATGTGAATAAAATTTAAAGAAATAAATTCCTCTGGAAGACTTTAATCTCTTCCTCATTTAGTGTTCTATGAGGATTTTACTGACTTGCTTGAGAAACGATGGAATGAAACACACTGTGAAGTTTAAGAATGTTTTCAGCTCTGCCAGATTCAGAAAGCAGACACTGCTAGGCAGATGCACATTTGCATTTCTTCCATCCCAGGCCAGTAAGTGGGAGACACTTGGAAAGACAGAGTCTCAGTTGGAGGGGAAAACTTCAACATGCAGGCAGTCAGTGAATTTAAAAGGACATCTGAGCCCCTTAAGGGGGATGAAGAGGCAAAGTTGTGAGAAATCTGTTAAAGAAGGCCAAGCCCTTAACGAAGAGTTAACGTTTCTTGCTACCTCTGCTTCTCTCCCTGTAGAAGAGAGACACAGCAAGTGTGAAGCAGGGGCAAGTATTCTTCTGGAACCTTCTTGATCTGTGCCCCATTCCCACTTGAGGAGTTTAGCTCCTAGCCTTATCCTAAGGCAGCAGAAACCAGGTTATGGGATATGATTAGAGATGTCTTTTAAGAGTAACTTGGATAGTAGTGACAGGTAAGAGTTTTGAGTGCTTACTGCTGTATAATTGTTCCACAGATATTATTTTATTTAACTTTCACAACAAGCTTGTGAGATTGGCTTGATGATCCCCATCTTTTTGTATTTTAAATTTTCAAACTAAAACCAATCAAAATAAACCAGTATAAGTGATACAGGACTTCAAAACCTTACAAAATCAGCAATAGTCTCCATAATGTCTTTTGTTGTCTTCAAAATAGCTACAGATACCTTTGAACATAGTCCAGACTGAACAGAACAGAGTAGAATAGAAACAATAAAAACAAAACATTGAATACAATAAAGGACTTCAAAGCAAGCCAATAGTAAATCCAAAATGGATATCATAATACAACCTGCTATCTTTGAAATAGCTGCTCCTGCCATTGGATTTGACATAATCAAACAAACAAATGAGAAAAAATGATCAAACAAAGCAATGAAAATGATATGATTTCCAGGCGGGGAGCACCTCCTGGTGAGGCCCAGTTCTTTCCTTCCACAGTCTGTGGATGGCACCGATTCTGATGATCCCCATTTTAAAGATGGAGAAACTGTGGCTTGTAGAGGTTCAACCAAAAGTCCTAAATAAGATATAAGACAGACTCAGTGTTAGGTATGATCTCAAATTTCATGTTCTTTACCATGAAGTCAAATTTGTGAACTTAGCTACACTCTCTCTCCCAGCACCTTTCAACCGCTACAAAGATTTTAGGGGGCCACTCTCGTCTTTTGTTTTAACTAGTGCAAGCCTGGGCAATTAAGAGAATGTTTAACAAAAGTGAAAGTAATTCTTCTGTCACTCTGATTTGCTAGGGAAAAAAATTTCAATATTGATTACAATCTTATTAGTTCTTATAAATCTGCTCATTGCACTTTTAAAAGTTAACTTTCAATTCATACAAAAGAACTATCTGAATATAGCCAAGAACTGATGGTACTATTAGTACTGTTGCAACCTTCTGTAGGATTTTTGAAAGACAGATAACTAAAAGGATAATGGCCTTTATTCTAATTTTGTTAGCTATTAATTGTAATCCCAAATCATTCTAGGTGACAATAATTGCCGTTTCTACTGAAACCTATGTAAGCACACTGTTGAAATAAATCATGTGCCTTTTAACTTTTGTGGATTTAAGTAGACTTCTTCCTTCTTTCTTCCTGGTGAAACCACAGTTTTGTTGTAGTGTCTTGTCCTTCTTTTAGCATTCTCTTGTGAGAAGTTAATTTGAGATATATTACATGGCCAAATTTTGAATCTGCTAGAATACCAAGAGAAATCTATTGTGTACTTCTGGGAATTTTTTGTTGTTGTTTTATTAAAAAAAGAGACACATGGGAAGTGATTAGAGACTTTTTATTGAATAGTTATGTTTCTTGCTGTGATCACTAGTAGCAGCCATCTTACAGTGATGTGGGTGTTAGTCCCAGAAGTGCAGAGTAAAAAGATGGGGGGACATATTTGATTCTTGATGCCCTCCTTGAGTTTTCAATTCTGACACCAATCGAATTATTGTTATATAATAATTATCTGTCCTCACTACAAATCAGATGAGTTTCACTTTTATTATTTGTAGCTCAAAGCATCCTAAATGATAGAGACTCTGTCTCCATTCATTTTATCATATAAGCACATTTTGTATTACAGGAGCCTGTAGTATTTGTTTCATATCAGTTAAAAAACAGATTCAAAGGTAAGAAGACATGGACATGTTTCTCTTAGGAACAAATGAAGAAATGTGAATAACAAAATAGGTGAAAGTCAAAGCACAGACCCTGACATTAAAAAGTAGTTTAAACTACATATGGCTAAAGGATATTTATTTTCTGCAATAATTCAGAAAGTTGGCTCAATAAAATCATTTAGCTAATCTGACAATCACTGTTCACTCTGTGTTAGTGCTTACATTGACGTAGATTTACCATTCAGAATTTCTGTCTTGGGGAGGCTATCATTAAGCACATGAGGTAAGATATGTTTGTTTTATTCATCTCAGTGCAATAAATAACCCCCAATTTAGTGTCGTTTATCACACAGTTCTAGATGTAGTTTAGTGGGGTCCAATGTTTTAGGGGCCTCATGGGAAACAGGTGTCAGTCAAAGCCGTGGCCTTACCTGGAGCCTCATTTTGGGAACAGACTCAGTTCCATGCCCACTTAGGGCCTGTCAGTTTTAGGGCTTCAGTTCCTTGCTGCTATTTAGCCCCAGAGTACCTTGACTCATTTCATATTCTTCACATGGTATCTTCCTTCACAAGTGTCCAAGATAAGAAAGAAATTGAATCTGCTGGTGAGATGGGAGTCACAGATTGCTATAACTGAGTCACAAAATACTGATATTATCTTCATTAGAGGCAAGCACCAAGCCTGGCCCACACTCAAGGGAAGGGAATCAAACAGGACATGAATATGAGGAAGTAGGAATCACTGAAGGTCATCTCCTAAATCTACACTATAAACACAATATTGTCAATATATAAAAATAAGTGACGGGTTCCATATGAGTCAAAGCAAATAGGAGTACATGAAACTAATTTTGGTAAGAGACATAGGGAGAAGATAAAAGCGCAGGATGCTGGAGCCAGACTCCAAGACTTACACTCTAGCTTGTGTGCACACAGTATGTATAACATAGCGGCAAACTACAGGAAACTACAACAGAGACTCATGGAAGCATTGAACAGACTGAAGGTTGAGTGGTCACATTAAGCAAGACTCCAGTATTGGGGATGGATTATCTTTGGGTTGAAGGAGTACAAATAAAAAGCTGCATGAAGGAGACAATGAAAAGAAAGATATGAACTGTTCTTATTCAATTGTAAGTCAACCAAAAAGGAAATTTTGAATATAATTAATTTTAACCCTGGAATACTGGGCTAAAGTAAGTTCTACTGATGAAATAGAAAAGCTAGAAAGCGGACTTTTCCCTTTCCTTTTTTTTGTTCTTCTGTTCTCTTTTAGAAGGAGACAATTGCAGTCTGAGGTACTTCTAGAGAATACATTAAGGTGCTGTTCAGAATATATTTAACTCTTGACCAAACTGATCTTAGTGAAAATCTTATTGTAGGGCAGATGGACAAAAACAGCTTACTAAACCAAGCTAATATCTGCCATTCTGGAAGACTGTGAAATGTATTACTGTCATCATTGCAGTGTTGAGATTTCGTTTTTCAAATTCCCCAGGCTGAATTTCTGCCTAAATAAATAGCCATCAGATGACATTATGGGTCAGTTTATCATAGGGTATTATAGATAATCAATTTACAAAGCATTTGGGAAAATTTTCCTGTAGCTGCTTTATTGGCCACTATTAGTGTCACATGTCAACCATCTATTATTTTGGATTTGCAATGGCAGCTATTCTTTTACAAGAAATCAAATCAATTTGGTCCACAGAAGCTTATTATTGAGAGATAAAATTCACACAATGAGGAAAGCTCCTTTTGTTCCAACCAGTCTATATCATGGTTTTAGGTTTCATTAGTGTAGCAATATATAGTTACAATTGTACAAAAGTAGCCAGAGCAATTCTGATCGATAAGCTAGGAAGATTTAATTCAAGAGTATGTTAGAAAATGAGAAAAATGAAGTTTTGGAAAACTACATTTTGTCCTTACAGTTATAATGCTATACATGGAAATAATCATCTCAGCTTTTCATGAAAGGCAAAATTGTCAGCCAAACTATATAAATTCCCCAGACTCTGTATGAACAGACTCCAGGGCAGAATTAATGCCAGGGCTAAAGTTGAGAGGAAACTTATCCATCTTGTTCCCGGGTTGATAACATAGTCTGTGTGTTTATTGAAACTTGGCCAAAGCCATGAGTTTCTGGAATATATAAACAGGCGATTCTTAAAAGAAGCTTAACAAAATCAAATGAAAGGAAGTTAATAGCATGATATTTAATTTGTGGTTCTTGTTTGGCTTTTAGCCACGTGAATTAATTGGCATGTCCATCACAAAAGGAGGCCAAAGACCTAGAAAAGGTCTGGAGAAGGCTCAAGAAGACCTTGGGTATAAATGGAGAGAAGGTCAAAGATTTTTTCTGCAATTTCCTGGGTAGGCAGCTCAGACCACAGCAGTCACTTGAATGGCTGGAGAAGCTATCCGAAGGCTAGTTACCTGGTCAGTTGTGAGGGGAGAGGATTTGAGGAGGTGGGTATGTGGGGTTACTTGCTGACTGGCGCAGAGGATATGAAAACAGCAAAGACTGTGAACATATAATGTCCAAAATACAAAGTTCGCAAAGATGAAGAAGGTGGATGTGTGGTTTCTAGTGTTAACATGTATTCAAAGTAATGCTCTTCATTCACTTTTGTTCTTGGTTTTCATCTGAATGCTCTTGCGTCTCCTGGTTTTAGTGGATTTATCTATGAAGATGGTAATAACAGAGCTTGCCATTCTCTAAAACTTTTTTCTTAAGGTGTTCCTTTCACAATATATGAATTATGGTAGATTCCTGTTTTCATGGGAGTTTTGTTCTCAGTGGAAAATATTGTCTTATCAAGGGAGAAATCACACCACTTTTTCTTCCTCCAGAACTTCCAAATTCTTTTTCTCAAAATTTTGGCTAGTTGAAAAATGTGGAACAATACGTCCTCTGGGTTTGTTGACTACAGTCTTGCCACGTGAAGAGAACCACACATTGCTGACTATGAAGGTTCACAGCTGGAAACTTGGTGCAGCTATTCTAGGTGAAAAATACCATTTCCCTAAATGAAGGACATGATAAATTTCAATTGCAAATCAAAACAAAATCCTTTTTTCCTAAGAAATATTTAAACATTTTCAATAGGGAAAGGAGAGACAAATGTATATTTAATTTCCTCAAGTATTACCTTCACTTTTTAAAATGATAATTTAGAGTTTATTTTTTAACAGTGCTAGAGAGAATACTGAGAAGGAAATGAAGATTAAATTTAACTATTCCTACCCCTCCATCAGACATATGATAGGCTAGCACCTCTTTGTGTTTTCACACAGCCTTCTGTTACATGAAGATTATGAATAGTTTTAAAAGTTAGCTTCACATTTTATATGTTTTTGTGTCCTACATATTAATTAATGTGATTGTCTTCCAATGTTACTAACAAGTAATATACAACTTTAGTTGCAATATAAATTACATGTATGATATAAAAATTTAATAAACAGTATAAAGTTTAGATGTACTATAAAGTTACTTAACTATGCTTTTTTTTCTGGGTACTAGTTATTATTTAATTCTTGACACTGCCTAAATAAATTATGTATTTTCTTACATTGCCAATATTCCTGGTATTAAATTGAAAACCACATTATTTCTCTGTGATAGATTCTCACAAATGGAATACTATATGAAAGGACTGAATAATACTGAAGGTGCTTGTAGCTATTTCCAAGTCATTTTCCAGGTGAGTCACCTACACTTCTATGGTACATGAGAGTTTTCCACTGTATTCTTTACAGTGTTTATCATTAAAATATTTGGAAAGTTATGTACATATATATTCATGTTTTAATTTTGCAACTCTTTAATGATAAGCAAAATTGAACTTTTTTCATAAAAAATGTTCCATTCGCATTGCTTTTTTAGCAATTTGTTTTACTGACATATGACATATTCTCTTTCAACCTCCACTTTATCCTTCTTTATAGAGTGGCTGAGAGGTTCAAAGTTTTTGTTTTCTCTAGCCTCTGAATGTAAATTGGGTTTTTTGGGAGGTAGTAGGGGCTGATACTATCTTTCTATAGAGAGGCTGAGCTACTAATTCAAAATAAGGTAGCAGAACCACACCAAAGCCTCTCTCCTTGAGTCTGTGCCATGCATGGACTGCAGGGTGGAGAGAACCAGGGACCTCACCAGGAGGTGATCCCCACCTGGAAAGCAGTGCCATGTACCAGCTACTGCTGGAGTGGGGACTCCAAAGCTCTCTCAGCAAGAGCCATTCCCATACTGCGAGGTGGGAGAGATCCAGGCCTCACCAGGAAGCGATCCTGACAGGGAAACCATATTATTTGCATTATTTGTTTAGGTTGGGTTTTATTCTCTTTTGCTTTGTTTGATTATATTAAATGTGATGCAGACACAGCTATTTGAAAGACAGACATATTATGGTGGCTTGTTTTGAAGTCCTTTATTACATTCACTGTTTTGGCTTTATGGTTTCTATTCTATTCTGCAGCTATTTTGAAGACAACAAAAGGCATTATGGTCACTATTATTGGTTTCATAAGGTTTAGAAGTCCTATATCAGTTATACTGGTTTATTTTTTTGTTGTTTTTATTCTGTTTTACTTTCCTTGGTTTTGTCCTCTTAAAAATAAAAAAAAATAAAGTAGCAGAATAACACATTAGGAATGAGTTCAGAGACTAGAGTTGTCAAAACCGTAGGTTAAACAAAACTTGTAATGGGAACTCAGTGGGAAGAAGGTATTACTCCCAAGGAAGGTGATCACAGGAATTTATGTCAAATATATAATCTGGATGAGCGTTTGAATAATTAATTTAGATTGATGAAGATTTGCTGATTGGGTAGTGCTGAGAAGTTGATTGCTTTGAGAAAAGAGTGGAGGTGGAAAAATTTTGTATGTAAGAGGGATGGCAAGTGACTTGCTTCAAATACATTTCTCTGAGTGTGAAAGTAGACTTTAAGCCAGAATTTCAGATAATATTTTGGAAAACTTTGAATGTCAGGCTAAAATTTAAGCTGGATGAAGCCACAATAAGGAAATTACGTAATCAAGGTGGAATTTAAGTATGATATTTTAAAAGTAGTATATTATAATGTAGTTACAAAAGTCTATGAAGGCACCAAGAAGAAACATCCCAGTGCTGTAGGATGACGCTTGTGGAATTAGTGTCTGGCACAGTAGCAGATATTGTCCTAGACAATATTGTCAGGATATTGTCTAGGATCTCTTGACTCAAGAAAATTTCCTAATAAAAACTTCTGCAGTAGATTAGCTTTAAAACTTAGAAAAAATTCTCCATTTCTCTGAGGGTCTTTTTATCTGTGGGGTATGTTTTAACAGTGGCATAACTTCTGACTTTCCCTTCAGTGTTAATAGTTTAAGACCCCAGCTATACCTTTTCCAAGGGTGTGAGAACTGCAGTCCCTGAGGATAAACTCTGTTTGTTTTTGGCTCCAGTATCTCCACTGAATGCTTTGTGATCACAGGTATTATCAGCTCTGTTGAGAATAGTCATTATGACAGCAGCTAAGAACAATACCTTGCCTTGGACTCTGTGAGTGTATGTGGGTGTGTAATGAGTATGTAGCGGAGTGACATGCATATGTAGATGCACAAGATCCTGGATTCCATTCCTAGTACCAGAAAAACAAAAAACAACCTTGAAATAATGATTTCATAAAAGCCACTTGCTTAATCATTGTAGGTAATGCTTGAAAAATTAAAGAAACTATATACAAATGAACAGAAAATTGATAAATTAGAGATGAATAAAGTGAAAGTAGAAAATTTTTCAAAAAGACAAACACCAAGACAAAGATAACATTTGAGCAAAATGAAAGATTCAAAGACTAAAAACAAACAAACAAACAAACAAACAAACAAAAACCAAACCTAACTTTACAATGTATACAAGAAGGATTAAAAGAGTGACTGGAAGCCAGTTTGATTTAGTAAATATAAATTACCTTACTGTCATTTTGTTTTCTTCAAACAGGCATTAAAAAGGTTCTGGGATGTAGTTGCATCAGAATTTAATCTTCTTGGAGCACAAAAATAGGACAACAGTCTTGACAGGCAAGAATGGAAGGTCAGACATCTTGAAAGCAAGATTATACTTGGGCAAAGATGAAGAAAAGCTAATGGCCCTGGATATCCTTCTATCAGTGATTTCCACAATTCTGTCCACATTCTTTTCTGGTGTCTGTCCTGAAGATTCCACTACTAGGCAAATTCTCTAAGTGACAGTCTTCTACTTCATTGTCCCCCACTGTGGTCTCAATCCCTTTGAGTTGTACCTGAGTCCCAAACTACTTTTTCTTTCTCTGCCCCCAACTCTGATAATGTATTAATGGATAGCAAGGGCTTATTAACTACTTTAAGTAATCTCTGTCACATATTGACTAAATAACTGATTACACTCTTGGGTAGCAATCTTTTAACCCTTAAAAGATGAATGCTTAGTGTTTTAGTCAATTATAGACCTGGCTAAGAGAGGAGGATATTTTTGCACTAAAGTGATTTTTTCCTGGCTCCTTTTCCTCAAAAGGACAAGGACACAAATCTAATCACATAAATTAATGTTGCCTTTAGAAGCCTGTCCCGTATGGCAAAAAAAGTATATATGTCAACATGTAGGCTGACCGTTGATCACCAATACATTTGTTATATATTTTCACTGAAAGGAATGGATAGAGCAAATTTTGTTTTTTTTTTGTTTTGTTTTTTAAGGTTATTCATTTACCTGTGTACCTGTTAATCAGTGCAATTGGTTTGTGCAGAAATTTCATCTGTAGAAAGATCTTGTGTCATAGGAAGAGGGAGGTTCAAAAATGCAGTTTTTAATTTATCAAGATGGACAGTGGATTTGTTTAGTGTTCCTCAGTCATATAAATGACTTATTTATTGGAAAGGATTATCCCAAAAGCTTTGGAAAATATGGAAGAGCATGAAAATGATGTAAATACATCCAATTTTTGTGAAGAATAATGAAAGACAATGAAATTCAGATACAATAAGAAAAAAATTGGGTCTAAAGAGTTTCACAACTAATTAGAGGAGTTCTGATGTACAGCAAGGGGAGGGTAGGTTCCCAAGAGGGTTATTGCCTGGAGGGGAGGGTAGGTTCCCAAGAGGGTTGTTTTATTTTGTAGTAAAAGAAATTGCTATGCTAATGGAAAAATAATAACAGTGCTAAATTGATGATGCAAGAGAAAGAGGGGAGGATTGCTAGAGTGATAATCTTGGACACATAAGGAAGACCATATATGTTGTCTAGAGGGCAGCCTTGTTTAGGAGCATGGAAAGAGCATAGCAGAGAAGGTACAGTATCTGGATGCAGATGAAGGAGAGCGGGTAGAGGTGATGTTGGTGCCTTGCGGCATTTTCTCCAACTTGCGTTATTTCTTGGGAAATTAGACGCAAGATCATAACTGAGAGTGATGATGAGGAGATTTTTGTATGTTACAGAAGACTCTAAGGTGGGGAAGAGCTAACTGGTGATTGAACTTTGGGTATAAGGGAAGGCCTGTGTATGCTAAGCTTCTCCTGGGAACTGGCATAATATGACCACCTTGGTGACCCCAAGTCGCTGATGATGGTGAGACTGGGGTGTTAAAGATGAGAGTTTTCCAGAGTTCTGAGTGCTCATTTTGATCTTAGCTGATGGAGACTTGGGGGGGGGATTATATCCAATGCAAATGCTCCCTCTTGACTTACAATGATGTGCCACACACAATACTAATTCCTATTTTATTGACATTGACATGAATGTTGGTTCTTTTCACGGAATTATTTTGATGCACCATGGACTGATTCTAGGCTGAATGTTCTATGACTCTTAGAAGAATGATGCAAGTGGAATTAAGAAGAGCTTATCTACCATACCATGATAGCTGCTAAGCACTGCTTTACTTAATTTCATAAAATAACCAATACAGATAGTGACAGTAAATAGCAAAACTAAGTTCTACTATCCCAGTGGAAGCATATTTACAAGTGCCAGAGGCAGTTCTTTGAGTAGCACATCATTGACTTATGTCCTTGAACCATGACTTTGAAGAAAATCTTTTGGAAATTCCCTGCCACATAATGGAAGTTGCTTCAAATGGAGGGTAAGTGGGTGTTTCCAGCACAAACTTGATGAATAAGGAAGATCATGGATAGAACGTTTTGAGAGCATTCTTCAACCTGAACGAGGGAATCTAACTCAGGAACAAATGTAAATAACAACTTTCTCATAACAGAAGAGTATAGTGTTTCCATCCTCAAACATCAGTCAACGATGACTCTGATTGGTTGAGAGGTCACTGACTTGGAGACCTGAGAAAACTCTGTCAGCTCTTGGTGACAGCAGATGTAGGGGAAGCAGGACCTATGCTTTTAGGATGACTATTTGAATCTGCAGAATTCTCCACATGGAGCTGATGATATTACACCATCTGCTATAGGTCATTTAACACATAATCCATCCATTAAAGGACAGTAGTGCCTTTCTAAAACCAAAATTGGGAGAAAACACGTCTTCATAATACTAATTCCAATTAATGCTGGCTTTTCCTGTCACTTTTGAATATAACAGGATCTCACCATAACAAACACGCAAATGCCTTGGGGAAATATTTTCCTTAGCTCTCTTGAAAAACAGACGGGGAAGAGAGAATGATGGGAAAAGACCCTAAAAGGACTGATGAAGGATGTGCAGTTTGAAAGTTACACAGTGTACTTTACATTCTGAAACATGGTCAGTCTCTTAGTATTCCTTTGTCTGTAGGTGAGGTGTCTGTAGCCATGGCTATGTGACATCTTTCTATTTTGTGTCACGTGGGCAGAATTGTTGCCGCTTATCTGAGTCTAAAAAGATTCCATGCTTTTGTGGGGCAGCTAGGATTAATTTTTGCAACTTATGAAAATAAACTATTACTGGGTGAAATTTTCCAGAGATATAATAAAGTATTGAAGAACTCTTATTAATACTCTAATTAATAAAATGCTGAGAAATTACAACTTAGTCTTAATTTATGATTCTTAATGGAGTATATTTTAAATATCAAATAAGTGGAAAATTCAGTCTAAAAAGAACTATACCAATTTAAAGGTAACTTCAAATTACTAGGGTTTCAGGTTGCTATGTAGAACAAAGTAAGTGTAATTCAGATATACATGTCAGGACATATTTAACTCAATAGTTAGGTTAGGATTTTTATTTATTTCACCTGATGGGATATGTGAGTTTACAGAATTAGCAAATGAGAGAGGATTGTATCGATGGCATATGATTTACTTATGCACCCTCAAATCAAATGAAGTTAGTGGACTAAAAACTTGATTGAAGCACTCTGAATATATATGATAGTGATCTGCTAATTTGATTTTATTCATTCATCAGGTGAAGCATTCATCAAATACTTGTGCCATTTGTCAGGAAGTATGCAGACCACTGGACACAGGGCATGAGCCAGTGAAAAATGTTGTTTCTGTGCTCAAAGGCCATTCAGGAATCAGGAGGACTGGTATTAGATATGCAATTATGACAGCTCCTTTGATAGGCAGGTAGAGTTGTTATCAACACATAAAGGAAGAAACATAACATACTGGAACACAGAAGGAACTGTGTGTGTGTGTGTGTGTGTGTAGGGGGTGTGTGATAGATAATCATGGAAGCCCAACCTGGAGAAGCAAGCGAGAGACTGGATCAACAGCATCAGCAGGCACAATGAGGGGTAGCCCACATTCTCTCCTTTTGCCTTGCTGGTGGCATTTTCATCTGGAGGCTGTGGATGAGCAGTGCCACCTAAGGGCTGAAGCTCTGTAATCTTCTGTTAACTGTAAATTAGCTCACAGTCATTATTAGCCTTTTCGCAGGGTATTTTCCTTATCTGGCACATTGTGGGGCCTTGCACACTCACCAGACATCCTGAGGTTCCTGTTCTCTGTTCTGCTTTGTAAAGAATTATGTTTAGATCATTACTGAATCCACATGTATTAGTGGCAGATCGAGGAAAGCGAGTCCTTATACTATTCTTGGAGAATACACATTGTGGCACCAGCTCTTTTACAGATTTGTCTCCCTATAAATTCATATGTGAGTTGAGATGATCTTCATCTGGCTGAAATCTGAAGCACTGAAGTGTATTTCTTTGTGGAGAATTCTGTTGTTCTATCAGTGCTGCCTAGGAAGAGTTATGTGACCAAATAAGATGTCGAAGCGGATTCCAGAGGGAAAGTGTGATGGTCTTGGAGAGGCCAAATGAAGAATTGGCTAATGATGCTGAAGTAGCACTTAGAAAGTAACATGTACATTTTTCTTTGCAGAAGCAAACAGCTTGGGAAGAATTAGGAAGAGCTATTCCTGACTGGTGGTACTTGAGCAATCAGCCCATTAGGAAAAAAAAATCCTAAAGCAAGAACAGATGTTTAAGGTTGAAAGGACAAGGTCATGAAATATGAGGATTTGGCCATGAGCCCAGAATGGATGGTGAAGAATTTCACAGGGGACTTCTGGAACGCTGTAGTTTGGGGATGAGTTGCTGCAGGGGAAGTTTGAGCTAGTGTGTGTCTGGTTCTGAGTGGCTGATGAACCCATGTCTCTGAAATGAATGTGACTCAGAGAAATAGTTCTGCCTTTGGCTGAGGATAGAAATTTAAGACAACTTGCAATATCGATACAGCCTTAACAGATGTACTTTACCAGCTACATGAGAGAAAGATGATTGAAAGAAGCAGCTTAAAACACTTCAACTTATCTGAGTAATGGTATAAAATGAGAAGGGCTGGGAATCCTTCATCCACAAGTGGAAATAGTTTGTGAAACTGAATGTCAGCTCCTAATTGTTATCCATGTAGATAATTTCTGTCTTTGTCTTGTTGTGGAGCCATGCTTTTCTCTAGGACAGTAGCCCACACACAGCAATTAGTGTGGGACCATGCTAGCTCCAGAGGGTACGTGTTGTGTGAGGAGGCATGACGGAGGGAGCCATGGTGGTTCACTCTTGGTCTTCAAGACTTGTTCACTTCTACCAGTAGATAACGGTGAAGTAGGTACAGCAATTGTAGATACTAGGAAGTTTGAAAGCTTTGAAAGTCACACCTTGATGACACACAGAAGACTAGTGCCGATATTAAGTCCAAAGAAGTTCAAGTAGGTTACAGCCTGGGGTGGATCTGACTGCAGGAAGCAAATAGAGGTACGTGTTAGAGATACAACAAAAAATGAGTACTCTAACTGAGTTTTGCCCAGGATGTGGGACCAGGACAATCTTGCGATAATTAGAAGGCTGGTCACCCTAGATATCCATTGAGTTCAGATTGCATTCCAAGCTTTGTAAAGGGAAGAGGGCCTGAGCATTTCCTGTGCATCCCTCCCACATGGGGCAGAAAGCAAGCAAAGGGTCATCTTGAGTCTTGTCCAGTAAGGTCACCTGGAGGGATGAGGTAAGGTCAGTCAAAAGGATTTCATAGCATATATACCTAGGGACCAAGAAAGGAAAGCACTTTGAAATACATCCACTCAGGAATGATCTCTTGAAAAGATAATTATTTGGCCCAGGGACAGTATAATTTTAGACCAAGAGCATCTACAGAGCACCTTGCATGCCCCATGCCCATGCAAGCATCCCTACAGAGAAAAAAACAACCCTCACCTTTATAAAACTACTAGGAGCCACCTAGGATGCAGCTTTTATTAGCTGGCATCCCTAGAGTGGGAAGTCACCCAGCCAAGGAAAAATGGACCTGCCCTACTCCTTCCTGTTTCACTTCTGCAGAAAATGAAACTATGTCTTCAAGTCAACTAGAGGCAGAAATCTCTTGAGTGAAACTGCAGAGAAGTGTCACTCTGCCTCTGTAGGAAATGTAGGAAAAGATATGACATCAAGACAAATGAATATGTAATTTTAGTGACACTCTTTTTTTGGATTTCTTGGACTGAATGCTCTCATAACTACACTCATTGCTGCCTAATGTACCCAGAGTTTACCATTACCCAAGAAGATGAAGTAATCATACCTTGCAAGAGTTTTCAAAGGAAACAAAATTCTGTCCACTGAATGTAGTTTAAAAGGATCTTGGAAGCAAAAACTAAGTAATGTAATGTTGTCTTAAATAGTGACAGTGATTAGGCTATTGGGGTTAGGCATAGTAGTGCATGCCTGTAATCCCAGCACTCTAGGAAGCAGAGACAGGACCATTTCAAATTTGAGTCCAACCCGGGAAACTTAGTGACTTAGTAAGATGCTACCTCAAAATTTTAACAAAGGAAATTATGCTATTAGTATTCTAATGAGAATATGCACAATAAATAATGCAGAAAAATTCATTCTCATTCTGAGACTATGCCTCCTAAACATGTCAGCAAATATTATTATATCCTGGATATCAAACATATTTGTGCTTTAGCTTTCTGTTTCTGTGTTGGAAGAATGTGCATTGCTGTTGGTGCCCCATGCTGGTCCCCATATTCTCAAGGCCATATTCATAGTGGTCTGTGAACTTCAACTTAACATGGAAACAATATGCCAGCCTATTAAGGGCCCCCTTAGGAGAAGGAGAGCTAAATGTCCTCCCTCTTTCCCAAATAGGAGTCCAGAGCATTTATCACAGCCAGAGGCAATGCATGAAATGACTGTAACAAACAAATGAATGAGTACCCAATAAATCACAGTAGCTTGATTAATCAATAAAGATATTGATTTCTTTAGTGATATTTCACTTCCCCTCCCCCTCCCACAACTAAAGGATTTACACAGGCCTCTGAAAGACAAATTTATTGTCCATTCTTTGGGGCTTGAGTTTGACCCAGTGTAATAGGAATTGATCATTATCTAAATGTTGTTTTGGCTGGAATGTTGTGATTTGCTGAACTACAGCATCTAGAGTTGCTTGTACAAGTAGCATCATCTATTTAGTTACATCGTTTTATAAAACAGACTGATGTTTCTTATCAGGAATCCCCTTGGAACTCCCTTCCCAATTATACGTCAATGGGGAGAAATAATACCAATTAATGATGACAGTCCCAACAGAGAGGAAACATGCCTGTGAAAACCGGAACAAAGAGATGCTGTGATACAAGGGTTAGTGCCTCACGTTATCTCCTTCCTGTGGAAGGAATGGATCAGCTCCAAAGTGGGAAGCATGAACGTCTTGCCATGTGGTTGTCGCCAAGGATCACTTGAGCTGTAATGTCATAAGGCTGCTCTTGGGGAGGGAACATGGCACCTTCCAGGCATGGTTCAGATCCATCCTGCTCCACTCTGGCCTTCCCTGAGGGCTGAGACAGCGTCCTCGTTCTTTCACAGGCACACAGCAGCCTCAGAAAACAGTGTCAATTTGCTCAAGGTTTAAAGTAATGAAATCTAATTTATGAACAATTGTATGATTTGTGGTTTTTTTAAAGCATGGAAAATGGTGCTATTTGCTAATGACTATGGATTAATCCCTAGAAATGCTGTTTATATTAGTTACTTTTACTTTTCCTTAAAAATAATTAACTGGCCTTTTATCTTTGGGCATCTCTTTAAATTCTGGTGTGCCTTTTTTTTTTGTTTTTAATTTAAAAACTCATTCCTTAAATTTCTACTCACTCCCTTGGAGATCCCACCCAATCAAATTATTTAAATACTCTCTGTATTCTGAGAGGTCCCAAGTTTACTTGTCAGTTTTATCTGTGCTTCTGATTTATGTCATCCAGTTGTTAATGTCGTAACTCTGTAGATGCCCTGTTGCATGTAAGATGTTTATCTTGATATGTAGAACGGATTCATTTGCATTCACATCTTTTCTCTCCCAGGTATCTCTACTTTGGAGAGTAGCCTCAATACTGACTCATTTTTCTAAGCCAAGAACTCAATCCTACCTTTATAGAATTGAAATAAAGCAGTTTAAAAGTCACACTTAATCATATATGAAATTCTTCAACACCTTCCCACAGAACTAAGGGAACTCAAATTTCATGCTGTGGTTTTCCAGACTTCACAAACCCAGGTTCCTGCCTGTCCTTCAAGCCTCTTCTCTTTTTGCTTTCTATAATGCCATGTCCTTCCTTTCTTTCCTTGAATGCACCGAGGTCATTCCTGCCTTAAGTGCTTCCCTCTGCCAGAGTATGTTTTATTCCACACTTCTTATGTCAGGTGTGGTATCACTTTTTCAAAGATGTAGTTTCTAGCTCCTCTATCCAAAGTAGGTCCTTCCACTATTTTCATAATCATTGTCTCCTATAGACCACTGGCTTCAATATGTAATTATTTTATTCATTCGTTAATTTAGTGACTTCCCCAGGCCCCCCACCAACTGTTTCTCAAGGATACAAACTACATCTCTTGTTGATCATCAAATCCTGAATGGCCATTTCTAGCACCTATAGACACTGAGTGCATTATTTGTTGAATAAATAAATATTAAAAGAGATGGATAAATTTACTAAGTGACTAGATCATTTTCAAATATCTAACATTGAGTTGCTGACAATGCCTGTGCTGGTGATGGTGTAGAACAAGCATGAAGCAGAGCTGATAATACCATAAATAGGAGTAAGTTTGCTGAAAGACCATCTGGTAATAAAAAATAGAAAATATATTTGCTGTATGATCCAAGAACTCCACTTTCAGAAAGCAATCACAAAAAGGGAAGAGATTTATGCAAGAGTATATCACAGAGCTATTCATAATAGCACCAAATTGGAAATAACTCAAACATCCATTAAACTGGTTTAGTAAATTATAATACATAAGTATAATTGAGTAATATGTGATCATTACAAATGGTTAGATTTATATTTATTGACATAGATGAATGTCCATGACAGATGGTTGAATAAAGCTCTCAGATTATATATATGTATTTATATATATATATTGTGTACATATATCCCCTCATACAAAGTTGTGTTTATGTTTAACTATTTGTACCTATAAATCTAGGGAGAAAATGGTTATGTCTTCATAATGAAAATGCAAGTGACTTTTGCTTTTTATTAGTTGTTTGTTTTCTACAAATAGGATGTCAACCTACTTCTTCTATTAACAATAAAAATAAAGAAGTAATAAATAAAGCCATCATTACTTTACTCAAATTGTTAACATTTCATGAAGGCATATTTTATGTGTAGTCACAAATAAGGTTGCTCTGTAGTTTTGTTTTATGGTTGGTTTGTTGATTTTCTGTGGAAGCTTTTTGGTACTAATGTTATCCAGTAAAAATATAAGAATAACTGTGAAGATATTTTTTGTCTTGTTTTTAGTGTTCCCAAGCAGTTTAAGTATTACAGGAATGATCTGATTATTAACTATTAAAATGTTCACTATATACACAAAAATGAGTAAGGCACTATGGTATTTACTTGACAGCACAGTAAGTGTCATCTGTGAATATTGAACCATTTTGAATTATTATTCCTTTGTTAGATTAGGGACTGATATTTTCTCAAAAATTCTTTATTTGCAAAGACATTGAGAAAAATTTATCTTTAAAATTTTACTTCATTATTATTTTATAAGTTAAACAATTATAGTTGTACATCCATTTTTGAGTACAATATGACATTTATACATTGTGTAGTGATCAACTCAGGATGTGTAAGCTATCAATTATTTCAAATAGTCACCATTTCTTAGTGATGAGGATATTTAAAATCCTTCCTTCTAGCTATTTTGGATTATACAGTGTGGGGTTATTGCCATAATCACCCTATATGTAAGAGCCCACCCTCATTTATTCTATCCAGAGGTGACTCTGTACTAGGTCTCCTTCCATTGCCCCTGTTCTCCCCAGCCTCTGATAGCAATGTGCTCCTACGCTCATTGAATGAGTTTGGCTCTTTTCAGATTTTATTTCAAAGCTAAAATACAATTTTGATCATTTCTTTCTGTTTTTCTATTTTTCCCAATCATCCTTAATATGGTATTATGTTGTTTATTTGCTTCACAACTCTTTGGTGAAGTTATTTCACTGAATTTCTATATTCTAATTATAACACTTCACATGATTTATCTATATTGATAACACTGTAGTTTCTTAAAGTTCTTTTGTCACCTCTAATTTTTTTGAGGTGAATATTTTTTTCCATCTGAGTTAGTAACAAAATAACTGATGAACCCCAGTGAAGGTGAACTTTTTAGATTTTTCAATAATAATAAATAGTCCACTGTGGCGTGCGTGCCACTGGACAAATGAATCTGTGCCATGGAAGGTAAAAGTCAGTAAATCCTATTCATTAGCTTCATTTATATAAGACAGAGGAAAACCAAGAGCAAAAGTTTAGGTTTAAACACAGATTTTGTACGTTTAGCATAATAAAATTTGAATGATCACTTATAAATAAATAAAATTTTAAAATATTTTATTTTTTTTGATTTAAGAAGATGCTCTATATCACTAGCTGGTGATAATGAAAAGAGAGCAATGTAACAGCGGAGAGAGTTCTTGCAGAGTTGTCTAAATAGCTCAGCAGACAGTACCTGCCTGGCAAGCACAAGGCCCTGAGTTCGATTCCACACACACACACACACACACACACACACACACACACACACACAGCAAACTGAAGATTGTATCTTATGAAAATTAAATGGATTTAAGAGAAGACAAACTCTAATATTTCTATAAAATTCTTAGAAATAATGTATGGAGATTCAAGAGAAGCCCCATAGGACATAGTTCTAGCACACATCTAACAAAGCATGAGAGATTGGGAGAAGTGAGATAAGCAGTCAAAGGAATTTGAAGACAATTCATATTTATTTTGTTGAAGATTCTAAGATGAAGCAAAATGCTGAAAGCTGACCTACATTTAGATAAATCTTGTTGACACTTCAGGGTTTTAATTATAAATGTGAAATCCCTCAGTATTATGCAGAACAATCAGATTGCATGAAGGCAAGGCAGAATTTTGGCATGGCTCTCTCTGGCTGAGAGGCCTTTCTCACTCTTAAAAATAATGAGCTTCCCCGACGGGCGTGAGCACCTCTATTAGGAACAGAGACGTCCCCTGCTTTCCCTGCTCGCTGCTCTGTTTGTTGCTGCCAAGTGTAAGTGAGGGATGCTTGCGCTTTGTGGATTCTTGACTCTGGCCTCCTCCGGAGGCTTTGGGCTGCCAATTTATTTCTGTCTTTAATAAATCGATAAACTTCTCCTGCTTTGAGCTGGAGTGGAAAGGGTTTAATTAAGTTAAGTTGGGAGAGCCTTTCATTTACTCTTTGCACAGGGTTTTTATCACCTTTAGCAGTCCAGTTTGTTAGGTCTTTGCTTCAGTGTGGATTAATTTGTATTATACTTCATGAGAATTCCTTGAACTGTCTGGCATGTGGATGGCACTCTTGCCCAACTTCCAGTGATCATTACTGATGAGTATATTTCTTTAACTATTTAAAGAGGAATATGTAGAGGGATGAAGCCCATGAATTCAGAATTCTTTTTTGGAACACAAATGTTCAAGAGAACCCCTGTGGAGGCGTCTGTTCTTGTCTGTCTATTCCCTGGTGATGGAGGGGGTGGGTTGGTGCTGGGCAAGGAAAAAGGTGACTTTTGACTTAGGCATGTGTCCCTGAGACAATTTTTTCCCAGAGAACTTATCTGATGACTTGTTTCCTGAAATAAATATTACTACATAATTTATCTGTTTAAGAATTTAGTAGGGTGGATATGAAGGTATATACCTATAATTCCAACACTATGGGAGGCTGAGGCAGGAAGATGGGAAGTTCAAGCCTAGGCAATTTACCAATTGAGTGAAACTCTGTCTCAAAATAAAATGATGATGATGATGATGATGATGGTGATGGTGATGATGATGATGATAAGGTGGGGATATGGCTCAGTATGAAAGCTCTGGGTTCAATCCCCCATACTAAAAAAAAAAAGCTCCCTAAAACAAACAACAAAACAACAAAAACCAAAAACAAAAATGCCCTAAAAATAAAACTACCGTTTTCTGAATCTTAAGATATCCATTAACTGATTAGCTGTTTACTTGTGAATCTTTATAAATTAGTTTTGTCTACATCAGTGTTTTCTACTTAATCTCTAATTTGCCTCCAGTGGTTTCTCTTGATGCTATTTTTTAATTACAAGACAAAGACCAGGTTTATATAGCAAAATCAGAAGAAACTCTCATACCTCGGCTTTCTTGCTAGAAAAAGCCTCAGATTCCCGAAGTCATGGGAATGTTGTTCAAGGGCTATACGAAAGTAAAGGGCAACCAGAGACAGTGACAGTTTCAACTGCTGAGAAAGCCACTAGTACTGCCAAGAAGCAGCCCCACTTCCCAAACAAGACTACTCTGTGCCTTCAGTGTGGGTCGGAAGTTATTCAGAGGAAAACACACTTGTTTCTTATCATTCTAGGCTTAAAATCTACCATCATGTCAGGCAAGTGTGTATTTGGGAGAGGCAACATCAGAAATTGTCAGTAAGGGAGAGTCACAAAGCACTGTACTTTGTCCCCTAAAGGCACACTTGAAGAACCACAACAAGACTTCCACTGAGGCCAATGGCTTGCATATGTGAAGCACACACAGCTCAATTACTAAGTTTTAAAAAGCAAGTGCTATGACTACAGAGAAGAAAAATTGATGCATTTTTAGAAACACTACTGCCATTGCCTCTGATGGTTTAATTCATATTCAGGTGTTGCTACCTTCTATGGGGATACTACCTTTCATGCTAATTCTTCTTTGAGCCAAAACCAAATCAAATCAAAACAAAACAAAACAAAATGAAAATCTGACCCTGAGGCAGTTAAGTAAAGATCATATTTTCTCAGGAACCACTTGCCTATCATGTCCCATCAATCTTTGTGTCCATTTTCTAGAAAAACTGGATGAAACTTTATCAATCTGACAAATTTTTATGAGGAATCAGTTTATGTCAGCATCCTTGTTCAATGCCTCTATTTCTACTTTTTATGTGGTCTCTTCTGCTTTTAAATTCTAGAGGTAGATTAAATCCAACAGTAAGTTATAGACAAAGACCAGTAAGAAACACATCTGTAATGATAATCTCTTTGTGTAATGTATTCTTTTTCATCATTTGTAAATAATTGATTGAAGAAAGCATCTTGGAATATGTATTCAAATATATATAAGCCTTCAAATATGTAGATTCAGGCTTGGAGCCATGGATCATATATCCAGGGGGTTTCCAGGGGGTTCAGGGTTGCCAGTCTCTGGAGCACCACTACAATGGTTGGAAGAAAAGCTATGATAATCTGCATATAGCATTGGAATACTAAAGATAATAGAGTGAAGCATGTAGGGATCTAACAATAAAGTCTTCTGTCCCCTTGTATGTAAAATCTTCTGTCCCCTTGTATGTATGATGCTTTTTGCTTTTTCTGCTTTTGTAAGTAGACAGGTTTATTTTAGTTTTGTTTTTTGGCAGGATTTTATTATGCAGTCCAGGCTGGCCTTGGACTCAGAGCCCAAGATGGCCTCCAACTCACAGCAATCCGCCTGCCTCAGTCTCCCAAATTCTGGGATTACAAGTGTGGGCCATCATGCTTGGAGTGTAAATGGTAGTCTGTACTTGTTGAGATATTAGGTTCACCAGATATACCAATTTCTTTCTTCTGTCAAATCTGTGATTTCACACTTTTCTGCTTGAACATCTTTATCTTCAGTATTTGATTCTGCAAGTGTGTCATCACTGTAAGATCCTGAGCCATGGAAAAATGCTTCTAGGGCTCTCCCACCCCTGATCTGTGCTGGGTATCTTGAGCTTAGTGTGGCAGTAGTGATTTTGTCTTTCATCTAGACTCTGGCTGGAAGGGGCTATATTCTAGTTATGCTTCTCAGTAAAGATGTTAATCTGTGAATAATTTGGAAAACATGAAAGTCAAGATCATTTGGAACTCTACTGATCAATTATCCATTGTTTTTTACTGGCAAAGTTTGTTATGTTATACCCATTTTTTTTTCTGCTGGAGTTTTATATCATGATTTGCCACCCTTCTATCTGAAGATAGTTTTTGTTATTAGCTTTTAAAATGGCATTGAGATAAGACAGTCTCTGAAATTTTTATTATTGGTGACCAATTGCCATGATTATAGTTGTCTCTGTATCTGCAGGTTTTGTATCCACAGATTCAATCAACTGTGGACTGAAAATATTTGAAAAAAATATGTCTGTACTGAACATGAATAGACTTTTTCTCATTATTCCAAAAGCAATACAGAATATCAACCATTTACATAACAGTTACATTGTATGAGGTACTATATGTGATCTAGAGATGCTTTAAAGTATAGTATATAGAGTGGATAAATATAGGATATATGCTATTTTACATGATAGACATAAGCACTTGAAGACTTTGGTATTGGTCCTGGAACTAACCCCCTGTGGGTATATTAGTTTACTTGTATATACATTTTTCTTGTAGTTGTTTATTTCTTTGGCTTTGCTCAAGGTATTAATAGTTTAACTCCAATGTGTATAAGGAGGTGATCTCAATCAAAGCATTGTTGTGATTTTTAAAGTATGCCATTAGGATACTAAATTTCTTGTTTCTTTATTTACTGAAAATTTCTGTTATTGTCTCTCCTTTCAAGGCACTATATATTGGTCTGACATAATGATAGATTTCATCCCTACAATTGTCTGGAAGAAAATGAGTGTGTCTTCCTCTGAATCACTTTAGATCCACATTGAAGGTGTAGGTTAGTCTTTGTGTTGTGTGTGTATAGATTCTTTCATTTATGACCGGCATTCTAAAGGCACAAGCAGTAGTGGGTGCTTTTTAGCAGTTGAAATTATTATTGGCTTTTTATGCTATTTAATATTTTCACTGGGAAATTTTCCTAAAGATTTAAGAAATTTGGTGCCCTTTCTAGCAACAAAACCCGGATGTGTGTAATGTTCTTCTGACTTTGGTATAAGAGTCTGGTTTTTAAATTGTTATCAAAAGTAGTACACAGTGAAATTTTGGAAATACTGTAGAGCTTTTGCAAATGGGAAGGGGAAGAAGAGCTGGAGGGTGTAGGGAGGGCTGGGAAGAAATCAGGGAGAGTTATATGCATGTACAAACTCTTCCATGATAAATATATCCATTAGGTACATCAAATTTGTACCAATAAAAATATATTAAAAAATAAAAGAGAAATACACTGAATGCAAATTTTTGGTTAAATGAAAAACAGAGTTTATGTAAGAATAATTTATAAATGGCTCACAAACACCATCCATTTACTTTTGCATTTCAGAATATATTTGTTCATTTTCATAAATTCTTAAATACATAAATTCATTTATATTTAATGGAATATATATCACCAAAGTCAGTCATCTTCAGAGTTCCATAGCTTTGGGGAGAATGAATAAAATTCTCTGTGGCGATCTGAACCTAAAGATTACCTTAAATCAGTTCTAGGTATAAGCAAATTTATCTCTGCCTGTCGTTCAGTGGACAAGTGTTGTTTCACACCATCCTTCCTCTTTAGCTTAAGCATCTCTCTCAAAAACAGAAGGCTCTAAGTGCTGTACTGATTTTTATGACTATATTAGTCTAAAACCAGGAGAGAATGATTTGATGTTTCTAATGAAATTAAAACCAATATTCTTTCTATTTAAACTACAAATAACTGCAAATCACTTTTCATTGTAAACAGAAAACCAAGCCAAAGTCCTCAAACCTTAGGATGACTCTTGTAGAGTTAAAGTCCCTTTGAAATCCTTGAGGACTCAGTGAATTATTACTTTGCATCTAGAATAATTTCCCAGCCCCTACAGAGAGATCTAAATCAAACCTCACTTACCTGAATTTAAGCTGCTTAGTTTTAATTTTATTTTTTATTTTTTAATGTAATAGTAATCTGGTCTAAATCTTCCCAGCTCTTTGCTGGAGTCCTGATTCCTATATGTATTAACTTTCTCTTGGTCGATGGCTTTGCTGGAGGGTCTCAATTTGACTTTTGAAATCTACATATTAGCCTATCTACTTTCTTCTAGACCCTGGAATGTTCACATTTTGGATTGCATTGTCTGGCCTTCCTTTTCCCTTGCTTCCAGGCAGGTTTGAAGGATAGGAGGCATTTGTAGAAGTTGGAGTATGGGAAAAAAGATATCTATCCCCCAGACTCTCTTCACATTTGACCATCTCTGTAGTGCTAGTGTTTTCCTGTCACAGACTACACCTCCAGTTCCACAGTCCTTTTTGACTGTATCAGATCTCCTCTGGCTCCCATCATAAATCCAGCTCTTTTCTGGAGTACACTAAATAATGGTCCCCAATAATACTCATGTACACTAAATGCACAAATATTGCCTTACGGGTAAAAGGTGTCTTTGCAGGTATAGGTAATGATCATGAGATGAAGATTTTGTCCTGGATTTTCTACTGGACTCTAAATTTATTCATAATTAGCCTTTCCTAGAAAGAGGGAGAGAGTGGGACGTTTGACTACACACAGAAGAGATAAAATCCACACAAAGGAAACAATGAGGTGCAGTGGTACAATGGTGGATTTGAAGTTGGGGGAGGGGACTTGAAGCTTACAATACCGGAATACAGCTCTAGACACTGGAAAAGGCAGGAGAGGGGATTGTCCTCTAAGGCCTCCCAATGGAGAGCTGCCTTGCTGACATTTTGATTTTCGCCTTATGCTGGGTTTTGGCCTCCAGAGTTACAAGAGAAAAACTCTCTGCTGTTTTGGGTCACTAGATTGGAGGAAAGTTTTGCACTTGCAACAACAGGGAACTGATACACACCCACCTTGTTGCTTCAAGCCTCGTGGACATTGTTCCTTCTAAAGTCAGCTCCAAGGTGCTTCCGGGCTCCTCTCACCTCATTGTTCTCCCTTAATCTGTCCTCACTTTTGAAAGAAGCTCCATTTATTATACTTTGTTGAATCACCTTTTAAATATCCCACTGTGTCCTGCTGAGACCCTGATTGATACACTATTTTCCTCGCCAGGGCCAGGAAAATTATGGCTATAATTTCTCATTTAAATTTCAGTGATTTCCATGAGGTCAAGGTCAATGGGTTTTGTTTTGTTGTGCCTATTTCTTTTCAGATGGATTAATTAGCATAGAAATGTTGTCAGTCAGTATTTGGGAAAAGTACCACTGAAACAAAAAAGTGAAAAGATGAAGGCTGTCTTTTATATGTATGCAAATATACTGTAGTGTCTGTGTTACATATGGTCTCACAAGCCTTATACAAAAACCATATTTATTTTTTCAAAGCAAGTGTTTATTTTGCCAACCACAACATGAAAACATATAAAGTGGGTTCATTCTTCAGATGTTTCAAATGGTATGTGTGCATTTGGACATGAGCCTTCTGCAGATGTTTTCTTTTTTATTGCTGGCTTGCATGTAAGTAATCTGTCTAGTTTTAGACACCATTGCACATGCACACGCTTACAAGGCCCAACCATTCATCTTGTGGCATTTTAGTCTCACTAAAGAAATTAAAAGTCAGTTTGTGGTTTTCAGCTGTAGAACAGAAGTGTATTAAATGATACTAAGCAAAGATCCAGAAGTAACCTATAAACTGCAGAATTTCTGGCCTTATGCCCTTATAACACAACAAAATGTGTTATCCTCTGCAGGACTGATTTAATAGCTTTTTATAGATCTGAACCAAGCAATTATGTTCAAACCTCAGCTCTTCTGACCTTTCTCTGCATTGTTGTTACCACTATACAAAGTATTTTGTACATAGTGCTAGGCTCTGAGCAGTGAACTAAGCACACACTATCTCCAAACTCTTTTAATTGTCTTCTTTAGCTTTTCTGATCTGAACACAAAGGTTTGTTAAGAGAAACTAAAAAGCAGTTAACAGAACTTTCAAGGTACATAACATGGTATCTTACATGTGTCCAGTGAAACACTATTTATTTTTCTTTTCATTTATGGAGCCCTTGATTGATTTTCTGTAGTCCTCCAAATAACAAAGTTTCTATTCCATTCCCTTGCAGTTGTCTCCCATTCAACCATTCTTGAGCATATTTTAATTTCTTTATAAAACTATTATCCTCAAGATCATCTTGCTTCATGTATTTATTTGTTTTGGAAATTACCTACTCCGTTAGACTATAAGGTCCATGAAGATACCTGCTCTATCTCTAGATGGAAGTTGGTAAATGCTTCTATGGTAAAAATTCAAAAATTTATTAAATGAAATTGTCATAATCAGCTTGGCACTTAAATGGTAAAACTGTTCAAGTTACAGGTTATTTTGGTGACAAATACATTTATAGTACTACATATTTCCTCTGAAAAAAGTTTACTAGAAAAGAAATAACTTACTATGTTAGACCAGTAAATATTCTAGACAGATTTCATCATCAAAGGAAATGCAGAGTCGAGGAGGCTATGTATCGTCCATCCAGAAAGTTCCACCGTTCAGGAGACTTGGATAAATGCTTGTTACTACCAACACTTTAAGTAATTTAAAAACATGCTATAATGCCCACCTCTTGTACTCCCAGAGTGAGATCAAGGATTAAAAAGCTCCAAGAGTTTCCAATCTCAGTGGAAAATTGGCTGTCACATGGAACGAGATATATACTAACTGATTTTGCCGTGCAATTGGGTTCTTAATGAAAGCAGCATAAAACAAAACTGCACCCCTCTGTATTTCATTTGTGCATCTTGTACCTGGAATAAAATGTAACTGCTGTAAATCTTTAAGTTGGGTTCAATAAAGCAATAATACTGTACTGTGCAAACTGACCATTTAGCTTAACAACTGATTTGTTACACCATTAACTTGTCCCCTACCTTGTCTTAGTGCTTTTTTGCTAACTGAGTTGTTGTTAACTACTGTAATGCACAGATTCTTTCAAGGGGAAAAACATCTTAAACTAGAAGGTTAGTGATACTGCTGACTGAAATCTTAAAGGTGGCTATGGAATAATGAATACATTTTAAAATTACTAATGTTTAAGAACAGAGGCAATGTAGGACCTCCAGAAAATGTTTTAGACATGAAATCTGCCAAAGTGAAGGTGTGTAGAATCTTGTTAGGAATTTTCAATTGGTATATAACAGGTCGGGTTTTTTTAGCTGCTGCTTAAAAAGTCTCTGTAGTCAAATACATGGTTTAGAAATTAGTACTATCACTAGGCATAGCAGTCATGGCATTTATGTTCTCTTTTTGAGCAAACTACTTTCTAATGTAAAAATTGCTCTCATATCCTCTAAAGAAATACATAAATCTATTGAGATGGTCAATTCAGAGTTAGCAGAAGCTGACAAGAAGGTATAGTGTCATCTGAAATGCCCTGAACACGATGAAGAGAAAAGGTGACATGAAGCTTGTGCTGAGAGCTGGAGTAGGAAGAGATACATTTTCGACCTTATGGTCATCAGCTTGCATGTCAACACTAGAAATCATATAGCATATTTCTGTGTTGTACAATTATATCAACTTCTGGAGCAAAAGAACCCAAACCCTTCATTTTCTAGAAGAAATACTGAAAGAGTTTTCAGCGCGGTTAGAAAATGGAATATAAAGTAAAGTGGCTTGTATTTTAAGAATGTGGAGAGAGAACCCCCTGACCACTGAGGTCTGGCTTTCTCTCTGCGGGACATGTGGTGTGGGGGTATATATAGAGCTTAGGTTTGGGGTGGAGCCTAAGGGGCATTACTGATGCACAGGTAGCCCATTGGAATTTATTTCACACCACAGGTAAATTGCCTAGGGGTGGGGAAGTTGACCTTCTGCCTCTCAGCCTCCCACCACTGCAGCGTCCTCTTTAGGGCAAAATCCTTTCATTCTCGTCTGTTTGTTATTAGGAAAAAGGGTGAAGTTTTTCTTTCTTTTATTGATTCCTGCTGAAAGTGGGCACTGTACTGGGGTTTAGGAGGGTCAATGGGATGATGGTTGATGCCCATGCAGAAGCTGGTGCCAGGTGTTTTAACCAGGACAACTTTATCACTGGTGAATGCCCGCATGTTAGACTGGAAAAACAAAGAGACAAGGTGTCATGAGGAGGCAGGCCACTATCATATTTAAGGACCCAGGTGAGGTAGAAGGAAAGGTGCCCTTGATATAGACACGTCATTTTATCAGGACCATGTTGAAGTAGAATCATTGCCATGGTGAGGTAGAATTCTGAAAAGTAAGTGTAGGGTTAGGACAAGTGAAGTTATGAGAGGCAATTATTTCCCCAACTGAAAGGGTAAAAGTTAAGAGGGTAGGTAGGTAAGGCTTGTCTCTGGTCCAGGAGTTGAGCTGGAAAGAATAGGAGGGGTGGGAAAGGCCATGGCTGTGTCACTGTAGGGAAGGTAAGAGCCTAGGCCTTTAGAGATCTCATGTTTAACCAAACAGCTGAGGTAGAGAGAACTAAGTTGTCATGTAGACCAATATGAAGATGATCTTAAGCATGATGTGGGAGTCTTTAGGGAAGACTGTTAAGAGTCTTGCTGTAAAAAGGATAATTAATACAATGTAAGCAATTAGGAACCAAATTGGGTAACAAAACATGACTTAGCCTGAGAGTTGTGGCTGTGGGGCCTTCGTGAAATGGAGACGGGTAGGTGACAGAAGATGAGATGACCACTCAGAATGATCAGATTTAGGGCTGGGAGGGCACCGCTTAGGCTGAGTGATGTGTAACCAGGATGGGAGTCCAGCAACTTTGACCACTATAGGGGTTGTCAATATGACAGATAGGGGCCACTCCACCTTGGTTGTAGTCCTGTGGATTTAGAACATTTGAGATAAATTAGATCTCCTGGGGATATGGGAGGATCTGGTTTGGCCCCTCCAGAGGAAGGCAGAGATCAGCATAACAGGTGTGGGAGGAAGGAGAGGACTGGGATATAGTCAGCAAGAGGAGGGAGACTTTGGGGAGTAGGAACATTGTGGAATAAGAATGGCCTGCCATACATAAGTTTAAAAGGACTTAAAAAGGTAGGAGCCCAGGGAGGTGTGCTTAGCTTGGCTAAGGCTAAGGGCAGAAGTTGAGGCCAAGGTTGGTGTAGTTTTAAAGTGAGCTTTGTAAGGTGTGATTTTATTAGGCTATTTGCCTTTTTTTATTTTTCCTGAGGATTGTGGATGGTATGGGATGTGTAGGTGCCAGGTGATGTGTAAGCTTGAGGATACCTGTTGAGTGATCTGAGAAATAAAGTCTGGACTATTGTCTGACTGAATGCTTTGAGGTAGACCAAACCTTGGGATGATTTCCTGTAATAGGACTTTAGTAACTACATCAGCTGTCTCCCTGGTTGTGGGAAAGGCTTCTATCCATCCTGAAAAAGTACAAAGAAAGATGAAAAGATATTTGAGAGTTTTGTGGTGGAGCGTATGTGTAAAATCTATCTGCCAGTCCTGACCAGGAGTGTGTCCTTGAGATTGATGGGTAGGAGAGGAAGGGGGTGCCATACATCCCTGAGGAGAGGTCCTAGCACAGAGATGACAGGTGTGAGTAACCTAAAGAATGATAGCCTTTAGAGAAGAGTGTGTGACTACTGGGGCTAAGAGTTTCTATAGGGCCTGTGATCCTATATGGAAACAGTTGTGTAAGTCAGTGATGATGTCTAAGGCCTGCTAATCTGGGAGAACAAGTTTGATCCCTGGAAAATCCATCCCTGAGTGTTTTGTGTGTAATTTGGTTTATGCAGTAACTGTGGCTGCTCTGGTGAATAATTAGGTTAAGGTAGACTGTTTGGGACTAACGGGAGAAGATGAGAAGGATAGGGCCTTTGTGCAGCTAACTTGACCTGTGAATCTGCAAAGGCATTGCCTTAAGCAATAGGATCTATAGAATTCTGGTGTCCTCTACAATGAATACCAGCTGCCTGCTTTGGGAGTTGTGCTGCCTCTCGAAGTTTAAGGATAAGAGATACATTAATGATGGGGGTTCCCTGAGAGTTAGTAAAACCCTGTTCTTGCCAGATAGAGGCATGAGAGGGTAAAATGCTAATTGTATACTTTCAATCAATGTGTATATTAATGACTTTGTCTTTTGTTAATGTAAGAGCCCTTATAAGGGCAATAAGTTTTGCCCTCTGGGAAGAGGTCCCAGGTGGCAGTGGATTTGTCTCTATAATTTTTGACTGGCTAACTATTGCATATCTTAAGGTCTTGTACTAGAGGGTAAGACCCATCTGGCTTGAGTACCAGGAGGATGGGAATATTATTGGGTAAATGGGTAGGTTTAAGAAAACCATTGTTTAAAGGGCACTTAATTATAGGTTTAAGTCCCTATAAATTTTTAGGAGCTATGGAATATTGGGGAACACAAGGAAAAATTGAAGGATCCCTGAGACAGATTAAAATAGGCGTGGCATGATTAGCGAAGGTGGGATTGGAGGTATCCCAAAGTATGGGATTGACCAGAGAAGAAGGAAGGGGAGGGAATGGATTTGCAATGCATTGTGAGGCTGTTTGGAGGATTAGAACTGTGGAGAGGGAGAAGGTAAAGGAGAAGTTAAGCTTTTGAAGGAGGTCTCTACTTAAAAGGTGTGTAGGGCATGTTGTAATTGCTAGAAAGTTATGGGTAAAGAAAAGAGTCTGGAATCTGCATGGGATAGGCCCAGTCTACAAAGGCTGTGTAGGTTGGCCATCAATGGACTGAGGACCTAAAATAAGGACCTGAAAACTCAGGAAGTACACTATAAGTTGCCCTTGTGTCCACAATTACAGATAGTGTCTTACCTGAGATCTGCAGTGAGACTCAGGGCTTTGAGAAAGATACCTTAGTGGAGGCTGTGCGCCCTGAGCCCCGTCAATCTTCAGCAGCAAGTCCGAGCAGATTGCTCAGTGATGAATCTGGCAGTGATGAAGTCTCCTGTGAGGGCAAGGAGTTAGAGGATGGCTTACCTGCTCACTGACAGGACATTTACTCTTTCAGTGGCCTTTAATGTTGTAGTAGGGACAGGGCCCAAATTAACTTGCCCAATGTCCTTCCTTGCTGCATTTGAAGCATGGTCCAGGAGGGGCTCAGGCAGCTTCACCTTGTTTTGACTTTCCTGTCTTGGGAGCCCCAAGTGCCACTGCTAAGAGATCAGATTGATTAGCAAATGTTTTCTTTTGAGCCTCTTTTTCCTCTTTTTGAGTTTTGTCTCTGTTGTTGAAGACATGGAAGGCTAAATTAAGAAGGTCTCCTTGTGGGGTTTGAGGGCCATTTTCAACCTTTTGTGACTTTACATGAATATCAGGAGCAGACTGAGAAATAAAATAAGAGTTAACAACAATCATTCCTTCAGGAGAGTCTGGGTTTACATTTGTAAACTTAATTAAGGTGTCCCTGAGCCTATTTAGGAACACAGTTGGGTTTTCATTAGCCTCCTAGACCTGTTCTAAAAGTTTGTTATAGTTAGTATGTTTGTGAGCAATTTTATTAAGGCCCACAAATAGACATTCAACCATCTTATGCATTTTTTTGAACCTTCTCCATTTTGGTAACTCCAGTTAGGATCTTGTTCTAGCACCGCAGTAGGTCCAGGGTCATTTTCAGTGGTGTTTGCCTTATATCTGTGATCAGCTTCTTCTCAAGCTGCTGGCCACAGCTGAGTTCAATTCTGTGAGCTGAGGGTGGAGTTCAGAATCACATAAATATCCTTAAAATGTAAATCATAACAATTAGTTATAAACTCAAATTCTCTGATATAATTCTGAGAGACAACAGAAAAGCAATCTAATTTATGGCTAATCTGAGCTAAGTCAGAAAGGGAGAAAGGCACATGTATATTAAGAAGTCCCTCGGGGCCAGCCTGCTCTCGAAGTGGTAGCAGAGATTGAGGAGGAGAAGACTGTGGAGTAGATGGCCATTGAGCAGCCAACTGTCCGGCAGGCATGTGTGAGCAATTATCTGATGGTTGGTTATAAAGTAGATACTGGTCAACACGAGACAGAAACACAGGCTGCTGGTGTCTCACTGTGTGCCCTGCAGCAATTTAGCCACGCTCGCAGCACAGTGAACTGTCACGTGGTCCACAACAGGATGGTTGTTGCTGATCACATGAGGAGTCACAAGGGTGTGACCATTGACTGTGAGACCTGTCCCAAGATGGTGGCGCCCCTCCACGTGGTGGAGGGCTGCAAGATGGCAGCTGTCTCCCATGCAAGCTGCAGCAGCCATGTGGCTTGCTAGAAGACTGGAGTGCCTGAGACCTAGAATGATGAGTGGGCAGTGAAAATGTTAACTTGGGAGAAGGAGACAAAGAATCCTCAGACAGGACAGACAGTTCTGGCAGAGGGGAGTGAGAGGTTGGAGACTGGAGAGAAACACTAATGGAGGGGTCAGAGATGCTGGGAATGTTCGGAGGTTTTAGGAGAATTAGTGACCCCAGAAGAGGGAGGGGAAGATGACTGCACAGTGGGAGATAATTAGATAATTGCATAGCAGGAGCAGAAATCTTTAATTGAGAAGGCTGTGGGATTTGATCTGGGGGACAGAGAGGAGGGGGTGGGCTAAAGAGCAGTGGGACCTCGTCTAGGGGGTCTTGAGGACAGGAGGGGAAAGTTTGTGGTGCAGTAGAGTTAGCTAAAAATATTTGAGCAGGTGTACATGATTTCATGAGAGAAGAATGTGTTCTCAGAGCGAGGAAAGCTTGCACATACGGAATTTCTGCTAATGTGTCACCAGTGCAACAAAAGTCATATAAAGTTTTGAGAATATAGGGGTGAAATGTCCCCTCTTTGGACCATGGGTTGCCTTTAAGTTGGTAGGTCGGCCAAACCTCCTGGCAGTAAAAGATAATTGTTTAGTTTTTATGGTTTTCTTTAATCCAAGAGTACCCAGATTACGAACCAAGCACCCCAAAGGTGTGGTTTTTTGGGGAGAGGAAAGGGAATTCCCATGATCAAATCACAGTCAAGTGAGCCAACAGACTGTGGCCTAAGGCAGGTCAATTTGTCACGTGGTCTCTTAGACTTATGGTAATTAGTTCCAAAACTCATGCTTTTTAATCATCACCAAAAGGCATGAGTGGAATTCCCGTGGATATATTATACTTGGGAATTTTGCAATAAACAAGGGCTATTTCCTCTAGCAAAGCCAATTCAGCTCAGCATTCTTTCAAAGACCAAATTGTCTGGCAAGTGTGCTATATGATTCGCCAAGATTATTTTAAACAACTTTTAAAAAATACACTACGTGAAAACAAAATGAAGATATAAATGTAAATGTGTTTAAGGAAAGTGTCCACAAATACTTATATAATTCTGAGGCATTCTTTAAAAACTTTCTTCCTGTGGTACTAAATGCAAAAATCATAATACGAATGTTTACACAATTTTACTTAAAACTTAAAAACAAATTTTGAAACGCAAAGAAATTAACTAACACAGCACACTAGCTACTAGATAATCATATGTATATATATAACAAGATGAAGGTGAGTTTGCTAATAGTCTGGTGTGGGAGCACAGGCATTTAATCATAGCACTCTGAAAGGTGGAGGCAGGGGAACTGAGTTGGAACCAGCCTGAGCAACTTAGCAAGTCCCTGTCTCAAAATCAAAACTAAAAAAGGCTGGGAATGTAATTCAGTGTGGAGGGCTTGGATTTATTTCCCAGTACTGCATGTGCATTTGTATATGTATATGTATAGTATGTATTATACAAATACCAATAATAAAAATTTCTATATGGAACAAGGAAGAATATTAATCATATTGCTAAATGAGAAAAGTAGTGGCACCATAGACTGTACAATATGATAAATATGTTTATTTTATTAAAACTTGGATGATTAGGATGACATTTTGAAAAACTAAAAATTAAAGTATCATGATCACCTCTGGTTGGTTATATTTTCTATGTTTTTCAGTGTTGTAATTAATTTAAACCAAGTACGAATTACTTATGTAAAATTAAATAGAATTATATAAAAATATATTAAATATATGGGGAATATGTTTTGAGTGTCAGGTTGCTGCTTTTCAAAATTAAGTTTATTGACACATTTAGATATATATAATGATCATGCTCATCAGAGGGAATTTGTACCTGTACGTGATCTATCCTGATTCTTTTTATCCTGTTCCCCTCTCCTCCCTTTAACTCCTCTTCTCCTTTATTTAAAGAGCTTTGTTTCCATTTTGTCCTTCTTTTCTCATTTTTTCTACTCCCTTCCTTTCCTCCCCCCTGTCTCTATTTTGTTCCATATCTGATGGATTACTATGGAAAATCTTTTCAAGTAGATGCCTTTGGAAACGATATTAAACCTTCCCAATCCATGGGGGCTTATGTTGATTCTTAAAGTGGATATGTTATAAGATAATTTAATCAAATGTGTAGAACTCTGACACCCTGCAATTTACTGATAAGAGACAACTAGGCAGGGCTGCTGTGTCCCTGTGTCATGGAGGGAACAGCCCAGGAGGGAGGCTGTTCCTGTGCACCCCGCATGCTGGGTAGGAAAAACCACTGCACATAAACTTCTGGTTCTCACTGTGGCTGGCTGTCAGAGCCACATTCATGACATGTAGTCATGAATGTATCTGGGAAATGATTGCTGGAAACAATTATATAAAAATGTGTTGCTATGGTTTGACTGCTTTTTATGCATGTCTCATTTGTGGTCTATCATGAAGTTCCAAATAGGCACCGAGTGGGCCAATTCTTACTGTTATGTGTTTTTTTTTTTTCCTTTTTCTCTCTATAGAGAAAGTATGGTGTATGGTGTTATGTTTAACCAAACTAACAGGGTGGATTCCTGAACCTGTGTTCAAATTCTGCCATTACTGGTAACAATGTGTACTTCTCTCTTTGATTTATTTGTCTGTAAATTAGAATTGATATTACTACTCACTTTATAAATTTCAAAAGATTAAATGGGATATTAAGCTAAAAAGGAAGTAAGACAATAATTGGATCAAAATAAGTACTAAGTTACAGTTAACTATTATTGCTGCAATATTCATAAGTTGTCAAAAGGATTCCAGGTTTAGAATGTTCTTTAGCACTGTAATGTTTTATGAGTAGCAGAATGTTATCACTCATGCACTTGGAGTTGCACAGGCCTTTTTAAATGAAGATGCTGAGGCTAATCATGATTTGTTCTCTTTTACTCCCCTGTAATTCTTCCCTTGAAACATCCTACCTGGCTCTTCTAGAATTCATCCCCCTGGGGTCTTTCTGCAATTCTTCTGGCCTCCTTCCCTCCTCAGACCTGGTTCTCTTTAGGGGGTACTTGAAGAACTCTGAGTGAAAAGCCCATAATAGGAGTTGCTAGTGGTTCTGCTCTGAGCTTTTGTCAAAGTTCTAGTTAATAGATTTTGTTCTGTTTTTGTAAACAAGCTCTGTTTAGAACTTTATTTCTTTTTGATTTTGGGTACTGCCTTCCTTGCTAAACCAGTTCCTGTGTCATGCTGTGACCCTCACCTATCCTGCCTGCCCAGATGTCAACCTATTGTATATCTGTTGCTTTCTCCTCTACGCCTATGCTCTGCTTTGTCCACTCTTGGGCCATCCATTGACAAAAACCACCTGCTTACTTGAGTCTCTGCCTAATGGCTGCTGGCTCCTTCAGTGTGCCACTGGAGGCGGCAGATTTTATCCCTGCTGGAGTATCACGGGATCGGCAGCGTGCTGCCTGTATTAGCCCCGTCAGGACTGTGGGTTTTTCCAAATCTGTCCATATTGCCAAAAACAAAGATCCTGTTCTGGATGTGTGGTCTATTCATATCAGAATCCTCTTAGCTCCTTTACTGGCCATAACAGCCAGGCAGTAAATGAATGTCTTATTCTCATCCTATGAAGACAGACCTGGGCTCTGTGAGAAAGCTGATTGTCATTATCCCGGGAACGTTTTCACATCTGTCCACGTGTGAAACTAGGAATGTATCTATGTGGGCAAGGGGTTCAAATGACCATTTCAGCTCATATTTAGAAAGCCAAATTAATGCATTTCATTTTAAAATAATGGCATCATTTATAAACTTAAAATTGACTTCCCAAACCTTGGGTCTGGGGTTTTAGCTCAGTGGCATAAGCGCCTGCCTTGCAAGTAGGCAGTCGTGAGTTCGATCCCCAGTATCGATAAAAAGGAAAAGGACAAAAGAAAAAAAAAGACTTCTATAACCTGAGATGCTTAAATATTTTTTGAATCGGCTGTCAAAAGGTTAAAATGCCTATAGGAAGTAGAATAAACTAAATAGAAAAGCAAAGTCTTCAACTATGGTAGAAAACTGCATTACTTGAAATTCTCTTGGCTGTCTTCTATAAAACTGAAAACATGTAAAAATAACTCCCTATTTGCATATAGAACACCTACATAAAATTGGTCTGCAGCTTATCTCACGCTGTAAACACAAGGAAAAGAAAAATACACATTTGTTTGTATAGATTATATTGAAAAATCTTATTAAACCTGAATCATTCATTCCCATTCTGAAAAAATGTTTTAACTCATAAAAATTCAACATTTTGTTTGACAAAACATTGTAAAAGTTTACATGGTAGCTAGCATTTCTTTATTTGTGTATAGTCTGTTGGTTTTATTGGAAAACATTTTATTGAAATACAATTTTTTAACTTTTTGGAAAATATGGTTACCCTACTGAGAAAACCCCACTATTTGAGGGTTTGATACAGTGAATTTGGGACAAAGATGTCAAATCAGAATTTCATTAATGTTGGCCAATTTTTTTTTTTTTTTGTCTTTTAACTGTGTACTTAAACCATTAATATTTCAATGAACTATTTTTTTGGTCTTTTTAACTTTTCTTGGTTTATGTTTGTAGTACATGAAGTTTACATTAATTTTAGGGAGTAGGTGCACATATGCAACACACCTTAATTCTTTTAGTCTTCTTCTCTCTCAACCACCTCCCGCCCTTCAGCTCTAAATTCCCTTTCCCATTTTCACTATTATGATTACTATATTTAGTTCTGATTTATGACAAATCATATTTATATTCCTTGTATTTGATACAAACCACATTGTAAATCTTTTTAAAGTGCAAATAAAGGGTATTTTTTTGTTTACCATAGTGTATGTAGAATTTTTTGTTTTTAAAATTATTATTTTACAATGTCATTAATACAGAAACTTACATAACTAGAAAAGTACATAGTATGATGGATTTCATACTGCAAAACACATAACATCCGTGCAGAATAAGAAAAAGAAAACCTCCAACACTACTCTCACCCTAGAGATAGTCATCTTACCCCTTCCTTAAAGTACTTCCCACCTGCCCAGTGGCAATCATTACTATAAGTTTGAATTCTGTAAATCACTTTTGCCTGTTTTTTGATGTTTAATTACAAAATTTATACGTAAAAATAATATACTGTTTCGTTCTTGTCTAGGTGCCCTACTCCACGCTGGAATTGAATTTCTTAAAAATCTCGATTTGTATACATCAAAATTAACTTTATAAGGTCATAAGATAAATATGTGCCTTTTTTATCTTTCTTTTTGTGACAGGGTCTCGCTGTGCAGTTCAGGCTGGCCTTGCTCTCACTTTGCAGCCCAGGCTATTCTCAAACTCTCAATGGTCCTCTTGCCTCAGCCTCCTGAGTGCTGGAATTACACGTGTGCACCACCACGCCTGGCCCTAACATAAGTATATGAATCTGATGCTAGAAAAATAAAGGGGGAGGGAGGGGAAAATATACAAAAACTGAAATGTGTGATATACATTTACCAGTCCCCTACAGTATCATAATGTATTGCAAACATGTAGTAATAAAAGTTAAAAAAACCCTCATCAACATATCTATGTTTCAATTGTGTTGCTATTTTTCAGTTATATATTATTCAGTTATATATTATTCTATTGTTTGAATTTGTCAGAATTGACTTTGCATTCTATTGCTGGTGACATTTGAGATGCCTCTAACATTTTGCTATTGTATTTTGTTTGAAATATATGTCTGCGAATGCAGATATTATACCCAAAGAGGGCTGGTGGATCCAAAATCATCACATTATTAAGGGTGTTGTTCACTGGGACCTTTTTCCAGATTGCCACATGTGAATTCTTTAACAGGTGGACAGCTATCCTGTTCCAGCTGTGTCTTTCCCTCAGGCAGGAGATGAATGATCCAATCACATAACCTCAATTTACGATGAGTTTTTACTGTATTTTTTCTGACCACTCTCAATCCCAGCTGTCATTTTTAATCTTCTGGCAAGCTGACTCCAACTCAGAATTGGAAGAATAAAAAATTCATTGGGGAAATGCTTGTGAAAGATACAGGGGAGAGAGAGCAGGAATACGTAGAGAGAGACTGTGATGCAGGCCTGATGCCTGTGAGAGAAGAAGGAGGGCTGGGGTAGAGAGAGTCTCAGGTCACTGCAGCTCTGAGCCTGGCTCAGCTATACTGGGAAAGAGTTACAGGGTAAAGGGTGCTTACTGGAAAAGTTGTCCATTGGGTCAGCCTAGGAGAATTTTGGATATATAAATGTCTTCCACATATGTACCTCAACAGGGCCTTCAGAATGGCATTTGGTGGCTGTTGACTAACTGCAATCCTAGCAGGTGTTCTTTACTGAAGGGAGATGAGAGGGCATATCTCAGTGTGGCTCTCTCTTCTGTCATGGTAGCATTTTGCTGCATCCAGATGTCTTTGTATTTGTCCAGCTTTTATAGTCAATACTAGTGGGAAGATCAACCTGGTAACATAATCTGCTGTAATCACAAGCAAAACTTTTAATCTTTTTGTTTTAATGAATTTTAAAACATACTTTGGTATCAAGGATTGGCAGTCACACACAATTTGTATTTGGAAGTTATTTTCAACACGATATAGACTTATTAGTCTCTTAACTGTTACACTGGCTTTCTTTTCATCTTTTTTACTGGGACAGAATTTCTTTAGGGCTTACTCTAGAACCAGTCCTAGTAGTACAGCAGAAATGAAACTCTTCTGGGGAAAATGTTACTAGGTTGTTAAGTCTTTGGTCCTCAAATACATTTTCTATCACTCTGTCCTAGTTCCAGCATTCCTAATCTAGACTGAGTTCTTCACTATTCAAGTACCAATGGCTTTGATGGGGAGCCATGGATGTGCAAGTAATCTCCACCCACATATGAGTAAGTCAATGAAAGCCTAGAGTCACTTTTTAAATTTTACATTTGTTTATATATTGAATTATATGATATGTGTTTAATTCTTTAGTGACTTAAGAATGTTGTTGGCCATAAGTGAAGCAGCATTCACTAAGGTGCACCTGACAGCAACAGAAGAAACTTTCAGTACCTTCTAGAGTGGGCAAGTCCTACGGGTAGCTCTAGGGCTCCATATGGCCCTTCGAAGGGAATAATGCAGCCCCATAATGCTGTAAACTTTTAACACTGTTTCGTGATTTTTAGTGATGTGTTTCAATGACTTCACAGTGCTCTAGTTTTGATCGAGGAGGTGACGAAGGAATGCTGTGTAGTGGAGGGCACAGTGCAGGGCTAACTCTGGCTCCTCTGTCCACACACAGTCAGACCAGAACCTGCACATATCACATGACACGTGTGCATGTGGGACTTGGTGAGTAGAGCAAAATGATTACTAGTAATATTCCCTCAACCTCCACAGTTGTGTGTGTGTGTGTGTGTGAACTTAGGAGTTTATTATTAGGCAGACATGGAAGTTTTCTCATTTAATTGCTAAATACAGGATTGTATGATTTCATAAAATAATATATAAGTTAAGGTATGTTATTTATGAGATATGACCAACTAATGTTCAGATTTTAAAAAAGTTATTACAGAAAGGATACATTGCTTTTAACCTCCCTCAGAATACTCTCACAGGATTCACATAAGTTTATTCCATAATTCTTCATACTTTCTAAAACAATTCTGGAAGTCCTTTATCCTGAAGGTCTTTAGTTTTGCTGTTATGGCTACCATTATGTTCTGAATTGATTGAAAACCTTTACCTTTCATGAGCATTTTGACTTAGGAGAAGAGCCAGAAGTCTCTCAGCACCACATCCAGTGAGTAAGGTGGGTAAGAACATACCCACATGATTTTACAAGCTTCCTTTCTGTTGGATGACACTCAGCAGCAGCATTCATTGTATATTTTATCACACCTTATAAAGACAGTTACACAAAAGGGCTTATAGAACTGTTTCAGAAAGTGGCAAGAATGGTGGGATAATTGTGTTTAAAGGGGATTAATGACAATATGGCATTTACTGTAATGAATTTTTTTAAAAGTTTCAAACATTCTTCATATTTTGGATCACCCATTGTATACACATTAACCATATTATACAATTTATATGTGGCCCAGTAGAATTTCTGTTGCTCATTATGACTTGGGTAAGCCAACAGGCTGGCCACTCTTGCTCTTGGCCAGTGTTGGCAAACATATGGTGCACGTGCTGCAGTGGGCTCTGTATATCACTGGATGTTCTAAAATGTTCCCTGTCACTGCTCTAGATTATAGTTCTCTTCCTTTTGTGAACTTCCAGAGAGGAAATTTTTATTGTGGTCACTAGTTACTACCTGAAAGAATGTAGGAAGCCCAATTTTAAAGCAAGGTAAGTTTTAAAGATGAGAAACATAATGTCAAAAGACTAGAGTCAATGGAGGTGTTGAGTGAAGAGGAAGATGGTTCCATGGGCAATGGGACGATAGTCGGAAGTGTTACTGGGAGCAAAGAAAATATAATAAGATTGGAACACCATGGAGTATTCCTCAGGTCTGGATACCTGCCTGTTTGTGCATATAAAGTTTTAATGGAATATAGTCATGCCTATTTATACACACATTTTCTTTGGCTGTATTCCACAGCAGCAGAGTTAAGAAGTTACAAAACCTGAAGATACTAATATCAGGTTCTTTACAGAAAATATTTACAACCTCTGAAACATAGGCTTAGAATGGGCATGAGGAAGGCTAATATCCCCAACTTCTGGTCTTGTCTGAAAGCATGAAGTCTTGCTTGGATACTTATTTTTTTATTATTTTTTATTTAAAGAAAGACAAAACAAAATAGAAAATAGGTAGAAATAGTACATACTTTCAAAGAAAAGAAATAGACAGTAATAAATCACTAATTGATGTATACATATTGTCCCCCTACAAATATTTGTTCAAGATACACAATTCTCATATAAATGAGAATTCAACCAGGGAAACTGCAAACAATTCTGTTCAACTATCCAACAAAAACTAAGTAATATGGCTATCAATCCTATACACTTAGACATGTACACATTTATCCATATCTTTATTTATGTTGAGAGCTAACAAAACTTATTAGATTAAAATCCTTTTGAACAAAGATTAATAATATTGCTGGATTTCATATCATAACACTCTGGAATCAGCACTGGGTACTGCAGTGCCCCTTTCTTTCCTTCGAAGTATTTGTTCATTTCATCACGTGTTATAAGATCACTTCTCATAAACTGTTTATAGGCTTTACACAAGCATGAGTCTTAATATGTATTTCTATCCTTTCTATATTAGAGGGAGAAACAGAACAAAGCAGGACAGAACTAAACTTTTTCCTATAGACACATAAAACTAAAAAGACATATAAAACTGCTGTATAAGGAGTTCTACCATGGTCACTGTGCTGTTTCTTGTTATCATCAACAGAATTGGCTATATCATCAGATAAAGTATAATTGAACATATCAGTACATAACAGGATTAACAGATATACAACTTTGTAGATAGTGTAGAGCTACAAAAACAGGTAGCAATCAAATCAGAATGGATATTGTGGTGAATCATTGTCATTTTCAGTATAGTTGTCTATACTCCTCAACTTGATACCAGCAACCTAACAGTTTTGAGTAAATCTGTCAATAATAAGCAGCAATAAAACAAGTCAGATTTAACTAAGATCAGTCATGATAAACAGTATAAGTCATACAGGGATCTTGATTGAGTTAATAGGAAATTAAAGATGACCACTGTGCTATGACCTGATATCTTCGGGACAGCTATCTGTGCCCTCAGATCCAGTGCTTGTATACAAACTAGGACGGAACAAGTTCCAATCGAGCAGAGTAGTGCGAGTAATAGGGATTTTAATTTCTGATACACTATTAGCTATATCTTCTGCTTTTTTTTGAAGACCATTCCTCCGCTTTACTCCCCCAGAATGAACTGTGTACTTTTGGGTCTCCCCAACACTCATGGTTTTGTATTGGGGGGGGGGCAACTTGCTATTTACCTAAGTGTTTCCGAACTTTCTCATTCCTGGGCTGGATTTCTAGTTATATTTCTTCATTTATTAAATCCTGTCTGTTCAACTTATCCATAAATACTGATCTAGTTACCCCTATTACTCTCTGGTTCCCTATCACATCGAGTTCCATTTTCTCATGTTTGATTTTGGTCCATATAACCTTCAGGCTAATTATATTTCCTTTAAAGAGCCTCTTGGTGGACTCTACCTCTTGATCCACTCTGCCTGCGATTCTCTCTTTTTTCCCTTAAGTTAGTGTATCAAGGCCATCTATATTAGAAATTATATCCAACCTTCTTTGCCTCATTTCTGTTGTGCTCTTTTTTTGTCATTAGCTGTCTGTTTGTCTTCATTTCGCTTTCTGCTCCATTCATTGTGGCCTCTCTGCCACTCTTTCTGGAATGCTGGTACTTTTCTCTCTCTTTAGAAAGTGCTGTGGCATTCTCTGTAGAGTTGGGTTGGTGGTTGCAAATTCCTCCAGTTCCTCTTTATTTTGGAAGCATCTTATTTCTCTGTTAATTTCTAGGGACAGTTGTGCAGGATATATCAATCTTGGCTGGAGGTTATTGTCTTTCAAAGCTTGGATTATTTCACCCCATGTTCTTCGAGATTTGATAGTTTGTGCCGAGAAGTCTGCTGTAATTCTGATGGGTGTTCCCTTGTGAGTCTCTGACAGCTTTTAATATTCTGTTCTTATATTGGATTTCTGTAATCTTGATTATTATATGCCTGGGTGCCTCTGTTTTGATTGTGGGTGGCTGGAGTTCTGTATGCCTCATACATCTGAGCATCTTTCCCTTTTACTATGTTTGGAAAGTTTTTCTTGATTATTTCTGTGAATAGCCTTTGCAGTTCCTTTGCTTATACCCCTGATTCTTATTCACATTCTTTATTCTTAAGTTATAGATCCTCTTGTCATCTTCCAGTCTTTGGATTGTTACTTCTTGTTTCCTTGTTATTTTTAGGAAGTTTTTCCTTTCATGTTCCCACATTACAAACCTGTCCTCCAGTTCAGATAATCTATCTTAATTTCTTTCAAGCTGTTATGCCAACTTTCAATAGATTTTTTAAGTAAATCCTCGTAATCTCTTTGAACCTGCTTCATATATTCTATGTTTTCTCTATTTTCTCCATCAAACAATCCCCCCCCCACTTTTTTTTTGTTCTTCCATTCTACCATCTGTTTTTTCTTGGAAGGTGCTTAGCATTTCTTTAACTATTCTACTTATATCTTGCTTTACTTGGTTAAATATTTCACTTTTGAACTTGTCTATGAGGTCCCAAAGATAGCGCTTTATGTCTATTGGTGCCATGCCTGATATTGCATGTTTTCTGTCCTCATTCTCCTTTGCATTTACCTTTCCTGGATCAGTGTGCTCAGGATTGGGAATGAGGACCCTTGCTTGTTGCCTCCTCTTCTCATATTTTTTGTTCCTTCCATACAGGCCCAGTTTCTTGCTTTGTCAGTTTGTTTTTCTGAGGCACGCTGACTAGGTGGTCCCACCCACTGCAATGTACTAGGAGGTGCAGACCCGCAGGCTATGCTGAGCCTGCCCCTCCAGGTCAACCTACTGGAGGCTTCACTGCATTGTGATGCACTGCCCGTTGCAGGGACTTGATTTGGGCTAGCCTTTGGGCCTCAGTCCGTGGCATCACCCAGGTCAAGTGCTTCCCACCAATCCCACTTGAGAGAGGAATATGTGACTGAAGTCTTTACAATGCCCTGTTCTAGCCAGTCTGCCTGGTCCCAGAATGTCCTCTGTTGGAGCCTCTTTATCTATGGAAAGGTCCCTATTCCTCTCACTCACTGCAGGTCGATGCAGGGTTCTCCGCCAGCTCTGCTCTCAATTTGGTTTGCCGATTCCCTCTCTCAGAGTGTTCACATCTCCAGTGAGTTGAAACCAATTCAGCGTGGCAGCAGCAGCGAGTTCAATCCACGAGTTCTGGCAGTAGCACCAACACTTTAGCTGTTCCAGTTTTAGAACCTGAACTGCATTTCCAATTGGTTTCTCTCAGCTTAGTTTGTTCAGGTTCGACAGGGTATGTCTCCCCCTGCTTAGGACTCCCCACACCGCACCATTCCTGGAATCTAAGCTGGCTATCTCAGAGAGCCTCTGTAGCTGCTGTTGTCTATCTGCCATCTTTTCTCCATCTCTGTGGGATACTTCTTTTAACATAGTTCCAAATACTTTGTCTACACTAATTCTTTCCTCTTACTCATCTGGATCGCTCCTTTTTCACAGTCCTCAGTGTTTCCTCTACTACATTTTTTCTTCTTTATTTTTCTTTCCATGGTATTTCGTTTCCTCTTTTCTTATTGTTTTCCCTTTTCCAGCCATCTTTTTCTTCTCTCTCTACATGAATAATCTTAATTACCTAAACTTTCCTCTAAGTTTTTAATAACCTGCTAACAGGGTTGAAATTATAGATCCAGTATATTTAACTTTTAATGCTTTCTTTCAAGGTCAGGATTTCTAGTCCCGTGTATTCCTTAGGCAGAATACAATCCTGCCTTCCCTTGAAGCACAGAATCCCACAGTGGATTTCATACTAAATCCACTCACTTCACTTGCTATGGCAGCACCTTGCTACACCAGTTTATGTGAGTGTCACCACCTGCAGTTTAAATAATGGACAATTTCACTGGCTCAGCATAGCCTCTGGCTTTTATGCCATATTTCTTCCCTGCCTCCTATGAAGAAATGTCTATTTTTTTCCTCCTCCAGGTTATTACAAATCTAGTCACTATTACAGAAGCACAATTTCTAGTCTCTTCAGTTTTACTTGTATTGATTTTTGGCTCTATTTTACTTACATTGCTTTGAAGTAATATGTGAGCATTTTTATTCATACAGGTGACTTGATGAAAGAACGCTGTGCTTTTTTCTACTCAACAAATACTGCTTTTCCATTTAGATCCCTATTTTTTATTAAGTAGTATGGTATTTTAAATTTAAATAGCAAGTGGTTCCTATAATAGATTTTTATTATTATACACTTTCACTATGATTACTATCATTTATCATTAGCAACCAAAATAAGAGGTTTGTGAATTATCAATGAAGTTAATCCTAAATTTAGTCATATACAATTTTGTATTCTCACAAATATTGAATTCACATTTAATTTAGTGGTGGTCTAGTTTGCTTTGCCAACTAGAAAGAAATCACATAGTATCACCAATAGTGTGTTTTAAATAAAGTTTTGGAAAGGTTAAATTGTGAATAAAGAAAAATGCATAGTATAAGCAATGGAGAATTTCAATTCAATTTAAATTAGTAACAATTATCCTTAGTAGTACAAGGCAGGACATATTAAAACATTAAAGGGAACCTCAGCTACTAAAGCAACAATGATATGTGAGATGTCGTTTAAATTTTTCCATTGGAGACTGATTTTGGAGACATTCATGAGTCTTAAATGATAGTGGTTCTGGTGAGCAAGGAGGCTATGCATTAGTTTTGTGTTGTGGTTTTTGGCAGATCGAGAATTTCATGGATTCTGATTTGTAGAAAGATGAAATAACTGGCCATTTAGGATTTCTTACTTCCTTCGATGAATTTCTGGACCTACTTTGGCTAGTTCCACAAAAGCAGTTTTGGGAGAAGCTGACAGGAGAGAGTCAGGCCTCCAGCACAAACCAAACTTGACTTTGAAAACTATTTAACTCCCTTGAATTAAGCAAGGCCACAGAATATACTTGGTATTTATATGATTTGTAATTTTATATTTTTGATTTAAATTAATATCCTTGCTTATAGTATTTTTGTTACAGTAAATTCATAGAAATGGAATCTGGAGAGGTCAAAAAGTATAAACTCTGTTGAACTTTTAATAGTGTTTTACAGAGGTGCTCATTAGAAAATGTAAAATTTGTGTTCCATGGGTATTTAATGAAATCCTATTCTGTACTTGCCAGTATTCATCCAGCCTCTGACACTTAGCCACTTTTTAAGAAGTATTTTTAAATACTTGATAGATAAAAATGCTAATTTACCTTATTTATGATTTTGCTTTTATAATAGAAATGTAGAAAAAATTTCATATTTTTAAACCACACAAATATTCCTTATCTGCCTTAAATTGCTTTAACCTTTCTACCATTTTCACATCAGTAGGCCATGTTACCTGATCATAATTTGTATTTAGATGCTAGAGTTTTTTTCAACAGGTGACCATATTGCTGAGTGAAATAAATTAGACACAGAAGTTCAATACTACATGGTTTCTCTTATGTGAGAAATATAGCCATAAGAAAAAAATGAGAACCAGTCACACTACCAAAAGACTTTCTAACAGAATTATTCACAAATAAAATAGATTATTTTCTGAAGCAGTTAACTTACTGCTGGAAGAATTTATCTTTGGAGATTCTTCTAATTTTCGATGATTTAGATAGATTATCTTATCTGTCCCTTTTATTAAGTTTCATCAATGTTTTTGCAAAGCACTGTACAATATGGTTCTTTATTTGTTCTTTGGAGAAAAGAAATTAGTTTTTGTTGACAATAGGAGAACACAGTTCAAAAACACCTATCTGTTGCAGGAAGAGCCAGTACATGACTTGAGCTTGGACTAAAGTGTCCACAATTAAACTCAGAGCAGGGGGTCCTTTTCTTAAATGGCAACGCAGACAAGAAGCCAATATTTGCAGAGCCTCGCTATCATTTGCATAACCATTTGAGGTAATACAGTAAAGAGACACCCATAGCAATTCTCATTTTGATACAAAATGTAACATTAGCTTTTTTCCACTTTTAACATAAACAGTACATTTATAGTCCACTTAACACTAAAAGGTAATTTTCTGCTAATGAACAGAAGAGTTGTTAAAAAAAGTCATGATATAGGAGGAGTGGTGACTATTTTTAATGAAATTATGCATGCTCGATTCTTATTACCATAATTAGCTTTTCTCATGTTATGGGTTTTGTGGGTTTGTAGTCAAGTAGAGTACTAAATCAATAGCAACCTCATTAGGGTCTGGAAAGAAAAGTGCAAGCCAAGTGAACTTTCCCATATGGAGGTAAAATAAACTGCCATAAATTAACAAAAGATTTTTTCCCCTTACTCTGGTGGAACCTGAATTTATCAAGAATACAGCTTTCCTCAGAGAAAGAATTATATCATTTTGGGGGAAGCAAAATTTATCAGGAAAGGTAAAATGTGAAAAAATATGCTTTTGCGTTACTTTTTCTAATCACTTTCCTTGTTATTTGTGATTTCATTTTGAGATCCTTGATTTAATAACACAAATTCTTTTGTAAGTTGAGGCAATAAAAACAGAAAGGAAGGCTTATGAAACTCACAAACACAATACATGGAAAAGAGTGTGTAAACTTTGCCTACCCTTTCATTCTTACAGAGGATGGCTGTGAACTGTAGCGAAGTTCTCTAGAGGAACAGAACCAATAGAGTGTACATATATGTATAAGAAGGATTCTTAGATTGGCTTAGATGATGAGAGGCTGGATGGTTTCATAATGGCTCTGTACAGGTTGGAGTGTTGTGAAAACCACAAGCCACACACAGAAGCTTAGAAGAGAGATCAAGGATGCACTCCCAGTGGGAGGCTAACATCCTGGAAACCCCCTAGACCACTGCTGGTGTGAGTTCCTTTCAGAGGGTGGAGAGTTCGGAGTTTGATGTCTGCAGGTGATGGCAGCAGCAAGAAACACACCCACTCAGAAAGTGGCAAGTGTGCGCAAGCTTCTTCTTTCTTTTTTGTCTTTCTTCTCGGCCTCCAGTCCTTTGACGGTGTTGCTTATATTCAGCAGGGCTTTTTCATGCTTACCTACTTGCTGACTGTCTCTAAAAATGACCTCAAGTGTAAAATCAAAAGTTTATTTTTCCAAGTTTGTAAGCATTTCTTAATCCAACAAGCTAATGACCAAGAAGAATCTTCATATGAGGTATCTTCCAATTACAGTTTAAAAAAAACTAAGTCAAGGCATTTTTATTATTTGCTTGGCTCTTGGATTATCATCTTCTTTAATCATTGGTATGGTCAAACATCATTTAAAACTCTACTCTTTATAAAGTATGTTAGCATCATTGCACCTCTGAGCTTAAAATTTGATGTTGTTTTAATGGCAGTGATAAATATTAGGTTCTTACAGTGTAGCAGGGTCATGGGTTAAGTTCTTCATAAGTGTTGCCTTATCTTACAGCAATCCAATGAGGTAAAGATCAAATTTAGAATCCATTTTCTACATGAAGAGACTGAGGCTATCACAAGTTAAGGGTCTTGACCAAGGTAGTTCATTTAGTAAGAAATATAACTGTGATAGGGGCTGACTTCTGATTCTGGAGACTGTACCGTTCATCAGTGTGATTTTTCATTACCTATCACCTATCCCAGAGAGCAAAATTTAAAACAGACATAAAGGAAACAGAAAACTTAAAGCATGCACATATTTAGAAAGTCAATGCCCAGTATGTAAGCAAATTGCAATATAGAACAGAGCTCACTAATGGGATGAAGATGATATTTATATATTGCATGAATTAAGTCACCATTGGGAGTCATGTTAAGAAGGGACACTTATAACTTGGAATGCTCAGATGTTTTCCTTTGTGCCTTTTCCTGTTATTTTGCTCTTCTGGTTTTGTGTTCCTTCCTTCAGTGAGATGTCTGCTGGAATATTAAGATAGATCTGTGTTAAGTTTTAGTGATAAGAATGAAGTTTTATGCTGTGGCACTATCGCTTTGAACATCCACTCACAAATCATAAAGGTTTAAATGTAGTAAAATTTTTGCAAGAATGTTTCAGCCACTCCATTTAAGCTCTCAGAAATAATCTGAGAGTCATTTTATTGAGATGTTACTGAAAATTTATGCTACAAGTCTGTATGTTTTCTTCACCTTATCCTTTAAAAATATTTCTCTTTTAATTATTTTTTTTATTTAACTTTTAATTATTTTAATTTTTAATTTTTTAAATTATTTTTAATTATTAAAAGCTTTTTAATTTTTAATTATTTTAATTTTTAATTTTTAAAATTTTTTTAAAAAAAAGTTTTAATTTTTAATTTTTAAAAGCTTTATTTTGCAATATTTGATTAATAGTTGGGAAAGTCATTTATCACATATGTGGTTATAAAGTAAGATAGTGTAGGTACTTGTGAAATGATCTTTGATTTAAGAACTAAGATGTTTCTAGCTTTCTGAATCTTGCTACATGTTCCTTCCGGCTTTACTCTCATTTTATCATTCTTTTAATGCTTTAAACATTTCGTTACAAATCTAAATATCCCTAACTTGATTAACAGAATTTGACTTTTGATTTTTAAAAATGATTTCACACCATATTCAGTCTCTGTGTTTTATGTTGATGCAATATTATGTTTCTAAAATCCTTCCATGTTGTAATTTAGAGTTATATTCATATTCATCATATCATATTCCACTACACACAGTTTTAAACATATATATATATATATATATATATATATATATATATATATTCTTTTTTAGATGGATATGGCTTTAAATATTTTGTCTTAATTTTTTAGATGTATTGCATAATTTGCTTCATTTTGTGTTCTCCCTAAAGTTGATAATAAGAGTCTTACTAACTTTTTATAAATCTAAAGAATGATAAATAATATTTTACTGTGCTACTGGGTTCATTTATCTAACTGTCACGGAATTTCTTCCTCAGTTTATTGGTATCAGTGTTTTCTATAAAACTAGTTCTTTCTAGTTTTTGACCATTTTCCATTGGGTTGTTTGACTTTGTAAATATTAATATAAAAATTTATAATGTATTTGGATACTGTTCTCTTGGTCATATCTGTTTTAAATATCTTCACTTAGTGTTTGGTTTCTCGTTTTGCTTTGTAATCCTTTTCAGTGTATCATTATGCTTAAATTCCATGTAGTCAAATTTATCAAATTTTTTTTTTTTTTTTGGTACTGGGCTCAAACTCATGACCTTGTGCTTTCCAGGTAGGTGCTTATGCCACTGAGCTGAATCCCTGGCTCCATCGCTTTTCTTGTGTAATTATTATTTGTAATTTTGATGAAATCTAATTTATCAATTTTTCCTGTTACAGAGTGATGCTTTGGTATCAAGTCTAAGACTTTTTTTTTGTAGACTAAAAATTTTGTAGTTTTACATGTTGTGCAATTAAGTCTGTGATTTGATCTTCAGTTAATTTCTTATGATGTACGACTTTTACACTGAAGTTTATATTTTGCCTATAGATGTTCTTTGGTCTAGCATGAACTGTAGAAAAGAATTCCGACTTCCTTCTGAAATTACTCTTGCACATTTGTTGAAAATCAGCTGAGGATGTTAGTGTGAGTTTATTTCTGCATTCTTTATTCTTTACCATTGATCTATTTATCTTGCATTAATATCATGCCCTTGATTACTGTAGTTATATAATAAACATTCATATGGGTTAGAGTGATTCTTTCCATTTTGTTCTTCATTAAAATTACTTTAGCTTTGCAGTGGACTGTGTCCTTACATATATATTTTAGAATAAGCTTCTCTATGTCTATAAAAATCCCAATGAAATTTTGATAGGCATTATATTCCATCTCCATCTTCACTATTTTGTTTCCCAAATCATGAACACACAGCTCTCTATTTATTTAGCAGATTTACTTCATTATTATTTTGCCATTTTTAGCATAAATAGTGTGCTTTAAATATACCTAAGTATTTCATTTCCACAGGTGCAATTATAAATGGGATTGTGATTTATTTTTAGTTTTGGCATGTTAATTGTTAATATATAGAAATAAGATTGACTTTTGAGTGTTGATTTAGTACTCTTTCATCTTGCCAAATTCATTTGTTAGTTGTAAGATTATTTTGGATTTCTTGGGGTATTCAATGCAGATAACAATCACGTCATTTGCAAACATAATTTTGTTTCTTCCTTTTCAATTTGCGTTTCTTTTTGTTTGTTGTCGTTTTTGTTTTTTTGCTTTGTTTTGTTTCTGGTGTTAGACGTCAAACCATGGAGCTCATCCTTGTTAGATGAGTTTAGCCTCTGAGACACACCTTCAACCTTTAAAATTGTTTTTGTTTTGCTTTGAGAGAAAATCTTATTAAATTGCTCAGGCGGGCCTTGAATTCCCAGTAATCCTGCTTCAGCTTCCTGAGTGGCTGGGATTGATTACAGGCATACTGCACCTTAATTTGTATATTTTTTATTTATTGTTATGCCTTACTGGAGTAGCTAGAGTTTCCAGCACTATAGTAACTAAGAGTGGTGAAGGGGGGCATCAGACATACCTCATTCTTGATGCTATGAAAAAACATCTTTCAGTCTATTACCATTAAATGAAGTCATAGCTATATTTATTTTTGTAGAAGCTCTTCACAAAGTTGAAGGCCTTTGTTTCTAGCTTGGCAAATTTCTAACATGAATAGTGTTAGCAAGTTTTCATGTCCAATGATATGAACATAAAATTTGATGTTTTTGGAAAAATCTTAAAGTCGTTCTCTATTTTGAGATCATAAGGATATTCTTTTTATTTTAAATATTTTTACATTTTGTCTTCATATTTATGTAGTTATTTCTCTTGGAGAATTGATTTTGCCTATGGTGTGGGAAAGTGTCCAACTTTATCTTTTATAAGGATTTTTGATTGTTCCAGTCATTTTGTTGAGTGGCTTATCACTATCATCACCATTGTAATTATAATAATAATTGTTATTATTTACCATTTTTCTTATTTGCATGGATGATCTGTTTGTTTCCTATTGTAGCAGCTGATCTCTCTACTCTTGAGTTAATAACACCTGGATTTTAATTATGATGGTTTTCTAATAAGCCTTGAGATCATGTTGAGCAGATCTTTACTTGTTTTGTTCATCACAAATTTCTTGCCTATTATTCAATAGTAATTTTTCCATGTAAATTTTAGAGTCAGATAGGAGGTTTCTTGAAAAGTTGTGATTTGAATTGAATCTGTAAGTCAATTTTTGGGATATTAATGCCTTTTTGATATTAAGTTTTGATATCTTCCATGAAAATATTATTTGTATTTATTTAGGTATTCTTGAGTATCTCTGATAAATTTAGAAAGTTAATAAAGATCTTGTGCTTGTTTTGTTTGATTTCTTCAAATAGCTTTTGTTAAGCAGCATCATACTGCATAATATATTGCTCATTTGTTGTTGATATATAGAAGTGTAACTATTTTTTTGTGTATTAATCTCACATTTCAACACATCATTGAGTGCTTTTACTAGTTCTAATACTGAAGTTTTGTCAGATTATATAGGGTTTCCTATATGGAAATCACATCTTATATAAATGAAGAGCTTTACTGTTTCATTTCTAAATGTTTGCCTGTCTTTTGATTCTTTATATTATTTAGAACCTCTTATATAATGTTAAGCAGATGTGATACTAATAGATATTATTTTATTGTTTTTGATTTTAATAGGATGCTTCTCATGTCTCATCATGAAAATTTATATTTAGTATAAATTTTTGGTAGATTTGGAAACATTAAGGAAGTTCCTTATTTGACTTTTATTAAGTTTTTTTCTTTTTTTTAGAGTTAGGAAATGTATTGAGAGAAAGAAACTTCTGTCTGAGAGGGACAGAAATGGGTCTGGCAAGTGGCCTGCTCACTCAAGTTGTTTTTTAAAGTCATAAATGGAAATTAAATTGCCAAATGGTTTTTACGTGTTATGAAGTAATAATAAAATGTTTCTTCTTTGATCTGGTAGGTAATATTTTTTCTTTTCTTTCCTTTCTTTCATTCTTTTTATTTTTTAGCTTTTTGAGACAAGGTTTCACTATGCAGTTCAGGCTGGCCTTGAGTTTACAGTGATCCTCCTGCCTTAGCCTCCTGGGATTACAGGCATGTACCACTATGCCTAGCTGGAAGATCATATTTATATGTTTGCTAATGTGAAACTTTTATGTAAAATTTTATTGTTTACAATTAATCTAACTTGATCGTGATACATTATGCTTTCATTGCAGTGTTCTACTAGTTTCCATCAGTCAAATGAAATTATCATGTAAGATGGAAATTAATGGTCAACTCTAATTGAAGAGAGTTTGTTTTGTTTCATCTGCCACGATCACTTCAATTTTTCAACTTTAAAAATATTACATAACTGAAATATCAATTACAGTAAAGAAGAAATTTATAAGAGGGTAGTTTTGCTGGATCTCCCTCAGTTCTGTGTAGGAGAAAGCTTATTGCATCTATTCAACACTCAGGCTTGCTCTAGAAAAGTGAGTGTGTTTTTGATTGAAGGGAGATTTCAGTTTGTGATTAAGTGGACAGGCATAGGAAATATCCAACAGGGTAAACTGAAAGGGGGCTATTTTAATCTTAGAAACCAAATGGTGAACTCTTTTTCTGAGAAGGTCTTATTCATCTCTCTTCATCAAGCACAGTATAAAAAGCAATACATTCTGCTACTCCCTGCATTTGATACATTCAGAGCAAACAGCACTGCTTGGTCTATGTGGTTCCTCCTCTCTTGTTCTTAAAAAACAGGGAAGGAAAGGAAAGAAGAACAATTCTGGGCTAAAGAATCAATTTTCTTTAATTTAGAGGCTAACGCCAATCTCCAATCCAGTGATATTCTAACAAATTAAGTCAGAGGCAGGGGTGGGGTGAAGGGGCTGAAATTCATCATCAACATTAAGGAAAAATTCTTCTCCATGATTCCAACATCCAGGAAAGGTAATTAACTAGTGTTTTCAGCTATCAAATCACATGACTATTCACATAAGTATAGTAGATATTTTGTAAATAGATGCATTTACTTTTGAGGAATTTTGGATATGACAGCAAAATAACTGTTTCAATGTTCTATTCTCTAAAACTTTATCTTCTGGGAACTTTTAATCTTTTTTTTCCAGAAATGGGAAGATCATAAGAACAGGAATGGATACAGTAGTGGTACAACATCAAAGACACACACACACACACACACACACACACACACACACACATGTACACTGTGAGATATATGAAATTTTGAAGTCCATAATTTTACGGTATACATTGGTGATGAACGAGCCATAAAAACATTTTTCCCTATGCAATACACAGCAAGGTTTTCTTTAGGTTTTGTGCCTGGCCTTTTGAGGAAGTCAGCTACTTCCAGGCAGATGAGCAGGGTCACTTTCTTCCCACTTGGATGGGAAGTACCATGGCTGACCTGCTATTCCCATGCACCCTGCACCGTTCTGGAAGCATGGGCATCTCCTGTAGGAGGGGAAGGAAGAGAAATAGCCTGTATCAGTTGCCAGGCTTTTCAGATGACAAGAGCAGTATTTTATTATAGTTTCTGAGCATATAAGAAAGTAAATCTCTATTGTAGATAGCCCTGCAAGTCCAAAGCCATAGGAGGTTTAGAAAAATATGGGTTTTACCAGCAGGGGAAACGATGATGACAGCACTGTAAGTCTAGTGTTGAATTATTTCTAAGTTTCTTAAACATGTCACTGGGCATAGGTCAATCATACGTTTCAGTCTTGAAAGAGATGGAAAAGATATTGTGTCTTCATGTTCATTTTTATCACCTTGTTTGTACTCTAGAATCACAGAGTTGGTACACTGAGTGGAAAATAGTATAGATTTGTGTTGTTGTTAACTATATTTAATTCAAGTTTAAGATTGTAGGAAGAGAAGATGTGTAGTAAACGGCCAGCAAAGATTCTCTGGAGCATGACATAATGGTCTTTTGGGATCTGTTTCTGCTGTAATTAGACAATGTATACCAAAGCAAAGTTTGAAAAAGTTACCTTCAAAGGGCTTCATTTACATTTTTTCTTTTAGTCAGCATCATGGATTCAGGTAATGTTCACTAGTTTCTGCTGTGGGCAGGCCTGGGCTGAGAAGTGAGGAAAATACAAAGGGAAATAAATGGGCAACATTCCCTGATATGAATAGTAACAAAGACTCCCTCTGAGGCGGTACTTACAGTACTTTGTAAGACAGTGACAAAAACATCCAAATGCTTCATTTATAGGACAACACAAACTTATATAACCATCATGACAATCAGAATCTTTGTTTCCATCTGGATGTTTGTTGGATTGTCAACACAACCCAGTTTGGAAGATAAAGTCTTCACTTGGTTTCACAGCATGGCAAGTCCTTTTGAACTCATTTTTTCCCCTCTCTTGTAACATGTGTTACTGCAGCTCCAATAACACACTTCTGATGACATCTCTGATGTCATCCTTAACTTTTGTATCACTCAACACACTAGGCTACCCTGGCACACATCCTCCTTGCATTTCAAATCCTAATGTGAAAACTAGTGTCAAATACTTCAAGAAGGAGAAAAAACCCACGAGAATTAGGTGATAATATTATTCAGTGATACCCATGGAGAGCATTTATCTAATCAAAACAAAAGATGTAACACCTGGTAAGGATCTCTCACTCTCCCCAGCTGGTACAGATGGAGGCGGCAGGTTGGGCGCTGAAATGCTTTCCAGTGCTGAGGAGCTCCTGAGTGTGGGGAAGCCAGGAGGTAAGGGAATGAGATAACCAGACCAACCCAGTTCAGCGAGGTCTCACAGCTTCCTGGAAGGTCACTGTGATGAGCTGTGCCTTTGAAGTACATCCTTTCATATTGGGTACTTTTATTCACCAATCACTCTATTAGTCTCATCATCTGTCAGAAGGCGAGTCCTCCAACAATTGCTTCTTCTAGGGAGTCAGAGAGAAGTGATCCAGCAAGGAAAAAACAGACACACAGAGATGGAGAGAACAAAAACACTAGAATATTAAAGACGTTGTCATTCAAATCCACCTCCCCTAAATTTTAGTTGAAATACACACCACTAAAATAGACAGGATTTGACTTTATTATGATTTTTAAAAAAATTTAAGTGAAAAGGTATTTTATCCTTTTTTTTTCTGTCTAGATTCATGGATTTTTTGATGTTCACTAGAATATTAAATATTTTCTTTTTTGTCTTCTAAAATTCTACTTAAAAAGAAATCTAGAGTCAGCTGGAGTATTTTTTATTTTAAAAAGAAAAAGAACAAAACATAGAAATGATACAGAATTTTAAAAAGCAGTAGGAAATTAACATTAGTTAATATATTGCATATTATTATCTTCGAAGTAATTGTTCAGGTTACAAGATCTAGGCCCAAAAAATGATCAAACAATGACAGCACAAACTGTTCTTTTTGATAAAATAGCAGAGATTAGTGGTGTAGTTATCTGTCTTGCATACGTATATATGCATACATTTATATATGTTTACCAACATACATATAATCTTTTCCTTTTTTGCTTTTCTCCTTTACCCATTCCAGCTGTTCTTTCCTTTTTTGAGCACTTGCTTTCCCTTTCATTATTACAATATCTGTTGTACATTTTGATTCTTATTACTCTTTCAGCTTTTTATTTTTATTATTTTTTATACTAGGGACATAATACAATGTGTATAAATGTGAGTTTGATTTATTTCACTTATGAGTATGGTTTCAGGTTGCCTCCATTTACCTATAAAAGCTTCAAGATTATCCTTTTATAGCTGAGTAACATTCCACTGTATAAAAATACATTTTGCTTGAGTATTTTTATTTCACTCAATTTAGAAACCTTGTTAGACTATGTAAGGCATACCACTGCCAGTATCTAAAATGGTGCTAATAAAGTTATCATGAAGGTGAAATGAGGTAGTATTTGTAAAGTACTTAAAATAATGCTTTGGAAAATAAATGCTATATATTTGTTAAATAGAATAATGCAAATGATTTAGAAGTAAAATATAAAAATAGAATAAATGAAAAATGCAAAACACTATTATAAGTTGTCTAAGTTACGTTTTACTCATTGCTGAGACAAAATACCTGATGCCCACAGTTAGGGAAGGAAAGGTTTATTTCCTACATTTCTTGGAGGTTTCAGTCCGTAACTCAGTTGGTTCCAAGGCAGGGTGGCATGATGGGGCCACAGTTCTTGGTAGCCACAAACTGCAAGGCCAAACCAGCAAGAGAGGGAGACACACTTCTTCCTGCCATTGCATCATATCCTGGCTCCACCCCTGCACAGGTGAAACACTCACACCACCAGTCCAAGCATGAGACAATGAACTAATCACAAATTCTAGATTTGGTCATATCCATAATCCCATGAGGTTTGGGGGCCACTGACATAAACCATGACATAAGTTAAACTTGCCAGTTATCATTTAATCCTGAACTATCATTTTCAGAACTGATAGATTGATTACTGTAAGGATGTCATTGTTAGTTTTGGTCCCTCTTGCCATATTTTGATAATGCTTAAATTATATATTAGTGCCATCACTTACAGATAACTGAGAAATGCCTAGTTTTAATTATTTCCAGTCTCCAGATTTTTGGCTTCTACAGTGCCAAGGATGACTATTGTCCTTAGTTACTGTGGTTTTAGCAAGATTATTGCATTGTCTACTGGTTTGGCTGAGATATGTCCTTGAGTAGCCAGATGGAGACTGCTTTTGTCCCACTGAGAGTTTCTCTGGCTTAAAGAGTGATGAGCAGGATCATTTTGTTCTTCCTTTCAGCGAGATGTTTGAAGTAGTTTCAGGTTCCATGTACTTTTCCATGTTTCTGTTGAATTTCCTACCACACGTTTCAGAAGCGCTGCCAGAATAAAGTACTTGTCTCCACTGACTGATGTTCTACATTAATCATCACCCATTCAGCTGACTTCGAATGACCCAATGACAGATTTCTTACTGCTGTTTTTGCAACTAGCTCAGAATATTAAGGCTAGAAATCTCTCCTGGGATGGGGAGATCATTGTTATTCAGAGGTCACATCTCTGCTATTCATAGGTTATTGCCTTGCACTTCAGCTTACAGTTACTGTTCAGGTTTTAGGGATTGGTGCTAACCATTTGCTATTGCAGATGGACACTGGCTAAAAGCCTGGGATAAGGTTTGCAAAAATAATTGCAGTGTCCTAGTTACCAAGCCAACCAACTTTTAAAGTTTTCAGAGAAGGTGTCTGCAGTAAATTAGGGTCTCAATACACAGAAAACTATAATAGATTTGTGCATTCAAACCCCTAAGACTATGTCTAATCCATCTATAAGGAAGCTGTGGCCATTTTTATTCTTTAGTCTGCTAACTCAGAAGTAAAGACAGTAGTTTTTCTTTACTGAATATTTTGGGTGACAGGTGTAATGTGAAGACTGAAGTTCCTTCTATTTACACATCTAAAGATATATTAATATATGCACTGAGTTGTATTTTATCCTTCTGGTTTACCTAATGTTTCAATAGCCTAAGCAGTTATTTCGTAGACTATCATTCCTTTGGCACTCAGCAACTGGTTATGCGCCTCTGACACTCATAGTAAGGAGGTGGTCCTGTGTTTTACACATCTATTTAATGTACACTTTCCTTCATATTGATCACTTCCTTGTTTGAAGTAGTGTTTATCAGGTCTCCCCTCTAAAGCTGGATTTTCTCAATTTTCGTGTAAGTACTTTGAGAAAAATATTTTGAAAATATATAAATATCCCATTTGTCTTAAACTTTACTTTGATTTATTTATGTTTCTATGTATTTGTCTTAGCTACTTTCTCATTGCAAGGAAAAGTTAACAGACACCCAAAGTTAAAGGTTCATTTTGGTTCACAGTTTGTAGAGGTTTCAGTACATAGTAGGTTGTCATTAAGGCAGGGGAACATGGTAAAGGGGTGTGGCAGAGGAGAAAAAGTCTATGGCAGGGCAGGCAGGAAGTGAAGCAGCAGCATCAAGATTTCTTTTTTAATTTATTCCATCTAGACTACAAGCCTATTGGTTAGTGCTACTCACACTGAGGGTCCCATTGTCCACACCAAGAATTATGCTAAACCAATCAGTGGATTAACTTGGCTTTCATACACCCTAAATCCATATTCATACTGTCCCCCAAAATTTCCACCTATGAGTATGTGAGGCTTTGGGGAAGTACAATGTAGGTATAAACCATAATACTATGCGTGATTTTCTATTTTATTTAATGGGTTATAATACTTCACTATTGTTATTTCCCAAATTTCCCACTTATTCTCAATGGGGAATATTTCCCAATTTCCAATTTTTCCACTGGTTTCAATGTCATTTTGACATGTCTTCTTCATTCTTTGTTTCTTCCTTGTTCACTGGACAAGATGTTGTAGACTCATCTTTATTTACCTTGGCCCAGATCAGTTATCAGCTGTTTCTCTACACATTCTGGTTCCTTTTAGTGAAAAATAGCATTTAGAAGACAAGATCTGGGTGCTAAATGTGCTCACTGCTTTGGGATATTACTCTGTCTAGTCCTTTCAGTGGAAAAACACACACATCCACACATAAAACTTGTTTTTTACTATGTTGCTCTATCTCAAGCCACCTACCTAGCTACCAAAAGCCATGCATTCATATTGATGCTAGCAATTCTAATTTAGCTCTGTAAGTTTTTTCTAGTTCTAGGTCTTATGTTTTCTTCTTATAACCCTTCTTTTATATGATCAACCCTTGAAACTTGCAGGTTCTCATCCACAGATTTAAGCATCTAGAATTGACTACAAATGAAAAAATTACTAAGTATCTACAGACTTTTTTTTTTTACGACTTCAAAACAATATAATAGGAAACCAGGGTTACCATAATATATCCAGTTATATTCAAAATAGCTGCCCTTATCATCAGACAGAGTAAAATGTAACAAAACAAGACAGAAAAAATCCAAATCTAACAAAATTATGAAGATAATACAAGACTTCAAGAGAAGACAATAAGAAATTAACAGTAATTTTCACCTTTTCTTCTCAGGTGTTTCCTCCCCTATCATTTTCTTTCTTTCTTTCTTTTTTTTATTTTTTCTTTTGGTACTGGAGATCGAACTCATAACCTTGTGCTTGCCAGGTAGGTGCTTGTGCCGCTGAGCTAACCCGCCAGCCCCTCCCCATCACTCTTATAATAACTATTTTGCTTTTTGATCGCACTAACTCCTTCTGTTTCGTATGCTAGGGTTCACGCGTATGAGTTCAAACTTTTTGCCCATGAACATGATCTCCAGTTGGGTCCGTTTACCTACAGGAACCTTGAGATTATTCTACTTTATAACTAGGTAGCTTTCCACTGTAGGAGAATTCCATATCTTATCCATTCTGTGGTTGATGGGCAAATTACTCTTGGTTTTTTTCTAGTCTCCTGTCACATGGAGCAACTGTTTTCTCTCCTTTGATTTTCAATCTATGAATTTTCTTTTCAGTTAAATGTATTTCTTTTATGGAGTGCATCTTGTTTCTTGATCCACTCTCCTTGTGTTTCTTTTTATTGCTGAATTGAGGCCATCTACATAAAGGTTACAACTAGCGTGCACTGGTTTGTCTCTGCCATTCTATCCTCCTGTTGTTGGCCCTCCACTTTTCCCCTTCATTCAGTTGCCTGTCTTGTTTGGTGATCATTCTCTGCTGTTGTTTCTGGAACCACAGTCATCTTTATCTCTAGAATATCTTTTAGCACTCTCTGTATGGTTATTTAGTAGTCATGAATTCCTCAGTTTTTTTTTTTGGGGGGTAATACTTTACCCCAAAATAAGTATCTTATTTTTCCATCAATTTTGAAAGATAGTTTTGCAGGGTAGATCAGTCTGATTTGGAAGTTGTTTTCTTTCAGACTTTGAAACACTTCACTCCAAACTCTTCTTAACAATGGTTTGTGTTGATAAGTGTGTTGTGATTCTGATTGGTTTCCTTTATAGGTGACCTGTTTCTCTTCTCTAACAGCTTTTAAAATTCTGTTCTTTCATTGAATTTCTGGGATCCTGATTATTACATGTCTGGTATAGATTTCCTTTGGTTATGGCTAGTTGAAATCCTATATAGCTCATTTATCTGCATACAAGATCCATTTCCCATGTTTGGGAAGTTGTCTTCTATTATTTCTGTAAATTACCTTTTAATTTCATTTGTGTTGACCCCTGATTTTCACCAACACCTATCACTCTTTTATGCTTCTTTGCATCATCTTGCAGCCATTGAATTGTTTCCTGATTCCTTGCTATTTTTAAGAGATCTTTCCTTTCACAATCACTAGCTGCAATCCTATCTTTAAGGTTTGAAAGTCTATCTTCAGTCTCTTTCAAGCAGTTTTGCCAGCTTTTGATTGACTTTTTAATTTCCTGGATCTCTCTTTGAATCTGTTTCATGCATTGTAATTCCTTCTATATTCATTCAAGGTTTTCATCATTTTCCTATCCTCTTCTTTTTGTCTATGTCTACCTAGACATGCTGAGTAATTCTTTCAGTATGTTTGTGATTTCTTCTTTTACCTGAGACATTGTTTCTGATTTGACTGCTTTTACCATCTTACTTCCTTACTTCAGTTGCTGTCCTCTCAGGGATTTCAGGTGTGTGACTTCTGTTTGCCTCCATGACTGTGTCTCCCAACTTGTTCTCTGTTGCTTTCGCTCTTTAGTCTTGACATTCTCTGGGTTCCTCCCAACAAGCTGGTTGTGGGGCCCCAGGCACTTCCCACATTGGTTGCTCCTCCACAGTGTAGGCCAATGTGACAGGCACCTGAGTTCCTCTAACCCCAGATTACAAGGAGGTAGGAGGGTGGGGAATGGATTTCTCCAGATCTGTGTAGCTATACTGGGTCTTCCCCGATGATTATAAGTGAGTCAAAGTGATGATGCTTCTCTCAGCCTATGTGTCTACACTGGGACTCCCAGGATGGTGGCAGGTGCACAGGGGTGTGTTTGTCTGATTTCACTGGTGGGTGATGGCTTCCTGAAGGAATCAAAGGCCTCCAATGGTGGCCTACAGGTGCCAGAGCTTCCCTTGCTGTGGGTCCCTGCTTCTGCTGGCTGCCCCCAGGAAAGGGTCTTATGGTGGTGGTGTCCTGGAGGCAGAAGCAGATCTGCTGGCTTTCTCTGCCCTAGCTGGCCACCCGCTGCCAATTGGTGAGTACCCTTTGCCACTGTTCGGCTCACCAGTGGTTGTGGGAGTGCATGAGGAGCAGGGTGGCTCTCTGCTTACTAGCTGATTACCTGTGGGGATCTATGATGATGGTTGCCTGAGTGTGCACTGGGAGGCAGGGCTGGAGCCCCCACCATGGCTGTTAGAGCACTCTAGGCAATAGGGTTGGTTGCAGTGGGCAGAGATTGTTGCTGATGGGGAACCTTGGTGATGGCTATTGGAATGTGCAGAAGGCTGGGGCTCAGTCCAAGCAATTTGCACAGGACTGCTCCCAGCTAGGAGCTACTGGAGGGAACAGGTTGCAGTTGTGGTTTAGGGCTTATGCACCCCAACTCCAAAATGGCTGCCAGCCGATCGCTCTCTGCTGTGGGGACTGAGCCCTCTGCATTCACTACCAGCCAGTGCAATCTTCTGTGTCTGCCACTCTCCTCCACCACTGCATCTCTTTGTAGTGGCCTCTGGGCTCACCAGCCATCAATGTCACCATGACCTTGTGTCCTCATGTTCCAACAGCTCTTCTCACACAGTGGGTCTGGCTTCAGGTAAAGGTGCCACCAACTACCACCTTCTTCATTGTTTTTCTTTTTTATTCTCTCTGTGGGTTTTAATTCTCATTTTAGGTTCTTCATGGGTCCAGGGACCCCCTTCCTTCCTTCTTGTCTTCCTGGAAACGCTATATTCCAGCATCTGGACTGTTTCTCTCAGAGAGAGGCTGTTTACTCTGCGGCTTACTGCTCCACTATCTTTGCAGAAGTCCTGTACATACCTTTTTAATCATTAGTCCCTAACAAATACAATAATATTTATTGAGATAACATTTACATTGTTTTAAGTATTGTAAGTATTATAGAGATGATTTAAAATATATAGGAAGCCATGCATATAGGAAGCCATGCATATGCAAATGCTGTGATTTTATGTAAGCAACTTGAGTATAAGTAAATTTTGATATTGGTAGATGGGTAGGGTGGTTTCGACTGGTGATTTCTGTGCGTGCGTTTGTGTGTGCTTGCATGTGTGAATGCATGTGTGTGTCCTGGAAATAATCTATAGATAATGAAACATTACTTATAATTCTAAAAGTTCACCAGTGATCTACAATTATAATAAACATGTGGGTAGTCAATCCGCTTGTGGGCTGTATGTGAAAAGCCTCAGATTATAATCAATCAAAAATCTGTAGCTCTTAAAAAAACCCTTTAGCTCTGATTCCTTGTATAAAAATGTTGCTAAAGTTTAAAAGTGAGAGATGCTGTTATAGACCTAATTTTAGGCTGATTGGAGCTTTGATAGAATCCAGTTAAATTCTAGGCAGAACTTATCGTGCCAATCACATGGTGTTTTAATTTTTGGTTGTCGTTATTTAAAAAGAGATTATAGAGTATTTCAAAAACTTATCTACCAGCTGCAAATGAAGGAAATTTTTCACTTTAATCATAAATGCAAAGTTTTACTCTTTGCCCAGTATGAATGATGACTTCATCAGATTTTGAAGATACATTTGTAAGGCAAACATAGGTTGTTTAGGGTCATTTTCAGCCTTGAAATCTCAATATTTTCTATTCAGTTAAGCATCATTTTTGCTTTTTGTTTCTGTGTTCTTTTATATATTTTATAACTGAAAAACCGAATATCGAAATTATTTAATTTTTTTCAAAAAATGTTGAAACATACCTCCAGTTATAGTACAGATGCACATGACATGCATTGAAAAGGACATGAAAACACATTTTAGCTTTCACAAACACATTTTTACCTGCTCAGGGAATTGTACATATCTGGGTTGTTGAACACATTCTTGACTGCAAAATTGACCATTGCCAGATCAAAGATGCTTCTTCAAGTGTGCTATTTCTTAACTTTTATTTTATTCATGGAAAAAAAGCATTTAACTATATATTAAAGTACAATGTAATGATGTTAAAGAATGAAACTGCTATAAGAAGACAAGTTGTACAAATACCTGTGTAAATCAATCAATGTAATTTACGTAACATTCTTTAATGTCCAGGGCTTACTGAATTTGAACAATCTAAGCTAAATTGAAATACTTAGTCTTTTTGATCACAGGCCCCTATAATTCTAGGAATATCCTACATTTGAAAAAAAATACCTACATTAAAACATTATAGCTTATACTATTCAATTCACAATTTGTTGTGAAAAAGTACTGGCTAAATGAATTAATTTAGTCTCATAGAGACTTTTAGTTTGTTATTACATTAAATGAATTTTTGCAATCGACAAAACATATTCTATTCCTTATATGAAAAAATTCTAAAATTTTAGAACCAAAAAATAACTCAAGAACAAAAACTACTTTTCAAATAAAGCAATCTATACCTGACATTTATGAAGTACTAATTCTATGTGGTTGATTTGCATACATTATCTCATAAATCATCATCTACATATTAAGATTTTTTTATCACCTCTGTCTTTCATAAGGGGAAACTGACTTGTGCAGAGGTCAAAGAGTTTACTTGAGGCCACACACCTGATAAATATGACAGTAGGGTTAGGAACACAACAGTGTGATTCTATGGCTTGTGCTCTTTTGTTCTACAAATAAGTGAATGAGGGACCAAAAGAAAATGTAACACTGATTTGATTGTTATACAGTGTGCTAATGTTTTGAGACCACATTTTATTCTATAAATATGTATAATTATTATCCACCAATTAAAAATAAAATGTAACTAAAACACCACCACCACCAACAACAAAGTGGAATACAGATTCTTCAACATTGGGTTGCTTCTCTTGTGTTAAATAAATTATATTTTTTTCAGAGTAAGATAGTAAAAACAAGAAGTGGAATTCCAAAGTTCATTGGGTTCTGGACTTCTAGAAGGCAACTCAAGAGAAGGTAGCTGAGAGCAAGGTTTACTTACTCCTGGCATTAGAGGCAAATTGTAAAGAGAGTCCGGCCTCAGTGCCTACCCTACCTCCACGATAGTACCTGCTCTCCAAACTGACCAGTTTTAAGAGGTGAAGACTTACAGGTACAGAGACAGATTTTGAAGCCAGACACGCCTTAGTCCCAAACCTAGCCAAACTATTTATAACTTGATTTTGGACAAATGACAATCTCTCTGAGCTTCATTTTTTGTTATCTATGTAAAAGTATATGTAATAAAAATGACTTTCAGTGTTGATTTAGGATGAATAATACAGGCACATAATGTGGTCAGTTTTATATATGTTCCCACCAATGTCTATTCACATTGCTCTGTTCCTGGCCTTTGGCTGTCCAAAGCCTTTATATTGTTAACACTCAGTAATGAAGTCTTGTTGAAAAATTCATTCTTTTTTTTCCTTCTATCAAAATTCATGCCATGTCTGTGAAGGTTGATCTCAGATTGAGTTTAGGAATAAAGTGATCAGATGAGTCTCTTGGGAGTATTGGCATCTTAGCAATGTTGCCACATGAACCTAGTTTGTAGACCATCAAGCTATGTGATGATGTGGAAGAGGGCAACAGAGACATTTTTGCCAACATCCCTTTGAAAGAATGAATACTCTAGCTCCAAAGCCAGAGGATGAGGGCCTGAAGGCTGGCTATCCTGAGGAGTTGGGATGGCTACTGACCACAGTTTAGAAGTACACCAGGGGATTTCACATCTTGTTAGAATTTAGAGATTATTCAACAATTAAAATCAAGTACTCTGCTGGTTGATCTATGCAGAATAAAGCAGAAAAATTCATGCAGAATGATATTTCCATTTATAAGTATGTATGTATATAAAATGTGTTTATGAGTGTAGAATGATGTATACATACAGAAATATCTATGTGTGTTGATCCAGTATAGAATGACTCCAAAATAGTCAAATGGCTTATGGAGAACCACTTTTGAAAGAAGATAAGCACCCCGGTACCGATAAAAAAGAAAAAGACACACACACACACACATACATACAAAAAAAAAGAAAAAAGAAAAAAGAAAGAAAGAAGATAAGCAGAGTCTGCTATCTCATTATTAGAGGGGTTAAAAGTTAAGAGTTCTTAAGAATAAAATTTCACTTAGTTCAAGTCATGAAATTTACACATGATGAGATAGATTACAGTAGCATGAGTTTTGACTCTAGAAACTCACTGTTGGTCACAGCATGAAATACAGAATGTTCTCCTGCCCTGACAGTTCTCAAGTCCCACTTACAGACACATAGATTCCCAGGGGCTGTGTATTGCACTTCAACATCACTAACAGGAAGAGGCTGGGGAAAACAAAGGATCCATCAGCTTCTTTTCATATATCATCTTTCAGAAAGAATTAGTAATTTGAGGTGGAAATATTGCCCACCACTTTTTCTTGTTTTGGCTTAGAATAAATCTTCATAACTTGTTATATTTATTCTTTATGATTTTGTAAGAAATGCGCTAAAGCAGGTGAGTCCTCCTCACAGCCCACATATGGCCTTGAGCAGCAGATAATGCAGTCCCACGAAAGTGTAAATTTTCAGCATCGTTATGTCATGCTCAGTGTTCATTTGTGTGGGTAACAATGGACCACTGTGTAGAGGAAAGCATAGTGTAGTTCTAACTCTGTACCCAAAACAAACATATAGTCAAATTGAAACCCAGATGTATCAGCTATTACATGTGCTCTTGCAACCTGGCCATTGCCAATAACTACATTCCAAACTACCCATGCGTATATGTGTGTGAAGACAAGCGCTTATAATTAAGCAAGACTGTATTTATTTAATAATTAAACTCAGCCTTGGATTATTTTGTAAAATAATTTAATGATATTATAACAGTTTACTAGCCACTATGGTAAGAAAGTACAGAAATGTTTCAGGTAGATTTTTCTGCCCACAATGCATAATAATTACATATAATTATATTATTAATGTGAAAAATATAATGTAATCATTGCTTATTTGTTAATTTTTGGATATATTGAGTTGCAATCAGACATTCAACTAAAACTTTTGAATGTATCTCTTGGCTACATTTTTACAAAACTTTTCTTTCCAGAAAAAAAAATCCCTTGCTTCATAATCAGGGTTTATTCATATCATTGCTTTTGGCAGTACATTCATTTGTGAACAACCATTTTCAAAGATGGAGCACATGAAGGGTAAAATTGGATCAAAAGTTCTGACGAGTACTTTGAGACCTCACTTCTACCAAACCAGACCCTGGTGCATTAGTTTCACAAAAACTAGTTTAACTTAATGTCTCCCTCTCTTTTTAATGTTATAATAAAAACAATTAAAAGGAAGCTTTTTACTTGCACACATTAACTATACTATGTATTTTATATGTAGTGCAAGACAATTCCTCTTCACTCATTCTGGCCTAGGCAAGCCAAAAGGCTGGACACCCAAAATTTAAAGAAAAATTATTTCTGTTTTCTGGCCAGAGAGAAATGCTTTTAGGAACTCAGTGATCTTTAGCCAAGTTCTGCCTTTCTCATAAACTCAACATGAGCCCTGGAACAATGCAGACGTTCTTTGACGTTTTGGAGTTGCTTGGGGCTGGGCAGCCTTTCCCCTGGCCAGGGCAGGATGCAGTTGATTAGGTCTTGGAAGAGCAGTGAGAAGAAAACTTAGAAACTTAAACCCATTGCTGGGAAAGAAGTGCCCTCATGAGTGAGGCTGCAGTAGCATATATAAGGAAAGAAATGTAATAATCCCACAACAGAAGTGTGAGATCATGCTCTTAAAAACCCATTTTAAATCTGCAGATGGTGAGACTGACTACCAGGCTATGGCTTCAACAGGAAAAGTAAGTCCACATTTAAAAGTTAAAATAAAGGCCCAGTACCAGACAGCGCTAAATCTACTACTGTAGGCCAATGTGTTGCTGACTGTCTTGAGAAAATACAGGTGCCGATATCTATATGGAATTTTTTCTTTAGAGAAAGACTCCTCTGGGGGCGTGATGTTTGGATTTTGTCTATAGGATTCTTTCTATTTTAAAGCCCCAGTGAGAAAGAGTCACCTTGCATGTGACTTTAGAGTTTGCTTCTCTCATTTCTACTTTGGTCTTTGCCTCAGTGACCAGGGATTTTATTGTTGAGGATGAGGACATTAGTTGGTAGAATTATGTGTCTAATACCTATATCAGCAGTCCCTGCTTAGTATTCCTGGGCTTCCTTGCTATGTGAGTTGTTATCAGATTCTGTTTATGTCACCATCATCTACACTTCATGATTATATTTGTGACCCTGGTCATATCACTCACCCTCTCTGTGTCAGTAACCTCCTTTGATAAAGAAGAATTGCAGTTACTTTTAAGCTCTTTGGAGAAAGATTTATATCCTTAGTTATTTGTGAAATATTTATCAGAGCAGTAGAAATTGTATTGCTGAGATGGTACTTAAAAAATATAGTATTGGGAATTCTACATTTTTGTTTTTATTTGTCAGAAACAAAGCAATTAACTAAAGTATGATATCCTAGTAACCTGGTGCTGTATATTTTAACACGTTATGGTTTAGATCTATACATTGTAAGTAAATCATGATTATTTTCCACTGGACACATGAAAATGATGTGCCCAGGACACTTGAGACATATACATGAGTGTCTAGATAATGTACATCATGTTGCAATTCTAGGGGAAATTAAAATGTCTTTGAATAAAGTATACAATACAGTCTCAAGTCCATCCAGCAATTTTAACCTGTGTTCATCCAACTTTATTCAAAATGCCTTTTATCAAATACTTGGATGGCAGGTTTTTGCTGGCTACTAGTATTACAAAAAAAAGAGAAAGATCTTTTCATTCATGAGCTTATAGACTAATGGGGAAGATAGACGGTGCTAAAAGCAAAGGGTAGCCATTAAATATTTGAAAATAGGAGGTGCTTTGCAGTTTCTTGTATTTTAGAACTATCATTCTGAGTCCCCCCCCCCCAAAAAAAAAAGATGGGTGGAGCATGGATGGCCCACCTGAGGACTGTTGCCAGCAGAAAAGGGAGACCTGGAGAGGAAGAGTAGAATTGTAAGTTCTCCTAAGTTGTTTGGAACTATTGGTTCTCCTGGAAGGGCTTATCATGTTGGCTGCACTGATAGGATCTTGGCTGTTACCATCTGAAGAGCTCAGGACCTTGTTGCTGAGAATGGCTGTTGTTCACATAGGGGGAGCTCTGGTCTTTACTTTGAGCATTGCTTCCTGGCTCCAGAGGGAAAGATATATGCTGTTTAATCTTCAGGAGCAAAACAAACTTTTGCTTGCTTCCTGATATGTACTTGGCTATTACCATCCGAGGAGCTCAGGACCTTGTTGTCGCTGAGGCTGGCTGTGGTACTTTTCAGAGGGAGCCCTGTTTCTCATTTTGAGCATCAGTTTGGCTCCAGTACAGAATCCTCAGCCTGCTAGCACAGATCCTTCACCACATCCTGCTGCCACAGACTTTCTAGATTCCACCACTGATATTGGGCCTTCTCAGTGCATATCCATAAAATAGACTTGTATGAGTCATTTTCATGGGCTCTAGCTTTTCAGCTCAACTCATGCAGGTTATTGCCATGGAATCCAAGGCGTCAGCTGGATTTTCTAGGCCTTTAGTGTGTAGAAAGATTTCCTGTACTTTTTTGTATTTGACTCCTTGGGTGACCATTATAAATAATTCTATAAATTATGTGTCCTGTATGTAATTGTCCTTGCAACCCCTGACTACAACAGGAATCAAAACTGAAGACAGAGAACCATTTGTAGGTATCGTAGTTATTTTTTTCTTGTTGCTGAGATGAAATACCTGATGCCCAAATTTAGGGAAGGAAAGCTTTATTTCTTACAGTTCCTGGAGGTTTCAGTCTATACTCAGTTGGCTCCAAGGCAGCATGGTGTAATGGGGCAGCCCTTCATGGTGGCTGCAAACAGCAAAGCAGGAAGCGGCAAGAGAGAGAGACACACCTTCTTCCTGCCCATACATCACATCCTTGCTCCACTCTTAGGTGGGTGTAGCATTCACACCACCAATCCTAGTGCTAGACAATGAACCAATCACAAACACATAATTGATTGAGGCTTGGAGGCCACTGACATAAACCACGAAAATAGGCTATGCCAGTACAAAATATTATAACATGCTAGAGTCTCTACTAAGCACTGTAATTCTAGAATAATGTGTAATACATGCCTCTCGCCCACCAGGTGCTTATCATACACTTAGAGATACATAGCATAAAACTATAGGAGGGTAAAATGATTGATTGACCCTGTTTTCTTTAAAGATATAGGATTTTTAAATTTGTTTTTAAAAATTTTTAATTTGTTTTTGTTTTTATTTTTAATTTGTTTTTTTTTGCATTTCATCTCTGGATCAAAGTTGCTCAGTAAATATTTGAAAGAATGGATAGGTTGAAAGGCAATATAATAAGCAAATGATATATAAATTTAAAGGAGAATACCAATAAGCAAATAATTATCATGGAGAATGATGACTTCTGCTATCAGGCGGGATAGTAAAAAAGAGCAGTGGTTAACTCTCTTTGCCTTAGGCAAGATGGGTCCAAAATGGATTTTGGAGGTAAAAAAATTGTTTTACAGGTGAGCATGAAGAAAAAATAATATTTTATAGAGAAATCTAGACATAGATGCAATGCAGCTGAGAAAATATTTGCAGTTTTCTGAATTCCTGTAAAGATAGATGGAATATAAATAGGATATGAGGAATTAGAGAGACAGAGACCACATCCTGAAGATCTTCAGATGCCATGCAAAGTAATTTAAATCAATTCTAACTGGTAATAAAGAGAAAAGTAGTTTCAGATCCGTTCCTTACACAGTAGACAAGTGCGCTGTGGGGCAGCTAGTTCTCATTAGAGTAAGGAACTAGGAGCTCTTAGGAGAAATAATAACTTACAAAAAAACCATAGTTTTAAAGTGACAAAATTTGTATAAGTAGCTTTTAAAGGGTTGGTAGGAGTATGAGGAGATATAGGTTGAGCTACAGAGAAATCAAGCAAATAAAAATATTAAGGATTTTTTAAACCCAGAAAAAAACTGAAAAGTTCTTCAAGAGAGGAGATTTAGTTTTAGTCAGTCACCTGGCTTAGTATTAAGTAACTGCTTGAATGCTCATAGCAATATAAATAAAACGAAATGGAAAAACCCAATTTTTTGATATAACTGTATAACAAGATGGGATATAGAGGAAAAATGTAACCTCTCATAATAACAGTTTAACAATACTGCCTGAAGTTGATGAAATGATATTATATGCATAGAAATTAAGTAAATTCCAAAAGTAAAATTTGAGAATGGTTGCCCTTGTGGAAGAGGAAAGAGAGAAGATGTGTGTGTGTGTGTGTGTGTGTGTGTGTGTGTGTTGTGTAAATTTTATAATACTATTTTTCAACTCTGTCTGTAGATAAAAGTAAGTATTGACCACTTTCAGCCCAGCTTATTGAAGTATTTTAAGTCTGAAGCTTTATGGTAAGGGGCTAGAAACTAATAAGTCAGTGTACCTGGTTTTTCAAGGCAATAGTACTAGGATTTCAAGTTGACTGGGAAGGGAAAGGAAGAACAAAAAAAGGGTAAAAGAAAATGTGGGTTGATGATTGGATGAATTTATTTGCCTAGTATTTTTTTTTAATTTGGACAGTGCATGGACCAAGGGAGAAATGAGTGATAAAAAATTTTGAAAAGATACTTCTTTCTCTGAAATCAGGTAGAGGGTTACAGAGATAAGAATGAATGTGGCTATATTTCTCCAAGAACAGGTAAGAATCTGAGGATAAATATACTCTGTGGAAAAGCTCTAGAATCCAGACTCAAAAGGAAATAGGATCATTTACTCTGAAGTGAGTTGATTGATTTTTGAGGAGATGTTGGAGAACTTGAGTAGACGCTCAGAGGATTGTAACTAGAACTGACATATATAAAATTAAAAATTTTGCTAAAAGTCAAAATGGTTTAAATCACTATGAATTTTTTAGTCATTAATATGCATATAATTAAGCTCACCACCTTTATATTAGATTTTTATTAGTACAGGTTTACAGTACATGCTGATAAAATAACATTCATTGTGGAATATTGGTATGCGAACAAAACACATCTTAATTCTTTTTGTTTCCCTTTTCTTTCTACTTCCTTTATCTCTTGTCTTCCCATTTGCAAAAACATTAAGGAGTCACTATCAGGCAATCTGAGCAGAGCAGCATCTTTCTGCAGCCAGGGTGTAAGGATGAAAAAGAATGCTAGTGAGGATCATCCATCTGGAGGGTAGAGTTGATTTGAATAGAAAGATCACCTTGAAAGTGTTAGGAAAAAGCTCAGGTAGCTGTGGTTGGGCCGGGAAGGAAGAGAGCCCAGAAAATGGCATGTTCAAGAAACTAATGATACTATGTCATTGAAGAAAAATTTTATGAAGTAAAATGGATGTTAAAAACTTACAAAACAACAACATAGAATGAAGTTGAGGTATGAATTTTCAGTAAAATACTTTGCCCAGTACCTTGAGGTTTGTGGGTAAACATATTCAATTTTTATTTACAGGTATTATATTATATTATCTATAAAGGGCAAGATTGGAGACTAGCTGGATCTTAGGACAAATGACCTCTCCTACTGTACAGTTGATGGAGAATTTCTGAAGGAGAAATCTAGGAGTTATAGTTTATTTTTTATACTTAATTATTTTTATTAGTACATGTTTGCTGTATATAATGATTACATTCATCAGGGGAAGGTGGTACATGTACACAACACATCTTAATTCAGAGGTAGAATTTTTGAATTGGTCAGGCAAAGAAGCCAGTCGAATTATTGTAACTCGACTGAGATGCAGATGAAGAGGATCATGGATGTCAGTTTTTAACATCTAGGAGTGACTTTCCTGGGAAACTCTGATTCAGTTAGGTCTGTACCAACTAGTCAGTGTGTCCTTAATTTCCTTTTGCTGAAATCCTTCACAAGTCACCTCCACAAATAACATCTGTGTGGCTCTAAGTTAAAGCTAAGGAGTTCTCCTGAATGCTGCATTCACACAGCTCATCAGCTTCATTTCTCTCTGCCCTTCCACTTCTTAGTCACAGCTGCTGCTTCTCGCTGACTCCATTTGCAAAGCAGGAGCAGGGGCGTGGGGTGGGGCAGGAAGCAGGAACTGATGGAGAAAGAGAAACATATAGAAGGACAGAAGATGAAACTTCAAAATGAGAACAGTTCCAAATGGGAGTGGGTGATATGGACAGCAGTGGAGTTTAGGGCAACTGAGAGGTGGTGGAAGGAGTTCATAAAAGGAGTAAAAATAAAACTCAGAAAGAGGAACAGGTAAGGAAAAATATGAACAGAAAGGCTGAAAATGCCAGAGAGCATCTCTACTTTTCAAGCTGGTGTGTTAGGAGAAGTAGTAAATGTGGGGCCTATACAAGACTATCAGTTCTTACCGTTTTGTTCCCAGAGGACTGACGTGGGAATGAATGCCATGTGCAGAGCACACTACAGTCACCATGTCCAGGTTTACAAGCGATACGCTGCGCCCTAATTTGAATTCCAGTCTCCTCTCTTTCAGCTAAGAATGTATTTATCATAAGCAAAAAGGAAAAATTATCATAATAACCACTGTACATTGTTTTAGAAAGTAAAAAAGCTTTGCTATTATCTGTCATTATAAATTTTAGAACTCTCATAACTAATTACAACACATAGATCAAGATAACTGTATGTGCCTTGTGAAGTTCTGTATGTCAGTTTGCTCTGTATTAGAGAAGAATTTCTAGATAAAATAAGTACCTGGGGGAGAGGGTAGAAGTCAGTTCACCAAATAATGCTTGAGTGTCTCTCTTGCATGCTAGACATTGATCTTGACCATTTATCATAAGCACCCTGAGAGCAATAGCTTTGTCGTCTAAACCCCATTTCTCCTCCTCCTCTTCCTTCTGATATCTCAGTTTCTATTTCACAAATATAATCTACAAATAAACTTGTGAATTATGAATGTTTTAGTTCAATAAAGAAGCAAATAGTGTAGACTCTCTAAGTACCATATTATACTAATCGGAAGAAAGCACACAATTCAAATTGTGATGGTTGCAGTCTCTTCCTATGTGAGTGTTATCAGTGTTCTTGTCTTACACTTGAATTATCTGTATCCTGTACCATCCAAAGAGGGTTCTATTTTCCAGGGAAGTTTTAAATTTTGGAAGATGCAGAATCAAGAGTATATTAAGAATGGAGTAAAAACAAAATAAATAAGAGGTTAATTCAACATAAAAGTTAAGAGGCAAGAAATCCATGAGTATTGAGTAAATGGAAAAATACTGGATGGTTTATATGTGAATTATTCGAGGATCATTAAATATATTGAGAAAGAACTGAAAAAGTACAAAGTAACATTTTGAGCAGTGCTATTTTGGGTTATAAACTGAATAGAAATTACCAATGGAGAGATGCAAATACAAATTAGAATTATGCTTTAAATATTTTTGTTGCTAAACTACCCTTTATATATACTTCTTTTGGAGACTGTGTCACATGAGGCTCTTGCATTTAGAAAGGAAACATTATTACTTAACTTATTACCTAAGACTTAACACAATTATTTTTAGTAGAGGTATCAATGCATTCTGAGGCCAGAGTAAAAGCCTGAGTAAATATTGAGAATTGTTTCAAGGAGAAGGTAATATTTTAACAGGTCTTTAAAGGTTCTGCAAACTCCTTCTTGGAAAGAGGCCAAGACAGTACATGATGAAGGTAATGTCTGGGGAAATACCAAGCTTTTGAATGAAAATATAAAATCTGTGTATTGGAACATAAGTTTTATGACTGTATGTGATAGAAAATGAATTTGAAAAGATTTGTTATAACAACTGCTATTTATTGAAAGCTTAGTAAATGCCAAGCATTGTATAATTATCTTAATTGTTACAACCAAATTGAAACTACATTCATCATCATAGTCAAAGATGAATAATAATAATAAGTCTGAGGATAGAATCTGGTGAATACTGACATTTAAAAGTAAGGCATAGAAACAGATGACTAAAATATAAAAGGTCAAGGATAGTCGAGAATCAAGCAAAATCAGTGTCACGAAGCACAGAAGAATTACTCCAAGAAAGATGATGTACCCAATGTTGCCACATTTCAGTAGTTTGAGGTCTAAAAAAAGAGGGTAAGAGATGATCTTTAGTGGGGTATTGATGGTATTTTGGGACAGTACTTTTATTTCAATATTAAAATAGATATAATAGCAAAGAAACTCCAGTGACTGATGAGGAGGAGGCAGTTACAGTAGAGACACAGCTGTTCCTGAGGATTAATGGTCATTAGAGGAAGGAAATGGGGAGGCTGACGCCAGGAGTCAGTAAGGGCTGAAGATCTGCCTACAGAGAAGAGGGAGGAACAGTCAGGACAGCAGGTTTGATCTACAGAAGATGAAAGGTCGCCGATGCAGGGGTGATGGTGGGAGGGGATGGCTCACAACGCGGGTGAAAGCAGTGCACTGGGTGAAATGGGAGGCCGTGAAGGAGAGTAGCAGGGAGGGCTTAACCACTGATGGGACTCTGAACTAATTTTTGGCATAGTTTTATATTCTATCTCTTTACCTCTGTAGATTAAATTAATAGTTAGAATCTGATCTTAAGCACATCCTAAAAGGCCATGGGAAGTGATGGAAACCTCAGAATTTGAGGCCTAGTGGGTAGGTAGTGTTTAGGTCACTGGGGTTGTGCCTTTGAAGAGAATGTTAGAACCCCAGCCCCTTCTTGCTTCATTCTGTTTATTTCCCAGACACAAGGGCAATCGTGTTGCTCAGCTCCATGTTCCTGCCATGACGCACTGCCTTGCTATGAGCCCCAAAGCAATGGAGCCAACAAATCATGGACTGGAACTTCTGCAACTTGAGCCAAAATAATTTTTTTCTCTTTAAAGTTTGGTAATCTCAGCTGTTTATTATAATAACTGAAAACTGAGAAGCACATAAGCCAAATCTAATAACTGGATCTTTGTAATGATCCTAATGTGCCTTTATATGGTTTTGAGTTTGTTGCCAGTGGCTGCTAGAGTCAATATTTCCAGGACATTTATTTAAGTACTTTGGCTTCCCAGGCTATAGAAAATGGTCCAAGTCATATACAAATGTGGCGTGTGTCAGGTCAGTTGTATTTATTTCTCAGCACTGTGTAGACCTAGAGAGAATAGTATGAGACATGGGCATGCAGGCCCTTGTACCTTAGCCCCAACCTCTCATCCTATCTCAGAGCAATTTTTTCTCAGTGGATCCTGAATAATAGCACTGATCAGTCCAATAAAAATGTTAATCATTCCGCTGTCCATAATATTCTTTGGGTGGGAAGTTGTTCAAATCACAGATTCTATCTAAGCACATTCACTCAGCACTCAGTGATAGTCATGTATTATTTTATGTTGAATTCCATTTTCAGAATGATGCAGTTAATTGTTTGGTAGGGCACAATTTTTTTCTTTGCTTAATTGTAGTCTTTTTAAAGGAGGAAAAGAATCCATTAATTTTTGTAGTATAGGAACAGATTCTCTATTAGGGTTGTCTTCATGAATTGGAACTCAAATATAAATTTTATGGTGTTATCTGCATGCCTTGTTAGAAACTAAACTATTTTCTCTCATTTATTCATTGTTATCTCAAATAATGGAAACTGAAAAAAAAATCTTCTTTTAAGGTGATGGTGGTGAGAGAATCCTAACTGTTTAGTCCTGGAGAGGTATTCTTTTATACATGGCATTTCTCACTCCCAACATGGACAAAGAGAAAATGAAAATCCTTCTTCTTCCTCATAAGAAAAAGGAGCTGAAATTCAGAGGTTAAGTGATGAACTTATTTTGTAAGTAGCTGAGACAGAAGAAGGGAGATCTTTATAGTTCTTAGTCATTTTATTCAATCCCTTACTTAACAGTAAAATGAATTTAAGAGGCAGGGCGCTGTGGTCCTAGGGAGGCATTGTAACCAGATTTAAAGCCTGGTATCACTGCTACACATTAAATGTAACCACTGAAAACAGTCTTGGCCTTCAACTTGACAGGGTTAATAGAGGCTTCACAAGTTAGTAACATATATCCCTGAGTGTGTCTGTGGGAGTGTATCCGGAGGTGACTGGCATGGAATGAAAGCTAGAAGAGGGAGAAAGTTGACTCATGTTTGCAAAGCTCCATTCTGCTTGTGAAGGTTTGTTTTTTGTTACTGCTATTATTTGTGGACATCAGACTCTGACTTCTTCAGCCCTTTAAGGCGGACTTTCACTAGTCACTCTTTAGGGAGCTTTCCGTCCTCCTCCTGTCTTAAACCAGCACTGTGTCTTTGATCCTTCTTATTCTGTGGCTTCCTGCTCTTTGGACAGAGCAGTTACTGGGTTCTCTGGATCTCCAGCATTGCAGATGGCCATTGTAATTGTCCCGTCTCTGATCCTGTAGGTCCATCTATTAAATCCCCTTACACAACTGTACATAAATTGCTTTTTTTGTTGATTCTGTTACTCTGGTGAGCAATAATGAATGCACTTTTTATTGAACATATTATGTCACATGCTGCTTGGTCTGAATATTCCCCAACTTACTTTTACACCCAGTACTTACTACAGGGCCGGTGGTATTATCCACATTTTAATAAACACAAAGCTGATTAATTAAAAATGCTTACTTTCCTATAAATAGGTCAGCTAATAAGTTTCAGAGTATGGATTTGAACCCTGGTCTCCTTTGTTAAGCCCACACTGCTTCCCTAGATTTATAGGTCACATGCTGTTTGACTATCGGGAACTTGCTTCAGTTTACCTTTTGTAATGGATAGTTTTGTATATATCTTTCAGGTTGTCATGACAGTTAAATCAGAACATAAAGGAAACATGCTTTGATTACAGTGGGTATGGGTCTGTGTGTCACTGTAAGCTACTCAGTTGCTGACTGTTGGAGCTGGTGCTCTGTCCAGGTTTCTGAATTTTGCTGCCTCTCATGCTGCTGTGTGATGCTGGGCAAGGCATCCTGTGAGGCAGATACAGCAGCAGAAGGAGGAGGAAGAGCAAACAGGACAGTCAACAGGAGAGCTGGCGCTGACAGTCACAAATGTAATGATGGGCACGTGGCTAATCAAGAAGAGGCCCTAGGGGAGGATTCATCCATGTGTGCAGGGGAATGGCTGTGAAGCAGAAATACCCCAGTGGGAAGAGAGGCAGTGATGGATGTGAAAGCAAGCAGAGCCATCTTTTGACTTAATTCACCATTTATTTGACTTGAGGTAAACTAGAAGAAAAAAATCCATTTAAAATGGATTTCAAATTATGAAATTAAAGAAGCTTCAAATTGCAGGTATAGAAAATACAGATGATCTGACCATGTCTAACTACAAATATGAATAAATAAATGTGATGAAAGAAGAACTGGAGGTTAAAATGGATACTGTGGTTGTAAAGAATATCAGGCTGTTTTAAATGAGCTTACCCATCCATTTATTGTTCATTAAGCACCTCTTAGTCCTAGCCATGTGGGACACACTGTTAGAGCAGTGAGCCAAACAAAGCTGGATGAAGAATGGTCCTTTTCTCCAGCAGTTCAGTTTCTGGTAGTGAAACATACAGAAACAAGTAACTCTGATGTGGCATGAAAAGTCCTATTCAAGCACCTTGCAGATAGCATGACTGAACTACAGAAAAAAAACATTTAATATAGCCTTGGAGAGGAGATTAGGAAATGCCCCATTAGTGAGTTAAAATGATCAGTTTCCCGAAGGATCATGAGCAGTTATTCTAATGGAAGAGTAAGTGAGGGTCTTTCCAGAAATAAGAAATAGACGTAAAGACACAGAGACCTCCTGTGCTACAGGATATGAGGATACTATGATCTGCACATTGGGTCTCCAGGGAGAAGTCGTGGAAGGTGACACAGATGGCATGTCTTGGGAAGTTTGGAATTACTCCTGTGCAGTGATGAGTCCTGAGAGGAAAGGAAGCCTTGAGGAGTGTCATCTGAGGACAATGTGGCAGCCACAAGAGGATTCAGTGCCCTGCACTTGCCCAGACCAGAGAAGGAGAAGCAGAAGCTTGGTGTGCTACTATCTGCAGCTACCATACTTCCAACACTGTTTTTGCAGTTCCCATATAGCATGCTATTTTAGGTACCTAAATAAAAGTTCTCATCTCCTGTAACTTGTTATGTGCATGACACATAAAAATGAAATAAAAGATTATCTTCATCTGACTCTATTTTATTTCAAATCAGTGGGTAAAAGCTTTCTTTTTTTTCCTTTTTTTTATTTAAAGAGAAAAAAGAAAAAAGAAAGAAAAAGGGTACAAGTTATACAGAATTTCAGAAAAAATAAACAGTAGGAAATCACTAGTTAATAGATTACATATTGTCATCTTAGAAATAATTGGTCAAGTTACAAAATTAAAGCATATAGAGTGGACATTCAACAGTGAGATGGCAAACAGTTCTGTTCAGTGATCCATTAAACTCGGTAATATGGTTACTTATCTTATACACTTAAATATACATGCAGTTATGTCCTTTAGAGCACTTTCTTTTCCTCTCTTTTGTATAATGACAATTACACATTTTGAGTTTTATTACTTCCACTGTTTTTATTACTTTTTTTTTGAAGAAAGTAAAACCAAATGTGACATAATAAGACACAGTCAGTCAAATCAAAAGGATGGACATAATACATAATGTAAAAACAAAATACAAGGTGATCAACAATGGTTACCATTAATGCTTATTGCTACCTTAAAAAGAATTGCCTATATCATCAGTTATAATAAAATTGAACAAAACAGTAAAGAACAAGACCAATAAAACCAAGACATTGGAGACATTAGAGAACTTCAAAACAAGATAATAGTCAACCAGAATGGGTATCATAATGAATCTTATTGTCTTCATACTTGTCGCCTATACTTTCAAACTTGGTACTATCAAGCATAACAGAATAGAGGAAAATCAGTCAAAACAAGATGGTGAGAGCAATACAGGGTTTCAAATCAAGTTAATAGGAAATCAGTGTGAGTTACTATCATATATCCTGCTATTTTTTATTTATTTTTCCCTTAATTAAAAGGATAAAAATGAAAAAGTAGATAATAAAAAGGAGATTGAGATGAAAAAGAGGGCATAACAACAAAACAGTGCAGGTCAAGACATAGCCATTTAAGCAAAATAGTGTTTCACCACAAGAAAATCTCGACATAAAAGTAGTTACCATAGTGTCTCTTTCCTTAAAATCTTTGGGTATAACTTCATATATTGTAGCATCAAACATATCAAGACAATGTAAAACCGTTCAAGAGAATGACAGTATTACAGGGTATTTAGAATCAACTAACAGAAAATGAACAATGGTTTCTGTATAATCTCCTTGTCTATAAAAGTTTTTGTTTATATTATCACATATAATAAAGTCCAATAAGATACAACAGGTTAAAACTGATGGAGAAAGAAGAACAAAAGCTTGATGGGACTTCAAAACAAGATGATATTAAATCAACACTACTTATTATGATGTCTTGTTTTCTCCAAAATGGCTGTTCCTACCATCCAACCTTCTCTGCGTCATTTCTGTTGAGCTCTTTTTCTGTCATTTTTGTCAGTTTATCTTCTTCATTTCTCTTTCTACTCCATTCATTGTGGCCTCTCTGCCACTATTTCTGTAATCTTGGTATTTTCCTTTTTTAGAATATCCTGCAGTATTCTCTGTAGAGTTGAATTGATGGTTGCAAATTCTCCTAGTTCCTCTTTATCCTGGAAGCACTTTTTTCCCCATCAATTTCCAGGGATAGTTGTGCAGGATATATCAGTCTTGGCTGGAGGTTATTATCTTTCAAAGCTTGAATTATTTCCCCCCATGCTCTTCATGATTTGATGGTTTGTGCCAAGAAGTCTGCTGTAATTCTGGTAGGGGTTCCCTTGTAAGTGATCTGTTTCTTGTCTCTGACAGTTTTTAATATTCTGTTCTTCCATTGGATTTCTGGAATTTTGATTATTATATACCTGGGTGTAGCTCTGTTTGGGTTGTAGGTGGCTGGGGTCCTGTATGCCTCATACATCTGAGTATCTATACCTTTTGCTAAATTAGGGAAATTCTCTTGGATTATTTCTGTGAATAGCTTTTGTAGGCCATTTGTTTGTGTCCCTAGTTCTTCTTTTATGTTCTTAATTCTTAAGTTATAGATCCTCCTATCATCTTCTAGCCTTTGTATTATTGTTATGTGTTTTCTTATTATTTTTAAGAAGTTTTTCATTTCATGCTCCCACATTACAAATCTGCACTCCAGTTCAGATAATCTATCCTTAGTTTCTTTCAAGCTGTTATGCGAGCTTTCGATAGATTTTTTAGTTTCCTGGTAATCTCTTTGAAGCTGCTTCACGTATTCTATGTTTTCTCTATTTTCTCCATCAAACAATTCTCCCTTTTTTTTCTGTTCTTCCATTCTACCATCTTTTTTTTCTTGGGCGGTGCTTAGCATTTCTCTAACTATTCTACTTATATCTTGCTTTAGGTTGTTAATAACTTCATTTTTGAACTGGTCTATGAGGCTCTGGAGGTATCACTTTATTGTCTATTGGTGCCGTGTCTGCTATTGCATGTTTCTCAGGATTGGGGGCCGAGGACCCTTCCTTGTTGCTCCCTCTTCCCATATTTTTTGTTCCTTCCATACAAGCGTATATAGAAGGCTCAATTTCTTTCCTTATCAGTTACAGTTTGTTTGAATTGTGCTGGCTAGGTGTTCCCGCCCACTGCAGTTACTAGGGAGACACAAACCTGGGCAGCCTATGCTTGGCCCGCCCCTCCAGGTCAACCTTTCGAAGGCTTCACTGCTAGGGTGAACCTCCAGGTGTTGGGACCTGGTTTGGGCTAGCCAACTGGGTCTTAAGTCAGCGGTGTCACCCAGGCCAGGCACTCCCCAGCAATCCCACTTGAGAGGGGATATGCGACTAAGGACACTGCAGCATCCTGTTCCGGCTAGTCTGTCCAGTACCAGTATGTCCATTGCTGAAACCTCTTACTCTATGGAGGGGTCCCTGATCCGCTCACTTACCGCAGGTCAATGCAGGTCTCCTGGCCAGTCCTGTTCTCAACCTCATTCACCATTTCCCACTCTCAGAGCTTCCATGCCTCTCTCCTTGCCATGCTGATTGGGACACAGCAGTGGCTGCAGGAAATTCAAATCATGGCTTTCAGTGGCATGGGCTCCAACTTCTGTGCTGAGACCTTATCTTTTCCTGTTATAGCACCCGGATTGCGTTTCCAGTTGGTTTCTCTTAGTTTAGTTCATTCCTGAGTCAGCAGGGTATATCTCCCTTTGCTTAGGACCTCTTGCCCTGCACCATCCCTGGGTTTTAAGTGGGGTATCTCAGAGAGCCTCCACAGCTGCTGCTATCTATCTGCCATGTTTTCCCTCAGTGTGGTTTTAATTTGCATTTCTCTAATGAGTAATGATGATGAACATTTTTTCATGTATTTATTTGTCATTTGTATTTCTTCATCTGAGAAGTGTGTATTCATCTCAGATGCCCATTTTTGGATTGTATCTTTGAATTTTGGGGGTCTGATTTTTTAAATTCTTTATGTGTTTTAGACAGAAGTCCTTTGTCTGAGGGACAGTTCACTAAGATTTTTTTCCCAGTTTTTGGGTTTTCTTTTCACCATGCTGGAGATTTCTTTTGACATGCAGAAACTTTTTAATAAGAGGTGATCCCATTTACTGATTCTGGGAAGTATTTCCTATGCTGTTTGAGTCCTGTTCATGAATTCTCTACCTACCCCTATGTCTTCAAGGTTTTTACCCAATTTGTCTTCCAATAGATTTAGTCTTTCTGTTTTAATATTCAGATCTTTGATCCATTTAGATTTTAATTTAGTACATGGTGACAGGCATGGGTCTAGTTTTAGTTTTCAACATATGGAGAGCCAGTTTTTCCAACAACATTTGTTAAAGAGACTGTCTTTCTTCCAGTGAACATGTTTGGCCCCTTTATCAAAGATAAGGTGGTTGAGTGTGTTTTTAGTTGTGGTTGTATTTTCTAATCTATTCCGTTGATCTTCAGCTCTGTTTTGATTCCAGTACCATGTTGATTTTGCTATGGTTGCTTTGTAGTATAATTTCAAGTCTGGGATTGTGATGCCTTTTGCCTTGCTTTTGCTGGTTGGAATGGCCTTTGCTATTCTAGGTCTCTTCTCACTTCAGATGAATTTTAAGAGTGATTTCTCTACATCTATGAGGTGTGTTGATGGTAAGTTTTATTGAGATTGCATTGAATCTGTACAACAGTTTTGGGAGAATGGCCATTTTCACAATATTTATTCTTCCTATCCATGAACAAGGGATGCCTCTCCATTTTCTGAGATCGTCTTCAATTTCTTTTTTCAGTGTATTATCATTTTCTCTGTATAGTTCTTTCACTTCTTTCATGAGAGTAATTTCTAAATATTTCATTTTTTTGGTTGCTAGTGTGAAGACTGTGGCTTCTCTTATTTCTCTGTCAGTGATTTTGTTGTTAGTGTATAGGAATGCTATTGATTTTTGAATATTGATATTGTATCCAGCTACATTGCTGAATTTGTTTATTATATGTAAGGGTCATTCAATGAAGTTTTGGGGGTCTTCTATATAGAGTATCATGTCATCTGCAAACAATGATAATTTAACTTATTCTTTTCCTATCTTTACCTCTTTTATTTCTCTCTCTTGTCTGATTTCTCTGGCTAGTATTTCCAGTACTATATTAAATAGGAGCAGTGATAAGGGACATCCTTGTCTTGTGCCTGATTTTAAAGCAAAGGCCGTCAATTTTTGGCCATTTCGTATGTTGCTGGCTGTTGGTTTCTCATGGATGGCCTTTATTATATTGAGGTAAAGACCATTTATTCCAATTTTCTGTAAGGTTCTTATCAAGAATGAATGTTGGACCTTATTAAAAGCTTTTTCTGCATCTATAGAAATGATCATGTGATTCTTACTTTTGGCTTTATTGATATGGTGGATTACATTTATTGATTTATGTATGTTGAACCATCCCTGCATGCCTGGCCTGAATCCCACTTGGTCATAGTGTATAATCTTCTTTTTTTTTTTTTTTTTTTTGTCTTTTTCCTTTTTACCGGTACCAGGGATCGAACTCACGACTGCCTGCTTGCAAGGCAGGCGCTTATGCCGCTGAGCTAAATCCCCAGCCCCTAACTAAATCCCCAGCCCCTGTGTATAATCTTCTTGATGATTTGCTGCATCCTATTTGCCAATATTTTATTGAGGATTTTTGCATCTGTGTTCATTAGGGAGATCGATCTGTAGTTCTCTTTTTTAGTTGGGTCTTTCTCAGATTTTGGTACTAGAGTAACATTTGCTTCCAGGAATGACTTAGGAAGGATTGCTTCCTTTTCAATTTCATTGAAGAATTTGAGCAGTGTCTGCATTAAGTCTTCTTTGTATTTCTTGTATAATTCTGCCGTGAATCCATCTAGGCTTGGTCTCTTTTTTTGTAGGTAAGGACTTATTTACATTTTCAATTTCATTAATAGAAATTGGGTTATTCAGCAGTTTTGCATCTTCTTGACCTAGCTTTGGTACTTCATATGTTTCTAAGAGTCTGTCTATTTCTTCTGTGTTATCAAACCTTTGAGAGTAGAGGTTTTTGAAATAGTTGTTGATGATCTTCTGTATTTCTATAGAGTCTGTAGTGATTTCACCTTTTTCATTCCTTACTGCATGAATTTGAGCTTTTTCTTCCCTTTTTAAAATAAGGTTGGCTAAGGGCTTATCAATTTTATTTATTCTTTCAAGGAACCAACTCTTTGATTCATTGATTCTTTGGATTGTTTTCTTAGTCTCTATTGCATTGATTTCTGCTCTGAGTTTTATAATTTCCTCTCTTCTTTTGTCTTTGGGCTTGACTTGCTATGTTTTTTCTAGATGTTTGAGGTGTTGCATCAGGTTGTTTATTTGTATTGGTCCTGTTTTCCTGATGTGGGAACTCAGTGCAGTAAATTTTCCTCTGCGGACTGCTTTCATTGCATCCCACAGATTCCAGTAAGTTGTATTTGTATCTTCATTTGCTTGTAGGTATTGTTTAATTTCTTCTTTAATTTCTCCTGTGACCCACTGATTACTCAAGCGTGTATTATTCAATTTCCATGTGTTTGTGATATTTTTGCCATATCTTTTATCATTAATTTCTAATTTCATAGCGCTATGATCCGATAACATGCAAGGGACAATTTCAACTCTTTTGCATATTTAAATATGTTCTGTGAGCTAATATATGGTCTGTTTTAGAGAATGACCCACGTACTGCTGAGAGGAATGTGTTTTCTGGTGTTGTTGGAGGGAACACTCTGTATATGTCTATCAAGTCCATTTGTTCACAGGTGTGAATCTTTTCTGTTATTTCTTTGCTGATTTTCTATCTTACTGATCTTGATGTCAATGGTATGTTAAGGTCTCCTGTTATAATTGTGTTACTGCTTATTTGATTTGTTATTTATTTTAATACTTATTTTATATCACCGGGTGCTCTGGAATTTGATGCATATATATTTAAGATAGCTATCTCTTCCTCTTGAAGTTTTCCCCTACCCAGTATGTTATGACCTTCCTTATCTCTTCTGATCATTATTGGTTTAAAGTTCACATTGTCTGCAAACAGAATAGCTACCTCTGCTTTTTCTGGGTTCCTGTTGCATTAAGTATTGTTTTCCATCCTTTGACTTTCAATCTGTGAATATCCTTTTGGGTTAGATGGGTTTCTTGTAGAGAACATATGGTTGGATTTTGTTTCTTGACCCATTCTGCCAGTCTGTTTCTTTTAATTGGTGCATTGAGACCATTTACATTAATGGTTATAACTTTTATATGTTGGTTTATTGCTGACATGTTATCTTTCTGCTATTGCATCTTTATCTTTCTGTTCTGTTTGCCTGCTTTGCTTAGTGGTTTTTTCCTAAGTGTATCTAAACTGTCTTTCAATATTCCTTGCAGGGTTGACTTAGTGATTATGAAGTCCTTCAGCTGTTCTTTGTCATGGAATTATCTTATTTCTTCATTGATTTTGAAAGACAGTTTTGCAGGGTACACCAGGCTAGGTTGGAAATCATTTTCCTTTAGGATCTGAAGTACTTCACTCCATGCTCTTCTTGAATTTATTTTCTGTCCTGAGAAGCATGTGGTGATTCTGCTAGATTTTCCTTTATAAGTGATCTGTCTTTTCTCTCTGACAGCTGTTAATTTTCTATTCTTATGTTGGATTTCTGGGATGGTGATTATTGTATGTCAGAGTATAGTTTTATTTTGATTATGACTATTTGAATTTCTGTATGCTTCACTGATCCTGATGTTGGTTTCCAATCTCATGTTTGGGACATTTTCAGCTATTACTTCTCTAAATATCCTCTCAACATCTTTTATGTTGTCCCCTTCTTTTTCACTTATCTCTATAAATCTTATGTTGTTTTTCTTTGTGTTATCTTGCAGTAGTTGAATTGTTATTTCCTGATTCCTTGTTATTTTTAAAAGATCTTTCCTTTTCTGTTCACTAGCTGCAATCTTGTCTTTGAAGTCTGAAATTATCTTTGCTTTCATTGAGGTGGTTTTTACAGCTTTCAATGGAATTTTTGAATTCCTGTATATCTCTGTGCATTTGCTTTATGTATTCTGTTTTTTTCTTATATTGCTCATCCAAGGATTCTATCTTTTTGTTTAGTTCCTCCAATTCTTAACTGTGCTTTCTTTAGATATGTTCAGCATCTCCTTCATTTCTTTTATCATTTCTTCTTTTACTTGGGAGATTATTTCTAATTTGAATTCCTTTAAAGCTTCCTGGAGTTTCTTGTTTATTTCAGTTGCTATTATGTCCCATATTTCAGGTGTATGGCATATATTTTCTTTTATGTACATAGTTCCTAATGTTTCTTGGGATGAGCTGGAGGTTTGAGATTGTAATTTCATCTTTTGTTTTGTCATTTTCCCCTTTCAAGTGTTATTCCAAGGCTTCCTCTGGGCCTGTTGAAAATTCCCTTCTATGCCCTTAGTCTCTGGAACTCTGGCCACCCAGTTCCCAGGATTGAGACAGGGTCAGTGGGGGTGGGGCAGGCTGGCTCAAGACCCGCCAAGCTGGTCCAGAGCAACAGGAAGCCACAAGGTTCCCTGTTTAGGGCAGAGTGGGGGTCCCAAACTAGCTGGGCTTGGGAGAAAGTGGGGGGCACTCACCCCAGGCCGCCCAGCCTCTGGAACTGATGGTGCCCACTTACTTGCTTAGAACTCCAGAGTCCACCAAGATGTAATATTTTTATATAATGGAGTACTACTCACTATCAAGAAGGATAAACTTGAGGTTTTTATAGGTAAAAGGGTGGAACTTGAGACAATACTTGTAAGTGAAATAAATTAATCTCACATGTGTAAATGTATTGTCTCCCTAGTGTCAGAAAAAGTAAATAAGATCCAAAAGCTGCAATAGATGTGAAAAAGAAAGAAACTACTCAAAAGGAAAGAACAACTGGTATGAGTGAAAAGAGATAAGAAGGAAAGGAAAATAAAAAAAATATTATTTTTTTTTTTGTCTTTTTCCTTTTTACCGGTACCACGGATCGAACTCACAACTGCCTGTTTGCAAGGCAGGCATTTATGTCGCTGAGCTAAATCCCCAGTCCCTAAGAGAAAAATTATATGTATATATAAAAGATAGATAAAATAGCTATACTACTGATTTCTTTTAGTTCTAAAAAAGCAGTTTGTACTTTTATTGTTTGATCAACTATACATGCCTATATCTGTGCAATTACTTTGAAGATAACAACATGCAATATATTAACCCTTGTTAATCTCCTATGGTCTTGCTTTGAAATTCTATATCATTGTCTTTATTGTTTTTTTTCTCTTTAAAATAAAAATTTAAAAAATTAAAAAAATAGAATGAGCTATTAAATAGGAATATTACTAGTTGAGGAAAGGAAACTATAATCACTGGGAAATAGGGAAACCACTAGGAAAATCTGAACAAAACTAATTTAATTTCTTTGAATTCTGATTTGAGATTCTTGGAGACCAAGGAGAAGCTACACATACAATTATTTTCATTTTAGCTGGATGACATTTGGTGTACGTCCATATAAAAGGAGATGATAGTATCATTTTGTAGTACTTAGAGCTATGACCCATCTTTTAGTCTTTTTTTTTAGTGAGACAGGGTCTTGCTATGTATTTCAACCTGGCCTTGGAATGTGGCTATGTAGCTCACGCTGTCTTGTAACTCATGACATTCTTTTGTTTCGGTCTCTTGAGTGCTGGGATTGCAGGTGTGTACTACCTTGCCCTGCTGATCCATCTTTCACTTTAACAGGAAATTTATACTACAAATTGCCAGGGAGCAAATAGTTTAGACTTCCAGACCATGGTGCAACACTTAACTGTGCCATGGCAGCAAGAAAGCAGTCACTGATAGACATAAAAGACTGAATGTGACTGAGCTTCCAATGAAACTTCTTTTTACAAAAGCAGATGATATATTGAATTTTGACTGAAACTTGCAGTTTACAAAGCATTCTCTTAGCATGGCAAGTACTAGTTAAGATCAACCTAGACTGATGGAATGCTTCAGGATCCCATTATCTATTGTGCTTTGTTCTAAAATTGTTCTTAACAATGTCTGAGGAGGTAAAAGGCAACATAATTGTATTTGTGAGTCATAAACCCTGGGAAGAAATAGCTAACTTTTAGAAGACAATCAGGGTTCAAATGCTCTAAAGATATATAATTATTAAAAATGAGGAAGGTGAATTTTGCTTGGGATAAATATCAAATTGTATATTGAAATTAAAAAGGAGCTTAGAAGTACAAGGATGGGTTTTGTCTGGCAAAAACTTAAAAATATAAAAATTTTTTAGCACAACTTACCAAATTTTGTGGTGAGTGAGTGATGTCAGGTGATAAGAAGAATGCTGAGGATGGCTTAGGCTGCACTGACAGAAAACCATGTCCAAGGCAAGGAAGCTGTGACCTGCCAGGTTTGGTGTGGACCAGTGTCCACTGACCAGCAATATTCTGTTTCAGTATATTGCCTATAATCGAAGACCAATATTCGCTGATTTGCATAAGACACACACACACATAGAAAGGTGTTTATTTCTAGAGCTGTTACGTGCAATTTATACATGTGTATTCAGAAGAGGTGATATTTAATTTGTATAAATTGTCAAAAAATCTCATTTGTGGAGTTGCAAACAATTTCTGCCTTTCTAAAAAGAAACAAAGAGACAAAAAAAAAAAGAAAAGAAACAGGAGGGAGGTATTGTCATTCCTCTGTTCTAGCAGAAAATATTTAGATAACCATTTTTAGTCACATATAACTTAGCTTGGCAATAGTGAATTAATTTGAATGAAGATATTTTAGACTGAGGTTTTAAGAGTATAGTGTAGGAATGTGCCCTTGGAAATATTAGATGATCTCTGCCATTAAAGAATTAGACAATTTCCTTTCAAGCCAAATGTGAATCTGGTATTTAACTGCCCTATGCTTGAAACCTAATTTTTCTTGGGAGATTATGTGCATGTGTGTGTGTGTGTGTGTGCGTGTGTGTGTGTGTGCTCTTATCTAGATGAGAATTTGCTTATCAGAAACTATGAGACCAGCATAGAGTGGGGAGGCTACAAGGTTTTGGACCCAAACTGAGCTTGTCTATTTAAACCACTGCCTAACCTTTCTCCACATGCTCTTCTCATGATATGTCATCTAAGAACACAAAATCATGGACGTGTTGTTTACAGAGGCTTAGCTTATTGTTTAAAAATAGGGAAGGAGTTTTCCTTGAAAGGAATGGATGGCCCCTCTATCAATCATCTTGAAGGAAGACAAGGGGAAATCTTGGAATGAAGGTAATAAAGATTCTCTATTAATGTGATTCTGAAAGGAAACTGAGATACAACAGCTTTAAGTGAACTATTCCTAGTTCATTGATATCTGTTAACCTGGATAGTGAATGCTTTGCAGGAAGTAGCAAGGACAGCTTGTGGTCTTGTGGACACTAAGACCCATTTACTTCTATTGGCAGTTTTTGCTCTCTATATTGCTGTTTCTTATACCCAAATCATAAGCAGTCTCTTGATAAAATCACCATTTGATTCCAGCAGACCTTTGGAAACCAAAAAGGTATCTGTGGAAAGTGATAGTAACCTGGAGAGATCAATTATGAGTTGACAAGAGGTCAGCTACAAGGAAGGAAGAAACAATCCAAAGAGAGACAGTTGCCTGAGATGATATATGTCTTAGTTACTTTTTAGTCATTGCTGAGACAAAATACCTCAAACCCAAGTTGGGAAGGAAAGGTTTATTTCTTACAGTTTTTGGAGGTTTCAGTCCACACTCAGTTGGCTCCAAGGCAGGCGGGCATGACTGGGCTGCAGTTCATGGCGGCTGCAAACAGCAAGCAGGAACCAGCAAAGAGCAACACATACCTTCTTCCTGCCATTACATCACATCCTGTTCCACCCCTTTGTTGGTGGAGCACTGACACCATCAATCCAAGCACTAGACAATGAACCAATCACAAATGCACAATGCAAACTCATGAGGCCTGGGGGCCACAAACATAAACCATGACAATATATATTAACAAGGATAGATTTTCTGAAAGCAAAGTAATTCCCTGAAATTCTCTGAAACAGCCCTTCTCCTAATACTCTGAGATAATTCTCATAGAAAGCTGGAATTCATGGAATCTTTTAAGCATTGAACTATGATCTGTTCTACTTCAATCTCTGATACTAAATTATAGGGATAATTTTTAAAAGTCTTTTTGAGACAAGGTTTCACTGCACAATTCAGGCTGGCCATGAACTCACTTTGTAACGCAGTCTGGGCTGGAACTTGCAGTGACCTTCCTGCCTCAGCTTCCCAAATGCTGGAATTTCAGGTGTGCATCACCATCTCCAGTCTTGGACATACTTTTTAGGCACAATAAAGTTTGTATTTTCTTTTCTCTGCTTATAAATTATTCAAAAAACACAAAAAATCACATGCAACATTGTCTTTAGATAACATCTAAAATACTGAACCATATCATGGGAGTAAGGGAAAATTAAGCAGAAGTGGGGGAAGTGAAGAGCGAATAACCAGTTGTTAAAATGCTAAAGGACCAGGAAAGCATGCTTTCCTAAGGTGAGAGCCATCTTGTTTGTGAAAATGAGTAAAACATTCAGAACTTGTGCACAGTATATGCCTGCTATGTGGAGGACTCAGGGTGGAGTAGGTGAATCACACAAATGGGCTGTGTCAGCTGTGGAAGTCTAGCCATGGGGCAGAAGTCTCAGTGGAGAAAGAAGACTTTCTATTGTAAATGTCTCTGCTACTGCCTACTATTAAGAGTAGGGGGGGAGTAAGTGCTGAAGATCATACCTACTGCTACTGAGAGTATAAAAGACTCAGTATAACCACTCTATACAAAATGGTACAACCACTTCTAAAGATTATCATTTTTAATAATAGTTAGTCACCTAACATATGCTGCTGTCATTCTATTTCTAGACATTTACCTGAAACAAGAAAAGCCCTGGACAAGATACTCATTGCAGTTTGATTTGAAAGTCTCGAACTGGAAACATTACAAATATCTTGGAACAGGTAAATAGGTAAATAGATAAACAAATTGTGGTATAACCTTTAAAATACTACACAACAATAAAAGGAATTATACACCCAACAACATGGACACATCTGAAAAATGTTTTTCTGGCATGATTATGGCTAGGGAAAAAGAAGGGATTATAAAGCACATAATCTCTTGGTAAACCTCTTCATTGTTTGCTTTTGTGGTTGATAAATATATGTATATTGTTTGGTTTTTCATGACAGTTTTGCAAGTATATGTAAACAGGAAAACTTATTCTGCTGTACATTCACACATATAATTTACTGAATTTAAGTTACAACCCTATAAAACTATTAGAAAATACCACGTAAGTAGGGCTGCATTACCTTTAAACTAGAAAAGTATGGTGACTAGTTATCATTCAGATGAGAGAAGGTATCTTAACTTCCTGTATTTCTTAAAATCATGAATCATTAGAATCCTTATGATAATAAAATTTGAATTGAACTTGAATATTCTTTTTTAAAAACAAATAATCTTGTCTTTCTATAGAATTTCCATGCTATGTGAATTGTTGCAATTTCAGCTTTATTGTTGATTTGGCCAAGGAGACCAAACAGCTCTAAGAGACAAATGTTTGTGTTTAGTTTGGTTGGTTTATAATTCTTCTACTCTGCCCCATTCCTTTGGCACTGGAACAATAGTGCTATGATGATAGTGGATGTTTAATTAATGCTTTGTCTTAATATATAATTAATGGGCCTAAACAATATATTTTTAGTTGCTACTAAAACATCTGCTGATGGAAAACTCTTCCACCTGCATAGAATAATTTAAAAATATTAGGAAGAAAAATTCAAAGTAGTAGACTATATAAGTATTTTTAGAATTTGGGTAAATAACTACTTTTAGTACAAAATTTTGTTCTTTTTAATAAGTTTGATTAAAAACATGTAGGCATTCATTGGTTTAACTTTCCATAAAAGCAGTAAGCAACATAAGTTTTGTTGCTAGCAAGATGCAGAGATGCTGGGCAAGTTGCTGAACAACTGTTATTATTTCCTGCATCTGTCATTTAGGAGTCATTCTATGTATTGTTCTGTTAAATGGGAAGGAAAATGCCTCGTGTATAACTTTATTTATCAATTGAGGCTATTTTTAAGAAATTTTAAAAATAAGTCGAGCAGGGCTAAAGTTTCTATCAGTTCTTTAAAGAGGCGATACATTTGAAGGAAAGAGCAAGCTTTGCCATATATCATTGTTCAGTATGACTAGTGGAGGTGAATGTTAAAAAATTTCTGTGAAACAGGATGAAATGGGGTTGGATGAGATCTTGATGGCCAAGGAATCAGGTTTGGGCTTCTGTTCATTAGGGAATGCAGGTCATTGTGTTATGAAGACAGAGCATCAGCAAGAAAGGAAAATATTGTATAGTATTAGGTGTAAGATGTATTTGGATGTAACAAAAGAAATTAAGCATTTATTGGTATAATGCAGATGAGAGGAAATGAGGCTCTGCACTAGAAGAGGTGAAAGCACAAATGAACAGACATTTGAGAAAGAGAAGCTGATGAGTGAACCAGTCTCACATACATGAAGGGGGATGGATGGAAACATTTGTGTTTCTCTGCTTCTTCTCAGTTCTGATGACTGGAAGAATTAGTAGGGAATGCAGGTGTGGCCCCAAATCTCAAACTTAATCTGCTTCAGTAATTGCTTTTTCTTTTTTCTTTTGCTATACTATTCCAAATGAGATTTTTATGTCTCTAGGCAATTCCTTTTCTCAAATTGCCACTACATGTGTGCAGTCATTGTTTAAGAACTGAAAATATTAGATATTTAGTAGTATTTCCATATCCTGTATTTATGAGCCAACATTCCAACTTCCACGTGTTCACTTTTAAAACACATTTGCAGAATTTTTCTGACACGACATTGCATTACATGTGTAAGGACTAAATCTGGAAAAGTTTAACAGATAAATATCCATTTTCCCAGTTATGCACAAGGGATTAACACAGGCAACTCCCATACATGTTAATCATCCAACTTCTTGGCCATTAATGTCTCACCACATTTGGAGGAAGAGGTCACATACGAAGAGGAAAAAGAGACGCAAATAAATCATTTCCATATTACATATTGTATAGTCATTAGTTTTTTTTACAAAAGACATTTATATAAGGACGAGCACCCCACCCCCAGCATAAATACAAAGGAGCAGCTTTCCCTCCAGAAGACTGTAAGATTTGCTCTGGCTGAGATGACCTTCCATCTGTGTTCGGGGTTTTCAGGGTTAATGCTCTTGATTATGCCTTGTGTGAATGTTTTATGTCTTTCTCATCATCTGGTATTTCTGTAGAGTGCTGTCTTTTTGTGTTTCAGAAGTGATACTAACCACTGCTCTTTGAATGCCCATTCTATTTTAGTTGCTTTAGAACAGAGGTTCTCAGAGTGGCCTATAGCTGTCAGCAAGTCTCACATGAGAACTTGCTATAAAGGCAAATTCTTGACCTCTAGACTAGAACTAGTGTGCAGATGCCTGCTATGAATTTTAGTGAACTGTGAAATTTAAGAATTATTGTTTTAGACTTGCCTTCAATCATAATATCTATGTCTAGGAATTTCCCTCTTTTCTTCTATCAAAACTGTGGTGTACAGAAAATGATTTGTCCAAAATTGAGCAGGTCTGGGATCTAAAAAGCAAGCCTTAGGGTTACTTTTGAACTACACATTGATTGAAGTTTACATGTAAGGTTGTGTCATAGAAGAGCAAGGCTCAGTCACGATTCCTGATGTTATGTTATAAAAATATTTTGTTCCTTGTGCCTGTTTTCTTCTTACCTAAAGTAGGCCTAAGGATCATTTACCACACTGTATGTGTGTGGGCACATGTGCATGAATATGATCAGCAAACCAATACGCTAGCACCCAGGGGTGTGAGACAAAATGCTAAGCTATGCGGCATGACTAGAAGGATAAATGACTAGAAGATACTGTTTCAAATGAAACCATACAAAAAATAAAAGATTATGCTTTGATAAATTGATTCAACTTGTTTTTTCAGTCTCTGACAAGTCAGCTTCTACAGAATAGCATTGAGTTTTCCATGCTTTTTGATGAAATTGAAACATTTGGCCCTAAAAGTGAATGAGCCATAGAAAAATTGCATTTTTAGCTCCTAACTCAGCTGGTGCCTCTCTTTCCTTCTAAAAGTTACATTTACTTTTCCTCATTCAAGAGTCCAGCATCATAGACTTTCCCAGGGCAACACTGTGCACGTCACTAATCCACTCCTCTAAGCAAATTGGCCTTTCCTGAATTTAGCTTTTATTCACTTTATAAATATCTTGGATACTTTTCTCTCGCTACTGAGACAAAATACCTGACACACAACACTGAGGAAGGAAAGATTTATTTAGCTCACAGTTTATGAAGGCTTTAGTCCATCATCAGCTTGTTTCAAGGCAGGGTGTTGTGGCAGAAGAGCAACAGTTTATGGCAGTGGAAGATGGAAAAAGCAACAAAAGCAAGAAGGGAAGAGCAGATTGAGAAAGTTTCTTTTCCTCCCTTATATTGCATGCAGGCTCCCCACCCCAGGGTGGATGTAGCACTCACACCCATAATCCCAGCACTGGACATGAATCAGTTACAAACTCTAAAATTCCACTCTTATGACTGCATTAGAATATGGCGGGCGGGGGGACATCTAGATACAAGCTATAACAATAATATGGTTGAAAACCTGTTATATTGCCAGTTCTGTGCATTAAAAGAATATTATGCATTCTCTACCTAATAACCTTTACCCAATAGTAAGCATAAGTCATCTACAAAGAGTAAGTAGTAAAACAAAGCAACAACATAAGAAATCTCATGGAGAAGAATCTTATCAGAGTTACTATAAATTCAGGGATATTATTGAGATGTTTTTGTTCAAAGAATTCAACCTGAAAATGGAAAGCGTAGGAGCTGAAGAAAGAAAAAAAAGAGAAGTGTACATTATGTAAGGGCAAAGTCTATTATTTCCTGCCAGTCCGTATCCCTTCCTCATTCTTCTTTGGTCTTAATCCCTGTGACACATTGAACTGTCACTGTGCATGTGCATGGTCCTGGAATTGAGGGTTAATGCCACTGCACATTTTGGTTAGATTTCTATTCAGTGTACTCAGATTGGGATCTGTATTCTGAGATAAATGAATTTCACAATTCTTTGTAAGCAGTACTGACTTAAGTAAAATATTAACTTGACTTCATAGGAAAGAAATGATGGGAGTGAGGAAAATGCTAATTGGAGAAAAGTGGAGATGGGGTTTGAATCTGGCCTGGCTCCTTTCAGCCCTGGGGAAGTGCTGCAGCTGGGAGGCTCTCTGGGTGCTGTGCTCATCTATATTCAGTGGCAGTCTGTGTTCCCGACATGAGCGAACTGAAGAACCTGGAGTCTGTGCCAAGAGCTCCTTCTGAAAGCAATTATCAGGATTCACCATATGATTTCAATTCTTTGTGGACTATAAAAGAGACACTTCACCATTTTTTAAAAAAGGAATACGAGCAGGAATGCTGGTAGCTTATGCATTATTTAGAGCCTGCCATCCTGCTTTGGTCTCACAGAGGAGAATGACAGCATCATGTAGTGGTGGAGGAAATAGAGATGTTGGATGTCAGAGCTTCTCTAAATTACCTGTAGTATGATAACCTGTAATTAGCTTGCTGAGAATATTAAACCCTCAATTTCTTCACCTATCACTAAAGATAGGTGCCTGGTATCTTATTACTTTGAAAAAAATCAGATCACATATACGTATGAGAAATGTAGTACAATGGTAACAAATTTATTAATTCTAGCTTATGGTTTGTCCAGGTCATGAATATGAAAGTTTATGAATACAGCTGAAACCTGGATTTGACCCACTGTTATTTCTAATACTGACACATAGAACTATTTTTACTTTGTTCTGAGGCATTTCCAGTGAGGTATTTAGAAATTTGTGTAAGATTATTACATCAAGGCACATTGATAAAAATGCATGGCAGGAACACTATTTGTAGTTTAATAGTTCCTTTGCCTTCCTTTTATGTGACCATTCATGGATCTCTTTGACTCTGCATGAGAGGAACCTTAATTCTCAAACCTTTCAGTCAACTCTGGTTTTCTATTCTGAGCAGTTTCTAGGCTTGTATGATTCCCTTTGTGTTTTATGCCTCTAGAAACTTTACCCAGTATGTACTAGGGCTTTCCAGAGAAACAAAACTGATAAACGATGCATGGATATACGAAGGGAGATTTATCATGCATATTGACTTGCATAATTCTGGAAGCCAAAATATCCACAATATGCCATCTGCTAGCTGGAAAACTAAGGAGACCATACTATAATTTTCAATCTGAAGTGGAAGTCCTGAAAAGCTAGAGTGAGGAAGAAGGGATTGTTCTGTAATTCTCAGAGTCTAAAAGCCTGATAATTGAGAACTCCAGTCTCAAAGAGTAGATATATGCCTCAGCTCCAAAAACAGGATTTCCTATTCTGTGATATTTTTGTATTATTGAGTGGTGCTCACCGGTAATAGGGAGAATATTTTTCTCCAATCTACTGATACAAATTCTACAAACACCTTCAAACACACACACACACACACACACACACACACACACACACACACAATATTTTATCAGCTATCTAAGCATGTTTTAACCCAGTAAGGTTGGTACATATAATGAATGCCACATGCGTATCAGGTTGCCTATCACTTCTCTAATTCATTTCCTTCCTTCCTCGATATCTCTTATTCCTAAGGGCTTTCTCCTCTCTAATACAATAAGTGTTATATTGCTAGAATCATCTCTGAACACATATTTGGTTACATCACTGCTAACTGAAATATTTGAAATCATTCTCATTTGCTCCCCAAATACAATAACAACACCTTAGAGTCATCATCCAAAGTATGGCTGTATTGGTTATTTCCTTCTGCTGCATGCTCCAGGCTGGGTGGAATGTAGTATTTCTTATTGACATGCCATGATTTTATTTCAGCAAATTTAAATTTAAATTTAAAAGTGTTATATGGCCTTAATCATTAACGATTCAAATCATAACTACTACTTAACTACTACTATAGCATCTGTGGAACAAGAATATCTTCTTAGTGAAAACTGTCTTATCATTCATGATCAAATACTTTTCTTTTGAATTTCTATGCATTAGTTATATTTCTTACCACAATTTACCACCAAATTAGTGGCTTAAAATAGCATATATATTTTTCTTATAGTTTTTGTAGGTGAAGGAATTACCCATTGGAATCTTCTACTAAGAGATTTATAAGTCAACAACCAAAATGTCAGCCTAGCTGGCTTGTCCTCTATGCTCAGCTGAACAGAAATCTGCTTACATGCTTTGTTAGACTGTGGGAAAAATTTCTTTTCTGGAAGCTGTGGAACTTATAGCCCCTTGCTTCTTCAGTGCCAGTAGTGGGGCCCAAGAACTTCAGCAAAATGGGCTTTATGCTCTTGTAATTGGGTCTGTGTCATCAGACACCTTTGCCCCTGCCCACTGGCAAGAATCAAACCACAGATCTTGCCCACCCTCTGAGGAAAGAATTATACAAGGGTATAAGCACCTTGAAAACCACAAGGCCTCTTTAGAAGTTTGTCTACCATAGTCTAAACTATTTTCTCTTTCTCTTTTGGTATATATTTTGTTTCTCTTATCTTTAAATTATTTCTTTATTAGCTTTCTAGATTCATGGGATTCAATGATTATTCATTTCTGGTCTACTGTGCCAGCATGATTGGTGCCGAGTATATTTGGATCAAATAATTCATAAATCATACTGAATATTGATGCTTATATATTTCTTAAGTATCCATGCATTATTGCCTCATAGATGATAAGGTTTTTAAAAAGAGCAGAATATAACTTATTTTGTATTATACTTAATTAGGAACAGATCAAAATTTAGCAACATCCTAAGTACTTAAATTTTATGATTACTCCAATCCTGCCCTCAGGGTGATGTCAGTGAGATGAGTTACATGAAAGAAGCCTCGACATACTTGATTTTCTTAGGAATATCATGCTTTTGATATCTGGGCACCTTATTTTTCTTAGTTATATTTCTTAGATTTACTTGAAACATTAGGTGTTGTGGAAAGCTGACAATCTCTGATCAGAGCACTTGGAGAAATGTCTAGGATGATAACAGAAAAGAAGATAATCCAGTGCTTTGTGAAAGGATTCCCCAAGGGGTTTTTATGGGGCTCTAATAGTCTGATATCTTGAAGATGTCATAATGTGTTCAAAAGTCTGTTGTCCAAGGAATTTAAATGACATTATGGAGATTCTCTTACAAGTTCCTCTTCAGACTTCTAAATATGCTAATGTCTTATATGTACCTAAGAGAAAGAATGAAGGTGAAACTTCTGTAAAGTTAAATTATTGAGGAGTGTGTATGTGTGTGTATGAAAGACAGAGAGAGAGAGAGAGAGAGAGAGAGAGAGAGACAGAGAGAGACAGAGACAGAGAGAGACAGAGACAGAGAGAGACAGAGAGAGACAGAGAATTTTTGGATTGTTTAAAAGAATAACAACACCATAAATCCTACATTTACTGCTATATTGTTTGAGAGGATGAAACATTGATCATTGCTCTGTGTGTGTGTGTGTGTGTGTGTGTGTGTGTGTGTGTGTGTGTGAGAGATTAGGAACACCTACGTGCCTTAAAGTTGTATAAGATCCATTTTAATCACCCATGTTTCCATCTTAAATTTGGATAACTTGAGCCAGCTTGCTTATATGCTAACTCAAGTCAGCTTATTCATTTTCTAAGGGAATGACCCATGGTGACAGTAGCAATTTGATCAACTTTCCTGTAAGTCATTTGAACAAGTAGTGAAACTATCAAAATATATATTTTGTGTTTACCAGTAACCAAATAGGTTTTATTCACATGTATCTATGGACTTACACTCTAAATATAACATTTAAGTTACAGAAAATTTCTTCTGTAAGTTGTCATCATAAAGTAGAATTCTTGTCACTTTGTTTACAGAACAGAGCATAGGGCTTTCCTGTAATACTCAAAGATTTACTAAGTCTAAGCACTGAAGTATTATAAGCTTGAGATAGATTGTTAGAAAATACCCAAGCAACTATAATTTGTAGAATGTTTAGAGAATTGTGTTTTTTCTCTCAGAGGAGTAAGATGTGTTTATCATGAGAGGCTGAATTTGTTCAATCACCTTTTGAAAACTGACTGAACATAATTTTATTTATTGAATTATAACTAACAAACTCACATGAGATTTGAAAATTCATTTAGAGTTTATTTAAAAGCTTTCCTCTTAGCATAAGTCAATGTAAAAATATATACTAAATGTGTTTTAAAAAATAATTTAAGAAAACACAAAACACCCAAAGATAATGATAAAATTTTGAATCTAAGTAAAGGAAATGGTGGTGACATATGTAACAGAAATGTTGACATAAGGCAGGAATATGTGGCTTGAATAAGAGTTGGAATGGCAAGATAATATAGTTTTAGAACTCTTGAAATTAAAAATAAGTTGGACATGAAAGTTAAAATACTCTGAAGTCACAGCTATGGGATCCAAAGCTCTCCAAAAAAGTTAGAGGAAAAAGAGAAATGTATGTCTATTATAGTCAGTGCTAGAAATATATGAATAAAAGGATTAATGAGAAGCTGTAAAAGTCCCTTTAAGAAAATATGCATAAGTAAATTTAAATATATATTAAATATATATTACTGTGTAGAAGCTGGATATCCAGGAGAGTTGGTGGAATAGTTTGAAGGCATGAAAGCCAGAGAACCAATAACGCAGGCATCAGTCTGAATCTGAAGACCTGAAAACAGTAATCATGAGGGCAGGAGATGACTATCCCGGATGGACAGTTGAGGCCTTGAATTTATAGATGATATCTGCTCACATTGGAGAGGACCATTGGACTTTCCTCATCCCACCAGTCCATATGCTAATCTCTTCTGGCAATACCCTTGCTGAGATAAACAGTAATGCTTAAATTAGGCATACAGGGATCCTATGATCCTATTTAATTGACATATAAACTTAACCATAACAAGTTTCTTAAGAAAAATTTATTATTAAAAGAATATATGAAAAAATTAATGGACTTCCTTGGGACATTTGATGTCAAAGTTTTGTAAAATGTATCTTTTATGATTTAGTAACTTTTACAAAAAATTCACTGAGGGCTGAATCATTGGAATGCAAATATGCATTTCCGTATATTGGAAAACCTGTGCTTCATACTCCCAATCCTCAGTGAGTGAGTAAACGAGAAGATGTTTGAGGGTATATGATGTGGTCAGTATTTGGCATTTGACTGTGATGCTAAGAAATAGTGGTTATCTTTTTCCTCCACAGTACAACTACAGCATACACAGAGTTTTATTTTGTAGGTGATGTTTGGTAGCAATGATCATCATAGTTATTGATTCAATGCTTTAAGCTGAAAATTTTTTTCTCTTTTTCTCTTCTGCTCTATTTTTTAAACAAGGTACTTATTTTTATTGGTAATGAATTTCATGCCAGGATTAATTAAATTCCAGCTTCAACTAATTTATGCCAACATATGTGACAGACACAAAGGTAAATAATGTATGGCCCCGAGCTTAGCATGATCCAGAGCAGTGTGATAAATTCAGTGGGAATACGGACAGGGGTTGGAGCAGTATGGTATAAAACATTAACCCTCTAGAGCAAGATCATATGCTAGAGGTCACACTTTTTATACTACCAGCTGTGCTACCATTATGGGAAGTTAGTTAATCGTTCTGAGCTTTGGTTTCTTTATCCTGATGTGGAGAAAACACTTCTTTATGTTTATTGTGAGAAGTGTGGAAAATATATGTAAAATATTTATTCTTAAGTACAAAGTTGGCAATTTTTTTTAAAAAAAATAAAGATTCTGCACTGGTGTGGTGTCACACTCCTGTAATCCCAGCTCTCAAAAGCTGAGGGAGGATTGTTGCAAGTTCAAGACATGCCTGGGACATAACCTTTCAGGTTTTCTTCCCTCAGATTTAAACGAGGGTAATAAATTCCAAGTCTGGCTGTTCTTGGTGTTCAATATAAATGGCTATTATTTTATTAAAATTTGGGTGAGATTTTTATGAGATGTGATAGGGAAAAAAAAGCACCACAGACAAATTAATAGTGTGAATGAAGAATGGGTGTTAAAAAAATCTGTTAGTTGAGCAAATTGCCTGCTTTATCCACAGTATAAAAGATAAAAAGCGAAGAGTTGGTAGATAACATTAGCAAGGTCAGTAGAGAGCACAGTTTGCATCCTTTAGTACTGATTTATACTTCACTGAATGAAACAAAGAATTAATAAGATCATACTTTGTTTTATAAGATAATGTTTATGCTTTACTTTTCTACACTCAGCCTTAAAGCCTATAGCCAGGCCTAGAGTTTGATGGTGAGAATGACCAAAAAACCAAAAGAGATTTGAGAAATTCATGGTGGCCTTGGCTATAACAGGAAATTGAATTCAGATACAATTGAAGATTGTAAATGTCTTCATTAACAAAGATGTAGACCAAAGAAAAGTGGTCATAAGTTGGGGAGTATAGGCAGGAGATTAAGTTTTAGAAACTGAATTCAGCATAGGAGCAGGAAATTCAGTTGATGATTACTGGTAGAAAGATGGCATATATGATTTATACTTTTGGAGAAGGCTTAAGGTTAGAGTTAGAGAAGTAGATATCTTAGCTACTTTCACATTGTTAGGATACAGTGCCTAACACTCCCAAGTTAGAGGAGGAAAGGTTTATTTTGGCTCATGGTTTGATAGATTATGGATATAGACTTGTATATATCTTTCCATATGTCTAGGCTACCCCTGCAGTGACCCACCTCTTCCCACCAGACTTCACGTCTCAACATTACAGCCAGCTGCAAACCAGCTGCAAATCGGTTTTAGAGGACCGATACAGCATCATACACCTATGATCCAGTGTTGCATACTCATGATCCAGTCCCTATGAGCATATGAGGATTTGAAGGGACATCTAGATATAAGATATAACAGAAATCATTATTTTGGCTATTCTGTGTGAATACAATCAAGTGGAAATGTTTATAAAGAGACAGGATGATGGGGTAAAAATTTCCTAGCTGAATAAAATTTCATGGACCCAGCCCAGGTTTGTGGCAGTAAATTAACTCCATTTATTTGTTTTTTTATCCCATTGGATGCACGTTTGATCCAAAATCTTGAGGATGTTGTTTTCTCCTTTTATGTTCACATCACCAGCTCTGTCGGTGGCTTTATTTACTATCTGTCTCCAATTAATTTATTTGTTCATCTAGCTATTCAGCCTATGGCACTCAAGAAGTAATAGAAAAGATGTAAATATGAATAAGACATAATCACTGTTCTTGTGGGATTTATCCTCACCATGAAAAAGAACATATAAATCAATAATTTAAATGCAATAAACATTTTAGCTTCCATGTGTGGGTTCTTCAGGAAAAGATGCAAATCATACAGTCGCTTAGGAAGCAGTGAGAAGGCATTTTATAAAAGATTGAAATTTGAGCTAAGTCATAAAGAAGGAGCAAGAGCTACTCCAGAAAAATGGCAAGGGAGAATAAAATACTTGGAAGAGGATTTCTTGGCAAAAGAACCATATGAAGAAGAGTAGAAAAGCAGGGATCAAAATGCCATCTCATACTCAGTTCATATAGTTCATATCCAGAGGTCCCTAATTACCCCAAGAATATTTTTATGGCTATTTTCTTTTGTCAAGTAAAGATCCAGTGTAATTTCACAGATGGTGTTACATTTATTTGTTGTGTTTTTCAGCCAACTGTAGTCTGGAGTTCTTTCCACTGTTTTTTAAAAACAATATTCTGATTTCACATGATTATTTCTCCATCATGCCCTCTAACTTGTTCTATCTTTGTAAAGTAGGAGATAGGTCTAGAAGCTTGAGGATATTCTAGTTAAAATTATGACACTTCATAGTTGGTATAGAATACTTCGTATTTCAATGCTTCAGGAGGGCTACAATATCACATTGTCTCTCTACTAGTGATGCAATATTTTGTCATTAAGGAGATGATCATTGAGTCATCCCATGACAGTTACTTTTCTCTTTCAAATATTAGTCAATCTGTGGGGTGACATATGTTAGTAGACATCCATAGGTCGTTTTAATTTCTGCACGTTTTGAAGTAGAGGCACGATTACTTTTGTGCTGAATTGTCTTTTTCATATTCCTATCATTTTATATCTGTGGGACATACAGTTTTGGAAGACTGTAAGAGTCTTCCTCCAGAACAATGGACAGATTTATTTTCAGTCCAGAATAATAAAGATAACATCTCCTTCAATGAAGTTTGAGTAAGTTTGCTATCAGCACCTTTAAGGGATTGGAAACTAAGGAATTCCTACTCTGAGCACCAATCCCACTGAGTGTTTACCATTTGTAATACCTAAATTATTCTACATCATATGGGAATATTGGAGAATGCATGCAAATATGATAATGAATAATAAAATCATTTTATTCTCATCTGGGAATTTCATGTCTTCTTTGACACATTAACCAGTGGTAGAAGAGCGGTATACAATCTCTGGCCTTCAAAGGTCTTTACCATCAATTGTTCATGTGTACTGAAATTCTAACCCTAGAGATGCTTCTGCATTTTTGGTTAACACGCATTCTTTTGTAAAGAGAAACCTCTTTTTCCCCCTTCTTTATTTGCTCTGTAATGTTACTATAGATTTATGGATTTTCATGAATTCAAAAGAGGTAAAATTCTTACTTCCTTTTAAGGGAAACCAGTACTTAGAAGCCTACATCTAAACTCTAGGTATTTCTAGCCTTTCTTAGTTTACAGAATTAGAATACATAGTTTTTAAAAACTACGAATTCGTATTTACATTTCCATTTAAAATTTAACATTAAAGGCTTTTCATAACTCCTTTTATTTTATATTTGTATCTTTTTCTCTTAAATTCTCAGTTTTGGTACACTTCTCTTTAATACTATATTCTAATTCTCTTGTGTGTTTTTTTGAGTCTCTGGGTGCATAGTTCTGGAGATTCTGAGAGATCTGGACAGGTGTCCATCTTAGCTTAAAAATAAGCAAATCTCCCATTTAAGAGTAAGAGTGTGTCTTACACTTAGAGGAAGATGGTTGGCGTGCCAGGAAAAGTTTCATTCACCTCATTTAAATCGTGAATTTGAAACCTAAACGTATCCGTCATCCTTTCTTAAACATTGGACAAGTTCCTGGTTGGTTTAACTTTTTCAGTTCCTGGCCTCTTATACGCAGTTTATTTTAAATAACAGCTATTAAAATCTTCTACTCTACTTCCACAACTTAGAGACATGGCTGGCTTTTACATTATCCATTATTTACTATTAAGAAGGAAAAGTTCATTTAAGTTTTGAATCAATTTTTTAATCCTTAAAATTTCTATACATATTGAAAATGTTTATTAGAATCTGTACATACATATACATATATGATTGTATGAAGCCAGCTATGTAAGGATAAAATATAGACAAAGTTTAAGAATAAAACATAGACAAAATTTCTTATCTGACATGTAAAGAGTTTGGAAGTTGTCAATTTTATTCTCACAAGAACAAAGCCTGAGCATCCTGAGACTCAAAATTTTTCCTAAATCATCAGAGAATTATAGACTCAGGACAGTTTGCTGCCCTAAAAACTGGAGAGACAAGTGGACAACAGAGATCATGAATTACCAGGAGATGAAGCTGCACCTGAAGCTTTAAACTTCAAGTACCTAAATGGTAATTGAATAGTTACAGGATCCTGAGAGACTAAAAACTTCTGGGGGCACAGTCTGGGAGGGGTGCCCCGACACTTTCAAGCATTTTACCTCCAGGAACTCCATCTGATTACAGAGCCCTGGTCAGAGGAAATTTCCTCATGTTTCTGACAAAAGGGAGGAGAAAAGTAACCACGCTGAATTAGACTAAGCATGTTTGTTCTTATGAATTGAGCCTGCCATCAAAAGAAACTGGTTCACTGGTGCTTAATCAACATGGGATTTACCATTGCCTCATCAACCTGTGAGGGAGTGGAAAACTACTCATTCCATGTAGTCTTCTTGTGTCCCTCATGGAAGCAAAAGAGCTGGAAAAGGTTTGTGAAGGTGACAGCCCCAGGACTCACTAAAAAGGCTGAGACCTAGGACTGCACAGCATTTAATTTACCCTTCACATTATTACAATTTAGAACAACTGCAAAGCAAGTGTGTATTTAGGAAGGTGCTCCTAAAGAAAGATAAGGGAGATGAAACAATGGTGCTAATGGCAGTTTTAGTCTTGGAATCTACAGAGACAGCAACTAGTCAACACAGCTTGTTTCCTAGCAAGATAAAGACAAAGCCTTCTGCTGAAGGTCAGTCACCCCACTTTTCTTCATCTCTTGCATCATGTCTGGTTTTTAATAGCAGCAGCAGCAGCAACAACAACAATAGCAACAACAAAAATTCAAGGTATGTTAAAGTCAAAAATTACAGTCTGAGAGACAAACCCAGCAGCAGAATCAGATTTAGACATGGCAGTGTTTTTCTGAGGTGTCATACTGGGAATTAAAAAGTTACTAATTAATGTCCAAGAGACTGGATGGAAAATGTAGACAACATGAAAGAAGAGATGGGTAACATGAACACAGAGGGAAACCCTCAGAATCAAAAGAAAATGCTAACAATAAAAACCAATTTACAGAAATAAATGATGCTTCTGTTGGCCTCCTTAGTGAACTGAATATTCCTTTGGGAGGGTAAAATAGTTGATAACCACAGCCTGGCATAGTGGAGCATGCCTGTAATCCCAGCACTTGGGAGGCTGAGGCAGGAAGATCACTGCAAGTTCCTAGTCAGCATGGACTACAAAGTGAGTTCAAGGCCAGCCTGAACTGCATAATGAAACCCTGTCTCAAAAAGAAAAACAGAAGAAAATAAAAAAAAAAGTGGGCTTGACATCTTTAATTAACATAAATAATGCATGTCATAAACATAATAAAAATTGATAATATCAACAAGGATGAACATGGGAAAAGGGATTTTAAAAAACAAACACAATACATTAGGTACATGTACCTATTACCCCAAACAACTGCAAACTTCATGTATGGCAAACATGTGCTGGTATAAAAAAAAGTGAGCTTGGAAATATACCAACAGAAAGTTCTAAAACTCAAATGCAAGGAGAAAAAAAAAAAGGAAGAAAAACTATGCAGCAGAATAATCAAGAATTTTTTTGTTAAATATGGAAGATATAAAGTACACATATGGCATTATCAGAGGACAAGAGAAGAATAGAGGAAATTTTGAAGTAATAATGGCTGAGAGTTTTCCAAAGTTAGCGATATACCATAGATCCATAAAGGACATGAAACTCGAATCATAAACACTGATCAGAATCTATACTTAGGCATATAATAATTAAATGGCAGAAAAATTAAAAGCAAAAAAAGTTGTAGAAGCTAGAGGGAAAACTGATATTATCAATAGAGATCAAGAATAACAATCACATCACATTTCTCTTCAGAAACTAAGAAGTAGGTGGGATAAAAAAGTGTTTTTAAAAAAGGACAGCTTAGAATTTTGTGTCCTGCTAAATTATTCTTCTAAAGTGTAGACAGAATAGCAAAAACTAAGGGATTTTTTTTGCTAATAAATTTACCTTATAAGATATACTACTTTTTCAGAAAGAAAGAAAATAATATAGGTCAAAAGTTCCCATCTACATAAAGAACAAAAGAGCATTAGTGATGACACCCATTAAGGTAAAATAGCATTTTATTTTTTCTTAATTGTCCTAAGTGATAAAACTTGTCCAAAATAACAATAGCAACAATGTATTGAGTGAATACAGTTTATGGATATGTGAAAGGGATGGCACCAACGATCCAAAACTGGGAAGGATGAAGTAGAAATGCTATGTTATAAGATACTAACCAGGAAAGAGTGCTGCAGTTGGAAATGAACTTAGACTGTGACAAGTATGCCATGCTTTGTATAATATCAGTGATCCATCATTCAAAACAGCAAAACAAAGACATTTAAAAAACATCTGCATATTCAACACCAACTTTCTTGATTACTTTCAATTCTGACCCTGACATACATAATAATCTCCTCTGAGAATGTTCTTGATGAAGAACATAGTGATACAATGTATTTAAAACATTTTTTGAAAGATCATTTTCTTTATTAGTACGTTGTTGTGTACATAGTACTGGCAGTCCTTATGGGAGCTGCTACCTGTATATAGCACATCATTTTTCCCTTTCGCCCCCTTATTCGTTTCTGGATCTCCTTCCTTTGCTTTTTAGTGTGTGTTTTCAGTATATAATATTGGCATTATGTGTGTGGAGTTGGTATGTACACGTAGCACATCCTAATTCTTTATTTTCATCTCCTTAACCCCCTCCATCTCTTGTTTGCCTTCCCCTTTGAGAACAGTCTATTTGCCTACTTCCCATCATCTATCTTTTATTATGCGTTTTATTTACACTTTGGGCTTCTCATATAAAAGAAACCATGCAATATTTAAGCTTATGTGTTTGATTTATTTAACTTAGTACAGTCTCAAGGTGCATCCATTTTCCTACACATAACTCAAGTTTATCTTTCTTTATGACAGAGTAGGACTTCACTGTGTGCAAATACCAATTTTCTTTATTCATTCATCTCTTGATGGACTAGAGGCCACTTCTAAGATTTCGCTGTTATGAATTGTGCTGCTATAAACGTGGGTATCCATGTTTTACTCTAATGTGATGTATTTTAAAGCAAGTCACAGGACTAAAAACTGCTTGTGTTGGCTCTTAATCTGACTTTATAATTATGTAGGTAGACTATTTTGGACTCTTGCTAGGAATTCTAGAATGGTGCTAAATCTGGGTCGTGTACCATCTCCTACCTCCTTCTCACAAACATTTAGTTACTGAGTATTGAAAGAGTGGTGCTTACAGTAATCCCAGGCTTTTTTTCTAAGCTGCTGAGACCAGTAAGTTTGGGTGCATGCACTGGTGCATGGTGCATGGTGATGTTGTGCATACAGAAGCATTGGTAACTATTTGATCAACAAAAATTAGATGATACCAAGTTTGGGCATGCTAAGATCTGAAAAACATGTGTGTATTAAAATTGATGAATGCAGTGAACTAAGGAGTGTTGCTCTTGTTCTTACAAATCCTCCATAATTCTGTGATGCATACCGTGAAGTCCCTCTCATGTCCCTAGCTAGGAAGGTCTTATTGCCCAGCTCTTGGAATTGCTGTCAGCCCATTCAGGGACTTCTTACTGGCAGAGAGCATCATGGGGCCAGTTCTTAATAGGGCGGTCCACATTCAGTAACTGAGGGGTTCAGGAGTAAAAATGTCTGGCTGTGATGACCAAAAGTGGAGCCCCTCTTATTAGCTACATCAGCTCCTGGGGTGGGTAGCTGAAGTTACTTGATCTTGTAGCACAGCCTCCTTTCTCTCAATTCTACCTTTTTTCCTTCCTTCCTTCAGGTATCAATCCCAAGAGCATTCTCTAATAATTCTCTGCACTAATTTGCTTCCTGGGAAATTCAACTTACCACAACTTCCCATGGTACTTAAAGAAAAATCAAAACTCCTTTTATAGAACACAAATTTTTTCTGGTCTACATTTCTTTTACCTCTTGACTGCATCTCCTACCATTATCCACCCTTGCTCCCCTGGCTATAGCCAAACTCACTGCTATGGACTGAATTTTAAAAAATTAATACACATTTTCAGTGCATGAATAATTTATTTACTGTGGATAGTTGTTACATGTACATGATACATCTCAACTCTTTTTATATCCCTTTGACCTCCCTTCTCCCCTTCACAGTATCTTTAGTCCCCTTTCCATATACCGAAGATCTATCTTGTTATTTTCTATTATTTATCTTTTGTTTTTCTCTTTGAATTATTTATACTTTGCCTTTCTTGTATAAAAGACACCATATGCTATTTTAAGCTTGTAGGTCTGACTTATTTCACTTATACTTTCAAGGAGCATCTTTTTCCCACAAATGACTCAAATTTATCTTTATGCCATAATGTTGCTCCATTGTGTATGAACACTACGTTTTCTTTGTCCACTCATCTGCTGATGGACATGTCCACTTCTGCAGTTTGACTACTATGATTTGTGCTGCTGTGAACATGGGTACACATGTATCAGTCTAATATACTGTCTTTATCTCTTTCAAGATGAGACCTAGATAAAGAGTAGCTGAATCAGGTGAAGTTTTATTTTAGATTTTTGTAGAAATTTCCATAGTCATTGTACTAGTTCACATCCTTACCAACAATGTGTTAAGGTCCCTTTTTCCCTTTTGTCAACATTTGTTATTGTTTGAGCTCTTGGTGATAGCTACCCTTTCTGCAACATAACAGAATTTCAGTGTTAATTTATCCCTGTCAAAATTCACACGTGAAGTCCTAACCTTCAATGAAAATCTACCTGGATTTTAATTAGGTTTAGTTACAATCAAGAGGGTGGGGTGCTCATGATGGGATTAGTACACTTACATGAAGATACCAGAAGTTTATTTCCTCTCTCTCTGCCATGTTATTTCCTCTGTCTGCACATCATAGCATCCCCATGAATATTTGTTGAATGAATGAATATTCATGATTTTGAAGGACTAATGTCACCATTATCATGTAGATCTAGGGATATGAGCATACAGCTGTGTGAAAGCCAAGACCCCTCACTGGACAACCTAAGCGGCTAGCTAGTACTTTGATCTAGAACTTCTCCTTCTCCAGAATTGTGAGAAGTAAATTCCTGTTAAGCCGTGGCATTTTATGGTATTTTGTTATGGCATCCCAATCTGACTAGTGCACACATCTTTTTCTGCTTTCTGAAAATGCTGCATTTTCCATCTCCCTCCCACTGTGTCTTACTAGGTGCTACTTCCTCTGCTCAAAACATATATCCTTTATTTATTTGCTGGCTGTTTCTGATTCTTCTTGCTGGCCTCCTTTTAAATGGCCTTTCTTTACCAAGGTCTCTGATCACCACCGTTCAAATTAATGCCCCTTTCTTATTCCATTCATAAAATTGATATTTTTTTTTGAAAGTAGTCAAATTATCACATTTGGGTATTCATTAGCTTGTACTTATTTATGTTTTCTCACCTTCCCACATGCAAATATCAGCTTCAGGAAGGCACATCATAGCATCCCAATGAATATTTTTTGAATGAATGAATACTTCATGATTTCAAAGGATAATGTTCCTACTATCATGTGATTCTGGAGGATTTAAGATTTCTTTAAGTCATGATTCTCCCGGATCTGGTCTGCCTCAGGAGAGATTGTATATGAGATCTAATCTATTTATGAACTATCAGCAGTTTTTTCCCTCTTTGTTACTCAAGTGTCGTGCTTGCCTAGTTAAAGTTTGAACACTTTTACAAGATGCTATAGTAGCCGTATTATGGATTCTTCAGGCTAAAAATTAAACCTGTATTTGTGATGCCTGGTGTCAGTCAAACTGGGCTGCTTATTCTGAGAGACCTCCTAGAGAAGGCAATCTGGTCCAACACCTTTCAGAATGGGTTGAGACCAGACTGCCCCTGGAATGTCTACGACAGTCCTGTAGCTTGCCTTCTGGTGATGCTTTCTTGGAAGACATCCAGTTGCAGCACTCTATTGATAATTTAATGAAAAATGCCAAGAGCATCTTTATCTGAATCTTGTGTTCTTGCTAAACTGATGCAGTTCAGTAGCATCTTCTGGAAGCATTCTAATAATCTCCAAAGTGTTTAAGAAGCATTACTCACATTATCACAGAAACATGTCTTGCTCCAGAAGTGTATTTACTGTTCTTTTTAGAAACACAGATGCAGTCTAGGTAAATAATACAAAACAATTTCTTTCTTGCCAAGAGAAAAATTCCATTTTTATATTTATCTATTTAAATAGCAAATGAAATCATTTGTACTAGAGGAAAATGTTATGATAGATAGATCTCAGACTTACTCACTTATTAATCTACGTATTTATTTATAACTCTGCTTTCAGGTTTATTTAGTTTAACTGTGGAAGGTCTAACTTCTTTGAATCAGCCTGGTTGTAATAAAGAAGAATATATTACCTTAGCTCTTCTATATTTAGGAGCTAGGGCTTCTGCTCATTTCCCAGCCTGCTGTAAAAAATGGATTGTGTAAATCTTGGGATGAGGAATTTGAAGCCTTAGCATTTTCAGATTATTGCTTTATAAAGTTTTAGCTTATTTAGGATATCAAACTGTAGATGACTGCTCTTTGATAGGAGAGAATTTTTAAAAATGAGTAACATCAACAAAAAGCAGGACTCATCTTTTTCTTTCCTCCATTTCATCATGCAAAAGCTGTACTTTTTATAGCTGAATGTTCAGAATGGCTATGCATATTGAGTGTGATGACTAATTCTTGTTTTACCTCACCTACATGTGCTTGGTTTAACATATATGATGTGGTGGAAGCAGTTTAACCTTCAAGTTATTGATGTGAGTCTGTGAAACACTGAGTACGACTGGTGTATGGCTCATAGTGTATATTCAAGAAATGAATACGGAATGATTGTGTCCTTGCTTCTAAAACCCCATTTCCAATATTGAAATAGAATGTAAACTCTATTGGGCCCTATCACTCATGAGACTGGGGATGGGAGGCGTTTTCAATCTGGACCTCCACGGTGCATTTGACAAAGAGCACTGAGTAAAGCTGTAGCAGCTGGCTGAGGTACAAGCCCTAGAAATTGATGTTGGATGCATCTTAGGTCTAAGAGGAATGGAAATAGTTCAGGATGGTTATTTTGCTGATTCTCAGAGGCGTTTTTCTCTTTCATGAGTGGGCCAGAGTCTGCAGAGACCCAGGTGTTTGAGCTGGTCTGAAATGAGAATGTGGATTTTGGAGCCCCAGGCATTTTTTTGTTTTCTCCGTTGTCTCATAGAGAAAATCCAAGAATGAGTCAGCAGGAGGTTTGAGGTTGACAGGAGCTGCATCTTGGGCTCAGCTGCACAGAGTGGGGAACAGGATGAACCAACAGCTGCCCACCTATGTGTTTGATCTGCCTGGCATATGGTACGTGACTTCACAGTCCTGGAATGCTGCTAATGGTTGCCCCAAAATACAAAATCAAATGGAAGTGGAACAGAATAAATCAGCCTTCATTCTTCCTCTACTGGAATTTTTTAAAAAAATTAAAATTAAGCTTGAATTCATATAATGTAGAAACCTGAAGTTAGGAAACACAAAAGCACTTACAGGGCCAACAGTCTCTCTCACATACCCAGTCAGTTACACGATGACGTTAGAAATACAGATGAACCCTTAACTTACAATTTCTCTTTTTTGATGGAAGCTACTCTTATCTAAGTGAGCCACTGCTTCACTGACAGCTTTTAATTCTTATTATAGCCTGTGAATTAGTTAAGCAGATATTTTTTTCCTCTTGCATTTGTATAACACAGAGTCCTATGATAAACTCCTCTATGAATTTCCACGTTTCCCTTTGGGCATAAAAGTTTAAATATCCCTCAGCTGTGTAGCCTGACACTGCTTTCCTGTCCTATCTGACACAGACAGTTCACTCTTTATGAAAACTAGTTTTGGCATATGATCATGTAAATATATGTTCATGATTATGGCTGGCACAGAACATGGTGGTTAGGAGTGGGCGCTTTGCCTTTACCTCTTACTAAAGCTGGGATAATGAAAGCAGGTTGTCATGAGACCGATGTAAGGATTAAGTGGGATTTATAGAAAATATCAAGGTTCCTGGGACACTGTGTTTCATATTAATGATAATCAGAAACTGATAGTAACTGTCTAGAGCTGGCTGTCCTTTTTACAGATGCTAATTAGCTGTTAAGACACTAAGTAATTTAAAGTTACAGCATACCCAAATTATAGTATATCCAAATTGGGTAGCTTTAACCACAGAAATGTACTTGTCACAGATCAGTTGACTGAGAAATTCAATATTAAGGTGCTAGCTGACCCTGTGTCTTGTGAGGGTCCATTTTTTGGTTTACAGATGTCATCTTTTCCCTTGCATAACTTCCTTTGGCAGTGAGCACAGAGCCATAACAATTTTTGAGTCTCTTCTTACAAGGGCAAGAATATTATTCGTAAGAGCTCCAACCTCATGTCTTTAGCATCTCCCCAAATTCCTGTGCCTAATACCATATCACACTGGAAGTTAGGATTTTAGAATATAAATTTGGGGGCAGGCACAAACATTATGTTCATAATTCATAAAGTGAGGAATTTCTTCATATTGATATAATTCTTAGGAAGCATATCCCACCAGAAGATTCTCTGCTCTTGATACAATATTGTGTCGTTATTTCTTTCTCACCCTTTCACATGACTGATGACTTGCTCATTTTCAGAAATTCTATCTGAAAGAAAGAAGTAGCAGATTTGTGATACAGGACACTCAAATATGTAACTGCCATGTTCCATCACTTCCTTGGGCAGATTCTTCTGGAGTGACAGAGTACTCCGTTTAGGAACTCAGATGATCCAGTTCCCATATCAGTTCTGAACATCTTGAGTAGCCAAAGATGCGACTGACTTAGAAGTGACTGATTTAAAGGTGACTAACTCGGGTTGGATATTCAAATATATAATAATCCATGTGGAGCTGATGCAATGTCCTTCTGAGAAGACACAGAGAAGATACTGTGAAAATCGTAAAGAGCTTGACAAGCATGATAATGCGCTATAAATGGTTAAGGCTTGACCAGATTTTCCTAACATTTGAAAACTAAAATAATCATCATGGGTGGAAATCCTTATGTGGGTTTTTCCCAAAAGGATGCATTGACTATAAACAGTGTTTGAAGAATCTTCCATGTGTGATAACAATCACTACTCTTACTTGAAATTCAAAGGAAGGACAAATTGTAAGCTTCTTGACATGTTGCACAATTCAATTTTAATGCCTTTTCAGTTTATAAGATCTCACAGTCAGTGCTTTTAAACTGGAAATCTGTATCATATATCTCATTAGGGCTAGTGAGAAATATATTTCTTGGATTATGGTAATTTATATTTGTAGTAAAATCTAGAATGCAAAGAAAAGGAGAAATTTCAGTTAAAATTTCCCATTATTTAGTATTAGAAGAAAAAAATTTCTTTCAACTAAACAGCATGCTAAAAGTAAAATAAAACTTGATCCTTGACAAAAAATGTAAAATGTGTTATAGCAGGTGATGATAGAGGGTTTAATAAATGATGTGGATTAACAGACTGCAAAACAAATTGCTGTGATTTTTGAAAGACATAAATGCTACTCACTTGTTTATGTTAGAAATGCAAATTTAATTCCATGTATTCAGTCAACAAAGATTTTCTGATTGTGTTCCATATACCAGATTACTCTGTAAGTTATAGGAATATAGAAATGAACATGTAATATTTTCCTCTGTATTGGTAGACTTGACCAAGGTAAATCTTGGAATATGCTTGAGAAGTTATACATTACTCCCAAATATTCAGGTTCAGTAGCCCTGCAGTGGGATCAGGACACATAGATTAAAAAGCACATCATCAATAATAAAAACAAATTCCCTGAGATTGTGACATGTCATCTGGGTAACATCCATTACCCATCATTCTGGTAGGCAAGCAAATGGCAAAAGCAATTTCTGAGATATGATGGAATCTTGAGTTATCTGTCCTGAGAGGGAGTTGAGTAAGGCAGAGTTTCTATGGAAGATGGCTCCTAACTTGTTAAAATATTTTCTGCTACTTTTCTAATCATATAGTTAATGCAAGAAACTCAGAACATGAGAAAAAGTAAAAATCATTCATTACATATGATGTTGATATTTTAAAAATTTTCTATAACATGCAGAGTTTGAATTTTCTAAACTACACAACTGTGAATTCTATAAATTTTTAACTTTAAAATCTTAAATTATTGTTTAATTCAAGGAAATATGTCATAATTATTTTTAAGTACCTATCATATTTTCTTTTACCACTTTTCTGGAATTTCTATTATGTATATATTTGGCATCTAATTCTATTCTCCATATCTTGATGTTCATCTCTTATTTTTTTGCAGACTTCATAACATTCTGCAATATATTTAATTTATTGTATTTGAACTTGAGTATCATATGTTCAATATTAAGGATTTCTAAATTCTTCTTTTTCACTTCGAGTTGTTTCACATTACCATTCACCTACTCTGTTTCAGAGAGCGAGAGAAAGAGAGAGAGACAGAGAGAGAGAGAGAGAGACAGAGAGAGAGAGAGACAGAGACAGACAGAGACAAAGACAGACAGACAGACAGAGACTAGTTGTATTCCCTTCTTGACCTAGTCTTAGAAGTCATATAGCATCATGTCTGTCCTACATCATTATCTGAAGTGAGCATGAGTTTGTGTGCAAATTCAAGAGGAAATAACAGAGAACACATGTCTTGGTGGAAGGAATGTCAATTACAGTGTAAGACAAGTATGTGGGAATGCATGAACATATAGAGTGAGCATCTTTGTGAAATACAATTTGTCACGTGCTTTTATCTAGCTGGTTTTGCCTGCAAGCTCAGCTTCCCCTGGGGCTACACTGAGCAGGAGCTGTGCTGAATCTGAGCACCAGGTTGTGCATCTTCTGTGAGTTTAAGGATGGGATCATTTTTCCTTACAGGTGGAAGGTTTCAGAAGACGACTCCTTTGCTTTTCTCTTAAGGGACTCTTACAGATTAGTTCTTTAGACCTGACATCTCTCCTTTAATTTCTATTTACTTCAAAATTAAAAATTTCTTTTAAAGACTTCAGTAGCCCAAGCCATTTCATTGTCTGTCAGAAACTAGAAATTCTTCAGTCTTATTTTCTAAATAGTCTTTAATCATAGCTTCAATTTTTAAACTTTGCCATAGTAATTATTCAGAACAGTGTAGTTTTGTTTTCTAAAATTTCTATTTGATGATGTTTTCAAACTTATACTTTGAAAAGTTTTGTACTTTATTGGGCTGCTCTCAGAGTGGTCTATACCATTTCTACTGTTCAGAATTTAAGGTTATTTTATGGCTTAATTATACAGTCAATTTTTGTTACTTTTCAAAAGAATCATGAGTAAAATGTGTTCTTTCCTTTGGGGACTGTATATTTTCTGCTTGGATTTCATTTAGAATTCCCTCCTTACCCTTGAAATTCAGGAAATGTTAAAGTCACTTGCAGATGATGACCCCTTTTTTGTTGGTATGCATATTACAAAGCAAACCACTTTAATTTGCAAGTTCAGGTCTTTACTTCAGGTTTCTTCCCTGTCTTATAATTATCCCTATTATTCTGAGTCTCATGTTTTCTTTAAGAAGTCTCTTCCAGTATTCTCATCTCAAGATTGTTAAGCTGTTTTAAATGAAGGTAGATCTTTAATTTTATCTGAAAAATTAGCTATTGATGTAAAATAAGTGGCTAATCATTATTTTAGCTTCTTCCAAAATTTATTACTAGAATTCTAATACAGCATTAGTGACTCAAAGCCAGGTATTTTATGACATTATAATTTCCATGTCTTTTTGAATATATTTCTGTACTTTTCAATTGTGTGTTGATCTATTTTTCTATTCCTCTTTTGTCTTTAATTTTTTAAAATTATTACAACTTAACGTATATCTTAAAACTACTTCAGAACAAGTTCCCTCACCTTTCTTTTTCCTTGTTTTGCCTTTTTGCTGTTTTTAGGATTTGTAAAAATGAATGCTCCAAATGAAATTTGAAATCATCAACATAATTTGATATTTAATACTTACTGCATGCTAGTGCTCTGTGGGAACTGTTCTATAACTGCATTGTCTAGTGTGGTTGCTAGGTGACCACTGAGCATCTGATGAACTGAATTTTAATTTGGTTTTAATTAATTTAAATTGAAATGTCCACATATGTCCAGTGACTACTGTACTGGTCAGTGAAAACTTAGAAGCCAGAAATAGATGGGAAATAAATCATAGGCATTTCCTAAAGGTAAGCTTTTATTTATTTATTTTTTCTGTCTCTCTGTCTCTCTCTCTTTCCTTCGCTCTCATCTTTTTTTTTTTTTTTTTTTCGGTACCGGGGATCGAACTCATGACTGCCTGCTTTCTTTTTTTTTTTGGCTTTTTCGTTTTTTACCGGTACCAGGGATCGAACTCATGACTGCCTGCTTTCAAGGCAGGCACTTATGCCGCTGAGCTAAATCCCCAGCCCCGACTGCCTGCTTTCAAGGCAGGCACTTATGCCACTGAGCTAAACCCCCAGCCCCTCTCTCATCTTTTTGAGGCAGGGTCTCATTATGTGTGAATTTCTTTGGATAGTCTTCTTGTCAATCTCATTTCATGTCCCAGGGCATCTCATCTATATTACACCCATAGGCTGCCTCAGGGAGAGCCCCACCACATGTGAAATCTTTTTGAATTTATCAATATGAACTTAAAAAAAAACCTAAGTAAATTGAGTGTCCTCCCCACCCTGCAGCTGCTGAGTGTAGGAAGAACACTGAGCTCTGCCCCAGCTCCTGTGCTGGGCGTGTCTGTGAGACTCAGAGCCAACTCCTGCCACCCCTGCATGGAGGAAGAACACCACACCGAGATTCACCCAGTTCATGCATTGGGCATGTCTGCACACCTTGGCATCTCCCTGCCCACTGCTGCCACAGGGAGAAAGCAGCGGAGCTCAGCCCCAATTCAGGCCACTGGGTATGCCCGTGCACCTCAAGGCCACCCCATCTCCTGATAGGGCTGCTGAGCCGGGCCTGCATGAGTCAGCACCCTCCCACTGCTGCCACACAGAGGACGACCACTGTGCTCCTTCCCTGCTCTGGTTGCTGAACTGTGCCTGCAAGCCAGTATGCTCCTTCCATGTGCTGACCCAGAGGACTGATGCACACACCCTGGCTTGACCCACTGCTCTGGACTACCCTCCCCATCTCTTGGACCAAGCACTGCTGTGAATGTTTGACTCCCACTCTCCCTCCAAGAACCTTGAACTGCAGTGGACTGGCAGTGCTGGTTTGATGGGATACTTAGTGGCCCCTCACCCAGACAGAGGACGCCGTCAGGTTCTGGTCACTATGTATCCAACAATCAGGCAGACATCAACCAGAGAGTAGGACCCTAGGAGATACACTAGTGACAGTTGTGACTATTGGGATTAAATAACCAGATATTGGCCCAGAAGGTGAAAATGACAAAATGAAAAACCAAAATGCAATCTCAAACATCTAGTCCATCAGGTGCAAGAACAGGCAACAGCAAAATAGAGGACTGTAAAAGTTGTACACCAGAAATCTCTGAAAAGATAACAAATGAAGTAAAGAAACAAATCCATGAGGTTATAGTGGAAATCAAATTAGAAGTAATGTCTTACATAAAGACAGAAATAACAACCTTAGTAAAGGATTTGTTCAACATAACTAGGGAAGAAATAGATAAAAAAAAAAAAAAAACCAGGAGCATGGGAAATTGATTGAAACTTTGAATGAACAATGTTGAAAACAAGCAGAATCAGTGAAGTTAATATCCAAGAAAGAAAAGAGATATCCAAGAAACAAAAAGTTCTATTGACAGATGGCAAAACCGTTTAAATGAAGCTGAGGATACAATTTCAGACCTTGAGAACAGGATCACAGATAGCAATCATGAAAAGATAGAACTTATAAAAACAGCAAAGCAGCATAAAATGACAATCTAGCAGCTTCAAGATGACACCAAGAGAAACAATGTAAAACTCATAAGCATCAGTAAGGATGCAGGAGACAATACAAAGGACATAACTAAGGTGTTCACAGAAGTAATAGCAGAAAATTTCCCAAACGTGGGGAAAAAATCTGACATACAAATAAGTGAGGCATATAGAATGTCAAACAGTCATAACATAAATCTATACCCAGACATATAATAATTAAGATTCCAAAATACAGCATAAAAACAAAATACTAAAAGCTGTTAGAGAAAAGACATAACTCACCTATCACGGAAAGCCTATTAGAGTCACGACAGATTTCTCAGCACAAACCCTCAGGTTAAAATGAGCTTGGAGTTGAAGTGTTTCAAGCCCTAAAAGAAAACAACTTTCAACCCAGCCTGATGTACCCAGAAAAACTGCCTTCAAATTTAACGGAGAAACAAGAGCCTTCCATGGCAAAGAATAACTGAAGAAATACATATCTACCAAACTAATCCTAGAAAGACTATTGAAAGACATACTAGAAAGAGATAAAAATGACCACAACCTCCAGAACAAAAACAGAAAGAAATCACCAGGCTGGATAAGAAATTAAACAAGGGAGGAAAGCAGGAAGCCAAAAACAGGAACATAATACAGCAAAGTCAAGCCAGTACATATCAGTGATATCAATAAATGTAAATGGGCTCATTTCACCTGTCAGTGGGATCTAAAATGTATAATAGATATTGTGAAATTGAAAGAGAAGAAACGTTCTCTAAAGAGTAATGGTATGTATAGTGTGTAAGACAGATGACCGTATTACTGAATTTCTGTTGGAACATTGAAAAGAAGGATTTGCATTGTTAATGTTTAAGTGTCTAGCCACTATTTGTGCTTTGATTTTGTCAACTATTTTTTAAGATGACAATGAGTAATGTATCAACTAGCGATTCGATGATGTTAATTTTTTTTGTGTGTGTCTTTTTCCTTTTTATGGGTACCGGGGATCGAACCCACGACTGCCTGCTTGCCATGCAGGCACTTATGCCACTGAGCTAAATCCCCAGCCCCTATGATGTTAATTTTTAAAAATTTGGTATTGGTCTACCCTTCTTTTCTGTTTCTTTAAATTTCTTTTCTTTTTTTGAAAAAAGAGAACAATATACATTATAACAATCATTGTTAAATTTCTTTTATTCTGTTCTGAAAAACATTGTTATTGTTTTGAGTTTGCTGTTAGTCTTTTGCTTTTTGTTTTTCTTTTCTGACTTTTCTCTTTTTGAAATAAAAAATACTTTTGTCTTTTCAATCATACTCACACACAAAAGAAAATCTAGGTAAATCAGCTATAAGCCTTGTGATAATCATTCAAAAATTTATAAGGAAGACTCAGAGCCCAAACGGTTCTTACGCAGTACCTTATAGGCTAGCGAGAGAGGAGAAACTGAGTAAGCAGAGGATGCTAGTTGATCATTAAGAGAGAGACACTGTGGCAAGAGAGTATGCTGCTTCTAAGAGAGTAGAACAACATTTGAGTTTCACCAGTTCCTGATGAAACTAGAGTACTAGAGTATAAAAGTATTTTATACCTTATGTCATTATTTTAATGTATTTAATTTTCATAAGCATTTACCCAGTTGTTTATTTTCTTCAAATAACAGTTTGAGATAAAGCTCTGTTCCTTACAATTAAAAGAAGTGTAGTCTGGAGGTTTGGAAGTTTCCCCTGATTGTATATGTCCGATTTTCTTAGGAGTGAAGCCGTACTTCTGCTAGCATGCCCGTGACTTGTTTTGCCAAAGGTTGTCTCAGACCTGGATCCACATGTGAATGGCCCGAAGGAAGGATGTGCAGCGAGTGTAAGTGTTAGAAAAGCAAGAAGCAACACAATACTTCTTAGCTGTGTTTGAAGCTCTTTGGTGTTTTGTGATTATGATTTTTGAGGCATAAAGAAATAGGAGCTTCTGACCTGTGTAAGGCAGAATAACATATGGAAGTACTGATTTGTGTTTGTTTTTGCAGATCTTAATAGATGCAAATGAGAGGCAGCTTCTTTTTTTCTCCTACCTTCTGCATGGTTCCCTAGTTTACTAGGTTCCTGCTCCCTTTTCTTTCTACATTGATGTCACTCTGTCAATTTTCTCCTTCCTATAACTTCTCCACCACTCTTTTTGTTAACACCTCTAGTACAGTTTACAAACCATCTCCTGCTTACCTCTCTGAAAAAGGAAAAACAAAAAGGAAAAAGAGAAATGAACCTCTCAATCTTCCTTTATTTTTATTTTACAATATTTCACACCTTTCAACCAAATACTTCAGAAAAAATAGTTTAGACTCAGTTCTCACATTTCAATTCCCCCCTTAATTGCACTGCAATCCAGTTTCTGATCCTCTGACTTAAAGAACCTGCCTCATAGTGTTGCAATTTAGCTTTTCCTGTCAGACTGTATGTGCCTTAGAGGCAGGAAGGTTGCCTTGTATGTATTATCTGACACAAAATGTGTACTCAAGAAAGAAAATGAATGAAATTAACAAATATCCTTTAATGAAGCTTCATCTGTTCTTTAGTTTAGCTTTCATAAAATGAACTTATGCTTGGAGTAACAGAAATACAGTGTACTTTTCTCCAAGACTTGTATCTGTGTTGTACATATTAAAAATGTATATTATAGTACTTGTTTGCTGTTACAATTCAGTAGGATGGTCTGTCCATTTCTCTGTATCTTTGTGTCTATGCACCTATTTTTCATATATCATATTATAATTATCACAATTTCATATACCATATATAATTTTCATATATCATATTATATAAACCATATACATTTGTTTGAAATCTGGATCTTTATCAAGTTCATTTAAATTGATTTCATAATATTATACATTGATGCTTCTTAATCCAAAATAATTTGTACTATAGATGTAGGTAAATGGCCCTATTATATTAAGATAATTCAGTCACATTAGTGCAGCCATAGAATTTTTGGTCAGTGTAATAAAGGCCAATGTAGCTTAGGGGGATGTATAGAATAAGAATACTTATTCTTGTATGAAGTACTTGCATCATATTATTCTATTTCTACATTAAAAAATACTCAAATTCCATGACATTACTGTATAGTTGAAACACTGAACATGACACTGATAGCAAAAAAAAAAAATCCTGGAGAAATTTTCTTTTCTGTAGTAGGCAACATATACATAAAAACATTATAAGAAGTATATATGGATAGATATGTTCATGTCTATTACTAAAGAACTGCTGAAGATTTTTAAGGTCTGGAGTAAGTTGCAGTTTTTCTAGAATTGCTTTGTGGGAGAGGTCAATTTTAAGAATCCATGTTAAGAGGGTTTGACAGAACCATTCTACTTGGGGATCACAATATGTTTCTTGTGTTCACCCTGACCTTGTGTATATTAGCGACCATTCCTGGGGGCAATAGCTTTACAGGATGGAGAATAATGGAGAATGGTAGTGTGTCAGATCAGAGGAGACCATCTCACTTTACTACTCACAGTGGCTGTTGCAAGGACCATTATTAAGCAAGAAGCTGGACAATTGTTTAGGAAGCAACATGTCCCAGCTGTGAGCTGCATTGGGTGGATGAAGAAGAAGCAGGCATATAGATGGTTGAGCTGGTGCATAAATGGAGTGGGATGGGCTGGCAGATGGGGCTGCAGTTGCCATTAAGGCCGAAGGAGAGCAAACCAACAGGGAGGAAGCAGAGGTGAGACTGACTTAAACCAGCCCCTGAGCATAGAAAAGGGTCTACATGGTAGTGAATGGGACTGTGACATGGCCAGATGGTAAATCTGGGGCTGGGGGCTTACTATAGTTCACCTCTCCGTGGAGAAGAGGAAAATGCCCGGGAAAGTGATGATTTCTCCTTTGATTAGCCAGAACTCAGACCTGTGGTTAAGGATGAAAAAAGGAGAGCTCCAGACTCAAAAGGGCACCACAGTGTCAGAGATGAAGTAACTGGTCAAAGGACAGACCTGAAGCCTTTAGCTCAGGTCCACATCCCACTTTACCCATGTACAGGAAGTTTCCAGGATGATGTGGTCGAGCCTGAAGCACTTATAAATCCTGCAGTCTGGGAGGTTTTGGGAAAAGAGCCTTGAACTAGGCTATATTCCAAAAGGGCAAACCTGGGGTTCACCAATGCCACGCCATCTTCCTGGACACAAAGGAATGCTCATCCTTGCTTTCGGCTCAGACTCGATCAGTCTGTCTAGCACCACTGAGATTCAACTCGTATATGTCTCCCCATAGAAACATCTCCCACTCCAGCCCCCATGTGGAATATTCCCAGGTGGGTGCTTCACTGCCCCAGTTCTCATAGTCCCATGTCCTTTGCAGTGTGACTACATACCTCCTCTTCTGGAGAAGTGGATCAGTTTCTCCCCAAGTCAAGTATTTCCACATGCTACACATGCAGAGCGTGGGGAAGCCTTTGCTTTTCTCTGCTTTTGCATGCATTGCTGTGCAGTGACCTTCAACTCGGCCTGAGCTGCTGCTGGAATGTAATGAAGGTCAGGTGAATCAGAACTTCAGCTAGGACTCCGGCAAAAGTATCCTGAGTTTCAGAGAGTTGCCTAATAGCCTAATAAAAATGCTTTTCTAAAGACTCAGAAAAGAAATATATATACATGTATTATTGCTTTGGGCTGTTTTTAATGTAACATTGCCATGTTGCTAAACAAATAAGACACAGGCAACACAGAGAGGTATAAGACAGCAGCATGTGAGCAACTTCACCCCAGTTTCAAACATGTTAGACTGTGATGTACCCCTGGAATGATCTTTTAATTGTTACCACATTGGAATGTCAGAGTTTGTTACTTCATAGAACTACCAGATTCTGACTGATATATGAGAAAAGAGATTACAAGAAAACAGACTAGTGATTTTCTGAATAGAAGGGAGATAGTACATTAAATGCATTATATAAATAGGCACTATCTTTGTGACCAGAGAGGTGAAGGACTGGTCTGTCTCTGGGAGCCCACGCCCAGACAAGGACCATAGCAGTCAATAGCACTATGTTAGTATCAAGCACAAGTTCCAAGTTCCAAGCACAAGTTCCCTGGTCCCAGTGAAATTGGAGGTCAGCCCTGACCACAGCTTTCATTATTCCTTCTTCTTGGCATTCCAGGGCCACCAAGAGGTGAAAAACCTGCATTTTCCCCAAGAGGGGGGGCTTCTTTGAATAGGAAGTTATCAGCTTTTAGGGTATAGAAAACAGCAGGTTTGCAGGGTCAACCAAGATAGTGAGCAAGGTGGTAGACAGATTTGTGTTACCAATTGGTAGTTGTGAAGAAGTCTAACTCATCTCTCAGCTCTGGAAAAAAACTGCTGAAAATGAGTGAATATCAAGAGGAAGGAAGTTGTTGCTACTTAATAAAGAATAAAGTCTTGGAGTACAACATATCCATGAGACTAGGAAGACAAAGATATAAATATATGACATGATGTATATGAAGAACAACAAATATGGAGATGAGATTATATGTGGTGTCACAATCATGATCTCCTAGAGATCTTGGGCTGGGTCCCAACAAAAATCTTTGTGTGCAAAACAAAGTGGATGCTTAGGGCACCTAACTATAAATGTTCTTTAAAGAAATGGAGTTAACAACCTGTAAAACAGAAAGAACAAAGGAAACACTCAGGATGGACAGCAAGGGAGTTTAGGTTTCTTGGAACAGTTATTTTAAAAAGTAACATCTAATAAATGAGTGGCTGAATTACTCCAAGCAAGAAAAAGGAAAGAAAAGTGAGCATTTTGGAGCAATGTATATAGACCAGGAAATTTCCTTTCTGGGAAAGTTAACAAAAAGACCCCACCATAAATGGTTACGGAGGAGATCTGCACTTTGCAGATTACAAAGAAGTGGAATGTGGAGCTTCAGTTTTCAGTCTGATTCCTGGTCACTGCCCAGGAAGTTGCCAGAAATGCAAGGTCTCCGGCTCCTCCCCAGCCCAGGAGTCTGCACTGTGATGAAACCTGCAGGTTAGGAAAACCTGTGAGGTCTGAGGATCACTTAGGACGTAACAAATGCTCATTCCTGTTTTAACTCATCACAGACTCTGAGTCTGTTCCTAGGCCTGGGGAGATTGCAGGATACTAATGCAAGCAGCTCCGTGAATGGAAGACATTCATGAAAGATGACTGAGAGGAAACTTTGTGAGAAGGAAGATAAAAGTATGTTTGGAGTAAGAAAGAAGCTTCTTTCAACCTTGAAGGTGAGGAAAACACTATCACCTATGTGGTTTATATTTATATTGTTATAATGCATTTAAAAATTATGATTGGTGTTAACAAAAGCACATGGGGCAAGACATTCTTTTTTATTTTGTTTTTAGAGGTTCTTTTGGTATAATATGAGTATTACTTCCTTTTTATAATATGGCTATTGACATTTTAAGGCTTTGTGAGATGAGAAGTAACAAAAAAGTTATTTTTATTCAGCATAGACAATGTATCTAAAAGTATACCTTACGTGGTGTGGTGACACATGACTGTAATTCCAGTGCTCAGGAGGCTGAAGCAGGAGAAGCACTGCACGTTTTAGGCCAGCCTGGGCAACATAGTGAGTTCAAGGACACCCTAAGCTATATATCGAACTCTTGTAAAAAAAAATAAATAAAAGTGTACCTTGATAATTGTCTTGTATATTTTTTTTGGCATATTATCCTGGTTGTTAATTTGTGTATATGATAATTAACTTTATAATGATTTATATGATAAACAAATGAATCTGATGCTGGCAAAAAAGGAGGTGATGGGAAGGGGAAAATAACTGAAGGTGTGCTATGTACATGTCCCAATTCCATATAATAAATGTAATAATTTTATACTGCAAACATGTACTAATAAAAATTTTAATGTAAGGTCAGAAGACAACAATAGTAGTGCATTAATCCTTGCAAAGGACATATAGGAAAATGAAAAAAATATTTGAGTCTGAAACTTCAATTAAACATAGGTTAAGATTTGTCTTTCCTAAAGTTAAATGATTACCGGTTTATGAGCAATAATGTCAGTATATTCAAGAATAAGTGTACCTGACATATTAAATTTGAGAATCCATGGAAAAAATACAAATCAAAGCATATTGTAGTGGTTTAAAATATATTCATTTAGTTTTTTTGTATCATCTAAGAGATAATGAAGTTTGAGAAGAAAATATTCCTGGGGGGCTAATAAGCACTCAAAAGTACCCAATTTTAAACTTAATTTTTAAAATAAAATGAAATAAAATTTGTTTAAAAATAATGTGGAAACAAAAAGATGCACCAAAATAATTGAAGAACTTGATGAATTAGCATAAAACTGATACATTTATGTGGCCACAACCAAGAGCAAGGAGTAGAATAGATACAGCACTCAGAAACTCTCCTTAGTGCAACTTTTCCTACATTCCTTCCCCAAAGCATCACACACCTTGATTTCTAACCTTATAGTTTAATTTTGTCTGCTTTAAAAAAGGAAAACCTATCTATCCTATTATTTCTATATCTCTTTTCTGCCTTCTTTGCTTATGATTATGCCTATAAAATTAATCTGTGTTGCTGAATATAATAGTTCATGTCTGTGAAGAATTATTTTTATAATTTAAAAATAAAATCATTTAATAAAAATTGAGAATATAGATATAGAAAATCCTATGGATTCAGTATTGATTCATCATAACTTCAGGTGATTTTTCTCATGCTGACATCTGTCAGGATGTCTTTTCCAGGTAGTTCTAACAGGAGAGTGCGGAAAGACACTAGGAAGGGAAGGGAAGAGAGCAAATTCTGGGTGACAAATGTGCTCTCCATTGCCTTTAGCAACTGGTACTTAATACTACTAGAGACTTACAGGAAACAGTGAGAAGCCATCCAGAACTGTGCCACCTAAAGGAAAAGAACCTGGGATATTTGTTTACCAACTTCCACTTTAGTTGGAAGCTGCTCCCCAAGATAGCAGGTCACACTTTCACTGATAAACGTCTCAGGTGAAGAGTTACAGGTGCTTTCCTTGCCAGTGGTCTTTGAAACTGGAAAATCTGAGAGCTGAGAGCTTTTATGTGGGCCTTGGCAAAGTCTGTTACAAATATATTCTCACGCATAAGGCACCTCAAAATAAAACACAGTGATGACTCACTGGTTGGCAGGTAGCTGTACCCAAACTCACAATGAATGAACATTAAGTGTTTGAATAATCATTGTATCCTTGAGAACATTCTATTTCTAGCAAGCATATATAGGCTTCCTCAGGATCCAGAATAGATATTTATCTTGACTTCATGACTGAATGCTAGCCATGAGCACTAAGAAGCAAGACTACTTAATCACAGAACAGTGCTTTTTTATTGTGAGTTCTTAGTTCAGTTTGAAAATTAATTTTCAAGGCTGCATATAAATATCTCTCCAGAGCCTTATGAATCCATAGTGGGACTTTTTGAAGCTGGTCGAATATGGTGTATATGCATATGGATTAATTGTGTGGTTCTGGGATTAAGGGTGTGTGGGTTAGTCCATTATTGATTTAATGTAGTTCTGAGTCACACTACCCAAAAGGCAGTAGTCTGGATGGAAAATAAAGAGGTATAAAGATGTTGAAGATTGCTTAATTATTATTTTATGCCTAGATCTTGTAACCTGAACAATTAATTCTAATAGAACAATATGCAATATATTAACTAGTGTTGATTTCTTACTGTTTTTTGAAGTTCTGTATCATTTCTATCCTATTTCTGTTTTGCTTACAAAAAAAAAGACGTTGTTTTGCTACTTCTCTGCTGACTGTCAGCTAACTATGGATTGATACCTTTACAAACTGTGAACTGAAACAAACCTTTCCTCCTCTAACTTTGAGTGCTGAGCATTTGATCTTAGCAATGAGAAATAACTAACACAGATTTTGGAACCAGGGTAGTGGGGTCTTTGTTGTGGTTCAGAAACCTTTGGAACTGACTTGTGGGAAGAGTTTGGAAAGTTTTGGAGATATCAGCTAAAGAAGCATCCCTGGAAAGCCATACTTGAGGAGAGATTCTGGTCAGAGCTCAGAAGACCAGAATGCTGATTTTTCTATTAGCAGATAAAGACTAGGGTCAGGAGGTTTCCAGTGGGAGGAAGGACTGCATTGGCTTTTAGACTTCAGACTATGTATACCATGCTTTGGAAGAAAATGTATCTGTATTTTGTTCTTGTCAAGAGATTTTTTTCTGAAACTGAGATTAAGGGAAGAGGACTAATTAATCTGGCAGAAGACATATCAAGGCAGTCTAATGTCAAGGTAGTGGTGTGGCTACTTTTTGGGCTTTTAGCCAGATTTATTTTGAAAATCAAGAGCAAAGAGGCCAGTAGAGTGATGTAAAATATTTGAGCTTTCTGGAAAGGAAGCTGTGGTAGAGTTGTGGACTGCGAAGATAGAGCAGAGGACAACTTGATTGCTGAGAAGCAATAGGAAAATAGAAAAGATGGCCTTGGGAACATTTCAAGAACTGATAGAATTCTAATATTTGCAGCTTTGGAGTTGCAAAGGTGAAAGACTTTGCTCTGAGAAGAGAGACTCAGGCAGCATGTCCCAGAATGGTGGTGACCTAGGGAATTTGTGCTTCAGGATTGGGTTCAGTACCCAGGCACTTGATACTTATAACCAAAAGAGAAGGAAGCCTTGCTCCTGCTCTAGCTAGAAGCAGACCTTTGTATCATCCGCGTGACACTGATTTTAGTTACATGGAGAATGAATGCAAGAGTTGAGGGTAGGAAGCATTCCACCCAAATTTCAGAAGAAAGCCTAAGAAGCCAAGAAACGTGCCTCTGAGAGGGCAGGGTACAAAGCTGTGAATGTTGAACCAAGGATGTAGGGAGACCTCAGAGGATTTAAGAATTGAGGAACATGGTTCACCTGAGGAAAACTGCAAGGAATAAGCAAAGCCAGTCCAAAGGAGAAGCCAAGAGGGCTACAACCACTGACTGCATCATGGGTAGAGCCATTCAAGCCCTTTAGAGTTTACATCTTGCCACAGATGCTAGACATGGAACTGTGGGATTTAATGTTTTCTATGCTGGGTTTTGGACTTGTTTTGGTTCCATTCTTTTCTATCCCCCTATATTTGTAATGGAAATATTTGTCTCATGTATGTGGGAATTAAATTTATTTCCATTTTTACAGGGAGGTCCCACCTAAGAATTTGTCTTAAATCTCTGGGGAGACTTTGGAGTTTGACTTTTCAGCAATGCTGAAACTTTTAAAACTTTGGACAAAATATGAACTAAATACCTGTTGCATAAAGGGATACATATGTGTCTTTTGAGGGTCAGGTGCAACATGTTAATGGTTTGTGTGTGGATGTCCCCCTCTCAAAGCCTCATGTGTGTACATGAGGCTTTTTGCAAATGTCTGGACCTAGGGTGTATGAATGTAGGGTAAGGGTGTGATGCTGGGATTAACGGTATATTACTGATTTAGCATGTTCTGAATGACACCATCCAAAAGGCAGGAGCCTGGATGAAATACAAAGGGACAGAAAGAAACTGCTTTAATATTTCACTGCTGGCTCCCTTCTGCCTGTCCTGTTATACCATGTACTATTTCTCCTCTGTGCATCCCTCTGCCATGGTACCTTGCCTTGGATCCAGCTAACTATGAACTGAAACCACTACAAACTATAAGTTGAAATGCACTTTTCCTCCTTTAACTTTGGGTGTCAGATATTTTGTCTCAGTAATGAGAAAGTTAACTAAGATATTAGCTATTTGTAATTAGTCCCTTAGAAAGCAGAAGATTAAAAAATCCATTAGGAATTTTACAAAAAATGAAATGGTGAAGTGCATATAATAATATTATATCAATTTAATTTTTGTAAATGTAGTCTTTTGTAAAGAATGAGATTAAAACTGACCTTTGATTTTTGATGACAATTGCTGTGTTTGCACATGTGTTACATTTAGAGCTAACAACTGATTTGTGTTATTTGGAGAGCTTAGAAGAAACTTTTTACTTCAAAAAGTGAGGTGTGGTAAGATGCATAAATATCTTTATGTACTTCAATTTCCTTTTTACTATCTGGAAAGCATTTGGAGATTATGCCTGTGAACACTGCATATTCATGATCATCCATAAAGGATATGATTCAGAATTTGATTTTAAACTATTGCCCTTAATTTACATATTCTCCAAGTTTCCACTTTAGTCATCAGAACTACTCAGAGATGAATTTAGAGCTAAAGAATGTAGTTTCTCTCTTTAGCTTATTTTTAAAAATCACTCCTTCTTTTGATGTATTGTAATTCAGACAGGTGTCATCACATTAAATTTGTCTTTGTAGAACAGAAATTCACTTTCTCATATTTCTTGCTAAGTCACTACTGTCTTCACACAGTGGTCTGGCTGAACACTGTTGTTTATTCCTTCCTGGATTCCCACATCTTCCTTTCCATTACAGTGTATTTTTAAAGGCTAATCTCTAACTTGTTCATAAGCACAGTGTATTGGGTCCTACTTCCTGCAATCTTTCTGCTAAACATTAATTGGTGATGATATTTTTGTAATACATTATTCAGGATTAAACCGATACACCTTATATGCTCCTGATATGCAACACTGCAGAACTCTTGACTCTTTTAGTTTTGGAAGGTATTTCTTGTGGTGTGGAGAAGGTTGCTGAATCAGAATAACTTTGATTAGAGACAAACATCAGTAAAAAGTTTCAACTTTTATATATGAAGTAAGAATTATGAAACATTTTAAGGAAAATCACAAATCAGATTCAGCTTTTAGAAAAGTGATTATGGCATTCGTAATGCATAAGTATTATGAGGGAAAAGTAATAATTTTGCACTGAATTTATCTGTTTTATATCATATTTATAGATTTGATCAGTGAGCAATCATTGTTTGTTTCTAAGACATATATAATACACATACTAAGAAGAAACAGGAGGAAAATACAGTCCAACATAGTCTACCAAATTCTTTCTTCCATTTAAATCTTCTTTAGCCTGACCATTCAGCCCCTCACATACCATAAAAAGCATTTTTATCTTTTCAATCCCTGGTCCATACAAAAAAATGAAAAAGCATCTTTGTCTTGTACACAGGGCTATCCATGACTCATAGTATATCATAAATGATTCAGATGATACACTCTTCTAAGTGTTCTATCATTGTTAATTTATTTATTCTTCTTCTCAACTCTTTGAGATCATATTTCCTTCATCAATTTATAAATAAGGAAACTCAGGGACAGAGAATTTAAGTGATGTGTATGATGTTCCACAGCTAGTAAGTAGTTGAACTCCGTGTTAGTTCAATGGTCTGGTTTAATGTGGTTGGTCTGAATATCTTCACTGTACTCCCTTACTAGAGTTAGGACAATGAAAAATTAATTCCCCCAACATAACTGCAAAGAAAGTCACCTCTCAAAACTGAAGGCTACATAGAGACTTAACAGTCAAAGAAAAAAATAGGCAGTTTAACACACATTTTCAGCATAAAAAATATTAAAAAGTTCTTCAGGTTTACAAAAAAATAAATCTTGGCAGAAGTTACAGAAAGGAATAAGGAAATAAATCCATAAAATGCAGTGGAAAGATACATGCATGTATAAAGATAATATACATTGACTTTTAAAAATAAAAATCATAATTCTTCTTTTATTTTAAAAAGGGTAAAAGAAATCATAACAAAACAGAACAAAGCAGGTCAGAACAAAACAATGAAAGTGACACAGGATTTCAAAACAAGACCACAGGAGATCAACAGTGGCTACCATAAGGTCTCATTTTATTTGAAATAGTTGTCTATATCTTCACACATAATGAATTCATACATAACAAACTAGTATAAGATTGATAAAAATAGAAGAATGAAAGCATTACAGGCCTTCAAAACCAGAAAATCGGAAATGGCTACCATAATGTCTCCTGTTCACTTCAAAATAGCTGTCCATATCTTCATAGATATTGAAATTAAAAAATACAAAACAGACTAAAACCAGTATAAAAGAATTAAACATTACTGTATTTCACAACATGAGGATAGGAAATCAATAATGGCTACCATAATGTATAGCCTACTTTGAAAAAAAAGAGTTCTAGGCATGTATAAGCCTCTACATGTACATCTATCCTTTCTGTACTAGAGGGAAAAACAAAACAAAACAAATTACTAGGAAACAAACAATAAAATGAGACAGATAAATAACAATAACAAGGAACCCCAAACAATGACAATATATGCTTTCAAAACAAGATAGTAAGAATATAAATAATGTTATTTTGCATAGCAATTTTCAAAAGAGTTCCTCAGATTACCAGATATAAACGTGAAAAATTGATCCAATCCTATGAATGTTAACCGTTTTGTTCCAAGAATTAATAGAATTATTAGCACAATCACCTTAGCTATCTTAAGTGTGTATATACAAATTCTTATCTTTTTTCTTTTCCCTTACTTTTTTCTCCTTTTCTCAGAGTTTCTTTTCCCCATTGAGTAGATTTTTACTTTCACAATATTTATTGAGGATTTTGTATCTTATTTGCTCTTACAATTTCTTATAGTAGGGAGACAATATATTATTTACACATATGAGTTTGATTTATTTCACTTATGAGTATGATCTCAAATTGCATCCATTTACCTATAAAAATATCAATGTGATCCCTCTTTATAGCTGAGTAGTATGCCATTGTATAAAAGTACCACAACTTTTTGATCCATTCCTCAGTTGATGGGCATTTAGGTTGTTTCCAAGATTTGACTAGTACAAACTGTGTTGCTATAAACATGGGTGCACATATATCGCTGTGAAATGATGTTTTCAGTTCTTCTGGGAATATACCCAAAACTGGAATACTGGGTCAAATGGGACTTCCAAACTCAGTTTTTTGAGGAGCCTCCAGACTGAACTCCACAGTGGTTGCACCGGTCTAAACTCTCACCAACAGTGCAGAGTTCCTTTTTCTCCATATCCTCTCCAGCATTTGTTATTGGTAGTTTTCTTGATCTTAACCATTCTTTCTGAAGTGAGATGGAATCTCAGTGTTGTTTTAATTTGTATTTCTCTAATAACCAATGATGCTGAATATTTTTTCATGTATTTATTTGCCATTTATATTTCTTCAGCTGAGAAATGCGTATTCATCTCAGATGCCCATTTTTGGAGTGGGTCTTTGAATTTTGGGGGTCTGATATTTAAATTTTTTTTAATATATTCTAGATGGAAGTACTTTGTCTGAGGGACAGTTGACTAAGATTTTTCCCAGTTGGTGATTTTCTTTTTACTCTGTTGGAGATTTCCTTTGACATGCAAAAACTTTTTAATAAGATGAGATCCCAGTTATTGATTCTGGGAAGTAATTCTTGTTCAGTTTGAAAAAAATCATAATATCTTACAGTGTGTGTAATTTAGGTTAAAAATAAGGTATGTGATGATAATAAACAAACAAGAACAAAAGTGACTAAAATTAACTAGTTATGATAAAACATAATAAATAAAGGATGTGCATTATAAATTCTAGGATAGGAATATTTCTGCAAGCAGGGAGGGATCGCAGGTTCCTGAGGCACCTCAGCCTGTGGTGAGTGCCCAGCACAGTCTGCCCAAATCTCAGACTGTTCCGGACCCCCCAGGCTTCTGGGTACAGTGAAGTGGAGCAGTGGGTTAGAGGCCACTACAGCCGCCTCCCCATCCCTCCCGGCTATGCTTGGAGGTCTGCTGAGCCCCGGACGGATGGGCGGGCCTACACTATCCCCCAAGCCCAGCCGCGCCTAACCATCTGCATGCAGAGGAGGAGCTGGGCAGATCCGGAGTGCCTGCAGAAGCCCCTTCCTTTGTCTGAAGGACTGAATATTTCTGCAAGCAGGGAGGGATCGCAGGTTCCTGAGGCACCTCAGCCTGTGGTGAGTGCCCAGCACAGTCTTCCCAAATCTCAGACTGTTCCGGACCCCCCAGGCTTCTGGGTGCAGTGAAGTGGAGCAGTGGGTTAGAGGCCACTACAGCCGCCTCCCCATCCCTCCCGGCTACACTTGGAGGTCTGCTGAGCTCCCAACTGATGGGCGGGCCTACACTATCCCCCGAGCCCAGCCGCGCCTAGCCATCTGCGTGCAGAGGAGGAGCTGGGCGGACCCGGAGTGCCTGCAGAAGACCCTTCCTTACAGCAAGTGTGTTTGGGGGTGTTAAATAGCTGACTTTATCAATGTTTTTGGAACATTGAACACAGCTGTTTGCAGTCTCCCTGTTTGAATGTCCACCTTGTGTTCTTTGATACTGTGATTTGAGGAACTATTTTCAAGAAAATAGTGTGTAATCTACTAGCAGGTAATTTCTTACTGTTATGGTTTTTTGTTTTGTTTTGTTTTGTTTTGCTTTGTAGTTCTGTATTGCGTGTACCCTTACGCCGCTTTGGTTTGTTTTGTGTTTTTCTCTTTTTCCTCTTAAATAAAAAAAAAAAAAAAAAAAAAAAAAAAAAAAGAAGACCCTTCCTTTGTCTGAAGGACTGAATATTTCTGCAAGCAGGGAGGGATCGCAGGTTCCTGAGGCACCTCAGCCTGTGATCCGGAGGAAGCTTTCAAATAACACTTGAAACACAGAAATATAGGAAAATGACAAAACGAAAGACCAAATTACAACCTCAAACCTCCAGCCCATCTCAGGAAACCCTAGGAGCGATGTATATAGAAGAAAATATATCCCATCCACCTCATATATTGGACACAATAGCTACTGAAGTTGACAAGCAACTCCAGGAAGCTTTAAAGAAATTCAAACTTGAAATAATCTCCCAGATAAAAGAAGAAATGATAAAAGAAATGAAAGAGATTCTAAATATATCTAAAGAAAACACAGATAAAAAATTGGAGGAACTAAACAAAAAGATAGAATCCCTAGACGAGCAATATAAGAAACAAACAGAATACATAATGCAGATGCACAGAGATATACAGGAAATAAAAAACTCCACTGAAAGTTGTAAAAACCGCCTTAATGAAAGTGAAGATAGAATTTCAGACCTTGAAGACATGATTGCAGCTAGTGAACAGGAAAGGAAAGATCTTTTGAAAATAACAAGGAATCAGGAAACAACAGTTCAACAACTGCAAGACGATGCAAAGAAGAATAACATAAGAATGATAGGGATTAATGAAAGAGAAGGAGACAACATAAAGGATGTCAGGAGGATATTTAGAGAAGTAATAGCTGAAAATTTCCCAAGCATGAGATCAGAAACTGACATCAGGATCAGTGAAGCATATAGAACTCCAAACAGTCATAACCAAAATAAAACTACACCCAGACATATAATAATCACCATCCCAGAAATCCAACACAAGAATAGATTATTAAAAGCTGTCAGAGAGAAAAGACAGATCACTTATAAAGGAAAACCTATCAGAATCACAGCAGACTTCTCAGCACAAACGATAAAGTCAAGAAGAGCATGGAGTGAAATATTCCAGATCCTAAAGCAAAATGATTTCCAACCAAGACTGATATATCCTGCAAAACTATCATTCAAAATAGATGGTGTAATACGATACTTCCATGACAAAGAACAGCTGAAGAACTTCATGAACACCAAACCGACCCTGCAAAAAATATTGAAAGACAGTTTATATACACAAAGGAAAAAACCACTAAGCAAAGCAAATAATTAAACAGAACAGAAAGATAAAGATGCAACAGCAGAGAGATAACATTCCTACAATTAACCAGCATTTAACAGTAATAACCATTAATGTAAATGGTCTCAATGCATCAATCAAAAGAAACAGACTAGCAGAATGGATCAAGAAACAAAATCCAACCATATGCTGTTTACAGGAAACCCATCTAACCCAGAAGGATACTCACAGACTGAAAGTCAAAGGATGGAAAACAATTCTTCATGCAGCAGGAATCCAAAAAAAGGCAGGAGTAGCCATTCTGTTTGCAGACAACGTGAACTTTAAACCAACAATGACCATAAAGGACAAAGAAGGTCACTACATACTCATAAGGGGAAAACTCCAAGAGGAAGAGATAACTATCTTAAATATATACGCACCAAACTCCAAAGCACCCAGTTATATAAAACAATTATTAACAGAAATGAAAACTCAAATTATCAGTAACACAATTGTAACAGGAGACCTTAATACGCCACTGACACCAAGGGACAGATCAACCAGACAGAAAATGAGCAAAGAAATAACAGAACTGAATCACACCTGTGAACAAATGGGTTTGATAGACATATACAGAATGTTCCACCCAACAACATCAGAATACACATTCTTCTCAGCAGTACATGGATCATTTTCTAAAATAGACCATATATTAGCTCACAGAACATATTTAAACAAGTGCAAAAGAGCTGAAATCATCCCTTGCATGTTATCGGATCATAGCGCTCTGAAATTAGAAATTAATGATAAAAGATATTGCAAAAATCCCACAAACACATGGAAACTGAATAACACACTCTTGAGTAATCAGTGGGTCACAGAAGAAATTAAACAAGAAATCAAACAATACCTAAAAGAAAATGAAAATGCAGATACAACTTACCGGAATCTGTGGGATGCAATGAAAGCCGTCCTGAGAGGAAAATTTATTGCACTGAGTTCCCACATCAGGAAAACAGAACGAATACAAATAAATAACTTGATGCTACACCTCAAACAGCTAGAAAAAGAAGAGCAAGTCAAGCCCAAAGCCAAAAGAAGAGAGGAAATTATAAAAATCAGAGCAGAAATCAATGCAATAGAGACTAAGAAAACAATCCAAAGAATCAACAAATCAAAGAGTTGGTTCTTTGAAAGAATAAATAAAATCGATAAGCCCCTAGCCAACCTTATTAAAAAAAGGGAAGAAAAAGCTCAAATTCATGCAATAAGAAATGAAAAAGGAGAAATCACTACAGACCCAATAGAAATACAGAGGATCATCAACACCTTTTTCAAAAACCTCTACTCTCAAAAGATTGATAACACAGAAGAAATAGACAGATTCTTAGAAGCATATGAAGTGCCAAAGCTAGATCAAGAGGATGTAAAACTGTTGAATAACCCAATCTCTGTTACTGAAATTGAAAATGTAATTAAGTCCTTACCCACCAAGAAGAGCCCAGGCCCAGATGGATTCACTGCAGAATTCTACAAGAAATACAAAGAAGACCTAATGCCGACACTCCTCAAACTATTCAATGAAATTGAAAGGGAAGCAATCCTTCCTAAGTAATTCCTGGAAGCAAATATTACTCTAGTACCAAAACCTGAGAAAGACCCAACTAAAAAAGAGAACTATAGACCGATCTCCCTAATGAACACAGATGCAAAAATCCTCAATAAAATATTGGCAAATAGGATCCAGCAAATCATCAAGAAGATTATACACCATGACCAAGTGGGATTCATCCCAGGAATGCAAGGATGGATCAACATACGCAAATCAATAAATGTAATCCACCATATCAATAAAGCCAAAAATAAGAATCACATGATCATTTCTATAGATGCAGAAAAAGCCTTTGATAAGGTCCAACATTTATTCATGATAAAAACTCTACAGAAAATTGGAATAGATGGTCTTTACCTCAATATAATAAAGGCCATTTATGACAAACCAACAGCCAGCATCATACTAAATGGCAAAAAATTGAAAGCCTTTACTTTAAAATCAGGCACAAGACATGGATGTCCTTTATCACCACTCCTATTTAACATAGTACTGGAAGTACTAGCCAGAGCAATTATGCAAGAAAGAGAAATAAAAGGGGTAAAGATAGGAAAAGAAGAAGTTAAATTATCATTGTTTGCAGATGACATGATACTCTACATAGAAGACCCCCTAAGCTCCATTGAAAGACTCTTAGATACAATAAATAAATTCAGTAATGTGGCTGGATACAAAATCAATACTCAGAAATCAATAGCATTCCTATACTCAAACAACAAAATCACAGAGAGGGAAATAAGAGAAACTGGACTATTCACATTAGCAAGCAAAAAAATGAAATATTTAGGAATTACTTTTACGAAAGAAGTGAAAGACTTATACAGTGAAAACTATAATACACTGAAAAAGGAAATTGAAGATGATCTCAGAAAATGGAAAGACATCCCTTGCTCATGGATAGGAAGAACAAACATTGTGAAGAGGGCCATTCTCCCAAAACTCTTATACAGATTCAATGCAATCCCAATAGAAATACCATCAACATACCTTATAGATCTAGAGAAATCACTCCTAAATTTCATCTGGAACCAGAAGAGACCTAGAATCGCAAAGGCAATTCTAAGCAGCAAAGACAAAGCAGGAGGCATCACAATCCCTGACTTGAAGTTATACTACAAAGCAACAGTAGTAAAATCAACATGGTATTGGAATCAAAACAGAGCCGAAGATCAATGGAATAGATTAGAAGATACAACCACAACTACAAACACACTCAACCACCTTATCTTTGATAAAGGAGCCAAGCAGGTTCACTCGAAGAACGACAGTCTCTTTAATAAATGGTGCTGGAAAAACTGGCTCTCCATTTGCCGAAAACTAAAGCTAGACCCATGTCTATCACCATGTACTAAATTAAAATCTAAATGGGTCAAAGATCTGAATATTAAAACAGAAACACTAAATCTATTGGAAAACAAATTGGGTAGAAACCTTGGAGACATAGGAGTAGGTAGAGAATTCATGAACAGGACTCAAACTGCACGGGAAATACTTCCCAGAATCAATAACTGGGACCACTTCTTATTAAAAAGTTTCTGCATGTCAAAAGAAATCTCCAGCATAGTGAAAAGAAAACCCACAAACTGGGAAAAGATTTTAGTGAACTCTCTCTCAGACAAGGGACTCTTGTCTAAAACATATAAAGAATTAAAAAAACTCAGACCTCCAAAACTCAAAGATCCAATCCAAAAATGGGCATCTGAGATGAATACGCAATTCTCAGATGAAGAAATGCAAATGGCAAATAAATACATGAAAAAATGCTCATCATCATTGGTCATTAGAGAAATGCAAATTAAAACCACACTGAGATACCATCTCACTCCTGAAAGAATGGCCAGGATCAAGAAAACCAACAACAACAAATGCTGGAGAGGCTGTGGGGAAAAAGGAACTCTCCTGCACTGGTGGTGGGAGTGTAGACTGGTACAGCCTTTGTGGAGGTCTGTCTGGAGGTTTCTCAAAAAGTTGGGATTGGAAATCCCATTTATTCCAGCTATTCCACTTCTAGGCATATTCCCAGAAGAACTGAAAGCATCATACCACAGTGATTTAAGTGCACCTATGTTTATAGCAGCACAATTTGTAATTGCCAGATCTTGGAAACAACCCAAGTGTCCATCAACTGAGGAATGGATAAAAAAGTTGTGTTATTTCTATACAATGGAGTATTATTCAGCTATAAAGAAGGATCACATTGAGATATTTATCAATAAATGGGCACAGCTTGAAACCATACTCATAAGTGAAACAAATCAATGTCGCATGTATGAATACCGAACAGTTTCCCTAATGTAAGTAATGATTCAAATATATAAAAATATGTGGTAATCATGAATCCCTATTATGTGGCCTTGAAGCCTTATAAAATTTTCACTTATTAATTAGAAAGGCTTTATTCTGGGCTTCTTGATATGGAAATATTTGAAGCTATAGTATATGAAGTTTTATCCAAATATTTCAAGGAAAAAGACAGACACTATGGTAACTACTATTCTTTAAAAAAATTATTTAGTTATTTCTTATGTTTATTTTAATTAAGGGAAAAATTTAAAAAATTAGGATATATAATAGTAACTCTTTTCGATTTCCTATTAACTTGTTTTGAAGTCCTGTAATACTCCCATGATCTTGTGTTGACTGATTAGACTCTGTTCCATTCTGTGCGATAGTATCAAGTCTGAGGGTATAGGCAACTACTTTGAAGGCAATAAGGTTCACTAAGATGCCCATTCTGGTTTGACTATTGTCTCCTTTAGAAGTCCTGTAATGTTTACAATGCCTAAATTTTATTGGTCTTGTTCTCTACTGTTTTGTCCAACTTTATAATATCTAATGAGATAGACAAATTTTTTTAAGGAAACAAGAGACAACATTGATAACCATTGTTAATAACCTTGTACTCTGTTCTACATCATGTGCTATGTCTATCCTTGGTTTTTGACTGACAGCTTTGTTTTGCCATATTTGACTTTATTCTCTCCCCCCCAAAAAAGTAATAAGAACTAAGGAGTAATAAAATCCAAAATGTGTAAAATTTGTTGTAAAAAGAAAGGAAGGAAAAAAAAAAGAGCTCTAATGGATATAACAGCAAGTGTGTTTAGGGGTGTTAAATAGCTGACTATAGTAATGTTTTTGGATCATTGAACACAGCTGTTTGCAGTCTCTCTGTTTGAATGTCTACTTTGTATTCTTTGATACTGTGATATGAGCAACTATTTCCAAGATGATAATATGTAATCTATTAACAGGTGATTTCTTACTGTTATGTTTTTTTTTTTTGTAGTTCTGTATTATGTGTAACCTTACACTGCTTTGTTTTGTTTTGTGTTTTTCTCTTTTTCCTCTTAAATAAAATAAAAATAAAAATAAAAAAAAATAAATTCTAGGATAACCACAACAACAACGATATATAATTACAATAAGCAAAAGAGAATAATAAACCATATTTCAAAGCAAGAAAAAATCTAAAACCAAATTAAAAAGAAAATAAATAAGGTTCTAAACATAAACTCAACTTATATTAAGTGTAGTCTAAACTATATCCATCTAAAAGATAAGATACCAATTTGAATTAAAAAGCAAAACATCAACCTAAAATATATGTTCTTTGTAAGAAATAGATGGGAACCTGGGCCATGCCCAGTGAACTTCTTTCAATCCGGGGAACTCAACTACTGGTGGGGGTGAGTTCCTATACATCATCCCTGGCTCTGGGAGAGTTTAAAATCATCACTCCCAGTGGTTAAGGACCTGTCCAGCTTCTAGCCACACTAGACTGGGATCTGCAGGTTTCAGGCCTGCCTGAGCCATGCCCAGTGACCTTCTTTCAATTCAGGGAACTCAGCTGCTAGCGGGGGTGAGTTCCTGCACACCATCTTGATCACCAGTAGAGTTTAATGTCATTGCTCCCAGTAGCCAAAGACCTACCCAGCTTCCAGCCAGAGTAGACTGGGTTTGGGAGGTTTTGGGGCCCAACTAAATTATGCCCAGCGACCTTCTTCAATCAGGGGAGTGGATGGCATGTGAAGTGAGTTCCAGCACATTGGTCCTTGCCTGGGGAGAGCTTTGGACCATCATCCACAGTGGTTGCATGCCTGCCAAGCCTCTTGGAACACTAGAGGTGGCATGGGAGGGCCTGTGGGCTGGACTGGACAATGCTCAGCAACCTCCATTCAGTCTCAGGACCCAAGGGCATAGGAGATGATCTCCAACACGCTCAGGACAAGCTTTGGAACAACACTTGAAACATGGAAATACAGGAAAATGACAAAACAAAAGTCCAAAATGCAATCTCAAACCTCCAGCCCATCCCAAGAAAGACAAGGAGCCACTTTCATAGAAGAAAATATATGCCATACACCAGAAATACCTGAAATAATAGCAACTGAAATAGGGAAGCAACTCCGGGAAGCTTTAAAGGAATTCAAACTATAAATAATCTCCCAGGTAAATGAAAGAATCTCCCTGATAAAAGTAATGAAAGAGGTGCTGAAAACATCTAAAGAAGACAGGGTTAAAACATTAGAGCAACAAAATAAAAAGATAGAATCCATGGATGAACAATATAAGAAACAAACGAATACATGAAGCAGATTCAAAGAGATATAGAGGAAATTAAAAATTCCATTGAAAGTTGTCAAAACCGTGTCAACAAAAGTGAAGACAGAATTTCAGACTTTGAAGACAAGATTGCAGCTAGTCAACAGGAAAGAAAAGATCTTTTAAAAATATCAAGAAATCAGGAAATAATTCAACAGCTGCAAGATGATGCAAAGAAAAACAACATAATATTGATAGGGACAAATGTAAAAGAAGGGGACAACACAAATGATATCAAGAGGGTATTTAAAGAAGTAATAGCTGAAAATTTCCCAAACATGAGAATGGAAACTGATCTTAGGATTAGTGAAGAATATAGAACCCCAAATAGCCATAACCAAAATAATTACATCCACACGTATAATAATCACCATCCCAGAAATCCAACATAAGAACAGAATATTAAAAGCTGTTAGAGACAAAAGACAGATCACCTATAAAGGAAAACTTATCAGAATTACAGTAGACTTCTCAACACAAACAATAAAGTCAAGAAGAACATGGAATGAAGTATTTCAGATCCTAAAGCAAAATTGTCCTTCCAAATGAATGGAGAAATAAGATACTTCAATGACAAAGAACAGCTAAAGAACTTCATGATCAACAAGCCAACCCTGCAAAGAATACTGAAAGACAGTTTAGATACACATAGGAAAAAACCACTAAGCAAGGCAGACAATTAAACAGAACAGAAAGATAAAAATGCAACAGCAGAAAGATAACACGTCAACATTAAACCAATACATAACAGTTATAACCATTAATGCAAATGGTCTCAATTCACCAATTAAATGAAACAGACTGGCAGAATGGATCAAGAAACAACATCCAACCTTATTCTGTCTACAAGAAACCCATATAACCCTAAAGGAAACTCACAGACTGAAAGTCAAAGGATGGAAAACAATACTTCATGCAACAGGAATAATAAAAAAAAAGTGCGGGGGTAGCTACTCTGTGTGCAGACAATATGAACTTCAAACCAACAATGATCCTAAGAGATAAAGAAGGTCACTATATACTGGTTAGGGGGAAACCAAGGATAAGATAACAAGAGGATAAGATAACAATCTTAAATATATATGCATCAAATACCAGAGCACCCAGCTCTACAAAGCAAGTATTAATAGAAATGAAAAAATTAAAAAAATCAATAACACAATTATAACAGGAGACCTTAACACACCATTGACACCAAGGTACAGATCAACCAGACAGAAAATCAGCAAAGAAACAACAGAAATGAATCACACCTGTGAACAAATGGACTTGCTAGACATATACAGAGTGTTGCATCCAACAACATCAGAATATACATTCTTCTCAGCAACACATGGGATATTCTCCAAAATAGACCATATACTAGCCCAGAGAACATATTTAAAAAAATGCAAAGAATTGAAATTATCCCATGCATGTTATCAGATCATAGCACCATGAAACTAGAAATTAATGATAAAAGAAACTACAAAAACCCCACAAACACATGGAAATTGAATAATATACTCTTGATCAATCAGTGGGTCACAGGAGAAATTAAAGAAGAAATTAAATAATACCTACAAGCAAACAAAAATACAAATACAACTTACCAGAAGCTGTGGGATACAATGAAAGTGGTGCTCAGAGGAAAATTTATCCCACTGAGTTCCCACATCAGGAAAACAGAACGAATACAAATAAACAACCTGGTGGTACACCACAAAGTTCTAGAAACAGACGAGCGAGTCAAGCCCAAAGCACAAAGAAGGGAGCAAATTATAAAAATCAGAGCAGAAATTAATGCAATAGAGACTGAGAAAACAATCCAAACAATCAATGAATCAAAGAGTTGGTTTTTTGAAAGAATAAATAAAATTGATAAGCCCCTAGCCAACATTATCAAAAAAAGGAAAGAAAAAGCACAAATTCATACAATAAGGAATGAAAAAGGTGAAATCACTACAGACTCTGTAGAAATACAGAAGATCATCAACACCTATTTCAAAAACCTCTACTCTCATAGGTTCGATAACATAGAAGAAATGGACAGATTCCTAGAAATATATGAAGTACCAAAGCTAGATCAAGAAGATATAAAACTGCTGAATAACCCAATTTCTATTAATGAAATTGAAAATATAATTAGGTCCTTACCTACAAAGAAGAGCCCAGGCCCAGATGGATTCACTGCGGAATTCTACAAGAAATACAAAGAAGACTTAATGCCAACACTCCTCAAACTCTTCAGGGAAACTGAAAGAGAAGCAATTCTTCCTAAGTCAGTCCTGGAAACAAATTTTACTCTAGTACCAAAACCTGAGAAAGCTCCAACTAAAAAAGAGAACAACTTACCAATCTCCCTAATGAACACAGATGCAAAAATCCTCAATAAAATATTGACAAACAGGATGCAGCAAATCATCAAGAAGATTATACACCATGACCAAGTGGGATTCATCCCAGGCATGCAGGGATGGTTCAACATATGTAAATCAATAAAGGTAATCCACCATATCAATAAAGCCAAAAGTAAGAATCACGTGATCATTTCTATAGATGCAGAAAAAACATTTGATAAGGTCCAACATTCTTTCATGATAAGAACCTTGCAGAAAATTGAAATAGATGGTCTTCTACCTCAGTATAATAAAGGTCATGTATGACAAATCAGCAACCAGCATCATATTGAATGGCCAAAAACTGAAGGCCTTTGCCTTAAAGTCAGGCACAAGACAAATATGTCCCATATCACTGCTCTTGTCAACACAGGAGTGGAAATACTAGCCAGAGTAATTACACAAGAGAGAGAAATAAAAGGGGTAAAGATAGGCAAAGAAGAAATTAAATTATCTTTATTTGCAGATAATGTGGTACTCTACATAGAACACCCCCAAAACACCATTGAAAGTCATCTAGATATAATAAATAAATTCAGCAGTGTAGCTGGATACAAAAATCAATACTCAAAAAATCAATAGTATTCCTATACACTAACAACAAAGTCACAGAGAAATAAGAGAAGCCACACCCTTCACAGTAGCATCCAAAAAAATGAAATACTTAGGAATTAATCTCACAAAAGAAGTAAAAGATCTATACAGGGAAAATTGTAATACCCTAAAAAAGAAATCAAAGAGGATCTCAGAAAATGGAAAGACATCCCTTGTTCATGGATAGGAAGAATAAATATTGTGAAAACGACCGTTCTCCCAAAACTGTTATACAGATTCAATGCAGTCCCAATGAAAGTACCATCAACATATATCATAGATCTTGAGAAATAACTTATAAATTCTTCTGGAATCAGAGGAGACCTAGAATAGCAAAGACAATTCTAAGCAGTAAAGGCAAGGCAGGAGGCATCATAATCCCTGACTTGAAGTTATACTATAAAGCAACTGTAATAAAATCAGCATAGTACTGGAATCAAAACAGAGCTGAAGATCAGTGGAATAGATTAGAAGATACAACCACAACTACAAACACACTAAGCAACCTTATCTTTATAAAGGGGCCAAACATGTTCATTGGAAGAACTACAGTCTCTTTAGTAAATGTTGTGGAAAAACTGGCTCTCCATACACTCAAAACTAAAACTAGACCCATGCCTATCAGCGTATACTAAACTAAAATCTAAATGGATGAAAGATCTAAATATTAAAACAGAAACTCTAAATCTGTTGGAAGACAAATTGGGTATAAATCTTGAGGACATAGGAGTAGGTTAGAGAATTCATGAACAGGAATCAAACAGCATGGGAAATTCTTCCCAAAATAAATACCTGGGACCACTTTTTATTAAAAAGCTTCTGCATGTCAAAAAAAATTTCCAGCATAGTGAAAGGAAAACCCACAAACTGGGAAAAAACTTAGTGAACTGTCCCTCAGACAAAGGACTTCTGTCTAAAACATATAAAGAATTAAAAAAAAAATCAGACCCCTGAAATTCAAAGACCTAATCCAAAAATGGGCATCTGAGATGAATACACACTTCTCAGATGAAGAAATACAAATGGCAAATAAATACATGAAAAAATGTTCCTCATTACTCATTAGAGAAATGAAAATTAAAAACACAGATATTCCATTTCACTCCAGAAAGAATGGCCAAGATCAAAAAAACTGCCAACAACAAATGCTGGAGTGGCTGTGGGGAAAAAGGAACTCTCCTGCACTGTTGGTGGGAGTTTAGACTGGTGCAACCACTATGGAGGTCAGCCTGGAGATTTCTTAAAAAGCTGGGGTTGGAAACTCCATTTGATGCAGATATTCTGCTTCTCAGCATATTCCCAGAAGAACGGAAAACATCATATCACAGTGATATATGTGCGCCCATGTTTATAGCAGCACAATTTGTAGTAGTGAGATATTGGAAACCTAAGTGTCCAACAACCGAAAAATGGGTAAAAAAGTGTTATTTTTATACAGTGGAGTACTACTCAGCTATAAAGAATGAGAACATTGAGATATTTATAAGTAAATGGATGCAACTTGAGACCATACTCATAAGTGAAATAAATCAAACTCACATATATAAATTCCATATATTTTCCCTAGTGTAAGAAATTGTAAGAGTACATAAGACTTTATGGTAATCACAATTCCCCATTACATTGCTTTGAAACCTTACAATGCATCCATTCATTAGTTGAAATGGTTTCATCCTGGGTTGGTTGATTTTATTATCTGTAATGGTATGAACAGCTATTTTGAAGAAAACAAGACTTTATAATAGCTATTGCTGATTTAATATCATCTTGTTTTGAAATCCTACCATAGTTTTGCTCTGTTTCCATTGGTTCTATCATGTAGCATCCTATTGGATTTTATTATGTGTAGTAGTAAAAACAAAATTTTATGGACAATGAGATAATATAGTAACCATTGTTCATTTTCTGTTATTTGGTTCTGAATGCCCTGTATTAGTTTCACTTTCTTTAATCATTTTATACTATTTTGTTACATTTGATAATATTTTGTATGAAAGTATGCTCAACTATTTCAAGGAAAGAGACATTATGGTAGCTACTTTTATATAGGGCTCCCTTGTGGTGAAATACTGTGTTACTTAAATTATTCTTTTCTGATCTGCTTTGTTATGTCCTCTTTTATCTTAGTCTCTTTAAAATAAAAAAATAAAGAAATAGATGGGAAATAGACTGACAGTAGCTAGTTTGAAAGTAAAACATCAAAATACAATAACTTAGCACTAACTTTAAAAAGCCCTAATGCATCTATATAAAGACAGAATATACTATGAGGTAATTAGTGTTAGGTCTGAGAAGAAGGGGAAGAAGAGAGGAAGGGAAGGGAAAGAGGTCCGTGGAAGGAGTGGAGTGGACGGCCATGAAAGTAGTGGGCGGCGGTGGCTTTATTTCGGGAATGCGGGGAGAGACCCCCCGGCCCTGGGGCGCAGCATCTCCACTGCACCCGGGGCCGGTGGTCTCTCTCTGGAACACACTCTCCCTTTCTCCTTATTCTAAATTTTTAAAACATAAGTTGTTAATTTTGTGTTTTTCAACTAAGTACATAACCTGTTACTCTATTAATTTGACTAGGGATGAAAAAAGAAATCTTGTGACAAAAATTTTTAAAAGCTGCAGCTTCGTGACTTCTGATGAAAAAAAGAATTTTATATAGTTTATAGGCAGTGTTTTTAAAAGTTAGAAATTAGGTGGAATATGGTGGATGTCTTTGGGTCTGAGGATATAGTATATTGGAGAATGTGTTCCAGAGAGAGACCACCGGCCCCGGGTGCAGTGGAGATGCTGTGCCCCGGGGCAGGGGGGGTCTCTCCCCACATTCCCGAAATAAAGCCACCACCGCCCACTACTTTCACGGCCGTCCACTCCACTCCTTCCACGGACCTCTTTCCCTTCCCTTCCTCTCTTCTTCCCCTTCTTCTCAGACCTAACAATTAGATTTCATGATGATTAATGTCAATCCCACTAGAATATATGAAATCTGTATATGTATATGTATATATATATATATATATATATAATTCAAAATATTAAAAATTTCAAAACTAAAAGAAAAATGCACATTTATAACCAGAGATGAATATTTAACAAACTGATATTACAGATAAAACAATCAGACAGAGATCACTAATAATATGGAAAATTTGCTATTACATTTAGCATATTTGACCAAATTGAAATATATACAGCTATTTTCTCAAGAAATTCAGAATCACATTTTTGCCAAGAGCCAATGGAATGTGTACAAAAATAGAACATGTACTGGACAATAACAAATTAAGATACAGCAATTTTCAAAGAATAAAATAGTATGGAGCATGCTTTCTGAATAGAGTAGAATTAACATAGAAATAATGTAAGATAAACATGATTAAAAATTCCCCAACTATTTAGAGATTGATTTTTTAAAAATTTTATTTAAAAGGAAAAAGAGACAAAGCAAAACAAAACAAAGCCGTATAAGGGTACAAGTAATACAGAACTACAAAAAAAAAAAAAAAAAACAGTAAGAAATCACCAGTTAATAGATTACATATTATCATCTTAGAGATAGTTGCTAAAGTCATAGTATCAAAGCATACAAAGTGGACATTCAAACAGTGAGACTGCAAACAGTTGTGTTCAATGATCCAACCAAAAACATTAATATGGTCAGCTATTTAACACCCCTAAACACACTTGCTGTTGTATCTCTTAGAGCACTTTTTTTCCTTCTCTTTTTTACAACAAAATTTAAACATTTTGGGTTTTATTACTCCTTAGTTCTTATTACTTTTTTTGGGGGGAGAGAATAAAGTCAAATATGGCAAAACAAAGCTGTCAGTCAAAACCAAGGATAGACATAGCACATGATGTAAAAACAGAGTACAAGGTTATCAACAATGGTTACCATAATGTCTCTTAAAAAGAATTGTCTATCTCATTAGGTATTATAAAGTTGAACAAAACAGTAGAGAACAAGACCAATAAAACGTAAGCATTGTAAACATTACAGGGTTTCCAAAGGAGACAATAGTCAAACCAGAATGGGCATCTTAGTGAATCTTATTGCCTTCAAAGTAGTTGCCTATACCCTCAAACTTGATACTATCATACAGAAAGAAACAGAGTCTAATCAGTCAAAACAAGAAAGTGGGAGTATTACAGGACTTCAAAACAAGTTAATAGGAAATCAAAAAATGTTAATAGGAAATCAAAAAGTTACTATTTTATGTCCTGCTAATTTTTTAAATTTTCCCCTTAATTAAAAAAAACAGGTATAAGGAGACATCATAATGGAAATTAGGAAGCAATTTGAAATGTGTGCTCATGAAAATATTATATATAAAATTTTCTGAGACTAAATATTGTTTTATCTTGTATAGATTGATTTATTATGCTTGTAAAGGAATTTTTCCATTTCTTCAAAATTCTTGAATTTGTTGGCATAAGGTTTTCATAGTATCCTCTTACATTCTTTTAACTTCTTATTTTGATGCATTTTGTTTTTTGGTATCAGGAATCGAACTCAGGACTTTGCACTTGCCAGGTAGGTGCTTGAATTGCTGAGCTATATTCTCGGGCCCTCTTATATTCTTTTTAATGATTACAGAATCTGTAATGAGAACTTCTCTAATGTTCCTCATACTGGTGACTTGTATACTTATTTTTTTGATCAGAGTAGTTATAATAATTTTTATAAATAAACATAAAATTGTTCATCTTTTGAGATATGCAAAAATGTTATACTTCCATTGCTATTAACCTAAACATTTTAAAAGTTGGTCTTTGTGATTTATGCAGGCAGATTTGATGAAGCTTAAAAGTAATGACTTAAGTATTCTCATCAATGTAAGTATATAAAAGAACATCTAAAATCTAATATACTGTTTCTGCATAAACCAATACTTCATGATAAAATATTTTTTTTATCTCTGAGTTCAGAAGAAAGGCAAGGATGACCACTACTTGCATTGTATATGAGACAATGTCCAAAGGAATAAAAAATAAAACATATTAAGAATGGAAAGATCCAAATTGTTATTATAGACAGATGATATTTTGGCACATAAAAATAAAGAAGTATGAAATAGATTAGTTACTTGTGCTATTGAGTGACTTCAGCAAGATTGGTGGGTGCATGTCAGTGTAAAGTCAGTTTTATTTCTATAAAATAGTAACCAAAAATTAGAAACTAAAATTAATAATATAAAACATCTTTAGTATTCCTGAACGGATTTAATAAAAATACCAAGAATCTATAGTTCTTAGGAAGTAAGTGTAACAAAAGAAGTATAAGACCTCTAGTCTAGAAACGACACACTTATGAAGAATTAAAGATGATCTGGTGAAAAGGAAATATTCACCTTGTCTCACAAAGATTCATTGTTGTTAAGATATCAAATCTCCCTGAATTGATGTGAGTAATATCCTATTAAAAATCTCAGGAGGTGTGTGTGTGTGTGTGTGTGTGTGTGTGTGTGTGTGTGTGATACTGATCATCTAATCCCAAAATACATATGAGCATTCTAAAAAGTTTAACCGAGTCAAGTTAAACTTGAAGAATAGTAAGTTGAATTAGGAGATTAATTTATTTTAAAGCCACAGAAATAAAGACGGTTACAATGATAAAAGAATGACTAACATAGGGCGATGGAAAAAAGGCCAGACTTAGCTCCACACATGCACTGTTAGCAGATGTCATGACACTGTTACAACACTGTTACCAGACAGTACCATTGTTATGACAAAGGAACTACTTCAATTTGTGGGAGAAAAGCCTTTTCCATAACTAGCAGTTGACCAACTGTATAGCCGTATGAAGAAATTAACCCTGATCTTATCTCACACCATATACAAAACGTAAAGAGTTCATATTGTAAAGCTAAATGTTCAATATAAAGCAACAAAACGTCTAGGATAAGATATAGGAAAATATCTTCCTGAATTTATGATGGAAATAATTTTCTAAGCAGTATATTAAAAAGTCCTAATCACAAAATCATGAATTGGACTTCATTAGATTTAAATATTTTGGTTACTCAAACCCCCAAGAAAATGATGGTGTAAATCACATACTGTGAAGGCATTTAGTAATATGCAATGCTTTATAAATATATCATTAAGTGTCCTTTTCTAGCATCCATAAGTCTGCTACCTACTTTCTACTCATCTATCTGCTATCATTTATCTATCTTCTCTTAGAAATAAATGATAAAATATGAGAAAAAGATTTAAAGTCATTCACAAAGATGATATTGCAATTAAGCATCACCAAAAGATACTTCATAAACTGTCTTCCTGATGCTTGGCTTATGTGCCTACACCTTTGAGTCACTCCAGGCCACCCAAGGATGTCTCTGCTTGCTTCTCTAAACTCAGAATGTTTCTAGATTCCAAGGTGAACAGAACTTGCATCAATCACCTCTGCAACTAAGGCTCACCACAGTGACCCTGCTAGGACAGACCTAGTGGCCATTTCAATTATTCAGTATGATTCAACTTCATCAGTATCATAGTATACATCACACTAGAAAAACTCTAGAGGGACAGCTTGGCAAATACAAACTACCTCAACCTGAAATATCTGTGTTTGACTTTCTTCAAGTAAAATGTGTGAAAATTTGGCATTCATTTGCGTTCCCAAGGGTCATGTTGGTGACTTCCCCAAAACATTGGGAACAATTTTAATCCATAAATTATTCTTCACCTAGTTTATAAATAAAGAGGGAAGAAGGGCGGGCAGGCAGGAGGGTGAGCTGGGGGAGAGGGTAGAAATAAAAGTTAAGTTCTCTTTTCTAGACTCCTACCTTCAACGCTTCCTCAGTCCTCATTTCATAAATCAGGAAAACATTGTGTAGGAACATTTTTCCTTCAAATTTAAGGAATATTCATAGATGTTCAAATGTCATCAGAGCAAACACCTGCAACCCACAGCTATTTTAAACCAAGAGAATCACACAGCATGCAGAGCAGACAACTCAGTTTTAAGCCTCAGGTAGCAGCCAGTATTCCAGCAACATGTGAAGGTTTCATCCAGACGATGTAAATCATACTATTTTTAAAAAGGGAAAAATGTACAAAAATTCATGTGAGGACCATGGCTACAGCACAGTGTTACATTTACCCCATTCATCGTGTATGAGTGTGAGTGACACATGAAAACTGCTGTGACCCTCTAAAGATAAGGACCTCATTTTCTCCCCACCCAGGACTTAGTTGCCTCTTTTTCCATCTCTGTGTCCATGTAATTTTACAAACATTCCATTTCCCTTGGGGCAAGTCAGAAGTATTTACAGAGATTCTGAGATAGAGGAATCTTGTGACTTATCTCCCAGAGAACTGGTATGTCCCTGTTGACGTCCTCCTGTGAGAAGCAGTAGTTACATTTTTTTTCTCCAAATTTTGGCTAAATGTGACATTTTCATTTGCTGGTGTGATCATCTTCTTGTTTTTGGTGAAAGTTGTCTCTTGCATTTGAATATCCTTCACTGAGCAAATAAGAAATGGTAAGGGATACACACCATAGCAGATACTTGGGGGGTCTTGGCTGGTTCCTTCATGCCCAGAAAGACAGGACATTGGCCCAGCTCTTCCTGCTAGGAGCAAGCCAGGTTGAACTTCACCTACCTTCTCAAGTGATGGCTCCTTCTTCTCAGACATCCTCTCTCTTTCAGGGGCTCTGCCTCTCTCAGTCCTCCTGGTCTGCACTAGCAGTTCTCTTGTCACAGAAGTTGGAGAAGAAAGCCACCTTGACATCCTCCTATCCTGTGTGTGGTGTGAAGAGATGCACTTTTAAGGTTGTTGTCTTCATGGTGAGGGTAAGATCACAGGCTCAAGGGAAACATGGTTTTAAGAACAACATCAACAAAGGCAGCATCAGGTATTTTGGTGACTGTCAAAGGTTGCCTTTAAAGAACCACCTACTTATTCAGAATGGAATGTACATATGGGGGAACAGGACAAATCATTGATAGGGTTACTTGAACTAGGAGTAAGCAGTTAGCCCTATAAAAAGGTGACTGGGTATATCAATTAGTCTCTACAGGAAAAGAATCAATATAAAACATATGTGTAAGTATACAAAAAGATTTATTAAGTAGGCTTACAAGATCAAAAGTAGAAAAGTAACCAATGGCTCTCTGTGGGAGAAGGGATGAAAAATTCAAAATGGCTTTCTGTGTGCTGGAGAGCCAGACGATATAGTAGCATTTGAAGTTCAAAGACCTAGAAGTTCACTCTAGAGTCATTGATACAGAGGAAATTTCTTTCTCCTGAAGAAACTGGAGACCAGTGTCCAAAAGCAATGGTGAAGACTGGAGCTCTTCCAAAAAAGGGAAATCATTTCCTTGTTTCCCTTTTCATTCTATCTACTCCACAAGCCTATTGGTTGGTCCCACTCCTTACTAGGGTGGACCTTACCCTCTCAGTTTGCTGGCCTACCTGTCAATCATCCAGGCACACCCAGAATTCACTAATCTACTAGGCTGCTCATACTCAAATCAAATTAATTAATTGTGATGTATCACGATTAATGAACACATGAGGAAATTTGGATAAATGATTGCAAGATTTGGGGATCTAAACTGGTTGAAAAGTGATGATTTGAAACAGAGTCATGTAATTGTCTTGCAGTGATGGCAAAACTTGCAGAACTTTCATGACAACAAACAGCCCGCTGAGGCACATGTGCATAGTTTCATTACCACTGAGAGTGACTGAAAGGACATTTCAGCCCTCAGTAAAGACTTATATGAAAAAATGGTTGCATCTGAATTATTCTCCTAGAATGGCTTATTTTTGTATTTTCCCCCATACTTCTGGTAAAGCAATTTTGTTATGATCAGAATATCCAGCCTAAAAATGTGTTGCTTATTATTCATGGCTGTACTTGTGTTGGTCTATAGGTACAGTGGTATTATTTTCAGGAAAACTCAATTAGAAATATTCTGGCTCAGAATAAACAAGTATTCCTCATAGCATATGTTTGATTTGTGCATTGGAATACAAGCCTATGGAACATAAATGATAATAATAGTATTTGCAAAATCATGTTCTCAAATGTGGTCTGAGGCTGCATTTTCCCCAAGAAAAAAGATGGAGACCACCAGCTAGCCAGCCAGGTCAGTTCTTGACTCACTTAGAAAAAGAATTTCCAGATATATTAGCACGAGGCACAGACACATTTATTAGGCAGAGTTAGAAGGTAAGGAGGCATAGGAAAAGGACTCTAGCACAAATAATTAGAGGAGACTCACCCGGGGAATCAGGCAGGTCCATTCACAAAAAGTCTAGCTTTCAATGATTAGCTGGAGTGGAACATGGTCCAGTTGAACATTATCTCAGTTCAGGTCCTGGTTTCATAGCTCCAGAGGGATCCTCATGGCTTGAGGAGTATTTGGGTTCTCATGAGATGATTGTTCTTTCTTGAGAGGGGTGATCTCATCATGAGATAGTCTGCAAGGCTTTGCTTTTCTGGGACTTGAAATGATTACAGGTTTAAAAACTTCTGAGTAATACTTTAGGGAATCTGGAACTAAATGTGGAAAAATCGGTAATCTGATGTTTCTGTAAATCTTGAAAACTACTTCAGTTACTCTTATGTTGGTGACCTCTGTATTGAAGGGAGATGAGACAAACTATGTAGATTTAGGGCTAATGAACCTTGCTGTGCCAACTTTCCCTAAATGATTAACATGTTTGTGGGTAGAGTTGACCAGGTATCTGACTCAGAGTGTTAAGGTAATGAGGAAAGGTTTCCTTTCTACCTTGCATTATTTTTTCTATCTTTCTTCAGTTATAGTGCTAAGGGAGACCTCCAAGTCTGTGTGGTACCTGAAAAGCCCACTGAATATTCTCTTGGTGTGGGCTAGCACTTGTGTGAACAGTGCATGCTGCATATCCTGAGTGGCAGAGAGTCTCAGACTGGTGCTCTAGGGGCTAGCAGAGTAAGAAAAAGTTCTTAGCAGATGAGAATCTGATTCCAGATGACTCAATTATCCCTGATTTCAGCAGGTACACAGATATTGTGACTCAAAATAAAGTAGCAAGTGGTGAGCTGTTGTATAATAAAATACATAAATTCTTACACTGAAGAAAAGCATTGCATTGTTAGAAGGAACTATTTCTTATTGGATAAAACATAGCCTTTGGAGTACTAATGCTTGAATGTATGTCACAGTTCCATCACTGTGACCTTAGCCAACTGCTTATTCCTCCGCACCTCAGTTTCTTATATGTATATGAGTGTTGTGATTGTATCTATAAAATAATTAGTATAGTGGCATAAGCACATAATAATTTTTCATTTAATGCCAGTTGTCATTTACATACAAGACTTACTAGGGAGAAAGTTCACTGAGTCTCCTCTTTCAACAGTTAATATTTCGTTAGTGTTATTAATATTTTGACATCTTAGTTTCTTTTGTATTTGCTTGAGAAGAGTATGATTTGAGGGTTTGATTCCACTGAAAAATATTTGGTGATAATCAATAAGCATATATAATTATGTATGTGTGTATGAGTGTAAATGTATGTTGACGATGCACATGAGGTGTGTGTTTGTATATGTGTGTACCTCTGTGGATGAATGTGTAAATACATGAGTGGATTTATATATGCTGACAAATGCTGCATGGGTTTCCTGATGCCTTTTAACACAAATTTGGTGGTGATAAACAACAGGAATTTATTCCCTCACCATTCTGGCGGCTGGAAGTCTGAAATCAGAATCTCTATGCTGAGATTGAGGCATTGGCAGGCAGCATTCTCTGTGTGGGCTTCAGGGAAAATTCCATCTTTGCTTCTTCCAGATGCTGGTGCCTGCTGGCGTTCCTGGAATAGTGGCCACATCACTCCTGTCTCTGCCTGTGACTCAACACAGCCTTTCTCTTCATTGTGTGTGAAATATCTCACGGACTCTCCCTTACACTGTGAAAAACATGTAGTGGCAGTTAGGGTCCATCTGGGTAATTCAGAATAATCTCCCCACAAGATCATTAACATTAGCAAAGAGTCTTTTTCCAAATGAGGTAATGTTTCAGGGATTGGATCTTCAGCCATTATACATGTATAGATGTATATGTGTATATGTAAGTGAGAACATGTATATATGTGACTGGTATATATGCATGTACATAAGAGTACATGTGTATATATGTGATTATTGTGTGTGCATATGCCTCGGGGTTACAAATGTATGTGTATATAGATATGCATATATATATATATTCACAGTGTGGGACATGTGTATACATATGTATGTGGATGGATGATGCTATTCAGGTATAATTTGTATGCATGTAGGTATTTTTTTGGGGAAGGAGGTTATTCATCTGACCTTTGCCTAACATATTTGATTGAAGTCCTGAAATGTGAATCAGTTGGAAGCCTGTTCTAATGAATCCATATTCTCTTAACAGATGGCCAAATAAACACAATGTTTCTACCTTCCCAGAAATCATCTTAAGCACAAAATTGTTATGGTTTGTGAGAAAAGAGCAACCCTGTTTAAATCCTAGTAAACAAGCAAGCATACACTTCTCTTACCTCTGTCTGAACCTTAGAAAGAGGACGCAAGTGGGAGTTCAACTTAATGAAAAATGCATTAGGAGCCATGCTAGCAGCACAGAGGATCTATTACTCATTTTAATTTCAGCCAACCAGGTAAATAGGCGCTGGTCCACGAACCCTGGTTCTAAAAATTTTGGGAAAGCTTAATGATAGACAGTGGCCCTAAATGAGGGTTTTAAGCTTTCTCCCCCACCTTTAAAACCTGCCTGTGGAAATAATGGGTTTTATGAGAAATGGTATGTGCTCCAATTTGCTTTGGTATTTGGTATTAGGAAAGAATGAGGAATGATGACACCATATTGAAATAACTATGAGACAACTTAATATGTGTTTAATATATTTTACATATTTATGTATAAAGTTGAAACAATTATTTAAAATATATGTACTATAAAAATAAAAATTGCATTCAATAAAGCACTATTAGCTACTATGGAGATGACCAAAGTAATGAAGAAGTTGTATCCACCTTGACTCATTTATAATCTGTTTTTGAAATATAAATTGAACTAGGTTATATGTGACATAGAAATGCATACAAGGCAATTCAGAGGAGAACAGAATCTCTGGTAAGGGGAGCAAAGCAGCATTCATCAAGCAAGTAGTTATCACCTGGCTTTCATTCATGATTAAAACATCAATTAATAAGCAGTCTCTAGGGAAAATAAGGGCTAGTTGTAATTTTTTTAAACACAGGGAAATGCAGGGAATATTAAAATAACATATAATCCCATCTTTATGGGACAAAGGTCTTCTCAACCTCAGTAGTACTGATATTTTGGGTCAGCTGTATCTTCAAGGTAGAGGGTTGTCCTGTAGGATGTTTAGCAGCATGGCTGGCCTCTACCTGCAGATGCCAGCAGCGAGGTGCCGTCACTGTCCTCCCCTAATACGTTATAATGAATAAAAACTTGTCAGGATATTTCCAGATGCCTCCTGGGAAGTGTGGGTGCAAATGGCTGCCAGCAGAGCACCAGCACTCTAGAACCTCACTGCTCTTCACATGGCATCAGTAACTCCTGGAAGCAGGTAGGAAGGCAGCTCCCGCCCCATTATCAGCCTGCTATAGCATTCGGCATTTTAACAACAGCCCCAAGTGTCTCATAGGTACATTAAAATCTGAATGCTAGCACTTTAAGGAATAATAAGAGAAGGGCTGGAAATATTGGGTAAGATCGTGAAAAGATTTTGGAGCATTTTGCTACAGATTTAGATATAAAATGGCAGGCAATGGGGTTGCATTGAATGTTTCCTTTCATTACACATTTATTTTAGAAATTCTAGAATGGAAGTTCAATATTGCCTACTTAACATTCTCCTCACCTTTCTTACTACCTCAAACTCAATTTCTTAAGAGAATGACAAGTACCAGCTGAAAACTATATTTCTAGTCTCCCTGGTGATTGAAGGGACCATGAGACTATATTTTTAACTGTAGTTATTTTGGGTGCTTAAAAGGAGGTTGTTTAAGAAGTAGGCTGACTCTGTCTGTTTTTTTTCCCCTCTCAGACATTTTTTTCTTGGAAATGAGCATAGTGCTTTCAATTCCAACAACCATCTTCAAAATCTGAAGACAAAAGTCATTGTCTAAATGTGGTGGGTCACAAAAACAAAACAAAACAAAACAACCTGTCTCTACACCGACAAAAACCTCTATCTTGTAAAGTTACAATTGTTTGGTGATATCTTGGAGATGAATGCAATTCCTAACTGATTAAGATTGCTACTAGTGTGACAGATGAGCTGGAGGAAAGGAAATCCAGGGAGACTATTGTAATAGTCTGAGTGGAAATCTGGGTGAACATAAAGAAAATGCAGAGGTGTTGAGCACCTGATTTCTTCTTGGACACAGAATGATTTTTATGTTTATCTCTGGAAACAGAGGTGATATAGTTTACAAACATTTAAGAGTCAAGAAGAGTGTGGTTTCTTGATAGTCATTCTTTTTGGAGTAAGATGGATTCGTGGTGTTGTTTTAATTTGCATTTCTCTAATGGAAGGAGAAGTTGAACATTTTTTCATATATTTATTGGCCATTTGTACTTCTGAGTGCTCTTTCTTCATTTCAGTTGCCATTCAGCAGCACAATTCATAATAGCTAAATCTTGGAAGCAGCCTATATAGCTATCAATAGATAAATGGATAAATAAAATACACAGTAGAGCACTACCGTCAGACAGAAGGATGAATTTATCATTTGTAAGTAAATGGAAACATCTGAGACCGTAATAGTACGTGAATTAATTCAAGGCACACAAGTTTAAATATTGCATGGTTTCTCTTATGTGAGAAATCCAAAATATAAATAAAAAGCAAAATAAAAGATAAATAATAGGGAGTAGGGAGATCTTTTTCAAAGGGGAAGGAGAACAAGGGAAGGGAAGGAGATGAAAGAAAAGGATTGGAAAAATGGAGTTATAATAGGAAAGGGACCAAGATATGGAAAGAGCAGGGGTATGAAACAAAAATAAGAACTAAGATTTGGTATCTACTTGTAACAAGTCTCAGGCCAAGCGTGGTGGCACATGATTGTAATCCCAGAACTTGGGAGGCTGAGGTGGAGGGTAGTTATAATTTTGAGGCCAGCCTGAACTGCATAGAAAGAACCTGTCTCAGAAACTAAAACATATACTAACACAGCATGACAAATGTAATAATTATGTACTGCAAACATATACTAATAAAAATAAAAGTTAAGAAGAGGAATGGGATTGCATTACTGCAGTCAGGTTGGTTTCAGACGCATTGGCCCTAAGGAGCAGTAAGATATTAATTAGGTGCATACATCCTACAGAACAGAAGTTGCTTGTAAAGATAGAAGGAATTTAGGAGGTGAGCACTGAGAAAGACTGAGAATTGACAAAATGAAAGGATAGAAAATTGTTTGATCATAAACATGCTATTGATGTGGATAGAAACACCTGAAGTAGAGTAATGGGCTAGGACTATCAGAGATTGCTGCTGAACAGTATCCTTCGATGGGGTAGTGTTACAGTCAGGTTATTAAAGGGGATAGATTTAATACAGGCACCTAATCCATAGGGGTATTTTAAAGTATTCACTCAAAAAATTAAATGCAGAAGATTGTGAGAGACCAGTCCATATTCTGGAGATTAGAAGAACCCAGCCAAGCTGGATCCCACAACCACATCCTGTATGAGTCCAGCCAAATGCCTGGAGCCCATGACAATGTCCCCTGTAACTCTGCATCAGAAAACAAAGGATCCTGCAATGAAAGTCCGAAGGTCTGCACTGGGAAGCCCAGGAACTGATGCTGAAGGCTGGGAAATCTGCACCAAGAGCCAGGAGATGATGCCCAAGTGAGGGTGAACACGAGCTATGCTGAAGAGAACAGCAGCCAAAGCTCAGCAGCCTCTCCTCTTCCAAAGGTAGAAGGCAGGCAGGAGTGGAGATGCTATTTGGAGTTTCTGGAGACCTCCAGGATTCTGGAGTGACGCCCTTCCAAAGAAATTAGCATGAAGTGTTGCTCTTCTGTTCTCCTTCTAGTCCTATTCTGACAACAATCCTCAGGTGGTTTCTCTACACTCAGCACCACTCTAAATCTATTCAGCTGATCACTAACTAATCTGCCACACTAGTCAACAGTGTTTAAAGGTAGAACTCAGAAGACCTGGAGTTTTCTTGGGGGGTGGGGGAGTCTACTTTTTCAAGCTTTTGTTTGCTTTCTGCAGTTAAGCTGAGAAACTAAGGCATGCCTGAGCTACTTTGCAGATTTCCAAATTGGTCATGGCTCTTTAGACTCTCATTTAGCTCATGCTAACAACAGAAATTTTTGATCTGTGCTGCATATATATATATATGGCCCAAGGTGACTGTTTTCTAGGAGGTATTTTCTTTCTCTACTCATTGTCTTTTGCATACCTGGATGAATTAATGCCATAAAAGTCATATCTCTTTCTCTCCCTCTCCCTCCGTCTCTCTTGCAGTGTTGAGCATTGAACTTATGGCCTTTAGGATATGTTAGGTAAGCACTTTACTATGGATCTACATCCGTAGGCCAAAGTCTGTTTATTAAATAGCTGCAGATGTATGTAGGTCATATGGTATATATTTCTAGGAAAGCAGATATGATTAAATGATGAGATAGTCCTAATAACATGAGAAGATTGCCATGGTGTAGCTGATGCATGGTGTGACAATCAAATAGATGTGGCAAATGCTGTAGTACAGTATACTGCAAGGTGCTCTAGTTCTAGGCATTAAAGCTTAGGAAAATCTCTAAAGATATGACTTTTCATCTGTTTAAAATGTTTGGACTCAGTTTCTGCTGCTTTGGAGACTACTAATACTTTAACCTTTCCTTCTCTTTAAGTCATACAATTCCATTCTCTCTAAATATTTCTCTCATTTGTATGTAAACAGTCTCAAGTGTTATCTATTTTTCCCTTCTGTGTTGGTTACTTTTCTCTTGTTGTTGAGACAAAATACCTGATGCCCAAAATTAAAGAGGGAAAAAATTATTTAGCTCACAGTTCATGGAGGTTTAAGTCCATGATCTGCTGAGTCCCAAGTAGGGTGAGTCCCGTGTAGGGTGGCTCATGGCAGAAGGCAACACTTCATGGCAGCAGAAAACAGCAAAAGCAACAAGAGAAAAATGGAGGGGCATACAGACAAGACTCTTTCTGTCCTTATATTGTATGTAGGCTACCTCCCCTAGGGGCGGGTGTAGCACTCACACCCATAATTCCAATATTGGACCATGAATCAATCACAGATTCTAAGGCCTGCTCTCATAACTGCATGAGCCTCTGGGGTGACATCCAGATACAAATCATAACACCTTCCTAAAAATAGTTGCTCATTATAGCCACTATTTCTCCTTGTGACCATAATTACTTATCTGTAATTATGGAATCCCAAAGCTCTGAAAGCCAGAGATTAAAAAAAACTCATTAGGGAACAAAGCCTGCCCTAAAAAGTTGTGAGGTACCTTATGGTCTTTACCCATCCTTAGAACATTTATTTCATTTTTTTATTGAATAAATATTAATGTGCTTGTTTAAAGAGCACTGCCTAATACCTTACTAAAAAAAGTGTTATCTTTTGAAAATCTGAAAGATTCCAAATACCAACATATACTAACTCCAAGGGTTTTTAGACAAGGAAATATGGGCCTCTACTGTTCTTGAGGTTGAAAGATGAAAATAGAAGGTCATAATATTTGAGAAAGTGGAGATAGCATGATTGCCATTTGCAAGTGTCACTATATGCCAACGGGAAGTCCTACGAGAATCAACTGAAAAGCAATGAAATGTGAATAATACAACTGAATCCAAAATAAGTATACATATCAAAAATACAACCCTACATGAGCTTCCAGGACTGAGCTTATAAGCAGAAGAATTTAAGAAGCTTCACCTAGATCATTAATTTAAATACCTAGAGGAGTTTGTGAATAACTTTGTCTGGCCTGCTCCAAAATTAACAGTTGGGTGCCTGCTTGTCTTTGTGGTCAACTTCCCACCTGGCCTCCCAGCTTCTACCTGACTCATGGGATTGGCAGATCTGATTCCAAACATTAGCTCTGTGAGACGAGAACCATGGCTTCCTCAGTGGACTCTCACTCCAGATGCCTGTCTGTTCCCTTTTCTCACATCTCAGTGACTGCTGGGACCCAGTCTTCTACCTGGATGGATTAGGCTTCCTCACTGCCTTTGCTACTTTTCCTCTGGTACTTGTCTGCTTGCATTTACTATGATGCCCCTTGTGTCATTATAGCTGCCAACTTCAGTCTTTCTCAGAGTTGACATCCAGACAGGTTGTTGACACTTTACCCACAGAATGGTTGTGCGGTATGTCAGATACCCAGCACAGACACAGAATCTCACAGCTGTGTCTATATGCCCAAAGAAACCATTGAGTTTCGGTGACATTTTAAATCAGAACAGTGACTAATGATGCAAATGGGATACAAATTCTTAGTCAAACAAAGTCATTAATTGTCTCTGTGCTAGGAAAAGCAGAAGCAGTGGGATTTGTTTTGTATGGTCATGTTTGGTATCACAAATGAGCAGGTTCTCAGAAGGAACACATTCAGAGATGCTAACTTCCCCACTGTGAAATGTTTTTTCTTCCTCTTTTTTCTTTTAGCTCTTTCCCTTTCTATTCCATTTTCCATTCATCAGTCTTCTCATCTGAAAATGGAGATAGTACAGTATCTTCCTTCCTCACAGATTATAATGAGAATTAAATGAATATATCTATTATCTATCTATCATCTATTTATGTATCTATCTACCTATGTATCATTTTCTTAAGTTAAAAAATGCTCTGAATGCCTGGCCCAAAGTATTTTTAAGTTCTCACAGTTATGGTTGACTCTATGTCAATTCTGTTTCAGGCCATGTTCTAGGAGATACCAATACAAGTAGGGAAAATCTAGTTCTTATATGTTCCCAGTGTATAGGTGTCTGCAAGCAGTGTTGTTTGGAAGCACAAACTCTGATGTGATGTGATCTGAATTTAAGAGCTAGCACCATCCTGTCCCTCATGAATGATACGACCTTAATCTCTCTAAATCCTACTTGCCTCCATTGGGAGTAATAATAATAATAATAATGTCTGCCTTACTGATTTGTTGTGTGCAATAAAGGACAGAAGGTGAATGAAAGCATTTAACAGAATATGCTTATGAGTAGTCAATACTAATTACCCTTTTAAGGAGATGCTACTGATGCAGGATCCTCATCCTTACAGATTGGATGGGAAGATCATAAGGTTGGTTGAGGTGTTCTGGAGCTGGTATCTGGGGAACTTCTCAAGCATAATGCTCCTTCCTTGCTATGTTGCTTCAATAGGGGCTGTCAAATAAGATGGGCTGATTTCAAACCTCCACTCACACTACCTCTCAAATCGGTTTTCTCTTTCATAGCATAGGTCAAATAATCCTCAACTCATGCTTATAGTGAAAGTCAACTAAGATAATCTATATAAGGAACTGAGTGTAACAGACATGTCTGACATGTAACAAATGTTCTTTTAAGTTGTCAGCTACTGTTGTTTTTGCTTCTATGTTTGGAGAAGAGCTTGCATAGGTGGAGCTATGAGTCTCTGTCTATGGTACCCTTATTCTGAAGATAATTTATTTTGATTTCTAATATGTTTTTCATTATTTAAGGAGCCATATATGTTCATCACTGGAAAAAAAAATCTCGGAAAATTCTGTTTTAGGTTTGCTGATCCTCCATCCTTGCACACACTGGGAATTACCAGGGTTGAGATGATATGTGATATCCATACCATCTTATCTAGCATAATTATTAGTTAGCATTTGGTCTCACAAGGAATATAACTAAGAATCATATGTTAGCCCACCACAGACAGTCTAGCATAAGCCAAGATAATTAAGTACATATTTCATGTTTTGGGACTATAAATTTTTTTAAAATTTTTAAATTTTAAATTTAAATTCAGAGCTATAATAATATAATGCTTGAGAATCTAAATGATCTTCTGTTGCCCTTGTGTATTGTCTACAAGATTCTGTCCTAAGCAATGGATGATGTTACCAACAGCCATCATTTACTAGGCATCAGATACTTTTCATGCGTTATCTCATTTATTTCAAATATCCTGAGCAGTAGTAGTATTTCTTTCCCTTCTTAGCATGAAGACAACTAACTTCAGACTAAGTAATAATTCTCTTAAGACCACATAGGGTTCAAACCACTCAATCTGCTTTCAAGGTTGTTTGAATTGTGGAAAGCTGGTTCGAGGAGATTTGGATAAATAAAGAACTAAAGCTCTTTCAAAAATACTCTTCATTAAATGGAAACAAATATTCTAGGCATGCAAAGGACAAAAAATCATAAAAATGCAGCTGTAAACTGTAGATTAAACATATTTCGCCAAGCTTTCAGCCTCATCCAAACCTATTTTCAAGTTTAATACAGCAAGCAGTGGGGTTCATCAAACTTTGACCTCACTTAATTTGTCAGGTAGAAGAAGCTTATAATAAACAAACAGGCAAGATCAAACAAAAATTGCATACAAAGAGCTCTGGAAACATCTGAATACAAATCATTTTCTAAATGTAAGTTGCTCTTATCATTGATTGTAGAAGAAATACAACATGAGATTTTCCTACCATTGCAATAATAATGAAGGAAAGCCCTTACGCTCAAAATGATTAAAGCATTTAACACAAAATGAGCACTGGGGAGAAAGTCTTGTCTTCATTATACTCAGTGTTATGACATACAATGAATATAATCTCCCTTAGGTTTTACTAAACATTTAGGCTCCTTTAGCTTACATTATTTTATTCATTTGAATTCACCTTGGATTTGCTGAGGAGAAAAAAAAAAACCTCACAGTAAATGAGAAGGTGTAGTTAACAAGATACCTTAATAGAACTTAATAAAATCTATGTGGCAGTAAAGTGAACATCAACTTACCCTGAAGTCACATAGGTTGGTGGCCAAATGTTTTATGGGGTGAGAGCAAGTTTATACATCATTAGAAGTTACTAATTAAAATTAATGACTGGATATGCCCTTCGGTTTAAGTTATAATCATGCAATAGCTCACCCTTTTTGCCTTAGATCCAATGCATTTTATAACTAAGAAAATAGTCAACCCTATAGGCTAAAGTATTTGCTATGATACTTTGCATAGATATAGTCAAAGAAAATAGATACCTGACTGAAGATAATACAGACACTGTTTTTAGCCACATTATATTTTAGATAGTGTGAATATCTTGGCATCTTACTTATTTAACATTAAGAATTTCAAAATTTTTAGGAGACATTGGGGACCATGATACAGGCTTATAATTTTTCCTCAAAATTATTTAAAATTATCTTCTCTTTAATAAAATTAAAATGTCAGTTTTAGCAATATGTAGCAAAAGAAAAAAAAATGAAATGTTTTGCACTTTTATCATTAAAGAAAATAACCAATGTGTTCACCTGTGTTTTTATGTGTTGTAAAAAGACAGAATTAAAATTAGTTATAGATTTAATTGGCTTATGTGCTGTATTTATAAACTAGAGGTACCCCAATTCTAGAAAATAGGATGGGAGCCTCCAGTGGGCAGTGGTAGAACAGTAAGTTTTGTTAAATGAAATCAAAGAAGCAGAATGATAGGGAAAGTTTTGATTGGTTAATGTCCAGTTATTTTTTTTAAAGTAGGGATAAAAGCAGAGAGGATCCCTTATTATTATGCTGATTTAGGTAGTCTGGAGTCTCCTCTGGAAAACATGGTCTATTTGGGAATCTCTGTGATTTCTTAAAACCAGTTTTATTATGTGACATTTAGCATCAGTAATTCCATTTTGATTTGTTCTTGCCTTTGGGGTCCAGTGAAGGAGCTCTGTTCAACATTTATGACCTTACATAATTTCTAATTTATAATATATCTATTCAGAGTAGTAAAAACTGAATTTTTCCAAATGTGTGTCTTTTTTTGCATTGTGTTTTTTCATCTCTAAATTTAGGGACTGTATCTGCTTTTGTCATCACTGACAACTCAGTATGCAGCATAATATGGTGTCTGGAGTACACTGTATCTTATTAAACATTTTCTGAATAAATAAAATACGAAGCTCTTTCTATATATATATAATTTCCATAGTATTTTCCATGACTTTTTGATAATTGTATAATATTCTACACTTTAAATGCACTTGGATTTACTTAGCCAAATTACTTTTTATTTCAGTTTAGTTAGGATGCTACTGACTTTTTTTACTACTATGAATGAGACTAAGAATTTATGCTACAAGACATTTTCTTAGAAACACATTTTGCCTTTTTTTTAGAATTGTAGTTGCAAATAAAAAACAAGAATAAATGCTTTTTAATTTTTAACATCAAAAACACTATGAAACATATTTAAATACATTGCTATGTATAAATGTGAAAGTGATTATTTTCCACAATTTTGTGACTTGTAAATCTTGGAACAAAGTATGGGAAAAATTTCCTCAATTTTTCAAATTAGAAAACTATTGGATTGGTCCTTTGCTGGTTGGCACAAGTCTGTGACATCCAGTACCACTCAGTAGAGCTCTTTTTCTACACCTCAAGCAGTCTTGGCTCAGGATGTCAGGCATCTGAAGTAAGTAGCAGCTTCAAAGCACTTGGATTCTGGTTAAAGTGAGTTCTGTATTTGCTTCTTGTCCATCCGTTGGTCTTCCCCAGCTAAGCAAATATCTTTTCTTCTTCTTTTTTAAAAATCATTTTTCTGAGATAAACTTAAATGCTTGCACCTGAATTAAATATGCTTGGCCAGGAGATAAAGTAAGGAAAATCTGGATGTATTGATTCGTTTACACTGAATGCAAAGCTCAAGCTGATTTAACCTACCCTGCTCATTTAATGGATGCTAGCATGGTAAATTTCCTTCTGATCTGTAATAACAAAGGCTCCTCTTGTCATCCATCCTATAACAGAAAGCTAAGCACAAACTGTGTGGTGGGAGAAAGATATTTGTGGGCACAAAAACTCCCTCACCTGGTGACCTTAGATGCTTGTGCTATTTGCCACTCTGATCCCCTCATCAAAATTCAGATTGACTGGCAAGATACTGGTTTCATCAAATCAATACCAGGAAGGTAATGAGAGGTGCTGGTTTTGGGAGAAACACTATGCTTACCAGTAGAGAGACATCTTGGCTTTTTTGATGGAGTCATGTCAAAGACACCAATAGTGACAACTTTGCCATCCAGCTCTCCACCACTTTTGTCTTTGTCAAAGGTAACAAACCATGTTTTTCTTTTCCCTGAAGAAAAGGAATTCATCAAGAGATAGTGGGTGTCATGGTCTCTGCTGACATGCTGGAGAAATCTTTGTAGTAAATTAAAGTTAGTATAGCAAGAGTGTTTAAAAGACTCTTAGTGGGATGAATAAAATTTCAGTAGATGAAGACATTTCTTTGGATGGTGAAGATTAGTAACTCTTCCCAATGATCCTTTTGTAAAGTAAGTACATGTGGAGCAATAACACATGACTGAAAGATGGCAGACTAGAAAGAATTTAACACAGCACAAGTAACTAAAAATAAACAAGATACTCTTGAAGAACTACTGCAGATTTACTAGTGTCAAGGATTCTGGAAATAAGATATCTACCAATAACCAGCAATTGTGGTAAAGTAATTCAGAGTTCATTACAAAGAAAGGGAAAATTCATGATCAAGAAATAGAAATGAAGAGATTGTTCAATTATCTTTTGATTCCAGGAGAGGATGTAATGTACCCTTTTGAATCTGATCCTTAAAATGTGTGAAGTAAGTGTGCACCTTGTAGATCCCAAGCATTTCAAAAAGTCCTCAATCTTCTTGAAAGCTTTTCACTTATTTGTAAGCTTTCAAGTTAGACAGACAAAGGTACTAAACCGTTTAATTTTAAAAGCATGAAAAAGACAAAGCTGAAAAATTTAATAAAATGTCTAAGAGAGTAAATTAAGATCATTAAGGAAAATACCATATGAAACTGAGAAGGCCAACCATGACATGTGCTCAGAAACAGTAAGAACAAAGACTGGGTCCAAGATCATAGTCACAAATTCCTGCGAGCAATGCCCAATTATAGAGTCACCTGTGGTAGTTGTTAAAAATACCTTGACCATGAAGTAGGGTCACTCTGGAAGTAGCCTAGGAAGACTGGGCTTTAGCAAGCACCATGAGTGATTATGGTGAATGAAGCCTCCATGAACAAAGCATTCTAGGTAATAAAGTGCCATGATAGTGGATCAGGAAGGAGGAGGCCAAAATGCAAGGAAGAGGAGGTGGAAAACCACAGGATTTCCACTGTTTAAACTGAGAGCCCTGATTATATCTGGTCCAGAATAAGAGCTCATTAATGTTAATTTAGAAGAATCAACTTTTGCATGCCACATTCAGATATGCAACGCACGCACCTTTATTTTTTGTAAGGGACCTAGTCTTCCTTACGGAAGTGATAAAGGAGTAATGCAGTAAAACAACTGAGTCAGATTCAGTACACCCACTCTGATTTGTTAATTCAAATAATCTCCTGCTCTTTTTCTTTCTTTCTTTTCAAATTATATTTGCTATATTACATGCATTATATTTTTGACTTAAAACATTTTCAACCTAAGATGGGCTTGTGCCCCAAAATAAGTCTTGGTTTCTAGAAGTCTCTGTATTTGATACAGGTTGCTGTGTTTTCAAGGAAAACTTACAATATCCTCGCATAACACTGGATTTGCTGCAGTTCCCTTGGGCGCCCAACACATTGTTCAGAAACATCAGCCTTTGAGCCTTGGAGTCATTGCCTTTGAGGTGAAAGGAGGAAGATGAGACTAGATGATCATGCAGGGAGATGTATAAGGTCTGTATGTGAAGTTGGGCTCATCACTTTTGTTTCTTTTATGTAGCTTTGAAGTGATCCCAAATACAAAGATAGTTTGTTGCCTACATGGTGTGTTTTATTCTGATAAGAGCTTAAGTGAACTTTTCCCACTTTATGAGAATGTGACATCACACCTTGTTGGATACCATGTATGAGCATTGACCTAGCAAACAAGAGTTTGACGATCCTTTGAGAGTTCAGGCCACAGTGCGGTCAAACTATTAAGTATCTTTCTGAAGGCAGAATGGTGTTCTTTGTAGTGACTATGTCTGCACTGCTATCAGCTACCTCCCAGAGCTTGGGCTGCCACAGTGCCACAACCTGTTGGCCTTCCAGCTAATCTCAAAATCCTGTCTCCCAACACCAGCACCACCTTCCAGCATTAAGTGGTCTTATGCGTCTCCAGGCTCGGCCAAAGTGTCAGTCACACCACTGTCCTGGGCACCACTCTTACAAATGTGTTCCCTAAACTTTAATCAGATGTTCTTCAGAGGGCTGCTTTTACCCTGAGTAATTAGTTATTAATAATTTAGAACTCATTCATGATGTAGGTAATGGACCTCATCCACAGAATATATTTTCTGGGACATTTGGTCTCATCATTCTTCCCTCCTTAAGCATTTGTGAATCGAAAGAAAACAATCTCTTTATATGGCAATAAGCCATGTGATTTCTGAAGTTATAATTTGATCATCTTATTTTAATCATTATCTTCTATGGATTAAACGTTAGTCGCTCATTCACACAAATCGCAGAGACTACCTTTATGCCCAAGGAAATAAAAGGCAAAAGTTTTGGAACAAACTGTCTGCTAATGTTGTGTTGACTCTTGGCAGTGAATCATTTTGAACCCACTTGTGTCAAAACGTCAAAATTGGATAGAAGAAAACTTCATAACTAATAGCTTAGAATTCTAGAACCACGGAAGGGAAGGCAAGCTTGCTATCTGCAGCTACTAATAAAAGCATTGATTTGGATTAGGATTTTTCAGTCCTGAGGCTGCTGATATTTTGGCCCAAATAATTCTTTTGTGGATGCTGTCATATGCTTCAGAGGATGTTTAGTTGCATTCTGGCCTTTGCCTGTTAGATCCCTGAAGCACACCCTTCCAGCAGGGACAGCAAAGTGTCTCTGGATATTGCCAAATTTTGGGGGAAGGAAGAGAAAAAATTGTTCCAGGTTAAAAGTTATTGACATACTCAGAAAAATAATGATTAGAAGGGATTGAGAAAGGTTAGAGTTGTTTTTCAATTAAAGAATTTTCAGAAATGTTTATACACATGTGATTTAACTTTTTTGTTTTGTTTTGTTTTGTTTGGTACCAGGGATCAAACTTACGACCTCACACTTGCCAGGCAGGCGCTTATGCTGTAGAGCCATATCCCCACCCCTGATTGAACATTTTTATTGTAAATCTCATTGCTTAAATTTTACTTGTATTTAAACTCATTTCAAATAGCCTTTAAATTGTGCTTAATGAACCCCCTTTGGAGTCAAAACACTCTTTCTTCCTTGTAGGAAAGAAAGCTACTTGTGCCTCATAATAGAGTCCTTCCCTGGCAACTGTTTTTAACCCAAGGAAATTGTGAGCTTGCTCACTGCCCATGCCTTCCTTAGAGACCAGCTTACATCCAAAGATAGGGGGATGCAGGGCAGAGGAAGATAGGAAGTTTACACCCTACCCAAGCCAAGAAGCTTCTGAGACTTTTATAGCAACTGTGCTGCATTTCATCTTTTCCCTGGGCACAGTCTTGTCAGCCTTCACTTCTTTATAGGTGTTATTCCTTGGGGCAATCCCAATAAACTCCCTGTGTAAAAATCTGTCTTTGAGTCTATTTCTGTAGAACAGAACCTACAACTCACATCTGGAACATTTTATTTTAACTTAACACAAATGCTAGCATTGCTTCCCTCATTCTTTTGATATTGCAAAACTGCATTTTCTTTCCTTTCAGTTCTGCTTAGCAGAGTTCCATCATCCTTTATGCATTAACCAGATCTACAAGTTCAAGTTTCAATTTGTTTAAATGCAGTGAAAGCCAAAATAGAGAATGCAAGCCTGAATGCAAAATATGTTAGATTTTATAAGGTCTTTTACAGTTACATTGGCATACTTTACTTCAGCAACATTTTTAGTTACAGGCTCACTTTTCATCCTGTCTCTCCAGAGCAATTGACTTGATCATTGAAACCATCATTTTCTTGACATAGTTGTATTATTTGTTTGCATACTATTTAATTTAATTACAATTATATATAAAACATGCATTGAGAACAACACAAACCAAGTATAAATCCACCTACTGAGGTGTGGGTTACCTACAAGTGGAAATCATTCTGCATTACAGACATCACTCTGTTTGACAATACAGAAAGGTAATCTACTTAGTATCATAGGTAGATGTTGCAGAGCTTCTAGACCCACTCACATAACAGAATCTAGGGAATTCAGGGCTTGATTCTTGTTTGGTCTTGTTTGGGCTGAATTGGTCTGAAGTGTGGAACAGTGTTATATTCCTCCTAGAGACTTGCTGTCTTTCAGATTGGTTATTATAGGTAAGGAAACTGAGACTTAGATTAATTGTCTTGGTTTCAGCCAGTTGTAGCACTCAGGTTTCTGACTCTTTGATTAATACTCTTTCTGATACACAGTAGATCCAGACTAGAGAGCTTGAGTAAAAAGTTTAATTTACTCACAAATCTTAGACTTTTGGTTACTTGCAAATAGCATTAAAATTTGGCATACTCAATGGGACCTACGGAAGAGAATGTGTACTGGTACTTCGACATTCGAAACTATGAATCGCCTTCCATGACACTCCAATCAAGCTAAAATTAACTGAGTCTGAGATAATGATCATATAGGTAAACTAATCCATGTGTTAATTATGAAAATAGCTCTTACGATTAGTAGGCAGTGTCTTGATTTGGGCCCCATTATTGTTTGTAATGAGTGCCTGTTTTATGTAAATCTGCTCAAGAGATTAGAGAGGAGAATAATTGTATTGTTCTTTGTAATTTTTAGAAAATGAAGTTACTATATAAGAAACATTTTTCTTCCTTCATTTTAATAGAGAAAGGAATTCCTACAAAAATTTGGTATACATATTAACCATAAAAATTCCTGTCTGAAAAGACTGCTCCTTTATTTTAAAATCATTAGGTCACCAGGGATTTAGCTCAGTGGCACAAGCACCTGTATAGCATGTGCGAGGTCATGAATTTGATCTCCAGTACAAATAAATAAATAAATAAATAAATAAATAAATAAATAATGGCCTGCTTGGCTTAAAGATAAAGAACTTATGATTCATTTTTAAGTATTTTTATTATTCTGTAAGATGTGAGTTTTTTAATTAATTTTATGCACAGAATCTTTATCCACAGAATTTTGCTAGAGTAAATTAAAATATATTTTCTTATTCTACAAATTGTATGTTATACATTTATACATTCAATTATATATATGCATGTATTTATATACATAAGAACACTAGTGCTTAGATATCATAAATTTCCACTTTAGTAAAGTAAATTTTATATCATTTGATAGTCAGTTGGAGACAGATCAATTATTCAGAAAAATGTTCTAGTTAAGATACGTATCTACAATGACATTAGTAACTCATTGCTTATTTCTATGGACTATGCGTTCTTGGTATTTAGATATTATGCTATTGTATTGGTAGTTCTGTGAATGCACTTGAACATGTCTTTTGATACACATATGCTATACTTCTTTTTCTAAATAGGAATAGATTTGCTGAGCCATAGGTGATGCAAAAGAAAAAGAAGAATTAAGCAAAATAAAAAATTGTTATTCTTATTACTACAGGTACTATGTTAATAACTTTATGTTTTCATCAAAAATGGCTTTGCTCAGATGAAAGAATATAGATTCTTTGCCTTTGCTGTCTAGCAAAGGTCTACTATAATAGAATACTCTGAAGGAATATAAAAGTTGGTACTCTGTCAAACCATAAAATGTTTTCAAAAATCTACTTTCATTCCATTTCTAAATCTTCATTTCTCCCTGTGGGGAGTTAGTGTAGAAGAAATGTGTCTCAAGGAGAACAGTTACTTTTACAATCTGTTACTATATAATTAAACTTGTTGCAAGTGCCCTATTGACTTCTAAAGCTAAATAGGTTAGTACAGTTCATGAAAACTCTAAGGGAAATCCTGTAAAACCCCATTTGGGACTATATCCTGGTTTTGAATGATACTGTCTTTTGAGGAATAATCAAAGAATTAGTCTTCTACTTACAGTTTTCTAAAGTGCAAAAAGTACTTGATATTGACCAAAAAGCAGGCATGCTGTATGTAGTCAGTTATTTGAGATGATTTGCTAACCAGTTCTGGAAATCCTATGGCATAATCCTTCCCATCTCCAACAGGTCTACTCCAGATATTTACTGAGCAGCAGTCAGGCAGAAAGCTTTTTAATATTTATCTCTGATAATGTCTTGAATTTTCAAATTTGGATATTAGCTATTAGTCTAAAACTGAAAATAGCATAACATTTTTCACATTTTAAGATTAAAATTAAAACTTGGGTACTTTTAATCAACTTAGTGAATAACATTAGAGGGAATCAAAGAGTTTGGATATGTGTAAAATGTCCCTCTATGCTGGATGGATTTTAGTAACTAAAACATCTGTGTTGAAAAATTCCTCAAGAGAAAACCCCTAAGGAATGTGCTCTAACTAGACCTAGAGGTTTAAACACTGACAAAGAAACACTGTGACCAAGGGCACTGTTTTTTTTTTTTTCCCTCCCTTCTATCTCACAAGGACAGGATCTACAGTATCGCTGGATTGGGAATTAGGAGGAAGAAGCAAAAACAGATTTTGTGAGTTTCATTTTCAAGCAGGGCTGTGAGCATGAATTCAATGGGGATCCTGCTCATCATCTCAGCAGTCTGTGGACTATGAATCTGTATGTTTGTAGAGTCTTCTGGTTATATTAGTCATCTGATCTATTTCCTAAGATGATCAGCAACAAATTAATTGAAAGGTGAAAGTCTAAATGTGTTAGTTTTTAGGCACAGTGGTTTACAGCCATTCTTGGTGACAGAAAAAGAGACAAGACTACCACCAAAGGAATGTAATACAAGAAAGAATGGGAGCTGGGAAGTGGCCTAAACCTCTTCCATTGAAATGCCTGTGAACTTTATTTTTGTTCCAAAAGGTGTAAATTTCATTTAAAGACATTTTCAGAGTATCATATTGAGGTTTTTGATAATTCAAATGCTTAACAATGGTCACAAGATTTACATTTTAGAAACACCATGCCTATCATGATAATGATGACACATATAGTGTTAAAAGTGAGTTTCAGAGTTAGATTATTTAATAAATGGAATAAAGGAAGACAATTCTGATGATATTGCAATAAATAATGACAAAATCCAAGCCATGTGACTGTAGGTACTTGATTTCACTTATAACTATTGCATTGATCCTCTACCTTTATAAAGTAGTTAATATTTTTCATTATGTAATTTTTCCAACAAACACAGGGTTACAGAAAATAGTTTAATGAACAACTATATATCTGTCATCTGAGTAAGCAAGATTTTCCTCACTTGCTTCATCTGTCTCCTACTTTGAGCTACAATATTTTAAAACATATCAGACATCTTTATGAAGGGTTTAAAATTTTACATTGTGTTTTAATTTTACATAACTTTTTACTGATCTCTTTTGCAAGTAATTGCAGTAGATAAGACTGTTATCACTTGATAGAGAAAAAGACAGACTTGACTTGCTTAAGGTCACCCAAGGAATTAGTCACAGAGGCATACTCATCTCTTTTTTACTTAGTCAGACTTGGTGGCATAACAGATGGTTCTCAATGTCCCTTATTCTTAAGAACTTCACCGTGTAGAGGACTAAGTTTCAACAGTTCTATTATTTTACTATGTGGCACCCCTGATACTCTCAGCCAAGATAAACTGGAGATAGCTATAGTGGACACTCAGACTCTCATGAACTCTCAAATTCTTTCTTTTTAGAATTTAGTGTAGGGGCCAAAGATAAGTTCGTCTTACCGGAGGCCTTGAGACCTGTAACACTTCAGAAATGACAGGCTGGAGATAATCTCTGAAGGAGATACTTGAACAGAGACTTGAAGAAGGACAGCCAGCAAACCATATTAGAGTGTCTCAAGGAGCCTGAATGGTGGAACCAAAAGCTCTGAGGGGGACGGAAACTTGGAATGGACAGGGAATAGCCAAAAGGCTGAAGGAGTGAGAGCAGGTGAAATAAAGATGCTAATGGCAGAAATACCCAAGGGCAAGATTGTGGAGGGCCTTGCAGGTCACTGAAAGGTCTTTGGATGTGGTTCAAAATTCTTTGCAAAGATACTACAAGGTTTTGGGCAAAGAAGGAATAAAAGTAATCTTATAAATTAGCTGCATGGGAAATAGTATAGAACAAACGGAAGAAATGGGGAGAATTTCTTTTTTTAAATTTTATTTTGAAAGTAGTAAAATACAACAGAACAATACAGAAAAAAGCCAACTGAGACCGTGTAGTGAAACTGGTACAGAACTTCACAGCAGGTTACCGGGATAATGGTAATAGGTATCATAGTATATTTGTTATCTTTACAATAGTTGTTCCTGAATCACGTGTATCTAAATAAAATGAAATACAGAACATTATAGAATTTATCAAAACAGAATATTGAATAGAGCAGTACCATTACTCAGAATAGAGCAAAACAGTAATAAAAATATTTGCCTTCAAAGAGATGGTAGAAGGAAATCCCCCTTATTTGCTATGGTCAACCTCCGAGGAGATGCTCAGATTTCTGATTCCCATTTGCTAAGGGGGGGGGGGACAGGAAACGGGGGGTAGGGGAAGTGGGATGTTTGATTCTAGGCCGTGCACCAGTAGGTTCACTATTGCTTAGTGAGCCAGGCTGGTTGCTTGGTTTCCCAGCGTCCTAAGTTCCAACATGTTGTGGATCTCAGAAGACACTGGTGGTTCTCCCCCTACAGGGGCCATAGTCTGCCACACCCCAACTGCTTACCCGGGAGGCAAGCTGCTTGCTTGGTTTCCCAGGGTCCTAAGTTCCAACATGGCGCAGATCTCAGGAGAAACTGGTGGTTCTCCCCCTGGAAGGGCTACAGCTGGCCACACCACTGCCGCTTCCCAGGGAGGTGAGCTGCTTGCTTGATTTCCCAGCGTCCTAAGTTCCAGCATGGCTCAGATCTCAGGAGACACTGGTGGTTCTTCCCTGGAAGGGCCACAGAGAATTTCTGAGAGGCTTTTGTGATAATCCAGGTAAGAGATGATGGTGGCTACAGTGGGAATGATAGATGTGGGGATGTTAAAATGTGATCAATTCTGAAGCAAAATCCAACAATTCCTGGCAATTGTCCCTCAAAAGGCTTAGCTTCCCTTAGTTTCCAGGGAAAACGTGGTATGTTTCTAATAATTACCTTTAGTCTTATTCAAATAGTTTGTATTTGTTTATTGTGTTTTATAATAAAAAAGTTCTTAATTAAGATATTGACCATACAGACTTTGCAAGTTAAAAAGTCTTTAATAAATGTTTACTGTGCCTGATTGAATATAGCAGGTTGTAATTTTCCAACATAACTGGATAATTTCTTCCATATAGCTCTTCATACAGCATGGTCCTGCCATGCACAATCAATAGCTGAAGCCTATGTCACCTCTTCTTTGGAATAGAAATTCCTGGATCAGCAGAATGTGGTGGAATTTACTTGAGACTTCTCCATTATAAAAGGTTATAGTAGCATTCTCTTGGTTCTCTTGGAGGCTTGCTGATGTTATCTGGTTACAATGATCTGGAGACGCTCCATTGTATGGAAAGACCGCATACAGACAGATGTTCACTTCAGTAGAAGTCCTACTAATCATTAGCCTTTTTTGTCTGGCCCATGAATAGAGACTCATACATTTACTACTTGAGGTGATACTAGCCTCAGTTAGCTTCTGTGAGAGACTCAGTAAGATCACTGAGCTAAATTTGGAGCAATTCCAGAACCATGAAAAAAAAATAACAGTTATGTTAAACCACTAAGTGTCAGGTGGTTTGTTTTATGGTAATGGGCAACTTGTTTAGTGTCCAGAGATATTACATTACCTATGAAAGCTTAATTTAAATAATTTTATTTATCAGATGCTACAGCAAATAATTATATAATACTTGTGGTATGTCAGGTTTTACATATACTTTATGCTTTACATATACTAACATTTACATATACTAACATATACTAACATAAATTTCAGTAATGTGCTCAAGCATAAGGTATTGTTATTATTGTTATTCCATTTCCTATATGAAGCACAAAGAGGCTCAATATCATACCTTTTATAAACATTTTGACCAGATCGTGTATTCTATGAATCCCACATACTTAGACACTGCCCTAAACTCTTTCAGATCCTGTTGAGCTATTTATTGATCTCTGTCAGAAGGGTTTAGTCGTTAACCTGTGGCACTATTTGGAGGTGGTGGAACCTTTAGGAGACAAGGTCTAGCAGAAGAAAATTAGGTCATTTGAGGTATTATTTTGAAATGAATATCAAGAGCCTGCCTCATCTACTCTCCCTGGACACCATGAAGTGAGCAGATTTGGTCCACCATGTTCTTCCTGCCAGGATGTACTGCCTGGGCACCGAAAAGCAATGGAGTCAAATGATCATGGATTGAAGGCTTTGTAACTATGAGCTGAAATAAACTTCTCCTCTCCTCCTTTATCTCAGGTGAAGCATCATAGCAACAGAAGTTAATACACTGTGCAACCCAGAAAACTTTAGGCATCCTAGACAACATACTTCTGTGAAAGTATTTGACCAAAGTCACATTTCTTATTGTGCCTGAAGGCAAGGACTTTATAAACATTTACAAAAATAGTTATATGACTTTGAACATGGCTCAAGGCTAATGGAAGTAGGTCAAATTTTTTAAAAAATTATTTCTACCATTCCTTTTTTGTCCTTTTCTGTCCTCAGGTGACTCTGAGCCTTCTGGATAACTTCTAAATTTAATGGAAAATATTTGCTGAGCTCAGAATTTCTTGATAGACAGGTAGATGATTAGCTAACACAATGTGCACCTCTCATAATGTGATAAATGGGAGATAAATGCTGGCTGAAGGCTGGTACATATAATGAGAGAAGCTATCTAAACTTCATGAGAACTTCAGAGAGTGGACTCGGAATTTTCCAGCAAGGGTAGGGAGAATGACGTTTTAGGTGATGTCACTAGCATGAGCAAAGTTATGGGTTGTTAGTGCACAGGTTAGAAAATGGAGTAGGCTACATGCCAATGAACATTTTAAAGAGAGGAGTATCAAGGGAGATAGCAATGGGACTAAAGAAAAGGGTAAACACGGAACACCAAATTTTAGTATATAATGTTAGGCATTTTACTTACTAAATTTCTCTAAATCTTCACCTAAACTGTGAGGAATTAGAAGCCTGGTTATGTCCACAGAGATCTGGAAAGGGTCAAACTCAAACTCAGTTGGGTCACTTAACTCCAAAGATGTGTTAGCTCTATAGACGCTCATCTCTAGTGGTGCAACAGAGATTTGAACTTAAGTTAAAAAAGAATCTCTTCCTTAAGAGATATATTTTTGCAAGTGGAGGGTTGAAAAATGGCTTAGAATTATAACCTGCACAACCCAGTTTTGCTATCTAATTTCCAGAGCAACTCATGTTATCACATCTTCTGAATAGTCAGGAGAGGAGGCATCCAGTGTGTGAGCTGCTGACAGGAGCAGAGTAGCCTCAAGATTAATATGGACCAAGTGCTTCATTTACAGGACAGGTTTCTCTTGTCAGGTGGGGCATGTGCTAAGCCTGCCTGATTCAAAGGATGTCAGTGCCAATTTAAAACAATTAGACCATCTTTTTTTGTTACAAGGATGATTTGCCTTTAATCCTGGACAATTCTATTTAATTTTAAAGCAACTTTAAAATTTTCGTCGTTTTAAGAGGAGTAAGAGTGTGCACAGAGAGGTATATTTTGTGGGATTTTTCCTTTTCCCAAGAGAGTAAAACAAGAAGGAAAACTTAAGTTTGGAGCCCCAAACACTACAAACTAAGGGGTCTGGAATGACACTCATCTTTCTTGTTAATTTAAAAGAGAACTAACCCAACAAAATAAAACAGAACAAATCCAATCAAAATAAAACAAAACAGTGATAGTGCCACAGAACCTCAAAGCAGGAAAGCTACAATGGCTGCCATAATATCTCTTGTTAGCCTCACAGTAGTTGTTCCATCTTTTATTTAATTTAATTTAATTTTTTTTTATTTTAAAGTGAATAAAACAAAACAAAACAGAACAAAGAAAATCAGAACAGAACAATGCAAGCAACACAGAACTTTACAACAAGACAGCAGGACATCAACAGTGGCTACCATAATATCTCTTGTTTTCTTTGAAATAGTTGACCATACCCTCACACATGATAATAGCAAACATAACAAAAGAGTATGAAACCATTCAAAAGAATGCATTACAGGACTTCAAAACCAGATAACAGGAAATGAACAATGGCTAGTGTAATATCTCATTTTCCTCAAAAAGTTGTCCATATAATCACACATAATAAAATAAAACAACAACAACAACAACAACAACAACAAAAAACCCAAGATAGAACCAACTAAAACAGAAGAACAAAAGCATGACAGAACTTCAAAGCAAGATGATAGCAAATCAGCAATGGCTACCATAATGTCTCATTTTCTTCAAAATAGCTGTTCATGTGATGACATATAATAAAATTAAACAAAAAGAATAAAATCAGTTAAACAAATGAATGAAAGCATCATAAGACTTCAAAGCAATATAATAGAAAGCCAAGATTACCATTATATACCCCATTATATTCAAAATAGCTGCCCTTATCATCAGACACAGTAAAATCTAACAAAACAAGACAGAAAAAAGCCAAATCTAACAAAATTGTGAAAACAATGCAAGAGTTTAAGACAAGACAATAAGAAATTAACAGTAGTTATTGCCTTTCCCTTCCAGGTGTTTCCTCCCCTATCACTCTTACAATAACTATTTTGCATTTGGATCCCATTAACTCCTGTTTCTCGTGCTAGCATTCATACATGTGAGTTTGAATTGTTTCACTCATGAACATGATGTCCAATTGGGTCCATTTACCTACAGGAGCCTTGGATTATTCTACTTTATAGGTGGGTAGCTTTCCACTGCATAAAAATACCATATCTTTCTTGTCCATTCTGTGGTTGATGGGCAAGTTACTCTTGCTTTTTTTTGCTGGTCTCCTGTCACTTGGGACAACTGTTTTCTCTCCTTTGATTTTTCAGTCTATGAACTTCCTCTCCAGTTAAATTTGTTTGTTGTATAGAGTATATCAATGGATCTTGTTTCTTGATCCACTCTCCCTGTGTTTCTTCTTATTAATGAATGGAGGCCATTTACATTAATGGTCGCAACCAGCACACATTGGTTTGTCTCTGCCGTGCTATCTTCTTGCTGTTGGCCCTCCACTTTTCCCCTTAATTCAGTTGCCTGTCTTGGTAGTCCTTCTCTTCTGCTGTTCCTGGAACCATGGTCCTCTTTATCTCTCTCTAGAATATCCTTTAGCACTCTCTATTGGGTTGGTTTGGTAGTCATGAATTCCTTCAGCTGTTCTTTATCATGGAAGTATCTTATTTTTCCATCAATTTTGAAAGAGAGTTTTTCAGGGTGGATCATTCTAGGTTGAAGGTTTTCTTTCAGGGTTTTAAACACTTCACTCCAAACTTTTCTTGACTTGATGGTTTGTGTTGATAAGTCTGCTGTGATTCTGATTGACTTTCCTTATAAGTGATGTTTCTTTTCTCTAACAGCCTTTAATATTCTATTCTTGTGCTGAATTTCTGGGATCTTGATTATAATATGTGCAGGAATGTGTACATTTCCTTTGGTTGTGGCTAATTGGAATCTTATATGCCTCATTTATCTGCATGTCAGATCTATTTCCTATGTTTGGGAAGTTTTCTTCTGTTACTTCTGTGAATATCCTTTTAATTTCATTTGTGTTGACCCCTACTTCTTCACCAACACCTGTCATTCTTAAATTATGCTTCTTTGCATCATCTTGGAGCCATTGAATTATTTCCCGATTCTGTGTTGTTTTTAAGAAATTGTTCCTTTCACAATCACTAGCTGTAATCCTGTCTTCAAGGTTCAAAAGTCTATCTTCAGTCTCAAGTGATTTTACCAGCTTTTGAATGAATATTTAATTTCCTAAATCTGTCTTTAAATCTGTTTCATGCATTGTAATTCCTTTCTATATTCATTCAAAGTTTCCATCATTTTCCTATGCTTCTCTTTTTTGTCTTTGTCTTATTTAGATCTGCTAAACAATTCTTTCAGTATGTTTGTGATTTCCTCTTTTACCTGAGACATTATTTCCAATTTGACTGCTTTTACAATCTCATGAAGTTGTTTCCTTACTTCTGTTACTATCCTCTCAGAGATTTCAGGTGTAAGACTTCCATTTTCTTCCATGACTGTATCTCCCAGACTTGTTCTTGTGGGCTAAAGGTTCGAGATTGTGTTTTGTGCCTTCATCTTGACATTCTCTTGGGTTCCTCCCAACAAGCTGGTTGTTGGGCCCCAGCCACTTCCCACATTGGCTACCCCTCCATTGTGTAAGGGAATGTGACAAGCACCTGGGTTTCTCTGACCCCAGATTTACAGGACATTAACAGGACATGGGGCAGATTTATCTAGACCTGTGCAGCTACACTGGGGCTTCCTTGATGGCCAGGGGTAGGAAAGGGCCTTCTGGTGTTAGCACCACGCAAGCTTAGGCAGATCTGTCTGGCTCTCTCTTCCCACACTGTGCACCTTATTTTATTTTATTAAGACAAAAAATAAATAAAACACATAAAAGAAAAACAAAAAGCAAAAGAGACAAACAACAACAACAAAACCCCCCAAAACAATAATGATATAGACTTTCAAAACAAGATGATAGGAATTTAACAGTGATGATTACATTGCATATTGTTATCTTCAAAAGAGTTACTTAGATTTCTAGATACAGACATTTGAAACTGATCTAACTATATGAGCATTAACTGTTCTATTCTAAGAACTAATAGAATAAGTAACATCAGGTACCTCCAATGAATTCATGTCTGTCTCACAGGTGATGTTGTAAAGATACAATATTTTTTATACAGAAAGTGCTTTTTAGGTTATAAAGCACTTCACTCATATTTTTGTAGAACATTTTGTAGAGCCATTTTTGTGTGATTACAAGTTGGTACCCCCTCCGGCATATTTGGAAGAGACTTTTGTCCTCTCATCTGCCTCTTTTACTAGGAACAGGACTATTACCAGGAATATGCCATTTCATAGGCAAACCCATGAATCACATTCTTCTCTTTGAAAATTCCAGTGTGGTTGTCCTATGTCTGGCCTAGCAAAACACTGAAGCAGAACATAATCCTTTATCTACTTAATTGTAAAGATATGTTCACTTACTAAATTCTTGGCATGTATAATAACATACAAGTTGGATGTGTAAGAGAAGCAGTATAAATTTTATTGGGATTTAAATATTGAAATCTTATTAAGGTAGGGAAAAAGTGCCTGTTCTTCCTCTGTCAAAAGAGATCTAAGTCTAAAATAAACTATAGCATTTACTTTCCATGTACATAGTTCATATATATATATGGTCTTTAAAAATTTATTATTATGTTTATTGTTATATATTCAGAATATAATCATTACATTCATCATGCAGAGTATATAACACATCTTAATTCTTTTTACTTCTCCTTCCCTTCCCTTCTTTCTTCTTCCCTCTATATTGAAATATGGTAATACAAAGCTCCGGTGAATTTATAACGAAAACTGCCTTAGGTAGCTATATTCCTATTTTTAGTTAGCAAAAATAAAGGAAATACATGGTTTCCCATGGTTTCAATTACCCATGGTTAAAATGTTTCAAATGCATTTAAAATATGTGGCAAACCATTCACAAATTTTAAATTGTGCTCCATTTAAAATAGCATGAGGAATTTTCATGCAGCCCTCTCCCTCCTGGCCTGATCATCCTGTTGTCCAGTGTATTCACATTGTATAGCAAATTGTGAAGAAGGAAAAGAAATTTGTCCTAGTTTTGTTGTCACATCTGAAAATTCAAGAGTTATTGCCAAAGTGTGTAAGTGCTCAGTTAAAATTGGAAAAAGCATTAAATCATAGATTTGGTGCTACTGGTTGTTTCAGGAATCCACTGGGATTCTTGAAATACATCCCTTGTGGATAAGGGAAAACCAGTATTTAAGAATACAGACAGAAAGAAAAACAAATATTAGTCTTCATAGGTTTTGTTCCATATGACCTGCTGTTTTAAAATTTTCTTTGAAGCTAAAATTGTTCCTTAGAAGACACTTTCAGAGAGACGACATTGTTTTGTTTTCCCAGGGCATGGTATCTGGTAAGGAAATATTGTTCTTTATTTTTCTTTACCTGTAACATTTATATAAAGACTTTCACAAAGTAAATGCTACTAGGGAAAGCATTTCATTTTAATATGCATAACTGACTTGTCATTCAGAATTTAAAGGCATGTTACTTCATAAAGACCAAAGCATGACAAAACAGTTATTTTATCTAGTAATCGCATGCTGTTGGATTTGATTTAAGCCGGCTCTACAGCCCTCATAACATTTTACAAATCACTGTCTGTTCTTCAATAGGCTCCATGCAACGTGCTAGTGGAATCTATTTCTGTCGGTAAAGACCTTACTATCTCAGGAGTGACATTAACGATTATCTCTCCCTTTCACATGGGTGCCCCAAAGCTGAAATGTCTAGGTGACTTCCTGCCCACTTAGATGATTAGAGTTTTGCAGCTCACATTGACCGGGGCGACAGGGTCAAATTCCTCACCCCTGTCTGGCAGCTCCCAGCTTAGCTTGCTGTGCCTGCATCTTATGGGCAAAATGAGGGCAGCAGCCTCACCTTTACCTGCCTCTCACTGAGGGTTAGAATTTCTCATTGAAGGAATATGGAGAGGGCGTCGCTTCATTTGAGATGAACATTAATATTAAACAATTGATCTCTCTGGGAGAGGAATGTTGTTACTTGATTATTAAGCTAGTTCATTAAGATTGTAACTGAACAAGAAATAAAAAATAAACCTATGAGAAGAGCTGAATGAAAAAAGTAGATTTTTAAAACTCACCAAACACATAAATATAGAGGTAATAAGGGAAAAAAACCCTTATTTTTCTTAAAGATGTTTACTTTCCAATGCTTCATATACTGAAGTCTTTCAAAATTCTTAGGTGTAGAAATATGTTTGTGATCTTACTTCGAGCTTTAGAATTTTTATATGGGAAATGCATTGTTCATATTTGCTGATTTATTTCAGGGGCTTTTTAGTAGATTACTTGTTGAGATGATTTTTCATACTATGTTCATATCTTTTGCAATGTATTTTGGCTCCTCTCATCCTTCTATATGGACTGGCCCAGCGACATGCCCTCATCAACAGAATTTGGTGGAAGTGACCTGCATCTAGCCAAACCGAGACCCTGAATATCTGCTCCCTCCTTTGGAAGCCTGTCTGACTGTGTAGTGAGTGAGATCCTTTGTGGAAAAGCTTAGGGATCTCTGCGAAGGCCATTGTAAACAAGCCCGTGGCCAGATAAATGCCAAGCACTGACCCTCAGCTGACTACAAATGTGTAACTGAGCCCAATTAACCTGCTGAGTGAAGCATGATAGTAAGAAATGACTGTTTTAAAAGATTCTGAGGTTTAGGAAGTTTGTTATGCAGAAATAGCTGATGCAGTAGACAAGAATGTCTATTAGTTATTTTGCTTTCATATATTCATTTAAAGACTATACTTGAGAGATGTGTATAAGAAAACAATAATATAAATCTAATTGAACTTCACTGACCTACCTAAATCAATTCTGTGCCAGTGAAAGGAAGTGAAGCTGCATTCTGAGGGCAGGTCCTTTAAAGACTTGTGAATTTTGATGATGTTGATGAATTTTTTTCTTCTGGGAAACAGTGATCCTTTAAAATGTCTTTTGAATGTATTTTTTAAAAAATGATACAGAGTTTCAGAAAATGATACATGGAGAGCTATGGAGCCTTTACCCAGCTTCTGCCAATGTGAAATCTCCATTTAAGTATATCAGGATAACAAAACCAGGAGATTAATATTTATAGAATGCTATTAACTATAGACTATTTCAGTTTATGCCAATTTTTTGTATTCACTGATGATATATATGCATGTGTGGTTCTATGAAATTTGATACCATATATAAGACCATGTAGCCAATCAAGGTACAGATCTGTATCCATTGCCATGAAAGAAATTTCTTCAGTCACCCCTTTGTAGCACCTTCCAGTACACCCTATCTTTTTGCTTTGGCATCCATTAGATTTGGTTCTCATTCTGTTTAGTTTTGGAATATTAAAAACATTATAGAAATAGAATCTTATGTGTTAGGGACATCGTTTCATGATAGAATGCTTGCCTAGCATATGTAAGAATAAATAATATTCCATGGTAACCTGCTAGTAAAAAGTGGAACACTATGTGCCCTAATCACTGCTGTCTCTCCTATGTTAACTTGTATGCTGAGTACTGAGTAAGCACTTTTTACTGTAATTTTTTATTATTCTTATGTTTCTGGTGGTTGTGATTACCAACCTACTTCAAATGATTTTACTTAATCTCTTAAGCATTCCCTTTAAGAAAAGCATATCTACATATATTCTCTAGAATATTTAATTTGCTATAAAGCAGAATCCTGGTCTCTAAGGTATTACCAGTCTGCCTTGGAATAATTTCACAGCAGACAAGGTCAGGAAATAGGCTTTTCACAAGGCCAGTTTAGGTCAAGGTACCAACAATGTTTCGGGAGACATTGTTGCTTTCCTTATACTTGCACAGCTCTATGAACTAGTGCCTCCTTAGATGTACCTGTTTAAAGGCCTAGCTTGCCTCTCCTTATTTCCAGCCTTATTTTCCATCCTGTCTTCCTAGAGATTAAGTACTTTCCATGTACTTTTATAGCATTCGAATTTACACTATAATAGCATTTCTCCAGGTTGGTCTGTGCATGCTACCTGACTAAGGTTGGGATAGACTTAGCTTTACAGTGTTATCTCTAAGACTTTTCACACCACAGTACTCAGTGGCTATGTTCCAAGTGAATTAAGAGGACTTCATTCAGAAACACTCGCCTGGGATTTGCATTATATTAAGAAAGTGTGCCTTTTTCTCTATTTTTAAGGAGCTCAAATCCCCAAGAGAGAAATATACAAATCAACCAGCCACACAGCGAGTTGAGTTCTGTGCTGGAAGCATGGGCAAAGGATCTGTGAATTCAGCAGATGGAGGGTGAAAAACCACCTGGCAGAACCACAGTGTGGTTCTGCATTTTGAGTCTACCCTGAGCATCCCATCAACTTCTTGCTTGTATTCAAGTCTGCAGGCAGCTGGGCTGATGCAATCAGGGAATGGAAGAGTCATTTCTAGACATGAATTTGTTTTCTAACAAATAGAATTTAGCATTTCCATCAGAACGCCCAAATGGAGTATTTTCCAGTATGCTTGAAATTCTAGATTTGGGGCGCAAGAGAGAAATAACCAGGGACACGATTATAAGATTGGAAGCCATGATATGAAAGCAATATACAAATCTTTGGGAAAAAGGGAGATCATTTATGTAAAGCATAGAGTAAGAAGGGAATAAAGGGAAGCAGAAACATGTAGTGCTCACTTACAGTTATCATGTTCCCAGAGTAATATCTGGCCTTTCTGAGTTGGAGCAGTTTATTTACAGAAAGGCCAAAACTCCCTTTAGTCAACTTGTCACATGGGAAGTGACACCTTGACAGGTGACATCTCTGACGTGAACAAATACTGAGCAATGACACAAAATCAAGTGGCTAAAGTCAGAGCATGTTACTGTCAGGGGGTACATAGTCCTTTAAAAAGTGAACACAAAGTATTCTCTTGTCTTTCAGAAACTATATTTGTAACCAAATATCTATTTGTAGGAGACAATGGTATTATTCCTGAAATTATTTATAAAATCAATTTGAACCAAAGTAATGTTTCTTGCATTTTAATTGCCTCTCTCTCAAATCCCTGTGATAGCAAAATGTTGTTATTTTATGAGGTTTTCTCAGAGTACTAAATCTTGACATAATCAATACTATATATGTTAACTATCTTCAGGCTGCCTGTAGTAAGTTTGAATTATTAGATTCCTCTGAGGCCTGGACCATTTTTCTTTCAGCTATCACTTACCATTTATCTATCCATCTATAGACATAGATGTTTTACAGGATTATTTCTAGGTACATAAATAAATTATGTGGCTGGTGGCAAAGACTGGTTGTTATAGCAAGGTTCCAGTGCATTACATTTAATAACCCAAACTGTGATAAAAGTAAAAGAGAGAGAAACAGACTGAAAGTAAGGGAGGAAAGGATAAATTTTGTATTCTTCTCTGTCCTTACTGGCGCTTTCCAGAAAATTCCAGAAAAAGACTCTGTGGTGGGACAGTGTTGCTTCACACCACGGGCTCAGCATGTTGAGAAATCACTGGTGCACTGCAGGTCTCAAGTTTTATTAATTAAACATACCAGTACAGCAATTCCCAGAAGCCATGGACAGCTAGTTTCATCATGTCATATATTTTTCTTTTCACAACTGGTTAGTGAGCATTTGTGGAAAAGATTAAATTAGCTCCTTTCTCCAGTGCCCTCTCCACACTCCTTCTGCTGTCTGTCTCCATTCTTTCATCATTTCTGCCCCTTTACTTTGTTCCACAAAGGATTGGGAATAGCTTAGATGAGAGTACACATGCTAAACGGGTAATGAAATTAAAACTTGTCATCAGGGGAAATTTAAATAATGGTGGAGAATCAGGGAAAGGAAAGATAGAAATTCACAGACAATAAATGTCAGCCTACTTGGTATAGTTGAATTTCAGACTGAGCTCTGCATTTTCTAGCAGGTAAAATGAAATGGAAGACATGAATAGCTGCACAATTTTGTTGCTTATAAAAAAGATGCACAGCTCAATCTCTGGGGATGATGTATCCTTGCAGTAACTTTTTTTGAAAGTCTCTTATGTGAATATTGTGTCTTTAAAATTTTTATTTAGTCACTACAAGGCAGGTGTTATTCTAAATAACTCACAGTTGAGGGAACTAGAGCAAACCCAGAAACTAGTTTGTCTGAAGTCATACTGGTGTTAAGTAGATGTGACAAGATTCTAAGGACTGGACGCGGTGTCACACTCCGGTGATCCCAGCACTTGGGAGGCTGAAACAGGAGGATCCTTGAAAGTCTGAGATCCAGCCTGGGCTACAAAGTGAGCCCAAGGCTAGCCTGAGATGCATAGTAAGTCTCTGTCTCACAAAGCCGAAAAATAAAAATAAAAGATTCTAACTAAGGATATCCTCTTCTTATTCTGTTTCCAGAATGCGGCTGCTATTGCTTCCACTGCCTGGATTTTTCTGAGAGAGTCTCATAGAGATCCGGCTTTCCTTGATAGATGCAGTCTTGAAACATTCTTCATAATATATATATATATATATATATATATATATATATATATATACACACACACACACATACATATACTTATGTGTGTATGTATCTGCCCTCTGGAGGAGTCCTGGGAGGGCCAGAGAGAGCACTGTGACTTCGTATCCCTGGGACAACTCTGTGCACCACTGCTAGAAACAAATTCCTTTCAAATTTAGAACACATTCATATTCATTGTCCGGTTTAACTGTGTAGTTTGTGGTTTAAAATAATCTCAACTTACAGATCTATCTGGACTTTTGCTCCTTGTGAGGATGAAGAAGCTGGTGATGAGTTTGTGATGTTTTGGCCACTGCTCATCAACTAGCTTGTATGTCTGCTATTGTCCAGCTGGCTAAGGTCTAGAATACGGGGAAGACAGTGGGCAGTGTGAGAGGCAACTATGTCCATCTCACCGGTCCAGCAGCTCTGTCACAGTAGGACCAATGGTGTCCCATGGCAAGGTTTAACCAAGAGTTAACATTTGTTTTACCATTCTAAGGCCATTTGTCATAACTTCTGTAGATAAATAAAAGAAAAATTAGGGAAAAGGTCTTTTGAAATGAGATAAAAGATATAAAAAGATAGCTGTGGTTGTGTAGAAAAGAATCAAGTAGGACTTAGAAAATCCTTTCACTCCAGAGTGGTTGGAAAGATTTTATGTTTGTCCTGCTCTGTTTTACCCGGACTGTCTTTCCCCTTTAAATAAACATTGAAGTTTCTCTTTCTTTATAATTTTATGTTATAAAAAATTCAAGCACACATGTACAAAAGTACTGGGTAGTGTAAATGTCCTCACACACTCAGTGGTCAGTTTCAGTATCATGCTCATGACCATTTCTGTTTCATTTGCACATGTCTCCCATCCTGAATTATTTTCAAGCAAATCTCTAGCATTATTTATGTGTTCTGTGACAACATGGGCAAAGTTTTCAGTAGAAGCAATGTCTTCAGGTCCAAGAGGATTGGATACTTCCTCTCCACTGGGGTCTGTCCTGGCATCACAGTCACAGGCAGTGATCTGTGAGTGACCATGAGCCTCACTCTTATGAGACTGTTTCTATTCTTTTGCACTAAACACGAGAAACGAGCTTTGTCTCTCCACAAGTAAATAATGTCTGAACATTAATCTTTCAAGAAGTCAGAATTTGTAACTTTTCCCTTGGGGGTACTTTTGGCTGCTGCTTCCTTGTATTTTCCTGCTGCCTCTGATGGAATTAGTCTAATTCTATGGTGTAAGAGAATTTATTTCCAATTGAAAGCACTATATTCTAAATGAGTTCAATAGATCTTAGAAGGTCTTCGAATGGGTTTTTGGTGATATACAAGCTTCTTGAAATTATATACATAATTTTGAGTGAACATGTGATGTATAATTTTGGAGGGCCCATAAGTTTTTGTCAGCTTTTCAAAGAGACCCGTGGCTCCTCAAAGTGTTAACTGCCACACTAATCTTTGCCCTGGAGCATAGAAAACTGCATCTGCTGCTTCAGTGGATCACAGTAAACCACCAACGTGCCCATGAATATCAGTATCATCACCCCCCTCCAAAAAAAGGGATAAGAAACCAATATCCTTAGAAGGGGTATGATTTTGGTTTCTATTTCAAAGATGCCTTGTAGTTACCAGGAAGGGAAATCACTGCAGCCACCACTTGAGATGGTACTGAGGAAGTATTGTGTCCCAACCTCATGGACACAAGTCTCTAATGGGGGACTCAATGCTGTGGTGAAGTCGTTATTGCTTCCAAGGGCACAGTGCTCACCGGGCCCCCAAATGAAGTTTTTCTATGTCTCTGTAAGATGTACAAATGGTAATATGAGAGACACTTTAAGGCAGAGGGGGATGCTGAGATATTTAAGGTGATTTCAATTAAATATTTTATTGAATAGTGTAGATTTAAAAAATCATCACAACCTTTCAGTGTTCTCTGGTCCTTAACCTTTGTAATATGACTCTGCAGCTTCTTGCATCAAAGATAGAGTGTATTGCCCCTTTGAATCTGGATTGACTTTGTGACTTGTTTTGGCCAATAGATGCCATGGAAACAGTATGTTTTCTTTTCCAAGTCTAATCCGCAGGAGATACTTTTAATCCTCTCTTAGGACTCTTAGCCAGCTTTTCTGTTGCTGGTTATACAATACTCAGCACCCCCAAATTAAAGGAGGAAAGGTTTAACTGACTCATATTTTTAGGCTGTGACTATCCGGCTCCAAGGCAGAAACATCATCTGGGAAGGATGTGGAGGAGCAGAACTGCTTAGTAAATGGTGGCTGGGAAGCAGAGCAGGGGAGCAGTGGCAGGGAAGGCCAGGAGAGGGAATAGATAGAGTGTCTGAGGCCATGCGGCCTCCACAACCCGCCCAGCACAGCCAGGAGCACACTTTGCTGATCTGCTAGGCCTTTTCTAATCCAATGAAGTGGACACATCGTGATTAATGATCACAGACCCCTCTCTCCACAGTGTTTTCTCTGTGAACACTTTGGTGCTCTGGAACAGACAATGTGTTTCAGAGCTGTCAGTGTTATTGTCCAAGCTGAGGTCCCACAGATGACAAGGGGCTGGATAATTCAGCAATGCTTTCTACCCCTTCCCTTGTCATCCCAGCTGAGTGAAGGCTAAGAGCAAGCTTAGTAGAGGCCTATAAAACAATGTAGCTGCTCTCAACTTGCATTTCTGATCCAGAGAATGCTGAGTTACATGAACTTTATTATTGTTAATTGACATAAAATTACTACATATTTATAGGGTAAGGTCATTGCTTTAAGCTACAGCATTTTGAGAGTATGGAGAAGCAATAGCTAAAACTTACATTAGGAATCACTTCTTTTCAAATTAGAATCACAGTCCTATATTCAGAAGAGATTCTAGTGTGCTTGCATTTCTGACATTTTAGAATAATTTCCATTTGTACAATTACTTTCCCCTGTTATTATTCTTCCCTGATTTTGAAATGTTAGCACAACATACCAACCTCTCAATTTTGTTTTTCCCTTCTTTGCCCAGGAGATTTTATCTGCTATAAGATGAGAAAATTTCAGATGGATAGGTATTCTTGCAAATGTACTGCTGGACTCAGAAAATCAGCTTTGAAAAACTAAAGTATTGTATTTATTAGTAAATTTGATAATTTATTTTTCTGAAGATTCCACTCCCTGAGGAATAATCATCAAATTATTCTATTTGTGGAACAGCAATAATTAAAACTAAAAAAACTAACATAGCAAAATGTCATCCCAGTATGTACTTATGATTATAAAAAAAGGATGATGGTAAAACATGTGCCTTCAGGTCACTCATTCTAATAATAGTAGTCCCTCTTTTGTCAAAGGGTGGAGGCCACAGCTTTTGGGTCACAACAAAAAGTATCTGAGGTACCAAAATAGACTCAGGACTACTGTATTAAGACAAACCCCTGTCTAGTTTATTGTATGTTTGAATAAATTTCCATTTCTATGTTGACACAGCTACATATTTTGTCTACATAAAAGACAGTAAAAGGGAAGGAAGGAAGGAGGGAGAAAATGATTTGGCTGTGTCTTTTTTTTCTCAGTGGTGAAATAGTTGATGAGTCACCTAAAATTTCTTTCTCTGGCCCAGCGAGGCTAAAAGGCCTCTGTACAGCAAGATGAGAGTGACTTACGAATATTAGTCCTTCAGTTTGAAAGTATCAGGCATATACACAGTGCACACAAATGGAAACAAATCATGAAGTTAATAGTAGCTCACGCTGTGGGTGGGGGCAGGGGAGGGAGAGCAAGGAGCTTCCCAGCTGGGGGTACATGCACTTATCCTCCCTCCGTGCCCAGTCTCAGATAAACGAGGTCAGTGACTCTGAATTTCTATTTTTAAAAAATTTTATTTAAAGAAAAACAAAACAAAACAGTAAAAGCCTACAAGTAATACAGAATTAAAAAAAACGAGTAAAGAATCACTAATTAATAGATTACATATTGTCATCTTAGAAATAGTTGTTCAAGTTACAAAATTAAAGCATACAAAGTGGATATTCAAACAGTGACACTGTAAACAATTGTGTTCAATGATCCAACAAAAACTTAGTAATATGGTCATCTATCTTATACACCTAAACACACTTGCAGTTGTGTCCTTTACAGCACTTTCTTTTCCTCTCTTTTTTACAATAACATTTACACATTTTGGGTTTTATTACTCTCACAGCTGTTATTACTCTGTTTTTTTTTTTTTTTTGGAAGAGAATAAAACCAAATGTGACAAAACAAAGCAGTCAGTCAAAACAAAGGATGGACATAGTACATGATGTAAAAACAGAAAGCAAGGTAATCAACAATGGTTACCCTAATGCTTCTTGCTACCTTAAAAAGAATTGCCTATATCATTAGCTATAATAAAATTGAACAAAACAGTGCAGAACAAGGCCAATAAAACCTAAACACTTGAGACATTACAGGACTTCGAAAGAAGATAATAGTCAAACCAGAATTGTTGGGAGCCGCAGCCCCGAGCCCGGTCGCCTCACTTGGCGGACGTGAGGCCTGTAGTAAAGAGTAAAGCCTGAGGTAGATTACCCCTCCCATCGAGCACGTTAGTTTCTTGCTTACCGCGTAAGCAACCCGCTCAACAATATAGTCTGCCTGGCAACTGATGATGTTAGCCAATCAGCTTGCCTTGCTCACTTTAACATGATTGTACACTGTATCCGTATATATACTGGTGCCACCCCTGGGGGGGAAGAAGAAGCCCGGAAGTAGAAGCCCAGAAGGAGCCGCGGGGAGCGGACCAAAGGAGGCTTCGGCTGGGAGCGATCCCAGGGCAGGCTGTACGGAGAAGAAAAATAAAAGAAAAGGTTGTCCACTGCCAGACTTTGTCGTGTGTCCTTCCTGCCGGCCGGGAGCGACATCGACATTTGGAGGCCCGCACGGGGACTGATCAACCCCGAGACACGGCGGTGGTGTGCAACGCTCCAGCGTGGTGCTGCCGGACAGGTGAGTGGGGATAAGCCTGGGCTCTGGGTGGCGCGCACCTACAGGGCTTTTAGACTCCCCTCAGGCTCACGCGTAGGTGACGGGTTCTTTAAGTCACACGAGGTGAGTAACAGCCCTTAGAGGTTGAGGATGGGTAATTTACCGAGCGCGGAGGCGCGGCCCTTGGTAAAGGCCCTTAGGAAGCTTTTAAAAGCTAGAGACCTCAGGGTAGGTCAAAAAACACTAGAACTATTCATAGAAGAGGTAGATAGGGTGGCTCCCTGGTTTTTACCCACAGGGCATTCAAACCTGCCGTCATGGGAGAAGTTAGGCGGGGACCTCGCCTCGGCGGAATTGGGAGGCGATATTTCGCTGGCTATTTGCCCCCTGTGGGAAATGATACATGCGTGCCTTGACTCCTATGCCGAGTTGCGCCGCGAATTGTGTGCGTGCGCCGCTCGAAAAAAGCAGAGAGAGGAAAAAGGGCCCCCGAGCGCTCTCTGGCGGGGAGGAGATAGAGAGCCATCCTCTCCGCCCTGGAGCTCTTCTCCAGAAGCGGCTCCCCGCCAAGAGGCCGCTACAGGGAACCCTCCCTTCTCTCAGCCGGCACAGGAAGTGACGCCCCCTTCCACTCTGTCGCGACCGCCGTCCTATGACGTTGCGCCGCGGGGCGGACGGTATTTTCATGGGCGGCTACTCTGCCGAGCAGGCTGAGAAAAACGCCGGTTGAGGAAACGGGGGCTGGGGATTTAGCTTAGCGGCATAGCGCCTGCCTTGTAAGCAGGCAATCGCGAGTTCGATCCCTGGTACCGATTAAAAAAAAAAAAAGCAGGTAAGCGGTGCCGGAACAGCCTCCTTGTGTCTTTCAAAAATAATTCAGGGTACCACAGAGCCATTTGTTGACTTTGTGGCCCGAATGCAAGATGCTGCCGATAAGATATTTTCTGATCCGGGAGTGGCTCGACCGCTGGTAAGGCAGCTGATTTTCGAGCAATGTACAAAGGAGTGCAAGGCAGCGATAGCCCCTCATAAGAACAAGGACCTCAACACCTGGATTAGGATATGCAGAGAGATAGGGGGGCCGCTCTCCAACTCGGGAGTGGCTGCTCTCCTGGCCGCGGCTGTACAGCAGAGGGGACCTCGCGGGTTAGAAGGGGAATGTAAGGCTAAAGGGTGTTTTGCCTGCGGGGAGCCAGGACACATTAAACGTCATTGCCCAAACAATGCAGATGCTAGGCCTCGCCCTAGGAATGAAGAACCATATGTTTGTGGGCGATGCAAGAGGGGATCACACAAAGCTGAGGAGTGTAGGTCGGTCTTTGATGCTCAGGGCAACCGTATTTGTGGACGAGATGTTAGAGGGCCAAAAAACGGCCAGAGGGGGCCCCCTTCACAGGCGGGCCCCCGCCCCAGAGACAGGACAGCTCAGGATGGCAGCCTTCAACAAGGGCCACCCCTGGGTCAGCAGGTGTGGACCTCAGTGTCGCCTCCAGACTTATATTAGTGCCTGATATGGGTGTTCAAGTGGTTGAAACCACCTTTAAGGGACCGTTACCCGAAAATTCCGTGGGTCTGGTGATCGGGAGATCCTCCACGGCCCTTCGGGGTCTCATAGTAGTCCCGGGGGTCATAGACTCAGACTACACAGGACACATTAAAATTATGGTTCAATCTCTTGTGGGTACTATGGTAATCAATAAAGGAGACAAGATAGCGCAGCTCTTGCTGCTCCCCAGTCTCCACAAGAGATTTCCCTCAAAGCAGAAAATTAGAGAAAGTCAAGGTTTCGGTTCCTCAGGGGAAGTCCTCGAGGGACTCCATATAATACTTGATAAAAGGCCCATGCTCTCACTTAAGGTCAATGGCAAGAATATAACAGGGCTCCTAGACACAGGAGCTGACCGTTCCATTATCTCTAGAAAGGATTGGCCCTCCAACTGGCCCACCAACACTGCAGATAACACGCTACAGGGCCTGGGGATGGTGTCAGCTCCTCAGGTTAGTGCTTCAACCCTGCTCTGGTGTGATGAGGAGGGTCATCAGGGCCATTTCCAACCATTTGTGTTGCAGTTGCCAGTGTCTCTATGGGGAAGGGACATCCTCACTCAGATGGATGTCACGCTTACGTCAAACTGCTCCCCCCAGGCTAAGGATATACTCAGGAACCAGGGATATACCCCCGGCAAAGGCTTGGGCAATGCCCTACAGGGTCGGACATCCCCAATACCAGTAGAGAACAAAAAAGGTAGGCAAGGGCTGGGTTTTTCTTAGGGGCCGCTGAAGAAGCTCTCCTACCCACTTCGATCAAAATCACCTGGAGGTCAAATGATCCGGTTTGGGTACCTCAGTGGCCCCTGCCTAAGGAGAAGCTATTAGCCTTGTCAGAAATAGTCAGTACACAACTTAGATTAGGACACATTAAGCCGTCAACCTCCCCATGGAACACCCCCATTTACACTCATAGGTTCGCCTTTACTTTACCCACCATTAACCAAGAAAGCCCTGATCTCAGATACGAGTGGATAACGCTGCCCCAAGGTATGGCCAACAGTCCCACTATGTGTCAGATTTACCTTGATTCCCTACTGGCCCCCCTACGGAAATCCTTTCCCAAGATAAGATGTGTGCATTACATGGACGACCTTTTGCTCAGCGGCAGGGACCCAGACATGCTAAATAATATGCTCGGCCAGTTGGTCGAGGCCCTGAGACAAGCTAATCTGCATGTTGCCCCCGACAAGATTCAGGGAGGAGAAATGGTGACCTACTTAGGTGCAAAAATCTCCCCTATGCTAGTCTCTCCACAGAAGGTCACCATTAGGACGGATGGCGTTAGGACCCTAAATGACATGCAAAAGCTATTGGGAGACATTAATTGGATTAGGCCATATTTACATATACCAAATTCAGATCTCAAACCCCTGTTCGACCTTCTGAAGGGAGACCCAGATATAGCCTCCCACAGGAGGCTCACTCCTGAGGCAAGAGCTGCCTTACAGAGAGTGGAAAAAGCCTTAGGTGGGGCTACCTTACACAGAATTAAACCAGGGCGACCCTTTGATGTCTGTTTGCTACAGACTAGTCTACAGCCCACAGCGGTGATTTGGCAGAAAGGACCATTACTGTGGATACACCCTAAGGTCTCACCTGCAAAAGTCATAGAGCATTACCCGGAGGCAGTCGCTTCATTGGCCCTTGAAGCGCATGATAGAGCTGTCCAACATTTTGGCTCAGGACCACAAGCCATCCGAGTACCCTATACCGCCAGCCAGATCAAGACCCTGGCTGCCTGCATAGATACATGGGCCATTCTGAGATGTGTTTTCCATGGGGATATAAACAATCAATACCCTAAAGACCCTATCTTGTCATTTGTCACTCAGCACCCTATAATTTTTCCAAAGGTTACTGCCTCTGAGCCATTAGTCCCAGCAACTACAATATACACAGATGGCTCCAAGACGGGGATAGGCGCCTATGTGATCCTAGGCAAGCCCCCGGTTACCATACAATTTGAACCTGATCAGCCTCAGGTGGTGGAACTGCAGATCGTTAAAATGATTCTTGAACGGTTCTCAGAAGCCATTAATATTGTCTCCGATTCTAGGTATGTGGTCAATGCTATGCAAGTGCTTGAGACTGCCGGTTTAATTAGATCCACTTCCACAGTGGCTGGGCTGTTCCTGTCTATCTAGACATTGCTTCAGAACAGACACCATAAGGTCTTCACCACCCACATAAGAGCACATACATCCCTGCCAGGGCCTATGGCACAGGGGAATGCGGCTGCTGACACTGCCACTCGCCCGTTATGGATTTTTACCTTACTAACACCAATCGAGCGAGCCCGTGCCTTCCATGATAAGTTTCATATCAATGCCAGGACACTAGCAAACCATTTCCATGTTTCCAGAGCAGATGCACGAGATATCGTGCGACTATGTGACTCCTGTGCCACATACAAACCTGCCATACCGATGGGAGTAAACCCTCGAGGTTTGATCCCTGGTGATGTTTGGCAGATGGACATCACACATATACAGGAGTTTGGGACTCTTAAATATGTTCATGTTTCCACAGACACCTGTTCTCACGTCATATTTGCAACAGCAGAAACAGGTGAAAAAGTGTCTAATGTGATCAATCATTGCCTGGCGGCTTGGGCCGCATGGGGCAAACCAAAAATATTAAAAACTGATAATGGACCAGCCTATATAGGCAAAGCCTTCAATGAGTTCTGCAAAATGATGGAGGTTCAATTAAAACATGGTATCCCATACAATCCCCAAGGTCAAGGAATCATTGAGAGGGCTCATAGAAGCCTCAAAGAAATTTTACAAAAACAAAAAGGGGGAGTAGGCCAAGGCCTGGCCCCAAAGGCACGATTATCCATGGCACTATTCACACACAATTTTTTAAATTTAAATGATAATTGCTCCCCAGCCGTGGAGCACTGCAACCCTTCCCCCAACCATAAAGGGTGGGTGAAGTGGAAAGATGTCCTGACAGGACAATGGATGGGCCCGGATCCAGTGGTCAGCTGGAACCGAGGCGCGGTTTGTGTTTTCCCACAGGAATCGGGACGAGAACCACTGTGGGTACCGGAGAGACTGACATGGGCGACAAAGCCCTCGACTGAAGATCAGACCTGCCCTACCGGAGATCCATCACAGACCAACCAACAAGATGAATAGAAATAGCGGTAGCCCAAAATAGACAAGAAGATCCTCAGGCATATGCATGGCTCGCTCGCCTAGCCTACGACCGAGTCTAGGGACGGTGAGCTTCCCACACTCCTCCTCTAAAAAATTATGACATAGCTGGGTAGGAGAGTCAATGACGGGTAAGAGCGTACTCCCCTGGTGCGACTCAACCTAAGCCAGGCCCTACCCCATCCTGCACGTAAGCCGCTGGACTGTTAGATGCTGCCCAGGTCTAAATTTCTCTCCGAGGGGATTTCTTTACAGAGAGGAAATGAGTGCAAGCTTGTGTGCATCCAGGTTCCGTCCAGTTTGTGCCTGGCCCTAGAAAAAGGACGAGGGCCTCAGGGCCTTGGCAGACCATGGGACGGCCGACCAGGGTCTAAGCCAAGGACCTACGGTGGGCCTACGCATAGGGCATAAGCCTCTGCACCCAGTCCAGAAAGGGCTACGATGCGCACATTCATAAAAAATAAAAAAGGGGGAGATGTTGGGAGCCGCAGCCCCGAGCCCGGTCGCCTCACTTGGCGGACGTGAGGCCTGTAGTAAAGAGTAAAGCCTGAGGTAGATTACCCCTCCCATCGAGCACGTTAGTTTCCTGCTTACCGCGTAAGCAACCCGCTCAACAATATAGTCTGCCTGGCAACTGATGATGTTAGCCAATCAGCTTGCCTTGCTCACTTTAACATGATTGTACACTGTATCCGTATATATACTGGTGCCACCCCTGGGGGGGAAGAAGAAGCCCGGAAGTAGAAGCCCAGAAGGAGCCGCGGGGAGCGGACCAAAGGAGGCTTCGGCTGGGAGCGATCCCAGGGCAGGCTGTACGGAGAAGAAAAATAAAAGAAAAGGTTGTCCACTGCCAGACTTTGTCGTGTGTCCTTCCTGCCGGCCGGGAGCGACATCGGCACAGAATGGGCATCATAGTGAAGCTTATTGCCTTCAAAGTAGTTGTCTATACCCTCAAACTTGATACTATCAAACAGAACACAACAGAGTAAAATCAGTCAAAGCAAGATAGTGGGAGCAATACAAGGCTTCAAATTGAGTTAATAGGAAATCAAAAAAGTTACTATAATACATCTTTCTAATATTTTCCCTTAATTAAAAAAATAATAATAAATAAATAAAATTTTAAAAGGGGGGTTGAGATAAAAGAGGACATAACAACATAACAATACAGGTCAGAAGAGAACAATTTAAGCAACATAGTGTTTCACCACAAGATAACCTGACTTAATAGTAGATACCATAGTGTCACTTTCCTTAAAATATTTGAGTATAACTTCATATACTATAGCATCAAACACATCAAGACAGTGTGAAACCATTCAAGAGGATGAAAGTATTACAGGGTATTTAGAACCAGCTAACAGGAAATGAACAATGGTTTCTATATTATGTCTTTGCCTATAAAAACTTTTGTTTATACTATCACATATAATAAAATCCAATAAGATACAACTTGATAAAACTCAAGGAGACAGAAGAACAACAATTTTATGGGACTTCAAAACAAGATGATATTAAATCAGCACAAGATATTATGATGTCTAGTTTTCTTCAAAATAGCTATTCAGATCATCACAGACAATAATATCAAACAGCCCAGAATAAAACCATTTCAATTAATGAGTGAAAATTTTATAAAGCTTCAAAGCCATATAATGGGAAATCATGATTACCACATACTTTTATGTATTTGTATCATTTTTTACACTAGGGAAACTATCTGGTATTCATATATGTGAGTTTGATTTATTTCACTTATGAGTATGGTCTCAAGCTGTGCCGATTTATTTATAAATATCTCAATGTGATCCTTCTTTATAGCTGAGTAGTACTCCATTGTATAAATTACCACAACTTTTTTATCCATTCCTCAGCTGATGGGCACTTAGGTTGTTTCCAAAATCTGGCTATTACAAATTGTGCTGCTATAAACATGGGTGCACATATATCACTGTGGTATGATGTTTTCAGTTTTTCTGGGAATATGCTTAGAAGTAGAATAGCTGGAACAAATGGGACTTCCAATCCCAGTTTTTTGAGAAATCTCCAGACTGACCTCCACGATGGTTGCACCAGTCTACACTCCCACTGACAGTGCAGGAGAGTTCCTTTTTCCCCACAGCCTCTCCAGCATTTGTTGTTGGTGGTTTTCTTGATCCTGACAATTCTTTCAGGAGTGAGATGGAATCTCAGTGTGATTTTAATTTGCATTTCTCTAATGAGTAATGATGATGAACATTTTTTCATGTATTTATTTGCCATTTGTATTTCTTCACCTGAGAATTGTGTATTCATCTCAGATTCTCATTTTTGGATAGGATCTTTGAATTTTGGGGTCAGAATTTTTAACTCTTTATATGTTCTGGACAGAAGTCCTTTGTCTGAGGGATGGTTCACTAAGATTTTTTCCCAATTTGTGGGTTTTCTTTTCATTATGCTGGAGATTTCTTTTAACGTGCAGAAACTTTTTAATAAAAGGTGATCCCAGTTATTGACTCTGGGAAGTAGTTCCTCTGTGATTTGAATCCTGTTCATGAATTCTTTACCTATCCCTATGTCTTCAAGGTTTTAACTCAATTTGTCTTCCAATAGATTTAGTGTTTCTATTTTAATATTCAGATATTTACTCTGTTTAGATTTTAATTTAGTACATGGTGACAGGCATGGGTCTAGTTTTAGTTTAGAGTATATGGATAGCCAGTTTTTCCAACACCATTTATTAAAGAAACTGTCATTCTTCCAGTGAACATGTTTGGCCTCTTTATTAAAGATAAGGTGGTTGAGTGTGTTTTTAGTTGTGGTTGTATCTTCTAATCTGTTCTATTGATCTTTGGCTCTGTTTTGATTCCAGTACCATGTTGAATTTACAATTGCTTTGTAGTATAACTTCAAGTCAGGGATTGTGATGCCCCCTGCCTTAACTTTGCTACTTAGAACTGTCTTTGCTATTCTAGGTCTCTTCCCGCTCCAGATGAATTTTAGGAGTGATTTCTTGAGATCTATGGGGTATGTTGACAGTATTTTTATTGGGATTGCATTGAATCTGTATAACAATTTTGGGAGAATGGCCATTTTCACAATGTTTGTTCTTCCTATCCATGAGCAAGGGATGTCTTTCCATTTTCTGAGATTGTCTTCAATTTCTTTTTTCAGTGTATTATCATTTACCCTGTATAGGTCTTTCACTTCTTTCATGAGAGTAATTCCTAAATATTTCATTTTTTTTTGGATTGCTAGTATGAAGCGTGTGGCTTCTCTTATTTCTCTCTCAGTGATTTTGTTGTTAGTGTACAGAAATGCTATTGATTTTTGAGTATTGATTTTGTATCCAGGTACATTACTGAATTTATTTACTACATCTAAGAGTCTTTCAATGGAGTTTTGGGGGTCTTCTATATAGAGTATCATGTCATCTGCAAACAATGATAATTTAACCTCTTCTTTTCCTATGTTTACCCCTTTTATTTCTCTCTTTTGTCTAATTGCTTTGGCTAGTATTTCCAGTACTAATTTAGCAGTGATAAGGGACATCCTTGTCTTATGCCTGATTTTAAAGGCCTTCAATTTTTGGCCATTTAGTATGATACTGGCTGTTGGTTTGTCATAGATGGCCTTTATTATATTGAGGTAAAAATCATCTATTCAAATTTTCTTTAAAGTTCTTATAATAAATGAATGTTGGACCTTACCAAAAGCTTTTTCTGATTCTATAGAAATGATCATGTGATTCTTACTTTTGGCTTTACTGATATGGTGGATTACATTTATTGACTTATGTATGTTAAACCATCCCTGCATGCCTGGGATGAATCCCACTTGGTCATGGTGCATAATCTTCTTGATGATTTGTTGCATTCTATTTGCCAATATTTTATTGAGGATTTTTGCATCTGTGTTCATTAGGGAGATTGGTCAGTAATTTTCTTTTTTAGTTGGGTCTTTCTCAGGTTTTGATACTAGAGAAATATTTGCTTCCAGGAATGACTTAGGTAGGATTGCTTCCCTTTCAATTTTATTGAAGAGTTTGAGGAGTGTTGCTATTAAGTCTTCTTTGTATTTCTTGTAGAATTCTTCAGTGAATCCGTTTGGGCCTGGGCTCTTCCTTGTAGGTAAGGACTTAATTACATTTTTAATTTCATTAATAGAGATTGATTTATTCAGCAGTTTTATATCTTTTTGACTTAGCTTTGGTACTTCATATGTTTCTAGGAATCTGTCTATTTCTTCTGTGTTATCAAACCTTTGAGAGTAGAGGTTTTCAAAATAGGTGTTGATGATCTACTGTATTTCTATACAGTCTGTAGTGATTTCATCTTTCTCACTTCTTATTGCATGAATTTGAGCTTTTTCTTCCCTTTTTAATAAGATTGGCTAGGGGCTCATCAATTTTATTTATTCTTTCAAGGAACCAACTCTTTGATTCACTGATTCTTTGGATTGTTTTTTAGTCTCTATTGCATTGATTTCTGCTCTGATTTTTATAATTTCCTCTCTTCTTTTGGCTTTGTGCCTGACTTGCTTTTGGCTTTGTGCCTCTCTTCTTTTTCCAGATATTTGAGGTGTAACATAAGGTTATTTATTTGTATTGATTCTGTTTTCCTGATGTGTGAACTCAGTGCAATAAATTTTCCTCTGAGGACAGATTTCATTGCATCCCACAGATTTCGGTAAGTTGTATTTGTATTTTCGTTTGCTTGTAGGTATTATTTAATTTCTTCTTTAATTTCCCCTGTGTCCCACTGATTACTCAAGAGTGTGTTATTCAGTTTCCATGTGTTTGTGGGATTTTTGAAGTATCTTTTATCATTAATTTCTAATTTCATAGCGCTATAATCTGATAACACGAAAGGGATAATTTCAACCCTTTGCATTTATTTAAATATTATCTGTTAGCTAATATATTGTCTATTTTGGAGAATGACCCATGTACTGTGGAGAAGAATATGTACTCTGATGTTGGGTGGGACACTCTGTATATGTCTATCAGGTCCATTTGTTCACAGGTGTGATTCAGTTATGTTATTTCTTTGCTGATTTTCTGTCTGGTTGATCTGTCCATTGGTGTCAATGTGTTGAGGTCTCCTGTTATAATTGTGTTACTGCTGATTTGGTTTTTCATTTCTGTTAATACTTGTTTTATATAACTGGGTGTTCTGGAATTTGGTCCCTGTGTATTTAAGACAGTTATCTCTTCCTCTTGAGGTTTTCCCCTAACCAGTATGTAGTAACCTTCTTTATCTCTACTGATCATTATTGGTTTAAAGTTTACATTTCCTCAAATAGAATGGCTACTCCCCCTTTTTTTTGGGTTCCTGTTGCATGAAGTATTGTTTTTCATCCTTTGACTTTCAGTCTGTGAGTATTCTTTTGGGTTAATGGGTTTCTTGTAGACAGCATATGGTTGGATTTTGTTTCTTGATTCATTCTGCCAGTCTGTTTCTTTTAATTGGTGCACTGAGACCATTTACATCAATGGTTATAACTGTTATATGTTGGTTTACTGTTGATACGTTATATTTCTGCTGTTACATCTTTATCTTTCTGTTCTGTTTAATCATCTGCTTTTCTTAGTGGTTTTTTCCTAAGTGTATCTAAACTGTCTTTCAATATTCCTTGCAGGCTTGGTTTGGTGATCTTGAAGTTCTTCAGCTCTTCTTTGTCATGGAAATATCTTCTTTCTCCATCGATTTTGAAAGACAGTTTTTTTTAGGGTACATCAGTCTAGGTTGGAAATAATTTTCCTTTAGGATCTGGAATATTTCACTCCATGCTCTTCTTGACCTTATTTTTTGTGCTGAGAAGTCTGCTGCGATTGTGATAAGTTTTCCTTTATAAATGATCTGTCTTTTCTCTCTGACTGTTTTTAATATTCTATTCTTATGTTGCATTTCTGGGATGGTGATTATTATATGTCTGGGTGTAATTTTATTTTGGTTATGACTATTTGGATTTCTACATGCTTCACTGATTCTGAAGCCGGTTTCTGATCTCATGTTTGGGAAATTTTCAGCTTTTACTTCTCTAAATATCCTCTTGACATCCTTTATATTGTCCCCTTCTTTTTCATTAATCCCTATCATTCTCATGTTGTTTTTCTTTGTGTCATCTTGCAATTGTTGAATTGTTATTTCCTGATTCCTTGTTAGTTGTAAAAGATATTTCCTTTCCTGTTCACTAGCTGCAATCTTGTCTTCAAGGTCTGAAATTCTATCTTCACTTTCATTGAGGTAGTTTTTCAGCTTTCAGTGGAATTTTTGCTTTCATGTATATCTCTGTGCATCTGCTTTGTGTATTCTTTTTGTTTCTTATATTGCTCATCCAGGGATTCTATCTTTTTGTTTAGTTCTTCTAAGTTTTAACTGTGTCTTCTTTAGATATGTTCAGCGTGTCCTTCATTTCTTTTATCATTTCTTCTTTTACCTGGGAGATTATTTCTAGTTTGAATTCCTTTAAAGCTTCCCGGAGTTGCTTCTTTATTTCAGTTGCTATTATGTCTAATATTTCAGGTGTATGGCATGTATTTTCTTCTATGTACATTGCTCCTAAGGTTTCTTTGGATGGGCTGGAGGTTTGAGATTGTAACTTGGTCTTTCGTTTTGTAATTTTCCTACATTTCTGTGTTTCAAGTGTTACTCCAAGGCTCCCACAGGGTCTGTTGTAAATCCTCTTCAATGCCCTCAGCTCCTGGGACTCTGACCATCCAACTCCCAGGTTGAGAGAGTGGAGGAGTTGGCCGGCCCAAGCCTAGCCCCGGGAACCCATGGCAGCTGCTTGCCCAGAACTCTAGAGTCCTCCAAGCACAGTGGGGAGTGGGGAGGCAACTGCAGGCCTGTCCAGGAGCCTCTGTGCTGGTCCAGTGCACTTAGAAGCCACAAAATTCCCTGCCTGGGCCGAGTGAGGTTCTCAGACTAGCTGGACTCATGGGAACATGCACGGGGCACTTACACCAGGCTGCCCAGCCTCTGGAAAGGATGGCACCCCCTTGCCCAGAACTCCAGAGTCCTCCAAACACAGCCGGGAGTGGGGAGGCCACCACAGGCCTCCCCAGGACATTCTACGCTGGTTCAGTGCACCCGGAAGCCACTAAGTTCCCTGTCTGGGGCTCAGCGAGGGTCCCAAACTAGCTGGACGTGGGGGAAAGTGTGTGAGGCACTTATACCAGGCCACCCAGCCTCTGGAACTGGTGGCACCCGCTTGCCTGCTCAGAACTCCCGACTCTGAATTTCTTGGTTAGATATTTTTCAGGGTTTTGTTTGCTTGTTCATGTATTTATTATTATCAAGACCTCAGGTTGACTCAATGTTTAATTTCCTATGGAGAAAACAAATAGTATTATTTTGTGGTTTCATGTTTCTGCATCATTCGGGCCCTCTAGAAAAGAGAACACTGAGATGAAGTTAAAGTACACAGGGAAAACTGTGAAAGATAAGAGCAGAAGGAAGAAGGATTTAGAGGAAGAACCTCTTGCCACAATGCAGGTCAGAAAGGTCTCAGCCCATTGAATGGAAACTTTGGAGTACAGGTTCCCATTAGAGGAATCTTAGGTAGGGAGCAATAGCCAACCCCAGAACACTGCTCTGTTTAGCCACTGGATAGGGCTTCCTAAAAAGACCTGAAAACAGATCCTTATATGATGTCTTTTGCAACATGAAGGGCTAATTTTCTCTGAGAGATCTGAGCGAGATACCTCAGTTTCCTGTATTTACATGGATGATGAATTCTTGGCTTTTTCTACATGGTCCCAAACAACCAACAAGTTAAATTACAAATTAATTGCTTTGAGCAGGCTCATTTAAAATGACATAAAGGGATTTTCTTTGTGTCTGATAGGCTGAGAAAAGGGTCATTTAAAAAAGTTAAACATAGCATGGTAGAAATAGAATGGTATTAGATAGAGTTGTGTGTTATGACCCTTGTAGGTTCTTAGCACTTTCTTAAAAAACATTTAGCTGTTTACTGTAACCTGGAAACCTCAGTAGGAAATGGAAATATTGATATGAAAATCCCAATTCCTACAATGAAACTTCAGAATCTGAGGAGACTTAAAAATCAAAGTATTAGATACCTCATCCTCATATAACCTTATTGCCCTTGTCAACATAATCATTGTTATAATGACAATCACCATCTTTATCAAGTGCTTGCTGTATGCTGTGATTCTTACATAGACTTTAAAATGTATTATCTCATTCATAGAAATCCAACCTGGCAGCTCAAAACCATATATCATACAAAGTAAGAGAGAAGAGGAATTTGACTGAGAGGAAGGGCAACTATTCAGTGCAAAAGGAATGAAAGTGGGAAAGCCTGTGAACACAAGGACCTCTACAACGCTGTCAAGATTTTATCTGCCTGAGCATAAATTCCATGTTGAGAAGCAGTGTAAGGTAAATAAAAAGTGGCAAAATAGGAGCATGAGGTAGATCTTGCAGAACTTTGTGATCAAAGCTATTTATCTTTTGTATTAAAAATGATGAAGAGCCACTGGAGAAATAGTCTGCGCTTCATGCCTTTTTCCTAGGTAAAATTTTATCTCTTCCAGCTGTCAGGATTTTTATGGTCTTGTATAATGGCGTGTTCATGTTGAGAGTGTTGGACGGTGGTGCCATGTAGTGGATCAGTCCTACAGCACAGCTACTTCTGCACTGACAACATGTGAGTCTGTAAGAAAAGCAGAGCTCCATTTTAGCCCAGGCAGACTGGGTCTTTCTGAGAGACTGACTCTGGATTTGTGCTTAACAAGCTCCTCTGCTGATCCTAATGCTCCAAACACTGGAGAAGCCAGTCTTCAGTAGGTGGACCCCATTGTGGTGCTGTTGGAGCTGTTTCTGGCTCGCTGAGGGGGGTATGGGGGGTACAGAAATTGAGGGTAGATTTAGAATTAGGCAATTTATCAGAAAGGTTTTATTTTGGGTTTATAGTTCAGGTTTGTAGTTTATATATGCACTTTGTTTTTCAAAAAAGATAATTTCCATTATATTTTTCAAAGTACTAACCTATAATGAATGACTTTGTGTGACTGTGTGTGTATGGGTATGTGTGTGCGCATGCATACTCATACAAATTGGTATTTCATCTCACCAAAGTGAGAATCTTTTACTCTGGGCCATCACTGCTCTTTGGAATTCTTTCCAGTTTTGCCTCCTATATAGGAAGAATATAGAATATTCCACTTCGGAAAGGTAAATGTTAACTTATATTTTGCACCTTGAGTGTGCCATTATTATTCCCCAGGGCTGCCTGAGTTTAGCTTTGGGACACTTGACAAATGAGTCTGTTTTCCCAGACTGCTGTTGCTAGGAAGCAAGTGGCTTTGATACTAGCTTCCCCCACTTCCCACTGACTTCACTGTTTTCCAGATGTGTTCAGACCCAGAGATTAAACAATAGACCAAAGATGCAGAGGAAAGCATTTACCACAATATGTTTTGGTGGTGTTAGCATAATTTTTGAATTGGCCCTATTGAAATAAGAAAAAAAAATGGATAATTCTCACCTTGTAAGAATAGCAGAAGTATTTAGGGTTATTATTATTTTATGAAAACAAAAATGCCCTTTAATATATCATTAAGAATCTGGATAAGAACAATATAATAGTACCTTGACAGCTTTGAGGGAAAGTTTATAGTACTTTTCTACATCTATTTAGTAAAATAGACATAATGTATCTTCAAAAACAAAAAATGTTTTTTAATGGAAAAATAAATAAATGAAATAAATGAATGCCTTACTGTTATACACACAGAAGCATGATCAAAAGATGAGTTAATGACGGAAGCTGACTCAAGTTGTTATGGCAACTAGAATCTGGAAGTACCTGGTTGTTCTTGTATATTTTAGTCTCTCTCCTTTTTCTTTCTTTCTTTTTTTTTTTGAAGTGTTGTTTTCCATCTGGTTTAATCACAATGTTAAAATACCAGTGTCAAAGAAAAATATCTCACAAGGATAATTTCACATCTGTTGCCAGAGGTGTGATAGTTTACCTTAATAAGAAATAAATACAATTGTGTAGAAAGTCTTTTAGGAGAAAAGAACATAGCCATACTTTATCTGAAATTGCTGAAGAATATTTTTAATTGTCTTTGGCTATTATTTTATATCTGAATTATGATACTACATTCATGTTTTTTTCTACCTGAAGAGGAGATGTGTAGAACATGTAGAGAAAACTTGAAATGGCATTCTGTTATTTAGTATCGCCTTCTAGCCTTGGTCAGTTGTTTTTGGAATGGTTTCTGTTTCTTTCTTTCTTTGTCTTTTTTTTTTTTTTGGTTTGATGTTTCTCCAATGCTCTAGAAATAAGATTCCACTTGTTTGTTTTTTGGTGGTCTTGGGGATCAAACTCATGACCTTGTGCTTGCCAGGCAGGCACTTATACCACTGAGCTAAATCCCGAGCCCAAGATTCCATTCTTCAGAACTGAAAAATATATATAATAATAATTGCACAAAAGTGTTTATTTTGCCCTATTGCTATACCTGTCTACTGTTTAGTACTACAACATTCTCCTTATTATGCATTTTAAAGGTGAAATTATTATAAATTCTACTTTAGCATCTAATAGATAAGAAGACCTGTAACTAGAATAGTGTTCTTGAAATCTGTTACTTAAGCTAGGAGAAACAGCCAGTTGGGAAGCTCTGTTTTTCTTTTGTTTTGAAAGCCAGTTATGGCTTTTAGGACTATCCTGTTTTATACATATAGTGAGTCCACTGAGTTGATTTCTGCTATCTTGTTCCAAATCATAGTGAGATGTTTTAGTAGCTTCTTTTTTATTATTTATATCCTTAAACAAGTTTCTAATAGATTATTTTCATATTCACCTTATTCTGAATCTTTTTTTCATAAATAGATTAACCAGTGGGGGGAAATGTTTTTGTGGCTATTCATAGATATATATTCATTTAGGAGAATTGGAAAAGTTAATGTTACTGGTTTAATTACATAAAGTCAGATGATCCCTGAACTCCTGTGATGTATGCATACTACTTTATGAGGAACAAATCAGGGTTGTCTGCTGTTTGTAAAAATGACTGATGATCTGTGATCAATGGTTCTCTTCTGTCCCAAGTCACTTTCTAATACAAAGAGGTGCACAGGCAGAAAGTATGTATAGAAGGAGGTAGAGAATTGACCATCCTTTTTAAAAAATAGTCTCCCTAGGTGAACACAAATATCAGTTAATATTTGATACCAAGAATTTGGAAGTTATATCAAATAAATGTGTCATGATAAGTTACATAAACCAGCTATACTACACATGGATAATGCTACACCTGTGTAGGAGTTTCAATTCTCGGTTTCCTTGGGAACAGGAAGAAAAACATGAAGTAAAAAAAGAAAATATTTCATTTGCAAAGCAATAGCTGTTATGTGCAATGAAGTTATTAAACTATATAACTCAAACTCTTCAGAATAAAAAATGCTAGAGACCAATTAGTTACCTGGACCTTTGTTACTAGAATTATTCAAGCTTACATACAATTGGAAAATCAAAAATATTTTCCAAATAAGAGTAGGGAATATTTTTTAGCGCATTGTGGGTATTTATTTATCAAGAGAAAGATATGAGATCCTCAGAAGTTTATTTGACTGAAAGGAGGTTAGTAATTACTATACTAATTAGTAATTATTATACTAAGACTCGAAAGGTCTAAGTAACTTTCTTTTGGGTCACTTGCTTTGAGGAAAGCTAGATCCCTGTTACAGTAATACAGTCCTGTGGAGTGGAGCCCAGGTAGAGAGGGACTCAAGGTTCCTGCCAGAGGGAGCAGTGAGCAGAGGTATTTTCTCTTATTGTCTTTCTCTTGGATTAGTTTTCATGGAAATAATCCAAGTTCCCACACAGATGTAGACAGCTGTTCATATATAACACAGCTTCTTCTAACAGTGGCAAAAAATATCCAAACCAACTGTCAGGAATCCTAGACTTCTATAGAACTCTTTTATACTAATTTGCCTACTTCTGGAGTCCTGTTAGTGTAGAAGATATTTATTTCCAATTTTTTAAATCTAGTCATAGGTTGACTATTATTTTAAGATAATACTCAGTTTAGATCTTATATTTAACTATGCAGTCCAATAAATATAAGTCTCTCTTCTTAAAGTACACTCTAAGGTGCAATTCCAAATATCAAATATTTGCCAAAAGGACTCTTTTATTTCTTTATGTCCTATGACTCTCAATCATAGGATATAAAGAAGATTAGGTTATAGCCCCTTTTAATGGAGTCAATGTTGCTATGTAATACGTTACCCTAAAACTTGCTGTCTGAAAGTAATTCTTAAGTATTACACCTTTTGGAGGCTGAAAATTCAGAATTCAGAGTCTGCTTATCTGGCATAGAGTTGCAATTATCTGGGACTGGCTAGAATTGGAGCATTCGTTTCAAATTGATACACTCATTTCATGAATAACAGGAAATTTCTGCTTCTCATTGATCGTGGAAGGAATCATTGTTTCCTTTTCCCATGGGCTGCATTGTAGGACTGCTTAAGTATTCTCATGGCTTGAGTATTTTCAAAGCAAAAGATCCAAGAGAAAGATGATAGGAGAAAAGCAGTAATGCCTTCCAAGTCCCATTCCTATTCAGTTTGCTAGAAGCAAGTTGCTAATCACAGCCCATATTAAAGGATATAAGATTAGTCTTCACTTAGTCAAGAAAGAGGCACCAATAAATTTTATAATGTGTTTTAGAAGCTCAGAATACAATAATTAGCAGATTTTATTTAATTCCTGCTTTCAAGCAATTGATATTGAGATCATAAGGACTATACAGAGAAGTATGACAATACATAGAAGACACTGGATCTAAGACTTTCAAAAGCCTCAAGTTTGAGAAAAATTGTGTCTATATATAAATGTATATATATAATACAAATCGTGGATTGGTAACAGCCACAGCAAATACTGTAGAAACAAAGATACACAATACCTGGACCATCTTAATGGCAGGAGTTGGACAACTTTCTGCTGCTGATTTTAATTTCAGCCCCATGGTTATTTTGTAGCTGATGAGAGAGAATCTGCATTCTTAGTTTTCATGCATGTGTATCTATACGCTATGAGCACCTTAGGTAGCTATTGAAAGTCAACATCAAAAACAGGCATAAACATAGTTATTGTTTCCTGTATTTAAATTTAAAAAATGTAAAAAATTTAACCTGAGTATATGAAAATCTCTGAAGAATACCAGAATAAAAATTTCTTTAGTACCAACAGTAAGAAAAAAGTACTGCTAATATTTTATAATATAATTTATCCTTTCAAATGTATCTTATATTACTTGCTTTCTTTGTTTGCTATGTCTTCAAAACTGTAAAACCTACCTATTTTTAAATTGTGTTTGCACATAATGATCTAACAAACTGCACAATGTGAATTTTAACAAATCATAACTAAAATTTATTAGCTAAAACATTTTCATTAACTTAAAAGTGCTCTTGTGTCACTTTGTAGTCTTGTTCCTGATGACTCCTAGCAACCAGTGATCTACTTACTATTACAATAGTTTTGTTTTTCTAAAATTATATTATACAAATAGAAATGTATAGTATATAGTCATTTGTCTGGGGTTTTTTGGTTCAACTTAATGGTTTTTAGATTTATCTATAACAATGCATGTATCAATAATGTTTTCCCTTCTATTGTTGACTAATAATCTAGTCTTCAGGTATCCCATGACTTGTTTATCTATTCAACAGTTTGTGAATATGCATTTATTTCAATTTGAAAATATTGTGAATTAATTCTCATTACTTAAATATCATGCCTTCAGAGAACATAGGCTTTCATTTCTTTTATTAATATCTGATAGTAGAATTGGTGTTGCAATGTAAGTGTATATTTACTGTAACAAATCACTAAATGTTTTCCAAAGTGCTTGTGTTAGCAATGTATGAAAATTCTAGTTGCTTGACATCCATACTTGAATAACAATCTTAAAATTTGGATGTTCTAGTATATGTTAATTTGCATTTTTCCTATGTTTAAATATTATTAAATATATTTTTGTGTGTCTTAGTTCGCTTGGCTTCCATAACAAAGTACCACAGATTGGATAGATTTAACAACACGAATTTATTTCTCATGTTATAGGAAATGGAATGTAAGATCAAAGTGTCAGCAAGGTTAGTTTCTTCAAAGGCATCGTTCCTGAGCTTGCAGATGGCTCCTTTTTCTCGTAGGTTCACATCGTCCTCCATCTGGGTGAATCTGTTGTCCTAATCTTCTCCTCTTACAAGGAACTGGTTATGTTGAATAAAATATCTCCCAGTAGACTTATTTTAACTTAATTACTTCTGGAAGCAGTTTACTTCTAAAAAGTTTGAGGTAGATTTGGAGGCACAAGGGGTTAAGACTTCAGCATATGACTTTGAATAGGCAGAGGGGATACACAATTTCTATATAAACTTTAGAATTTTTTCTATTTTTGTGAAAAATGTCACTAGAATTTTGCATTGAACCTGTAAGTCACATTGGGGGATATATATCTTGATAATAATGATACTTTGTATCCATGAACATGGAATGTCTTTTTATTTATGTGTGTTCCTCATTTTCTTCCATTATTCTTTCACAGTTTTAAGTGTATACAAATCTTTCACTTCCTTAGATAAATTTATTCTTACTGTGTTACTCTTTTTGATGTCACTGTAAATGGATCTAAGGATATTCACAATTTAAAAGATAAAAGATGCCGCGAAAATTTAATGTTCATATGTAGAAGAATAAAACTATAGTCCTATGTCTTATCTGTTAAGACTCAACTCAAAATGGATTAGGAGACAATATTAATTTGGGGAGATAGTGAGTTGTTAGTGCATGACAATACTATTGATTTTTGTATTTTGATTTGTAACTTGTAATTTTCCTTTATTTATTACTACTAACAGTTTTATGGAGTTTTTCCTTGATGAATGTCTATAGTTTTCTATATACAGTATAAGATTGACAAATTTACTTAAATCTTTCCAATACGTACTCCTTTTCCTATGACCTAATTACTCTGACTAAGACTTCTTGTAAGATGCTGAATAGAAATGGCAACACAATATTATTCTTTTGTTCCTGATCTGGAGGGAAAGGCTTTCAAATGTTGTTCACTGAGTGTGATGCTAGCTGTGGGCTATGACGTGTGACATCTGTACATGATATAGACTCGTGATACATGTCAGTTGTCTTTTCAAGGCAAAAAAGCAAATATTACCTTTTAAAACACTACATATTTCACTTCTGATAGTGTTCACTTTTTGGAGCAGATGCAACCTTTTCATCTAGCACCACCATTCTCCTGATGAAATAATTTCCTTAAATATTTCATGTAGTGTAGTGTTATTAGCTAGAAATTTTCTTATTCTACAGCAGTCTTCATTGCACCATTAATTTTGAATACACTAGTATTATTCTTTTTTTAAAAACCACTTCTTTGTGGCCTGGGGATTTAGCTCAGGGGCATAAGCTCCTGCCTTGCAAGCAGGCAATCATGAGTTCGATCCCTGGTACCCATAAAAAAATGAAAAACAAACAAACAAACAAACAAACACACAAAAAGACCACTTCTGTAAGAAAAGCTACGAATACAAAAGCTTTACACAAACAAGCCATTATCTTATTTCAAGAAATAAAGAAAGAAAACCAAAAATTAGTCTAAGGTCTTTGTTTTAAATCAGCTTAAGCTGTATACTATATATTTTTTGTGTTTTTCTTTTTTATCGGTACCAGGAATCGAACTCACGACTGCATGCTTGCAAGGCAGAGCTTATGCCGCTGAGCTAAACCCCCAGCCCAAGCTATATAATATTAAAAGAAATCACACGAGATCTTTTTTGCTATCCTCTCCTTAGCTGTAATGCCTAGTGCCCCTTCCTCCCGCCCTCTCTTCTTCCCTCCCCCAGCCTCCTTTTAGTTCCTTTCATTCCTGTTTTTTCTTTTTTTCAGTTGACGTCTTAAAAGGAAAGTACCAGTGTTCAGATTTGTAATATAATAGTTTGTATATTCAACATTTGAAGTATATTCTATTTTGTTGTACTCTTGTTTCAAAGTGTATTCAAGTAGGTTTTCTGAAATATAGAAATGAAATGTTTAAAACAAAGAAAAGCTAACAATAATTTTTAAGGGTACGGTAAGTACATTATAAGTGTAATATTATTAAGCAGACATCTAGACCTTGCTTATCTTACTTAATTGAAACTTTATCCCCAATTAAATTATAAATTCCTATTTTTCCAATTCTACCCCTTGATTCTATGAACTTGACTATTTTAGACATCTCAGATAAATGGACTTGTGATATTTACCTTTATGTAGCTATCTTATTTCACTTAACATAGTATGTTCAAAGTCTGTCCATATTACCAGCTACATCAGACATCCCTTATTTTTTAAGGTAAAATAACACTCTGTTGTATGTATCACATTTCTGTATCTATTCACCCATTGATGGCCATTTAGGTTGGTTTTATATCTTTGCTATTTTGAATAATGCATCAGTAAACACAGGAATGCTAATATTTCTCTGGGATAATGCTTTTAATATTCTGGATAAATGCACAGAAATATAATTTCTAGTTATATGATAGTTCTTTAAAAAATTGTTTTGAAACAGCACCATGAAGTTTTCATAGTGGATATACCATACTGTATCCCCACCAACATTATCAAGAGTTTTATTGCCCTATCCTTCCCAATTCTTATCTTTGAGTACAAAAAAGGAAAAGGAAAGAGCTAAGTATTTGCTATTTTTTTAAACCTTACACAGTTTCTGACATTTAGTTGCTATTTTATCTTTGTTCTTTTCAGGATTCTTTCAAGGTTTTCTTTTTATCACTGATTTGTAGTAATTTAATTATGACACATATGATGTGGTTCTTTAGGACTATCAGCTCAAGATTCATCAGGTGTCTTTCATTTGTGGATTTATATTTTTCACCAAATGTGTATATATTTTGCTCATTATTTCTTCAAAATGTTTTTGGGGTACCCTCATTCCCCAAACTTCTTCCCTCATCCGCTTCTGGGACTCTAATTTTGTACATGTAGATTCTTGATATTCTGAAAGTTCACTTAGGCATCATTCATTTTTTTCTCTTCATGTTGTAATTTGAGTAGTTTTCCTTGTAGCAGCTTTAAATCCTTGATCATTTCATTTTTCTGCATTGTACAATGTGCTGTTAGTCCCATTGCTGTTATTCAAATAAACAAATCTTCTTGTTTATTTGATTCCAGACATTGTATTATTCATTTCTACAAGTTATATTTTATATTTACCTTTTCTTATTAAGTTCATGGTTTGATCTATATTGTTAAACATATGAAGCATATTTATGATAGGTATTTAATTTTTTTTGTCCTCTAATCTTTCACTTAGAAGTCTAGATTTATGGATTGATGTTTATCCTAATTATTGATTACATTGCCCTGGTTGTTCAAATTCCTAGTAATATTTTAAATTTGGTATTAGACATTGAGTTTATTTTGTGTTTCTAGTACTTTATATTTTGTGAGACTGTGTTACAATATTCAGTTCAGTGACTTGGATTTATGCTCTGTAGTTTAGCTAGTAGGGTTTGAATTCTTTAAAATTTGTTAGGGAAATTACAAAGATGTCTTCAATCTAACAATAAGCTATTACCAATGCATTATCTTTGATGACTCTACCCAATGTGACATACATTTTTGATGTCTTCCCTGTTTCATAAAAATTCTGAGTCTTGTGTGAGCTTTGTCAATTGTCCTACCTCTAGCTTTTTCTGTGGTTTTTTCCTTCCCACACATACACTGATCAACACTAAGCTAAGAAGATGCAGGATGCTTCTGCAGACCTTAAGAACTCTAAATGTGCTGCCTCATTTCTCATACCCAGACCCACAAACCTTAGCCATTTTCCCTTTGCTATACTCCAATGTTTTCCCTTCAACTCAGCACAACTGTGATGTTCTTTGGGTTCTTTTTCAGTGTGGTGCACTCTGACCTGGAAATCTGTAGTAAGCTCAAACTCCCGCAGTGTTCACACAATTTGTTTTTATTCTTTCAGGAATTGATGCTGGTCCTTGTGTTACCCAATATGTGAAAAGTATTTTTTCCTCTGTTACACCTACTTTTTAAATTTTTAAGTTAAAAAGGTAAATTAGGTCCTTATTATTCTACCTTACAGATTTATGTTGCTTCTAATTTCTCGAGACTTGCTTAAAAAGTTATTGTAGATAAATCTTTGAATTAGTTATTACTTTGTTTGAGTAGTTTTCCTAGCAGGGAAATTACTTGACTTAAAAAATTTAAGTGTGCTTTATGTTCTTGATACATATAGAGTAAATTGCTTTCCAGAAAGCTTGCACCAAGTCATCGGAATTGCTAATTATACCAATAGTTTAAATTTACTGGACTCTTGTTGTATCTTGTACACTGTTGTGTGTTCATGAATACTTTCCATAACAAAGTTATAAGGTAGACATAAATATTAGGCCTATTTAAAAGATAAATAAACCAAAGAACAAGTTTTAAATACTTATAACCAAGCTTTTAAATAATAGTTCTTAAGTGTTGAGACCAGAATTCAACACCAGAGGCTCTATGCTGACCATTACACATGGTACTATTTCCTTACAAACATTTTTATCATTAAGAAATCTTTGGTGACTAAACACTCACAAAAGGGCATTTGGTTCTTTAAACTGATTAAAATTTTTTGTATCTATTAACACTTTAGTTCTTTTCTAGATTACTTATTTGCATTTTTGCATGTCATAGCTGTTTAAACTAGCTGTCCTAGAAGAGGAAATGTGAGTAAGACACTTTAGGACCATGGACCTCCAGATTTCATTGTGCTAGCATTGTAAAAACAGCTCAGGATCCCAGACTTTGGGCTTAATCTGAAGATAGCTAGTGACATTCCAGTCTTTGTAACTGTGGTCAATATCTGAGGTGGTAGAGACTTCTACTGACTGTTTCAACTCTTGGTGGTCTCAGTAGGCTTGTGGAAAGGTAAACAAAGAGGACCAGAATGAAAGATTTCAAAATGCCCTTAGAACTAGCTTAGAAGAGAACTTAAAATAGTAACCAAGGTAGCTAGTATCACTCTACCTTAAATGAAGAAAACATTTAAATCCAAGATTCATTTGGGCAATAGGCAGCCAACGACATTCTAAAATTAGTTTTTAAGGTTATATTTGTTATGTCTTTTGGTAATTCTAATTATGAGAATTCAGTTTTGGCTTGAAGATAGTCTTGAATATATCATAATACTTCACATTCCTTTCACAGCTTTTACTCACTACATTGATACAAGGTAAAGCAAGCTTTTAAATTCTTTTACATTGTAAAGGTCAGATGAAAATATTTAGTTGTAATTTTTTTGTTTTATTTTTTTTAAATTTTATTTAAGGAGAAAAAAAAACAAAAAGCATACAAGTTATACAGAATTTCAGAAAAAATAAACAGTAGGAAACCACTAGTTAGTTACATATTGTCATCTTAGAAATAGTTGCTCAAGTTACAAAATTAAAGCATATAGAGGGGACTTTCAAACAGTGAGACTGCAAACAGTTTTGTTCAATGATCCAACAAAACTCAGTAATATGGTTATCTATCCTATACACTTAAATATATATGCAGTTATATCCTTTAGAGCACTTTCTTTTGTACAATGACAATTACACATTTTGGGTTTTATTGCTCCCACAGTTATTATTACTTTTTTTTTTTGAAGAAAGTAAAACCAAATGTGACATAACAGGACAGAGTCAGTCAAATCAAAAGGATGGACATAATACATAATGTAAAAACAAAATACAAAGTGATCAACAATGGTTACCATAATGCCCCTTGCTATCTCAAAAAGAATTGCCTATATCATCAGTTATAATAAAATTGAACAAAACAGTAAAGAACAAGACCAATAAAACCAAAACATTGGAGACATTAGAGGACTTCAAAAGAAGATAATAGTCAACCAGAATGGGTGTCATAGTGAATCTTATTGTCTTCATAGTTGCTGCCTATACTTTCGAACTTGGTACTATCAAGCAAAACAGAATAGAGGAAAGTCAGTCAAAACAAGATGCTGAGATCAATACAGGGTTTCAAATCAAGTTAATAGGAAATCAGTGTGGGCTACTGTAATATATCCTGCTATTTTTTAATTTATTTTTCCCTTAATTAAAGGGATAAAAATGAAAAAGTAGATAATAAAAAGGAGATTGAGATGAAAAAGAGGCCATAACAACAAAACAGTGCAGGTCAAGACATAGCCATTTAAGCAAAATAGTGTTTCACCACAAGATAATCTCAGCATAAAAGTAGTTACCATAGTGTCTCTTTCCTTAAAATCTTTGGGTATAACTTCATATACTATAGCATCAAACATATCAAGACAATGTAAAACCGTTCCAGAGAATGACAGTATTACAGGGTATTTAGAATCAACTAAGAGAAAATGAACAATGGTTTCTGTATAATCTCCTTGTCTATAAAAGTTTTTGTTTATATTATCACATATAATAAAATCCAATAAGATACAACAGGTTAAAACCGATGGAGACAGAAGAACAAAAGCTTGATGGGACTTCAAAACAAGATGATATTAAATCAACACTACCTATTATGATGTCTTGTTTTCTCCAAAATGGCTGTTCCTACCATCCAACCTTCTCTGCCTCTGTTGAGCTCTTTTTCTGTCATTAGTTGTCAGTTTGTCTTCTTTATTTCACTTTCTGCTCTATTCATTGTGGCCTCTCTGCCACTGTTTCTGGAATCTTGGTATTTTTCATTTTTAGAATATCCTGCAGTAATCTCTGTAGAGTTGAATTGGTGGTTGCAAATTCCCCTAGTTCCTCTTTATCCTGGAAGCACCTTGTTTTTCCATCAATTTCTAGGGACAGTTGTGCAGGATAGATCAATCTTGGCTGGAGGTTTTTATCTTTCAAAGCTTGAATTATTTCCCCCCACACTCTTCGTGATTTGATGGTTTGTGCCGAAAAGTCTGCTGTAATTCTGGTAGGGGTTCCCTTGTAAGTGATTTGTTTCTTGTCTCTGATGGCTTTTAATATTCTGTTTTTATATTGGATTTCTGGAATTTTGATTATTATATGCCTGGGTGTAGGTCTGTTTGGGTTGTAGGTAGCTGGGGTCCTGTATGCCTCATATATCTGAGTATCTTTACCTTTTGCTAAATTAGGGAAATTCTCCTGGATTATTTCTGTGAATAGCTTTTGTAGTTCATTTGTTTGTGTCCCTACTTCTTTTATGTTCTTAATTCTTAAATTATAGATCCTCTTATCATCTTCTAGCCTTTGTATTGTTGCTGTTTGTTTTCTTGTTATTTTTAAGAAGTTTTTCATTTCATGCTCCCACTTTACAAATCTATCCTCCAGTTCTGATAATCTATCCTTAGTTTCTTTCAAGCTGTTATGCCAGCTTTCAATAGACTTTTTAGTTTCCTGGTAATCTCTTTGAACCTGATTCACGTATTCTATGTTTTCTCCATCAAACAATTCTCTCCTTTTTTTCTGTTCTTCCATTCCACCATCTGTTTTATCTTGGGCGGTGCTTAGCATTTCTGTAACTATTCTACTTATTTCTTGCTTTATTTCATTAAATACTTCATTTTTGAACTCATCTATGAGGCTCCGGAGATACCGCTTTATGTCTATAGGTGCTGTGTCAGATATTGCATGTTTTCTGTCTTCATTCTCTTTTGCATTTACCTTTCCTGGATCAGTGTTCTCAGGATTGGGGACTGAGGACCCTTTCTTGTTGCCTCCTCTTCCCATACTTTTTGTTCCTCCCATACAAGCATATGTAGGAGGCCCAGTTTTTTTTTTTTTTTTCTCTTTGTCTGTTACAGTTTGTTTGAATCCGCCGGCTAGGTGTTCCCGCCCACTGCAGTGTACTAGGGAGACACAGACCTGGGCAGCCTCTGTTGGGCCTGTCCCTCCAGATCAACCTAGTGAAAGCTTCACTGCTAGGGTGCACTGCCAGGCACAGGGACCTGATTTGGGATAGCCTACTGGATCTTAGTCCGTGGTGTCACCAGGCCAAGCGCTCCCCACCAATCCCACTTGAGAGGGGAATATGCAACTAAAGTCACTGCAGGGCCCTGTTCTGGCTAGTCTGCCCAGTCCCAGAATGTCTTCTGATGGAGCCTCCTAATCTATTAAAGGGTCCCCATTTCTCTCACTTACTGCAGGTCGATGCACAGCTCCCTCCAGTCCCATTCTCAATGCCGTTTGGTTTGCTGATTCCCACTCTCAGAGCTTTCGCACATCTCTCTCCCTTCCGTGCCAATTGGGACGCAGCAGCAGCAGCAGGAAATTCAAATCGCAGCTTCCAATGGCACGGGATCCAGCTTCCGCACTGAGATTTTTATCTGTTTCTGTGATAGCATCAGGATTGCATTTCCAGTTGGTTTCTCTCAGCTTAGTTCTTTCCTGGGTTGACAGGGTACATCTCCCCTCACTTAGGGCTCCTCAAATGGCACCACTCCTGGATTCTAAGCTGGTAATCTCAGAGAGCCTCCATGGTTGCTGTTCTTTGTCCGCCATGTTCTCCGGGAAGTCTCTGTTGTAATTTTTATATAAAGCATTTCATTGTTCTATAATATTCTCATTTCATTAACAGAATAAGTTTAGTCTTATTCTAATATATATATATATATGTATATATATATATATATATATATATATATATATACTGTCAGTAATTTCATATGTAATATAAATGTAGCACATCAAATCAGAAAACAAGTGAATAACATTATTTTTATAGAACTATGTATTTAAGATATCTCACCATTGATAATTAGGCATCCTGTCTTACTGAAATGTGAATGTCACATCAGCAATTTAACCTGTTACCTAATGGATATAATCTATACTGAACAAGTGTTGCAGTAACTGCTGTGGGTTCAGCAATAAAAATGAACATGAACTTCTAGAAACAGGCTATTTGAACTCAAATCCTAACTGCCACTATTATCTTTTGTGACCTATTTGAAGTAAAGTCTCAGCTTCTGTTGATATAACAATAGTAATGACCTATTGCAAGGGTATTTTCACCCTGAATAAACTTAAATATTTGTTCCCTAGGCATCCTTCAAATTTACAGGAAATACAAGACATTTCCAAATGGAAACATTATTACAGTGATGCAAGATTTATAGGTTAGGGGCTGATTTTCATCTCCCCAGAAGAGATGTATATAGGGATGAATATTTCTTTAATTTGATTGGGGCAATTCTGTAAATTCTTCAAATCTTGATGTGTACATTGAGGAAATTTTGTCAACTATCATCCTAAGAACACATTACAGTGTAAAGTGTACTAAGAATTACTTGGCCACTTACTGAGAAATGTTATCCTCCAAACTTAGAAACCACTACTAATTTGCAGTTTGAACTTTTAATAGTAACAATTAAATTTCTCATTCTTGCCTGAACTATCTAATTACCACAAGAATCAAGATATAAGCCATTCTTATTATTTGAAACTTTATATAGCAATTCACTTAAGTTTGTTGATAAGTGGTATTTTATTGTATAGAAACAACATACATTGTTTACTCATTTATCAGCTAACGGATTTTTTTTTTTTTTTTACTTTTTAGTTATCATGAATCAGTAATGAACATTTCTTTATCTTAAAGTCTGTGTGGAAATTTATTTTCATTAATCTAAAATAATTACAAGACATGGAATTACTGTGTTTCTGGAATTCTTTAACACTTCCTATCCTTTTGGGCTATTGTCTTGTTTTACTCTGTTGATTCAACTTATGTTCTTTGTCTTTCTCCTCTTTTGTAACATTTTCATAAAATCTATATCTGTATTTTATAATCTAACAATTGGGTTTTATATTGTTTTATATTATTGTCCTAGCAACAAAGTCTTTAAGCCTTTGCTTATCTGAGAATGTACTTCATCTTTACATCTGAAAAATAATTTAGAGATTCTTAATTGTTTTCTCTTTTCTTTCAGCACTCCAAATAAGTGATCTGAGTGCATGGCCTCCATTAATTCTCAAGAGAAGCCAAATTCATTTTATTTTGGCTCCAGCATAAATCTTCTGAAACATTGTCTGGGTGTTAGAGATAGAGAAAGAAGTAATCTCTAGCTCTGGTTCAAATGACACAGACTCCATCGTTTTAACTGAAATTCTGATATATATATATATATATATATATATATATATATATATATATATGAAGTATTTGTGTTTTTAAAATTTTTTTCATAGGTTTAATGATTCTATTGCTGGAGAGAAAGTTTGCAAAGTCACATTTTGCATGTTTGACTTTCACACTTGATGTTTGACTTCAAGGTTGGAAATCAGATAGTTCTAACCTCTTTTCTTTAATTTTTTTTCTTCCTTAGCTCTTCTCACAAGCCTAAAAGGGTTGGTTACTGGAGCCTCTGCTTTTTGTTTGGGGTTCACATAAGACCAAGACATACAAAGAAAAAATTTTGTATTAAAAACAAACCATCACCAAAAATAATAAAAATACCTTTCATCTCTAGGGAAACTTGTTTTTTGTTTTTAAGGTGAGTGCCATACTCTAAATTGAAAATGTCTAACTGGGCTTAAAACAGAACAATGGTTTTTATTGGTCTAGCCCAGTGGTAGTAAATGTATGGCACTCGTGTTTCTCTTATAAGACAAAAGATGTTAATGCATGAATTTTTTGTTTAAACTAAAGCCTCAGTAAACAAGTTTAATTGCAGCACTGGCACTTTGCTATAAATAAGTGAATTTTGTGTTGCAGTTCTGTGCTCAGTCTCTAAAAGATTCACCATCATTGCTCTAGTTCAGTATCTAACTTTCTCATGAAGCACTGAGACACTTTTATTCAACAAATGGAAATACACGGGGCATTATGATCTAAGGGGAACTAAGAATTTAAATATCAAAACAGCATAATAACAATCATGTTGGGTTAGATTAAATAGTAGGCAGGTTAATGTTATCTGAGAGGAGGTGGAAGATAATTTTGAAATGAACCGTGAAAAAAGTTACTGAATGACTCATTTTGATGCTCCACATCTATAAAAAGCCCAACACCTGACTCAGTTGACTGGTCATCAACAGACTAATGACTCAGGAGCAGTAATTAGAGGAAAATGGTGGGAAAGAGTAGCTGAAAGTAAGGCTGATCCGACAGGTATTTTAGATAAATGCCATTCAAAATGCCATCCTACAATGAAAGATGGAAATTTCACCCACATATAAACCAATTATATAGTTTAGAGCCTCCTCTTTGACTGGTAAAATATAGCATTGTTATGTTTTATGCCTCCCTAAATGAAGGGTATATTGTGTTTAACTCTTGGCATCTATTAGTGGATACTTGGAGATTAGTGGTTTTCCTGGGAATACATTTAGCAATATTGTTTTATACCTGACATGTCAGTACTAGGTTGTACAAGTGAATATATTTAACCAACATAATTCCCAAAATATATGTTTACTTACTTTTGAATTAGAATTCTTTTTTTTTTTATTTTAAAGAGGGTAAAATAAAACAGAACAAAACAGATCATAAGAAAACAATTTAAGAAGCACAGAAAACAATTTAAGAGGCACAGATTTCAAAGCAAGACCACCAGAAATCTTCAGTCTATCATTTCTTGTTTTCTTGTTTTCTGTCTGTTTCTTGTTTTCTTCCAAATAGTTCTCCATATCTTCACACACAGTGAAATTTAATATCAAACAAAATAGCACTAAACTCATCAAAACAGGATTGTGCAGGCATTTTAGGTCTTCAAGACCAGACAATAGGGAAGTCAATAATGGCTGCCATAGTGTCTCTCATTCTCTTCAAAATAACTGTCTATATCTTTACATATGTTGAAATTAAACAAAAGAAAACATCACACACTAATATCACTCTGTACAGAGAATAATAGTATTGCTATGTTTTATATGATGATACTACAAAATTAGCACTCGATATCTTAGTGTCTCATTTTCTTCAGAGTATCTGTTCATTACATCGTACATTATAGAATCTATTCTCGTAAACAGTTTAGAAGTTGAACACATGCATGAATCTTTACATGTATATCTATCCTTTCTGTATTAGAGGGAAAACAAATCAAAACAAGACAATAATGCAAATTCCTAGAAAAACATAAAACAAAAAAGACATACAAAACCACATACTACATGATCTACAGTAGTTATTATGATGTCTCTTGTTATTTTCAGTAGAATTGTCTATATCATCAGGCCTAATGTAACTGAACATAGCACTACATAGCAATATTAATAAAAACAAACACTGCAGAAATTATAGGACATCAAAAGCAGTTAATAATCAAACTAGAATGGGTATCCTATTGTATCTTGTTGTCTTCAGAGTAGTGGCCTCTGCTTTTAGACTTGATACAATCAAGCATACCAAAATCAAATAAAATCAGTCAAGACAAAACAGCGATCTTAACACACCAGATTCAAACAAGATCAGTCATAGTAAGACAGTGTAAGTAATACAGGGCTTCAGGTTAAGTTGGAAATTAAGTGATACAGGGCTTCAGTTTAAGTTAATAGGAAATTAAGGATAATTACCATAGTATATCCTGCTATTTTGGGGATAGCTATCTGAGCTCTCAAATCTAGGATGAATAGAAAGACTGGAAGAAAATAAAATCAAACTAAACAGAGCAATAAGACTAATGTAGTTTTTAAATCCTGATACACTATTAACAATGTCTTTTGCCTTCCTTTTTTAGAAAATTCCTCCCCTTTCCCTTGTTCAGGGTGCTTTGTACATTTTGGGTCCCACTAATTCCTTTAGTTTTTAGATTAGAGGGGCAACCCACTATCTACCTAAGTGGTGCTGAACCTTTTTACCCCAGAGCTTGATCTTGAGCTGTATTCCTTTACCTACTAAAGCCTCAAGGTTTTCCTTCCTTATAGCTGAGTTGTTCTTCACTGCACAAGTGTCATGACTTTCCAACCTATCTGCAGCTGCTGGATGAGCTGTCCCTATTTCTTTCTGGTTCCTTGTCACATAGACCATTGTTGTCTCCTCTTTGATTTTTGGCTCACTAACCCTCTCTCAGGTTGATTATAATTCCTATTCAGAGCATCTTGATGGACCCTATCTCCTGATCTACTCTGCCTGTGTTTCTTTTAGTTAGTGTATCAAGACCATCTGTGTTAGAGATTAGAGCCAGTCTTCTCTGCCTCATCTTCACTGTGCTATTTTTCTGCCATTGTTTGGCTACTTTTCTCCTTCATTCCACTGTCTGTCCTATTCATTGAGGCCTCTTTGCTACTGTTGTTGGAATCCTGGTGATTTTTTTCTCTCTCTTTAGAATGTCCTTCAGTATTTTTTGTACATTTGGATTGGTAATCATGAACTCCCACCATTCCTTTTTGTCATGGAAACATCTTGTTTCTCCATTAATTTTGAGAGACAGTTTTCAGGGTACATCAATCTGGGTTGGAGGTTATTTTCTTTCAGGGCTTGGAATACTTTGCTCCAAGCTCTTCTTGACTTGATAGTTTGTGTTGAGAAGTTTGTCATGAGTTTGATGGATTTCCCTTCATAGGTAATCTGCTTCTTTTCTCTGATCACTTTTAGTATTCTGTTCTTGTGATGAATTTCTGGGATCTTGATTATTGTATGTCTGGGTGTAGATCAGTTTTGGTTGTAGCTGGCTGGAGTTCTGTATTCCTTATATATTTGAATATCACTTCCTTTTCCTATGCTTGGGAAGTTTTCCTTAATTATTTCTGTGAATAGCCTTTGCAATTCATTTGTGTTTATTCCTGCTTTTCAGCTCACTTTTTATTCTTAAGTTATAGATCCTCTTGTCATCTTCTAGCCTTTGTATTATTACTTCCTGATTCCTTGTTATTTTTAAGAGATCTTTCCTTTCGTGATCACACATTGTAAATCTATTATCATGTTTTGAAAGTCTAACTTTAGCTTCTGTCAAGGAATTTTGCCAGCTTTCAATGGAGTTTTTAATTTCCTGGTAATCTCTTTGGATCTGTTTCATGTATTCTAGATTTTGTTTATATTCTTCATCAAAGGTTTCTCTCCTTTTTCTGGGTCCCTCCATTCTTCTATCTGTGTCTTCTTGAGAGGTACTTAGCATTTCTTTTATTAATCTTTTTATATCTCGCCTCACTTGAATTAGAATTTCAGTTTTTAGTTAGTCTATGAGGTCCCGAAGGTGTTTCTTCCACTGCTGCTGTGTCCAATATTGCATGTTTGCTGCCCTTGATCTCTTCTATATTTACCTCTTCTGGACTTATTTTCTCTGAGTCAGTGGCTGGAGGCTTTTTCTTGTTTCTTTCTCTTGTCATATTTCTGGTTTCTTTCAGACAGGTGTATGGTGGAGGTCTCAGGCCCTTTCCGTTTGCTTATGGTTTTTCTGAAGCAAGCTGGCTAGGGGTTTGTCACCCTCTCCAGTTTACTGTTGATCTGTGAGGTGCACACAGGCACAATGTGGGCTGGCCCCTCTCCTCTGAGTCAGTCAACCAGCGAATGCCTTTAGCACATTAGTCTGTGCTGTGTGGAAGTTACAGGTTCCAGACAGTTTCATCCCTGGTTATTGGGTCCTGACCAGGGGCATGGTCCAGCCCAAGCAGATCCCACCAGTCCTCTTTGAGCCAGGAGTGGCCGACTGATGCCACTATGGTTCAAAGTTCAGGCCCGTCCTGTCCAACTCCATTATGCCATCCAGCTGTTCATCTCCTCTGTGGGATCCAATTCCTAGCACTCTCCACAGGTTAATGCAGCTCTTCGTATTGATTCCACTCTCTATTGCACTGCATCCTCCTGCCAAGGGCCTTAGGTTCACCAACCCCTGATTTCAAGACAACCACGAGTCATCTGACTCCAAGGTGTGCCCCAGCACAGTGTGGGCTGGCTCCAGTGAGAGTGTGTCTGGTTCCAGCCCTTCGTCCATGTTTTTCCTTCCTTTCTTTCTTTTTTTATTTTTCTTTTTCCTCAGTTTCTTCCTGGGTTGTGAGAATCCCTCTCCTTTCATCTGGTCTTCTCCATGGTGTTAAATTCTAATGTCTGAGTTGTTTTTCTCAGAGAGGCTCTTTATCCTGCTACCTATCAATCCACTATCTTCCTGAATTATAATTCTTGTTTCTGCAAGCCTCCACATCTAGTATTGGAATTCTTGATTTTTAAATTTCTATTGAGTGGAAAATTATAACTTATTGCCAGTTTAATGTAAATTTTCTTAAATATTGAGATGAAAATTTCTATATTTGTCATTCATGTTTCTTTTCTTGGAATATACTAACAAGTACCTTTTACCATTATCTGTTACCATATTTTCTTACTTTTATTAATTCATAGGTTATTTATCATCTGTGTTTTTAGTCATATTCTTACTGTTATTTTTTATATCTAGATGTGGCCCTGAAGCCTCATTTACACTCATAAGTGGAGCTTTGGGGAGGTGACTGGATCATAGCAGTGCGAAACTCCTCAATGATTTAGTTCACTGAGAATTTACAGCTAAATGTGGTAATGGAAGAGGAAACCAGTCAGAAGAGGTGGACACTGAAGGTGCAGCCTGGAAATATCTATCTCGCTTGTTCCTCCCTTGATCTCTTTGTGTTTTCCATCTGCCATGACCAAAATTCCTCTCCCATGTTCCTCTGGCATGCCATCATGCTTTTGAGCCAGGGAACTGTGGATTGAAACCTCTACAAACTATGAGCCAAAATATATCTCTTTTTATTTTACTAGTGGGTATTAGGCATTTTGTCTCAGCAATGAGAAATGTAACAAACATGCTTACCTATATATTTATCTTTCATGGAAAACAAAGCTTTGCCAACTATGCAGTGCAAAAATATCTTCCCCAGTTTTGTAGCTGTCATTATAAATTATGGCTTTTGAATTTTAAAAAAAATTGAGAACAAAAGGCATTTAGTGTAAATTTATCTACCTTTTATTTTATCATTAATGCTTTTGAGGTAATAACAAATGTTTCTTTATTTTAAAAGATTCCCCCCAGTATCTGGAGTTCACTTTTGTGTAACATATGAAGTAGAAATCCCAAGAAATTTCTTGCATTAACCAAGTTTTTCAGGAACATTTATTGTGTACTGTTTTTCCATAATATTCACAGGTTTACTGCATAGTTTTCTTTCTACTTTGATGGTCAATGTGTGGGCTACCATCATGCTATCTTAATTATTATATTTTAACAAAATTTTGAGATTTGGTGAGGAAATTTTTCTTACTTTATTTTATAGATTGTTTTATCTGTTCTTGAGCCTTTGTTATTTTGCATAGATTTAAGCTTGTCCAGTTTCTTATAAACACTGGTAGGATTTCCATCAAAATTACTTTGAACACAAAATCTTTACTCATACAAGCTGGAAAACACTGGAGAAATGAACAGATTCCTAGAAATGTGTAAATTACCAAAGCTGAATCAACTCAGTATCAGTTACTAAAACATGACCAAGTGGGATTCATCCCAGGAATGCAGTGATGGTTCAATGTATGCAAATCAGTAAACATAATACACCACAATAGAGCCAAAGACAAAAATCACATGATCATTTCAATAGATGCAGAAATAGTTTGATAAAGCCCAGCACTCACTCATGATTAAAAAAACCATACAGAAAGTCAGAATAGATGGTCTCTACCTCAATCTGATAAAAGCCACATATGACAAATCCACAGCCAACATCATACCAAATGGATAAATCTTAAAGGATTTCACTCTAAAGTCAACAATAAGACAAGGTTGTCCACTATTACCTTGCCTATTAAATAGTTCAAGGAAATGTTGGCCAGAACAATTTAGGCAAGAGAGAGAGAAAAAAGAAATAAAGATAGGAAAGAAAGAAGTTAAATTATGTTGTTTGCAGATGGTAGGACACTCTACATAGAAGACCCCAAAACTCTATAAAAAGACTATAATATTAATAGGCAAGTTCAGCAGTATAGCTGGATACAAAGCAACACTCAAAATTTAATAGCATTCCTGTACACAAACAACAAACTCACAGAGAGAGAAAATATGGAAATGACACCTTTCACAGTAGCATCCAAATCAATGAAATACTTAGGAATACACCTGACAAAGGATGTAAAAATATCTGTATTTTGAAAATTACAATTGAAAAAGGAGATTGAAGAGGATATCAGAAAATGAAAAGATATCCCTTACTCTGGATAAGAACCAGTATTATGAAAATGGCCATAGTCATATAACTTTTATACAGATTTAGTGCAATTCTGATCAAAATACCATTTGTAAACCTCACAAATTTAGAGAAAACATTCCTAGAATTCATTTGGAGCACAAGAGACCTTGAATAGCAAAGGCAAACCTGGGCATCAAAGATAAGACTGGAGGTAATCCAAGACTTGAAATTATACTCTAAAGTTACTGTGATAAAATCAGCATGGTACTGGCAAAAAACCATACCTGAGGATCAGTGGAACAGATTAAAAGGTACAGACACCACTACAAACACAGTGAGTCACCTTGTCTTTGACCCAGGGGCCAAACAAGTTCACTGGAAGAAAGATAGCCTCTTTAATAAATGGTGCTGGAAAAATTGGCTTTCCACACACTGAAGCCTAAAATTAGACACATGTTTATCACCATGCATTAAACTAAAGTCAAAATGGATCAAATGTGTTGTGAATTTGATCCCTGGTACACACATGAAAAGGATAAAAGATTTAAATATTAAAACAGAAACACCAAATCTACTAGAAGACAAGGTAGGTTTAAATCATGATGACGTAGTGCTAGGCAAAGAGTTCGTGAACAAAATGCAAACTGCTTGGGAAATTCTTCAAAGAATAAACAGCTGAGATCTCGTATTATAAAAAAAAATTCTTGCACATCAAAAGAAATCACCAAAAGAGTAAAAAGAAAACCCATATAATGGGAAAATTTAGCCACCTGTTTCTCAGTCAAAGAATTTATGCCTAGAATATATAAAGAATTAAAAAATATCAAGCCCCCTAATTCAAAGACCCAATCCAAAAATGGACATGTGAGATGAATATGCACTTCTCATATGAAAAAATACAAATGACAAATAAATATATGAAAAAATGTTAAACATCACTGATCATTCAAGAGAGGTAAATTAAACAACATTGAGTTTCCATCTCACTCCAGAAAGTATGACTATCATCAGGAAATCACCCAAAAACAAATGGTGGCAGCACTGTGTGGCAAAAGGAAGACTTCTCCCCTGTTGGTGGCAGTGTAGACTGGTACAAATCACTGAGGAAAGCAGTGTGGAATTTCTCAGAAAACTAGGATTGGAAGTCCCATTTCATCCAGCTATTTCCCTCCTGGATATTTTCCCAGAAAAATTAAAAACATTATGCCATAGTGATATATGTGCACCCATGTTTATAGCAGCACAATTTGTAATAGCTAAATCTTGGAAATAACCCAAATGCCCATCAACAGAGGAATGGATAAAAGAATTGTGGTATTTTTATGCAATGGAGTATTATTCAGCTACAAAGAAGGATAAACTTGAGGCTTTTATAGGTAAATGCATGCAACTTGAGGCTATACTCATAAATGCAGTAAATCAGAATCACATGTATAAATATCATATTGTCTCCCTAGTGTAAAAAACTGAAAGAGTAAATAAGATCCAAAGTATACAATAGATATTGTAGAAGTGTATATATCATGATATAGATAATCATATATACAATATAGATAACTATACAAATTTTGTATATATATTCAATATAAGTAACCACACTACCACTCTCTGTCAGTTAATCAAAAACAAGTTTGTGCTTTCCCTGTTCTATTGTTTGATCATTTTTCTCATGCTTATATCTTGTAATCTGAACAACTACTTTGAAGATAACAATATGCAATGTTAACCAGTATTAATCTCCTATTATTTTGTTTTGAAATTCTGTGTCAGTGTTTTTTTTTCTTTTTTAATTTCTAAAATAAAAAATTACTTTGAACATAGGGGTCATACATACAATACAAACATAATGAACCCTGCAAGCCAATTCATTTGGCAGTTGAACATCGCAAAAAAACATGTTTGGTGCCATGTGGAGAAGAACCTCTTGACTGAGTACCACATATTTTTTTTAGTCTTCCTTTGGAAATTTGGAGATATAACCAAATTGTTTTACTATGGGCCACTAAATTTTAAAGTACTTGTTATCAATAATAGATAATCAGTGCAGAATTTGGCATATGGAAGAGGATTGCCACGGTAACAATATTTAAAACATACTGAATTGACTTTGAGATCCACAAAGTATAAAGATGGGACTTTTGACAGCATTATCACCTGTGAAAACATGGAACTTAGAACATGTGTAGCTAATAAATTGGTGAAATTAGATGAGATATTTTCCAGGAACAGCATTAAAATTGTCATCTCAAGTTTTTTAGGCCTTTGTAGTGAGATACAAGGAGGAAGGAGCTACAAAAGGAAAAATAATGAAAAATTTGGGGAAAATATAATAATGCAAAAAATATTTATTATAAAATAGCTATAGATAATAGCTATAGCTTCAAAGGTTCAACTGCCTGTAAGATCATGTATTAATATATCATGGAGACTTATTAAACTTCCATCTAAACCAACAAGCTTTTTGACTTTGAGAGATTTTCCCTCAATATCCTGACTTTATCTCAAGACCAAGAGAAACTGGCCTTAGAGATTAGTACTGTGACATTTATCTAGTAGAGTGAGCTTAGTAAATTCATGAATCCCACAAAATTTGTAAGAGAATTGCATTAACAAAATGAGCTTAAAATAAGAGTGACAGACACATTTAGAAAAAACAAAACAAAAAAGGATTCATGAGTCCTCAGTCCTTCCCAAGCAGTGGGAAGTAAGCAGAGAAGGACACTCAGTAGCCAAAAGGGATGTGTGAGTATAGAAAATAAAGATGAATAAGGGGTGAGTTCCAAAGGTGTAGGGCAGAGGTGGTGAACCCACGGCATGAATGCCACAGTGGGCTGTTTGTACCACTGAAAGCTCTAATGGGTTCATTGTCACTTGTCCTGAAGCAAGGAGTCAGAGATTTACCCCACAGAGGAAGACTGGCCCCTAATCAAGTTATTGGCAAATGTATTTCTCTCTACTCTTGTTTTTGATTGAGACTCCCCACTGTTTTCTGGACTCTACCATGCCATTATATAAGGGTTAGGTCAGAGGAAAGGGTGGACATTTTATTGTTTCAGTTCACAAATCTTTAAGAACCATAGTCAAGTAACCGCTTTGAGAAGTGTAAACAGTAGTTGGACCTGATACACATGACAATATCGTAGGCTTCGATAAAATGCTTTTTGGTAGGGCTAGGAATGAGGAGAAATAACTCTCACAGGACTCTGTAAGAAATTCAGTTAACTGTGAGGTGACCAGGCTAGAGAGAGCATTTGCACTTGGGCAACCGTTCCAGTTCACAAACAATTCTTAGACTAATCTTTTTGTCTCCAGTTTTAGTAATGAGTGTATTTTACTTCTTCCCAGTATGAAGTTTGATCTTACAGTGCTGCTTAAAATTCTTCAAAACCTCTGCATTTGTCTAAAGGGGAAATCCAGGTTTTTAACTACAGTATTTATGATTTGTCTTAATTTGGCTTATGTTTACTTCAACTCCTTATCTCTCAGCACTGCTCAATCTCAACCTTTCACATATTGGCTCAATTATTTGTCAATTGTTCACAATTTGCTCAATTATTTCTCATTCCTTGAAAGCATGACAACATGCCACACCTCAGTACAGCTGTATGTGCTCCTCCACTGCCTGGAGTAACCCTTCTCTGTCCCTTTCTCTCATGAAGAACTTTGGTTTATTATTTCACAGTTCTTTACTTTTTCGATGACCCTTACCTGACTGTTTAGAAATCTGAATGAACCACTTACTCCTCTACATATGTATAGATTATTTTCTTACAGGTCTCAGTGTTTTAAAATTTTAAAAATTTACTGACCTATCTTCACAATTAGATTAGGATCTCACTGAAGGCAAAAAAAAAAAATCTATTTTCATGTTCCAATTTCAAACTCAGCCCCAGACATGAAACTAATTGCAAACATAATGAAAGTTTTGTTATCGGTATAATCTGGTATAGGTTTCCATCTTTCTCTAGATATTTTGATTTGAAAATTTATCAGAACTAGTGTCTCCTAATGGTAGCATTACTAAAGAAATATGTGTAATATTGCTTTGATATGTGCTTTTTCCCCCTTTGGGTACTTTATATTCCCTTTTGACTAGCAGTGTTCCCAAAGCAGCCATTTGTTTCTTGAATCAAGATGATAAAGTAACAAAATGAAATGCACCTTTCTGGCAGTATAAATAGAATTCTAAACAATGATAGACAAGGTTTATAAAAAAGAAATATGATGAAAAATGTTTTCTCAATTATTTACCAGCAGAATAATCAATTAAAATGTCCATTTCCTAAGAGTTTACTTGGCAATAAATAAATAAATTCTGATTTTTTTCCCCAGAAAGATCATGGAGGTGTCATTTGTTGCTGAGTGCTATGAAGCAATTGAACAGTTTACTTAATTATAGGAAAGATGTATTGCACATTTGTGTATCACGCCTGGATGAAGAGATTTAGAGAGAAAGTTATCTTCCTGAAAAAAGCCCCTTGATAATTGCCTTACAATCTCATTTGCAAACTTGAAGTGTGGAAAAGTAGATGTGCTAAACTTGCTCATATTCTCTTAGTGACAAGCGAATGCTTTTTATAGCTTGCATTGCTGAGGGCTTTATTCAGAGGTTGGATAGTTCCTGATAACCAGTTCTGGATAACAATGGAATTACCAAGCCATATTGTGCCTGAACTTTGATGTGGAGTAGAAAGCTTCACTTTCGTTTGAGCATACTTCGAAGCTTGGCAAGGTATCATGTGGAGTCTTCATTATTTTATGTTAATTCATGTGTCATTATACTTTAACTATGTTTACATAGCATCATTTTCTTTTATGCATTTAATCAATTTAGATCATGATTTCATTTAAATACCTAGATGCCTCCTAAATTCAGATTTGTACCAACCAAAGTTAAATCTTAAAGACTGTGATGGTGTTCTTATGGAGCCAATTGGTACTTAAAGAGTTTTTATTTTTAAAGAAACACATAGTAACACATAGCCTGACAAAATGTATGTTTAAAATTTTATCATTACTGACACGTGTCCGTGTGTGTGTGTGTGTGTGTGTGTGTGTGTGTGTGTGTGTATGAAGTGGGGAGAATATGACTTCATGATTCCAAATTTGATTCTTTTCCTCTGTGTCCTTATTTCTCTGATGCCTTTCCCATCTTCTGAGTGCTATCCCAGGTTTACCCCAACCACCCAATTCAGTGCAGTCCAAGGAGCTTCCTGACTGGCAAGGCGTCCATCTCGATACTTCTCTCCACGTGTGTTGTTCTCTGGGTGCCCTACGAATGGATAGTCATCTCCTCTCCATCTTGACCAGGCTGCTGTTGTCTGTGGGATCTACTGAGCCATCAATTTCCTTTGCTTGTCAAGGAAAATTAACTAATCCAATAAAACTTTTACATAGAACTCTAGAGTTAATGATTACTTAGAGACCAATCATTTTGGGGACAAGGGAAATGAGGTCTAGGAACAGAATACCCTGTCCAAGAGAGTTAACAGGAGATATTCAAAGCCAGGACAATGACACCTTACTTTAACTCTACTTTCAGGAAGTCACGCTTCAGGTCAGTCTCAAGGATTTTGGAGCTAACATTTACATACACATCAATTGTTTTCTTCAACAACTTAATAGCATTCATTATACTTATAGTTTTCTAGGTTCAAAGCTTAACTTCCCGTAGAAACTCTAATTAAGGATGTCAGATCCTGATGGCTAACCAGAGAGGCCAATATTTTTGTAGTAAGTAGGGGTATTTTTGAGTTTCTGAAACTGTAATAGAGAAAGATGCCTTTCCCCTTTGAAAAACTCCCTACCCTGCCTTCTGGAAAGCAATATACCCAAGTACAGATTGGTACCTCTGGTTCCTCACTGCTGGTGGCATAAGGGGTGAAGAGGCTCTGAAGGTTCACTGGGTGGAGGTCGTGAGGAGACTCCTGAGTGAGCCTGACAGGAACTTGTGTCTTTCCCATTATCCCTCAGAGCCTTACTATGCCATTGAGAATATTTTTATGCCTGGTTTCTGATGCAAGCAGCTAAATACAGTTTCTGACAGGTGCAATCACACTTCCAGAGGGTATTTGTTTCTCTCTCATTCTTTTCAAGTCTTCTTTCTTCCCACAAATTCCTCCTCTCTGTCAAACCTGGTTCCACAAACTACTGGTGCCTCATATTTCCCTAGAGTCTCTTTTCTCACAGTACTGTGGAGTACCATGGTGTACTAACAGCTGTCACTGTCCCACCTCCCATTTGCTTTTTTAAAAATCAGCCAATCTCCAGCAAGTTCACTATAAAATAAAACTCGTTGTGAATACCACCACATGTACTTTGAACATAATTGATGAGTAAAAACTGCTCCATGTGTCTTCTCATCCAGTTTCCTTCCCTGCAAGAGACCAAATCACCAGTTACTGTTTTACCTAGAGCCTTTAAAAGTTATGTGCAAATAAAAACATAAATGCACATGTTCTCCTCTTTAATAGTATTCTTACACATAATAATATACTATAAGCATTGTTTATACCTACATTCTTCATGTATGTATTTTAGTGATTACTTCATAATTGACCTAATGTTTTTAATCTTTATTTATTTTTTAATAACTATAGAGTATTTCATTATCTGATGGTGCCATAATTTAATGAGCCTGGTGTAGACAGTCACAGTTTCAAATATTTTCATTACTAAAAATAATGAATATTTACTAACATGTTTAGGTACTTCTGTGAGATAAATTCTTAAAAATGTAGGATCAGTGACAAACAGGTAATTGCTTTTATTTTGTTATCTATTGCTTAAGTATTTCCAACAGAGATTTTTATGAAGGGTTGGAATTAAACTTTATATGTTGTCCTTAATTTCCTGTTTCTTTAGAATTTTTGAATTGACTTTCTGTTTTTAGAACTGACAGATTACTATATTATTCTTCACCACTCCTCCATTGTAACATTTTCATTTTCATTTCTTAGTTCTTAATAATTTTATAACTTTAGAAATACTTTTGCTTTCATTATTTGATTTCTGCACTTTTGATGATGTTTATCAGAGCCCCGCTATAAAAGATTAGGAAAGCTTTGTGCTTTATTAACTCCCATTTTACTACTCTTTTTCCAATTTTTGATAGGTTATCACATTTATGATCTGTCCTTTAAGCGCAATCCTGATATTTATTTTAATTCTCATCATATACTTAAAAAGAATCAACACCTAGTGTTTTTTTTTTGAGAAATTATCATAGGAGCCATATTATAAATTGTATTTATTCTTAAATGATAAGAACTAAAAATATTTAGGGTGACATTCTTTTGTTTCTTTGAGGACTCTGAATGTTTTTGTGTTTCTGCTGGCACAGAATATTGCTGAGAAGTCTGAGATCAGCCTCCTTTCTTTACTTTTACGTTTTGGGTAGCTTGATCATTTTTGCTTGAATGCTACTTTATCTTCTAATGTCTTTTTAAAGGCTATCTCTTGATACAGATAAAACCCCTGGGAAACTATCTTTCTCGTGTCTTTAAAGATTTTTGATTTTTAAGCAATGTTTCTTAAATTACATATGGCAATATTTTAAATATATACTAATTCAATTCTTTGGGATACTCATCCATATTTCAGATAGTTTTTACTTATCTTCTCTGTCTTATATCTTTCAGCTTTATTTTGAACTGTTTATTTCTATTTATTTTACTGGCTCTTCTTTATCCTGACTCAAAATCCGAATTGTGTTTTCACATGGGGGGATTTTCTTTCTTGGTCTGTTATTTATGTTCCCATTTTTCTATGATCATAATGGTGAAAGTTTTACTTCTTTCCCTGTAGGTAAGTGTTTCTTTTAGTCACTGCTTTCTTATGTCTGCTTTAAGCTATTGCCTCTTACCAGCCACGTGAACTTGTAATTCTTCGAGTTCTTTATCTTAGAATAGAGATAATAATCCTTCTGCCTAATGAGAATGGAGTGAAGATTAAATGAATTAATTTACTTAAAGCATTTAGAGTAATGCCTTAGACATTCTATGTTACAGTTGCTTGAGATTATAATAATTGTGGTTTCTTGGAAGCAATTTCAATTTATTTATTTTTTTAATTTTAAAGAGAAAAAAACAGAAAAAGACAAAAACCTCAAGCAGACAAACAACAACAACAAAATCCCAAAATAATAGCCTTATAGGAGTTTACGAAAAAAATGATAGGAATTTAACAATTGTTGTTAAATTGCATACAGTTGTCTTCAAGAGCTGTTCAGATTATCAGATATGGGCATGCAAAATTCATCAAACAGTGTGAACACTGTTCTTTTCCTTGAACTAATAGATTTAGCAGTACAATTATCTTAGCTATCTTGTATATATATGTGTGTGTGTGTGTGTGTGTGTGTGTATATGTATATACTTGCATTTTTTTCCTTTTCCTTTCCTTCTTTTCTCCTTTTCTCCCATTCTAGTTGTTCTTTTCCTTTGAAGTGTTTCTTTCTCTTTCACAATATCTATCGTACCTTTTGGATCTTATTTAGTTTTTCAGTTTCTTACACTAGGGAGAATATACAGTGTTTACACATGCAAGTCTGATTTATTTCACCTATGAGTATGGTCTCAAGTCACATTCATTTACCTATAAAAGCCTCGAGTTTATCCTTCTTTATAGCTGGCTGGTACTCCATGGTATAAAAATGCCACGTCGTTTTTAATCCATTCCTTGTTTGATAGGCATTTGGGTTGTTTCCAAGATCTGGCTATTACAAACTGTGCCATTACTATAAACATGGGTGCACATATATCACTATGGTATGATGTTTTTAATTCTTCTGATTAAATACCAGACGGGAAATAGTTGGGTTGAAAAGGACCTCTAATCATAGTTTTTTGAGGAATCTTCACAATGATTTCCACACTGGGGCAGCTCCACTTAAAAACATTTTTTAAAAAATCAGATAAATCTAGTCCTTGTTTTTATTTATCTGTTACATGGCAGTATTTTGTTTCTGGTGTTATTTTTATTTGTTTTGGCAGACTTTTATTTTCTATTTTGACAAATCATTCTTTGAAATATATATTCCTCTGCAATAAAGTAGATAAATCACCAAGTAGCACAAAAAAGAAAAAAACTGAGTGATTACTAAATGGAATACTTGAAAACAGCAAGACACAGAAAACAAACTGCAAAACACTAACGTGTTTTTTGCAAAATTCTACACAAAAACATTTGAAAGAATCTAGAGAACAAAGAATTATCTGTGAAAACTTACTTTTTCTGAACATGAGCAGATAAAGCAAAAAATCCAGTGAATCAATGATCATGAAAGAAAATGACAAAATCAACCTGATTTCACAGGTACATATTTAAAAACCACCAGGAAACACATTGTTACTCCATTATTTTTTATGGAGAGGGAAGCCAAGTTCTAATATTTCTCTCATTTTTTAGACAGATCAGTATCACTTTGATATCTAAGCTCCAAATTAACTATGCTTCACCTCATATGCATATATACATGAACGTATACACTACAGCCCCAAGTGTGTGTGTTATTGCCATGACACACACAAGACCTTAAACTATGAAATAATCTGAAAGATAATATTTATCATACTTTTAAAGAAAAGTAATGCAGTTCTAAAAAGGGGAATTTGCCTGAAAAATACAGTGATGCTTTAATATTAGAAGTTAGGCCAGTATAACTCATCACTTTAGCCACATAAAAATCATATAATTATCTCCATAGATACTGGTTTGATGGAAAAATTGCTGTTCTGCCTAAAATTTGTAGGAGTAGGTATGATACCTTGGTGTAATTTGTGAATATATGATAGATTTAGTAATAAATATATGTAGCATGCAACTAATATATGTATATATATAATTTACTTACACAACATAACTACAGATGTGTGTGTATTAGATGAAACGTCATTATACTAAAGAGTGAATGTTTAGATGATGTCCAAATGACAAAGTATAATTTTGTCAGTTCTTAGTTCAAAATTATCTTAAATTTTGAGCTGATACAACTTATAGGGGAGAGAAATATGAAAGAATTTTTGTTAAAAAGTAAATTTGAAAGTATCACATGAAAGTGATATCATCAAAGAATTGAAGATTACTGAGAATCAATTCAAAACAGAATGATCCAGGAGTGTTTCTATTATATGTAAAGATAAATATAAATCTCTCTCTGTATATATATATGTATATACAAAAATATATATATGTTTATATATCTTCATACAAAAATTATAGGCAATATTGAGATCAGATTCCTAAGAATATACTGAATAGGAAATATGTAAATTCTAAATAAATAAATCCTTTATTTCTTATTAAATATTTAGAAGAGTATACTTTCTAAGAATATTATATGTTATAAAAAAGGCAATTCTCAGTTTTATTATAAATTAAATTAACTTCCACTAAAATAACCTCAAGAGCAAAAGATGAAGTTATATATAAATATTTTGAGAAAATTATGTATATTTTATTTGAAAAAATGAAATTTAATGGTAACCATAAAAGCTCTCCATGGAAAACACCCAGAAGAAACAGAAATAATTAAAAAAACAAAACTTTGTCTTTATGCTGAAGAAGAAATAAGTAGACAAATAGGCCTAAATTTGATATTCCAGAATTAGAACTAAACATTAATTTATGATAAAATATCTTCAGTCAGTGAAAAAAAGGAATCATTTTATATCTCAAATTTACTCTAGACCTTTCCATATTGCTTCACTTTATTTTTCCCTCAGGAAAAAAAAATAGGCACATCTATTTGTTCCTTACGTCATTAAAACATTGATGTTTTCTGTTGCACAGGGGCTGGGTAAATAGGAGAAAGGAGAAGGACGTGGTTAATTACAAGTTAGGGAACCAGCCTCACAAATGAACGGTGAGACCACCGCAAGAAGGTTCAGTGATCTGGGGCTTTGGTTCTTTTGATGTAACAGATGTCCTAGAATCTGCTCGTTACCTAGGAAGATTCTGATCATAGGAGAGACGGCAGGAGCCCGGTACATTTCGACCATGAAAACCATGATGTGCGCGTTTATTTTTACTTCAAAACTCTTAAAGCTAATTATTTAAATATTCAGAAAAAAATTCCTTCTCACTGGGAATTATTTCTAGAACTAAGGGAACAATGACTCAGAAAAATCCTTCTTATTTTTGTTTTGAGGATGATTTCAGCCAGTAAATGAAGTTACTCATATCTGCATACTAAATTTTATATGAAATCTCATAATGCATGTTCATGTTAACTTATTCACTAATTGTGTGATAAAAGAGCTAGAATAATTATCCAGCTCACATTTTATTAATGCTTAATTAAAGATATATCTCATGCAATTGAGGCATATTGCAGTACTAGTGAACCAGAAAGTTTTAATAAACAATACAATGACAGAAAATTACTAGGTAGAGTTGTTGTTTTATGGATCTTTTAGCTGAATTCATAAATAGATTACATTATTTTCAGATGTTTTGGGTTCTGTATTAACCTCTCTAAATGAATTTCTGCCATGGGTATAGTATATTCATAAAAGTGTCTTTCATTGACAGCCTTAAAACAGGTATCAACATGCCCTTTGGGTTTTTCCATAAATTCAATTTTTAGATCTGATGTCAATAGTGATTTAGAAATAAATTGAGAGAAAGACTGACAAAAAGTCATAAATTGAATAACCACAGGGACTTAGGTTTAGGGGCCTCAGGAGGCATTGTGACTTATTGAATTATAACCTTAAGCAGAATTAAACAGTACCTTCTTTTGTATTTGCCTGCCAATCAAAAACATGGCCCTGTGGTTCACACTACAGCTTAAAATGAAACAGTTGTCTTCAGCTTCACAGTGATTCTTCACTTATTTTTAAACCATCATTAGGTCCATGCACTGTGTGGTGACAAAGAGGTAAAATATTAAGCTGATAAGTAGACAACGGTGATCAAAATTTATTGTTTTAAGTTTATCCTGGAAATCCTACTATTTACTCTTTTTATTTCAGCTTACCTATGATAAGATTATTTTTAAATAAATGAATCAAATAATGACCAAAAAAAAAAGGACAATACAAATTAGATTTCACTATTTTCTATTGAGAAATTTTATTTATAAAGTCACTGTCACTGGGAATTTAGCTCAGTGGCCAAATGCCTACCTGGCAAGTGAGAGGTTGTAAGTTTGAGCACCAGGTCATTGTCTCTGACCTGGAATATAAGGGCCTGAAATAGCTTTTATCATCTATAACTTGTGGTATGAACTTTAGGAGGAACAAATGAAAGGATTTTTGGCCCAGATGGGACACTCCACGTGTCCAACAGAGAGAATGCCAGCCCCTGGAGACCCTGGAGGGTCAGGGGGTCTCTCCCTGCATTCTTAAAATAAAGGTCATTTATATTTCATACTTCTTATCTTTTCAGCAATGCCACAATTCTATCATATGATTCCCTGACCCAGGAATCCAACTCTATCAGATGGTGCCGTGACTTGGATCGGCAGGCAAGTGACTTCTGGAATTCCCATTCTGAGTCCCCTGCCGATTCAAGAACTGGACTGCACACTGGATTAATTCCTCACTTCTCAACACTCTGGAGCTGCTAAACTTGTCGCTGCTAGTTTGCAAACAACACCGGTCTAATTCATTTACCACAGGTGAGCAACCTCTGGAGATTACTCAGCCGCTGGGCCAGGCCCTACAGGGGTTTTCTCCACCTTCCCTGGACTCCAGTGATGCTCTCACATCCTTAGACAGCCCAAGGCAGCCTCTTCCTCTGAGGGCGGGGCCCCACACTGGAAAACTTTCATGTCCTTTAGAGCCTTAAGCTCTCACGTGCAGAGCCGTTACTAAAATCCACGGGAAATCCACTCCTGTGTTGCTGATGGCCAATTATCACGAGCTTTGGAACTAAATTACTGATTACCATTTGTCTACGAGGAAAGGTGATGATCTGACCTGGTTAGGCACCATGGTCCATTGCCTCAACTGACTGTGACTCTGTGGGCCGGGCCCCACACCAGATTTATTTTGGGGACCACTTTCCTGTCCCCTCCCCCCAAAGAACTATACCTATTTATAGCTTATCACACTGAGGACAAGTTTACAAAATCTCTATCTTTGGGCCTTTATTTTGAGAATATGTCCCCTTTCTTTCCTCCCCGCTCCCCCCCAACCCTGCATGCCGACCTACTTTCCCGCTAGTGGGGGAAGTGCGCCCAAACAGTGTTGGGAGGTAGCGTGGGCTGCTCTGCGCGGGGTCCCGGCTTCACGTGATGCCCCAGCTCCATGCTGGGCCCGGCTCCCCACCATGCCCCAGTCCATGCTTTGCCCCAGTTCTGCACTTCGCCTTCACCCTGCGAGTGTCTCCAGAGCAGTCCCGGCTCCACCCTTCACGCTGTGTCCTGGGACTCATTCCACCTTCACTCTGTGTGTGCCGCCCCCACCCTGGGTACGCCCTGCCCACCCTCCAAGTTCCATCTCTGCCCTAGGTGCTGTGTGCATCTCCCAAACAGTCCCAGTCCCCATCCCCCAATTGCAAGTGCCACTCTGAGCACAAATACAGATGACGGCAGCTTGGCAGCTCAGAGATGCTATTTCTTGGTCAACAGCAGGCTCTTTTTACATTCTCAAACCACTTAAGGTTTATTTAGGTTAAATAAACCAGGATAAAAAGACAATAAACAAAACTTTGGCTGATAAATGGGGAAGTAGCCACCTGGTAATTTTACCAGCCTTGTTTATCAATTAAAGCCTTCAGTAATCTCCATAGCCTTATATGAGATACCTCAACTAAAGTTCATATGACTAAGACAATTCATTGTTGCTGACCTGATGGTGTATTCATGCTTTCAAATATAAAATTCAGATTGTTTCTGCTGCCTTTTTCTTGTGTTCCAGCCATGACAAATGTTTTCTTTCAGGTCCAGACATACTCTTAGAGATGTTTTGCAAATTTCTTCGGTGTTCAAATGTTCAAATGTTCATGGTTAATAGCCATTTAATGTTTTATGTTAAGCTTATTGCATATATTATACACTACTGTTTTCAATCTTCTAAAAATGCTCATGGCTGATATTAAGCTTACAGCCTACATTGCACTGTACTGTTATGCATACAAAACAAGACCAACAGTGTGGCAGAAGCCTACTTAAACCTTCCCCAGCCTGTCTGCCTGCCCTGGCTTAGCCCTCCACTGAGCCATAATTAACTATATTCAACTGATATTAAATGACACCATAGCTGATGTCTCTCCTAAATAAAAAGGTAAAAATTAATTAAACAGGCCATCCTCCAAAAATCAGATGGCATTAGACATTTTAACAACATAAAGAGATATTTATATATGACATAAATGACATGTCAGTTCCTAAAATTCCCTGGACCTTGTCCTCCTTATGGGAAGCCATTACTAAAGTCATAAATACACTGTTGGTTATATTTAACTCTTACATACTTACTTAATTCTACAGATACCTTCTACTATAGACCAGATCTCAAGACAAAAGACAAAACTTGACCCTCAAACCCCACAGAGACCTCCTTAATATGGCTTTTTGGTGCTTTCAACAACAGAGATAACAGTGACACTTGGAGTTCTGAGATAGGTAAACAGACACAAGGTGGATCTGCCTGAGCCCCCCTCCCCATGGACCATGCCTCAAATGCAGCAGAAGGACATTGGGCAAGGGAGTGCCCCATTTTGGCATTCGTTTGAGATCTTACGCCAGGGCTACTGGACTGTCCTAGCCACCAGAAAGTGAGTAAGCCATCCTAACTTCTAGCCCTCACAGGAAATGCCAACACTGCCAGATTTACCACTGACAGATCTGCTTAAACTTGCTGCTGAAGACTGACGGGGCTTAGGGACACAGCAGCCCCCTTTAAGGTGATCTCCTCAGAGTCCTAAGTCCCACTAAAGTCTCAGGTAAGACATTCTCTATACTTGTGGACATAGAGGCTATGTATAGGGCTCTTCCTGAGCTTTCAGGCCACTATATTGTCTCGGTCTCTATAGGGGGTATTGATGGCCAACCTATGCCATTTACAGAGAGGGCCTATCTCGTACAGGTTCCAGACTGCTTCTTCCCAATCTACCCAGTGGTGCCAAATCTTCCCTCCACCACTTACTCTACAGTCTTAGGTCTTAAAAATGCCTTTTTATTCCCTTGTGTTTATGCAGACTGACCCAGACACTGAGGCCTCAACAGCTCACACCTGTTATCACTAGTAAACCTCTCCTCAGGGATACACATCACCCCCTTCCTTTCCTATTCACCAATTTCTCAGACACAACCCTAGTAAGACTGACAGATAAATTTTATCTTCTTGCCTTTGTTTATACTTTTTCAGGATACATAAAAGCCTTTGCCACAACCAGGGAGACTGCTGATATACTTACTAAAGTCCTGCTACAGCAAATCATCACAAGGACTACAACCAAGTTAAAGCAATCCATACCTGGTTTTCTTGGCAACCTCAACAGTGGTTAAGGTTGCTAGACTGCCATCCTGGTTTCACATCACTCAGGCTAAGTGGTGCCCTCCCAGCCCTAAATCTGATAATTCTGAGTGGTCATCTCATCTTCTGTTGCTCACCTGTCTCTGTTTCATGAAGGCCTCACAGCCACAGACATAGGCTAAGTCATGTTTTGTTATCCAATTTGGTTCCTAATTTCTTACACTCTATTAACTATCATTTTTACAGCAGCACTCTTAGCAGTCTTTCCTAAAGACTCCCACATCATCTTCATAATGTTCTGTGTTCTAATCTTCATAAGACAACTGTCTTAGTCCTTTTTACCCTCAGCTGTTTGGTTAAACATGACATCCCTGAAGGCCTAGGCTGTTACCTTCCCTATACTGGTACAGCCATGGCCTTCCCACTCCCCCTATTTTTTCCAGTTCAACTCCTGGACCAGAGACAAGTCTTACCTACTAACCTCTTAACTTTTACCCTTTCAGATGGGGGAATAATCATCTCTCATAACTTCACTCCTCCTAACCCCACACTTATTTTTTAGAATTCTACCTCACCATGACAGTGATTCTACCTCAATGTGGTCCTAATAAAATGACATATCCAAATCAAGAGCACCTTTCCTTCTACCTCACCTGGGTCCTTAAATATGATAATGCCATGCCTCCTCATAACATCTTGTCTCTTTGTTTTTCCAGTCCAACATACGGGCATTCACCAGTGATAAAGTTGTCCTAGCTAAAACACCTGGCACCAGCTTCTACATGGGCATCAACTTTCATCCCATGAACACTCCTAAATCCCAGTACAGCGCCCCCTTCTAGCAAGAATCAGTAAAAGAAAGAAAAACTTCACCCTTTTTCCTAATAATCAAAAGATGGGACTGAAAAGGTTTTGGCCCAGATGGGACATTGTAGCTGGTAAAGCCTTGGAGGTGGGACCAAGGGGCTCCATTTTCCCCCAAACCTAGGAATTTACCTGTGGCGTGAAATAAATACCAATGGGCTACCTGTGCAACACGAATGCCCCTTAGGCTCCACCCCAAACCTAAGCTACATGTGTGCTCCCACTCCCCATTTCTGATGGAGAGAATGCCAGCCCCTGGAGACCCCAGAGGGTCAGGGTGTCTCTCCCTGCATTCTTAAAATAAAGGTCATTTATATTTCATACTTCTTATCTTTTCAGCAATGCCACAATTCTATCATATGGTTCCCTGACCGGGAATCCAATTCTATCACAAATCCTCTGCTGAATTTTTTATTTGGGAAGTTCCCCCTAAGCCTTCCAGGCATGATGGGAAAATCAATTTATACTAGAAGTTGTCTCCTCTGAGTTCTTAAGCACATATTCTGCTCCATTCTGCTCTGACTGACAAACATGCAGGAAGCATGCTAAAGGAGCAGGACCATCCTAGATGGAAGCTATTTAGAAAAGTAAGACACTTGTGTCTTCCTCTGCAACCTCATACACTGATGATTTACCATATTAATTTTTATTTGCATAAAGTATGAGTTCTGAGCCTGCAAATGAAAGATGACGGATGTTTTGTAACATGAGTAGACATTGATCAAGTTGCATATGGCTGGCTCAGAATCCACGATATCATCTTTGTAAAGACTTCTTGGCAGCTCTTTCACCTAATTAGCACAGCACTTCACAGTTTTATTCACAGCTAAAATGTTCACTGTAAACCTCCTTCATTATCTCTTTCTCCCCTTGGCTGTTTTTTTTCCCTCCAAAGAGTAAATTCTGTTTACTGAAACACCTAGGATTGGTGGAAGAGAAGACACAGTCAAATATCCCTGCCATCCTCGCAGAAACTCAAACAGGTAGGCAAACAAACAAACAAAAACAAAACAAAAGCAAACAAACAAAAAGACTCCTTTTGCTTTGATTTGTTCTGTTTTTTGTCAATTTGAACTGAACCTTGAAGAGTGGGGAAGACTTTACCAAGTAGTGAAATGGAATGAACAAAGGCATACATTTGAATTGGAATTTGGGGAAGTAGGGAGAACTGTGCATGTAATAGGAACTCAAAATGGATAATGAGTTGATAGAGATGACTCTGGAAATGGAGGATGAGTCATTTGGGGAAGACCTGCATATGTTCTTCTATGGAGTATACAATTTATCCTGCAGGTAATAGGAAAACATCAACTGTATTTAAGTGTATAAACTCCAGGATTGGATGAGATTCTTAGGAAGGACACTCTAGCAGAATTTGGAAGATGGGTTGAGGAGAGCCATGAGCCTGGGATTCCATTTAATAGGCTTTTTCTCTATTCCAAAGAAAAATACTCAGATACAGTATTAAGACACTGACATTTGGAATGAAAAGGCAACTTCTGGGGGTTAAGAGATACTTTAGAAATAGAAATATTAATGAGACTTGATGATTGATTTGGTATTCATGGTGATAAAGGAAATGGGGAATCAATTTTTACTCTGTGGTTTCTAGTTGGGGGGAATTGAGTGGATAAAATTGTGGTTGGCTAATCAAGGGAAGTGTTCTTGAGAAGACTGAAATGAGCTCTCTCACTCAAAATACTTTGGTGTAGGCAGAACAAGTCAATCATATAAGACACATATTGATAGTACATTAACTACTGGGATAAATTCTTTAGCAAATTAAACTTTTATTAAGACATTGCATTCATGAGTCATAAGAGTTCAATGCAATGAACTTACATAGAGTGATATACTTGTGTAAATCATTACCCTGGTTAAGGAATAATTAGCACTTGATAATCTCTTTGCATGCCTATCAGTCTTCAAATAAAAATGATAAAATCTTAAACAACACTATGAAAACAAAACATTTTGAGCTTAATACTTCATTACTTGCCTAGTGAATAAGCTGGACTCCCACTCTCCCAACAGTCTGAGGGCTTTATTTGACATGGTCTGACTTAAAATGTAGCCTCTGCAGATACACATGCTAGGTATGACTCAAAGAGGAAAGTTGTTAACCTTCAGACTGTTTAGCTCTGAGACCTGGCAAAAGACTCTGCAACAACTGTCAGGAAATGGTACCTTATGTATTAAAATGTTGAGGACTAAAGGAAAAAATTAGGGTTCTCAGATAAATAGTATTTTTTTCAAAATAAATTGATTAATAAATTAGGGCAACACTCTGACTTCCAGGGATTGATTTTCTGTTTCTTACTTGGGCATAACTATACCTAATATTTATTGGCCATTTACTATATGCTGGTACAGTTCCGTGCTCTTTCTACGCATTAAATAATTTAAACCTTACTATATTGCAATCAGATGAAGCACCTGAGGCAAAAGGCTGCTGCATAATTTGCCTGAAGCCACAGCTGGAATGCAGTGGAGCTGGGCTTCAAACTTGGGTCCTTTACCATGTTTGCTATAGTGATGCTAAAGTCTTTGCAATAAGCCACAGTGTGGGAAGAAGTGGTAATTTGTATAATTAGTAATGAATAATAATGCTCCCAAGCAATTGCTAATGTTTATGGCATAAGTGGCAATGGTTCTGGAGAAATAATTAATCAAGAGGCAGCATAATGGTATATAAACATACGAAGAATATTTAACCTCTACTTATTTATATATTTTATATTAATTTATTGAACACTTACTACAAATAAGATAATGTGCTTGCCAGAACTCTGCCTTTTAAAAGCCTTAGAGAGAGGAAGCTTGGCATTGCAGCAAATGATTACAGTGTAATGAAGGATCTTATTATAAGATTGATGGCAACGTGAAGCAGAAGATGTTGCTTCCTGCCCGGGAGTGGAGCTGTTCCCTATGGAGATAGCATTTGAGTTGCTTCTTCAAGGATAAACACACATTTGCTAGACAAGACAGTGAAGGACTTTTTTAGGATACCAAGTACGCAGTGATGAAGCAGCCTCTGTGGAGGGGCAAAAATGAAAGGCTGGAGAGGTAGGCAAAAGTTAGATGAAAGGAATTTGGTAAATCAGGCTAAAATTTGATTTTCCTTTGTTTAGTAATCACTTTCATATTGTTTGGATTCTTAAAAGAAGAAATAAGAAGTTTCTCATTTTCAGAGTCCAAACTATTAAATGACTATTTGCTTGTAATTACACCAAGATTTTCCCATTAATAAGGTTTTGTTTTTGGTTAATTCTTACTGTATAGTTCAGGATGGTCTTGAACTCACTGTGTAGCTCAAGCTGAGAATGCTTTTTTTTTTTTTTTTGTCTTTGTCCTTTTTTTATGGGTACTGGGGATCGAACTCACGACTGCCTGCTTGCAAGGCAGGCACTTATGCCGCTGAGCTAAATCCCCAGCCCCAGCTTGAGAATTCTTAAGCATTAACACTCCTGCCTTAGCCTTTGAGTGCTGCGATTTCAGGTGTGCATTGGCCCCATTAATAAAGTCTTTCATTTTTACTCTTCCTTTTTTTCCCTTGCCTTCTCTTTTTCTATTTTTCTGCATTTTATGAAGGAAAAAAACCTTGTATGAGCTCTGCTAAATTGAAGTAAATGCAACAAGGATTTACTTTCTGCAGTGCAGGAAGTGACATCTTACATTTAGAAAAATCATTGGACACAACAGTAAGGATTAAAGCAATGATCGTGGTAGGCAGACCTCAAATATATACTTTGAGAGAGGAAAAATGCAGAGCATGGAAAAGTTTATAGTTTACATACTTAACTATTAATTTGTGCAAATGTAATAAATGTCCTTTGAATTTCAGAGTACTTCTTCCTGAAAATTATCAAAATGACCCATCTTTTGCATGTTTTTTCTAGGTTTTTTGATTAAATGATCTTGTTCAAAGAAATTTTTTCTTTTATGACATAATGACAAGCTTTTAATTTTTCTTATATGTGTTTCATTGTTTTTATTTAGAGAAAAAAAGCAAAATAGAAAAAAGGGTGGACCTAATACAAAATTTCAAAAAAATACAGTAAGAAATCACTAGTTGATAAATAACATACTATTATCTTAGAAGAAATTGTGCAAGTCACAAAATCAAACTATAAAAAGTGGGCAATCAAACAATGACAGTACAAACCATTCTGTGTTATGAGCTAACAAAAACTTAGTCGTATGGTTATCTATCTTGCAAACTTCAACACATGTACAGTTTTAACCTTTAGAGCACTTTCTTTCCCTTTCATTATCACAATATCTATTATACATTTTGGATCTTATTACTCTTTCAGTTTTTTATTTTTTTTAGTCTAGAGAGATGATATGATATTTACCAATGTGAGTCTGATTTATTTCACTTATAAGGATAGTCTCCAGTTGCCTCGATTTACCTGTAAAAGTCTACATAATCCTTTTTATAGCTGAGTAATATTCCATCGCATAAAATCACATCTTTTTCATCCATGGGCATTTCATTTCATGGGCATTTTGGTTGTTTCCAAGATTTAGCTATTTCAAATTGTGTCACTATGCACATGGGTGCACATATATCACTGAGACATGACATTTTCAATTCTTCTGGGACAATACCCAGGAGGGGAATAGGTAGATTGAATGGAACCTCCAATCCTAGTTTTTTGAAGAATCTCCATACTGATTTCCACAGTTGTTGTACCATTCTACACTCCCACCAACAGTGGAGAAATGTTCCTATTCCCTCACAGCCTCGCCAACATTTGTTATAGGTTAATTTCTTGAGGCCAGTCATTCTTTCTGGAATGAGATGAAACCTCAATGCTGTTTTAATTTGCATTTCTTGAATGATCAGTGATGGTGAACATTTCTTCATGTATTTATTTGCCATTTGTTTATCTTCATCTGAGAAATGTGTGTTCATCTCCTATGCCCATTTTTGGACTGGATCTTTGAATTTTGGGGACTTGATGCTTTTCAATTCTTTGTTTTTCATTCTGGATATAAGTCCATTGTCTGAGGAACTGCTGGCTAAAATTTTTTCCCATCCCATGGGTTTTTGTTTCACTTTATTGGTGATTTCTTATGAAATGCAAAAGTTTTTAATAACATGAGATCCCAGTTGTTGATTCTTTGAAGTACTTCCCATGCGGTTTGTGTTTTGTTCATGAGTTCTTTGCCTACCTCTATGTCTCCAAAATTTCTACCTACCTTGTCTTCCAGTAGATTTAGTGTTTATGTTTTAATATTTAGATCTTTGATCCATTTTGACTTTAGTGCACAGTGATAGACATGGGTCTATTTTCAGTCTTCAGCATGTGGAAAGCCAATTTTTCCAACACCATTTATTAAAGAGGCTATGCTTCTTCCAGGGAATATGTTTAGCCCCTTTGTCAAATATAAGATAGCCAAGTGTCTTTATAGTTGTTTTTGCATTATTTTTTCTATAAATACTTTAAAATAATTTCTATCTAGCAGGCTGTATACAAACTTCCATTAGGGAATTAAACAGTAAAATTTTTGATCCTCTGTAAAATTTTACAAAGGAAAAATATACACAAAACTTTGACTTGAGTATATGCTAAAAAAGTTTCAGATAGTTTAGGGAAGAAGTGGATTTGCTCATTAATGAGATGGATTGCTGCTTGGAAGCAGCTGATATCTGGCTGTTAGCAGCTGAGTGGTGAATCCTATGAGTTATTTTCATCTCTCAGAACAAAACAAAAAACCCATACCCACTTGCCATACATATCAAATACCCTCCATTCCACAGCCATAGCAACTGGTGATCTACTTTCTGGCTATATGGCCTTACCTATTTTGGACATTTTGTATGCAGTGGCTTACATAATATGTGGCATTTTGTGTTGATTTCTTTCATTTATTACTGAGTTTTTGGGGGGCTAGGGGGAATTCCAGGAATTGAACTCAAGACCTCATGCTTTCCTAGCAGGCACTGAACTTCTGGGCTATATCCCTGGCTCCTGTACAGAGTTTTTAACTTTCATCCGTGTTGCAGCACATGCCAATACTTTGTACATTTTCATGGTTGAATAACATTCCATGTATAAATGTACCACATTTTATTTATTCATTTATTCATTGCTGGATATTTCAGTGTTTTCTACTTTGAGACTGGTTATTAATGCAGCTATGAATATTACTGTTTAAGTATTTGTGTGTATATGTGTTTTAACTCTCTTGGATATTCCCATACGAGTCAAATTGTTGATATCAAATGGAAACTTCATTCAATTCTTTGAGGCATCTTCCAATCTTTGTTCCATTCTATATTTATGTCTTGGTTACTTTCCTTGTGACTGAGATAAAATATCAGATACTCAAAGTTAAAGGAGAAATGTTTATTTGGCTCACAGTGTGTAGGGGTTTCAGTCCACAGTTGGCTGGCTCCAAGGCAGGGTGGCATAGCAGAGGGGCACTACAGAGGAGAAACAGTCTATTGTTGGCAGAAGACAGTATTGAAGATGCTGCAAGTGATAAGCAACAAGGGGCTTTCTTTCTGCCCCATATATCTTAACCAGGCTAACAACTCTTAGGATGGTAGTTCTCAAATCTAGGTGGGGCTCCTTTAATCCAAGCGTCTCAACACGAATCAATTCCAGCTTCACATCCTTGATCCCAGCATCACACATCCTAGATCCAGCTACTTTGGAAAAGCCCCACCTATGACTGCATGAAGCACTGGGAGATATCTAGACACAAGTCATAACAATAGGATTGTACTGCTTTTTAAAATGCACTAATTTTAATCATATTCATAATAGTCTTCTTATACATTGGTCTCACTTTTCTCCATAGTCCAGCATGCCAGTCCCATAAGGGTATTTGTATTAAAATTTGTGTTAAAATCAAGGTGTTAAACATTGTTCTTATTAGTGAGGGAAACCATGGCAAGCTTTTCCATATGCCAATGATTAGTAACTGGTGGAATATTTATCTATTACTGCATAACAATCCACCTTCAAACATAGAAGCTTAAGATTTTAACCACATAGCTACAGTTTCTATGAGTCAAAAATTCATATCTAGATTAGATTTGTCTTTTTATCACGGGAAACTTTCTCCAGACCAGTTAAGACTGTGCAGGAACTGTGATCTCCACCCAGATTTTGCTGGGGCAGGATGCTGCCCAGGTCTCCTGTGCGATTCTTAGCAGGTTCCACTTCTCAGAGCCTCTTTTGTTGGTGGTTATTGCTAAAGTTTCCTTCACTCTTGCCATGCAGACTTCTTCATGGGATGATAATTCATAATATGGCAGTTTGTTCAACAAGAGTGAGCAAGAAAAAAAGAGCAAACAAGATAAAACAATAATCTCTTTGAAGTCTAATCACTGAAATAACAGCCCATCATGTTTGCCATATTCTATTCATTGGGAGGGAGACATTTGTGCCCACCCATAAGGGAAAAGGATGATGTAATGGCTCTAATACTAGGAGGTAAGAATGAATAGGGACCGGCAATGAGGTCCCCACTACAGTATTGCAGTACTTTTAGGAAAAGGGGCAATAATTTCAGGGAAAGAGAACTAAAAAAAGATATATTTTTTTATAAACTCAAGAACTTTGGCCTAAGGTTTTGGCATTTGTTTAAATGCCATTCAGCTATTTTTGCAGAACATAAATGTTTTCTAAGATTTTGATTTACATGTTAATTGAGAACAGTTTAGCAGAAGGATAAAAGTACTTTAGGTAAATCAGGAGATCTGAATCCAGATTTGAGGCCTAATATTAACAAAAATTCACAATCTGTCTATGCAAAAACGATTAAACTCTGTACTTCATTATCTGAATAACAAAAGGGAATTTCCCATCTGAAGATCTTAAGCTTTTTTGACTGCAACCCACAATACAAAAATCATTTTCTGTGGAGATCAGCCTAGTACATAAATACATCAAACAGCTTACAGATTACCTGAAAGAAAATCTGAAAGAACATAATTCACTCTTACAAATTACAAAGTTCTCTGGTGTTTTCCTTGTCACTCTATTCTCTGTAATCAAAAATGCTTTATTCTAGCTAATAAAAATAAGATGACTCAGCTAAACTTCTTGATTACCTTTTAATGGATTCCAATCCTCAGTTTGAGGGCACTGTGATTTCTACAACTACTTCCAAAACTACAAGACTGTATCTGCAAAATTGCATTTGCCGTATTTGTGAAGACTGTTGAAAAGAGAAACGTGTGTATTTCTTCTTTACCTTAAGCACCAAGTGAGCAGGTTGAGGATTTGTCAGCAATCTCTGTCTCACTGCTATACCTGAGTTGAGGAAAGTGGTTCTGTGAAGCTGTTTTAGGAAGCTAACGACTACATGGGACACGTAGCCTTTGGCTTTGCCTAGAGCTATCCACTCTCCCAAAAGTTCCTAATCTTCAAAAATGACCTTTATTTCCTAGTCTATTAGGTTCAAGGTGTTATTGATTCTGTCATATATGTGTTGTGCTTTGTTCTCTGCTACATTATGGCTTATACACATCTCCCTGTGGACATGTCCTCATTTGTGTGATGTGCAATGCTGCACCTTTGTGAGAAATGCCCACTGAAAAGAAATGTCTGCAGAACAAGATTTTATTTTACTGCCATCACCTGCTAAATGTCTGACATACACAACACATGTGTGAATCCCTTCCAAAATTTTCTCCAAAGTACACCTAATGCAAGAGCAGTGTGAAACCCATGACAACTCGCTGAGCTGTTTCTTTCAAGTTTTCTTTCTTAGTATAGATATTCATGAAGATTTTGAACTCAATTATATGTGCTTCCTTTAATAGCTAATCATTGTTCTGCATTGTTTATGAGTAAAATCATTTTAACTTTCCTTACTCAAATCTTAGAATAAAATTTATGTTGCCAGAGATTGCATCATGATCTAGCTAAAAGCAAAATAGTCTTAAGGATTTTGAGAAGCATGAAGCATCATACTTCATATAGTCAGCCAATTAAATGCATTTTATTGTCTAGATGAAAGAGATGAAGGATAAGAATTTTCAGAAACTTATGTTATTGATAGGATGTAGCACTGGAACCAAAAACTAAGTTGTGTTTCCCTGCTTTTATTTGCCTTTCTGTGTTGTAATGTCTTTTATGCTTCATGAAGAGAAGACTGCAGATTACAAGCTTTGCTGTGGATATTTTAAGGGTTCTATGGATTTCTGGTGTAAGAACTCTGCCTTCTGGAAGAGAAGCTGTAGTAATGGGTGAATTAAGACAACTTTTGGTCAGGAAGGAAACAGGCTTCAGAAGTAAAATTCGAGGAAAGTCTAGAAACTATTATGTGGATGGTCAGAGTTCATGTTCAACCCACCAATCATGCTGCCGCAGATGGACTGCTAGAAACAGGATTTGGATTCAGATGATTATAGCCAGGGATCACAGATTTTCTCTTTATCAATCTGATCTTCCCAAGTTAAATTTTCTTATTTGCTCTAAACTGAATTGTCTATAGAACTAGCATGGATAATGAGGCTTATCAACAGGGAGGAAGGACGGCAGGGAGCAAAGAGGATGCATCAAAAGAAATCTTGCCTTTCCCACATCTTTCAGCTGCTTGCAGCCTTCTCAGTTATTGCCTGGGGCAAAAGTCCACCTGCTACAGAAAGAAACAATGCTGAGAATCCACGACAGCAGAAGGAATGGGTTCATGTATTTTAAAGCATTGAACACTCTAAGTTATTTATTATGATAAGATATTGAAATGAAAGTTAAAATGAAGATCCTTTAGGTTTCCTTATAGATCTAAAATTCACACGTCTGTGTATTTTAATGTAATTTGTCAATGTACCTGGTAAAATTTGTCCTCTATAAACATCTTATACCCACGAATATATCAAAACCAGATTTATTTATATATTATCTGCAAAATAATTATTGGTCTTAATTTCCTGACACTCAAATAACTATTTTCATATATTATTTGTCCTATCACTTATTTCAAAAGACAGGATTTCTAAGCATAAATTACCTTTCATAGTCTTCCCCATACACATCTTCCAAAAAAGAACAATGCAAATATCACGTCTCATTATTGCTTCCTCTTTCATTGTCTTCAGTATATAATTTTTGTATGTGTTATAGCAAAATGGCTGCTGTACTGACAATATCAGATAACACCAATTCAACTGCTAGTTTTTCAACCTTTTTCTGATTGTGGCCATGATGGCAGGCAGAAGGACAGCCACCTTGCTAGCACGCAGAGGAAAACCACATCTGGAGGAGACTGAGACAGTCCTTGACAATGGCACAGACCCACTGCACCAGCTAGTTATTGTAGATTACTATCAATATCTAATTTTTTCTAGTTAAGTTACTCCCAAGTGCCTTTCCCTATTCACATGTATGTCCCCTATTTCTAGAGATAACCAATCTTGAGTTGGGAATAACCATGTGTTGCTTTATGGTTTTAAAATGCACAGATGTATCCTTACTATTTTTATGGTTTAGCTTTGTTCTTTTCTTTTTGAACCTCACAAATTGCAGTGTTTATTTTCCTGAGACTTGCATTCTTTCCTTTACACTGTGTTGAGCCATATAAGCAAGTACAGAATTCCCCATAAATACAGGATGTTCCCAGAGTTTATTTCTTAATGCTGAATTGTATTTGTGTAGCATGCACTTTCCATTTATTTCCACTTCTGTAGAAAAGTTCCCGTAACATGGAGTTGCAGTGCATTTATTCTCACTGAGTACAGAATTCCAAGTAATGGGCAGCTGGTTTCCATTTGTTGGCATTTCTGTACAGGATTCCATGTGTATGCATTCAACAGTTCTTTCCAAGTTATTTGCTGGCTTAGAACTACTGTGAATGATGCCACTAAAATGATTGTGTCTCCTAGTGTTTCACAAGTGAAAGTTCCTCTGGGGCACGTAGTTAGAAGAATAGTTGTTGGGATACAGGGGTATCTCTTTTTTTTTCTTTTGTTATTTTCCTCTTTTTTTTTTTTTTTTAATGCCGGGATCACACTCATGATCTCATGCTTACCAGGCAGGCACTGTGCTGCTGAGCTAAACCCTGGGCGCAGAGATATCTATTTCTAATTTTACTGGAAAGTGCCACATTATCTTTTTCAAGAGGCTAATGATTTAAACTTTTCCATCTATTATGTGAAAATGTCTGTTTTTCAATTTAGATTTTAGGGGTTTTTAATGAGTATATATTCTATTTACTCTCAGAAAAGATGTTTTACTCATTTTCAGGAAAATCCATATTTACGGAAAAAATAATAATTTAGTGTATTCAAAGAACACATTTTTAATCTTTTGGAAATGATGCGATTGATTTTTATTGATAGCTATATTAAAATATGGATATGAGAGTCTGCAAATCAAACCAAGAACAAACTAACCCCCATCCCCACATAAAATGATCGCTTTATCTACCTGATGCAATGTTAACATGAAGTCTGGAGTAATTACCAGGGAATGCCAAATGAATGTCTAAAACAAGGAGGAAGATGCAGTTACATTATCTGATTAGGAGGATAGCAAAGAAACTTAGTTTGCATTTTGTGTTTCTGTGATAAAAACTGTAGAGCAACTGTGGAGAAAGCTTATTGTAAGATAAATGTCTATGATTTTTATGGAGTGTTGGTATCTAAACAGAAGTATAAGCTATCACAGGGGTTGGGAAAATAAAGGTCTTATTGTCTCTGGACACTGCCACCTCCTAGTGTAGAAGAGTTTGTGGAATGTGGGCTGCATGCCTATGCTCCGGTGAACTGCTGGCCCTAGAGAGGTCCTGAAAGTCCGTACAGCAGCAAAAATAATTTGCTCTCAACAGGCGTGGTATGATTACAAGGAACAATATTTTGCCTGGGAAAATCTCCTTACTTTGTGGTCCAAGCCACGTAACAAATATATTAGTTTAGATATGCTTACTTAGAGTTAAAGTGGAAATCTGATTGTTCTCTTACTGCATTTGAAGATTTTAAACTTGTTTTTACATACATGCATCCTGCAGAGTAGCAGCTTAATTAAAAATCATATCTTATCATTTACATTTTCATAACAAGTCTTCAGTAAATAAATGTATAATTATACCTATGTATATGTTCATACATTATTTGCTTGTATAGAGTACAAAACATACATTCAACAGTAGTTTCAGAAAAATTAACTCAAGGAAACTAACGGTTTTAAAGTGTTTTTGTTGTTACTGTAGAATGCTCTGTTAAAACTGGAGAATTTAGTTGAGCATAATTTCTTAAAAAAGTATTTGTTTGGCACTGCACAGTGGAGCTATTTAAGGTCTGGTTCTAGCTGCTACATTTCTGTTCTGTACTAAATTTTAAGACAGTAAACTATATTTTACAAATATACATAGATCTAAATGGTTTTGTCTACCAAATGATAAAAAGTATTTTTCAATTTCATCCCTACTTCGACAAAGCATTTATTGAGCACAGAGTGATAAATGTCCATTTTTCCTAACATTATGGCTAATATTTGCTACATTTTAAGTCGATGGATTCATTCTCTACTGAAGTGCTTTTTAGAAGCTTTTAAAACAGGTTAGAAAAGCCATTTCCAAGTTTATAATGTGTAAAAACATGATTTTTGGATGTGAATTATTCATATCATTTTAAATGGCAAGAATCCTATAAGGATGGAAATATTTTTAAATATCAATTTTGAAATTATTATTTTCATAGAATGAGTTTCTTTTGAATAAAATCAGATACTCTGTGACACAATGTTAAATATCATCTTTACCTTAAAGTTGTAGACTTTATTTCTCCAGTGCCAAAGTAACCTTAACAAATATCTGGGGAGCATAATGCAATTAACTACTTTTCATCAGATTGAAACTCTGTAAAACTGACATTTATCTTTTATGATAGAAAATATCCAGCTCATCTTTTAAGAACTCATTCAAGTTTTTTATATAGCCAGTGAGTCCATCTTCAGAAGATTTGAATGATCCTTCATCTTTCTACTAATTACTGTAAGCATTTCTCCATTTTATAAAATTCCTTTATGTAACCAATACCTTAAGTGAGGGCCCATTCCTTGCACTGCACACCATTTATATTGTACGATGTATATCTGGGTTTGTACAGTAGATGCCTTTCTTGACATCTCGTAGCAGTTTATTAATTTTATTTGCTTCTGGCTTCAAATCTTTGCTGCAATAATTTATCTATAAATGATGTAATATATCACAAAATGGGCAACTCCAGGGTCTAAATGCAGATTTCCTTCTCTATTTCATTCCAGTAATATATTTTATTATTGGTTGTGTTTAAACAGAGCAAATATCTTTAGTAGCTACAAAAAAATAGTTCTTTGTAAGCTACATAACCGAAAAGTGAGTAGCAAACAAGTACCATAAGCTGAGACGTGCGATAATCCATAGTTTCACCCGAAAGAATAAATCTTTCACAACGTCTGATTTGTGCTTTGTTTTCTTCAGTCTCTGGCAGTGTTTTCTAACTTCCAGCAGTATTTGTGGAAAAAGAAATGGTTTTAAATTGTGTCTCTGTTGTTTTCAGTGCACAATTTCAGTCCATTTTACTCTTGAAAGAAAGAGACTTTCCTCATTGGTATGTAGCACTTGACTTTCACAATGAGGTAAAGGAAACTTAAAAAAGACATCTAAACATTTACCATAAGGTTTAATAGAGAAATTTGATGAAGCACTACAGAGGGTAGGACACAACTTAAATGTCTCTTAAAATCATCATGCTCTGTCTTTATGTGCTGTATGTTCACTTTTTTATGTCTTGCTAATGTGATGGCTTTATACCATCATTCCCATCTTACAACACAGAATGCACTTAGAGTGAGATTAATTTATTATCAAGTATATACTCACATCTGTTCCAAATAGTCTTCTTGATTATTTTGAATTATCAGATGGTTATTACTTCTAAAATGTACTGTGGTTAATGGATATCTGTATAAGGTGTGGGCCGTGTAGCTCTGCCGTTTCATTATTTTCTTGAGCCTGAAGGTTAGGATTGACTGCTACTTGTAGCTCTTTTGCTAACTTTTTTTTCTTTCTATTTTGTCAGAGTTAGCTTCCTTTAGTGTCACTGAAATTAAATTACATTATTGTAAATACACTATTGAGTTCAACAAACTTCTATTCTTTGCAATACCATGAGATGGCAAAATATTACTGTTAACCCTTTTGACTAAAAATAGTTCTGCTTTTACTTTGTTTTGTCCGTAAGGACTACATAATCAGTGTGTAATTCACATTCAGTAGAAAATGAGAGTACTTGATTTACTTGATCTGTAGATTATTTTCAGAATCTTGAACATGTAGTACTACTCTCCTGGTACATTTCAACTTAAAATTACTTAAAGAATTTAAAGACATGGCCCTTCTAATCTTACAATTTTAATGATTGATGATATATGTACTTTTCTGTTTTTAAAGACACTTTTCATGATGACATAGTAAGTAAGATCCAAAATGCACAAAAGATATTGTGAAAGAGAAAGGGAAAGAAAATGCTCAAAAGGAAACACCAGCTAGGATAAGGGAAAGGAGAAAAGAAAGAAGGAAAAAATATATATACATTCAGATATATATGTGCATAAAATAGATAACTATACTACTAATCTGTTAGTTCATCAAAAGGATCAGCTTGTATTGTCATTATTTGATTGATCATTTTTTCATGCTTACATCTTATAATCTGAACAAGTACTTTATAGGTAACAATATGCAATATATTAATCAGTGTTAATCTATTATTCTGTTTTGAAATTCTGTATCATGGTTTTTATATTTTTTTATTTTTAAAATTAAGAAAAAGACTTGTTAAATTGCAAAGACTCTAGGGTCAATAACTTAGACAAGAATTTTTTAATTGTAATATGCAATAAAAAAGTCCAAACTAATTGAATAAAACTAAAGGAAATTGTTAGAAACATACCATGTTTTCCCTGGAAGGGAAGCTAAGACTTTTGAGAGACAATTGCCAGGAACTGTTGGATTTTTCTTCGGAACTGATCACATCTGAACACCTCCACACCTATCATTCCCTTTGTAGCCACCATCATCTCTGATCTGGATTATCTCAACAGCCTCTCAGACATCCTCCTCTTTGCTCCCTACTATCTATTTGCCATGCAACTTTTAAAGATCTTTTTAATTTAGAAGTTTAATTTATAGTTAATGGCTGCCTCTACTCGAAAATTCTGAACACAAAGAAGATAGAAAATTGCAAAGGTCCTTGAACTGACCACATGAAGAGAATCTCAGTGATGATTTGTGAATAAACTTCTAGAGCTAATGCTATGTATCACATACAACAAATTTACATCTTAATATACATTTGTAAATATAATATGCCTAAATATATATATTTAAACAGGAACCATACTGTACTTGTTCTTTTGTAACTTTTTCCTTTCTTAAAATATGAGACACATCTGGTAATAAGATTTTCTGTAGGAAGAGTAAATCTTGCCCTGAGTTTGTCGCCATTTATATAATTTTAAGAAGAGGTACATAGTCTTGCTATCACATATGAGTCTAACTCAAGTCATGCACTACACAAAAGTCTAACTTAATTTTGTTGGTAGCTGTAAATTAGTCATGTACATGACATGTCATAGCAAATTAATTTTAATTTATTTAAATGAAACACAAGAGAAACCTTTTAATAGTCTTCATAGTGTCTTATAATATGAGGTGGCCTGTTTATGTTTATAACAGGTCTTGGAACTCAGTAAAACATACATTTTTGACTTGAATAATGTGAGTGATATATGATTGATGTTTTAGGGTAGTTGGGCTGTGATTCCTTCCTCGTTCAGCTTTTCCAGAAAAGCATTAGAATTATTTTCTGTAGTTAACTACAAAAAAAAAATCTTGGAGTGACATAATACAAAGCATTACACTGTTTAGCAAGTGACAAGCATGGGTAAGAATCTAAAGGAAAAGTATTTATTGACATGTATGATGACAAGAAATGAACTAATTGTTACAGTGCTATAGCAGGTATAGTGGTGGATAAACTGATGTCAGGTTACTCAAAAGATTTAATTTTTAGACTGAAAAACGTGCATCCATTATTCATGCAAAATATATCTCTGTTTCCAAACCCAACTTGTTATAAAAAGCCTAGAGACATATGGTTTGATGAGGAAAAGTCTTACTACAGGAATTGAGTTAAAGGAGGGTATAATTAGGAAATAGCTGTTTAAAGTTGTCTCAGTCACTTTTCTCATTGCTGAGACAAAATATGGGACACCCACAAATTAAAGAAGAAGGTCTTATTTTCACTCACAGTTTCAAACATATCAGTTTATGGTTGGCAGCCTCAAAGTCAGGAGCTGCGTGGTGGAAGTGTTTACTGTGAAGAAAATCTGGTCAGTCAAGATGGCCAGGAAGAAGAGAGGCCCAGCAGGCTGGAGCTGGGGCCATCCAATCTTTTGCGGGGAGCTAACACCTCATCATGACTTTCCTGGGATGCTGGACATGAAACTACAAGTTTGCCTTGCTGGGTTTCAGTCTTGCGTTGGTCTCATCCATTTCTTTCCCTCTATTTATTCCTTTTGAAAGAGAAATGTTTACCACATACCACTGTATAACAGCAATGCTTAAATTTCTTTTTGAGTTTTATAGGGGTTCATAGCAAAGAGTGTGTCTTGAATCTCAGAGGCTTTGGACTTAGACTTTTGAACAATCTTGGAACTGTTAAATTTTTTTTAACTTTTTATTGGTACCAGGGATTGAACTCATGACCACTTACTTGCAAGGCAGGTGCTTATGCCGCTGAGCTAAATCCCCAGCCCCTGGAACTGTTAAATTTATGATGGCTCTTAGAGACAAACTAAATGTATTTTGCATTGAGAGATGAATATGAGTCCTATGGGGGCAAAGGAAAGAATGTTATTATTTAGAATCCAAATTTTGTGAAAAGGTCAGCATGGTACTGGCAAAATACAGACCAGAGGATCAGTGGAACAGATTGGAAACTGCAGAAACAGCAAACACATTCATCTACCTTATCATTGACAAAGAGGCCGAACATGTTCACCGGGAGAAAAATAGCCTGTTTGATAAACGGTACTGGAAAAGCTGGCTCTCTACTTACCAAAGACTAAAATTAGACTCATGTCTATCATCATACATTAAACTAAATCAAAATGGATAAAAGAACAGAAATACTAAATATACTGGAAGAGAAAGTAGGTAGAAATCTTGAAGACATAGGTTTAGGCAGAGACTTCATGCCTGAAACCCAGATCACATGGGAAATAATTCAAAGAATCAACAACTGGGATCTTATCTTACTAAAAAGCCTTTCACATCAGAAGAAATCATTAAAAGAGTGAAAGCACAACCCACATTTATATCAATAAAATTCATAATAGTAAATCTTGGAAACAACACAAATGCCTATCAATTGAAGATTGGATTTAAAAAGATGTAATCTTTATATATACAATGGAATACTACTCAGACACGAAGAAGGATAAGCTTGAGGCTTTTTTAGGTAAATGGATGCCACTTGAGACCATACTCGTAAGTGAAATAAATCAGACTCACATATGTAAACATTGTATTGTCTCCCTAGGGTGAGGAACTGAAAGAATAAATAAATAAGGTCCAAAATGCACCATAGATATTGTATACACCATAGATACTGTGAAATGGGAAGAAATTGTTGAAAATGGAAAAAGGAATTAGGATATGGGAAAGGGAAAGGAAAGTGTTATGGTCATGGTATGCAAGGAGAATAAGACAATACAGGACACATAATTTATAGTATTATTTATGATGGTCACCCAAGGACTCAAATACAAGAAATGCAGGAAATCTGTCCACATTAAATAAAGATTTAGAAAATCCATCTGAGGGCTTAGATCCCATGACAATAAACTGCATGAGTTCAGTTGAAAACCTGAAGCCCATAACAATGCCTCCCACAAGTCTAACTCACACAAGTCAACTTCATGGATCTGTTCTGGAAAGGCCCAAAGGTCAACAATGGAGGCCAGAAAGTCTGTGCCAGTGGGGTGAAGGATCTCTGCTAGCCAGCTGGGAGATTTGCACTGGAATCAGGAAGCAACATTCAAAGTAAGGACCAGAGCTCCCCTAAAAAGTACCAGAGCCATCCTCAGTGAAAACAAGGTGCTGAGTTACTCTGACAACGAGAACAGCTGAGTTCATACAAGGAAGCCAGCTTGAAAAGCTTCTCCTGGATACTGAACAACTCGCATCTTCCCCTCCAAAGCCAGGAAGTGATGCTCAAAGTAAGGACCAGAGCTTCTCCAAAGTGAACCGCAGCCATTCTCAGCAACAAGGTTCTGAGCTTCTTTGATAATAAGAACAGCCAAGTTCATATCAGGAAGGAAACTCAGTAAGCTACTGCAAAAGCAACCACAGCAGCAGGAGAACCAACAGCACCAAACAACAGTTATGTCCTCTCCAGGTCTCCCTCTTATTTGGGTAACAATCCTCAGGTGGGCCATCCACACACAGCCTTTGCTGATTCAGTTCAGATGGGTTATACAAGCTGACCACTAGTTTTCAACCCACCACAGAAAGGAAAAATCAAAACAAAATACAAGACAGATATATACTACCAGTTTCTCTTCATTGAAAAGAAAGGTTTGTGCTAATATTTGGAGAATTTTTAAACCCATATCTTGTATGCTAATTAATTACTTTAAAAATTACAGTATTCAATGTTTAACTATTGTTATTCTCCTCTTATTTTGTTATGAAATTTTGTTTTACTTTTTTTCTCCATAAAATAAAAACAAATCAGAATTTCCCCCAGAAGGTGACTGGACCGTGGCGGTGCTATGTTGATCAGTGGATTAAATTTATAACTGGATGTGCTATTAGGAGGTAGAGACCGGTTAGAAGTGGCAGGTCACTTGAGGAATGACCTGGAAGGATATATTTCCTTCTGGGCTCCTTTTATTCACTCTCTGCTCTTTGGCTACCATGGCGTGAGTAGTTTTTCCCCATCAGACCTTCCACTATGTTTCCTCCTTGGAGCCATCTGATTGTTGGCTATAAATAGTCAAAATAAGGTCTCTAAGTTTCAGGTGTCAGGTATGTGTCCTAGCAATGAGGAAGTGACTAAGACAAAAGATAACTTATTCCTTAACTTGACTTTTAAAAACAAATGATTAGTAGCAATTAGTTTCTGTGGAAAGCTTTTCTTTCCTACAAAATAAAAATCCTGTTATTTTTCCAATGACAAATATAGACAAGTACTAAAACTTAGTAATTTTTAAAATATGTTTTAAGTTTGGAGTACCCTTTGATTTTAAAGATATGCTGTATGTTTTGAGTTTATAATTTTTAACGACATGGCACAAAACGCCTATATTCTGTCATCACAGTCAGTTGGGAGAAGTAAAGAGAATTGATTTTCGGAGAATTTGAAACAAATCAACTTAGAGTGTGACTCAGCATGTTAAAAAACAGCAAAAATAATTAAAGGGAATAAAATTTTTTCCTGATTTCTGGTTGGTTTTTCTTATGGTCATAAATTGTCACTTCAAACCTTCCAAGAGGGTTTGACTGCTTAACACTTAGGCACTGATGGAAAGTATCATAAAACTACTATTTTAAACATTTATATCTGATGCCAACACCCTTCCTTCCATAAAAACATATTGTGTGTAGTCAATGATCTCTTAAATGACTTCCTTTGCTTTCTTTACACTTGCTAGAAAAACAAACATTTAATGAGACTAGAAATCTTCATATTTCAGATGTCTTCATACATCTGAACTGCTAAGGAAGTGTCTTTGAATTTTTTATGTTGTTGTAAATAAGTACCCAAAGCTCTGTATAAAAAACAGAGGTCTATTTAGCTCATAGTTTGTGGATTCAAAAGTATGGTGCTGGAATCTGCTAGGCTCCAGTAAAGGACTGATGACAGCTGACATTGCAACAGGAGAGAGCATATGGGAGAGATCACATGGTGAGACAGGAAGCAAGGGACCAAGGAGAAACCAGCTGTTCATTTTATAAAAAAACACTCTCTTGGGAGCCAACCCACTTCTCAAAACAAGCATCAATTCATTCCAAGGGCAATGCCTACAGTGACCTAACTGCCTTCCAATAGGCCTCCTTTCTTAAAGGTTGCACTACAGCAACACCACTAACTGCAATGGTTTAGTTTAATTGTTAACTGGATTGACTGAGAGTGATCTAAGTGACTAGTAAAGCACACTTCTGATTGTTTCTTAGAGGCATGGCGTTGAGGTTTACATCTGGTCCCTGGTAACTTTTCTTTCTGGTTCCCCCTGTTCTATTTTCCAGTTACTACGAATTATACAGCTTTGTTCCACCATACTCTTCCACCATGATGTTCCTCATTGGAGCTTGATGGCCATGGATTGTATACTCTGAAACCAGGACAAAAATAAACTCTTCCTTCTTTAAATTGTGAATGCCAAGCATTTGACCCCAGTGATGAAAAGCTGACTACAAATGTACTAAACTTCCAGCATATTAACTTACAGGGGACAAACCACATCCAAACTGCAGCAGGACATGGAGTTCATTGGTCTAATGGACAAGAGAAATTATATTTTTAAATTCCCCCTTGAAGGTGAATTCTTATAAAGCGTAACTCTTTTTTCTTTCTTTTACTTTTTTTTTTTAACTCAATAATGACTGACATCTTCCTCTTGTACTCTATCAAAAATTCAAGGCCAGAATGTGGACCTCCTAATGAAACTCTCCAACCTAAAAGGACTTCTACTATGAACAATATCTTTAATACATTTCCTCTGAATTTTGCTTTACAGCAATAAACCACTGTATTCAATGCTGAATTAAGAAGGGACAGTTTGATAGCCACTTCTACCTCCTTTTGCCACTCTCTTATTAAAATATTTTATGAAATTAAACATGACTTACTAAGGTGATTAAAACCACTACCTATATTGGTGGCGTCCACATGCTTGAAATACATACATGAAGAGAAAGTTTTATTTACCAGATGCCTTACATCGTGAGGGAAGATAGTACTGGAATGCGTGTTTTAATGAACATCTTGAGCCCAAGTGAATGTGTAAGATACAACAGACAAAAATTAAACTCCTTTCTGAGATGTAGTCCTTGTTAACATTATGTTTTCATGCAAGTTTGAGGAATGCTAAATTGCTTGTGATAAGCTATAAAATACTGAGCTCTGAACCAAGAAAAATGGTAAAAATATTTGCCTTGTTGATATCAAAAGTGGTGATAACTAGGCAAAAGGTTATGTTGCTATTAAGAGATTTTGTTCTGCTTTGCAAATGTTATAAAATATTCCTTGTTCTCTTCAATTTAATATTAGGTAACTGTTTACATTGTTCCCTATTACTTCCAGTGTAACTCTGAGGTTTATAGAGAACTTTGGAGCCCTGTGTATCAATCAGTGAGCAAGAAAGAAATAAGAAAGAAAGAATGTGCAGAGAAAAAAAAACAAGGAAAGAGCATGGGGAAAGTATAGTTAGTTATGTGTTGTGTCATAATTTTTCAAATAGCGATGGACCATACATACAATGTTGGTTCCATAACATTATAATGGAGCTGAAAATTCCTATCACCAAGGGATGTCATAAAATTGTATCCAGATACATTACTTGTATGTTCCTGGCAATGCTGATATAGAAAGATCCACTGATGTGCCAGGTATACCACATGCAATTATGAATAGTACACAATGGCTGATAATGATATACACCTGTTACTGGTTATGCATTTCCTGTACTTTTTATTGTTATTTCGGAGTGTGTACCCCGACTTACAAAAATCAAGTTTGCTGTAAAATGATATGCATTGGTATGCTGGAATCTGCCTCACATAGTGTTTGTTGTGTTTCTTGATTGCAAAAAGAGGCCATGGCCAGTGACTGACTTGGATCATCTGAGTCACAAAAGAACACTCCAAGATATTCACACAATGACTAATTTCCAAGCAGGGGTCTGCATCTTTAAGAGGCACAGTGCCATATCACAGAAATAGGACTGGCATATCAGGGGATGGGAGTAAAGGCAGCTGGGACATGCAGCAATGGGTGAAACTTCTGGCTTCTTTTTCCTGAACCTTCGCAGATCTTTCCATTTCCTTTCAGTTTCTCCATCTGCTGACATTTTGGAAACCAAAGCCAAACACAATATATCACATCAGCAGCTCCAGGCATAAGGCTGTTTCAAACCAAAATTGATTTTTAAATCTTTAATCAAGTAGGAATGTCTTGTTGTGAATATTTCTAGGGCGTGAATTTACTAGTGCTTTAGGATTAGTCCAACCTAAATATTTCATAGAGGCTTGGTTTTATTTTGATCCTTGGTTAAAACAATGCAAAACAAAAATGACACTATGTAATTTATAACCAGAAGGAAACATAGAACAGAGTAGACATTCATCATAAGTTCTCTTATTAAAACTCCTAATGTTTAGTCCAGATTTGTAATCAGATCTTTCATGTCAGAATTTGCCATTGCATTGTGAAACAGAAAGTAAAGTGTTTTCAACCACAAAATCAAGGAGAAGCTGGGCGGAGTGGTATATAGCTAAAATTCTCACAGTTTCGGTGACTGAGGCAAGCTGGGCAATTTAACAACTTAGCAAGACCCTGTCTCAAAATAAACAAATGAAAAAGTTCTGGGAATGTACTTAGTTTAAAGGCCATGGGTTTAGTAACCAGTACATCAAACAAAATAAACAAAGAACCAAAGTGGGAAAAGGGATGCTGTTATTCTCCTTCTAATAGCAAACTAGAATACTGAGAACCAGTTTCAAAAAGAAAAGAAGTCGTTCTTGGATTGTTCATGCTTCTCTTTCTGTGTCATTCAGCTTCCTGATCATGAGGGGAGCCCTTAGATTCCGCTCTCTCTCTCACAGCACCGGGGTGCCCTCTCCTCAGGCCTTCTTAGCGGTTAATTGCTGGCTCCTTTAAGGGCCCTGGGCTTTGCCTCCGGCCCTTACCCAACATCTCATTAACTGGTGGGAAGGGTTCCCCTTCTGTTTCTTACTTTTATATATTCTTAATAGAACAGAAGGCACCTTGGCTGAAGTAGACAGTCTTACCCTTTCAGCATCTCTTTTGTAAATAACCCTGTTATGAGTAATAGGAAGTGATCCAGCTGGTTGTAAAAAGACACATGTTTAATGGGCAACTCCTGGTGGACTAATGGTTTTGCTGGAAAAAAACATCGCACCTGCAGGACACATTGCTCCAGTGTTTGTTCTGAACATAATTAGCCTGCGTTCAGGCAGAGATGTGCACACACCTCTCTGGGAGTTATAAACCTTGAAATATACAAAGGGAAATCTTTACAAAACAAATCTAGTGAATTTTTCTCCCTAGAGGCAAACATTACTCTGGCTAAGCATCGTTCTTTCCTAAGGTTCAGTAATTTCCAGGTGTGGGGAAGAACTGCTTTTGTACCCAATGTAATGCCCCTTTAAAAATTTACATTCGGGTCATGCAATTTATGAATGTAAAGTGGGAATACTGCCATTGGTGCCTTGTGTGATCATTACTGCTCTGCCTTTTCCTGATGCTTGAAGAGTATATCTAATATGGGAGTTTATGGCATTTGCTTCATCAAAATTTAATTCCTGCTTAACCTGATGGTCTAATGTTTTATGCTTATTTATCAGAGTTGAACAAACATTTCTGGGGCACTCATCACAGTACAAGGTTTATTCCAGACACAACTAACTTCCCGAAAGCAGGGCACTATGTGTACTTTACCACTTTATTCCCTGGACATAGCTCTGTTTCGGTTGTTTGCTACTATGAAACACTAGCTAAAGGTATATTCTCTCTCATCAAAATTGCAAAATCTTTAATCCAGTGATTTGGGTAACTTACTTAACTTGTCCATGCCTCAGTTTCCTTACTTGTGAATTTTGGAAAATAATAACATGTATTTCAAGGTTATTTTAAGTTTTAAATAAAATAGCTCATGTTCAGGGACCGATGTATTTTCTGATGTTTTCAAACTGACTGTTAGCATCAAAGATGCTAAATTTTTATCTATAGTAGACAAGATTACCTGGAGAAATCTAATGTCTCTAGAGAAACACAACCAGACAGACAGAGATAGAGACAGAGAGAGGGAGAGAGAGAGCGAGAGAAAGATAGGGAGAGAGACAGAGAAAGATAGGGAGAGACAGAGATAAAAGACAGAGACAGAGACATAGAGAGAGATAGAGATAGAGCAGGTTTATCTTAAAGAACTGGGTCAGGTAATTGGGGAAGCTTAGTGTTTCCAAAATCTTTAAGAAAAACCAGTAGGCTGTAACCCTGTAACTCAGGGGAAAATTGCAGTTCAAATGTAAAGGCAGTCTGGGTGTGAAACACCTTGTTCTTTAGCAGAGGTTAGTCTCTGTATACTTGAGGCTTAAATTCACATTACAGAAGGTAGTCTGCTTTACTAAAGTGTTTACAAGTCACAAAACAAAGTGTTGGTTGGGTCGGTTCCTTCAGAGGAAAATGATTTATTACAGCCTCTGTCTTTAGCTTGTTGATGGCCATCTGCTCTTTAACTCTCTTCACACACAGGCTTCTTTAAGTATGTCTCTGTCCAGTATCCTCTTTGTGAACACAGCAGTCGTACTGCAGTTGAACTATCCTTATGACTTCGTTTAACCTTGATTAATTCTGTAAAGATCCTATCTCAAACAAGGTCATTGTTTGAAGGTTGGAGCTTTAACATATGAATTCAGAAAGGGAATATATCTAACAGTTCTAATAATGTACAAATACTTAAGAAACATTAATTAATTATTAACTTAATAATCTATGCCCATCTGCTTTCAAAGAGATACACTGTGGTAGAGTAAAGTGGCATGGCACTTGACACATAAGAACTGAGGAGTTCATTTGAATAAATTTAAAAAACAAACAATTCCTAAAAATCAGTGAAATTTCCTAAAAGTTAATTTTAACAACAAAGCAAGTGTATTTGATGATAGTTAAATTGATAAGCAGGGAATATAACTGTACTATAAGTTTAAGGTTAGAAAAACCTAAAATTACCTTTAAAAGAGATTATAGATAAGCCCATGCTTTAAGTAGTGCTGTAACTTCAATTCCATTTCTAATTCATTCTGCCATCATGAAATGAAATGGGATCTACAAAAAATTTCACACAGTCCTGTGTTCTGTGGTTTTTAGAGCTTTTTTATTCCTGAGTAGAAGTCACCGGTACAAAAGATTACCTGGAGTCTCAGTATCATGAGGTACATTGGAGTTAGGCTAGAAAGCTCCCTGTAAACACATGATATAACTGCTCCTTGTGAAGCATAGAACAAAAAGGCTGTAGGATGGAAGTTGGAAAAGAACTAATCAGCATTTCCATGAGGCAAGGAATGGATTTCACGATCCCCTAGAGATCCCCAGAAAATACACTTAGATTCTGAGGGGATGGTGGCCTCTCATAGGCAGTACAGAGTTGTATACTGTGGTTTTATACTATTTATGAGTGTGTTGCTTCATTGATTTATAAAACTGGGCTAAGATTATGATGACACTGGGGGGATATCACACATACCACTCACTTTGATTTAGACATGCCTTATTGCCCTTCTCCAGAAAATATATTGAGTGTTATAGGGCTTGGGGGAGTCTTTGTCTCGTTCTTTTTCCAGCAGGTGCTTCTGTTGCCTCACTTTATTGTCATTCAAGGGTGAATTTTCTACTTTGGATGCTACCCTCAGTCTTTTGTCCCCGAATGTTTTTCATGACATCTTTAAAGTGTCATTAATTTGCAAAGGCTTAGAATGACGGGTAAGCACAGTAGTGCTTTGAATCACCAGAGAGAGCCAAGAGTCAACCTGAACTCTGTTAAAATATTTCCAAAATAAATAAGAACCTTTTATACTGTATCAAATATAGAGCATCTTACATTCCTCTATATTTCATACTTATATGGAATAATGTACTGTTGTACAGTTAATCTCTCACAGAGTTTTGAGTTCTTTCGTCAAAATAACTTCACTTGAGCTCTTTGTATCCCTTTGAAATTTTACTGTCTCTTCATGTGGCCAGCAGGAGCTGCCTGAGAGGAGATGCTAAGGTGTGCAAATGATACTAAGGCCTCCAAATCTTCCCTCTTCATATTGTTCCTTATTATATCTCAATTGTCCCATTGATGGTTCATTCTACGTCTTTGTAGTCTGCTTAAGGCATGTCCCATTTCCGGGTCCTAGTTCCATTCTTTGAAGTGTTGCCTGAAAGATCCAGGTTGCTATCAGGCCCTATGTGACTCAAAGTTTGAATGTTTCTGGCCAAGTACCATAAATGACTTTTCCACTCCTCTCTCAGAAAAAAAAGTCCCAAAGAAACAGAATCCATCATCATCGTCATCATCATCATGTACAGTAATGTGGAACTGGAAACTCATTTATTGCAATGAAGATATGGAATCTTATCAAGAATGACTCAGTTAAGCATCCGTCATTACCATTTGTACCCTCTTAGAACTGGCCATGCCACTGTGCTCAGTGGTGATATTTGATTGTCTACCAGTACTATTATCCTCTGATCCTTGGAAATCTTTTTAAATCTGAGGGATAAACTAACTTCATAGGGGTTTAATTAAACATTTGTTTTGTTGGCTGGAAATTTTTTTTGGAGGGAAATATCTGTAATGTAATGTTTAGGTACACTGGGTCATTATTTCTTCGTATGGAGGGCAATCGTGGCTGAGCTTTTAAGGACTTGATCTTTATGGTTTTTTAAAGGTCTGCTTTTTGCAGGCATTTTTCTCTCTTGGTTATTGCTGATGTAGCATGATGCTCCCCAGCAGAGGGAATATAAAGTCACTTTTGGGGACATTTGCCAGCGGGATTTAGTTATAATAGTATTTTTAAAGTCCAAAGATATCGGCAAAGTGTATTTTTATTATTTCTTATGTTTTGTTTAATTACATTACATTTTAAAATTAAATTGGCTCTAAATCTTCTATGATCTCTAATCATTAAACCCTTTAATATGATTCTTTAATTGTAAATTTCCAGTGTAATATTAGTGGTAATATCTAAAATGATAAATTACTTAGTGAAAAGCAAATCTTATATTTTGCTTTTTTCATAGATAAATGCAGAAACCTAAAGTCTACTTTAGATGATCATTTCACTACCTTCAGAACCTCAGATTCAGAACTATAAAACAGTGGGCCCTATGAGATTTTTATAAATTTTGCTCATAATGTGGGAAAAATTTATTTCCAATTAAGGTACAGTCTCAAATATCATAAGATAAATTGATCATCTATAATTTGTATACAGTAATTATAAGCAGTAATGAAGTGGAAGAAAAAAATGATTAGTCTTTGGTAAATAGTATTTGGAAACAAGAAAAGGAATATATCTGTACCTCCATTGTTCCAGTTTGCTTTTATTTAGTACAGAGACAAAATATAAATTCACCAGCCTTGCTTAACCTACATTAATTATCATGAAATAATTTTTACCTAATACATTTTGATTGTCAAATGTACTGAATCAGTTTTCTTAAGCAACCATAATAAGATTTTCTCTTTACCTTCCTAAAGAAACCTTTGAAATCGAGGACTTTAGAAGTGTTGGAAATGGGGCAGGAAGGTGTGGTCCCCCAGAGATGGCGTCCTCCTGGTTCACTGTTATAGGAGAGCAGGGAAGCAGGGTAATTGGCCCAGAGCCACATGCTTCTGGCATCTGATGGCGCCGGCATCACTCCTGGCTTCCCCAAACAAATAATTTTCTTTCTACTGCTCACTGGGACAAACTAGAATTTCAAATAGCAGTGAACAGAACTCTTTCATCCCTGAGGCTTTTCTGAGGCAAAGAGCCAGCGCTCCTGCCATGACTGCGGTCTCTCTTCTGATGTCCTCCAGTTGCTGGATGAAACTGCTTTGAAAAACTGCAAAGAAAGGAGTAAGAAGAGTGAGTGTTGGAAATGTAAGAAGTTCAAGTGTCTTTTTTCCTCTCTCCACATGGAATACTTGCACACTTGTGGAAGGGAGAACAAGGGTGTTTTCCTCACTGTTAGGGGAACTGGGCTGGGAGGTTTCCTTTTCAATAGACCTGCTGTCAGATGCTCCCTGAAATGTTTCCCTGTCTAGGAAGACTACAGAGGGTAGACAATGAAACAAAGAAGCTGGGGCTTTCATTTCATGCAAATCATTGTGTTAATTGGGGATTAGGTGGTGGGTTTCCTGAAGTAAGCAAAGGGAAAATAACATTTATAGAAACTATCAGTGCACAACATGTATACTTCAGCTTTGACCCTGTGTAAGAATAGCAGAGCTTGTTTCAAGATTTATGAGAAAAGTAAAATCTTGGACTAGCAACTTGTCAAATATGATGAGTTAAACATAAGAAAAGAAAAGTAGCCTTTTTTGATGAGCTGTCTGCCCCAGCACACACTTACATTATTCCAACTGTACTGCAAACCTAGTTCAAGATTATATCTTTATTATTAACCCATTTCATAAATTCCATTGTAATATAATGGTTTTGTCTATGTAGTTAGATTTTGTTTTTTGAGTTGTAATAAATATTGATCAACTCTGTTAAATTTTTTCTTAATAAATGCATTTAATGTAATACTATTTATACAGAAGTTTGACCCAGTGCTTAAATAGTCTAGATGTTCAAGAGCCAAAGATGAATGCTTTGTTCTAAGTAATTATTGTGTGCATTTGTTATGTAATTACCTGATATTCTGCTTCATTTTGATTGTTTAGACTTGGCCTTTGAGCACTTGGCATTTTGCTTGCAGGAAGGAATTCACAAATACATCTCATGACTGATAAATATAATAGCACATGATGGTGAGAATTCTAATTAGACAATCTCACTTCTCTAGTACATTAGGGTCAAGAGCTTTCAAGTATCAGAATAGTGTGTTTAGCTCATTAGCATGTTCAGCTTTGGAACTGACATTGCAATAATAACATTTCTTTTAAATTAGAGTAATTAAAATTTATGGTGTTTCTTCTTTATGTTGGGTAAATGTTATTTTTCTACATTTTAAGTTGGTTTAAAATTAATCTCTAGGGCTTTGACATTATGGTATCTGTGGCTCTTTTGTAAATAAAAAGTTTTATGGGAAAGGCCACAGAAGGGATGTTGTAGAATGAGAAAAGTCAAGGCTTAAGTTAAGTGGGAAATAAGCTTTGATATAAACACCTCTTTACCTCAGAGAATTGCCTTAAGATGTATTTCTTTTTCTTTAAGTGTGGTAATACTGCCTTCCAATTTTTTAACTACTGTTTTTCTTCTGAAATCTAAAAAGTGCAGTCAAGAAATTATCAGATTGAAATCATTTTCATGTATATTTACCTTGTAGTAAAGGGAAATATCTGAACATCCATTTCTAGCCTGTATCTTTCTCTCCCTACTTATCACCTCTCAACAGTTATTTAACAACATTGATTGATTATATTCAGTTATCTACACTTATCAGCATGGATACTGTGGAACAAAGTAAAGGAATTGTGCCTAGATTTAGGATACAATCTGATAGTAGGAAGATGAGAACTACTGAGGTTGGATGTGAGGCTAAATAACACATATGATTTAAAAGAATATGCATTTTGAGAAACAAAGTGAATAATGACAGAATTTGATTACAATCCCATGAATAAATGTATCCCACGTATCTATGAGAATATACTTACATGAATATACACTTGAATTCATAAATCAATGAGAGAGAGAGAACAAATCTTCAGAGAAGAATTCAAATAATATATGAAGATAATCCTCCTCCAGGAGGTAGAGGTTAATTCCTCAGCTCTGGACTATAAAGTGTATTTATTATCCAACTTTTAGAAGTACAGGGTGAAAAAGAAAAAACAATGATGCTACAATAGAGAGACCTCAGCTAAGGTTTACCTCCCCAGTTCTGGGTCAGTATCATGTGCCACTGGGTGTTGAAGAATGAGACAGGTAAGTTGTCTCTGGTATTTTTCCTATAATGTCACTCCTATCATGATAAAGTACTCAGACAGACTCAAACTGAAGGATATCCTACAAAATACTTATCCAGTACATTTTGAGGCTCTCAACATCATAAAAACCACGAAGATAGAGAAATTATCACAGATCAGAGAAGGCTAAGGAGATATGACAAAAAATATGATTATTAAACAGAGAAAAAGATTAATGGAAAACTGCTGAAATTTAAATAGAATCTGGAGTTTAATAACATTATACCAGTGTTCCCTTTTCAATTTCAGCAAACACACCCCTAATTAATATTAGAGTCAACCACAAGTATGGAAGCACCCTATGAGCTATTTTTCCCTAAATCTAAAGTGATGCTAAAATAAAATATTTGTTGGAAAAATGATCAATTTCCAAATGTGTGCTACTCAGAGTTCATGGTTTTATAGGAAAGGAAAGGTTAGTGTAGATGTTAGAGGTGGCTTTGCAGAGGCGCATGTATATGACAGTATGGGGAGGATGGGAAGGATTCGAGACTAAATCACTGCTTCATCTAAACTGAAGCTTTGTTCCAGATCACTTTTTCCATGGTCTTCTGAATAAGATAAAATTCTCAAAAACACTGCCTTAAGTAATTCAAATACCAAGAAAAAATAAATTTGAGTTAAATTTTGAGTCCTGAAATTAGCTGGCTCCACCTACACCTTCTTCTATCCAGAGTCCCTGGGCATTGTTCTCATCTTACACTGCACTCCCCTGCCCTGCTGAAGTGCCATGTCTTGGCATTCTTGTTCCTCTGTCCCACTGCAAGCAAATACCCAGTATTCTTGTCTTGATCTCTGCATGTTCATTTTACTTGAAGGATTTTACAAGCCACTGCTTCTCTAAAATCAAATCTCCTCATGCACCTCTCCCCAGTGTGCACTTTGTTCATTGTCACTGAGAAAGAAACTGAAAAGCCAATTAAAAGAGATCAAAACCACTCAGGGTCATATGGTTTTTAGGCCAAATCTTTCATGAATCTTAAAGGAAAAGGTAGTTTCAATACAAACATAGAATTAGGGAAAATGATGAAAGCATGCCTGTTCTTTAATGAAATTAAATTAATCCTAAAACCTAGTAACAATAACAACAGCAAGAAACAAACAAAGCCCACATAGATTAATTTTATTTAGGTGTAAGATGCAACGATGCAAACTAAAATATTAACAAATGCAGGTAGCAGTTTATTAAAGGAACATCAACATAGCTACTAATGTAGAAAAGGATCCTTTTTTAAAAAAATGACTGTGTAGGGGGAGGAGCAAAGATGGGGGATAGATAACTGCATGCTACAGAGGCTCCCTGAGATAGTCAACTTAGAATTCAACATAATACAGCATGGGGAGTCCCGAAAAGAGGGAGATGGATTCTCTCATCCCAAGAAGAAACTAAGGTGAGAAGAACCAATCAAACATACAGTCCCAGTGCTACTATTGGAACAGCTAAAGGTTCAGTGCTCCCACTGCAGTGCCCAAACTTGAGTGGCAGTGACTTACCAAGCTGCTCTAAATCCTGCTACTTCCACTCACTGGAAACGCAGTCACACTGATCAGTGAGCCGAAAGAAGAGCTGAGTTAGCATGAACCTGCCTTGACCTGTGGTGAATGACGGGAATAAAACAATTCCACAGAGGAAGGGGCTCCAATAGACAACATTCTAGGACTGGGAAGGACTGGCAAGAAGAAGGGCAGCAGTGACTTTGGGCAGTTGTTCCCTCTCCGAACAGGATTGGTGGAGTGAGCTAGGCCTGAGTCACGTGACCTGGCTGAGACCCAATAGGTTATCCGAAATCAATTCCCTGTGGTGGTGGCACACACTAATGCAGTGAAGGCCTCAGCAGATTGACTGACCCAGAGGGAGGGGCCAGCATACACTGACCCTGTTTGCAACTCACTAGCACATTGCAGTGGGAAAGGTCACCTAGCTAGCGTGCTTCAGAAGAATTAAAACCAACAAAGAAAGAAATTGAGACCTCCTGGAAGAAACAAAAAAGATGGGAAGAGGAAGCAACAAGAAAATGTCCCCAGGTCCAAACCCTGAGAACACTGACCCAGGACACGTAAATACAAAGAAAAATGAGGACGGCAAACATACAATTTCAGGCATGGCACCAGTGGACATAAAGAGATATCTTCAGGACCTCATAGATGAGTTCAAAAGGGAAATATCCAAGTAAAGCAAGATATAAGAAGATTAATAAAAGAGAGGCTAAGCACCCCTCAAGAAGACACAGATGGAAGAAGGGAGAAACTAAAACAAAGGAGAGAACCATTTGATGAAGAATATAAAGAAAATATAGAATACATGAAGCAGACTCAAAAGATTACAAAGATGGCCAAACTGCTTGAAAGAAACTAAGGATAGATTATCCAAACTGGAGGACAGGTTTGCAATGTGGGATTATGAAAGGAAAAACTTTTTAAAAATATCAAGGAAACAAGCAGTAACAATACAAAGGCTAGAAGATGACAAGAGGATCTATAACTTAAGAATAAAGAATGTGAATGAAGAAGCTGGGGAAACAAAGGAACTACAAAGGCTATTCACAGAAATAATTAAGGAAAACTTCCCAAACATAGGAAAAGGAAATGATATTCAGATGTATGAGGCATACAGAACTCCAGCCACCTACAACCAAAACAGAACTACACCCAGGCATATAATAATCAAATCCCAGAAATTCAATTTAAGAACAGAATATTAAAAGCTGTTAGAGACAAAAAACAGATAACCTATAAAGGAAGGCCATTAGAATAACAGCAGGCTTCTCGACACAAATCATCAAGTCAAGAAGAGCCTGGAGTGAAATATTCCAAGCCCTGAAAGAAAATAATCTCCATCCCAGATTGATATACCCTTCAAAACTGTCTCTATAAATTAATGGAGAAACAAGATGCTTCCAAGACAAAGAAGAACTTGGGAAACTCCCAATCCAACTCTAAAGAGAATACTGCAGGGCATTCTAGAGAGAGAGAAAAGTACTAGGATTCCAGGAACAGTGGCAGACAGACCCCAATGAATGGAGCAGAAAACAGAATGAAGAAGATAAGCAGACAACTGATGGCAAAAAAAGAGCATAACAGAAATGAGGCAGAGAAGATTTTACTCAAAACTGATATGATTGATAGTATCAAGTCTGAGAGTATAGGCAACTACACTGAAGATGACAAGACTCTATGATACACATTCTGGTTTGATAACTGCCCATTTTTTAAAGTTCTATACTATATACAAAGTTGTGTTTTTACTAATACTGTTATGTACTGATATATTCAATTGTACTATGTATAATGATATAGCCAATTCTATTGAAGATAACAAGAGACAACACAGGAACCATGGTAGAACTCTTTGTACAATGGTCTTATATGTCTTTTTTGTTTCATGTACTTATAGGAATATGTTTTGTTTTGTCTTGCCTTTTTTTTGTTTCTCCCTCTAATATAGAAAGGATAAAAATACACATTGAGACTCAAGTATGTGTAAAATCTATAAACAGTTTATGAGAACTGATCTTTATGATGAAATGAACAAATACTTTGAAGAAAAAGAGTCACTAAAGTACCCAGTGCCAATCCTGGAGTGTCATAATGTGAAACCCAGCAATAGTATTATACTTTGTTCAGAGTGATATTAGCCTGCTTGGGTTTGTTCAATCTCAACATAATTGAAGATAGGGATAACTGCATGTATGTTTAAGTGTATAGGTATATGTTTAAGTGTATAGGATTGATAACCATATTAATAAGTTTTTGTTGGATAGTTGAACAGAACTGGCTGCAGTAGCACTGTTTGAATCCCCACTTTATATCCACTTCAGTATTTTGAATAACTATTTGTAAGAGGACAATCTGTAATCATCAACTAGTGATTTCTGTTTATTTTTTTCTTTGAAAGTATGTATTATTTCTACCCATTTTCTGTTTTCTTTAGTCTTTCTTTAAATAAAATTTTTAAAAAAAGACATTGCAGTACCCAGTGCTGATCCTAGAGTGACATGATGTGAAATCCAGCAATTCTATTATTAGTTATTCAGAATTATTTTAGCCTGCTTTAGTATGTTTAATCTCAAGATAAATGAAGATATGGATAACTGCATATATATTTAAGTGTATATGGTTGATAACCATATAACTAAGTTTTTGTTGGATAGTTGAACAGAACTATTTACAGTCTTGCTGTTTGAATTCCCACTTCATATGTTCCACTTTTGTATCTTGAACAACTATTGTAAGAGGACAATATGAAAACATCACCTAGTGATTTCTTACTGTTTTTTCTTTGAACATATGTATTATTTCTACCCATTTGCTGTTTTGTTTAAATAAAATTTAACAAAAACAAAGATAAAATGACTGTGTATGTCACAGTGTCCATGGACTATAATTTATGTAAATCTCTCAATGACTATTTGAATATTTGACTATTACAATGATATAATTTTAAACATTTTTGTACATATATCATAGTTCACGTATTTCTATAATCATGAATTTCTGAAGTGGAATTAGTATCCACAAAAGATATTTAAATAAAAATACATCTCCCTGATGAAAACAGTAAGCCAGGAATGAGAGAAAACTGTCTTAATTTGATAGAGTATATAAATGAATAAATAAGCATCATACTTACATAAACTATGCAAAAAAGTTTGATATAAAAACTAAAAATTGTATAAAATATGCAAATAGCATTTGTGTGTTGTAAAATATGCAGTTAATAAGAAATTATTAGCAATCTGCAGTATATCTTTCTGTATCTATTTCCTCATATAAACACAAGCATATAGATGGATGGATGCATAGGAAAGTACATGTATATGCATACATTTTTAAAAAATAGTCTTATAAGATGCCGTTGCTCTGCAACTTGCTTTTTAAGTTTTTAACAACATATTGAGTTTTTTTATATCAGTATATACAGCTCTATCTTATTTATTTTTATAATACAATACAAATGTATTGGATGTTATTTAATTCTGATTCTATTTGGATGTTTTGGATTTTCTCCCTATTTTATTGTTACAACGATGTTCTTTTGAACCTTGTAATACATATATCCTGTTCTGCATGTTCCTTTAGAGTAGATCTCAGTAAATGAAACTAGCAGTGTCTACCTCACGTGTGTTTAATTTTGATAGATGCTGCGGTAATAAAAGTGCCCATGTGCACTGCACCGGTAGTTTATGACAATGCGTTCTGCTTCAAAAGTTTGGGAATAATTTTTACATTATGACAGTACAAAAGTTGAGTCCTGTTTCTCTCTATGACCTTGGCCCGGGGGCAGTTCTCATGGTTGTCACTCCTGTTGTTCACACTTGTATGAGCCCTTCCTTCAACTGTGGCAGTACCTGTGGCTTGCTCCTAGCCCAGAAATATGGCAAAGATGAAATCACTCTGAAAGTCTAATTAAAGTCTCCTATGAGTTGTTCTAGGGTTCATCAAAAAGAAGGTCATCCTGGACAGATCTGAATTTTAACCAGCAGAAGCCATTACATGACATACTGGGCTCCCACATCTGGGATGGACTCTCCTTGTGGCTGTATTAGAGAAGCTTCTTCTTTCTGGAAGAAACTAAACTGCACATAGCTTCTTATAAACCATGGGTAGCCTCTTGGACATGAACTAGAGTCTCCAGTTAATGGGCAGAGAGCAAATAAAACAGAACAAAATAAAATAAAACACAACACAACATAGTACAACACAACACAGCCCATCTTTCTTACAACCCTAAGGAACTGAATTTTTCCAACATCTTGAATGGCAAAATACAACAATGCTGTGAGATGGGTTTTGTTATGCAAGTTTTACAGATGCAGAAACTTGGACAATATGGTGTGATTTTTCCAAGGTTATAAGCTAGGAAGCAGTGAAGTCTGGATTTAAAGGTAAGGCTTTTGATTGTCTGTACCCTTAAACTTTGTAAAGCCTTATTAAGAGAAAGTGAGAGAAGATGGAAGGAGAGAAAAAAGTCAGAGTTCTGCTAGTTTTATAAGACAGAATAAAAAGTAAAGAAGAAAAGTAGAGAGAAATGACAGAATATCTAAGGAAGATTATTGCTTTATTTTTTAAGATGAAAACCATGACATTTTGCATGCTCATGGCATGGCAATGATCAGGCAAGAGAAGAAAAACTGGTTACAGTAAACAGTGGAAATAAAAGAGTGATATCTCAAAAGAGGTGAGAAAGTTTGAGGCCCAACACACAAGTGCAAGTGTGCCTTTAAGAGCAGAAACTTCAGTGTACTCAGGAGATTATGTGGACCAAGACGCAAGTTATTTATAAATTGGTGCTGGAAGACTTAAGTTCTTTTCTGATTGCATCTGTTTCCTCATTGCAAAGAGAAACAACTCTGTAAGTGGAAATAAACATTGAGAAAGTGGTCTTGAAGTTTTGTGGAGAAGGATGATAGTGTGAAATAGACACTTAGGAAAGTGAGAAGGCGAAAGGATTGTCAGGCAGCACTACAATTTCCTTGAAGCTAGAGGTCATGACTTTCAGGTGAGACTGGGAAACATTCCTTTGAATTTTTCCAGCCCCGCACAGCTACTTCACAGCAGTCAGGAAGTATGTAAAATGTGGAGCTTAACACTCTGCCTAGTGGGAGAAATGCAGGATGTAGGGACTGTTGCTTGAATTGTATCCCTCAGAAGACACATTAAAGTACTAACACCTGCTATCTGTGAATATGACATCATTTAAAAATAGAGTTTTTCAGATGTAATTAAGCTAGGGTGAAGTCATACTGGATTAGGATAAAAAGTGTGAGTGACATGACCACTGTACAAGGCATACAGAGGATCATCAGCCACCACGGGAAGTTATGGCAGGGCAAGGAAAGGAGCTCTAAGGAAGCCTTCAAAAAGAGCATGACCTTGGCAACTCATGGGCTTCAGAATGCTGGCCTCCAGGAACTTGAGAAAATAAATTCTTACTGTTTTTGAGACACCTATTTTGGGATACTCTGTTATTACAGACCTATGAAACTAACTCATAAATCAATTGATTTGAAGGTATATGCAAAGGAATGATTAAAATACAGGTCATAGTTCTGAGCTGCTTAATAAGAATCAGTGGTAGGGAGAGTGAGAAACTATAGTGGGTTGATGAATTGAGGATCCAGTGGTGCAGGTCTCCTTGGAGTTAGGGTACTAGAAGAGATGAGGAGAAAGGATAGGAAGTGGTGGCAGAGCACAGGATTCTTGAAATTGAGATTCTGAAGAGGATGCTCTTTGCTACTTCAGAACCTATCTCCAGAATTATTTTCGATCTATTCTGTGCTTCAAGAAGCAACTTTCCTGGATAGAATGAGCCAAATTCCTCATCTTCTGGCTTCTAGTTTGTTCAGTCAAGAAGGATTATTGGCAGAGAATTGGGTATGATGACTTGACTAGTCCTTGACTGTTTCTACAACACACACATTGTAAAATCATGTTTAGTGGAAACAAGAAAACAGGTAGAAAGAAGTGAGCTATACAATAACTTTGAGGAAACTGGGAGAGAAGGAGAAAGATAAGCATTATCAAAATGTAGAAAGAGATGTACATTTTAAAAATAAAATATGAAAACACAAAAAGTACCCAGGAACTCACAATGAGTGGGCCACAGACTCCTGCCTGCCTTCTTTCCTTCCTCTAATGAGAATCTGAGCTCTCTTCTCTTCTGAACACTTCTGGCTGTGCTCATCAAGGGCCCTTCATTCCATTGAGATTCCCCTCTTCTCATTTTTCACTGACTACCTCCTTTGGCTTGAAATCTGAAAAAATTTTACTCCATGCAAATTTCCTCCCCTAGAGTAAAGTAGCTAAGCCCTCCGAATCCTCCATGGCTTTTTCAGGATCTGTTTTCCCCTCCCATATTATACACATTGCTGATCCCCAGAGATTGCCTTCATCCTGTTTTCACTTAACCTGTTGTTTCTGTGTGAATTTATCTATATCTTTAGCTTTAAAGTAGCACCTAGATGTCTAGGACTTCAGAACATACACCCTTAGTGCAAATCTCTCTCCTAAATTCTAGAACCATCTACATCCATCTGTGGAACAGAATGGGTCCAAAATTAAATATAGAAGTCTTCCTTGAGAAACCATGCTGGGGGTGGGAGGAGCTCATCAAGATAAAGAAGCCAATTAGCCCTTAGCCAGTTAGTAAGCTTCACAAGTCATGCAAGGCCCAGGAAGAGAGAAGCCAGACAGCACTTTCTGTGAGTCTGCCTGTGTGTGGGTTGCGATTCAAGACACTCCCACCTTCCGCAAGCAACAAGCTGATTCAGAAGACAGGCTAAGTTGATAGCAACAGAGATACAAAAAGCAAATGAATTCTTGTATTGTTTGGTTGACTGTGCAGACCTGTGGCTAGTGGTCTGAGCATCCATTGGGAGGATAACAAAATACAATATAGAAAATACGAGGGATTTCCTTCTGTCTTCTTTTTGAAGTCCAATATTGTGCTTACTGTTTTGTTTTGTTCTGATTTACTGTTTTGCTTTTAGTGTTTTTCCTTGATTGGTTTTATTCTGTTTTGTTTGATTTGATTTTGCTATGGTCTGGTGGATTGGACAAGTATTCTGAAGATAGCAAGATATACTATGGTAACCATTGTTGATTTCCTATTGTCATGCTTCGAGGTTCTGTACCAATTTCACTGCTTTGGTTTGGTTGGCTTTATTGTGTTTTGTTTTGTTGGGTTTTATTATCTTTAAAATTAAAAAAAAGAAATCTTCCTCTCATTACAAATATTTCCCTGCTCTTCAGTGATCAGTCATCAGGGTTAGTCAGCTAATTGTCAGTTAGAAATACTATCTTAACCACATCCCATAGATGACTGCATCATCCAAGCTCTTCCAAGTAGCAGGGACATAGAATAGTGGTGTTTAAAACAAGATAGAATGTACTGCTTATTTTAGGCTATGTTTCCAATAGAAAATTATTTTGAGACTGTACAATGTACAGTTTGTTGTCTGATTGCTTACATACAGCAAACTTATCCTTTATAGTTTATGCAATTTATGTCAAGATAGCTCTTATTTGTAGTTACTATGTAGTCATGTGTTGCATAATGTGCTGCTTGTCAGATACCAATTGCATATTCAAGGATGGCCCCATAAAGCTACCACAGAAATGAAAATTTTCTACTGCCTAGGAACATAATAGCCATTATAATATCATAATGCAACTCATTATTTATGTTTGTAGAGATGCTGGTATAAAACACACTGTGATGCCAGTCATATAAAAGTATATACATATAAGTATATATGATACATAATTATTGATAATGATAATTATGTTTTTGATTTATGCATTTGCTATACTATACTTTTATTGTGGTCTTATAGTACACGTCTACTTATATTTTTAAAGTTTATTTTGAAGCAGTATGCCACATTTATGCTAACACCTTTAGTTAGACATTGCATGTTTTCCAAGTCTCTTGACTAAATCCTTTTCTCATGTGCTTCATTTAATCTCATATTTTACTCATCATGGCACGAGAATAATAGCCTTTTATGCTACTCTAATGTTTTAGCAATATTCTATTGTATTATCCGACTATATTATCTACATACTTACTATATGTATGTGTAGGCTCTTTTATGTAGGCTTTTTGTACTTATACTCAAAGGCAAAACCCGCTAATGCTGTGCATCCCTGTTATCAAGTGATGAATGAGTATATTTGAAACCAAGATAATTTTATTCCTCTATCTAGACAAAAGGGCAATTATTCAAATGCAGTGTGTTGGTGTTGATCTCCTTTTTTTTCTAATTCAGAGTGAGTTATAGTCATGGCATTTGTTAAATACTGGGGTAAAGAATGAAAACACACAGAATTTCAGAGGAAAAAATCTAATCCCAATCTCTCTTCTTAGAGACCCTATTTACTTGCATCTGTGGTGATGGATGACATCCTTACTACAAACTACTTTTATTTGTATAAAATTTGGGCTTGGGGCGGTAACAAGAAAAAATGGAAATATATCTCAATTTATAAACATTTATGTTTTTCTTTAAACATAAAATATCAAAGAACCCTCTGGCTCTATTTCAAGTTAAACTATAAGGAAGATTATTAATGATCATCAATATAAAAGTGCCATATAATTCCTGAAACATAGCACTGACTATGTCCTAGAACACAGAATTCTTAATCTTGGAAGAGACTTTAATATAACATAGTCCATTCGTCACAAATTGGTGCAAAAGGACTGAATATGGTCTGCTACTGGGTGGGAGCACCATTCTGCACATGCCACAAGCTCCACTCTTCTCCTTTTTCAGCCTCATCTTGTTTAACTCTGTGAGCCTTTAAAGAGGTTGTAATTCTAGCTGGTTCAACTTACCTTATAATTAAGTATGTCTGCCAGGTGGTGCTACAGTTCTGCTGAAACACTGCCAGGAGTGGGAACAGAGAGATTCTTAAATTCCAGAAGCTTTCTTTATTAAAAGTTCATGGAGACTGAGCAACAAATTGATTCCCCTAAAACTCTCAGCAAAAAGTTAGAACAATATTCATGCCTCTTCTACACAATACAGCTTGAAATAATTGATGGGATCTATCATGCCTCCTTATTTCATTCTAGAGCTTTTCTTCTCAAGGTTAAATACCCTCAATTCCTTTAATGTTCCTCATTTGGCACTCACCATTCTGATATTCCTCCTTTGACTGAATGTAATGCCATTTGTCAATGACCCTTTACAGAATGTGTTTCCGAGAGGAAACAGTGATCTACATGTGCTCTGCCCAGCCCAGGGTGGAGAGGGGCTATCAACACCCATGTTCTGAACACTATGCTTCCATTAATGAAATTGAGGGCCACATTAACTGTTTTTTAAGCAGTTAATAATGGGGATGAAAATGATGGCCAATGCAACTTGATGACATTCAAAGGAAGATGCCGTTTAGAAGTTAGTGAAAATAACAGGTGAACTTATAATAAGAGGTGAACATTAACGAATTCTCTTGTCAAAGGACACAGGAGGTACATGAGCAAAATTACATATTAAAATCTGAGAAAAACGAGTAAAAAGTCTAATGGATATATTTGAAATGAAAATTATTATTCTTTATTTTTTCTTTTGTAATGCAGTTATCACTGTTTTATATTTAAGAAATTAAGATATTATCAATCTATGCATACCACTACTATATTTTCATATATAATGCTTTATCCCTTACATTCCCAAATATCTTTACGTGCTTATAAAAATGGTACTCCAATACACATACCTGTGCATGTAATATTTTTTCTTATATACAAAATGACTGAAATTTGTCAAGGAAAATGAATATTATCATTTCACTTTGGCAAATAAAATAATTTCTTGTACAAAGTTTTTTCTTCATTTTTCCCAGTTCCAGCTTTTTTAGTGTTCCTGAAGTCAGCCTCCACAATCACTGATGGTAGGTATGGACCAGTCTGATCCCAAGACATTCACAGGGCAGAAAATACATAAGTATATGAGCTTCAGTTCTTTAGTATAAAAACTTGTGGAGAGATACTTCTAGGGCAACAGCAGAGTTTTCACATTCCTTTTAAATCACTTTCTCCTTCCTTTCATCAGTATTAGGCGGTAAATAACTATAAAGCTAATTAGCGTTAAACTCTCAATGCCTAGTGTTCTATTTTTGGAATACGGAACATAATAAAATTTCTTTCTCTTCAAATTCTCATTTCTTAAATTTTTCTAGGTAATGTATATAAATTTTAAGCAAACATTCAAAAAAGTTCAATCTTTGGCATAAATGAGTTAAGTTATAGAACTTTTGTGGCTACCTTTCAACTATTTGAGAGTCCTAAATTTTTGTATTTATAATCATATGCTGTTTTGCTTAGAGCATGTTTTGACTTATATCTAAAGGCACCCCCAAAGCCTCATGCACTCATAGATGGAGCTTTTAAGAGGTGGCTGAATCATGAATGTGCCATACCATGACTAAGAGTGCGTGGACTGGGCCCAAGTTGGTTTATCATAGTTCTGGGCATGGGAAATGAGAAGATCCACGCTGGTGATGGGTGGCATCCCTAAGAGGCCTGTAGCCTTGATTAGACAAGAGAGAAAGGAAGGATTGGTGCTTGCTGTTTCCACGCTTTGCTGCCTTCTGCCTGCTGCACCATGAATTGTTTCTCCTCTGAGATGCCCCTCTGCCATATGGCCATCTGGCTCCATATGCCTGAGAATCAGATGACAATGGGCCTCTACAAACTGTGAGCTGAAATAAATCTTTTCTCCTCTGATTTGTGAGTGTCAGCTATTATGTCTCAGTGGCAAGAAAAGTAACTAAGATGTGGGGACTTGAAGCTATGGGAGATATAGGCCCTGCACATTTGAACATACACTGTCTACCCTTCCTGTACACCTGCCAGCTTCGACATCTATCTCTGTATTGGTTTAATTTGGAACTGTGGGGCTATGCTTTGGTCCTTGATCCTAGGTACCATCTCATATTTCAGCCTATCACAATACAACTGTTTTCTCCTTTCTTTCTACACTGGACTATGTCTCTCTTCCCTCATTCTTTGAAGTTTCCTGGCCCAGGGAATCTTTCTCTTTATTCTCAGTCCTAATGGCATTCCCAGGTTAGGTACTCAAAGGCAGACTCTGCTGGTCTTTTGGTTTTCAAGATAGAATGATTTATTTCCTGTTTTTTGAATCCTGGAAGAGTGGCTTTGGCCATTGCACTCTTCAGCAGTGTGGCTGATCATTTTGCTATAATTCAGGATCTCATCATATGATCTTGGCTGTTTTCTCAACTTCCGGTTAGCTTTCGTGTACCTTTTAATAAGGTCCTGACTCATTCTTCATATCCATGTCTGTCATGGTGAAGAAATATCAAATGCATTATGTCAAAGAAAACGTTTTTCTGTATCTTAAAATCAGGTCACACATTCAATGAGACAAGGAAAATTGGAAACATAAAGAGATGCTGAGGTCATTGTCAGTTCTGGTTTTCTCCAAAGCTTTGCCATCTGACTATTTGCAACAACTCCCCTGGTAAAGGCAGCATCATAATTGGTAACTCTGCCAATATTCTGTCTTTTCAAGTTTGTAACATCAATGTTAATATTTACGTTCCACTTTGCTTTGGGTACCATGTCAGAGACTGTGTCTACTTGATCTTTGACAACAGAAATAAAGGGTGCTGTCATCACCTTATACCTTGGACCATGATTAGAACAGTGCTTTAAATACACATTAAGAGCACAATAAATATTTGTTGATTAAATGAATCAATAAACTTTTGAATAGTGCAGCTATAAAAATCAAGAATGATGAATGAAACTGGAGAGCGACTGTATTCTGGGAATAACAATTGGAAATTATGATCAGGAAGACAGTTTTATCAAGTTGTTGTTCAAGTTTGAAAAGTATTCTCCTATTTGATGTTTTCTAAATATAAGTGACTAAATAAAGATTAGGAATTATAATTTTTCTAATTATGGGATGTTCCAGTTTACATTGATAATATTCTCGATGTATCTTAAAACTACACAATATAATTTAACATTTGAGCAATACCTCATTCCTTTAAAAGGTAAATTTCACAAAGCAATTCAGATCATATCAGAATATTTATTTTGACAACTAAATGAAATAAATACCAGTTTATTTACATTGTATTCAATTATAGTTCTTAGCTAACCAAAGCTGTTTCAATAGACCTGATACATTGCATATATAATATGTCAGATAAATTAGATAGATAGATAGATGTGTGGAATACAAAGGTAAAGGGAGTATCTTAGATTTTTTGCAAGTATTTGAGAATGTGAAATGACTTGAAGTTGCCCACATTGTTTCTGAAGGATGCTTGTGAGCTGGCATTATGTCCTGTTCCTTGCTTTGAGAGTCATAAATGCACACATTGTCAGTAATCTCATTGCAGATTTTGTCCATAAAAATAACTCTGATGTGGCTTGAAGTACAATGTTTATGAGACTCTGATTTGTTTCACAAAGGTCAAGTTCAATCCTGGTGGCATGCAGTAGGAATGTTTTAATTTTTATTTAGTAACCCCTACTTCCTCTAACTGCTTTGCACATTCCATCACCCTGCAAATAAAAAATCCAAGCAGTAAAGTTTGTTAGCTAGGCATACTCTGTAAAATGCAATGATTTATTCTTTCAGTGACCTTAATGATAGTTTTAGTATAGTAAATTTTTTATTACAGTAAATTATTTATTGCAAGTGAGCCATGTGAGTCAACAAGGAATGTGGAAATAATGGTGGGGAAATTTATGTCGATTTTCTGAAGAGACATTTTTTCTTGCACCTCTTACCCCTTGTGTTTCTAACAGAAACTTAAATGCTTGAATTAACATGGGATACAGCAGTTTTGAAAAGAAGTTGTCTTAGTTACTTTTCTAATTGCTAAGACAAAATACTCAGCATCCAAATTTAAAGGTGGGAAGTTTTAATTCAGCTCACAGTAGGCAGAGGTTTCAGTACATAGTCAGCCAACTCCAATGCAGAGTGGCATGGCAGAGGAGCACAGCAGAGGAAGAACAGTCCATGGCATGATAAGCAGAAGAAAGTGAGCATCAAGCAGCATCAGGAAGCCTGCCTTCCCTCTCTCCATTATTTTCCATTCAGGATATAATCCTACTGACTGGTGCCACTCAAACCCAGGGTGGGGCTTCCATTGCATCAAGAACTATGCTAATTGCATTCAGTGGATTAATTTATTTAGTCCCCGTATCACACACCTGAGATCTATCTAGCTCCAGAAACCCTCACTTATGAGTCATTGAAGGGACATTTAGATACAAACCATGACAGAAGGGGTACTATACACTTAATATCTGGGGGCTATTCCTGAGAGGGGATCCTAGCATTCTTTATGCTTATTCCACTGCCAATTAATTCACTAGTTTACAGCCAGAGAGCCTTTTCCATTGCTACTGTCTACAAAAGCTCAAGATTTCTAATGTTTTCCAGATTACTGATACTCTTAAAGAAACATAAAGACCTTCACCAGATTATAGAAAATGAGTCTACCCATCTTCCAATTTACCAGTTTATTGCAAATTAAGTTTCTTTTCCATGTAAGAAGAAAAAAATGTTGTCTCACCTAGAACAGTGTGGCAGAGAAAGGGTGGAAATCAAACTCCTTCCTCCTACTTTCTGTCTAATCATTTGTGGAACAGATTGTGACAAGTTGAAATTTAGCATCTTTTTGAAGTAAATTATCTATTAGTTAGAACTCTAGAAATAAAAAATAGTTAATATGTGTTGAACAATGGAGGTATGTGCTTTCAGTAACTCTGAAGTTCTCTGTGATCTTGAAGTCTTTGAATGTCAAAATGAAAATGACAGATGAAATTACTGCCACATTATTTCTTTTATTTACTTAATCATTTATTTATTTGGTAATTTTTATTCCTGTTAAGTATAGATAGTAAATGACCATAATTTTCCATTAATTAGAGAACTAGATTAGTCCAGGCTTTCAGTGGTGTTACCAAATTTAAAAATTAATTATAGAACATTTTAACAGTAACTAAATTCTTTTTCTTTACTACAGGAGAATTATTTAATATTTCAGGAATTCGGAGTTAATGATGCATTTTTGAGACCAATGTAAACTTTTTCCTTTATGAGTTAATTTTGTTACGTTGTATTAGGGAGAAGAAATGGTATCTCTTCTACCATTCCTCAGAATACTGAAAACATTGCCTGACATACATAACTATTCAATAAATATCAAACAAATATGTAGATTACTACATAAACTAATTCCTTAGTTTTGTGAGGTAGGTCTATATTATTCAAAATCAGTGTATGATTTACCAACTTTCATGTTTCCCACATACCTATAAATATCTTTCTGCTGCTTTCAGAAGTAAAAGGTAATTTGGCTGACAAAAATTTTGGCATCACCAATATTTTCCTTCAAACATTCATAGGTGTCACATTCATTGTCATTTTACATAGCTACTCTTTAATCTCAGTTTGATCTCTTCTTGTAATTTTCTGCTTCTTTTCTATTTTGATCATTTTATATACTATCAAGGATCAAACACTTTCCTGAAAATGTTCCAATTCTTTTAGTGAATAATTCCTAAGTAACACTTTGATTTTGAATTTTTAACAGTCACTCCTTATTTTTCCATTTAATATTATTATGGTTGAAGTGAGATCCATGTATTTTCAGTGTTTTTCATTAGACAAATTCTGTGGCTTCCAGTTCAGATATTTTTTTGTAGAGACCAAAGTCTTTGATACCTCAGGTATTTATGTAGCAATCAAAGCCACTATTCTTATTATTATTTCAGACAGTGTGATGAAAATGTTCAGTTTATTAATCGTTAGTCAAATGCAATTTAAAATTGCAATGAAATACTACTACATATTTCTAAAAATGGCTGACAAATAAAACAAAACAACCTGAGACCCTACAAAGGATACAGATGGAACAGAAATCTCACACTACTGCTAGGGATACAGAATGGTAAAATCACTTCTTAAAATAGAGGATTCATCAGAAGTTCAACATACATTTACCATGTTATCCGGCCATCTGCTATTATGTATTTATCTGTGACAAAATAACATAATTATATATGAATACTTATTATAGCTTATTTGTAATATTGGAAACCATTCTACCTACAAGTAAATGGATAAACAAATCCTGGTTATATCCAGTTAATTCTACCTGGCAAATAACTCTGATGAACTATTATAACAAGTTACAGTATAGATGAATCACAAAACTTTATGTTTTATGAAAGAAGCTAGACAAAATAGACTGTATAAGTAAATCAGTTATATTATAATTTTAGATCAGTACATTCAAGCAGATCTTTGAGGCACGTGGCAAGTAGTGGAAGGGGAGGATTATATGTAGGCATGAGAATACTTTCCAGGGTGAAAATTGTGTTCGTACTCTTGATTATGGTGATGGCTTTCATGGGTATATCATATGCCTAAACTCACCAAACTTTAGACTTCAGCTTACTGCATGTAAAATACATGTCAAGAAAACTGTTAACTATATAATTTAAAATCTTTATATAGCATTTTGAAATGTATGATTTCCATGCAACTCTCATTCATGCAATTTCATAATGGCCTGTCACATGGGGGTGAACTGGTTTTCTTTTGTAGTTACTGCTGAAGTGTTAGCTAGCATATTCAATAGTGTGAGAGAATAAAAAGAAAAAGAATTAAGCAAAGAATAAAGGAAAGGAGTCAAAATAAAGTATTCCAATTCCACTAATTTCTGAAAATCATCTCCAGAGAAACTTGTCCAGGAGTTGGTAAATGATCATTTATATGCTGCAGGCAGCTCTAACTGATAAAAAGTTGAGGGCCAGGGATTTAGCTCAGTGGTATAAGCACCTGCTTGGCAATTGTGAGGTCACAGATTTGATCCCTGGTAAAAATCAAGCAAACAAAAACAAAAAAACCCAACCAAATAAAAAGTTGAATGACCATAGGGTTAATATATTTGTAATAAGAAAAAAATTAATCTAACTTGTGTTTTATATTTTCTACTTTTTCAACATAGAAGCATCTACACTTAAAGAAAAACCATGATTAAAGGGTGAAATTCTGAATCCTCTGAATATTTGTTAAAACATTTAAATTTTAGATATGAATATTTTTCAGGCACAATTATCTTCTTATAAAAGTTGAAATGAAATAAAAACATTTCCTCCCAAATTATTTTGAAAAAATTGAGTTCCTAATTATAATCACTTATAATTGAAACTGACAAAGCCATTTTGTTCAAGTGACAAAGTACCTAGAATTTTGGAAAAAGTACTACATTGAAGTCAAGTATCTGATTCACTTCCCGATATTGGAAAATGTTACTGCATCTCCCAATTATAACAAAGTCAGGTAACTCTTGTGGGTCCAATTTCACTAGGTAAAATATCACATAATTTAATTCAACTGTTTTAACTCTTTCCTGGCTCTGTAACTTAGTATTCTACATCCTCTACACTTTGAGAGCATTTCTTAATTTTCTGAAGATTGAGTAGTACAGAAATACTGCATAGGTGACTTCAAAAAAGGAAAATAATTGATTATGGACAGGCAAAAATTAATTTATAACCAAAATATTTATAACACTTAATGTTTTAATACTTCTGTTATCTATTAAATTTTATATGTATTTTTAGATAGAACTCTATGTAATCTAGGCCAGTCTTAAACATACTATATAAGGGATGATTGAAAACTAAGGGGAAGTATGCTGAGGGAGATTACTAGTATTGTATTTATTACTCTAATACATTTTTAAAGTTTAAATATTTACTGTATTTTTCAGTCATGTATCATATAGCCCAGGCTGGCTCTAATCTCTTGATCTTCCTGCCTCAGCCTCCAGAGTGCTATGAGTACAGATGCACAACACTGTGCCAGCTTTTATTTCTATTTTATGAGTGGTGCCCACAAATTATAATAAGTATTGTTTCAAGGACAAGTGTGTCTCAGGATATACAAATGGCTCATTTCTCTTTATCACACATCGCAGAATTCAAGTATTGATTTATTTTGAATCTGAAGTTACGAAAGTGTTTTCCAAAAAAATTTACCTAGGAAAGAATATATTCATGAGTCTTTCTTGGATTATTAGAGCTTTAAAAAGCTAGGAGGCAAATAATTTTTTAAAAATGTCAAAATATAGTCTATGGGAGCCTTTAGGAAAAAATATTTAGAAAATCATACAGATCCATCTTGTATAATTCCAGTGATAGACATGAGTCTTATACTGTGGCCATTTCCCCTACAATATAGCAAGTCACAGGGTTATCCTAAAACTCCAAAGTAAAGAACTAGCCACCCAAAAAAGCTTTCAGAGGTGTGGTTCTCTGAATAATCCTCTTGAGACACAAGCTATTATAGCTTCTTTGAAAATTCCTCAGACCTTTAGTTAATCTGCAACTATTCTAAATTCCTAATGGGGCTGCCATCTTCCTCCCCCCTTGTCGCAGTCACTGATTTGCGTTTATGTCTGAGTAAGAGTTTTCCTAACTACTTTAACCTTATTAATTTCCTAGGCATCTTCAAACACTTGACTCAGACCAGACAGTTATTTCACATTAATTGAGGACTTTTATTGTTTACATAAATTCAATTATTTGATACATACAGCCACACTTTAAAATATATCAACACCTAGTGTACATTACACATGAAATATTAAAGTTCAATCATCACGATCTCTTTATGACACCTGTGCTTCCAACCTTGTCAGACTAATATGCCTCCTATTTGACCTCAGAAACCCTCACAATCTGGAATGCGCCCATTTTCTTTTAGTTTCTCTGTGTTTTTCTGGGTCCACTTTCTTCCCCTCTGACCTAACTCTGAAACCTCTCCTTTTCATCACTCTGTCACTAGACAGAGGTATCACACCCTCACACACTCAATCACACTATCACTGCTACTTTATCTCCGTTCCTTCACCTTGGGCCACACTCCCTTTTTTACAAATGTTTTTTTTTTGTTTTTTTATAAAAAGCACAACTTTGGGTTGACCCAACAGTTTTTTTTTAATTCTTTCACAAAGAGTACTACTGAAAATGTAGGCAGCACGAAGTCTCCACCATCTTTCACATGTCCTCTCTTGATATCATATACTCTTTTAGGCAAATGAACTGCCTGTGAAATTCAAATTTCTTTATAGAGGAATGAACATTTACAGCTACCACTTCACTGCAAATTATTCCTATGACCTAGAAAATGACCTTTTACTGTTTTATTCACTTATTGTTGATCGTTTTCTTCTTTAAGCATTCTCATTCTTTGTAGCTTCTGTGGCTTTACTTACTCCTGAATTTTATCCTACCTCTGTATGATTTCATCCCTAATTTCCTTTGTGGGCTCATGGTTTTAAACCTACTCTTTAGACATTTGCATTCTCCACGCCTATTTCATCATCTTTCTGTTCTTTTTGCTCTTCACTCTCACGAGTTTGCTTCAACCACATTCATGGTTTCAATTACCACTTATGTACTGTATTTTTAGAACCTAAATTCTGCCCTGAACTCAAGAACCATAATTCACAATGTTCCTGGAAATCTCACTTACATGTTTTACAGGAATTTTGAGTTTGATATGTTCTAAAAATTCCCTAGTGATTTTCACCTAAAACTTGTTTCTCAGCTGTATTCTCTGCCTAAGTGGATGACTTGAAAATCCTGTCATTGTGGAAGCTTTAAAACCTAAGAGTCATTTTAGACTACTACTGCTTCTTGCTTGATTTCTATATTTAATCACTCTGAATCCTACTCAGACAGATTCTTTTATCCCTGTCTCTTGTATTTCTGCTCATATTAATTGCCTTACTGTTACATAATTGTTGAAGATACAATTCTTACATTATAGAAACAATTGCAATTAAGTAGGCCTTTGTAAAGATCTGTTGTAACCAGAATGCAAACAAAAAGCAAAATATCATGCTTCATACCTTAAATACAATTTTTGGTGTTTGAACTCCTAAGAAAAAATTTCATAAATTGTTGGCTTATAAACAACAGAAATTTATTTTTCACAGTTTTGGAGGCTAAAAAGTTCACCATCAAGGTGCCTACAGATTCATTTACAGTGACTTGTAAATACTTATTTGGGGGTTTTAGATAGCAACTTCTCATTGTTTCCATGTGGTGGGAAAGAGAAGGCGTGTTTTCTCTTTCTCAATCTCAATAGAGATTTTTTGTAACAGGCAGGTAACCCATTCATGAGGGATCTGCTCTCGTGATATAATCACCAATTAAAGCTCCATCTTCAAATGCCATTACCTCAGTGATTGGGAGATTAAGATTTCGGGGATGCACAAACATATCTGCCAACAAATTTGAATTAAAACAACATGATAAATGGAAGTATCACATTTATTTCTCCTATATTGCTGATAAGCCTCCAAAATCTCTGAAAACAAGAAATATCTAATGAAATGTTATAATACTTTAGAAAATATATTGTTCTTATATCCATGGGCATTGATAAGTAGGATGTCACAGAGTGAGAAAAATTCAAGTTAAGGCCTGTAAAAATGCAGGAAACATTATTTTTCCTCACATATAATAGTAGCTAATATTTATGTTGCATGGTTATATGAAGAATAGGCAAGGAAATAAATGCAGAAATATATATTATATAACATGTAAATTAAATATTAAACATATGAAGATTAAATATTAATCTTCTTATTTATTTTTGTTATTAATACTTGACCGAGGGTGTTCTACATGTCAGTCTTGGACTGACCATTACGAGTACCATTTGAAGGAAAAAGAAAAATAAAACCATTACTGCCAATATCATGATGCATGGAAGTACCATGTTCACGATGCATATATTCTTACTGTCAGTCATGAGGCAGTACCAAAGATGAGAACTATGAATCTCAATATGTATCTAGAAATATGAATCTATTTATTTAACATATACATGTTACATATATGTGGGATTTTTATAACATATCATTGGTTGCTTTATGGTTAAAAGGAAAAACTTCAGTATATTGAAACCAACATATGCTTCATCAAATGACGGAGATCTAACAGTAGTTGGGATTGTAAAAAGAGAACACTGGTGAGAAGGTTGGTAATGACAGCTACACAGGAAAAGAATGACATTAATAAGGAAATAATTGAAGGGATTCATCGCTTGCCATCTATAAGAAAGCATTACTTCCAATGAAGTTAAAAATGTGATCAATCAACACATGCCTGGACTTTCTCTAGGGAAAGATGGGGAAACCAGAGTGAGTAATGTACTAACTGTCCTAGAGAATAGTAAAACATGCTTCAAAATTTTGAAATTTGATCCCCAGAGGCTTATTATATCACCACTGACAGCAAAAGCTGCCTTCTCAGACGGCCATGGTTATAGTGACTAATACAGTATGTCTTTATTAAAGTTGTAGAGCCTTAGCATAGTTCCTTTGTCTTATCATAAAAGTTTGAAAATTAAAGAAAAGAAACATACTGGCTGACTTCTACATCAACAGATATATAGATCAAATCCTTAAAAGAATATATTCTTCAGAAAATTCAAATTTAGTTAATAAACATGTCCCTATGTAAATTAAGATTAAAACGTTCCTATAGAAAATAGTTCTCTAAAGCACTAGCATTTTCAAAACTGTATAAAATATCACCTTGGTTTAAATAAAATGGCAGTTAAAAACATAATTATAAAATACTGTTTCATATTTATAGTTTGACAGCCTGACAATTTACTGAGAAATGTTTAAAATAATCACACCAAATAATTTGTTAAATTTCATAATCATTTTATGTTCTAACTTTGTCATCTGTTTATTATTCTTGTAAACCTGATAGCGTAGAAGTGGTATATATGCTTTCAGATAAAATGAAATACTCATAGCTAGAAGAGAAACAATAAATTGATTTTAGTTATTTCACTACATGAGAAAGAAAGTAAATCATACTTTAAGAAAACTGCTTTTAGGAAATGTTTTCTTGGTCAATTACAATTAATATTAGAGCTCCATGATTTCAAAGCTTCTGGTAATGTTTGAATTACAGAAGTATGTCTAACCTTTTAGGTCTACAGCTGTTCCTTTTGATTATGCAACAAAAATTTTATAGCAGGTTTGCACCTTACAAGAAGTTTTGTAAATGCCAAGAGAAGAATGAATTTCTAATGCTCATTCAGAATTTTTAAGATTTTTTAAATTCTCTACTTGTTTGGGGCCTTTTGGAGTCTGTTGTAATTAGCTTATGTTTTGTGGGACTTTGTCATTCCTCAAGACACATCTGAAAGAAACCCTCTAGATATGAGGTTTTTTGATGGAAGCAGGGCTTTCTCAGGGCAATAGGGTACTTGTGCCTGGATATCTTTTCCACTCTAGTTTTTATGACTTGTGGTATCTGTGTATAATTATGTTTTTCCAGAATTATTACTGTTTTCAGTATGTAGCTATTGTATACTTCAAAATTATTATATACATAATTCTTTTTAAAAATTTTTTAAATTTTTATTTAAAAGGAAAAAGAGAAAAAACAAAACAAAACAAAGCGGTGTAAGGGTACAAGTAATACAGAACTACAAAAAAAAAAAAAAAAAAAACACTAAGAAATCACCAGTTAATAGATTACATATTATTATCTTAGAGATAGTTGTTCAAGTCACAATATCAAAGCATACAAAGTGGACATTCAAACAGTGAGACTGCAAACAGTTGTGTTCAATGATCCAACCAAAAACATTAATATGGTCAGCTATTTAACACCCCTAAACACACTTGCTGTTGTATCCTTTAGAGCTCTTTTTTTCCCTCTCTTTTTTACAACAAAATTTACACATTTTGGGTTTTATTACTCCTTAGTTCTTATTACTTTTTTTTGGGGGGGGGGGAGAGAATAAAGTCAAATATGGCAAAACAAAGCTGTCAGTCAAAACCAAGGATAGACATAGCACATGATATAAAACAGAGTACAAGGTTATCAACAATGCTTATCAACAGTGTCTCTTGTTTCCTTAAAAAGAATTGTCTATCTCATTAGATATTATAAAGTTGAACAAAACAGTAGAGAACAAGACCAATAAAACTTAAGCATTATAAACATTACAGGACTTCCAAGGGAGACAATAGTCCAACCAGAATGGGCATCTTAGTGAATCTCATTGCCTTCAAAGTAGTTGCCTATACCCTCAAACTTGATACTATCGTACAGAATGGAACAGAGTCTAATTAGTCAAAACAAGATAGTGGGAGTATTACAGGACTTCAAAACAAGTTAATAGGAAATCAAAAAAAGTTACTATTATATATCCTGCTAATTTTTTTAAATTTTTCCTCTTAATTAAAAAAAAACATAAAACATAACTAAATTTTTTTAATGAATAAGGGAGAGATTGAGATAAAACAGGACATAACAATATAACAATACAGGTCAAAGCATGACTGTTTCAGCAACCTAGTGCTTCACCACCAAATAACCCGACTTAATAGTAGTTACCATAGTGTCTTTCTATGGGAAAGCCCCATAGTGTCATTCTTAACATGCTGTCTTTATATTTAATTAATGATGAGACAAAACTAGCTAATAATAGAAAATGTTAAAATATTCACCAAGAATTAAAAGCACAAATATGCTCTTCTTCTAAAAAGCTATATCAAAATCAGCTCTAACTCATTTGTGACTTTATTCATATTTTTGGCTTTGAGAGAGTAGAGGCTATTTGGAATTCTTCCTCAGCTACAAATCCCAGATCAATAATCTGATATCTAATTAGAATTCAGGCTGTTAGAAAAGCCTCCCATAAGGTGTCTATATATATGCTTCCTGTATCCCTTTCCAAATAACATTTTCCAGAGTTGCTTTTTGTTCAATATGTTTACTTAAATATGAATTTATATTCATATTTACAAAGTTGGATGCTCAAATCTTAAAATAATTGAAGCTGGAAAATGCCTTTTGGGAGGTGGTAAATGGTTTCTAAATTTCAGAGCTGAAGAGGGAGTTTAGTCTGGGGATTAAACCTCTTTTGTTATGGGAGGGGCTAGTTTTAATCAACCAGATACAAAGCTCATTTTTATTCATGGTTTATGGGAAACCAGGCACAGATGCTTTAGACTGAAATGTTAAATTCACCCTATACTTACTAAAGATATGCTCTAGAACTGTGATGATGAACCTTTTAAACATGAATGCCCACACTACAACCTCAAACCCATGTATTTATCGCAAAGTGCCAACACTGAAATTAAACTTGAATGCTGATTTTTTAGTTTAGAAAAAAGGTAATTTATATATATTTCATCTAAAAATGACAAATAATATGAGTGTCATAAGTTTGTCATTACTACCCTATAAGAATTCAACATATTATCCCCTAAATACAGCTTTGGCTAGACCTTGTCTACAAATTAATGTCTACATTGGCAGACCTGTGCAGCTACACTGGGGCTTCCCCGATGGCCAGGGGTGGTGGTGGTGGGGCTGCATCTCTCAGCCTGCATGTCTACACCAGGACTTCCGAGATGGTGGCAGTGCATGGTGCTTAACTGGCTGCAGGTCCCTGCTCCTGCTGGCTACCAGTGGAGGCAGATCTGTCCGGTCTCTCTGCCCATGCTGACTGCCCACAGGAAGGAGCCTTCTGATGGCTGCTCTTGAGTATCAAGATACATTTTTCTGTGTACTCCCCAACTCTTGACTATCACTTTGGTAAGCAGGAGAGATATCTATTATGAACTCAGATGCTAGATTGAGGAGGGTAGAAAAGACATGTTAAGCAGAACTGCTTGAAAGACACAAGCCAACGTCTATAGTATGTTAGCAGGTAAAACAAAGGAGAACTATTGAGAGGTTAAAGAAAACAGTTGACCCCTGGGAGGGAACTCATGGAATCATGTTTTTTTTTTACCTGTTTTACAATAATCTTCCATTTTACTATGGCTTCATTTTGGTCTCCACTATACTTTGGATATCTAAGGGCAGGCTCTGTACATAACTGAGAAAGTATAGCATGTCTCATGCCTGCATTTCTCAGTGAGTCCACAGTGGCTGTGGAACTAAATATAAGGACTTAAAATACTATTAACTGGAGAAAATGTGGTGTATCTAACTGAAAATTAGGATTCAAGAATACATGGCCATTGTCCCTATTGCCATCACCATCATCAATAATAACAATGCTTGACATTTATAGAATGCAGTCTATTTTTAAAAGTATTTTGTCTTACTATCATCTCATTTTTTGGGTCTTGAGAAAGAGTGTTCGTAGTGAACTATTTGGAGTTGTCTTTTCTCAGCTACAAATTCAAGAGCACGAAAAACCAATAAAAAACCAACCAACCAACAAAACAAAATAAAATACTTCAATTTAATTACTTTGAAAATTTTCAATGGCCAAACACCATGTAATAATATTAATGACAAAATATAGTTAAATTACATTTTGGGAAACAATTTGTTCTGCATATTTTTTCCTTGAGATAAGAGTCTTGCTGAGTTGCTTAAGCTGGCCTTGAACTCTTGGGTTTAAATGTTCTTCCTGCTTCCATAACTTCCCAAGTAACTGGGATTATAGGTGTGCATCCTTCACTTACCACATTGTTGTTTCCATTTCTTTTCTCATACATAAATACAAAAATGCACATATGCAAAACATATTGAATTATTTTATCAAATCCACCAAATAATCCTATGAGACAAAAATCTTATTAACTTTCATTGTATAAATACCAGTTGTGGGGAGAGACTGAGTCATAGCTGGGCTGGAGGTCTGCAAAATCTTTTGGTCTAGAACAAGGCCAGTCAAGATGCATGTCATGCTCGGTTGTCACTGCCTCTTCATCAGAGAGGCCAGATTCTACCTGGTCTAAGCTTCCCTTTTATGTGTCTTGTTTCTCCTGTCACCCCCTCTCAGGACCCTGCTCCCCATGCAGGTGGTGGCATCACTAAGTTCAGTGACTTACTTAGGATTTGAATCTAGACTATGAAACAGCAGATTTAGCTTCTGCTTATTCAGCTGTTTAGCTAGGATCATAGTTCACCTGTGCAGCTCACAGCTAGTTCCCATGAATTAGAAATATTGAGATAATATCTGATTTAAGTTGCATTAGAAGGGAAAATCCTTCCCACTTTGTTTTATATTCATCATGTTTACAGTCTCTAAGCATTTACAATGTTTGTAAGTAGAGATACCTTTAATACTATGTTACATGCTTTGAAAGTGTCATGTATATTGGTTACTTGGCTTAAAATTTATCACAGAAGTTATTTTTCATTCAAGAAATGTTTGAGTACATTAGCAATGATATTGGTGAGCTTCTCATATGTATATTTTAAACCGAATGTTCAACTGTACTTAATGTGCACTTGTGAGAAATAGACATTTGTTTGTGGTATCTGTGAGGAGCTGAGCTTCCTTATCTTTCTTTTCCTAACCAGTGGAATATTTCTTCTTTACATGCTGTCAGTCATCTGATAAGCGAAGGAAAAAGACATTGTTTCATAAGTGAGAATATAAATATGTAAACATGGACATAGAATTTACTTGCATTGGATGTAGATCTTTATTAAAAATGAGTTATTTTACTGAAGAGAGAAAAGTTGCAATTTTCTGTACTATTGTACATTGTTTACATAATGCAAGCATTAGGTATGATTGAAAAGATTGTAAGCGTAAAGGAACACCACTTATTCTTTAGGTGTGAACGGAAAACATAGTTACAATGTTTGTATAGCCATCAGGCTGACTTGGAAAAGATTTACAATACAGTAGAAGTTAATGAAGCTTTCATAATTAAGGAGGAAAGTAGGAAAACAAAGATAGAAAGGCAAAGAAGGGAAATTGAGTGTCTTACTTACTTTTATCTTATTGCTGAGACAAAATACCTGACACCCAAAGTTAAAGGAAAAATGGTTTATTTAGATCAAGATTTGTAGAGACTGCTGTCCATAATCAGCTATGTCGAGGCAGCATGACTTGACAGAGCAGCATCCCAGTGGAGAATCAGTTCATGGTGACAGAGGGTAGCATCAAAGGAGATAAAAGTGAAAAAAGATATTTTCTGTCCCTTATATTGTATGCAGGCCACTTACATTAGGTCAGGTGTGACACTCACCCCCTTAACCCCACTATTGGACCATGAATCAGTCATAAACTCTAGATTCAATCACCCTTGAAAAGCTTGCTCTCCATGACTATATGAGCCTTTAGGGGAACATCCAGGCACAAATCATATCATCGTATGATGCAGGACAGGAGACTTTGAAATCAAACAGGAGGGGCCATGATTGAGATTTATGTACAGTCAGAAGAAACTGCCAGTGATGTGACATTACTGATGATAATAGTGTGGATATTGAAAGCTCCAGCTTCATTAAGAAGGCAGTAAGTGACGTCTAAAGCCCAGGTGCACAGGTTCAGGGGCCCAGAAACACAGGGCAGAAGGTTTGTTGATGCCAATTACAGTGCCTCCTGCTATTATAAGATGAATTCATAGGACATATTTTGCTAAGTAGAAAGTGTAACTTGTTTACAAGTAGTATTTAAATCTTCTTTACTTAGTGGCTATCAATTGGAAAGCCAGATCTAGAACTAAATTGGTTTAACAAGGCAATCACTGGAAATCTTAGGGAGCAGGCTAGAAAGCAAACTGTTCCTATATGTGGAGCCTGTTATGGGGGAAGGTGAAGAGTTTGAGGCATATGCTAGAGTGTAGTGTCTTAGAAAACAGAAGTAGGCTTTCCCAATGTGATGAACAGGGATCCTAAAACAGATATTTTTGAAACAAAGTTGCAAGAAGACAAGCTCAGAACCTGCATTTATTAAAAAAAACAAAAAACCACCTTTCCAAGTGGTTAGTATACCTATCAATTAAATATCATTCTATTAAAGAATTTTTAGGTGGAAATAATCCTTACAGAGTAGAATTCTGAGTAAGATTAGTATGGGAGGTTCAAGAAATAAATGGCAACTTCCAGGAAGAAAGAGGATAAAAAGTAATTTCTTTCCCTTGGAGCTAAAAAGGGTTTTTATTTGTTTATCTTTTTAATTAAAGGTAATTTAGGACATCTTGAAGAGGTCTCATTACCACCAATTTCAGTGAGAAGGCCCAGGAAATGCAGGTGGGAGAGGTCCTGTCAATGGTGGAAAGCTGTGAGTGTTGGTGACAACTCCACATCAAAATGTAAGAAGGAGGAGAGATGGTAGCTCTAAGCAGCAAGATCTTTATTCCTTGACTTGTATTTCTAAAACAAGGGGCTTGGAGAATCTCTTTCATTAGCTAAAGATTACTCGTTTCTGCTGAAGCAAGCCGGAAGGCATTAAATAACCAACTTTAGTTGTTGTCTTAAAGAGAATTCAAGGATCATTTAGGGGTGGTAGAGTAAAACAAAGTACCAGTAACAATTTCAAAGTACCAGTAACAACTTCTGGTTGGTGACTATTATACGTGAAAAGAGTATAACTGTCAGTAAACAGGAGAGTATGTGGATGGCATGGAATGAAATAGCATCAATTCCTGGTAAGGATTTGTCCTGTCATTGCTAAAAACCCTAAGAATGATGTTTGGAAGAATTATCAGACAATAGCTCTTGATTTTAATTTGAAATTGATGAGTGAGAAGAAAAAACTTATAGAACTGCCATAAAAGAGTATAAATAAAGGACTGAAAAGAGCTAAATAAAGAAACATCGTAACAGGAAAAATTTCCAAATTTTTAAATGGACATATTTTAGGGCATACTGCTTCCATTTTCAGGTATTTGTGTATTAAAAATAATCAGTTTAAGAAATTACCAAAGTAAGTAGAAATGTTTTATCTATGAATGTGAAATGTTGCAAAGACATAGCCAGGACTTAAGTTCTTATTCAGCTAATATAGTATCAGGAGGAAATAATTTGATCAAAGATCTTAAATCTAATCAAATCAGGGAGAATATAGTTGTATAGGACATGATTAAGTGACTCCTGATGTGGATTACAAAATTGGAATGGAGACAGGCTATTCATATGAATTGAGTTAATTTAACAAGTCGTTAGCTATTATTTTCTCAAAGCATAGTCTTTGCAATGAATTTTTGTTTTTCTCTGATGCAATCATTATTAATATTTTATAACAGTTTATTATAACATTATGTTTTTATATTATAATTTAATGGTAATATGAGTTGCATGTTTCATTAATACTATATAACAAGCACCTTACTATATCATTAGGATTTTTAACAAATTATATTTTAATGGTTGTATAGTATTATGGGTGAACCAATAATGCAATTAATCATGCATTGTTGTACATTTACATTCTTTTGATTGTTTTCTATTGTAAGGCTATGGTAAAGAGGTTTTATTAAACAGGATTCTGGAAAAGTAATTATGGGATCAAGCAACATAAATACATTTTAGTTTCTGGAAACAATTTGTACAATTGTTTGAAATACTGTTTCTTTGACAGTCTCATCAAAGGTTTGTAAATGTGTTCACTTCAGTGTACCTTTCTGAAAAAAAATTTTTTTTACTAAATTGAAAGGCAAAATAATATATGAATGTATCATTAATGAATATCCTTTGATTTTTTAAAATTTTAAAACAAAAAATAAAAATGATAATACATAATTTCAAAACAAAATAATAGGAGATTAACACTGATTAATATATTGTGTGTTGTTGTCTTCAAAGTAGTTATTCAGATTATAAAATATAGACATAAAAATGATCAAATAATAGAACAATGAAAGCACAAACTGTTCTTTTTGAAGAGCTATCAGAGATTAGTAGTATAGTTGTCTATCTTGTGTGTATATATATATATATATATATAATAAAGATATATGTAGATACATAATATTTTCCCTTCTTTTCTATTTTCCTCGTCCCAGTTGTTCATTCTTTTTGAGAAGTTTCTTTCTCTTTCACTTTCACAAAATCTTTTGTAAATTTTGAATCTTATTTACTTCTTCAGATTTTTACACCAGCAAGACTATAATATTTATGCATGGCCATCCGATTTATTTCACTTATCAGTATGGCCTCAAGTTGCATCCATTTACCTATAAATGCATAGGTAGTTTATCCTTCTTAATGGCTCAACTTCATCTCATCTACAATTCTTTATGGCTGAGTACCACTCCATTGTATAAAAATACCACATCCTTTTTATCCATTCCATGGTAGATAGGGATTCGGATTGCTTCTGAGATTTGGCTACTACAAATTGTGCTGCTATAAACATGAGTGTACATATATTGTTGTGGTATGATGTTTTCAGTTCTTCTGAGAAAATATCCAGGAGAATAGCTGGGTCAAATGGGATCTTCAATCCCAGCTTTTTGAGGACTCTCAGACTGACCTCCACAGTGGTTGCACCAGTCTGCACTCCCACCAACAGTGCAGAAGATTCCTTTGTCCCCACAGCCTCTGAAGCATTGGTTGGTAGTTTTCTTTATCCTGGCCTTTCTTTCTGAAGTGAGATGGAACCTGTGTTGTTTTGATTTTCATTTCTTGAATTGGTTGAAATTTTTGTGTTTATTATTTTATTTCTTTTTTCATACACTGTATGCTGGTGTACCTGAAAACTAGTTCTTGTGCTTACACTACTGATTTCTATATTTATTGATTTATAATAAAAATGTGACTGCTTTCTTTTAAATATCTAAAGTTTTCAAGGACAAGTACATAAGGACTTTCATAGATGTTCTACATATATAAAAATATTTTATTATTTATTTTAAAGGTGTATGTCTATTATACTTTTTCTTGTTTATTTTTTGCATTAAACTCATGAAGTCATTTTAAAAGTCATCTTACTTTTAATTTATTACAGTTGTTTAATTCTAACTGAAACTACAATTACATTTTGATGTTGTTCTGGAATTCCTCAAACATTTGTGTTGTCTAGTTAGCTTCTATTAGTAAATTCCATGTTGTTTGTTACTGGTATTGCCTTTTAAGTATTTGCTTTCATCATTACAATTTTTCCTTAATAGCCTATCTTAGTTCAAGTACTCACTTGAATTTTGCCATCATTTGTGGTAACTCTCTGTATAAATTGTAATGTTCATTGCTAACCATGTGTTGGTTCTTATTTTCCCATTATAAGATCTTGACTCTGCTCTGTATATGCTAGGTTAAGAATGTAGGTATGGTCCTTGGCTGTGAACACCTGGGATGCCCCAGCATGACCTAGCTGCCTGGGACTGCTGCCGCTGGGCCAGCCCTTCTGTGGGAACATCTGGGCCACCCCGGCAGGCCTGGGTTGCCTATGTCAGCCACAGCTGGGCCCACTGTTCAGTTGAAAACACCTGGGACACCCTGGTATTGTAAACCCAAATATTGAGTTCAATCCTGTAATCCAAGTATTGTAACCTCTTTCTAGTTTTCCTTACAATCCAAAAAGTTATATTTGTAATCCCATTGAGACGTTATTGGAATCCTAGCAAGTTAATTCCAATCTATCACCACCAATCCAACCCACAATGAGTGTAAAACACCAAAACATGTTCCAAGTTAAGGGCAGCCAAGGTGTCCTAAGTCCAGTCCTCATGAGGACATGCAGACAAAGGCCTTCATCTTAGGCCTCTCCCAGCGTTTATTATCTTGTGAAGAAGGTGGGGGGGTATGGCTCAGGGATGAGTGATAGTGAGGATGTCCAGGATTACTGAGTAACTTGAGCTGGCTGGTCAGGTGCAAGAATAGCATCTCTGTAATTTGCAGAGATAAAGATACGCAAAAGGGTCAATTTACATAATGCAATTAAGGTAGCAGTGGAATTATTTTGGGGAGCTATCGCTTTGGTTTCTGATATGCAAATTCTTGTGCCCTAGGAAGTCATAGCCTCTAATCTTGAGGCTCATATCCAGTTGACATTCCTGGAGCTATTTGCTCTAACATCTCTCTCATGCTCAATCCTGTATTGTGGAGAACACTATGCAAGGAAATAGGATTGTCTGATGGCTATAGATTTTGCACATTAGCACCTCAGCTAGCCTTATTTGCAATGCTCAGAGCCAATTGAAGAGAGAAGGAAATACCCTAGCCAGCCTTTTATATATCAATATAAGGAAATGAGTCTCCAAGTAATCAAAGTCACAGCAATTATTTGGGATTCAAAGGGAGTCACTGTAGTTGTCTCCCACATCTGGCATGACCTAGCCACCTTGGACTGTTGCCACTGGGCCCAAACCCTGGGGAAACCACCCCCTCCTGGAGCTTTTACTGAACAAGGTTCTTCTCCCAGAACCTTGGACTACAGCGAATTACCGTGCTGGCTGGATGAGAGACTCAGGAATTCCTCACCCAAACAGAAGACCTCAGCAGGCTTCAGTCATTGTGGTGAGTTTGCCCCTAAAATAGAGGTCTGCAGTAGGTAAATAGGAGCAGAAATGAAATTCCCTCCAACTGTAAGACCTTGATGAACCTGGCAAGAGAGTGGGCAATCCCCTCCTCCACACAGAGAATATGCTGAACAACACAAACAGGTTGAGGAGTTTGCCAATAAGGCCTCTGCCACCTTGGAGAAAATTAAAAGAGCTTATGAGTCACACAGTGACACAGTAGGGTCTTAGCTGACCCAAACACTGTAGTCAGGAAGATCTTGTGACCTGCAACAACCTGAAGACATAGCAACAGCAGGAACTAACAGTTGACCTACATCAACGCTTCTAGGCTAATTATCCCAGAAATAAGATAGACTCACTCGATAGGCCTTGTAGGAGGAAGACAGGTGACTGGCTCTCCTCTTCATGGTGGTACCCAGCAACTGATCAGGCATCAGCCCCACAGTAGAACCCTAAAATTCATACAATGGACAGTTGAGACTGTTGGGATTGAAAGACCAAATATTTACCCAAAAGGTGAAAATGACAAAATGAAAAGGCAATATGCAATCTCAAACATCTAGTCCATCAGGTGCAACTACATGTGACACTGAAATAGAAGACTTTAAAAGTCATACACCAGGAATCTCTGAAAAGATAGCAAATGAAGTAAAGAAACAAATCCATGAGGCTGTAGAGGAAATCAAATTAGAAATAATGTCTTACATAGACATAAATAACAACCTTAGAAAATAAGTTGCTCAACACAGCTAGAGAAGAAATAGACAAACAAACAAACAAACAGAAAAAGAGCATGGAAAATTCATTGAAACTTTAAAAGAACAATACAGAAAGTAAGTAGAATCCATGAAACAAATGCAAAGAGAAAGCCAAGAAACAAAAAAATTTATTGAAAGCTTGCAAAAACTTTTAAATGAAGCTGAGGATAGAATTTCAGACCTTGAAGACAGGATTGCAGAGAGCGATCATGAAACCAACAAAGCAACATGAAATGATAATGCCAGCAGCTTTAAGATAATGCCAAAAGAAACGATATAAGACTAATAGGCATCAGTGAAGATGCAGGAGTCAGTGCAAATGACATAATTAAAATATTCACAGAAGTAATAGCAGAAAATTTCCCACACATAGGGAAAATATCTGATATACAAATAAGTGAGGCATACAGAACATGAAACAGTCACACCCAACATAAATCTACACCCAGACATATAATTATTAAGGTTCCAGACATACAGCATAAAAACAGAATACTAAAAGCCATTAGAGAAAAGACACAATTCACCTCTCAGGGAATGCCTATTAGAATCAAGGCAGACTTCTCAGCACAAACCTTTAAGTTAAGATGACCTTGGAGTGAAGTATTTCAAACAACTTTTGAACCAGACTGATGTACCAGCAAAACTGTCTTTCAAATTTAATGGAGAAACAAGATACTTCCATGTCAAAGAATAACTGAAGGAATTCACGTCCACCAAACCAACCCTAGAAAGAGTACTGAAAGTCATGCTAGGTAGAGGTTAAAATGACCACAAATCTATAGAACAACAAAAGAAAGAAACCACCAGGCTGGAAAAGAAATTAAACTAAGAAGAAAAGCAAGAAACCAACAATAGGAACACAACATGGCAAGCCAGTACATATCAGTGATATTCATAAATGTAAATGACCTCAATTCACCTATCAAAAGAAACAGAGTGACAGAATGGATCAAGAAACAGGATCCCACAATATGCTGTATACAAGAAAAACATCTGACTCAAAAAGAAACACATAGATTAACACTGAAAGGGTGGAAAACAGTATTCCATGAAACAAGTACCCAGAAAAAAGCAGGAGTGGCTATTCTGTTTGCAGATAAAGTGAGCTTCAAACCTAAAAAGATTAAAGGAGATAAAGAAGACCACTACATACTTGTAAGGGGAAAACTACAAGAAGAAGAATTAACAATTATAAATATATATACACCAAAACACAGGAGCACCCACCTATATAAGACAAATACTAATAGACATGCAAATCCAAATACACAAGAACACAATTGTAGTAGGAGTCCTTCATACCCCACTGTCACAAAGAGACAGATCAACTAGACAAAAAGTCAGCAAAGAAATCACATACCTGTGAGCAAATGGACTTAGTGGATGTTTATGGAGTATTCCACCCAACCACATCAGAATATACATTCTTCTCAGCTGCACATGGGACATTCTCCAAAATAGACCATATATTAACTCATAAAGCATTCTTAACTAAATGCAAAGGAGGCAAAATTATCCCATGCATAATGTCTGAGCATAGCACACTAAAAATTGGAAATCAAAGGCAAAAATCCTGCAAAACTTTCATAAATGCATTGAAATTAAATAACAACATTGTGAATAACCAGTGGGTTACAGATGAAATTAAAGAAGAAATAAAATAATACTTACAATACAATGAAAATGCAGATACAACATGCTGTAACCTATGGGACACAATGAAAGCAGTCCTAAGAGGGAAATACATAGCAATAAATAGTCACATCAAGAAAATGGAATGAACACAAATAACCTAATTCTACATCTCAAGCTTCTAAAAAAGGAAGAGCAAGTCAAAACCAAAGCTTATAGAAGAGGGCAAATTGTAAAGATAAGAGCAGAAATTAATGCAATGGAAACTAAAAAATATATAAAACTTAGTAAATCAAAGAGCTGGATTTTTGAGAGACTAAACAAAATTGATAAATTCCAGGCCAAACTTATCAAGAAAAAGAAAGAAAAAACTCAGATCCATGCATTAAGGACTGAAAAGAAGGAAATTACTTTAGATTCCATGGAAATTCAAAAGATCATGAACACCTGCTTTAAAAATCTTTACTCACATAAGGTAGAAAACACAGAGAAAATGGACAGATTTCTAGAAACATATACACTACCAAAGCTCAATCAAGAAGATATAGTAATTTTGAATCACCCAATATCAGCTACTGAAATTAAAAATGTGATTAAAAGCTTACAACAAAGAAAAGCTGAGGTCCTGATGGATTCACAGCTGAATTCTAAAAGAAATTTAGAGAAGATTTAATGCCAAAACTCTTTAAACGCTTCAATTTCAATGAAATTTAAAGAGAAGCAGTCCTCCCTAACTCATATTTGGGGGCAAGTATCAGTCTTACACCAAAACCAGAGAAAGACCCAACCAAAAAAGGGGAACTACAGACCATTTCACTAATGAACACTGATGCAAAGATTCTTAATAAAATATTGGCAAATAGAATGCAGCAAATCATCAAGAAGCTTATATTCCATGACCAAGTGGGGTTTATTCCAGGAATGCAGGGATGGTTCAACATACTCAAATCAATAAATGTAATACACTACATCAATAGAGCCAAAAATAAAAATCACAAGATCATCTCAATGGACGCAGAAAAAGCTTTTGATAAAGTCTAACATCTTTTTATGATAAAAGCCCTACAAAACTCAGAATAGATGGTATGTACCTCAGTCTCCTAAAGGCCATCTATGACAAGCCAACAGCCAACATTATACTAAATGAACAAAACTGAAGACTTTCATACTAAAATCAGAAACAAGACAAGGACATCCACTACCACAACTCCTATTCAATATAGTTCTGGAAATACTAGCCTGAGCAATCAGACAAAAAGGAGAAATAAAAGGAATAAAAATAGGAAATAAAGAAGTAAAATTATCATTATTTGCAGATGACATGATACTCTACATAGAAAACCCCAAAAACTCCATTAAAAGGCTGCTAGAGGTAATAAACAAATTCAGCAGCATAGCTGGATACAAAGTCAGCATTGAAAAATCAATAGCATTCCTGTACACAAACAAAAAACTCACCAAGAGAGAAATTATGGAAATATTGCCTTTCACAATAGCATCTAAAAAAATGAAACACCTAGGAACCAACCTAACCAAGAATGTAAAAGACCTATATGCTGAAAATTATACTACTCTAAAAAAGGAGATTGAAGAGGATATTAGAAAATGGAATAACATTCCTTGCTCTTGGTTAGGAAGAACCAACACCGTGAAAATGGCCATACTCCCAAAATTGTTATACAGATTCAATGCAACCCCCATCAAAATACCATTAACATATCTTACAGATCCAAGGAAAATATTCCTAAAATTCATCTGGAAACAGAAGCAACCTCGAATAGCAAAGGTGATTCAGGGCAACAAAGGCATGACAGGAGGCATCTCAATTCCTGACTTGATACCATACTACAAAGCCACAGTGATAAAATCAGCATGGTACTGGCAAAGAAATAGACTTGAGAATCAATGTAACAGATTAGAAGATGCAGACACAACTACAAAGAAACTCAGCCACCTTATATTTGACAAAGGGGCTAACCATGTTCACTGGAAGAAGGATAGCCTCTTTAATAAATGGTGTTGGGAAAACTGGCTTTCCACATGCCAAAGACTAAAAACAGATCCATGCCTATCAACACACACTAAACTAACATCAAAATGGATCAAGGATCTAAATATTAAAACAGAAACACTAAATCTACTGGAGGACAAGGTAGGTAAAAATCTTGGAGACATGGAGTAGGGAGAGAATTCATGAATAAAATGCAAACGGCATGGGAAATACTTGAAAGAATCAACAACTGGGATCTCATATTAGTAAAAAGTTTTGCACTTCAAAAGAAACCACTAACAGTGAAAAGAAAACCCACAGAATGCGAAAGAATTTTAGCCAATAGTCCCTCAGACAAAGGACTATAAACCTATAAAGAACTGAAAAACATCAAGCCCCCCCAAATTCAAACACCCCCTCCAAAAATGGGTGTCAGAGATGAGTACACATTTCTTAGATGAAGATACACAAATGGCAAGTAAATATATGAAGAAATATTCACCATCACTGGTCATTTGAGAAACGCAAATTAAAAAAGCATTGAGATTTCATCTCACCCAGGAAAGAATTGCTGCCATCAGGAAAAAACTGATAACAAATGTTGGCAAGAATATAGGAAGAAAGGAACACTTCTCCATTGTTGGTGGGAGTGCAGAATGGTGCAACCACTGTGGAAATCTGTATGGAGATTACTCAAGAAACTAGGCTAGGAAGTTCCATTCAATCCAACTATTCCCCTCCTGGGTATTTACCCAGAAAAATTGAAAAGGTCATGTCTCAGTGATATATGTGCACTTATGTTCATAGCAGCACTATTTGTGATAGCTAAATCTTGGAAACAACCAAAATGCCCATCAACCACAGAGTGGATGGAAAAAATGTATTTTTATACAATGGAATACTATTCAGCTATAAAAAGGATGATCTTGAGGCCTTCATAGGTAAATGGAGGCAAGTTCAGAATACCCTCATTGGTGAAATAAATAAGATTCACGTTAGTAAATATCACATTGTCTCTCTAATATAAAAAGTAGTAAGAACTGACAGAATAATGGGATCCAAAAGTATAATAGATATTGTAAAAGGGAAAGGCAAGGAAAGTGCTCTAAAGGATATAACGATATGTATAGTATGTAAGATAGATGACCATATTAGTAAATTTCTATTAGATCATTGAACAGAAGAGATTGCATTGTCAATATTTGAGTGTCTAGCCACTTTTTATACTATGATTTTCTAACTTTAACAACTATTGTTAAGATGACAATATGTAATATATCAACTAGTGATTTTAAGATGTTAATTTTTTGAGTTCTGTATTCTTTTTCCTTGTTTTTATGATTTTTAATTTTCTCTTTCTTCAAATAAAATTTAAAAAATAAAAAATAAAATTAAACTAACATTTTCTTGTTAGATGAAAAGAAAAGAATGTATGTATGCATTTCCTTAAGATTTCCTGGGTCATTTTCTCACTTCTTACACATTCTCAGATATCCATTTATACTCTAATAGAGCAATGATATCTTAGCTGGATATAAAATTTTTAATCCTTCTTTCTTAGTGTTGCCTTCACAATTTTATAGCTTTTAGGGTGACCCAAGTGATACTATAAATGTCAAATATGATACATCTTTGAAGTCACATTCTCTCTGTATAAATATGTGTAGATTTTCCTCTTAATTATTTAACATAACACATTTCAGCACCGTGTCTTTTTATCATCAATCAGGTCTGAGACCTGCAGACTTGGTCTATTTTTAACACAGATTTTTTTTCTTCTGTTATTTTTTGCCTATCTTCTTTTCGTTACTGTATTTCTTTCCAAAACCCATAATACCTACATTTCAGGTTTCTTGATTCTGTCTTTTTAAGTGTTTTAATTTTCTACAATGATTTGAGGTAATCTACTTTTTTTTTTTGGCTCTACATCTGGGCTCAGTGATAGACATATTTAATGTTACTAAACATTGTAGTGGAGAAGTCCCATCTTACTTCTTTATGCAGCATAAACTCTTTAGTATTAGTATTATTTTGTTCATGTTGCAGTGTTTATCCCAGTAGTAGGCAAACTTCTAAGACAGATCTCTATGGGTATTACATACTCATCATAATTTCCCTGCAGCAAGTGTGGCTAGAACACAGTTAAGCTATCACCTTTGTGCTTAGGTCATGGTATTAGAGAACAGTGATGAGACCGTAACCCACATGATTGTGTTACCTGATTTTCGTGCTGGCCTCGAAGAAGTAGGCTGCCATTTAATGAGAGGCTATGTAGCTGCTGATAGCTGAGTGTGACCTCAGCCACCAGCCAACAAGAAAATAATGTGATGCCATAAAACTTCAAGGAATAATAACTCAAATTAGCCTTAGATGAAACTGAATCTCAGGTTGTTACCTTGATTTCAGATAAGAGAGATGCTGACCCAAGAACCCTTAGACTGTGTGTAACCTCCATGAAGTAATCCATTTTCAACTGCTAATTGTCTGGGAATTTGCTATGTAGTGAGAGGAAGTAAAGACATCTCTCTAGTCATTATATGAAATGTTCGAGTCTTTCTTGTTCTTCTTTCATAGGGTTCCTTAGCTGGATGTGAGTTCCCTTTGTCCCTATATCTCTAGTTTGGTGGTCAGAGGAGTTTAGAAATGAAGGCATAGCAGAATAGGGATTCCTGCTTCCACCAAGGCATCTAGTAATCTCTGCTTCTCAGGATTCTCTCACATTTTCTAGTGTCTGGATGGATAGGAGGAAGCTTACCAGTTGTGTGATTTCTTGACTTTATGAAGAAGACAATTCAGAAACTCATGGGATTGGTGATTACTGTTTCTCAGAGAGCTTGCAGATGTCTGAAGGCCAAAATCTTTCCAAAATCTAAGATATTTTGACTGTTGCTGAGATATTTGATTCTTCCACCCAAGCCTTTGTCTGCTCATGAGAAAGAAAGCTCTACCTGTCTTAATGAAAGACCAGAACCTGTTGACACATTTTTTTCTTCCTTTTCTCTGTAATTTTTTGCCTAAAGAAGTGAAGAGTTAATTTCCTCTGCCAAAGTCTTTTCTCTATGATCTTATAGGAAAGGAAAACTACTTTTTTTCTACCTGTCTAAATTCTCAGCAGGAACCACGGTGAAATACATATTAACAAGAGAAAAAGAAACAGATTTATTAACATACATATATCACATATCCATGGAAGAAAACCCAGGAAGTAATAATTCTTGAAGAGGTGGCTTAGAACGCCAGCTTCGTAGCATCTTGCACAAAAATAACTTTTTAAAGGAATGACACAATAGAGGAACAGAAGCTTGAATCCTTACTGATAGAAATTGGTGAGAATGCAATATTTTTTAGAAAATAACGTTAGCTATAAATGAACTACTAAAGTTTCTCAAGTAGACTCCTCTCATGACATCTTCAGGCCAATTAGGGTCTAAAAATGGGGGACCAAACTTTTCATTTCTAGTAGAAAAAGGAGGAGAGAAATTTGTATAAATGTATCTTCTGCTTTCTGGCAAATAAGAGAGCAGAGATTATATTTGCTTCTTTTTACTTATCTCTAACTGAAAATAATCCTCATACCAAAGTGGCATATTTTGGAGTAGTATATTACTTTCAGCCTAAAAATGAGATCTTAAATTTTTGAAAAATATTGATATAGATTTTTAAAAATAATAATACATGTGTGATATTTACATGTGTATACATTTGCGTAAAAGCACATACTGCGGGATCATATCGCTCAAATTCCTCTACTTTCTATTTGATCTTATGAGTGTCATTAGTTTAAATGTGTTGCTTCCAAAACTAAAGTGTTGTCAATAGATATTATTAAGGTGTGGGGCCCTTAAAAATGTAATTAGGCCATGAGACCTTTTATTCATTAAAAAAAGGTAGTTATGTAAGAGACTTTATGCAGCTGATGGTGAGCTGGCTAGCTTGTTCTTTCCTTCTTCTTCCGCTTAAGAACACAGCATTCTTTCCTTCCATAGGGTGCAGCCCGCATCAGACATTTCAGGCTGCCAAAGCCTCCATCTTTGAATTCGCCATCTCTGGAGCTGCAAGGAAATAAGGAATGGTCACAAAAATGAACTAAGTAAGCTACATCGTTTGTTAGTTCTTCCATTTACATATGATTCAGTGACTTTGCAGATTGTATGTCCAAGCTCTTATCAGCCCTCATGAGCTCAGTTAATTGTTGTTTTTGTTAACTTACAAAAAATATTATCCTCTGTGACAAACCGTTATGTGTTAGGCAGAGTACATATTGAACATTTTAAGATTACCACTAATGTGTATTTCTTCATAATGGCTGATAAAAAGTATTTGTAATAAAAGAAGTATTCTTTTCTTCATTTTCTTGTGCTTACATAGTAAGTGTTACTCCATTTTGTGGCATGTTACCATGTCTGCTAATGACTGGTCAATTTTGTGAGGACTAGTTTGGCTCAAACTAAAAATTTAATCTGTTGGTACAAGCAAACTACAGTGTTTTGCAGAGCTCTGGAAGCAATACTGAGGTGTTGTGCTCAAGGCCTCCAGTGTGTAGAGTTCTCAATAGATGACTGGGTCATCTATGTGTATTGTATTAGTAAATTATTGTTTATAGGTAAAACTATATAAAAATTCATACACTAATATTTTCTTTTCCCTGGAGTGTATATATCCTACTTTAGGCCACTAATTTAAAGGACTTCTTAGAGTATTTTATTAAGCACCCATCCAGGCATCCAGGTAGGGAGATGCATTGATGCTAATATCATCTTGCAGCATAAAAACAAAAACCGAAATTTTATCACAGGAGTTATTTGAGTTTCTTTGCAGTGGAAAATGAAATAGTTGTCTTTAATTTAGTGTTTCTAACAACATACTTTGTTGTCTTTTGGATTGTTACAATGCTATTATAGGAAATGTTGCTTTATTTGGCACATATATGCAAAGCACATGTATGCCAAGTGCTTGGTATAATCTTCACTTGCTGCCTCGTGTAATTGTACTGGAGTTTTGGTAGTTGTTTTGATAGTTGTAGGTTGTCTGTGGTTTAAACTCATGTACAAGCTAATACTTTGGCTCATTGCATCTTGAATGCAATATCTGCTATTTATGTGAATCTGATGAGGTAGAACACTTAAACATGCAACAAGTTACATGAGGTGGGTTTTACTGAGTCTTAGGGTATCAGATTGTCCTCAGTCATAGGCATTTGTTAGGCAGTGTGTGTACAACAAATGCCTATGACTGAGGACAATCTGATACCCTAAGACTCAGTAAAACTGCCCAGACTAGATGGACTCTCATCTGCTTGTATCCCCTAGAACTACAGGTGAGGGACTCAGAAAGCAGCTTGCCCTGGGTTTCATACCCTGCAGTAACAAGCTTTCAGAACCCAAGTACCATAGGAGGGAACTTGGACAGATCCTAGGGGAGTGATGGCGGACTTTTTTAAAGCAAGTGCCCAAACTGCACCCCCAATTCTACTTTATTGCAAAATGACAATTTTGCAATTAAACTTGAATTCTGATATTTTAGTGAAAAATAGACAAGCAAACAAAATAACTCATATATTAACATCTTTTTTCCTTAAAAGAAAAACATACATGTCTTAGCTTCACCATTATTATCCTTGGGACCTCAGACAACTCTTCCTATCTTCAAATGTTGCATTTTAGCACATTCTAGTTATTCTTTGAAAAATATACTAGAAAAAGCATGTATATGGATCAGAGCCAGACTACCCAGAGAACTCTCCTGCATACCTGTTTGTATTCAAAATGAAAATGGAAACCCAAAGATATAGGAAACATTCTAAAACAGACCCAATAAGTTACAGTGATGAGATCAGTGTTGAATTTCTTTGTCTATAAATGCTCTTCCCTTAAGGTCTGCATTATATCATATCATTTCAATAGTTTCAGTAGCAGATGAAAAATGGCAACAATAGTGCACTGATTATCTTTATACCCCTACTGTTTTTGTATAGTAACTGTCTTGTAATAAATATTTGTGAAATGATCCCAAAAGGTTAAAAAGGGCAAGCAAATAAACATTTCAGGGGTATTCCTAGCTGCCTGAGAACTTTAGAGAGCATAAAAACCATGACTTTGAGAATCATATGACAGTAAAATCAGTAGCAATCATCTTCCAACTAAAATGACTAAAGTTGCTAACTGGACTTGGGCTCATTTTTCCCCTCATGGATAACTTGACTTCTCAGTGCTTCCTCAAACATTCACAAGTCATTTATGTCAATACAAAATGAAACTGTCAAAATATCTATTTCATTTTTAAAAGACTTCATGGATTTCAAAGAGCTGTCATCTTTATTAAAAACTATATATGTGCCATGTATTAGACTAGCTAGAGTCTCAAGATGTGCTTGGTACGATGAATGGGCACAAAATTTACATTTCCACTTCAGAACTGGCAGAGGGCAGAATCTAAGGATTCATTTTTTACCCAAGAGGCATTTATTAATAAACAACTGTTACATGTCTGGCACCTTACTAGGCAGAAAGTTTTTGACTCCCCTACTCCAGGAAGAAATAAAGCTCTAGGAAATACAGCTACCAAACAAGCGATTGAATGTATGTATTTTCTGGAATGATCAGAAAGATGCACTGTAGAGATCAAATACAAGGACATTGTTGGAGAGAAATAAAATTATGTGTAATGATGATTCAGAAGTTCAAAGAACCCCTGTTGAAAACAGCAATGGGAAGAATATCAAGAAGTGATGGAAAAACAGGGCACGGTGGCACATGTGTATAATTCCAGTAGATGGAGGCAGTAGGATCACCAGAACTTTGAGGGCAGCCTGGGTTACATAGTAAGTTCAAGGCCAACCTGGACCGTTTTACTTCCTAAAACAAACAAACAAGAGAAATGATGGTAGAGTGGTAGCAAGGGGAGAAGATCCTGATTATCTAGTGTCTTTTTGGTCCATTCAGGGTCTTAAATTTTATCCTAAGAATGGGAAGAGTATTGAAGAGTTGGATTGAAGTTGCGGGTGATACGATCAGATTTACATCTCTTGAGCTGGAAAGAAGAGAATGGATTACAGAAGGTAAGAATGGAAAAGGCAGGTTAATTTGAAAACTTTTGCCACACTCCAGGAAAGACAGAAGTTTAATTTGGACTGGAATGAGAATGGGGAAATGGACATAAATTGGTGGATTCAGGAAACACTCAGGAAATACCAATGATTGTTGGGATCTTGTGAGGCAAGAGAGGGAAGAATCTAGAATAACCTGATTCACCTCACAGGTACAAAAATGGATTTGTAGAGTAGGTCTTCAGAGTTCCTCAGCTTCTCTACATAGTGTCTGTGTGTGGTCTTCAAACCAGTCTTAGCAACAATTAGAGACAGAGACATATTTTAATATGTTAATCCAAACTATCACATTTCCTAAGCCACCATTTGGGGGAGATTATTTGCTCAAATGTCTGTATTTCCCTACCCTTACCTATACCTGTGCCCTTGACATGTGACCTTTCATCTGCTTCCATCAGAGGTGAGTATTACCTGACTCTTAAGTCAAGTGAATAAACTTCAGTAGAAGTTTATGGTGCAGATGGCAGCTCCATGCCCAACCCACAGAAGGCTTCAAGTGCAATTATTTGGTTTCTTAAGAACACTATCATGCTGAAGGCCAGGGTACTCTGCTGGATTGTGAGAGATCCATCACCAGAACCATGTCAGCTAAGCTGTCTAAGCCAAGATCCCCAACATGGAGTGTCCATAAAGAACTGCAAAGCAACCAGCCTAAATTACAGAGGAGCATAACACATAAAGGTAACTGTCATAACCAGAAAAATAGCTCAATTGAGCACAGCCCAAATTGCTAATGCCCAAAATTGAGCTAAGTAAGTGGTTCTTAATTTTTCAGTGGCTAAGTTTTGATATGACTTGTTATCCAGTTGTAGCTAACTGATACATTCTGTTATTTCTGTCCTCATGTTGTCTGGCATCACCCAAGAGATGTCATTTTTGGAGATGGCAGATAATTATTAAGTGACTACATTATTACTGGGCTCTGCTGGACACTTGAGAGCACAATTTAGTCACAGATATTGTGGAGGGCTCACATTTAGTTGGCATCTCAGGGATTTTAAATCAAATATGTAACTCTACTCATTTGAATTGATATATTTATCATATAGGTTGTTTGCATATAATATGCTTCTGGGCAAAATACAAGTTGCTTTTATTATAAACCACAGGAAATGAGACCTACAGGAAATGGCACATTTTTCTTTGTCTTATTTTATACTATTATTAGTACACTTAAATCACAAAGTGAATCCAGAATATCAATCTGTTTAGCATGTCTTCATTTAATTCGCTAACAACACAAAATAAATGTGCATTTGGAAGTTAAAATGAAAAATAATGAGATACTTAGAAAAATTAGATTACCATATTATACTATAATAAGAATTTAATGATACGAATAGCATATACCACTCATACATTTTCGTATATGGGAAGCTACACAATTGCCAGCATTGTGGATTTTTTCCTTTTGGTTGCCAGAAAGTATTCATGTGATTTACAATCAGATGTAATAATGTTGTTCTACTGGAATAAAATCTATTATGACATTATATGTAACTTTTATTAATTTTATTCTAGTGGATAATTGGGAACCTCCTATGTTTTTAAAATGACAGAGTAGAGACTTCAGCTCATTTTATACTTTTTAATTTCATGCTTGTCTTCAGCTAAATCTCTTTCATAAATTTCAATTCAACAAAACATAAATGTAGCACCAAGTTAAAGCTTAATGAATTGGTTAGAATTAATCCACAAGTCAAAAATATTAGTTTTTTTGAAACTTAAATAGTTCCTTTCAGTTGATGGTAGATTTAGTTGGAGATCACTATGCCTGAATTACTCTTATTGCTAATAACATTGAGTATAACTCTGCCGCTAGAATGTCAAAGCAAATAGAAATAGCTTAGGGGTAATGGGCAATATAATAATCACATCTGCTGAGAATTTTAGGATCCTGTGGCCTGAAGTCTCTGACAACTACCTGGCAGAATGGTCAAATGTCATGGATGAATGCATTTTGGTTGTGACATATAACACTGTCATCTCATTTTCCAGGGTGACAGTGTTTTAGTAAGTTGACTTTGCTGTGCTGTGTGACTCATTCATTTGGAAGGTTTAAGACATAAATAGATGAAAAGGAGAAAGTAATACAGAAGGATTTGGTAGAACACTTCATAATTTTTCAAGATAAGGTTAATAATTTTGTATTCATCATTAAAGAAAACTTCAGTATTAGTGCTGTCTTATTACTACTAGGTGGAGCTATCCAGTCAAATTCATAATCACAAAAAATTAGTACTCAGCTTTGTTAAGGCAAGATGATGTCATTGCTTTTGGGGGAATGTTTTCATTTAATTATATTTATTATTTTAGGTTGGCATTTAATTGAGTATCATTTTTCTTATCTTCCATAAAAATAAACTCATTTTCCTTACATTCTTTTAAAATAATTTCATAGCAGAAAAACATAAACAAAGAGAAAATCAACAACCAAAAAACTTGGCAAACTGAAAGTAATTTTCAAGTGAAATTATTGGCATCATCATTCTTCTTGCTCTGGTCTGAATATTTGTGGCCTACCCTGTGCCAAATACATATGGAAAGGTTACCTTGAAGTGATGGCTGGTAGGTGCAACCTTTGGGAGGTGATTAGATCATGAGGGTGAAACTTTCATGATTGGGGTTACTGCCCTTATAAAATGGGCCCAAGAGAACTCATTTGCCTTTTGGGTGACATAATGAAAAATGTACCACCTATAGAAGCCCTTACCCACAAAATTTCCTGGCATCTGATCTTGGATTTCTCAACCTACAAAACTGTAAGAAATATGTCTGTTGCTTATGAGCTTCCCAGTTTATGGTATTTTTTAATAGCAGCCTGAATACACTAAGGCATCTTCCTTACCTAGCAACATGCCTTTTAAAATCTTATATAAATAGCAGATGTAGGAAGCTATGCTTTAAATTGAAGTGATCTGAGTTGTAGTGAGAAAATTTATTAGCTTTATTCTTTTTTGTTTATCAGATTGTGGGAGATCAAGTACAGAGATAGAAGTAAGGATCCAAGATAGGGCAAGCATGGGAAGGTGTTTGGTTCTGAAAACTCTTTCAGGTGCATGACAAGTGTTTGAGATTAGTTGTGATATCCACTGGCAAAACACACATACTGCTCATATTAAGATAAGATGCTAGACTTCAACTAGAATGGTTGCCTTAGTTTCTTAGGGTTAAATTACCCAAGAGTGATGCACGGCAGCCTGTAAATCAAGTAGGCAGATAGGATGCATGAGTAGAAATTGTGAATCAAAAGATCCTGAAGTATTATAAAATTAAGAAAAATATATATCAGTATATACTGAGCAGTATGATTCAGAAATAATGAATAAATTTAGGCAGAGGTCTACTTTCCAGTGTAATCAGGAAAGAAACTGCTACTATATTTCATGCTAAATGGAGCCAAGCTCAAGTTCAAAACCCTGAGTCAAATTCTGGTACATTATTCCAAAAATACTTAATACTCCTATAACTCATATGTAACACCTTTACTCTTCATGCTACTTTCTTATACAACATTCCAATCCATTCTTTAAATCACTCTGTGAGGGGTATGGCCCAATTACCACTGCATCCAATTTACTGCTGCAGAAAGAAAACCAGAGTTTTAGTGACTTGTTCATAGGGGCAAGGCTGAAACTAGATTCTGAGGCTTGTAGTAGCTGAATTTACCTCCTCTCCTATATTCCAGGTGCCAAAACACTGTGTGATTAAAGGGCCACACTTACAAGTTGATTTATGCTTCCACCTGAAATAAATTCAAATGTTAAATTCTTAACCCCAATGCTTCAGAAGAACTCTATGTGGAGAGAGGATCTGTTATGATTTGGATCATAAGTATCCTCAGTGCTTTATGAACCTTGAAATATGAGGCTTAGTGGAAAGACTTTACAGCATGAGGAGTGTGACCTTGAAGGGAGTATTGGGGCCCTGGTCCCTTCCCCTCTCTCTTTGCTTTCTTGCCACCAAAAGTTGAGCAGCCCCCTCAACTGTACACTCCCACTGTAATGTTCTTCTTCATCCCAGGCCCAGAAGCATTAGACTGAAACATTCAGAACTGTGAGCCAAATAAACCTTTCTCCTAAGTTAATTACCTGCCGTATTTGTCACAGCAATGGAATTCTGATTAATGCAGGGTCTTTACAGAAATAATGGTTAAAAATTAGGGATATCTCTACTCTAATGTGACTGGTATCCTTATAAAAAGAGGAATTAGAGGTCAACAGACACAGAAAGAAAATGAGATGAAGACATAGGCTAAAGGTAGCTATCCACTAGCTAAGGGGAGAAGTCTGGGATATATATCCTTCACTTACAGTCCTCAAAAGGAATCAACTTTATGAATATCTTTCTTTGTTTCAGACCTGCAGGCTCCAGAACTGTGAACAGAAAATGTGTGCTGATTGGATTACCAACTCTGTGTCACTTTGCTACAGTAGACTTAAGAAGACAATGTGGAAATATTATTGTGGATTAAAAATGGTCACATGTTTCAGTTGCTGCTCCCATCAAAAGACTAAACTCTCCTCTGCTTCAGTGTGGGTTGGCCTTCCATATTTTGACCAATAGGAATCTGTAGAACTTACCTTAAAAGATTAGAACTTCTATTTTCCACTTCTTGGACCTCATGTAAAGAACTTTCAATAGGAATCTGTAAAAATTGAATCTGTGCTAGCATCAGTTTATACCTTAAAAGTTTAGAACTTCTGCTTGCAACTTCTTGGACCTCATGTAAAGAACTTCAGCTACTCCGCTACAAAGACATCATGGAGAGGGCAAGAGGAAGAAGGGCAACTGAAAGGAGCAGAGAAAGGTCCAGCTGACTCCTAGAGATTCCTGCCATCCTAGTTAAAGCCTCAGAGGGCAGTGTAATAGCATCTGGATACTCCAGTACTGTGAGTTAGTCTTCCACTGAACAGATCCTGCCTTGCATAACACCAGCAGACAACACATGAAGACAAGCTATTCCTGCCTTGTCTGTCCAAATTGCAGAACTGTGAACAAATAAGTAACTGTTGCTTAAAGACACCATTTAAAATCATGTGCTAGGCAGCGATAAGTGTCTTATACTGAGACACGCTGCTTCTGAGTTGTTCAGAATTTTCACTTATGGCCAATTAGAAGACTTTCTGGTCATGTTACATTGTCCAAATGTATACAAATCTCAAATGTTATAGCCTTCTCAGACCTGCACAAATGGCAAAAAATCCTGTTACATGGAACTTGACTTGCAATTGAATAGACACTATGCATTCACAAAATCTTTATTCCTCACCTCCATCACTGATTTGGGCAAAGGACTCTAACCATTTCTCAGCAGAAAAAAATGATGTGCATAGGTTAAGGTAACTCTCTCTTTTCTAAGTCCAAGATAACTGCTGCATGGAGAGATTCTGAAACGTGGTTTTAAGAAGATGAAACAAATGCCTTCTGGAAGTAAGGCTGGAATAAGGAATAGGGAAGATGGAGAAGACCAAGGTCCTAGGCTGGGTACAAAGTGAGAGGACATTTGTACCAAAAGAACTATATGAAAAGCAAAGTTAAAGAGCATTAATTTGTCTTTTCCAAAACATTAAAAAATAAATTTAGTTAAATAAAAAAATCATTTGAAGTAATCTTTGCATTACCAATCAGAAAGAAAAGATTTTTTTTCTCATTCTTTGCTTTTCCTCTATGTAAGGTTGGATCTTGTCTCAGGACATAAATTTTAGGTTACATTTAAACTATATTCATAGCTGCATCAATTTTGTGTAATATTTCAGCAACATAATCACTATATATAAGCATTCAGTTGGAACAACTGCTTTTCAGATTTTTGGAATAAAGCCCATTTTGAGGCTGAGAATTCTCTCTCCATACTTCTTGTGATTTCAACTCTTAAGCAAACATATGATATCTTAAAAATTGATTCAGTTTAGGAAAAATATCTTACATCCATCAGTTCCATAAACTAGGGATAAACTGAGGCACTTCTTACCATAAACTCCTGAAATATTTATTTTAAAAGACAATAAAGAGCAGTTCCTTTGACAGGTAACTTTGCAGTTCATCAGTTCCCTGACACTGACTATGAAATGATCTCAATATATTTCTTCATGAGGATCTACAGACATTAGTACTATATCTATAATCTACTCTCATAAGGATATATTGCTATAAGTACTATACACTAACAGTAGATGAAGGAAAGACAGTTAATTAATAGTCCCTAAGTAATTTAGTTATAAATTAAATATAGAAGTTTACAAAAGAAACACATTTAGAGACTTGTTAATTCAATGAGAAAAGAAAATAGAGAAAGAAGGGGAGCTGGGAAGATGGCAGATCAATAAGCAGCAAAGTAAAGAGCCTCTCTGAGAGAAACAGTTGAGATGCTGGAAAATAGCATCCTGGAGAAGACTAGACAGAAGGAGATCAATCCTTTCAACCCAGGAAGAAACTAAAGGGGGAAAAAAATAAAAATAAAAACATGGGCAGAAGGCTGTAGCCAACTGTGCTCTTACCAGAGTCAGTCCCACTGTGGACAAAACACCACTGGAATCTGAAGACACATGGCCATGGTGAAGTCAGGGATTGGCAAGCCTGAGGGGCTTGGCAGGAGGATGCAGTCATGGAGGGGAGAGGTGGAGTGGAGAATAGCACTAGCTTGAAGATCTACACTGGCTCGTGGTGAGTGCAGGGAACTCAGTCTGCCTGTGGGAGTGGGCAAATGGCCGAGCGACATTTTGGAGTTGGGCAGGATAAGCCAGGAGCCAGAACTACAGTGGCTTCAGTCAGCCACTCTTAGCACAGAGCAGATTGGTGAGAACTGTTTGGACTGAGTCCTGCTCCTATGCATAATCCAATAGCCAGTACGAGGTTTCCCTGAAGTTATTCCTAACTGGCTGCATCTGCACAACACACACTAATGTGGTGAAGACTCCCAGTGGTTGGTCAGCTCAGAAGAGAGGGACCATCTTGCCACACTCCTGCTTGTACTTCAGTGGTGAACAACAGACTGGGGAGAGCAGCAATCTATAGCCAGCACACTTCAGAATAATTGTAACCAATACAAGAAGTGCCAGGAACCATCGTTATCCACTTGTCTGGAAAAAACCAGAAATGTGATAAGAGGAAGAAACAAAAGGAAGCCTCCAGGCTCCAAACCAAACAGTACTGGCCCAGAAGAAGTAAACACAAAAGAGAGCAGGGTTTGCACATCTTCAGTCTCAAAAGAAACAGCATCTAACAAAGAAATATCTTCATGACACTATAAAAGAACTCAAAACAGAAATACTAATTACAAGTAAAGGAAAATATAAGAAAAATAATAAAAGAAATGCTAAACACCTTACAAGAAGACACAGACAGAAGAATGTAGGAGAAGAAAAAAGGGGGGAAACCTTCAATGAAGAATATTAAAAAATCTAGAATACATGATACAGATTCAAAGAGATTACCAGGAAATTAAAAACTCCATTGAAAGCTGGCAAAACTGCTTGAAAGAAACTAAAGATAGACTATCAAAACTTAGAGACAAATTTGCAGTGTGTTATCATGAAAGGAAAGATCTCTTAAAAATTACAAGGAACCAGGAAGTAACAATACAAAGGCTAGAAGATGACAAGAGGATCTATATTTTAAGAATAAAAAATAGGATTGAAGACTCAGGGGTAGACACAAATTAAATACAAAGGCTATTTACAAAAATAATTAAAGACTTCTTCCCAAGAATAGGAAAAGGAAATGACATCCAGATATATGAGGCATACAAAGCTCCAGTCAGCTATAACCAAAATGGATCTATACCCAGACATATAATAATCAAAATCACAGAAATTCATCACAAGAACAGAATATTAAAAGCTGTCAGAGAGAAAAAAAAACAGATTACCTATAAAGGAAAACCCATCAGAATCACAACACATTTCTTGACAAATCATCAAATCAAGAAGAGCTTGAAGTATTCCAAGCACTGAAAGAAAATAGCCCCCAAACAGATTGATGACCCTGTAAAACTATCTCTCAAAATTAATGGAGAAACAAGATGCTTTGATGATAAAGAGGAACTGGGGGAGTTTGTGACCACCAATCCAACCTTAGAAAAAATTCCAAAGGTCATTCTAGAGAGACAGAAAAAATGACCATAGATTCAGAAACAGTGGTAGAGGAGGCTAACTGAATGGGGCAGACATTGGAATGAAGGGAAAAAGTAGACAACCAACAGCAGAAATACAGCATGGCAGAGATGAGGCAGAGAAAGTTGGCCATAATCACTAACATAGAAAGCCTCGATACACTAATAAAAAGAAACACAGATAGAGTGGATCAGGAGATAGTGTCCATCAAGATGTTGTCTATAAGAAATATAATTAACCTGAAAGAGGATTTATGGACTGAAAATCAATATGAGAAAATAATGTTCTATGTTACAGGGGACTGGAAAAAGTCAGGGTAGCTCGCTCATCAGCTGAAAATTGGTTGGAAAGATGTAACACTTTTATACAATGCAGCTCAGCTATAAGGATGGAAACTCTTGAGGCTCTTGTAGGTAAGTGGATACAAATTGAGACCAAGCTCAGGGGTAAAAAGGTTCAGAACCACTTAGGCAAATAGCAGGTTGCCCCCTAATCTAAAAACTAAAGGTATTAGTGAGATACAAAATGTACACTGTACCCTATGAAAGTGAAAGTGGAGGAATTGTCTAAAATGGGAAGGCAGAGGACATTGTTAATCTTATATCATGATTTGAAATCCATATTGTTTTCATTGCTCTGTTTAGTTTGGTTATATTCTGTCCCAGTTTGTCTACTGGTACTAGATTTGAGGGCGTAGACATCTGTTCCAAATATAGCAGGATATACTATGGTAACCATTTTTAATTTCTTAGTAATATAATCTGAAGCCCTGTATTGCTTTCACTGTCTTATGTTGACTGATTTTATTTGAATCTGTTTTGTTTGTTCACTGTTTTGTCTTGACTGATTTTATTCGAATCTGTTATGTTTGATAATATTAAGTCTGAGAGTATAGGTAACTACTCTGAAGACAATAAAATTCACTATGATACCCATTCTGCTTTGACTATTACCCTTTTTGAAGTCCTATAATGTCTTGAATGTTTTGTTTTTATTGGTTTTGTTCTGTACTGCTATGTTCAATTTTATTGTGCCTGATGATATAGGCAATTCTATTGAAGATAACAAGAGACATCATGGTAACCATTATAGATCACCTTGTATTGTGGTTTCAAATCATGTATTATGTCTATCCTTTTTGTTTTGAATGAGTCCATTTTGTGGTTTTTTTTTTATCATTTGGTTTTATTCTTTTCAAAATAAAAATTAAAAAAGAAAGAACATAGAGACCAAGTCCAGAGATTAGTTCAGTGGTGTTAGCAACTGCCTGGCAGGCGAGAAATCATGAGCTTGATCCCTGGTACCACCCCCTCAATGAAAAGAACAAGAAAATAGAGACCATGAAGGTATTATATATATATATTTTTTTTCTCCTAGATTCAGTTGAGAATCATGTTTACCACATGACATTTCCCCTTACATTGTTATTTTAAATAATGGTATTGAACTTTATATTATTTGCAGAACTAATTTTTGACACTTAAATTTTATAGAAAACTATGGGAAACAACATGATGTTTAATAATTGTATAATGTTTGTACAATGTTTAAATATTGTACAGTGTTTAAGTCGGGATAAATACAGCTTGCTCCCAAAAACATTTATCATTTTTGTGATGCAAATATTCAAAATTCTTTCTTTTTGCTTTTTGGAAATCTACCATACATTATCATTATCTATAGCCTTTCTACTGTGCAGTAGCACAGTATTTATTTGGTCTATGTTATGATTTGTGTCTGGATGTCTCCTCAAAGCCTCATGCAGTAATGAGAGGGGCTTTTCAAAGATGGGTGAATATAGAGTTGGTAATTGACTTGTGGTCCAGTGCTGGAATTAAGAAGTGGGCACTACAGTAACCCTGGGCAGGTAGTCTGCATACACTTTAAGTACTGGATGAAAAGAACTTCCCCCATAGCTTTTTCTGTCTTCTGCAGCCATGAACAGTTGCCCTTCTGCCATGTGCCACTCTGCCTTGGAGCTAGCCAATTATGGAGTGAAACCTCCACAAGTTTTATACTAAAAAACATTTCTTCCTTTAATTTTGGCTTTATGGTATTTTGTCTCAGCAATGACAGAAAAGTAACCAAGACATTCTGCCTCACTATCACTATACCTTTAGTACACGGTTGACAACCTTCTTCCATCACTTCCTCCCCTATGAGCTCTCCAACTTACAGTAACCACTATTCTCAAGTTCTATGAGATAAACTCTTTTAGATTCAATACATGAGTGAGGTCATGTGGTATTTGTTTTTGTGTTCCTGGCTTATTTCACTTAACAAAATGACCTTTATATCTATCAATGTTATTGAAAATATGGAGTTTTATCTATTTTTATAATTTGAATGTGTTTCATTGTGCATACATACCACATTTCGTAAATGATTTTTTATCTTAATTATTAATGTTCAAATGTTCTTTGAATGGTTTTTAAAACATGATCTGATTGAAGCTGCCTCCTACCTTTGATGAAAATATTTCTAGATTTTAATCTATGATTAGATACAAATTAGTGCTTTTGCTTTTGGGGGCTGGATATTCTGATCTTGTTTTCCAGGTAAACATATTATAAAGATAGTATCTTATTAAGAGCCCACAACAGAGTTCAACACCATGCAAAGGATGCTTTATTAAAAATAGAAATTTGTTGCTCACAGTTCTAAAATAGGGGTGATAGTATTCTTGGGTTCTGGTGAGGGTCCAATTCCAGGTGTCAGACTATCAACTTCTTGTTGTAGCTTCAAGGGGTGGAAATTCTGTCTCTTAGAATGACTCATGCCCTAATTATTTCCCCTAAACCACACATCCTAATAATATCTTACTGAGGCTTAGGTGTTCATCATAAGAATTTGAAGGGATGAACAATCATTCCATAAAAGTTAATAATGGGGATAACATGAATAAATGGTCCTCCTATTTGTATGTTTTAATGGTTCACAAAATCCAATAGCATTTTGTGTAGAGTCATCAGAAACGATCTTAGCTTGTGTGGTAGAATGAAGCAGAAAATATATAAACTTTGTATTTAAAAAGACGCAAGTTCATTTCCTACTTCTGCTAAAGAGGCCTCAAGATTCTGACATCTTCTAAGGACTAACATAGAAATACTTGATTTAAACTAATTATCTACTCATGTCTTTATATGTAGAATATGCAACCTTCCAAACCTTCCAGAAATTATATTATGGCTCCTGACACCGATAGTCATCTGTTTATTTGTTTTTTATAAATTGACATAAAAATTACCGAATGTTTTTCAAATTCAAATTTTATTCTGTATATTTTACTAATTTGCTCCCAACTATAGTATTAAATTGCATCATTTTAAACTGAATTGTAACTATCTCAGTGTATCAAATTTGCCTTGGCAAAACTTAAGATGTCATCTTTAATGTTTCCTTTACTCTTACTATCTGAACATAGTAACTCATTTCTCTCTTCTGCTTGTGAACTGTGGGTAGAGGTGCACTAAAACTTGAGGTGGGAGGGGGTCCTATAGTCTGGTTTTTCGGGATATTTTTCTTTCCGACTTCATCATACATCAAACTATCAACACTTAAGTGTTCTTTGTGACAGTATTTGAGCTATTCTGCATCTGCATTTTGACAGCAGGAATAATGGTTTTAATGATAGATACTCATTTTCCCAGTAAGTTAGAAAACATATGAATGCAATGTTTTCCTTTATTTTACAAGAGTGAATTATTTGTCATTTCTAATGTTGTGTTGACTATTTTGATCATCAATCATCTTTGATGAGCAGGCTTTATTCTTTGGCAGCATATCTCTCATTCCCTATTGAGAAATGCCTTCTGGGAGGCGTTAGTTCAACCACTGAGGGCATTCTGCAGCCTTTTGCAGACAATGACTTTGCAGAGCCTGCGTGAAATCTATTGTGGGCATTAGCTGTGACTGTAAGTAATAATGATAATGAGTTGCCCATTCAAGTGTAGCACGCATATTTTTAAAGATACTGCCTTTCTGAGTAGAACAAGTTCAGCTTTGGATGAGTGTGACCATTTAGTGAGGAGCTCATCTCCTTTGTTAACAGTCATAGCTATTCTGAGTTCATGCACTCCAGGCCAGAGACCCTGATTATACAGGACACTATCCACAGTGTCATATCATGACACCTTCCTTTCCTGTGATGGCGTAAAACACAAGGATTCAGTAAAAAGTGGAGAGGGACCTAGCTGATGAGAAGCGAGCTCAGTGAGATGTTGCACTGTTCTTCCTGACATCTCTGGCTCCTGGGAGGAGCAGCATCCTGGTGGCCTCCTGTAGAAATGAGGTCACTGGCTCACTTCCTCTCTCCGCTTGCATGGCTTCTGAGAATCTGTGTGTGCCACACTGGTGATCCAAATCATCTGTTTCATATGCTTCCTGTGAAATGGGAAAAATATGTGAAGCACTCTAGAGGAGCTTGAAATGACTGATGATATTGTCATGGATATAGCTTGGGCTTGCATATTACCATCTTGTTTCTCTCTGCTGCTTCTCCTACCCATCCTGAGAAAGAATTTAAAGTCAAACAGGATAGCTTGTTAAGTAGAGTGCAGAAATTCATATTATATTACATGCTAAATCTGATTTTTCTCCCTGGAAGAGACAGATAAATTAAGAAAACAATGATGGCTTACAACGGGACTGTCCTTTCCAGTACTGATTCTGTAATTCTACAGTTGGAAACTACATGCTTTGTACCATATTTTTTTTTGTCTTTTTCGTTTTCATCGGTACCAGGGATCAAACTCACGACCACACACTTGCAAGGCAGGCGCTTATGCTGCTGAGCTAAATCCCCAGCTCCTGTACCATATTTTCAACAATGCCAGTTGCTGTATAATATCTGTGACATTTGGTAGTTCTTATGTCCTATGAAAGAATTAATTTGGTATCATTTTAGTCCAGTTTACAAGTGAATGGACTTTGAGGAAAAGAGTAAGGCAACAAACTTATATAAAATATAATGTTGAGTTGACATCACACTCTGAATAGGTCTAGTTGTTCTCTAATCAGTGGGCATTTCCTGAGGATTGATGAACAAGGAGGAGGAGTTGATGGTCCTTGGCTGAAACTTGGGTCATTAACTTCAACCGGTCATTAACTGCCTGAAAATGTCCTGGGCTGAGGTCATTATAGCTATTATAAGCTGAATTAATGCCCTGTGCTTGAGCCAATAAGATTATTAGTATTATCTTTATTCTCTATTCAATCTATAATTATAAAAATGTACCACAGGCAATCAGATCAGAAGATAGATTAATTATATGCAAAATTACATTTTAAATGAATTTTTTGGATTCACAAAGCTACTCAGAGCATTTGGAGAAGTTGATTTCTTGATGTTGACATTTATTGAAGTTGACTTGCTGAGATGCAACCCTGAACCCCTCAGCCTCTCTTCTTACCACTGGTGGGAATTCTAGTGACTAAACTGAAAGAGATCTTCAATTCACAATATGTCAGTTCTAGTTTCTAGAAGCTGTACTATTTTGCTTTTTTGGCATGGGAAATCAGGGTAAGTGTGTGGGCATCAGCAGAGTAGAGTAGGTATAGTGATAATGTAAAAATGCATAAAACTTAAGGCCTATGATTTTATACAATATTTTGAAGTTTTACAACTGTTTTCATTATCAGTATTTAATTATTCTTTCTCAGTTAAACAGTCATTATTATCCTATTTCAACATAGCTGTCATTTTTCCATTTCATTCAGGAGAAAATTAGGTCTGAGAGTTTAAGCGCTGTATTTTGTATTGTTACTGATTACTAGAGCTGTCCTCAATCCAAGAGTGTCTTCCTCTGTTGGTTCCAACCATACCACATTATTTTGCTCTGGGATATTGCTTTACATTTTCATACTGACAGTTATTGGATATTAGTAATACCTATAAGGATGAGTTTGAGATGTCTCTAAGCTTTTGGGTTCTTTAGGTGAAGAGCACAGAGTTATTGAACAACTGAGAATTTTTATGCAATACAGTAAAAAGACCCATTGGCGGCTATATGTTCTCAGAGTGAGTATTTGCTTCTTTTGTAAATTGAGCATATTTGTTTCAATATGTAACTCAAGTGTATTTTGTATCTATGTGATATTCCTATATTTCTATATTCTAGTCAGCTTCCAGAAAGTCTCTTATTCATAGAAAACCACTGTGAACTAACCAGCATTTTAATAACTTACTACAGCAAGGGGAATAGAAGGGAAATTGTAAAAAATTCTTTGCTTCCTAGTTAACAAAGATAATGTGCATTTTATTGTTTGTGGATCAGCCTAAGAAGTTACTGAGGCATGATATCGGAAGCAAAGGAAGTCTGAATTTTTTTTATGGCGCAGCTCAATTAAATGATATTGTAGGCTAAGAAGCATAAGGAAAATCATATGATATTCTTTACTGCACATAGAAAACTAATGGAAATGATTGATGTCAGTCTTGCATACTTGGTGGAGGTGATTATTCTTCTTTTACTTCTAATATCCTCTCTTTCTAGGCAGCCTCCAGCCAGGAAGGAGAGGTAGGCAGAAAAGACTCATTCCAGTGCCAAATGGCTGACATAATCTGTAGATGATATAGAAACAGTAACAATTAAGCCTCGGACCAGTATCTGTCTTTCTTTCCTCAAATGAGTTGTTGAATCATGTGATAAGATAATGAAATATTTAATATTCGGAGAGTCAATACCTTTAGCAATTGGAACTGTCTCAAAGATACAGCTGAATGATGGGTCAAATGTAGACAAACAAAATGCAGAGGGGGAGGATCTACTTTGAAAATCTAAGTGAACATCTTAGAGATGGATTGTTTTCATCTGTAAAATCCTATGGTCTCCAAGGTGATCGATTGAGTTTATTCAAGAGGAATTAAAATATTAGCAGTGGCATAGATATTACCTTGACAAGCATAAAAATTGAAGGTTACTTCTTTGATCATTACTACATGAACCTAAGAAGTTAGCTTGATCTATGAGCTCCAATAGCTATGAAAATATCACTTATGCTAACAGCTAAGATTTAATATCATTTCTCTGTTTCTAATTACAAAAGAATTTTACCCAGAGAAGCAAGGTGTGATCATTTTGGTAATAACCCTAAAATGTCGAACTCTTGTTTAAGGCAGGTTAGATGCAATAAATAATGTTTCATATAAACTGTTTAATTTGTAATTTATTTACACTGTATACTTCTCTCTTTTCTTTGATTCCAGTTTCAAAGTGTCTTGTAGAAGCTTGGGTAACGGATTGCTTAGGTCAATTTGAACTTTGATGGGCATAATCACCCAAACCTCACCAATACTGGTAAAATTTTGCGACCACAGAGAAGCCTGGGATATTGCAAAATTCTTCCAGTTATATCTGTTTTAAGCATACAGTTTCCTGTGCCCAGATTAGGTATGACCTGATTATGAAAAGGAAAGTCCCCTAGAATTTCAAGGAATAACCTCTAAGTACTTTTTACAATCTTGGTTCCATTTACATAATAAATTTCTTTAACTAGCAAAATCGTTCTAAAAACAGAGCCATAGTAAAGATATTGTGGCAATATTAAACTGACCAATGCTAATGGAAATACTAAAGAATATTTTCATGAATAGTTTTCAGTTAGAGAAAAATTATTTCAAAAGGAAACTTGAAGATGGAGAAAAATGTGTAAGGCAACAAAAAGTAGACAGGTGGATAAATCAAAATGCTTGTTGAGTCAGTAAAACAATGGTCAGGATGCATTGTAGAATCTAAAATAGATCTAGCTTTTCCCTGTAGCTAGACTTGGGAGTCCAGCACTAGCAATTTTCTTAATGTCTGCTGCATTTCATATCTGAAGTGCTTACTCATCTGTGAGAGTCATTACTGCCTTATATCCTGGTTCTTGGTTTCTGAGTCTTGGATAAGCTTTTTAATTTCTGTTACAACCTTCTCACCTTCTATAGGGTGAATGTGGCTGGTTGATGCTCTGTGAAAGAGAGATTACTAGAGAGTTTTCTCTCCACTCTTCTGCCCAGGAATGCCAAGAAAACAGTTTTTCTCAATTTTTTCTCTTTCCCAGTTTTAAGGGATCACCTTCATTAGTCCCTAAAGATGTGTTGGGACATAAGACAATCTTCTTTTGTACCTCGAGGCTTCTCAGAATACTAATGCATCTGGTACAGCTCACACATTTCCAGGCTACTTGTTTCTTTTCTTTACCAATGACCAGTGGTCCTCATTGCCCCTCTTCACTTAGGCAAGACAGCAACTGTGTGTCTTTTCCTTCTTCCTAGGGCTCATCATTTTCTGCAGCTTGGTTCATATGGGTTTCTTTCAGGCCTCGGCTCTTTCACATATTTCAAAACCCACTTTATTTGCATTTCTTGAATGAATTATTTTCTTTGCAGGGATATATTACTTATATCTGCGCCTAATTTGGTGGACAAAATAAATTTTGTTCTTATACTTGAAAATATGTACCTTCTTTGAGTATGGTGGTAGCAGTATGACAAATAATGATGATGATTTGGGAAAAATAAGGCCAATAGATTTCACCCTAATTTTATTCCAATGTGGAATTCAAGAATATTTTTATCATATGTTTATGTGAAGTTTTATTGTATACAACAGCTATTTGATGTTAAGGTAGGGTTGCTATTGAGGGTAAATTCTGTTGAGAATGAGTTTCTCCAATATGAAAAAGTACTTTGGTCTCAGTTTTTTAAACATGCAAGTTGGAAACTATACTTATTTATTTATCTGATATTCTTAAGGGTCTTATTGCATTCATTTGTTGAAGGAATGTAACAGACTACTCAGTATCAGATAATAGATTCACATAACATGTTCCAAGATTATTATTATAACATGTTCTATGGTAATTACCAATAAAACACTTGATGATCTTGTTGCTTGATTCATGTAGCAACACATTACATGAATTTCATCACCAATTTGATAGAATATTTTGAATTTTGTTTTCCATCATAAAAGGACCCTAGTTTCTTTCATAAAATTATATTATAAATCCTATACCTGATATTAAAAATCTGACATCAAAACTGGCTGTCTATAAGGACTATGTATGAATTTTGAACATGTAGCATCATTTATTTTATTTTAGTGATAGTTAAAAATACTAATTTGAGTGTGTTAGAATGCTAAAATTGGTCTTGAACTCATTTTATAGCCCAGACTGACCTTAATCAGCAATTCTCCTGCCTCAGCCTCCCAAGTACTGGGATTACAGTCAAGCACCTCCACGCCCAGTTCCCTGTAATTTTTATAATAGGAAAAAAATGTTTGGATAAATATTCTCTTTCAAGTAGCAGTACTGTCAGCCCAACTTGGATTAAATAAACTAACAATAAAAACCCAAACTTGTCATATTAAAAACTAAATAACAGCATGTGCACTATTCATTTCCAAATGTTTCACATGTAAAGCCACACAATTTTTTCTTTAGTTATGATTGTAAAATCACAAAAAAATATGAGTCTAGTACTATGTCTGTATTAGCTCTCTACATGCACATTTCAATGAGCAATTGTTTAATTTGTGTAATTCTCTTCTTTTCCCATTATGATTGCTTTTGTCATGTGACTTAAATTTAATTTGATGTCCACCTAAAATAACGATTTTAAAAATGTGGGCTTAGTGTTAAGGGGTGATGGGAAAGTGCTTGTGTAGTGTGTGTAAGGCTGAATGCCTTTTCCAGCACCACACACATACAAAAGTGGGCTTGAATATTATGTATCATTTTCAACTCTTTCATTATCATGCTTCTAAGAATATATGTTTTTGAAAGTTTGAAATTTAAAAAAACTAGTTCTTTACCATAGTATGAAAAGCACTATTCTGAAGCACAATTACAGAATTTCAAATTTTAATGTTATAAATTATTTGAGCTATTATTATTCAATTTGTTCAATTGCTCCCTTGCCATTAAGCAATGCATTTTAATGTCTTTGTGTTTGCAAGCTTTGTTTTCAATAAAAGCAATTTGATGAAAGCTTCAAACGCTGAAGTATTTTGGCACTTCATTCTTTGAGTACTTTGATTTGAAATTTTCAAATGATTTTGAATAAAATGCTGCTGAAATTTGGAGAACTCATTTACAAAATCTTCAATAGCATGTTAAAGTACTTAGTAAAAAAGTAGTTCTCCAGATTCTCAAGTCTACCAAAAACATGAGGCAGAAAGAAAAGCACATAATGCCTTGATGAGTTATTTATTTTACATATAAGATCAGCCTCAACAAAAATTGTGTAGTTCAAATATACATATGAAGAAACACATAAATTTGAGTAACTACAACTTCTATTTCAGTTCAAAGAATATAAAAAAGCATTGAATGCAATTTTGAATTATGTATATACTATTACAATTCAAATACAATTTTGTTCCATAAATAATATCTTTATTTAATGAAAAATACTTTGTTGCAATACTGCCTTCCATTATATTTGTATTTTAAATATTACCCTAAATGCATAATTATTCATTTTAAATTGAAATGCATAACTGAATGCATAGCAACATATGGAGAATCAACTAAAAGAACAAATTATGAGAATCTTTCTTTGATATTTGGATTAGAGGAACAAGCCATTTAAAAATTAATCTACCTGCAGAGCTGTTGGAGTTCACTGATAAAACTGATAAATCACTGTTTTTTTCTGAACTATTTTTAAAGTTTCATTTCAACGTATATTAGCAACTATTATTTGATTTGGACAACCATGAGAAAACCTGAAATAAAAATTAATTTGAAATAGTGGCTTGATGTTGTTGAAAAGTTATACTTTATACACTGATAGGCAAGTAACCCTGGCAGTTTTGTCTTCAGATGAACAGGGTTAATTTGTCAAGTAGAGAATGAGACTTCCTCAACAGATAAGTGTGTTGTTGTTTCTTAATTTCTGTTATTATAATTACTCCTATATTGGATGGTTAATATAAACAAACAACTTACTTTCTTTTCCTCAATTATCTGAGAAATGGAAATTTACAGCTTAATGTTCTATTAAATATGTACTTTATATCTCATTCCTATAGAAAAGGCTTATTAAAAACTAACAGGTTATTACCAAGCAATAAAATTAACAAATAATTATAGATATTCACTTTTGCAATAAATGATGAGATTACTTTATTGAACACAATAGTTACTCTCTCTTTTCCATAACCTGACCTCATTGCTCATGTTTCTCACAGATCCTGCCAGTTGGAGGCCTGGCTTTTGAAAGTATTTTTCAGAGCACAGCACAACTGCTGACAAAAGTTACTTTGGCAGGATGCCAGATGAAAGTGTGAACTAGCTAGGCATTATCACCATGGTTCTTTGACATGAAGAGGATGATTGTACTGGAAAAGGCTTCCAGTACTGGAGAAATAGCTTGAATTGGATTAATTCACTTCCAGTAATTATAGACTAGACCAAATTTGAAAGCAAAAAAAGTGGCAATTATTTTCACATCACTAGAAATCAAACAAAAGCTGGCAGATGACATAACTTTTTAAAAAAAGGAAGTTCTTGTATACAAAATAAATTCTGGATAAATAAACTTTAAAATAAAGGTAACCCAATAGTGTCTTGAGAAGAAATTATTTTCTTTACTTTGGAGTAGACAAAACACAAATCTTAGGATTCAGAAAGTCTGACTGTAAGAAGAAAAAATTTACAAATGGTAAGTCATCAAAATCTAAAATTTCAAGAGAAGCTAAAGATGGTGGATTGATAAGCAGCAGGATACAGAGCCTCCCTGAGAGAGATAACTCAGATGCCGTAATAAAACATCCTGGGGAAGTCCAGACACAGGGAGATGGATCCTCTCAACCCAGGAAAAAACTAAAGGGAAAAGAGCTGGCTAAACACACAGCCCTGGGGCTATCATTAGAGCAACTAAGATTAAGTGTTCACAGTGCTCTTGCCAGAGTGGCACAAATTCATACCACCTCAACTTGCTAGAGCTGCCCAAACCCAAGCTGCTGTGACTCACCATGACTCCATGACTTGCCTGAGCCATGGTCGTGGTGAAATTGGAGGTTGGAGAGCACAACGGAGAATGGAGCTAGTGAGGTACCTGCATTAACCCTCGGTGAGTCCTGGGAATAAGATCCTCCCACAGTGAAGGGGCAATCAACTGGACCACATGTCTGAACTAGGAATAGCAATGACTTCATTTGGTTACTTGCTTCCTAAGCAGATTGGTGGGATCTGCTTGGCCTGGCTGACGCCCTTGGCTGGGACCCAATAAGTCATCCCAAACTGATTCTGTATGCAGAGCACACACTAATGCAGTGAAGGTCCCCCGAAAGTTGGCTGGCCTGGAGAGAAGGGACCAGCATATGCCACCCCTGCTTGCACCTCATGACCAACAGCAAACTGGAGAGGGCAGAAATCCCTAGCCAGCATGCTTTAGAAGAACCATAACCAACAAGGAAAGGGGCTGGGACCTCCACTGTACACTCATATGACAGAAATCAAAAGCACGACAAGAGAAATAAGAAAAAAAATCCCAGCCTCCAACCCTGGGAATATTGATCCAGGACAGGTAAATACAAAAGAGATTAAGGCAGCAAACATGCAATAGCAGACACGACATCAGTGGACATAAAGAGATATCTTTGGAACTTCACAGATGAGCTCAAAACTGAAGTATTAATTCAAGTAAAGCAAGATATAAGTAGATTAATAAAAGAAATGCTAAGCACTTCTCAAGAAGACACAGATGGAAGAATGGAGGAACACAAAAAAAGGAGAGAAACATTCAAAGAAAAATATTTTTAAAAAACCCTAGAATACATGAAGCAGATTCAAAGAGATTACCAGGAGATTAAAAACTCCATTGAAAGCTGGCAAAACTGCTTGAAAGAAGCTAAGGATAGACTATCAAAACTTGAAGACAGGTTTGCAATGTGTGATCATGAAAGGAAAGATCTCTTAAAAATAACAAAGAAACAAGCAGTAACAATAAAAGGCTAGAAGTTAACAAGAGGATCTAAATTTAAGAATAAAAAACATGAGTGAAGAAGCAGGAGTAAAAACAAAGTAAATACAAAGTCTATTCACAGAAATAATTAAGGAAAACTTCCCAAGCATAGGAAAAGAAAATAATATTGAGATGTATGAGGCATACAGAACTCCAGCCACCTACAATCAAAACAGAGTTACACTCAGACATATAATAATCAAGATCTGAGAAATTCAATATAAGAGCAGAATATTAAAAGCCATCAGAGAAAAGAAACAGATCACCTATAAAGGAAGATCCATCAAAATCATGGCAGACTTTTTGACACAGACTATCAAATCAAGAAGACCTCGGAGCGAATTATTCCAAGCCCTGAAAGAAAATAACCTCCAGCTCAGATTGATGTACCCTGAAAAACTGTCTATAGAAATCAATACAGAAACAAGATGCTTCCATGACAAAGAGGAACTGGGGGAATTTGTGACCACCAATCCAACCCTACAGAGAATACTGAAGGACATTTTAGAGAGAGAGAAAAAATCAGGATTTCAGTAACAGTGGCAAAGAGGCCTCAATAAACAGAGTAGACAGTAGGGAAAGAAGGAGACAAATAGACCACCAATGGCAGAAAAATAGCAGAAATGAGGCAGAGAAGGTTGGCTATAATCTCTAACATAGATGGCCTTGATACACTAACAAAAAAAAAAAAAGGAAAAGAGACACAGGCAAAGTAGATCAGGAGGTAGGGTCCACTCCACTGAGATGCTCTATATAGGAAATATAATTAACCTGATAAAGGGTTTATGGACCAAAAATCAAATATGAGAAAACAATGTTCTATGTGACAAGGAACCAGAGGGAAATAGGGGCAACTTGACCAGCACCTGCAGATAGATTGGACAGACAGAATACTTATGTATAGTAGAGAACTACTCAGCTATAATGAAGGAAAACATTGAGGCCATTGTAGGTAAAGTAATACAACTTGAGATCAAGTCCAGGAGGGAGAAGGTTTGGAATCACTTAGGGAAATAGCAGGTTGTCCCCCATCTAAAAACTGAGGGAGATGTTGGGGCCCAAAATGTGCAGCACTCTGTGTGAGCAAAAGGAGAGGAATAGTCTTAAAAAAGAAGGCAGAAGATATTATTAACAGTGTATCAGAATTTAAAACCTTACATTGCTCACACTGCTCTGTTTAGATTATATTCTGTTCCAGGTCTATCTGTACTAGATTTGAGGTCACAGACAGCTATCCTGAAAATAGCAGGATATATATAGTATTGTAATTATCTTTAATTTCCTGTTAACTTAACCTGAAGCCCTGTATAACTTACACTGTTTTATCATGATTGATCTTGGTTGAATCTGGTTTGTTAGATTGCTGTTTTGTGTTGACAGATTTTATTCTGTCATGATTCTGTTATGATTGATAGTATCAAATCTGAGAGTACAGGCAACTACACTGAAGATGACAAGATTCATTAGAATACCCACTCTGGTTTGATTATTACCTGTTTTTGAAGTTATATACTGACTACAATGTTTTGTTTTTATTAATATTTTTATGTACTGCTATACTGAATTATACTATGCCTGATGATATGGACAATTCTATTGAAAATAACAAGAGACAACACAGTAGCCATTGTAAACCACCTAGTACTGTGGTTTTATATGGCTTTTTCGTTCCATGTTTTTATAGGAATTTGTTTTGTTTTGTCTTGCTATGCTTTGTTTTCCCTCTAATACAGAAAGAATAGATATACATGTAGACTCATGCATGCATGGAACCTATAAATAGTTTATGAGAAGTAATTGTATAATGCATGATGAAATGAACAACTATTTTGAAGAAAAAGAGACACTATAGTACCCAGTGCTGATTCCATAGAGTCATGATGTGAAATCCAGCAATACTATTATTCTTTGTTCAGAGTGATGTTAGCCTGTTTTGTTTTGTATAATTTCAACAGACATGAAAATATGGACAGATATTTTGAAGAGAATGAGAGACACTATGGCAGCCATTGTTGACTTCCCTATTATCTGGTCTTGAAGACCCAAAACACCTCCCTCATTCTGTTCAAATCAGTTCTATACTATGTTGTTTCATGGGAATTCTCTGTATGTGAAGATATGGGCAACTAGTCAGAAGAAAACAAGAGACAATATGATAGTGAAGATCTCTGATCATCTTGCTTAGAAATTTATGTCTCTTACATTGCTTTCTTATGTTCTGTTTGTTGGGTTTAATTTAACCCTCTTTAAAATAAAAAATAAAAATTAAAAAATTCTGAAATTTCTGTTCATCAAGATACCATCAAGTAAATGAAACGACAGAGGCTGAGGGTACATCTCAGGTGAAAACATTTGCTCAGCATGTATGAGGCCCTAGATTTGATACCCTGCACAGCCAAAGAAAAAAAGTAAAAGTGAATAAATAAATAAATGAAAGGATGAGAGGAAAAAAAGAGTGGGAGAAAACGTATGTAAAACTGATATCCTACAAAGTATTTTTCTTCAAAATATGTAAATAACTCATAAATTCAAATAGTTTTCAGGCAAAGAAATTAGAAAGAAAGTCAATATAAATTTTAATTTACTAAAGAGATGGGTGCAAGTATAATATTTTTACTTCCTAGGGGATCAAAACAATTTTAAATGTATGCAAAGTAAAACAAGTAACATTCAAGAAGAAATCAATAAATCTGCAATAACTAGTTGTGTAATTTTCTGTCTCTTAGTTTTCTTTACGGCAAAAAGAGATAATATGCACTATGATTTTAAAATACATAGAATGTCCGATGAGTTGTATGCTCACTATAGTAGCTATCAATAATAAATATACATTATTATTAGATGATTACATACCTTACACTGAAATGGTGCTGTAGGCTATACGTTCATTGTTAATGATTCAACATTATAGTATATCAGGAAAACATAAGATAGATTTTACTGTTCTATATATAAGTTTTTCTGGAAAGTAATAAAGTAACATCTATGGTACATGATGAAGTTAAGGAAAAGTAGCTAAGTATGTACGTTTATGTGATGATTACTGATGTCAGTAGAAGATACATAGTGGTGATATTTCTGTATCATCCTTTTAGTTTTGCCAGGATCCTAAAACTATTCTAAAAATAGTTTTGTAAACAGGTGCAGTGGAAAATATTGTTGTAAGGCTATTAGCCAGTGAAATATATGATGTTACCCAGGATCAGAGAACCTTAAACTCTTCTTGGTTAATGTTAGCAGGCTTATGTATCACACAAAGCCACATAGTACGAAAAAGGTTAAAATGAAATATTATACACAATAAATTGTATATGAGAAGCTTATTAAATAAGATGTCTTTAAACTTAAAAAAACTTAGGTGCTTATCAGTTGCCAAAAATGTGACCAGAGACTTGCAGGAAACTGACATGAATTTCCCCCAAAAGCAATGCTTCATTATTCTCGAATTCAGTATTCATGGTGAACTCGTAGAGTCTAACTCTGAAAATCACAAATTGACGTTATCCTGGTGAATCTCTTCTGTATTTATCTGACTGTCTTTTTTATGGCATTCAGGAAAAATATCTTAGATATTTTTTCTCCATTTCATTGAAACAATTTTTTGCAATCTACATTATTTGCTTGACTGGGCTACAGTAAGAATTCTACATCTTTGATTGTTGTTTTTAAACTCTTTTATTTTTTCTGATAATACTGTGAATATGCAGAGTACCTGAAGAGCTTCCATCCCTAGAGAGCCATTTCCATCTCTGTCCTTGTTCCTTGTTGCTCATTTTTTCTGGGAACCAAGGAGAATCTGAGATGTCACCATCATTTCTCTTTTTCTGACCACTTGATTGCATACAAAAAAGAGAAAAAAAAATTGTACCAAGAATCAAATTCACAACCTCACACTTGCCATACAGCCACCATGCATGGTAATCAATACTCTTGATTGCATACAAAAAAGAAGTAACTAATGTGTTTTACAGGAGAGTGGGCAGCCCTACACCCTTTCTCAAAAATCCGCATTTATGCTGGAAAACAAGAAGTACTTGAATCTTTGTTGGCATTTTTCATTTCAGAGCCAGGGACAGACAGTAAAGCCATGGTTAACCTACTTTTCTAATTTATTTCACCTGAGGCTTTTATTCTATCTTTCATTGCATGGTTTACAGGATTTTGTTCTTTCCCTATCTTTCAATTCAGTTCCAGTTGTACTCTTGGAGAAATTCCTTTAAGATTTTGGAGCAGGTTTGTAGATATACTTTGGATGTTCATGTATTTGTTTTTTTCTTTGAGGGTTTCCTTATGATTTGTAAAAGGTGGAGTAATATAGACAAAGTCAACCAAAGTTTTGTTGGAGATCATAAATTGAAAGATTTCCTGGCACTAGACAGGTAACATGCAAAAGAGAGCAGGTATTTAGAAGACAATGCACGGTCTAGGCAGCAATAATCAGGTAGTGAAGATGATTGTCCCAAGGGGACAGCCAGGGCCCAGCTTCCTCTGACTGTTGCTGTATAGGATGTGTACCCAGAAACGACACATTCTTATGATTTTTAAAAAAAAAACCAAGAGCTATCACATACTTAATAATATTTGTTTTATGTACAACAAAACAATTTTGGTTCAAAAATGAGCCTACTTAACAACGTCCCATAATAATATGTCATCTAGGACTCAGGATATAGCTCAGCGGCATGGTGGCTGCATGGTAAGTGTGAAGTTGAGTTTGATTCCTGGTACAAAAAAAAAATCTATGGAGAATATTACAGGACATCTCCAAGAAAAAAAGTTTTTAGTTTACATGGATTGCATTGTATCTTTTTATGCAAAGCTGGTAATTTCTCCAGCTACCCACTTACCCATTATCTACTTATTTTGAAGTATCTACTCAAGTCATTACATGCCAGGCACTGAACACAGTAGAAAATAAATTTTAAAATTCTGAATTTTATGAATGTTACCTTCTGCGCATGTGTGTGTAAGAGGGAAAGGTGGAAGGCATACATACAAAGGCAGTAAAACACAAACAATACATTGTTAAATAAATACATAATAAAATTTCACATCCCTCTGAGGTGACTTAAAGTTTAATGCTCCTTTTGTTCTATTCTGTTGGGACCAAGCTACTCTGAGTTATTAATCCTTCACATCACTCAATCAATGAATTTCTGACACAGATTCCAGTTTCAGGATCCTTCTTAGAGGGACTCTAAGCTAAGTATGGGCTTTTTGCAATTATCGTGATGGTAACAGCTCTTATTATTATTGATATATACAATGACAGTTGCTAGAATTTATCCATTGGGTATTATTAAGTTACAGTTTATATCAGATGATCAATGAGAGTCCTTTCTAGCCAAAGAGAAGTGGAGTGGTTTTATTGCTCTTTATGACACTGCAATATTTATTAACTCATACCAATTAAAATGTAATGTATATTAAGTAATTTAAGATAGAGCCAGATCAGTGTCTCAGGAGAGCCGACCTCTCTATGAGACATTTCACCCAAGTTTCTGGACAATGCTGAAGACTTCTTGGTGTAACAGTTGTGAGTTGTTCTGGAGGCCCTGGACCAAGCCTCAGACAGCCAGGAACCGCATCCTATTTGAACAGAAATGGGTGGAGCTGACTGTCTTAATCAAGGGCAGTGGGATTGTGTGGTAGCATGGAGAGTGAAATACAATATACCAAGAATATTAATAACCTACTAGTCCCTTAGATATCCACATTTCAAAATAAAAAATGCCTTTACTAATTGATTAGGTTTCTCATATAAGAGAAACCATGTGATATTTAAGCTTGTGTGTCTAATTTATTTTGCTTAACATTGTGGTCTCAAGGTGCATCCATTTTTCTACAAATGACTTGGGTTTAATCTTCAGAGAACAGTACTTCAGACAACCAGACAGTACTCCATTGTGTATAATAAATAATGTATTTTCTTTATCCATTCATTCGTTGTTGCACATATATCTATTAACAATTTTATGCATACACATGTATCACTGTAATACAATGTCTTTAACTATTTTGAAAACATACCTAAAAGAGGAATAACTGTGTTGCATGGAATTTCTAGCTGAAGTTTTAAATAAAAATGAAGAAAAAAAGATAGATAATACAAAGTAAGCTGATAGATCTTTCTCAAATGGGAAGGCAATTAAGGGAGAGTGAGGAGAGAGGGAAGGGAAGCAGAGGACGGAAGAGTTAAGATGTGCAGTGTATATACTAATTCCCCACAAGGAGTGTAATCATATGTACTAAAACATGTACTAATAAAAATGATACTTAGGACTTTGGCTTGGACAAGAATAATTCTGATATATTGAAAAATGCTTCTATGAAGCACTAATCATAACCACACTTTTTTCAGTATTAAATACTCTAGATTATATAACATGCACACCAGCATTTTAAAAAATGTCTTGGATGCTAATTCTGGAATTAAAAACATATACATACATATATATATATATATATATATATATATATATCCTATGTTGACAAATATTCATATAAAATGGAGGAGTTTTCATTTTAGAATGAATAGACAAGAAAATAAGAAATTCTGAATACAAAATTCAGCTATCAAGAACCATCTTTAATTTTAGTTCTAAACAATAATGTCTTTGCTTTGCAGTCTTTTTAACATGACCTTTGCAGTGTTTGGGTTATAAATAAAATTATTTCAGGCTTAATTGAAATTCAAATTTTCCTGGTATCCTGTATTTTTATTTGTTAAAGCTTGTAGTTCTGGTACTTCTATTTATATTACCAAATATGCTAAGTATTATTTCCAAAAATCTCATCTCTAGTTTAAACAAATACCTTTCATTTTAATTCCTAAAGTCATTTAAAAGATGTAATCAAGTAAAAATATATGGTGATCCAAGATAATTTAATTTATGAAGACATGAAAATCCATCTTTCAAGTTTGCCTGTAATCTCCCTCCATTTCTGCTAAAAATTTGCCTTTCGCTTTTACCCACAGCCCGTGTATATTTGTGTACACATGCACCCACACAGATACACATCTCCACTGAGTCATATTTGGTGACTTTTCCAACTAAACTCTTACAAGTATTTTATATATTAACATATCACATATGTTTAAAAGTAAATAGTGCATGGGTGATAAGCCATCAATTCTTTCTGTTTGAAAAATTTGATATTTATTTTTATGTAAGTCATTAATTAGCTAGAAAATGCAAAATTACCATTTTTCTTGTGGTTCTCCACCTGAGCTGTAATCACATTACTTCTTAGTTCTTGATCATAGACATGGTTTTTAGATGATCAAGCCCAATCATCAACAGCAGAAAAAGAAAAGGGTTATTATTCTTGGAAATTTCTAGACAAAGATAAAACAAACCTTGTCCACTAGCAACTGAGATAGGAGACTTAACAAATGAAACAAAACTGAAAACTTAGGCAAAGTCCTCTGAAAAGAAAGCAAAGCTATGTTTGCTTGAAATGAAAATTCATGACAAGCCCTTGGCATGCAGAATTAGTACTTAAATGGCAGGCACAAAATTACTTATTTTCCTCCCGATTGTGCTCATTTTTAAAATGAAAATGCCTGCATTTTATATCAATATCTGTCATCATTTCTTTCTAATCAAATCATCTTGATTTTCCTTTTACTGTAATATTTAGTTGTGTTCCTGAAGTTTCTTTAAAAGATGAGTTTTTTTTTTTAACAATAAGGACTGTAGCAGATTTAAAATCAAGAACATTTTATTCTCATTTAAGGCCCAAAATTATTATTTCAGAATGACTAATTTTTCCATCCACTCGATATCTTCCCTTATTTTCAGAAACCTGAATTTGGCTTCAAGAAGCTTCTAACTTAGAAGAAAGAAAAATGGTATTGGAGTTTTCTCCCCTTCAAAGGGGGCTTTGCTTTCCACTCCTGAAGTTCATGACCATTGACCCCAAGCCACTCTTTGACAGAGGGCTGAATATTATAGTTCCGAGATCAAAGACCAGTCACTGACCTGCCAGCTTGCTTTGCATGAAAATATGACCTAGATCCCTGAGGAACCTTGCATTAGCCAAGGATATAATATATTTACCTCGCCAGTTCTTGGGTATATTCTGAGATGTATTTAACTGGTAATTTCTAAACATGAATTCTGTTTTCTCAACAAGAAAATGTAGGTAAACTACCTTGCAAGTCAAGAAACTTCAATTTTGCTTTTATTTTCTCTTTTCCTTATGGCAAGTAAAGCCAGAATTTAGCTTAGTTATTATTTGCAATTGGTATTAAATTTAATGTTAGTTATGTAAATAATTAAAATGTAAATGTGTATTTTGGGGGGATTCCTATGTCACAATGAATAGATCATTTAATAAGTTTCAATGGAAACTTTCTTTAAAATTATAATTATATTCAGTGTAATAGCTATTGAAAATAAATGTGGAATTCACTCACCAGTAAGAAAGTTCAGAATTATATGCTTATGTATTTTTTATTATAACATTTAATTGTGTATTAAAAATGCATTACCTTTGACAGTAACAGAGTGAACTCTGGAGAATAAACACACCAGTCTGTTTAGTTCTCTTAATCTGCATAGAATTTGCAACATGAATTTGGCTTTGCCATTTAGAGAACCAGAGATTGCTTGATTGTTGGGTGGTTGGCTTGTTTATGGGCACTTGCGGTTAATCTTGTCTTGTTCAAAAGTGTTCAGCTGCTAAAATGTAGGAGACAGTAGCATATACTCATATAATGTACTTAGAAGAAGATATACTGATTGTAAATTATTGACTAAATGAATAAATTGTATAACATCTCCAAAGTCATATACTTAAGTAAGCTCTCCTTTTAGGGTACAAGAAGCACCATAAAAACTGGAGGAATATAAAATCTGAGGAATAATTAGCCATGAGTTTGTCTTCTGTTTGGGAGGCACTTGGGTAGAGTGGAGGTGATTGGGATATAGATGTGCTATGCTTAAAATTCTCTGTAAGCTTCAGAAGGAAGACAGATTCCTATAAAAGGATAATTTTATTTTTAATTAGATAGAATTTTGAAGACCTCCACATAAATTTTCAGTTGGAGGTGAACAATATCTATAATTATTAAAAGTCGTTTACCAAATTAAGTAATTAACTATTAGATAAAATAATGCAATGCTTTGCAGAAGTAAATGTTAAATAAGTCATAAGGCCTGTCTAGGGTATGCTAAGAAACACAGTTTTTCTTGAACTTGTCAACTTCCACAGATACAAGCTCCTGACATATCTGTAATGTGTTTTAAGAAAACAAAGCTTGTTCTCAAGTGGAACAGTTTGTACTTTGTAATATATAGTTATTTTGAAAGTGTCCTTTACACAACTGACTATCATGTCAGTAGTCAAAAATGTGAAGGATATCTGGATGACGGATTAAGAAACTGAATGCTCACTAGGGGTAAAAGTCCAGGCAGCAAGTACATTTTCCATGGATCTCCTCTCTCCCATGAACCAAGGGTCCAGGAGGGACAGTTCCATCCCTTTTGGGAATTAAGTGGAGGTATGACAGACGCTTCTAAGTGAATTCACGTATGCAAGTTTAGGTAGGAAATCTCTTTATCCATATAAATTCAAGCTAGTGATTGAGGCATGATACCTCTCTAAAAGAGAACAGGCTTTCGAAACCAATTTTATTCTTCACTAGTATCTGCAAATAGAAAAAGAAATATACCTGAAAGTGAAATTTGCATTAGCAATTTAATGAGGTTAACCTAGAGCTCTGTCCTAAGGCAAAACTTATATATTGTATTAGTTACCAGTAACAAATCAGCATTACTCACTTATAATTTCCAATAAGATTTCCTACTGTAGTAAGACACTTATTTAGAATTGCTATTCATTATTATCCTAATAAATGAATGAATATTGTTAACGATCATATTATAATACTTCTGAAAAATGCTTTTTCTGCACAATAAAAGGAATGCAATGTAGAATTGTTAAATTATGTTGTTAAGGGAGTTTATATTTTCTTTTGTATTAATCCCAGAGGACAGGGTACCTTTCAGAGAATATATATAATAATGATAGATTCCTTCTAAGGCATCAGAATTTTGCTCTGACTGCCTACTAGTTAATTCTCTAAGAAATGACATTTCTCTTTTTAAAGATATATTTATCATGTTGACCACAAAACTTTCTCCTCTGGCAGCCTCAGGGTCTCTTGCATTTCTCTAGATTAGAAGTGATGAGCTTTAGTTAACCAAAAATCCCAGTGGTACGAAGATTTTTGTGAAGGACTGTGATCAAAACCCAGCTATTTCATTCTCTACTTATTCTATATTCAGTGTCAGACCCGTGCTGCAAATCTTTGTTACTTTTGTGATTGCATAGTTTTCTCAAGGGAGATGGTTCTTCCATGGAAGGAATTAAATGTACATTAGCAAGTCTGACCCTTTAGGGTAAGTTTACACTAACACTATTAGTTCTTGGATAAAATCTGTAAGACTCAAAGCAGGAATTAAGATTTCATATATAGACTTCAATCTTTCAGGGCATTATAAATTGTTAAAACAGTCCTGGCAGTAGACGCGAAAGCTATGAGACTCTTACAGATGTCTTTCTGGGTGTGACTTCAATGGAGATATTCAACAAAGCAGCCATATGAATTTTGAGCCATATGAAATGTTTTATTTTATGTGCTAGAAAAAGCTATATGGCAGTGCTAGCGAGTGGGTGTTATGTGCATATTTATGTGCTTCACATTGAATTTTTGCACCCTATACATCCAAAAATTGCAAATCATTTGCCCATATTAAAATGAATTTTAAAATTGTTATATAAATATAATTCATTCATAAAATGCTTTCCACAAGGAATTTTGTAAGTATTTTTCTTGGGAAATTTATTTTATTTTTCCTAAGAATCTCATCCAAAAATATATATGAAAAGCATTTAGTATTTCATTCTTTTGAAAAAAATTTAAGTGATGTTTCCCTTCTTCTGGGAGATACAACAGCCTATGCAAAGCAATTATATGCTCCTCCAACTCCCAAATATTTCTATTAAATTTATATCAAATTAAATGTCTTTGAAAGGAGAAAAAAGGCAAAATTCAGAATGGATCAATGGTGTAGGAGTATCTAATCAAATTTATGGAGAGATAAATATGAGATTACGTACCCACCCTTACCGTTCGTGAGATTTTGTAGTGTTGTGGATAATACAGTACTATATACATTTGCTCTAGTTGCTAGTGTCATGCGATGCCTTTATTCTCCCCTCCATCTCCCAATGTGTTTAAATGGAGTCACTAATCAAGCCATGAGGACAAATTAGTGCTTACGATGGGTAAACTCATGAAGGTCAGTGAATGTTCATCACCCATTGTGCTCTGCTTTCTCAGGTATGTACATTTGAGAATAAAATAATAGTTTTGAGGACTTCAACTCCCGAGTGGGTATAAAGATTATTTTAAAATGAAAACATTTGAGTTAAATAAAATGTAGAAAGAAATCATATTTGAACTTCCCTTATCTGACTAAAGCAGAGCCTCCAGAAAATACAGCTGTCACTAGCTCCCCTCTAGGGGAGTTTCCTGCAAAACTCAACTGCCCAGGAGCCAGGCTCCCCATTTCCATTAGTATCAAAAGCCAGAACTTTGCTTGCCAACACTTTTGCAGAAACCCTCATTCCCCACTTACATACACTTTAACTTTGTTATATAAACCTTTTATTCTGCCTACTGATTGAATTAGTCATCACTGAGTCCTGCATAAAGAAACCTTGTCTTTTCTCCTTTGAATCTATTGTCAGAATATTTGCAGAATCCCAAACACTGGTCTGAAGTTGGAAGAAGAAAGTTTTCTCCTATTATTTTACGTGAAGGACTGAGTCATGCCATAGAGAGATTACATGGGAGCTTCTCATTGGTAGCACTATGGGAAACAATGCTTTTATAGATTGTTGGTCTCTTCCAAACTGTTTTTTGTTATTGTTGCTATATTTTCATACCCATAGTGCAGTTTAACCCAAAGAATCAGTCATTATTTACCCGAAAAGCAGGAGGGAATTTGTAAAATATTTCATACAATAACTGCCTCATACATACAAAACACTAATTATGCTTATTTTTTAGGGAATTGGTTTTAGGATAACAAGGTTAACATCAGCCTGTTTCAGAACATTGTTGTGGTAGGTAACCATATAGAGATTGCTAACCTAAGGCAGGGAACATCTGGTCCTAATTCCTTCTATCTGTGCAAACAAAATAAAGTCCTACTTTATAGTTGGAAGCTGATCAAGCATTGGCTATGGGGAAAATTAGGTAAAAAGGAATAAAGTATATCATCCCTCAAAGCCTTAACTGTAGCCAAAGTAGATTGATGATTATTACACAAAATAGAATGAAGTTTTGAAGTGCAAGTGAAAACTAAAAAGAGCATCTAGAGAATAATAGGGATCAAAGGTTCACAAAGTCCACACAGGGAGTAACGAGTTGTCCAAATCAACAAGAAAGGCATTTTCATCAGAAATACGCAGTTCAGGAAATATTTCAAAGTACATCAGTTTGCTTTAACCTTGAAAATTCCTGCTGAAGTAGCAGCTAAGTTTTTCTACATTTGCTCTTCTTAATCTGCTTCCACTCCAGCTTTGCAATGGCTCCCCACCAACTGGACTGCCAAGGCAAACTAACAGTTTTCTGCTCTTAGAGAACCAGAGAACTGCACCCAGGACTGAGATAATCATCTGTAGTGGGAAATAGCAGAGAATGAGAAATGATGCTTCCAGAATGGCCTTCCCTGCCAAATTCAGGTCAGTTTTGTGAGTGTCTTTGGTACAAGTGCCTACAGTCATGAAGTAAGGGCTGGCAGGGGTGCCAGTGTAGAGCAGGGCTGAGTAGTCTCTTGGCTGCTTCGCACAGCCAAGTTCCCAGAGCGGATGAGGGAAAGGCAGTCATGGGACACTGCTGGCAGTGGGAAAGAAGACTAGAGGAGTCTTACAGGGAGGCAGGGGCTGGTGAGCAGAGACCGGGCTCCTGCAGTCAGAGGCCAGGTTCAGGCCGAGCCACAAGGATGGGAGGCTCACGTTGGTGCCATGTTCACTCTGTAAGCAGATCTCTACAGCCAGCACCGCTCTGGGAGCTGACTGCCACCTTAGACCTCCGGCGTCAGCAGCGATATTTCCTAGCTCAAGCTCTGCCTCTTCACCCTAGGCCGAGGAAAAGAACCACACATCCAAAACAGTAGAAAATGCATTATTCCTTATTTGATTATATTATTTTTTCACTGTTTACTTTCAAAAGTTCTCTATGTTTTCATTCTTTGCTGTTTTCCTCTTGCTGTACATTAGTCTCCACACATTTCTTTATTTACCCCTTTTTCTTTTAAGGCCACGTCTCAGTGTGTGTAGTTCTCTTTCCCTTGCCTTTTATCTCCCATATGCTTTATAGATGTGAGAGACTCTCCTTCATTCCTTTACATCCCTTCTACTTTCATCCATTCTCTTTGCCCGACTTCTTTCTCCTGTGTTTTACTTATACGCAATTTTTCTATTTTTTCCTTTCCGTCTTTTCATTAGTCTCTCTAACTTCTTCCCTAATATTTTTTATCAGTCATAGATTTGTTTCCCATTCCCATTTTTCACTGCCAACTTTATACTCAGATATTCCTGTTACCTCTTTCTAAATATACAACATATTTAAAAATCATTAGGATTTTTTGCCTCCTCCTGTTTTCTCTTCCCATGACACAGAGTAGAGGACTCAAGACAGGAGAAGAAAGGGAGGGAAAAAATACTTTTCTCTTTTATTTTCTTTTCTCCCCCCTCTGGCATTACTCAGTCTTCAAACTCTTGGGCTCTAGGTGACTGATTTTACAAAATTTCTGTTGAATACTGTTTCTCACCTTAACAGGTAACAAAGCCATTGCATTTAGTACATATTAACTGTGGGTCAAGACTTGGTTGTTTTGATGCGTATGCCATAATCATGAATTTCTTCTCTAAGGCTAAAGTGAGACCCAAAACTGGCATGGTATGCTATGGTATGATATGGTATGGTATGATATAGTATGGTATTTTTCAACCAGCCCTACGAGATACTACTGTAATGGATTAACCTGTTGTTGTAGTAACTGATTTGATTGCATAGAAATAATCCTGACTCAATGGACAATTTCATTCCAGTGAACTGGTCTGCCAAATCTACCATCACACTCAGGGAGAAGGGCAGCAAAATTTTCTCATGCAAGAACTTTGACTAGATCAGTCTGCAAGAATACCTGCAACCTACCAGCAAGAATTCTTGACTCTAAGGTAGCATCTATCGCACAAGGATGCCTGCAACATGGCGGAAAGAATTCTTGAGGCTGAGTTGGTATTGGTACTGTGTAACAGGGATCACAGGAGCTACTAGAGCATGAGCACTCGGACTCCGCTAGTGGAAATCACACATGCAATATCTCATTAGACTATTTAATCTGTGCTCCCATCAGGTTTTTGTTCAAGTTTTTGTATGTGTCTTCATTTATTTAGTAATATAGGGTTGTTTTCAAAAACTGGCGATATAGGTAAGATTTTACAGGGTTATGTTATATTCTTTTATGGTTTCTTGTGTTTATGAGGTTGTTAATTTTGTATATTTGTTCTTTCATGGGCTCTTATTTAATAGGTGACTAGGTTCTCTCCTTCACCTCAGCTACCTACCTATTTTCTTCCCTTTGAACTTGCAAGACAATAATTATTATTTTAAAATTATTTTTTCCACTCATGTAAACTCCTCCTCCATGTTTAAAATTCCCTATACTTATCTCCCTCACAATATCATTCCTCAATTTTCTACATCCTAAGAATTTGACAGATTCAATAAGGACGTAGAATCATTAAAAAAATGTCAGACAGAAAATCTTAAAATAAAAACTTGATGGAATTTATACATGTAGAAATAGCCAATGTGAAGACAGAGTGTCTGATATTGAGGACCAAATAGTGAATTATGATAAAAAGCAAAAAGAAGCCAAAAAGAAAATAAGAGAACAAGAGAAGATAATCCAGCAATTACTAAATGACAACCTGAAAACCAGACTAAAGCTAACCGAAGGTGGAGAAAAGCTAGAAGACTGCACTTGTGGGTTCACTAACATGCTTACAGAAATCATGTACTAGAGACCCTGTCTACAGAGGTAGTATCAGGGACCCCTGAAGCGAGTTGGCCATCTCTTGCCAAATATTCCAGCATATAGGAAGAAGAAAGAGCAAGAATCAAAACAGAGGGGCAGGTAGGGATCTGGGTAACCATTTGTTCTCAGGAAACAAAAGGCCTTGAGGTTCCCAGAACCTTGGTGTTTATTCATCACATCTGAGTCAAGGTCAATGAGTGAAGGTCAGTGGGTGTCTCCGGGAACAGTAACAGCAACTCAGGTGGACTAGTAAGAAGAACAAAGCACTTTTTGCAAGGACAAGGACAAGATCAAGCCTGGGCAGGGTGGTGTGGGTGGGAGGCGTGAGGAAATAGTTTCCCCCAGTGTCTTATCATCTTCAGTTATCATCTTCAGCAGTTCTTGTGCTGTGAGTACTGCTGCAGTCATTAGCTCTGCGGCTTCCAGCTGTGACCAGAAAAGGAGCCTTTCCACATTCCAGTCTGGCTCAAGGGCAGGACAAGAAAAAGTGTGACTGTCTCCTAGATTCAATTTATTAATCATGGAAGAAAATTCCACAAACGTAAGTGCTTAAAATACAAGTGATGTTTATAGAACTCCGAACAATTATGATGAAAGGAGAAGCTCACCAAGGTATATCTTTATTAAATTATCATTCAGAAAAAAACAATCAACCAACCAACAAACAAAACAATAAAACAGAATCTTAAAAGCAGCCAGAGAAAAACAAAAGATCACATATAAATGTAAATGATTAGAATTGCAGCAGACTTCTCAACACAAACCCTGAAGGCCAGAAGAACTTGGAGTGAAAGATTTGAAGCTCTAAAAGCAAATAAATCCCAACCTATTTACTGAGTAAATCTGTCCTTTAAAATAAATTGAGTAATAAGCTATTTCCCTGAAAAAGACTAGCTCAGAAGATCTATGAATACAAAAACAACTCTAGAGTATATTTAATATTTAAGAAAATTATCAATGAAAACAACAAATTAGACACAGCTAAAAACAAAGAGAAAAATAGTGAGGTTAATGAACAAACATCAACAAAAAAATCAGACAAAGAAAAATAGCAACAGATAAAGAAGGCAATGATAGTAAATAATCAACACATCTCAGTAATATCTCTCAATGCTAATGGCCTTAATTGTACAATTAACAGACAGACTAGCAGACTCAATTGGCAAACAGAATCCAACAATCTGTTACAATCCAAAAAGATATTCAGAGACTTAAAATTCAAGAATGGAAAGCAATGTCTCATGTACCAGGACGCTGAAAACAAGTAGGGTACCAAGTGTAATGTTAGACACGGTAAGCTTTAAGCTAAAATTGACTAGCACAGACAAAGAAAGTCGCTACATACTAAAGAAACAACCCAATAAGATGAGATAACATTGATAAACATATGTACACCAAATACTGGACCACTTATTTTCATAAAACAACTGCTGAAATTAAAAAATCAAATAAACACTAACATAACCATTATGTGGCCTGTAACATGACACTTTTGTAAAGAGATAAATAAACAGAATACCAATAAAGAAATTTCAGAGCTAAACTACACCCTTGAACATTTGGACTTAGTGGATATATACAGCACATTCCAACCCTTCATAACAGAGTATACATTTTTTCAGGAACATATAGTACTTTTTCCAAAATAGACCACATACTGGTCGACAAAGTCTGCTTAAGTAAATAAGAAAGAATAGAAATTATTCCATGCATTCTATCAGACAACCATGCCATGAAAATTGAAATCAACTAAAGAAATTTCAGAAAAGCTCCTGAAAAAGTAACTGTATGACCCTAAACAACCAATTGGTCACAGAAGAAATTAAAGAAAAAATTTAAACATTTCTGGAAGTTTATGATAATGATGGTACAACTCATTAAAACCTCCTGGACACTTCAAAAGCAGTTCTGAGGAAAGTTTATCACAATCAATGCTCACATTAGAAAAACAGAAAAGCTCAAATAGATGACCTTATAAGAAATCTTAAGATATAAACTAGCCTTAGATAAAAATTAACGGAGAGTGATAGAAAGATGAGAGCAGAAATCAATGCAGTTGAGACCAAAACAGTGTAAAAAACAAAACAAAACAAAACAAAACAAAACAATGAATTGAAAATTTAATTCTTCGAAAGAGTAAATAAAATAATTATTTTGCTATGAGAAAGTGACAACTCACATCATTGCAATTAGGGATGAAAAAGGTAAAATCACAACAGACACTGAAATTCAGAAGATAGTTATTACTTGTTATAGTTGATATATTGTGTCAGTTTCAGAAGTCTAGCAGCTTAACTACCTAACTCAGCAGTTCTACAACATAGTGTGTTGAAGAATTGCCTTTACTTCTAGGATGTTGCTCATTGTGTCAACTTGAAAAGTTTAGAAGTTTAACTAAGTGAATTAGTAGAGGGCCAGGGTTCTCATTTTGTAAACTTCTTGGGCCTGTGCAAGAGGAGAGAATGGACATGGTGTGAGTGCTACACTCTCCCAAGGGCAAGTAGCCTGCACACAATATAAGGAGGAAAAGAGGATTGCTCTCCCCCATTTTTGCTCTTGCTGCTTTTGCTACAATACCCCGTAAGCTTTTCAAAGAAATTAAAAGGAATAGAGTGCTTCCAAACTCATTTATAGAAGCCCCAAATTGGTTAAAGATGGAAATAAAAAAGAAAACTATGGGCCAATCTCTTTAGTAAACATAGATACAAAAATCAACAAAATATTAGCAAATAGAATGCAGTGCATTATCAAAATGATCATGTATCATGATCAAGTAGGTTTCATTCAAGAGATGCAAAGATGCTTTGACACATGTAAGTCATTAAGTGCAATGCATTTCATAAGCAGAAATAAGGTCAAAATCCATATAATCATTTTCAATAGACACAGAAAAAAATTTTTTTTGTCTTTTTCATTTTTATCGATACCAGGGATCGAACTCACGACCACCTGCTTGCAAGGCAGGTGCTTATGCCGCTGAGCTACATTCCCAGCCCCCAGAAAAAAATTTTAACAAAATCCAACACCCTTCCCAAGAAAAATTCTGAAGAAGATAGATATAGAGGACGATGCCTGTATATGAAAAAAGCTCTGTGTGATAAACCAATAGCCAACATCATAGTACATGGGGAAAAACTAAAGCATACCTCATAAAATCAGGAACAAGACAAGGATGTCCACTATCATCTCTTTTGTTCAACATAATATTTGAAACATTAGCCAGAGCAATAAGGGAAGACAAAGAAGTAAAAGAGATACTGAAAGGAAGAACTCACATTATCATTATTGACAGGTCACATGTTACTCTTCATAAAAGACACAAATAGCACCTCCAAAAACTCTTAGAATTAATAACAAGCTCCATCAGTGTATCAGGATATGGTATCACACAAAAATTATTACCAACAAATGGAACGAGAGGGAAATTATGCAAATAATACCATTTGCCATAGCTTGAAGAAAAATGAAATAGGGAGGAATTGACCTAACCTAAGGAAGCAAAAGATTTATACAAAGAGAGCTAGAGTACTCTGAAAAAGGGAATGGGGAAGGACATCAGAAAATGGAAAGATACCCCTTGTTCCTGGATAAGCAAAATGAATATGTCAAAATGATCATACTCCCAAAGTGATGATACAGATTCAATGTAGTCTCAATCAAAATACCATCAGCATACTTTACAGTCCTAGAAAAAACAAGCCTAAAATTCACACCGAACAAGGAGAGACTTTCAATAGCAAAAGCAATTTTGGGCAACAAGACTAAAGCAGAAGCATAGTAATACCTGGCTTCAAACTGTAACACAAAGCAATGGTGGTAAAAAGAGTGTGGTAGTGGGACAAAAACAAATAGGTGGATTAGTGGAATAGAATTAAGGATCCAGAGACTTTTCCAGATACATTCAGCTATTTGACTTTTAACAAATGCATATGTTGAAGTGAAGATAGCTTATTAAACAAGTAGTGCTGTGAAAATTATTTATGTGCAGAAGACTGAAACTGGATCCTAGTCTATCACAGTATATTAAATTAAAATCAAAATGGATCAAAGATTATTAAAACATTAATATAGAAGATAAAATAGGTAAAACATTTGAAGACATAGGTGCAAGAAAAGTTTTTCTAAATAAAACTTCAATTGAACAAGAAATAACAGCAAGAATCAACAAATGGGTTTATATCACACTAAAAAGCATCAGCACAGCAAAATAATCATTGGAGTGAAGAGACAACCTATAAAATGGTGAATCATTTTTGCCAGCAACTCCTCATACAAAGGACTAATATCTAGATATATAAAGAACTAAAAAATTAAACCACTTAAAATTAAAGGTTCATTTAAAAAAGTGCAAGAGACATGAAAAAATACCTCACAGAGGAATTGTCAACAAATATATGAAAAAATGCTCAACTTCTCTAGCTGCAAAAAAGATGCAAATTTAAAATTCCATCTTATTCTACAAAAAATAGAAATCATTAATAAATAAAACAATAATAAATTCTAGTGAAACTGTGATGAGAAAGGAATTCTTCTTCATTATTGGTTGGAGTGTAAACTCATACAACTATTATGGAAATCAGCATGGAGCTTTCTCAAAAAGTTGAAATAAGAAATTCTGTATGACTCAGTGATCTGTCTTCTAGTTATCTTCTCCAAAAGGCTTAAGATATCATACAACAGTGACATGTGCATACTAATGTTTACAGACCACAACTCGTTATAGCTAAATCCTTGAAACAATCTATATACCTACCATCAACAGATTACTGGATAAAAATGTGGCATCTGTATAATGAACTAGTATTCTGCTATAAAGGATAACAGTTTTGAGATATTTCCAAGAAAATGGATGCACCTGGAAAATATAATGTTGAGTGAAATAAACCATACATGCAAGTTTAAATTCCCTGTGGTTTCGCATTTGAATGAGGTAAAGTACAAGCAAAGTGAATAATAAAGCATGGCTAGAAGAGGACAAGAAAATGGATCTCTACAACAGAGAACTGGTCCGAGGAAGAAAGCACTAGGGGTGAGGAGGGAAAGGGAAAACAAGTAAAATAAAAAAGTGCCGTGTACAGGAACCTAAGAATCTCAATTAATGGAAACACTGTATGCCATAGCTAGAGGTAGGATTAATAACATCAACAGAAATGAAATATGGAATAGAGGAATTGGGGGAGGGAGGAGAAGGACATTTTTTTAAAAAGAAACAAATTGTGGTGTGTACATGTAACCACTTTTCAAGATGATTGTAAACTGCATGAATTGAAAACATGTAGTGATAAAAAGCAAAATTTAAAAAGAACATTAACTGAGCAAAAAGAAAGGAAAGGATTGAATAGTGTCTTTAGATTCAGCTTTTGGGAACTCAATGGTAGTGAAATTCCTGGCAAACTGCCTTTTCTGGCAGGAGTGTAGAGTAGGTTGTGAGTGTAAGGCAGATACAGATATGATTTGCAGGACATTGAGAACAGACACGAAATGGAGGCGTGCAATCAAAGTATTGTCTCAAATAATGAAGTTCAAGAGATTACATGGGTGGCAAAACTGAGGAAGATAATCTAGTGGGAAAGAACAATTTGAAAACACTAGTCAAGGAGGAAATGATTGAGGGACAAGGTCTAGAATAGGTGACAAAAAAGAGTTAAAGTCAAGGGGAGAAGACAAAAAACTCCCCAAATTATCTATTCTATTACTTCAAAAATATTTAATATATATGCTAATTTGTCTCATTGATATTAAAAGTATATCTTAGTTCACTGAAGCCCTGTGCTTTTATCTGTTTTTGTTTTTGTTTTTTTCTTTGTAAGAGAGAATAATTTTGGCCTAGGACTTGTGCTCTGAGTAACTTTTTTTTTTTTCACCACCTTGCCACACAGGCAATTAAGCCACTGAGCCAAAACCCAAGCTCTGTCTGAGTAACATTTTTTGACCATTCCTTTAAAGTTGTGATACACAGCATCTTAAATATTATTATCTCTAAGCATTTTGTTGTGACCTTTTTTTCACTGAAATAAGTCTACAGCATTCAAGATAATGAATGAAAAAGAACCTGCAGAAATATATCCATTAACCTAAAAAGCCATAATAAAACACAGGTGAGATAAATAGACTAAACACAAACAAAAATATAGTAAAGAGTTTGTACCTGAATAAGAAAATACTCTTAATCAACCCCAACAAGGATGGAAGAATCCCTATACATGTAACCAAAAGCTTGCTACTGGGCCTCTAGGATATGAAAGATTATTTTACCTCTCTACAGGCAATATCTTGGAAGATTAATAGTGATTAATAGTGTTTGACTTGGAGCCAGCCTGCCATTACTTTGTTATTTCCCATCTATGTGACCTGGACACATTTTTAACTTCAGTAAGCTTTAGTTGATGTTTTGTTGTCATTTGTTGTTGTTTTGGCCTGAAAAGTAGAACTAATAATAGAGCCTATGAAAATAGTAAGTATAAAGCATTCGTGTTATCGCAAGTAATGAACATGTAGTAAGTGTAAGCAATCTGGGATTAGCAACTTCACTTGGCATTCCTAAAATGGTCTGTCTGTGTACTTTAACTTATTCTGGTAAAAGCTCAGCCCCTTGGAAGGAAGGAAGAACATATGACTAAGGGCACTCCAGTTTTCAGACTACAATTTTAATTCACAGCAGACACTCAAGCTCAGTAAGAAAAAAATAGAGCCCTTCCTAAAGATTTTTCTACTTGAGTGAAGTTGGCACAGAGGTTTCCTTTCCTTTCCTTTTTCCTTCCCTTCCCTTCCCTTCCCTTCCTTTCCCTTCCCTTCTCTTCCCTTCCTTTCCCTCCCCTCCACTCCCCTTCCTCCCCTCCCATTGCTGCCCCTCCCCTCCCCTCTCTTCTCCTCTCATCTATTCTCTTCTCTTTTTGCAAGGCTATTGGTTGTAAGATCAGAGTTGTTGGCATACATATTTCCTAGTTTTGTGTTTAGTCCATTATATAGTAATAGACGTAGTAGCAGAAAATGAAGCCAATATAAAGAGAAAACTAAACATAAATAAAGCTTAGGACATTGGTTTAATCCTTGAATTCATCTTCAAACACTTGGTGATGATATAAGCATTTTTCCCCTTTTTAAGCTAAGCAGCATAAAGTTTTATTTTGTTTTATTCATTTACATCAAAAGATTATGTTATAGTTTAGATTTACAATGTTCCTCAATGTTCTCATGTGTTTGAAGGTTAAGGCTTTTAAAATGTGATTCCAACATAGATTGACACATTGATGAATTCATACCTAAATATATTGTTAGGAGGTGGGTCTTGGTTGGAAGAGCTGTGGCCCTAGAGGTGTTCATTTGGAAGATATATCTCTCTCTTGGGCCTCTTCCTGACTGTCAGCTTTCTGATTGCCATGAGTTAAGCAGCTTCCCTCTACTATTCCTTTTGCTGTGCTGTTTTTGCCTTGGAGCCAGCAGGCTGTAGCTTAGAACTAACCAAAATTAAGCTCTTTCTTTAAATTGCAAGTGATGGTTGTTTCATCTCAGCAATGAGAAAGCTAATACATACAATTGCTACCAGAAAAGTGAGCTCATTGGTGTGACTACATAATCATATGGTTTGAAAGTCTTTGGAACTGATTTGTGGGAAGAGTTTGAAAAGATCTGAAGACACTGGCTAAAAAGGCATTACACTGTTACAATCAGGACTTTTACTGGTGGGTACTCAGAAGACCATAATACCAATAAGTATGTACACAGTAAAAGTGAAGCTTATAAGGGTTCTGGTTGGGAATGAGGATTCCGTTGGATATTGAGCTAGAGACAACGAATGTTTCATTTTGCCAAAGAATTTGTCTACATTTTATCCATGAATTTAATTAATCTGATAAGGAAAATTTCAAGGCAACCCAATGTTCAGGCAGCAGTATGTCCACTGATGATTTGTTTTGACTAAATTTACAGTGAGAATCAAGAGCAATGAGTAGAGCCTAGAATATGAAAATTGTGTACATTGGTCAGAAAGTAAACACTTGTAAAAAGTTACTTTGAGGATCATAGGAAAGAACATACTCCACCCATCATAGACTCAAGGATGGGAAAGAGTATAAACTGTGTAAGATATTGCTGTGAGAGAGAACCTCAAAGCCCCATGCTTGTGAAGGGTTTCTTTGGGAATTGGTTCCCTGGGATTTATTTCACCACTTTTAGTCATCCTGTTACTCAAAGGTTGCTGCTGCCATGGTCTAACAGGGCCTGGCTACAGCCTTTATGGTTGGCATATGTTATCATTCATATGATGCTGGTTTTACTGACATGAAAAATACAAGAGGGCAGGGGAGACCCAGATTTCAAAGAATGTATGGGAAGACAGGCAAGAGACCCTTGATAGGGCAGTTATGAGGCCTTGGAAATGAAACTGAGGGTTCACAGTGGAGAACCCTTAAAGTTGGAGAGGCTAGGAATGTGAGTCACCTGCTGAGGAAAGCCACAAGTAGTAAGTATAGTCAATCCAACAAAGGGGTCATGTACTCTGCAATGAGCAAGGCTTTACATTGGGGCTGCTCCAAATCCTTTGGGGTTCACTAAATGAGAAATATTAGATTCTTCCATAATATGTTTTTGTAACTCTTTATTTAGCTCAAATTATGGAGTCATGAAACTTTCTTCCAGTAATGTCCTACAATACAGAAGTAACTGTTAGCTCCCTAATATTCTCTTTTCCATCTCAGAAAAGTAAGAATGATAACAGAAAGGACAAATAGGAATGTTGATTGCTTATCCTTTCTCTCTTGCTGCCTTCAAAGGTGTTGCTTTCCCAACTGTGTGATATTTCCTGCTGACATTGTCAGAATTGCAATGCCCATTCACATCCTGATTAGCTGCAGCTGGAAGAATTAACTATGAAGTTGTATAAAAGGAGGAAAATTGTGTTATTTATATCAAGACAAAAATGTAAATAGCATTGTGAAGTCTAAACCCATATGGTAATAGTATAATAATGAAGAACAAAAGCCATTGGCCAAACTTTCAAGTTAATGGATCAGAAGACCCAAGTTTGGGTCCACTCTTGTTCATTACTAGTTTCTGTTCTTTGTCAAATTATTGTAACACCCAGGTATTCTTTTTCCTTGTGTACAAAAAGACAGGACTGGACTTGGGGACCTTACAATCAATGATTATAGATTGCTGAATTGTACTATGCACAGTCTGAATGTGTAATCTGAAATTTTCATTTTTAATAAAATAGGTCACATTGAGAATACACATTAACACTGTAAGACTGGAAATATTGCAAAATAATTTCCCAACAGTTTGGGAAGCTGTACATATGTATCTATAGATCTATAGATATATATCTATATATAACTATATATATATATATATATATACATACATATATACACAAACATATATAGAGAGAGAGTTGAGCTCTTCATTTCTTGAAATATAGGCAAAAATTTGAATGGCTCTGATACCTGTTCATCAAAACTTTGCCTGATTCAGCAAAAACTATTAAGACTGAGTTGTGTTATAGCTAATAATAAAAGTTAGAATCTGGGAAGAAAAAGAAAAAGATGACAGAACTGCAGTAAATATATTGCCTTGCAAGCTTGGAAAAATAGAAGAAATCAAGGAAAAAAACAGCGGCAACCTGGAATTGAGAATTGTATTCTTCTATCTGAAGTGATGAGACATCCAGATGCAAACATGCTGAAATTCTCTGGTATAAAGCTGGCCTAGGTGGAACTGAGGTTAAATGACTGGGACTTAGTATTGGCATAGAAATTTAGAAGTTTCCTTCACTCTGTCAAGCATCACAGTTACTGTGCTCTATGAAACAAGGATTTATACAAGTCCCTTATTTTTAAAGCCAAATGAATGTGTGTGTATGTGTGTGCGTGTGTGCATGCATGTTTTTTGTGATGCACAAACATTAATTTTCAATAAAAGAGAATGACAACAAAAATATTTTATGTAAGGGTTGGATGAATAAATACTTGTGTTTTTTTGTTTGTTGGTAATTTTTTAAAGTGATCAGAGGAGTCAGTTTTCTTGAAATCATAACTCCTGTACACTAATACCTATTTAGAGATTGGTTAGATTTGTTAGATCATATTTTAGCCATAATCCAAGACAGAATATGTAATATAACATATTAGAATTTTACAAATATTTGAGCCCAGTGTGTTTCAATCAATTTTATCCCAGATATCATGATTTCCAGATCGTGTAGCAACTGACATAGCACTTAAATTCAAATTGTATTCTGGAAGAGATGTTTCTTACTCTTTAATATAGATAGGTATATAATTTTAGCACCTAACATATCTTAAAAATCAAGGCTGAATTTAAGTTATTGAATAGACAAATTGCAACATTATGGCAATTCCTAACAAGTTTTTAATCTCTGATATATTAGATCATTGTTCTGAAAATTTATAAATTTCACATTATACTCAACTTCTTATATCAAATACCTGGTTCATAACCAAGGCAACAAAACTGGAACAATTAATATAAATTGGGTAAATGGGCATTGATACTTTAAAAATATATATTAGCTTCATTTTAGTACAATCTGGAAATTAATCATTTGAACTTTAGTTGCACTCTATAACACATAGTCATTTTAAAGACTGATGTGAATGTATCCTAATATTAAAGACACTTGGTTTGTGCACATCAGTTGTAGTATAGGAAAAAATTTCTAAGATTAATTACACATCCTTGTGAATAATCACCACAATCTTGTAGAACAGCTTATTAGCTATAAAAGATTAAGCAACAATTTAAAAATATTGCTTGGGACTATATGAATTTATCCCATTAGAAGATAAAGACAATATACTTTTAACACTGAGCTGAACGTTTTTAATCGGGTGATTGCATCTATGGGTATGTGACCTTAAATAAAAGCAATGTGAGAAATTCAATTTTAAGGTTGTAGACAATATTAAGCTATCCAGGGAAAATCTGGTATAAGGTCAAAGAGCAATAGGACTGAAAAAACTGTAATGATTATAGAATAATCAAGTTCAGTTTTTTTGTACTTGTGGACTGAGGGCAAAACCATAAAAATCTTCAGTAGTTATGTCTTGATAACTTTTGTTGGTAATCTTGAAAATTAAGAACCATTCAGTTTACAAATAAGATACGAATTTCAGGGAAGAAACCTTAATTCCACTACATTTTTATCTTTGTAGTCCTAATTTAAAATATTTTATTTTATCCAAATTCTAGAGCTTTCTTCTGTGCTCCTTCATGATATAATTCTTTGGAATTGAAGTAGAATCACTTGGCAATTATTTTAGTTATTTCATCTTTCTATGCTACTTCAAAATTGGCCCTGTTACATTTGCCTCTTCTTTGAGGAAAATACTGTTTTACAGGCATGTATCTGACTCTTCCACTTTAAATGTAGAAAAATGACTTTGAGTTTTGTGTATCCTCTGTTGGGACAAAGAAAAGTAAACTCATCAAGACTATCAGCGAGAAAGTATATGATGGAAAACACAAAGACATACACGGATGATACAGTGTCACTCACTTTGTTTCTTCTTTCTCACATACTCCCCATGATGATTTCTAGTATATGAGTTTTAGAAATTTAAAAAGTTAGTGCAAGTTAGTGCAAAAATGTTTTAGAGACCAGATTAGACCAATGATAGATAGTTTGAGAAAAACTGGTATGGATTCGAGCCTTAAGGTGATACTAAGGGAGGGCATTATTTTATACATTAAGGTGTGGTATCATGGAAAAGAGTGAATGATGTAAGGTTAGGCACGAGGCAGGATGAAATCTTTATTAAATCACAACTAAGGACTGGGACAAATGAGTCAGGCTGGATAAAGGGAGTGAGCCCATTCTGTCCAAAACAAGTATAAGTGTCCAAAACAAGTATCTGTGTTTTATGTGCTGTTTTCTATAGCTGTGCTGTTCAATATGGAGTCAGTAGTTACAAGGGCTATTAGACAGCTAAGTTAGGTTCATCTAAGTTGAGATGTGTTGTAAGTATAAAGTACACATCAGTTTGATAAAAGTTCTATTACTGTGACTTATTCATTAGAAGATGAGTGTTAAAGTAGTGAAAATAATTCAAGAGGGGGAAATTTAGTGTGATAAAGAGAAAATAGTACTTCTATGTTATATTTTAAAATTTTTAGTAATAACGATAGGAGTTGCTGTAGTACTTTATTCTTTAAATGTGTCTGCATTTAATGTTCAATTAATAGGGGACAGAGCAATGTAGTAGAAAAGAGCACAAGATTTGAATTCCAGATCTGTGGACCTTGATAAAATTATTTGAAATCTTTTGAATATCATTTTCTTTCTCTGTAAAGTATGAAAATAATCTTAATCATATTATGTGCTTAATACAGATCATGACACTAGGTTTTCATTAATGTCAGATGTTATTCTTATCGTTTCCTCTTTTTCATCATTATTGAGCTATTATGAGGAATATAGTAAATAAAATTAAATAATGTTACATTTCTGGTATCTAGTGGTGTTACAAAAATAGTAACAATTTTACTTGCACAAAATATAGCCATATATTACTTAAAGATAGAGAGTGTTCCTAGGCAATTTCATTATTTTTCCATATGCTTATCCCAACCTGGATGTCTAGGCAACTGCACACCTTGACTCTATAGTGTAGCTCATTGCCCCCAGGTTCCCAACCTGTACATGTCACTATACTGAACACTGTAAGCAATTGTAACACGATATTGTTATAACTAAATATAAATTTAATATGTACATTAAAAATATTAGGAATTTTTTTTGCTCCACTATAATTTTGTGGGCCACTATTTTACTACGTGGTCCATTATAGAACAAAACATAGCTTTGTTGTGCTTAACTACAAATTTTTAGTGTGATAAGTATGGTATAGTGGATAGTTTACAACTGAGGAAAGAGAAAAATCAAATAACTTGCTACGTAACTCAAAGAAATAAAAGTGACACTGTGCAAATGACCTCTTGTGCTCACTAAGTACATGCCATGTGGAGCTAGATTACCTGGGATTAATAATTGACTGAACCACTTTATAACTTGGGAATTATCTCTCTATGCTCTCTGTGCTTGTTTGTATCATCTCTTAAATGAGATTAATAGTAATTCTTATGTCTTAATACTATCACACTCCTGTAGCCTATCCTTCAGGTGTTGTGAGAGACATCTTTACCGTTCACCAAGGATGGGCATATTCCCTCACATATTGTAGACCCTCTGTGATGGAGTCCATAACTACTTCTGGTCCGTGGGTTATAAGAGCATTGCCACTTCTGTCAAAGCATATAAGGATCCATTGGGGGACTTTCCATCTCTTTTATTGTATTGCAGTGACCTGGAATTTGCATATGAATATAGCAGCTTCATCAATCAGAACAGCCTGGTTTGCTGCACTGCTGCATGGTGGACAGTTTTCTTTGAATGCCACTTGAGCTGTATTACAGTTCCTTTGGACAAATAATAAACCTTCATTGTGTAGTCACTGGCATCTGATTTTTTTTTTTTTTTTGGTGACAGTATAACCAAGCCTGACCTAACTGTACAATCACGTTTAGACACTTTCAAACCTAAAGTCTACTTAGAACACGTATATTGGGAGCTCAGAGTAATGAAAGGAACAACTGTGAATGTGTTACAATCCTAAAACTCAGGTTAGGAAAAAACATGTTTTCTTTAGGCCCTCATATTCGACACTGTCCTAATATTTCTACCACTCGTAGCATCCTGAACTTAGAGGCAGCAGAGTCAGATACAGTTAGTAATGTGGCATCAGAGTTTTTTTTAAAGAGTCAATTTCCCATAATCATCTCCTTACCCAGAAAGCAAGAAGCAAAGTCATCCTCAGATATTTGAGCAGCAATTGGAGGTGGCTTAACTTGGTAGAAGGGAGAGGAGGATCTAGAAACAGTTACGGATGCATAATATAATATTTATTTAATTAGTTTCAAAAATCAAGTAATTATGGTGTCTTGTACACATCAGTGCCCAATAAATGATGGTGACAGGTATGATATGGGAAAACATGATTCCTAAACACTCAGGAATCTAGAAATACCAGAATTTCTTAGAGAATAATAATAATAATAATAATAATGAAATTACTTAGCATGTTTTTGGACATTAAAGAACGTTTGAGTTATCAATTAAGATTTTAATGTAATTTTTCCAACATGACAAAATTTTCTGATTTATCCAAGGGCCAAGTTTAAAACAAAAACAAAAATTAAGAATGTGATCCATGAGCTGGGGATTTAGCTCAGTGGTATAAGTGCCTGTCTGGTAAGTGCAAGGTCATGAGTTTGATCCCTGGTTCCACAAAACAAGAACAAAAACAAAAACAAAAACAAAAACATCTTAAGAATATGATCCAAGAAACTCAGAGGATGTTATAATTTGCAAAAACAAAAAGTAAAAATGAATGTGTTTCTGACTATGTAATTTCTTGAACTCTGTATTTATTTATTTAAGTAAATAAATAAATAACTTTGGCAGTCTCCAAAAGGGGATAAACTGAGTATATTAACTCGAAGATTCTGAAATCTAGCAGAAGTCCAAGGAACTGGAGAATGCAATTTAGAAGTAGATAGCTGCCTTCTCCTAGTACATATAGCTAAGTATGTGAAAACATAAAATTTGAAGTGAAAACAGCTCAGTTTTAAGAGAAGTTCAGGGTATTACCTGATGCTTTCTTTGTTTGGTGCCAAGAAGTATTTCCAAGATGTAAGTCACCTACTAGCCTATTAACTGAATATATATATTACAAAGTTAAAAAGTGAAAAAAGGCATAAAGAATTTTTAAAGCTGCCTCATGTAAATCATGGCAATCCATACATGTAATAGGAGCAGAGAGCTGTTGTTTTCCAATGAGCAGTCTCCATTCCAGAATTCAGTGGAGCTGCCTCCCAGCAAAAAAGAAACAAAGCATAAAACTATGAGGATTAAAAAGACTCTTATCTCACCCCTAAACACATTCTCAAACTGTTGCTCGGCTACATTTGATACAATTTGCTGAATCTCTTATGGATGATACAATTTCATTATGCAAATTATTTTGTTGAAGTATTTATTTTATAAAGCAGCCAGAGGCTAAAATTCCCCACTGAGTCTTAGTCTTTAGTTTCCCAGAGAGACTCTGCTTCTCATGAAATGCCAGGCCATGAAGACTGTTTTGGATGTGATTTGCATGAAATGGGAGATGAATGTGGAATAAATATTCAATAAGGGTCTAGGGAGAACTGACATAACTCTAAACATGTATCAATAGATTCACAGGGCTCATCATTGCGTAACTAATCATTGAGCTACCTACACAGGCCTGTTCTTAAAACAAGTGAATGTTTTTGTATTATTACAATTGTTTCTCAGTTACTTCTACTGGGAACCTGTTAAATTCATGCACAGTGAAATTCTCATGGCTTTTTGGAGCGAGTATTACTCCACAAACAGACATGACTTTATGGTTTCAGTGATGGCTTTTGTATGTACAGAAGCCAGGGAAACACAAAAGGAAGTTAACTTTGATGTCTGTAGATTGGTTTTTGTTGTTGTTGTGTTTGGCATGCTGGCTTATTGGTGAATTAGAATTTTCAACTATATGTCTGATACAGACTAAATTTCATATGTAAATACTACAAATCAACTGTGAAAGCCTTTTATATTTTTTCTTTGCTAAGATAGCACAATGAGGACTTTTTATTTCCCTTCATTAATATCTCATAATATAGTGTCTATAATTCTACCATTGACTTATTGAGATGTATTTTGTATGTCTGCATAGAAAATTATAATGCAGAATTGTCTTAGTTACTCTTCTTGTTGCTGAGACCAAATACTCAATGTCTACAAGTTAAGGGAAGAAAGGTTTATTTAGCTCTCAGTTTGCATAGCTAAATACACTCTATAATAGACTGGCTCCAAAGCAGGATGGCTTGGCAGAGGGGCTTTATAGAGAAGAAATAATTCATTGCAGAAGACAGCAAAAGCAAGCAAGCAAGGGACCATATAAACTTTTTTGTCCCTTTTATACTCTATCTAGGTTGTCAGGATTAAAGTGATACCAGATTAATCAGTGGAGTGATTTAGTAAGCACACAATCCCAGCAAAAATTTTAGAAAGTTTTTGTTTTGATTGCAATATTATGACTATTGCATACATAAAATTAGAAGAATAAAAATTTCTCTTTTTAATGAGTTGTCACTACATAGTTCAGGCTGGCCTTGAATTTATTATGTAGCCCACATTAACCTTGATTTTACAGTAAACCACCCAAGTGCTGGATTACAGATATGCACCACCATGCTCAGCCTGAGAGCTCTTTGAGCTATAGAAAATGTAAGTAAAATGGGCTATTAGAATGTGTCTTCAACCTGATTGATACAAGACATAAAGTATCTTATACTAGAAACACAGTTAAGTAAAACTTTATAGCTTAGCTGACTTACAAGCCTGAATGAAGAGAATTCTTCATGCATTTTCCAGTTTTGGATTCTTTTGCTGTTAGGAAAATGACTGTAAATTTATGATTTCACAGATGCTGTGTGTCATCTTTTGTTTTTCTACAATATTTAATGTTTCATGAAAAGTATCTTTTAAGATGTGTTCAAATTATTTTGAGGGATGAGGGTTTTATTTCAAAATTCTACTTTTATTTTAGGATGATTGGCCAGGCTTAATTAGTCCAGTTCTAGAGCCTCATGCACCAATTCATCCATTTAGTAGAAATGGAATCACCCTCAACACAACATTTAAATTGCCACTTATGATGGAGATGTTCACTTGGCATATGGCATGCTTAGTCACACTATGATTGCAAAATAAAATTTAAAGGATGAAATGCTATTATCTGTAGTTACAAATAACTTTTCAGATATAGCTTTAAGTCATTAACTGGGGTGTTCTGTTATTTGAGTAGCTCTTATGTAAACATTAACCTTTACAAGGTAGAAGATGACAATTATAGTCTCATTTCCCAGTGAAGAAAATAGGATCAAAAGAAGTTTGAGATGTGTGAGAGCCTCTGACCAAGTTGGATAATGGATAAATAAAATGTTTAAATATTAAATCCTTTGCTAGTTCCACTGGCAAAACTATTTTGAGTTGTCTCAGCTGCCTGCTTGCTCTTTTATACTCCAAATTAGCTACTTGAGATAATTTGAGACATTTTGGATACTACTAATAATTGCAGCTAACAATCACACATGTACTCTACGTTTTCCAAGCCCCACTAAAATTAGGTCATACCACTTTCATAACTAATGTTTCTCTGGTTCTTTACCTTCTTCCATTGGAGATGGCCTACTCTTCTTGCTCTCTCTTGTTTCTGCAGAAGGGTAGGGGAAGCTACACAGGGCCTCATGAATGCTGCTGTCTAGCTTTGTGATTTTCCTTGTCTCTCTCCCTACTTCCTATTGTTGTCATCAGCAATGACCCTTCTGACTATTATTTTCCTGCTGTCCTTCTAGTGTTGTGCCACTGGCCCGAGTTTGTAGCTATTGAAATCTGTCCTCTCAAGCCATAGTGCAAAGCCCCTTGTTTTGTCAAAGACAAAACTGCAAATGTGGTGATGTGGTGAAGAGCGCCTACTCCACCACCTTTAAATTGTGTGGTTAACAATGTGGACTTTGGGGACTGAGAGTTCATCCCAAATACAGCTTTCTTACTTGTTGTGAGACCTTTAAAAGATTTCTTAACCTCTCTGTGTGAAATTTACTGTAAATATTAATAACACTATACATAGAACATAGAGCTTATGTGAACATTCAGTAATTTAAAATATGCTGTAGCATGTGGAAGGTATCTAAATGTCAGCTTACTTCTTTAGTTGGTGAAAATCAATGCCACCTTGTGTTCCAAAAGCCTCAAGATGATGTTCATGAAAATGTTTTCTTTTTCACTTTTACCCACTCTCACTGCAATTTCATTTCCCCATTTGTGAGGTCTGATTTGGATGACCACGTGAATGAGAACTGTCCCTCCACATTGCTCTTAGACTGCAGAATGTGACAGTGGTATTAAAGAAAGCTAGGAGATCCCCTATTCTTTACCCAAACTTACCCATTCCCATATACTATGTTTCCTGGTGGAAAGAAATCCAATAGAATTAAAGACATATATGAATTCAAAGGTGAACAAGCTTTCAACTGGCAACCTTGTTCCATCAGGAAAGCTTTCAGGACAGATTATTCCAGTGAACTCTGGGTTAAAAGACAGCCTTCTACAGCTTCAAGCAGAAGTTCTATATATTTAAGCTTTTAGGAATCAAAAGTTTTAATGAGACAGGTACAAGAGAATATAAATATTTTGAGAAGGTCAGTGGTAAAACAGGAATTGAAGACATTTAGGTAAGGCTTTAAGAATTCAGTGTTTCAACTAAGCAGATACAATAAACTACAAATATTCTGAGAAAGGCCATGTCTTACCACTCCTCTCTGGTGCGCATCTTCTGTTGTATTTGTCTTAACAGTGCAGGTAAGCAGTGCAACATCAGTCAACTTAGGAGAGTTGGTCTCATAAAAATTGCATGAACTTTTTAGCAAAACCCCTTTCTGTTAGCTAGCCTAATCTACAATATTGTCTGTTCAGGAAGAAAAATTTACTTTCACACTTTAAATCAACATGTATGAAAGCCACTATGACCAATATGTTACACTATTTCTTTTTCACTAGATTCTGCAGGTCTTGATAGACAAGTTTGTAAGTATTAACTGCTCTCCCCCTGCTGGCATGGTCACCCAATTTGCTATGATTTGACTCACCAAATTAGCATGGCTTTCTGATGAGAATATTCACTCAGTTTTGTCCAAATGTTCCCCGTGTCCATCCTCTTTACAGCATATTCTCTTTTGAAGATAATGGTATCATCTGTGGACTTTTACTGGCATCTGAATTCATGTGTGACAGTGCAGGTCTCTCGGCACTTGAGCTTACATCCTCCAGCTTCCCGTCACTTGCCTTTGCTCCCTGTACTTGCACCAACCTGAAAGACTTGTGGTTAATGGGGAGTGTCCTGCATTTAATGGAGTTTCACACTGCTCTTTGCACACACTGCTCTCTCCCTCTGCTGTGCCCTCTGTCTCTCCTTCACCTTCTTTTGCCTGATTTACTTCCACTCATCTATCAAATCTCATTTTCAGTATCAGGTTTTCAGAACTCACTAGTCTATAGTTAGGACTGACCCAGCACACTGCAGTCTGCATCACAATGTATATGACCCTACAATATAAACTACTGTTTTGCTTTTCCCCACCAGAAGGTGAACTTCCTGAGGACAGAAGCTGGGTCTTTTATAGATATAGCCTTAGTGGCTACCGTTAGGGTTAGCACATAGTGGTGTTCAGTGAATGTCAGAGTGAATGGTGAACATGAGGAAAATTTACTTCCTTCTAATCTTGTAGATTGTTTGGCTAGTCTACAAATCAAATTGATATAAGATAGATTGACAGGAAGAAAAAATCTAATTATGTATGTGTGCACAGGAGTCCCACAAAAATATGAGGATCAAAAAATTGGCCAGTTAATTGAGGATTATACAGCACCCTGATGTATAGAAAAATAAGGATGGTGGTGTAGTATCTTGAGTTAAGGAATTTAGGGGTAAAGGAGGAAAATAAGTAGTAGGTAATTGTTGTCTTTTTGTGCAGATAAAAGACAAGCCATAAGCACTGGGTTTTGCTAATTAACAGATTTTGAATTGTGCAGATTTAAAAGAAAAGAATAAAAATATGTGATGACATATACATATTGACTTATGTGGGAAAAGATGAACTAAAAAACTGGACTTATTTACTGCTATGCTTCTTTACCTACAATTTTCCTCTTTTTATAAAAGTTCTAATTAACATTAGTAGAGTAATTGGGTTTTTCTTACTGTATTTTAATTTGAACAATAACCCTATTGCACAGGCATTTTATTATAGCCATTTTTCAAATGGAGAAATTTGACATCATGCAAATTAAGGATCTTGCCTTAGGTTACAGTCATAAGCGGTAGAGTCAATATTCAAACTCATGTCTTCTAGATCCAAATGTCAGTTGTCTTTTTGTTTTTTACTGAGCATATAACAAAAATATTTAGGATCACAGTTCTCCATCAGAGAACAGAAGATATGCTCAAAAACAATGCAAAATGAACAGGCTTGTTCTAAAAAGCATGAGCTCTGACATCTCAAGCACCACAATACAGATGTAGGAGCAAACATTGCCTTAGGGTAGAAACCTACACTGTCCTAGCTTTGCTTATCTCAATGTTAAATTACATATATTAGTAACTGTCCTGAACACATTTTTATGAGACTCAGAAATGTCCTTGGCATACAATAGGCACTCCAAAAGCTGCTACTATTCTTACTATAATCAGTGGCTTCAAAAGTAAAGCATCCAGTACAGTACTGCATGAGAATGGCAACATAGCTGCAGATCCTCATTAATGTTAAATATTACATAAACTTCCAAGGGAAGTGTTCATGTAAGTAAAGAATATTGGTTTCATCCTGTTTCATATATTTTGTTCACCTTGGGCAAAGTATATTTTAAATTCTGGAACTCAGTATTTGATACAAATAGGGGGAAAATTGAAAAGTATCTTTGAAACAATGTGAATGCTTAATGACACAACAAAGAGCTAATAAAGCAAATTGATTACTGTGTATTTCCAGGTACTGCAAGCAAAGCGATAATTATTTGTCATCCTTTGAACACGTGAAAGCAGATGAAAATACACTGTAATTTGCACAGCTATTGGGAAGATCTTCAGCCCTGAACTCTGTGAGCTTGATGTTGGCAGCCCCCTACAGAGGATACAATACACAGTTATGTTTGAAAAAATTGGCAAATTCAAGGCAACAAATTCCTGCATACTTGAGGTTGCCTTGTTGATTTCCTTTTAACTATACCCTAAGTCAGGGCAAGTTCCTCCAGTGCAGAACAACAATGTGGCAACCAGGAATGAGCTTTTCCCACCCTTCATCCTTCCATCTCTCCCCTCAGACAAATCATCCTGCCCAGATTTCAAAGACATCCCAGAGAAGCATTCTTGCTGTTATATCTCCAGGACTGCAGCCAGCACAAATCAAGAAAATGATTTCCAGGTGCAGATTGCCTCCTGTCTCCCCCACACTTCAAATTCTGGTGATGATTCCAAGCTTTAATCTGAAGATGGACGATAGGGGGAACAGGAGGGTAACCTTAGGATTCAAAAGCCTGTAGAAAATTATTTTGCCTTTTTCATTTTAGAAGAGTCATGTCCATTCTCCAAAACATATCGTGCAGCCCAGCATGATTAATTCTGTCTCTTTTGATAAGCTTCAGACCTCAAATAACTAGGGTACATTATCTGTACCATAGAAGGAGCCCTACAGAGAGAAGCTTTCACAAAAGTAGTTCTAATCCAGTGCTATTACTACCTCTCAGTAACTAGCTCCATTTTCTCACAAAGATGTAATTGGTGGAAAAATTGCTTGCTTGTGACAATATTCCTGGATTTTCTAAATTCAAGTAAAGACATATAACTATTGATAAGCAAAATCCTGAAGGGAAATGTGGTTAAGGAACTTTTCTAAACATAATAATATTCACAATAAGGTACCAACATTTGGAGTGACACTCCTCAGGGTGTCTTTTGTCTTGCTCTTCTCTTTTGGTTTTAACTACGATAATTTATCCTATAACCAAATACCAGGATATTAATCTTATTGAACACTTTTAGACCTTTGTTCTAGAGGTTTTCTATATTCAGAGGCAGAGTGTTCTTTTTTAATTGTCAAAATTTGAAAAATTAGATTTAGTTCTATAATAATAATGCAATTCATATTTTTATAAGTCAAGTCTAAACATTTTTGAAAGGAATTAACTTTGATTTATATCATATTATGTAAGCATTACTCATTGAGTAGATTTGGATCTTAATAGGAAGAAAAACATTTCCCTGTATAAGTAAACCTGGTCCACATGAAGGATATGTGTCATACAAGTTGAAGGTTTTCTTTTTTTTTTGCTTGCTTATCAACTCCTCAAATTTGTGCAGACTATGATTTGCATTACTTTTGGAACACGACCAAATTGTACCATTTTATTTTCTCTTGAGGTTCTCACTTTTACTGTTAACTCTGACATATAACAAATATGTCTCCAGGCTCCTTGTAGTCAGGACATACTGACACGGGTGTAGCTGACAGCGATGATGTGCACATTTGCAGACTGGGGGGGGGGGTTCAAACTTCTCCTGTTTATAATCTTTCCTCTCTTTTTATTTCCCTCATCTGTCTAAAGAAGACCTTTATCTGAATTCTAAAGAAGAATTATCTGAAGACTTGGAAGAGTGTAAAGACACCAGATGAAGGAAGCCTGGGCACATGAATGGCAGAGTGGAGCAGATATCCCGTGTATACTGAGAAAAAAAAAAAAAAACAGATATGATTTTGAACCACCCAGATTTGGGAGTTTGTTGTTAGGACCTTTATCTCACCCCTATAATAGAGATACAGATACCCTAAAATGCTGGAGAAAAGCAAAACTTAGAATATGTGGCATAGTGTTTAGGGGAAGATTGTAAGAAATCATTCCAAAGTCTGGAGGCCTATGCTTCCTTTTCCACAGTGGTAATAGGTACAAAAACTGCAATTTAGGACCAATTTTAAGGAGGCCTATGTGCCAACTGAGCCTCAGCCTGGCAGGAAATGGCTAGAAAAAGTCAGAGTAAATATGTGTTGTGCACTACTGGCTAATGTCTCATAAGAATGTGATTGAATTTAGGTATAAGAATTATCAGTAATTAAAAATTTATTATCAGGACTACTGTGTCTTTTAAATCCTGATACACTATCAACAATGACTTCTAGTCTTATCGCCCTGTTTAGTTTGAATTTAATTTGTTCCAGTCTGTCCACTCATATCAGATTTGAGAGCACAGACACCTGACCCAAAAATAGCAGGTTATGCCATGGTAACTATCCTTAATTTCCTATTAACTTAAACTGAAACCCTGTATTACTTACATTGTCTTACTATGACTGATCTTATTTGAATCCGATTCATTAGACTGCAGTTTTGCCTTGGCTGATTTTATTTGAATTTGGTATGCTTGATAGTATCAACCCTAAAAGTAGAGGCAACTACTCTGAAGATGACAAGATGTAAAAGATATCCATACCAGTTTTGATTATTAACAGCTCTCAAGTCCTACAATGTCTTCAAAGTTGTGTTTTTATAAAAATAGCTATGTAATACTATGCTTAACTATATTAAGCCTGATGATGTGGACAAGTCTATTGAGAATAACAAGAGAAAGCATAGTGACTATGGTAGATCATCTAATATTGTGGTCTTATGTGTCTTTTTCATTGCATGTTTTTCTAGGAATTTGTTTTGCTGTCTTGTTATGATTTGTTTTTCCCTATAATACAGAGAAGATAGATATACATGTTGAGATTCACATATGAGAAGATTTTTTAAAACTATTTATGGGAACAGATTATATAATGCAAGATGTAGTGAACAGATACTCTGAAGAAGAAAAGACACTGAGAAACCCAATGCTAATTCTGTAGCATTATGATATAAAATCTAGCAATACTATTATTCACTGATCAGAGTGATATTAGTTTACTCTCTTAAGTTCAATTTCAGCATATGTAAAGATAAGGACAGCTACTACAAAGAGAATGAGGGACACTATGGTAGTTATTATTGTCTTCCCCAATGTCAGATCTTGAAAACCTAAAAAGCCTTCATCATCCTGTAATGATTTGATTAGTTCTATAATATGCAGTATGTATTTAATGTACGATAAGATGGGGATAACTATTTGGAAGAAACTAAAGACAATTAGATAAACAGTGAAGATCTCCAGTGGACTTGCTTTGAAATCTGTATTTCTTTAAATTGTTTCTTTTTGAACTGTTTTGTTCTGTTTTGATATGTTTAATCTTACCCTCTTTAAGATAAAAAACAAGTGTGTAGGACTGATAACCATATTACTAAGTTTTTGTTAGATCATTGAGCAGAACTGTTGGCAGTGTCACTGTTTGGATGTCACTTTACATACTTAAATTTTATAACCTGAACAACTATTTCTAACATGACAATATGTAACTTATCAACTGGTGATTTCTTATCATTTATTTTTCTGTAATTCTATATTATTTTTACCCTTTTTTCTCCATGTATTTTTCTGTTTCTCTCTCTTTAAATAAAAAAAGAAAAAAAAAGTTTAGTATCAGTAATTAAAAGAAATAAAATCCAGAAATTGAATGTTATGAAGAAATGGGGAAGCCATTTGCTTTCTAGAATGCAAACTGCTTGTAATAAGAGTTAAAAATCTTTACTCACTTATGGTTTGTTAGGATTCAGGAATTGCTTTCCCACTCAAGTTGAATGGCCTCAAGGTATCCAAAAAATCAAGCTTGAAAATTACATTTTAGAATAAACTTTGAGTGTAGTTAATGATGTCTGAAAGTGAGTGATAACAAATAGATCAATAGGTTGCATTTCTTTGAAGGAATTTTACTGCCAAAGAATTCACAAACTTCATGGCAAAGGCTATTAACCCTCTAAAGTAGTGGTTCTCAATTGGGGGCAATTTTGCTTTCCAGAAGACATTTGAAAATGTTCAAAGACATTTCCAGTTGCTGTAATCAGGAGAATGCTACTGATGTCTACACAGTAAAGGCCAGGATGCTACTAAACACCCTACAATACACAGGGCAGTCCCCCATGAAATAAATTACACAGCCTTAAAACATGTAGCCTGGGTTGAGAAACCATGTCTAACACAAAACTCAAGTCTCTGGGGCTGGAGTGCTATCACCTTTCGTAGCCTACCCCATAGCTGAAATCTCCTTGCATCAGCTCAAGGTCATCAAAGTGACCTCTCTAGGATTAGGAGGCTTCTGCAGTATCCTTCCACATTCCAAGCCTAGCATGAGTATAGTGCTCTTCGGACTCTTGTTCGAGTCTCACATCTGGACAGGGCTTAATTCATGTACCAAAGAGGAAATTTCTCTCACATCGCAAGGTCCTATCTTCTCTTCAAATGCAAGATGGAGTGCTGTGTGCAAGAGTTGACAGTGGGTACAGATTCATCTTCTTTCTGGAGCTCCAGCAATTCTGAACTGCCATACTAGCTCAAACACATAATCTCAAGAAAAATACACTTGTTCAAATGGTGACTATTTTCTTACTTACTTCTATCATAGAAAAGGTATTTAATTCTCTATTCTAGACAGGGGAAGAAATTTTTTGTGTCTCATGTCTTCTTGGGAAGAAGAATATTGCTATCCTGATAATAACAGCTTTCTGCTGGACTTAAAAAAAAAAAGATTTGTGGATTACCAGGCTTGTTTTTGCTGTTAGCATGATGGTAACATGCTTTTGTGGCTTTCTACACTGTAAACAAGAGTAGATGTCCAATGTTTCTTTTTTAATTTCTAAGAAGTTCATTGTTCTTACACTTATTTTTGTTTCACAGCAGCCCATTATAAAGACATTATGTGTCCTGCTATCTTTCTTATTTTTTACAAGCTCTGATCCTTTAATTGTCACTGCGTTTTCTCTTCGTTATTATTGTTTTAAAATGTCTGGTGAGTTTTGGTTCTTCATCTGTAATAATAACAAATGAAAAATTGCAGCAATGAATTGGATACTTGGTCTGTATTTTCTGTTCCATTATTCTACTTTGCAGAAAAAAAAAGGATGAATAGATGGTCTAATCCAACTGCAGGCTTGTTTCCAAATTTTCCAAACTGTCCAGTAGGTTAGGGAGAGACTTACTCCAAAAGCTACAGGCCCACATTGCTTTTAAACCACAAGGAAATGTGACTTTAAGCCTGGCACAACCAAGGACTATGGTGTTAACCTTTACTGTCTCATATGCAGAAGAGAGGAGACTATGTTCAGGCAAATCACAAAAGCTGGGAATAGAGGAGTAATGTGGACTGATATAAGATTTCTGGAGTGTGGGCTGAAGACAACCCACCTGGGCTGACTATAAATCATCACCATGATAATAGAACTAAAACCAGAGGCAACTCCAGTTTGATTTGTCAATGCCTGTTGCCCCTGAAAATCCATAGAAGGTATTCAATGACATTTAAAATGGCTCTTACAACATATCTTGACCACATGCCAGTAATCCTGAAACACCCTACTCTTGGCCAGTACATAGACCAGGAAATAATGAATATGGAACAGTATAGGATTTGTGTGATGTGAGTCAGGCCCCTGACACCCTTCCCTCAACAATCAACTTTATATACACTGATGAGGGTTATTTCAGCAAATGTTGCGTGGTTTACTTCTTTGGACTTAAAAGATGCCTTTTCTTGTCTCTGTTTTGCACTGGTTATTCAGCACAATTTATATCATCTACTTTGAAAGACTGGATATAAAGTGTCCAGAAAAAAAAAGGCACAAATTTGCCAACAAGAGGTCAAATACTTGGCTTTACAGTGCAGTTGGATCCTGCAGTTGGATACAAGGGGAGCACCAACTGGGCATCAAGTAGAAACAGTCTGTACCCATCTAATTCTATTCAGCTGGCAACAGATAGGAGAGTTTAGGGGGCAGCAGGATTTTGTCACATTTGGATCCTAGTTTTCTCACGTATGGCCACACCCCTCAATGAAGCCACAAAAAGAAAATAGCTCCAACTCTAGGAAGTGGACCAGGAAAGAACATTTAAGTAGATCAAAAGGGCCTTAACTCAGGCCCCAGACTTAGGACTTCCAGGTATAGCCAAGCCTTTTTCTATATGTCCATGAACAGAAGAAAGTGGTCACAGGAATCTCAACTCAGGTCATGAGACCCTACTATTGCCCAGGTGGCATACGTGTCAAAACAATTAGACCCTGTGGTCCCAGGATGGTGACCATGCTTCAAGGCATTTCCCACCAGTATCTACTGATGCAAGAAGCTGGTAAGTAAACTTTGGGACAATAACTGTTTAGTATCACACTCAACTATAACTTTAATGGACCAATGAGGGTACCACTGGTTATCAAATCCAAGGGTGACTCTATATTAGATTCTCCTATGTGAAAATCCTTGTATAATTCTAGAAGCACTGAGCACTCTTAACACAGCCACTCTGCTCCCAGATGAACTGGGAGCACACCCTTGAAGACTGTGTGTAAAACTTGGATGAAGTATTCTTGAGCTGGGGTAACTCATACATTGCTCCTTTAGAGACACAGATGTTTAGCAATTCATGAACATAAACAGTTTTATACTGGAAGAGGTCCATTAGGCAAGATATGCAATAGGGACATTGGATTCTATGCTTAGTCTTCCCTATTGGAACCTCAACCCAAAGGTAAGACTGATAACTTTGACAAAGGCTCTTTTGCTAGGAAAATACAAAAAGGCTAACATCTATGTCATTTCCAAATATGCCTTTACTATTTTCTATGTTTGTGCAGCAATATACAGGAGAGAAGGAACCTAACTGCTGGGGAAAAATAAAGTCCAAAAGAAAGAAATTCTTCAGTTTCTAAATCCTCTATTGTCATCAAAAAAGTGACTGTTGGGGGAACCAATGGACTAGAACAATAAAACCCTGAGGAAACTAAAAGGCAGACAGAGAAACAAAATGGGCTCAAATTTTAACCCCACAACCTGAAAGAGGGGCCCTAGCTATGCCCTTCATCCTGCAGACTCCTCTCCCACAGACCCCAGCTACTCTCCAAATGAAAAGGCATGGTTCATCCAGGAATCTGGAAACTACATCACGGGATAAGAATGGAAACTCTCCAGTGCCCATGGGACGCAGACCATCCCTACAATGGTGGCCCCCGGATTTCTAAGACAATTCTATCAAGGATCTCACATGGGGAAAATGGGGTTAGAGATGTCACGAGTCCCTCCTTTTCATGTGCAATTCACTGCTTTCTCTTGAGCTATTTTTAAATACTGCCTAATCTATGCTCAAAACAATCAGACAGGGGCCCACTTTCCCCCCTGGTATTCAGGATATAGGTACAAAAACTTGCGTATAGGTGTCTCTGAACTTCCCCAAGTGAGAGGCTATCAATATATGTTGGTGTTTCTCTGTACCTTTTTGGGATGGATCCAGGCATTCCCTACCTGAACTGAAAAGATTGGAAAGGTGACAAAATTTCTGTTAAGTACATTATTCAAATATTTGGAATATCCCTAACATTGGGGTCAGATAATGGGCCAGCATTCATGGCTGAGATAGTCCAGAGCAAATCACACAGACGTTAAAGATAAAATGGAAATTACACACAGTTTACTGACTACAGAGCTCAAAAAAAGATAGAATGCATGAACCAGATACTCAAACAATTGTTTAAAAAATATTGCCAAGAAATCCACCTGAGATAGGATCAAGTCCTGCCCATTGTCTGCCTCTGAGTCAGATGCGCCTCCACAACAAATTGGCTATTTCTCTTATGAGATCTTATTCTACTGGCCATTCCAATCATAGTCCAAATTCGGGGTGATCTTTGTGAACTAGAGTAATTATTCCTCAGAAGACAGATGTAGGGCTTGGGAATAGCCATACAAGGTATGCATGGCTGCACACAAGAAAACAGTGTCCATAGCCTGACAGATATGATATGCTTCTGTAAAATTGGGGACTTTGTTTGGGTCAAGAAATGAAATTTAACCCTCCTGGGGTCCATATAGGATAAGGCCCTATGCTATAATCTTGTATACTTCCTCTGTAGGTAAATTTACGACAACTGTGCCTTAGATCCATCGAAATTGACTAAAACTGGTGGCCCAAATCAGGCAGACCAGCGGACAGAATCCAGACCATTTGAACTGATTAATCCTATGACAAGACACAAGACAGTGCCTTCAGGGGCTGGGGGTTTAGCTCAGCGGCGTAAGCGCCTGACTTAAAAGCAGTCAATCGTGAGTTCGATCCCCGGTACTGATAAAAAGGAAAAAGACCAAAAAAAAAAAAAAAAAAAAAAAAAAAAAAAAAAAACAAACAACAACAACAACAAAAAAAAAAAAAAAACAAAAAAAGAAAGAAGAGCTCTACTTTGGTCATTCTAGGAGCTGACCAGTCCATGCATGGCTGAAGTTTGAAGATCAACATAGAGTTCAACAATGTAAGTCTCTTTTACTTTTTGTTATAATTTTCCCTCTTGCCCAATAGAGAGCCAATTCCCCCATAAGAAGGTTAATGATAATAATACTGATGCTTTCTATTAAAATTCATTTATAGGAAATGTCAAAATGATAATAATACTGATGCTTTCCATTAAAATTCATTTATAGGAAATGTCAAAGGAGGAAGTGTAGCAGGATTTAAAAAGAAAAAAAAAAAAAAAAAAACCTAAGTTTTCCCAAACTTCCTCCACCCTATTACTTTGTTCTTTGTTTTAATGCATAAAAAGTCATCAATTTTTGTCACTGAAAGTAAAGTTTTACAACCTCCTGTTCCCATAACATTTTGTTTTCTCTAAGTAAAGCTACCAAGATACGACCACAACTTAACAAACTGCCTTTATTTTACTTCTGTAACCTTTCCTGCCCATAAGTTCCACACTGAAGACCAACCCCTTCGGCAACATGTGGAAAATGGAAGCCCTTCCTTTGTTCAGTGCTCAGTCATTTTGGACACAAGTCCCCTGGATCAATGTGTTCACCTACAACCAAATAAACCCCCCTGAATCTCCTGTACTTTGGGTGTCTTGAATTCTACAACACCCATTTACATGCTCCATAATGGAGTTAGTTAAACCTACTTCAGAAGATTGTTTTGATGATTAAATGAGATACTTTCCCCTCACTGAAACAAAAGACCTGACACCTGCAACTTAAAGGAGGAAAAGTTTATTTTGGTGCATAGATTTCAACAGGTTAAATCCATAGTTTGGTGACTTCAAGGCAGAAATGACATAGCAGAGCGACATAGTGGGGGGAAACTGCTCAATCCATGGTAGCCAGGAAATTTTGTATTTAGTCTGTGTTTAAACCAGTATATTTTCATATTCAAAACTTTCTTTTTCTATTGGCTCTCCTTACAAGCACTCATACTGGTGAATTACAGTAATATCTTGGTTCAAAAATGCTTCTTTTCAAGAACAATTTGGAACAGAAGTGCTCAGGAAAAATTTGCTTTCATTTGTGAATTGCACATCAGATGAATAACACAACCACGGCCATCTTCTCCACAATAACATGAACATAAAAGTCCTACTCAGAATTATGGAGCAAATTAAAGTTGGGAATCTAGGTACCATTTGTAGTTTTTATAGATTATCCTCCTGGAAAATTTAGGTTGCTCCAGTGGCAACTGAACAGCAGGAAAAACAAATGACAGAAATACCTCAACCTTACTACTTTTTATGAGGTGTATGTTTTATATAATTGTACTAATTTCAGATTTTTCTTTACTTTTGGGATGTGAAGTTTGTAGCTGTTAAAAAATTTAAAGTTGTGAATGGAATCATGACAATTTCTTGGGAGTTTATTAGAGGAAAAACTAAAAGAAAACATAATTCAGTTAACTCTATACCATGGCTTAGGATGATGCTTTATGCATCATTTTATTTTCTCTTTTGTATAGGGACTTTATTATTATATTCTTTTTCTAAATATCCAGAACAACGTCTTCATGACCAACTCAAAACTACATCTCTATGACAAAGACACTGAGAGGCTCCCCCATCTTTACTATACCAAAAGAGTTTGTGACTTATACCTTTATAATTACCTTGATTCACTAGTCTTCATGAGAGTATCAATAGAGAAGTCTCTACATGTTATTATCATAACTACTGCAAAATTTTCCAGGGAAAATATCACAGAAAGTTATATTAATATTTTTCGTAAATCATTGCTTCCTTCTCCAAGGAAAAATTCCATCATCTAAAAGTTCAGGCATCTATTCTAGTGAGTTAAAATACTATAATACGGCTGCTAGCACTATAGTCTTTGTATCACACTATGTCTCATTTTTAGATATATAGTAACAAAATCAGATCAAATTGGGAATAGGATTTAAAGTTGACAAGAGGATTGTGCATTTTCAAACTCATAATAGATACCAAGATCAATTTTATATGTGACATTCATTTTTCCCTGCCTTGTTATCTTATGTCACTTCATTGTAGTGTAATCATAACTGTGGAAACATGGCAAGTCTTCAAAAAACACTGGTGATTCTGTGCTTATAGACAAATCTAAAAATTGGATTTGGCTTAAGCCTTCTAAATCAAGTTAATTTCTTTTCTCAGGTTTATGCCCCATGGCTAACATAATTTATGGTGTTTGCAAAATAGATTTAGTTTTATATTTAAGATGAATAGTATATTCAAATTCAAACAGCAAAAAGTTAGCAAAAACTTTTGCTATGCAAAGTGAAATGTAATTGAATATAATAAAATATATCATGATCTATCAAATAATTTTATCAAACTTAGAATTTTTTTTAAAAAATTGTACTGATTGATAAAGTTCAGGGGAGTAGCTCTTAATATTTGTTCTTCTTATAAAATAATGGTGTCTTATTGCAAACCTTACAAGTCAAATAAAGCAGAAAGAAAAATTCATATTGGCAAATGTTTAAGCACATAAAATTATATCAAGTAACATGTAATTTCTAAAAATACACTTCCAGTGTTTCTCCTTGAATCTATATCTAATACAGAGCTGTAAAAGAGGCATATGTAAAGATAGGAAAACATGACAATACTTAGATTATTTTCCTGAGTGTTTTGGTAAGGAATGATTAGAAGTCTTCACAGTGAGCTGATGGAATCATAAGATTAGGCTTTGACGATCCTCCTGCTGTTCCTGCACTATAATCTGTGCAAATCTTTCTACTTGTTCGGTGAAAGCTTGACCCTGTCTGGCATGAAAACGCATCTTCTGTGACAAGAACTGGAATTGCCGACAACATATGACAAATCTAAAGGGGAAATTAGAACATCTCCAAAGGTGAACTATGACTCCAGAAAGGAAGTGCAGCACAATGGCCTTTTTTAGGTCAAAGCAAGATAATTCAGTTTTAGACACTATTTACTGAGAAGCTCAGATGATGAAATCTGATCTGAATCATATATTGTTATGAAATCTATTTCTTGTATAATGATGCTATAACTTTTTAATATTTAATATTTTGAATATTAAGTTAATGTGGCATCTGAATGCATTATAGAACTATACTTCCCCATGGACCATAAAAATTTAAGAATGCACATGCCTTAAAGATTTAGACTTCCTTGTTTAATTTCAGTGGGATACAGTACTACAGTGAAAATAGAATCTTCTGTGCAAAAATCAAAGGAAAAGTATTGAATTACGCAGTTATGGCAAGCTAAAAGAGCAACAGACATGGTTTTGTTCTCAGGTTTACACTAATTATTTCAAGATATGACAAAGACCTTACATTTTTAATAGAATGGAAATTGGCTTAGGGTCATAAGTTTGGTATATTTTGTCTTTAAGTGTGTATATCTGCAAGCATTAGACCCTCCTCCTCAACATAAAGAAAAACAGAAGCTTATGTGGGTCTCTTTGGGTTGGGAGTCCTAGAGCACCTGCAGCAGTTGTGAATTAGAAGTCCACATTTATGGTGAGCAGAGAAGGCACTGTTAGTCTCCAGGCAACAGTTTTTAGGATTTTAGTCTGAATCTTGATCACAGAAGATTGTCCTGTTTCTGTGGACAAATAATTGGCAAAGGAGAGGTAAGAGTCATGGTCCAATGCCAGAGGCTCAATATTCAAGGCTGGGCAGTAGTTCTCCAGAGGGCTCTTGAGTTCTATTTAATCTAACAGACACATTCAATCACAAGGATTAAATAGCCTGAGATTTTTTTTCAAGGCACCATGAGTGATCTAGGATGCCAAACTATGCCAGGCTTGTGGTAGATGAAATTTAGAGAATAGAATGAATGAATTGCTTCACATATCATTAGTCCTAAACAGGATGGCATATAGTGGGTGTTCAGATATTACTTCCCTAAATAAAACTGAATTTGATATTTAGAAATTCTGCAGTGCATATTATGAACTTGATGAAATACAGACTCAAATCAAGCACATTAAAATGTTTCTTACAGTCCCTTAGGACAAGGTCTCTTAGTACATTATGCTTACCATTCTTAACATAAAACAAGATGTAGGAATTGCTATTTGTCTTACTTCTACTGTAGAACCAGAAAAATGAAATCAGTAGGATGGAAGTGCTAGTTCAATGTCATAGCTGTGAGGGGCTCAAAAATTAATTGCTCTTATGAATTCTTCTGCTGTCTCATCAAAGGCCTTACTCTAAATCCCCGGTAGCAACAAGTATTATTAGCATCTTCACTTGCCCCTCTACAAAGCCTCCCTCTAATCAGCCTGGCCTCATGCTGAGCTCAGCCCATCCCAAAGGATTCCATTCTCTAAATTTCTATTTCTGATTCACTTCTTTCTTTTCTACACTCCAGAATTCTTGTGCAACCTTCAAAGTTCAGCTTGATGTTTGCTGAAGGGTGACTCTATAGTTCTAATGGTGCAGTTCTGAACATTTAGCACCCATTGTCTGTAGGTACTCAGCACCTATTTGTTTCCAATAATGTTTGGGAAATTTACTTTATGCTTTTTAGCTTAGGGGACTTAGTGAGAGCTGAGTGAATACCAAACGGATCGGTCTTATTATTGGGTAACATAAACTGTTAATCTGTGTTCTTAATATTGGATGACATATATTGAGCATTTTAATTATAATATTCTAAAATGAGAGTTCCTAGATTTCGATAATATGTAGGATTAGCAATTTTATTAAAACATATGCATTCCTTGAGTATTATTTTGTACAAATAGCATAAAAAAGATATCCTCACAGCATAAAAAGTTAATCCTCACTGCTACGAAAATTGGAATACACTAAGTGTCCTTCCATGTCTCTGAGTGCCTAATTATAATAAAGTCTATACATCACTCGTGGGAGAAAATGCAAAACTCAACTTGGAGTATTAAATAGTTCTGGGAATAGTGTTTACGTTGCTTAATCAGTGATATGGAAGGCTTTTATAGGAAGATAAAATCTAGAGACAAGACTGGAGTTCAGAGATGCATGATTGTCAGAAACCTGTAGAGCAGGCATGGAAGAAGGGTGGAAATTTAAGAGTTGGCAGGAGACCTATCAAAAGAAGATCTTGTGATTGTAAAAAGTGCAAGCATCAGGTAGCAGGTACCTGTATAAAAGGGGCTGGAGCTTAGGGTCAGATTTAAGACTGTGAGATGATACATATGGGGAAGAGGAAAAGTTGAGAATCTTTTAGTGAAATAGATACATGTGGAAATAAATTGTGAGGCTCAGTTCTTTATTGCATTCTATGGTGAAGGCCAGAGTTGCAGCAATTCTGAACATATGTACAGACAGAATGCTGCTAGTTTGGGGCTCTTTGTGAGTCCCACATAATCATCCTAAACTGAAAAACTGATCTAGCTAAATCTCTAAGGTGTTAGTGACCTCACTCTGAGGGTTGCAGGGAAGCAGAGTAGGGAACCAGGCAGATAGTTAAAATCTATTACCTGCCTAGTGCAAGAAAATAGATTTGAATTTAGCAGTACTTGCATACTTCTTTGAAGATTAGTTAATATTTATACAAACCAGACTTTGATGGAACCATTCCTGATTTCACAAGAGATGGAATGTGCTCGGAGAGGGGAGAGCAGGTCAGAATATCAAAATAAATTATTATAATATGAGCTTCTTTATAAATTACAGATTTTTCTTCCCGGGCATATTTTATCAGCCGGTTCTGTCATAACCTGCAGTTATTTTTCTGCTTTATTTCTTTCTAACAGACACGCAGTGTATTATTCAGTTGGTTTCTTCTATACTCTCCATGCTTACAAAAATGTCTCCTTTTGCCTCTTTTCATGGTGAAATGTATAATTTGTGACTCTAAATTAAAGAGACGTATTAGTTTTTTATGTCTAAAGCTCATGGAAAATGAATTCATATATTTTATATCCCCTGTTTTAGATCTCTTATAGTCTAGTTTTACAGTCTTGTCTTTTGTGCCAGAAATCGTTTCTCCCGTATAGTTATTTCTTCATCTCTAAAATCTTATTAAAATTCTTCCAAGACAAAAGAAATACATAGTGCTAGGTAAGAGTCCATATCTGAGCTGTTCAAATCAATATCTACTTCTCATGCACCATATAAATACATATACTTTGTATCCTAATTTATTGTAGAATTAAAAAGGGTCACCAAAGTAATGGTAGTACAAAAGGTTATGTGTGTGCTTATACATGAGTGTCCTTTCCAGCTGTAATCCAACTATGGTGGAAGCTGTTGTCAGCTACCACCAGTGGAAAGGCAGGCTCACAATCATGACATATTTTCAACTGTCTTATTCACTGCATCTAGCAACATATGATTTCTGGTTGTTCAGCAAATTCAAAATAACCAAAAACGTATCAGGATAGTACAACTAAAGATATTCACCAAAGAGGACTTCCAGATTCAGAAAATGGTAAGAATGTTGTGGTAAGTGCATTTAAAGTCAGAGAGAGCATTTTGAGGGGAATTGGTGGCAATGTACTCTTTCTGTAATAATTTTTAAATTTAAACATTTGTCATATGTTTATCACTATTTTACATTATATATACTTTTTATATATTATACATAATATCTGTGTGTGAGAGAGAAAAAAGAGACAGAGATGGAAGAAGAAAGAGAGAGAGAGAGAGAGAGAGAGAGAGAGAGAGAGAGAGGATGATGAGGGCTTTTAAAAGTGTTAAAGAATATCCAGCAGTATTTTTTTAAAGGCAAGAGCTGAGGGGCATTAGACTGAAAAATTGAATCAGGCTAGTGAGGTATAAGTATAGGTTGAGAGTTTTGAACCAAAAAGGTCAGTGCGATGGCCCAAAGAACTGCCTAGAAGAGCAATTGGTTTATGAGGGAGATGAGCTTCAGAGTCAGCCTGGGTGGGAGAGGGGAAGGCTGGAGGGCAAGCAGGGGAAACTGTAGGAAGGATCTGGACACAGATAAGGAACTGATATTAGGTTGATTCTCTGACTGTACTGCTAGCTGTGTTCTGCCACCACTTCTCCGTAAAGTCTGCTCAGGATCACTAGGATTTAGAAGTTTGGCTACTTTGGGCCTATCTTTTTAATGTTTAGAAAGTTCCTATTGCAGCAAACTGAAGGTGCTCAGACTGATTTTAAGTTCTTTGAGGGGAGGATGTGAGTTTTTCAACCACTGCATGTGCAGCACTTGGAAAAAGTTGAAAAATATTCGTGCTTTTTTTCTGGAAAATGATACAGTAGTTATGATAAGCAGGTGGGACTAGAGGACTAGTTATCTTGTGTGGCCATTTTTCTAAGCTAACTGCTACAACCTGTCATTTTATTTTGTAGATATCCATAAGCTTTTTATAAGAAGTCAGTAAATAGAGACTTTTCAGCTACTTGAACAAGGTTGCAATACTTCAAAATTTGCTCAGACTGATACAAATGGAGAAAAGACATCTTCCCATGAAATAAAAATGCCCTTCAGGAATAAAACTGAAGATTTGAGGATTTGATATTGTACATGCATTTGTTTGTTTTTAACAGCTAAAATTGTTGACATATATGATCACTGTGCCTGTCTTTTTTTTTTTTTTTTTTTTTTGTACCAGGGATTGAATTTACTATGTAGCACTTAGCAGGCGACTGAGTCACTAAGCTAAATCCCGGCCCCAATGCTTAGAATATTTTTGTGACTAACTCATAAGAAACTTTTGAGATGAAAATATTAATAATGCAATTTCTAGGACACATCCCAAGATCTCTTTTGTTTGAAATAAATATGGATTTCCTACACATGTGAGTCAAAGAGGAAAAACACACGTTGTACTGTAGGAGACTTTTGAGCCTATATATCTATTCTCAAATGTTTATAGCTAATGTTTATAGTTTTCTTATGTCAGAATTATTAGACGTATAGATAGATGATGGATGTACAGATGGATTGCTAATGTATATTTAAATTTAGCTTATATTTAAGAGATAGTAATGAAGTATTTGATTACTTGGAAGTCTTAGTATAAAATCAAAAATTCTTCAATTATAGCCGTGTGTTCTTCTATGAAATCAGTGTAAAAGAGAAGTGACAGAAAAATGGTTTACTTCAACAATTTTTGCACTTTATAAAACCATATTTGAAAATACCACTTCCTTTAATTATCAGGTTTTCTTCCACAAACACCTACAAATTTTCACCTAAGGTTAGCCTCAGCTAAAAATATGATCTTGACTACATTCCATACATTTGCTTCCCTAATCCACTTTATAGGTTCAGAGTCCTTAGAAGAAACTGATGTCTGTGTAGAAAGCAATTCCTCTCCAGAAATCAGCAACATCAATTTTCTTTAAATATTCAGAAGGTCTCTGTTATATTGTGATCCCAAATTGTCATATTTGTTATAGTTAGAAATATCCAACAAGCAACATGAAAGTAAAAACTGATTTCCAACATCCCTAACATATGCTTAGTTCAAAGAGGGGTTTTGTAAATGTTTACTGCATAAATTAATATAATATATCAACATATCCATCACACAATGCTCATGTTTGCTGAGCGTGTGAATGTTTTATATGATGTTTCATGGAAAAGGAGTCCTGCAGAAGGGGCAAGGAATGTAGGCAAGGGTTTTGCATTTTTAATCACTGGTTTCTCTGAAGGAAAACCCTCACCTTTTTAATTCCATAGAGAGTAGTAGTGACAGGCCATTACATGAATGTGGGGAGGAGTAGCAGGGCTTTGTATGAAAATCTGTTTAGCTTGCCTTCTTCTGTAACTAACACTGAACACCTTGTTGTGTAGATGGGCCATTTCTAGGGCCTGAGAGAAGACAGGGACAGACTGTGCTGGGTTGCTTCTGTGATCAGGAAGTCCTTGCAGAGACAAGATTATATTTGCTATCCTTTTATAGCATATAAATCCTAGGTCTCAACAGTCTCTGATGACCCAATGAGTTTTCATTTCCTTTCTTTAATCCTTTTCTAACCTTTGTAAACATATGATATACATGCTGGAAATTGCTGTGGATCAAGTTTCTCCCAGCTCTTTCTAGAAATCTCTATAGTGTCATCTCACCCATGGTTGGCACCAGGCTTCCTTGTTCTTTCTCCTTTCCTCACCTGCCACCTCATCTGTGGTCAACTCTGGATTTGGTTTTGACCTATCTGATGTCTCCCACTTACCTTGAGGCCCTATTGGCCTTCATCTTTCCTGATAGAATATTCACTCATCAGAATATAAATACCCATCATGTTCTGACATAGGTCCTCTGCAGTATCTCATCAGGCAGCTGACATCACCAATGATGTAAATATAAATAAAACATTGCAGACAGTCATTTATAACCCCAATTTAATGTAGCCACTCTTAGAATGTAACACCAACACCATGTTTCCTTCCTGGGTTAGCTCCTTGACCAGCTCCTGGAGTATTTTCATGTAGCAACAGTGTTTTACCCTAGCAATGTGTTACTTTAGTCTCCAGAACCAATCAATTCCCGAGAAAGTGGAAATAACATCAATATAAAATGTACAAGATTACATAGAAATGTACAAGATTACAAAGACAATGTAATCAAATACTCCTAGTTTTGAGACCTTGTTCTACCTTATTCTAACACTTATTTCAGAAAGTTATTCAATATTCCTTAGTTTTACATAAATGCAGATTATAGAACAAACTTCTTCATAATATTTTTGGTAAAATATATGACATAATTCATGTCAACTTTCTGACTCAATGTCAAGCTATTAATAGTAATAATTTTATGTTAATTTCTAAGATTTTAAACCATAAGAGCTCCACTGGTAATAATACCTTAATATTTCCCTGGAAATCTTCTTTTGATTCTGCCACAAACCTACCTTTGTAACTAACTAGCTAGAGCATAGGTTTTTAAGATTTACAACAACTAACAGATAAACACAGAAAAGTTAAGCCTATGCACAGATACTAAATTTTTCTCTCAACAGGCCTGAGTAATAACTTCCCAATTTGGTAAGAAAATATTTAGGAACAGAAAAGTGATGACAGAAGGTGAAGAGAACAAAAGTGGCCCTGGTCTTTCAGTATGGTCTAATGAATTCCATAAAAGAATACAAAGTCCTAGCACCCAAAATGATAGACTGGAAGATATGGGGTTCTGAGCTTTCTTTTGAATGAGTATGCAAGAGACTCAACACAAGTCAGTGATGATGCATGTTTGTCAAATTTGGTTGTTACACTTGTGGTCTAGGTTTATGGAGTAATTTCTACTTCTTTTCCTCAGTTGTCTGCTCTCAATCTGAAGATTTAATGATACTTCTTGAAGACAGGTATATTTTAAGTGAATACTTGGACATACAAACCTATGCCCACGTTAAATAGAATGTACAAAAGGAGTTTGACTGAGGGCATATCTTTGTGTTAAAACTAAGAACTTGTAACACTTGATTTTAAAAATAGGTGCCTAAGCTAGCTTTATCAGGTGTAGACTTTATGTAAGCCATCATTTTTAAGAAGAGAAAAAAGGCTTATATATTTTTGATCATGTTCATCCTGAGTTAATTTAAACTCATTTTTTTAGAAGTCTGAGGTCCCTTTTTTTTTTTTTATAGCTACAACTGGGAGGGGTGCTTTTTTCAACACTAAACAAATCTAAAAGCACATTTCATTGAATTATATTTGATTAAATCAGACAAGAACCGAATTCATTTGAAACAGTAGTATTGAAAATTAAGGAGTTAACAAGCTTAACGACGCGTTTCCACTTTTGACAAAGTCAAACTCCACAGCTTTTGAACAGTGGAAGGTTTTGTGTGGACGTAGTAGCATTCTATAAGTCCATTACTCTGAAAGGTTGGGAAATTGTTCATTTTATAAAGTTTTAGCATATGTTTGTGATATATTTAAGCATATCCATCATCATGGAGAGCTGGTATATGTTCAAATTACTTCCTGATCCTGTATACTTCTTCTGCCTGTCTCCTCCTTCCTGTCTCCCTCCATTTCTAAAAAGGTCAGATAACAAATATTTTAGATTTCCTGGACTGATTGTTCTCTGTGAGAGCTACTTTGCTCTTTGTTAGAGCAAAAGTACCACAGGTAAATAAATAAGAATAGCCGTGTTTCACTACAGTTATTAACAAAAGAGGGTATGGACCAAATTTTCCAACAGCTGGAAGAAGAGCTTTGTATATTCTTCATTTCAGTGTCATCTCCCTTCCATACCTGAGCTCCAGAAGGTCTCAGGTCTAAGAACAGTTATAAGTTAGCCTGGAATGTTTTGCACCCAGTACCCTAATCCTCTTCTCTCTTTATTGTTGGTTTTAGTATATTCAGAACAAATAGTAAGTCCATAAAAATCAGAAAGTGCAGTTGAACGAAATTAAAATAAAACATGTTTAATCTTACTTCTCAAAAATTTTGCTTAATATTATTCCACAAATTTTACTATGTGGAAAAATAATATGCATCTATATTTATATTTTATTTGCAGTTGGATTATACTAAAAATATATGTGTATACCTACTTTTGTGTGTGTGTATATATATACATACACATGTGCATGTGGGTGCACTTTGTAATTCATTCTGCATACTCACAATGAATTCTACTAACCTCTAAGAACCCTTTTACTTGACCAATTGAGTAATAGTAGATTTTTCAAGATATTCTACTATTGCCATGTATAAGTGGAAGAACATACCCTTTATTTGCTACTCTGGAATAGAGATTTAAAGACAAATTGTTATGTTTTCATAACATTGTACATTCTAATTGTATAAAAGCAACTGTTACTTCATGTAGCATATTTTATTTTCATACTACAGTATTTTCAATTGCATGAGTATGTTTTACAAAAACTATGTATTTCCCTATTACCAAATCTTTTCTTCTTGGTAGAATTGTACTTTTGAAAGAAATGACCAACTTTGAAGTATCCACAAATTTTGGAACAGATGAAAGTTTCTATTGAAAATCTTGACTATATTGGATGTTTGGTGCAAATCTAAATCTTAGCTTTTTGAAATGTTTTAAAAGTGTGTGTGTGTGTGTGTGTGTGTGTGTGTGTGTGTGTGTGTTGTCTATAGAGATTCAATTTTACAAGTTACTAATAAGGGGACTTGTTAAATGTGCTATCAGATTCTAAATTCAGAGCACTCTTTAAATGATGTAAGTTTTTTTAACTCCCTGCTTTTTAGCAGGGAGATGGAGCTGTCTCATCTGAGCACAAAGGAGCCTCTAGCAACCTCTTTCATTCAATCACAGTCGGCTTTCCTTCTAGGGCTTCCAAATTAGCAGTGGGGTAACTTTTATTTTTTTGTTTTTCAGTTTGAAAAAGCAGGTGTTTCCTTCGTGAAGCCCATATGTTCCTTTACAAGCTTTATCTGGAGCACCTACAGAATAGCCTATGGCAATGTGGCATGCAGCCAATTTCCTTACAAGACTTTCCCCTTTATTGCAAGGAGACTGGAAAGCAAATGTGTGTATGTGTATGTGTTTGTGGTCACTTGTATGTGTGCGTTGAAGAGACACACCCACAGAACAACATTCTCTTTGAGCTGGTAGAACATCTACTCATGTTGCCAGAAAACCACGGCAAAGTTGAGCTGTCAGTGAAGCCTGAGGTCCAACATGACTCTACGCCAAACTCCTGCTTGTCGGCATATTTCCCAGCAGGCTATGATATGGGCATGGCGCACTCTGTGAGCAGCTGTCTCTGCCTAGCAAACCGGCAGTGGTTTGACCAGGTGAATTTCTCATGTTAAAAATAACAATCATTCTGAAGAAAGAAGAGTACTTTGCTCAATCAGGTAATCAAGAAGAACTCAATGAATGTATTCATAATATACCCTAATATACCACAAAGATGTACTAGTAAAATAAAATAAGAATTCAAAGAAACAGAGAAGGATGATGTGGAAATCTATGGACATAAGAAAATAGAAGCTTGTGTTCAAGAAGTATTCACCTTCAAGAAGCGGGAAATACTTCAAAGGCCAAGTACAACTAAGTAAAACACATGCTGTAAAGAATTTTCAAAGTTAGGATTGGTAGGGAAAAAACATACTCCATTCATGAAAGGAAAAAGGCTATCTTTCCAGTCAAGTGACTGTTCTGTCACTTCTTACAGGGATAGTAGATATTATAGTTCAAAAATACATATGCTGTTTTCATTTACAAACTTAAAAACACACCTGCCATTTATCCTATAGTCTGTTTTTGTGTTATTAAGGAAGCGGTAACATGAACACTTTCATTTTGTACTGGTCAAAAAACTGAGAATATGCTAGTGTTTCAACATTCTACTCCAAACATTCTCATAAATTGGATAGTTTAAATATGAACTGAAACAAAAAAAAAATAAGTATAGAAATTGTAGTTATAGGACTATAATCAGTGTTAGTGTTATGTCTGAGCACAATTGTCTTAAAAATAACTGTTTCCATATAATGACTATGAGTAGAACCGAGTAGCCACCGATAAATTACTTTTCATTTGGTCTTTCTTGTAAGATGACTTCCAGTGACTTGCTGCCCAAGGAGGGTAATGCATTAGTAACATCTTTTATTTCCATGAAGCTTGTTAAAATGCAGAATCTCTAGCTCCTTCTCAGACATACTGAGCCAGATTCTGCAGCTTAACAAGGCTATCAGGTAATTCTCCTGCACAGTAAAGTCTGAAAGCCTGCCCTGCTTCTGTCCAGAAAACCTAATTTCTGTAGTTAGTCACACCTATTATTTAGTTCAAAGAAAATTCCCTTTTATTCCCAGAGGCAATTCTCATTATAGTGTTTACCCAGAATTCTGGGTGCTACAACTATCAGTCACTATTTATAACTACTTTAGGACTCTAAAGTAAATATAAAAACTTGCCTCAGTGGTTTGGCTGAAATTAACAGCAGGGGAAGAATTTAACACATGTAATAAAGACACAGCAATAAGTTGTTTACATTTCTTGACCCACTGTAGTTTAAGCTTGTTTGCATTAGTCAAGTTAGGCACTCCTCTTTTACTCTAGGACATTCATTTCAACAAAATGACATCATGAAGCATCCCATTAAAGATATTGATCCACTGTCATAAAGTCATCTCGGAGGGACTTTCAGTGCCAATTAAATTGAAACCTTAGGTCTCAGATAAGATTGTGTTCACTATTCTTAAATTTAGGCTATTAGATAAATAGACTATTCCATCATTTTTCTTGGTCTATTAGACAAAATTGAAAATAAAAATGTACAATAATCTTTGTTGACAACAGTCTCTTCAAACGATGGTGAAAAGTGTCTCTAGCATAGTTATGTGACAAACTCACAACACAAGATTGTAGACACCCTTGCAGCTCTCTGATTGTCCAGGAGGAAGTCCTCCCGGCACATAGAATGAAGCCAGATGCCTGGAAGAACATAGCAAAGGGAGGGGCACAGTGGCCTCCACCTCTGTAATCTGAGACTGCATCCTGCTCTTGACCCACTGTCTAAACTTAACCCAGCACCAATGGACTCCTGTGTGCAAAACGATGACAGGATATTTCTGGCAAAGTTATGAAATTCAGAGCTCTAAAGGAACTATTCAAATACATGATGCATAAACTCATGGAATCTTTACATACTATCCACAAGTATCAATTGTTTTTAAATATCTAAGGAAATTCCTTGCTTATCAAATTCAATAGGTTTGTATTTGAAAAGAAAAGGCAGTTTTAGCTTCCTTGTAAAGAAAAGTTTTAAAATCAGGACATCCCTAGGAAAAAGCCTAACAAACAGAGCAGGTGTCCAACTTCAGCATGGTTCAGAATCACAGGAGAGGTAGTAAAACACAACATGACCTCATCCTGTTCCACATTTGTTGGGAGCCGCAGCCCCGAGCCCGGTCGCCTTACTTGGCGGACGTGAGGCCTGTAGTAAAGAGTAAAGCCTGAGGTAGATTACCCCTCCCATCGAGCACGTTAGTTTCCTGCTCACCGCGTAAGCAACCCGCTCAACAATATAGTCTGCCTGGCAACTGATGATGTTAGCCAATCAGCTTGCCTTGCTTACTTTAACATGATTGGACACTGTATCCGTATATGTACTGGTGCCACCCCTGGGGGGGAAGAAGAAGCCCGGAAGTAAAAGCCCAAAAGGAGCCGCGGGGAGCGGACCAAAGGAGGCTTCGGCTGGGAGCGATCCCAGGGCAGGCTGTACGGAGAAGGAAAATAAAAGAAAAGGTTGTCCACTGCCAGACTTTGTCGTGTGTCCTTCCTGCCGGCCGGGAGCGACATCGACACACATTCAGTGGGTAGGAAGCAGGACCTAGAATTTTTATTTCCTACAAATCCCAGATGAATGTGATTCTGCTGGTTCAGAGGTCACATTCTGAAGACACTGGACTCAAGCAAAACATGTTATTGATTACTTACGGTAGTAATCACATAGCCATGTGCTGTATTAACATATCAATGTTTTGTGTGAGCCCAGAACAATACCTGTTGCTGGAAATGAAAAAGTGAAGAATTCGACTTTGTTCCTCAATAGGCGATAGTCTTGGGATCACCCCATCCCTTGTAGAAGCACAAAGTTTCTTTGGGCACTGAATTAGAGACACAAACTCTCTTCTTGTCCTATGTGCAGCAGAGATTGGCTTCCCCCATTGTCTGTACTTCTACTCCCTTCCAACTTCAGGAGGCCTCTGAGCAGTCCAGAGATATTTGAGCTGGAAGATCCAAAAAGTTTTTGAGAAAATATACATGCTGTGTGATCTGTTATATATAGCTCATGACTATGACCTGAAGCCAAACTCACCACAAAATGCTCAGAGGCATAGTGACCGGATCTCAGGGGACGAGTACTGTCCCAGAAGGCTCAGTGTGAGGGGAAAGTTTTGCCAAAGACATTGGTAAATCATTCAAGATATGAGTTAGCGTCAACACCAAGGTGTCCTTGAACACACAGGAAAGTCTCAATAAAAATAAAAGCAGAAACTTGGCAAAGCAGCACCTAAGTGGGTAAACTGAGAGCATTAGATAGATGAACTCTCTTCACCCAGCTAAATTCCCAGCCTCTAGGTATAAGTTTGGAGGTCATCTATCCTCAAAGACCTTGCTCACTCTATATTTGTGGGTCTTACTCTGTGTTTACATGACGAATATATTATCCCTATTTTAACATGTACCAAATTCATAATCCTTTGTTTCTCTACCCTATTAGACTGGAACAACTGGAGACTTGTTCCCAGTTTTATCTGTAGCATATGGCACAATGCTTTACACATTTACAATATTACATAAATAATATACACATTTCACCTGAATTTTTTGGGCTCCTACTAGATTCCAAAACTGTACATGTAATCAGAATAATATAATTATCTAATTTTAAAGATAGAAAATAAAGATTTACAAGCATCAAACAATGTGTCTAAATCATAGAGGCAGAATTGAAATTAATGTCCTGGTCACTCTAACTCTGGAAACCATATTCTTTCCCTTCACGTCCTTGCTATAATCACTAGTTTTAATACAATTAACATTAATGTCAGTAGTTCCTATAAAGTTGGCTTCTTACAGAAAATAAACTACTTTTCAACTTAGCAGATTTTTGTATTTCCATGTTTTCTTTTTAAAAAAGGTGAAACTTCTACCGAAATCAATTGAAATGAAAAATTTACATAGATACCAAAGTGTGATAAAAATATATGATGACTGATCTCCACAATGGTTGCACCAGTCTACACTCCCACCAACAGTGCGGGAGAGTTCCTTTTTCCCCACAGCCTCTCCAGCATTTGTTGTTGGTGGTTTTCTTGATCTTGGCCATTCTTTCAGGAGTGAGATGAAATCTCTGTGTGGTTTTAATATGCATTTTTCTAATGACCAATGATGATGAACATTTTTTCATGTATTTATTGCCATTTGTATTTCTTCATCTGAAAATTGTTTATTAATCTCAGATGCCCACTTTTGGATTGGGTCTTTGAATTTTGGGGGTCTGATTTTTTAAAATTCTTTATATGTTTTAGACAGAAGTCCTTTGTCTGAGGGGCAGTTCATTAGGATTTTTTCCCAGTTTGTGGGTTTTCTTTTCACTGTGCTGGAAATTTCTTTTGATGAGCAAAAACTTTTTAATAAGAGGTGATTCCAATTATTGACTCTGGGAAGTATTTCCTATGCAGTTTGAGTCCTATTCATGAATTCTCAAAAAGCTGGGACTGGAAGCCCATTTGACCCAGCTATACTATATCTAAGCATATTCCCAGAAGAAATGAAAGCATCATACCACAGTGATATATGTGCACCCATGTTTATAGCAGGACAATTTGTAATAGCCAGAGCTTGGAAACAACCTAAGTGCCCATCAACTGAAGAATGGATAAAAAAGTTGTGGTATTTTTATACAATGGAGCACTACTCAGCTATAAAGAATGATCACATTGAGACATTTATAAATAAATGGATGCAGCTTGAGACCATACTCATAAGTGAAATAAATCAAACTCACATGTATAAATACCGAATGGTTTCCCTAGTGTAAGAAATGATAAGAATACATAAAAGAATGTGGTAATCATGATTCCCAATGATATTGGTTTGAAACCATATAATGTTTTCACTCATTAATTGCAATGGTTTTAACCTGGGTTGTTCTATTTTAGTATGTGTGGTAGTACGAATAGCTATTTTGAAGAAAACAACACATCATAAAAGCTAGTGCTGATTTAATATAATCTTGTTTTGAAGTCTCATCAAGCTGTTGTACATCTGTTTCCACTGGTTTTAGCATGTTGTATCTTACTATATTTTATTATATGTGATAGTATAAACAAAATTTTTATAGGCAAAGAGATAATATAGAAACCGTTGTTCGTTTTCTATTAGCTGGTTCTAAATACCCTGTAATTCTTTCATTCTCTTGAAGGGCTTTACACAGTCTTGATATGCTTGATGCTATAGCATACGAAGCTATACTCAAATAATTCAAGGAAAGAGGCACTATGGTGACTACTATTATGTTAGATTATCTGGTGGTGAAACACAATGATGCTTAAATTGTTCGGTTCTGACCTGCATTGTTCTGTTACAATGTCCTCTTTTATCTCAATCTCCCCTCCTTTTTAAATTAATCTAATTTTTCTCATTTTTTTAATTAAGGGAAAACTAAATTTAAAATTTAATTTAAAATTTAAAAACTAAAATTAAAATTATAGTAACTTTTTTGTTTTCCTATTAACCTGATTTGAACCCCGTATTGCTCTCCCCATCTTGTTCTGTCTGATTTTACTATATTCTATTTTGTTTGATAGTATCAAGTTTGAGGGTATAGGCAACCACTTTGAAGGCAATAAGATTTACTATGATGCCCATTATGGTTTGACTGTTATCTTCTTTTGAAGTCCTGTAAGGTCTCCAGTGTAGGTTTTATTGGTCTTGTTCTGTACTGTTTTGATCAATTCTATTATACCTGGTGATATAGGCAACTCAATTTAAAAATAGCAAGAGCACAATGGTAACCACTTTTGATCACCTGGTATTCTATTTTTGCATCATGTACTATACCCATCCTTCTGTTCTGACTGTTTTGCTTAGTCACGTTTGGTTTTATTCTCTTCAAAAAAAGTAATAAGAACAGTGGGAGTAATAAAACCCAAAAAGTGTAATTGTTATTGTAAAAAAGAGAGGAAAGGAAGGTGGACTAAGGGATATAACCGCAGGCACGTTTGAGTGTGTAGGATGGAAAACCATATTATTGAGCTTTTGCTGGATCATTGAACGGAACTGTCTCCAATATCACTGTCTGAAAGTCCACTTTATATGCTTTAATTTTATAATTTGGACAACTGTTTCTAAGAAGATAATATGTAACCTATTAACTAGTGATTTCTTACTGTATATTTTTTTCTTGATATTCTGTATTACTTGTACCCTTTTACTGCTTTGTTATTTTATGTCCTTTATTTTTTCTCTTTAAATAAAAAAAATGATGAAAATTTAAAATAAAACAATTTCTAATCACTCTGAATGCTGTTGCAAGTGCCAGCCCCTGGAAGACCAGCTCCTATGAACAGGGCAGTGTGTTCTCACCACTTATTCACTGGACCTTGCACTATGTGACTTCTGCTTCCTAAAGTCAAAATGATTGTAAAGGGCAAACATTTTGAATTCATTTAGGATATCATGGCAACTATGGCAGCCCAACTGAGAACACAAAAAAGGACTTCCAGAACTGTCTCAGAAAATGGCAAGAAATATGAGATACATGTGTTCAAAGTGAGGAGCAGATGCTGTGGGGGATTAATAGCAATGTATCTTCTATCATGATCATTTTTTGAAAATTTATAGTTGTACCATGTGATGTATAAGCTAAATTAGTAAGATGAAGGTGGAAAGCTGAAACCAGGGTCCAGGCAGCTTTGGAGTTCCCCCCTTCATAGTCAAACTACTCTTGAAAGCAAAAGGGAAATTACTGACATCTAGCAATCCAAACCTACAAGAAAATGTTCTAAGGCTCCACGAGCAAGTTAAAGGTTACCAGATTAGGAAGGCTAATCAGGCCTGAAATATTAATTAATTAATCATGACGAACATGGTCACTATTTGTTTTACAGAAAGGTGTTGCTGCCAAACATAAATAGGCATTGAAAATTTTCATTTAGAGTATTATGCTTAATTTTCTAATACGATCAACGTGAGTCCAATTATGCCTTTTCAGGGTGGATCCTTTATTTATTCTATAATGTGGCATTAAGTTGGAAGAAAATATGAAATATTTTAAGTATTATTCCTGTTTTAAATTAGCCATTGGCTTTCACTGATTTTATTAATTAGAATCATCTCATTTTTAATATTTTAGGAAAGTTTTATTTTAAAGTTTCTCAACTTAGGGTAGTCTAAATTTCACATAAACTCCTGATGGGAAGTATTGTGTCTATTTTAATATGTGGAGTTAACTAGAACCAAGAAGATTGGATTATGATAGAACTAAGTACAACCTTCAAGTTCAAAAATTTTAGGTTTCATCCGAAGCTAGCAGTAAGGAGATCTGAACTCATGATAAACCTGTCTCAAAAACCTACTACAAGTGACCAAGTAGAAAATTAGTATCTGCATGTACTGTACATCGTGACCCATAAAAGGATAAAGGAGCAGATACTGATCAGCTAAGCTGAAGATAATGCTTGGGAAAGACAGCTTTAGAACTTAGGTCAGAGATTCAAACTCATTTTTAGTTGACACTTTCTGGACCCCTATTTCCAATTTTAAAAAATCCGAAGAATTTCTATCCTCACTTCTAATATACATGATTGTGTCCATAATCCTAGCTGAGGTACAGAAGGCTTTGTACAGGCCAAAAGAAAACAGTACACATATAGCTCACATTCATTTGGGACTAGGTGAGACTAGGTTAGGAGAGTTTAAATAACCTAAGTCAGAATTGTGAAGGGAGAAATATTATTGAATTGAGATTTGGGGGTTCTTCTTCATCCTGTTATTCTCTAGTCACATCCATTATTTCCAGCATCCCAAAATCTGGAAATTTCATCCACCCTTACTTGAAAATGCACTTAAATGAACACAAATTCCCTTGTTTTAAGCTTGTTTATCCCAGGTTTCAGAATTTACATTTGTTGCATCCAGCATCCAATCTATTTCAATATTTCTTTAGAGTTAATTTATGCCCTCATTTCTTCAAAGAAGTTGAGTCTTCTCCCAAAAGCACTATTTTGGTTTCTCAGGAATAGCTTGACTATATTAATTATAATTTTAAATCAATATACCTCTCATCATTTGGCATATTTTATCGTTTCTAATAATTTTTCCTTTTTAGCATCAATCACCATTGAACAATTTTAACATTTATCATAATAAACCATGCCTTTAAGTCAGGTGACATTTGGACATCATTATTATGGCTCATACTTGGTTGTTTTTGATGGCATCCTCAGTAGATAACTGTAACTCATCGATGTTTTAGTAAACAAACACATAGGCACATTTAAAACTTACATAGGATGATTGTCTCTGTTTTGTTGGCTTGGTTTTGTGCTGGGGATTAAACCATGACATTAACATGGTTAACATTTGTCTGAATCAGAAACATGGCTGGCACTTCCTGGTGAGTATAGGAAAGCACCAACAGCAAAATTTGTAGAAAGAATGCCAGTGGTTTAGAGGAAAATTCCAGTAGTAAGAGTCAAGTATTTATGCCAAACTTCATCAGCTACACCCACTGTACCATAGAGCAGTGCCTCTGACAATTGAGTGTGCATTGAAATCACCTGAAGGGTTTGTGAAACAAATTGCTGGGCTCCAACTTGGAGTTTCCATTTCAAAGATTAGTGTTGAGCCCCATAGTGTACTTTTCTAACAAGAATCCAAATGACATTAATGTTGCTAGTCTCTGGATCATATTTTCTGGAGCAGTGTCCTAGAAAGAATAAGGAAAAATAGTCTATCTTCTAGATTATGAGGCAACATAAAGACAGTGTGACACTGAGCCAACTTCCAGACTGGTTCTCTGGAGCTTTTTCAGGCAAAGCTTTCCATTTCCTGGGTCATAAAGATATCTCGTTACCATCTTCTATGGGCTTTCCTCTTGCTCTTCCCCAGCCTGTCTCCATTTCTCAAATTTGTCCTAAGAGAAGCAGTAGCCCTACAGGTACTTCAAAGTCCTAGGCAGTATTTTCTCATTCAACAGTGATTATTCACAATACTTGTAAATAGATTGCAGAGGAGAAAGGTATCTGGAAGGGTAAAGAGAATGGACCCTGGGAATTCCTTTGAGTTCACTGATCTAGAAAGAGGATTTAGTGTGAAAGCCTACAACAGAAGACAATATTTTGTTTTTATACAGTAGAACATCCTTAGAAAATCTTAATTTTTATTTTGCATTTTCCTCTCCTAATTGAAGACCTGTAATTCTTTCCATGTTATGTCTCCCAAATAGTTAATACCCACCTGCTCCAAAGTAAAGCACTGAATATTCCTTTAGCATGTAATACAAATTTTGCTTTCATAAATCAGATGTTTGCAATAAAGAATTTTGCTTTATTTTGCAGTTAACATGCTTCTCCCTCTTGTGGGTCTTCCTCTCATCTGCTCAGAGATGCTAGTCTGCCTTTCTCATTTATTCAAACTCAATTCAAGTATACTCTATTTGCCACTAAGCGTTATGATCGTGACACCATTGAGTACATAGTTGCTCCTTCTTGGTTGCATGGTTTCCCTGCAAGAGTAGCAAGAAGGAATTTAAGAAGCACACCAAATTGGAAGCCTGGCAATGTCCTAGGGTTTGGCAACATGCGACTGCTGAATACTTGATGGTTATCCCTCTTAGTGTGGGTGGAGCCTGCAGTGATTATCTCTTAGGTTCATTTGATATTTGTAGAGACTTCACTTGGGCCTGCTCTGTACCTAACTGGAGAGGTAGGCCACCTCCCTTCCTGGGCAGACTATCTTTGTTTAAAAATAAATGTATGCTCCCAGATAGCACATGCCCCCTGCTCTATCTACAGACACAGGAAATTTGAAGATTTCTACATTTGCCTTTCCCCTTTATCTACTCCTCTATCTTCTTTCTGGTGTCCTTCTCTTTTGGCTGATTGCTCTGGCTGGATCTGAGGTTCCGTTAAGACCAAATATCAGGAGAGAAGCAGTCATATATTGGTATTTATCCCTATGCTGAGGTAGAAATCAGTCTAAAGGGCTCTATTACTGAGTTTCCTGAGGAAGAGGACGTCCATACCACTCTTCATCTTCTGTGTTCTCAAATTTCACTTCTTTCAGATTAACAGTCACATATATTTCGGCTGTGGAGTTGAGACTAAGAGATGGAGAGACGTTGGACTGGGAAAATTAAATTTACTTTTTCTTCTCTACCTGGAGGCTTTGCTACCAGGGAAAGGCATTTCATTAAAATTAGCAAGTTAAATAATGTAAATATGTTTATTCTTTGTACATGTGAGAAGAGACCAGCAAATACCCTGAAGAAATAAGCAGGAAGCATTCAGCAATAATTCCTATCATTTTGTTATGAACCTCATTTTCCTGTGTGAGTTTTCAAGAAACTCATGTTTCACAACCAAGACTTCTGCCACATTTACAACCTGAACTGCTGAGTACCTGTTTCTGAGTCAAAATGAGATCATTAATATGGCTCACTAGACCAACATTCACTGTGTACTCTACAAATCCTAGATATATGCAAGGCACTGACTAGATCATAAGCACCCAGATGTCAGAGGTAGGGGCACTGGGGTTGGGCCAAGGACAGAACTATTTCTTAGAAAAATCTGACCCGCATGTCAAAAGACTGCATGGAACTATACCACTGTCTTACCTCAATTGAGAAAGCTCTAAAACCTCCTAGTGTTCATTTGTGTCTACTCTTGTCTCTAATTAGACTCCAAGCATTTTGAGGGCAATGTTTGTAGTTTATTCCTTTGCAAAGCTTTATACTTTAATGAGCATATAACAGATACATTGTAAGAATGAGTAATTTGTTGGAGTATTATTAATAGAAAGTAAAGAAACATTAAACCTCCAAAAATTATTAAACCTTGAGAATTATTTGACAGAAAGAAAATGAATTTAACTACTGGTATAAAATTACATTCTTATATCAACCACTCACACTTGAAATTAAAATGAGACCTCATAACAATATCAGAAAAAGAAAATTAATGGTTTTGCATTAATGAGCTTCCTGGTTTATTAATAAATTACTGCTATGAGAAATATTTTAGAAGACTTTAACTGTTAGATACACAGTATTCAATACATACTGATGTCACATAGAATTGCCTTTTTTCATAAAATTAAAAATAAGTTAATGAGTTACGAAGATGCCAAATGCTAGCTCTTGGTGACCTGATGTTTTTATGATTATGTCATATATATCATAAATAAATCATGGCCATTACAATGTTGCATCTTGCTAAATTGTATGAAAATTTAATTTAAGGCCAATGTTGATACCACTATAAATAAATCAAACATGCTTTTTGCATGGATGGTTTTATAGCAGAATTCATAGTGCTTAATAAGTTGAAACTCTGTTGGAAGCTCTCTTATAAATTTTCAAAGGGGCCTTGTTCTCTAGATTGAAATTTAGTAGTGAACTCTGAGCCTAGAAATATCATACTGTTATAAAGAAATTATTTTACTATGGTTAAAAGTTGCAAAGTTACAGAAATGTTAATCTATACTTCATAGAATTATCCAATGACAATGCTCCCACACAAGATGCTAAATCAGCAAACGCAACATTATATATTATAAATATAAGAAAGAAATTCTAAAGTCTACTCTGGGCTACACCAGCATCTTTACCCCTCTTGGATTCTCCTGCTTACTTGGTCAGTGAAATAGGGTGTTGATAGACAGTCTTCTAAAATCTATCTCCTGTCACCTGACTATCATCTGCTTGTGACCTCTCATCTGCAATGTCTCAACGTTCAGCTCCACTCAATGCATTTTTAGTAATAATGGTAAACACTGAACTGAAAAGAACGCTCTACATTGTGTTGCATCTCCTGTATCATGTTCTATGACTAACCAATCCATTCTCTTCCTCACATCACCAGGAAGACCATCCTGGGTCTATGTATCATTTAAAAATTCTTATTCTTCTTAAACACATCTTTACAAAGAATTAAACTAGGCAAAAATACATAACCTTGTAAATAGTCTACAAGAATGCTCTACTTTGGAGTAATTTTAGATCCCAAAATATTACTTTGCATAATGGACTATGCCCACTTTTTAAAAAAAAATGACAAGAATACTTAGTCCAAAATCCTTTATTATAAAGACAGAAACATTTGTATGGGAGTAAATTTTCTATTTAGCTTTTTCTATAAATCAATATTCAAGGCAACATAAAGTTTCTTAAGCAAAATCAAACTGAACTGCTTCAGAGAGTGAAACAATTGTCTACATCTGGCCAATGTAAGTTCTAAGATGGGAAAAATCTTTACTGTTTATTATGACATCCAAAGATGTCATAGTAAGTGCCTAATTGCATCTAATTTTATGTTAAATTCTAATATGAAGGACTTGTATTTTAAAAAACTTGAATAATATGACCAGGGCATTCATTTAGCATGTATATTACATATATATAAAAAAGAATAATTACATTTCATGAACAGAGAGTGAATTTTTTCGAAATTGGCTGAGTAGAGAGGTAATTATAAATCTCTTTCAGGCTATAATAATTTAAGCCAATTTTCTTTTTTTTTTTTCCAACTACAGGACAGAAGACATACTTTAGGCCATTATTTGACAGCCCTTTTTATACTGAGTGACTATTACATTTTTTGCAAGTTTTATTATTTTTTTTATTTTGCCAAAAGTGTAAGAGTTAGCCTTCCCATATTTTCTTCAGGCACACTATTTGATTAAAGAATCTTTGCAGCTCCTCTCTGAATCCTCTTTTTATTCTCTACAACCCTCATTAATTTGGCAAGTGAATGCCAATATTTCAGACTGATTTTTCCCAAGATGATAACTAGACTCCCTCATGACTTTGTTTTTGATGCATGCAGTGTGATGCTTGCTTTTCACGTGGTAGACTTGAGCAAGCTTGTCATTTGCTGTGTTTCACTTTTTAAAAAATCTACCCTACATTTGTCCAACCTTTGCCTATTTGAACTTGCACAAAGGATCTTTGGGAGTATTATGTGACAATTATCCTACCTAACCTCTTCTATTAATTCTTAGTTCACAAGATCATTTTAGCTTTACATTTATCCCTGAAGATGTAAGCATGGCCATTAAGGGTTACATTCTTTGAAAAATCATCTGTGAGCATTCACCTAGCTTATCCTCCATTAAAACATAAAAGAATACGAGTACAGATCTGAGCATTGTCTAATAACATTGTTACTAGTCCTCTTTCCATTGCTGGAAATTACTTAACATTTTCAACTTAAAGGCAAATGGTTTATTTTGACTCAGTTTGAGAGGTTTCAGTCCATGTTTAACTGGCTCCAAAGCAGAAGTATCATGGTGGAAGGACCCTGGATCAAATCTATCTCCATTCTTTTAAATACTAGATTCCTTGTTTTCTCATTATTAAATTCTGAGAGTCCTTTAAATATGCTAGAGACCACTTCCCATAAAAATAGGCATTTAATTTTATAATATTTTTGGTATGTCTTTTGAGGAGGAAACATTTTTAATTTTGAGGATTTCTAATACATGAACTTTTTTTGGAGGATATGTACAATAAATCTTTGCCTATCCTGAAATCACAAACATTTGATCCAATTTTCTTGTATTTTAGTTTTTTGGATTTTGTGGGGGAAGATGTTTGTTTTGTTTTGTTTTTGAGATAAAATCTCACTATGTATCCAGGCTGATCTTGAACTCACAGTGGTCTTCTTGCCTCAGCCTCCCATGTGTTGGTACTACAGATATGTGTCATCATGCAAGTTTTAATTTTTAAATTTAAAACTGACTACATGCACTTTAGGTTAATGTTATAGATAACACAACTAATGGCTGGCTCCAGACTTAGGATTTACACGTGTTTGTTACTCTCCATCATTTGATCTAAAGGTGAATCACTTTTTCATCAAACTTTCTTTACAGAAAAAAAAAATATGGTGTGTGTTGTGTTACATAAAAGACACTGATATCACAGAATGCCCTATCAGAGTGCTTCCAATGATCTAGAAAATGAAAAACTTCAGCTTCATTAGTGGCAAATCCAATCTTGGCTATTAAAGAAGAATAACCATGTTTTGAAAGAAATACTAAATCAACTAAATCAGCATGTTCTAAACCAAACTGCCCATTTATCTCCAAATATGATCCTGATCTTGAACTCTTAGCCCATAAATAGCAATACAATGACTTAGTCATTCCAACCAGTGATTTACAAGTTATCACTGAGATCATTTCATTCCTGTGCTCCATCTGTTCACACCCTAGGTCCCACTGAGCCCACTTCTTTAAATGTTTTTCAAAGCACAGTGTGCATTTATGTATGTGAGAGTGTGTGTGTGTGTGTGTGTGTGTGTGTGTGTGAGAGAGAGAGAGAGAGAGAGAGAGAGAGAGAGAGACAGACAGACAGACAGACAGACAGACATTATCAGTGCATCTGAGAGAACATCACCGGGGGAAATTAATTATTCTAGGTATTAAAAAAGAAAAGCAAATGGATCATTGATGTTCTTGGCCTTGAAGATAATTCCACTGCAAGAAATTTAAACATCTATAAATTCCAGGTAAAGGAAAAAAAATCCTCTATTTTACCCATTTAATATTTTAGGTAGCTTAAATAAAATGCATTACCAAGGCAAAATTTTCTTTGAGACATTTTTAAGTGTTAGAAGAATAAACTTGAAAAATTTCCCTATGAAAACCAAATGCTTAGTTTCTAATAAATACTAATTATATGTGCTTTCTAATTTTAATAACTACAGAAAGTAGTATATCAACCATTGGCTCTACTACTTTTAAAATTTTCTCGTTGTTTAAAATATATAAACTTCATGGAAAAAGATAAGCATTTCTGCAATTAAAAATAATTTTTATTTTATAAAACTTCAACCTTTTACAAATTTTACAAGGATATTACAATTCATCTGCATATACTATTCTTCTATATTCATCACTTTTTATTAGTGTATGTTCACAGTACATTAATGATTGTATTTATCATGGGGAATTGGTGCACGCACAAAACACATCTTCATTCCTCTTTTCTTTTCTACCCAACCCTGCTCTTTCCTACCAGCTCCCTCCGGCTCTTGATCCCCTTTCCATTTGAAAAAGCTCTATTTTCATCACATTCCTCTTCAATTCTTTTTAACAAACTCCCTCTTTCTCCTCTCCTTCGTCTTCAAATAATGCATGCATACTACATATTATTTTTGTCATTTGTATCAAAACCATTTGAATTACTCAGGAGTTAATTCAGGGTATATCTCCTAAGAAGAAAGACATTATGGAAATAGAAGGATAACATGTATTAAGTGGTCTCTCAGTGAGGACTTGTAAGTCACTGGCTGGAATGGCCAAGTCCCTGGTACTGCCACTTATGGGCAGAGAATTCAAGACCAGGATCATATTTGGAAGTAAAGAGGTGATACAGTTATCAAATTCAGGATGTCGGCATTGCTAAGTAACTAGTATCCAAGATCAATATTTATATCTGTCCAATTATCCCAGAGCTATCAATGACAATATATCTGTTCTTTGATCCAAAGTTATACATTGCACTGAGTTGTTCTTTAAATTGAAATAGCTGCTCAAATTTTCATTTTTTTTTTCTGGGAATTGATATATTTGAAGAACACAATCTAAAACTTCTGTCAAAGATTTCTCAACTCGAGTTTTCATTTTTTTATGACTAAACAGTTTGTAAGTTGGTTAGCAGGAATAAAACAAATGTGAAAGTTTGTTTCTCTGAAGCATCACATTGGGTCTCATTTTATTGTCTCCCTTATTAAGAATAATGACTTTGATCACCTGGATAAACTGGAGTTTATCAAAGCCCTAGACATTTATTCCTCCATAAAATTAATAAGTAAACTGGGGGAAGATAATTTGAGACTGTGTAAATTTCCTATTCTCTATTATATTATCATCTATGTTTTTAGGAAACAGCGCTGCCTCTTGATGCATTAAAAATAAATAAGGTATAACCTTGTGGTTCTAAGTGGTGGTTTTTTATTGTCATGCCTTCTTCATTCTTGACTACTGTGCAGAAAGCAGAGTTTTCATTCTAATCTATTTGTATATGTTTTATATTGATATGAGTTCATGAATTCACTATCTTAATGTGTTGTAATCTATTTATGTTACTATTTATTCAAAACCAAAGATATTAAGAAAAATGCCACAAAATTAATACTAACAAAAATAAATAAAAGTAACATGTTGTGGTTCATTCTTGTAATTCTCACTGCACAGGACACTACGGTAGGAAGATCCTGAGTTAAGGACAGCCTGGAACATAGTGAGAAATTGTCTCAAAAATAAATGTTATAGAGAAGTGAATTTGTTAAAAAATGCTGAATGAACAACACAGGAAGAAATGGATAGAATTAATAAAATTGCACTGTAAATTATGTTTTTAATCAAAGAAAAAATCTGCAATAACATGTTTAATTTTTCTATTGTGATATTTTAAAACAGCATATTTACAGAACTTCTATTGTCCTGAGTAAGTTAGGATACTTTTAAAATTCTTAGACTCATGGACTTTTAAGACTAATGATTTAAAAAAAAAACAGGGAGAGAGCTATTGTAAGAATTTATTAATCATTGTGAATTTTAGAAGAGTAATAACGTATTCTACAATTTTGAATGAATATTTTCTTCAATGAAAACCATGGATTTCCATGTGTTTGCTTCTAAAATATTTGTGGAGAAAAATCAGGAGAAAGAAAGTTTTGGAGAATATTCAAAGGGACTTAATTACAGAGACTAAGTCAATAACATCCTCAAATACTCCAGCGACGTGAGATGAAATCTAGGAAGATGTTCCACGAGTCACAGAGCATCAGGCCCAACCTGAAATTGAATCCTAACCTGAATCCTGGGTTACAATGTTTGTGCTTCTCCAGTTTAAACCAACTCACCTGCACACAAGATAAGCTGTCATGCATAAAGAATGATAAATTTTTTAAAATGGATAAAAAATGGTCTTTTAAAAGGAATATCTATTTTATATACCTAGAGGTTAGGTGCAGGTGGGAAATGATAAGTCAAAGCACAAATTCTGAGACATCTTTTTAGGTAAAAGAAAACTATTATATCATTTATCTTGTAATCATTTCTATGGTTACCAAGAAAAGGTCTGTAAGCTTACTTTATATTATAGAAACTATAAACAGGTTGAATAAGGTCCAACTGGATTTGTTCATTAGGCTGATGAAAAAAGTCAGAAGTGCTGTAATACTGTAATAATCAAACCTATTCCATTTTTCCTGCTTTGAAATCCTACTCATTTAGAAGAAACCACTGTGAAAAGTATAGGAAGGGGGTAAGTTGAGCACCTTTCCTTTGTGCTACCTGAGACATTTAATTTTAAAGAGCATCTTCCATAGGTACAGGATTCATTTTTTCTTTTAAAAGCTTACTTTCTTCCCCAAGAACTCCAAATGTGAATCTGAGAACCCATTGTGTTCAGTGTTTTCTGACTGGCATCTAATACATTTCTAGCATAGAATAGGTATTCAAAAATGAAGTGTGGCAATTGATTTAATTTGGATATTAAACTTTTACTCTTATAAATGTTCATACCCTACTGCTATGTGATGATTCTACAATGCCCCCTTGATTCTTCTCATATATAATTAAATAAAATTCATTCCCCTTTACCATTCCTTAACAGTTTAATTATTCCCACTATTCCTACTTGCTCCTACATCCTGTTACTGTTCAATTTTACAGGAAGAACTAAAGCGTACACAGTTCTAACAGGATTTCTGAACAGAAATGTAAAATGCAGAGAAAATAGAGCAAGAATAATTAATTGGTTGTTTTATGCAGAATCCCAAATCCTTTCTGTATCTCAAATCCCAGCCTGCACATACCCCTTCTCTGCGCACGTGGCTGAGGGGGTAGCAATGAAGGCAGCTCCGTCATCTTTTCCAGAGGTCTACATGTGGCCTCTTCCCAGCTCTTTGCAGAAATGAGAGCTCATATTTGCCATATGCTTCTCTGTGTTTCATGTTTTTTGTTGAAATCTTCCATCTCGAAACCCTATTATTGAAGAAAAATAAAAAACTATAGTTTCTCTGCTCTGTTTAATGTTGCTTTCACTCTTCTACCGTAATAGTCACTTTCCCCCACAATTTCCCAGGCCGTTTTCTCTGTCTCTGACTTTCCTTTGGTGGTTTCCAAGCACCTTGGGTCTTTTCCTCCCATCTTCTCTGTGGGTCAGCTGTTCCTATCTCCTACATTCTGCTTTCTGCTCATCAATTCAGTATTGTCATACCTGTGCCTCTGTGCTTAACTGAATGAAGGCATATGCCCAAGGTAGGTGTCCAGCTTTGGAGAATAGTAAGTGGTCAGCAGCTGCTGATGTGTCTGGATTTGAACGTGCTTTCTTTAACCACTTACACTAGGCTGTGGATCAAATTCTTCTTACCAGGGCCCCTTAACTTCCCTGTCCTGGGGAACCATGTCTAGGCTGTCCAACCCTGTTTGGCTCTGACCTCACTCTAACTAAGTAAAACTTCCTTCAGACATTTTTTTTTACAATAGTTTCAATAAGCAAAGAGCAGTGGATGCCAGCTTTTATGCTTTTCAGTCCCAATTCTAAAATTACGTGCATGCTCAGTGTTGTTATTGAATTCCTTCCCTTTCTTCAGGTTCCAGTGTCTTCCCTCCTCTTGTAAAACTTGTGTTGATTCAGTGACCAGAGTACGATAAATCTCATGGTCAGACAAGCAAGGTCAGTAGGCAGAAGATGAACTCCATGGGAGTCCAGGTGACCTCCTGCACTGCACAGCAGAAAACACTGGCTGCCCTGGTTCTTAGAAAGTGAAAGTGACTGATCTGCCTTTCTTACTTCTCCCACTCAGACGTTGTCCTTGGTTTTGAGAAGAGATGAGTGCTAACAATACTTTAGAAGCTCACAAAACCCACTATATTCAGTAGATGAGGAACAAATGACACAGCTAGGAGCACCGGGTGCTGTCAAAAGAGCAGGCAAGCCTTCATGCACAGCTGATTGACTCTGGAATGTGCTGACAGGGGTCACTAAAAAGATAGCTGACTTGGACCTAAACATGACCATGGCAGGTTCCAAGGGTCTACTTACAGCAGCTCAGCCAGATTTTAGCCGCCATTCATGCTTCACATGTGCTCCCAAATACAATATTTTCCAGCCTCATTTCCTTCAAAGGCTCTATGAAAATAGCACCTCGGACTCTCCTAAGGCCCCAGGCCTAGCCTGCATATTCAAAGTCCTCCAGACTCATGTTTATAACTAGGGCAGAAAATCAGAAGAGGAGAAAAGTGTAATCTATTGGCTGTTTAATTTATTTAATTGCCTAAGGATAATTACCTTTCAAATGTTTGAATACTTTTTCTCTGAATACTATGGCAATACCTACTAAGGTAAAATAAAATCACAAATATCTCATTCTGCTCTTTACATAAAATATAAGATATATTTATATAAATAAAGCAGATATATACAATCAAATGTACATTATTTAAACATAAATGGACAATATGTCACATATCATACAATACAATGTACCATGTAGCATTCAACATAAAAGCAAAAAACATCCAGTTTATACTAGAAAATATCACCTTGATACTATCATGCACATTAACATCAATTTAATATTTGCTTAAATAGAAATTCCTTTTATAATCAATATACATAATCAGCATCATATGCCTTGATAACAGAAAATGTAATGTCTATGGATCTGTTAGAGTTTTTACAGAAATAGTGTATCACTGAATACAAATTTTAGGGGAGACTTTTTGAGACCGGATCTCACTCTGCAGTCCAGGCTGAATTTTAACTCACTAAGTTGCTCAGGCTGATCTAGAATTCAATATTCTCCTACCTCAGTCCCTTGAGAGGGAATTGTGGGTATCTTCCACCATGCTCAGCTTGAATCAACATTTTTTGTAGCCTTAACAATTTATCAATAAGTTTTTCTCGTGACAATACATTACTCCTGCACCTTATGAATTTTTATAGCTAGTTGTAATCCATTCTACGGATTTACTATGGTTTACTTAACAACTCTCTGATTAAAAGCATCCTAACTTTGGTTGGAACCTATGCCTTTAGATCTTTAGGTTGATGCAAAGAACAAAGGCAATCTGTGCTTACCTTTGCTGCCCAGGAAACAGGACCTGGCTCCTTGAGACAGTACCTTTGAAAGAAAGCATTTGTGTGTGAGCAATTTCTCTACTAACAGATAGATGAAGGAGGGTGGGCCCCCAGTTCATATCCATTTTAAGTTTCAGCCCAACACTTCTTCTTGAGCCCTTAGCTGAAAAGTTGGAGAATGTTGGATTTTGTGCTGTGACAAACAGAAACACCTATTTGGTTTACTCTACAGCTAGTTGATGGTGGCCAAATGTCCCAATTGCCTGGTATTACAGTAGCATAAATGACTAAGGGAAGAGAAACGAAGGAAGAGAGAAAGAGAGGGAAGGAGGACAGGAGAGGGAGGAGGGAGAGAGTGAGAACAATGATATAGTGATCTAAATAAAAGCACAATATCAAAGCAAAATGACTTTTATCAGAGTTGAGATGTTTTGTTTTATTGGAGGGGTAACTTTTATAATGCCAATACTTAATGCTGAATTCACAGTTATCCAACACCTCTAAATATATGGCATACCACATTGTATACCTTGTTAATTTCCAAGATGTTGCCACTGGGTGGAGAGAAAAGAGAAAATTTATGCTACACTTTTTTAAAGAACTAGTCTTGTATGTGTCAAATGACTTTTTCAATCTGCCATGTTAATTTTCTGGTGATTAACTTTTTAAAAAATACAATATATAAAATGCATTTGGTTTTCCTCATCATTGAAAAGACAATATTTCTACATAACTGATATCTGGCTGATATCTGGCTTCTGTGACTTTTTATTTGACCTGGTTGATTCTGTCAAGGAAGAGAATATAGTAGATGTGTTGAAATTGGTCAATCTCAGAGTGTAATTTAGTAATGACAACTAGAACATGAACAATAATCCATTTTAAGCATAAAGTTCCAAAAAACCAAAGTTAATGCTTTTTAACATGAAATTATAGGTTATTATTCTTGAAACAAGCAGAAAACTCATTAGTTTCTATATTAAATGTCCCTGTTTGGTGCCTTTTCTGCCAAGTTTAGCCAAAAATCTTATTTATTTATAATTACACTAAATCAGCATTTATTACATTCTAATTCCTTTAAATCATGTTTAATTATGGCTGCCAAATACTCTGGAAGTATCTATGTAAAATTAAAATTGAGAAACTAATTATATGGTCAACAAAATCATTTATCAATATTGAAAAATTCTCCATGAGCACTCAACAGACCATTCACTTGTTGTAAATCTATTAGAAATGATTCATGATTAATACATTATTAAATAATATTACTACTAATACTATTTCAAATTGGAGCACCTTTGCAGTTATGTTGTTTATTGAGGGTTCTACAAATTGACTTTTATCCCTTCTACATTTTAGTTGTTAAAAATAATGTTAACGTTGAAGAACAAAATATAGACATACATATGTGTAGACATGCATTAGTAAGGTGATTATAATGTGCTATTACTTATCATGCTGTATGGAATATATTGTATTTGCTTTTAAACTTTTGTCTTCTTACAGAGAAACATCCCTATAATATCAAAACCCATATTATTAAGTTATGAGTACTAGTTTAGCTAAGTTAATAAGTTATCCTAGTTATTTTATATCTGGAGTTTATTTAGACTTTCCTTTTGATTCTCACTCACACATTTTCTCTCTTACACTATTTCTCTCTTTATGCCTCTCTTATTTTCTATCTCCTTACTGTGACTGATGGTTATTTCCAGTTTCCTAAATTATATAGGATTTGAATGCTGGGAGAGTTGGAAATATTTGCTTAGTCTGTCAGTAAAGAAAGGGAAAAATTGAGGCCAGAAATAGTGAAATGACTATGCTAGAGTCAGATAAATCTTGTCCAAACATGGGCTAGAATTTATGTTCTCTCAAATTCTATGTTCTTAAATTTTAATCTATACAGCTCTTTCTGTATTTATTTTATGCTTCTAAAAATTTCCTTTCTCTGTAATATGAGGTATACAAATAAATATATGATAATTTGTATTGTCTTCATAAATATTTACCTGTTAAGTATTGGTTCAGAACAAACTTGATTCCTTTTTATTGTTTTTTTCTTTAATCTCCAGGTCACTAGATATAGGACACAGTTATAGTTTTATTTTACTTATTTTTGCATTACATGTACAGATTAATGAGTCTCTCTGATATTTCTATTCATGTAAATATTGAGGTTTTTCCAGTTTATTCTCCTGTCTCTATTCCTTCTTTTACTATCAGGTTGTCATTTTTCTTTTTCTGTTTTTAGTTTCCACATATGGGAGAAAACATGAAACTTTTTTCTTTATTTCTGACTTATTTTGTTTTAACATGATAACCCCCAGTTCTGTTCCTTTCCTGAAAATTATGAAATTTTATTCTTCTTTGTAGATAAATAATATTTCACTGTATTATACACCATCTTTATTCATGTGTTAAAATCTATGCTGATTTTATATGCTGGCAATTGGGAACAGTGTCACAAGTGAGCCTACACAAGAGATAACTGCCTACCCATGTTCCCCCACATGTGGTACTGAATATTGAACTCAAGACCTTGCACTTGTCAGGCAGGCTCTTATACCACTAAGCTATGTCCCTGGTCCTGCCGAATCACGTTTATAGACACATAAATTTGACTGGGTTTAGGTTATAATTCATTAAAAAATGAAGAGGAGACTATGCATTCAGAATGATGTCTACATAAGATATTATGTTTCCATGGATCCTTGAGTGGCAACTGGGGACAAGATCTAAATCTCTGACACCATGTCAAGGAGGAGAGGGGGAAACTCTGAAAATAACTGAATTAACTTAGAGTTGATTTGTTGTCTAAAATTCATCAAATATTGTTGTGAACTAAAATGAGATTCAAGATACAAATTAAATATGGTTATAGAAAAAGCAAGTGAGCTAGATATCTTATGCTCTTGAGCTTTGCCTGATAATCAAAAGTGTTCATGTTCATGCTTACTCTCCTCTAATGGCTGTACGTTGCAATAATCTCCATGCATGTCTATCTTTCTTACTAGACTATAGATTCCTGCATACCAGAGGGAAGAGTTGAGGTGTCTTTGTATTCTCAAAGCTCTCAGTGCCCTGGAAATGATGCATAAATGTTTCTATGCTGAACCGATTGAGAAGGTGGATCTAATGATTCCTCATCCTGCCACTGCACTCCCTGCTGTTTGACCTCGTGGTTTTCTCCATAAAGAAGTAGCATCTCTTTTTCTCTCTTTGAATCTAAGCTGGTCTCTTCACCCGCTTTACCCAAATGAGAGAGTATAATGAAAGCAACAGCATTCTAATTCTGAGCTTTAGGCAGAAAAGGACTTCTTTTTTGCTCACTTCCTAGGAACCCCGCACTGCTTTGCTAGAAAAACTGGCATTACTGTGGTAATTGATAACTGATATGATTTCCAAACTACCCAGCTAATTATCCAAAACCAATTAAATAAGAAATGACTTACATAATAGGAGAGTCACAAAACACTTAGTTCACATCCTCAGGTTTTCCTGTTTTTCTCCCTAACTCTCATTAGCATTTTCCAAAGGGGAGTGATTAAGAATCCCATAGATCTACCTGTTTCTAGAAATGTGACCTTTGGCAAGTCATTTGATTAGGACATTGGTTTCCTCTTTTATGGAATGGAGATAATGGTAGTACCGTGTTAGTCACTGAGGATTACTGTATTGGACATAATATTTGAGAAAGTGTTTTGGAAGCTTTTGTACACACTTTATATGCTGAATGGAAAAACACAATTTCTAGCCTCTTTGTCGAATTATGAGAGTAGTCTGGGAGTATAAAGCAGGAGGAGAAATGTAAGATGATTGATGGTCCAGGGAACTGCAGGGTCAAATGATGACTGTGAATCTATATCTACATCTTTCACTCTCTCCTAGCATTATCAAGTTTAGTGATGGATTTCTCTCCTTGACAAATTGCCATTGCAGGCTATTTCCTAGATGATATTTCCACAAATGGAAAATCATTCTGTATTGCCTGAATGGCACTAAAGAAAGTTATTATTTCCCTTCTGATTCCATAGAGCTTACATTCAGATTTACCAGCAAGAGGGTTAATAAAAGCAGAACTGCAGCCAATAGCAATTGAAAAATGTTACTTCTCTACCCGGCTACAATTGTCACTTTATACGTTGCATCCTCTGAATGATAAAAAATAATTCACTGCATCAAGAAGTAAGTCTTTAGCTCATTTCTAGATACTCCAAAACATGAGACCTGTTTAAGCAGATATTCTATTGAATTTGAAATAGAAAAAGAAGTGATGAGAGAGAGAGAGAGAGGATTAAAAATGAACATGTGTTTGAGATGGCTCTTAAATATTCATGTGACAAGAACTAGTAATGCAGTTATAATAGCCTTTCTTATTGATTTATGATGTGGCTTATCCATAAAAATATTTAACTTCATTTTCAGGGTACTTAAAGAAACTATTGGGTTATTAATATATGACCTTAAATTCCATTAACTGGTATACAGCTGATGCCTTAACCCACTGATTACTAAAGAAGGAATTTAACAAGTTATTTCCTCTCCAGAACATTTGATACAAATATAAAAGTCTGTTCAAATGATTATCAATTTTAATCATTGCTTTAGAAGTGCATATGTTTGATGTGGACTTTTTTAAATTTTAAAAATTGCTATTAGTATTTCAAACTCTTGGAAAAGCCAAAGGCCAGGGATATAGCTCAGCAGCATAAGCACCCACCTGGCAAGTACAAAGTCCTGAGTTTAATCCTGGATACCATTACAGAAAAAAGAAAAGCCAAAAAAATTACTAATAAGTCAAGTATTACATGAAGTTTCAACAAAGTATCACTTCTGTTAATGATGAGATAACACTCGAAGCTGGATCTCCATGCTAAATGGACAAAGGCTGCAGACATTCATTCATAGTTGCATGCATGCTTACAAAAATATTCCATAGTAAATGTTAAGCACAATACTAAGCATGTCTTTATTAATACATGATACATTGTGTCTTTTTGTGTTTGCCTATCTTGGATGACCATTAGATTATAATATGTCTTTGCTCTTTCTTTTTATTCTTTTTCATCTGTCTTCCTCCTCCTCCTCCTCCTCCTCCTCCTCCTCCTCCTCCTCCTCCTCCTCCTCCTCCTCCTCCTCCTCCTCCTCCTCTTCTTCTTCTTCTTCTTCTTCTTCTTCTTCTTCTTCTTCTTCTTCTTCTTCTTCTTCACCACCATCACTACCACCACCACCATCAAATCTTTTCACTGATCTTTCTGTACTTTTAGGGCCTGGAATATGGTAAGTGGTTAACAGAAGTTTGCTCAATTAATATTACTTTAGAATAACATTATTAATTGCAGGTAATTCAAGTGATGTATTATTTGCATTAGATGAAATATTTAATAAAATTATTCCAGTAAAACTGAAATATATATTTTCAATGTAAAGATAAAAATTCTAAGCTCAGAGAGTTTGAATCACTAACTCAAAATCATATAAATGGTCAAGTCAGAGAACTTCGCTTAAGTCTCATCAAGGAGTGTACAAGGTATTGTGAGTATTATTTAAATTTTAAAAATATAAATTATGTTAATATTTTAACAAGGAGATTAATAGCAGCAAAAATCACTGTAAAATATAGGCAGACATTACTTCATTATAGATTTATAATAACATGTTCTGAGAAATACGTCATTAGATAATTTTGGTGAGTAAAAGTCATAGAGTACGAATGAAGAGAACTACAGCATCACTAATTATGATTTTATCTAGATGTCCCTCCAAGGCCTCACGCACTCATTGGTAGGGATTTTGCAAGGACTGGATCATGTGTGTGTGTGAGATGCTACATCATGGGTGTATGGTACTGAATCATGGATGTATGATACTGGGTTAGTTTACTGATTGGTTTATCATAATTCTGGGTAGGGATAATGGATTTACTGAAGATAGAAGACACACCATGGTGTGGGTGACACCAATAAATAGGTTTATAGCCTGCATGGAATAAAAAGGCAAGGAACTAGGAAAGCTCACTGCTTCCTGCTTACCAGGTCATGCCATATTTCTCCTCAATGATGACACTTTGTCATGAAGCCCTGCCTTGGAGCCAGCTGACTATGGGTGGAAACTGCTACAAACATGAGCTAAAACAAACATTTGCTTGTTTAACTTGTCAGTGTTAGATATTTTGTCCTGGCAGGGAGAAAGTAACTAAGACATTAAGAGATAAGTTATGAGATCACAGTCATAATGTAATCCATGCTGATTGAAATGTTATTATATCTTAAATGGCTCTAGACAATATGATGGAATTTGTCTCTGTAAAAAGTTTTTACATATGTAGTTACAACTAAAACATTTTTTAATCCATAAAAGGATAAAAATGGATAAAATGGATAAAAATCCAAACATTTTTATCCATTTATAAAACCAGTTTTATAAATTATGGGCAATGACGCATTACTGGTAACAAAAGTAAATGAAAACTACCTCGCTGTATATTTTATTTGAATTAGATATAATAGGTATGATAAATTTGTTTAACATAGTTGTTGGTCTACTTAAAACCTTCCTTCCCCTGTCATTGTTTACAATATAGCTTGCTTGTTCCTCATGCTGCTGACCCAAAACCCAACACACTACAACTTCTGACCATGCCGATGCAAACCTCTGTTTGAAGCACGAGTGCTAACACCATGGGATGTAATGAAAACACAGAATCATTGGTTTTTATTTCTGTCTATCTATCTATCTATCTATCTATCTATCTATCTATCTATCTCTCCCTCTCACCCTCTGTCCTTTCCTCCATCCTCCACTTTTTCTCTCCTCCCTTTTTCCCTCTCTGCACCCCCTAAGTATCTCTCTCATCCCTCTGCAATCTCCCCTCTCCTCTCTTAGTATCTCCCCATCCTCCCCATTGCCACTCACAATAGAATTCTCTACCATCTCTGACTTCTATTGGTTTCCCATCAGCAACCCTTACCTCTCTGTATCTTAGCGTAATATATTTCTTCTGTGTTATACACTTTGGTTTCACCTTTTCATTATGTCTCACCTATCACACACACACACACACACACACACACACACACACATCTAACTTTAAATTTTCCCTGATTAGGACTCACCTAGAGAATGGCTATCTTGACATATGACCATTCTGAAAAACAAATTTAAAAGAACCATGACAAATTAAAATTACAGTGGGATAGAAACAATATAAAGAAATGAAGAGTAAAAAATGTACCAGGTGCTATAGTATGAATAAGACGTGTTTTAAGTGTAGCTTTGAGAATGTTTTAGGTGTAGCTACATATGTGCTATTGCGATATACTAAAATTTACTTTTTAATGTGGATCACACTCTTAAAGGTTGTTCTAAATCACATTACTCTGTCTCAATGAACTATAACTCAAGAAATCCAAAACATTTTTTTTTTTGGCCATCAAAAATTTTTACTGAATTCCATTGAATGTGAGTACATATTCTTCAGCATCCACAAGTACTGCTGGACTGTAGTTCATCTGGTTCAGTTTGCATTTATACCTTACTGGCTTGGTTTTTGAAAACAAAGTTTTAATACATCTTTAGTCTCCCTCATCTATTCATTACAGTTGTCTAAAAGATTTCAAAGAAACCATAGGACAAATCTGGCTAAAAAATCTAAACAGAAAAGTGAGACCCAATTGTAAACAAAGGCTTCCCTCTAAAGAAGTTCTGCCATCCGGTACATGAAGTCACGAAGTCATTGGGTGAGAACAATAGTGATAATATGATACTGATAGTAGTTCCCATTCCTGAGAACTTACTAAGTCGTTTCAAATTTTTTAAAAACTTTATTTAAAGAAAAACAAAACAAAACAGAAAATGGGCAGAAATAGTACATGTTTTCAAAGGAAAGAAATAAACAGTAATAAATCATTAGTGGATGTATACATATTGTCCCCCACAAATAATTGTTCAAGATACCAAAGTGGAGCATTTAAATGAGAATTCAACCAGGGAGACAGCAAACAGTTCTGTTCAACTATCCAACAAAAACTAACTAATATGGCTATCAATCCTATACACTATGCATTTATCCATATTTTCATTTATGTTGAGACCAAACAAAACATAGCAGATTAAAATCATTCTGAACAAAGATTAATAGTATTGCTGTATTTCCATGACACTCCAGAATCAGCACTGGTACTACAGTGGCCACTCTTTTCCTTCAAAGTATTTGTTAATTTCATCATGTGTCATCAGATCAGTTCTCATAAACTGTTTATAGGTTTTACACAAGCATGACTCTTAACATGTATTTCTATTCTTTCTATATTAGAGGAAGAAACAGAACAAATCAGGACAGAACAAATATTCCTATAGACACATAAAACTAAAAAGACATATAAAACTGCTGTATAAGGAGTTCTACCATGGTTACTGTGCTGTTTCTTGTTATCATCAATCGAATTGGCTATATCATCAGATAAAGTATAATTGAACATATCAGTACATAACAGAATTAACAGAAATACAATTTTGTAGATAGTGTAGAGCTACAAACACAGGTAGTAATCAAATAAGAATGGATATTGTGGTGAATCATTGTCATTTTCAGTATAGTTGTCTACACTCCTCAACTTGATACTAGCAACCTAACAGTTTTGAATAAAGTCTATCAATAGTAAGCAGCAATCAAACAAATCAGATTTAACTAAGATCAGTCATGATACAACAGTGTAAGTTATACAGGGATCCGGATTAAGTTAATAGGAAATTAAAGGTGATAAGTGGTTCCAAATTTATAATAGCTCAAATTAACATTTTTCCCCTTTATAATAGTGCTAAAGCATTCCCATAAAACCTTTCTGGTTTTCAGTTTTATTTTATTTATTTATTTATTTATTTTGTTGATACCAGGAGTTGAACTCAGGACCTTTCACTTGCCAAACAGGTGCTGTATCACCAAGGTATATCCCTGGCTTTTGTTTTTGTCTTTCAGAATAATATTTGAGATATAAATCATTCAATACTTATTATAATATGAGATATGAGCCATTCAATAGTTATTATAGAATATATTTTTTATTAAGTGGCCATGTAGGATGATACATGTTCTGAACACATTCAAGGGTATTAGGCTAAGGTACAATGTTTCAAGTAGGTTAAGTGTATTAAATACATTTTAATTAATGATACTTCAATTTATGTGGATTTATTTGGATGTGACCACATCACAAGTTAAGGAGATACACAATTGTTAACCCTGAAAATGATCCCATGATATGCACTTCACTATTTGTATTTTATGAATGAGGAAACTGAGTCATAGAGAGGTATGATATCTTGTTTAAGCTACAACCAACCAGAAATCAAGTCTAGATTTGCCCAATTCAAAATACTATTATTCTTCCATTAATAATATGTACATAGCTGGAAATTTTATTCTGAAAAACTGCAGGACATATATCCTAATTTCAAAGAAGAATACAATCTACTTCACTCTATCTATTGCTACTTCCTGAGTACTGATTCTCATCACCTTTCTTCAGAACTGTCAAAATAGATTCCAGGTGGCCTCCAACTTCCTTCTCTTGCTCCAACTTAAATACTGATGACTTTCTTATACTACTTCCTAAAAATCTTCCATGGCTTCTTTTACCTATACCACTTTTAGTAACTAGAATAATGGCGACTAAAGTTTCAAATCATACCACTATACTCAGTTACTGTATCTTTTATTGACCTTTACATCCTCCCAGAGTCTAGTACACAGAGGGTAGTGAATAAGAGTTTATATAACTGATAATAATTTTTAAATGCATCGGTATTAGCACAAAGCCAAAACCCACCAGGAACTCCTGCCCCTCTTCACCTTTTCTGCCAGCTTCTTCTGCCTCCTTATGGATTATAAGGCTCTTTTACACCAGGACTGACGGATATTTCATTATGTGTACTTGGTATATAACTGACACACACTGCTCTTCATTGAATTAAAATGTAAGTTGATACAATGATTACATGAGGCATTTTAGCATAATAAAGAACCCAAGAGGGCAGAGAATGCAAAACTGAATTCACTCTTCACACTGCAGATGGTATTTTCTAAAACTAAAGTGGTACTAATTGAGTTAAAGTTTAGGTTATTTTATCCCTGAAATGAAAAGTCCGTATTCTAAGCAGTAATATTTCCTCTTTTATTAGAAGCAATAATTCCCTTAAAACTTATAGGTATTGATTCTTAAAAGAGAATTCTAAAGCAATGTGGTTTATTCAAACAATAGCAAGCACCCTGTATACACAACTCCTCTTAAGACTTTCTTTTTGTTCACATCACACATTTTTCCCTTTAGCATCACATGTTGAATTTCCAGGTCTTATCTCAGTGGGTTTAGGTAAGCAGCATTTAGCCAAAGGACAAAGGTGTCAAAGCCTCCAAGTTCTCAGATTTATAACACATAAACATCGAGAACCAGAGATCAGCAGACGGTGTGGGTAGACTGTCAGTAAAGCAAAAATGTAAGAAGAGGACAAATATTTTAAGAAAGTTCAAGGTGCCAAAACAAAACATGCTCCCCTTTTCTGGAATGAGAAACTGTCCGTTGGGTTGGCTTGACTGAAGAACACCTGTATAATAGGTGATCTCATACAAGGAAAGATGGCACAGATTAACCTGATGGTGGATAGGATGAGAAACAGCAGCAGATTCAGATCCTATTTTTTGAAATAAAATACTATTTTCCCTTCTTATTTCACAAAAACTCTACATGGTGGAATCCAATTATTTTGTTTAATCTCTTGTATCAGTAGAGGAAAATAAAGGCCATGTGAATCCACATTATTACTTTCCAGTCCTACCTTTTTTAGGGTGAATCACAAACACACTAATGTACATAAGAGATGTTAAACATAAAGCTTATTGACTTAATTAAATAGAACAGGCAAAGCAATCGCTTTGGAATTCCATGGAAAGGAAGTGCTCTTCCTAATGATTCTTCAGAAAAAGCAACAGGGCTTTGGAGCATTTTTATATACTGTTACCTAAGCATGATTTTCAATAGAAACACTAATGTCCTTGGGATTTGAGGGGTAGCTTGGAGGTGATTAGAGTGCCTGTAGGATAATCTGCTGGAGAGACGGCATATTTGGGAGATAAAATGAATGAAAGCAAAGGATTTCTTAGGAATCATAGGTACCTTTTTTTTGGTTTACACTCTTTCCCACTGTGAAAGTCTCCGCCTAGGTAGCCCAAAGCCAGTGCTGTCACTTTGTAATGTGTGAATTTAGCAGAGCTCCAGCTGGTTGCTATCAAGGCTAATATAAGAGGCAGTATGGTGCCTTTACCTGGCTGAAGACTTCAGAAGTGTGAAGTGTCACTACCTCTTGTTGAAAGTCTGCTTTTTCCTCTAATTTTGGCACTATCTGAGTTGTAGTGCACTGGGAAGTTTTTATTCCTGTCCTCCATGCAAGTCAGCTTTTAGTAAATTAACTGAGTGGGTGGGCAACCTTGGAAGGATTGGAGAACAGGGTTATGAGAGACAGGAGGCATTTTTCTTCCACCCACTTCCGTTCTCTCAGCTGCTGGAGGCCATCAAGGCCTTGAAACCTTGTTTATTAACTGGGGTCTCGAGATCTGCATCATTGCTGATGGGTGTTTTTATTTGATGTCTGCTGACTCACTTGTGTTTTAAGCAAATTCTTTGTCAGTTCTGCAGTGTGATTTTTCAGAAATGAAGAAATTATATTTTTAAAGTTAAAAGTTGATATTTCTAGGAGCTTAATTTAGCCTACTATCTAGGTGTAATTTTAGTCAATGTTTGAATGTCAAGGAGGAACAGTTAATGAAACTGTTTCTCCACTCTTTATTTTCAAGTTTGTTTTTCTACCTCAGAAGTGATTTTCCATACCAAGTTATACTGCCATCAAAAGATCTTTGCGTTTGTTATGGGCAAATGTGTTGAAAACTTCAAATTATTACTTATGCTTTGTTATTAATTATTACTGAAGCATAATTTAAGCCTTCATAATTTAAAACAAAACAAGCATATAATTTACCTTCTTTTTGAGTGTCTATTCTGTACCAAGCGTTGCAGCAATGCAAACGAAATTTTTTATTTCACAGATACTATAATTACTCTATATGTAGATCAACAAATAACATTAATATATCTTGTTGTCTACTTAACTTGTAAAGAAGACTGTTTTAAGTCAATAGTTCCATAACTAATCCAGCCCAAATTCCTTTATGCTAAACATTTCCCACACCTTACTCTTTTGAACATTTATATTTGCATATTGTATTTTGCTTACTGGAAGAGTTAAGAAAGTGGGGAAGAAATAGTTCTAAGAATATTTTAGTTCCACTGTAAATAATATGTTGTTGAAGTGAATACAGGGTAAGCATAAAACACAGAACAACAATAAAAAAAAAAGCAAAGTGACAGCCTTGAGATAACTTCCTGAATGAATTATAACTAACCAGTTGAAGAAATCTTTAAAGGTAGAGTAGTAGTATCTGAGTATCATTCAGTCTGATTCGGCCTTCAGGAAATGAGACAAGGGATAAATTTGCTGGCCTAGCCTATTTTGCTCTTGCCCCTCAGGAGTATGAATGTCAGGAACACTTAAGTGTGTACAAGAAGGTATTTCTGAGAACTATCTAGCAGTGGTACAGGCAACTGAGTAAAACAGAAATATAGGCAGTCAGATAAGGGTTAGATCTTCAAAGGAGCCAGACCAGAAGTCCAGATACCTTGCAACTGTGGAGGAGATGGACACCTCCTTCCGTGGGCCAGGCCTCAAGACAAAAGGTTAAACAAATGCACCTGTATTCTAAGGGCTGACATTCTAAATCGTTCTCTATTACCCTGAGGAATTTAGGAGTCACCATCGCAGCCCTCTATGGGAAGAGTCACTGCGCTGTAAGAATGCTTGCTTTCCACTTGACTCACTTCCCCATTTGTCCCCGACTTAATCAGTTTTGCCATAGTTCTGTCCCACTTATGCCCAGCGGGCTTGTGAGTTCCCAGTTTTCCCACCTTGAACCCATCTCACCCCATGATTTTACTGTATAAAAATGCCTAGAAAAGACAGAGTCTTTGGCAACCTTCTCAGGACCCCTTCTGTGTCTCTCAGACAGAAGCTTGCTTTCTTTCAATAAATATATTGTACTCTTAACCTCCGTTGTTCTTAAAATTCATTCTTCGATTTTAGAGAACATGAACTCACACAAGATATACAGTAGGCCGGGAGTTTCATTCCCCTATATCAGTAGGTTGGGACTTCCACTCTTCTGTGTTAGCAGTCCATTGTATATTTAGTAATTTTTAGTAACCCTTTAAAAATATCCCGAGAGATTGTGCTTTGAACTTGAATAGACATACAAGTTACCCAGTGAACTACTGATTGAGAGTCAGCAGGAGGCCAGAGCAGGGTCTGGAATTTGGCATTTCTAACAAACTTTTGGGTAATGCCTAGGATGGTCCCAGTACTATATTAAAGAAAGAATCTGAAGGATTGGAAGTCCAAATGATAGAGTTCTCAACAGGAATGGTAAAACTTATAAAGATCCGAATCAAAGCACATTTCTATACACCGGACTAGAGTTCTATAATGAAAATTTAAGGATATTTTAAAGGAATTAGGTTTTGAAGATATCAAAATAAAGTTTACATTAGGAAGAGAAATTTCTAAAAAGAAAATATTAAATGAATGTTGAAATAAATGTGCTAAATAAATACCAAGGGTCTACGTTACAAATGTGATTTTACAAGGTTAGGTTGGTAAGTTTATAATACAGTTTGAGACTAAAAATAAAAAGGGCTTTTCTGAACGGCAATTGGAGAGTGGATTCATAGATGAAAACTTAATTAAAGCATTACTCTCCAGTAAACACACGATGGGATATAACTGCACATGCATGTATTTAATGTATCACTTATTTGTTATAAAATAAAACATAATACCAGTCATTATGTAGCATATCAAGTACAGGGAGCCCATCCTTTTCAATTACTTGAATTTGTCATTTGATTTCCAGGAATGTGTGTATGTAGAGGGCTTGTTTGCATAGTCTGTTTTAATAGAGATGCATTCATCACATTATTTTCGCTACATAATCTACGTTAAATGCTTCTTAGTGCTGGAACTTTCTTGAATGCAAATAAAGTACAAAGTTTGAGGATCTCTCACTGGATCACTGAGTATAAGGAAATGCTCTGATAATTCTATGTATTTTTAAAATCATTTAAATTGGCATATATTAGAAAAAGTACTTAAAATTATAATACGTAACACCTAATTAAAACCACTTTTTACATAAGTATAGACAGGAGAAGTATTCAAAACAGTAATGACTGGAATGACAGTGAGAAAATATAAAATCTAGAAAGTCAAGACCTGGCATCTCACATCACTTCATATGGAAAAAGGCAAACCATTCAAAACAGCAAATGAAGGCTGAGGGTTTAGCTCAGCAGCACAAGCACATGCCTGGCAAGTTCGAAGTAGTCAGTTTGATACGCGTTACCAGAAAAAAAAGTAGTAGCAAATTAATATTTTTGTGACATTTTAATTTTTTAATTTAATTTTTTTTTATTTTAAAGAGGGTAAGATTAAACATAACAAAACAGAACAAAGCAGATCATAAGGAAACAATTTTAAGAAACACGGATTTCAAAGCAAGTCCACTGGAGATCTTCACTGTCTATCATATTGTCTCTACTTTTCTTCCAAATAGTTGTCCCCATCTTCACACACATTGCATACATACTGAACATTATAGAACTAATCTAATCAGAACAGAATGATGAAGGCTTTTTAGGTCTTGAAGACCTGACATTAGGGAAGTCAACAATGGCTGCCATAATGTCTCTCATTCTCTTTGAAGTAGCTGTCCGTATCTTTACGTATATCACTGTGAACAATGAATAATAATATTGCTACATTTTATATCATAATGCTACAGATTTAGCACTGGGTATCTTAGTGTCTCTTCTTCTTCAGAGTTTCTGTTCATTCTGTTCGTTATATCGTGCATTATATAATCTGTTCCCATAAACTGTTTAGAAATTCTCCCCATGTGTGAATCTCTACATGTATAGCTATCCTTTCTGTATTATAGGGAAAAACAGATCAAAATAAGACTACAAAACAAATTCCTAGAAAAATATGAAATGAAAAAGATATATAAAACCACAATATTAGGTGATCTACAGTAGACACTATGCTTTCTCTTGTTATTTTCAATAGAATTGTCTACATCATTAGACATAATATAATTGAACATAGCATTACATACCAATTTTAATAAAAACACAACATTGGAGACATTGTAGGACTTCAAAAGCAGTTAATAATCACACCAGAATGGATATCTTATTACATCTTGTCATCTTCAGAGTAGTTGCCTTTACTCTTAGACATGATACCATCAAGCATACCAAATTCGAATAAAATTAGTCAAGACATACAGTGTTCTAACAAACCAGCTTCAAATAAGATCAGTCATAGTTAGACAATGTTAGTAAAACAGGGCTTCATTTTAAGTTTATAGGGAATTAAGGATATTTCCCATAGTATAGCCTGCTATTTTTGGGATAGCTGTCTGTGCCCTCAAATCTAGTATGAGTAGACAGACCAGACAAAATAAAATCAAACTAAACAGAGCAATAAGACTAATGTGGCTTTTAAATCCTGATACACTATTAACAATGTCCTCTGCGTTCCTTTTTTAGGCAATTCCTCCCCTTTTCCTTTCTCAGGGTGCTTTGTAGATTTTGGGTCTCACTAACTCCTTTAGTTTTTAGATTGGGGGGGCAACCTGTTATCAGTCTAAGTGGTGGTGAAACTTTTTACCTCTTAGCTTGATTTTGAGCTGAATTCCTTTACTTACTAAAGCCACAAGGTTTTCCTTCCTTATAGCTGAGTAGCTCTCCACTGCACAAAAGTGTTGGGACTTTCCAACCTATCTGCAGCTGCTGGATGAGTTGTCCCTATTTCTCTCTGGTTCCTTGTCACATAGAACATCATTTTCTCATCTTCGACTTTCAGTTTTTAACTCTCTTTTAGGTTGAGTATTTCCTATTCAGAGCATCTTGATGGGTCCTGCCTCCTAATCTACTCTGCATGTGTTTCTTTTTGTTAGTGTATCAAAGCTATCTATATTAGAGATTATAGTCTACCTTCTCTGTCTCATCTCTGCTATTCTACTTTTCTGCTATTATTTGTCCACTTTTCTTTTTCATTCCACTGTGGATGTGGAAATTGAGGCCTCTGTGCCACTGTTGCTGGAATCCTGGTATTTTTTTCTCTCTCTCTCTAGAATGTCCTTCAGTATTTTTTGTAGAACTGAATTGGTGGCTACGAACTCCCACAGTTCCTCCTTGTCTTGGAAATACCTTGTTTCTCCATTAATTTTGAGAGTTTTCCAGAGTACATCAATCTGGTTTGGAGATTACAAATGAATGTTAAAGAACTCAAGTGAGGGCTGGGAATTTAGCTCAGCAACATGAGCTCCTGCCTGGCAAGCATGAGGTTGTGAATTCAATCCAAATCCCTGCTATCAAACAAAAACAAAACAAAGAAGAACTCATGTGACCATAGTCTGAGCCTTATTGGGCAAGCCAAAGAAGCATCTTTCAATCAAAAAGACTAATTTTAAAATATTGATTTATGACTACTTGTCTTCATATTAACTTCAGTTTAATTAATAAATATTCAATGAATTTCTTCTAAGTACCAGTAATTTTGCTAAATATAAATCAGAAATATATTTTAGGATCAATTTCTACAAATGTGATAAAATCAGTACCTACCTTACTCTGGTTTTATTATACCTTATTTTCTGTCTTAAAAACTTGCATATTCCCTGTTAGTACAGTTATATACAAATATATAGAACTGAGATAGCTTGGAGCCTGCCAAGAATTACAAAACAAATTATGCAAACAGGGTAAAATCTTTAATATAAAGTGTCTATGAATTTGTTAGAAAACTGCATTGTTTTGAAAGATATTATGAAGAAAGATGTCAGCTCTCCTCAGTTTTTATGTTCAATGAGCTTTAGTCTTCATATATACAATATGTATATATTGAAATTTGTTGTGTTCTGTTTATGATTACTAAATCTGATTCATGAGGAAAGTTATAGTGTTGTGTTTCATACTGTGCTTTTCTCTACAATGTCTTATTAAGTTTTCCTCCAGAGAAAAGAGAGGCAGAAGTCATAGAACTATGCCGATGATAAAGTAAATGTCAGTGTGGCAATGTTTTAAATTTTAAGATTTCCTTGAAAGTCAAGTTTGCTTTAGTGAGCAGGGCATGTCCAGAGAAATGATTAAAGTCACACTGCTGCATTCCCCTAGGGAACCCAGCAGGTGACTCATTAATCTTCAGACACTACTTCCTTCCTCTCCACCCTCCCCAGACCCCTTCCCTGAAAATCCCCCAGCAGTGTAAGAGGAAAGAATCTGGTGGGCCTGGAGACCCCCAACCCACTTCTCACGGAGGAACCCTCCCTCTTGGGACTCAGGGATGAAGCTATTTCAAACCCATTATCTGTCCTCAAATAACAAATGCAGCAGGCAAAAGAAGGGAGGCGGGGCTGCAATTCAGTGACTCCACTGAGGATGGTTGTCAGGTGCTTTCTTATTTATTTCTGCATCACTCTAGTGCCAGGAGATCATCCTCAATAAAGAGAAGCGGAAACAATTCTGTGGGCAATTAATTTTGACAATTGCTCCATAATATCTTTTCAACCCTTCTTGGAGTCTTGTAAAAGTACTAAAGGATTGGGGAAATGTGTAGGAAAAACAGAAACACTGACTAGCCCAACATGTCCCATATTAATTTGACCATTTTAATTACATCCCAGTTTATTACTAATATATGAAACTTGTTCTGGGATCATGATTTGCTAGCCTAGTTTGGATACCTTACGCTATTCATAAGAATAGCATCAATGGAAAAATAAATGGAATTCCACAAGTGCATATGTGTGTGAGAGAAAGAGAGAGAGACAGAGACAGAGACATAGAGAGAGAGAGAGAGGAGCTCAGGGGCCTGATGAGATCACCTTTAAATACATAATCCAGTCCTTTCTGATCTTGCAGTGTTTTGACCAGTTAATCTGTTTTTTATTTTCTTGCTTAACTCTCAGATTGTCAGTAAACATGCTATAATACCATAAATAATATAATTAGAATAAAGGCAAAGAAATTAAATATTGTTCAGACAAAACAAAAAATCCTTAAATGACGCATATAAAGAAAGTAAGCTTTTAAAATTTGTTTCTGTGAAGTTTCACTTTTTGAAACATGTGATACAGTTCTATTGATTGATAAAATCATCCTTAGTTATATATATATATAAAGCATGACATTTTATTTTAAAGGAATCCAAATATATATTTCAGTTTTTCAATAAATACATCTTTAAAATCATTGGGATAATTTTGTATAATACTTAGGTTAGATATTTGTAAGCTGTAACATTAATGAATACACTGGAATTCTTTGTTCTTTTCCAAGAAGTGAAACATAATTATGGTGAATTCAATGCTCATGTTAATTTAGAAGGTCCCCAGTAGTATAGCATGACCATTTTATGTACTTAATTCATAGAATCTGTATTTCTGAATTACTTTAGAAAAGCAGAGACTGCCCATGTTAAATTACGACGTATGTATGAGATATGAGTATGTGTGCTTGTATGTGTGAAAAGGAGACAGAGAGAAAGAGCAAGAGAGCAAGAGAAACAGACAGAGACACTTTAGTAGTTAGTTAAATAATATTCGAGGGGCTGGGGATTTAGCTCAGTGGCATAAGCACCTGCCTTGCAAGCAGGTGGTCGTGAATTTGATCCCCAGTACCGATTAAAAAAAAATTTAAAAAAGACACACACACACACACACACACACACACAAATAATATTTGAGTCCCTGTATCCAATTATTCATGGGGAACTGATAAAGAACATCTCAAGTATATAGCAACAAATTTGACTCAATCATCTCTCAATATTATCATATCATTATTTTTAAATTTTCAATAATATTAAGTTCTAAAAAAAAGTAATAAGAACTATGGAAGTAATAAAACCCAAAATGTGTAAATGTTGTTGTAAAAAAAAGAGAGTGAAAAAATGTTCTAAAGGATACAACTGCAAGTGTGTTTAGGTGTGCAAGATAGATGACCATATTACTAAGTTTTTGTTAGATTATTGAACACAACTGTTTGCAGTCTCACTGTTTGAATGTCCACTTTGTATGCTTTAATCCCGTAACTTGAACAACTATTTCTAAGATGACAATATGTAATCTATTAACTGGTGATTTCTTACTGTTTTTTTAAATTCTGTATTACTTGTACCCTTGTACTTTTTTTTTCTCCTTTAAATAAAATTTAGAAAAATAATATTAAGTTCTTCAAATGCCATGACTAAAAAATCTTTTTCAAATTATTCTAACAGAATTAAGTATTTGCTCTTCTTATACTGATGATCCAGTGTTTAGACGCAATTCTGATTTCTGATCTTGTAAAGAATACACACGTAGGGAGAGACGCAGACACACACGTGCGTGAGTACGCTACATCTGGTAACTAATGGCCATCCAATTCCCTACTTGTCAGAGCCCATTATCTCTTTTTTTTCTAAGCAGCCCTCTTTCAGAGGTCAGCTTTTAGCAGAGAAAAGAGTAGCTCTCCAGGTACATGACATGCTTAATCTAGGAAAGTGGCATCCTGTTTAAAATATATTAAAAGGCCTGGGTTTTCCTTTATTGCAGGCTGTAGATTGCTACACCTGGTTACATCTCCTATTAAGAGGGTCTCAGTGGTAAACCTGCCACCTCCTCAAAGATCATTTCCCAGATACTGGCAGAATCCATCCTGTCCAGGGTCCAGGGTCCTTCTCGGTGAAATCTTTTAAGATTCATTCAGTCCCTTCAGAACTTCAGTGTGCACAAAGCACAGTACTGTGAATCATGCATTAGAATTTTAAAGCTCTGGATATTTTTGTTTCCTTTTTCAGTATTACTTTAGTTTAGCAGTATTCTATTTCTTTGTTTCTAGTTTTCCTTATGACACTGATTTTTAATACAAAGCTTACACCATCTTCCAAATAATTTCTAAAAAATATATTTTGTGTAAATCGAGTAACTCTTCTATCTAAAAACATTTTGCCACATCACGATCATGGCTCCTTAATCTCCAAAATACATAAGATGAAAAATGACTGTTCCTGTATTATACATGACACTGGTTAGTGTACTTTCAGTGTTCAGTAGAAGAAATAGCTATTGGTTTTTCCATGAGTCCTACTGATGTAAATGTAGTTTTAAAAACAATTCAGCTGCAGGTTTTATTATATTCACACAAAATTACAAATTTCATTGCCTAAACACTATAACTATTTCATGTGTAAGTTATTTGCATTCCAAACTGCTAACTGACACAGCCTGGTTTTTCCAAGCCAGTGTATCTGCATGTGTTGAGATGAAGATGGTAGTGTTAGTCCTTTGCTTTGAGGCTCTGCCTATGGAATCAAACTGGAAAGAGGAACAGACAGAACTCTCTGGTGACAAAGTGAAACATATGAGATATGTGAGGAGAAGAGTTATGGACTTACAGTGTGTAATATGAAGTGTATAATTGTTGGCTTCAGGCATTACTGAAAATAAATTTCCCAAATGGCGATCAAAAGTCAGTATAATTGAGAGGTGGGAAAATATTAGTGGGCAATGGGCCATCCATGGCCATTGGTGTCTTATTCTTTTGCTGTGTACATTTATGATTATAGCATATTTCTAAAAAGTTTCATTTGTGGAAATTACATTTTCTCCCTTTCTACATTGGTAAGGAATGGGCTGATATGAGCCTATATCCAGGAAAATAACATAAAGTGAAAAATCGATGTTCCTCCATCTATATTATATATGATGTCCCCTTCTATACTTTAATAGAAGAAAGATGTCATTACTAATTTTTACCTGCTGATTTGCAGTTGGACTAAATAATAAATAGATGAAACCTCAAAAATTATTTCCAGCATAAACATCACTTGTAGCAAAGCAAAATGCAATTATTGTACTCTCCCTTGACCATGATCTTAATACATATCACATAATAACACCATTGGCAAAATTAAGATTTCAAGTTTCATTTAAACAGGTTTTGTTAGACCTGTGTATAAATTGATTGGTCTATGCTCTGCTTCTAAACAAAGTGTATGCAGTGAAATTCAGAGTTAAATGCCCTTAATCTTTAAGATTGTATCTGACTCACTTTTAGGAGTGATAAAGGTGGTGGGTGGACTAAGGTCATGAACTCCCCAAGAAGTTTCTGAAGGACGTGAAAGAGGATAAATTGCTTCCCTTCTGGCTGCACAGTACTCCTGCTTCAGCTTTAGAGATGCATATGGAAACAATTGCTCCTGGACCATTTCCTCTCCTCTCCAGGTGGGCCGAATCCTTCCATGCTACATTATAAGCCATGCTCTTCAGCTCCGAGGTCAGGGGTTAGTTCAGCCAGCCCTGAATGGACATCATTTGCCTCTAATCCTTGCAATCCAAAGCAAAGAACATATGAAGCATGTGTGCGTTTCATTAGTGGAATGCAGTATCTAATACAACACTTCATTTTTTTAGGAAGCAAGTAAGACCAACAATATTTGCTCAAGGTAAACTGCTAGTTAGATAATAAAAGGGACAGGGTAATTACCTGACTGCTTGTTTTTTGACACTCCACAGTGCCTCCTAAGTGGCCTTGCTGTCCCCCAGGAATGTAGTCCTCCAAATTTGGAGGTGTGAGTCATGTAAGATTTCCATCCATTGCATTCTATCAGGATACTTTCAATGAAGCTAAACTTAATCCTTCATTTCAATTGAAAAGTGATGACACATTTAGCTTTGATACCCACATGTCTTGGTTGTGGTTTCTCAATGTAGCACAACATTTTATGGCGTAGGAAGTGATATTTCAAATGTGACCTTATTTTAAAATATATGAAGAAAATTATAGGAACTATAAACTTTTTTCCCTGCCCTTAATGCTTTCAAAACAAAACCTAAAGGTAATACTACCACACAGTAGATTAAGCAGCATTTTTTTCTTAAATTCCAATATAATTTAACATCCAATTTAAAAAAAAGCTTCACAAAAATCAATAAAATGTGATATGCTAAGAACTTTCTAAATTAAATATGATATACTCAGTTTACTGGTATTCTTGTTGATTTGATTATGTATTTTGTTTGTTTATAAAATTATTTGGGAAGGGCAATGCAATATCATTTTACCCAATTTCCACTTTCTGTGATTTATAAAACAAACTGCCAACACCTAAAAGGGTCACACCTAGAGTTAATCAAGGCAAATTAGGACCTAGGTCTGGAACAATGATCTCATTTACTACCCTGTCTGCCAGTATTCATTAATATTTGTGCATATGTGTGCATGTGTGTGTGTGTGTGATTTGACACTATACAATTAATTCAGTAAGAAGTTTGTTCTTGAAGTAGAAACACTAGTCTCTCTTTAAATGTATCAACCTCAAAAATGTTAACGAAGTTTGCTCTAAGGAAAAAAATGTAAAGATAGTCCAGGAGCTCCTATATGCCTTATTTCCCCTAACCATCTCATGTGAATGTGATATATTTGCAGTAACACATGATTACTAATGAAAGTCCACACTTTATTCGTATTTCCTTATTCTAATTTCCTTTCTCTTTTTTAGGATCTTATCCAGAATAATGTATTATTTTTAGGTGACTTTTTTTTGTTCCTCTTAGCTATGACAGATCTCAGCCATTGTTTTTCTTGGGTAATGTAGGTGGTTTAAAGTCTGAGACAAGTTTTTTAGACAATGTCCCTCAGCTGAGATTTGACTAATGTTTCCTCCCTGGTTAGACTAGGGTAAAGATTTAGGGGCTGAAAATCACTTAGGTAAAGTACTATTCCCATTATATCAAATAATGGTATGTTATCCATGACTCATCACTGTTAATTTTAGTCTTAACCACCTGAATGAGGTATATTTGTTAATTTTCCACTGTAAAGATATTCTTTTCTCCAGTTCCCATATTCTGTTCCCTGAAAGGCAGTCGCTGTGTATAACCCACACCTGGGGAGCTATCATCCCTCCCTGGCAATGGAAGACCTTCACAGTTATTTGGAATTCTTTTTCATTACATATTTACCTATTATTTTCCATTTATTTATTGAACCAATCATTTATTTATGTCAGTATGGACTGAGACTTATTTTGTGCTTTGGGCTATAAACCAATACTGCTTTCTTTATGTTTTTTATTCAAGTTTTTCCAGATTTGGCCATTGGGAACTTTTCTCATTGGCTTGAGTGTCCCTCTGCTATACTCTATTTTTGAGATTATTTACCATTTTGAGCACTCCTTTGTTTTCTGGCATTGTAATGTAGTCCATATTTCTAGTATGCTCCGCTCAGTCCTAGAATCATCAGTTTCTCTAAGAAGCCCGGGTTCTTTGCTAAAAAATGGTATGAGAATAAAGTTGTTGGCATGTCATGGTTTATATTGTTGGCCCCCAGGACTCATGCGTTTGCATTGTGCATTTGTGATTGGTTGATTGTCTAGTGCTTAGATTGATGGTGTCAGTGCTACACCCACCGAGGGGTAGAGCCAGAATACAATGTAATGGCAGGAAGAAGGGGTGTGTGCTCTCTCTCTCTCTCTTGTCGGTTTCAGTCTTGCTGTTTGCAGCCACCATGAACTGCACCGCCACCATGCCATCCTGCCTTGAGACAACTAAACATAGACTAAAATCTCCAAAAACTGTAAGAAATAAACCTTTCCTTTCCCAACTTTGGGCATCAGGTATTTTTGTTTCAGCGACAAGTAAAAAGTAACTAAGACACAGCATAATATACAGGAGTGACCAAATATATGGTGAAATTTTACATTTAAAAAAATATTGTAATAAAAGGCATACTGTCATTACCTCCCCTCAAATGTGTTTTTTTGTTTGTTTGTTTGTTTGTTTGTTTGTTTGGTCTTTTTCCTTTTTACGGGTATCAAACTCATGACTGCCTGTTTGCAAGGCAGGCGCTTATGCCGCTGAGCTAAATTCCCAGCCCCCACCTCAAATGTGTTTTTATGAGGGGTGATTAAGAAATACTGTGAATGCTGCTGCTGCTTTCTAGTGCCATCCAACAGAAAAGCAAGCTCCTAAAAACATCATAGTATATCTACAGTACCTCGATTTGGCACTGTGTGACTTCTGGCTGTTTCCTAAAGTCAAAATGACTATGAAAGATAAATGTTTTGAATTAATTTGGACATGGAGACAGCCATGACAGCACAACTAAAGACGCTCAAGAAAGGAGACTTCCACAATTGCTTCAGAAAGTGGCAAGAGTGATGTGTTAGGTGTATTCCAAGTGAGGAGGAGTGTTTTGAGAAAGATTAATGGCAAAGTGTCTTTTACTGAAATAATTTTTAAAGATTTAAACATTTATCATACACTTGAATCACTGGATGTGGTTGCTGTAAGTCTTCTCACTTGGCAGAGAAGGGAAATACATGTGTACATACGAACTTGGCATGTACACAAACCTTTAAGCATTTCCATATGTATCCAGTGGTATCTATATGAAAGTAAGTATGATTTCATACCTAGTCAGGTTCATTATATGCTACCCCCCAAAATATCACAGCTTGATATTTGTAAAAACAGCAGATGGAGGAATGTCAACACTACATTCCCCCTCCCCTTCTATCTCAAAGCAGATTATAAAACATCAAAAGTCACTGTCTTATCTTCTGTTCTTCCCTCTTGAAACAGGTCAGAAGATCCTCAATCCAGAGCTATCATATTTTTACACAGAGGACAGAACTTTTCTTGTTTCTGAAGATGCAGAAAAGAATATGAGGCAACAATTCTTAAGTTCTTCTTGGGTTATTCCCATTAAATTATATTCCTTTTGGCCAATCCTGTTTTCTCTTTGACTATAGGCTTCTCCATCGAACATATATAGCATTAACCAATATAGAGGCTTACCTGTATCTGAGTCTTCATTTCTGACAGTTCCCATGTCAAATACAATTGACATTAAATTTTATACTTTTCTCTGGAAACTCTCTTTTTTATTACAGGGGCCTCAGACATAAACTTACAATGGAAAGAAAGGAGATTTTTTTTTTGATAGTTGGCTTTTTCCTTTTTATGGGTACCAGGGATTGAACTCATGATTGCCTGCTTGCAAGGCAGGCGCTTACGCTGCTGAGCTAAATCCCCAGCCCCAAGACTCCAATTCTAATCTGATACCACAGGAATCACTCTAGCTTTCTCTTGCTTGTCATAACCTTCTTCTCTAAGAAGGCACTTTGATGCTGAAACTCACCATGTACTTACATAACTGAAATCCTGCGCAATTCTAATACAAGGGTCCTTTCAGAACTAATTCCTACATCCACAGAAAAATTTTTATCAAGTTGAGTACAGTGATTGTATACATTCTGTTCATCTTTCATCTTGTAATTTCATCCATTTCCAAAGTTACTTAGGGTAGCCCTGTTTACCCAACACCTCTAGTGAGATTAGTTCATACAAACATCCTTTTGCTACTGACTGTATTGGATTCTGCATTTTATTCTGACACACCGTGGATTTCTAAATGATTTTTTAAAAATTGCATTTAAATTTCCTTTAAAAAGGTTAAATCTTTATACTATAAAATTTAGAGAGTTTTGAGAAATGAAGAGTGCCATTTGTTCACTTTTACATTTCATGCAAAGTAGTTTCACTATTTAAAAACTCCTTGTACAGTACTTCTATTCAACCTTCTGCCTCTTCCAAACCCTTACAGTCACTAAAATATCCATGTAGATGCCTTTCATTTGTGAATATGCATTTCAAATACATTTGCATTTTTATTTGGCTCAATGTTACATTCTTTTTTATTCTCGAAGAGTGTTCCACTGTGTGGCTATCCAATTTGCTTATCCCTTTCCATATTAAGGATGACTTGATTCCTTCCAGCTTTTAGAGTATAAACACAGGTTTTAATAGTTAGCTTCCTGTTACTTTAATAAAATGCCTGAGATCACCAATTTAAAAAGTAAAAAGGTTTATTTTAGTTCACAGTTTTGGAGGTTTCAGCCCATCCTGAACACCCTCTAGCAGGTCCCAGCCTTCAAAGCCTCTCACTTCCCACTTGTGTCATGTTCTAGGGACCAAACCTTAACCAAGGGATTTTGGATACTTTACTATATAGACCACAATGTAGGTTTTATAGATGTTCACATACAAGTTGTTGTATTAATGTAAGTTTAATATTAGTTGTAAAAGCTCAAGAGCATGATTTATGGATTGTATAAAATTACATTTAGCTTTATGAGAAACTGTCAAATTGTCTTCCAAAGTACTTTTAACATTTTCTTCATTAAAAGAATGAGAATTTCTGTTCTCCTGTGTTATCAACAATAGTTACTAATGTATGTTACTTGAAATTTAATCATTTTAATAGAATGTGTAGTGGTATCTCAAATGTATTTTAACTTGGTTAATGGCAAAGGATGTTGAGAAAATTTTTGTGTGCTTATTTCACACATTATTTTGGTGAGATATCTAGAATTTTTGTCCACTTTAAAATTGAGAATATTTTGTTTACTTCTTGTTGAGTTTTGTATAATGCTTTTTATTAGGTATTTCTTGCAAAGATTTTTCTCTCAGTCTACCAATAGGGTAATACATTAAAAGTTAATTTCTACATTAATGGAAATCCTGAATTTTTATAAAAAAGTGAAAACAGTTGAATGAAACATAGGCAATTAGATTTGTGAAATTACGTATATCCTTGCACTTGCAATTCTTAAAATCGTAAATGATATTGCATCTTTCCTTTTGATTAATGTCTCAGAAGCAGACAACCTTTTCTGTATAACCATTTGTCTGCATTTCTTGTTAACTGCATTTGTCTTACTGCATTCAGGTGGCAATATGTACTTCCATCTCTACGAATGTTCAAGCCACTATTAGTATAAGTGCTACTCCTTAGCTATGCTTTTACCCCAGTGTCAGTTATGCATACTTGTCAGTAGTACAAAACATTAAGTGGAAAATTGCAAAATAAATAATTTTCTAGCTAAATAAATTTATCATATTATTATAATTACTCTATTATTTGTAGTATCTTATTGTGCATAATTTATAAATTAAAGTTTATTATATGCAAGTACAGGGAAACTATAAAACAATTTGAGTCTCCATATCTGCACGTTCTGCTGCAGATTCAACTAAACATAGAATAAAAATAAATTATAAAAAATTATATCTTCACTAAATATACACAGGATTTTTGTAATTACCATATGAACATGAATTATTACATGCAATAAATATTTACAAAGTATTTACATTGTATTATAGTGTACGTAGACCAGAAGTGGTTTCAATTATATAAGTGGTTTCAATTATATATGCATAGGTTACATGCAAATACTGCATTATCTTGCATAAGGGACTTGGTCCAGTGGATTTTGGTATCTGAAGGAGTGGAGGCTTCCTGGAACTAATCCTCTGTAAGAATCAAGGGCTGAGTACTCTTTCATTCACTTTTGCTGGTATCCACACGAAAGTAATCCATTCTAGTCAACACAATATAAAGGGAAAGTTGGTGACTTGTTTTAGGGAAAGAATTTTCTCTCTGGTAACAAGAGGGCCACATGAAAGAAAATTGTTTTTTGACACCTCCCCTTCCTGTTTTGGATGCTTCCATTTGAGACTGTGAAGCCTATAGCCATGTTGCAACTAAGAAATAATAACCCTTAAGACAAATGTCAATATGCAGAGAATTATGAAAGAGAGAAAGGAGATGAAGTTGAGTTCTTGATGACTTCATTGAGCCATGAAGCCAATTATGGAAAATTTACTTGCAGATGTCTTGCTTTAATGAAAATTAAATCTATTATCAAATCAGTGCTTTTCAATTTTTATACTTCTATTTATAAAACCATACTTGCATGGCACATTAGAGTAAACAGGTCATCTCACAGAGAGACACACTGCTCAGGGCCTTTAATAGCCTTTAGCAGCCTCTGTTAGCCAATATAAAGGAGCAGCTTACTACCGGAAGCCTTAATGGCACACTAGCTAGCACACTGAGAAACTCCAGTTTCAGACATGCTTTGTAACAAGGTATTGAATATATCTTAGTGAAGATTTATTCTAAATGCAAATTTAAGCAATAAAATATTTTTTTTCTCAATAAGACCAACTAACTAACCCGGAAAGTGATGTCTGGTCAAAGTAAGTTTATGCTTGTATTACTCATGTCCCAATTTGAACATGCTTGAAGAGGTCTTGGTCTTCTGAAATACACCCTGGTGAGCTGACATAAAAAGGTATAAGATATCTTATCTCTGTTCTCCTTCCATGGTTTTAACAAAGTCATCATGGTGCATTATGATAGGCCACTATATTTCTAGGTCTTGATTTTACAGTAAAAAGTGTTCAGTTACTATTTGAACAGCTGGATCCAATTCATAGCATAAAAATTACACTCAGCTGATCCAAGTGAAAAATAACTAAAAATAGTTCTAGTAACCAAAACCTCTGAAAATACAAGAAAACCACAATGTGCTCTTGTGATCATCTTTCTTGTGTACTAAGGAGTCCGGGTTACTCCAGAGCAGAGTTCGCTCATGGTGAACTAAGATGATAATGTATATTTATGAGGGGTGATTTGAAAGGACTTACAAGGTCTAGTTTTCCAAATCAGCACTCTGATTCTCAAAGAGGTAGCATTTCTAAGTGTATCTCATTCATAATTAAATAAGTTTTCTGGCAGTAGACAATAAAATTCACAAGATTTATATTGACTCCAGTTTGAAAATAAATTGTAGACTAGATATCTATGAACTGCATTCTAAATCTGATATTTATTTATTGTCACAAGGGTTGTTGAAGCATAAATTTCTTGGGAATCAAGTGCTCTCAGGAAAAAAATTAAGCAGACATTCTTTTTCACCATAATAATTTCAAAAATCTCAAAAAATATATTATGTATTTATGTATTCATATATATTAGATATACATGTATTTAGCATAAATTTAGCACACATTTTTATGCACAAATTTCACTTTAACATTTTATTAATATGTAATCACTTATTAATGTACTTTTTCAGTGAAGTTATTTTACTTGGACCACTGTCATGTAAAAAACCATCATTTGCCAAGCCTTATGGTTTGGATATGACTACTAAGCTTTGCATAACTTTTTGGCAAATATGGAACCATTAACAAATAATAATGTTTGTAAAGTAAGAAACTACTTGAAATCCTAAATTGGTATTTTTCTTCATGTCAGTCAGTTGGAGTATATTGAAATTTGAATGCGTGTGGAGGGTGAAAGCCCCTGGGAACAAGTGACTCAGCATATATGGCAGCTGGAGACAAAATAGTGGTTCACTCTGAAGCCAGAAATGCTGTTAAGATTGCCCAGGATGCAAAATCTCATCTTTTGTAGCTTTCCGACCAGCACCAGTTTTTGTGTGTAGGTATTAGTTGATTTCAAGAGCATATTTTGCACTGTAATAATAGTACTGTTGTTAACCTTGGATTAGGGTTAACTACGGCTAAGGTCTCACAGACTCCCTGCAGAAGCCAGCAGTTCAAGCAAGTAATCGCGTGGATAGCAATGAAATAATCTCAGCTAAGGACTATGGAGCCACAGGATTACTCACTGGTCTTGTTCCCATTCAGAAAGACCAATCCAAATGATTTTCCAGATTTTTTCTCTAAGAAACAGGACTCATTACAAACTCCAAAGGTAAAATGGAGATGAAAATTAGTGATGTTTACAAATAACGTGACAATTGCTATATTCAAAGCAGTAAAGTCCACCTCTAGCTTATAGTTGCTCAATTACCTGTTGAAATAGACATTCTTCAAATTATAACCATGATTTCTGCTCTCCGACTTCATCTTCCAATCACAAAATATCAACTTTTCATACAAAATCTGGCAGTTTTCAAACAATTTTAATCTTTCTTTGCAAAGTAATACTACAAGAAGTCTGAAAAGAAACTGTTAGTGAATTTTGACAAAATACAAAGTACAAGGAGTACAATGTTTTAAGAGGGTAGCTAAATGCATTTATTAGTAAGTTAACATGGGAACAGGAATGAAAAATAATCACTGTTTGGAAAATTAAAAGACAATCACTTTAAGAGAAGGAAGATGGAGAACATAATTTTAAAATAAAAAAACAAACAAAACAGTAAACAGGCACCTCTTTCTGTAGAATTTGGATGAGAAGATGAAGGAGTCAGTGCCCCATAGTGATAAAGAATATATGCAGGCAGCCAGAAAGTCTCTTAGGGTAGAAGAGCCCTGAGCACTTTACACACACATTCACCACACACACAGAAACATACACACACGCACACTGAAAAATGAGTAGGAAATGGGCAAGTTGAGGAACAAGAGAAGACACTTGGTGGAGAAATATTCTTTAAGAATGAGAATGGATGAAACTGAGGCCACAGAGGGAGGCCATGGCGTTAGCATGGGAAGGGGTGAACAAGTTCATAGTCTGGAGAAAGGGGAGCAAGATGAGAACAGTGTATGGGGGTGATAAGGATTAAAATTAGGGAGTGAAAAATAGAAGTCACATTTAGAATCTTAATTTTCCTTATATTAAAGATATCCTGTGCAAAATGGAGAAATATGATTAAAAACTCCTTGGATAAAATTCTCTTCCTCTATAGAACTGAATCACAAATCCTCATTTTTCCAATGAATTAGATTATTATGGAGAATACAAGGTAACATAGCCTTTCCAGAAGACTGTGTGCAGCATCTGGGTGTCCAAACATCCAGATTCGGGAGAGCTTCAGTGCTAGAAAATGACATGCAGATCTGGAATGTGACCACGCAGAGACGTCATTTAAACTGATAAATAGAGATCACCAGTTTATTTTATCCTCTAAATCAAGGAATCTGTTCAATGTGCTGTTCAACGCTTTTCAGTGCTCACAGGGCTTCCAGGACGTTAGCTTCCAGCTGATGTGTGTGGCAGCCTAGCAAGATATGCCCTCGGTGTTTTGTTAGAAGTATGCTCTAGCATTCTACAATTTTTTTTTCTGTTGTCAAGCAATATTCAGAGATTTTTCCCTTCTACTTTGTAATTTTCTTACCCTTATTTCCTTTTTTGCCTTTGACCTATGTTCTTTCATTAGAAAGTTATAAGTGGTATAATTTTTCTGTAAGTTGGTTCTGAATTATAGCCTTATCAATCCTCCTTTATATGTTTCAGGAAAAACAGAATATAGTCTGAAAACATTGCCCTTGGATTCTTTAATACAATTACGACCTTGGAGAAGATAAGTCATTTTTCCCTAAAAATGGTACCTGACTGTCAAAGATATCTTACAGATAGTTTATATCAAAAGGAACAAGAGGGTCACTTCAAACTTCACAAAGTACACCCAATAGTCACTTGAATGCAAAGCTAGCAGATGATTGAATTAGCAATGCACACGGGTTGAGTGATAATAGATTTGCAAAGTTGAAAATACTGAAAGTAACAGTCTAGAAATATTAGTCAGATTGTGATAGCAGAAATGATTAAAATCATTTACATAATGAAATAACATAACGATTTAAAACACTTTTTATATTAAACAAAGATAAGAGAAAATAAGTGGGATCCTCCCATTTCATACAAAACATTTTCTTTTTAATTTGGACACACAAAAATGCTCCAACAAGTATCAACTCTGTTGCTAGGGAGAATGTAGCAGAGGTTGGGTGAGAAGGGTTCAACAGACAGCAAGAAGGGGAACCCAGAAATGAGTGTGGGAGAACCAGGACCTGCTCACCAAGAAGAGAAAGTGCACTGAATCTTACTGCTGGAATTCGGCTACTGTTAACTCACTACAGTGTTCAAATAATACATGCTAAAACTGACTTTTTAAATTTAAAAAATTAAAACAAAATTGAGCTTCTGTTGTTCTTTCAAAAGGGTCTTTCTTTTTCAATCTGTTCATTTACTTAACAAATGATTGCTTTCATACAAATATAGCTATTTTCTCTGTTTAGAAATTTCATCTCCTTTTTTGGTTGCCACTGAAAGTCTTTGTCTAAAAATGTTACGGTGGAATATTAGCAAACAGAAAATAGAAAAAAACATTTTTCATTTATATGTAAAAAACATTTTGCTCCTGCTCTTGATATTTGTGGAAGTTATGTATTTTGTTTTTATCTCATAATCTGATTTAAAACTGTCTTTGCAATTTTATTGTTAAAGAAGTAAATGTCATTCAAGGTTCAATCACCTTTTTTTTGTGATACTAGAGATTGAACTCACGACCTTACTCTTGTCAGGCAGATGCATGTGCCGCTCTTTAAAGTTAGTTTCTAGCTTTTAAACTTAGTCTTTAAACTTTGTGTTTCATATCCAAGACTTCATTGTTTTCCTTACGTACACCCATGATTTTATTGTCAAATTTCAGAATTGTTTATGTCACTTCCATTATTTTCATTATGGAAGTAGGATATGATTAGGGCTATCCAGAATTGTTTTTAATGATAGAAAATTCTTCTTAGTTTACTAATAAAAGAACAAACTTATTGGAGATGAGATGATGCAAAATAATACAGAATCTACTTTCTAGGATGTGTTTTCTTACAATAGTGATGCTAGCACCTTTAAAATGAAACTGGAAATAATTCAGTGAAGTCCTAAGTGAAGCAACTTGATGCCCTCAAGAAGCAGTGTTTGACACATCAAATAGCTTCATATTCCCCTGTTGAGGAGCACGATTATATACAATTCTAAGATTCACTACTGAAGGCCAAGACAAAGATGCCCAAAGATGTTACACCAGTGTGGCTGGATAGCAGGATGCTTTGAGGTGAACCCTTTTGTGATTTTTCTTGTCAAGAACCCTGGTTGTTAGCTGGTAAAAGGCAGGAATGATTGTGCTCTAGATCTGAGACTTTACACTTGAATGAGAAAGCCCAAGAGCTTGCCTGTTGATGTCTTCCAGATGTGGTTTTGGTGTGGGTTTTTTTTTTTTTTTTTTGACTGATGAGTTAATTATTGTTTTCATAAAATTCTTCACTGACTTGGCCATTAGCATCATAACTACCTTTCAGTGCTGTAGAAAAAGAAATGAAAGCCAAAAATGTCAGCGACAGCCCTCTTCTTAAAAAGAAAAAAATAACTATTGTGAAATAAAATGCCCACAAAAAGTGCACAAAATAAGACATGCAGCTCAGTAAGTGACTATAAAGCAAACACTTGGGGCAACAGGTTCACTACATGAACATCATTTTTTCTGTATCCTCATTCTCTATCCAAATGTTCTCCTCAAGGCTAAAAGACCTGCCTTCCGAGGTCAACTCTCCTTTCTTCATTTAAAGTACCACTAGACAGGAGTTATCAAGAGCTACATCTTTGTTTACTCTCCTTCATGGAAAGAATTGCATGGTACTACGTATCCAGTTTTTGACTCATTTTTTTCTGACAGTTGTGACTGCAGGATGTTTCCATGTTGACTATAGCTACAGTTCATTCATTTTCATTCCTAAATAGCAGTACAGTGCACACAAATTGATTAAGTCCATGGCTGATGGCCTTGCAGGTCAATTCCAGTTTGGGACTATTAGGAATGAAGTTACTTGCATTTTCTGTGAACATTCCAGTGAATATCTTGTGCGCATGTGTTGATATACTCAGGACTGGGACTGCTGGGACATGAAAATGCATAGCTGCAACTGAAGAATTTTCCCAAGTTGTTGTGCCAGTGACTCCACCAATAGCATTGCACTGAAGTTCTTTTTCACTCCACATCCCCATCAAATTTAGACTTGTCAATTCTTTGAATTTTATTGATAGTGGTAGGATGCTCATTGTAAACGTAACTTGCACTAATTTTATATGTTTATTGACCATTTGGGTTCCATTTTGAAGTGCTTGTTTTCTTTTGCCAATTTCCTTTCTCAGTTAATCTTTTCTTGTGATTTGAAGAGTCTCCTATTATTCTAGCCTCAAGTTACATAGCAGTTTTGTGTATTGCAGGTAACTTTTCTCTGTTTGTTGATTACTTTTTCAGTGTACTATTAGTAGCTTTTGAAAAAGCAGTTCTCATTGATTACTCAAAACTAAAATGACAATAACTATAATTTTAACTTTTGTAGGTATTTGTTTAAATCATTAGACAATTACTAATAGAAAATAAATATCTATATAGGATAGTACTATACTAGACTTAATTAATCAAGCCCAATTTCAAACCATAGGGTTTTGAAATAAAAATTTTTAAAGACTATATTCTAATTTATAAATAATTTTATTAAACACCTCTAAAGTAATAAAACCACTTATTAATATCATTTGTTACATAGTTTCAATGCTGTATAAACTATCACTATCTGACTTTTGGATGAGGAATCAGAGTTCAGAAAATGTAAAAAACTGCCAATGATCACAGTTTGTATGAGAAACAGAATCATTGTTAAAATAGATTTTCTTTTTTTTTTTTTTTTTTGTATAAGGAATCAAACTCATGACCTTGTGCTTGCTAGGCAGACACTTTTGCCACTGAGCTAAATCCCTGGCTCCAAAACTTAGACATTTTAAAATGTAAAATCCATGCTTTTTTACCATTATGTTTTGTTAAGAGCTACCTGTGTTATGTCAAATGGCTACATGCTTTATGTCAAATGGAAACTATGACCAAAATCAGTATCCAAGGAACAATATTAGAGGGGTACTCTGAAGTCCATTTTGAAAAAATAATCTAAAAAGCTATAAAATTCTGGAGAAAATTCAAAGATATAATAAGGCAGTCCCTCTAAGCACAGAATCCTGAGATTATGCAGATATAAAACCAATTAGAAAAGGACAGAGATAAAAGAGCACTATTATGTACATTATTTTAAAGTAACACAGAGAGCGCTTGATAGCCATCATCTTTGATGATTTATAAAATAAACTATCATTTTAGAACATATACAGATATTGAAGTGCTTCATAGAGCACAGCAGTATCTGTGAGTAAGATATGTGATGAGATAAATGTACTCTACAAAACCTATCCATGAAAATCTGGTTTGCCTGGAGATGAAATAACGAGTGATAAATCACATTATAAAAAGGCTTATGAATAAAAATGATTCTGTAGGATTCCTTCAAAACCCAAGCTCTTCTTTTTTTTTTTTTTTTTTTTTTTTTTTATTTAAGAGGAAAAAGAGAAAAACACAAAACAAACCAAAGCGGCGTAAGGGTACACGCAATACAGAACTACAAAACAAAACAAAACAAAACAAAACAAAACAAAAAACCATAACAGTAAGAAATTACCTGCTAGTAGATTACACACTATTTTCTTGAAAATAGTTCCTCAAATCACAGTATCAAAGAACACAAGGTGGACATTCAAACAGGGAGACTGCAAACAGCTGTGTTCAATGTTCCAAAAACATTGATAAAGTCAGCTATTTAACACCCCCAAACACACTTGCTGTTATATCCGTTAGAGCTCCTTTTCTTTTTTTTTTTTTTTCCCTCTCTTTTTTACAACAAAATTTACACATCTTGGATTTTATTACTCCTTAGTGCTTATTACTTTCTTTGGGGGGGGGAAGAATACAGTCAAATATGGCAAAACAAAGCTGTCAGTCAATACCAAGGATAGACGTAGCACATGGTGTAGAACAGAGTACAAGTTTATCAACAATGGTTATCAACGTTGTCCCTTGTTTCCTTAAAAAGAATTGTCTATCTTATTAGATATTATAAAGTTGGACAAAACAGTAGAGAACAAGACCAATAAAACTTAGGCGTTGTAAACATTACAGGACTTCCAAAGAAGACAATAGTCAAACCAGAATGGGTATCTTAGTGAATCTTATTGTCTTCAAAGTAGTTGCCTATGTCTTCAAACTTGATACTATCATATAGAATGGAACAGAGTCTAATCAGTCAAAACAAGATCGTGGGAGTACTACAGGACTTCAAAACAAGTTAATAGGAAATCGAAAAGAGTTACTATTTATATATCCTAATTTTTTTGAATTTTTTCTTTAATTAAGACAAACATAAGAAATGACTAAATAATTTTTTTTGAAACAATAAGGGGGAGATTGAGATAAAACAGGACATAACAATATAACAATAGAGGTCACAGCATGACTGTTTCAATAACCTAGTACTTCACCACCTTATAACCTGACTTAGTAGTAGTTACCATAGTGTCTTTTTCCTTGAAATATTTGGGTAAAACTTCATATACTCTAGCTTCAAATATTTTCATATCAAGAAGCCCAGAATAAAGCCTTTCTAATTAATGAGTGAAAACTTTATAAGGCTTCAAGGCCACCTAATGGGGAATCATGATTACCACATATTTTTATATATTTGAATCATTACTTACGTTAGGGAAACTATTCGGTATTCACACATGCGAGATTGATTTATTTCACTTATGAGTATGGTCTCAAGCTGTGCCCATTTATTGATAAATATCTCAATGTGATCCTTCTTTATAGCTGAATAATACTCCATTGTATAGAAATACCACAACTTTTTTATCCATTCCTCAGTTGATGGGCACTTGGGTTGTTTCCAAGATCTGGCGATTACAAATTGTGCTGCTATAAACATAGGTGCACATATATCACTGTGGTATGATGCTTTCAGTTCTTCTGGGAATATGCCTAGAAGTGGAATAGCTGGAATAAATGGGATTTCCAGTCCCAACTTTTTGAGAAATCTCCAGACAGATCTCCACAAAGGCTGTACCAGTCTACACTCCCACCAGCAGTGCAGGAGAGTTCCTTTTTCCCCACAGCCTCTCCAGCATTTGTTGTCGGTTTTCTTGATCCTGGCCATTCTTTCAGGAGTGAGATGGTATCTCAGTGTGGTTTTAATTTGCATTTCTCTAATGACCAATGATGATGAGCATTTTTTCATGTATTTATTTGCCATTTGCATTTCTTCATCTGAGAATTGCATATTCATCTCAGATGCCCATTTTTGGATTGGATCTTTGAATTTCGGAGGTCTGAGTTTCTTTAATTCTTTATATGTTTTAGACAAGAGGCCCTTGTCTGAGAGAGAGTTCACTAAAATCTTTTCCCAGTTTGTGGGTTTTCTTTTCACTATGCTGGAGATTTCTTTTGACATGCAGAAACTTTTTAATAAGAAGTGGTCCCAGTTAATGATTCTGGGAAGTATTTCCCGTGCGGTTTGAGTCCTGTTCATGAATTCTTTACCTACTCCTATGTCTCCAAGGTTTCTACCTATTTTGTCTTCCAATAGATTTAGTGTTTCTGTTTTAATATTCAGATCTTTGACCCATTTACATTTTAATTTAGTACATGGTGATAGACATGGGTCTAGCTTTAGTTTTCGGCAAATGGAGAGCCAGTTTTTCCAGCACCATTTATTAAAGAGACTGTCGTTCTTCCAGTGAACCTGCTTGGCTCCTTTATCAAAAATAAGGTGGTTGAGTGTGTTCGTAGTTGTGGTTGTATCTTCTAATCTATTCCACTGATCTTCAGCTCTGTTTTGATTCCAATACCATGTTGATTTTACTACTGTTGCTTTGTAGTATAACTTCAAGTCAGGGATTGTGATGCCTCCTGCTTTGTCTTTGCTGCTTAGAATTGCCTTTGCGATTCTAGGTCTCTTCTGGTTCCAGATGAAATTTAGGAGTGATTTCTCTAGATCTATAAGGTATGTTGATGGTATTTCTATTGGGATTGCATTGAATCTGTATAACAGTTTTGGGAGAATGGCCATTTTCACAATGTTTGTTCTTCCTATCCATGAGCAAGGGATGTCTTTCCATTTTCTGAGATCATCTTCAATTTCCTTTTTCAGTGTATTATAATTTTCACTGTATAAGTCTTTCACTTCTTTTGTAAGAGTAATTCCTAAATATTTCATTTTTTTGCTTGCTAATGTGAATAGTCCAGTTTCTCTTATTTCCTCTCTGTAATTTTGTTGTTCGTGTATAGGAATGCTATTGATTTCTGAGTATTGATTTTGTATCCAGCCACATTACTGAATTTATTTATTGTATCTAAGAGTATTTCAATGGAGTTTAGGGGGTCTTCTATGTAGAGTATCATGTCATCTGCAAACAATGATAATTTAACTTCTTCTTTTCCTATCTTTACCCCTTTTATTTCTCTTTCTTGCCTAATTGCTCTGGCTAGTACTTCCAGTACTATATTAAATAGGAGTGGTGATAAAGGACATCCTTGTCTTGTGCCTGATTTTAAAGTAAAGGCTTTCAATTTTTGGCCATTTAGTATGATGCTGGCTGTTGGTTTGTCATAAATGGCCTTTATTATATTGAGGTAAAGACCATTTATTCCAATTTTCTGTAAAGTTCTTATCATGAATAAGTGTTGGACCTTATCGAAGGCTTTTTCTGCATCTATAGAGATGATCATGTGATTCTTATTTTTGGCTTTATTGATATGGTGGATTACATTTATTGATTTGCGTATGTTGAACCATCCTTGCATTCCTGGGATGAATCCCACCTGGTCATGGTGTATAATCTTCTTGATGATTTGCTGGATCCTATTTGCCAATATTTTATTGAGGATTTTTGCATCTGTGTTCATTAGGGAGATCGGTCTATAGTTCTCTTTTATAGTTGGGTCTTTCTCAGGTTTTGGTACTAGAGTAATATTTGCTTCCAGGAATGACTTAGGAAGGATTGCTTCCCTTTCAATTTCATTGAATAGTTTGAGGAGTGTCGGCATTAGGTCTTCTTTATATTTCTTGTAGAATTCTGCAGTGAATCCATCTGGGCCTGGGCTCTTCTTGGTGGGCAAGGACCCAATTACATTCTCAATTTCATTAGCAGAGATTGGGTTATTCAACAGTTTTATATCCTCTTGATCTAGCTTTGGTACTTCATATGCTTCTAAGAATCTGTCTATTTCTTTTGTGTTATCAAACTTTTGAGAGTAGAGGTTTTCGAAATAGGTGTTGATGATCCTCTGTATTTCTATTGGGTCTGTAGTGATTTCTCCTTTTTCATTTCTTATTGCATGAATTTGAGCTTTTTCTTTCCTTTTTTTAATAAGGTTGGCTAGGGGCTTATCGATTTTATTTATTCTTTCAAAGAACCAACTCTTTGATTCGTTGATTCTTTGGATTGTTTTCTTAGTCTCTATTGCATTGATTTCTGCTCTGATTCTTATAATTTCCTCTCTTCTTTTGGCTTTGGGCTTGACTTGCTCTTCTTTTTCTAGCTGTTTGAGGTGTAGCATCAAGTTATTTACTTGTATTCGTTCTGTTTTCCTGATGTGGGAACTCAGTGCAATAAATTTTCCTCTCAGTACGGCTTTCATTGCATCCCACAGATTCCAGTAAGTTGTATCTGCATTTTCATTTTCTTTTAGGTATTGTTTAATTTCTTCTTTAATTTCTTCTGTGACCCACTGATTACTCAAGAGTGTATTATTTAGTTTCCATGTGTTTTCGGAATTTTTGCAGTATCCTTTGTCATTAATTTCTAATTTCAGAGCGCTATGATCCGATAATATGCAAGGGATGATTTCAACTCTTTTGCATTTGCTTAAATATGTTCTGTGAGCTAATATATGGTCTATTTTAGAAAATGATCCATGTACTCCTGAGAAGAATGTGTATTCTGATGTTGTTGGGTGGAACATTCTGTATATGTCTATCAAACCCATTTGTTCACAGGTGTGATTCAGTTCTGTTATTTCTTTGCTCATTTTCTGTCTGGTTGATCTGTCCCTTGGTGTCAGTGGTGTATTAAGGTCTCCTGTTACAATTGTGTTACTGATAATTTGAGTTTTCATTTCTGTTAATAATTGTTTTATATAACTGGGTGCTCTGGAGTTTGGTGCGTATATATTTAAGATAGTTATCTCTTCCTCTTGGAGTTTTCCCCTTACGAGTATGTAGTGACCTTCTTTGTCCTTTATGGTCATTGTTGGTTTAAAGTTCACGTTGTCTGCAAACAGAATGGCTACTCTTGCCTTTTTTTGGATTCCTGCTGCATGGAGAATTGTTTTCCATCCTTTGACTTTCAGTCTGTGAGTATCTTTCTGGGTTAGATGGGTTTCCTGTAAACAGCATATGGTTGGATTTTGTTTCTTGATCCATTCTGCTAGTCTGTTTCTTTTGATTGGTGCATTGAGACCATTTACATTAATGGTTATTACTGTTAAATGCTGGTTAATTGTAGGAATGTTATCTCTCTGCTGTTGCATCTTTATCTTTCGGTTCTGTTTAATTATTTGCTTTGCTTAGTGGTTTTTTCCTTTGTGTATCTAAACTGTCTTTCAATATTTTTTGCAGGGTTGGTTTGGTGTTCATGAAGTTCTTCAGCTGTTCTTTGTCATGGAAGTATCGTATTGCACCATCTATTTTGAATGATAGTTTTGCAGGATATATCAGTCTTGGTTGGAAATCATTTTGCTTTAGGATCTGGAATACTTCACTCCATGCTCTTCTTGACTTTATCGTTTGTGCTGAGAAGTCTGCTGTGATTCTGATAGGTTTTCCTTTATAAGTGATTTGTCTTTTCTCTCTGACAGATTTTAATAATCTATTCTTGTGTTGGATTTCTGGGATGGTGACTATTATATGTCTGGGTGTAGTTTTATTTTGGTTATGACTGTTTGGAGTTCTATATGCTTCACTGATCCTGATGTCAGTTTCTGATCTCATGCTTGGGAAATTTTCAGCTATTACTTCTCTAAATATCCTCCTGACATCCTTCATGTTGTCTCCCTCTCTTTCATTAATCCCTATCATTCTTATGTTATTCTTCTTTGCATCGTCTTGCAGTTGTTGAATTGTTGTTTCCTGGTTCCTTGTTATTTTCAAAAGATCTTTCCTTTCCTGTTCACTAGCTGCAATCCTGTCTTCAAGGTCTGAAATTCTATCTCCACTTTCATTAAGGCGGTTTTTACAACTTTCAGTGGAGTTTTTTATTTCCTGTATATCTCTGTGCATCTGCATTATGTATTCTGTTTGTTTCTTATATTGCTCGTCTAGGGATTCTATCTTTTTGTTTAGTTCCTCCAATTTTTTATCTGTGTTTTCTTTAGATATATTTAGAATCTCTTTCATTTCTTTTATCATTTCTTCTTTTATCTGGGAGATTATTTCGAGTTTGAATTTCTTTAAAGCTTCCTGGAGTTGCTTGTCAATTTCAGTGGCTATTGTGTACAATATATGAGGTGGATGGGATATATTTTCTTCTATATACATCGCTCCTAGGGTTTCTTGAGATGGGCTGGAGGTTTGAGGTTGTAATTTGGTCTTTCGTTTTGTCATTTTCCTATATTTCTGTGTTTCAAGTGTTACTTGAAAGCTTCCTCAGGATCTGTTGAAAATCCCCTTCTATGTTTGGAGCTACTAGGACTCTGGCGCCGCGCTACTCCAAGCCATTAGGCCTACAGAACCACTGGTCCTCCTCTGCCTGCTCAGAACTCCGCAGTTCCAGACAAGCTGGGCCTCAGGGACACTGTGCGCCCACCTGCCCCTTGGAAGCTCCACAGTTCTTCAATCGCAGCCGGGTTAGGGTACTCACCACAGGCCGCAGTGCTTCAGGAACCTGTGGACCCTCCCTGGTTGCAGAGATATCCACAGTCCTCCAGACACGCAGAGAGGCCAGTGAGGGCACCCCAGATCTGCCCAGCTCCTCCTCTGCAGACCTGTGGCCAGGCGCGGCAGCTAAACAGGCTGGGCTAGGCTGGTAGTGTGGGCCAGCCCACCTATTGGGAGCTCAGCAGGTCTCCAAATGAAGCTGGGAATGGGGAGGCTGATGTGGAAGCCTTAAACCCACCTCTCTCCTTCACTGTACCTGGAAGCCTGAGGGAACTCCAGCAGTCTGGGCGCAGAAATCCAGAGCCCTCCAGACACGCAGAGAGGCCAGTGAGGGCACCCCAGATCTGCCCAGCTCCTCCTCTGCAGACCTGTGGCCAGGCGCGGCAGCTAAACAGGCTGGGCTAGGCTGGTAGTGTGGGCCAGCCCACCTATCGGGAGCTCAGCAGGTCTCCAAATGAAGCCGGGAATGGGGAGGCTGATGTGGAAGCCTTAAACCCACCTCTCTCCTTCACTGCACCTGGAAGCCTGAGGGAACTCCAGCAGTCTGGGCGCAGAAATCCAGAGTCCTCCAGACACGCAGAGAGGCCAGTGAGGGCACCCCAGATCTGCCCAGCTCCTCCTCTGCAGACCTATGGCCAGGCGCGGCTGCTAAACAGGCTGGGCTAGGCTGGTAGTGTGGGCCAGCCCACCTATGGGGAGCTCAGCAGGTCTCCAAATGAAGCCGGGAATGGGGAGGCTAATGTGGAAGCCTCAAACCCACCTCTCGCCTTCACTGCACCTGGAAGCCTGAGGGAACTCCAGCAGTCTGGGCGCAGAAATCCAGAGTCCTCCAGACACGCAGAGAGGCCAGTGAGGGCACCCCAGATCTGCCCAGCTCCTCCTCTGCAGACCTGTGGCCAGGCGCGGCAGCTAAACAGGCTGGGCTAGGCTGGTAATGTGGGCCAGCCCACCTATTGGGAGCTCAGCAGGTCTCCAAATGAAGCCGGGAATGGGGAGGCTGATGTGGAAGCCTTAAACCCACCTCTCTCCTTCCCTGCACCTGGAAGCCTGAGGGAACTCCAGCAGTCTGGGCGCAGAAATCCAGAGTCCTCCAGACACGCAGAGAGGCCAGTGAGGGCACCCCAGATCTGCCCAGCTCCTCCTCTGCAGACCTGTGGCCAGGTGCGGCAGCTAAACAGGCTGGGCTAGGCTGGTAGTGTGGGCCAGCCCACCTATCGGGAGCTCAGCAGGTCTCCAAATGAAGCCGGGAATGGGGAGGCTGATGTGGAAGCCTCAAACCCACCTCTCTCCTTCACTGCACCTGGAAGCCTGGGGGAACTCCAGCAGTCTGGGCGCAGAAATCCAGAGTCCTCCAGACACGCAGAGAGGCCAGTGAGGGCACCCCAGATCTGCCCAGCTCCTCCTCTGCAGCAACCCAAGCTCTTCTTACGGTTTTAGAACATAATTCTATTCACAATGTTTGGATTTGCACAAGATTTCTCAGGAATGTTCCTGCCATGCAGTGTATCACAAACCCATATATACTTGAGATAATTAAAGAACAGATAACTTGGAATAATAAAGTCATTGTACATACTCCAGTTCCATTTATTCAATTATGGTTCTGAATAATGACAAATGCTTGGTGATGGCGGTGCACGCCTGTGATTTTGGCACTCTAGAAAGACGAGGAAGGAGGAGCTCAACCTCAAGACTAGACTGGGCTACTTAGTAAGACCCTGTCTAAAATTTTTAAAAAGGCTATGCATGTAGTTCAGTGTGAGGCACGCAGTTAAATCCCAGTACTACAATGTGTATGTGTGTGTGTATATAGTTGTAATATAGATTTATAACACGAGTACATCCTCAGCAATGTGAAATTCCAGTTTCAGCTCATTTTAATGCAAAAATCCATGTCAGAGTTGGCTCATAAAATAAATGTGCCCATTTTGTAAGCAATACATGTGTCAAAAGCATCAGCATAAGGATGCAGTCTAAATTGAGTGAGTTAAGGCTGTGTTTTCACTCCAGAATTTATTGCTTGAGCAGTCTGAATGCATCAGAGTGACTTCGAGAAAAAGGAAAGGATTCCTGCAATCCCTCAGAACTAAGAATATGATGATTTATACTACTTTGCTGTGAACTGAGATAGAACCAGATGCATCTATTAACATATTATTAAATACTCACAGATGGCTTAAATTTACAAAGTGCATAGTGAGTAAGTCAGGCACTTTTGTATTTGTCAGGCAACAGCAACTTTATACAGGCTAACAATAACATTGTAATAATAACCATAATAGCAATAATCTAGAGAAACAATTTTTCTTTTAAGGAAATTAAATTCATTGTGTAGAAATGTAAAAATGTTGCTCAGTCTTAAAGATATCTTACTGTCCTGGCTCTGGTACATAGGCATTTCTGAAACAGACTCATTATACTGTTATACTTTATGCACAAGCCTTTCCTTTTAAGAACTTTCTGTTCTAGCAATGGATTTCTCCTTTCCATCCCAATCTTAGCTCAGGTGCCATGTCCCTAGAGCAGTCATCTGTAGTCACACCTAGAGTAGGCTTTCCCTCCTGTTACCTCAGTAATAACCTATTATGTCAAGATCTCATATTGTACACAGTACTCATCACTATCTGCATTTACATCCTTGATTTATTAAATAAACTTATTTGTGTCACATTTTGACTCCTTTCACCTGAATGGGACCTTTACAAGTAAAAGACACTTATACATGAGCTCCAGGCCTCAGAAGAGAGTCTAGCACACAGCTGAGCTGCTCAATAGACATGTGCTGAGTGAAGGAATGAAGAAAGGAAGAGGCTGTTGTTGGCATTTTCACTGGCTAACAGTCTTTGATATTTTATTATATAATTACATACTCCTAGAATATAACTACAGCTAAATGCAACGATCAAACCTTAAAATAGTGTTGTTGTTCATTGGTGCAATCTTCCATCCATTTGAAACATAGTCCTTGACTTTGTGGGAGGTTTCATTCTAGTGAGAAAAGGAATAATGGCTAAATGTCACATAAGGAAAAGCTTAGGACATGAGAGGGGAGTATAAAGGGGCGAAAGAGCAAGCAAGCGACTAGAGCAAATGAACAAAGTACTCATAGGAAGTGAGTGAGGCTCAAGAGCATCTGCTTCTCCCATTTACTGTTTTTATTCTTTGAATTTTTCTATGCACTTGACAGTATTTTGTGGAAGACCAGAGAAGAACGGAGCCTAAGTGGCCTCCTTTATGAGCACAAAGGAAAAGCTGATCAGCTGAGATCAGGTTGTTTTCTGGGCATGGACTAATGGATAATGGAAGGCAGATGAATCCTGTGTTACTTTAATTGCTTATACCCATGTTTGAGTGACTAAAAGCAGGATGAGCCTGACACTCAGGGAAGAGGCAAGAGCCCCCTGACTGCCAGCATGCCGAACTGACTTGGTGTCTTTCAGCTATTATCCTTCTTCCTCCCCCACCCAGGTCAGGGTAACAACCTAGAAGGATTAGGTCCCAACAGTGACACCTCAGATGGGGAAAGAGTAGAGTAGGTCGGTTCCCCGTGACTGGCATCGGGGCCGAGACCTGGGACCAGCAGGGCACTGGTCCATTTGCTACAGAACTTCATAATAAGGTTTTAAAATATTTTTACAAAACTAAAATAAATAGCACTAAAACAAAACTTAAAATCTTTAATTTATAATACATTATAATTATATAAATATTAAAAATAATTCAACACTTGATACATATTCATATATTTTAACCCATATCTTTGCTATATTTGTAATACTACAAAATTAGTATTTTTCTAAGGAATATAATTTTACTATGGTCTATTATTTTTTCACAAAATTACTAATAATTTTTAAAATTAAATTTTACTGCTGATAAGTTTAAAATTATTACTTTCAAGGAACCATTTCTGGAGAGCAGAGTGATATTTTTTAATAAAGAAAATATTCCCTTCATTGTTGTTGAAGTACCCAGTAAACCAGAGCTAATTCTGCTAAAGAATATTTTAAATTTTAATTTGTTTTATATTCAATCAGGTGAATATTTCAACCATAATATGTTTATAGCTGCCATCTTTTTGCTTCATTTTATGTAGCTTTTTTAATATTTCCCATGGGACACAGCTCATCAGAAGCGTTTTATTAACTTGCAAACTCCTAATCCTTATACAAATTTCAGTGTTCAAAATCATGAGTCTTATAAGTTACATTGCAATTAAAAATAGTTCTACCAAAAACTTCTTTACATATTTCAAAACTGAAATATTAATTTTTAAAAGCACTTTGCAAAAAGGCATGAAGGAAACTTAGGAAATATTGGTATAGTATGTATCTTGATCAGGATAGTAAGAACATGAATATTAGTATGCATGCATATATTCAACTAAAAATTATTATAAACTAACAAAAAACACATCAAATTGTACCCTTATGGTCACTTTATACACTGTATCATAGGTATATTATACTCAAAAGATGTTAAGTGCTGTTTAAAAATGAGCCCTCTTAAATCTTTCCTGGTTTTGAGAAGATAAATGTCAATATCTTCCAGATTCTAATCACCACAAATTTTAAAAGCTAGAAAATTTAAAATTTTGGATATCTTACACACTTTAATTCAAAGTTATTAACTAATTTTGATCAAATGACACTAACATTAAGACTTAATATGTGAAAAGTTTCATTACCATTGTAAAAAGCTTTAGCTGACTGAAATAGATCTTCAAAAATGAAAACATTTTAAATTATGCTAAAAAATAAAATGTGAATGAACATATCATATTTAATAAAAATTCTGTGTTCAGCCACACATGTATTATATCCTATTATCCCCATAAAACAAATAATTTTGTTGAATTTTCAACAATGTTCACAATATCAAATGTTTGACTTTAAATAGAATTAGCTCCTAATAGCTTTTCTTCAATTCCATAATATATGAAAAAAAAATCTTATTTTTTGGAATTTACTTATCTTCTCTCTGAGGTATTTAATAGCCTTCTTATCATCTGGCATCATTTAAACTGTCTGTGACAGTCTTTTCCTTATAAAGCTACTACATTAAGCACTATCACTTCAGATTTCAAATATGTTCTCAGAAAAACTTGCAGTGAATGTAAACACCATTAATTAGAATAGCGAGCAATTTACTTTAAATAAAAAGATGTGTTTTATAGATTGACATATAAACATACCTTCTGCAGCTGCTTATGTAACACAGAAACTGTGGGTAGATCAATGAATAGTAAGCATTAACAAGGTTTGCAAGTTACATTTTCAGCATCAACTATCTTGAGAAATGAAAATCCAGTATTTAATTTTTCATTAAACATGCACTGTTACTTTTACCTCATTTCTGCCAAAAGTAATTTATTATAAAATAAAAAACATCATAAAACAATTAAAAATAATGTTGATTGGTTATTTGCATCCACTGAAAGGGTAAAACAATGCTAGTAAGAACTTCCAAGTTCCTGTCTGTCCCTCTGTGCTGTGGCAGGACTGTGCATCTTCTATTTTGCTGCACATTTCAGTCTGCAGTAACAAAATACTGTGCCACACACCTAGCATTTTAAACAACAGAAATGCATTTTTCAATATTCTGTAGTTTTAAAGTCCACGATAAGGTTTCAGCATTGTCAAGGTCAAGCATAGACTCTTTTCCTGGATTACAGATCTCTCTTTCACTGTCTTTGCATTGCAGGAGATAGGGGAAAGAAGTGGGTGGGGAAAGATAGTGGGATTTCCTCTTGATATAAGACTACACCCCTCACATATTTATGGTCTTTTTTAACTTCACTTAAAAAAAAAACAGTTCTCCAGATATAGTCATATTAACTGTTAAGTCTCCAACACATACAATTGGGTGGGGACACACAGCAACCCATAGCATTCTGTCTCTAGCTCCCCAAACACATGTCTTTATTACATGCAGAATACATTAATTCTATCCAAACTGCCCCAAGATTTAATTCATTCAAATCAACTCTAAATTCAGAAGCTTAAAGTCTCATCTAAATCAGATATGGGTGAGGTAAAATTCTCCTTTCACTGCAAACACGATATTATATGCTTTCCAAATGCAATGAGAGGACAGGTTAGGATATGTATTCCTATTCTAAATGGAAGGAGGAAAGGAAAGAGGGAAAGGGGGAGGGAAGGAGAGAGGCAGGGCAAGTCCCAAACCCATTAAGGCAGCTTCCATCAGATCTTAAGTTTCAAGACTACTTCCCTGGTAAATCACTACCTTTCAGGTATTCCGGGTGGCAGCTTCGCCCCCATGGATTTACTGAGTGGTCTCACTCTTCCAGCTCTCTGTAAAGGCCCTGTCCACTTTTCTTTATGCACAACTTTATCCACAGTTCAAATACTAATCCTATCTAGAAATAGCTTAACAGAAATGTCTAGATGTCTAAACATGCTGTGATCAAGTTGACAAGTCACCTATTATTTGCTTGTGCTTTGCACATATCTGTAATTCCCTTTGACTCCAAAACTCAGTAACCTCCGAACTCCAAGAATCTCCTAGTCTTGCTGTAAGTTCATGCTCAAGTATTCCAGAAAACTAAAACATAAAATTTTATATTTAATCTTCAGTCCCTCATACGCAATTATTCTGTCACTATGGGATTTTATACATGGTATTTTTTCTGCCTGAAAGTGCTTTTTTGTACATCTTGAATCTGTGTACATCAACAATAAATGGATAAAGAAAATGTGGTATTTATGCACAATGAAGTACAATTCTACCATTAAGAAGGATAAACTCAAGTCATTTATAACAAAATGAACACACTTCGAGGTCATAATTTTAAGTGAAATTTATCAGACACACATGCTTAAATACCACATGGCTTCTCTTATATGAAAAACCTAAAATTTACATAAAAAGTAAACTTAAAAATAGATAGCAGGCAACAGACAGATCTTTTTGAAATGGAGAGGGGACCAAGAGATGGAGGGAGCAGGGAGAGGTGGGAGAGAAAGAGGATGTAAAAAGGGTTGAGATGTGCTGTATGCATGTGCCGAGGCCCCACAAGGAATGTAAATATTATGTATTGCAAACATGTACAAAGTGACTTCAAGCTGAGGAAGGCTGATCACAAATGTGAGCCTGGCTGGGGCAAGTTAGCCATATCCTGTCCCCAGTATTGAAACAAAAAATAAAGTAAATTTAAAAATAAGCAGCTGCACATGGTAGCACACGTTGGTGATCACAGCACTCGGGACTGAGTCAGAAGACTGCCCTGAGTTCAAGGCCAGCCCAGGCTATATGTTGAGCCCATGGCCAATCCAAACTACACAGCAAGACCGTGTCTCAAAAACAAACAAACAAACAAATTTAAAAAAGGAAGCTTGGCTGAGGATAGGGCTATAGAAATGTGGGCTAGAGGATTTTAGAATTACCCTACCCCCACAAGGAGGTAAATGGCTCAAAACCACCGTGTGACCACCTTGTCCATCATGGGGTTGGTGAAGGATCCAGGTTCACAGTGCCCTAGTGCTTTGCTAATTTATAGCCACAGTGAATTATTGGTCAAATCCCAGTGTGTTCACTGGGTCAGACACCATTTTATTGTTTATTGATCTACTTTTTTACTTAGTGATTGAGTTTGGGAATGGTGTAATAAGTCAGTCTGTGTAAAAGTAGAGTATATCACATATGTGATATACTCAGAAATATAGTTTAAGTTATATAGTGTTTATCAATGAGATAAGCCAGAGCATCTATAGTAAATCTAATTAAGTAAACTTAAACATCTAAACATTAAATCTAATTAAGTAAACATAAATCACATTTATGAAAAGAGACTCTGTATTGTTTTAATAACTCATATAACCATTGAAATAGTTCTCTTTTCATTTAAAATTAGTGTTGCTTTAGTAAGAGTGAGTAGTAGGAGTGAGTAGAATCCAGTTTGGGATTTCAATAAACAAAAACCATTTTCATCTGTTGAAACTACTCTTACTTATGTTTGGGCTTTAAGGAATGTAGTCTTTAATTAAATAAAATCACTTTGTAGGCAAGAAAAACTGCTCTAAGTAAAAGAAATAAAAATGCATCAGATCCAGGTATTTTTTTTTAAATAAAGCATTCCTTTTATTATAGAATACATGGTGGTCAATAAATAATGTGTTCTAGGGCAGAAACAATAACAAACTGTTTCTTATAAAATACTGTTCATTTTATAATGAAGGATATTTTTTATGTGGACATGAACCATTTGATGACACACACTTTTTCTATAACAGTATATGCTCTTCAGGGCAAATGAATATAGTCTTTCATGACAATGTAAGAAATTTTTCAAGAGGCTGGCTGACTATTTTAAGACTTCATATTTCATTCACCTAAATTTAATGAAACTTGAGGTCAGTTGATCTTTGCATCCAGATGATAAATATCTCAATTTATTAGAAACCCAGTAACAAAAGGTCATAAAACAATCATGTAATGTGGTGTATAAGATATTTTAGGCTTTTCTCCATATTTACCTACCAAAAGATTTAAACTTTTTCCCAAACGACACTAATGTAAACTTTAATAGTAAGTCAAAAGGACATTTATTTCCAAGTTCTAGTAAATACTTAGAAAATTGCTATAGATAAATATGTTCTTCAGTGCTCCTTTTCACTACTCTAATAGATGTACTACAAAGGTTAAAACTCTAGTAGGTATTTTGTATTATCCAAAGGAATAAGTTAATAATGTTAGTCCATAAGAAGAAAGCACCATCTACTACTTGGAAATGGTTTGTGTTAGATTTTCCAATGATTTCTGATATACTTTCCCTAGTGATGAAATAAGTTAAAAAGAGATAATCAATTACTTTATCTTAAAGTGCATTTACTTTTAATCTTTCATATTTTTAATTTAAAAAGCAATGCTCTAATATATCTTAGCTTTAAAATTAATATGCATGTACAGACCTTCCCTTTATCTCTCTCAACCTTTCAGTTCCTTTAAAGCCTCATACTGACAGCTTCTCCTCATATAAGGACAATGCATGCCCTTAGATGACTTTTTCTACAAACAACCTCCCTCTATACCCTTACTTCTACCCCTCCTGCACACAAATACAAATAGTTCATTCACAAATCTGAATCTGTACTAGAACATTCAAGTGAAGTGAATCACATCTTGAGAAGACAACTTCAGATGCCTTACTATTGAGGTGACAAGGGAGAATCAATTTCTTCTAGAGAAGGAAGTAGTTTAATGCATCAGAATCTATCTGAAGACATTTGCAGCACATGTGCTGAAAATGAGCTCCTCTGTGTTTAACAAGGAATGCTTCAGCTTAATTCCAGTATTGAGCTGCTTATTTTCAAAATATGGGAGAATATAGGAAAGCAGAAGGATAAGAATTCTTCATCATAGCAAACTGTTATGACTGTCTATGCTCAACTCCCCAGCTACCAGAATGTAAGTCTTTTGAGGGGAGGAATCTGGTCACACCCAAAAGAGCAGAATATATATTTCTACTAAATGAGAAATTATCTTCTTAACACTTGTTATTCAGAGACAAGAGGTTTATCAAGAGATTTTTGGATTATTTTCACTCCCTATGACACAATGAGGAAGTATAATCATTATATCAATTGCTATTTTATCCAAATTGTTGAGAGGGAAGATGTCACACACTTAGGGCAGTTGTCACTGCTAAACTGAAAGACAGCAACGTATGTCAGCCTTGAGCAGAGCACTTGACATTGGAGTGACTGGTGTCTAATTCCACTTTGGGGTTTTATAGCTCTATGACCTTGAATAACATTTATAAGCTTTTTAAATCTCAGGCTTCTAATCTTTACATTAAGCGTAATAATCACTGCTTAATGGGGCTGCCACAAGGATTGTATCAGAAATGCCTAGAAAACTGAGCATGCAGCAAGAGACGTGCCATTTAGTTAGCACTATGTACCTATTTTGAGCTAATGAATACAGTCCCAAGAAGCAATGAGAAAGCAAATCTTCACACTCAGAGTAATACTGGATTTGGCATAAATGGTCAAAGGGCTTTGAAAGAATAGTCTCAACTTCCAAGTTTTGTTTAACATTTACAAGAGTTTGTAATATGCCTCTAACAATTACCTTTAAAATTTTCATTGCAAGTGTATAAAATGCACAAATGACATGCATGCACATTTTCTTTTTGTATATGAAAATCAAGGAAAAATATGATGAATTTCAAATCTAGAGCATGTATTCATTTTCTACTGCTACATGACACATTATCACAAAGCAGAAATATTTTTTTGGTTCACCATTATATTCACAAAGATCAAGTTAGATAGTAAACACCCATTTATTACCTCTTAGTTCTATAGCTCAGAAGTCCAGACAGGTTTGACCCAGTTCTCTGTTTAGAGTTTGGGTTTTCTTTTGTTTGTTTGTTTGTTGTTGTTGTTGTATTTTTTTTTTTTTTTTTTGCTTTTATAATAGAAAAGCCAAGACTGCATAGTTTACAAAGAACAGCACATTCTTCACAGGTCTAGCACCTGGGAAGTCTAAGATAAAAGAGCCTGACTCTGGCTGTGTCATTCCAAAGTGGAAAGGCAAGAAAGCAAAGGTGTGAGAAAGAAGAAAGGGGCTGAACTAATCCTTTTATCAGGAAGCTGCTCCCAAGACTACTAACCGGCTCCCACAATAGTGGCATTAACCCATTCTGGGGGCAGAATTTGCAAGAACTCATCACTTCTTTAAGTGCCACTTCTCAACCCTATTGCTTTGGGAATTAAGTTCAACCTGAGAGCTTCAGACGGCACTGAAACCATAACAGTGTCTCTCAAGGCCAGAGTCAGGTTGGCAGAGGACTTGGTACTTATTTGGATGCTCTGAAGAATATACTTTGAAGTTTGTAGAGATTGCTGGCAGGTTTCCGTTTGTTACCATTGTAGGACCAATTCCTTTATAAACTCTCAGTTCAGTCAAGTGTTACTTTGGGCTACCAGAGGCCACTTTCCAGTCCTTGCACATGACCCTGTCTGTCTTCAAAGCCAGCAAGGGCTCACTGATTCCTCATGCCTTGATCTCCCTTGCTTTTTTTCTAGAGAAAATGTATCCCAGTAGGGCTTGGTAATTAGGTGAGACCCATATCCCTTTAGATAATTTCAAAGTCACCTAGCCAGTAAGCTAAATGACATCTGTAATGACTCCTTTCCCCTTTAAACCAAATGTGTAACATAAGGGCAAGGGACATAGAGCTATTTTAAAATTTTCCCCACAGCAGAGAAATGGAAACAGGCCTGGGTGCTGAGGCACAAGAGAAGTTAGGAGTTTTAACCTATTGCAGAATGTAAAGTCTCATGAAGACACCAACCCTACGAAGACCCAGCGAGTGTCTTGGCTGACACTGCCTTACCTATCTTTTCTAAGTACTCTGACACAAAATATATTTCACAGCCAAATCTACCAGTTGTGAGAAGAAAATCCAAAGCCCCATAGTAGCAGGAGGCTGTTACTGAGTATTTCACATGCCCACTGTTGAGTCAGGAGTTCATCAGGCTGGAATGCCAGGAGCACAAATAAGTGTTCAATAAAACTGGATAAGCGTGCTGCTGGAAACCCAAAACTGAGATGCATACTGTGCTTTGAGGAAGATAAACCTTCAGATGTTACTTTCAATCTGTGGTAAAAACACTGTGGCTCTGGAATGTGGTTTTGAGAGTTGCACGAGAGGATGGCTCTCAAAAACTGCCACGAAGAACTCCTCGAAAATAACTGGTTAAGACAACACTAATGCATGCCACTGAAACCTCACGAAAATATGTCAAAAGCAAGGCCTCCCCAAAATTTCATTCACCCATTTGTCCAACTCAGTAAATTACAAAATGAAAGCACCCATGCAGCCAACTGCAAAATCAATGGGTAGACCATTGCTTTCATCAAAGACCACCACCTCTCCACCCACTCACAGTCCCCATCTCAGTCCCTGGCTACCATCCACTCACAGTCCCCACCTCAGTCCCTGGCTAACTCTTATTGACTTCAAATACCCTTCACTCATTTTGCGTTGTTTTCAAAGTTGTACAGATAGATTTTTAAAATGCATACTTATTTGTGTCTAGCTTTTTAAAAATTTAGTCCCTTGTGATCAAATGTAGATATAATTTATTCTCCTTGCCTTTAGCATTCAACCAGCAGAATTTCCAATAATTTACTGCCGTTTCAACATGATTCATTTGTGTTGTTTCAAGAGTTTGGCTATTAAGAGTAGTACTACCACAAATATTCACACACAGACCCACAGACTCCTGCACCCTTGCATATACCATCAAGTTTGTTATCTACCTAAGAGAGTTTTATGGTTTAGTCTAGAATGTCTCCCAAAACTCTCGTGTATATGGCAGGTGATGGAGATGCGGCCTAGACAGAGGAAGTGGGTCTCTTGGGGAATGACCACCACATCTTCCCCCCTGCCTTGTCTTTTCCTCTTGCTTCCTAGGCACCATGACATGAGCAGCCTTCCTCTGCCAGACCCTTCCACCCATCCCTTTTGCCTCAGAACCAGCTGACCAGAGGCTGAATTCTCTAAAAAACGTAAAACAAAACAAACCTCTACTCCTTTATATTGTAGGAATCAGGTATTTTGTCCTAATGCCAAGCGACTGAAACAGAAAGGAATCATAGTGAATGCCCATTGACTTAGTTACTTTTCTCCTGTTGAGACAAAATACCTGACACCCAGGGTTGAAGGGGGAAAGGTTTTTTTAAGCTCACTGCTTGTAGAGGTGACAGCCCATAATTCATTTGTTCCCAAGTCAGGGTGAGTGGCTTGGCAGAGGGGACAGAAAAGGAAGCAAGAAAGGAGAAAACAAGCCTCTTTCTGTCACTTGTAATGTATCCATGCTACTGGGATTAGGGTACTGTCAAGCCAGCTGGTGGGGGCTGGGAATATAGGTTAGCAGCATAGGTACCTGACTGGCAAGCGTGCGGTTGTGAGTTCTATCCCCATTATCACAAAAAAATCAATCAATCAATCAATAAAAAGATGGAATATTTTAGAAATCACCCATCCTTAATCCTAGCACCCTTAATCCTAATGTTGCACCACAAAATAGTCACAGACTCTAGGGTCAGCCATCTCTGAAAAAGTTCCACCTGTGATTGCATGAGTTTTTGGGGGGACATCTAGACATAAGCCATAAAACACATATTTACACTAGTAGACGATGTCAAACTGTTTTTCAAAATGGCTGCACCAGTACACATGACTAATAGCAGTATGTGAAGCTGCCCTACACTTCATGTTAACAGTCTTTCTAATTTTAGCAACTCTCTGATATATAATGGTGTTTGGCCATGATTTTATTTTGTGTTTCCCTGACAACAAATAAGATTATGCACCTTAATAAACAGGAATATGCTTGTTAACTATTTGAATATTCTCATTTATACATTACTTGTTTACCCTTGCCAATTTTTCTTTTAGGATTTCTCTTTTTAATATTTAATTTGTGGCATTTCTTTATATATTTTGGATATGAGTTGTTTGTTGACTATTGGTGATGTAAGAATCATTATCTCTCATTCTTTGGATTGCTTATTCATAATCCCTTTTGTGTCAATTAACAAACATTTTACAATTTTATTTGTAATTTATGTTTTTTCTTCTATCTACTTAGTGTTGTTTTTAAAGGATTATGACATATGAGGAGTTCTATTTCCACTTAGGAATCAAAAGTTTATAATATTGAGCCTATCCCAACAAAAAAGAAAAAGTTGAATAATCATGAAAATAATACGTTTTTTGAACCCACCTGATAGTTGAGGTTGCAGACTACTGAGTGAACCTAATGCCAGAGTGGAAAATCTCTCTAAGGAGAATGGAAGAGGCTTTGAGGATAGGGAAGAGTCCTGCGGTGAGGTGTGAGAGAATGTGGAGAATAATGGGATTAAAATGTCCAAGATATATTATACTCATGGAACAATTCATCAAAAGGAACATCACTAATCATGTGTTACAATTATGCCCCTTAAAAAAAATCCTGTGCTCTCACTACTTAATATAAGATCCTGATTGTGGTATTACAAATTTTTGTCTTTGAAGGAAATTGGATAAAGAACATGCAAAATTTTGCCATCTATTATTTACTAGCTATGATTCTTACCATAGCATGTGAATCCACAAATATTTCTGGCTTATTTTTTCCAAGTGCATCTGAACTATAATTATCTCAAAATAAAAACTTCAATTAAGAAAAATATTTAGGAAAAGAGCAAGACACTATTTATCAATAGTATTTAAAAAACAAAGTTTAAGTGACATTTTGTACTATATGATGAAATAAATATTGTGTTACTACAAACATTAAAGAAATAAAACCCATGTAATTTTAGGTTTCATTCAATGACTAGAATAGAGAAGTTAGTGGTTTCTATTTTGAACTATTTTGTGATGTGGGTCTAAATTCCTGGTACTATACTTTAAGAGAGATTTTTAAAAAACATTGAAACCTAGATATAGGAGACTCAGGAAACCACACCATAAGTGAAATTCTTGAAGAAATTTGCAGTGTTTCCCCACAAGAGAGGACTCAGTGGACACAGTACTGCATTCTCCAATTGTCTGAAGAATTTCCATACAGAGAGAAATTAGACTGTCTATAAAAAGAAATAAGACTGACTGGCATAAGAAGAGAGATTTCAATTTGATACAAGAAACTGTCCCTTATCTACAATGAGTTGGAATCCTTGCCACATGAAGTAGGTGTTATTATACCTCTACATGTATGACTTGAATAGTCAGGCATTGACTGGGAATTTGCAAACAGGTGTGAAGCACTATTGGGGGCTACAACTCAAAATGGCTAGTTTTGCATACTTCCTCAAGGTATGAGTGGAGGCCTGAAATTATTGGTATCACCCTTTTGAGATTTCCCTTTATCTCATTAGTGGTAGGCCATTCTCTTCCACTTACTAAGATTAAGAACACTAAGACTAAGAGTAAAACTAAGGTAAGACTAAAATTATTAAGACTAAAGACGCTACATGATAAGATTCTTCTTGGCACAATATCACCCTCTGAGTTATCTGACAATCCCTTTCTAGTCATAAGATCTGGCTGGCTTATGGCCTTTTGGTCCTCGTGAACTGGTCATCCCACATCCCTACTGTACCACCATTTTATCTCTTGCTCTTTCTTTTTCTCTTGCTGTGTGCCATAACACCTTTGGCAGTGGTCTCTAATAAAGCACATCTTTAACATCTGAAGTACATTGATTTTACCCAGGGCAGAATTATCACTAGAGTTACTTAAAGATGTTCTTTAGTGAGTTAATTGTCTTGAAAAGTATCCAGTGTTTCATCTTTAAGACATGTTACTCAAAGTCAAGAATGACAGGACAACTCTAGCATAGATTCAGTAGACATAATTTACAAGTAGCAGTTTATGTCCCTAAAAAAAGGTGGATCATAGTGAGATTCTAGGCCCTGCACCTAGGATAAAATATACTTCCTTGGTCTCTCACTGAATTTAGGACTAACTAAAGATGAGTTGGCCTGTTTCAGGGTTAGGGTTAGGGTTAGGTTTAGGGGTAGGGGTAGGGATAGGGAGAAAGGCACTAATCAGCTTACCTTTCCTGCAAAAACCAACATGTTAATAGGGTCAGTCGTGCACAGAGTGGGAGAAAGCCCTCACCCCTAACCACATATTATACTCTAACAAGATTCTTCAAGAGGCCTTGCGTTGCCCACAAGCATACAAAATCATATTCTTTGTTCCCTTTCTTTCTGCTATGGTTTGGTGATTTTGTCCCCAATAAAACTTATGTCAAGGTTTAGTTCTCAGTGAAACACTGGAGGTTGAATATAGTGGGAGATGGTTGGATCTTGGGGACAGAGCCCTCTTGAATTACAACGTTCTTGGGACTGGACCAGTTACTTTAGAGAAGTCATTATAAACAAACCTAATGTAATGGTTGATATATTGTGTCAATTTGAGACATTTAGAAGCTTAACATTTTAAGATGTAAAGGACATGCCCTGGGGCAGCTGTTTATGGCTTCAGATGTTTGATGGTTGTTTTATCATGAAAAGCTTAACTGAGTGTCTCAACAGGGGGTCAGAATTCTCACTTTGTAAATATACCATGTCTGTGTAAGAGGAGGGCACAGAGACATTGTGAGTGCTTTACCTGCCCTAGGACAGGTAGGCTGCATACCATACAAGGAAGGAAAGAGGCTTGTACTTCTCCCTTTTTTGCATTTGTGGCTTTTGCTGTCTTTTGCTGCCATGAACTGTTACTCCTGGTCCATTCCACACAGCTTTGGAGCCACCTGATTAGAAACTAAAATCTCTACAAATTGGGAGCTAAATAAACCTTTCCTCTCTTTAACACTGAACATCAAGTGTTTTGTCTCAGCAAGGGGTGAAAAGTAACTAAGATACTTACGCTTTGCATTTGGTCTCTCCATGTGCTTACTTGACCTTCTGCTTTCTGCAATGATAAGGTAATATGAGGCCCTCATCAAATGTGAGTAGATTCTATTACTCTTTAGCACTGTTGTCCAAAAAAAACCCCATCTTTTTTTTTTTTTTTTTTTTTTTTTTTTTTTTTTTTTTTGGTCTTTTTCATTTTTACCGGTACCAGGGATCGAACTCATGACTGCCTGCTTGCAAGGCAGGTGCTTATACCGCTGAGCTAAATCCCCAGCCCCAAAACCCCATCTTTTTCAATCAGTTTATCTACTCTCAGGTATTGCATTATAGCAACAGAAAATAAACTAAAATTCCAAGTTCCTTCCTTGCTTTTTGACTTTTCCACATTTCTCTTCTCCTAAAAGTGTATATGGAAATGGAGACATGTAGATATTGGTGTATACAAAGTGCTATTAACTCTCTAACAGTGATGTGGTACAGCATAACACAACCCTTTATATTGAGACAAAGTCCTGGCGCTAGTCTTCCATGAGACATTACCTCTCTTTGGTTGCTGAATCATGGTACGACATTGCACAGGAGCCAGGCAATGGAAGAAATATGGGCCTCAGTTATATATCATTCTGTGTGAATTAATAATGATCTGTTCACCACTCCTGACGCATACATGCCACGTATCAACTCAAGTGTGAGGAAGAGAGCGACCATGCGTGGGACAAGTGAACACAGGAGAAGAGAAAGGTAAAACCAGGACACGTTCAACAGAATCCTCACAAAAGCCATAGTGCTTATGTTTACATTTTCCCATGACTTACTCAGAGTGAATCTTTAATCTTGCTGGGAAGCTGTTTTCTAAAATTTCTGTGGGCTCAAAAAAGAAACACTATCTTTATTTCATCTCATTCCCTCCCTAATTCATGCTTTAACCTACAAAAATATGCTCAGGAATCTCCACTGCAAGTCTACAGGGGGAAAAAAAGCCTTGAAAATCCATTTTAAAGTAAATTAAAATATATTTAATTTTCCACTGCATGATATAACCAAAAGACTATGGCATGGCAAACAAGGAATGAATAGAATCTTGTTCTGTTTCTCATCATCTTTTAACTATTCACATACCACTTAAATTTGCTAGGTCTTAATTTCTTTATCTGTAAAGTGAAAAAAGGAGGCAAAGCCTATATTAATTCTAAACATCAAAAGAAACAAAATCTGAAAGAAAAATCAGCTTGTTGAGTTGCAACAGTTATAGTTAAGAAAAAAACTAAGCTAATTCTTAGTTTTATAAATTTTGAGATTTTTTAACATAGCTTATATGTACATTAATTGTACTTAATATATGTTATGGAAGGAGCCTTCATTATTTATTGGGAAAGCAGGTTGAAACTGAATTAACTAATACCTAAATGGTTTATTTTACTGATGTTTGGTATTCTCATTAGAAACAATTAACATTCAAAGGTAAGGTTAAGAGAAAAGTCAATAAGCCTTAGGATAAATGAAAGTCAAAGTCAGTCTATCTTTACAACCTTCAAATAGAATTTTACAGCTTAAAAACATCATTTAAAGTCTTTGTTAACATTGGTGATTGCTTAGTACTAAGCTTAAGGACATTTTTCTTTCTTATTCTCTTTGAACATTTCCTGCAGGAGTATACATTAATTTTATGATCAGAATAATAAAAATGTATTGAAAATAATTATAGAACCATAAATATAAGCAGAAGAGTAAAATTAGTCTAGTAATACAGTAGTCTTTGATGGATATTAGCCAGACAAAAGAATGTATGTCTTAAATAGAAGATAATATATTGAATTTATCCAATACAACTACGAAGAACTGAAGTGATTTGAACTTAAAGTAATATATTATAAATGGGAAACCAAGATGTCAAATAAGTTAAATAATTCAAACTCCTTTTCTAGATAATATAAGCAAGGGAGTCACATTTAGATACCATTCCTTTATCCCACTGGGTATTGAACTCTTAAGCAAATTCAGCGTTAGAAAGATGAGTTGGGTCACTGCAGAGACAGACAGCTTCTTTAGATTGTGTCAACTTGAAGAATTTCCCTTGGATTACAAGTGATCAGAGAAATACTTTTTTCCTCACTCTTTTTGAAATAATGGGAATGAAAAAGCAGTCCAGATGAAATGAATATATTAAATGCACCTCAAAAAATTGAAGGTCTACAAAAAAGAATCTAAAAGTTTCAAGTGACAAAATAATTTATTACTTAAGTAAGGAACAATTTATTGCACTGGTCTCTTAGGAAAAAAGACAACAGAACCTCCACAAGAGGAGCCACCAGAAAGAATTAATTTTAATTTAATTAGTAGAATAGAATTCTAAGAATATATTAAAAGATTCCTTTTATATAATTTAAAATGATATTTTAAACAAGTATTTATCAATCATTCTATGCAATACAAAGAAAAAGAGCAAGCACTTCTTTTTCTACTCTTTCTCATGTTTTGTTTAACTTTCTTCCCAATGTATTAATTCTGAAATTATTTCATGTCAGAAGGGGAGCTCAGCTCTTAGGATCACTGTAGGTTAAAGAATATGTGCATGAGAAAATGAATAGCATATCACTGTGGACATGAGCAGGTATCAGTGGAGAGTGAGGAGACAGCTAGCATGCAGATGCTCAAACAGGAGCAGCAAGATTGTGTCAGAGACATCCTGGACACACTCAGGAAGGGTTCTTTCCCAGTTGGTAGTCGAAATTTGCCTAAGGGTTAAACTCCAGTTTTGAAGTAAGAGAGATTAAAAAGGCTAGAAAGACTAAGAATATGTCTCGATTTGAAAAAAATTGGTTTGTGAAAGAACCATCTGACTAAATACAGCAAGAGTCAGTAATGGAATCTAGCACACAGGTAGAAATCTACATTTACAAAAGCTCGTCTTTAGACACTAACGTGGTGAAAAGGATATATATTGGAGCTAAAACAGGTGTTTTAATAATTATGGTCATAATGCAAAGATGTACAAAATATGTAAGCCCATGATGCTGTACTTTACCTTCAAATGCAAATTATTTAATCTCTTCAGCATTCTTAAACAAATGTGAAGTGTCTATTAACAATTAAAAATATGCATCTCAACTTGTCTTCCTTTTGACCTGCTGTTACTTTATATTCACCAGTTTCGGATGGACTAAGACTTAATATTTTGTCAAATTCTCAGTCATTTAGAATTCATTACAAATACAAGTTATATGTCAAGGCTATGTATATCATTAGGTACTCACTGACTTGCACAAATTTTCATAAAATGCAAAATCAATTGAAAAAAAGTTGGTGAGCAGACATGAACTGACCATAAGAGATCTGTATCATTTTTCCATAACTCAAACATTTATATGCCAGCTATAGTCATATTAATTTTGAGCATGGTATTGTATTTTGGCTGCAATAGAGACTCCAGGAAAAAAATATTTTTGTGATTTCTCAGCCTATCTGCACTGCCATTTTCTCATATACCTCACACCACTGCCATCTTGTTCCTTCCTACTACACTGAGAATTTAGCTTTAGTTTTTTGTCACCCTCCATCCCTTCTAGAGGTGAAAAAAACATACAAATGCACATGGTTTCATGTCTGAAACTTTAATTAGAGCTGTAAATGTTTTGTCTTTTACTATGAGGATATTAACTACTAGGTTAATTGCTCTTCACATTAGCAATTATACGCAATGAAACATTCTCTATTAATATTCATCCTCTATGAAAGACTGAGAGTCATATGTCTCTATTGCTACTTTACAAAAATAAACATGAGATATAATTCTGGTAGTGAGGTATGTATATACTGGCCTGTAGTTATGTTGAAATAAATAATATTAAGCTTGACAGTTTCCAAAGAGAAACATCCTAATACACAATAATAATCCAATTATTTTGTAACTAAAAATATTCTGAAAATATCTATATACTTTTTTCTAATGAAGCATACAAAATTGAATGTACAGTCCATTTTGGAGTTACTGCTTTGGAGACTGAAATTAATTTAATAAAATTTAGAAAAATTCTCATATTCTTTTTGAATATGGCCATATTGAAGATCAGTTGATAGACCATTTTTATCAGGCTTGCACACACTAGGGATGATTTAAGTGGTTTATATGCATAATAACCACCTGAACTTCATCTTAATGCAAACTGTTGGAGAAAGATTTTATTGCCTCTCATCTATATTATTCTATAGATTTTCTATATTATTACCAGTACTAATAGTTAAAAATGACTATAATTCCCATCACTATAGAGCCAAATAGATTTTTAAAATTGATTTATCCACATATAAGTGATTCATAATCATTTCCCAAATGGATTATTTTTTCTTATCATCCTCTTTATGAGAAATAAAAATAAATTCCCATTTTATGTATTAGTAAGCAGGACACCTTTTAAATTAGTAATGTAAATTTTAAAATAATTACTCTGTTATGTGTTATTATCAATATCTTAAGCTTTTAATGATATATTTTTGATTGATTTGGCAACCTGACTATGCATGGAAAGTTAATTCCATCTCTAAGTTTATGGGGAAGACTTTAAATTTATTTTATCCACTGTAATGTCCTCACCATGACCTGTTGCTGGCACAAAGTAAGTATTCAATAAATGAATATAGAATAAAATAATAACCCTGAATGCTAAATTATTCATATTATTTTAGAGCTTTTATTTTTTATGGGAGTAATGAAATGATTAGTGAAAGAAACACAAATGCCAAAAGTAGTTTATGCTAATGAAAGATTTGTTACCTTCCTGTCCTATGATACAATTACAAACTCTACCCACTCCAACATAGGTAGTGTACCATCAGATACAGTTGTATTACTTATATTCACTTGCAGAAACCAGAATATACTTTCTATAGATTTCAGCCTAAGGGATATAAAGCAGGATGTTAAACAGGAAAGCAATTATGAAGAGGATAAAAGAAAGAAAGCCTCAGCTTGAGCTTCCAGAAATAGTGGCAAATTGGTCTGCCATGAAAAGTTTGCCTTGATTAAGGAACTATAGCATGCAAAAGTTGCCAGAGTTTAAAAGATTTGTCATTTCCCTTATGAGTAAGCTATCAGATTGCATCCATTTACTTACTAAAGCCTCAGTGCGATCCTTCTTTATAGCTAAGTAGTACTCCAGGGTATAACAAGCATACCCATAAGTGAAATAAATCAAACTCACATGTGTAAATACTGTATCACCTTCCTAGTATAAGAAACTGAATGAGTAAATAAGATCCAAAATCTTCAATAAATATTGTGAAAGGGTAAAAAACTGCTCAATGGGGAAAAATAACTCAGTGAAAAGAAGAAAAGAAGGAAAAGAAAAAAGATAAATTTGTATATATACACTCAAGATAGCTAAGATGATTGCACTATTAATTCTATTAGTTCTTGAAACAAAACAGTTAACACTCATAAGATTAGATCAATTTTTGCATGACAATATCTGGTAATCTGAGTAACTTTTTTAAAGATAACTATGCAAAATAACACTTTGTTAAGTTCCTACCACCTTGTTTTGAAAGCCTATATTGTTTTTTGTTATTGCTGTTTATTTTTCTCTTTTGTTCCTTGTTTTTCTTGTTTTGTGTTTCCCTCTTTAAAATAAAATAAAATAAAATTTGTTATTTCTATTGCTATAATCTGCATAAACAAAATCATTATCTCTGATCCTGTCTCTTCTCAAACTAACTCAATTCTATTGTCAGTTCTCTAGCAATACATACGATTGATGGAATTAAATTACATTTAAAAAGGCAGGAAGGTTTTGGGAAAATAATAATAATTATTATTATTATTACATTATTATAGCATGCTGGCCTCAATCAGAACATATATTCCACTGTAAGTGTATAGAACTTTCATCTTTTAAAAAATGTGATGTTGCCCTGAGTTCAGTTCTTTAATTTCTTCCCAATAATTTAGAAAATCAACATATGGTATCAAGCACTATACCATAGGTTACTGGATATGTAAAATCTGACCAAGTCCTCATCACCTTTTAGCCTTAAATGAAATGCTGAGATTACAGCCCCCCAAACTGAATATTAGGGTATAGTTAGAAAGTCATACATAACGCAGTACCACTCTCTAATTAAACATTTTGCTCAACTAACAGTTACAAACTATAGAAGACTATAAGATACTCTAGATAATAGAGAGGAAAAATAATTTTAAAAATAATTTCAGGAAATATGGAAACTTTAGTATGATGGAAGCTGTAGGCGCTGGTAGACTAGACTATCAGTCAGATTCTACTCATTACATGACTTAGAATACATCTCTTAACTTCTTCATGCAAGTGGGTAAATAAAAACATCACACATACTGAGTCTGACAATTGAGCTAGAGTTGTACCTGCAACATATGAAGTACATAACAAATAGTAACTATTATAACTAATCACGTAAATTAAAACCATCTTTTTATCTAGCACCTACTCAACACAAAGTGCTGAGATGAATGTACAACAAAGTAAGATTCTGCTTCCCAAAGGTTTTAGAGTTCCATCTAGAAGAACCAGCAATAAGAGGAATTAAAATACATGGTATGTAACTCACAGAAAAAGTAGCTTTTTCTTGTTGATGAAAGGCCCGAGAATACTGGAGTCCTTGCACATATCCCTAGTGTGTGCAAGTCCTGGACTCCAACAACTGTAACAAATAGAAACTGATTGTATAAAGCAGAAATCTAAGTGGCAACATGGAAAACCTCAGTGGACTAATGTTGATCCTTTCAGCCAAAATAATATAAAAACAAAAACTATCACAGGTTTAATCTGATCTTGATTATAAGTCAATTTACACAAGGGATAAAGGTAAATAATCAAAGTAAAGTAAATAAAACAAAACCAAAAAACAATTCACAATTAAGTATACACACAAACACAGTTTCACAGATTAAAGTTTATTATTCAGAGACAGGAGCTTGCTAAGGCCGAATATAGAAAAAAACATTATTACAGGGGGTGCAAGAATTGAGTAGAATGAGTAGAAAGGAAGAATGGGGGATTCCAGGTATAGGAAAGAGAAGACCTAAATGCATTCGAAGGAATCTAAAAAGCTAATATTGCTCAAGAAGAGACTATTCAGAGGAGATCAATGTATTTCCATTGAAAAAACAATTTAGGAACAGAGGTGATCGGTCCTTGAATAGCATGTAAGGAATTAGTGGATAAGGGGCTGCTATCACAGAGTTTTCATCAGGACAGCAAGAAGATGGAATGAATCTTGGCACACAACTGGAACAATCTCGATGGATAAAAATGTGCTAGACAAAAATTTTACAAAAATTTGGCCTTGATGGACTGAGGTTCTAAAGCGACAGCTGTAGCTGGACAGGAGGGAATCAGGAGCGGAAGTCATTCCAAAGGGTAACAAGGACTTGGTGCTTATTAGAAAATAATCAGCATTATTTTAAAAGTTTTCATAACTTATGAAAATAAAAGAGCAAGATGAAAGACAAAGAAAAAAGACAGAAGGATAGAGATCGAGTCAGAGATTAAAACTCTGCAGATCAAGTCCCAAAGGAAAAAAATTATTTTAAATCATGGGCAAGATTCTTGCATTTTAATTTTCTAAAAGAACAAGCTACAGTAAATACATACTTTGTCTTCTAAATAGAAACAAATTGAGAGGAAGTGTCTGATATTATTGAGTCTGTAATTAAGGTTCAAATTAACACTGCAGAGGCCACTAAACTATTTTTGGTAAAAGAATAGAGGATAGATAAATAGTTGCTACACTGTGGTCAACAAAAGTATTCAGCTACTTCTGGCTCTGAGGATGGCCTGCTAGGTTGGTAAACAAAATCCAAAGCTTTACGGAATATGAACTGGGGCTTACAGTTTTTCCTGATATTCTTCCAGATACTTTATAGGTAAATATCAATTTACCATTAAATAACCTAATTTTAGGAGCCTACAATAAACATCATTTGGGCAAGAAATGGAACACTGGGAACAAGGTAGATTTTAGAGTGAGAGGAATGTGAAATATTCTGCACTGACCACATGAAATCTTTAAGAAGAAACTCATTTTCCTGGACTGTGTTTATCTGTGGCCAGTATGATGTAAGCAACAATAAAAACATCATACCACAGTGAAAAATATTTCATGTATTCTTATTTAAAAATGGTTTATTTTGCCATGAGAATTAACTTATGCACTTGGCATCATTAAATATATTCTCTGAATTATTTGAAAGGCATATTTCCATGGATTAGAAATTCGTTCACAGTTACGATTATTATGAAAATTTTCCCTACCTGAAGCATCTTTCTATAAATAGCCAATGAAATATTAAACAAGGAGCTACCAGGGCCTGAGCTATAGCTCAGTGGCACAGGATCTGCCTGGTAAGTGTATGGTTCTGAGTTTGATTCCCAGTTCCAAAAAAAGTTTATAAGGAGCCACCAACATGGAAGGAGACAGTACTGGTTTCTCTGTGAGATTCTTTCGATAAAAACCACCAAAAGAGTTAATTGATAGAAGAAAGACACATGCAAGGAAAAAATGAATAAATACATGAATGAATTTTTTTTTTTTTTTTGCTGTGAATTCTCTACAATATGGACTCTACAATTTCGCATTGTCACTGGTAGCTGTGAGTTCACTCTTGAAGCAGTGCCCTTTCAGTTCTGATACAAATCACTGTGAAGCAAAGAGCAGTGCCCAGCTGGGAAAGCAGGTGTAAAATGGTCCAACTAATTACAGCCTTGTCAAGTAATAGCTATGAGACAACCACTGACTGCTCTGCTTGCGAATTTTGGATGATTCCAACCAATTGGATGAAGAAATAGCATATAAAAAGAAAGGCATATAAGTCAGAGAAAGGGAGAAATGGGATCAAGAGGGTAATATTACTTGATCTGAGAGAACAAAGGCAAGAATTTTTAGGAAACAACCCATTCAGACAAATATAGAAAGAGGAATATCCGGTTGCAGAGCAACTCCGAGTTTATAGACTGGAACTACTGAGTTACACTTGACCAGAAAAGTAGTCCCCAGATGGACAGCACAGCTTTTCCATTCACAGTCCACACTGGTAGATTTAGCACACTATCCGGCATTTTTTATGAAGCTATAACTATGAAAACTCTGGATTACGACCAGAGAATAAAGACTCACTACTATCCTGTAACATTCAAAAGCAAACAAAGCTCGAATGTCTGAACAACAGCCACATTTCAGTCCCCCTATCCCAGGCTTTTTTCTTTAAAAACTTAACAGAATGCAAGAAGGGTCTAAATCTCACAGGGAAAGGAAAGTTATTACCAGGATCTATAAGGCTGCTTACTCCCCCTACTATTCTTTGCCTGGAGGCCAGGAATATAGCATTTCATCAGGAGCCCTGCTCAGCGAAGTGGAGGACACACGTCCAGATGGCAAAGTCACCTGCTTCGAGGCAATGCATAGAAGCAATTACTATTGTTTGGCCTCCATCCAAAACAAAACTAGCTTAATATGTTAGGCCACATAAGTATATTCCAGTTGATTCAGGACATTTTGGATAAATAAAATAATATTTTCAGTTCCATTTAGAACTTTGCAGCTAAAAAATAATATTGCCAATACTTGTAGTAATACTTGTACTGCATTGTTATGCTGAAGTAATAATGTTCTTTTAGAAAAATACCCTTGTAATATTTTAAAATTTGTGTTTATTTAATGTTAATAAAGACAACAGTTTCAACAAAAGAGATTGACTTATAAGGCAATAAAGTCTTGCAAATAGGAATGTTAACACTTGGAAAATGGGTAATTTCATCTAAAGCCAATGTTACTTGAGAATAATTCAACATCTGTCTAACTATAACTCTTACTTTAATAAGTTAATTAATGATATGTGAATGAATTTGTTCTTAGCACAAAATTACTATTTCTATTAGATTCATGACCATAATTTGCCTGCTTCCTGCATGATAAGCAATTCTCTAACATAATTAATCTTGTTTTGTTTTAAAGCGGAAATATGACCTTCCTGCATTGTTCCAAAAAGTACTTTAAAAGACACATAAAAATACGTGCAGATAAAATATGAACTGAAGAAGAAATTAGGAATGAGGACAATAGATATGTCCAAATTGTACCCTAGAACAGTTGATTCATATTTTACTCCTTTCCAAATTCAATTAATGACATATCTCCCAAAACAAAAGTATATTTATATCTACCAATCCCAGAAATCTCCAGAATTTAGTGTCTATGTGATAAAACATGTCATCATAACATTAACCAACTGCCTTCCAATATTCTCATAAAAGACTTCAAGTTCAGACCACCAGCATTTAGAGTAAAAAGTTACTAAATATTGTGCTATTGGTAAAATCTTTACATTTTTAGGCAACTTCAAGAGAGTACTTTGAAGAGGTATAAATGATTAGCCCAAACGATTTCAGTAAAAATCTTTTCCTCACTTACTTGAATTGCAGTGTTTTCTTCACTGCATCATCTACTCCATGAGTCAAGCATGTATGTAGTTCTTCAAAAATTATTACTGAGTGTTTAGGATATTCCAGGTTCAGTACTGGCCCTGACACAGAGAACATCCACCAACTCAAATTCACTCTTGTGACCTCCCTTCCTAATTATAAGGTAGAAATTAGAGGGACAGGGATATCTAGCCATAAGCCAGAAGCTGCCTTAAAGGGAAGTTAGGAAGAAATGGAGGATGCTTCCTGTTTGCCCAGGGGAAAGGAGTTACAGAAAGGGAGATATTGTGATGCATTTATAGCTCTCTAACTTGTGCAGCTCAGAGCATCATGATACCATTCACTAAACAGGAAACAGGAATGGCAGCTCAGTGTCCCTTCTAATGCTACATTTAACTTGCACTAGAACATTTATGTAGATATTCTAGTAGAGTAAGAGATGTGAGTTGTGAAGATTGCAAGAGTGAAGTGGACAGGAGAGACAGGTTATGTGTTTTGTGTGAAAACGTACAAGACGTTGCACACAGGAGAATAGAGAGTCAGATCAGGGAGACCAGCTTTGAGACTGGCAGCAATTAGAGGAACACACCTCAGAATTTAAATTCTTAAAAATTTGAAAGGAACTTCTTTCGGAGGAAATTCTTACAGGAATTTAACAAGCACTTTCTTTAAGAGGAAATACTTCTGAATTTGGTAGGACACAGTAGAAAACACAAGAAAGACCTGTCTAAGCATAGCTCCCCCTTCTGCCCAAACCAGAACGTGAAACAATGCCTTGGTGTAGGGAGTTTATTTTGATAACTTATTCCAAAAAAATAGGGGCAGAGGACTGGGAAAAGTCAAACAAGAAGAAGAGAAACCAATTCCAGTGTGGCTTCTTAAGCTCATCACCATTATGGGCAACAGCAACTTGGGCCTTTTGGAAAATACTCAGAGCATACCTCAAAGTTGCCCGACCCTTAAGAAAGAGGAACAGGATGTTTATCTTTAAACTCTTGACCCCCACTGACAAGATGTGTCCTTTGCATTGTTAATTCCCTTGCATTTTCAGACCTATACTTGTTTAGAAGGACTGTAAATGTTTCCATAAATATCTTGTATAGTAGAAGAAAGGAAGCCTTGGGATAGATACAGATATATGAAAGGGAAATGCTTTTGATTTACCCGTATGAACAGCTGGGTGCTGCAGGAACAAGAAAGCCCAAGAAGAGAGGAAATGTGATACAAAAAATGGGAAATGTTTAAACCCATTTATTTACAGTAAAACTCATATTGCCATTAATTCTTACTACCCTTCACTTCAAACACAGCTATCCCATAATTTTTACCACTTTCTGGAGCAGTTCAGGAAGTGCCATTTGTAAATGTCTTTAGTTGCATGATCATGTCTGCCTTGAAGTTTTGACTTGACCCAAAATGTATACCTATAGTGGTCGTTTTGACTTTTGGGAAGAGTCTGAAGTTGCATGATGTTGGATCTGTTCAATAAGGTGGATAATGACACACCATGATCTTTTCATTTTATGTAAATTGCTGTAAATTTGTCTAATTGATTCAGGGCATGGAGCAACCAACAAAAGACAGTCACACAAAAGAACTTCCAGAATTGCTTCAGAAAATGTCAAAAAAGCTGGGATAAATGTACTTGAAGGAGAAGAAATATATTAAAGGGAATTAATGGAAATGTAAAAATTGTACTGTAATAATTTTTTATATAATACTTTACTGTTTTTGATCAGCCCTTGTAAAGGTAGTATATAAAAAGTTTTTACATGTCCTATTTTTATCACCTTCACACACACACTTCATTGCAACTGTGTGCAATCTCTAAAAAGAAAATTAAGTATGCAAGGGTAGATCTAGCTAATGTCCTCTTCATGCTCTTGTTAATACTTAATCATATTTTTCTTCTACCACATTTTCTATATTTTCTTTTATCAGCATTTAAATGAATTTATCTTGCTTTCTTACTGATGAGATGACTTTATCTATAAAGAGAAGGAGCTTATAGCCATCTTCACTTTTGTGGCCTTATGACTGTCATAATTGGTGATTTACAGTTTTCTCTAGGCAACAGTTAAGTTTTCTCCTTGAAATCTTCTTGCCACTAAATGGTTGGCTGGAATCCTCAAGGGATGGAGCCAGAACAAAGTATAAGTTGTGGTTTTTACTGTGAGAAGTTAGACTGTTGGCAATGCCAACAGTTAGGTCAGTGTTAGTAAGAGGGAGCCTATTTAGTTAGGTAGATTTATGCCCAACTTCTGGCCCTGTTATGAAGTTGTAACAGTCTGAATCTAATCAGTGAAGATGGGAAAAGTTTAGTGTAAAAAATGATCAAGTTTAAGTGAATATTTGAGTAATGAAAGATTGGCTAGAAAGAAATAAAGAATCCTAGAGAATATAGGACTAGCAGATGAAAGGGATAGCTACCTCCTGTAGGGTTGAGAGAGGGAGATGGAGATCCTCCAAAGACCTGCAGACCCTAAGGTTAACATCAGGATGTTGTTGGCAAGGACAGGCTGTGGCTCACTGGATAGCAGTGAAGTCATCGTGGCATCATACTGGCACAACTTGCTGGGAATTGGTCCTCTAACACGTTCCAGCAATCCATCCTCTAGGATTATGAGAAATTTTCTTCATGTAGAGGTACATTCTTAAGATATTGAGTTAGAAAATCACCAGAGAGAAGGGAAACTGTTGCCTACTGGGTGCTGTGGGGAGCCCTGCATGACCAAACCTGGAAAAGCTAGGAAGATAGGAAAGCCTGCTGAACCAGTACAATGGGATAAAGAATGTAGGGGATTTAGCTGAGTGGCATAAGTGCCTGCCTAGTGAGTTCACGGCCACCAGTTTGATGCCTGGTACAAAAAAACAAACAAAACAAAACAAAAACAATGAACACTGTCTCATCCCGCATTGTCTCTCCTATCCCCTACACCAACCAAACAGAACACTGAGCCACTGGCAAATATATAATAATTAAAGGAATCATATACTTTTATAAAGACAAAAAGAAATGATTTTTAGTTGAGAGGCAATAAATACAAGAACACATGGCCTCACTGCTTATAGGTCCATGGTATAAACACTGAGTCTCAAAGAAGAGAGACACAGTGACTTTTATAGGACAAACTGACATAATCTCTTTGGTTTTTCAAGTCTTCTGGGAAGGATAATCATTGATAGACATTAACACAAATATATCAATATTCCCAATCTTGGAGTCCATTCGCGATTGTCCATCCACACGCATTTTCCCCAAGCTTGCTCATTTCCAGGCTTCTAGCATTGCTCTCTTCCATCCACAGCTAAGTGATTCTTCTCTTGCAAAAACTGACTTCCTAGGTCTACTTCATTCAAATCCATCTTCCCACAGGTAAATGAACAAGTTATTCACAGCATGCAATTCCATTCACTGGATTTGTCTTCACAATTGCCCTTTAGGGTCACCTCCAAGTTGGGCTATAATGTAGTAATAGACTTAAAATGTCAAGCATTACTCATCTATGACTCAGACCCACATGTCCCTTTTCTATTAGTGGGCTATGGGGAAGCCTCAGGTGCAAAATGAGAAAAAGAGTCTGCAAAACTATAACAGTTGTCATTGGAGTCTGGGACCATCCTCCTGAAATTTACCTGTGCATTGCAAACTCACTAAGATGCATTCTCAATGAATCACCTCTATCCTATGGTGGCCTGCTGTAATAGAAGTCCAGTGCATGAGTTGTTAGACTTGTTAACATCTAGATCATGATGGTGTTTCTGATCTCTTAGTCATCTAGTTACCATGGTGAGGCCTTCAGCTATAAATGACCCCAGTGGCATTCCAAGAATTGCTTTCAAAAGATGACTAGTTCTCTGCAATAGAGAGCAGATGCTGCTTCAGATTCTGGCAGTTACCAAAAGGCCCTGATAAAGCTTACTAAAGATACGTACAGAGTTTTCTCCACCATCAGGGCCTCTAGTATCAAAAACTCTTCTACTTCTGGGTCACATGACACATGGCCACTGCTGCTTAGTACATCAATTTCTGTAGTAAAAAAGAGCCAAGATGAAGTAAAACTGTAAAAACAAAACATGTCAGGTCCAAGGCAGAAAGGAAAGCAACAGAATCCACAGAAACGACCCAGGAGCCAACTATCAAAACATACTTTAAATTAAAATGCAACTGTGAATTATGTTGGACAGCAAAGAAATTGGATACGGTTTTGAGCTGAAACCTCTCAGATTTGTGATATCAGCTGCTTACAAGCTGGTGCGAGCTGTACGAGGCAGATCTTTCCCTGTCTAAAGCTCAGTACTATAGCAGGACTGGTGAGTTACAAGCACCTCATACTTTTAGTCCTCTCAACACTTTGAAATAGACAGGAGAGGCCTGGGGCAGCTGGATGTCCTGGAACAATCCCCACAATTTATTATACTCTTGTGTACTATGGTGTGAAAAAAAATGTGATACAGTGGAGTTGAAGAGGAAATGAAATGTATCTGGGAAAATCTTTTTAAAAGCCAACTAGAAGAAATACCCCATTGCTGGCAGAAACTTAAATTAAAGAAGGTTTGGTTGAATATTTACAATATAATCTCCAGGTGCTTACCATAAAAAAGGCAACAAAAAATAATAGCCATTAGAAAAACAGAAACAAGAAAAACAGAAATGCCCAGAAACAAAGTCAGATATGAAGGAAGACATTTTAGTAACCACCTGTTACACTGGTACATTATCTTCTCATGCAATGAAAAATTCCTATACAGGGAGGAGTTTTTAAAATAAGGTTTCAGAACACAGTTTTTAAATTTGGACTATGTCCTTATTTTATTAGTACATGTTTGCAATACATGATGTTTACATTCCTTATTGGGAGTTGGTATGTGTTTGTAGCACATCTCAATTCCTTTTTCTATCCCCCCCTCCCTCCCTCTTGCTCTATCTCTTGACTAACTGTATTCTTTATGTGACATCTCAAAGAGGTCCTGTCTCCAGTGGGTTCTGAAGCATGACTTGACTGGCATTAAACAAGATACTCTTAGAACTTCATGGTTGTTTTGTTTTGTTGTTTTGAGACAGGATCTTCCTATGTTTCTGAGACTGGTTTCGAGCTTCGGGGCTCAAATCACCACCCTGCTTTAGCCTCCTGAATACGTGGGACTACAGGCATGAATCATTGTGCTGTGCTAATGTGTTCTGCTTTTAAACTGTGCCTTCAATATTAATTCAAGTTTTGTGGAAATAAAATATAAGGCTTAGGCCACTAGTGCTCCAGTCAGCTTAATGAAGCTTTAAACAGTTAAATCAAACTTCAACAATATCCAGGACAGACAAAAGACCTAAAAACTAGCAACAATATATTAAAGAGACAAAGTCATGCTAACCTCATGTAATAACTTGATACATTCGGAGAAGCTTTTGTGATTAATCTTACCTGATATTCTATTTTGATTGACTGATTATATATTTATTACTTGAAAATGTATTGGTTGCTTCTGTCACCGCATCAGTTTTGCTTGGATCAGTTTTCTGAATTGATTGATATAACTGGGGGCTTATAGACCAGTATGCTATTATATAAGATACTTGTTTTCAGTCTTCTTTTGTTGTGGCTACATTTGATTCTTAAAGCAAATAGCTCTGTAAATGTCTCCAAAAGACTTTCTCTGAAAAATTTTGTAGTGTTTTTAAAAATTAGTATGCATTTACTTTTGTTATCCAGCATATGTTATAATATCAACTTACATAATAATACATTAATTTAATATAATAGCCAAAACAGAATATATTGCACATATGTATGTATATATTTTCATATTAAACAATTGCTATGTATTATAGGCACATGCATTACACATTGTTCCAAACTTATATTTTGAATAGACAAAGCTGACAAAAGTTCTAAAGATAGGACAATTTTCTATTTCACACTGTAGTCAAATTCTTCTTTCATGATCTATCTTGACACATTGTTTTTAATCTCATGTTTCTGCCTTTCTGTTTTGCACACTGACACTTTATTTTATTTGGAAAATGCATCTTTTCTTGTTTATTTATATAACCTGGTGTTACTGTCTTTACACCGTGGATAGCTTATGAGAATTCCTCAGTCCTTGCCAGTTGAGAAGCACACGAGTCTCTATCCCCCAGGCAACTAAACTGAAATCAGGTTACTGTAATATAATAAATACAGTGTGCTAGTAAATATGTAGGACAGTAAGCAATATGACAGCCACGGTGAAATACTACAACAAAAACAATTTTCCCCCAACTCAAAGAAAAACAAGGTTAATTAGCAGAAGTGATAGGCATTACAGGATGACAAAGTTTCATGGGAATAGGGGAAACATAAGAAAGAGATGATAGGTGCCTGGCAATAGCCTCATTCACAGGGAACAAATTAGCTAGAATTGTGAGCTATTAAGACTAAAGAGATTGTTTGGCCTGTTTCCATCGTTACATAGAATATGAGTGGGAAGACAGGGGTTAGTTGCATTGTTTATAACATCAATTAATGAAGTGAAACTTTACATTGGCCCCTCCCAAGGAAAAATTATGTAAAAGTATCTTTTTAAGAGAAGTAATTAAGTTTTTTTAAAACAAAAAGGTTTTATTTTTAATTTTTTAAATTGCAAATTGACAAATTATAGATGTTTTTATGGGTCAAAAATTGCTGATAGTTATAAGTGCAATGTAGAATAACTAAATCAATAATCATCATCTCATCATGTCAGCTACTTATGCTTTTGTACTGAGATCATTTGAAGCATTCTTTCCTAAAGATTTTAAAATGTATAACACATTGCTATTTACTATTTTCACCATGTCATATATAACAGCATTTGGGATTTTCCTTAAGAACAAATACTCTCCACTTTTAGAGACTGAACCTACCACAGAGAGTCTGGTAAGAACATGCACAATAATTTACATTAAGTTCTTTGCATTTGATAGATGATAACAATTATTTTCTCGCTCTGGAGATAGTATACAAGCATATAGATTTATTTTCGTGCATGTTTGTACCTATGGGTCATAGGAAAGTGAATAACATATATTCATACTGGTAAGTCTTTTTAAAGCAAAAACACAACTATATATTCGCACATAATAAGAATACAATTTTTTTAACTAAAAAAACGGTTTTAAGTGTATAAAGTGTTAATTCTGTTGTCGTAGGGCCAAATTTTTAAGAGTATATTAATGATTAGATTCTATGTGACACAACTACTGATAATTTATTGATCATAAATGTAAAATATTAGTCTCTAAATTTTATCTGTCATTTTAAATTGCATCGGCCAAGGCCTGTGCGCTATTAAATCCATTGCGCTTAAAAATATTTCCTCATTAGTGACACTGTGGTAATTACTGCTTTCATTTTGTTTTGTATTAATAAATTTTGTATAAAATTCAATATCTGTTGCTGCTGATTATTTTTAGTCATGCAAAGGTGAGCAAAAAGATTCGCTGAAATATGATGACCAAATCTCAGATAAGAAAAGGTTCTGCCTTGAGTCTCTGAAAAATAAGAAAACTTCTCACAGTGAGTTTATTTTATATAAGATCTAAATTGATATAAGTGGACATGTGGACGTATGTTTCACATTATTATTACTTATTATTTTAAGCATAAAGAGAAGTAGAAAAACATTATACTCTACTCTAATAAAATATAGATCTTGACTCTAAAAAACCAATCATTGCTACCTAAAAAGAGAAGAAATATGCTTTTGAGATGATTCTCATCCATAAGCTTCTCGTCATTCTCTAAATTTTTAGTACATTACTTTCTACTAAATCTTGAGGTTGTGAATCATTGAGGTTTGATTTTATTAAGTATTTCTTTGCAAAAATAATCATATTTTTAATTTCTCCAAGGGTAAAACTCTAATGCATCATTCTTCCAACACTCAATATATATTTCTATAAAAAATTGACTCACATACTGGAATGTTAGTATTATTATTTAATGGAGTTACTGATTTTCACTTAAAACTATGTGTCTTTCTTAGTTACAATAGATTCTCATAATTTTTCATTTTAATATAAAGATATCCAGGTATTTATATATTATATTTTTATGTATAATTGATTTCTCTTTAACTTATTGATTATATTTCTCAAATTACTTATACAACCATAAAAGTTGACTAAATTATTAACATTGGCAACTGTCTTCACACAAAGACACTTGTATTTATGTGGAAATGTAATGGTATTACTATAAAGTTTTTTTTAAAAAACTTTTTTTAAAAAAATATTTTTATACCTATCTGATTTTATAGTTCTTGTCAATGAAAAATACCAGTTTATGTTAGATGGAGTAATATCCCTATATTCTCTGTCATAAAAAAAGGATCAAACACTTGCTTAGTAAACAGGGAACATTTTCTCAGCTGATGTTCCTTTGCTTTAGTGGCTATTACTCAACATTAAGATTTTTGTGTTTATAAAACTAATACTCACTGTACAGTATCAGCCAGTATTGTCCAAGCACTAGAGTACTGGCCAAGTACTTGCCCAAGAGTATTAGCTAAGATGTCTAAGAATTCTCCAAGCTTTTTAAAACCCTTTCCTCCTCTATCAATAGCAATTGGTGTAGGTTTATTTTTTAATTACTCATAAAATAAATCTTTATGCTATTCTCACATGGCATTTTAGTATTTTAAACTTGTCTGAAAGAGAATATGTTTATTAGAAAATACTTTCAGGTAGTTCTCAAACTAAGTTCTGAAAACAATGAACACTGTCTCTCTAATCTTCATGGACAAGTTAAAGAGGAGAAGGTTTTAGTTAAGATCTGTGATGGCAGTTCTATAGCCTACATGGGGCATCCAATAAACATTGTGAATTGAAGACTCAAGACAAGACAAAAGAAACTGGCCTTCTTGATGGTGGTTATAACTGTAAAACTCAGTCTTTTAATAAACACTATTGATAATTTGAACTAAATATACTAAGTATATTTTACACCACTAGTTTTGCTGCTTATACATCTCATTACAAACTAGTGCTTCTAAATGGTTATCTAGAACTGATTGCAGATTACAGATCATGTGTATCATATGCTCTGTATAAAAGCAACGAATTTGAAAATGCAAAACAAATTGAATCATTATATTTGGGAAGCCTGACTACATATTTGTTTATCAACTTTCTTTGCAACATAATCTTCAAATTACTATATATATATATATATATATATATATATATATACTTGAAAAGGGGATAAAAGAAAATAATGACTATTTTTAAATCAACCTTATAGAATGCACTCATAAAGCCAAAAGAAAATAACAACAAAGTTAAGTGACTAGCAAAACAGGACTGCTTATCTGATAGAAAATTTGTGGTTTCTTTTTATTTTTGTGCTTTGTTTCTGTTTATTTTCATATGAGAACATAAGGTGTTATTTATGTTTTAATAGCAAATAAAAAGCATTTACTCCAAGAAATATATTTCCAAGTCCACAAATTTTTTCACACAAAAGTAAGGCCATGAGTTCATGGTTACATTTTAGCCCATAATTGTCAAATATTAAAATTCATGTTATTATAGTTATTTCCAAATTCATAAAAAAAAATGCTTTAGTGTGTAATGACCTAGAGAACTATGTAATGTAACACATAATTACAGTCCTCCTGAAAGACTGAATTACAGGACAAAGTTAAGAATCTTCTCTACCATGCCTGGAATAGCCACATGGTTTCCCCCATTTCACAGCTAATCAGAGACACTACTTTTGGGTTTTATCAAGAGAAGCCAAAAGATGAACTGATTCAAATGCTTTGATATAGATTCAAACACAGGTTGTATGTGACAACACAATTTAATATTTTAAGTTCCTCATGTATACATTTCTCATAAATTAACTGTTCAAATAAAATACATTTGATTTATAATAAAAGATATAAAGAAGAACACTTAGAAAAGGGACGAAAACATAGCAATCAATTCATGAAGGAATGGACACATTTGGAAAGACAGACTGAATTAAGTACTTCATTTCACCAAAGAACTCACTTGCAAACCAAATGAAAACTAATTCTAAAAGACTGATTCATCCAGAAAAGCCACTTTCCCCCTACATTTTAGTACCCAAAGCAAAGTTTTAAGTATTAGAACTAATGAGTACATTTGTAAGACATATAATTGCCATAGGATCTGATAAACTACAAGTATTCTAACATTATTTACTAAGACAGCCACTAGTTCCAGGTAGACAGGCTCAGGATGTTTGGGAGCCTGAGAAGTCTCATCATCTGGCATCTGGTAGCTGGCAACTGAGATGAGTGGGGCAGTGTTCAATCCAGCTCCCAAAGCCAGCGGATCAGGGTTTCTGATGGTATAAATCTCAGTTCAAGGGCAGTGCAAGGGCAAGAGCAGGTGAGATGGCTGTCCCAGATCAAGCTGTAAGGCAAGAAAAAAATGAAAACATTTATTCTTCCTTCTCTTCAATTCTTGTCAGATCCTTTATTGATTAGATGATGCCAAGCCATAAGGGTGAGTTGACACATTTGAAGTTAATTTTGTTTGGAAAAGCTCATAGACAAACTCAGAAATAAATAATCTTTATTTATGTATTGATGTTCTGTGAGTGGCAAAAACTTTTTAAGTGTTAATCATCACAGGAACTTTTTAAGAATAAGGGCATGACATTGTATTTACCCTCTACATGATTATTATTTCCTGTAGAAGTTAAGCAAACATACAGAAGATATGAACACTATTTTGTATTCAATCATTGACACATTGCTTCTTTTTATTTAAGGAGAAAAAAGATAGGAGATAAAAAACAAAGCAGTAAAAGTGTACAAATAATACAAGATTTCAAGAAAAAAAATTATACATTAAGAAATCACTAGTTAATAGGCCTCACACAGTCATCCTAGAAACAGTTGTCCAAATTACAAAATTAAAGCATATAAAGTGGACATTCATACAGTGAGATTGCAGAGACTTCTGTTCAATGATCCAACAAAAGCTCACTAATATGGTTTTCCATCCTACACACTCAAATATACATGCAGTTATATCCCTTAGACCACCTTCCTTTCCTCTCATTTTTACAATAACAGTCACACTTTTTGGGTTTTTTTATCCCCACAGTTCTGATTACTTTTATTTTTTGAAGAGAATAAAACCTAATTTGACTAAACAAAACAGAGTCGGTTAGAACAGAAGGATGGGCATAGTACATGATGCAAAAATAGAATATCAGGTGATCAAAAATGGTTAACATTATGCCTCTTGTTATTTTTTTTAAAAAAAGTTGCCTATATCATCAGGAATAATAGAATTGATCAAAACAGTACAGAACAGAACCAATAAAACCTACACTGGAGACCTTATAGGACTTCAAAAGAAGATAATAGTCAAGCCATAATGGGCATCATCGTAAATCTTATTGCCTTCAAAGTGGTTGCCTAAACCCTCAAACTTGATGCTATCAAACAAAATAGAATATTGTATAATCAGACAGAATGAGATGGGGAGAGCAATACTGGAGTTCAAATCAGGTTAATAGGAAAACAAAAAAAGTTACTATAGTATATCCCACTATTTTTTAATTTAGTTTTCCCTTAATTAAAAAATGAGAAAAAATAGATTAATTAAAAAAGGGGAGGAGATTGAGATAAAAGAGGACATTGTAACAGAACAACGCAGGTCAGGACTGAACAATTTAAGCATCATTGTGTTTCACCCCCAGATAATCTAACATAATAGTAGTTACCATAGTGTCTCTTTCCTTGAAATATTTGAGTTTAACTTCATATATTATAGCATCAAGCATATCAAGACCGTGTGAAGCCATTCAAGAGAATGAAAGAATTACAGGGTATTTAGAACCAGTTAACAGAAAACGAACATCAGTTTCTATATTATCTCTTTGCCTATAAAAAATTTTGTTTATATTATTGCATATAGTAAAGTATAGTAAGATATGACATGATAAAACCAGTGGAAACCTATGTACTACAGCTTGATGGGACTTCAAAACAAGATGATATTAAATCAGCACTAGCTTTTATGATGTGTTGTTTTCTTTAATATAACTACTCGTACCATCACAGATACTAAAATCGAACAACCTAGGTTAAAACCATTGCAGTTAATGAGTGAAAACATTATATGCCTTCAAACCAATATGATTGAGAATCATGATTACCACATACTTTTATGTATTCTTATCATTTCTTACTCTAGGGAAGCTATTCAGTATTTATACATCTGAGTTTGGTTTATTTCACTTATGAGTATGGTCTCAAGCTGCATCCATTTATTTATAAATGTCTCAATGTGATCATTCTTTATAGCTGAGTAGTATTCTGTTGTATAAAAATACCACAACTTTTTTATCATTCTTCAGTTGATGGACACTTAGGTTGTTTCCAAGATCTGGCTATTACAAATTGTGCTGCTATAAACATAGGTGCACATATATCACTGTGGTATGATGCTTTCCGTTCTTCTGGGAATATGCGTAGAAGTGGAATAGCTGGGTCAAATGGGGCTTCCAGTCCCAACTTTCTGAGAAATCTCCAGACTGACCTCCACAATGGTTGCACTAGTCTACACTCCCACCAACAGTGCAGGAGAGTTCCTTTTTCCCCACAGCCTCTCAGCATTTGTTGTTGGTGGTTTTCTTGATCCTGGCTATTCTTTCAGGAGTGAGATGAAATCTCAGTGTGGTTTTAATTTGCATTTCTCTAATGACTAATGATGCTGAACATTTTTTCATATATTTATTTGATGTTTGTATTTCTTCATCTGAAAATTGTTTATTCATCTCAGATGCTCATTTTTGGACTGGGTCTTTGAATTTTGGGGGTCTGATTTTTTTTAATTCTTTATATGTTTCAGACAGAAGTCCTTTGTCTGAGGGGCAGTTCACTAAGATTTTTTCCCAGTTTGTGAGTTTTCTTTTCACTATGCTAGAGATTTCTTTTGATGTGCAGAAACTTTTTAATAAGAGGTGAACCCAGTTATTGACTCTGGGAAGCATTTCCCATGTGGTTTGAGTCCTGTTCATGAATTCTCTATGTACTCCTATGTCTTCAAGGTTTTTACCCAGGCAGGAGGTATCACAATCCCTGACTTGAAGTTACACTACAAAGCAACTGTAGTAAAATCAACATGGTACTAGAACCAAAACAGAGCCGAAGATCAATGGAATAGATTAGAAGATACAACCACAACTACAAACACACTCAACCACCTTATCTTTGATAAAAGGGCCAAACATGTTCACTGGAAGAATGACAGTCTCTTTAATAAATGATGTTGGAAAAACTGGCTCTCCATATGCCGAAAACTAAAACTAGACCCATGCCTATCACCATGTACTAAAATAAAATCTAAATGGATCAAAGATCTAAATATTAAAACAGAAACACTAAATCTATTGGAAGACACATTGCTTCTTGTATAAGTGCCTTAATGCAGAGGGGAAAGACATCAGTAATGACTGGATAAATTAAAAAGGAAAGAGTTCATGAAAGAGAGTACTGAACTAAACTTTGAATGACTAGAATACAAACATGGGAAAGTATAGGTCCTTAAAAGTAGAAAGAGCACTTCTAAATTAAGAAATTGATTGTATTTAAGTTTCTTGAAAAAGAAAGTGATGAAACAAAACCATATTCTCTTATTTATATCTCCTCAAGCTAAAACATAATTAAATGAATATATATATATGTATATATATATATATACATATATATATATATATATATTTGCAGTTTTCAGTATACAGCCAAGTGAAATAATATTTGCTTCTTATTGTTGCTGTTTAGTATGATCATTTCAATTCACAGGCAAAAACAGGTACCTGGATGTTGTAGTGATTTGTTGCACAAGTGGTATAGAGACCTCCACTTGCCTGTGGGGAAAATAGATCAAATTTCACCCACAGTAGATGCCTAAAACCGCAGACAATACCAAATCCTGCATATACTGCATTTTATCCCAGATATACACAGCTATATGAAAGTTTAATTAATAAATGAGGTGCTGAAACAAATTAACAATAATAAGTAAAAATAAAACAGGACAATTGTAACAGTGCTGGGACTATGACAGTGTTCTGACAATCGGGATTGCAGCTGAGTGACGAAGGAGCGTACGCAGTGTGGCTATGCTGGACAAAGGGATGATTCGTGTCCAGTGTGGGATGGGATTACATGGTGTGAGATTCACCATGCTCCTCAGAACAGTGTGCAATGTAAAACTTGTGAATCAATTATTCTTGTTGTCCATTGACTATTTTCACAGCGAGTTGACTATGGTGCTTGAAATTATGATAAACAAAACTCCAGATAAGGAGGGCTACTGTGTCACTTACAGAGCAAGTGTCGTCCCCCTAGGACAGGAGTGAGCATGGACTGCTCTGAAGTGCCCCTTGGAGTTCTGGAAGCTGGCAGTTTAGACTTAGTGGACCATGTGATGCTCTTGCATACTAATAATTGTTTAAAATGAATAGGAGATTGAGTGGAGAAGAGAAAGGCAACAACCTGGTTTACCAAATCCTAACCCTTCCACCCCCATTCTTATTCCCAGTAGAGGTATTTGTATCCTTCTATTTCAGATGTCAAGCAGCTTGGATTTGAATTCCAACTCTACCATTTAGAAACTGTGAGACCTCTAATCTGCACAACTCCTCTTTCTTAATTTCCTCATTTTTAAAATAGAGCATAACATCTAGATATGAGTTAGATTAACTAATATTTGTAAGGAAATAAAAATATAGCGTAGAGTAAGCACACCATACATGATAGCTCTAATTGCTATTTGACTTTATAAATTCCATTGTCTATTATAGATTTGCTCTTTGGATGTACCATTAAACTGCCTTAGTGACTTTTAATTGTACCTAACTAAGCATTCCAGGTTCTCAGGAACTTAGCAAATGCTATGGAAATAAATCACTTGAATAAGATAAATATGACCAAAAACTAGATATGACATGTTTGTTTTTATATGATCTATCCTAAATCTTATTATGATATTAAGGAAATTAAAATATAAAATGATTTACAAAAGTTTAAATAAAGACAGTGATAAGGGGGAAGATTAAAACAAACAAAAGACTTCAATGCATTTTTTGGAAGGTAAAAAACAGAGACTTAAAGGGGAATGATAGAGTGACAATTCTGAACCACAACTTCCTACAGTGAAAAATGGTTTTCCTCATACCATCCTAGAAAGTTCGAAAGAAGTAGAAGCACTAGTTATTTGTAAAAATAGGGATATGAGAGAGATTGAGAACAGTTCATCTAAGGAATAGCTAAATGTTCATCTTTCCTTGACCTTAGGAAGGTGGGTAACCTCAACACTTCTGTGACCTCCACGGCTTGAGCAACTCTATTCAGATTTTTAAAAAACACAGCAGAGTCTAAACACAGGATATACTAAAAAATTCACTGCATGTATCAGTTAAATTACCAAACTCATTTTTAATGCATGGATTTAATTGAAAGTTTGCCATCCATCATAATCAGATGCTCAGAACTAAATTTCTATAAATATCTGTTAATTTTAAATAACATTGAAATAAAATTTATAATCAATAAAAAAAGTTTCAAGTTATTCAGCCTTTAGCATCTTTGATTAAGTTAGTATTTTACATCATTATACTAGGTGCTACCCAAACAGGATTGCAGGAGAAATCTGAAATAAGTCTTAAGTAGATATGGTTTATGTTCCCTTCTTATCAGATTCCTGGATGGCTTCATTCTGACTAAATAACACAAGAATACAGATGTCTGTTTTGGTTGTTCCTTCTCAGAGAGAGCCTCGGGCAACATCAAATATTATCCCTGTGCACTTCAGGCATCTGTTTGCTCCAGAAATAGAAGTTAGCTGAGAAAAAACATGTAGAATTGGCAGTCAGGTAAGAGGACAGACATCCCGTAGTAACAAAGGTCTATATCCTGCATGGACAGATGGTGAACCCTGTTTAGGTACACAAGAATCAGATAAAGGGAGGTGTAGCTCGGCCCATTCTGACAGCCAGTGACTAGAGGCTCCTGCTTTGCTACTGCTGAGGCATTCACATACACCTTCAAGGACTAACATGCCTGCCGGATGTGGGTACAAATGGAGAAATCCTGAGTTAACTGACCACTAAGGCTGAGATGATTGAGATCACCTGGAATTTATTAGCTATGGTATGGTTACTTGCTTTTAGGGAAAAAATGGGAATTTGAGATACTTAATTAGTTATGGAAGAGTAAATGTCTATATTTTTTTCTAAGACAAAATTGGTTAATATTTGAATGGAAAATTCATACCCACTAGCACTGTTATTCCACCTCTACTGAATTTATACTGGAATATATTGTACCAGTGTTGCATCATGTACCATTTTTGCCTTTTGCATATTTTCAGACCTTTGAAGATATAATTGTTCCTGTGAAAATAACTTTACATCTATGAAGATGAATACAGACTTGCTCTAATTTTAGCCTCCATCTTTCCCCCAAATTCCAAGTGCACTTTCCAGCAGTTTCCATATATAAGCTACTCAAGTTCTCCCTGAGATATAAATTCCAGTTTCTTGTCTTGGTCTTTTAAATTAGGTCTGTATATTTGCAATGGTGAGCTGAAACTTGATGACAATATTTTCCTCAGATTTCTGCCTTTTGCTCAGGGATCACATATACGGCCTTCTCTCCTAGGATCTAGATTTCTGACTTACACGCTGGATTTGGCACCTTCTCTGAACCTGCAGAGTTCTGCACTTAGTTTTGTACTGTGACTTCCTGAATAATCCCTAAGCTTTTCCACCACATCATTGCCTCAAGTGAAAAGCTTGCCTTCTCTCTCTATTCCCGAGCTTTCCTTCCTCTCCCAGGTAAAATATAGCAAAATCCTACAATTATGTATAAAATTCTCTTAAATCCTCATCTTGGGTTTTTCTTCTGAATTTTTCTCTAAGCAAATATCTAGATCCCTCCCTCCTCTCACTCTTTATGTCTCTTTGATGGCTATGTGCTCTTAACTGAGTCTTTACCTATTGGTCTCTACCTTTAAATTCTCACTGTAATAACCCCAAGTTTCAAAATTAGACCCCCAAAGTATCTTCCTACGTGGGGATCTTACTTTCAGTTTCCAGCAATGAAATATAAAATGAATTGCAAAATAATCTTCCCAAAGTTTGTTTGTGTGTTTATTTGTTTATTTATTCATTTTTGGTACCAGGAATAAAATTCAGACCTTGCACTTGTAAACTTCATTTATTTTTAATCTTATTCTGCAAAAGACTTGTGTAGAAAATCCCCCTCCCTGAAAAAAAAGGACATTATTCCCTCCTATTCATTTTGGATGGCTTCTAATTTCCAAAAAACAAAATACAAACACTACTGTTTTCAAAACCATTTCCTTGTCAAATCTACATGACCCTCATTACGGCCTTGCGATGTACAGCACAACATGTGCTCCTCTATCTCTAAACATTTGTCTCTTTCAATATCTGCCTGTCAAAATTATCCTACCCTTTAAATTAAAATACAAAATTTCCTTCTATAATGTTATTACCTGAGCTGCTTCTTTTATCCAGCCCAAGATTTGTTTATATCTTTACCAAACATGAATCATATTCTAACTGCAGAAGACTTATTTGTGCACATTTCCATCATGAGATCATGATTGCATCTAATTATAATTCTCAGGTATTCTCCATGATATTCAAGATATGTGTGCATTATACTTTATAGCTATTCTAAGGCCATATATACTGTCTTCTTTAAATTTTAAAAACAAAACAAAAAAGGGTAGAAATTATACAGAGTTTTAAAATAGTAGAAAATTAACACTAATATATTGCATACTGTTATTTTAGAAGTAGTTGCTTAGGTTACGAGATCTAGGCATAAAAATGATCAAATAATCAGTGACAACACAAACTGTTCTAAATTAACACATAGTAGTATAGTTATCTATCTTGCATACATATACATAAAAATATTTGTACATGTGTACCTACATTTATACATGTGAATTTAATTTATTTCACTTATGAATATGGTTTCAAGTTGTAGCCATTTATTTATGAAAGACTCAAATTTATCTTTCCTTATAGCTAAGTAGTATTCCATTGTATAAAAATGTCACATCTTTTTTATATATTCCATGATTGATGGGCATTAGAATTGTTTCCAAGATTTAGCTATTATAAATTGTGCTGCTATAAACATAGGTGCACATATATAGCTGTAGTATGACATTTTCAATATTTCTGGGAAAATATCCAGAAGGGGATTAGCTGTATTGAATGGAACTTAAAATCCTAATTTTTTGAGGAATCTCCATGCTGATTTCCACAATGTTTGTACCAGGCTACACTCACACCAAGAGTAGAGAAGTGTTCCGTTTTCTTCACAGCCCCACCAACATTTGTTATTGGTTGATTTCTTGATGGCAGCCATTCTTTCTGGAGTGAGATGGGATCTCAGATCTCAGTGTTGTTTTAGTTTTCCTTTCTCAAATGACCAGTGATGGTGAACATTTCTTCATGTGCTTATTTGTCATATGTATTTCTTCATCTGAGAAGTGCATGTTCAACTTAAATGACCATTTCTAGATTGGATCTTCGAATCTGGGAGACCTGATGTTTTTAATTCTTTATATGTTCTAGATATAGATATAGATGATATAGATATAGATATAGATATAATGCCTTTGTCTGAGGGACGATTGGATAAAAATTTTTCCACTCGGGTTTTCTTTTCACTCTGTTGGTGATTTCTTTAGAAGTGCAAAAAGTTTTTAATAAGACGAGATCCCATTTGTTGATTCTTTGAAGTACTTCTCATATGGTTTGCATTTTGTTCATGAACTCTTTACCTAATCCTATGTCTTCAAGATTTCTATCAAACTTGTCTTCCAGTAGATTTAGTTTTTCTATTTTGATATTTAGATCTTTGATTCACTTTGACTTTAGTGAATAGTGAGAGACATGGGTCTAGTTTTAATTTTCAACATGAAGAAAGCAAATTTTTCCAGCACCATCTATTGAAGAGGCTATCTTTCTTCCAGTGAATATATTTGCCCCTTTTGTCAAAGATAAGGTGGTTGAGTGTCTTTGTAGTTGTGTCTGCATCTTTTAATTTGTTCCATTGATCCTCAGGTCTGTTTTATTTATTTCTTTTTTTTTTTTTGCCAGCTGATTTTTTTCACAGTAGCTTTGTAGTATAATTTCAGGTCAGGGATTACGATTCCTCCTGCCTTGCCTTTGTTTCCAAGGATTGTCTTTATTATTCTAGGTCTCTTCTGTTTCCAAATGAATTTTAAGAATGTTTTCTCTAGGTCTGTGCATTATGTTAAGGGTAGTTTGATTGGTTTTTCATTAAATGCATGTAACAGTTTTGGGAGTATGGCCATTTTCACTATGCTGGTTATTCCTATTCAAAAGCAATAAATATCTTTCCATTTTCTGATATCCTCTTCAATCTCCCTTTTTAGAGTGTTATAGTTTTCAATGTACAGATATTTTACATCCTTTGTTGGACTGATCCCTAAGGATTTCATTTTTGGGGATGCTACTGTGGAAGGTGTTATTTCCCATAATTTCTCTTGCACTAAGATTGTGGCTTTTGTAAAAGAATGCTATTGATTTCTGAGTGTTGACTTTGCATCCAGATATGCTGCTAAATGTGCTTATTAACTCTGGTAGTTTTTTAATGGAGTTTTTGGGGCCTTCTAGGTAGAGTATCATATTATCTACAAACAGTGATAATTTAACTTCTTCCTTTCCTATCCTTATTCCTTTTATTTCTCTCTTTTCTAATAGTTCTGGCTAATGTTTCCAGAACTATATTTAATAGGAGTGGTCATAGTGGAAATCCTTGTCTTGTTCCTGTTTTTAGAGTGTAAGCTTTCAGTTTTTGCCCATTTAGTATGATATTGGCTGTTGATTTGTCATAGATGGCTTTTATCAGATTGAGATAGAGAGAGAATCTATTCTGATTTTCTGTATGGTTTTGTCACAAACAAGTGTTGGACTTCATCAAAAGCTTTTTCTGCATCTATTTTATATATATTATATTATATTATATTATATTATATTAGTATACCAGAATTTTAGAAAAGAAAATATGGAAATACAACTTTTCACCTGCCCAGGTTTTCCCCACTCCAGTTAGCATGAAGCTCAAGAAAATACTAACATGTTTGCGGTTCTTGTCTTTAGCACGTATTCCAAAAGACATCTTAGTACCATCAGCTTGTCACTGGGGCATGCTTTAGAAGGTATATATTGTCTCCAGATCATTTTAACTCTGGTTTTCTCCTCATCTCTGCTTCCTAACCTCCATTAGATGAGCAGCTCTGCCCCACCGCATCCTTTCTGCTATAATTTTTTGACTCACCAAAGGCTAATGACAATAGATCCAGTTGAGTGTGGATTGAAACCTCTAAAACTATGAGCCAAAGTAAGTTTTTTCTCCTTTAAATCATTATTATCAGATGTTTTGTCACAGCAACAGAACATTAATTAACACAGGTGAGAAAGTACAGTGATACCTGGGTTGTCAAACTCAATTCAGTCCAAATCCATGTTTGAACACTGAAAAGTTAGAGAACTGAATATATTTTTTCCAATAAGATATAATGGAAAACGAAATAATTGGATCTGAGCCCCAAAAATCATACTTATAAATTCATTTTTCCATAACTTTAATAAATATTACAATGATTTCTTTAACTCTAAAATGGGTCTCACATTTTTTCTCTTAGTTTTATTGCTGGTGTTATTAATTTCCTGTGGCTTCATGTTCACAGTATTTTCTGCAAATAAAGCATCAAAAAAAGAAAATGGTGACGAATGTTTTAACACGCTATTTAAGTTGTGTGGGTGAGAGTGGAACTTATATGGAAGAATCACCTCTTTGTGTCCAGGCCAAGGTGTGATTCCGTCTTGGCATCTACAGCTATTTTTCAAATCAGATTTTAAGTTTGACTATCAAGCAAAGTTATGAACACTGGAAAGATTTTTTTGTAAAACTCTGCCATTTGAGTAGTGAAAAGTAAGAACTTGAAACTATTCAGCAACCAAAGCATCACCATAGTTGAAATGAAACTTGGCAAGTGTTTGACTTACATTTGAGCAATACTACATTTGTTTTTGTTTACTGATTAGGAATATATGTAGCTTTCCAAACTTCTAATATTTATTCAGTAAATGGGCTTATATAAGTATGAGTAGTTTCTTGAACTCTTTTAAAGTTTTTATTATGAAAGCATGGCTACTTTAAGTATCCATTAAATATTCATAATGCATTTGCGAGACAACTCTATTGAGCCAGAGCTCCATCCTCATGCTGTTTAACATATTTTTCATATGTTTCTAAAGGAATATATTAGTGAAGTGGATCTTTTATATTTTTCACATTCTATTGATAGAAGGAATTATATTAAAATAGAGTGTAATACCATGGCTATTCACAACTCAGTAATAGAAAGTTTGATCAAATAAAAGTTAATGGGCTTGGGATGTAGCTAAATGGTAGAGCATTTGTCTAGAATGTGCAAATCTCTGGATTCAATCTCCAACAAGAAGAAAAGATGAAAGTAAAGAAGGGAGAAAAGGAATGAAAGTAAAAGAAGAAAAGAAAAGAAAAGGCAAAGATTCAGAAATCAAAGTTGCTTATATTACTGTAGATTTTTCTTGACACTTCCTGTACAAAAAGACTTTGAGAGAACCAGGTCAGTAGAGCATTTTCAAATTTTGTTACGACTGCTTTCTCTTTAGCCTCACCTCAAGGGAACTTGTGAGCTGCCTGGTTTTGCACAGGATTAGTATCCTACTATATTAGCCAGCTTTCCTGTTGCTGGGACACAATACCTGATATCCACAACCTAAGGGAAAAGAGTTTAATGTAACTAATAGTTTCCAGGGGGTTCAGAATGTGATTGATTGGCTCTAAAGCAAAAATAGTTAAAAGGAAAGGTGTGGTGGAGCAAAGCTAGCTAGTTCATGATGACTGGAAAGCCAAGCAAGAGGCAGCACCTGAGCGGAAGGGATGAGGGAACAGATATAGTAGTCCGGGTCACACAGAAATGTGCTTTACCAATATCCTGTGTGTGTTCAAAATCAATTAAGTTGACACAGTAAACCTTAATCCTTCTCTCTTACCCATGAGTGTCATAAAATTGAGTAAAGATTCACTTGGTTTTGACGACTTTGGAAATCACAGTCACTACTGTGCTCTGTGTAGTTTTATACAATTTTGTTATGTTTGATACTATTGCATATGAAGTTATACTCAACTGTTTCAAAGAAAGTGACATTGTGGTAGTTACTGTTAATTACGGGTTGTCTTCTAGTGAAATTCTGTGTTGCTTACATTGTACTGTTCTGATCTGCTTTGTTATATCCTGTTTTGTCTTAATCTCTTTAAAATAAAATTTAAAAAAGAAAAGAAAATGAAAATTTATGATTAGAGCTTTGAAATACAGGCTTACCATCCAAGTCCAAATGATAGTTCTGGAAACCTTTCACATGATTGTCTGTATTCTGAATTGGTGAATTACTCCGAAACTTAAGACAGCAGTAATACACAAACTCAATGCATGAAGCAATCTTTATGAAAAAGTACTATTCATAATAATAGAGTAATGGCTGGGAAACCTGGGACACCCAGACCACCACTGCAGGCCTGCCCTTGGGGAAACCTGCCGCCTCTGCTACCTAGTACTGCAACTTATCTTTGAATCCAATCTCTTCTCCCAGAACCTTAGACTACAACGGATTACAACACTGGCTCAATGGGAGATTCAAGAACCCCTCACCCAAACAGAAGACATCAGCAGGCTCCAGTCAGTGTGGGGAGTTTGCTCCTAAAATAGAGGTCTGCAGGTAAATAGGAGTGGAAGTGAAGCTCCTTCCAACTGAAAGAGCTTGGCAAACCTGGCAAGAGAGGGGGTAATTCCCTCCTCCACACAGAGAACATCAGACAGATTGAAGAATGCACCAATAAGGCCTCCCCCAACTTGGAGAAAATTAAAAGTTCTCATGAGACACACAGTGTCACAGTAAGGCTTCATCTGACACAAACACTATTGATGGGGAGTTGGTGACCTGCAACAACCTGACGAAATAGCCACAGCAGGAACTAAGAGTTGACTTACATCAATACTTCTAGGCTAGTTAGCCCAGGAAGAACATAAGATTCACCCAACAGGCCCTACAGGATGAATTCAGGTATCTGGCTCTCCTCTTCATTGTGGTACCCAGCAATTGGACATACATAAACCACAGAGTAGGATCCTAAAATTCACACTACAGACAGTTGAGACTGTTGGGATTAAAAGACCAAATATTTACACAAAAGGTGAAAATAACAAAACTAAAAGACAAAATGCAATCTCAAACATGTAGTCCATCAGGAACAAGTACAGACAACATTGAAATAGAAGACTTTAAAAGTCATACACCAAAAATCTCTGAAAAAAATAGCAAATAAAGTAAAGAAACAAGTTCATGAGGCTACAGAGGGAATCAAATTATAAATAATGTCTTATGTAAAGACAGAAATAAATTAGTTGCTCAACATAGCTAGAGAAGAAATAGATAAAAAATATAAAGCATGGGAAATTGATTGAAACTTTGAATGAGCAATGTAGAAAACAAGCAGAATCCATGAAACAAATTCAAAGAGATATCCAAGGAACAAAAAATTCTATTGAAAGCTGGAAAAACCATTTAAATGAAGCCTAGGATAAAATTTCAGACCTTGAGGACAGGATCACAGATAGTGATCATGAAAGGGTAGAACTTATAAAACCAACAAAGCAGCATAAAATGACAACCCAGAAGCTTCAAGATGATGCCAAGAGAAAAAATATAAGACTTGTAGGCATCAGTAAAGATTCAGGAGTCAATGTAAATGACATAACTAAACTATTCACAGAAGTAAAAACAGAAAACTTCCCAACATGGGGAAAAAATTCTGCTATACAATTAAGTGAGGCATACAGAATGTCAAACAGTCACAACCAACATAAATCTACACCCAGACATATAATAATTAAGATCCTAGACATACAGCATAAAAGCAGAATACTAAAAGCTGTCAGAGAAAAGACATAACTCACATATCAAGGAAAGCCTATTAGAATCATGGCAGACTTTTCAGCACAAACCTTCAGATTAAGACGAGCTTAGAGTGAAGTATTTCAAGCCCTAAAAGAAAACAACTTTCCACCTAGACTAATGTACCCAGAAAAATTGTCTTTCAAATTTAATGGAGAAAAAAGATCCTTCCATGACAAAGAACAACTGAAGAAATTCATGTCCACCAAACCAACCCTAGAAAGACTATTGAAAGACATTCTAGGTAGAGATAAAAATGACCACAATCTCCAGAATAACAGAAAGAAACCACCAGGCTGGACAAGAAATTAAACAAGGGAGCATAACAGGAAACCAACAGCTGGAACACAACATAGCAAAGTCAAGCCAGTACATATCAGTGATATCCATAAATGTAAATGGCCTCAATTCACCAATCAAAAGAAACAGATTGACAGAATGGATCAAGCAACAGGATCCCATAACATGCTGTATACAAGAAAAACATCTGACCCAAAAAGAAACTCAGAGATCAAAAGTAAAAGGACAGAAAACAATATTCAATGCAACAGGAATCCAGAAAAAGCAAGGTTAGCTATTCTGTTTGCAGACAAAGTAAACTTCAATCTAAAATGATTAAAAGAGATAAAGAAGGCCACTATATACTTGTAAGAGGAAAACTACAAGATGAAGGACTAACAATTATAACTATATATGTACCAAATACAGGAGCATCCAAGTATATAAGACAAATACCAATGGATATGAAAAACTAAAAGCACAAGAACACAATTGTAGTAGGAGACCTTAACACCTGACTGTCACAAAGAGATAGATAAATAGACAAAAAAAAAAATCAGCAAAGAAATAACAGAACTGAATCATACCTGTGAGCAAATGGACTAGTGGATGTTAACAGAGTGTTCGACCCAACCACATCAGAATACACAATCTCAGCTGCACATGGAAGATTCTCCAAAATAGGCCATGTATTAACCCATAAATCATTCTTAACTAAATAGAAAGGCAGCAAAATTATACCATGCATAATATCTGACCATAGTGCACTAAAATTGGAAATCAATGGCAAAAATCCCTGTAAAACCTGAATAAATACATGTAAATTAAATAACAACCTTCTGAATAACCAGTGGGTTATAAACGAAAGTAGAGATAAAACAATGCCTTCAATACATTAAAAATGTAGATACAACATACCATAACCTATGGGATGCAATGAAAGCAGTCCTAAGAGTGAAATATATAGCAATAAATAGTCACATCAAGAAAACAGAACGAACACAAATAAATAACCTAATGCTATATCTCAAGCTTCTAGATAAGGAAGAGCAATTCAAATCCAAAGCTCATAGAAGAGAGGAAATTGCAAAGATTAGAACAGAAATTAATGCAATAGAAACTTTTTAAAAAAGTACAAAGAATTAATTAATGAATAAAAAAGCTGGTTTTTTGAGAGAATAAACAACATTGATAAACCTCTGGCCACCTTATCAAGCAAAAGAAAGAAAAACACAAATCCAGGAAATAAGTACTGAAAAAGAGGGAAATTATTACAGATCTCATGGAAATTCAAAAGATCATGAACACCTGCTTTGAAAATCTGTACTCACATAGGGTGGAAAACACAGAAGAAATGGACAGATTTGTAGAAACATATGAACTACCAAAGCTCAACCAAGAAGATATGGCAATTTTGAATAACCCAATATCAGCTACTGAAATCAAAAATGTGATTAAAAATTTACCAACAAAGAAAAGCCCAGGTCCTGATGGATTCATGGCTGAATTCTATAAAAAATTTAGAGAAGATTTAATGCCAATACTCCATAAACTCTTTAATGAAACTGAAAGAGAAGCAGTCTTCCCTAAATCATTCTTAGAGGCAAGTATCACTCCGATACCAAAACCAGAGAAAGACTCAACCAAAAAGGAGAACTATAGACCAGTCTCACTAATAAATATTGATGCCAGGATTCTCACAGCAAATCATCAAGAAGATTGTACACCTTGACCAAGTGGGATTTATTACAGGAATGCAGGGATGGTTCAGTCAATTTGCAGGGATACGCAAATCAATAAATACAATACACCACATCAACAGAGCCAAAAACAAAAATCACATAATCATCTCAATAGATGCAGAAAAAGCTTTTGATAAAGGCCAACGTCTGTTCATGATAAAAACCCTACAGATACTTGGAATAGATGGCATGACCTCAATCTGATAAAGGCCACTTAGGACAAATCAACAGCCAACATTATACTAAATGGAAAAAAAATTGAAAGCCTTCAGTCTACAACCAGGAACAAGACAAGGATGTCCACTACCACCACTTCTATTCAATATAATACGATTAATCTGGAAATATTAGCCACAGCAATGAGACAAGGAGAAATAAAAATAGGGAAAAAAGAAGTTAAATTATCATTATTTGCAGATAACATGATACTTCATATAGAAAGCCCCCAAAAAATCCATTAAAAGATTGCTAGAGGTAATAAAATTAAGCAGTGTAGTTGGATACAAAGTCAAAATTCAAAAATCCATAGCAATCCTGTACACAAACAAAAAACTCCATGAGAAAGAAATTATGGAAATATCACCTTTCACAATGGCATCTAAAAAAATGAAATGCTTAAAATCAACCTATATGTTGACTTACGTAAGACCTATATGCTGAAAATTATACTACCCTAAAAAAGGAGATTGAAGAGTATATAGAAAATGGAAGGATATTCCTTGCTCTTGGTTAGGAAGACCCAACATTGTGAAAATGGCCATACTCCCAAAACTGTTATACAGATTCCATGCAATCCCAATCAAAATACGATTAACATAACTTACAGATTTAGAGGAAATATTCCTAAAATTCATCTGGAAAGAGAAGCAACCTAGAATAGCAAAGGCAATTCAGGGCAACGAAGGTAAGACACGAAGCATCAATTCCTGACTTGAAACCATACTACAAAACCACCGTAATAAAATCAGCATGGTACTGGCAAAGAAATGGACCTGAGGATTAATGGAACATAGAAGATGCAAACACTACTACAAAGACACTCAGCCATCTGGTATTTGACAAAGGGGCTAAACATGTTCACTGGGAAAAGGATAGCCTTTTTAATAAATGGTGTGGGAAAATTTTGTTTTCCACATGCCAGACTGAAAATAGACACTTATCTATCACCATGCACAAAACTAAAGTCTAAATGGATCAAGAATCTAAATATTAAAACAGAAACACTAAGTCTACTGGAGGACAAGGTAGGTAGAAATCTTGAAGACATAGGGGTAGGCAGAGAATTCATGAATAAAAAGCAAACTGGATGGGAAATACTTCAAATAATCAACAATTGGGATCTCATATTACTAAAAAGTTTTTGCACTTCAAAAGAAATCATCAACAAAGTGAAAAGAAAACCCACAGAATGAGAAAGAATTTTAGCCAATAATCATTCAGACAAAAGACATATGAAGAATAAAACATATAAAACTTGAAAAATATCAAGCCCCCAAATTCAAAGACCCTTTCCAAAATTGGGCACTGGAGATGAACACACAGTTCTTAGATGAAGGCATACAAGTGGCAAATAAATACATGGAGAAATGTTCACCATCACTGGTCATTTGAAAAATGCAAGTTAAAACAGCATTGAAATTTCTACTCACTCTGGAAAGAATATCCATCATCAAGAAATCAAACGTTGTTATCAGATGTTGGTGAGGATGTGGGGAAAAAGGAACACTTCACCACTGACAGTGGAAGTGCATATTAGTGCAAACACTGTTGAAATCAATATGAAGATTCCTCAAAAAACTAGAATTGGAAGTTTTATTCAATCCAGCTATTCCCCTCCTAGGAATTTCCCAGAAAATTTGAAAAGGTCATGTCACAGTGATACATGTGCACCCATGTTCATAACACCATAATTTGTGATAGCTAAATCTTGGAAACAACCAAAATGCACATCAACAGCAGAGTAGATGAAAAATATAGTATTTTCAACCAACATACATTATGAATCTAGAGAAATCACTCCTAAAATTCATCTGGAACCAGCAAAGACAGTTATAAGCAGCAAAGGCAAGGCAGGAGGCATCACAATCCCTGAACTTGAAGTTATACTACAAAGCAACCGTAGTAAAATCAACATGGTCCTGGAATTAAAAACAGAGCCAAAGATCAAAGGAATAGATTAGAAGATACAACCACAACTACAAACACACTCAACCACCTTATTTTTGATAAAGGGGCCAAACATGTTCACTGGGAGAACGACAGTCTCTTTAACAAATGGTGTTGGAAAACCTGGCTCTCCACATGCCGAAAACTAAAACTAGACCCATGCCTATCACCATAAATTAAAATCTAAATGGATCAAAGATCTGAATATTAAAACAGAATCACTACAATCTATTGGAACACAAACTGGGTAAAAACCTTGAAGACATAGGAGTAGATAGAGAATTCATGAATAGGAATCAAACTGCACAGGAAATACTTTCCAGAACCAATGACTGGTATTGTCTCTTATTAAAAAGTTTCTGCACATCAAGAAATTTCCAGCATAGTGAAAAGAAAACCCACAAACTGGAAAAAAAATCTTAGTGAACTGTCCCTCAAAGGACTTCTGTCTAAAACACATAAAGAATAAAAAAAATCAGAGCCCCAAAATTCAAAGATCCAATCCAAAAATGGGCATCTGAGATTAATACACAATTATCAGATGAAGAAATATAAATGGCAAATAAATACATAAAAAATGTTCATCATCATTACTCATTAGAGAAATGGAAATTAAAATCACACTGAGATTCCATCTCATTCTTGAAAGAATGGCCAGGATCAAGAAAACCATCAACAACAAACGCTGGAGAGGGTGTGGGGGAAAAGGAACTCTCCTGCACTGTTTGTGGGAGTGTAGACTGGTGCAACCATTGTGGAGGTCAGTCTGGAGATTTCTCAAAAAGTTGGTATTGGAAGTCCCATTTATTCCAGCTATTCCACTTCTAGGCATATTCCCATAAGAACTGAAAACATCATACCACAGTGATATATGTGCACCCATGTTTATTAGCAGCACAATTTGTAATAGCCCGGGAAACTTAAGTGTCCATCAACTGAGAAATGGATTAAAAAAGTTTTGGTATTTTTATACAATGGAGTACTACTCAGCTATAAAGAATGATCACATTGAGATATTTATAAATAAATGGGCACAGCTTGAGACCATACTCATAAGCGAAATAGTAAGAAATGGTAATAATACAGAAAAGTATGTGGTAAACATGATTCTCCGTTATATTGATTTGAAGCCTTATAATGTTTTCATTCATTAATTGGAATGGTTTTATTCTGGGTTGTTTGATTTTATTGTCTGTAATGATATGAACAGTTATTTTGAAGAAAACAAGACAATATAATAGCTAGTGCTGATATAATATCATCTTATTTTGAAGTCCATGAAGCTTTTGTTCTTCTGTCTCCATCGGTTTATCATGTTGTATCTTATTGAATTTTATTATATGTGATAGTATAAACAAAAATTTTTATAGACAAAGAGATAATATAGAAACCATTGTTCATTTTCTTTTAGTTGATTCTAAATACCCTGTCATACTTTTATTCTCTTGAATGGTTTTACACTGTCATGTAGTGTTTGATGCTATAATATATGAAATTTCACTCAAATATTTCAAGGAAAGAGACACTATGGTAGATACTGTTATGTCGGGTTATCTTGTGGTGAAACACTATGTTGCTTAAATTGTTCTGTCCTGACCTGTGTTATTATGTTGTTATGTCCTCTTTTATCTTAATCTCCTTCTTTCTTTTAATAAAAGTATGTGGTATTTTTATACAATGGAAAACTACTCAGCTATAAAAAGGATGATCGTGAGGCCAGTATAGGTAAATGGAGCCAATTTGAGAATATCCTCATTAGTGAAATACACAAGACTCACATTACTAAATACCAAATTGTCTCTCTAGTATAAAAAAATAAGAACTGACAGAATAATGGGATCCAAAAAGTATAACAGATATTGTAACAGTGAAAGGGAAGTAAAGTGCTCTAAAGGATATAATGCTATGTGTGGTATGTAAAACAGATGACCATATTACTACATTTCTGTTAAATCACTTAATAGAAGGGTTTGCACTGTCAATGTTTGAGTATCTAGTCACTTTGATTTTGTAACTTTAACAATTATTTTTAAGATGACAATATTTAATGTATCAACTAAAGATTTTATGATGGTTTTTTAAAATTCTGTATTATTCTATTTTTTCTTTTTTGTTTTTTTAAATTTTCTTTCCTTCTTTGAATAAAAAAATTGGAAAAAAAATTTAAAAATAATAGAGTGATGGATGAAACAAACCACAACCCCAAGAAACTTGATTCTACCATAGGAGATAAATATGAACAGAAATGACTGCTAAACATAATAAAATATTAAATGTTCTCAGAGAGGCATAAAAATGTTCTGGGCGAGAAAAACAGAATTCATATGTTTTTTTTTTTTTTTTTTTAAAGAGATGAGGTAGGAGATGAATTGGCATCTAACATGAGCTCTGAACTCATGGTATGACTTCAAATAGTGAAGAATATGATATTACTGGGCGTAGGTATTCAAAAGCAGTTGCCAAATAATAGGGTGAAGTGGAAAAAAAGAAAACAAACCAAAGCATAGAGATCCTGAACTGTAAACACCTTCAAGTAAAAAGAGGATAAATGAATCCCAACAGATCATTCCTATTTGTTTTCTAGAAGGAATTGAACTTTTCAGCCTGGGACTGTAAAAGACATTATTCTTCTAATGTTAATATGAAGTTAACGTTGATATGCCTCTAAGAATTATGTGAAAATCCATATTTAATCATTAATTACCAATTTGTAAAGTAGCAAGGATATTTCTCTCTTTTCAAGTGAAAATAATCTTTTAATAAAGACATACTAAACGATTAACAGATTTGTCACTAATAAGAACCCTAATACTAGCTATGTTCTGCTGGAGCCTGAAACAGTGTAGGTACTTTTGGCTTCTGGTATGAAATGGATGCAGAATAGAAAAGGAAGTTGTAGTAGTCACTGAACAAATGTCCTGAGATACCCTGAATGGAAGTGTGTGGTATTTGTCCTTTCCAGATGTGAACACGTAGAACCAGTCTGGCCCTTAGTTTTTTGATTACTATGTAAAATAAAAATTTTCTTAATATAAGGTAATGCACTCATTGTTATACATTGGTACTGTTAGTTCTCATAGCTAGGCAGCAGTTTCTTTTATAAATTTGGAAAATGTAAAAGCTGAGGAAAATATATGTTGGGAGGTTATTTGAATGCATGATAGATTTCTCAGTTAAAATTATAACAAACCTACATATCACTACATTGATGACCCAGTCTTAAAATTTATAAGTATATTAGTTTTTTAAAAATGCTTACTTTGAAGGAATTTGCATATTTCACAGATTTCAGAAAATGACATTAATAGCAAAATAAAATGACAAAATTCATGAAATTATTTCTACTTTTTAAGAGAAGAAGGACAAGCATTTGGGGCACTGAAACAAATCAATGTCTGAAATTCACAAATTAACCCTGAGATAATAAAGACACAAACAACTCTGTTGTGACACATAAATAGCGAACTATAACCTGTAAATAGCATATAATGACAGCTTTATCTTGTGTGCTGGTTCTTTGAATATCACTCTAGTGAAGTCTCCCCTCCAGGAAACAGAAGGGAAAGATTAGAAATTAGATGGTTCAGCATTTTGTCATGTGATTGATTGGACAAGTTTTTGACATCTTTTGGTTTGGTGTGAATGTGTTATCCTAAAATTCCTGTTTGAGATTTAACCAGTATCACTAGTATGATGGCATTAAGAGGCAGAGACTCGGGCTGGGGATTTAGCTCAGTGGCATAAGCGCAGGCAGTAGTGAGTTCGATCCCGGTACCGATAAAAAGGAAAAAGCCAAAAAAAAAAAAAAAAAAAAAAAAAAAAAAAAGGCAGAAACTCCTAGGAGCTAAGTTTGTGTCATGTGGGCAGATCACTTCTTCCCTACACCACATAATACCATGAAAATCACACCATCCAGGAGGCAAAGAGTGAGACTTCTCTAGATTATTTGTAAGTCAGTGGCTAGGAAATCAGCCCGGCACACTAGGACAACTCATGAACAGTAAGAAGCACTGCTAAAATACTGCTTTCCAAACCTTAACAACACAAACTTTGGCCCACTTTTCAAACAGCCATTGAAAGAACAGCTACCAGGAACCTACATACTTTCTGATTCCACTACTTGCTTTGTGGAAGAATATAAGATAGATTTACTTTAACCTTTTATAACCAGTGTCCTCTTTTTCTACCATTCCTCACACTCCAGTGCAATAGATAGTGTTTCTTTTTCCTTAGGCAGAGAATAAGCAGTTCACCTTGTTGGGAATTTATCCTTTATTTTTACTTCATATTCTTGAATTGCAAATGGTTAAGAATTGAAATTGTATCTGGAGGAAAGAAATTCTAGATAGGTCATTTATTATTATTATTATTATTAACATAAGTCTCTTTAGCATCTGTTATATCTTATTGAAATTCAGAAAGCTAAACACAGCTGTTATTCCATAGTAATGTGGGAATAAGTGGTGGAAGATGTGAAAATTTTTTCTCCAAAGGATTGGGAATCTGAAGAAAGAGAAAAGTATGGGATTTTTTTGTTTAATGTTTAACTTGAGAGTAGTAGGATTTTTTTGAACTTCCTGAGAAGTGCAGTGTAACAGATATAGTGATTATGAATTCAAAACACCACTTAAGAAAATTTTTTAGGGGGCTGGGGATTTAGTGCAGCGGCTTAAGCGCCTACCTTGCAAGTGTGCGGTCATGAGTTCAATCCCTGGTACCAATAAAAATGAAAAAGACAAAAAAAAGAAAATTTTTTTAAAAACTCAAGAACAAATGGATTAGAGTCTATACCTGTTTCTAACAGACATGTTTATGTCTTTGTGAAATAAATTACAGTTCATATTTCCCTTAACATATGAAACTAAGTCACCTAGCACACCATTTCCTCAAAAACTGTCTCGCACACATAAAAAAGTGAAATGGTAATCAACGGCTACAGACTGTGAGATGGTCAATGATATCCTGGGAGATAAGTGAGAAGCTATTTGTAGCAACTAAACCAGTATTTCTTATTCTTTCCTATCCTGTTTCCCCTACTCAGTAGCACACATCAATCTGTATTAGAAACTCAAGAGTAGTTTTAAAAGCCATTTTCTGTACTGAACAAGTGTTTAAAATAATCTGCAAAAAGTGAATAAAAACCTAACATTGAAATGGTCTTTCCAAAATGTGATCACTGGAAATTAGCAGGTTGATTGCCTTCCTCCCCTCCTTCCTTCTCTCGGCTTATTTTCAAAAAGCAAAGCCAAGGCAACATTTCATTTTGTCCATTATATTAAAGTTTAATAAATGAATGATGCTCCAAAACATCCATCTCCATACACCCCAAAACCTAGTATAAAATGCCTGTGGACTGGAACACTGAACCCAATAACAGTATTTATCACAGTCTTCAGTTGAAACATTGATGCAGAATAAAAGAAGTTGAGATGGTCTGTAATATATGTAGGAACCATTTCAAAAAGAGAACAAAATCTTGCTCAAGGGAACAATCTATTTCATGCAACCTAGGGTCCACTGCAGTCAGAGCTAAAGTTGAAAATATTTAAATTTTCAATAATTTAATAAATTATTGAAAAGTTAATTTCAATATTATTGAAATTATTGAAATATTAATAAAATGATTTTTTGTTGACAACTTTCAGAAACTTGAATGAATTTGATAGCAGGGTAAAACCAGTACCATGACCTAAGTTGTGTAGTTAAAGTATCTAACTTTTCCGTGGATATCTCAGCAAGCAGGGGAGGATCGCAGGTTCCAGAGGCACCGCGGCCAGTGGTGAGTGCTCAGCACATTCTGCCCAAATTCCAGACTGTTTGGGACCTTCAGGCTTCCGGGTGCAGTGAAGTGGAGAAGTGGGTTTGAGGCCTCTACATCCGCCTCCCCATCCCAGCTGCACTTGGAGAACTGTGGAGCTTCCAACAAGTAGGCGGGCACACGCTATCCCCTGAGCCCAGCCTGTTAGGGACTTCCGCACCTCACCATCAGTGTGCAGAGGAGGGGCTGGGCGGATCTGGGGTACCTGCATCAGCCTCCCCGTGTGTCTGGAGGACTGTGGATGCCTCAGCAAGCAGAGGAGGATCGCAGGTTCCAGAGGCACCGTGGCCAGTGGTTAGTGCTCAGCACACTCTGCCCAAAGTCCAGACTGTTTGGGACCCTCCAGGCTTCTGGGTGCAGTGAAGTGGAGAGGCAGGTTTGAGGTGGCTACATCCGCCTCTGCATCCCAGCTGCGCGTGGAGAGCTGTGGAGCATCCAAAGGGCAGGTGGGCGCACAGTGTCCTGAGGCCCAGCTTATCTGGAACTGCAGAGTTCTGAACAGGCAGAGGAGGGGCATTGGTTCTGCAGGCCCAGAGGCTTGGAGTAACGGGGTGCCAGAGTCTCAGGAGCTGCAAACATAGAAGGGGATTTCCAACAGACCCTGAGGAAGCTTTCAAATAACACTTGAAACACAGAAATATAGGAAAATGACAAAACGAAAGAGCAAATTACAACCTCAAACCTCGAGCCCATCTCAGGAAACCCTAGGAGCAATGTATATAGAAGAAAATATATGCCATTCACCTCAAATATCGGACACAATAGCTACTGAAATTAACAAGCAACTCCAGTAAGCTTTAAAGAAATTCAAACTTGAAATAATCTCCCAGGTAAAAGATAAAAATGATAAAAGAAATGAAAGAGATTCTGAATATATCTAAAGAAAACAGATAAAAAATTGGAGGAACTAAACAAAAAGATAGAATCCCTAGACGAGCAATATAAGAAACAAACAGAATACATAATGCAGATGCACAGAGATATACAGGAAATAAAAAACTCCACTGAAAGTTGTAAAAACCACCTTAATGAAACTGAAGATAGAATTTCAGACCTTGAATACAGGATTGCAGTTAGTGAACAGGAAAGGAAAGATCTTTTAAAAATAACAAGGAATCAGGAAACAACAATTCAACAACTGCAAGACAATGCAAAGAAAAATAACATAAGAATGATACAGATTAATGAAAAAGAAGGAGACAACATAAAGGATGTCAAGAGGATATTTAGAGAAGTAATAGTTGGAAATTTCCCAAGCATGAGATCAGAAACTGACATCAGGATCAATGAAGCACATAAAACTCCAAATAGACATAACCAAAATAAAATTACACCCAGACATATAATAATCACCATCCCAGAAATCCAACACAAGAATAGATTATTAAAAGCTGTCAGAGAGAAAAGACAGATCACTTACAAGGGAAAACCTATCAGAATCACAGCAGACTTCTCAGCATAAACAATACAGTCAAAAAAGAGCATGGAGTGAAGTATTCCAGATCCTAAAGCAAAATGATTTCCAACCTAGACTGATGTATCCTGCAAAACTATCATTCAAAATTTATGGGGAAATATGATACTTCCATGACAAAGAACAGCTGAAGAACTTCATGAACACCAAACCAACCCTGCAAAAAATATTGAAACACCGTTTAGATACACAGAGGAAAAAACCACTAAGCAAAGCAGATAATTAAACAGAACAGAAATATAAAGATGCAACAGCAGAGAGATAAAATGTCAACAATAAACCAGCATTTAACATTAATAACCATTAATGTAAATGGTCTCAATGCACCAATCAAAAGAAACAGACTAGCAGAATGGATCAAGAAACAAAATCCAACCATATGCTGTTTACAGGAAACCCATCTAACCAAGAAGGATACTCACAGACTGAAAGTCAAAGGATGGAAAACAATTCTTCATGCAGCAGGAATCCAAAAAAAGGCAGGAGTAGCCATTCTGTTTGCAGACAACGTGAACTTTAAACCAACAATGACCATAAAGGACAAAGAAGGTCACTACATACTCGTTAGGGGAAAACTCCAAGAGGAAGAGATAACTATCTTAAATATATACGCACCAAACTCCAGAGCACCCAGTTATATAAAACAACTATTAACAGAAATGAAAACTCAAATTATCAGTAACACAATTGTAACAGGGGACCTCAATACGTCATTGACACCAAGGGACAGATCAACCAGACAGAAAATGAGCAAAGAAATAACAGAACTGAATCATACCTGCGAACAAATGGATTTGATAGACATATACAGAATGTTCCACCCAACAACATCAGAATACACATTCTTCTCAGCAGTACATGGATCATTTTCTAAAATAGACCATATATTAGCTCACAGAACATATTTAAACAAATGCAAAAGAGTTGAAATCATCCCTTGCATGTTATCAGATCATAGCGCTCTGAAGTTAGAAATTAATGATAAAACATACAGCAAAAATCTCGCAAACACATGGAAACTGAATAACACCGAAGAAATTAAAGAAAAAATTAAACAATACCTAAAAGAAAATAAAAATGCAGATACAACTTACCGGAATTTGTGGGATGCAATGAAAGCTGTCCTCAGAGAAAAATTTTTTGCACTGAGTTCCCACATCAGGAAAACAGAACGAATACAAATAAATAACTTGATGCTACATCTCAAACAGCTAGAAAAAGAAGAGCAAGTCAAGCCCAAAGCCAAAAAAAGAGAGGAAATTATAAAAATCAGAGTAGAAATCAATGCAATAGAGACTAAGAAAACAATCCAAAGAATCAACGAATCAAAGAGTTGGTTCTTTGAAAGAATAAATAAAATTGATAAGCCCCAGGCCAACCTTATTTAAAAAAGGGAAGCAAAAGCTCAAATTCATGCAATAAGAAATGAAAAAGGAGAAATCACTACAGACGCAATAGAAATACAGAAGATCATCAACACCTATTTCGAAAACCTCTACTCTCAAAACTTGGATAACACAGAAGAAATAGACAGATTCTTAGAAACTTATGAAGTACCAAAGTTAGATCAGGAGGATGTAAAAGTGTTGAATAACCCAATCTCTGTTAATGAAATTGAAAATGTAATTAAGTCCTTACCTACAAAGAAGAGCCCAGGCCCAGATGGATTCATTGCAGAATTCTACAAGAAATATAAAGAAGACCTAATGCCGACACTCCTCAAACTATTCAATGAAATTGAAAGGGAAGCAATCCTTCCCAAGTCATTCCTGGAAGCAAATATTACTCTAGTACCAAAACCTGAGAAAGACCCAACTGAAAAAGAAATCTGCAGACCAATCTCCCTAATGAACACAGATGCAAAAATCCTCAATAAAATATTGGCAAATAGGATGCAGCAAATCATCAAGAAGATTATACACCATGACCAAGTGGGATTCATCCCAGGAATGCAAGGATGGTTCAACATATGTAAATCAATAAATGTAATCCACCATATCAATAAAGCCAAAAGTAAGAATCACATGATCATTTCTATAGATGTGGAAAAAGCCTGCAATAAGGTCCAACATTTATTCATGAAAAGAACTTTACAGAAAACTGGAATAGATGGTCTTTAACTCAATATAATAAAGGCCATTTATGACAAACCAACAGCCAGCATCATACTAAATGTCCAAAAATTGAAAGCCTTTACTTTAAAATCAGGCACAAGACAAGGATGTCCTTTATCACCACTCCTATTTAATATAGTACTGGAAGTACTAGCCAGAGCAAGTAGGCAAGAGGGAGAAATAAAAGGGGTAAAGATAGGAAAAGAAGAAGTTAAATTATCATTCTTTGCAGATGACATGATACTCTACATAGAAGACCCCCTAAACTCCATTGAAAGACTCTTAGATACAATAAATGAATTCAGTAATGTAGCTGGATACAAAATCAATACTCAGAAATCAATAGCATTCCTATACACAAACAACAAAATCACAGAGAGGGAAATAAGAGAAACTACACTCTTCACATTAGCAAGCAAAAAAATGAAATATTTAGGAATTACTCTTACAAAAGAAGTGAAAGATTTATACAGTGAAAATTATAATACACTGAAAAAAGAAATTGAAGATGATCTCAGAAAATGGAAAGACATCCCTTGCTCATGGATAGGAAGAACAAACATTGTGAAAATGGCCATTCTCCCAAAACTGTTGTACAGATTCAATGCAATCCCAATAAAAATACCATCAACATACCTTATAGATCTAGAGAAATCACTCCTAAATTTCATCTGGAACCAGAAGAGACTTAGAATAGCAAAGGCAATTCTAAGCAGCAAAGACAAAGCAGGAGGCATCACAATCCCTGACTTGAAGTTATACTACAAGCAACAGTAGTAAAATCAACATGGTATTGGAATCAAAACAGAGCCGAATAGCAATGGAATAGATTAGAAGATACAACCACAACTACAAACACACTCAACCACCTTATCTTTGATAAAGGAGCCAAGCAGGTTCACTGGAAGAACGACAGTCTCTTTAATAAATTTTGCTGGAAAAACTGGCTCTCCATTTGCTGAAAACTAAAGCTAGACCCATACCTATCACCATGTACTAATTTAAAATCTAAATGGGTCAAAGATCTGAATATTAAAACACAACACTAAGTCTATTGGAAGACAAATTGAGTAGAAACCTTGAAGACATAGGAGTAGGTAGAGAATTCATGAACAGGACTCAAACCGCATGGGAAATACTTCCCAGAATCAATAGCTGGGACCACTTCTTATTAAAAAGTTTCTGCCTGTCAAAACAAATCTCCAGCATGGTTAAAAGAAAACCCAAAAACTGGGAAAAGATTTTAGTGAACTCTCTCTCAGACAAGGGCCTCTTGTCTAAAACATATAAAGAATTAAAAAAACTCAGACCTCCAAATTTCAAAGATCCAAAAATGGACATCTGAGATGAATATGCACTTCTCAGATGAAAAGAAATGGCAATGGCAAATAAATACATGAAAAATGTTCATCATCATTAGTCATTAGAGAAATGCAAATTAAAACCACACTGAGATACCATCTCACTCCTGATAGAATGGCCAGGATCAAGAAAACCAACAACAAATGCTGGAAAGGCTGTGGGGAAAAAGGAACTCTCCTGCACTGTTGGTGGGAGTGTAGACTGGTGCAGCCTTTGTGGAGGTCAGTCTGGAGATTTCTCAAAAAGCTGGGATTGGAAGTCCCATTTATTCCAGCTATTCCACTTCTAGGCATATTCCCAGAAGAACTGAAAGCAGCATACCACAGTGATATATGTGCACCTATGTTTATCGCAGCACAATTTGTAATCGCAGATCTTGGAAACAACCCAAATGTCCATCAACTGAGGAATGGATAAAAAAGTTGTGATATTTCTATACAATGGAGTATTATTCAGCTATAAAGAAGGATCACATTGAGATATTTATGAATAAATGGGCGCAGTTTGAGACCATACTCATAAGTGAAATAAATCAATCTCGCATGTATGAATACCGAATAGTTTCCCTAATGTAAGTAATGATTCAAATATATAAAAATATGTGGCAATCATGATTCCCCATTATGTGGCCTTGAAGCCTTATAAAGTTTTCACTTATTAATTGGAAAAGCTTTATTCTGGGCTTCTTGATATGGAAATACTTGAAGCTATAGTATATGAAGTTTTATTCAAATATTTCAAGGAAAAAGACACACACTATGGTAACTACTATTAAGTCGGGTTATTTGGTGGTAAACCACTAGGTTCCTGAAACAGTCATGCTTTAACCTGTATTGTTATATTGTTATGTCCTATTTTATCTCAATCTCTGCCTTATTCATTAAAAAATTATTTAGTTATTTTTTATGTTTTTTTTTAATTAAGGGGAAAATTTAAAAAATTAGCAGGGTATATAATAGTAACTTGTTTGATTTCCTATTAACTTGTTTTGAAGTCCTGTAATACTCGCACTATCTTGTTTTGACTGATTAGACTCTGTTCCATTCTGTATGATAGTATCAAGTTTGAGGGTATCTGCAACTACTTTGAAGGCAGTAAGATTCACTAAGATGCCCATTCTGGTTTGACTATTGTCTCCTTTGGAAGTCCTGTAATGTTTACAATGCTTAAGTTTTATTGGTCTTGTTCTCTACTGTTTTGTTCAACTTTATAATATATAATGAGATAGACAATTCTTTTTAAGGAAACAAGAGACATTGTTGATAACCATTGTTGATAACCTTGTACTCTGTTTTACATCATGTGCTATGTCTATCCTTGGTTTGACTGACAGCTTTGTTTTGCCATATTTGACTTTATTCTCCCCCCCCCAAAAAGTAATAAGAACTAAGGAGTAATAAAACCCAAAATGTGTAAATTTTGTTGTAAAAAAGAGAGGGGAAAAAAAAGAGTTCTAAATGATACAACAGCAAGAGTGTTTAGGGTGTTAAATAGCTGACCATATTAATGTTTTTGTTGGATCACTGAACACAACTGCAGTCTCACTGTTTGAGTGTCCACTTTGTATGCTTTGATACTGTGATTTGAGCAGCTATCTCTAAGATGATAATATGTAATCTTTTAACCGGTGATTTCTTGCTGTTCTTTTTTTTTTTTTTTTTTGTAGTTCTGTATTACTTGTACCCTTACACTGATTGTTTTGTTTTGTTTTTTCTCTTTTTCCTTTTAAGTAAAATTTTTAAAAAAGTATCCAACTTTTCTTCTATTTCATGGAAGACTTGTGTGTTTCATATGAATACTAACATATATGAGATGAGATGGTGAGAAACAAAATGGTCGAGTTTTTTGTTTGTTTGGTGATTTTCGTTTTGGTCTCCGTTAGTACCAGTCCCAAGGGTCTTTGCACTGAGATGTATTCCTAGCCCTTTTGTATTTTTTGTTTTGTATCAGTGTCTCAATAAATCAGTACTTTGCCCAGACTTGAGATCCTTCTACCTCAGCCTCCCAGAGTGCTAGAATTACAGCAATGCACCATCATGCTTGGTTAATGATCAAAAACTTCTTAAAATGCAAATAAGTTCATTTGCATTTGTAAGTGGAGGAAACCATTGTGAAATGCTGAAAAAGTAAGAAGAAGAACAAATTGGAGAAAAGATTTCTACTTGTAACACTCAAGGAGCTCCTCAATTGATGACTTATTTCTAGTGTTGCCCCTGGGTATATCTACCATTCCCTAATCTTGCTAGGATAATTAAGACAGTTACTGTAATGCAGTCTCAGTTTGAGCTGGTCAATGTGGCATCAACATCAAATAAACTTACCCTAAATAGCACCATTACCAGTAGAGTGGTTTTCTGCTTATAGGGTGTGGGAATATAGGAGAAACAAGGATGAAACTTTTGCAGGAGCTGTTCTTTGCATATTTCCATGGAAAGATTGGCCCTGGTGAATATTTAGGGAAACAATATTAATGCTGCTGCTTCAGAGGATCCATGGGGAAATCTGATAAATATCTGATGAAATTAGTCTCCAACATAATTACATTAAAGTCAAATTTGTTTAACTTTTTCTATGCTTGGTTATTTCTGCACAGCCAAAAAAGATGTTAATTGGCAACCTAGCTTCTAATGTGTTTATACCACTGGTGGTTCATTAAGTTCAACTTTTATAATGCAAATGAAAAGAGATTGCAGCTGGGCTTTTTATTTAACAATTCAATGTTGAGGGGTTTATTTTTAAAACGAGCTTATGAACTTTAAAATTCACACTGATTTTTTTTGCTACAAATCTTCTAACAATGTCAATTTTTAAAAGTATATTGTGTGTCCATAAAAGTATTATTCATTTTTTCTAGATACTAGAAAATAGGACTAAGGGAAACAATAAACAAGAGAGGAATATTAGCCTATTTACCCTGCCAGCGACGGAGAGGATCCCTTCCTTGAGAATTTACCATAGAAAAGTTTTTCACACTTGAATTACCTTCAACTCTAATTGATTATATCTCTTGAACATGCTCTCAAAGAACTCATAGCTTAACTGAATGTACAAGAAATGAAAAATAACACAAAGACTATTTTAAAAAATAGAAAATACATTATATCACTATATACACAAAGAACAAAATTACTACCTATAATATTATCTAAATTTTGCAAGAATTCTGAGGTGTTTTACCTTGTAAATGAAACAGTGTTTAAAGGGGGGGGTCATCCTGTTGTCTTAGTTTTGGATGAATCTCTAAAGTTAGAACATAGTGTTCATTCCATACCTGCATATTTATAAAAGCCTAAGTATTTATGGACAGTTTACTAAAGGATGATCCCAAATCCAGCCCAGTGTACAAAAGACTATTGCTACCTCCAGTGTACGTAGAGGTATGGCTTGTGAAAGAATATTAATAAAGAGGATCCCTTTAGAGACCACTGTGACGTATTGGGTTATCTCTCCCACACACACACTGGGAGGTAATGATACCCATCCACAGATTGGAGAAGCTTACAAATGTACCTCTGCAAGCCAGCATTGCCCAGTGACCCCCCAATGCAAAGCATGTCTCCTGTGGTCAGATCTGAACCTTAGAAAAGTGAAAATTTAGGATCAGTGAGAAACACCCTTGCCCAAGAAGATGCTCAACAGAATACAAAGGAATCCAGGACGTTATGGAGTACTGTAGCTACTAGCATAGTAGCTATAGTACTCAATCTCAGGTAGAAGATTTTCACTGGGGATCACTTGAGCAACCTGAGGTTGTTCTGCACCTGAACAAAATAAAGGTTGAACCTAGCAGGCACAAGTCTTGGATCACAGATATCAATTCAAGGTATTTCTGAATCTTACTCTCCTCTCTTTCCATCTATCCAACAGAGAAGGAACAAATAACCTCAGAGGGAGAAGGGCTAAGTGGGCAAATCATGCATGCTGTGAAACCTACACCCTCTGAGCTAAATTTAGGGTTGGAGGAGGGAAAAGCTTTAATCTGGATAAGAACAGTTTTAGATTAGAATGAACATAAATAAAGTGATAAAAGGTAAAATATCTGGGCAAGCTGTAGAAGTAGCCTAGAATCTCTTATCAGGATAAGAAGGGGCTATGAAGCAGGATAAAATCAACTGTCCCAGAAAGGGTCTCCTGAAGTCCAGCTTTCACTATCTGTTATGTAAGTTTTGAGAGATGTAACTAAGAAGAACTAGATGGCAACATAACTTCTTCACTGTGTGTTACTAAGTACATATACAGTAAGGATTGTTATGTCTTCTCATATAATTGACTGACCCTTTATCATTATTTAAAGTCCCTGCTTATTTGTGATACTTTTCCTTGTTCAAAAGCCTTTGTGTAAAATTAATATCACTCCTCCAGGTTTCTTTTGTTGAGTACCAACGTAATATATCTTTCTCTTTAATATTATAACACTTAATCTGTGGCTTTATATTTTAAGTGGGTTTCTCCTAGACAACATATAGTTACATCTTGAATTTTTATCTGCTCTGACATTCTCTGTTAATTAGTGAATTTAGAACACTGATATTTAAAGTGGTATGTGATATAGTTGAGTTGATATCTATATTATTTGTTATTTTTTTCTATTCATTGCCTTTTTTATATTGATTTTTTCCTCCCACCCAGCTCTCTTCCTTCCTTCTTTGCATCTTCCATTCATTTTTTAACTTACGTGATTTTTTATTTTAAAGAGAGTAAAACTAAGCAAAATAAAACAGAATAAAGTCAATCAAAACAAAACAGTATAAGTGATACAGGATTTCAAAACAAGATAACAGGAAATCAACAATGGCTACCATAATGCCTCTTGCTGTCTTCAAAATAGCTGCCCTTATCATCAGACATAGTAAAATCAAACAAAACTGTACAGATTAGAACCAATAAAAACAAAACAATGAATGCAATACTTCAAAACAAGATAATAGTAAGTCAAAAATGGCTACCATAATATATCTTTCTATCTTTGAAATAGCTGCACATGCCATCAGATACAATAAAATCAAACAAGACAAAACAGAATAAAACCAAACCAAACAAAACAATGAAAATGATACAGGTTAAAACAACTACTTCTAAGATAACTATGTAATTTATCAACTAGTGATTTCTTACTGTTATTTTTTCTTAAACTCTGTATTATTTCTACCCTTTTTTGTGTTTTGCTTTTTTCTCTAAATAAAAATAAAAAAATAAAATGATACAGGACCTTAAAACAAGAAAATAGGGAACTAACAGTGGCTACCATCTTCAGAAGGAGATCCTCTATAAAGGCTATATTGCATCTTGTTATCCTCTAAATAGATGATCAGACTACTGGCTTTAGACCTGCAAAGTCAGTGAAGCACTAAACATTACAAGGATTAAGTTGTATTTTACTTCAATAGTTATCATCTCAGCCTGTGTTTCTCTGAATCAGCTAGTCGCTTATGGGGGCGGGGCAATCCTTGGCTTTTCTCATCTCCCAGCCCACACCCCAGATAGGGCTGGCATCTTCTCCCCGCAGCCAACGTGTGGTTCTGGAAGTGGCTGACTTCTTGTTCTCCATCCCGTGGCCCGTAACTTCTGCAATTCTAATTGAGCATTTTATATAATTTCTTTGTTGTGTTCTTAGAATGTCAATTATGCTCCTTTTAATGTTTATTAGTCATTTTTCTTAGGTTTAAAATCTATATTTACATCTAACCCAAGTCCTTTTTCAAATAACACCATACTACTTCATGTATCATAGCAGTACTTCTAACAATATTGACAGTTCTTAATTTACAAAGGTTCAACTTACTATGGTGAAAATATAATAGACAATCAGTAGAAACAGCATGTCAAATTTTGGATTTTAATCACTTTACAGATTGATAATATGCAGTATAATATTCTCTTGTGAAACTGGGAAGTAGCAGGGAACATTTCTTAGTCAACCACACAATCACACAGGTAAACAAGTATTCTACAATAGACTGTGTTTCCACACTGTCCTACTGGGTAAGTATATTAAATTTCTTATTTATTTAGAAGTAACACCATCATAACTCAAGACGAATGCATAGTGTTAATGGCGTTTTCTCATCTTTTATAACATTAATGCCATTCATTTCTCTGCTCTTAATAATTACTGAACTACTACTTTAAAGAAATTGCTGTCTGTTAGATTAGTTTAGAATAAGGAAAAGAAAATACTTTTGTTTTACCTTCATTTATTCCTCTTCTAACTTCTTCCTTTCTTTATATAGAATTAAGTTTCTGGCTAAATCACTTTCCTTATTTCTGAAGACTTATTCTTATGTCTTGCAAAGCAGGTCTTCTGGCAACTAGATTCATCAATTTTTGTTGTGTGTTGAAGTCTCGATTTCTCTTTCACCTTTGAAGGTCAATTTTGCTAGATACATATTTCTAGATTGGTGGAATAGTTCTTTCAACGATGTACATCTTTCACTCTACTCTCTCTTTATAGTTACTGAGGAGAAATCAAGTCCTTGTATCAAATTCTCTCTTTTTCATCCTATTTCTATATAGTAAGGTATTTTTTCTTCTAGTATCTTTTAAGAAAGTATCATTGTCTTTAATTTTCTGAATTAAATACAATATGGTAAGGTGTAGATTTTGTGTTTTGGGCATATATCTTGCTTATTCTCCAGGCTTCACGAATCCCTTGCTAAATTTGGTAAATTCTCAGCCATTATTTCTTCAATTTTTTTTCAATTTCTTTCTTTTTTTGCTATTTTATTCCCATTACGTATGTGTTGTGCATTTTATAATTAAGCCACAATTCTTGGGTACTATTTCTCCTTTTTCATTATTTTTTTTCTCCTTGTATCTCAATTTTTTAAACTATTGACATATTATTAAACTCAATGGTTCTCTGCTCATATCTGATGTCTACATCCACATACATGGTGAGACCAACAAGGACATTCATTTTGGTTACAGTATTTTTCATTTTGGCTTTTCCTTTTGATATTTTTCTTAGTTTCCACCTCTGTTATATACTCCTCTTTGCTTCATTGTCCACTCTTTCCATTAGAATATTTAAAATATAGCAAAAATAATAAGCATTTAAATAGCTATTATTAATTAAATGATTATATTAATTAATTAAAATTTAATAATTATAGTTATTAAAATTCCTAGTATGATCATTCTAAAACTTCTACTGAACCTGGATCTTATGCAGCACATGTCTCTTTGAGCTGCATGTTCCTTTTAGCATGCTTTATAATTTGTTGTTGAAAGCGAACAGTCTATTCTGTAAAAGTAATAGAGAGATACGAGTCTTTAGGAGGAAACTTTATATTTCTCTGGATAGGAGTAGGATTCTGTTTCCTGTTTGGTTCAGTTGTAGTGTCAGAGGCTAAAATTTCCTCTGGATCCTGATTTTTTGTTGCTTTTGGGTTTTCAAAGATACTCCTAAATAAGGTCTAAGGCTTGCAGTTCTTTGAACTGTAATCCCCTGCTACATAAGACTTCTATTATGCAGTGCTAGGGTGAAGGGGCAAAGAAGCATTGTTAGTCTTATAGTGACCCTGAATTGGGTATTTCTCTTCTCCTAGATTGGTTAGACTTTGATAATACCTTAGTTGTTTGTGTCCTGGTAAAACAGTTTCCCTTGATAGAAGGCTTTTCTAAGGACAAAAAAACACACCAGACATATTTCAGAATGGTTACATTTCCTACCCCCATGCCGAAAGCATGGGAAGATTTTTCTCAAATATTCATAATGAGAACCTTGGGGGGTTCTTAGAGGTTGAATCCCTCCAAAGCATAGAGATCCTTTAAGACTGGAATCCCTAGGAGATTTTAACTTCCAAGTTAGTCCATACTGAGCCTCCAGTTTAAAGTGCTCCTACTGATATTGGCTTTAGCAGTGGGCTTCTACTAAAATAAACTGTCAATCTTGGACATCTCTCCACTTTCAGGGCAGTTGTGGCTCTATACCCTCAATTCTTTGATAGATATAACAAGGCCTGTTGACTTCCAAAGCTTTTAAAAAACAATTCTTTTTTATTACAAGGACAAGACTGACAACTTCAACACATTTTACATTTTGAACTGGAAACCCAAACATTCTATTTTTCTTATCCTTCATTAATATATTGAATACTGTGTGACAGAGCCATTTCTCACTGCAGATACAACAAAGGAAAATGAGATATAGCCACTACTTTCAATGGGCACATAGTTTGAGGGTCAGATGCTAAGTTTATATAAATAAATTGAGTCTAATCCTATTTTAGATTCACAGAAGCTCCTATTAATTGGATAATATGCTTTAGAAATCTAAACTTATCAATTATTAACAATGAATGAGTTTCACTTCTCTATCAAACTTTTTTGTGCTAATTTCTTGAGAAATGAAATACAAACATAATTTTGAAAACTTTCATCTAAGTTTTATGATTCACTATACCATTTACAAACCAAAATTCATCAGTTTCTGAAAAAGAAACAAAATTTATAATCAATATTTTGTCAATAGTTGAGTGGACAATGGTTTCTTTTTTAAAGGTACTTATGGCTATGTTTTACAAAATATATTCTTTACGTTTAATGAATGAACCTATTAAATATATGTTCTGAACACTTAATTTTCTTCATATTTTTCTTATTTTCAAATAGTTTGTCCTGTGAAAGGGAAATTCATACTGTTATAGCTAGATAAGACAAAGGTATTACATGAAACAAATGCATCCAAAAATTATTAAATATTATTCTTTGGGTCCAAAAAAAATCACATATAAAATATGAGATATATAAAGGAAAGAAAACAGTAAATATGTACGGTATGATAAATGAATTCTTTATTACAGTTTGTATAAAAATTATATGTATACAATTAAAATGCAGGAAAACTAAATTGGGAACTTGGTAACTGGGGTTAAAATATGGTGAGCTTCATGAATTATTTGGCAAGGAAGTAAAAGTATTAACATTTGTAAGTTTAAAAAATTTATGCTGTAAGCTCTAGTTAGCCAATAAAGAAAGAGACCTCAAATTGGTCCCTCTGGCATTATCTCAATCCTACTTCTAAATCATGGACAAGAAGGAAAGAATTCAGAGGAAAAAATCCTGCAGAATATAAAGACAGGAAGTTTTTAGTAACTGTATTTCTCATATTTCTCCAGCTTCTCCTTCACATCCATGGTGTAGGATCATGTTTGTTCTGCCCACAAACCAAGCCAAATTGTTGATGTTAGGGTTTGGGGGAGAACATCAAGAAATTCTTGGTGACTGATTTGGTGATTTTTAGCATTTTGAAGACAGCACTTACTGTTGATATGTAATACATACATAAAAGGTCTAAATCCACAAGCTGTTCTGATGGCAAAAGTTGGTGGGTGGAATGGGAGAATCAAAGTTCTGTGCACCAACTGTAGGCCCAGCAGAAGGAATCAGACTGGACATCATCTAAAGAATTCCATTCAGAAGAAATCCCTAGAAAAGAAAGGTGAACAGTGGAAAAATCAGAGATTAAAGATGAAATTATAAATATTCAGCTTCAGAAAATACTCCCTATATTCAGGTATATACAGCTGAGGAATCCCCAGTAGGAACTCATAAAACCATCAACACAAGCAAGGCTTATTACTTGGAATCCTCCACAATCAGAGAACAGAAAGACTTGGTTACAATTGAACAATCCAGCAAGTCATTCTGCCCTGTGTCACATTTATCTCCACACTCGAACACTAAGCTAGCCAGGTACGCACTGGTGAGTGGAATTCAAAGAGTAGATTAGTTAGATGGGAAAAAGTATTTCAACATGCCCACGTTCTCAAACTGAGCTGACAGACCAGTAAGATATAACAGGAAGATGTTTCAGAATCATGTGACTATTAGGCTGCATTGTATCATTTATCACCTGAAGCTTACAAGAAAAGTTGTGAGAGTTGGCAGAGATTTCATCAAAGTGGTTATGGAATGGAGATGTGGCATGTATTAGGAAAGTAAATTGAAGAAATCATGTTGAGAAAGACTTTCTGCTTGTGTACCATGGAATCCAGTTAAATCAATAAAAATGATTACACTTAAGCAAAATCACAATGGCCAATATAAAGGCTTGCCTGAAAATTGCTTGTTTTATCAAGTGATCTGTATGTATAGAAGCCCTGAAAGTGCAAGAATATTTTGTATCTAATATGTGTGGAAAAATCCACATTGCTTTTGTGCATTGCTAGGACCAGTTTTGGCACAGGAATTAAGTGGTTCCTTTTTGGGATGTAACTGTCAATCCTTCTTTAAACAGATGGCTGTTGTTTCATTATTTATTGCACCTTCCCTTGGTACTTCTCTCTTTGCCAATTGTTGCTGCAGAAGAGTCATTAATTTTGGAGGAATCACTAGCTATTGAGAAACAGGATCCAGAGGCTCTTTTTCTACCTACCTTCCGATATGCATCTGAAATAAGGTTGGAGACTGATTTCAACTATTGGTAAATCACAAAGAATTACATAAACTATTCCTATGCTTGACCTTGAAGAATTACTACTAGTACTGACTTTTTCAGATTCTCTTTGTGGTTGGATAGGAGCAATTCTACATGGGTAATATTCTGGATGACAACTAATTGACTGCATACTGCATACTACATAACTGAACAGATATTGCAATGAAAATCTCGATTTTTACACTTGAAATGATTAGTTAAGATCATCTAGCTACCATCTAATGAAAAAAATCCAAATCAAAACTATTTCATTTGAGTGATGTGAATGTTCTGTAAGAGTGGAATCTGGCATCAGGACACTTTGTGTACAGGATAATAAAGCCACATGTAACTTGGTGCTTATGTCATCATGTGGCAACACATCTAAGAATACTACTTTCATACTGAGTCCTAAAAACATCCTGTGGAGGACTCTGGCTTATATCTCCTCCACTTCCTATTGCACTCAATTCTACTCTCTATCAAAGCATACTCATCAGAAGAAGGGATTTGAAAGAGCTCACTTGAGCAAAATGTAAGATTACAGTCTCACCAGGAAAGCGAGAGAAGCAATCACAATGTGCTTACCAGTCTCACCTAACCAGAACTAGAACCCATAAGAATCAATGTCAAGGTCCAAAGAATCAGAAGTCAAGAGCCAGTTGCTAGGAGCCTAAAAACTTTGTGATGAGCCAATAGTTTTGAGATAGGTCATTGGACACTGGAAGATCAAATAAAATAAAGACCCATAAATATTTGTTACACTACTATGGTAATGAAAATGCAAAAACTAATAAGACACAGATTTCACACTGAAGGAGGAAATGATATACTAGAAGGACATAAGGAAAGGGCATTGTAGGAAATAAGAGAGATAATACTGAAAGCTCAAAAATTTTAGAAGAAGTTATTACCAAATTTTGATGGAAAATGTGTGAGTAGAAATGTTATTGTATCTTGGCTGTTTTGAAGAGTGCTATAATAAACAGGGGAATAAGTGTGTCTCTTTAACATATGGGTTTTATTTTCCTTGAATTTATATCTACCTAGCAGATAGATTGCTTGATCATGTGGTAAATCCCTTTTTAATTTTTTGACAAAACTCTACACTGTTTTCCATAATGGCTACACTAACTTACATTAGCAGCAATGGCATACACTTTTTTCAAATGCTTGTTATCTTTGATCTTTTGATCACTCAAAAAGGTGATCAATTTGGCCATTCTAATTGTACTTTCCTAATAATTAGTGATGTTGAACACCTTTTCATAAACCTGGTGGCCATTTTAATGTCTTCTTTTAAGGAACATTTATTTAAGTCTTTTGCCCATTTTTAACCAGGAAGCTTAGTTTTAAAAACTAATTCCATTCATAACATGGCAAGTAGTTATTCATTAGCTAAGGTAATTCTAATCTTCATTGCAAATCATTCTGAGTGTATTTAAATCAGTGAGTGTTTCACATGTGTGATAAGGATATTATTACACTAAATACACAGCACCTCAGCAAAAGAAATGTACCTTGAAGAGCAAATAAGATTTTGACAGACATGCTTAGAGGAGGTAAAATAGGAATTTTTAAGAGTTGGATGGAGATCTTACTCCCTACTAAATTTTAAGGACAGCATTAACATTTTGAGAAACTCATATTGCCAAGGTATCAGAAGTATGACTGATTTATGTAACAATATTTTTAAATCTTCAATATGGGGCTGAAAGAGTAATAAGATACAAAATTTACAATAGATATTGTAATAATGAAAGAAAGAACGTGATAAAAAGGAAAGAACAACTGGGATGTGGAAAGGAAGAAAGGAAAAGATTATGTGTATGCTGGCAAACATATATAAAAGTAAGTATGTATTTGTATGCAAGATAGTTAGCTATACTATCAACCTCTGCTAGTTCATCAAAATAGTTTGTGCTGTCATTGTTTGATCTATTATTTTTGTGCCTAAATCTTGTAACCTGAACAACTACTTCTAAGATAACAATATGCAATATATTAACTAGTGTTAATTTCTTACTGTTTTTTTAAAATTCTGTATCATTTCTATCTTTTTTTTTCTGTTGTTTTTTTAAAAAAAAAATGCTTCAAGATCGAAAGGGCAAAGCCACACATCAAGGTTCTTGCCTTGAACAGACTGCTGTATCCCTGAATTACTGGCATATCTTTCAGCACACAGCACACAGTGGGGCCACAAGTAAGTTTGACAAGTCACTGCAGACCTATAATCTTAACACTTGTGAGGCTGAGACAAGGATATTGCAGGAAGTTAAAGTATAATATTATGTTTTGAGACCTTGTCTCAAAAAACAACAACGAAGTTTGACAAATGAATTTTTACCAAAGATTATGAAACACAAAAGGACACTCAAATTTCAATGCTGTTAAAATCTGGTGGGTTTTTTTTCAGCGCTGAAAACAGCAGCACTAAAGCATCTTTGGAAGGGGATATATATTTTAGAGAACAATGCCTTCCACATAATGAAAAGAAAATCATTTCTTTTTTTGTTCCTTTAATTTTGAATGCCTTTAATGTCTAAAGCAGCAACAGACTCATTTGCTTAATTCAAGCATCCTGGCCTTTGCGTAGTGAGTTTTAATTTAGCCTGTAACTTTCACTCATAAGTCAAACTATAAATAATAACCTCTATAAAATTGGATTAATTTTCACTATGGTTAAATTCTGATTTGCAATAATAGGTAGATAGATCAACAGATTGATAATTAATTATGAACATATATATGCACATATAATTAGAATTAAATAAATTTTAAAAATTTAAATAGTATTTTAATGATCATGAATTATCTATTTCAGATGTGTGTGTGTTTGAACTGTAAGCCATGATTGTGAATTCTTGATCATTATAAATTAGCTAGATTTTAGAAGACTCTTAAAATACAAATATTGACATTTTGGACACCATTTTTCTCTGACATTGAGATTACATTTTATATTTTATCAGACCACAGAAACCTCAAAATTCATAGCAAGTACTTTATGGCCACCATTGAAAAAGCAGCAGGGATCTCAGTTTGGTGCCAAATTGTAGCCATTCACTCATTTGCCATTTGGCGAAGGGTTTCAACCATTGTGATTGTCCCCTAGCAACTGTTGCTGATTTCAATTTCCTAATTCTAAATACCTAGAAAATCTGGGTTACCATAGAAATTACTTTTCCACTTACTTTCAGTTTAACTGTGCTAGGTTATTTTTACCTAAGTATCTTGAATTTGATCACTCGTAAGATTCAATCATAGTATTACCTGTAAAGAATTCACATTTCTGGTATTCTACATTCTGGGTGAAGTTGTAATTTATGTCAAATTTAGAGGAGGACATTTGTAAAAGTCAGTACTACAGGTGTTTCTCAAACTTTGATGTATCTTCTAACTACTTTAACCTAGTTAATTTTTGTACACTACCCCTCATACCACTTTTAGAGGAATAGGCAGGTGCAAAATCAGGTTCTTTAGAAATTGTAAGTGATATGAATTATTTTATGAGTACTTTCTGCTTTGTGTTTTGGAAATATACAACATTTAGCATTTTTTTCTTTCAATTGGTGATAAAAGTAAATAGGGCATTGCATTTGACAACAAATCAGTGACATCTGTATTTTAGAATCATAAAAGCAGTATAGACAAAATTTCTGTTAATATAGTTTTTTCAGTTCAATAATGTAAGAAAATACTATATCTTTCAGAGAAACTGCTTGTTTCATAATTCAGAAAATATAGAATTCCTTTCTTTTTTCCATAAAGTCAAATATAAAATCTTCATTTTCATTTATTGTTGGTATCTAATTCTAAAGACATTTTTCTGCTACTAAATGGGTACACTTATTTCTACAAATGTAAAAATATTTTGATGAGACCATGTCTACAAAAGAAGTAGAAACACACAGGTATGATTTCAGTCTTTGGGAGGCTACAATGCTCTTTCCTAAGAAAACATTTGTAAAGTTTGTCTTCTTTATAGTTGGTAAAACCTATGTGAAGACACTACAATTGAGAACAAGTTTTAAGAGGAGGCCGCTCACTAGTAGCTTTGCTTAGCATAATGTTTTGAATTCTTATTTTCTGTAACAACACCATTTGTGGCTTGAGTTGAAAATGTAAGCAAGATAATCAAAGTAAACAGCTTAACTCTTTCATCTTTCAGCTGGAATAAAAATACTTTTAGTTACAGATTACTCAATAGCCTAATAGCAGTAATGCTGTCTCTCATATAAATAATGTTCTTGTGAAATACTGTAAGCACACAAAGAAACAGCTCTACGGACTTAAACATAAACATCATGGATTGTTCCTGAAGGAACTTTGCAGTTAAAAGCAGACCAGCCATGCACAGAAAAATCTTTGCTTTAGGTTCATTTTCCTTTAGATTTTGCCTTTGGCAAAACTTCTATCTTATTCTAGTCCATACAAAACAATCTTCCAAGACCTTTGTATCAAAAAGTAAAAAGAGAAAAACCTGAGCTTATCCATATCTAAATCATGGACTCACTCTCATTGAAATTTTGATGAAGGTTTAGTTTTTCACTTCCAATTGATCAATTTTTCTTTTTATGTTCACATTCTCAATTTTCTGAAATATTTATGCTTGTCATTTTTCTTCCTTTACCTCTAAAGACAAAAGATTTGTGACTCTTTCCCTTGACAGTGCCTGTTCTCCATAACTTAACTAGAGTCCAAACCAGAGAAGAGCATGAAAGATCTGTCATTACCTAGTCACTAACGACCTTTTCTGCCTTGGTTTCTCACATTTGCGTTATCTCATCTTACCCACTGTTATGGTTTGAATGTATCCTCTCTAAAATGTGGGTGATGGAATTTCATGGTCTGGGTGATGGTATCAAAAGATAGGACCTCAAATATGTGTATCAGTCATGAGAGCTTCCCCCTCACAATGGAACTGAGGCCCTTATACAAGAAGCTTCCTGCACCATCCAGCTAATCTGCTCTTCTACATGCACCATATGAGAACATAATATTCTCTCCTTCCAGAAAATTCAGGGACATGATGCTAGCTTCAAAACAAGAAGAAGCACTCACCAAATCTGCTGGTGCCCTAATCTTGGGACTCATAGCCATACAATTGTGAAAAAATACATTTATCTTCTTTATAAATTGCTCATGTCAGGTATATTGTTAAAATAGCGCAAAGATGTTCACATTATACAAGAGATCTTGGTACCTACTATAGCGAAGAAGTGAGAGGTAAGCCATTCTTAAGTAGACATCCATGAAATCCATCTCCCTCAATCTCTGTTCCAAGGATACCAGCTCTATGAGAATTTTAATAATGCCTAATGTTCTTAAGAAGTGAACTAGAATATTCATTAAAATATTAGTTTTTTTTTTTTAAAGAATATATGGCTGGACATAGTGTTAGTTCTTTATAATAAGCATGAATATAAAACACATCTGATTATAAGAAGCATAAGGTTTTAAATCTTAACATTATATGTGAAGGTTTAATTGCCAGGTCCTGCAGTACAGGTGAATTGTGTGGAGGGAGGCCCCTCTCATAGCTGCCATTGCAATCCAGGTGACCTGGATGGGAAAGCCCAGAAAACAGTTCCTCCCCTCACTGTGGTCATGACCAGGATGAGCCAGGTAGGAAGGCCTAGAGATAAGAAGAAATGCAGCCACACAGTAGACTCTACCTAAGACACACAGGACAGGTGAGACGAGCAGCATGCAAAAGTCCAAAGCAACAGTTAACAATATGGGCCAACAGGTGGTAAGGTAGGTGAACCAGTGTTGTGTTTGGGGACAAACACACGGGTGTGTGGGGCCACACCTGTTCTCTTTTTCTGTCTTTCTTTTTCTGTTTTCTTTTCTCTTTTCTAAATGGCTGAGAACTCCAGTCACAGAAAACCAATCCTATCCCCAAAACCCAGAGAGCAAATTAGAATAATCCCTTGTTTCCTCTTTCATTCTTTCTCCTCTACCCTCTCCTCTAGTTTCTCAAAGTAGGTATTATCATCCTTTGTCATTCAACCCTACTTCCAATGTTCTTTTCATCTATCTTTGTTTTATCTACTGTTCCTCTTAAATTTCTGCACCACATGGTAAAATCACTCTACCAAGCACCTCAGGACCAAAGTCCTGAGAACAGAGACAAACAAATATCAACATCTCTCTTTTAATAAACTGGGAAGGTAGGATCTTGGGACAGACACAAGCCAAGGCCCTCCTACACATGGAAGATATCCCTGAAGAACAGATTTTTTTCCTAGAAAGGACTTGATAATAGTGATGTAGCTACCTACTACAAAAACTTTCAAGAATCAACATAGACAAAAATTTTGATACTGAAAATGACAAGACACAGAAACAAAATGTAATCTCAGCACTCCAGCCCACCAAGAAAAAGTCCAGGAGACAATGAGATAGAGAAAATGAAAGACACACACCTGAAATTTCTGTAATGATAGCAACTTAGCAACTAAAGGAAAAAAAAATCCATGAGGCTATGGAGGAAATCAGATCAGAAATAATCTCTCAGGTTAAAAAAAAGAAATCACAATAACTGCCAGGGAACTGCTCATTAAATCTAGAATAGAGACAGAGAAAAATAAGAGGATGGTAGAATAATGAAGGAAACTGTAAAAGAGCAATATACAAAGAAATAGAACACTTGAATTCAAAAACACATCTAGGAAATTTAAAATTCCATTGAAAACTGACAAAACCACTTGAATGAAGCTGAAGGTCTTCAGACCTTGAAGACAGGATCTCAGCTAGTGATCACAAAAGGAAAGAACTCTTAAAAATAACAAAGAATTGAGAAATAACTATTCAACAGCCACAAGACAATGCAAGGAAAAACAATAAAGTTTGATAAATAACAAACGAAATAGCAGAAGTTAACACAAATGACACAAAAAGACTACTTGCAGAAATAATAACAGAAAATTTCTGAAACATGGGAACAGAATCTTACATACAGGTAAGGGAAACACATCGAACTGCAATTAGTCATGATTAAAAATAAATCTGTACACAGACATATAATAAGATCCCACAAATTCATCATGAGAACACAATATTAAAAGCTGTTAGAGGAAAGAGATGAATCATCTATAAAAGAAATCCCATCATAATCATTTCAGACATCTCAACGTAAACCTTCAAAGAAAGGAGAGGTAGGAAATAAATTTTAATGAAAGAAAACAACTTCCAATCCAGATTTATGTACCCTGCAAAACTATATTTCAAAATTAGCTAAGAAATAAGATACTTCCATGACAAAGAACAATTGAAGAAATTCATGACCACAAAACCAACCCTATAAAAGTGCTAAAAGATATTCTAGACAGAGACAAAAATGACCACAATTTCAAGAACAATGACAAAAGGAAACCACCACATACCAAGCAATTAAACAGAGGGAAAAATCAGGGAACCAACAACAGGAAAATTGACTAATATAAGGGAATACTTATAACCATCAATGTAAATGTTCTCAATTCAGCACTCAATAGAAACAGACTAGCAGAATGCATCACAAAACAGAATCCAACAATATTCTGTGTACAATAAACACATTTAATGAAACAGAAATTCACAGACTGAAAAACAAAGGATGGAAAACAATATTCCATGCAAAAGGAACCCAGAATAAACCAGAGGTCACTATTCTATTTGTAGGCAGTGTGAACTTCAAACCAGTAATGATCAAAAGAGGTAAAGAAGATCATTATATACTTGTAGAGGAAATCCTCAAGAGGAAGAGATAACAATCATATATGTGTATGCACAAAACACAGGAGCACCAAACTATGAAAGACAAATCAAATAAATAATAACACAGTCATAACTGGAGAGCTTAGTACCCCATTGTCACAAAGAGGTAGATCAACTAGACAAAAAATCAGAAAGAAATGTCAAAATGAACCCAATCTGTGAACAAATGGACTTAGTAAATGTTTACGGAGTGTTCCTCCCAACAACATTAGAATACACATTCCTCTCAGCTGCACATAGGAACATTTCTAAAATAGACCATATACTAGCCCACAGAACATGCTTAAGTAAATGCAAAGGAATTGAAATTATCCCTTATACATTATCTGATCATAGTGTAATGGAATTGGAAATTAATGGTAAAAGAAGTTTTGTAACTGTAAACATGTGGAAAATAATAACACCCTCCTACAACCAATGGGTCACGGATGAAATTAAAGAACTTAATATCTGCAATTAAACAAAAATGCAGATACAACATAACAGAATCTGTGGGATACAATGAAACCAATTATAGCAGTGAATCCTTACATCAGAAAAACAGAACGAGCACAAATAAACTACCTAATGCTGTACCTGAAACTTCTAGAAAAAGCAGAACATGTCAAGACCAAAGCCAACACAGGAGGGGTAATTGTAAAGATATAGCAGAAATTAATGAGGTTGAGACTAAGAAAATAATAAAAGAATTCTTGAATTGAAGAGCTTGTTCTTTATATTTTAAACAGAAAAAATTTATAATAGCAATAAAAGTTTCAAAACAAACTACTAGAAGAATAACAATAATCAACACACTGTACATTGATTTATTCATGGTAGTTCTTCAGAGTACAAGATATATACATGAAACGCTGTCCAGAAAATTACTAGCACAAAACATTCTCCTTAATGAACCAACAGAAACAAGTTGTGCAACTATTTTGACTCTCTTATGTGTATGTGTGTATATATATTTCCATTTATCTTCCTTATCTTTTCTTCCTTGCTTTCCCTTTCCTTCCTTCACGGTTTTTCTTTTCTTTCGAACAACTTTTTCCTCATTCAAAATATCTTGTATATTTTGGATCTCATTTATGCTTTCAAATTCTCACACTAGTGAGACAATATGCTATTTACACATGTGGGTCTTACAATATGGTCTCCTGTAATGTCCATTTACCTATAAAAATCTCGTTTATCTTTATGACTGAGTAATACTCCATCATATAAAAAATCATATCTTTTTCATCCATTTCATGATTGATGGGCATTCGGATGTTTTCAAAACTTAGCCACTACAAATTGTGCTGCCATAAACATGGGTACACATATGTTGCCATATGGCATGGTGTTTTTTATTCTTCTGGGAGGATATGCAGAAGGATTGAATGGGACCTGTAATTCTAATTTTTTAAGAAAACTTCACACTGATTTTCCACAGTGTTTGCACCAGTCTACACCCCCACCGACACTAAAGTATTCTTTTTTCTCCACAGCCCCACAAGCATTTGTTATTGGTTGATTTTTCTGATGATAGCCATTCTTCCTGGGGTGAGAAGGAAACTCAGTGTTGTATTAATTTGCTGCTGTCAAATGACCAATGATGTTGAACATTTTTTCATCTATTTATTTGAAATTTATATTTCTTCATCTGAAAAGTGTATATTTATCTCTGACCCCAATTTTTGATTGGGCAAATCTTGAATTTGGGGAGGAGGTCTTGATTTTTTTCAATTCTTAATATGTCCTCAATGGAAGTCCTTTATCTGAGGTACGACTGTGTATAACTTTTTCCTACTCTGTGGGCTGTCTTTTTGCTTGTTGGTGATTTCTTTTACTGTGCAAAAGCTTTTGTAATAACATGAGATCCTGTTTGTCGATTCTTTGTTGTACTTCCCACGTGGTCTGGGTTTTGTTCATGAAGTTTCTGCCTGAACCTATATCTTATATGAAAAGAAAGGTTTGCACTAATATCAAACCTTTGGAGAACTTTTTATGCCCTTATCTCGTATTCTGAGTAACTAATTTAAAGATAATAATATTCAATGTATTAACAATTGTTTTTCTTCAGTCATCTTGTTACAAATTTTTACCTTTTTTCCATAAACAAATAAAATAATTTCTATGAAAAAAGATTTGTCATTTTGCTGAAGGTTTTTCAGCAATCTGAGGTCATTTTGAAATGTGATGTTAATTTCAGTAGGTATTAGGAAATATGAGGTATTTAAAATTTTTAAATAACTAAAAATTATGTTAAAATTAAATACATTCATATTTGGAAGAGCATGTGAAACCTAAATATATATTTTAAGGGGTAACAAAAACATCAAAATCCTCATTAAGAAACAGTCATTAAGACCCAGGGATGTAGTTTAGAGGCACAGAGCCTGTCTTGCAAATGCAAGATCCTGAGTTTCATTCCTTGTACAAAAGAAAGAACGAAAGAAAGAAAGAAAGAAAGAAAGAAAGAAAGAAAGAAAGAAAAGAAAAGAAACAAACCTTAAGAGTAATTTAGAAGCCCCGTTTGATGTCTTTTACTATAATATATCCTGTCTCTGAGGATATTTCCTATTTTCACTGATATGAAAATAATTATCTTGTTTTCCTTTGTAGTTTTGTATCTTACATATGTGCTTCTAACACTATATTTGTTAGACACTATATTTGTTAGAAGCACAAATGTATGGAATTATATGCATTTTAGAGTTATTTACCTTTCACCATTTGTGAGGTTCATATCTGGTGATGTTTATATTCATAGTTCATACTGATGGCTATTTTCTGTCACCAAATAATGATATCCTACTTTATATATTCAGTCTACTCTATTAAGATCTATGCTTGCTTGATCTTCTGAAATGCATGAACAAAACATTATTTAATTTATTAAAGCACAATGATAGGACTGGTAGGTCATAATTCATGAGTGTTTCTCATCTGGGTGTGATCAGACTCTTTTCTAAAGAAATTTTCCAATTTATGATCCACCCAGTAGTACATGAAAATTCTTTCGATTTATATCCTTTTCAGTATTTGGCAATATAGAGATTTAAATCTTTTGATAAGCTAATGGGTATGGTATGAGACCTTATTCTACCTTTTATTTGTATTTCCTGATTATTAATGAATCTGCATACCATTTTGTTGTTGTTGTTTTGTCTTTTTGAGACAGGGTCTCGCTATGTGGCTCAGGCTGGACTTGGACTCACTTTGTAGCCCAGGCTGGTCTTGAACTTGCAATGATTCTCCTGCCTCAGCCTCCTGAGTGCTGGGATTACAAGAGTATGCCACCAGCTGTTTTGCAGCCGCGCCTGGCCATCGGTGTGCAGAGGAGGAGCTGGGCGGATCTGGGGTGCCTTCATCGGCCTCTCTGTGTGTCTGGAGGACTGTGGATATCTCGGCCCAGACTGTTAGAGTCCCTCCAGGCTTCCAGGTGCAGTGAAGGGGAGAGGTGGGTTTGAGGCCTCTACATCCCCCTCCCCATCCCGGTTGCACTTGGAGAACTGCTGAGCTCCTGACGGGTGGGCGGGCCCACACTATCCCCCGAGCCCAACCTGTTTTTGCTGCTGTGCCTGGCCATCGGTGTGCAGAGGAGGAGCTGTGCGGATCTGGGGTGCCTTCATCGGCCTCTCTGTATGTCTGGAGGACTGTGGATATCTCGGCCCAGACTGTTAGAGTCCCTCCAGGCTTCCAGGTGCAGTGAAGGGGAGAGGTGGGTTTGAGGCCTCTACATCCCCCTCCCCATCCCAGTTGCACTTGGAGAACTGCTGAGCTCCTGACGGGTGGGTAGGCCCACACTATCCCTGGAGCCCAGCCTGTTTTGTTGCCACGCCTAGCCATCAGTGTACAGAGGAGGAGCTGGGCAGATCTGGGGTGCCCGCATCAGCCTCTCCGTGTGTCTGGAGGACTGTGGATATCTCTGCAAGCAGGGAGGGATCACAGGTTCCTGAGGCACCGCGGCCTGTGGTGAATACCCTAACCCGGCTGCGATTGAAGAGCTGTGGAGCTTCCAAGGGGCAGGTGGGCGCACAGTGTCCCTGAGGCCCAGCTTGTCTAGAACTGTGGAGTTCTGAGCAGGCAGAGGAGGGCCACTGGTTCTGCAGGCCCAATGGCTTGGGGTAGCGTGGTGCCAGAGTCTCAGTAGCTGCAAACATAGAAGGGGATTTTCAACAGATCCTGAGGAAGCTTTCAAATAACACTTGAAACACAGAAATATAGGAAAATGACAAAATGAAAGACCAAATTACAACCTCAAACCTCCAGCCCATCTCAAGAAACCCTAGGAGCAATGTATATAAAAGAAAATATATCCCATCCACCTCATATATCGGACACAATAGCTACTGAAATTGACAAGCAACTCCAGAAAGCTTTAAAGAAATTCAAACTCGAAATAATCTCACAGATAAAAGAAGAAATGATAAAAGAAATGAAAGAGATTCTAAATATATCTAAAGAAAACACAGATAAAAAATTGGAGGAACTAAACAAAAAGATAGAATCCCTAGACGAGCAATATAAGAAACAAACAGAATACATAATGCAGATGCACAGAGATATACAGGAAATAAAAAACTCCACTGAAAATTGTAAAAACCGCCTTGATGAAAGTGAAGATAGAATTTCAGACCTTGAAGACAGGATTGCAGCTAGTGAACAGGAAAGGGAAGATCTTGTAAAAATAACAAGGAATCAGGAAACAACAATTCAACAACTCAAGACGATGCAAAGAAGAATAACATAAGAATGATAGGGATTAATGAAAGAGAGGGAGACAACATGAAGGATGTCAGGAGGATATTTAGAGAAGTAATAGCTGAAAATTTCCCAAGCATGAGATCAGAAACTGACATCAGGATCAGTGTAGCATATAGAACTCCAAATAGTCATAACCAAAATAAAACTACACACAGACATATAATAATCACCATCCCAGAAATCCAACACAAGAATAGATTATTAAAAGCTGTCAGAGAGAAAAGACAGATCACTTATCAAGGAAAACCTATCAGAATCACAGCAGACTTCTCAGCACAAACGATAAAGTCAAGAAGAGCATGGAGTGAAGTATTCCAGATCCTAAAGCAAAATGATTTCCAACCTAGACTGATATATCTTGCAAAACTATCATTCAAAATAGATAGTGAAATACGATACTTCCATGACAAAGAACAGCTGAAGAACTTTATGAACACCAAACCAACCCTACAAAAAATATTGAAAGACAGTTTAGATACACAGAGGAAAAAACCACTAAGCAAAGCAAATAATTAAACAGAACAGAAAGATAAAGATGCAACAGCAGAGAGATAACATTCCTACAATTAACCAGCATTTAACAGTAATAACCATTAATGTAAATGGTCTCAATGCACCAATCAAAAGAAACAGACTAGCAGAATGGATCAAGAAACAAAATCCAACCATATGCTGTTTACAGGAAACCCATCTAACCCAGAAGGATACTCACAGACTGAAAGTCAAAGGATGGAAAACAATTCTTCATGCAGCAGGAATCCAAAAAAGAAAAGGCAGGAGTAGCCATTCTGTTTGCAGACAACGTGAACTTTAAACCAACAATGACCATAAAGGACAAAGAAGGTCACTACATACTTGTAAGGGGAAAACTCCAAGAGGAAGAGAAAACTACGCACCAAACTCAGGAGCACCCAGTTATATAAAACAATTATTAACAGAAATGAAAACTCAAATTATCAGTAATAAAATTGTAACAGGAGACCTCAATACGCCATTGACACCAAGGGAGAGATCAACCAGACAGAAAATGAGCAAAGAAATAACAGAACTGAATCACACCTGTGAACAAATGGGTTTGATAGACATATACAGAATGTTCCACCCAACAACATCAGAATACACATTCTTCTCAGCAGTACATGGATCATTCTCTAAAATAGACCATATATTAGCTCACAGAACATAGTTAAACAAATGCCAAAGAGTTGAAATCATCCCTTGCAGGTTATTGGATCATAGCACTCTGAAATTAGAAATTAATGATAAAAGATACTGCAAAAATCCCGCAAACACATGGAAACTGAATAACTCTTGAGTAATCAGTGGGTCACAGAAGAAATTAAAGAAGAAATTAAACAATACCTAAAAGAAAATGAAAATGCAGATACAACTTACGGGATCTGTGGGATGCAATGAAAGCCGTCCTGAGAGGAAAATTTATTGCACTGAGTTCCCACATCAGGAAAACAGAACGAATACAAATAAATAACTTGATGCTACACCTCAAACAGCTAGAAAAAGAAGAGCAAGTCAAGCCCAAAGCCAAAAGAAGAGAGGAAATTAAAAAAATCAGAGCAGAAATCAATGCAATAGACACTAAGAAAACAATCCAAAGAATCAACGAATCAAAGAGTTGGTTCTTTGAAAGAATAAATAAAATTGATAAGCCCCTAGCCAACCTTATTAAAAAAGGGGAAGAAAAAGCTCAAATTCATGCAATAAGAAATGAAAAAGGAGAAATCACTAGAGACCCAATAGAAATACAGAAGATCATCAACACCTATTTCGAAAACCTCTACTCTCAAAAGTTTGATAACACAAAAGAAATAGACAGATTCTTAGAAGCATATGAAGTAGCAAAGCTAGATCAAGAGGATGTAAAACTGTTGAATAACCCAGTCTCTGTTAATGAAATTGAAAATGTAATTAAGTCCTTACCCACCAAGAAGAGCCCAGGCCCAGATGGATTCACTGCAGAATTCTACAAGAAATACAAAGAAGACCTAATGCCGACACTCCTCAAACTATTCAATGAAATTGAAAGGGAAGCAATCCTTCCCAAGTCATTCCTGGAAGCAAATATTACTCTAGTACCAAAACCTGAGAAAGACCCAACTAAAAAAGAGAACTATAGACCGATCTCCCTAATGAACACGGATGCAAAAATCCTCAATAAAATATTGGCAAATAGGATCCAGCAAATCATCAAGAAGATTATACACCATGACCAAGTGGGAATCATCCCAGGAATGCAAGGATGGTTCAACATACGCAAATCAATAAATGTAATCCACCATATCAATAAAGCCAAAAATAAGAATCACAAGATCATTTCTATAGATGCAGAAAAAGCCTTCAATAAGGTCCAACATTTATTCATGATAAGAACTTTACAGAAAATTGGAATAGATGGTCTTTACCTCAATATAATAAAGGCCTTTTATGACAAACCAACAGCCAGCATCATACTAAATGACCAAAAATTGAAAGCCTTTACTTTAAAATCAGGCACAAGACAAGGATGTCCTTTATCACCACTCCTATTTAATATAGTACTGGAAGTACTAGCCAGAGCAATTAGGCAAGAAAGAGAAATAAAAGGGGTAAAGATAGGAAAAGAAGAAGTTAAATTATCATTGTTTGCAGATAACATGATACTCTACATAGAAGACCCCCTAAACTCCATTGAAAGACTCTTAGATACAATAAATAAATTCAGTAATGTGGCTGGATACAAAATCAATACTCAGAAATCAATAGCATTCCTATACACTAACAACAAAATCACAGAGAGGGAAATAAGAGAAACTGGACTGTTCACTTTAGCAAGCTAAAAAATGAAATATTTAGAAATTACTCTTATGAAAGAAGTGAAAGACTTATGCAGTGAAAATTATAATACACGGAAAAAGGAAATTGAAGATGATCTCAGAAAATGGAAAGATATCCCTTGCTCATGGATACGAAAAATAAACATTGTGAAGATGGCCATTCTCCCAAAACTGTTATACAGATTCAATGCAATCCCAATAGAAATGCCATCAACATACTTTATAGATCTAGAGAAATCACTCCTAAATTTCATCTGGAACCAGAAGAGACCTAGAATAGCAAAGGCAATTCTAAGCAGCAAAGACAAAGCAGGAGGCATCACAATCCCTGACCTGAAGTTATACTACAAAGCAACAGTAGTAAAATCAACATGGTATTGGAATCAAAACAGAACCGAAGCTCAATGGAATAGATTAGAAGATACAACCACAACTACAAACACACTCAACCACCTTATCTTTGATAAAAGAGCCAAGCAGGTTCACTGGAAGAACGACAGTCTCTTTAATAAATGGTGTTGGAAAAACTGGCTCTCCATTTGCCGAAAACTAAAGCAAGACCCATGTCTATCACCATGTACTAAATTAAAATCTAAATGGGTCAAAGATCTGAATATTAAAACAGAAACACTAAATCTATTGGAAGACAAATTGGGTAGAAACCTTGGAGACATAGGAGTAGGTAAAGAATTCATGAACTGGACTCAAACTGCACAGGAAATACTTCCCAGAATCAATAACTGGGACCACTTCTTATTAAAAAGTTTCTGCATGTCAAAAGAAATCTCCAGCATAGTGAAAAGAAAACCCACAAACTGGGAAAAGACTTTAGTGAACTCTCTCTCAGACAAGGGACTCTTATCTAAAACATATAAAGAATTAAAAAAAACTCAGACCTCCAAAATTCAAAGATGCAATCCAAAAATGGGCATCTGAGATGAATACGCAATTCTCAGATGAAGAAATGCAAATGGCAAATAAATACATGAAAAAATGTTCATCATCATTGGTCATTAGAGAAATGCAAATTAAAACCACACTGAGATACCATCTCATCCTGAAAGAATGGCCAGGATCAAGAAAACCAACAACAAGTGCTGGAAAGGCTGTGGGGAAAAAGGAGTTCTCCTGCACTGCTGGTGGGAGTGTAGACTGGTACAGCATTTGTGGAGGTCTGTCTGGAGATTTCTCAAAAAGTTGGGATTGGAAATCCCATTTATTCCAGCTATTCCACTTCTAGGCATATTCCCAGAAGAACTGAAAGCATCATACCACAGTGATATATGTGCACCTATGTTTATAGCAGCACAATTTGTGATTGCCAGATCTTGGAAACAACCCAAGTGTCCATCAACTGAGGAATGGATAAAAAAAGTTGTGGTATTTCTATACAATGGAGTATTATTCAGCTATAAAGAAGGATCACACTGAGATATTTATCAATAAATGGGCGCAGCTTGAGACAATACTCATAAGTGAAATAAATCAATCTCGCATGTGTGAATACCAAATAGTTTCCCTAATGTAAGTAATCATTCAAATATATAAAAATATGTGGTAATCATGATTCCCCATTATGTGGCCTTGAAGCCTTATAAAGTTTTCACTCATTAATTAGAAAGGCTTTATTCTGGGCTTCTTGAAATGGAAATATTTGAAGCTATAGTATATGAAGTTTTATCCAAATATTTCAAGGAAAAATACAGACACTATGGTAACTACTATTAAGTCAGGTTATTTGGTGGTGAAGTACTAGGTTGCTGAAACAGTCATGCTTTGACCTGTATTGTTATATTGTTATGTCCTGTTTTATCTCAATCCCCCCCTTATTCTTTAAAAAAATTATTAATTATTTCTTATGTTTATTTTAATTAAGGGGAAAAATTTAAAAAAATTAGGATATATAATTGTAACTCTTTTTGATTTCCTATTAACTTGTTTTGAAGTCCTGTCATACTCCCACGATCTTATTTTGACTGATTAGACTCTGTTCCATTCTGTATGATAGTATCAAGTTTGAGGGTATAGGCAGCTACTTTGAAGGCAATAAGATTCACTAAGATGCCCATTCTGGTTTGACTATTGTCTTCTTTGGAAGTCCTGAAATGTTTACAATGCCTAAGTTTTATTGGTCTTGTTCTCTACTGTTTTGTCAAACTTTATAATATCTAATGAGATAGACAAGTCTTTTTAAGGAAACAAGAGACAACGTTGATAGCCATTGTTGATAACCTTGTACTCTGTTCTACACCATGTGCTATGTCTATCCTTGGTTTTGACTGACAGCTTTGTTTTGCCATATTTGACTGTATTCTCTCCCCCCCCCCCCAAAAAAAGTAATAAGAACTAAGGTGTAATAAAATCCAAAATGTGTAAATTTTGTTGTAAAAAAGAGAGGGGGAAAAAAGAGCTCTAACGGATATAACAGCAAGTGTGTTTAGGGGTGTTAAATAGCTGACTATATTAATGTTTTTGGATCATGGAACACAGCTGTTTGCAGTCTCCCTGTTTGAATGTCCACTTTGTATTCTTTGATACTGTGATTTGAGCAACTATTTTCAAGATGATAATATGTAATCTATTAACAGGTGATTTGTTACTGTTATTTTTTTTTTGTAGTTCTGTATTACGTGTACCCTTACACCGCTTTGTTTTATTTTGTGTTTTTCTCTTTTTCCTCTTAAATAAAAGTTAAAAAAAAAGAGTATGCCACCAAACCTGGAAAATCTGCATATCTTTAACATTTTTATTGCTATTTTTTTTTTGAAGAGGCCTAATATTTGACTCAATTTTTCCCTATTTGAAAATTTCTTCTGATTACTAGTCATTTTTATACTTTACATGGATACTATATTCTCAGAGTTTTGTCACTTTTCACTACTGTTAGGGCAATTTGATGAACAAAGTAATGTATTTTTATAAAACAATTTTTATCACTGAACCTTTTAATTTCTCACAATTAGTTTTTAGTCTACCAAGCATTTATTTTTTTGGTTTGATGAACATTTGAAATATAACTTTTATTTTCTTTTCAATGTACTAACATCATTTGCTGTAGTGATTGTTGAACTTTCCTTGCTTAATTTCTAGTATGAAATCTGTCAGGCAACAAACATGCAGGAATCTGAACGATTCAGTTTCACTGATTTATGTGTTTAACATATGCCTTCATCAAAGAAAAAATAATATTGAAAAAAGGAGAAAATATGCAAGCAATTTAGAATTAATTTTGTGGTTGATAGTGATGTTAAGATTTTGGACTGTATATTTTTAACAACAGAAACATTCTTTTTATAAATGAATGGTGGTAAAGTGTAAAACAGACTGAAGAGACAATTTGTGGAGTACAGTTAAAACTGAAAATGTGGGATTTCTTACTTTAAAACTTCAAAAATTTTAAGTTAGGACCAATTGAGCAGCACACCAAGACTGGCACCCTATGGGATTACATGCAACTGTACATATCACACATCCATGAAGTCAACCCCACAAATGACCTGTATGAGACAGTCCCTATTTTATCTGAGAACTTTAAAAAGATACAAAAATCAGCCCCAGCTTCTTCCAGAAAGTATTTTTCAATCAGGAAATAGACATTATGCAAAATAAATCAATATGTAGCATGTGATCAGAATTTTTAACATTGAAGTACATCTAACATTAGCAAGTACACCTGTAATGGCAAAAGACCCTAGTACAATGAGAGGGGACACTAGTCTTTAATTGATCTGCTCTTATTTCTCATTTTCTACTTACAAATTTGGATCTCTGACCTTTATATATTCTTCTACTTTGGCTTTACTGTAGGCCTATGCTCTGTGCAAGTCTTTCAAGACTCGTTGCTGTAATACACCAAACTGAATATATTTTTATATAGTCCCCTGTCGTGTTTACTTTATCGTGTTTTAAATAAATGTTGGAAGGAATTTATAACCTCCTAGAAGTAGCTCATGAGCCAAAAGTACTTAAGTGAAAGGCTCTTTGAATGTGTGCCTGTGGATATATCCTCTTATAACCTCTCATTAGATTTTTTATAGTACTTGCCAAAAGAAATAAATTATTTTTATATTATTAAATTTGGCTAAATTTTAATAGAATATATTAAATAATGCTTCTATTATTTAGCATTATTAGAGATTTTAAAAAATAACAAAACATTAATTTTCAAAACTTCAAGTTTCTACCATTCTTTCTTTCTACATTAAACACTTCATTTCTGTGAATTACTACCTTACCTGACAGAATATTTCAAGCATGATTAGCCCTTTCCCTGATTGTTTTCATCATTTTATGGACATAATTACCAGTGTATGTTGCAAATAGGTCATTGTATTGTTACCAGGTCACTCTATTGTGAATGCAGTGTTTACACCTAATGTCATTGATTCTCATACCTCTTGACTCTTGACCAAATTGTCAGCTACTACTTGAGTTTATCCTTCTTCCTTGGGATTAGACTCTACTCTGAATTTTCTGTGGGCTGAGAAGCTATTTACTAATTTAGTATAATTCTATACCAAATAAGACTCAAAAGCTCCAAAGAAGAAAGCATCTAGAGAGAAATGTAGGAATTCTGGTAATAGGCTCTGTGACTATTCTTGAGTCACTAACAGGCCTGCTGCACATACAGTTAGGTTCACTACTCTGCTCAGGCTAGGCTGTGAAAGTGCTCTGATTATGCATGTGCCGTTATAATGAGTCGTCCATCTCAGCCTTTTGACTTACTCTCAGTTTGCAGACTTGTCATTCCTCTGTTATTTATTATATTTGCTGCCTGGTGAATTAATGCAATTCCAGTGCCCAAATGGACATCCAGTAATTCAAGTTAATTTGTTCATATGTGTATATAATTATAAAGGAAACAACAGTTACTGTATATCGGCTGTGCACCCAGGAATAAGCTGGTCATTTATTTACACAATGAGTACATAAAAAAAGAAAAAATATTACCATCTCTGGATCATAAAACTGAGGTTTAGCGAAGTTATGGAAGGTATGCATATTTATAAATTCAGCAAAAACTAGCAAAGCATATGTCAATAGAAGATATTCCTCAAACATCTATCTAATAAATAAAAGTTATTTTATGCAGTCTGGCTTTATAATACCAGATATTTTCACAACAGTGTGAGCAGAAATAGTGAATTTAGTTCAAGTAAACTCTGAGATTATCCTTGATTTTCATTTAAAAATTATATACTTTCTTTTGCAAATGAAGTATAAGAAATGGATCTAATAAATAGTGGAGCATCAAAATCAGTGTCAAAGTATAATCTAAAACTTCCACAATAATTAAAAAAATAATCTGAGATGTACACCTATAATTCTAGTTTCTATAAGCAAATAAATAATTTGCTGTTGCAGTTTTTATAGCAGTGCAGTCTATTAAATTCAGAAATGTCAGTTTTCCAATGCTACAAGTACTGGATTAGATTACACAGTTCCCATTAAGATCAACTGATACTTAGAAAGCTTAATTTATATAGAAATACTTCAAAGGAAGGAAATCACAACTTCTCTGCTTGTTTATTGATTGCAGCCTTTATGAAGAGCTTGCTAGTACACTGTTCTTGTCTCTCCTAAGGGCAGCATCTCAGCATTATATTTTCTGATAAAGCCCCTGATTTAAAAAGAAACAAAGCAGCATCTCCCCAGTTACTTTTCATGCACACCCAATGAATATTTCTCTCTGATTTCCGCCTCAACCAGTTAATGGTTAATTTGTAAGGCACCAAAACTCCCCCAAATTAAACTAACTTAAGTAAGAGGAACCACTCTGACTCTGACAAGTACTGAAATGTGTAGTTTTATATCAAACAAAACGTTTATGTCATTGAAGATTACATCCCTAGAGATTATAAAATTATGTCTGTAAAAAGAAGGGTACATTATAAGATACATTACTACATAACAAATTACTTCAAATCTCACCTATTCAAAATAAAGGAGCAATATTTCATGATGTTTGTGTGTCAGGAATCCCGAAGCAGTTTAACTGGGTATCGTAGACTCAAGTTGTTATAAAACTACAGTCAAGACATGGGCCAGCATTATAGTCATTTCAATAATAAAACGGGAGGATTCACTTCTAAACTCACTTGTGTGACCGTTGGCTGACACACAGTTGTTAGTTGCTAATTAGAAACATCAGTTCTCCATCAGTGTATCTGCAGTGTTTCATCACACAGTTTGAATAACTGCGACTCTTTACATTATTATGCACTCATTGTTCAAAACAAAAGGCAAATGATATATTATTGTAGTTAATTTTTCTGTTCATCCTTTTTGAAAATTGTCCATAAACTTTTCATTATTTTTTTCTAAATGTTCAACTGATTATGCTTATTTTTTCAAGTATTCAAAAATATGAAAGTAATTATCAATTTCTTTTTTGCTTTTGAAGACAATTTCTTTCTATTGTGTTCTGTTACTTGATTCTAATATGTAGTGTCGGTCACTAAATTTAACATTTTCCTTCATATTTCTGAAAAAATGCTTGAATCTAAGTTAAGATGATTTTTTTTTAATTTCAAGCACTTTTTCATGATTAGTGCCTCAAACATTTTCTAGGAGTTTCCTAAGGAATAACATATGATTTCCAATGTTATTACCTTTACACTTTTTTTTAATAGATAGAGCATTCTAAGTTGTCAATACTTTCACTCAGAAAGGCATGATACTAAAAAATATTTTACTATGATGGTATTGGAAAGTCTGAAGACATTTTTTATACCAAATTAGTTTTCTTTTAGTATATCCTTTATTCATTGTGTTCTGGAATTCTAGTGCTTTTTGGGCACATATTTCATGGTGATGAGTACTCACTGGTTCCTTTTAATGAGGAATAAAAATAGATTTTAGACCTGAAAACTGTTTTTGTGTCAACTCTTAGGTAACTTCTATCCTTTTTGGGGGGGGTGTTCTTTTTTAATTCTATAATGCCTGTTATTTATATAGTAGCCTTAATAATTTAAACTTTGATATTTTTTCTTCCAACTTATGGTAAAAATAAACTACCTTTAATCATGCATTTGTTTTATTTTGTTACCTGAAATTTCATCAATCTCAACATCCAAATCTTGCTTTGAATTCTTTATTTTACTCTTTTCTATATAATCTTTACATCTTCATTGTTTCTTATATTTTAACTTCTAATTTCTTTGTTGCGGGCTTCTCTCAAATTCTGTACACTTCTTTAATCTGGCCACCCCTTCTTCAAGATTCAGTCACTATAAACACTATTGGTGTGAAATGATATGGATAAAGAAAGCAGGACAAGCAAACTTCTGTGTCACTCATCTCATAGAGTGGGCTAATGACATCTCCATGGAACTGAGTTTGACAGAATGGAGAGGGAACAATCAAATTAGAGCTAGATTCTATTGGCTCATGTCATTTTGGGACATAAATGGGAGAAAGACAAAAAATATCCCCAGGTTAAGTAGAATGTAGATTTCTACTTAATCTGCACAGATCAACCTAGATCACAACTGCCAGGTCCATGAGTCTAAAGATATTTTGCCAAACCACCCGGGGTCCCCCGGTCACATGTGCTGAGGTAGGAGTTTGGGTGTTGGAAATTCCAGAAGAAGAGGGCCAGTCTCTTGACTAGCCCTTCCTGTAGACCTTCTAGGAGCTGTTTAGTTTTCAGCTATATTTTTATGTTTTCAAATTCACCACAATTCTCAAAGCTGAGGAATTAGAGTTCTTGGAAGTTCTCCAAATAAAAGTCAGTGCATGTTTTTCATAATGTATTATTTGCATGTTTTAAATAATAATTAGTGATAATAATGACAACAACCAGTAAGTCACTTTTCTGTGATAAGGCCATACAAAGTATATACTTACTTAAAATTTAAATATGTAAATAATAAATGCATGACTTACAATTACCTTGAATCAGTATTTTATGACAATATTATTTCTTTTAACAACATAAATTCTGACATATACTTTGATTATATAAAACATTACATGTAAAAAAAAGAAAATTATATAAATAAAAACATCCTTCAAAGTGTTACAAGATAATACACATTTTGCACACATGTAAAAAACATGAACGCTATTCTTGAAATTTTAAAGCACACAAAGCACTAATATCCATATCCAATAATTATGATCTTTATTTCATAGAAAATGTTCCATTTCATAGAAAATATCCATTTACTATCTGGTGTTTGTAGAATGAGTCCTAAGATCTTTAAGTAGAATTTAGAGTATTTAAACACAAAAGTGTATTTCTTTTTTAGTGGTGAAAGTATCTTAGTTGATTCCCCTGAATTTGGTTTTACCTTTGAAATTTGTGTTGCTTTTATGATCCAAATTTAAACCAATTACTTCTTTTTTTTTGGAATACACCACAATACACCTTGGTATTTTTTCTGTGAAAGTACTTACAAAAAACTTTAGCTCATTAAGTATTTCTAAACACTGAAAAATGCTAGCTAACATTATAGAGTAGTGTCACAGTAACATAACATTCTGATATTTTAACAATGATACTACACAGAATTACATGTTAATATTACCAGTTTAAGAACTTCTGTGTTTGTAAGATTTATTCCTTAAAATAACACACAGGGATTTGTACATACTATTTAGAGCTATATTAATATTTATATCATTTGCAAGAATGGTTCATCTACAGCAGCAGGTCGGGTCATAAGCAGACACAAAACCCAGTAACAGGCACTGATGAGGCACGGTTACTTTCCTCTGCCTATTCCTGTGCTCACTCTGGAACTGTCAGTCTTAACCTGCACAGTACTAATTCCTGCTCTTAGTTTCAAGTTGATGTTAGTTTATTCTTTTAGATGAGTAACATCTCTATAGTGATTATTTAGTTTTATTCTAGCAGGAGAATTAGCATTCTTTTTTCCATTTTCTCAACTAATTTCTCTATGGACTCAGAAAATATGTTTCCTGGAGGGTATGAGGAAAGAATTCCCACATGGAAATGTTACTGATGCTTACCTTTCAATCTTTGTATCTAGGGTGACTAAAAGTATCAGAATTACATGAAATAAGTTCACACACACACACTGTAATTAGGTTTACAAAATTGCTACTCTCCTAAATTGGTTATTTTTTTTCTTGCTTCTAATTTCCTCAAATTGCAATGAATATTTTTTCTAATATTTTTTCTCTTGTTCTTCTTATTCTTATGGATTAATATCTTTAAAATAATACCAATGATTTTAAGTAAATGAGAGAAATGAATCTATAATTTTACTCGCTCCCATCTTCATCCTGAGAAGTTAACTTTCCTATTCATAGCTGATAAGAGAAAATGTTTAAAAAATGAATAAATAAAAAGAGTGGGACAAATCTTTGGAAGATGTTAGACTGTCTATGACATTGATAGTAGTGATGGTATTATAGATCCATCTATAATACCATCAGGAACCTCATGCTCACCAGTAATAACTCAGAGCTATAGACTCAAACTGTATCAGTTAATCAAGCATTTACTCTGTAGTATAGTTTTGTGCTAAGTATAATGATTATAAAATGATAACAACAAATAATTGGCCCATTAAGGCATGCCAACCAAATGTTTATAATACATAGAAAGAAATGTCTATCTATGAGGGAGGATGAGGGCAGCATTACAAAGGACCAGAATGTTGAGTTTCCATAGATAGAATAAAGTCAGGAAATCCAAGGACAAAAATACTCAACTAAGAAAAAGAGTTTATGCCACACCCAAAAAAGTGAATGAAAAAAGGTCATGTTTGGATTGGGTAAAAATTAATGGAGTATTAGTATACTCTATTATGGGTGGGCAATAGTTTATGGAAAGATTAGAAGTGCAGATTGGAAAAGATTCTGAGGAAGAGTGGCATTTATCCTGAAAGCACAGGAACTATTAGGCACAGTTTAATTTTGTAAGAGGACAGTGGTATTGTGGGAGTTCAGTAAACAGCTAAAAGAGGCAGCAGAGAGAACATTCTAAGGATACAGTACTCTGTAAATAATGCAAGGGATTAAAATACCACCTTCAAATGTTTGTGAGGTTTTTGTTATTATTAATTGGGAAGTCCGAAAAGTAAGTTATGACCACCAAGCAATGCAAGTTATGACCACCAGGTCATTCTGATGAAAACTGAAGTCTGAGAACCACGGATGTACAGCATTCTAAAAACAATTTATACCTTTAACTAGGAAGCCATGTGTCCTAAGTCCTTCTACAAAGCTATCCATGCTGGCTTGATAGTCTTTAGCCCCAATTCTGTAAGCAATTGTCTTAGTTAAGCTGCTTTAACAAAATACAGTGAAAAGATATGAACCTGCTTAAAGGGGGAAAAATAATATCTCAGGAAAAATGAGGAAAAAGAGAAAGGAAGGGAAAAGAAAAAAAAATCTATAATTATATAAACACACTTAACACAGGTAAGATGATTGTGCTATAAATTCTATAAGTTCTTGGAACAATATAGTTAACATTCATAGGATTGGAAAAATTGTGCATATTATTGTATCGTGATCTGAGGAACTCTTGAAGATCATTAGGTAAAATAACAACCCCAGTAATGTTCCTACCACCTTGTTTTAAAGGCCTATGTTTCTAGTGTTTTGGGCTCTTTGGTATTGTTAGTTATTTGTCTTTTTTGTTTTGTGTCTTCTAGGAATTTGGTTTATTTTGTTTTGTTTTGTTTTTCCCTCTAATACAGAAATGATAGGTATATATGTAGGGACTCATACATGCATAGAACTTCACCTAAACAGTTTCTGAGAATCGATTATATAAAGCATGATGAAATGAACGGCTACTTTGCAGAAAAAGAGACACTATAATACCCAGTGCTGATTCCCTAGCATCATGCTATGAAATCCAGCAATGCTATTATTCTTTGTTCAGAGTGATTTTAGTCTGTTTTGTATCGTTTAATTTCAACAAACATGAATGTATGGACAGCTATTTTCAAGAGAACAAGAGAATTTATGGCAACCATTATTTCCCTATTGTCTGGTTCTGAAGGCCTAAAATGCCTTATCATCCTGTTCTGATCAGTTTAAAACTATTTTGTTTTGTATGAATTCATTGTGTGTAAAGATATGGACAACTATTTAGAAGAAAACACGAGACATTCTGGTAGCCAGTGATGAACTCCTGTTGTCCTGCTTTAAAATCTGTGTCACTTTTACATTGTTTTCTTCTGATCTTCTTTGTTCTGTTTTGTTATGTTTAGTTTTACCCTCTCTAAAATAAAATTTTAAAAAATCATAATCTTACAATCAACAGAAATTTATTTTTCACAGCTCTAAATATCCAAGATCAGGGTATCAGAATGGTTGGGTTACAGCAAGAGCTCCTCTTTCTGGTTGCAAAATACCAGTTTCTTATGGTACTTTCACATGAAGAGAAGTGGACAAGAGAGCTCTGTAGGGTCCCTTTTTTAAGGAAGATAATCCTATTTGTGATATGGTAATTGCCCCTGGAATTTCCCATTTCCTAAAACCCTCAAAATAGGACAAAATGGGGTTTGGGATTTCAAATGTATGAATTTTGAGCAAATACATTCAGGCCATTGCAGCAAAGTTATATCAGACAAAAATGATATGAAATGAGGACTAATGTTGTTGTTCTGAGTGGAAAATCAATATTTACCTAGTTATAAAAGACCTACATATTTATTAACTTCATTTTATGAATAAGTACTTATTTAATGAGAGGAACTCAATGACTCTCCTGGGAAGTGAAATTGATCCCCACCCTCTTTAAGAGCTATGGTCCAGCCTTACATTGAACAGAAGATGTAGAAAGTCAGACTAGATTGTTACACAGCATTCTAGGGGCTTTTTTGTTTCAATTCTCTAGTAAATGACAATGTAAGAATTGCTGTGTTAGAACCAATAATATTTCATTGAAATATATTGTGAATCAATATTATTTTTATTTCTTCTGATAACTGCCAGAATTCTTGCACAAGTAAAGAGCTGCCACTCTCTCGTGCCAGTAGAGTATATTACTCTCATTCTGAGCTAAGGATCTTTTAATAAAAATGCTTCCAAGATGGTTACTATTTTTTGATTAAGTAAAATAAAAGTGATAATGTTAATGGTGACAAGTTATCCTCACCTAAGCAACAGTTAACAAATCTTAAGGTCACTCTATCAGGTCTTAAGTACATGTGCATGCGTATACACACACACACACACACACACACACACACACACACACACACACACACGCACACACACACGCACAAATGCTGTAGCTCACTTATTTGGTTCTTTAGTATTTTAATCATTTCTTGATCTACTATGTTTCACTTTCACAGTGAATATGCTGCGTATTATGATGTTCAAGCATACTTATTTTCACTTCATGAATCTATAAACCCTATAATTCTTAGCTAAAACCTGGCAGTTTAACCTGTCTTTGAAGGAATAATTTAATAAAAAAAAAAGACTTGCAAAGAGTGCTCTTATCACTATGATGTCACTGTATTTACAAAATGTACTGCAGGGCACTTACTAATATTCTACAAATTGCTATCATAAATCATATGACCTAGGCTAAACTTTTAAAAATATTTTAATAAAATGGAAATAGCTTAATATGCTTCAGTTTGAAACACTTTTTCTTCTGATATGAAGTATTTTGAGTGTCATCAATTACTAGTACTTCATATATTTTTCTTGCTAAATGTTTCCTGATAGTTTTCATTAAATACTAATTTTAAAATAAACTTCTGTTAATTTTTACTATTTTATTAGATAAAAATAGAATATGTGGGTAATTAAGTGATTAAAGAAGGCTAGGAAACCATGATTTGTTAAATAAGTGATACTTTTATTCATAACAATAATGTTTCCATTTATCTTTACAGTGAGACAGTCTTTTTTAAAAAATATTTTATTTAAAAGGAAGAAGAGAATGCAAAGCAGAACAAAACAAAACGGTGTAAGAGTACAAGTAATTCAGAACTACAGAAAAGCAAAAACACAAAAAACAGTATGCTATCACCAGTTAATAGATTACTCGCTATCATCTTAGAAACGGTGTTTCAGGTCACAGGATCAAAGCACACAAAGCAAACATTCAAACAGTGAGACTGCAAACAGTTGTGTTCAGTAATCCAATCCAAAATATTAATATGGTCTTCTATGCAACACACCTAAACACCCTTGCTGTTGTATCCTTCAGGGCACTTTTTTACCTCTCTTTATTACAACAAAATTTATACATTTTGGGCTTTATTGCTCCCTTAGATCTTACTACTTTTTTTTTTGTAAGAGAATAAAATCAAGCATGATAAAACAAAGCTGTCAGTCAAAACCAAGGATAGACATAGCACATGATGTAAAAACAGAGTGCAAGGTTATCAACAATGGTTACCATAATGCCTCTTGCTTCCTTAAGAAGAATTGTCCATCTCATTAGGTATTATAAAGTTAAACATAACAGTAGAGAACAAGACCAATAAAACCTAAACTTTGTAAATCTTACAGCACCTCAAAAGAGAATAATAGTCAAACCAGAATGGGCATCATAGTGAATCTTATTGCCTTTAAAGTAGTTGCCTATACTCTGATACTTGATACTTTCATACAGAGCAGAATAGAGTCTAATCAGTCAAAACAAGATAACGGGGGGTATTACAGGACTTCAAGTTGATAGGAAATCAAAAAAGTTACTATAATATACCCTGCTAGATTTTTGATTTTTCCCCTTAGTTTAAAAAAGGAATTTAAAAAATTAAATAATTTTTTAATGAATAAGGGAGAGGATGAGATAAAAGGGGGCATAACAACATACTAATACAGGTTAAAGCATGACACTTTCAGCAACCTAGTGCTTCACCACCAAATAACCCGACTTAATAGTAGTTACCATAGTGTCTTTTTCTTTGAAATATTTGAATGTAACTTCATATGCTATAGCATCAAACATATCAAGACTGTGTAACACCATTCAAGTGGATGAAAGCATTGTAGAGTATTTAGAACCAGCTAACAGAAAAAAAGATCAATGGTTTCTATATTGTCTCTTTGCCTATAACAATTTTTGTTTATACTACCACATACGATAAAATCCAGCAAGCTACAACATGATAAAATCAATGGAGACAGAAGAGCCATAGTTTGGTGCGGCTTTAAGACAAGATGGTATTAAATCAGCACTAGCTATTATGATGTCTTATTTTCTTCAAAGTAGCTGTTCATTGCATCACAGGCCATAGTGTCAAACAGCCCAGAATAAAGCCATTCCAATTAATGAGTGAAAATTTTATAAGGCTTCAAGGCCACATAATGGGGAATCATGGTTATCATGTACTTTTATATATTTGAATCATTTCCTACACTAGGGAAACTATTCGGTGTTCACAGATGCGAGTTTGATTTAGTATGGTTTCAAGCTGCACCCATTTATTGATAAATACCTCAATGTGATTCTTCTTGATAGCTGAGTAGTACTCCATTGTATAGAAATACCACAACTTTTTTATCCATTCCTCAGTTGATGGACATTTAGCTTGTTTCCAAAGTCTAGCAATTACAAATTGTGCTGCTATAAACATAGGTGCGCATATATCACTGTGGTATGCTGCTTTCAGTTCTTCGGGAAGATGCCAAGAAGTGGAATAGCTGGAACAAATGGGACTTCCAATCCCAGCTTTTTGAGAAATCTCCAGACTGACCTCCACAAAGGTTGTACCAGTCTACACTCCCACCAACAGTGCAGGAGAGTTCCTTTTCCCCCACAGCCTCTACAGCACTTGTTGTTGGTTTTCTTGATCCTGGCCATCCTTTCAGGAGTGAGATGGAATCTCAGTGTGGTTTTAATTTGCATTTCCCTAATAACCAATGATGATGAACATTTTTTTCATGTATTTATTTGCCATTTGTATTTCTTCATCTGAGAAGTGTGTATTCATCTCAGATGCCCATTTTTGGACTGGGTCTTTGAATTTTGGGGGTCTGATTTTTTTTTAATTCTTTATATGTTTTAGACAAAAGTCCTTTGTCTGAGGGGAAGTTCACTAAGATCTTTTCCCAATTTGTGGGTTTTCTTTTCACTATGCTGGAGATTTCTTTTGACTTACAGAAACTTTTTAATAAGAGGTGGTCCCAGTTATTGATTCTGGGAAGTATTTCCCGTGCAGTTTGAGTCCTGTTCATGAATTCTCTACCTACTCCTATGTCTTCAAGGTTTCTACCTAATTTGTCTTCCAATAGATTTAGTGTTTCTGTTTTAATATTCAGATCTTTGATCCATTTAGGTCTTAATTTAGTACACGGTGATAGGCTTGGGTCGAGTTTTAGTTTTCAGCAAATGGAGAGCCAGTTTTTCCAACACCATTTATTAAAAAGACTGTCATTTTTCCAGCGAACCTGCTTGGCTCCTTTATTGAAGATAAGGTGGTTGAGTGTGCTTATAGTTGTGGTTGTATCTTCTAATCTATTCCATTGATCCTCTGCTCTATTTTGATTCCAGTACCATGTTGATTATACTACTGTTGCTTTGTAGTATAACTTCAAGTCAGGGATTATGATGCCTCCTGCCTTGCCCTTGTTGCTTAGAATTGCCTTTGATATTCTAGCTCTCTTCTGGTTCCAGATGAACCTTAGGAGTGATTTTTCTAGATCTATAAAGTATGTTGATGGTATTTTTATTGGGGTTGCATTGAATATGTATAAGAGTTTTGGGAGAATGGCCATTTTCACAATGTTTATTCTTCCTATCCATGAACATGGGATGTCTTTCCATTTTCTGAGATCATCTTCAATTTCTTTTTTCAGTGTATTATAATTTTCCCTGTATATGTCTTTCACTTCTTTCATAAGAGTAATTCCTAAATATTTCATTTTTTTGCTTGCTAGTGTGAAGAGTATGGCTTCTGTTATTTCTCTGTGATTTTGTTGTTAGTGTATAAGAATGCTATTGATTTCTGAGTATTGATTTTGTACCCAGCTACATTACTGAATTTATTTATTATATCTAAGAGTCTTTCAATGGAGTTTAGAGGGTCTTCTATGTAGAGTATCATGTCATCTGCAAACAATGATAATTTAACTTCTTCTTTTCCTATCTTTACCCCTTTTATTTTTCTCTCTTGTCTAATTGCTCTGGCTAGTACTTCCAGTACTATATTAAATAGGAGAGGTGATAAAGGACATCCTTATCTTGTGCCTGATTTTAAAGTAAAGGCTTTCAATTTTTGATCATTTAGTATGATACCGGCTGTTGGTTTGTCGTAGACAGCCTTTATTATATTGAGGTAAAGACCATCTATTCCAATTTTCTGTAAAGTTCTTATCATGAATGAATGTTGGACCTTATCGAAGGCTTTTTATGCATCTATGGAAATGATCATGTGATTCTTACTTTTGGCTTTATTGATATGGTGGATTACATTTATTGATTTACATATTTGAACCATCCCTGCATGCCTGGGATGAATCCCACTTGCTCATGGTGTATAATCTTCTTGATGATTTGCTGCATCCTATTTGCCAATGTTTTATTGAGGATTTTTGCATCTGTGTTCATTAGGGAGATTGGTCTGCAGATTTCTTTTTCAGTTGGGTCTTTCTCAGGTTTTGGTACTAGAGTAATATTTGCTTCCAGGAATGACTTGGGAAGGATTGCTTCCCTTTCAATTTCATTGAATAGTTTGAGGAGTGTCAGTATTAGGTCTTCTTTGTATTTCTTGTAGAATTCTGCAGTGAATCTGTCTGGGCGTGGGCTCTTCTTTGAAGGTAAGGAATTAATTACATGTTCAATTTCATTGATAGAGATTGGGTTATTCAGCAGTTTTACATCCTCTTGATCTAGCTTTGGTACTTCATATGTTTCTAAGAATCTGTCTATTTCTTCGGTGTTATCAAAGCTTTGAGAGTAGAGGTTTTCGAAATAGGTGTTGATGATCTGTATTTCTGTAGAGTCTGTAGTGATTTCACTTTTTTCATTTCTTATTGCATGGATTTGAGCTCTTCCCTTTTTTAAATAAGGTTGGCTAGGGGCTTATTGTTTTATTTATTCTTTCAAAGAACCAACTTTTTGATTCATTGATTCTTTGGATTGTTTTGTTAGTCTCTATTGCGTTGATTTCTGCTCTGAATTTTATAATTTCCTCTCTTCTTTTGGCTTTGGGCTTGACTTGCTCTTCTTTTTCTAGCTCTTTGATGTGTAACATCATGTTGTTTATTTGTATTCATTCTGTTTTCCTGATGTGGGAGCTCAGTGCATTAAATTTTCCTCTGAGGACGGCTTTCATTGCATCCCATAGATTCCGGTAAGTTGTATCTGTATTTTCATTTGTTTGTAGGTATTGCTTAATTTCTTTTTTAATTTCCTCTGTAACCCACTGATTACTCAGGAGTGTGTTATTCAGTTTCCATGTGTTTGTGGGATTTTTGCAGTATCTTTTATCGTTGATTACTAATTTCATGGCGCTATGGTCCGATAGCATGCAAGGGATAATTTCAACTCTTTTGCATTTATTTAAATATGTTCTGTGAGTTAATATATGGTCTATTTTAGAGAATGACCCATCTACTGCTGAGAAGAATGTGTATTCTGTTGTTGTTGGGTGGAATACTCTGTATATGTCTATTAAGTCCATTTGTTCACAGGTGCAATTCAGTTCTTTTATTTCTTTGTTGATTTTCTGTTTGGTTGATCTGTCCATTGGTGTCAATCGTGTGTTAAGATCTCGTGTCAGAATTATGTTATTGCTGATTTGGTTTTTCATTTCTGTTAGTACTTGTTTTATATAACTGGGTGCTCTGGAGTTTGGTGCATATATATTTAAGATAGTTATCTCTTCCTCTTGGAGTTTTCCCCTAACCAATATGTAGTGACCTTCTGTATCCTTTCTGATCATTATTGGCTTGAAGTTGACTTTGTCTGCAAACAGAATAGCTACCCCCGCTTTTTTTGGGGTTTCTGTTGCATGGAGTGTTGTTTTCCATCCTTTGACTTTGAGTCTGTGAGTATCCTTTTGAGTTAGGTGGGTTTCTTGTAGACAGCATATGGTTGGATTTTGTTTCTTGATCCATTCTGCCAGTCTTTGAGACCATTTACATTAATAGTAAGAACTGTTATAAATTGGTTTATTGTTAACATATTATCTTTCTACTGTTGCATATTTATCTTTCTGCTCTGTTCAACTGTCTGCTTTGTTTAGTGGTTTTTCCTAAATGTATCTAGGCTGTCTTTCAGTATTCTTTGCAGGGTTGGCTTGGTGATCATGAAGTTTTTCAGCTGATCTTTGTCATGGAAGTATCTTATTTCTCCATCAAATTTGAAAGACAGTTTTGCAGGGTACATCAGCCTAGGTTGGAAATCATTTTCCTTTAGCATCTGAAATACATCACTCCATGCTCTTCTTGACTTTATTGTTTGTGCTGAGAAGTCTGCTGAATTCTGATAGGTTTTCCTTTATAGGTAATCTGTCTTTTCTCTCTGACAGTCTTTAATATTCTATTCTTTTGTTCAATTTCTGGGATGGTCATTATTATATGTCTGGTTGTGACTATTTGGAGTTCTATATGCTTCATTGATCTTGATATCAGTTTCCAATCTCATGTTTGGGAAATTTTCAGCTATTACTTCTCTAAATATCCTCTTGACATCCTTTATGTTGTCCCCTTCTTTTTCATTTATCCCTATCAACCTTATGTTGTTTCTCTTTGCATCATCCTATAGGTGTTGAATTGTTATTTCCTGATTTCTTGTTATTTTTAAAAGACCTTTTCTTTCCTGTTCACTTGTTGCAATCTTGTCTTTAAGGTCTGAGATTCTATCTTCACATTCATTGAGGCGGCTTTTACAACTTTCAATGGAGTTTTTTTATTTCCTGTATATCTCTTTGCATCTGTTTTATGTATTCTGTTTGTTTCTTATATTGTTCATCCAGGGATTCTATCTTTTTGTTTAGTTCCTCCAATTTTTTAACTGCATCTTCTTTAGCTATGTTTAGCATCTGCTTCATTGCTTTTATCAATTCTTCTTTCATCTGAGAGAATATTTCTAGTTTGAATTCCTTTAAGGCTTCCCATACTTGCTTCTTTATTTCAGTTATCATTATTTCAGATATTTCAGTCATGTGGCATGTGTTTTCTTCTATGCACATGGCTCCTGAGCTTTCTTGGGATGGGCTGGATGTTTGAGATTGCATTTTGGACTCTTGTTTTGTCATTTTCCTGTATTTGAGAGCTTCAAGTGTTGTTCCAGGTGTGGGAGAGAGATCCACCAGCCTGGGATGGCATACCCTGCGATGGCCCCACTCACTGGACCCCGCAGGGAACTATGGCCTGCTCCTCAGACCAGGAAGAGTGTCTCCTCAGGCTGAGTGGAGCTCCCAGCTGCCGCTGCCACAGTCTCTGATCTGGCCTGGTCCCCGGGTCCGGTGGGGAACCGGCCTGGGTCCCCAGGTCAGGGAGAAAGTTCCTGCAGGCTGGGCGGAGCTCCCAGCCACCACTGTTACACTCACCCTTCCGGCCTGGTGTCTCAGACAGAGTCTTATGTACCTAATGGGTTCTCAGCATGTAGAAACATCTGTGCAGGTTTGTACATTACAGAATGCTTTGCAGCCTCCACCCCTGTATGGAGCAGAACTGCACTCTTAGCTCACGCAGGTAATCGATAAATTTATGTTCAGACACTTGCATATTTCAGAATCTGAACTGGATAAGTAAGTCATTCAACACTGAAGGGACAGCCCTTCTCTTCATTTTAATAATTTTCCTTAATAATATTCCAAAATGGTTTCCCAGTTAAATCAGTGGTTCCTTATAGGAGCCTGATTTAAAGTGAGATTCCAAATAACACTCTTTTCCTCATATTTGTAAGCATCTCCTCTACTCCCAACCCTATATAAAATATACATATTCTCAAACATAGGGAGGGCAATATAAGAAAAAAAAGTCTCACAGATCTTATTGGTGACAGATACAAAAAATAACATTAGCACTACAAATGCACTAAACTATTTACTCAATGATTGAGTTTAATTTAAATTAATGTAATTCATATTAGAGGCATAGACTGGCCAAAAATTAAACAACATAATAAAAGTAGAAAAATTCAAGCCAGAATCATGATATAAATTTTTGATGTTCTAAAAAGCACTATCCTTAGTCTTACAAAGGGTATTTACCAATACATGAAAAGGATATCATATCAAAGTTTAGAGACTAGAACCACTAAGGTCAGGGCTAGGACAAGGACACCTAATTTCACTCTTATTATTTAATACATTATGAGAAAATATAGACACTACAGTATGGCAAGACAAAACAAGTAAGGGAGGAAAAGAAGGAAGGAGGAAGATACACATTACAGAAGTGGGAATGTAACTCATTGTTAGAGCCTTTGCCTGGCATACATAAGACTTTGGGTCTGATCTGCAGCACCACACACAAAAAAGGAAAAGATGACATAAAATTTACATTTGTTTCAGAGAACATGGTTATTTATAATAAAGTTAGTCTAAAAAGATTTGAATCAGCACTAATAGTATTATTCATAAATTTTGCTAAATTAAATTTCAAAATAGAAATTTTGGCATACAACATTGCTATGTGTATGCTATAACAGATTAGAGAATGTAAAAATATAATTACCCCATTCTTTCTGTCTGTCTGTGTGTCTCTTTCTGTGTGTCTCTCTCTGTCTCTCTGTCTGTCTCTATTTGTGTTACATTATATCGTATCTGTGGTCTGGTCCCATGGATTTAAAACCAAGGGTTAATATATTTCTAAGAAGTGCATTAAAATCTAAGATTTTTATTTTTACAGAGTTTCACCACTTTATTCTGAATTTCACATGGAAAAATAAATGGGAAACAGCAATAAATTGCAATTTAAGGAAAAATAAAATAGGCCTTTCTAGGAAAAACAGAGATAGCTACAATAATTTATACTGATATCAGTGCAATACCAAGCAAATATAAAAATATAAACAGATATGGAGGGTAGAAGCAGACTGGTGCACAAAAAAACTCTGTTCAGTGACAAAGGTGGTATCATAACTCACTGTGAAGCATTGACAGATGTCTGTGCAATTAGCTGTCCATATGGAAGATGATAATATTATATCAGTGCAGACAAAAATAAGTGCTGGATGCATTAAATATGCAACAGGAATTTTTGACTTAGAAAAATTAGTAGAATAATTCAATGATATGGAAAATGGAAATACTTCCTAAGTAAGCCAAAAACTATGAAATTTGATAAACTATACTTCATTGGAAAATAATACTACTAAAAAAGGCACCATTTTATGCTTTCTTTAAAAAGCCACTAACTATGAAAATATAGTTCAATAGCTGTAATTGACATGATCTTACTTTTCAGGGCATAAGAAATTACTAAAAATCAATTAGAAAGAAATAAATCAATTGATAATATAGAACCACTGAAGATGAACACAAAAATGTCTGAGAAAAACATCTAATTAGCCAAAACAAATGTGAAAAAGATATTCTCTTTCTACTAATCAGGGAATTTAAATTAAGATAATCAGTAATTTTTATTTCTCACTTGCCCAATAAAAAAATGAATAGATCTGTTAGTACTAAATACTGGCAAGAATGAAATGAAATTCTAATGAGTGGCTATATAAATTGGAAAACAATTGCATGGATTAAAGGTCCTGCAGTAAACACAGGACACAGAAGAAGTAACTGAAGAAAGTTTAATGAATGAACTACTTATAAAGTTGAGAAAAAGAGGAATGCTAAGTCAACAAAGGGCATTAATGTACCATAGGATGAGCGACAGTAGGAAGACATTGATACCTTTGGTCTAGCTGTCTCTTCGGCATGCAGCCACCTGCCCATGGTGATAAGGGATTCAGAAGCTGATCATATCCCATCAGCATGGAACTCGTTTCTCAAGTTCATGAGTTTCAACATTTTGTGTTACTTGGTCCAGAGGTGAGGAATTCTTGACCCACTTCACTGGAGAAAGGAGCTCTTACAAAACCCTGTCCTGCTACATGACAACACTCCCATGCCCTTTCCTTGCACTCATCCATCACTGTGTCTTTGACCTCATCTTGCCAATGAAAGCTCAGGTCTTGACATTTGGGCCCGTGACTGAAACGTATACCCTCAGGGCTGCACATTATAGAATTTCAAGTTTATTTCTCAGGCTTTGACTTCCATCTTTGCTGGAGGCTTCTGAACATTTCCAGTATTGCACTCAAGCCTGGATAAAGAGTCTGAACGTGATATGGCATATTTATGTACTAGAGTTGGGACAGTTCACCTTACCCTACTCTGCCACAGTGCTGGACCCAGATGTGTGCAGTGCTGCTGTGTTTCAATATCTTCCCCGACTTTTTACTCCTGTAATGTGATTAGGTGAATCTAGGCATTTTTATTGATAGACACAGTGTAGTGAAGGTCCTACAGTGTAATGACAGGTGCTATTTAGATCTTAAATGTCCCTAAAGTCTCATGTTTGGAGGTAGGATAGATATAGAAAGGTCAGGTCACTGAAGATGTGACTTGGAGGGATATATCCTCATTCCCAGCTCTTCACTGCACTCTCTGCTTCCTAGCTTCCATGCACTGAACAGCTTTCTTTGCAATTTGGTTCTGCAATGCCCTTTCTGCTTTGGATCCAGCCTACTATATATAATACACCCACTGAAATCATAAATCAAAATAAACCTTTCTTCCTTTAAATTGTGAGTATTGGGTATTTTGTTCCAGTGATAAGAAAGTGATTGATGTAATAGGATTATTGAAAGTATCTTATAGCTTTATTTGACAACCTTAAAACAGGACTACATTAAAAAGGGGACTAACACAACTTCACTCTTCTGATATCCTTTGGCCCATCCCTACCTTCTCTTCTAGAAAGCAATAACCAGAACATTGCAAATCAAGTCTTTTTCAGTCTGTCCTAATGTAACCCAAAGCAAGAAATCTAGAGTGTTCCTAGGATGGCCTGTAAAACTGTAAGCTGTGTTTTGAATATTCATAGGATTAAGGTTGTTTGGCTGAATTTCAAAAAGTATTTCAGATTTAAAATGTCTTTGTAAGAAAATAAAGGTTAGTTAACTTCAGATATTGATTTACTTTTATCAAATATACTCCATTCATTCTAAGGGCCCTCTGTTCCCACTAATTTCTATTAGAAGCCCACTGCAGCGTAAACTGGCTTTGCTTCAGATGTCTTTGTTTGTCAGTGGGAAAACAGTCATCAGGATATCTAGAGCACAAAAATTTGCAGAGGCACCAAAAGGGACCTTTGCAGCAATTCTAAATTTTCCGTAGATTTCCCCTCAATGGTTATAAATAACTTTGAAAAGCCATGTGAATTGTATCACAGCAGTTCAGGAGGAATGTTTGCTTATTTCTCAGCTGAGATATTTCTGTAAACAATGGGCCCCTGTGAGGAAGCCAGATCCCCAATGTGGCTGATAATAGTTTGCTGTGTTTGTCAAATTGGAGAGTTTGGCAGTGTTCTACTTCTCTCTCCGACAGGAACTATGTCTTCCTTCCAAGAGAATGAAATTATTTCAGAGCTATATGTAAAATCAACCAGAAGATGCTCATTGTAGGCCTCAGAGTTTATGAGACTTTTGAGTTCTGTGTCTTCAATACACCCCCTAACCTCTATTTAACACCAACTGAATTAAAAGTCTACAATTAAAGTATGCTTGATACAAAAGAATCACCGATGAAAATAGGAATGTATTAGGATTCTACTTTGAACATTTTGCCTGTGCATAACATTGTTGATTTTCTTGGCTTCAGTGGAATGTTACCAGTTTTATATTTCCTCTTGAGAGATATAGAGATATATTCAATTGGGAAACACATAGGACAGTATTTACAAAGATTTACTAAGTAGTGTTTTTAAGAGCAAGACTCTAGCTTAGGCACTTCACAAGCAGTGTGTTATTTAATCTGAACATATTCCTTTGTAGGAGTGCAGAGGAGACATCAATTCAAGCTGTTACTTTTTATGGCCAATTCCATCATCTCTTCTCCTATAATTTGTCTGCACTTCTTTTTTGCCTCCCATCCCTTAGCACTAAAGTTCTCATTCATACCTGGATAGGAACACACACATCAAGTGGCTTTGACACTCAGGTGCAATTACCAATGATGCATTTGCCTCGATGTAAATGTCAGGATGTAGCAGCAGAAAGGTTACCTCCTCACACTGCAGGGATAATCACTCTGCAAAGTGCCAAACTTCTATTCACTCCACCTCCTTTCCACATCCAGTGGAAAGGTGGCTAGCATCAGTCACACAAACTGGTCCCTAAATCTGCATCTCCTGAGACAGTCACACTAATTGTCAGCCCCAGAGTTTGTTTTCTCTGAAGGTTCAGAGAGAAAAAAAAGGGAAGAGGAGGAAGAGGAAGAGGAGGAGGAGGAGGGAAAGGGAGAGAGGAGGAGGACAAAGAGGAGTGGGGGAAGGAAGGTGTGTTTGACTTAGTGCAATCCGTTCTTGCAAGAGTGGACTTTCACATCCTTCTGTCCGGGAAGGATTTCCCTTCAGTGTTTGGAGTGGTCAACCTAACTGACAGGCCCTATTCAGGGATTCATTATGAATGTGAAATCTGTACCCCACTCTGCCTCTGAATTTGTCGTCTCTTTGTCTCAGTCTTTAATTATTCACTAAGAAGGAAACCAGGTGAGGCCAGGAGCACTTCTGGGGCTTGGAGAAAGTGGGAGACAGCGACACAAAGCAGACCAAGGAGATGAGGTGGAACATTTTGGCTCCCTTAGTTCTTGCTATTTTGCTCAGTTCGCCAGTTTGGAGGAGGAGTGGGGACACACATGCTGGCTTTTTCCCCAACGCAGCTGAGACCTTTATGAAATCACTGCAGAGGCAGGGGCGGCGAGACACTATTTTTATCTCCAAATTGATTCAGCTGCAGTTGCTGCTGCGCCTCTGACTTCACCGCTTCCCGGCCCTCCCCTCGCCTGCCCCCACTCCCAGCTCCAGCCCGATTTGGAGACTTATCTCCAGCTTCCGGCGCAGCTCCGCACCCCTGCAAGCCCTTTCCCTCGCGCCTGGCTGGGCTGGGGTGGGTGAGGGCGGGCAGCTCCTGGCCGGACACTGATAGTGACAGGAGCTGATAGTGCCGCGGGCTCTGACATCCCGCAGAGGCGCGGCCAGCCAGCAGCCAGCCTCTCTGGGCCCAGCCAGCATCTGATTGTTCACCCTCCAATTTCCCTTGCCCTTGGGAAGATGGTTCCACAAAAGAGAACTCAGCAATTGAAATGCTGCACGCCTGAACATTTGCCAAATGTTTCCCATCTGAGTTAGGTCTACACTTTCAAATGTTGTTTCCAGGAAGAAAGGACAGGTACATACCTGGACTTTTCATCTTCCTAGGTCAGTGTGGCTTCCTACAGAAGCTGCTGGAGAGGGTGGCTTGCCTCAGAGGGCTGGGAGAGATGTCCTGGTAGTGGAGGTAAAGGAACAGGGCAATATCCCACTCACCTTTGCTTTGTAAGTGAAGTTCAGAGTTGCCCCTTTCCTCCCCCTCGGTAAATACTGGGAATGTTTCCAAAGCCAGGTCATTTTCATCTTCTGTGCTGGCAAATAAGGGATAGACCTTGGAAATGCTTGTTACAATGAGATCACTGAGTGCCTGGTGTGTTTTAAGCACAAACACACACACATACACACATGAAAAAAAAAAAAAACACAGAAAACATGTTTTAGGATTGGATTGTCTCAGGGATTCCTTGGTTCCCTGTCCACCTCTAACTTGACATGAAACCTGTGCTGACACAGGGACTGTGGGGCACTGAGGCGTCTGGAGGTGCTGGCTGCCTGGAGGTGGGTGCAGTGAGGGAGGGAGGGACTCTCTCTCCTGGCAGGCAGTGATATGTCTCAGTGAACATGTTTGCATGTTCATCAGCATTCTAGGGATCCTGATCTAGCTCAGATCCTGCCTCCTATGGCCTTAGTGTACCCCTAGACTCACCTGAGATAGTAGTTAAGAAGTCAGGCTCAGTAGGTGATTAACTCATAAAGGCAGGGCCCCTATGAATGGAGTTAACAACCTGCTATAAAGGCTAGAAAGGATAAATTCTGTACTATGCCTTTCTTCATGTAAGGACACAGCATTTGTCCTCTCCAGGGCTTACAGAAATGTGGCTCCTTGAAGACAGATAGCTGTTCCTTATAGACCTAAAGCTTTCCAGTGCGTTATTCTTGGACTTCTCAGCTTCTAGAAGAGTGAGAAGTAAATTTCTGTTGTTTATAAGTACCTTTCTATAGTACTTTCTTACAGCAAAGTGGACTAAACTATTAAAGAGCCTATCCCCTAACAGAGAATATATAAGCAAATTAAACTTGGAATTTACAAACCAAAAGCCTAAATAGAGCTCGAGGGTAAAGACAAGGATGTCTAAGGGTGCAAATGGTGGCCTTAAGGTTGAGCAGACTGACGTCCTGGATAATTACAAACAGCTGTTCTGAGGATATAACGTAATAAGGAAGAGCAACAGCCATGTTGGTCAGTGGGTACCTACTGGACAGTGCACACTGTGTTTAATCATTGCAGAATGGTCTCTTGGGCACTTTTCTCCCACAGAGGAAGGCACTGAGTTACAAAAACTCATGATAAGTAAAAAGAATGCTCAGGAACTTGGATTAACTGGAGCAGAGGATGAATAACAAGAGACCGCTAGAAATAAAAAAGAGTAGAGGATTCGGACTACTACATATGAGGCTCAGACATTAAACATGTTCTGAAGGTAACAGGACCCCCTGAAGGTCGGTAAGCAGGAGGGTGACATACTCAGAGGTACATTTCTGAAAGATAGTTTTGAGTACTTTTTAGTTCTCATAATCTTTTCATACCTATTATCTCATTTAATTCTCTAAACAAATTTGTACTTGCATAGCACATGGGGGCAGGTTTTCATGGGCTTAAATAATTTGTCTGGTGGGTGAAGAGGAGATAAAACAACCCTGAAAAGAAGCATAAAGAAACAACAACAACAACAACAACAACAACAACAATTCTCCTAACTATAAAAAATAGCTTCCATCCACAAGCACATTGCTTCATGCACAAATTTTCCTTCTCATATCAGGAGCTGCTGATATATTACAATTCCTTCTAGGAGTTGGATTACAGTACTAAATCCTGACAATCCTGAAGAAGAGGCAGGAGACCATGTGATGAAATGGTTTCAGTTTGACCTAGGAGAGACAAAAATCATAATAAATTAAAGCTGTTTCTAAAAATTAAAAAAGCTAGGGAGAATTTATTGTCACTACTGGGGCTGCCTGGAGCTGTGAGAGCAACATCTCCTGGAGTTGTCATGTCCAGCAGCCTGGGTCATCGCAGCTGGGAGAAAAAGCCACCTGCTCAATTAAGGGAGAAAGCTGGAACTGAGAGGGGCCCTAACTGATCACAGAGAGCCTGAGCCTGCCCAAGGACACCACTGAAAACTCCACGTTCCTTGGGTATTTTGGAAGAAAAACTTCTTGGAGAGCCTAAAGTCAGACTTTATGGATGACTTTAAATTCAATGAGAAGAGCATAAATTTGGACATCAAATTAGTTTGTCTTCATACCATCTCTAACTCTATATTTTCTTGGGTATAAGTTTATGAAGTATAGTAAATATTTTCATGAATATTGATAGGATGCCATGGATGATACATAAAACACATAGTTGATACCCATTATACATGGTTAAGCTTCTCTAAAAATAGAACCCCTCAAAAAAGACCTATACAGAAAACAAGTTCTAGCATGATTTTAGAAGCAATGCCACCTGAAAATGACCCCTATTGCATCTTCTAAAACCGTGCTAGAACTTGTTTTCCAGATAGGTCTTATTTTCAGGTAAACAGGGTGTGTGTTTTTAGGTTTATTTTCAAATGTACTTGGAAAAGGAAATGGGATACTCTGGTTCCAAGTCAGGAAAGTAAAGAACATTTATCAGACAGCAGCATACTCTATTCCCAGTCCTGAAGAATTATCCTCACTCTCTTGCAAAAAACAGGAATTTATTCCAGCTTCCTTCTGGGGCAGTAAATTCAGACAGATTAGTGCCTGTTTCCCTGCCATCAGCCTTGCTGTGGATTTACACAGACTGAGATAAACCCCTTACAGAAGGTTCCTATGGATTTAGTAAGCTATAAGCCCCCACCCCAAAGATAAAGTTGATTTCTGTCACTGATATAAACATGTTGCTTCAGGCCAGAGTTCCTGCCCCTCCTCAGTTTAATCACTCCCCCAAATGAAAACATTTTATTGACCACCTCATCTCTGATATGTTGTTGCCTCCTCTATACTGTTTTGCCAAGAATTCTGGATTTAATAAGCTTTAAGTATTTATGGGGCTATTTCCTCTTCCAGGAACATGCAACAATTACAACATGGGATGTCTAGAAGTCTTCTCTGTGTTTTTTCTCTTGGCTTCTTCTATTTGTAGAAAAGGATTTCTTCTAATATCTATCAAAACCACTGCCTTTTCCAATCTCTTAAGTAGCAAAATAAATGAAAACAGAACATTCACAAGCCAGATGAAGATCGCTGTTTTAAAATGAAGACAGTAATTGAAGCAAGAGAAACAAATGCATTCTAAATCTTAAAGTAAATCTCCTAAGAGAAGGGGTAAACAGACACTTTCTTCCCCCAAAGCATTTCTAGTGACTCTTAAGGATCTGGCTGGCTTAATCCCTTCCTGGCCCACACTAGTTAATAAATAAGATAGGGACAGTTTAAAATTTTATTCTTCCTCTTCAAGAAGCATCTGAGGGCTCTAAGTGCATTATTTGCACCATTCTTTTTCTTGTGGCCCCTGTTACTCCAAGTGCTCTAAGTCTCTGATCACTACAGATTCTTTTTAAATAAAAAAGACAGGGCAGTCATAGGAGCAACTGCCCACTGAGCTGGGCCCTGCTCATATGAAACAAATGCTTCTTCAGCCCATGTTGGGGAGGCTGGAAGCACTTATTCTGATCCCAGTGCAATCTTTTATAACAGTGAAGAGAGAGAGAAACAGGGATTTGCTTAACCTTCCCGTCAGTATCCTTTCCATACTGTCCTGCTGCTGGTAGGGCCCTCTGCATGTCTCATGCTTCTCGTTGAGAACGCCAGGCAGAATGCATTCCGCAGTTCTTCCTGATAGGGCTTTTGAATGCTCCCAGTGGAAGACATGGCATAGCTGAAAAGAGCCCTGCTTCATTTTTGACAAGGAGAATTATTCAGTGACCTTCATATGAAGAATATGGAGAGACGTCAAAGAAAAAACAATAAAGAAAGTGTTCTTTGCCAAAATAGTTGAATCTTTGCAACACAGCAATGTCTTCAAATGAGAAAGTTTCCAGAAGCCTGATTTGAAAACATTTCTTTAAAAGTAAATAAATTGACCTTTGAGTAATTAACTTTATCAAATGTTGGCAAGATATTGGCTTGGTTTCCAAGTATATTTCTCCACTGAGTATAAGAGAAACAACTTCAAAACTGAGCATCAATGCCAGCTCATTGGAGCCACATCTCTTCTAAGCTGAAGAATGGCAGCCCAGCCAATGCCTTAAATCCTGGTGGCTCTTACCCTGATAAGAATCATCACAGAGAACACAGAATAAACCATCTGAGTCCACTGTCAAAACTGATAAATTCATGTTACACATGTTATGACCTTCGAGTAGGCTCTTCGCATAAACAGTAACATTTGTTGCTGTGTGCAATATTTTTTTGTAGAGGAATATAAAATATGATTCATGGTTATTTAACAATTACTATTCTGCTTTTCATGATGTAAACACATTCAGTATTAGCCATTAAAAACAACTTTTATTCATATCAGCAATAACAGTAATAAGGTTTTAAATGTGCAGTGGTCAATGAAGTACTTTAAAACAGTTGAGGCTTCATTTTTTCACCTGTAGTATGTGGCGTCTAAGTGTCTTTTCTACCAGGTATCTAGAAGACTAAATTAGGTCAAATGATATAACTCATATGAAATTGTCCACCACTGAAGGCACATTTTAGGTACTTGATAAGTATGTTTTTGCTTCCTTCCAAGAAGATTAGACATGGATCAGCCTCATTGCTGGGGTCACAGTGTGCAAAACAGATATTTCCATAGAGAAAAAGCTTTGAATGATGGAAACAAATCTTAAAGAGCAATCCAACCTAAGGGTATAGCTTAACTTGAGAAGAGCCAAAATCTTATTCTTTGGTAACAAGGGGAATATAGTGCCCCTTAGCTTTAGGAAGACTTATATAAAATACTCACGTCTATCAAGGAAAGCAGGAATATGTGCAAGAAGAATAAAGCATAGAAAGAGCAAGAGCTCTTATGAACTCCTTACAACTGAGGCAAAAAGCTGAACTTTAATACTGGTGCTTTGCCTAGTTCAAGATGGAATTTGTCCAGTGTGTAATGATGTAGTTTATTAGTCTTAATGTTGAAAGCTGGCACAACTGTGGCGATTGGGTCATTGACGTGAAGGGTGCTGTGCTGCTGTGCTCAGTGACAAAGCACTTGTTTAGCATTCAGGAGATACTAGGTTCAAAGTTTAGCACCAAAAAGAAGAAGTAGTAAGTGAAGAAATAAAGTGAAGAATGCAGGTCTCAAACACTGAATAAGAAGCCACATCAAAGCAGAAACATAACTTTGGCTATTTCTGCCCACATGAGAATGGAAGGCAGCTAATGCTAACACTTATGGAACAATTTGCTTACCTCCCATCATTCCCACAACCTCAGGAGGAAACATCCTTATCAGTGCTTCAAAGACGGGGAGCTTGAGGTTCCTTCATTGGCTGGGGGCTACCTCTAAGGTAGTTGAATGATAAACACGACAATGATGCTTCATTCCAGACCTCTTTACTGTATACTCATTTGTATTTTTTGTTTGACTAGTTTTTGTTCCTAACCAACTTAAAATCACTGTAAGTGAAATATTACATTGTTCATACTGTGAAATACTCCTATTTTCAGAGAATCTTTTGTAAAAGTCTATTTTGTAGAATTTTATAAATTTGTAAAAATATCATCATAAAATGTCTGAAACTCTGAATCGAATCTAAGTAGTTTCAATGAATCTTCAGTATTCTAAGTATATGTTTCTATCACTAACCTCTGTGAAGCAACAAGTTTTTAAATAAAATTAAGTATTAAAAATATCTTCAAAGACATTCAGTGGTTTAAAGCATTTGATTTTACATATCACTGTTATCATTATTATTTTGGTTGTTGTCATTTTATTACTGTCATGATTGTCTTTATTCGTGAAGTATAATTGTATCAAAGAGAGAAAAGCAGAGCTCTGAGGTGAAACTAAGTCAGAGCTGAGCTAGGCCTGGAGGCACCTGCTTTTTCTCTCTCTTCATCTGCCCTTGAGGGAAATATGAAGAGTTTCTCTTGATCAGAGAACCTATATGGTAGATTCCCTAGTTGAAGCTTTTAATTTTTCAAACACTTTTTAAAGACTTGCAGCAGGCTGCTAGATGCTGTGTAGTCCCTGTCACCAGGATAAAAAGAAAACCTGACATCCATAGCTCAAAGGAGAGGAGGTTTATTTGGCTCAGAGATTCTGAGGGTTTAATTTATAGGCAGTTGGCTCTAAGGTACAAATGGCATGGAGGAAGGGCCTGGTGGAGGAAACTCGCTCAATCCATGGCAATTGGGAAGCAAAGAGTGCAAGGGCAGAGTGCCAGGGAGAGATGTGCCCTCCAAAGGCCTGCCTCAAGTGATCACCTCCGCCATCTGTGCCCCTCTTCCTAACACCACATCCAACTATAACTCATGACTGGATTGTTGATGAGGAAGGGAGTAGCACCGCCATGATCACCTGAGCACCTGAGACTTCTGAGGGATATTTTAGATCTAGCCATTACTGATGCTATGGTAATTCAGTCATCAATCAAGATGTTAAATTCCAGTTTTATACTAAACAGTGACCAGCCTTTTTCCTTTATCACTTCATTGCCAGGACATCATCGGCTGAGAGTCAGTCTCATGGATGATCTTCTACGATGTTGACTCAGTTTTCTTTCTTGATTCAGTCTGCCAGTGTCTGGTGTAGCTGTGGCAAGAAACACTCAGTCTCCTATGATCTGCCTCAGTGCAGTATTTACACTATATCTGCAGAATATTCTACAGAAACAATTCTACAAGCGGTTATTATAACACTAGGCTGACCCACACTATGTAAACTAGCAATGCACAATGTCCAACAAGAAGGCAGGAGAAAGTGTATCAAGGAAGGAAAGGGCAAAAATAAGGTCTCAGTAAGTAGATCTATTAAAAGTGGAATGTGAGATTAGGTCTATTCCACTTATACTAAGGTTAGAACAGCATTTCTAACCTGTATTTGGAAATCTGTTTTCTGACATGTTTCTGAAAAATGCATGTATTTGAACTCATAGCATACAATGGAGCTAACTTTACAGCATTCCCATGTGTAGTGGGAATGTTGAAGAAGATGCCATGACAGGCTCTGAAATAGGTATCTGGTGACTTTCTCCTCTACAGAATGATCCAGTTTCCCTGTACCTTTATCCCAAAGTCTGTTTCTCCAGGCTCTAGAGTCACACTACTTAAGTTTGTTTCTTGTATTCCCTACTATTTATCTATGTGACTAGACAAACTGCAGTTCTCTTATCCATAAAATAAAAAGACCCAGTATGTATTTATTAGTTGCTATAAGGATGAAATAAGTTAATGGAAGTGGCATGCAAGGACAGTTCCAAATACTAACTCTTGCATGGTCATCATCTTCAGCATCACTGACTAAAGCTATATTGCTTTCATTATTGGTCCTCACCAGCAATGCCTTCCTCCCTGTACAAATAAACCTCATCATCTTCATCTCTTACCCTCTTTTATCTAATTCCCATGGGATCTTTGTTCAGAAAGTATCAACAAGGAAATTAGGGCAAGTTAACATTCTGTTTTCTCTCTCTGTCTCTCTCTGTCTCTGTTTCTCTCTGTCTCTCTTTCTCTGTCTCTCTCTCTGTGTCTCTGTCTCTGTCTCTCTCTCTTCTCTCTCTCTCTCTCTCTCTCTCTCTCTCTCTCTCTCTCTCTCTCTCCCTCTTTTAGGCTCTTTGGATAATTTTAGTTCTTTATGCCTTTGAATTTAATATTAATAAAGGGTGGTCAATAAATATGGTGAATGCTTAAATTTAGAAAAAAATATTACAGTAAAAGATACATTGCGATTAACCAACCCCACCTAAACATTTGCCCTTACTTCAAATACAATTTTCCCACCTTACGCGCTACTTTTTGAAAACATTCTGGAGTTCTCTTTGTGAATATCTTTATAAGGTATGATAATAAAAATACAGTGACTGCTGCTGCTGAATGCCATCCAATGGAAAGGCAGATTCATTGAAAGGTGATGCTGTCCCCATCAACCTTACCCATCAGATCTGGCCTCGAGCAACTTGCTCTTCTTCAAAGTCAAAATGGTCACAAAAGGTATTTTAAAACAATTCAGGGCATCAAGGCTGCCACACTGTACAATCAAAGAGACTCAGAAGAGAGGGCTCTGAGAACTGCTTCACAAAGTGGCAAGAATTATGGGATAGGTGTATTCCAAAACAAGGGGGGCTACTTAAAATGGATTAAAGTCAATGTGTCTTAAAGTAATAATTTATTTTAAGCACATTCCACATTTTTATCACAATCTGTACCTTAAATTTTCTCAATTATGTTTCTAAACATGTTTTATTCCAATATAAATTAAATTTGTCCAGTGTCTATTAATATACATAAGACAAAAGCATCAAACAAAATCTGCACTCACAATTGATGTTATTGTGTATTTTCTCTACCTCCCTGAGGCTACCTTTGGCACTCAGAGGCCTCCTAATGAGATCATCTCAATCTTCCAATGCCTATGCAATTCCCAGGAAGATTCTGAAGTTTCCTCCTTCCCAGAGAGTCAAGACACTTCAACTCACATACATATAATTTTCTCACATTGAATGATCTCAGGTCAGAATTTTACAAATCACATAAATAAGAAAAGGATTAGTAATTGTCCAAAATAAGCTCTGCATTGAATTTTATTACAATAAAAGAAAATAAACCACACTTTACTGTCTGCAAGTGTTTGTGCTACTTAGATTGAAGATCTAAGATTTGAATCACTGCCAACTTTCTCTCTCTCTGTCTCTCTCTCTCTCTCTCTCTCTCTCTCTGTGTGTGTATACACACACACATATTTTAGTGATTTTGGTAGTATTACTTTTGAGCAGACTTTCAATGAATCTACACAAGTTAACATATGACAAGTAAAACACACAATAAATCATCAGGTATCCAGATGTTCAGAATCATGCATGTAGGGATGGTGTGATTGGCATCATCACTAAGTAACTTGTCTTTTTAATAATTTACCAGGATTGGTTCTTCTGATGCTCATTCCCCTGTACCTCACCAGAGTTCTAAACATCAAATAAATTCTCTTTTAAGGTGACATAATATAAACTTTCAGTTAGTAAGTTTATTGCTAACTGACAATTCCAGTGAGCAAGTTTATTACAAGAAAAACAGACTATGTGGACACCTGATCTAAAAACAAAGTTATTTCATGTCTGAAAACACCAATAAAGCTACTAATATGCTAATCTTAATATAAGACAATAAAGGAAAACCAAAAAATTATATACACATGTACAAATACCACTGCCCTGAATCGGGATATAGCACAGGCACTATAGACATGAGTCTGTACTTGTCAGTGCTTTAAATATTTTTCTATAATATAACAAAACAAAAGCAAACAACAATATGCTGGAAGATGCAAGAGTGTGAATTTATGCATCTAGTTTCACATTAAAAGGAATATCAAACAGGTAGTATAAAGCCAAGTGACAATGATGGCAACAGTGGAGACCAAACCGGAACAAAGCAATTATTCACTGTGATTCATAATGCTCAGCAGACGGCCACCCCAACAAGACCACCACCATGCAGAGGGGACACTCGTCCACTATTGGAAGAGACTCTGAGAAAACATGGCAAAGGCATCGAGAAAAGTTGGATCTTTGGAAAACCTGGATGATATCAAAACACTGACCTATAATTAGTAAACCAAACTAGGTCCTGTAATAGCCCAAAACTGCACTGAATTCAGAGTTAGAGGTTGGCATAAAAGTTTGGAAACCTGGAGTTTTTAAAATTTGGTAATTTCCCCATGTTTAATAAAACTGTCAGAAGACGTGTAATGTTCGTTCATTTGTGAAATGTTTATTGCTTGCTGCAAAAATTCACAACATGAATGAGGAGCCACAGAGATGTGTTTCAACGAATTTTTTTAAAAAAAAATTTACAAAAAGCTAAAGTTTCTGTATAAGAAATAACCATGTCATGCCAAGAGGAAGCATGGTAAAGAGTAGTGTAAGTTCTGTCCATGATTCTTTACACAGTGAATGGTAAAGTGATACAATTTTTTTCTTAAAAAAGGAAGTTTTCTTATCACACTGACTTTTACAACCTCGCTTAGTAATTTAGAAAAACCATGTAGTAAAATCTGTAAAATTAAAATGCAGCATTCTGGTTTGTAAACATAAGTTGGCCAAATCTATTCAGAGTCCGTCATGACAGTGGGATGGAATGAATAACTAATTCTCTACCTTGTTTGCTATATAATAGGAAAAAATTCCAGAACATAGTTTTTACATTTTGATAATAGTTACATACAAAAGATATAGGGAAAATCAGTTCAGTGGGGTTTTTTTCTGTGTAATTATTAGCTCTTACTCCCCTACAAAGTCCCAGAATTGAGATAATGCTGGTTTGGACATACAGACTACTCATAGATGGTGCGTACAGTCTGTGGGACGTTGGTAAAGGTATTTCCAATGGGTATGTAGTGCACTGCTGCTGCGTGGTCACAAGCAGATGCCACATGGCATGGGCACATGGAGTGAAACCATCAATCCTGAGGAGCATAACCCCCAATCAATAAATCAAGCCCCCACAGTCAAGTTCGTCCAGGTTATTCATTGATATAGCCAGCTAGGCTGGAGAAAATCTCATTGAGATAGAAAAAGAGCTCAACCACTTTACACTTTTCATGCTATAGACATGCGTACATGGTTCCTCCAGCTGCAATAAACCAGATAAACCAATGCATGTGAGGTGACAGTGGAAGAAGTTCTCAGAGATTCAACCACGGAGCATAAGAAGCATCAATGAAAAAATTGATAACCATCCCATCAAACATGTAAAAAGGATGCTTCACAGTCTGTAAGTGGCTCTGTTCCCATGACACAGTTTGAAACACTGTGGAATCAAGGAGGAGGGCACAGAAACCCATTCCATGAATCCATGCTGTCATCTTTTCTGAGCAGTCATAGTTGGTGAAGGAGGCCACTGCCCATGATGGTCGGAAGCATGAGGAATGTACGTGTGTAACAGTTAATACCATGTTCATAGCAAGTTAGTTTGGAGCCAGCCATGGGTTGGCACCTGATGGTTCACAAAGTACTGGAATCCATTCTGGTACCACACTGAGCCTGTGTTCCTCCTCGCAGATAGGGAGCTCCATTTGGTCAGCAGCCCTCCTGGGCTTGAGCTAAGGCTGCTTGTGAGTATTTCCAATTTGGGAAAATTACAAAGATTTGGACTGATAGTTTTAAAGAGGCATTTTAAAAAATCTGTTTGCTCAGTTTATCTACCAAGCAAATAGTTCGTGGTTCCCTGTGACACCCAGAATTCATCTAGAATTTAGACCTCTTCATCGTACCTGCTGAACAGGGGGAATTGAACACTAGGTAAAGTCTCTTCATCTAAGCCTGAACTCTTTTTGAGTGTACAAAGTTATCTTCCTTCTAATTAAGCAAGATTGACTTCCTTCCCTAAATGTACTCACCACATGCTTTCAAAAATGGTTCCAATGTCAGACATAGTTAAATTGCCACATAGAGAAACAGCTTCTGTGTTCTTCAGATTAAATCTACTCATTGTTAAATTTATTTTTTTCACCTAATTAACACTGTATGTTATAAATATATTTTAAGAGATTCATTTCTCCCCAAACCACTAGGTTACACAAAGCCCAAGGCAATTTAGAGAGTGTTTAGTTCTTAATAAGAACCAGGTGGTCCATTTGGTACCAACATTACTCTAGCTTTTGTAGTGTTTTTAATAAGGTCCTCACTATTCATAATATGTTTCTTTAGCATGATGGAAAAAAATTAGATGTATCATCGTATCCCACACTATAGACATATCATAATGCCTATCCCCGATCCTTTGGTGTATAGTTAAACCACGCTATAAACCTCTTCACTGTACAGCACAGACCTGGATCTAATGTGTGTAAAGCAACTGACACCAGAAGTCTTATGTCCTGGTACTTTAAATTTCATTCCAAAAACTGTACTGGCACTACAGTTTGATGTTGCCATTTTATTCCATTTTGTAAGTCCGTGGTCTTCATTCAGAATTCAGAATCTTCTAATCCACAAAAACATTCGTAAGTTCTTACTCTGTCAGGGTACCAAGTCAGATAAAATTTCTTTCACAAAAAACGCCAAGTGCTGAGTTTCATGAAGTGACAGGTGTGTTTCAGGTTTATCACTTCCCTGCTTTTACCACCCCAGTGCTGTGCTCACAAGGAACTTTGCATTTAACAAGACAAGAGAAATGATGTTCTCTTTCTTCCATCTTTCAATTCAAATCAAATTCCCAGGTAACACTACTATTTGGCAGATACAGAGGGCATTGTAATCATTTACATGGGGATCTGCAGTATGCAGCAACAGTGCCATTCACCAGTTTTTCCAGAAGAAATGAAGCTGGACAGCCACTCCATGAAGCTGCCAGAAACTACACAGTAGTGCCTTCTTGTATTCAAACCACCAGCGGCAGGAAGAGTTCTATCTATGCCAGAGACATAGGATCATTTTTAAAGACAATTTCATGCTTTGTATCACTTCTAATCCATTATAAAATGCTTACCCTTGACTTATAACTCTTTCTCCAATTTGTTGCTTCTTGTAAACATTTATGGTTGTCGAGAGCTGAGTTTCAGTATAATTCCAAGCAAAACCTTTGGTAATAGAGTGTTAATATTTTTCAAAAGAATAATTTTGGGACAATTCCCAGATTAGCATCTGGCTTTTTCATAGTTCCCTAAGGAAATGATTTACAAAGGGAATATAGTAGAATAACTACATTTATTAACAGTTTATTTTATGTGTGATTTTTTCTGCACATCTGTATACAACCCACACTTTCTCAGGTGCCAACTGATTCTGTTTTATTTTATTTTCTCTGAGTACCTGATTTGAATGATAATGCCTAGCAATGCACCCCACCCACCCACACAAGGACACTTCACTGACAATTCAATAAGATTCAGTTCCATAATGCATATCTGTAATTTATTGGTTGGAACACATTTTTTCCAATACATAAACTCTTCTTTTGTAATAGGACATTTTAAGGAACTGTTGCTAATCAGACTAATTTGAAATGGAGGAACAACTAAAAGACGGAACAAGGTAAGAATTAAACAGCCCAGACATGAAAATAGAAGTGGCACAGGAAATTGTGGCTTTCTAACACCACTGAGGCAGCACAAGGAAACATGCAGTTGATTACAAAATACTGGAAATGTGCTGTCTTTCTAGGGAAAAGGCTTATAAGATACATTGGATTCCCAGTAACATCTACTGTTGTATCTTATATATTATTCATTTTTGAATTTCAGAAGACATATTGAGAATAAAGTGGAAACTTTGCTTTTTATCTATTCCCTACATGCAATAATTTATTAAATTATTATTAAATGTGGGCATTGATAGGTTGCACTGTTTCAGTTTATAATTTATTAAATTTCTGGATAAACTTTATGTGAATAAAAAAGGGCTTTCTTGCACCATGTAAGAGAGACATATGTAGTGACAAGTCTATTTCCAGACACATATATATGGACTTAGACAAGTACTGCATAATGGAAAAAAGGATGAAAGTAGGACACACATAAACTTCTGGAATTCTAAGAAGTACTAGAAGAAGTACTTGAAATCAGAAGAGGAATAAATCAAGAAAAAGATAGTATATAAAAGATGGTAAAAGATATAAAAGAAAAAGATGGTATATAAGCAGAATTTTGAATAATGATTAGAGAATTCCAATTGGTAGAAATAATAACTTCTCTAGTTAGAGAAGCTTTAATAACACAGAAATAAAAAAGAAAGAAGTAAATAAGTTTCGTCTCAATGAGGTCTAGGAGTAAAACATAGTTAAGCCAATTTGAGATAAACTTGTGTTTAAAAATTAAAAAGAGAGACTCCTTTATGTCTGAGAAACTAGAAGCCTTGAATGTAAATAAGCCATTGAAAAGTGGGTGAAATGTAAAGATACATATTTAAATTGTGAAATATAGCTACTACAGCTTAGAGGTACTAAGTCCTATTATTAGGAAATACCATTGTTGTATGATGTGTACTGATGGTTATCCAGATATAAGTGTCAAAGTGTGAGTGGGAGAGAATAAATTATTGCATGTAGGGAATAGATAAAAAGCAAAGTTTCCACTTTAAAAACCAAAGACAAAGATTCAGAGGAGTCAGTAAGATTAAGTATATTTAGAAAGAAGGCAAAATGAGGAGAAAAAATAATTGAAAAGAAGCTAATGAGAGACTTAAGAATAAGAAAAAAGAATGAGAGACCTAATGAGATAATTTTAATTTTTTTTCTGTGATATTGGTCCCTTTTACTGTCTCTCTATGTGTCGGACACTATAGTGGATACAGAGGGGCACTGACTTATGTCTCCCCAGGAAAGAGCTTCCTAACAGGAGTTCTGAAAGCTGCAGACTGTGAGGACTGATAATCTGTGTCCCCTTGTGGAGGGGAGGTCTCTAACCTGTAGAGAAAGGCATCTGTAGTACATCAAGCAGGTAATGAGGAATCATTGAAGTTTGGTTTATTTTTGCTCACTTGCTTTCATCAAATCTATGTTGTAGAAACATGTCTCTGACAGGAACCAAAGACCAGCTGGAAGAGAAGTTTGCAAAGGAGGGAGACAGATTACAAAACTGCTGAAATAATTTGACTTAAAGAATTGATAAACTGACTTAGGGCGATGACACTAGGTATGGAAATGGAGAGACAGCTTTGACAGACATTCACAAATGAAGCCAGAAAAAATTGGCACATCAAGTTGAGTGATGGCAAAAAAACACGTGTATCAGAGACCAATCCTGCAGCAAAAATGTAAGTTACTTTCAGCAGTCTTTTTGTTAGTAAGAACGTTATAGATACTAAATAAATAATTTCACTAAGTAAAAGTTAACATTTTGGGTATGAGACAATAAATCTGAAAATGTTTCACAAAGGAAATTAAGTAAAACCATACTATTTTAAATTTGATTTTAAGTATCATTATCAACTCATGTACTGTTTTTACTTAAGAAAGACACACACTTAACTCTGTCCTCTGAAAATGCTTATCACTAGTGACAACCTGTATCAGTGAGCACTCTGGCTCTTTGATTATTGTCTCCCAGCACTATCTTCATGTAAAAAGGAAACAATCCAACTGAAGGCATCAAGGAGCTCCCACTGTCTGAGATAGGATCATTTGCCAGCAGGCAGTCAAATTCAGAATATGGAGTATTCTGCAAGGTAAATGACACATTTTCCCCAACAAATGGGTGGCATATAAAAATAATTTCAGAGTATTATTATAGGATAAAAGATATTTTAAAAATATATTGGCTAAATGCACCATAAGACCCTTCCTCAGATCTAATTAGGATAACCAAACTGTTCACACCTATGCTTGGCATGCTCAGAAAAGCATTAGATAGTTTTAAGAATTTGCTTTTATTCCTCTGGGGTGTATTATCTGCAGAAAGAAGAGGGAAAGGAAGGAAAATGTATTTATAACTCAGCAATATTCTGAAGTATATTTCTTGTTTGTTTCTAGTGAAATTCTATTAAGGTAAGATAGAAGAAAGGAAGAAAGAAGACAACAAATACCATAATTAAAAATTGTACTTTTATACAATTTCTTCCCAATTTACAATATCTTTTGTATCTTTTTGTTCTCATTTAGTCATTGAGCTTCTCATACTAGTTGAGACAGTAAGATGTTTACAGACATGCAAAAGAAAAGAGAAACCAATGCAGGAAAAGGGAAGGAAGGAAGAGAAAATGGAAAAAAAAAATATATATATATGTATATATACACAAGATAGTTAAAGACATATAGCTAGTTTCTCTTAGTTCATTGAAAAGAATGGTTTTGTTTTTGTTTGTTTGTTTGTTTTTTAATCAGTACCGGGTATCGAACTCAGGACCGCCTGCTTGCAAGGCAGGTTCTTATGCCACTGAGCTAAATCTGCAGCCCCGAAAAGAATGTTTTATGCTAATATTGTTTGGACACTTGATGCCTATATCTTGAATGTTGAGTAACTACCACAATAACAATACACAATGTGTTAATTACTGTTACTCTCCTATTAGCCTGTTTTGAAACTGTTTTATTTTTAATTCCACTTTTTTCTCTTTAAAAAAACTAAGCAAAGAACTTAAATAGATATGTCTCAAAAGAAGTCAGAGAAACAGCCGTCAGGTGTATGAAAAAGACCTCAAAATCTCCAATAAGAACAACAGCAAAAGCAATGAAGGAGATCAAAAGATGGGCGGAGCTGGGAGGAAAGCAAGGTGAAAAGGGTCTTTAAAAGCAATTACAATGCATTATGTACCTGTACCAATTCTCCATAAGGAAAGTAAACATTATGTACTGCAAATAAATTTTAAAAATAAAATTTAAAAATAAGTTTAAAAAAATTTTGAAGCATGCTTTTAAGAAAAATTGCATCTTGGGACACAGAAGTTACTCGAGCCTTTTTCCCATCCAGGACAGAGTCCAAAAAAATTTATAAGTATCTTAAAGATACAATAAGCCTGTCAGTTGGGCTCTATACCTATGCTTTTCATCTATAAATTGACCTTCATGCTATAGATCTTCATCTTCAAGGAGTAATGTTAGTGGACAGTGTGTCTCAACTTCAACATATGCAAACGGTTTGCAGTTTTAATAGACTCTCACCAAATGTAACCTGATGAACAATAAGACAACACATGATAGATCACCCATCTTGCAGACATGCCAGACCACACAAATATATCCAGCTCGAGACCATAATGTACCTCTTTCTCTCAAGGACCTATGCTCTGTACTTTCTGAATGTATACTTTTTCAGTCCTGCCTAATGAAGATTTTTAGGCCTTATGACAGTTATGGTGGAGTGTCAACTTCACTGGTCTTAAGATCCTGCTGGGGATTGATGAAGCACACTTATCTTAGTGTGGATTATGGAAACCTGGCTTTGAGATCTGTATCTGGTCCCTCACCTTCTCTCTGTCAGTGTTTCCCTGGTTGCTTCCCAACTGCCATGAACTTCCACCACACTGTTCTGCATGATGCTTTTGTCTTGGAGCCAGCTGAAGAGACTGCATCCTTTTTAAAAACATGAACCAAATTAAACCTCCTTTTTAAGGTGTGGCCATCTATAATGTGTCTTAGCAACAGGAAAACCAGAACATGCTTCTCACTGATGCATCCTGAAAATTCCTTTTTTGTGGAGGGAGTCAGTGAATCTACATACACTTTGGGGGTTTGGTGAATTAAGTTCCCTATCTCCTCTTTGGGGACCTCCTTGATACCACTCAGTGACACTATGATGTCTAGAGTGTAGTTAGCGTACTCCAGGTCATGAAGGGAAATAAAATGTTCAGGAAGATGACTGAGGGTGAAGCGCAAGATGGAACCAACTCAACAAAATATTAAAAATAATTGAAATTGAGTGATATGAAAGTGCAATTCATTAATCCATTTTCTCTAACTTTATGTTTAGAAATTTCCATAGATGTCTGTTCGAAGAAAAGTTTTAAACTACGAGGTAGACAACCTAAAAACCTGTAGCTGATCTCTCCACCTCATGCACCTTCCCATTCAACTCAACCCTGTATTTTCTCCATATTGTTTACTTGTGAACATTTGTTTTGCTGATCATGCTAACTCTCTGGGCTTCCGTTGACTTTAAAGACCACCAAAAATTAATTAAACTTAGTGGTATGGTTACCTATTCTCTGTTAGTTAATCAAAAAGGAATAGTTTGTGATATCATTGCTAGATTGTTCATTTTTTTATGCTTTGGTTTTGCAACTTGAGCAACTATTTCTAAGATAACAATATGTAATATTACTAGTATTAATTTCTTACTGTTATTTTTAAGTGCTGTATTATTTCTACCCTTTTTTTCTATTTTGCTTTTTAAAAATAAAAAAATTAAAGTTAATTAATTAGACTAATCAGAAATGCAAACAGGACCTGCCACTTATGGTCATTTTGTTCTCCACCCCCCCTTTATCAAAGCTTCACAAAATATTAAACTAACCTTTGTAAGTGAACAACTGAGTGGCATTAATTTATTCACACTGTTGCACAAACAATATCCAGTTCCAAATAGTTTCCATCATCCCCAAAGAGACATTCAGTAAGCTTCTACATTAATGTCCTTTTAATCTAGTTCAAACTGGAGTTCGAGCTATGTCTCTGAATATGGCCAATGTCTTTATTATCCACTTTGGCTCATACACAGGACTTTCTCCTTTCAGTAGTGAACTCATTTAAGGTCTAAATCAAACTTCATGAAATCTCCACTATGCTATAAATTGGGTTTATCTACCTCCTCTGAATTCCAGGATTGGTTCATCTTACAATGATGAAGGATGCTATTCCTTAGTATGATATAGACATATAATTTTATTTCACAATTTATTGCTGTAATGATAATAGAGTCAAATTTAGAAGAATTGGTTCTTTGGACTATTATTTCTAAGCTAGAAAAACTGATCTTGAAATAAAAGAAAACAGTTCATATATCTGCAATATGCACGTGCTTTGGAAAGAGCCTAATTCTCCATGTTAGGGGGAAACATTACCAATACTGTCAAAGTTTCTGGTAATAGAAAATGTTCCAAAACAATTTTTAAAACAAAAAGTGCAGTGAGGCAGAAAATAATGAGAAGAAAATCTATGGGAATAAATGTTCAGCATTTGAAAGTTCTCCGCAAGGTCACTGTTGGCAAAGGCATCGAGGCTGGCCAGGTCTGGCGTATAAATTATTCAGGAGAGCCAGAGATTTCCATCCCCACCTGGGTCCACTTCACGGCTCAATCAGTCTCACAGCCCCCGGTGCTGCAACAGAGCCTGGCACAGGTGAGGATGAAACGTACAAATCACAGTCGTACTGAAATTTTAAAAGCCTGTGTGCTTTAGCTTCACCCCAGTCAGATTCTATCACCATACAGATAAAAAAAAATGAGGCCTTAAGGAAGAAAGGCTCACTTTTGAAATTTATCTAATGAGTGACAGCTAAGTCAGTCTTGAAATTCATATATTCTGACTCCAATCCCTAGGCTCTTTCTTCTCCATAACCTAGATTGTTTAGTCACATATTTCTTTCTTTTCCTTAAATTTTAATTAACTTAGTTTACTTCAAGTTTCTGTGCATAAGTGTTTTCTTTAAAAGTTTAGTTTATGGTTGTTTAACCTTAAGGGTAAAGAAAAAAAGACTGTGAACATCAAAGTTATTTATCCTTTTTAAGAAAGTAAAAGATTTATTTAAGAAATTTGACACATTTGCTCAATATTATAATCTATGAAAATGATAGAAAAATGAGCAATAAAATAAAAGCCAAGGTCTGAGAATGAAACGACATAAGGAAATCAAGAGTCAAAATTAGTGCTCAGAGAGACACACATCTTTCCCTTAGTGGTAAGTCTGTATCTGATTCAGTTTCTTGCTTTCCTCCAGACACGCAAAATAGAGGTCTAGCTCAATCACACATGGGCCAGAGGATGCCTAAGTTGTACCCTTTCAATCAGCTATTAACATGCTAGTGCTACCATAACGAGGCACAGAAGACTGGTTGGCATAAACAACAGAAATGTATTTGTCACAGTTCCCACAACCAGGAAGGCCAAATCAATGTTGAGGCAATTTTTGGCAAAGACTCTCTTCCTGGCTTGTATATTCTCACCTTCTTGTTGATGTCCTCACATAGGATGTGAGGGTTGAGGTAAACAGAGATGGACAGAGTGGTCGTAAGTACGGAACCTTAATATGCTAGGAGTAACATCTTTATAAGAAGAGACTAATCTAACATTATTAGGACTACTTCCAGTCTTGTTTCCAAAAATAGTGATATTGGGAGTTGGGGCCTCAACATATGAATTTTTGGAGGACACAGTTAAATCCAGTTTCTGCCTCCATGCTTATATGGTCTTCTGTCTCTGTGTCCTCAGAGTCACTTTTGTTAAAGATCCTAGTCCTATCAAATTGGGATTCCACTTTAATGTTATCTAATTACATTAGCAAATGATTGTATGTCAAAATAAGTGAAGGTTTAATATTTCAAAATTTTCCAAGGATGTAGCTCAGTGGTGGAACACTTGCCTAATATGTGTAAATCCCTGATTTTGATTGTCATATTACACCCATCTCCCAATTGATTTCAAGACTTAAATTTGGTGGGGGACACAGTTCAACCCATAATATGTATGTATCGTTTTCTAGGACCATGATATCCAATATTTTTGATGATGTAAACAGATTTTGAGGGAAAATTTTAAGGGCAAGTAGTTATTTGGAAAGTATATGGACGTGAACTGGAGAGTTAGGAGTGACATAAAAAATGCATGATAAATCATTACCACAATGGTGACTGAGAAATTTCCATTAATCTCAAAAATGACATATAGGAAGAAACCAGTTACCCCTCCAGAGAGGTAAAAGATATTAAACCTCAATTTACTTCATATTATTAGAGGATAGCTGCTGTGTTCTCTATTCTTCTGTCTCTCTCCATTGATTGTTTTAGCCTAGACCTATCTGTCTCTGGAAAGAACACATTAATGAGCAATGATAAATATCATGTTACAAACTCACTTCCAGTCCTGCCCTCCGTGAGTACTAATCTGAATTTCAGGTAATCTTCATTTATTATATCCAAACAGTACTTAGAAACATTCATGTTTTAAAACAATTTCTTACAAGTCTTGTATCCGGTATCATCTACAACCCAGCATCACTCTGGATATTAAACTATTTCCCAACTGGGGCTCCTTCCCTGAGAAGTAAGAATAGCATTCATCTCCATTCTTCATCTACCATGAAGGCAGGACAATAATGAAACACAACACGTGGAAAAATGTATATCTTGTGTCCTTACGATACTTGACAATCTTAGAGCTTTTCTTTGCCATATCAATGAATGCTGCTAATAGAGTCCATTTTTGCCTTAAAATAAATATTTCTCCCTGTGGCTAAAGGCAACCATATGCAGTGTATGACTATGATAGAAGTATAATAAAAATAATCAACCATAAGCCCTCTACCAAATTTTAAAACAATGCACTAAAAGTACAAAGAAAAAAGTAAAAAAAAACTACAGCTACTCACAGGTGTCATTGTCCAATTATTCCAGTATGCCTTAGCAATGATACTGAATAAGATTTGCAACTGCCTAGAGCAGGAAGGGTTCCATATGAGGGAAGGTTAAACTATATCAACTTCTGCAAGTTTGGAGAAAATAAAAACAGAATTAGCTTTGAGTTTTGTCAAAAACTTAAAGTTTCAAGGTATTGGAGATTTTTTTAAAGAGAATAAAACTAAGCAAAATAAAACAGAATAAAGCCAATCTAAACAAACCAGTGTCACACAGAACTTCAAAACAATAGAAAATCAATAATGGTTACCATAATATCTCTTGTCTTCAACGTAGCTGCAGATACCTTTAGACATAGTAAACATCAAACAAAACAGAACTGAATAGAACCAATAAAAACAAAACAATGAATGCAAAAAGGGCTTCAAAGCAAGACAAGAGCAAATCCAAAATGGCTACCACAATATCTTGTATGGAAGGTATTTCAGTCTAGTGATGGAAAGACTTGATTAAAATAAATTGGATGGAAAGAGTAAGTGAGGTGAAAAAGTGTGAATGGTGAATGATAATAGCTCTTTTGAGAGATAGCCATCAAAAGGAAAAAAGAAAAGAAAAAGAGGAAAAGAGAAAATGCACTGTTTGGAGAAGAGTATAGAATCAAAAGAAAAACACTCACAGTTTTAAAACAAAACATCAAGGAAAATTTTTGAATCAATGAAAGTTATCTGATAGATGCTGATAATAGCATAAGACAGAAAGGAAAATAGTTGAGCATCTCTGGAGTGGTGTTAGGGAGCAGAAGGAAGTGGAGGAATTGGAGTGTTAAGATGAAAGATTCTATTAACTTATTAGTTTCTTACTGTCTATTTTCATTAATTTCTCTTTGCAGAGACACAATACTCAACACCCACAGTTTAAAGGAGGAGAGGTTTATTTTGTTTCACAATGCATGGAAGTTTCCATTCATAATCCCAGTTAGTTCCAAGAGAGGACAGCATGTGAGAGAGGCATGGCAGAGGAAAAACAGCTCACGATATGGCAGCAGGAAGCAGAGGGAGACCAGGAGAGAACTAAGGGAGTAATCCCCCTCCTTAGACCAGGCTTCACCTCCCAACATCACAGTTAACTATATACTCATCAGTAGACTGATCCATTGATGAGCGTCACAACCCCTTGATCCAATCCCCTCCCCAAAGCCTAAACTATGTACTAATGAGGTTTGGGGAAACAATCAGATATAAACCATAGCACTTCCATGACAGAACACCATAAATTGGAGGCTAAAATCACGTAAATTTATACTCTTACAATTCTGGAGGGCAAAAATGCAAATCAAATTGCTGGCTTTACTTCCTCAATTGACTCTCAGGAGAATCCTTATGGGTCTCTTCTAGTCACTGGAGGCTCTTGGCATCCATTACTTTGTGGCAGTATAATCCTAATCTTTCTTGTCTTTCTGTGGTATTCTTCCTCTGAGTCTCAAATTTTCCTCTCCTACCTCATTCTAAACCTAGGAACCTCTCATCTTGGAATCCTTAATTACACCTGCAACAAGACTCTATTTTCATGCAAAGTCACATTTACATGCAGGGCTTAGTGCTTCCATAGATCTTCTTGAGCAACACTATTCAACCAACTATAGAGGTGATATGAGTCAGGAAAGTAAAGTAAGTAGGTAAGTGTGTGAGTCAGTTTTTTAGTGGTGTGAAAAAATACCCAAGGCAAGCAAGTTTTAAAAAGGAAAGATTTGTTTTAGCTCAAGGTTTCAGTGCGTGGTCATATGTGATAAAGGAGTACTATTCATCTTAAGGTGGCAGAGAAACAAAGAAAAGAAGGGGAATGACCTAAATGGCCTAACTTCCATCAGGAAGGTATATGAGTATTTAGATTCTGCACCTTAACAGGCTTGTGGCTAAGGCTTAGCACCTGGCCTCTGTGGGTCATTTAAGATCCAAACCATAGTAGGGAATACAGCATCTGGAAATGTCAAGGATTCCCATGGACTTCTAATAGTTGAAACAAATCAAGTCCACATAGATTTATGTAATTTTTCTTAGCAAAAATTTTGTTACATGAATGTCAAAGTAAACTAGATGAATAGTTATTTTAGTTATAGTTGGGATTGTGCTAGCAGGTATGACAAACACAGAGAATAATAAGGATGTTGTAAACCTTGAATGGAAGTGACTGTGTAGTGTAGAACTATAGTGTATCACTTAAAAGATGAGTTCAACAAGAGAGATGATTTATTTTTAAAGTATCGGTGGATTAGAGGTCACTATGAGGTTAAGAAGTCAATGAAATGAAGGGAATTTGAATGAGATTGGGTAAAAGTGCTTGAATTCTTTGGTCATCCCTGGCATAAATTGAAAGCCTGCATAGGGCTTATTTCTTTTAAATTGTTTCCTTGAGTTAGATGCTTAAATTAAGATTATAGAGATTGTTTTCTTAATTTAGAATCCCCAAAAATTCTGAATTCATTGTCTGGGGGAGGGCCCTGAAACTGTGCGATCCTAGGGTAAAAATCACTCATTTAGAACAAATCTAGAACACATATGACTGTGAGTCCATGCACATGTGTAGAGTTCAGCAAATACAAGTCAGTGGGGGTAAGACAAGGAATCAGTGTTAAAAGAGTCTTCCCCGCAATAAGAGGCAATGTGAAAACCTCAAGAGATAGAGGATGATTCCTGGGAGCAAAAGATAAAGTAGGCGCTTCAGGACACTAAGTCACTTTCTAAGCCAGTGGGACCCCAAAGCTGTGGAAACCTTGCTACCATTCAAGGGGTTGGGGTATTATTCACCAAGGGATGTCAAGTGAGTATTACAAAATATCAGTTTAAAACCATGCTTAACAGCATCCAAGGGTTCACCTTCCTTGATGAGATTATCAAGTCTAAGAAAGTCATAGTTTATATCATTGTTTATTATTTTCAAACGGTTACATAAAGTTATTATTTGCTAGGGAATAATTTGAAAGATCAACTTGATTCATATCTTGAAATTATGCCAGGAATAACTAACCAACTTGAGCAAATCTGTCTTGATGTCTCCTTCCCCAAGTTACCTAAAACCTAGGACTATTTGGTACACTTCCATCTTCTAGAAAGAAAAGATCGACCCACGCTGGGTTTCCATTTTTGTTGCCACTGCTTCTCTTTGTGGCTGCCAATATCTGATGATCCCAAAAACTATAGGCAAGTGGGTTTATACATTTTGCATCTGAACTCTTAAGCCTCTCCTCCTGTGTTGTTTCCCCTTCTGTAATGAATTTCCAACTAGCAAGATATACAAGCAGCCAGACATGGCAACACATAATGATAATCTCAGCATTGTTTGAGGCCTAGGCAAGAAAATCACAAATTGAAGCCCAGCCTGGGAAACTGAGCAACTTGATAAGATTCTATCTCAAACAAACAATAAAAAAAAATAGTTAACAATGTAGCTCAAGGACTCTAGATTCAATCTCCACATATATAAAGTGTCCACAATTTTCAGATATTGTTTCTCTTCCTGTTGAGGGTGGATTGATTTAGTAACTTACTCTACTGAAAATTAAGACCCAGAAGTGATAGTATATCACTTTAAAAATAATACTATAAAAGACTTCTAATGGGGCATGAACTTATACTGACAATCCTATTTTGCCTGTAAGCCTAGGTAATTTTTAAGGACTCTTTGAAAAATACAAAGATTTTACAGACACATCTGCATTCCTCAATCTGAATTAGAGAAGTGTTTATCTTCAGCAGATTAATTCATCATAACCTTTCTGTCTTAGTGCAGTGCTACTTAATTTAATTATCATGTTGTTACACATTATCTGATATCCTCAACAAGATCCCCATAAAGGTAAGAAAGTTAGTCATTAGCTATTCAAAGTCATGGACAGCATCATTTTTCTTTTATCTTTTATTATTTATGATCCCCCAAATCAAGATGTCACTCGAGACTGTATCTTCAGAGAAGGATAAGACGTAAAAACTATTTTTTTCATGAAGTCCCATTGAGTACTTTGAGTATTTTATATAACATGCAATTATATTGTAAGTATCTTTGAACAGAAAAAGCTCAATGGACTGAGCACATGAAATACCCTAATGTTTTTTTCTGTCCACAAATGACTGAACATCTTTCTCATATTTCACCATAACCATGCTTGAGTACATGATGCAGAAGCAAATATATAACTGTATATATTTCACTTTCTCATTCTTGATTGATTGAAATATTTTAGTTTGATATCAAGCAAGTAGTTGAGACGTTGTCTCCATTCACTCATAAGCCCTTTGATTTTAAGGAATAATGACTGCACAGTTTTTCTTAAAATAAAAAGACAAAACACTTGATCATTAATTGAACATTAATTGATGTGGAATATTAATAAGGCAAATCAGTAATAATATTTACATGGTCCTCCATACTTACAAAACATTTTTTCCTCTCTTTTCTTTTTTCACGTCCTCAGCAGATCTGAGAGCTAAATATATAGCAGATTTTTCTTTTTTCTGTTTTTCAAATGAGTAAATGGAATCTTAGAGTAAGGTTAAATGACTTGTCCAAAACCCACATCAACTAAGTTATGGAACCAGAAATTGAACAAGGACTTCTGAGGCTGTGATGTGAATGATTGATATCCTCATGCATTAAATCATAAGCAAGAAAGACTATCTTTTACACATGAGCAAACTCAGGTCTGATAGTTTTTGTTACATATTCTTCAACCTTCTGAGGGACAATTCTCATGCTTTATTTTATGTGAAAAATAAAGAAGCATCTCCTCCATGTATAACAATCTGTCTTTCATCACAGTCATTTGTGTTTCACATGACTGAGTTTGCTGTGTAGGAAATCATTAGAGTATTATGCCAAATGGAGAAAAATCAGATAAAATTCAGAGTTCCTGGCTTAAGCCTGTGTGATTACGAACACAATACTGTACTTACGGTAGGATGCCAGAGTGAATAGATGCTGCCTTTGAAAGGATGAGCATTCATCCTGACCTAATAACTATCTGATGCTGGGTACAATTATCCTCCTAGTGGCACGTTATTATTTGACACATTAATTGTTGTGTCATTTCTTTGTGAAGGGCGTGTTGGGTATCTAATACAAACCAGAGGCTTCATGAATCATTCACATCAGGGCCCTGCATCACTGGTTTACCTTTCCAAAATAAAATCAGCCTAATCTTAGCACCTGATTTTCATGACATCAGGCTGACTTGTGCTGCCCTGTGACCTCCAGCACTTTCTCCCATGCACTGGCATGTTGGATAGACATCAGTGATAGTGTAGTTGTTCACTAATGGTGAGAAAGCTTCCTTCCTCTTAGGTGAACCACAGAGAAATAGCTTTGCAGAGTGGAGCATTCTTTATAACATGGTTTCTGACAAGGAAGTCTTGGTGTTAAAGCGATCTTCTCTCTCTGCATCTGTTACACCTTGCTTCCTCCCCTTCTTTCCCAGGAGAAGGAAAATGGCAGGGAGGGTAGTTTCCAGACACAGAGAATCATTGGCTCCAACAAGGCTCCAGCACTGAAGTCTGGATGATCTTGTTTCACCGCTGCAGCTGCTCTTTGGCAGCCTGTGTAGTCTGATGGGCTGGCGGCTCTGGGTTTGCCTCTGGGCCTGTCATCTGTCGCATTGTTAGCCTGCTGATGGGCTGTCTCTGCTTGCCCTTTAAGCCTGTGCTTCCTTCTCTTCCAACTTTGGCTGCCACTAGAGAAGGAAAATCAAGCACCCACACAGCCCCCTTAGTTGCCTACCAGATCCCAGTGGTTGAAGCAATCTCACAGCAGAAAACAGAACCTCACCATCGTCTTCTCAAATACCTTGGGTGTGAATACTCCATGGCAAGTTACTGTTTTAAAAACTCAGAATTAGAATGCATTTGAGGATTTCATACTTTGCTGCTAGTTAATGCAGTGCCATCCCTAAAACTCATCTCTCCTTTTGGTTTTAATTGCGTGCTTTTCTGTCATTTTCATTTCACTTTGCACCTGACTCTGACATATACGATTGCTGATTACCAAGTTAAGTTGTTCAGTGAGCTAGAGGTATGATAAATTAAATATGATATGTATCACTGGTAAGCAATATTTGACTGCTCATGGCACATGATAATTTGGGAAGGGACTACTAAAATAAAATATTAAAGAATAAGCAGAAACAGCGCACTGTTAACATGTCCAGTGGCAAGAGAAAATTACAGGTTTCATTGTATATGCAGCACCATCTGCCTCTTTGCCGAGGCTGAGCCTTCAGCTCTCCCAGGGGAAATAGCTGTGGATAAGTTATTCAATTAGAATAGCATTATTGGCCAGCTACCTTGGAGAATTGGGTTGATGATGTTGTGATTATCCTGCTCTACATTCCTTCATGTCTCCGGCAGGCTGCAGTGCATGGCGACTTCCTTAAGTGTTTACTGAGCCCTACAGTAGAGGTGAACAATTGGAATGAAGAATATCAAGGAGTCCTGAAAGAAAATCAATTTTAAATGAACTTTTCTCGCTTTGCCACAGCTCCAATATTCTGAGTCATACTGTATTTTTGTGGACTTTCATCGAATTAAGTGACAGAAATGGCAGAAGGGAGGAAAGTGAATTTCATGATATGCATTTAACCTGTGGCACCACACAAAATAATTCTTCATGTACGATTACAAGGTAGAAAAATACTCAGGCCTCCTCAAATATTACATTCATCTTAGAGATGGGAAAATCTCATAGGGGCCTAATGTTTTTTTAATAGAAACTTCAGCTGTTCTTCCAAAACATTTGAGTCATACAAAGTGAGAATTATTTATGTCACTCTCCCAAAAGACAAAATCCCTTTATAGATCATACCACTCAACTCACAGCTTCTTAAATGGAAGCTTCTTGGGGATATCCATTGTGATGTGTCAGATCTGTGACTTGTAACAAGACCTAATGGCATTTCTTCTACTTCATAAATATATAATAAATATATAATATTTTAAAATGTTTTTAAAATGATAGGTACTATTTGAAGAAAGTTGGACATACAGAAAAATAACTAAAGATTAAGATCCAAAGTCATTTTCATACCCTTCATAAATATGTACATATACATGCATCCTCTCATGTCAACTATTTTGTGAGCATTTACTTGTATTCCAGGAGCAATTCTGAAAGTGTTCTGCCTTTTTTAATTGAGCAAGGACTCAAACACGTGCCTTGTCACTAGTTCAGATACTGATCACTGTGGAAGGTAACTTTTTATAAGTCATAGAAAGTATAAGTGCATATTCCTTGTCTTTTTGTGTAACACTGCCATTTCAAATCATTATTTTTGATAGCTTCTTAAATATTGACATTAACCCTTTATTACAAAAAAATGTTTTTTATACTACATGACAGTAATTTCACTTAATTTATGGCATATTTGATGCACAAAATGTTACTGCAGGTAGTCAGATACATTTTTTCACCTGTGATGTTTTCATTACCTTATATTTGGAAAGTATTTTTTTGCTTGACATATGTTAAATATTTTCTTGTTTTAAAAGTTGGGATTGGTTTTAACTATTTAATTCATTTGATATCTATGTTGTTCTTTGCTATCCATGAAAACTGGTCTTAGGATCCCCTACGAAGACTAAAGTCCTAATGACTTTATCTAATACATCCTAGACTCTTATAAAAAATGGCACATATAACACTTGCATATAACCTACACGCATCATCCTATATACTTGAAGTTATCTTTAGATTACTTACTTGCAATACATAGCATTAATACACGTGGTATGGGAGTATTAATACTTGCAATATAGGAATAGTAGAAGTGGTAGTAGTATTTATAATATGTAGTATTAATACTTGTGTATTTATTGTGGGAGTAGTGATAAGGTACATTTCCCTGAATATTTTTCATCCAAATTTATTTGAATGCAGAACTCACATATAAGGAGAGTGACTATAGGTATGTTTATATGTATAAATATACACATTTAGAACTCAATCACTGATCAAAGTTAAATGTCTCTATGCAGACCAACTATGGTAGCAATCATTGTAAACATCCCAGTGACCAGTTTTTTCTGCTTCTGAGAAGTCCACATGAACCCTAGGATCTCTAGGACAGCTATCCTTGTGTGGTAAACTATTTACCAATGTGCTTCAATCTAATCTTTATTTTGCCCCTTATTACTGAGGGTTGAACCCAAGGCCTTCTCACTGAGCTGCATCCTTAACCTTGTTTATTTTGAGAGATAGGTTCACTAAATCACCTCGGGTAGGCCTGAACTTGCAATCCTCCTGCCTCAGCTTCCTAAAATGGTGGGTTGCAAGTGTGGCACACCCATAGAGAGTGCTTCAATCTTATGGCACCTCTATTTTAGCCCAAAACTTTGGGTTCACTGTGGTAGGAAAAGATGGAAAACTGCACCAGACCCTACAAGCTTGAGACTGAAAGTCCTGCCTCTCCTCCTAAGAGAATGTAACCAGGTACAGTAACATAGCTATCACCCCCTGAGGAGAGGACAGAGCAATGAGAGTTGCAAACGTCGATAAAATCTTGTGAGATTGACTGTAGTCTACTCTTTTGATTCTCTACTATTTAGTACCTTTTCCTCAGACACAGATTCTACAGTTATATACACCTTTTCCTGAATTAAGTTTGACCTCAGGTTGCTGGCATACATATTATAAGTTTTCCACAGAGAGCATCTTTTGGTAGTTTTCCTATTCCTTTGATCCACTTATCTATTTATTAATCTTTATTAATAGATGGGAGCTTTCTATACATATGGTGATTTGTTTCTTTGTTAAGATGAGAGCTTTCTATACATTTGGTGATTTGTTTCTTTGTTAAGGACAAGTATCTTCAAAATATGAAGGTTTTCATTATTTGTTTGTTTGTGTAATAAGTTTCTCTATGTTGCCAACATTGACCTCGAGCTTCCCAACACTCCTGCTCCAGGCTCTAGAAAAGCTGAGATTATAGGTATGCATCCTTATAAAGCAAGCGACAATGTGGGAAATATCCTGGTCTCACAGTATGAGGATGGAGACTCGACTGATTAGAAAGAAGCCCAATTAGTTATCACCCCGCCACTCACCAAATTCTCAGAAAACAAATGAGAAGCAAGCCCTGGAACTCACTGCCGCGGCCATCTTTCTGTGGCTCTGGTCATCTTCTCTTCTTTCGTTGCTGGCTGTCACCATCCATGTGCAATGCCCACTTGGAAGTCTCTCCAATGTACTTAAACCTCAAACCTAAAACAGACAGAGCTGCTATCCAACTTGCTCTTAGTTTTCTCATTGGGGAGTACACTTGAGTTTTTCTTCAAGTTCACTCTTGAATTTTGTCTTGAGGAGTATACTTTTCCTTTAACAAAATCTCTGCCTTCTAATTACTTCTTATCCTACTCAATCATTTGTTTAAGATACTAAGATCTTGAATGTTAGGTGAGACTGCAACCAACTGGTCACCAGGTACTGTGCCAGGCTGAGGCATCTTTTCCACATTAGTTATGGTTTGTTTTTATTCATAGAAGTTTTCATTTTCATGTAACTAAGATTTGTGGTTTGTGCTTTGTATGTTTTGCTCTAGATATTCCTATTTCCTTAGATCATACAAGTATTAATGATTTCTCCCAATGGCTTAGGGATTTTCTTTTATGCATGTTTTGCTCACAGAATTGGCCTTTTGTTTATCTGCTGTGAGGGAGGAATTGCTTTTTTCCTCTAGACAATGATTTCTGAATTACTTGTTAAATAGTCTATGCTTGTCTCACTACTCTGCAGTGTCTTCTCTGACATAAGAATATTTCCTTACATAAATGACTCCGTTTGGCATTCCACTCTGACTTCTCTATTTCCACATCAATACCTTACTGCAATTTCATCATAGTTGTTTATATATATTCTTCATCATAATTGTTTCTGTTTGGCAGGGTAAATCTTTCCCAGAATTATTGTATCAAAGTTATTATTCTATTATGGTTCTTTGCAATACTTACTAGTTTCTAAAAATTTTGTAACACATTCTAAATTCTTAAGTACTATCTTATTGGGTGGGAGAGGGGGTATAGCTCAGCAACACATTACCTGCCTGGCAAGCACAAAGTCCTAAGTTTGATACTCAGGTCCAAAAAGGAAAAAAGAAAGAAAGTACTCAAAGTCCAAAATTAAGGTGGGAAAAGTTTATTTCGCTCACAGTTTATAGAGATTTCCATTTAATAATCAGCTGGAAGCTCCAAGGCAGGGTAGCACATGGCACAGGAACAAACTTTCGTGACAACAAAAGGTAGAAAAGCAACAAGAGACCGAAAGGATGTCTTTCTGTCTCTCTTAATTTATCCAGACTAGGGGGTGCCAAACCAATCAATGGATTGATTTAGTAATACCACACCCTTAATCCCAGCTTCATACATTCTAGATTCAGTCACCTCCGAAAATGCCTATGACTGCATGAGTCTTAGGAAAAGGACATCTAGACACAAACCATAATAAGTACTACTGTTAGGTGGTTAAACGTATCTTAAAACAAATGATAACAATACATAATATTAAAGGACGTACCTGATCACTAATACTAATTTCTCTCATTTTATTTATTGGGTCTACCAATTTATATTATACATGTCTATTGATTATCATCATAGGTTCTTTTCTTTTTTTTTTTTTTCCGGTGTAGAAATAAAACTGAGGGCCTGCCTCATATCAATAAGCATTTACCACTGAGATACATCCTTGGCCCCTCATTAATTAATTCTTACATTAACATCTTATTATCCTATTTTTATAAAAGTATATAGTATGCACTAGTATCTGCTAGGGCAAGCATTTCTTCTCTCTTGATTTATGCAAAATTTTTTCAAAACATTAATTATTCTTATCTGTTTATTTTTCTTGTGTGTAAATTTGAAGTTTTAATAGATTAAAAAACATTCTACTGGGACTTTTATTTGCATATCATTTTAGACATATGTATTAAGTTAAAATAATAAATATACTTCAGGTATATAAAAATTTCATCTCCTAATATGGAAATTCAGCATTTTAAAAGTTGTCTTTTGTATTCTCTGAAATATTATGCTTCCTTCATAATTTTCTTATTTTTATTAAGTATAATCTTTAAATATTTTCATTTTTGTTGTTTTAATTTTTATATTTTCATCATACTTCATAGTTCCTAACTTATAAATAATAGGAAAACAAGACATAATGTTTTTCACTTGTTCTTGAATCTACATATTAAACTTAATGGTTTTAAGTAATTAATTTTTTCTGGATTTAATAAGTACATATAACTTATCAGTAATGATGCTTCATCTCTTTCCTATCAGTATTCACCTTATTTCTGTCTCCTTTTTCATTGTATTCTTTGGAATTTCAATGGAAATATGAAAGTCATAATTCAACTAACAAGTCTATTAACAGTCATTGCCTTATTGAAGATTTTAATGAAATGCTTCTCATATTTTAGATCAATTATGATGTAAATTTCACATCACAATTTCTACATGCTGAGGTATCTATTTATATCTAGTTTTATCACAAAGGAAAAGAAATTAGGATGAGATGTTGAATTTTATCAAAGATTTATGTGTTTTAATTGATATGTGTTTCGGTTTGCTTCGTTTGAATTTCATTCATGAGCACTGGTGTGTCAAGGGCAAGCAGAGGGGGCTGGTCTTCTGTTTTTAATACTTCATGTTTGTCCTGGATATGGCCAATAGACCAGCAAAATTATGTTTTCCAGGAGGAATATTTTATCACAGACATTATTTAGAATTGTCACTGCATGGTTATACTAAGAGGTTATACACAGAGGGATTTTATTTAATTTTACTATTGCTTTTAAATTCTCTGTAAGAAGTTTACCTTTTGACTTGTATCCACAACTGATAGCTCCCACTAGATTGCTTTGGTGAGCCAAAGAGTATTACAACCTGCAGTGCAATAGAATTCCCACCTAAAAAGGCATTTTTTCACTCTTGAGCCCAGCTTTAGAAAACTGTTTCAGAGAATTACTTTGTGTATGGTCTATGAAGAATTTAGTTTGTTGGTCTTTTACTGAGGATTATTGTTTTTATACATACATTAAGAATTAGTGTCTGATCTTGACAGGGAATGGGAAAATATATTAAAATTAGATTTATCAGGAATGTCTTAACTATATAAAATAATTAAGCAATTATTCCTTTATTGATTTTTCAATATTGATTTAAACGTATATGTTTATTCAGAATTTCATTAACTTAGAAAGTGTATGTGTAATAAAGTTGGAATTATTATTGAAACTTGTAAGAACTTAACTATAGGTTATCTGAGCATGTATGAGAGGACACCAGAGTGCACTGAAGGAAGTTGAAAACAACTGCACCACCCTGATTCAGAACCTGGATTTGAGCACTGAGAAAAGTGTGGCTCAGGGCCTGTGTAAGCAGATAGTATCCATGAAAGGGAGGGATCCCGGGGGAAGAAGACACAGGATTACCCCAGATAGAAATAGTAGCTCATTCCTTCCCCCAGACACCAGTATTGTCCTGTCTACCAAAACACTCTTTGCACTCCTCCCTCCTCAAGTTTGGGCATCTGCACAGGAGCTGCTGAACACTGCAAGGCTAGGAGCTTCACCAAGTTGTTTGGGAAAGTGATGATTTGGGAGACTGAACAAGGAAAACTACAGGTGGAGAAACAGAGTGACCCCTGGCCAAAGGCTGTCTAGGCATGCCCTAGGTAGAAACCTTATAGAGGAAAACTGATGAGGCAGCCACAGGATTTGCCATGCAGGGAAAGGAGTGGAGACTGAGAGGGCCCTGGCAGAAGTCATTGGAGAACTGGGTGCTGGGCCAATCATACTGCACCTTCTCCTTCCTCTGTAAATGGAGGTGGTTGAATCCTGAGATAGAGACAAAGGCCTGTGGTTACCCATGCCCAGAGAACAGTTTATAGCTGGGAGATGGAACAGAGGCCATCCTGAATGACAGGCCACTTAGATCACAGGCAAGGTATTAAACAAATAATGGGGTGGTTAAGCCAGCTCAAAGACACAGGCAAACTCAGACTGCAATATAAATGAAACAAGGAGGATGCTTTCATTCTGTGTTCTGCAATTGCATGAGTTTTTCCTTTTAGTTGTTTCTTTGTTTTCCTTTTTTCCCCTCTTCTTTTTACTTTATTTTCTCTTTTACTTATATCTTTCTTCTTTTCTTACTTTCATCTAATATAAATTATATATATGAATTGTTTGTATGCATGAAAAAAGAATAAAAATTACCTGTGCATTAATTTAAATAATACCTCTCATGAAAAAGTCAGAGTAACTCTCATCAAAATTGTGTATAAAAGGAAGAAGAAAAAGAAGAAGGAGGAGGAGGAGGAAGAGGAGAAGGAGAAAGAGGAGAAGAAAAAGGAGGAGGAGGAGGAGAAAGAGGAGGGAAGAAGAAGGATAAGGAGAAAGAGAAGGGGAGAAACATGAGAAAAAAAGGCCATGAAATGCCTACAAAACCCACATCTTCCTCTTCCCCCATAACCTCCAAAGTTGATCCAATGGGCATTGATAGGGAAGAAATAAAAAGACCCAATGGTTAAATTATATGAAATGATAAAAGAAGGAACAGTAAACAGAACCACAAGGAGTTTGGCAAGCTCAAGTAAGATATATACTAAACCAGTAATAGACTTACCAAGCACAATGATCAGGGATCTTAAAGAAGACACAAATAAACAGGCAATGAGCTAATAAAATTGATACAAAACATGAATAATAGTTTAACAAAAGAATTAGTATCCACAAAAGCACCAAATAGAAGTTGATGCAATCAAACATTCTATTCAAAGCATGGACTGCTGAAGTGACCAAGAGAGTCAGAACTTAGAAGGAGCTGATGAATGTGACCATATTCTCAGAGATATAATTAAGACAGTTGAACAGAGGAAATAGTTCTAACAGTTGTTAAACAACACAAAGAAAACTAACCTAAGGTTAATTGGAGCAAGAGAAAGTCAAAAGATGGCAAGAAGGTTGAGCATGGTAGTACATACTTCTAAGTGCAAAACTTGTAAAGCTAAGGTAGGAAGGTAACTGAAAGTTCAAGGCCAGCCTGGACCACATAATGAGTTCAAGACCAGGACGATTACACAGCAAGATCTGTCTCAAACAAAACAAAACACAAACAAACAAGAAGATGGCAAGGATGGCATGAAAAAACCTATTTACAAAATTATAGAAGAGGGGCTGGGGATTTAGCTCAGTAGCATAAGCGGCTGCCTGGCAGGTGAAAGTTTGTGAGTTCAATCCCTGGTACCACACACTCACACACAAATCATAGAAGAAAATGTTCCAAGGATGGTAAAATAATTTAGCATACAGGTAACTGAGACACAAAATCCCAAAGAGCCTTGATCAGAAAAAATTACTGAAAACAAACAAACAAAAAAAAAACCCTGAATGGGGGCTGGGGATTTAGCTCCGCGGCATAAGCACCTGCCTTGCAAGTAGGCGGTCATGAATTTGATCCCTGGTACTGATAAAAAAGAAAAAGACCAAAAAAATTTAAAAAATTAAAAAAAAAAACTCTGAATGTCCCAGAAGTCCAATATGAGAACTGAATTTTAAAATCCATACAGAAAGCAACAGATCATTTATACAGGCAAATCTTTTAGCATTATAGTAGATTTCTCAATACAAGCCATAAAGGCCAGAGAGTGAAGTAATATTCTGCAAAACTATCTCTCAAAATTGAAGACATGGGACTTTTCCATGGCAAAGAGCACCTTAAGAAATTCATAGTCACCAAGTTAACACTCCAAAAACTTTAAAAATATATCCTAGCCAAAGATAATGAAGTCAATGATGCTAAAAAGTCTAATGGAATGAAAACAACCAGCAAGGTGAGCAATTGAGCAAAACATAAATATAAAGGAATCAACAACAGAAAAATAAAATAATGACTTGAATAAATTGATACCCTTCAGCATAACTCTCAGTGTAAATGATTTTAACTCTCTAAATTATATAAGTAAAAAGCAGTCATTAGTACGCTGCGTATGAAAAATATGTAATCTGTAAAGGAATTCTTAGACTAAAACTCAAAGGGTTACAAACAGTATTTCATACAATTAGAGCCCAAAGACAAGCAAGAATAGCTACCTTATTTTCAGATATACTTTATTTCAAGCCAGAATTCATCAAAAGAGTCAAAGAGGTCACTACATACTACATGAGGGAAGAATTTGATAGTCAGATATAATTATAAAAACATATGCACTGAACACTGTCAAACTTCATAAAACACTGCTGGATATAAAATTTCCCCCCAAAAAATCAATACAATAATGCCAGGAGAACCCCAATATCCTTCTGTCAAAAATGCACCAGCTAGACAAAAATAGCAACAAATAAATATCAGAGTTGAAACATACCTTTGAACAAATGGACTTAATAGATATCCATAATGTTCCATTCCACAAAGGAATATATATTCTTCTCATAAAACAGAAAACCTTCTCTAAAATAGACCACATTTTAGAAGCATAATAACCATACTTAAGTAAACAAAAAAGAAACATACTTAAGTAAACAAAAAAGAATTGTAATTATGCATGTACTCAGATCATCATTCAGTCACACTAGCAATAAATGGCAGAAGAAATCACAGAAATTTTGCAAACACACAAAGATTAAAGAATATATTCTTGAATGATTAATGGGTCACAGAAGAAATTTAGGAACAAATAAAAGAGCTTCCTAGAATCAAACTATAATTCCAGTACAATATTTTAGGGCTTATGGAATATAATGAAAACAATCTAAGAAGTTTATAGATAAACAGTGTGTCCTGATTAATAACTTACGTGTTTGGCTCAAGGTCTGAGAAACAAAAGCAGAACTACATAAATTCAAAGCTAGTACAAGGGGAAAAAATACAAAGCTAGTACAAGGAAAGAATTATAAATATAGAATGGAAATTAATAAAATTAAGGCTAAAAATACAAAGAATAGATAAATTGAAGAAATGGTTCTTTAAAAGAATAAATAGAAACACTCTTAGCTGATCTTTCTAAAAAAGAAAAAAGACAAGGCTCACATGAATGCAGTTAAGGGGGAAAAAAGGCAAAATCACACTGAACTCCAGAAGATTATTTGAAACTTAGAAAACCGTATTACAATAAACTGGAAAAAATAAAAGAAATGGATACATTCTTAGACATACATGGATTACCAAAATTGAATAAAAAACAGAAGATTAAAAAACAAAACAACTCTGAACTATCCAATAACAAGCACTATTAAAATAAGTAAATAAAACCCGTGAAGTAAAAAAGCCCAGGGCCCAGGGCTCAGGACCCAAGGAATTAACCACTGAACTCCACAAGGAACTTCATGGAAGACCTAATGTCAATGCTTCTCTAAATCTTTAATGAAACTCAAAGAAAAATAATATAGCCAAACTCATTGCTATAACTCATCTTTACCTTGATTCCAAAATCAGAAAAGTGATCAACTAAAAATGAAAAAATTGGACGAACTACTCCATGAAAATAGTACAAAAAATTGTCAACAAGACTGGAAAAGAGAATTTAACAAATCATTAAAAGGTCATACTTCATGACAAATAAGCTTCATCACAGGGCTTCAAGGATGGTCTGACATGCAAATTAATAAATGTAACATATCAAATAAACAGAAGTAAGAAAAAAACACATGACTAACTTGATAAATGCATAAAATCCATTGGAAAGATCCAATACACATTAAATATAATATATGATTTTAAATGCCTATACAAGGACTTTATTTCAATCTAATAAAAGCCATTTATGATAGACCTACTGCCAACATCACATTAAATGAGGAAAAGCAAAGCTTTCTCTCTAAAATAAGGAACAAGGCAATACAGTAGTCGAATGTTTAGCTAGAGGAATCAAGCAAGAGAAAGAAATAAAAGGGATATGTCTGTAAAGGAAAAAAATCAAACCACTGTTATTTATGAATGACAGGATTCTTTTACACAGAAGATAACAAGCTTCCTCCAAAAGGCTCCTAAAAATAATTTTAAAATTCAGCAAGGTAGCAGTATATGAAATCAAAACACAAAATTAATATCATTCTTATAACAATAATGAACCCATGGAGAAAGAAATTAAGAAAATACCATTTGTAATATCTTCAAAAATTATATACTTAAAAATTAACCTAACCAAGGAAGTGAAAGGCCTATATAACAAAAACTATGAAAATAGAAATGAAAGAGGGAAGTGGAAAGTAAAAAGACATCATCTGTGTAGATAGAACCAATACTGGCAAACATGGTCACACTATGGAACCTTCTATATAGATTAGTGCAATTCATATCAAAATACCAAAAGAATTCCTTACAGAACTAAAAAATAATCTTAATTTTTATGGAGCCAAAAGTGATACAGAATAGCAAAAGCAATCCTTGGCTTCAAGTGCAAAGCAAGAGGCATTGCAATCCTATATTTCAAATTATATCACAAATCTACAGTGATAAAATATCGTGGTACTGGCACAAAAACAGACATATGGATCAGCTGAACAGAACAGGGAATGCAGAAACAACCCCAGGCACATTCATACATGCAATCTTTGATAAGTAGGCTAAACATATACACTAGAGGAAAGATTGCCTCTTTAACAAATAGTACTGGGAAAACATCTATATGCAAAAGATTCATTCTAGACCCATATATCTCATCATGTGCTAAAATAAAATCAAAATTGATAACTTAAATCAAAAAGTCCTAAATATTAAAATAGAAATCTACTGGAATATAAAACAAGTATAATTTTTAAAGGCATAAGCATAGGTAAAGACTTTTTGGACAGAGCTCCAGATGCACAATAAATAACATCAAAAAACACCAAATGGAATATCAAATTAAGAAACTTCTGCAAAGCAAAGGAAATAGTCAATAGAATGAAGAGATAACCAACAAGAGGAAAAAAACTTTTGGCAAGCTACAAAGAAGGATAAATTTGAGTCATTTGTAGGAAAATGAATGTCTCTTGAGACATTTTGTATAGTTATCTTCAAAAGAATTACTCAGATTACCAGAGACATGCAAAATTGATCTAATCCTATGAGTATTATTAACTGTTTTCCTCCAAGAACTAACAGAATTAGTAGTGCAATCATCTTAGCTATCTTAAGTGTACGTATACAAATTTGTATCTTTTTTCTTTTCCCTTCATTCCTTTCTCCTTTTCCCTATCCAAGTTGTTTTTCCCCTTTGAGCAGTTTCCTACCTTTTCACAATATTGAAGAATTGGATCTTATTTACCCTTTCAGTTTCTTGCTATAGGGAGACAATATGGTATTTACATATGTGAGTTTGATTTATTTCACTTATGAATATGGTCTCAAGTAGCATCCACTCACCTATAAAAGCCTAAAAGAGATCTTTCTGAGACCTTCATATTAAGTGAAATAAAACAAATACAACGTGCTTAAATATCATATAGTTTCTCTTATATGATAAAACCAAAGTAAGTATAAATAATTTAAATGCAAACTAAAAGGTAGATAATCAAAAACAGGGAGATAGATCTTTCTGCAAATGGGAAGGGGATCTTGGAAGTAGGGGAAGGGAAATTAAGATGTGGTATGTGGATGCATCAAATCCATCTAATAAATGTAATCATTATGAATAACAATCATGTACTAATAAAACAAAATAAAATAAAGTATAATAATGAAATGTAACTTCAAATGAAAATCTTGGCTTGACACCCTGGCATGCTTCAGTTAGCGTGTGCCTTTTTCCCAAAAACTTCCTAATAACAGTTGATTCAATGTCACTTTTTATATTTTAATCCAATAAAGATTTTAGTATAAATTCTATTTACACACTGTCTTTGACCATGAACAAATCATTTAAATTCTTAATTTACTTGTCAGTAAAATTAGAACAATAGTAATAACTACTTCAAGAAGTCTTGTGAGTCTAAATGAGTTAATGAAGGTCAAGTATTATATCTGCAAGTAATCATCAGCACTACACAAGTGATTCTTCCTGCTTACCTTACCTCTGGGAAGGGCTTCTTTTAACGACACATTTGTGAGACTCTGGTAATTCTTTGTCCCCTGTATCTTGAGCACACATCTTCCTTTTGCTCCCTCAGCTCTAAGGATTGTCACCTCTAATCTGTCCTGCACATTAGTAGCAGAAAGGATTTAAACTGTCCCAGATTTTGACAGAAAGAATAACTGCCATTCTTATAGCAGTTATAAACTGAAACTGTATCTTCCAGTTCCCTGAAACATGGATTCTTGAGCACTTTATAAGCAAAAATATCAGGAGAACAGCTAAAGTCTTTTCCTCTTTGACCATGCACAAATTCTCTCATGGGTTCAATGAGTCTCCTAAATATATAGTTCTAATCTGTTAGTATAGACATTGTTAGTTCTCGTTATTTTTCACACTGAAAATAGACAAAAAGAAGTGGATTTTTGCAAAAGTTTCACATTAACTTGCTGGTCAATAAATAAATCAATAAATAAACCACTAAATAACAACTACACCATTAAGAAACACTATAATTGACTATTTGGGAAATGTGTGTTGTAGCACAAATTTGAGCATATATTAATTGTTCTGCAGTACTTCTTGATATTTTGATTTTGTAAAAGAAACAAAATCTCTATGAATTTTAGAAAATTACATAATCTTTTGTTATTACTGCTTAGACATAAGTAGAAAAATCAGCATTACATTATGAACTAATTTTTGTCAAAATACTTACAATGCGAATGCCTTTAAAAAGCCTGGTCTTTTCCAATAAAATATTCAACCATTGACAATATATCTGTTGAGTGTTCATTGCCATCCATTGTTTGTAGAGAGAGTTTTCCTTATACTATCACTATGTTAACATTGCTAGTGAGCAAGAAAGGTCAATATATGACAGCAATTTTTTTGACAGGGAACATAGCCTAAATCTGAAAAGCAAGTAATATAAATGCACTTAAAAGAATCTTTTATGAGATCACAAAACACTCAGAAGTGTGACTCAGTAAAGTAATAGATCATTTGATATCCCATTGGAACTTCTTTCTGCTATATACTTCAGACTATCTAATAAACTATTCTAAAGTACTTCAAACAACCAAAAAGGTAAAATGAATCTTTCAAACATACTTCTTTCTTTTAGAGCAAGGTTCTTTTTTCAACTTTCTTATCCTGACAATGACACCTTCGGTGACAGGTTTCAAGGAGATAGGTTCCAGATTCTTGTGCACACACACAAAAAAAATGGACATTACATTCACTGCAGTAAGGAAAAAGAAGTGTAATGTATTTAAAGGGAAGGTACAGTCAGAGTGAGCAAGTTCACACCAGCAGAAAAGGAATATATCATGAGCAGAAAAAAAATTGACACCACCACCAAGAAAACTGGGATGAACACTGAATATATCTCTGCTTTTAAGTAGTGAGATTTCATTCAAAAGTCAAAGAGGGTTTGCCCTGAACCCTTGTCTCAGCTTAAGTGAGCACAGGGGCAGTGGCCCAGAGCCACTACCATCTATGTAAACAGCTTAGGTGGCTCCTGAGCTCAGATTAATTTGTCACCATACTGGGTCTAAGGAGGTTCCTGAAGCTGAGAGGAGGAGTTAACTCACCCTAAACATAAAATGTCTAGAGGTTTGCTAATTCCCATTAGAATTTTTAGCATGAATCAGGATGAGGCATGGGAAGAGCTTATTTGGCTGAAATTTTAGTACATGTTCAAGAGTGGAGTGTGGATCTTCAAGAGACAGAGTGCCACAAATTCAAACTGGGAGTGCTTTCTGTGCCTTGGCAGTGCAAAGCTATAGAATGTTAAACTCTATGGTCTCTCTCTTGTTTCAGTGAGTGGACAGGGATGGCCCATCCACAGAAAGATAATGTTCCATTCATCAGGGAAAGCTTGCTGTATAGATGAAAAAGTGGTCTATGTGCTTATGTTTTGGAAGAAGAGAAAGGGAAAAAATTTACTGGGCTTGTGTCTTAGTTTTGATTTTTATATTATACTTTTTTCTCCTTTTTACTTATATTTTTTCCTATATCCTCCCCCATTCCCCAAGACTTTGATCTCTTATTTTTAAGGGATATAGAAAGGCTGAAGGTCTGCCTTTTATAAATGCTTTAGGGTAAGAAGGGGCATTGATTTTGCCTAGCTGGGGATCAAAAGTCTCATCTCGATTGATTTAAAGGGGATAAAGGAGGATGGGTTTTTGTTGTTTGATGAAACATCATCTTTTGATAGTTTAGAAAAGAGGATCAGCAAATTATTGATGTTTAAGCTTAATTTGTTAAATATGTTAAACAAGCAGCTGACAGAAACTAAAAGTAGCATATTAATGAACAGTGGCTCCAAAAGTGGTATCAGTTAGTAATATTTGACATAAATCTTTTATCTTGAATGTTAACTAGTATTTATATTGAAGTGTTTATTCAAATATATGAGGTAGAATTTAAGAACATATGAACATTTCTCTGTCAAAAGATCTAATGTTTTATTTTAATTTACAACAATTGCAAAGGAATATACTAAATGAAATATCTATCTTTTTAACTCTGGACCATCAAATCTTCTATTACAAGGTTTTATTTTATAGACTTAAAAACTTTTTATAATTTGATAGGCTTCAATTAGTATAAACATACAAAGTCTGAAGCATATAGCAGAAAGTTATCACAAAAGTAATTATGATTAATAGGGAAAATATTTACATAACCATTTTTATTTTATAGGCACACTTATTTAAGAAGTTAAGTCTTTTTATGAGAGTTATTTGAAAGTATTCTCAAATAACATAATGAGAATATATTAAGAGAAGCTGGAGGCCATATTTTGGAAGAGCTAGTAAGACCAGTAATCAAAACATTTTATGGCTGTAAGTTAAAGGTGTAGCTGGAGTCCATCAGCAGGAACTGGTACAGTAGTCGAGCCCCTTTTTTATATCTAGCCCAGCTTTTAACTTAATATTGCATTCTTACTCTCTCTCAAATATAAATTTTATATGTTTATACTATCTAGAGTCAATCACTACATTAAGGTTGCTACACTTTTGGCTGGGCATTTAAGGCCAAGTGAAAGTCAGATCTGTGTTAGTCAAAATTAAACTATTTTTATATACACATTTATTAAAGTCAGTTAAAGCTGAAATTTTAAGACCATGAGCAGAGCTTCTTAGCTTCTCAAGTTCGTTTTTGTTTTCTATTGCTTGTGTCACTTGCCAAGATAGGTCGCTGTCTTTTCTTGACCATACTGAGGCAGGAGACTGGGACAAGGCAAAGCTGGCTGGCAAAGAAAATGTAACCTGTGAATTATGAAATCCCAGGGCACATGGTCAGGACAGTCTCCAAAGCCCTGCACGTGAACTTCTTGTGAGAATTTGAGCAGTCTGAGATAGCATAGCCCAGACCTGACGTCAGTCTGAGGAATGAGAGATACAAAAAGGACAGTGACCACTGAGCTCTAGCTAGTGGCCTCTTGCACAGTAGTTCACTCTCATGCTATAGAGTGTATCTTCTGGTTTTTTTTTTTTGTTGTTGTTGTTGTTGTTGTTGTTGTTGTTTGTTTGTTTGCCCGAGCTCACTATGCAGAGTAGTTCTCTTCTCTTACCTCTAAAAAATAAAAATTAAAGCTGAGATAGGAGTAGAGGGAATGGCAAGCCTGGCCGGGGAAGAAGACATGACCGCTTCATTACAAGGGTCCCAGAGAATGTGAAAGGAGAGTGGCCAAAGTCTTGCACAAGTACTTCTTGCACGATCCTGAGCAGGTTTTCAATAGGATGGCCTAGACCTGGCGTCAGCCTGAGACGCAGGATCCCACGTGTAGAAACTCTCGAGGTTCCCTGAGATCTGGGCGGCGTAAGGAGAGGGCCACAAGAACTCGCTGTCACAAGCTTCTCCTCGAGACAGCCTGCCCTGCTTCTCCAGGTTGCTTTTTACCTTGCTTCTCTCTTTTTCTCTCTTTTTCACTCTGCCTAGGCTCACTCTGCAGAGCCATTTCCTCCCTCACTCTTCACTTTTACTCTCTCACATAGTCACTGTTTTGTTTTGTTTATTTTAATTTATTCAGTTTTTGTTCCAGATAAGAAGAACCAGAAATCTAACTCCAGAGAGAGTGATGAGCAACCCTGAACCCAGGTAACATTTAGTTGGCAAGCCACTTTTAGAAGCAGGCACCCAATAACAAAACTTCACCACCTTTCACACTTGTCTTTACTAATTCTTTGATTAGGACAGAAAGAACCTAGAAAACACCCCTAGAAGTCTGTAGCACCCCCAAACCCCAGTAACATTGGTAAAGCCAGTTTGATGCTAGGCCCTTTTTGGAGCTCTGTCTCTCTGTCTGTCTCTGCCTCTCTGTCTCTTATCTCTATCTTTATCTCTCCAAAATCTATGCCAAAACTGGGAGTGGTGGCGTATAGCTATAATCCTAGCATTCAAGAGGCTGAGGCAGGGGGATCTTCATGAATTTGAGGCCAATCTGGACTACATAGCATGACCCTGTCTCAAAAATTAAATTAAAATTTAAATAAAAATATTAAATTAAATTAAATTAAAAGGAAAAATACATTTTGAAAATCTAAGGTACTAGAGTTTCTTTCTTTCTTTCTTTCTTTCTTTCTTTCTTTTTTTCTTTCTTTCTTTCTTACCTCTGTTTCTTGCCTATAGGCTAGGGGAGACAGAAACATTTCTCCTGGTGCCGGGATCAGATTCCTACCTTTCTTGCCACGTGTGTATATGATTGTGGGTAGGACTATCGCAGAAAAATCAGTGTCAAAACAAATGGAAGACTCTTTGCACCAAGGAGTCAACAAGTCAACTTTATTTTAATGCGAGTCAAAACCAAATCACCAGCCTTGAGTCAGCCTAAGAATTTAGTTTCAATACATGTTGCAATCAGGAAGTACAAGGCTGATGGTAGGTTATTTCATGACTGGTTACATGAATTAAGCCATGTTGTGAAGCTAGCTAGTTCTAAGTAGACTTAACAGGCATTGTCTATCACTAGGTAAGAACATTCTGAGAAGGAGGACAGGGAATTGAGTGGAGCAGGTGGACATAAATGTGTTCTTGACTGGGCCAGTCTGTCCCAGACATGAAGTCTCTGAAGAAAGTTGGGAAAACTGTATTTATTTTTCTAAGTAGGGGAAACCACAGATGTTACAGCTGGACACAGTCAGGCTGACCTAGCCCATTATCAGGGAGAGGCACTGGACAGAGAGTCAAGGTGGACTACCTGACGGTCAGCGTGAGCAGTCACAGGCCGCTGACTGATTTTTAACTTTTGCTACAAAATGTCTGTAAGTTTTCTATTCTACAATTTTGCCCATACAGGCAAATTAAACAATTGAAATGGCTGCTGTTTTTCCCACCCCGTAAGAGGCCTATAGGCCTGCTTCAAGCTTACCTCCCCTTTTCCCATTTTTCTATTCCATTTTGGTCACATATTGCAGCAAAAAGCAGCCAGACAGACTGTTATTAACCTAGTCACAGAATAGGTCATTCAGCTTCCACGTGTGCAACCTGGAATTTTTAAATGCCATTTGTTCTCTGTCTACTCAGCTTTTGCTCTCTTTTGAGAAAAGTAGCTGCTAGTAACTTGGTCTCCTACCTGAGTACCGTCTACCCCAGTTTACTCCCTATTACACTCAAAATCTTGTCTGTGCTTTGCCCCTAGATGGTCTTTTATCTCTAGGTATCATTAGTGAGTTGCTTTCTTGGGGCCTTGTTTTGCTGTACATGCCTCATGTGGGTTAGTAGCATGAGTCACACATGTCAGCCAATTTGGTTCATTACATGAGTCAGTCGTGACTGTCAGTTATTTTAGCAGGTTATGTGGGTCAGTCCCATGGTTCTGACATGCTTGTTTGTCATTTTCAGCTGGCCTTAAGATCATCAGGAAATATCACCTTTACAGATAAAAGATACGTTTCTTATTTTAGGTAACATGTTTCTCTTCCTCTCTTCTCTTTTAAGCTGGATTTGATCTCCTCCTTGGTTGTTCTAACAGAAGTTAAGGCAATTTAGACATACTATATATGCCTGACAGCCTGAGTGCAGCAAAGGGACAGCCTGTAAATGAAGTCCTAAAAATAGGAGGTGCAGCACCTGCCTGGCAAGTGTGAGATTCTGAGTTTGATTCCCAGTACCAAAAAAAGGAAATTTGGATGAATTTTTTTTTTTTTTTGGTACAACCTCACACTTTCCAGGCTGGCACTTATGCCCGTAAGCTAAATCAACAGCTCCCAGGTAATTTGTTTTATTTGCCTGTGAGCAAGGACTTCAAAATTCACACAAAGTCAATAAATAATTAAAAATTAATTTCACTAATGGAATTTTTAAGAATAATATTGTTTTTAAAAAATTGTATCATATCCCATATAAATTGTAAATATTGCTAGTACATAAAGAGCTTCCAAGTATAACAGAAATCACCAAGAACTCAATAGAAAACTGAGCTACAGATATAAACAAGCAGTTCATTCAGAAGTAAATATAACTACATTTGAACTGTTAGAATATGCTCACTGTTGCATATTAAAAATATAGATCAAAGCTACACTGAGATACTATTTTTTGCATATTTTTACTGGAAAATACCCCATATTGGATAATATATTTTTTAAAGCTATGAGAAAACTAATATTCTCACATATTACTGATGAGGATGCAAAAATATGCATAACACATGAAGGGAAATCTGGACATATCCATGAAAATTGTATATGCATATACCCTCTGACAGCCTCCCACCCCATTTTACTGCTAGGAATTTCTCTAAAAATACAAGACAAATTTTCGAAAACAGATTGTTGTGACTTGTATCTAGGTGTACTTCAGCCTCAGGAAAGCTACCAGGGAGGCTTTTCGGAAGTGTGGTGGTGGGAGCAAGGAGCAAAGCTGGGATTGCTTCATGGGGCAATGCTAGGACCATTAAGGGTGCCCCCCAACCTGGTGCGAGTGCTACCTGACCAAAGATAGGCAGCCTGGATAAGATATAAGGGACACAAAAGATCACTGCTTGTCACCTCACTCTTGCTACTTGCTGATCGAGGTGCCTTCTGCCTCCCGTGCACTGCTTCTCCTTCGTGATTCTCCTTTGTCTTATCACTATGTCTTGTTGCCAGCTGATTATGGAGTGAAACCACACCAAAGTATGAACTAACGCTAGTCTTTCCTCTTTAATTTTAGATCTTAGATATTTTGTCTCAAAAACAAGAAAAGTAATCAAGACAAGTTTTACATGCACCACACACATACATAGGTCTCATACTATTTCTGAAAGTAAAAGACTTAAACTAAAGATCCATCAAGATAGGATTGTTTTGATAAATTCATTACATTAGAACAAGAGGAATCATGTCGTGAAAAGAATCAGGTCTATTTATACATGAAAAAATAGATTAAGGCATTAAATGAAAAAGAAGATGGAGAAAAATATGTCAGAACTTATGTGATATCTAACAAGAGAAGGTATATATGCACATACACACCATAACGTATGCATATTTGTATGCATATAGGTTTGTTGTTTTATATTTTTACTGTGTTTTGTTTTATAATATATGGCTGATTGAACCCAGAACCTTCACATAAGCTAAATCTCCAGCCATTTACTGATTTATAAATCTATTTTTGAGACGAGTTTTCACTAAGTTGCCAAATTGTCCAAACTGGACTCAAATTCATGCCCCCATCTCAGCTTCCCAGAATGATGGAATTATGAGCATTCAGCATCATACCTTACATGTGATTGCATTTTAATAAGGCTGTCCAATCTGTATATATAATTAAAATGATAAAGCCTTAAAAAATAAAGAAATCTGTGCTTTACAAAAGTAAAAAATAAAATAAAACAAAAACTGGGAGAATAAGGGAAGGGGAATTAAAAGAACTGAAATATGTTATGTACATGTACCAGTTCTCCACAATGAATGTAACTCTTTGTATTAGTATAAAAGTTGATGCTTCCAGTATTGTCCTTTTCACACTCCCAATGGGTGAAAAGGACAGGAAGAAAGACCTTTGACTAAGGGCATCTTATTTGCTTATGAAATTTGCTGAAACTCTTTCATTATAAATATAAATATTCAATTTACTTTAATACCTCAACAGAAGAATCTTTACATACACTGAACTACAACATTCAGGTTGATTGATTCTATGTGATAGCACAGATTCAGTAGCCATGTAAGGAGATATTTGTATAAGGATCATCTGAAATAATTTTAGGATGAACACTAAAAGCTCATTCATAGAATCTAATTATGACCTCATATCTTGGGAAATGGTGCATCAGTACTAAGGAAAGAAACAGAAAACTTGAGGATTTTGCAGAAGCCCTAATGATTTTCAGAATGGTTAAATAGCTACAGCATGAGACTCTAGGCTTGGTTTGCAAGTTTCAAGCAGAATATTTCTACTTAATTATATATTTTGGGGTTCAGCATAGGATTTTCTTTATGATTATGATCTGAAGTTCATAAAACAATTTGAAGATTGTTGACATAGAGAAGAGATAAATTATTTTTATTAGAATTATCTCCTATATTAAATCTACATAAGATTCTATACTTCAATTACTATGTAATCATGGATATATATATATATATATATATATATATATATAATTGTTAGCAAAAGAAAATATTGAAGAATTCCAAAATTAACAACAAAAGAAATTACCAATACCATTTTCAAACATCACTATAGTTGTTGGTGCACATAAAGTTGTCTAGTCTTGCAAGAAGTCAAAATCCAGGTAAATTTTACAGATCTTATTTCTAGAAAGATAGGAGAAAAGTAATTTATTAAAGATCAAAAGTATTTATTGGTACTACATTCAGAAATAAATATACACAAAGATTATTTGTAAAATAAGCAGTGTGTGTTTTAGAATAACTTCAGCAGCAAGTGGTAGAAAACCAATTCAAGCTCACTTGGGTAATAAGGCTTCCCACAGGGGAAAAAAAGAAATAAAGAAGAGGCAGACCATTTCCAGAAGCCCAGAATATGTATCTCTTTGTGTCTCAGCCCCAATTGTGATATTTTCTCCCCCATAGAAGAAGGAGAAGATCTGCTATTCCGTATTTGTGCTGGATACTGTAACAAAACTGACCTCTGTTAGATAAACAAAGAATAAAGGATGACAATACTATGCAAACCCCAGTGACCATTACCATCATTCAGTAAAGAAAAAATTACTTGGGGCCAGGGATTTAGCTCAGTGGGATAAGCATCTGCCTGGCAATCGTGAGGTTGTGATTTCAATCCCCGGTACCCGAAAAAAAAAAAAAAAAAAGAAAGAAAGAAAGAAAAAGAAAAAGATATCTTTACTGAAATCACCAAGATGATACTGTTTCTTGCTCATCTCTATTGAAGTCAGGGCTCAAATAAAAGGATGTCTCAGCCAAGGTCAAGGAGATTCAAATACGCAGGCTGGTTATTTAGCTTTACCTATGTGAAACTGAACTGAGAGTTCCTAAATAAATCAATTGAAAGCACTTCTCTTTTGACTAGAGTTTCCTAATTCAAATTCGACTTCAGGCTACTGAACTGTTAGAAATCAGAAACACGAATTCAAGAAGTTAGAAAGCAAAAGATAGGAGAGACAGGAAGAGCCACTCCATTGGTAGATCCAACAAAGAAAACAAGAAAAATGGCAGGTATTCTCTGTTATATTGTAATCAGTCCTGACTTAATAATACTTTCTAACTGCATTGATAAACACTCGCTCTAGGAACAAGATACCAAATTACATTAGGTTATCTCTACCATAAGAAACTTGGATTTTACAATGGTAAGATTGGTAAGCATGCAAACAAGGCAAAAAGAGTTTGTGGCATTCAAATGATAAGGAGGTTTTCTCACCAAGGGAATATCTATCTTCCCTCTATGCGGAAGCAGGATGTTGGGAGTTCTTTTAGGCAAATTTAATTCTTACCTAAATATGTCTTGAAGAACTGAGCACTTCGGCAAAAAGCTTGACAACTATCATAAACTTCCAGGCTAAAGAATAATAACGTTTTCTTGGACCATCTGCAAAGGATGTATTACCATCATAGTGCCAAAGCCATAAGGTAATCTCAGCAGCATTCTTGTGAAGCGTTGCAGCTAAATACCATAAACATCAAAAGTAAAGGAAGATTAGCTTATTTCCCTGACATAGCTGCCATCTTGGTAACCAAAACTACTCGAAGTATATAGAGTTATATTAAAGAGACCCAGGCAACATTAGAGCATATGTCAGAGTTTGTGCTACAGTTTCCTTACAGTTCTACCAAGCAGTTCTCCTCTGACAACGGTCAGATGCTGAACTATTTGTCTCTTAAGGCCATGCTTGCCTTATGCTGTTAAAGCTGTCATCGCTTACTAGAAGGGCCTTTACATAAATTTATCTGAAAAAGGAACCAGTCAATTAAGACACCGTTTTGTAAAGAATGAAAAGAAATTGAATCAGTACTTGAAATTATTTTAGAATAACTAAGAATCTGTTAACCTCCTGCAGCTTGGCCCATAGCCATTTTCCTGTCCAGAAGCTATGACAAGTGAAAAGTTAATGAAAGCTACCAAGAGACACACATTGTTGAATTGTTCAGGATTGTATTTAGCTGAATATTATGGAAATCTGACAAATAATGGCTCACTCAAATAAAGAGTTTAAAAAATTTCATATAACAAAGAATAAAATTGAAAGCCATTTAGAACTGATGCATAAGGTAACAAGCTACTTGTATACAGAAGACAGGAAAGCTGTTATACTTCTAGCTATCACATCCATGTTTAATGAGGGAAGAAGACAGAAGATGTAAGAGTGGCAACGTGCAAAATCTAACTGGGTACTGTGTTAGATGTTAATGACACAATGAGACACAGAGCTCCCCTCAAGGAGCTTATAATCAGTTAGGTGAGATTAAAACAAATAAACAAAGATAAAAGGCAATGGACTGTATGCCGTGGCCAATAGAATCAGCAGGAAATGTGATGAAGTATGCCTACTGAGATAAGAAATCAGAATGTCTAAAGGGATATCATGACAGAGCTAGCCACTGTGCACTACTTTAAAAAGCAGTAGATTGCCTAGACTAACACAGGCTAATATAGAAAAAAAAATAGGCCATTTAAAATTTTGGAAAAACTAGATAGGATTTAAAGAGCTTAGAGTACTCACAGTGCAGGATTCAACCAAATGATCACCTTTTGTTGCATCAAGAAGAGGAAATATAAAAATGGAACCGCTGTACAAGGTAAACACTTGTACAATATAGTCAATTATCAAAAAGAACTGCTCTTCAAAGAAAAAAAATCACATTAATTCTCAAACGTGTTAACAAGGGAGCTTCATTACATCTTAGGTTGATTTTTGAGAATTTAAATAAAAATGACAATATTATTTTTCCTTACCACAGCCATCTAGTAGTATTGTATTAGCATGTGATAGGGCTTTCTGTGACTGCTAGCCTAAGGGATCTGTAATTCCATAGTTCATTTCTCCTAGCTATGTTGCTAAATCCATCACTTCTTCTGGCTTAAAGGGCAGGAGTGTCTCTATGGAGTACCTTGCAGTATCTTGATTACACAAGCCTGTATTTCCTTGGTCTCAGGTTGTTTCAGAGAGTTACCCTGACTGACAGATTCCAGTAAAGTTTTTATGAGAACTTCTGTGCATGAATATTGTTGCTGATAGGGAAATCTCTGTAATACCCGACTAAATGTTTCTCTTGTTTTTTTCTGCACAACCAGACACTTTTTGTTTAGGCTATTAATATAACTTTTAAGTATTATTGTCAAAACATTCACAATCTTTTTTTTACTAAAATATATAATTTATTGATCTATCTAGTTTGCCTATTTTTTCCTCCTCTCTTAAAAATCAGGATTCTGGAGGGCAACAGAACCCAATGTTTGGAATTTCTAATGAACAGCTGCTATCAAAGACTGCTTATGGTATGGGTAAGCAGAAGAGCAGTAAGGGATAGTGAGGTTTCCAGTGATTACCAAGAGTGGGACACCATTGACACACCCAAGGATGAAAGGAAAGGCATTTCAGGAGATCAGTGACAAGTGTGATTGGGGGAAGGGCCCACAGGGCCACAGCTGCGTGTGGGGAAGGACACAGCTACAGTACAGTATATCCAGAGATGAAGCGCCAAAGATTGGAAGGATGAGGGTAAAGAAATGCTTTGACTTTCTTCTCTGCCCTCTCTTTCTTCTGTTGGATCTATCCACTGGTCTGTTGCAAGGCAAAATCAGATAGGCAACCTCCACATACAGAGTAGTGATGGGGAAGAGAAGGGCTCTGTTGAGAGGCTTGCAAGTTCAGAATAACCACGGAATCACTCTGCATATTTTTAAAGCCCGCAGCATTATTTTTTCACATTCCGGAAAGCTCCAAGTACCAGATGGCAAATTACTCTTTTGCTTTTGGTGAGGCTCTGATTTCCTGGAGCTCGGGCACTGAAATGATGCGGGGAATCCAGTAACTTTTACTATAAGATTTTCTCAAGACTCATTTTTGCCTGTGTTTGAATTTTATGGCTTAACTACATATTAACTTGTCCAAATTACTTTCATTCTTTCTATAAAATATTTTCCCATTTAAAAAAATGCAACAAACTCAGAATTATTGGGGAAAAAGATAAAATAACTTATAGTAAGTAATCATCACAATGACCAGCCCATTATAAGCACTTTGTAAATGTAGGTATTGTTACTAGAAATTATCAAGTTGGCTATTTTAACTCTGTAGCTTTTTATGTAGTAATAATATCTATGCCATAAATTTTGAAAATTAAATGAATAAATGTAAAGCACTTAGAAGAAAAGGCCAAGGCTATTTTACTATTGTTGTTCAATAGCATGCTTTAAGTATGTGTTCACTGAAATTTTTTAAAGTTCATAATTCATTGTTTTTTAAAGCAGTGTATTAGAGAACAACTACAATGTGGTTTAATTTTTATAAAAACTTTATGTACCATAATGTCCATAAATGAACTTGTTTTTATTAAAACAACTACACTGAAAATTTGCTGTCACTAGTAGAAACAGGACACCGCCACTCTGAAACATAACTCTGTTTTGGAAATGACATCAGAATCGCCTTTTAATTTTACTCATTATAGAAAATGACCCTCATCATTGACTAGTCCACAGATCTTGAGAAGCTCCCCTTAGGGGATTCTGCACTGTAGAGTGTGGTTACTGACTTTAAGAGCAAGGCTGCCTGATGCCTATTTAATTATCCACTTTGACATCATAATTCTCTTATGATATAAGATCTATCTTAAGCCTCAGGCTGTGTAAGGAGAAATTCTGCTGTTTTGAAGTAAGGTAGCCTAAAGAAGGTGTTGCATTGAGAACAATGAAGAATGCCATGTGAGTATGAGAACTGTAAGGAGCTCTACATTGAAAAAAGAAGATTATCCTAAACTTTAAAAAAAATCCCAGCCCTTTGCTTACTTAAAACATTTATGTTCTATTCCTGAATGCAAATATTCAGTTGCAAACAATTGATAATTCAATGTAAATAATTTACCCTAAGTTGGATATAATATAAAGATCTTAGACTGAGGGGCAGACAATAACAAAAACATCTAGATTAAATGTCCATATTCTGAAATGTTGAAGACATTGATTTAATTTTCCAGAGCAAAATGAAGTAGAAAAAAATAGAAATCATGAAACATGATGTAAATGAATGTTTTATGTTACAAATTATATTCATCGATGTTAAACTGTATTTTTCTATCATCACTGTAACAACCCTACTCCAGACATGACCACAGCTATCAAAACCTCCTAAAACCTGCAGTGACTTTCATTTACATTTGGAATAAAAAAAGAACTTCAAGACTCTCTATTAAAACTACTCAGACTTGCTCCTGCACAGCTCAAAACTCATCTGCAAATCACTGACAGGACACCACTACTCTCAAATCAGAGATACTCTTCCCACAGAGAAACTGTACCTCTTTCTCTCAAGATCTTCCATTGCTGGATTTTTAAAAATTCTAGTCTCAGTTCAAATGTCAACCTCTCCACGTGTCTTTCTCTGATTATCATTTCCAAAGTCCTTCTACAGATTATGTTCTCTGAGATGCATACCATTCTATGAGTTATATCTTTTATTACTTTTTCTGCCTTGCTGACTGGGGAGCATCCCCAGAGGTGTTGAAGCATCACTGGGCAGCAGAGCTGATTAAAACTGACATAGGCTGACCAGCTGCTGTCAAGCATTCACTACCCACTCCCAACCCTGGGCCCTGCTGCCTGGGTAGTCCAGGTTTAGTGGAACACAGCCTAATGTAATGCCTCTTCTATATGCTGCTAACATTACGAAACAGGACCTGGATAAATACTTGTGCTAGCAGGAGACAGGGCCCTATTACAGGAAGTAGTTCCCTGTGGGCTCAATTTTGAAGGACATATCTTGTCTCTAGTCCTCCCTCTCTGATTTTGACCCCACTCTCTGCTTCCTGGCTCCCATGTTCTGAACAACTTTCCTCTGCCACATCTCTCCACCATGATGCTTGGACCTTGGAGCCTCTAAAACCATGGACTAAAACCTCTAAAAATATGAGTAAAAACTAATCTTTTTTTCCTTTAATACATCATACATATTCATATACATATATAAGTTGTGATCAAACCACACAGTGAATGTTGAAGTTTAAAAAAAATACAGCAAAAGACTGCCACTGTGGTCTCAAGCTGCATCCGTTTATTTATAAATATCTCAATGTGATCCTTCTTTATAGCTCAGTAGTACTCCATTGTATAAAAATACCACAACTTTAAGTGAAATAAATCAAACACGTATGAATACCAAATAATTTCCCTATTCTAAGAAGTGATTCAAATATATAAAAGTATGCAGTAATCATGATTCCTCATTATGTGGCTTTGAAGCCTTATAAACTTTTCACTCATTCATTGGAATGAGTTTACTCTGGGCTGTGTGATATTATTGCCTGTGATGATATGAACAGCTATTTTGAAGAAAACAAGACATAATAGCTAGTGCTGACAGTATCATCTTGTTTTGAAGTCCCACCAAACTGTGGTTCTTCTGTCTCCATTGATTTTATCATGTTGTATCTTACTGAATTTTATTATATGTGATAGTATAAACAAAAAATTTTATAGGCAAAGAGATAATGCAGAAACCATTCTTCATTTTCCATTAGCTGGTTCTAAATACACAGTAATAATGTCATCCTTTTGAGTGGTTTCACACTGCCTTGATGTGTTTGAAGCCATAGCATATGAAGTTATACTCAAAATATTTCAAGGAAAGAGATACTTTGGTAACTACTATTAAGTCAGCTTATCTGAAGCACTAGGTTGCTGAAATTGTTATGGTTTGACCTATATTGTTATGTTGATATGACCTCTTTTATCTCAATCTCCCCCTTTTTAAAAAAATTATTTATTTTTTTTAATTAAGGGGAAAAAATCAAAAAAATTAGCAGGATATATTATAGTAACTTTTTTGATTTCCTATTAACTCAATTTGAAGCCCTGTATTGCTCCCACAATCTTGTTTTGACTGATTAGACTCTGTTCCATTCTGTATGATAGTATCAAGTTTGAGGGTATAGGCAACTACTTTGAAGGCAATAAGATTCACTAGATGCCCATTCTGCTTTGACTATTATCTTCTTTTGAAGTCCTGTCATGTCTCCAATGTTTAGGTTTTATTGATCTTGTTCTGTACTGTTTTGTTCAATTTTATTATACCTAATGATATAGGCAATTCTTTTTAAGGTAGCAAGAGTCATTATGGTAACCATTGTCGATTACCTTGTATTCTGCTTTTACATCATGTGCTATGTCCATCCTTTGTTTTGACTGACTGCTTTGTTTTGTCATACTTGGTTTTATTCTCTTCCAAAAAAAAAGTAATAAGAACTATGAGATTAATAAAACCCAAAATGTGTAAAAGTTGTAAGAAAGAGAGGGGAAAAAAAGTGCTCTAAAGGATATAACTGCAAGTGTGTTTAGGTGTGTTAAGATAGATGAGCATATTACTAAGTTTTTGTTGGATCACTGAACACAACTCTTTGCAGTCTCACTGTTTGAATGTCCACTTTGTATGCTTTAATCCTGTAACTTAAACAACTATTTCTAAGATGACAATATGTAATCTATTAACTAGTGGTTTCTTACTATTTTTTTGAAATTCTGCATTACTTGTACCCTTTTACTGTTTTGTTTTTTTTTTTTCCTTTACATAAAAAAAAAGACCACCACTAATCTTCCTCGCAATACTCCTGCTCCCCTCACACACACTTATCCCCTCATTCTTGCCTTTTTCTGGAGCAGTGCTGGAAATCCTCTTTCATGATTGGCTTTCTTATGCTGTCTTGGCTGCTTCATTGTCCTCAATTGAGTATTCCCACCCAAAGTAAAGTAATGAGTAGAAAGATAAGAAAATAAACTGGGAATGGAGGTACATTCTTGTAAGCCCAGTACTCCGGGAGGCTGAGGCAGGAGGACTGAGCTTATCCTTGGGCAACTTAGTGACTTAAAGAGACTCCTTCTCAAAGTTAAAACTAGAAAATTTCTAGGAATGAAGCTTAGCATGAGGGCCCTGGGCTCAGTCCTAGTACTGGAATAAAAATAAAAATGAGAATGCGATCTTTACTACAATATCATCATGCACACCAATAATGATTTTTGTTTTACAAGAATACAAAATCGTAAATCTATATACCAATACCTCGGGATGATTTCCCACTGTGTTTAGAGATGACCAAAGGATGAGTATGTGGAACAAGGCCAAAAGGAAATAAATGAACTATAAGTTAAAAGAAAAGAAAGAAATAGTACAGCACGAACAGAAAAGGCACTATAAACTCAGGAATGTAGCCAATTTGATCTCTGGCATTTCATCAGAGAAATAATTAAGATAACCTCACTGTATCTCTTGAAACTTCTGCAGTCAGAGCCTCTGCAATGTCAGCAGCAAAGGGAAGGCAGAGGAGTCAAGGCTGGGATGCACTGCGAACAGATCCACAAGATAAACGAGCGGAAGACACAGCACCATTGGTTCTGCGCTGTGTCCATCTTTCTTGCAGCACAGCAAACAAGACAGCAGCACATTGATTTACGGGGAAAAGGCCTATCTTTGCAACCAGAAGGACTGGAAACTTTATTTTTTTTTTCTGATGAGAGCAAATCACTCTTCTAAGAAAGTCACTGAACATCTAAAGAGAAGCTTTGAAAAATAAGTTGATAAAATAAGTAAGTTCTTCATGTGTCTCCTCAAAAAGCATCATAATTTTCAGCTTTATAACAGCCATTTTTCCTACCTTACCTGGGCTAACTGCAACACATGTGAATACAGGACTTACTGCAGGCAACCCTGAAATGGCCTATGTGCCTAGGCCAGTGTCTTTAAGGCACAGTGCATAATAGTATTGTATATGCCAGAGAAAATATAACAGTTGGGTCATGCTCATGAAGGTAAGAACATTAGACCAAATCTCAGAGTGAACTAGAATTTAAAGAAATGAAGCATATTAAACTCTGCAAATGATTCTTGTTTTACTAACAAAATACCAACTTAGGATTCACGTAGTTCAATAACCATTTTGTCACTTGAACATCAAAAAGTAATAGTTTTTCAATCTGGGACTTCTTCAGCTGCTTTCAGCTAGTATTTCTTGGTTGGCTGTCTGAATCATATTTTATCCTTAAAATCTATTTGGGGAAAAATATTTGTTTATAACTTCTTTAGTGAGAATCCCATTTTTAAGGAAATAAAGAACAAAAAAATGATACTTTTTGGCAAAACTTCCAAAACTCATTAAGCTTATTGATAAAGGAATTATATTTATTCCATTAAGAAAAAACATGAATATTTTTCTATTTATCTAAGAATCTTCTGGGAATGGAAACCATAACTTTAAGAAATACAAAATGTGCCAGTAATGTCGACTCCAGGGCATAGATTCAATGTACTAAGGATAATAAAATCTAACTATCTGATTTTTATAGCTACAATATTTATATTTTTTGGTCAAGCCCATAGTCTGTGAGGACCCGTGATATTTAGGTACTCTGTGTGATACTAAATATCACACCGATGTGATATTAATGTACTCAACCCCTGCCCTCAAGGAACTTAAACATTAAATGCTACAAAGAAGATGTACAGACACATAGATTGTAATGGAATGCATAAGGTGCACATACAGTAGAAACCTAGAGAAAGTCATGTAGAGTAGAATTAAAGTGAGGAAACTTCATTGCTGACAGGAAGTCTGGAAATAGTCCATGGAGGAAGTGACATCTGTGAAGGTCATTTGAGGATATACAGAATTCAGTGGCCAGATGATGGAGTGCAGTCATTGCAGGTGACAACAGCAACGTGGCCACAGAGGAGTCCAGGATGACACAGCACAGGCCTGTGAAGGCGTAAAGTGCTCTTTTGCTAAACACATGGAGCAAGTGGATTTCTCAGGCCATGTTAGTAAGAGGCTTGGCTGTGAAAGACCTGATTGTAACACAAAAAGCACTGAGTTTCCTCTGTGGACAAGGTCCAGGCTTCCAAACTTACGTGACAAGGTCATGACTACATTTGACTACTGTGTGCACAGGAGTGTGAAGGATGAACTGTGGGGTAGAGAATGAATCCATAGTAATCAGGTGGAGATTTCATAGCATTTCAAGACAAGAACAGAAGGAACTGAAAGAAGAATTGCTTTCAAAAGCTATCATGGACACATGGTCTTTACAGATTTATGTTACAGGATATCTTAATAGGATTTTATTTATTTGTTATTGCTATTAGTGGGGGGTTTTTTGCTTTGTTTTACCTTGCTATGCTTTTACAGTATTTTTGCCTCCTCAACAACACGTATCTGTCTTAGAAATAATTTGGCTTTTAATAATAGGAGTGAATAGAGAAATGAAAAGTTCATTTTAAGTCTTTCACTGTGAAAATTTGGACAATACTCTTAAAGAGTGACCCTATTAAACCCAGAATATTTCTTGTGAAAAATGAAGGAAATTCAATGGAGAAAGGTTGATTGCTTTTGCAAAAAATTGTTGTAAACTTGAAGAAATTGCTTTAATAGGAAAAAGGTTAAGTATAATTAATTGATAACTTTAATTATTCCCAGTATTGCCCTCTGACCTACCATCATCACTAGAATTAGTAAGGTAAGAGCTTAAAAGTGATATTACAACTCTACAGTGAATAAAGTGACCTATCCAATGCATACTATCCATTTTTTACATAACCAACAGCATTTACTGATTCGATGGGATGGGAGTAATGGATAATGAACCAGAAGAATAAAAGTGACACCAGATAGCAGCAATCAGAATCCTGAACTGGGCTAAGAGGCAACATAATGGTGCTACTTCTAGGGGACTGTTCTGGATACTTTTTTCTCATTGCTGGGACAAAACACTCAAAACTGAAAATGAAGAAAGGAAAGGTTTATTTAGCTCACCGTTTGTGGAAGTTTCAGACTATCATCAGCTGGCTCCACGGCAAGCTGCCATGGCACAGGGGCAACACTTGAAGGCAGCAGCCAGAACAAAAGGAGGGAGGGCTCAAGGCTCTTCTCCCCTTTATATCATACACAGGGCATCCCCACACACACCTTCAGGGTGATGTAGCCCTCACAAAAGTCTCTGTGCCCTCCTCTTGTACAGGATGAGGATATTTACAAAGTAAGGATCCTAGCTCCCTGTTAAGCCTCCCAGTTAAAACTTCTAAACAAGTTGATTCAAGGTATCAACTATAACAGAGACCCAGCAGGGAGCCCTGATTGTCCCGTTAATGGTAAGAGAGAAAATAAAAATCAGACAAGTTTAGTAACATGAATGGCTGGGAAGTCAATGTCACTGAATGGGTCCTCCTTCCACTCTGTAAAACAGCCACTATTTATTAGGTGTACACAGTGACAGACAGGGCTAGCAAAATTTACAACTGAACAGAAGACTCAGACTCAAAATGGTGTAAATGATCATACGGTAAGAAGGATCTTGTCCTGGAGTATAATCTTGAGATGACTCAAGAGGCTGTAGATGCTGTGCGATAGTATCAAGTTTGAGGGTATAGGCAACTACTTTGAAGGCAATATGATTCACTAAGATGCCCATTCTGGTTTGACTATTGTCTCCTTTGGAAGTCCTGTAATGTTTACAATGCCTCAGTTTTATTGGTCTTGTTCTCTACTGTTTTGTCCAACTTTATAATATCTAATGAGATAGACAATTCTTTTTAAGAAAACAAGAGACAACGTTGATAACCATTGTTGATAACCTTGTACTCTGTTCTACATCATGTGCTATGTCTATCCTTGGTTTTGACTGACAGCTTTGTTTTGCCATATTTGACTTTATTATCTCCCCCCCCAAAAAAGTAATAAGAACTAAGGAGTAATAAAATCCAAAATGTGTAAATATTGTTGTAAAAAAGAGAGGGAGGAAAAAAAAAGAGCTCTAACAGATATAACAGCAAGTATGTTTAGGGGTGTTAAATAGCTGACTATATTAATGTTTTTGGATCATTGAACACAGCTGTTTGCAGTCTCTCTGTTTGAATGTCCACTTTGTATTCTTTGATACTGTGATTTGAGCAACTATTTCCAAGATGATAATATGTAATCTATTAACAGGTGATTTCTTACTGTTATTTTTTTTTTTTGTAGTTCTGTATTATGTGTAACCTTACATCGCTTTGTTTTGTTTTGTGTTTTTCTCTTTTTCCTCTTAAATAAAATTAAAAAAAAAAAGAGGCTGTACATGATTTTATGGAAAGCAGGGCCAATGGGAAATTTCATATGGGAGGCATTGATAATCTCAAACCTCCATTTTTATCCCTTAAAGAAGTATGCAAAATTATCCATTGTGAATTTGTGATGCCCAACAACCAATAGTCAAGTAAGGGAACAATCTGAAGAGGTAGAGATGCAGGCTGTGTTCAGAGCTTGGGAACTCTAAAATTCCACCCATGCTAGTGGCCATTGTGCAGTTGGGAGGCAGGGTCCAGTAGTAATCTCTGACATGGAGCCACACTGTCAGATTCACAAATTAAGCTTTCTGAAAAAAATTGCACAGAGAAGAGCAAAGGAAAGTGAGAAATTATGTATTGAAACATGCATTTAAAACAGAAAAGGGTGAGGAGTTGAAAATTGAGAAGAACCAGTAAAGGAAAAAGGAAGTAATGTAGGAGTGTAAGAGTGAAATGTGGGAAGTACCAAAGGAAAAGAGTTTTCAGGAACAGGATGTGGTCAACTGGTTCATATGGCAAATATGAGAAGGATTTGAAAAGGACACCGGATGTGGCTGCTAATAAATCACTGGTAATATTATTTGATATCTTTTCTAAACTGCAGCAGAGCCAGATGCTGCCAGAGTCATTCTTCTTTAAATGACAATATCACACTGGCACTTACAAACACTTTATCTAAACAGCTTCACCCTCTAGGTCCTTGTCTATGAGATAAGATATATAATGCAGGTTTAGTGAATCAGCTAGCTTATGAAGATGCTAGAAAATTAACACTGTCAAGTGAGTGCTTCTCTACGGATGAAAATTATGATCTGGAGACCTGCTTAACAAAGGTTTCCAAGTGCCTAATTAATGGACAGTGAATAGTATTTGCAATGGGACACTTGCTGTGCTATAAGCTCTTCTCTTGCAGTAAGTTTTCTACAAAGGTGTCAATCAGTGACCTGCAGCCACTAAATGGGTTTCTCTTTCCAGCTTGCACCAAATGACCTCTAAATTTACAATTGCTATAATCAGTCACTATGTTGTGTGCACATAACACTTACAGCTGTCTTCACAGAATTTATGAAAATTACTTATGTGCTGACATTATGCATTTGAATTCAGAAACTCCAATTTAAGATTTCAAAAAGTGTTCTTTGATCCTTTTTTATAAAGTCAAACAAACAGGTCAACAGTGAAAACAATCTAACAAAACAAGTGTTTACAAAGTCAATTTACCCTTTTAGCATCAAATAAAAGGCATTGCAAAAGGGCTGGAGGCTTAGCTCAATGGCACAAGTACCAGCCTGGCAAGTGCAAGGTAATGAGTTTGATCCCCAGTACCAAAAGACAAAAAACAAACAAACAAAAACCAGGGCATTGTTTGTTTCAATTCTTAACATGAACATAAAAAATTAAAGCTAAACATAATTACATTATTAGTTACACGAGTAAAGAAGTTGCATAACACTTTGTCTTTAGTGATTATAGAGTTAGTTGAAATGACAATAAAAATGGCTATATAAGGCAGCAAACCATTTCTGGGCTCCACCACAACGAACATTTTGCAAGCACCCTGTGCTCAGTCAGTGAGCCCCTCAATGCTACCTGCTCTCACACAGCTTTCTTTGTCTCATAACCATGTCCACCAATAAGAATGCTAATTCACCACCTCCCTGGTTGAATGGATTCAAGAGCAAGGAAAAAGTACAGAAATGAAGCAGGGATGAATAGAAGTTAATGTGGATCTGAGGAAAGCTAAGAAAGATGACCAGATGCTGAAAGGAGACATGTGAGCTCATATCCTCATGATGCTGGCATTGCAGGAAAACCATGACAACAGGGGCACTGTGAATTGGACTGCTGATTACATTGTCAAAAGCATAAACCACAATAAGCTGGAAAGCCAGCTCCAAGCTACTCAAGCTGCTAGGAAACTGTTTTCTCAGGAAAAACAGCACCCCCTCCAATAGACCACATAATCCGGGTTGGTTTGATTCCAAAATTTGTATCCTTCATGGGCAGAACTGATTGCAGTCCATCCAGTCTGAGTCTGCTTGGGGACTCACCAACAGTGCTTCTGAGTCATCAGAACACACCAAGGCTGTGGTGGATGGAGGCGCTATCCTAGCATGCCCTTCTCTTGGCGTTTCCCCATGCTCACGTCAGGGAACAAGATGTCTAGGCTCTAGAAAAACATTGCAGGTGAGGGTTCAGTTTTCTGAGAGTTGCTTATCAAATATGGTATAATTGACTCATTCTTGACTCTTCTTGAAGTTCCTGATATGTTATCTTTAGCAGGTGCTTACTTATATAATCTTACCTAGACACTTTTACACGTTTGCCACAAGAATCCTGTACCCCCATTAGATGCTGTTGAGCAAATTCTTCCTACTTTAGTTTGTATCCTACATCGCAATGATCTCAAAGTATTATCAGATGCCTGCTGGGATATTTCTTATCTTATGGATGGTCCAAATGAGCACACTGAAATGGTTGTAAAAACAGGAGCTGGTGAAACTTCTAAAATCAAATGAATTGTTCATTATGACTCCTGTGCTAAGAGCAATAGACAATATTGTCACTGGACCAGATAAACAGACTCAGACTGTGAGAGATGCAGGAGCACTTGCTGTCTTTCCTAGCCTGCTCATTCACCACAAAACTAATACTCAGAAGGAAGCTACATGGACAATGTCAAATATCACAGGTGGCCAGCAGGACCAGATACTCGCAAACTGTAAATCACTAATCAGTCTCATTTCTTGTCAGTGTCCTCACTAAGGTAGACATCAAGACACAAAAGGAAGCTGTGTGGGCCGTGACCAAACTATGCAAGCAGTGGGACAGTTGAAGAGATTGTATACCTTGTTCATTGTGGTATACTAGAACCATTGATGAACCTCTTAAAAGATACTAAAATCATTCTTTATTCTGGGTGCCATTTCAAGTATCTTTCAGGCTGCTGAGGAAATAGATGAAACTTAGAAACTTAGTACAGTGATTGGAAAACACGGAGGCTTGGCCAAGATTGAAGCTCTAAAGAACCGTGAAAATGACTCTGTGTGCAAGACCTCATTAAACCTGACTGAGAAATATTTCTCAGTAGAGGAAGAAGAAGATCAAAATGTGCCAGAAACTATCTCTGAAGGCTACACTTTCCAAGTTCAGGATGGGACTCCTGGTACCTTTAACTTCTTGGTGTACAGCTGAGGGATGCATCAGTGTTTCTTGTGTACTATTTCAGTATAAGTTTGTCTGTTTCTCTACTGAGAACTCCTTTTTTTTTTAAATGTGGCTTGTCGTTGTAGCATTTTTTACAATGAAACTACACTTGAGCAGTTCCAAACTGTAGGTACTGAGTGAAGTTTATTCTGTGAAGAGATTTCTTACTTCTATATGGAATTTCATATTTTGCAATGTCCTATAAAGATTAAATTCCAAAGAATGGCTATATATGATGAGTCTTAAAGTGAGATTCCTAAATCATCTACAGAAAAAGTAAACAGCGTTTAGATGCCTTGGCTTCTTTTGATTAAGAAACTTAAAAACTGGCTACTAAGTATTTTGCTATTATTTTGTTGTTTCCAAAGAAACCAAACCCAAGGAAGGGAATGGCTGATAAGAAATGACAAATCCAGTGCTGCATACAAATAGTGAGATTATCAGGAAGTTAATACTCAAGATTACCATGTGTCTGATTGTAATTTCAGTTCAGGAATGAAGAAAGATGGTGCTGATAAAGGAAGAGAAGAAAGAGAAAAAATAACATTTACTGAGTTTATTTTATTTTGCTAGTATTCTGAATTATTTGGTGTAAACTTTTACCATAGTCCTTTGAAATAAACATTGTAATTTTCTATTTCAACAAATATAATAATTATCACTATGTGCAGGTTAGGAAAATGAAGTTCAAAAGTTTAAGCAGGTTTTCCTAAGTTGTGACAATTCATCTGCATTTTCTTATTGTAGTTCTTATAAGGTCCTCATCACTTTGATGCAGCCAGTCTCTGACTGCTCTGGAAAAGATACGTGGGGTCCTGACGGAGGTGAATCAACAGGGAGCTGGGGAGCATATCTCTTCTTCCCACCCCACCTCAAATGCAAACCAAGCCTTTATTATTTTTTGTTTACTTTCTACCTTCATTTGCAATTATCAGTTAGTCCCCTGAGTGAAATCACATTGAATATCATACTTCTAAACAAACACAAGAAGAAAGCTTGCACATTTTCATTCATACATGGGAAGCTAACAAAGTTGACTTTGGGAAAATAGAGTGCAGAATACTAGTCACTGGCAACTGTATGAGAGATGTTAGGAAATGGGTACAACACACAATTAGAATAAGTTTCAGAGTTCTACAGTTCTATGGTGACTCTATCTTATAATTTATTGCATATTTTATAAAGAAATGAGAGAAGAATTTGACTTGCAACATAAAGAAGATTGCAACACCAAGTTTGCAACATAAATGGCTAAGGAGACGGAAACGCTAAGTACCTTGATTTGATTATTATACATTATACAAGTGTCAAATTATCATGCTTCTCTGTATAAATATGCACAATTATTGTGTACCATTTTAAAATATAAATTGTTTTTTAAATAATGTGACATGAACTCTAGTTTAACTATTTCATGACTTCATATATTTACACTTTGCTCTTGATTTTTTTGAAACTAAACGAGATAACACCAAAGGAGAAATACTCTATGAACCATTTTTAAAAATACAAAAATTGACAAGTCTGGAAAGAGCTGTGAACATGGGTCTCTATTACACAGGATGGGTTTTTGTTAAAGTTGTCAAGAATGTAGTTTAGAAGAAGAACCAAATGTAGTTTAGAAGAAGACAATAGGGCAAAACTGACTGCTATTCTTGGAAACACTGGTGATCCAGGACAATAATAAGTACAATATGCCTACATACAGGATGATAGTTTTCATAACAGAGATATCATCTGTCAGATTGCTTATACCTGTGTTGAGGGGATATGATAGTCTGCACAGCATATGCGTGTGAACTACCAAATATGGTGTGAAAGTCGGCCTAACAAATTAGGCTGCAGCATATTGTACTGGCCTGCTCCTAGTCCTAGGGCTTCCCAATAGGCTTGGCATCGATAAGATCTATGAAGGCCAGGTGGAGGTGACTAGAAATGAATACAAGCGTTAATGGTAAACCCAGTGCCTTCACCTGCTATTTAAATGCAAGCTTTGCCCAATCTACAACTGGCAATAAAGTTTTTGGAGCCCTGCAGTTTGCTGTGCATGGAGGCTTGTCTATCCTTTACAGTACCAAATGAATACCTGGTTATGATTTTGAAAGCAAGGAGTTCAATGCAGAGGTACATTGGAAGCACATCATGGGGTCAGAATGTCACATATTATATGCGTTACCTGATGGAAGAAAATGAAGATGCTTAGAGGAAACTGTTCTTTCTGTACATAAAAAAAATCAATGTAACTCCAGACATGATGGAGATGTATAAGAAAGCTCATGCTGCTATGTAAGAGAATCCAGTCTATAAAAAGAAGCCAAAGAGCAGTTAAAAAGGAGAGAGAGAACTGTCCCAAAATGTCACTTGCCCAGAAGACAGATTAGGTAGCTCAAAAGAGGACAAGTTTCCTCAGAGCTCAAGAGCATGATACTAAGATTTAAACCAAATATCTATAAAGATTTTTCAGATAAAGATCAATAATCAATCATTCAAGATCATTCATCAATCAAAAAAATACAAAATTTAACTAGTGCTACGTCATTTAAGAGTTGTAAATTAGATTTGATTATTCTTATGTATAATAAAGATAAACCAAGATATGACAGCTATTTATGCATTGCTGTTTCTAAATATTCCTATCTGCTTTTTCCCAAGGAAGGATAGTATCAGAAATATGAGGATCCAGTTCTACTTACCTTAGCTGGTTGCCATAAGAGTCAAATGAGATAATGCCATTGAAAATACTTTGCAAACCATAGCACATTGTAAAATGATAAGTTGTTTTAGTTATCATAACTTGGTTGAAATAATCTATTATGGTATTAATTCTCAGTCACAGGTATAGAGTGAGGCACCATGAAACTATTGCTCTTGTAAGGGATGGAGGTAGAAATTACAAGCTGCTCTACAGCCCACTGAACTGTGGTCCTGAGCTCACACACACCCTTGGGAGCTGCTTTCTCCCTCTGCTTTTCTCTCATAGTGCTTTCCCTTTCCCCACTTCCTCTTCTGTCAGGAACTGATTGATTGTTAAGGCTCCAGTGAATTTAATTAGGCTCTCCCTCTAGCATATTCTCCACTTCCAAAATCGAGGGCAGTTGTATTTTACTTATTTATTGATATTCAATTATTTTTTTCTATACAAGGTTTAATGGTTGAATTATTTGTGTGTGAATGTTTCATTATTCAAATTTTATGCATGACAGAGTTCTGGAAGGCACCAGTGTCTGGGCACTAATTTCTGCGTTAAACCAATGTAGTTGCTGTATCCCTGAGCACTGAATCACTAATATTTTAATAAAAATAGTTTTTAATTAAAAAAACACCACTTAGGGCTGCAGATTTAGCTCAGTGGCATAAGCACCTGTCTAGCAAGTTTGAGGTCTTGAGTTCAATCCCTGTTACCCAAAAAACCCACTTAATGAGGCTTTTATAAGCATAAAACAACACAGTATGCTATTTGTTAATTGTCTTAGATGAAAGTGCTAATACTTTTACAAAGAAAATTTTGTCATCATCATTATCTAGATGAGAAATTGACACTGGGTAAAACTAAGGTTTTACCAAATCACAACAAATCATATACCCGGTAACAAACAGGGATAAGATCTCTTGCAGAGACCAGATCCATGACATTACACTACAGGGATTTGTCTACTATAAAATCATTCATTAAATTTAAAACCCTGATCTGCTTTTGAGTAGAAACCAATATTATAAGCTTAATGTTGTACAGAGAACCTTTCAGTCTACTTTTCTTTATAATCCACTAATATATATAAAGCTTTCAGTTTTCTCCTCTTTGGCCCCCAGGCTTTGTGTTCATTTACATCACGTCTTCAGCACAATCTTTTGAACCTTGTGTTTCTTCACAAGTCACTTTATGTGAGGACTGCTCCTGTATTCTCTCTCCTCAATTCCTGTCCCTCAGTCAGAGCTGTTCCAAATCTACCAAAGAGCCTCTGTGAAGCTTCTGCTGAGGCTGTGTAACCTAGGGACTCTTCCTGTCCACAGCAAAGTTCCCATTCCTTTCCACAAATCTTCTTTTATTTTTCTATTACTTATGTTTCTAATAAGCACAGACATTGAAAAAAAAATTTTTTTTTAGTAGTTTGCTAATCCTTGTCTCTCCCTGTCTCCGTCCCTTTCAGCTGATGTGACTTAATTTCACAACGTAGGTAGCTTTTAAGTATTGGAGATTTGTTTCTCACAGTTCTGGACCCTGGAATATTGAAGATCAGAGTAGTGGCAAATGTAGTGTCTGACACCTCATGGACGTCTCTCTACAGCCTCGTTTTAAAATGCACTAATCTCATTCATGAGGTCTCTTACCCCATCATATAATCAACTCCTAAAGTGTGCGCTCCTCTTAATTTCATCACTGTAAGGGTGTTTTGGGTTCACTATATGAATTTGGGACAGGGAGGCGACACAAAAATTCTGACCACTTTGCCCTCAGTCACACGATTCCTTCAGCACTTTCTATAACTTTAAATCAATCATTTGTTGATAGTTCAACGATTTTGAAGTATTCTACATCCTTTTATCTCTCGCATTTCTCCTTTCAGTTGTGAACATTTCAAATAGCAGAAGCTATATGTCCTTCAACTTCCCACAACTTCCAAAACATTTATTTTCCCGTAAGTATCTGAACATCGTGGCAATAGGGGAATTCACAGTATAAAATTTTATGTTATAATTCTCATATATAAGTAAAATTCAAATTAACAAAACTTACAGCTACATATAAGTTTTTCCAAATCCCATAAAAATCTGGGAGAAAATGTAAGTCATCATGAGATATACTTGTATTTTTAATTTGTCATGAATTCTATGTGAAAACAATATCCAACTTGAAGAACAGAAGGATTTGTCACTTTACAGATTACAAAAGAAGATGAATGTCTCAAAAGCTGTATTTTTTTACTGTCGCTATTTTGATGCTCTGAAACATTTAGTAAAATGTGATATGATTTCCAAAATGTAAAAATAGAGTAGTGTACTGTACTATATAGTTAATTTTTCCCTTTTTGCCCAAATAAAGTACTGCTGAGTTTGCTTTTCCATTTTGCAACTTGGTTGCAAGATATAGCCATATTTCAGAAAATTGAGACACAGCCAATTCTCCAAACAGCCCATGTGAAGTTGATATGAATTATTAACAGTAAGAAATATGTATACTTACAAATATCTAAACTAAGATAATTATGTGATCATTTTCCAAGAACAAACCTGGCTGCCAAAGATGTGCAAAATATTCCACCTTCCTGGAATGTGACTTCTCCTCCCTACAGATCATTTTTCTTAAAAAAAAAAAAAATCACCATTTATCCACCCAGATCTGGGCATTTAACCAAAAGTACATATTTTCAGTTGCACGTACATGCTTTACTCACTCATCCTTCCCTTCCTCAAGCAATATAATTAACCGTGTTCAATTTTGCACAACTCAGAAATGTCCCAGGAACAGAGCCTCACTTCAGTCTGTTCTGCACAAATGACTCTAGTGAGTTCTCCCTCCACGGCACACAATGGTCTCTGCTGGCGAAGGGTGGCAGCAAGGAAAATAATTGGGGAAACTGCACTGAAAAGCAAAACACACAAACCAGGACACAACAAGCAGTAAGAAAGTATATGTCTCAGGCAAGATTAGCTACTTATCTACCATTTTTATTCCCCTTTCTTCATATAACACATGTAGGATGAATTTCACATTTTTATTTACCATTAAATTCTACCATGAACATGAGACTTCAGCCTATGAAGGTGGTCAGAAATAATGACTATTACTTTCAGCAGTCTGCCTCACCAAGTTTCTTGAATAGAGATGAACTTCCAAGGTAGATGAATGACACACATAAAGGAAAGAGGCCAGGGCTCTAATTTATCACATGAATAGAAGCTACCAAAAGGAATATCCATTTTTCACAGTTACATGAGGAACAATAAAACTTCTAAATGCATTAAGCTATCAAAATAAGGCATGTATATATCAGGAGCTGATGCTTTCTTAATTAATACAAAAATATTATCTTGTAATAGGTGCTTCCAAAATTCTAAAACATAGAACACTGGCTAAGTGTTAGGATCTTGGAAAGAAACTTACATCAGAAGCTTAAAAATAAATATCCACACTATTCAGACCCAAAGCACTGTTTTTAAAGATGTTTCTGATTCCAGTACGGTCAAACCAGCCAAGCCTCTTAGTCAGACAACAATGAAAAAGCACCCAACAACAACTCAACTCTACTTGAGAGTAGCAAAAGCACGAGGATTCGGGGTAAGAGTCAAAACTTGGGAGGAGAGAAGGGGCCCAGGAGGAATTTTGCATTTATGTACCTTTTAAACCTACAATCAGGCTTAATTTGGTTAATACTCAGGTTGAATAAAACTGACAAAAACCTATGGTACTTACTGCATGATGATCAGTGGATAAAATTTTCAGGCAACCACACCTCCGTAATGTGAAGAGGAATGATGGAAAGGAGTGCTCCTGAGAGGTGCTGCATTACATTCTACATGTAAACTCTGCTCAAATCTTCTACAAACCTCTAAGCCATATACATGTGTAAAAGACCCTAAGCCCTATAACTGTTTAAAGAATGGAAATGCTATGTAATTCCTGCCCAAGAGATAGAGTTTATAGTTCCTTTTTTTAAAATTTTATTTAAAAGGAAAAAGAGAAAAAACAAAACAAAACAAAGCAGTGTAAGGGTACAAGTACTACAGAACTACAAAAAAAAAAATTAAGAAATCACCAGTTAATAGATTACACATTATCATCTTAGAGATACTTTCTCAAGTCACAGTATCAAAGCATACAAAGTGAACATTCAAACAGAGAGACTACAAAAAGTTGTGTTCAATGATCCAACCAAAAACATTAATATGGTCAGCTATTTAACACCCCTAAACACACTTGCAGTTGTATCTTTACAGCACTTTTTTCCCTCTCTTTTTACAACAAAATTTACACATTTTGGGTTTTATTACTCCTTAGTTCTTATTACTTTTTTTTTGGAAGAGAATAAAGTGAAATATGGCAAAACAAAGCTGTCAGTCAAAACTAAGGATAGACATAGTATATGATGTAAAAACAGAGTACAAGATTATCAACAATGGTTACCATAATGCCTCTTGCTTCCTTAAAAAGAGTTGTCTATCTCATCAGGTATTATAAAGTTGAACAAAACAGTAGAGAACAAGGCCAATAAAACTTAAACATTGTAAACATTACAGGACTTCCAAAGGAGACAATAGTCAAACCAGAATGGGCATCATAGTGAATCTTATTGCCTTCAAAGTAGTTGCCTATACCCTCAAACTTGATACTATCATTCAGAACGGAACAGAGTCTAATCAGTCAAAACAAGATAGTGGGAGTATGACAGGACTTCAAAACAAGTTAATAGGAAATCAAAAAAAGTTACTATAATATATCTTGCTAATTTTTTAAATTTTTAGCCTTAATTAAAAAAACATAAAAAATAACTAAATAATTTTTTTAATGAATAAGGGGGAGATTGAGATAAAAGAGGACATAACATCACAACAGTACAGGTCAAAGCATGACTGTTTCAGCAAGCTTGTACTTCACCACCAAATAACCTGACTTAATAGTAGTTACCATAATGTCTGTCTTTTTCCTTGAAATATTTGAATATCACTTCATATACTATAGCTTCAAATATTTCCATATCAAGAAGCCCAGAGTAAAGCCTTTCCAATTAATAAGTGAAAACTTTATAAGGCTTCAAGGCCACATAATGGGGAATCATGATTACCACATACTTTTATATATTTGAATCATTACTTACATTAGGGAAACTATTCGGTATTCACACATGTGAGATTGATTTATTTCACTTATGAGTATAGTCTCAAGCTGCGCCCATTTATTGATAAATATCTCAAAGTGATCCTTCTTTATAGCTGAGTAATACTCCATTGTATAGAAATATCACAACTCTTTTATCCATTCCTCAGTTGATGGATACTTGGCTTGTTTCCAAGATCTGGCAATTACAAACTGTGCTGCTATAAAAATAGGTGCACATATATCACTGTGGTATGATGCTTTCAGTTCTTCTGGGAATATGCCTAGAAGTGGAATAGCTGGAAAGATGGGACTTTCAATCCCAGCTTTTTGAGAAATCTCCAGACTGACCTCCACAAAGGTTGTACCAGTCTACACTCCCAACAACAGTGTAGGAGAGTTCCCTTTCCCCACAGCCTCTCCAACATTGTTGGTGGTGGTTTTCTTGATCCTGGCCATTCTTTCAGGAGTGAGATGGAATTTCAATGTGGTTTTAATTTGCATTTCTCTAATGACCAATGATGATGAACATTTTTTCATGTATTTATTTGCCATTTGTATTTCTTCATCTGAGACGTGCGTATTCATCTCAGATGCCCATTTTTGGATTGTATCTTTGAATTCTGGGGGTCTGAGTTTTTTTAATTCTTTATATGTTTTAGACAAGAGTTCCTTGTCTGAGAGAGAGAGTGCACTAAAATCTTTTCCCAGTTTGTGGGTTTTCTTTTCACTGTGCTGGAGATTTCTTTTGACATGCAGAAACTTTTTAATAAGAAGTGGTCCCAGTTATTGATTCTGGGAAGTATTTCCTGTGCAGTTTGAGTCCTGTTCATGAATTCTCTACCTACCCCTATGTCTTCAAGGTTTCTACCCAATTTGTCTTCCACTAGATTTAGTGTTTCTGTTTTAATATTCAGATCTTTGACCCATTTAGATTTTAATTTCGTACATGGTAATAGGCATGGGTCTAGGTTTAGTTTTCGGCAAATGGAGAGCCAGTTTTTCCAGCACCATTTATTAAAGAGACTGTCATTCTTCCAATGAACCTGCTTGGCTCCTTTATCAAAGATAAGGTGGTTGAGTGTGTTTGTAGTTGTGGTTGTATCTTCTAATCTATTCCATTGGTCTTTGGCTCTGTTTTGTTTCCAATACCATGTTGATTTTACTACTGTTGCTTTGTAGTATAACTTCAAGTCAGGGATTGTGATGCCTCCTGCCTTGCCTTTGCTGCTTAGAACTGCCTTTGTTATTCTAGGTCACTTCTGGTTCCACATGAATTTTAGGAGTGATTTCTCTAGATTTGTAAGGTACGTTGATTGTATTTTTATTGGGATTGCATTGAATCTGTATAACAGTTTTAGGAGAATGGCCATTTTCACAATGTTTGTTCTTCCTATCCATGAGCAAGGGATGTCTTTCCATTTTCTGAGATCATCTTCAATTTCTTTTTTCAGTGTATTAGAATTTCCCTATATAGGTCTTTCACTTCTTTCATAAAAGTAATTCCTAAATATTTCATTTTTTTGCTTGCTAATGTGAAGAGTGTAGTTTCCCTTATTTCCCTCTCTGTGATTTTGTTGTTAGTGTATAGGAATACTATTGATTTCTGAGTATTGATTTTGTATCCAGCTACATTACTGAATTTATTTATTATATCTAAGAGTCTTTCAATGGAGTTTAGGGGGTCTTCTATGTAGAATATCATGTCATCTGCAAACAATGATAATTTAACTTCTTCTTTTCCTGTCTTTACCCCTTTTATTTCTCTCTCTTGTCTAATTGCTCTGGCTAGTGCTTCCAGTACTATATTAAATAAGAATGGTGATAAAGGACATCCTTGTCTTGTGCCTGATTTTAAAGTAAAGGCTTTCAATTTTTGGCCATTTAGTGTGATGCTGTTGGTTAGTCATAAATGACCTTTATTTTTTTGAGGTAAAAACCATCTATTCCAATTTTCTGTAAAATTCTTATCATGAATGAATGGATCTTATCGAAGGCTTTTTCTGCATCTATAGAAATGATCATGTGATTCTTACTTTTGGCTTTATTGATATGGTGGATTACATTTATTGATTTACCTATGTTGAATCATCCTTGCATTCCTGGGATGAATCCCACTTGGACATGGTGCATAATTTTCTTGATGATTTGCTGCATCCTATTTGCCAATATTTTATTGAGGATTTTTGCATCTGTGTTCATTAGGGAGATCAGTCTATAGTTCTCTTTTTTAGTTGGGTCTTTCTCAGGTTTTGGTACTAGAGTAATATTTGCCTCCAGGAATGACTTAGGAAGGATTGCTTCCCTTTCAATTTCATTGAATAGTTTGAGGAGTGTCGGCATTAGGTCTTCTTTGTATTTCTTGTAGAATTCTGCAGTGAATCCATCTGGGCCTGGGCTCTTCTTTGTAGGTAAGGACTTAATTACATTTTCAATTTCATTAATGGGGATTGGGTTATTCAGCAGTTTTACATCCTCTTGATCTAGCTTTGGTACTTCATATGTTTCTAAGAATGTGTCTATTTCTTCTGTGTTATCACACCTTTGAGAGTAGAGTTTTTTGAAATAGGTGTTGATGATCTTCTGTATTTCTATAGAGTCTGTAGTGATTTCACCTTTTTCATTTCTTATTGCATGAATTTGAGCTTTTGCTTCCCTTTTTAAAATAAGATTGGCTACGGTTTTTCGATTTTATTTATTCTTTCAAAGAACCAACTCTTTGATTCATTGAATCTTTGGTTTGTTTTCTTAGTCTCTATTGCATTTTTATAATTTCCTCTCTTCTTTTGGCTTTGGGCTTGACTTGCTCTTCTTTTTCTAGCTCTTTGATGTGTAGCATCAAGTTATTTATTTGTATTCGTTCTGTTTTCCTGATGTGGGAACTCGGTACAATAAATTTTCCTCTGAGGATGGCTTTCATTGCATCCCACAGATTCCAGTAAGTTGTATCTGCATTTTCATTTTCTTGTAGGTATTTTTAAAAATTTCTTCTGTGACTCAGTGATTACTCAAGAGTGTGTTACTCAGTTTCCATGTGTTTGTGGGATTTTTGCAGTATCTTTTATCATTAATTTCTAATTTCAGAGCGCTATGATCCGATAACATGCAAGGGATGGTTTCAACTCTTTTGCATGTGTTTAAATATGTTCTGTGAGCTAATATATGGTCTATCTTAGAGAATGATCCATGTAATGCTGAGAGGAATGTGTATTCTGATGTTTTTGAGTGGAACATTCTGTATATGTCTATCAAATCCATTTGTTCACAGGTGTGATTCAGTTCTGTTATTTCTTTGCTTATTTTCTGTCTGGTTGATCTGTCCCTTGGTGTCAATGGCATATTAAGGTCTCCTGTTACAATTGTGTTACTGATAATTTGAGTTTTCATTTCTGTTAATAGTTGTTTTATATAACTGGGTGCTCTGGAGTTTGGTGCATATATATTTAAGATAATTGTCTCTTCCTCTTGGAGTTTTCCCATAACAAGTATGTAGTGACCTTCTTTGTCCTTTATGGTCATTATTGGTTTAAAGTTCACGTTGTCTGCAAACAGAATGGCTACTCCTGCTTTTGGTTGAGTTCCTGCTGCATGAAGTATTGTTTTCCATCCTTTGACTTTCAGTCTGTGAGTATCCTTCTTGGTTAGATGGGTTTCCTGTAAACAGCATATGATTGGATTTTGTTTCTTGATCCATTCTGCTAGTCTGTTTGTTTTGATTGGTGCATTGAGACCATTTACATTAATGGTTATAACTGTTAAATGCTGGTTTATTGTTGACATGTTATCTCTCTGCTGTTGCATCTTTATATTTCTGTTCTGTTTAATTATCTGCTTTGCTTAGTGGTTTTTTCCTTTGTGTATCTAAACTGTCTCTCAATATTTTTGCAAGGTTGGCTTGGTGTTCATGAAGTTCTTCAGCTGTTCTTTGTCCTGGAAGTATCGTATTTCACCATCAATTTTGAATGATAGTTTTGCAGGGTACATCAGGCCAGGTTGGAAATCATTTTGCTTTAGGATCTGGAATACTTCACACCATACTCTTCTTGACTTTATTGTTTGTGCTGAGAAGTCTGCTGTGATTCTGATAGGTTTTTCTTTATAAGTGATCTGTCTTTTCTCTCTGACAGCTTTTAATAATCTATTCTTGTGTTGGATTTCTGGGATGGTGATTATTATATGTCTGGGTGTAATTTTATTTTGGTTATGACTATTTGGAGTTCTATATGCTTCACTGATCCTGATGTCGGTTTCTGATCTCATGCTTGGGAAATTTTCAGCTATTACGTCTCTAAATATCCTCTTGACATCCTTTATGTTGTCTCCTTGTTTTTCATTAATCCCTACCAATTTTATGTTATTTTTCTTTGCATCATCTTGCAGTTGTTGAATTGTTATTTCCTGATTCTTTGTTATTTTTACAAGATCTTTCCTTTCCTGTTCACTAACTGCAATCCTGTCTTCAAGGTCTGAAATTCTATCTTCACTTTCGTTGAGGCAGTTTTTATAACTTTCAGTGGAGTTTTTTATTTCCTGTATATCTCTGTGCATCTGCATCATGTATTCTGTTTGTTTCTTATATTGCTCATGTAGGGATTCTTTTTGTTTAATTCCTCCAGTTTTTTAACTGTGTTTTCTTTAGATATATTCAGAATCTCTTTCATTTCTTTTATCATTTCTTCTTTTAGCTGGGAGATTATTTCGAGTTTGAATTCCTTTAAAGCTTCCTGGAGTTGCTTGTTAATTTCAGTAGCTATTATGTCCAGTATTTGAGGTGAATGGCATATATTTTCTTCTATATACATTGCTCCTAGGGTTTCTTGAGATGGGCTGGAGGTTTGGGGTTGTAATTTGGTCTTTTGTTTTGTCATTTTCCTTTATTTCTGTGTTTCAAGTGTTATTTGAAAGCTTCCTTAGGGTCTGTTGGAAATCCACTTCTATATTCACAGCTCCTGGGACTCTGGCACCCAGTTCCCCCAAGCCACTGGACCTCTAGAACCAATGGCCCTCTTCTGCCTGTTTAAAACTCTGTAGTTCCAGAAAAGCTGGGCTCCAGGGACACTGTGCGCCCACCTGCTTGCTGGAAGCTCCACAGTTCTCCAAGTGCAGCCAGAATGGGGAGGCGGATATAGATGCCTCAAACTCACTTAGCTACTTCACTGCACCTGGAAGCTGGAAAGTCCTGAACAGTCTGGGCTTTGGGCAGAGTGCACTGAGCACTTAACACAGGCTGCGGGGCCTCTGGAACCTGCGATGCTCACCTGCTTGCTGAGATATCCACAGTCCTCCAGACACATGGGGAGGCGGATGCAGGCGCCCCAGATCCGCCCGGCCCTTCCTCTGCGGAGTTTGTAGTTCTTTAATACAACTAAACTAGTACATCAGGAAACAAAAAAAATCCAAAAAATTAAAATTCCACAAAATAACATAATATTCACAATCATCATACAAAAGATTCACAGTATAACTCAAAAGTACTCAAGATATTAAAATATCAGTAAATACAGTTCATTCTTTGAGAAATAACATCTAAGCTCAAAAATATGCCCACAGTAAACAGAGTACAGAAAGTTCCAGTGGAGAAATAGATACCAAAGAAAAGAAGCATGAAAATTCTGAAATAATAATAGTTATCTGAAATTTTAAAATTCACTGGGTAGACTTTAGAGAAAAATGGAAATGACCGAGTAGTCTATGAATTTAATCAGCCTCTGATAAAAAAAAAACCTTTCCAATCAAGAAAGTAGAGAGATAAAAGATTAAAGGAAAATAAAAGATTAAAGGTAGATGTCTACTAGTATATAGATATATTCACAGAGCTATAGAACATCAAAAGCTAGAATATATGCAATCCCAATAATAGTTGAAAAATATGACACAGTAAAATGTTTGAATAAAGATGGCCAAAACACTCTTATGTTTCCTAAATAACATAAATTTATAGATTCATGAAACTTGAAGACAAAATATTAAAAGTGCACCTATACTAATGCTTAGGCTTCTCATAGTAAATTGTTGACCAAAGTTTTGAAAGCAGCTAACAAAAGAAAAAAAAAGATGTATTACATTAAAGGGAACAGCAATTCGTAGACTCTCAGACAGTTCATCAGAAACAATAGGGGCCAGTAGACCACGCAGCATCTTTAAAATGCTGACAAAGTGGTAGGGAAGGTAGGGGCATTAGAGCTGGAAATCTGTCACCCTATAATCCAATATGTCCTTCAAGAATGATGGCAAAATAAATACATTTTCAAATAAAAGTATGTTAAGATAAAACATCCAACAAAACTGGTGCCTATGATAAGGGGAGAGGCAGTGTAGTCACACATTGAGGCAAAGATTAGGAGGCAGAGGTGGGAAAAAATCACAGTAAAAGTGTATTCCTGTACTTACTTTAGCCTTTAAGAAAAATATTGACAAGAACGGGAACAACCGTTCCCTTTCAGGACAGAGTTGATTGGTTTGTAAACAGGATTGAAAAGAACAGGAAGTCCAGAAATTTAAGTCCTTGAAAAAGTAATTTAGCTGTCTAGAATTTATATGATAGAAACTAAATTCTATTTTGTAAAGCCACAGAGGCTTGGGTGGTTTTTGTGTAATAGCAGTAGAATTTATCATAAGTATAACAATGACAAATTTCTTTCATTTGATGAGTATATATCTGAATCCATGTGTACATCATAATAAAGAGGTTGCAATACCATATAACTTTGTGACTTTATTTTATGTCCATTTAATACTTTTCCAGGTCAGGACACTATTTTAGTAAATTCCCCTTTTGTTTTTACCTTTTCAAATCACTACTGTATATAGAAACATGCCATTAAAATATTTTGATACAATATAATAAAGGAAAAATAAAATCTACTATAACTAAAAGTAAATAATCATCTTAAGATAGTTTTTTAACTTTGTCCTTACAAAAATGTTAAAAGTTTTTTTATATACTTGTCTGAAAACAGACTAAACATGGAAGCCAAACTTTCTACAAATTCATAAAGCGTTGTGTTGAAGGTGAATACATGGGTTGGTTTATAGATGTAGCAATTTACATACAAGTACATCTACTATTTATGTTGTATTTTGGAGAAACAGGTGAGTAATTTTTTAAAAATATTGCTCTACTAAATTACATTAAAATCTGTAAGAGTGCTTTTTCACCTCCACTTTCCACTGGCATTATTAACTTGAATCTCGTAAAGTAACTTGCATCAGGTCACATATTCCAATAAATAGCTTAAATTAGAATTCGATCACATTTTTTTTACACAAAACTGTGCCCCATTGCCACTATTCCATCTATTTTCATATGAGTTAAACAGAAAGTGTTTTGTGAATTGCATTTCAATTCTTTGCACATCAGTTTAAGAAATATTTATTGAAAATATTTTGCTAAGCTAGGCACTAGGCAAATAAAGACATCCAGTCGATTACAGTTCATTGTGAAGTGTTATGCCACTTTAAATAAATATGATCATCACTTGCTCTAAGTCTGTGCCACCTTCCCTCATGTGAGGAGCCAACATTAGGATACTGACTCAAAGTAAAAAGCATAGAATTCATAGCCTGGAAGGCTTGTGGCAGCATCTTGGCATTGTGTCTTACTATTCACATAACTAGATCCATGCTTAACAATATTGACTTAAAGTATGTATAATGATGATGTGAGCACCTAAGTTTAGAAAATATATAAAGCCTTATATAATGCCAGACATTATGGTACCTAACACATCACAAAAGTTATAATAATAATAATACAATAACTAATGATTATTAGATGTTCTCATCATTAACACCATTATATTAACTATGAAATGGTAAGCGTGTGTTACATAACAAAACCTCTCCAAACTTAATTGTTAAATACCAAACTTAAAAAAAAAATATTTCTATGGATTGGCATGACAGTGCAGAGCCAGCTCAGCTAGAGCTATGCTAGCCAGGATAACTTCACTCACTTGACAGACATTTGGCAACTTTTTGGTCTACACCATCCTCTCATTTCCACTCCCTGTCATTTCTTATGCTTCAGCAGGCTAATCTAGTCTTCTACAGATGGCAGTCTCAGGTCCAAATAATAGTAAGAGAAATAGTCCCATTATGTAAACACTTCCCAAACCATTGCTCAACTCATGCCTACTAGTATATAGCTGGCCAAAGCAAATCACCAGGCAGACCACAAAGGTCTTTAGACAGTGTGGAAAGACACTGGCACAGACAAAAATAGAGGGCATGAAATCATTCTACTGAAATTCTTAATTATCAACTTTTCTTGCAATTCATAACACAAAATCAATGAATAATTCTGTTTTGTCATTTAACATCTGCTGTGCTGAATCCATTTTGTTGGGCATGGACATGTTTTGTTTTCTTAATCCTAATTCTGTTCTCCAAACAATGTGATCCTGATGTTGTAATATTTGTGCATATCTTTTTCAAGACCTACTGCTCATTTCCATTGAAAATAAAGGTAAAACACTAATATTTTTTCTACCGGAATATAGAATATACAATATCTGATTTTGAAGCTATGTCTCACTGATAGGATTTAAAGGAGTCTCCTAAAGTCTGTTGCTTGTGACCACTATGGATCTTGTTGATGACTGAAGAATAGTGCTCTTGTGCTACAAATAGCAATTTTGCTCAAACTAAGTCACCCTGTCCTTAATTGTCACTCACTTGTCTTTCTCTTGGCTATTGTTATCTTGAGCTCTCTATCATGGTATCATATCCTTTCAGGCTGCAAGTCAGCAAGTAATACAAATTCATTGTTGATCACATTCTCAACCAACATATTGCACATTAATTTAAGCCACTTTTCAGAGTACGTTACTCTTCCATTACTAACCTTAAAATATCTGAAACTGGCAAGAATAAATTTTCAATATTTGAGAACCTACCTGCTGAAAACTCTATCAACCAAATGTTACAAGAAAGAATTTTGAGGCAAGACTACATCTTACCTAAATGAAAGTGTAATAGTGTATTATGTGTCCCAGTCATATAAATAGGAATGAATATTCCACACTACATAGGTTTTAAAAAAACTGCAGGGAAAAAATCAAGGTTCAGATGAAAATCAACTATTCTTTTCTCTGGATACATGAGAACATGAATTTCAGGAGAAATTTTAAAAATAAGATTACCAATTTTCTGGGCTTGATATTGTTTTCTGTAGCCCAGTAGCAAACATGATCTTAAGTAAATAACTATCTTCTTTCTGGAAAATTGATATATTATTTATAGTCTCTAAAATCACAATGATTTTCCCCTTTCATGTTGTTTTACTTTAAATTGTGAAATAGTTTACTCAGGCATAACCCAAGCATTTTCTGTTATATGAGCTGATCTGACTCCTGTTTTGTGCATCCATTTCATGGTCTGGGAATCTCTGGACTGCTTCAAATTTCAGAAGGTCAATCAAGAAGACTAGTCATGAAAGCAATAAAAGAGAAAATATTCTTGGTGGGTTAATACACCAATCAGGAAAATTATGAAGACAAGTCAAATGTTCCCAGAGTATTCACAAAAGGTCAACTTCCTCTACCTCACCACCTGTTTTAACTGTTGCACCTGGCTTGTCACTGATGGAGATAATCTGACTTCATCTTTACTGTGACATTGTCTTCTATTTATCATTCACACTCTTTCCACCAAAGTAGATGTGCCGCACATTCTTTTCAGTATCTTGACTTGGGTGAACCACAGACATGAGCTTTGCACTGGGATCTGTCTATAAATAGACTCTCTCAAACTTCATCCCTTTCTTGAGCACCAGACACCAAATCTTTCAAAATATTCAATATCATTTATTCTAAGAAATCCACTGGGTCTCAAATGGCTCTTATTGTTGGGGGTGGCTGCAACTCACTCCTAAATGTTTTTTTTTATGCAGATGAGGTTGTCATGCATCAAATCCTGCTGTACCTGGAAAGCCCAGCCTAGTGCCTTACCCACTTTCTTTAGCCATTAATCTTAAAACCAGTCTTACAGATTAAAATGCCTTTTGCTCTCTCAGTAATTATACTGTACTGGGTGAGATTTTAAATGGACTCCTTATTTTGTAACAGTGAGAGGCACATGTAGGGTCCTGTGGAACTCATCTGTAGATTTAGCCCTTCCTTCCCTCCTATGTACATCATTCTCTTTCCCCCATATATTCTTCTCCTCTCTAACCTTTCCTATCACATCATGTTTTTTCTTTTCTCCTCACTCAGCATCTTGTTTTCTGCTCCTCACTTCCTCCTATTGACTATGGCTCTTTCTCTGTAGAGCCTGCCTTAGAATTCATCTTTACTGTTCGAGTATGTGCACACAGTGTGCACACAGGCGTGGGTGCAGGTGCACAGGTATGTCAGAAATAATCACAGCGAGGAGTAGAGATGGTGTCAGTTGAGACAAACTTCTACCTCTTCATTTCAAAGTGAGATCATTTGAATATTCTTGACTCAAGCAATTCAGTGGCTCTCTGTTATCAGTTAATCATGAAGAAACTGTTTCTGCTTTAACTCAGAATCCTCAAACATCTAGTTGAACATGTATTTGTCCCTGCAAGGCTCTTTAATACAGAATAGTTCAGATTATGTAAAATGCATAATTTACTCAGGAAATGATTACTTAATGATTTCTGTAAGGTAAATTTCACATTATCTTGCTCTCACTTTCTATTTTCTCTTTATTTGGGCAACAGCATTACCTACCTGATCTGTCATGTGAATTTTCAATGAGGCTCCCTGAGGTTGTTGTAGTGATGAATAAAGGAATCTGTACATTTGTACTACACAAGCCTCACTGATTTAATGAGAGCCTTGGCAGTGGTACGAAATCAAGCCTCTCATTTCTGAAAGGCTTTGATTCTCAGGCATTAATACCAATTACCATGTTGTCAGCAAGACAATGAAATAGCCAAGATAATGTTGGTCAATACTATATTTACTGAAGGGAAAGAAATAATATAGACTCAGATTTTATATTAGCTTTTTCAGAGTCATATTTTTCTTGAGAAAAAAAAGGGAAAATCCTTTTAGCTTTCAATGGAAATAGAACACATCTATACTTTGATTTTTCATTTAATTCAAACTAGACGGTAGAACTCAGCAGGGTGGTGCTAGGGACAGTCTCCAATTTCCTGGTCTTATTTCACAGAGGCATACTAAGCTTTCAGAAACATCAATCAGGAGACAGAGATTGATTTTTTTGGCTTTTGAGGTAAGAACATAAGTTATCACATTGTTTTTCTACTTCCTGTGTTTTTTCTACTCCTACCTTCTACCTGCTGTTCTGCTCCATTCCTGGGTCCCTGGTCAAATTCTACAATGACCAGGTACTGTGCTTACTGCTTTCTCTCATTCTGTGATTCAGTTTTGAGGCTCATATATGGTTGTCTCACCATTCATTCATTTATTCCATCAGTTGGTTAGCAAATGTATACATTATGTGGATGTATGTCATGTTAGTACTTATATTACTTGTATAATTTTATGGAACAGAAATATGATTGTTCATTTAATGATGTGATAAGCATATATCACTCAAAAACTGTTTCTTCCTGTGGGAATCACACCAAGATGATAAACATGAGAGCCAGAACTTAGGAGAAGTACAGTGGAGTTTGGGAGATAAAAGAATGAGACTGTTATTAACTAGGGTCAGTTGTCTTTCTTTCTCTGAAATCTACCCTGCATGTTTGTCTCAAGGAAACTCAGTGGGGTCCACAGTGTCCATATTTATTCTTGCTTCTGGAAGGTCTCCTTTTGTCAGGATTTCAGAGGAGATGGGAAGGACAGTACACTGCTCACTAAGGTTTCTGAGTACAACTGAACCATCAAGCAAAAAAAAAGGAAAAGGTCAAATTTTTCATCACTTATGAGATGGTGTAAGAATCTAGAGTCAGAGGAAATACTCCCCCTCCACCCAGAGAGCAGCACAAAGCTTAAAAGTTAAGGGATCAATACAGATCTAAGGGTCATTTTTATGTTGAGACAGTTCTATGGATTTTAGGGCAATAGAGAGGGCAAGGTCTGGGGTTTATGATGGTTGCTACTGAGTCAGGTAGGAAAAGTCCATCAGGTTTTCCCTTTCTTTTTTCTGTAAGGAAGAGACCACTGAAGATGTGCCCAAAATTTCAAGTAAACAGACCTAGAAACAAAAGCACTATGGCTATAAATATGTAAAAGAATACAGCCAACCAGCAAGATATGAGCCCTTGACTGCAATTTCCTTCAACTTACTGTATAATGCATTGATTATGCACCATCCATGGTGTAGAGAAGGCAAATTTCCCTATGAAGCCTGCCAGGTAAAGCTTCTGTAATTACTCATAGCTACACCTTAAAAAAATGTACATAGGTATTTCAGCAGAAGCTGGACTTCCAGAAAGTAGAGAATAACAGAAGCAAAATTAGTGTGTAATTTTGAGGAAGTCCCCAAAACACAGAGAGGATAAAAAAAAAATAGAACAATGGTGCCAATGAATTTCAAGGATTGAGAAACAGCATCCCTATCCTAACATTATAGTCTCAAAAAAGACATTCTTAAAGAAAGAAACAGAGAAACAAGAAATAGAAGTGAATTGCTTCTTTCACTGTATTCCAAATATCCAAATGGGAGACATGAACAAACAGATGTGAAAGATTTCGGTGTATCGTTAGGAGCTTTGCTTTCTTCCTATTCCACCCATAATCAGTAGGTACTAATCTCTCACAACATTTCCCATTCTAAGATAGCTGTTTGAATCTGTATTTTGCAATAATGGATGACATGAATGAATAGAAATGTACAGCACTGTGAAAGACACTAGTTCTGGAATTAGTGCTTGTCTTAGTCACTTTCCTCATCACTGGAACAAGACATGTAACATGCACAATTTAAAGGAAGAGAGGTCTGTTATGCCTCACATTTTCAGGCCAAGATTGGCTAGCTCCAAGACAGAAATGGCATAGTAGAGGGGCATAGTGGGGAAAATCTGCTTGTGCCATGATGGATAGGGAGCAGAGATAGGAAGGAAGAACCAGGAAAGAAGATATACATTACCAGTTCACACCCACAGTGACTCACACCTTCCAACCAAGCCCCACCTTCCAATAGCACATTCAGCTGTTGAACTCAGGATCAATCCACCAATGAGTACAGAACCCTCATAACCCAGTCACCATCTAAAAACTCCACTTATCAGCTAGTGAAGCTTTGAGGGAACATTCTTGATCCAAAACATAGCATTTCACCACTGGCTCACAAAAAATTAATGACAATCTTTATATGCCAAATGCATCTCTAAGAGTTGCTAAAGTCCTAGCAAGTCCAAGTCCAAAGTGTCCTCTAAGACTCAAGGCAAACTCTTAGCTATGAACCCCTGTAAAAATGAAAATTAAATATCCCAAACATGAACCAGCACAAAGTAAACATTCTCATAACAAAAAGGAACAACTTTGGAATTAAAAATATCAGACCAAAACAAGACCAAAACCCAGTAAGACAACGTTAAATCCTGTAACTCTATGTGCAACCCTTGGGGTGAGTTGTGGCAATGAGATGTAAATTCCAAAAGATATGGGCACCCTGCCCCTATATCATTGCCTATTACAGCCCTCAGGCTTCCCTCTTGACATGTCTCTGCTCTCTCCCTGTGGCTTTCATTGGATAGTCCATGTTCTTGGCATCTCCAAATTCCTGTGGTCTCCTTTGCATTTTCAGCTTTACTCTCACAGCTTCATGTACTGCACTCTCAAGGGCACACTTCCTGGTCACTCAAGTCTTCTTCTGAAATCTGAGTGGATGTCTCCCTGATCCCATGACTTTTGCATTCTGCATGATCATAAAAGCAGCACCATACAAAATGTACCAAGATCTGCCACCAGATTAAGCATTAGGTGGGCCTATCTTGGATCATGACTGCAGTGGCCTCTGAATGCCTAGATGATAGAGGACTGTGAACCAAATTCAATGAAACCAACTCTTCATGTGATCCTTCTGATGCAGAATACACTGGGGATCCCCTTTTAAAGCAAAGTCTTTTGTTTTTGCCCCTCAGCCTGAAAAGACTGGTGTTTTGCTGATGCCTCAGATGTCCTCATTGCATTTTTTCGATTGTCTCAGTAAAACATACCTGGCTTCCCTGTAATGATAATCTTTTCTGGAAAAGGAAAACACTCTCCTAGACCTAAAACTTCACAGGTCCCAGCTGTACAGCCATTTTCTTTCTAATGAAACTCAAACCTTTTAAAATCATTCAGCTGTGCCATTTGCTCTTGATCCTCAATATAGGTCTGGCAAAAAAAAAAAGCTGTCAACAATATTCATGCTACTGCCTAAACACTGGATTTCCTTGAAATCCACCATATTAACTAGCCTTCCACCCTTAATCTCAGCCTCTCATAAAGTCTCAGGATATGAGCAAATTGTAAACTTTTTTTTGCCATGTTATGATGCATCTGGCCTCTTGTTTAACACCCAGTGGAATAGTCCTTTTTCTCATCTGAAACCAACTGAACCTGCTTTTTACATCTACATTTCTATAAGTATTCCACTTCTCTCCATTTTGACAAAAACTTCCCATCAGACTCTGATTACAGTATTGTAATGTTTTTCTAGGTAGAATCTCCAAATCTTTCCAAATTCACCGAAAACAGTTCCAATGGGTTCTGACCACATGGTCAAATACCCACAGCAATAATCCCACTCCTGGTACTGAAATATATTTTAGAAACTTTCTTCATCACTGGGACAAAATACATGATACAAAAAATTAAAAGAAAAGTTCATTTTTAGCTCATGTTCATGGTCATTTAGCTTCAACTCAGAAATGGCAAACAGAGGGGCATAACTGAAGGAAGCTCCTCATATCATAGCAACTATAAGCGGAGAAGAGAGGAGATAGAAAGAGAGATGTATCCTTTCAGGTCACAACCTAATACTTGCCTCTTCCAATAGCACTTTCAGCAGATGAACTCACTAGTAGTAGATGAATCCACCAATGAACACAACACCATGATCCAATTATCTGCCAAAAGTCCCAACTATAAGCAATGAGCCCTTGAGAAGAATTCTCAATGTAAAACATAACTATTTTGCAATTTTGGACAATTTAATGAATGCTTGCATTCTTCACCTGAAAAAAATATCACCCATACTGAACAAAAAGTACTCCAGGTTGCTGTAGGCTGACTCAGTTCTTCCACTTTTCTGCCTTGTAATTTTCAGTAATGACTGGAATTTCTTAGAAATATTTCCTAGCAATATTCTGAGATACTAAGGAAATGCTAGAAACTATTCCTCTCCCTCCTGGGGAAAGCAACATCTTGAGTTATGGAGAAATATCCTGGGACAGTGTGGGCATCATTCCTACCTCAATTAAGTAGGATGTCCTTCAAGCTCCTCAGAATCCCTCAGAACTGTTAGTGTGCCAGGAAGGGCTGCATTTTTGGTCCAAATTGAGTATACGCCATCAAGACTCTATCTGCCACCAGATGCCATTAGGAAATTTGGAACACTGGCTTAAAATGAATCATTAGGTTTTTTTTATCCTCAATGTCTAACTATGAACAATAAGCTGTCTCACATAACTATGCATGTGATTATGTTCTATCTTATCTGAGACAAGTTAGTGTCCCATTTGCTTCACAAATACCTGCCTTGTAATGGAAAGTAAGGGCATGATGAAAATATACTGCATACTATACTTCATTAATGTCAGGTTAGTCCCTTCCTTTGAATGATAATACTTATTTTATAATTTTAAAAATATGAGTACAATGTTTGTTGTACATATGATTATATTCATCACAGAGAGTTGGTACATATGCACAACACATCTTAATTCCTTTTAACTATCCTTCCTCCCCCTCTGCTCTTCTTCCATCTCAAAACCTCCTTCTCATTTGCGAAAGTTCTGTCCTTGATTCTTGTTTGAGTGATTACAATTTAGCTCCTACAGTACCAAGTAAATTGCTATATGTGACTTCATATTTGAAGTATTCAAAAGTATTGAATGCTTTTTGAGTATAGATGGCAAGAAAGACAGAAAAGATTACAAAGGGTTTTTTTTACGAACATGAATAATTACTTTTCAGAGCTCTCTAGTAATCTTGAACATATGCTTAAAGACTGAATTAGTGTGCCTGAAGACATCATTAGTGGCTTAGTTTTAGGAGCACTAAACTTAGTAGATAGCAATGGCCCTATGTACAAACCAAAATAAGTGTATTCTAAACTACAGAATACATGTAATAGCAACAAATGACATTTTTCTTATAGTGATGCCTTTGATGCTTTTTTAAAAAATAATAAATTCCAAAGTCTTTTAAAATAATTTTATTTTTTTACTTTGCTAATGCCTGAGAACTTCCTTAGTCTTCCTAGTTATAAATTCAACCAAGAAAAGGCCCAAATCCATTCTTTTGACTTTCATTTCTTCACACTTTACTCCAAATGCTATGCTTAAACATCCATTGTTCAAAATCCTTTCAGTAGTGCTAATTTCAGGAAAAATAGAACAAAACTCCATCTTCTTTCTTCAACTGAATAAAAATACACATGTTTTACAAAATTCATGGAGGCGCTATCTGAGGTCTCTGACAAGTAGATGGCAACAGACAAACTGAGAAATAAGACCAGAAGCCAAAGTACTTTCAAACTTGCATCGAGTTTCCCTATTTCTCCCTCCATTATCACTGTGTTGGAATCAAACACAATCAGGTGTGGTTAGGGAAAGGTGGTCTTCACACAGCTTCTTACTCTGGTAAGAAGAAATGATTCTTTCTTTTTAGAGTGTTGCATGATACAGGTCTCTTTTGATGCCTTGCTACAGCTTGATTGTAGGTGGAGGCAGAAAAGAATAATAAAAGAAAAATAGCAGGCATTTCTTTAATCCACAACCCCTTTCCTACTCGTCAGACCAGAAAGCCAGGATGCCTTTTAAACCTTTCCCCAACTTTCCCCTTTATTCTCCAATCACCTGACCCCATATCTGTAGACAAAGTTGCAAGAAGTATACCACAGAGGGAAGAAGCTGAAGCATCTGATTTTAGGCCAACAGAAGAATATAGGGATCTCAGGGAACCAGAACATGTCAAGGAGATCCTGGAGAAGCAAGCACTTAAACGAATAATGCCACAATACATCTCTAAACTCACTGCCTCATGCACCAGACTCAAAATAAAATAGCAAAGACTTTAAGGATGAAAATATGGACTGCCGCACTGGCAAGCTCCTAGATACAGAACTATAACATTAAATAGCAACACAAAGGCAAAAACAAACTCATGTTGAAATCACATACCCAGAAAGCAATGACTAAAGAAGCAATGAGTTATACCAAGCAATGCAAAAAGAGAAATTAAATAGATGTGTAACTGAGTACTGAATTAACTTTAAAAAGGGAAAAATCAAGGAACAAAGTACTAAAAAACAAAAGAAAAATAAGTTTCTATATCTGAACCTACAATTAACCAATATATTAGGAACCACATTCACTGTAAATGCACTAAACTTTCAATTTTTAAAAAAGATCATTGGGTAGATTTAAAAGCATGGACACAATGCAATTTCTATAAGAAACTTGCTTTAAACATAAAGACACAAATAGATTAAAATAGTAAAAGGAGTGTACAGTGTTAACATTAATCAAAAGAAAACTGAAATGCCTGTGTTAAAATTTGACAAAGTCAATATCAGAGCAAGGGAAGCTTCCAGTGATAAAGAGGGAGATTACAAAGTCCTAAAAGAGTTATCTCAATTTGAAGGCAAAACTAAATAAATTTTAAATATGTCTTCATCTAAAAAATCTCAAAACATAGAATATAAAAAGGATATACTTACAATTATAATGGTGACTTCAGCACTGTTCTCTCTATAATAACTGAAGCAAATAAAAAAAAAAAGATACAGAAAAACACCATCAATCAACAGTACCTAATTCACATTTATAGAATGACTTATCTAACACTAAGTATAATATACAGTATCATGATATGTGCATGGAATATTTAATACAGTAAACCATATTAAGGTCAGGAAATAAATCTAAACTCATTATGTCATATGAAATATGACCTATTAACATAATGAAAATTAATTAAAATCAATTATATGAGTTAGTAAATTTCCAAACACTGAAGAATTAAGCAGTACATTCACTAATAATTGATGAATCAAAGACAAAAATCTCAAAACAAATTAAAACATATTTTAAAGTAACAGTATGTGAAGTGTAGCTTTAAAAAAGTGCATTATATATTAAGTAAGCCTATGATAAAATTAGGAATAATTACATATCAACAATCAAGGTTTTGCTTTGAGAAAGTTGCAACTAAGAGCTAAATAAAGTCAATATAAGTAGAAGGAAAGTAATAAATATAAGAACAGAAATTAACAAAATTGAAAAGAGGGTAAAGAAAATAATCTGGAAGCTCTTTTTTGAAATCTATATAATGAAAAAACAGATAAACAAATGAGAATGAAAGCACAGATATCAATATCTGCTTTCCAGGGACATTAAAATTAAAATAAGGAAAGTCTATAATCAACACAATGCACATACATTTGTTGCCTTGGATGCTGAGTATCCAAAACTCATAAGAAAAAATCAATAACCCAAATAATCTTTTATTATATTAAGTGAATTCATAATTTAAAACAATAAAGAATTATTACAAGGCACAGATGGTTTCACTGGTGAATTCTAATGAACACTCAAAGAAATAATATCAGTTCTACATAATTAATTTCAAAATATATAATAGAAGAGGAGTGAAATCTCCTCTTTTTTATTTTAGGAGGTCAACATGACTCCAATACCAAATCAACACCCTGTCAAAAAAGATGAAAAATATATTCGACACATACAAACTGAATACAGAAATATGTAAAAAGAAAGATCCATAATGATAGAGGGAGTTATTATAGGAACACAAGACTGATTGAATATGTGAATTCAATGTAATGCAATACAGTAGGAGATGAAAAAATAAGTCAATTAATGAAGAAAAATTCTTTGGCAATATCCAATACCTATGCTTCCTAAAATCTCTCTGGAAATGTGTTATAGAAAGGAATTTTTAGCCTAATAATAATTACTCAATAAAATTCACAGCTAACAACACACAGTGGAAGACAGTGTTTTCTCCTTAGATCACAAACAAGATAAGACTGCACATTCTCAATGCTACTTTACTCAAAGAAGGAGACCCCCAAAGATATTCATTGCCTAACCCCTAGACATTGTGAGTAATTTATGTAGCCCAAGGGAAGTAAGCTTTCAGATAAAATTAAATATTTCCAGTCAACTAACCATGAGATAGGCATTCTGTGTAATCCAAGTAGTCCCAATATAATCATTAAGGGTCTTGTTAAGTGGAAGAATACAGACTCTGTTATGGCTTATATCTAAATGTCCCTCCAATCCTCATTCACTCAGAGGTAGGGCTTTTCAGAGATGGCTGAATTGAGTTGGTGGTACTAAATAAATCCATGGATTGGTTTAGCATAGTTCTGGTTGTGTAACAGGAAGGCCTACCCTGGGTGTGGATGGTACTAATCAAAAGGATTATAGCTGGATGGATATAAAGGGAGAGGCAAAGCAGTCTTGCTGATTTTTCTGCATGCTGCTTGCTGCATCCTTCCTACTCTGCCATGAACTGTTTCTCCTCTGTGATTCCCCGCCACCATGCCACCTTGCTTCAGTGCTAGCTGACAGTAGACTTAAACTTCTACAAACTTCTATAAATCACTTTTCCTTCAACTTATGGGTGGTGGATATTTTGTCCCAGCAATAAAAATTAAGTAAGATGGAGTTAGAGAGAAATTTGAAGATGTTATATTGTTAACTTCAAAGACAAAACAGGGTTCATGAGCCAAGAAATGTGGGCATCGTTTAGAAACTCCACAGGGAAAGAAAATCACTCCTCCTTAAAAGCCTCCAAAAAAGAAAAAGCCCCACAAATTCTTAATTTTTAGCTAAGTGTGTCCATTTTCAGATGTCTCACAGACAAAAATATAAGACTATAAATTTGTATTTTTTAAGTCACTAAGACTGTGTAATTTGTTATAGTAGCAATAGGAAATTGATAACATTATCAAAATAGTATTTAAGAATCAAGCTGCTACAATACCCAAGAAAAGGATTTTATAAATATATGAATTTAAAGGAAAACAACTGATACTTGGGAGTTCCAATAAAGATGGCAGATAGATAACGGCAGGCTACAGAGGCTCCCTGAAACAGTCAACTTAGATTCAAAAATAATATAACATGAGGAGTCCTGAACAGAGGGAGATGAATCACCTTGACCAAGGAAGAGACTAAGGTGAGAAGAACAAATCAAACATGCAATCCCGGTGCTACTACTGGAACAGCTAAAGATTTGGTGCTCCCACTGCAGTGCCCAAACTCGCGCAGCTGTGACTTGCCAAGCTGCTCGAATTCTCACCACTTCAACTCACTGGAGGCACAGGGGTCATCGAGCTGAATGGAGAGCTGAGCTGGTGGTGAACCTGCATCGATCTGTGGTGAGTGCCAAGAATAAAACCAATCCATAGAAAAATGTCTAACAAATGACATTCTAGGGCTGAGCAGACTGGCAAGAACAAGGAGCAACAGTGACTTCAATCAGAAGATGCTCCATGCCCAGGCAGGATTGGTGGGGTGTGCTTGGCCTGGGTCACGCCCCTGTTGAGATGCAGTAAACTATCCCAACCAATTCCCCACGCCCCATGGCACACACTTAACACAGTGAAGACCTAAACGGATTGACCGACCCAGAGGGGAGACAGTGCACACTAATGCAGTGAAGTCCTCAGCAGATTGACTGACCAAGAGGGGAGGGGCCAGCATATGTGCTTCAGAAGAACTGTAACCAACAAAGAAAGAAACTGGGGCTATATATATATATCTGTGTAGAAGATACAAAAAATATGAGAAGAGGAAGCAACAAGAAAAATTCCTTGCCACCAATCCTGAGAACATTGATCCAGGACAGGTAAATACAAAGGATATTGAGAACAGCAAACATGCAATGTCAGACATGGCACCAGTGGACATAAAGAGTTATATTCGGGACCTCATAGATGAGTTAAAAAATGAAATATTTAACCAAAAAAAGCAAGATATAAATAGATTAATAAAAGAAATGCTAAGCACCTCTCAAGAAGACACAGATGAAAGCAGGAAGAACACAAAAAAAGGGGAGAATTGTTTGATGAAAAATATAAAGAAAACAGAATACATGAAGCAGGTTCAAAGTGATTACCAGAAAATTAAAAACTCCATTGAAAGCAGCAAAACTGCTTGAAAGAAACTAAGGATAGATTATCCAAATTGGGGGACAGGTTTGCAATGTGGGAGCATAAAAGGAAAAATTTCTTAAAAAATATCAAGGAAACAAACAGTAACAATGCAAAGGCTAGAAGATGACAAGAGGATCTATAACTTAAGAATAAAGAATGTGAATGAAGAAGCATGGGTACAAACAAAGGAACTATAAAGGCTATTCACAGAAGTAATTAAGGAAAACTTCCCAAACATACGAAAAGAAAATGATATTCAGATGTATAAGGCATACAGAACTCCAGCCACCTACAACCAAAGCAGAGCTACACCCAGGCATATAATAATCAAGATCCCATAAATCCAATATAAGAACAGAATATTAAAAGCTGTTAGAGACAAGAAACAGCTTACTTATAAGGGAAAGGCCGTCAGAATTATGGCAGACTTCTCGACACAAACCATCAAATCAAGAAGAGCTTGGAGTGAAGTATTCCAAGCCCTGAAAGAAAATAACCTACAGCCCAGATTGATGTACCCTGAAAAATTCTCTAGAAATTAATGGAGAAACAAGATGCTTCCAAGACAAAGAGGAACTGGGGGAATTCACAACCACCAATCTAACTCTACAGAGAATACTGCAGGACATCCTAATGAGAGAGAAAACTACCAGGATTCCAGGAACAGTGGCTGAGAGGTCTCAATGAACGGAGCAGAAAGCAAAATGAAGAAGACAAACAGACAACTAATGACAGAAAAATAGCACTACGGAAATGAGGCAGAGAAGGTTGGCTACAATCTCTTATATAAATGGCCTTGATACACTAAATTTGAAAAAAGCAAAAAGAGAGAATCACAGGCAGAGTAGATCAGGAGGTAGGGTCCACTGAGATGCTCTTTATAGGAAATATAATTAAGCTGAAAAAGGGTATATAGATCAAAAATCAAATATGAATAAACAATGCTCTATGTGACAGGGAACCAGAGAGTAATAGGGGCAACTAGATCAGTATTTGTGGATAGATTAGAAAGACAGGCTTTAATAGGTAAAGGAATACAACCAGAGATCAAGTTCAGGAGGGAGAAGGTTCAGAACCACTTAGGTAAATAGCAGGTTGCCCCCCCCTCAATTTAAAACAGAGGGTGTTGGTGAGACCCAAAAATTCACAGTACACCGTGGGGGAGTAAAAGGAGAGGAATCGTCTTAAAAAGATGGCAGAAGATATTGTTAATAGTGTATCAGGAATTAAGCCCATATTACTCACACCGCTCTGCTTAGATAGAACTTATTCTGTCTAAGTTTGTATACAAGCACTAGATCTAAGGGCACAGACAGCTATCCCAAAAGTATCAGGATATAGCATAGTACTCATCTTTAACCTCTTATTAACTTAATCTGGAGCCCTGTTTAACTTATACTGTTTTATCATGACTTACCTTAGTTAAATCTGGTTTTTTTGATTGCTATTTGTTATCGACAGATTTTATTCAAAACTGCCATGATTGATAGTATCAAATCTGAAAATATAGACAACTACACTGAAAATGACAAGATTCACTATGATACCCATTCTGGTTTGATTACTACCTGTTTTTGTAGTTTTAACACTATCTATAAAGTTGTGTTTCTATTAATAGTTATGTACTGATATATTCAATTATATTATATCTGATGATATAGCCAATTCTATCAAAGATAACAAAAGACAACACAGTAATTATGATAGAACTCCTGTGCAGCAGTTTTATGTCTTTCATTTTATGTGTCTATAGGAATATGCTTTGTTCTGTCTTGCTTTGTTTTGTTTCTCTCTCTAATACAGAAAGGATAGAAATACATGTTAAGACTCATGCATGCGTAGAACCTATAAACAGTTTACGAGAACTGATCTTATGACACATGATGAAATGAATAGATAACTTTGAAGAAAAAGAGACACTAAAATACCCAGTGCTGATCCTGGAGGGTCAAAATGTGAAACCCAGCAATAGTATTATTCTTTGTTCAGAGTGACTTTAGCTGGCTTTGGTTTGTTTAATCTCAACATAAATGAAGATATAGATAACTGCATATATGTTTAAATGTATAGGATTGATAACCATGTGTTGCTAAGTTTTTGTTGGATAGTTGAACAGAACTACTTGCAGTCTCATTGTTTGAATTTCCACTTATATGTTCCACTTCTGTATCTTGAACAATTATTTGTAAGAGGACAACATGTAAACATCAACTAGTGATTTTTATTATTACTGTTTATTTTTCCTTTGAAAGTATGTATTATGTCTACCCATTTTCTGTTTTGTTTAGTCTTTCTTTAAATAAAATTATTTCTTAAAAAATTTTTAAAAATAAAATAAAAAAAGTGAAAGGGAAGTAATTGTCTAAAAAAGGAAGGCAGTAGCCATTGTTTATCATTTATCATGGTTTGAAACCCATATTGTTTTCATTGTTCTGTTTAGTTTGGTTTTATTCCAGTTGTCTTCTCTGATGGTATAGATAGCTATTCCAAAGATAGCAGATTATATTATGGTAAGCATTTTTTGTTTCCTATTAACTTGATTTTAAAGCCCTGTATTGCTTTCACTGTCTTGTTTTGACCGATTTTATTCTGTTTGCTAGTATCAAGTCTGAGGATATAGGCAATTATTTTGAAGACAATAAGATTCACTATGATATCCATTCTGCTTTAACTATTAACTTCTGTTGAAGTCCTATAATATCTATAATGTTTCATCTGTATTGGTTTTGTTCTGTACTTTTTTTGTTCAATTTTATGATACCTGATGATATGGGCAATTCTTTTGAAGATAGCAAGAGACATTATGTAACCATTGTGGATTACATTATGTTTTGTTTTTATACCATGTACTATGTCCATCCTTTTGTTTTGACTGACTCTATTTTGTTTTGTCACATTTGGTTTTATTCTCTTCAAAAAAAAAGTAATAATAATTGAAGGAGAAATAAACCCAAAATGTGTAATTGTTATAAAAAAGAGAGAAAAAGAAAGTGCTCTAAAGGATATAATACATGTATGTTTAAGTGTGTAAGATAGATGACCATATTACTAAGTTTTTGTTGGATTATTGGACAGAACTGTTTGCAGTTTCACTATTTGAACGTCCACTTTGTATACTTTAATTTTGTAACTTGAACAACTATTTCTAAAATGACAATATGTAATCTCTCAACTAGTGATTTCTTACTTTTTTTGAAATTCTGTACTATTTCTACCTTTTTTTCTGTTTTCATTTTTTCTCTTTAAATAAAAATTTTTTAAAAAGGAAAGCAACTAAAGATCTATTTGTGGATGATATAACTGTCTATATAGAAAATCCTAAGGGCTCTACAAAAATCCTAGATCTAATAAGTGAATTCAGTAAAATTATAAAATATTTCAACACACAAAAATTACTCACTTTCTATGGCAGCAATGAACAAGTAGAAACCAATTTTTTTTAATCTCGTATTTATATCACCTTACAAAGTATTGAGTCAGGCAAGAGAGCGCATGCCTGTAATCCCATATACTCAGAGAAAGGAGGATGAGGATGAGAAATTTGTCAAGTACCTCGGCCACTTGACAAGACCATGTCAGAAAATAAAAAATTTCTAAAGGGGGAGGTATACAACAGCATTGGAGAACTTGCTTAGCATGTCTGAGGCCCTGGGTTTAAGCCTCAGCATCAAACAGAAAAATTTAAAAAATTTGAGTAAAACTAACAAAGCATGAGTGTGACTTGTATGTAGGTGATCTTAAACATGATGAAAGAGATCAGAGAGGAGCCAAATAAATGTGGAGACCCATTCTTCATAGAGCAGAAAGCATAGTATAATTAAAGATGATAACTTCTTCAAAATTAATCATACATGTGATACAATTTTGTCTCAATTTTGGAATGTTAACAGAGTTTATGATATAAACTAATTTTCAAATTTAGATTAAAAAGTCAAAGAAAAAACCAGACAGTTTTGAAGAAAGAGTAAATTTGGAGAATTTGCAACCTTGTTTTAAGAAATTGTGTAAGTCTGTAGAATTCAAACCAGTGTGGTATTGGTTAAGCACACAAATCATTTACACCATTGATAATGGCTAAAAATAGATCTACATCTTTTATCAAAAGTCCACCACCAAATCAATGGAGAAAAAACAGCTTGTCATGTTAAAAGTTTACATCCACATCTTAGCTCTGGCTGCTAATACAAAATACCATAGTTTGCATTTCTTAAACATGTGTTACTTTATGATGCTGAGAATTCAGTATCAAAATGCCAGCAGATTAGTTCACAGAGAGACTTGCTTGTAGAGACTGCTTTTGGGCTATGTCCTCAACTAATGAGAAGAAAAAAAGAAAACTCTGACCTCTCTTCTACATATAGACCACTAATACCACTAGAGGCACCCCACTCTCCGAACTCTTCAAAACCTAATGATTCCTAAAGACCTACCTCCAAATAACTTCACACTGGAAGTTAAAGCATCAGCATGTGTATTTTAGGGGGATGCAAACACTCCATCCACACTAATCCATAAACCAAAAAAAAAAAAAAAAGAAAGAAAGGAATCTAACATTGTATACAAAAGTTAAGAAAAATGTATCAGAGATTTTAAAAGTGAAGCATATAAATATAAATCTATAAAATGTATAAAACATAGGAGAAAATGTTTCATGGTTTGGAGATCGGGAGAGTTCTTCAGGGTAACTCCAAAAGAGTGATGTATAAATGAAAGTACATTTATGAACTAAACTTCCTCATAGTTAAAAAGTTTTATTCTATGGAAGTTACCATTAAGAGAACAAGAATACCTTCCAGTATATAAGAAAATACTTGTATACTCAGCAAAGAACTTACATTTAGAATATACTTTTGAAAACCTCTCAAAGTTCAATAGAAAGAAATTAGCAATTACTTGAGCAAACATTTTACTAAAGAGGATATTATGATGATAGATAAATATATAAAAAGGTATTTAAAATCCTTAGTCACTTGGAAAATACAGTGTAAAACTATATGGAGTTATCACTGAACCATATTAAAGTGACTAAAATTTTAAAAATCCCATAATAGCAAGGAGTAGGGAAGACATAGAATAATTGGAAATTGCATATATTTCTGAATATAAATTGACTACTTAAGTGAACCCACAACTGCTATGGTTTTTTAAATTTTTTTTTTAATTTAAAGAGAATAAAACAAAACAAAACAGAGCAAAGCAGATAAGAACAAAACAATGCAATCAACACAGGATTTCAAAGAAGACAACAGGAAATCAACAGTGGTTACAATAATGTCTCTTGTTTTCTTCAAAATAGTTGTCCATATCTTCACACACTATGAATTCAAACAAGGCAAAATAGTATAAAACCACTCAAAACAAAAGAATGAAAGCATTACAGGTCTTCAAAACCAGACAATAGGAAAATCAACAATAGCTACCATAATGTCTCTTGTTCTCTTCAAAATAGCTGTTCATACCTGCACACATATTGAAATTAAATAATGCAAAACAGACTAAAACCAATCAGAGAAAACAACAAAAGAATTACTGGTTTCACAACATTGCACATTACATGTGATGTAATTACATTACATTACATGTGATGTTTATTACATGTGGTGGTACAATCAGCTACTTTGAAGAAAATGAGACATCATGGTCGCCACTGCTGATTTCCACAATTCACATGTTGAAGCCCTAATTGCACTGTGGCTGTTTAAAGATGGGACCCCTAAAAAACAAAAGTTAGATGAGGTTATAAAGACATGGACTGATACAAGAGTAGTATCCTTTAGGAAAGGCAAAGGAGAGCTCACCATGACCAAACTGCCTAGAGCCTTGACCTTGGAACTTCCAATTTCCTGACCTGTGAGAAAAGAGAGGAGTGCTATTTAAGCCACTGGTCCACGGGATTTGCTTTATTACACCCTGGGCTGACTAACACGTGGTGGTAACATAAAATGGTGCAGGCACTTTGGAAAACAGTTTGGGTTGTTTCCTACAGAGTTAAACATACTCTTACTAAGTGATACAGCAATCCCACTATAGATATTTACCCTCCACAGAAATGAAAATTTATGTCATAGCAAAACTCCCAGAAATGAATGTTTATAACATCTTTAGTCACATAGCATGGAGTAAAACTTCACAATGGATAAAGAGGATAAAAGGAGGGGGAAAAAAGACTAAGGAGTCAAGCTTTTTCTGAGAAGGCCAATTTCCATTATTAGGAAAGAAAGTGTAAAAGCACGTAGCAAATCTATAAAATACATAAAAAATGACTATGGTTATAATTTCTAGAATTTGGAAATGGCTGAGATAAAAAATAGGCAATATAATAAATTTTGTAAGATTTGTTAATACCTGGATATCTCCTCTACCCCCAAATCCTGTGGACTACTGAATATTTAAAGAAAACTTTAATCCCAAAACTGGATTGAGCAGGAAGGAAGAAGGAAGACTGAAAAAGCTATGCAGCCTCAACTTGGGCATAATATCCAGTGCCATCTTCTGTGGTGACCAGGGAAAATAAATACAATAAAACAGCCAAGAACACAAAGTCATGGACTCTGGAGCCCAGTAAGTAAAGAAAGCTCTTCCCAAAGAGTAGGATGTAGGGGGTGGCACGACCCCCCCACTGCTGTCACCCCACCTCTACTTTGTATGGGCACATAGTGCGTCTACACCAATCATGATCCTCTCCTGCTCATGTCACGTACATGGACGTGACAATGACCCATCAGAGATCACCCTGTAGCATCTTTCTGTCCTGTCAGCCCTCCTTAATGAGCCCGCATGCAGGAAATTCAAACTGACCTATGAACCTCCGTCTTGCCACTGTTGCTAAGTTACCTGCTGACGTCTCAGCACCCAAACCCCTCCTCCCCAATATCCTATATATTTGCTACTCCTTCCATGAATAAATGAGACTTGATTGGAACTCCTCAACTTGTCTCCATCTCTGTCTCCTGCCCTGCCTTTGTCAATCCCCATTCCTCCTCCAGGTAGTTGCCCCGTGAATTGACCCATGGGCCGGGTCAAGTGGCACCCAATGCGGGGCTCCTGGAACAGAGCATTCAACGAGTGAGCTGTTCGGAGAAGCCGGCTGAAAGTGAAACTAAAGATCCAAGGCCTACACTACTCGGGAGGCTGCCGCGCCACTTGAGCCATGGTAAGTGAATGGTGATCCCTTCCCCCTTTCCCAGCATGGGTCAAGCATTGAACGATCATAAACTTTTCATGGGAGGCCTAAGTAAAGCATTAAAGACAAGAGGGATTAAGGCTAAAGAAAAAGATTTATTATGATATTTTCAATTTATTCATAAGGTTTGCCCCTGGTTCCCTTTTGAGGGCTCTATTGATACAAAAAGGTGGGAGAGAGTAGGAGACGCATTAAAAGACTACTATCGGGTCTTTGGACTGGAAAAGGTCCCGGTAATGGCCTTCACTTACTGGGATTTAATAGGCAAACTTGTTTGTCGGGAGCAAAACCACCCAGTAACTAGCGCCCAACCCTCTCCAGACTTAGTAAGCTGCAGCCGTGCCCCACAGCAGGCAGCAGGTACAGAGGAAACCCTCAGCACGGTTTCTACTGTGCTCTCTCCCACATCCTGTACTGCCCCTGCTTCAGCTTCCTATCTTAGTAAAGAGCTAAAAGGCAGAGTTGAACTTTTAAAAAAACAGATTGAACTAGAAAAAGAACATCAGGAATTGGTAGCTCAATTAAAAAAAAACTAAGAACAGCTAAATTTAAAATGAAAAGTGAAACTAATCCTGAAATTTCCTCCAGAGCCTCTCTTATTCAGTGACCCCCCTTGAGGGATATGATTTCAAAATTTAACTCTTGGCCTAACCCCAAGGCCATCGGTGTCTCTCCATATTCTCAAGCAGGATGTAAAGGCAATATAGGAGCACCCACATGTTGGTTCAGAGAGGCACCTGTCCATGTTTCTGACGGAGGAGGCCCCCAAGACAAGATTAGACAAGAATATGTTCACCAACAACTAGAAGAGATGATAGATAAATTATTCCCAAAGATCAGTTACCACCCATTGGCACTCCCCAAACCTCGGGGAGTGGACCTAGATCCACAGACCTATGATATTCTCTTAGCCACTCAAAAGGCACTAAAGTCACCAATCCTAACCTGGCAAGGGACTGCTGGCTATGCATGGCCCTAGGTACCCCTATGCCAATAGCTATCCCCTCCAATTCAACATCTATCTCCATAGGGGACTCCCCCACTTGTAAGCCTGGCCAGCCATTTCCTGTCCAACTGGTGGTCATGGCCAATTTATCTGCCCCGTGCATTCAGGGCTCTTTTGCAAATGACTCATTTGTCATTGATGTGGGCCCCCTCATGTCCCCCGGCTGCTCCCAAATTGCCAATTACACTGATCCTGTATGTCCACCCCCCGGGACAAGTGTTTATATGTGGGGCCAATCTGGCTTGCCCTTTTCTCCCATCCAATTGGTCAGGAATATGTATGCTAGCTACCATTTTGCCTGATATTGATATAATTCCCAGACAAGAGCCTATACCCATACCAGAATTCACCTACATCTCTGGCCACCAAAAATGAGTGGAGGCTCTCTTCCCACTTCTGATAGGAATGGGTGTCACTGGGGCACTGGCCACCAATACAGCTAGATTGGGTGTCGCCCTAGACAAATACACTGAGATCTCTAACCAGCTTTCAAAAGATGTCCAGGCCTTGTCCGCCACCATACAGACCCTCCAAGATCAACTAGAGTCATTGCCAGAGGTGGTCCCCCAAAACAGACAAGGGCTAGACCTCCTAACTGCAAAACAGGGGGGAATTTGTCTTGACTTACAGGAAAAATGTTGCTTCTATGTTAACCAATCCGGCATCATATGTGGAAAACTTCAAGAAATTGAACAGCGGCTCAAATTGAAAAAACAGCAGATGGCCTCTAACCCTTTCTCCTCACTCTGGGGAGGGCTCTTCCCCTACTTAGCACCCTTCCTGGGGCCCCTTGCTGCCCAGTTGCTTCTCCTCTCTATGGGTCCTTGTATTTTTCAGAGGATTATGACACTCATTAATAACCGGATAGACGCGTTTATGGCAAAGCCCATTCAGGTACACTATCACCAGCTGGAGATGGCAGATTAACAAACCTACCGGGAAAAAAGCCCCATGAATGGCCCATATGACGACGTGGCCTAACCGCCCTGGGGTAATGGACAGGGAGCCAGAGACAGGCAACTAGGACATACATGCCACACCACCGGCCGCCTAAGACAGGCACAGGACCAATTGCTGTCCTGCAAGCCCATGACGGTTAAGGCTCGGTTGAGTTCATGTAAAGAGGTCCTTGACCCAAGACATGCACTGTCCTCACAGGGCCTGCCATACTCCTGATTAAAAATATAAAAAGGGAGGAGATGTAGGGGACGGCGCGACTGCCCCACTGCTGTCTCCCTGCCTCTCCCTTGTATGGGCACATAGTGCATCTACATGACGATGACCCATCAGAGATCACCCCGTAGCCTCTTCCTGTCCCGTCAGCCCACCTCAATGACCCCGTGCGTGGGAAATTCAAACTGACCTATGAACCTCTGTCTTGTCACTGTTGCTAAGTTACCTGCTGATGTCTCAGCACCCAAACCCCTCCTCCCCAATACCCTATATATTTGCTACTCCTTCCGTGAATAAACAAGACTTGATTGGAACTCCTCAATTTGTCTCCATCTCTCTTTATCTCTTGCCCTGCTTTTGTCAATCCCCATTCCTCCTCCAGGTAGTTGCCCCACGGATTGACCCCCAGGCCAGTCATAGGACCAGTGTAAGACTGGAATGTTCCTGTCCCTGGATGTGTCCTAGAGTAGCAACAGACATTTGCTATTCTGAGCAACTGAGATTTTAAGGATTTTTTTTATGTGCATTATTCTCATAGCAAAAGCAGCCACCTTACTTTCCCAATCAGAGTTCATAGTTATACAGAACAGTGGTTTCTACTTGGCTAAACTTGGGCATGACTTTCCCAGCATCCAATCTATTTTTTAGAAGAACATTGTTCACTGCAAAAATTCCCAGACCAGCACAAGTGCTACCCTTGGCAAACATAGAACAAGATACTATAAAGAAGAGACAAGGCAGAGCATGGAATCTTCCCAGCACTAGAATGTCAGATAATATCCATACATTTGCACCAGATGCTCTGAGAACTTTGACCACTGACGTTTGCTCAGACCTTCTCACATAATGTCTCTTGCCAGATCCACCTTGTTTGAGTTCTATAAAAGAGCTTTTCTTTGTTCTCCAAGGACAGTCTCTTAACAGTCCCTCTGCATGCACCCAGGCGTATTAAATCTCATGCCTCATTGCTTTCACAAAAGCCTATCAAGTGGTCTCTGCCTCACATTTTACATTTCATCTATGTATTTCTGTTCTTCTTCCTCAGGGAGGAGTATTTGACATGGTTGTGCTTTCCTTGTGCTGCCACTGTAGTGTGTGTGTGTGTGTGTGTGTGTGTGTGTGTGTGTGTGTGTGTTTGTAGACACGTACCTGAGAAGAGAGCAACTAACTCATCATTTTATTTCAAATTCTCCAGATCAAGTCAAACCATATTCACACCTTGTGTGAGCACTACTGTGAATCTTACAGAAACCTGAATGATTCATTTAATGTTATAACCTAATGAGTCTGAGTGATCACAAAGTTGGAGACTGGAGGTCTCCTGGAGAAAATCTTAAGGGAGTGTGTTCCACATCCAAAGAAGGAATTGGCTTATTCTTTGGTGACTAGAAGGCAGAGTATTGCAAACATGTGACCTGGGCTGAAGAACCCCAAAACAGGCATAATATATGCAAGCATTTTTTCTCCTGATGTGGTCTGTGTGCAACCACAGTATGTAGATCCTCTATCAGTCAGATCCCTTGATGACTACATGGAGCAGAGATCTCCCCAACAGGGTCTCTGGGAACCCTCCGTGGACATGTAGCAATACTAACATTCCAACTAATACATATGCCCACCTTCATTTTGGAGTAAGAGTTTCTGGTAACTGAGAATCATCTTGACCATTTTATTTATACAATAACAGCAGCAGGCAGTCTGGCAAAATAGTGAAATGGATAAAGAAGTCAATTTATTCACCTAAAGCTCATACATATGAACATTCTTTCAAAACAATGCCATAGTGCACTTGTGCCACAATATGAACTGTTTTGTATATTTACATGTGTAAAGATGTAAAACAGAACCTTATACACACAGCCCATTCCCGAAGCATATGCACTGTAAGCTGGGAATGAGACATATTTTTTCTACAAAATAACATTAAGAAAATAATTCATGGTGTTTGCCACTACTCACTAATGCAGGCTATATCCACATTTTAAATTTTTGGCTACATCCAGTGTTTACCAATAAAACTCTGCTGATAGAAGAGTCGTACTTCCATTGTTTGACTAGTGCTATTTTTTTTTTCAAGTGGATAGAGTTGATGTGAGGGAAGGTTGAAACTCAGTCCCATTTTTAGCAGATGCTTGTTTTTACTGGGTTGAATCAGGAAAAATTCTTTTTCCCTTTTCCACGTCTGTATCTGGGACTGTTTGTTAGTTTCATTTTGATAGATGGAGAGACTATGAACATATCATGAGATTTATTTTTCAGGGCAAATTTGATAGAATCAGAGACCTTTTACCCTTCTATATACTGCCTGGAAAAGTCAAATCAAAACTAACATAATATGATTTGCTTCACTCAGACTTTGTTAAAGAAGCTGGGTTTAACTGTATCAAGTTGCTTTTTGTCTTTTTCTTTCCAGAAATGGAAGTCTAAGACAGATTCACGGATCAAAGGCTACAGAAATATAAAATATCTAGTTTTCCATCATAACAGATTTTCTGTTATGTATGGGTAATGTATACAGCTAGCATGAAATATATAAAATCTTAGCAAGTAAACACAACAAAGCAGCATCCTCAAAAGATTTATTCAGCTTCCAAAATTTGCTCAGAGGGAATAACTATCCCACTGCTGAATGTTGGAACAAAACAAATAAGAAAGATACATTTAAAAGCATGTCTCAAAATCATCTCTTTGTTCCACCTGAGTTCCAAAATCAGAATGCTGGGATTAAAGAAATGTGACTCTCTATTGGTGGCCTAATGCCTATTTCACATTTGAAAATCTGATAGGTTGTGGTTCCAAGAGTGGGAACTGGATGGTTAGGGAAATGCATAGGTGGAAAACTTTTTCTTATACCTTTAAAATTTTGAACTATGCAAATGTGTTAACTAATCAAAAATTAACTATTTTGTGGTGCTGTAGTTGAAACTGGGGCCTTCACACTGAGGTTCATCCCCATTGCTTTTTTAGAGTCTTTCTAAGTAGCTATGTTGCCCAGGGTGGTCTTCAATTTACAATTCTCTTGCTTCAACCTCTCAGAGTACTTGGATTATAGGTGTATGCCACCAACTAAAACCTATCTGATGCTATGCGGCATGTCATCAAACATTGCATGTCATCACATGCACTCCTCTGGAGGTTTTAGTTTATTTCACACTAGTCACAGTGGAGAAGCAGTTCCAGGAATGCAGATTGGGAAGAGTGTGAGGGCCATAGTTATGGTTTGCATCTAGATGCCCCTCAAAGTCTCATGGGGGTGTAGATGTCCCCACCAAAATCCCCACTCCAAGGTGGCTGAATCTAGACTTTGTGACTGATTCATGGCCCAGTTCTGGATCTAAGGGTATGAGTGCTATACCTGCCCTAGCATGGGTAGCCTGCATATGATCTAAGGAACAGAAAGAAGCTTGCTTTATTCCAATCTTAAAAAGAGGAAGAAAATATGAATGGAAAAATCTATTGCATCCAGGCAGGATACAGGTTAGGATGATAAAAGAGTTTGGAGAACGCGTCTTCTCGGTTCCTCCAGTATGCTGACGCTTTGGGGAGAAGTTTAGAAAGGCAGGTTTCAAATGAATTCAAGGAGCAAACCACTTGATCACTGCAAAGTAAGTCTGTGTTAGGGGCTAGTGAGTTGCCTTTCATGAAGGATTCAGCAGAGGCTGACAAGGTAACAGAAATGTTGTGAACTTAATGCATAAACACTGAGAAAAATGCCCCTAGATCTTATTTGGCTTTGAGATTTAAAATGATTCTATAATTTGTATGATACATCTTAGCTTTTCTAAAGTCCTCTCCGTCTGTTTTCTCATATAGCAAGTGCTCTTGATCTAATTTAAGACTAATGTCTCTCAGCTACCCTGAATGATTAATTAGGTACATAAATCTTTGACGTTAGTCTCATCCTTTGTGATTCTCAAAATACCGTGATACCATTCAGAGATTGTCCATGGTGTACACATTTATTGCTGTATTATAGCTGGATTCAATTACCTTTGTGCTTCAAAGAGACATTACTTCACCATTATAAAATAGTATTTATGGGTTTAAAAGAATTAATAGCTCCTTCTTATATTGCCACCAAACACTTTTCTTTGTGTAAAATTAGGTATAAATGACAATTTTGTAGATAATCAGATGAAATTGGAGAGAAACTGTAAATGATACCTTCTAAAGTGGTGTCTTAAATTACATCGTAATTATTAATTGCATTATTAATTGCATTATTAATTATAATTACAAAATTAATGTTTTTCAAAAGAATTTAAACTTTAAAACTTATTAAGTAGCTGAAACTACTTATCAATTGATTTCTGAAGGAAACTGAAAAGAAAAATTTCTTCCATTTCATTAAAAGGAGTCATCCTTATAGTAGGATACCTATATAGACAAATTTATAATCTTCTACTATTTGTGGTTTATTTTGTTTTTATTTTTGTTTGCTAGCACCTAAGATATGCTTGGTATTATATAAGTCAAATTATTTCAACTAGAGCTAAGAAATGCTGTCATATAAATTAGTGGGAATTAGTCAAAATTATAGGGTACAATAGATAAATTAGGGCATTGTTATTCAGTTTGCAGAAGAATTCCTTTAAAGTGAGAATCCTTTGAAGATCAAAGTCTTTTATTTTCCTTAAAGTAAGGTTACAGCTACTTTCCACTTACATCCAAATTTTCCAGCACTTTCTACTATATAAAATGAAGTATCTTTGGGGCTTAAGATTTTATAATTATCTGATAGAATTTTTTTTTAATTTTCATTTGCATGTTGTATCATTGCAGTTTGTCAAGACTGTCTCCATATTACAGCCTCATAATTTCAAACTTACTATCATAGGTGAAATCAACTGGATGGCATACATACATTGTCAGAATTTTTCCTGTGAAAAAATAAAACTATCTTTTCCTACTTTTTCCCCCAATTGTAACTTGAGTCATATCCATCTGAAGTTGGAACACTTTGAAAACGATATCACTGTTACATAAATCATCCTGTCAAAAAGACCTGAAACTGCTTTTTAACTTCTTTCAGAGGAGATGAGAGGCCCAGAGTCATATAAATATGATGCAATTACTGAAAAAAGTTTGGGCAAAGATGTTACCAACAATGCATGATCATCAAAAGAATTCTTTATAAAACCTGAATACTGATTATTTACAATGCATTTGTCTACTGTAACATATTATATTCACAAGGCTTTATAACTGTGTATTACATGTTTTGATCCATCTTTAGGTAAAAATGAATCAGGTTAACTTCCTAAAACAAATGTGCAAACTGAAGAAAAACGTGTTTCAATTAAACATGATTCAAAGTATGTTTTTATGGCTGTGAACTGAGTACAAGGGCCATTAACCATTTTATGTTTCTTTGCTCATTATCCTATAATTCATTGTTGTAGTTGTGTGTGCAAATTACTGAATGCTGGTGAAAATATTTACTTCTCTGTCTGTCTTTAATTTGATTCTCCAGTATATCTTTATACACACAGAAAGCTAGTCTGTTTTCAGAAAGCTAGTCTGTTCTTTAAGTTTCAGTTTGATTATGAACCAAGTTATGGTTTGTGTCTAGATGTCCTCCAAAAGTCTTCTGAAGTCATGGGGGTTGGCTTCTCAGAAGTGGCAGAATCTAGTTAGTGAAAGGTTCGTGGTCCAATGCAGGATTAAGGGAGTGAGTACTATACCTGACCTAGGGCAGGTAGCCTGTATACAACGTAGAGGATAGAAAGAAACTTGTCCCCTGCTCCTTCTGTGGTTGCTGTTACTGGTTGCTGGTGTCTTCTGACATCAGAAACTGTTCTCTCCTGGCAAGCCAGCCTTCCTTAATGCCAGCTGGACTGAAATCTCTACAAATTGTGAGCTAAATATACCTTTCCTTCTTTAGCTTTGGTTGTGGAGTTTTTTTCTTAGCAACAACAGAAAATAACTGAGACACACCATTTGGCATGAGTTGTTTTTCATACATATTTTGTTTGACTTATTGGGACCTAATGTAGAAATTCAGTCTAAAACAATGACCTTTCATAAATTTAGCAGTATCATATCTGTGTTTATATACGTGCATATCTATATATTCACCCAACCAGCCAACATTTGAGAATTATTTACTTTTTTATGCAGCATTCTATACTCTTGTCCCTAAAAGAAAATATTTTCTTTACAAAAACGGGTCCCACATTTTAATATTACCCATGGAAAATATATACCCTTATTATTTGGTGAGAAAGAGAAGAAGCATTTAAAAAACAATCTTCTAAGTTAAGTAAGTTTTATTCTTTTTTGTTATAAGAATAACAGGTTGTGAGAAGTTTAATGCTTGAACATAATATACCTTATAAAATCATTTTATTTTATTTTAAGATTTTTATTTTATTTTTACCTGGCACATAATAATTGTACATTTTATAGACTACAGTGTGATATTCAATGCAAGTTTATATTATATATTGCCCCAGATAATGTGACTAACATTTGCATTGCCTCAAACACAGCTATTTGTTTGCTTATATCTAGTTTACTTCTCAAAAATTTACCTTAAGCAAGAGATCTCCAGTGGGTTATATCCGTTTGACAAATAAAGGCACCAAGAAAATTTAAATAAGAATATCGCAAAAGGATACTCCTAAGCTTTGTTTTCAATGGGGGGGGGTGTGTGTGCAGGGGTGTAAGGGCAAAGCTCAGGGCCTTTGCATTGAGCTACAAGAAGCCCGGACTTCGTTTTTTGTGTTTTTGTATAAATTTTGTTATATTTTTTGAGACAGAAACTTGCTAAATCACTAAATTCCTAGGCTAGACTGAAACTTGCAACTCTCGCCTCAGTCCCCCAAATAGTTGAGATTTACAGAAAAGCACCACTATGCCCAACTTTAACTGTTTTTGTTACCTGCCTTGAACAACTTAATTCACTTCTCCAGGCTTAAGAGTCCATAATTATGAGCAGATCTCAGATCTCTTACATTCTTACCTCTCTAAAGGCTAAACAACCATCTGTGTCTTATTGGGTGCTTTCTCCAAAATTATGCTTTATTTACAGGCATTCAAGGAAATGGAAAAAGAAAGTTTAAAAGGTCAAATAGAATATGGGCTCTTGAGAAGTGATGACACCTCATTTCCTCTTTTAAAAACAATGGCTATGGCCAGGTGGGTGGCCACCTGTAATTCCAGCTGAGAAAGAGGATTGCTGTGAGTTCAAGGCTAGCCTGGGCTACAAAGTGAATTCAAGGCTAGCCTGCTCTGCATGATGAAACTCTGTCTCAAAAAGACAAAAACAAAACAAGCAAACAAAAACAACGGCTGATTCTCCAGAACAATCTTGAAGAGTTTTTGTACTTTCCTTTTCCCAATGACTCCCAAGAAGTTGAATCTCACAGTCTACACAGCAGCGAAATGTTGCCTTATTTCTGGACTGCTGTTTCTCTTCGGTAAGTCCCGAGCACCAAAATGCAGCAGCGGCTTCCCATGGCTTGCGTACTGTTTCAGTTCAAAGGATCATATTCTTTCCAAAAAAGGAACCATGGATTTTGGATCAAGTTTTTTCCTACTCTATGTTATATCATTTAATTGTGAGGTAAATCTCCTAAAATATATGCCACAGATTCAGCTACGGGATATAGAAAAAGATAAAAACAAAGTTCAACGTTTTAGGAGTGCAAAAATGAAAAGCAAAAAATAAAGTTAACTTGTAGAATTGTAAAATAAAGGGAACTGAAGGCAGAAATAGTGATGCGTCCTGGTGCTTAGACAGCAACGTCCCCAAATGTGGTGCTTACATATGAGTTCAGGAATACATCTCAGAACTGAAGACTCTGACTTTTCCCCAGTCCCTGACTCTGAAACATTTTTGGTCTTTGTTTCTTTCAAAGCACAGAGAGAAGCCTCCTCTGGTGCTCCTTTCTCTCACTAAATGAAGTTCCCTTCTTAAGAAAAAATAATAATAGTTGTTTTAGAATCTCCTTGGTCACTAAAGATTAATCACTGGGAACCAAATTCAAAATCAAAATCACATCTAGAGGCCAAAGGATCTTGCTACTGGCCGTATATACTCCCTTGTTTGGGCCCTTCTGTTTCCCCTAGAAATCATGTACTATCTCTCTAAAATTCCCTATGGCCCTTCAATTCTCTCTTACCTATGAGAAGGATTTTTAAATCACAGCCATTTGGCTTTTGAGTTTCCTACTCTGTATGGCACCTGTGCACATGTACACATTAAATGAATTTGTATATTTGTCTCTGTTACATCACTTTATCTCAGTAGAATCAATTACAATATCCTTCAGAGGGAAATATAGAACTTCTGGACTGTGAATAAGACTAGAGATAGTCATTCAAAAGCTACCCTTTTGTTTTTCTACACTCTATAGACTTTCGTAGTAGGTACCAGCTTGGAACCCAAGTCGGAGAATATAGTAGACAATATCCATGATTATTTCTACACAAATGTACAATGTATCTTGAAAATGTAATGGTCAGAGAGTGATTGAAACAAGCAACTTGGCTTGAATGAATTTATTAAACTCACATAACGTACTAAATGGCCATGGAACCAAAGTGATTTCTCTATTGAAGAGCAATTCTTGATTTGAAAAATTTCTCTAGAATACAGAATTAAAGATAAAGTCTGCTCATTATCCTTCCTTATATCTTTTTCAAACTTAATTCACAGAACTTCCTCACTAGGAAGATATGGTGCTTGAAACCAAGACCAGGTGATTGAGATAGCGGGGCAAAAAGAACCACCCCCCAAATCACTTTTGTGTACTGTATTTATAAAAGAGACTTCTCTAATATGACTTTGTTTTAGTCTTCATTTCTTCAAAGTAAAATTTAAGCCACAGTAGCACCCCAATTTCAGTCACTCTCTTACGCTGAAGATGAGCTACACAAAATATAGGAAGACGCCAGAAGCCATTGCAGTTTTTTTTACTTGTCAACACACCAGATAAAGCAAATAAGAAGACCAGACAAAAAATAAAGTAAAACTGGAAACTGGAAGGTTGGGCTGATTCACAAGTTGGCAGGGATGTTTAACTTGTTTGTTTTTATTCAGGATTTTCTAAAATTATTCCCATCTCAGCAGCCTCTGGTTATTAGCACAGGAACAGAGAATAGCAGTGCTCTGGAAATCTACTAGAATTAAAAATGCCCTCATTGAAAAGCCTCTGGGAATATGTGCAAAGCAAATATGTAATCTTACTCCTGAGAAGCTCCTTTATGAATCGCCTCCTCATTAGAATCTCTCTCAAGTGGCTGAGATGAGACCTGCTAACAGGATCATTATTGCCTCAGATGCCACAAAAGTGAGAATCTACAGGGTTAGGATAAGAAGAGAATACTGAAGCTCCACAGAAGAAATTTCACTTCTGCTCAAAGAATAGATTTGGTCTCTGCCCCCAGTTCCTGACACAAAGGTCCTAAAAGCCCTTGTAATTTTCCAAGTGGCAAGGTTAGCAGGAGCATCTTCTATTTTAATATTTGATTTTTCATCCTAATCTCTGACACAGGAACATTTAAGGCCTTGAGTCTCCAGAGTGATGGGTGACTTTTGAAAGTTAAGGAGAAGACTGCTCACTAGGATTCCTAGAAGCTTCAGAATAGGAGCTGGTTCCCAAAAATACCAATGTGTTGTTAAAAGGATGAAATTTTCAGCCTCACACACTAAACTCAGGGGAGGAAAAAGAACTAGAAACTGAATTAGGAATGGCCAATAATCTAATCAACATGCCTGCCTAATGACAGCCCCCTAAAATCTCTAGACAATGGGACTGAGTTTCCCATTGGTGAACACATCAAGATCCTAGAGGACAGTACTGCCATGTGGGACTCACCTGACTGTTCCATGTGGTATCCCTTATGATAAAGTGGTAAATATAAGTGTCCTGGTTACTTTTTACTCATCACTGAGACCAAATATCCGACACCCAACATGAAAGAAGGAGAGGTTTATTTCTTACAATTTTGGAGGTTTCAGTCCACACTTAGTTGGCTCCAAGTGGCATGGCGGGCAGCTATTCAGGGCTGCTGCAAATAGCAAGGCACCAACCAACAAGACAGCAACACACCTTCTTCCACCTTTGCACTGTATGCTGGCTCCACCCCAGGTGGGTGTAGCACTCACACTGCCAATCCAAGTGCTAGACAATGAACCAATCACAAATGCTAGATTTGGTCGAGTCCATAATTGCTTGAGGCTTGGGGGCCACTGACATAAACCATGACAATAAGTAAAGTGCTTCCCAGAGTTTATGAACCATTATAATAGCAAATTATGAAAGGGGAGAAAGGAATTGTAAACTCCCCATTTTTAGCTAAGTCAGATAGAAATGTGGACAATCTGCAGACTCACAGAGACATACGAATCAAAAGGACAGTCTTAGGAAACTGAGCTCCTAACCTATGGAGTTGTGCTAACTCTAACTGGTTAGTTTCAGAGTTGAATTAAAATGTAACACACGTAGTTGATATCTCAAAGAACTAGAGAATTTCTTAGTGAAGAAAACCCACACATCTGGCATCAAAATTAAAATGAGTAGAAAAATTGTTTCCACTTCTAACCTCCCATGAGTAAGACTGAGTTACAACTGTCTGAAGTTGAGTATATCACACAAGTTATGTTTGATGTCTATATTTTATAGTCCTGATTTTCTTTTTTTTTTTTTTTTTTTTTTTGCAGTTAAAATGTCAGGTCATGGAAAAGTGTTATAACTGGTTGTTGAATGGAATGTTATTTGTATTTTGAGATCATATTTCTTCTTCTGCTGAGACCATTGCAATTATAATAATTAGCCAATATTAGAGGGTGCGAAATCCTCTCTGAAATCCAAATTATACAGGTGCACTTCAGCCAGAGTAAAAAAGGAATATAGAAGTACATCAGAAAAAGTCATTCATCAAGCACAGTATTCACTCATAGGAGATAAATATCACATTTTATGAATTTGTAAACATTTTTCTTTGTGAAACTTTAACTTACTAAACAAATACTCTTTTAAAACTTTTTTATTATTTGTTAAAACTGATTCAGGATTTCCTATAGTCTTGTTACCTCCTAAAAGTATTGTCTTTTGAAGTTATTTTGTGTCACATTTTATATTAAAAATTGTATATGTAATTTTTCAAGAAATATAGCTATATGTTTTTCTAGCTATGTTACCAAAATGAGATGAAATTAAAGAAAAAGCTCATCCTAGGAATCTTTTTAGTCCCATTTGTTTTTCCTTACATTAAAACTCTCATCACTTAAATTTGGTATATTATTTTTCTTTTAATTATTGCCTCTGTGACACACAAATCATATCATGGCTTGAGTTTTGTTTTCCTCACTTTAGATATGACACTACTTAACTGAAAATATGCCCCCTGATTATACTGCATGACATGTAACCATGAGATATAGAAACTGATGTTTTTAACTGTATCACCTCTGTGGAAATGTACACAAATTATATGTGCATAGTGTTCTGAATTCTAATGAATTAAAACCATCCATATTCAAAATAGCAGATCCAGAAATAGAATATTATGGGCGCTGCCAAATGTTTCCTTCCTACTCCCTTCCCTTCCCCACTTCCACCAAGGGGTAACCACTTTAAGCATCACAGATTACTTTTGCCTGATTTTAGAAGCTGAGTATATCACATATTATGATCTCTTTTGCCTTGCATTTTTGTTTGTTTCTCAATTTCATGTTTGTGAAATTTATCCATGTTGCAGCATATAGTCTTCTATCTCTACATGACATTCTCCTGAGAGAACACTTGTATGCTACAATTTGTTTCTCCTCTCCACTACTAACTGGCATTTGACACGTTCCAGCAGTGACCTACTATAAATATTGCTGCCATGAATATCTTTGTGCACATCTTTTGATTGAAAATATGAATGCATTTCAATAAAACATATACTTAGGAGTAGCATTTTTGTGTCATAGGATCTGCATATATTCAGTTTAATTTATATTACCAAAGATTTTCCAAAGCAATTGCAACATTTTATATTCTGGAAATACAATTAAAAGTTTAGAGGCCAGGGATATAGCTCAGAGGTGCAGCACCTGCTTGGCAAGTGCAAGGTCCTGCATTTGATTCCTGATACCTACAAAAAATGAAACAAACGAGCAAAAAATTTAGGTTGCTCCACATCCCTGGCAACACTTAGATTTGTCTGCCTTTCAGAATTCATAAAAAATTTCCAATTCACATAATATTCATGGATATTTATGAGTGATAGTAATTTATATACATATATACAATATGTAGTGATCATGTTAAGTAATTAGTCTTTAAGTATTTATTATACCCATGTGCTGGAAATCTTTTCACCCTTCTTTTATAAATTGTTGTAGACTATTGTTACTCTACTAGTTACCCCAGTGTACAGAGCACTAAAACTAATCCATACTGTCTGATTTTGTATATAAAAATATTTTTAATCTATTCATCAATTGATAGACAGCTGGGTGTATTTTATGTCTTGGGTCCTGTGAATGGCGTTCAATTAAACATGGGAGTGCAGGTATCTTTTAGATTTTTGCTTTGGATATATACTAACTAGCACATTCGTGGAATTACCAAGTCATATATAGTTGTATTTTTACTTTTTGAGGAACCTGTATTTATCAGTCAGTGTTTACTAGAAAACAGATTTAATGCAAAATGTACAAATATATATGAATTTACAAGACTGACTCACAAATGGCAACCTGCAGTCAGGTGTGGAGGAGTACAAAAGGGGTATCTGTGTGCTGGAGATGTGAAGGACCCTGTTAAAGGCCTGAAGCTCACTGCATCAGAAGCTGAAGGGTCTACAGAGGAAGGCTAAAGGGTCTTCACAGGAAAGCAGGAGCAATCTGCAAGGTGCAGGAGAAGACTAGTTCTTCCTAAGACACACAAGCCAGACTTCCTCCTTCCTTTCCATTTATTCTATTCAGGTGACAAGCCTACTGGTTGGTAGAACCACAGCCGGGTGGGCATTTGTCTTCTATAAATCCCTTAAGTCACACTCAGAACTGTGTTGATCTAATTTAGTTGGTCATTTCTTAATTAATTTACCCAGTCAATTAACTATCATACTTCATAGTACCATTTTCTGTAATAACTATACTAATTTACATTCCTGACAAGAGTGTACAAAGAACATTCATTTCACCAAATTGTTGCCAGCACTTTTTTGTCTTTTTTATTGTAAATATTCTAAATAGAGTGAGAAAATATCTCATTGTGGTTTTGGTTTGGGTTTCTTAATGATTAGTGATGCTGAGTATGTTTCCAGAGGCTTATTAGCCATTTGCGTATTTTCTTTTAAGAAAGGTCTGTTCAAATCATTTGCCCATTTTTACTTGGAATATTTGTGGGGTTTTTTTCAGTCCATTATACATTCTAGGCCTTTTAGACTAATAGTTTACAAGTATTTCCATTACGCAGGTTATCTATTCAATTTATTCTGCTGATTATTCCCTTTACTCTGCAGAAACTTCTTGGTTAAATATAATCCCATTTGCTGCCTTTACTTTTGCTACCTGTGTGCATCCATAAATTTGTTTCCTGTACCAATATCTTGAGATGTTTCATCTGGGATTTCTTCCAATAGTTTCATGGTTTTGGGCCTCACATTTAGACCTTTGATCCTATTGAGATAATCTTTTTGTATAGGTTGAGAGATAATGTCTAGTTTCATTCTTTTCCCTACTTACTTCACTTTCCCTAGCAGCATTTATTGAAGAGACTGTCCTTTTTCCAAAGTATGTTCTTGACACCTTTGTCAAAATGAATTAACTATAAGTATGTTAATTAACTTCCAGGTTCTGTATTCTTTTCCGTTACAGGCAAAATTGTGCTGTTTGGGCACTATAGCTTTGTAGTATGTTTTATAAATCAGTTATTGGATGCCTCCAGTTTTGTTATTTTTTTCTCAGGATTGCTTTGGTTATTCCTGGGTTTTTCAGTTCTACGTAAATCTTTGTCACTTTACTTGTTTCCAGGACACAATACTCAACAAGCAAAACTTAAATCTGGGAAGGCTTATTTTTGGCTCACATTTTGTAAAGGTTTCAGTCCATAGGCTCTGTGGCAAAACAGTATGGACAATACTGTAGAGAAGCATTTCAGAGGAGAGTTGCTCAGGGTGGCACAGCAGACAGGAAGCAAAGAGGATGAAGGGAGAAGTGGGGAAGAAAAAGCCCTACCAGGCCACTTTCCCAGTGACTCACTTCTTCAGAATAGATCCCACTTTTAAAGGCAAGTCAGCTAGAAACTCATTAAGGACTAATCCACTGATCAATATCACACCTGCGTGATGCATGACCCAAAATCCCACATATGAGTACATGAGACTTTGGAGGGATACATGGGTACAAACCAGTACAAAGTAAAATTTATAGTTGCTTTATCTATTACTGTGTGGAATGCTATTCATATTTTGAGGTAATTGCATTGAATCTATACATTACTTTAGGTAATATGGAAATTTTAACAATGTTAATTCTTTCCGTGCATAAGCATTGGATATCGTTACATTTTTTCCCTGTGTGTACTCTTCCATTTCTTTTATCAGTGTTTCGTAAGTTCCACTGAAGAGCTCTTTCACTTTCTTGGTTAAACTCATTCCTACATTTTTTGATAACTATCATAAATGATATTTCTTTCTTGATTCTTTTTCAGCAAGTTCATTATTTGTGTATAAAAGTGCTACTTTTGTGTATATTGATTTAGCCTTTTGTAAACTAACTGACTGTATGTAGCCATCCTAACTATTTTTTGGAGGCATTTTTAATGTTTCTATTAATATAATCCTGTCACTTGTAAGTGGAAATAATTTATTTTCCTCTTTTCAACTTGGATGTCATTTAGTTCTTTCTCTTGCCTTATTTTCTGATTACTATAAGAGTAACAAAATCTTGGTTTTTTTCCAGATTGTGAAGGAAATGTTTTCAACTCCAGTAAGATGTTGACTGTGGATTTATCCTATATAGGCTTTATTGTGTTGAGATATATTCCTTCTATACCTAATTTGTTGAGTGTTTATCATGAAGAGTTGTTGAATCTTTTCAAATATTTTTTGTGCATCTACTAAAATGATCACATGGTTTTTATGTTTCATTTTATTGTGATGATATATTACATTACTGATTTGTATATGTTGAAATAGTCATGTGTCCTTAGAATAAATCCCACTTAATTTTGGCATATAATTTTATTTGCTTTTGAATTCAGTTTGCTAGCATTCTGTTGATAATTTTTATCCCTATGTTCAATAGGGATATTGTGTTGTAGTATTATACTTTCTGCTGTATGTCTGTCTGGTTTTGGTACCACAGTAATACTGGCCTTCTGAATGTGTTTGGCAGCGTTCACTTCTTTTTTAATTTTAGGATGGTTTGAGAGGCATTACTTCCTTAAGTGTTCTGTAGAATTCAGCAAAGAAACTACTAGTTTCTGAACTTTTCTTTGATAGAAATCTTTTAATTACACTTTCAATCTTTGTTACTTATCATTAGTCTGCTTGGATTTTCTGTTTCTTCTTTATTCAGTTGTAGCAGTTTTTGTACATCCAGTAATTTATCCATTACTACTACATTTTAGAATTTGTTTGCACAGAATTATTTATGGTGGAGTTTCTTATGATCCTTTATATTGCTGTAGCATTACTTATAATGTTTCCTTTTTCATCTTGAACTTTGAAATTTCTCCCTCTTTTCATAGGTTAGCTAAAGATTGTCAGTTTCTTTATTTTTTCAAAAAGCAATTTTCATTTCACATTATCTTTCATGTTACCTTTAAGTCAAGGTAATTTGTCTATGCTCTGATTTATATTCTTTTTGCCCTTTTACTATTTTAGGTTTGGTTTATTCTGCTTTTAGGGGTCTCAGTTCACACTAGAGGGTTTACTTGAAATCCCTCTATTTTTTATTTCTATAAATGTTTCTGTTAGTATTACTTTTACTGTATCTCATAGGTTTTGAAATGTTGTGTTTTCATTTTTACTTGTTTAAAGAAATATTTTTAAATTTCCCTTCCATTTTTTCAGTGACTCACTGATCACTTGGCAGCATGCTGTTTAATTCTTATGCATTTGCCTAATGTCCACTGATATTCTTGTTGATTTCTAGTTTTATTTATTTGTGGAAGATATACAATATGATTTTAATTATTTAATTTACTAAGATGTGTTTTGTTCCTTAACATATGCTTAATCCTGGGGAATAATCAATGAGAATAATGTGGATAAAATGTCCTGCAGATATCTGTTAGATCCATTTTGTCTATAGTGTACACTGACTCTGATGTTTCTTTGATGAGATTCATCTGATCTGGCAATTACTGAAACTGGAGTATCAAATTCCCAAATTATTATTATATTGGTATTTGCTACTCACTTTAGATCCAAAAATCTGAGCTTCATATATTTGTATACTTTATTAGAATCATACATATTTATACTTGTTACATCCTCTTGCTGAGTTGATCCCTTTATCACTATATAATAACCTTATCTGTCGTGTTCATTCTGTTTTAAAGAATTTGACTTAATATCAGTTTTATCTAAGTACAAATATTTGTACTTGTTTCTGGTTTTAGTTCACATAAAATATATTTTCCATCTTTGTGCTTTCAGTCTATATGGACCTTTATTGATGAAGTGAGTTTTTTCTAGGCAATGTATAGTTGGGTCTTTCAATCCATTTGGATACTATATATCTTTTAATTGGACAATTTAATGTTTCTATTCAAGATTATAATTGACAAGTAAGAATTATTCCTGCCAGTTTGTTAATTGTTTTCTATTTGTTTTGTTCATTCTTTGTTCCTTTTCACCATCTATATTGTTTTGCTTTTGTGGTCTGGTGGTTTTATTTAGTGATAAGTTTTAATTGGTTTTTATTTTTAATTTGTGTGTTTATTTTACTAGTAAGTTTCACTTTTATTCTGTCATGTGCTTTTATCCATTTTTTCTCAGATGTAGAACTCCTTTAAGCACCCATATGTTAAGGTTGACTTGGTAATTACTAGTGGTAATAATTTTCCTCAGTTTTTGATTATCTAAGACTTCATTTCTCTCATTTCTGAAGCATATCTTTGCTGAAGTATTAATTTTGGTTAGCAGTTTCCTGCTTGCTTGCTTCATGACTTTGAATATATTCTTTCTTGACTTGTAGTGTTTACTGATATATCTACCATTAAATCAGGGGTTTTTACATATGACTTTAAGTTTTCTTTTGTTATTTTAGGAATCCCTCACTTTGACTTTTGATAGTTTGACTATAATAAGCCTTACATTCTTTGTAAATATTGGGTTTTCTTTTATTAAGTCTATGTAAGGACCTTTAATTTTTTTGGATTTGAATTTTCAGATTTCAAGACTTGGAAATTTTCCACCTATTATTTTATTAACTTGATGTTCAATGATTTTTTCCCCACCTTTTCTCTTTTGTAATATGAATAGTTTTTTGGTTAATGATAAGTTTTACTGACTCTCTTTATTCTTTTTAATCTTTTCTCTTGAATAGGTTATTTCAAAGCTTTTGTCTTCCAAATTCAGAAATTTAGTTGTATTTTATGATTATTTCTTTGTTGATGTTCTTTTTCAAATCATGAACACTTTCACTCATTTAATTGAGTTGTTTATCTGTTTCTTTGAAATTATCATACTTCCTGTTTTTGGAGGCATAGTCTCACTATTGTAATACAGGCTGACCTTGAACTTGCAGTGATCTTCCTGCCTCTGCCTCCCAAGTGCTGGGATTATAGGTATGTGCCACCATACATGGGCCATATATCCTCTTTTTTCATGGTTTCTGTATCTCTCTTTTGATATCTGCCCATCTGGTAGAAAAGTCATCTCTTCAAATTGTATGGAGCATCTTTCAAAGGAAAAGACTGTATCATAGTATGCTGATTAAACTGATGCTATGGTTATACCAAAATAGTCTTGTGTGGCTGTTTTCAAACTGTAATCAGTATCAGCAGTGTCTGTGATTGCCTCGGTGATTTACATTGAAGATCTTTGTGGAGCTTGCTGTACAGCTTTGCTGTGGACATGGGACACTGGGGGACTCCATAAAGGCAATAGCTGAAGGGACCAGTGGACCCTTAACTGTTGAAAATGTAGTAGCATCACACTCCAGTGTAACACAAAGGTGACCACTGGTGGCAGCAATTACCACAAAAGAAAGGGTGCTAACCACACAAAAGTATGTTCTTGGGTCCTGCACCAATGTTTGCAAGGCCTCTAAGGAAGGGAGGCATGATGTAATGGTATCATGTGAAGGTTTAGATAAAAAATGTTCCCCCAAAATCTCATTTTTTAAAAGATAAGGCTTTCAGATGTGATTGGGTCATTGGGATGCTAAACACATCATTGATCAGTCCATGGCTAGATGTACTATTGAGAGGCAGGGCTTGGTTAGACAAAATGAGGTGCTGGAGAGTGTGCTTTTGGAGCGTATAACTCTTGTAGTGTCCTTTCTCTTTCTCTCTGCTTTCAGATGCCATGAAGTAAACATTTGTCCTCAGCCATGCCCCTCTGCCATGATGTTTGTGCCTTGAAGCCAGCCAACCATGGACTGAACACCCAGAAACTGTAAGCCAAAAATATACCTCTCTTACTTTCATTTTTCAGTTTAAGAAACTTTGTTCCAGCAATGGGAAAGCTAATACAAATTGCATTATGCATTTAATTTGTATTTCTCTCTTGCCTAGCACCTTATCAAATATTTACTGTTTTGTATATTTCATATTTGTATTCATTTTGATACTCTTTTATGTTGTGTCTTTGAGATTTTTGCCCACTTGTCTGTTTATATCATTATTTCTTATTGATTAACAGATTTTCTTTGTGTGTTCTCAATATAGACTTTTCTATGAACTGAGAATCTCATATCCCATTATAGATATTCCTTCTCATCTTTGAGCTGTATATTTTGGTGAAATATACATATCTATATTTATAATTTTAGTATCCTTTTCCATTCCATTTCCATTTTTATCCATTTCCATTTTTAGAAATGGTGCATTTTGTGTGCTATTTAGGAATTCTTTGCATACTTACATATTATAAAAATGCTTTTCTTTGATTTCTTTTAAGTTTTTATATCTTTCAGTTTTAAATCTGCAATATATCTAGGACTGATTTTTCTGTATGATGCTGTCAAGATTAATTTTTTAAAGTGAATTAATTTTTTAAAGTGAAGATCAATTGACCCATCACTACTTATTGAAAAGATTTTCCAATATATTGTAGTCTCATCTTTGATATAAATCTAGGGAGAGTGTGTATATAGTTTTGACCCAGAGAGTCAATTTAGTTGTGTGTCACTGAACTAATACCAGCTCTCTAAATTAGCTTTAATATCTAGTAGAGTAAGCCCTGTGTTATTTGAATTTAAATTTACTTACCAATTCTTTACTTTTGCATTTCTGTATAAATATTTAAGATTCCTTATATTTTACAAAAAAATCTTGTCAAAGATTTAATTGATATTGTGGTGAATCTACAGAACTACATTAACTTCTAAATAATTTTCCAATGCATAACATGTCTATTCCAATTTTCTTTATTAACTCCAATAACAATATTTTTGCTAAAGTCTTATAGATCTTTTTAGACATTTCTAAGTAGCTATTTATACAACAATAAATGCTATACTTTGTATTTTATTTTCTATTTGCTACTATTGCATGAAAATAAATTAATTTTACATTGACTTTTTATTCAGAAAAATTTATAAACTCTAATAATCTACAGGTAAATTCTTCGGGATCTTCCATATCTGCAATTGTGTTATCTGTCAGAGAAAAAGAACTGTGTGACTTATGGTCTTATTTATCAATTATTTTGAGAAAGGAGTAGAGTTTTGCCTATTTTATCATAGGATTAGAATCTCCAATACATTATAATAGTGACTATCTTCAGCTTTTCTCAAGCTGAAGGAAAAGCTTTGGGTATTCTTCCATTAATTATTATTTAAACAGATATTAAAATATTAAATTTATTTAAGGACAATCAAATTTATTCTCATCAGAACTGTATTATTTTATGTGCATACATTCTTCAACTTATAAGCTATCACCTCCTGATACTCACGATAAATTAAAAGTACATGAACCTACTCGACTGAACATAACTTAGCCATCCTATACTGCACACACTTTCACTAGCCCAAGGTTGTGCAAAGTTACCCAACACAAAGCCCGCTTAATAATATAGTGCTAAATAATTTATATAACTTATAAAATGCTGTAATGAAAATGAAAAACAAAATGAGAGAAAAGATATGCTTTCATAATTTCCTAAAGCCAAAAAAAATCAAGTTGTATTGTTATAACCTGAGAAGAATCTAAAATCTATGTGTGTATGCACATGTGCAAATGCAGTACTATGCCATAATGCTTTGGTTAAATCACAAAATGAAATGAACATTTTTTATACCTTGTGTTTCCCACAGTTCCTCTGTAAAATTCTTTAGCTGCCTATTCCTTCATAAATATATTAGTTGATTATAATTCAACCGTAAATTCTTCTTTCCTTGTTAAAAACTAAATTTGCAGTACTTCTTTAATACTATTTACTATAGTTCCCACTTTCTTACTTTTTGAATGCTGAGACTCTAACTTGTCACTTCTGCTTTATAAATTCTACTCATCAGTTGTGACTGCCTTGATTTTGAAAAAAAAAAAAAAATTGAGTGAGCTCTTTGCCAAACACAGCATTTTACCAGCAACTGCACATTTTAAAATGCTATGCTGTTCCTTGGAAGTACTGGGAACTCTGAGAATCCCTAGATTAATTTTGTTAATGCTAATAACATTTTTTTTATTCTCAGTAAACACTTTGTCTCACATACATTATTGTGACTTGTAACAGACATTGCTAATTGTTCCCTCTTATCTACTTCCTCCTTTATTATTTGAAGCATAATCCTCAATTCATCCTTCCTAAGAGATTTTACCAAGAAATACCTTTGGTCAGATAGTGATTACATTTCCCACACTATTTTACGACTAAGTATAACTATTTGATTAATTTTCCGCCAGAGATACGAGGGTGGAAAAGATAATCTGGCCTTCTGACTCATATCCTTCAAAAAGGAAGCTGCTTAGTTGGACATAGTGGCTCACATCTGTAATCCCAGCAATCTGGGAACTTGAGGCAAGAGGATCACAAGCTCAAGTCCGTGGTAGTTTAGCACTCAGTGAGACTCTATCTCAAAATAAAATTTTAAAAGAAGTTTTAAAGTCTAGATATGATACAGTTCAGTGCAAAGGCTCAGGGTTCAATCCTCAGTGCCAAGAAAAGAAAGATGCTTTCTTTCTTATTGAATAAATGCATGACAGTGAAATTGAGCCAAGAAATCTTGTAACATGAGTCCTTGGATGACCTTTTGCAGAATTATCTTCCTAACTGAATTGGTCTCCCTGCAGACATTAGATTAGAGAGAAGCAAACTTTTGTAGTTCTTCTTGTTTTTTGTTTTGTTTTGTTGGTTTTTTTTCTATTGTTGTTGTTGTTTGTTTTTTCTTTCTTTTCTTTTTCCTTTCTTAAGATAGTATCTTACTATGTAGTTCAGGCTGGCCTTGAATTCACTGTGTAGCCTAGGCTGGTCTTGAACTCACAGCAATTCTCCTGCCTCAGCCTCTTGACTACTGGAAATATAAGCATATGCCACCACTCCTGGCTTGTGCCACCATGCCTGGCTAAACTCCTGTTTTATTGAAGTTATTGTATTTGGAGTTTTTTTTATAGAAATGTATTCTATATTATACATTCATAAGATGAGTTGCCCCATAGATTTCAGGAAGATTGCTACAACCGGAAGCTGATTAAATGGAAGCAGTTAAGACTCCATAGTCAAATGCAAAGAATAAGGAACTGGCATAAAAAAAATAAAAAGACAAATTAAGAAGAGAATCTAATGTGGACAAGGTAGGGACACAGAGGAAGAAAAGGAGGCGAGATTGACAGAGAGAGTAAGACACAAATAGTGAGGTAGGTTTTATAATGATAGTGCTTGGTGGTACCCACCTGCAACCCCAACTGTTTGGAAGGCTGAGACAGAAAGATCACAAGTTCTAGCTCAATTTGGGCAACTTAGCTTTGCGCAAGACCTTGTCTCAAAAAAAAAAAAAAAGCATAAAATGACAGGGATTTAGCTCAGTGAAAAGGCCTTAAGCTCCATTTTCAGCACCACAGAAAGAAAAAGTATATATAGATAATGCTTTTTGCTTTCCTCTTGGTACATCACATAAACTGATCAGTAATGAACTCCAATATGAGATTATAAATAGAGACAAAGTCTGTATTAGTTAGCTTTCATGTCATTGGAACACAACATCCAACACTCACAACTTTAAGGAAGATTTAATTTGGCTCATAGATTTAAGGTATTTAGTCGATGGCTGGCTGGTTTCAAGGCAAAAAGATCATGGTGAAATAAGGAAAGATGCTTATTTCATGACAGAGAGCAGAAAAGAGGAAGAGCACCAGAGAAGAAGAGGTCACGGTCTGATACAGTATCCAAGATCACACTTCTGTGACTCACCCAGACACACAGGGAACTCTGCTTTACTATTCCATCAGGCAGAGTCCAGAAGCTATCAAGTTGACATTTCATGTGTTATAACTTGTACAGATGTTCCATTAAAGCTTTACATGCTCATAGGTTAAGCTTTTTGAAGGTGGCTAGATATAAGGAGTGTGAATAAAAATTGAGATTGTAGTAACTAAATTAGTCCACTGATTGGTTTAGCATAGTTCTGGGTGTGGAGAATGGAAAGTTCCACCCTGAGACCAACTAGCAGGCTCATAGTCTAAATGGGATGAAAGGGGTGGCTGACTGCTGCTGCTTTACTGTTTCCTGCCTGCTATGCTGTGGAATATTTCTCCTCTATCATGTCCTTCTGCTGTGCCATTGTGCCGTGGAACCACCTATGAACTAAAATCTCTATAACCTGTGAACTAAAATAAAAGTTATCCCTGCTTCATTTTTGTAGGATTCTATTTTTTTACCCACACAAATTTTTAAGAGTTGTCTACATACTCATCTAGCTTGTCATTTCTCCTCTAATTTATGGGTGGTGGGTTTTGAGTCTCAACTACGAGAAAAGTAATCAAGACACACCCTAACCACCACAGAGTCCCCAAATCAGCATAAAGCAATAGTAGGAACCTACAGAAGGTAATGATGAGCCATACGCTGGGACAAAGGAAGCCAACAAACCAAAACTAACATGTACTAATGATAGTTAATATGGGAAAAAAATATCACTGAAGAATTATCAATTATAGAAGGGGAAATCATTGAGTATTGATTAGGGTAATGCTAGCATTTGAAACAAGTGAATCCAAAATTCTACAAGAGTATACACACAAGAGAAATGTATCTTTTTATTTATAAAAGTGAAGCAAATGTTCCTGATCAGTAAATAGAAATATTTCTAAATCAGGGACTTAGAATTTCAATTTAATTTTTCATATTTTGTTTTCTCTATCTTCCAATCATGGCTTCCATTGTCACTGAGTTCATGTGCATCAAGCCAGAAGACCTAAGAGCATGAAAGATTTCATGGACCAGGTGAAAAAGTGGTAGATATATATTTCATTAACATTTCAATGATGAAAAAACAGTTACATGGCCATATCTAACTGCACTGGAATCAGAGATATGCAGCCTATCTACACATCGCAGTGGAAAAGAAAACAGACTTCTTGGACAGAAGAGCAAACTGGCTTAAGTCTCTGTCACATATTCATATTCCAAATGAGTATTCACATTTTTTAAAAAACTTCTACTTTAAGCATAACGTGTCCTCTTGGGCTAGTAATGTACTTGTAACACATCACAATTTAAATTGAAGGGCAGTGTCATGACAGGATGGTACATTGAGCTCATTTACATCTTCTTCAAACTGAGGCATCCCACACTGTTCTGTCTCATGTGTTGGTGCAAAAAGAGCATGTCAAATATGTCAGTTTCTTTATGATCCATCACATGGTGCCAGTCTGTGGACAGGAATATTTCAGTGTGCCAATATTTTTTTTTTTCAGTTTCAGGGAAAAAGAAAGCCCTTGAACTTCTGAAAAATTCGTCCTCAATTCTCACTGTCCTAGGACTACTTTGCGCCTCAGAGACACATCTGTCAATGGATTAACTGAGAAACAAAGCAAGCGCCAGGTCTTCATTAGCTCTAGAAGGAAATTACCTCGCCACTTTTGCAGTTTTATCACTCTCCTATAGTGATAGAAAACCATCTGAAACCAGTTTTTAACTGAGATGACAATGAAAACAAGTTAGAGCTCTGATAAATTCGCCTTTTTATGTGTATTTTTGGCCAAACAGCATTTACCTCTCCCAGCAAATATGGTTTTTACCTCATTTTTTAAAATAAAATATGTATGGCTAAATCATAAGTTTATAGGTGTGTGTTTATTGTAAGTACCATATTTATGTTTTAGATGAACAATTGAGTAGCATACCTTGCACAGAGCAAGATTTGAGAACACAAGAAGAGTAAACTAAAACTCAGAGGAGCGTATTCTTTCCACGCATAGTACCAGTAAATGAATTGGGGCATTTATTTTTCTGACACTCTAAATGTAGTTTGATTCATTTGCAAAGACCCTTGGGATTTTCATATAGAGGCTATATTTACTAAAATAAATTTGATATTTATTAATGTTACAGTGTAGGAATAACGAAGGGAAGTAAATTTTGGAGATGGGGAATTCAGTGGCAAAGAGAAAATATGCTCACAAATTCCACAAAAGGAATCCTCAGCTTTTAATTATTCATTCAATCCTCCATTCAATAAATCTTTTGGGATCCTGTAGGACCTTGTTAATCAAACTGTAGTCTGTAAAGTAGCAACACGAGCATCACTTTTACCTTGTTAAAAATGCACCATGTTAAAATCTAACTTCTGAATCAGAACAGGTTTTTAACAAGATCCCCAGGTGATTTGCTTGCATATTGAATCTGAGAAGCACTGCATATACAACATCCTATGTGCAATGTGCACAGAACTTTTCATATCAACAGTTACTGGTCAAACAGCACTAAGTAACTAGACACAAACCTGTAGAAAAACTGCTGTAGAACCATAGTTCTCAAGTAAGGGTGATTTGGCAATGGCTGGAGATGTTTTGAATGGTTCTCACTCAGGGAATTACAGGCATTTAATAGGTAGAGAACAAAGATGCTGTTAAATGTCTGACAATGTACAGGATGACCTCCACAACAAATTATCCTGCCCCTAAAATGGCAATCGTGCACTAGTGAGAATCAGAGGAGAATAGTTGGTAAACTCGAGGTTGTATCACACATGGTCTGAGCAGTCTTGGTTAAACAAATTACTGGTCTTCTCCCCAGAGTTTCTAACTATAAATCTAGGAGATGAGCCCTAAGACTTTGTGTTTTTATTTAGTTCCTAAGTAACTCTACTACTGCCAGTCCAGAAGCCAAACTTTGAGAAACATTGGCATAAAGTATCAAATGATACTACTTGGCCCATCGTGGTCTTTTGCTCTATCTTCTTGATGGTTCTAGAAATTTCTGTCTCTGAATCACTCTTGACCCTCTTAGTTAGAGCCTCCATGATGCTTTGATATATGAGTTTAAAGGAGATTAGGCAATGAGACCTTTGTGAGAGGGTTGCTTGGAATGTGTGGAGGTGCAAGTAGGGCTGAGCCCACAGAGATGATACAGTGCTATTGTCATTTACAGATGATACCAGATGGCAGCTAAACTCACAGTCCAGACTGCCTGAGGGGCTTGCTAATTACAAGAGGCTTCAGCTGCAGGAAACACCCTAATCACCCCAACAGCAGCTGGGCAGCCCCAGGGAAGACCCTAGTGCCAGTAGAAATTTTTGTTTGCTATAAAGTAGAACTTGAAGCATAAAAATGACAAGTTCAATTTGGACTACATATAGAAAAGAGAGAGAGATGGAAATACGTTTTAAGATGGAGGTGGCAAGGAAACATGCATGGGCACAGGTAGTTTTGATTAGATGGAAGTTAAGTACTGGGAAGTAATAGCTTCTGGAACCTAGGCCAAATCCACAGGTGGCCCCTCTAACCTTGCAAAACTAACCAAGACCTCAAGATGGAATTTGTGGTTTCTACTTGGCACTGGTTGTATGCCCCTGCTAGTTATCCGTCCTTTGAAAAAATAAAATATTGGTTTAACGCCTTTACAAAGGAAGACATCTTTTGCTTTGTTTAACCAGCTACCTGTCTTTCTTTGGTTGGCAAGCAGCACTGAGATAAATTTGCTCTACTGGGCAGCATTTAGCAAAAACTGTGAGTGAGGGAAAAACAGCAGGAAGAGGAACAAGTACCCTAGCAGCTGTTTCTAGGCTAAACAGCAAGTGTTGGGGTTTGGGCCAATTTCACAATATGCATCTCCCCTGGAAATTTTAACAGGATTTTCTGTAAACTGGGAATAAATTGGAGAAATATATCTTGGAGAAATGTTTTACCATTTAATATAGTAGTTTAGAAAAAATTAAAATGGATTCTTATTCATTTGAGGTTTCATTTTACAATGAAAAAATTAGAAGGAAATAAATCCCAAGTATATTCCCATTTGAAACCACTTCTGACTATTTTATGGCTCTCCAAAGCATTCTGTAATTTCTTGAAAGATGTAGAAAGTATAATCCATTTCCAGGGAGAAAACAGGTATTAGGAGTTCCCCTCAAAAAAGCTGTTCTTTATTTTTCTAAACATTACATCTGGAAATGTCTGTCTTCCTACCTGTCTCTCTCCTACCTCTCTGCAATTCCATCCAGACTCTAGCCACACCTTAGGTGAGAAGAGAGCACCTTTCCCCTATAAGGGATGAAAGAACCCTCTATGCAGACCATACTGCATGCACGTGCAGGCTCTCAGATTCATCACAAATTTGAAGACTCGAGAAATTTACCTTTCTCTTGCTAAACTAGCCCAGTTTACTCATACTTCATAGCAACACTAAAAGTGCGCTTTCCTATTAGAAAAGGGACCTGTTCACTGGTCCTGCAGGTAAGAACCTTGGAAAGCACCACTCTAACAAGAAAAGGCTGAACAAACTGAAAAAAGCAACAACTCTTCTTAGATCTATAATAAAAGTGAGGTCACAGAGCAAACAACACTCTACTAAATTGACTAGGGCAACAAGTAAAGAGAATTAAATACAATTAATAGTGCAAACACCTTTATTCAGAGCTGATACAGGAGACACTGAACTATTAGCTTTATGAGGTATAATAGCAGGGAAGAAACAGAAGTTACATCCTACCAGCAGTATTTTCCATAACACAGCCCTGCCCTTGCTCCTACCTACCTGCACCCTTTATAGGTACGCTGGGCTGGGCATTTTATTGTGGCTACTAAAACATTGAATTTGTAATCTTTGAAATTTGGTCATGCTTTACCTTGATTTGAACCTGTCTTATCTTATGTAAGTTATTTGTAACTACATGTCCAGTTCTTTTTTTTATTTATTTAAAGAGAGAAGGGGAAAAAAGGACATAAAAAAAAAAACAATGCAGGAAAAAGGTACAAATAATACAGTATTTCTAGAAAAAAATATATACAGTACAAAATCACCAGTTAATAGGTTACATATTATCTTCCCAGAAACAGCTGTCCATATCACTAAATTAAAGCATATAAAGTGAGCATTCATACAGCGAAATTGGAGACAGTTCCATTCAATGATCCCACAAAATCTCAGTTATATGGTTTTCCATCCTACACTCTCATACATACCTGCAGTTATATTCCTTAGTCCACCTTAGTTTCCTCTCTTTTTTACAGTAACAATTAGACTTTTAGGGTTTTATTACTCTCACAGTTCTTATTACTTTTTTGAAAAGAATAAAAACAAATGTGACTAAGCAAAACAGAGTCAGAACAGAAGGGTGGGCAGAGCACGTGATGCAAAAATAGAATACCAGGTGATCAAAAGTGGTTACCATTGTGCCTCTTGCTATTTTTAAATTGAGTTGTCTATATCATCAGGTATAATAGACTTGATCATGTATAATAGACTTGTTTGTACGGAACAAAACCAAAAAATCTACACTGAGGGCCTTACAGGACTTCAAAAAAAAAGATGATAGTCAATCCATATTGGGCTTCATAGTATATCTTATTGCCTTCAAAGTGATTGCCTATACCATCAAACGTGATGCTATCAAACAAAATAGAATATATAATAATCAGACAGAACAAGATGGGGAGAGCAATGCTGGGGTTCAAGTCAGGTTAATAGGACAACAAAAAAGTTACTATAATATGTCCCTTTATTCTTTAATTTAGTTTTCCCGTAATTAAAAAAATGAGAGAAAATAGATTAATTTAAAAATAGGGGGAAGATTGAGATAAGAGAGGACATTGTAATAGAACAACGCAGGGCAGAACCGAGAAATTCAAGCATCATTGTGTTTCACCACCAGATAATGTAACATAATAGTAGTAGCCATAGTGCCTCTTTCCTTAAATTATTTGACTGTAACTTCGTGTGCTATAATATCAAGCACATCTAGACAGTGTGAAGCCTTTCAAGAGAATACAAGAATTACAGGATATTTAGAACCTGCTAATAGAAAACAATGGTTTCTATATTATCTCTTTGCCTATAAAGAATTTTGTTTATACTACAGCATATAGTGAGATATAGTAAGATACAACATGTTAAAACCAGTGGAAACAGATGTACTACAGCTTGATGGGACTTCAAAACAAGACAATATTAAATCAGCACTAGATTTTATGTTGTGTTGCTTTCTTCAAAATAGCAATGCGTGCTATCATAGATACTAAGATCGAACAACCCAAGTTAAAAACATTGCGGTTAATGAGTGAAAACATTATATGGCTTCAAACCAACATGATTGGGAATCATGATTACCACATACTTCTATGTATTCTTATCATTTCTTACACTAGGGAAACTATTCGGTATTTATACATGTGAGTTTGATTTATTTCACTTATGAGTATGGTCTCAAGCTGCATCCATTTATTTATAAATGTCTCAATGTGGTCATTCTTTATAGCTGAGTAGTACTCCATTGTATAAAAATACCACACTTTTTTAACCATTCTTCAATTGATAGACACTTAGGTTGTTTCCAAGATCTGGTGATTACAAATTGTGCTGCTATAAACATGGGTGCACATATAGCACTGTGGTATGATGCTTTCAGTTCTTCTGGGAATATGCCTACAAGTGGGATAGCTGGAACAAATGGAACTTCCAACCCCAGCTTTTTGAGAAATCTCCAGACTGATCTCCACAATGGTTGCACCAGTCTACACTCCCACCAACAGTGCAGGAGAGTTCCTTTTTCCCCACAGCCTCTTCAGGATTTGTTGTTGGTGGTTTTTTTGATCCTGGCCATTCTTTCAGGAGTGAGATGAAATCTCAGTGTGGTTTTGATTTGCATTTCTCTAATGACCAATGATGATGAACATTTTTTCATATATTTATTTGCCATTTGTATTTCTTCATCTTAGAATTGTTTATTCATCTCAGATGCCCATTTTTTGATTGGGTCTTTGAATTTTGGGGGTCTGATTTTTTTAAATTCTTTATATGTTTTAGACAGAAGTCCTTTGTCTGAGGGGCAGTTCACTAAGATTGTTTCCCAGTTTGTGGGGTTTTTTTCTCACCACACTGGAGACTTCTTTTGACGTGTAGAAACTTTTTAATAAGAGGTGATCCCAGTTATTGATTCTGGGAAGTATTTCCCATGCGGTTTGAGTCCTGTTCATGAATTCTCTACCTACTCCTATATCTTCAAGGTTTTTACCCAATTTGTCTTCCAATAGATTTAGTGTTTCTGTTTTAATGTTTAGATCTTTGATCCATTTAGATTTTAATTTAGTACATAGTGATAGGCATGGGTCTAGTTTTAGTTTTTGATATATGGAGAGCCAGTTTTTCCAGCACCATTTATTAAAGACACTGTCGTTTTCCCAGTGAACATGCTTGGCCCCTTTATCGAAGATAAGGTGGTTGAGTGTGTTTGCAGTTGTGGTTGTATCTTCTAATTGATTCCACTGATCTTCAGCTCTGTTTTGGTTCCAGTACCATGTTGATTTTACCACAATTCTTTGTAGTATAATTTCAAGTCAGGGATTGTGATACCTCCTGCCTTGCCTTTGCTGCTTAGAACTGTCCTTGCTATTTTAGGTCTCTTCTCACTCCAGATGAATTTTAGGAGTGATTTCTCAAGTTTTATGAGGTAGGTTGATGGTACTTTTTGATGATATTTTTATCGGGATTGCATTGAATCTGTATAAAAGTTTTGGGAGAATGGCCATTTTTGCAATATTTATTCTTCCTATCCATGAGCAAGGGATGTTTTTCCATTTTCTGAGATCATCTTCAATTTCATTTTTCAGTGTAATATAATTTTCCCTGTACAGGTCTTTCACTTCTTTCGTGAGAGTAATTCCTAGATATTTCATTTTTTTGGTTGCTAGTATGAAGGGTATGGCTTCTCTTATTTCTCTTTCTGTGACTTTGTTGTTGGTGTATAGGAATGCTATTGATTTTTGAGTATTGATTTTATAGCCAGCTACATTACTAAATTGATTTATTATATCTAGCAGTCTTTCAATGGAGTTTTGGGGATCTTCTATATAGAGTATCATGTCATCTGCAAATAATGATAGCTTAACTTCTTCTTTTCCTATCTTTACGCCTTTTATTTCTCTCTCTTGTCTAATTGCTCTGGCTAGTATTTCCAGTACTATATTAAATAGGAGCAGATAAGGGACATTCTTGTCTTCTGCCTGATTTTAAATAAAGGCCTTCAATTTTTGGCCATTTAGTATGATATTGGCTGTTGGTTTGTCATAGATGGCCTTTATTATATTGAGGTAAAGACCATCTATTCCAATTTTCTGCAGGGTTCTTATCATGAATGAATGTTGGACCTTATCAAAAGCTTTTTCTGCATCTATAGAAATGGTCATGTGGTTCTTACTTTGGGCTCTATTGATATGGTGGATTACATTTCTTGATTTACGTATGTTGAACCATACCTGCATGCCTGCGATGAATCCCACTTGGTCATGATGTATGATCTTCTTGATGATTTGCTGCATCCTATTTGCCAATATTTTACTGAGGATTTTTGCATCTGTGTTCATTAGGGAGATAGGTCTATAGTTCTCTTTTTTAGTTGGGTCTTTCTCAGGTTTTGGTACTAGAGTAATATTTGTTTCCAGAAATGACTTAGGAAAGATTGCTTCCCTTTCAATTTCATTGAAGAGTTTGAGGAGTGTTGGCATTAGGTCTTTGTATTTCTTGTAGAATTCTGCAGTGAATCCATCTGGGTCTGGGCTCTTCTTTGTAGGTAAAGATTTAATTACATTTTCGATTTTTTTAATAGAAATTGGGTTATTCAATAGTTTTACATCTTCATGACCTAGCTTTGGTACTTCGTATGCTTCTAGGAATCTGTCCATTTCCTCTGTGTTATCAAACCTTTGAGAGTAGAGGTTTTTGAAATAGGTGTTGATGATTTTCTGTATTTCTAGAGGGTCTATAGTGATTTCTCCTCTTTCATTCCTTATTGCATGAATTTGAGCTTTTTCTTCCCTTTTTAATAAGGTTGACTAGGGGCTTATCAATTTTATTTATTATTTCAAAGAACCAACTCTTTGATTCATTGATTTTTTGGATTTTTTCTAGACTCTATTGCATTGATTTCTGCTCTGATTTTTATAATTTCTTCTCTTCTTTTGGCTTTGGGCTTGACTTGCTCTTCTTTTTCTAGATGTTTGAGGTGTAACATCAGGTTATTTATTTGTATTCATTCTGTTTTCCTGATGTGTGAACTCAGTGGTATAAATTTTCCTCTGAGGACAGCTTTCATTGCATCCCACAGATTCTGGTAAGTTGTATTTCTGTTTGCATTTTCTTGTAGATAGTGTTTAATTTCTTCTTTAATTTTATTTGTGACCCACTGATTACTCAAGTGTTATTCAGTTTCCATGTGTTTGTGGGAATTTTGTAGTATGTTTTATCATTAATTTCTAATTTCATAGCACTATCGTCCAATAGCATGCAAGGGATGATTTCAACCCTTTTGCACTTATTTAGATATGTTTTGTGAAATAATATATGGTCTATTTTAGAAAATGACCCACGTACTGCTGAGAAGAATGTGTGTTCTGTTGTTGTTGGGTGTAATACTTTGTATATGTCTATTAAGTCCATTTATTCACAGGTGCGATTCAGTTCTTTTATTTCTTTACTGATTTTCTGTCTGGTTGATCTGTCCATTGGTGTCAATGGTGTGTTAAGATCTCCTGTTAGAATTGTGTCACTGTTAACTTGGTTTTTCCTTTCTGTTAGTACTTGTTTTATATAACTGGGTGCTCTGGAATTTGGTGCATATATATTTAAGATAGTTATCTCTTTCTCTTGGAGTTTTCCCCTAACCAGTATGTAGTGACCTTCTTTATCCCTTCTGATCATTATTGGCTTGAAGTTCACATTGTCTGCAAACAGAATAGCCATCCCTCCTTTTTTGGGCGGTTCCTGTTGCATGAAGTATTGTTTTCCATCCTTTGACTTTCAGTCTATGGTATCCTTTTGGGTTAGATGAGTTTCTTATAGACAACCTATGGTTGGATTTTGTTTCTTGTTCCATTCTGCCAGTCTGTTTCTTTTAATTGGTGCATTGAGACCATTTACATTAATGGTTATAACTGTTATATATTGGTTTATTGTTGACATGTTATCTTTCTGCTGTTGCATCTTTGTCTTTTGGTTCTGTTTAATTGTCTGCTTTGTTTAGTGGTTTTTTCCACTTGCATCTAGGCTGTCTTTCAGTATTATTTGCAAGTTTGGCTTGATGATCATGTAGTTTTTCAGCTGTTCTTTGTCATGGAAGTATCTTATTTCTCCATCCATTTTGAAGGACAGTTTTGCAGGATACATCAGCCTAGGTTGGAAATCACTTTCCTTTAGGATCTGAAATACTTCACTCCATGCTCTTCTTGACTTTATTGTTTGTGCTGAGAAGTCTGCTGTGATTCTGATAGGTTTTCCTTTGTAGGTGATCTGTCTTTTCTCTCTTACAACTTTTAATATTCTATTCTTTTGTTCGATTTCTGGGATGGCCATTACTATGTGTCTGGGTGTAGTTTTATTTTGGTTATGGCTATTTGGAGTTCTATATGCTTCACTGATCTTGATATAGGTTTCCAGTCTCATGTTTGGGAAATTTTCAGCTATTACTTCTCTAAATATCCTCTTGACATCCTTTATGTTGTTCCCTTCTTTTTCATTTATCCCTATTAACCTTATGTTTTTCCTTTTTCCATCATCTTGCAGGTGTTGAATTGTTATTTCCTCACTTCTTGTTATTTTTAAAAGATCTTTTCTTTCCTGTTCACTGGCTGCAATCTTGTCTTCAAGGTCTGAAATTCTATCTTCACATTCATTGAGGCGGTTTTTACAACTTTCAATGGAGTTTTTGATTTCCTGTATATCTCTTTGCATCTGCTCTATATATTCTGTTTGTTTCTTATGTTGTTCATCCAGGGATTCTATCTTTTTGTTTATCTCCTCAAGTTTTTTTTAACTATGTCTTCTTTAGATATGGTTAGCATCTCCTTCATTTCTTTTATCATTTCTTCTTTTACCTGAGAGATTATTTCTAGTTTGATTTCCCTTAAGGCTTCCCAGAGTTTTTTCTTTATTTCAGTTACTATTATTTCAGGTATTTCAGGTATGTGGCATATATTTTCTTCTACGCACATGGCTCCTAGGCTTTCTTGGGATGGGCTGGATGTTTGAGACTGCATTTTGGTCTTTCGTTTTGTCATTTTCCTATATTTTTGCGCTTCAAGTTTTGTTCCAAGTGAGGTAGAGAGGTCAGCCAGGCTGGGACAGAATTCCCTGCTCCTTCCTTACTCACTGATTTTGACAAGAAGCCAGATCCTGGGTCCCAGGCAAAGAAAACAGTTCGCTAGCCTAGCGCAGGGTTCCCGGCCCATGCTGGTCTTACTGGACATGTCCAGTTCTTTTATGAGTAAACACTTTCTCTTGCTAAAATTTAGAACTCATCCATTAACTGATGAACAAAACACTTCAGCTAGTATGCTGATACAGGCCTGTAACTCTAGCCCTTGGAGAGGCTAATGCAGGAGGATTGCAAGTTTGAGCCCAGCCTGAGAAAGTTAGCAATTTAGACCTTGTCTCAAAATTAAACAACAAAACAGTGCTAAGGTCTCCCATCAAACCCATACAGATAAATTTTAGGAAGCTCATTATCGGGGAGCCCCCAAGCCCAATTTTCTTGCATTGTGTCCCTTATAAATTACACAATGCAAACAAATTGAAGCTCTCACCTAGTTATGTCAACAATGTGGTGTGTTCAAATGACTAGAAAAACAGTAAGCCCAGTCAGGCACCATGTATAGATGGCCTGTATATATAACAATTTCAAAAAACCATATCTGTTGACATGGAGCCATCTTAATTTGTGTAAGTACACTCTATGATGGTTATACAATGATGAAATTACCTAATGGCACATTGTTCACAACTAGTCCTCATCGCTAAGTGATGTATGATTACTGAATTGCTGCTGCTCTCAAACTCATGTTGCCTTGGAGATTTTAATATTTTGTTAATAAAACTTCAGAGGTCACAGTTATCTATAGTGTTTAATTATAAATATATCACACATATTAATATAAAACTCTGGATACTTGAAGTTAATTTTGTATTTGTTCATAAAGTACAATTTTTACAATTATTGAGACAATAAAGGGTAACTTCCATGGTTTGCCACATTTCTGATATAGTCAAAGAAAAGTACTGGTCTAGGATATATGTCTGTAATTCCAGCTACTCAGGAGGTTGAGTTGGGAGGATTGCAAGTTCAAGTCAGCCTGGTAAATTTAGTAAAACCCTGTCGCAAAGCAAAAAGTAAAAAACACTGGGTATAGGGCTCAGATTTGCTGGTACTTGAGGTTATTCCCCCAGTGCTGGGGGAAAAAAACATTGGTTTACAATGCAACTCACAAAAACTAAAAATTTTAGGCTTTTTTTTTTTTTTCATTAGGTGATCTGGAAGTCATAGCCTGCCCTTGATTCAAAGTTATGGACGCATTTTAAATTCTCTGTTTCCTTTGCTAACCGTATTCAGTTACTGGACGTATACTGAACCAATGTTGGCTCTAAAATAACTGTCTAAATGTAGAGTGAATCCGTCTCTGTATCTTTCCCTTGTTTCACTACATACTTCATATTCTCTCTCTAATTAGAAAAACATGGCAAGTGTTTCTTAGCCTGAGAAAGAATGAAAAGTCAGATTAGTGACTCTGAAGAGACAAGAGGAAGCCGTTCGTGGTGCTAGCCTTGTTTGTTTCTGAGAATTTATAATAGTTAAATAAAGTTCAAGCATATGAAAACGTTTTGTAGAATGAAACATACGTAATTTTTTAGGGGTTCTAAAAGTTATATTGTAGTCATTCCTTCAAAAAGAAAAATGTTAACAGACTAAAAAGCACATCATATTTCTGTGGAAGAAACACTTGAGGAAACTAGAAAAAAAGAAAAAGGAGATGCGTTAATGTCTCAATCTTAACCATCACCATTCAAAACTATTTAAGAATTCTAAACACTGGCATGGTGCATAACAGGAAAAGAAAACACTTGCATAAGGCAAAGTGGAATAAAACAGTAGCTCAGTATTAATAATTTTTCCCCAGAGGCTTAATTTTCTTAGTCTTGTGAATTCAAATCTTTGTTGTCTTCCAAATCTCTGGGTATGTTTAATATTTGACTCTGTTTGCCTAAGGATAATTGACCTTTAAAATGGAATAAATTTGACCTCACATACACATATGCAATGCACAATTTTGAGTGAAAAAAATGAAAAGTACTATAAAGAGTGCTTATATTGCCATTAAAAAACACAAGGAAAAAGATAAGGGAGAAAAAATATGCTTTAAATTCAAATCATCCAATAATGATTTTTAACTATTTTCATTCAAAATCCTTCTTATTGTCCTTGTAAGGCCTCCTAATACCTTCTTGTCCTTCCACTGAGGTAGGTCAATCTCATTGCTGTTTCTCCTGACTTGGTTTCCTGCTCTCTTTCTTACTCTTTGCCTAAAGCCATGGATCATTTGTAATTTCCATTGACATAGGAAAAATACCCAGTTGAGATGAGACTGGAAAGGTAAACTGTTCTAAATGAGTTTTTGAATCCAGGTGTTTGTCAGGAGAGTGCTGGCTTCAAATTGCAAGCCAACACTCTCTGAGTGCTCACTATCTGCTAAGTATTCTTCTAAATGTGTTATAGTAATTCACTTCATATTCAAGAATACCATAGAAATGGTTACTGTTTCTATGCCCAAATTACAAACGAAGAAATTGAGACACACAGAGGTGAAAATTATTCAATTAACTAATAATTATAGCTAAAAATATCTGGAGGCCAGTGATTCTTGAAGCTCAGAAATAGTTATTTTGCTTTGTCTCACTCATTTGTTTTTCTTTAAGTGGAAAAAGAAAGAAAAAGAAGATCACTATACAAGACTATAATTGACTAAAGAGGATATATAGCAAACTAACACTACACTTTTTAAACCATACAAGAGTTTTCTAGTTCAGTGTAAGAACTTGTTACAAATAAAAACAAATCAGGTGATTTTTATCAGCACTCATGTTTCTTTAGAACGTAGTTCAAATAAACCAATTACATAGTTCCTGAAGAGCTATGGGATCAGTTAACTTATGTCAGTTTCCACATCTATAAAATGAGTATAGCGATAAATAATTCCTGTATAGTCTGCCTTCTAAGAGATAAATTTAATGAGATAAAGTGTGTAAAGCTCTACAATCACAGTGTGTTATAAGCTCCCTATCAACATCATTTAGCATTTCTCCATAAAAAGTTCCAGATTCAGTATTTATGCCAAGGATTGCCTGGATAAGATTCCTTAGTTTTTGTTGATATAATGAAAGCACAAAACTGTTCAACAGCTATTATCTGACAGACACATCAATGTGTATTAATTCCATTGTGCTCAACAGTCTTATGAGGTAGCTGGTATCATTCTCCTTTTATATATGTGGAAACCGAGATCCAGAGAAATTAGTTTGCCAAGTTTACACTGAAACATCTGGTATTTGATCACAGAAATTTAAAACAATGATATCTAAGGTTATGATCACAAAACATGATCGACCAAACATAAATTAGTTTTTTTCAAGTTGTATTAGTCATGCAGGCTTCACCTCTCAACATCACATTTAGCTCTAATCTCATCAGTGGAATAATCTACTGATGAGTATCACAAACTCATGATCCAGTCACCTTCCAAAAGCTCCACCTATGAGTACATGAAGCTTTGGGAGGACATCTAGATATAAACCATAACAGTCCTATAGATTTATATCTGGTGCACACTGCAGTAAATGTGAACTTCAAGGGAATGCACCCTAATGACCTTGGAGTTGCCCACATGACATCTCTTTTGGGCTGGCTAAACTCTCTCACTGCAGCTCTGCTCTGCAGACATCCCACATTCCCAGCACCTCCAGCTTCCTGAAGTTTCCACTGCACCTTTGACTGCATTCCTATAGCTTTCTTCACTGTCTTCTCAGAACTCTGCACCTGGCGTCCCAAGGCATTTTTTTTTTTAAATCCAAGTCTTCCTGATTCCACTACTCTTACATGCTGTCTTCTGGTAAAATTTACAATATATGAATTATACTCTTGGCTTGTTACTCAAGCAGTAGACTGGCCCCCTTGGACCATGGCTTCAGTGGTCTATGAGTGCCTAAAGGCTAAGCATAGTGAAATGAATCCCGGAGACCCGTCTCAAGCAGGTGTCCCATGAACTTTCTTCATCAACAAAATGTTTACACTATTGTATTATGGAGCTTGTTATAAGTAGTCTGTTGGTGATTCCCTAGGTAACCTAAAGGTATTTTTCTTCCCCCACTACAAAATACTTGGTTTTGTGTTTGTTTGTTTGTTTGTTTGTTCATTTGTTTGGCTTTTTGTTTTATATGGGAAATCAAACTCAGGACCTTGAATTTGCCAGGCAGGTGTTGTACTACTGAGCTATATCCCTGACCCCTACTTAGTTTCTTTTTAATGATATTAGTCTCTTGAACAAACACACCCAACTTTACATGTGATTCCTTTTGGGCCAAAATTTAGGCTTTTCTTTTTCTTATGCCACAACCTGAATGCTGGGCTGCTTTGAAATTTCTTCCAACACATCAATCAGTCTACTTCCCTTAATCTCAAACTCCCACAAAGTCTCAGAACATGGACAAAATGTAAACAATTGTCTTTTGGCTGGAGCATGATATACACTGCCTCAACTGAAACTGCCAGTGGAATCCTTTGTTCCCATCTGAAACCTCCTGAGCATTTATTGTTTGCATTCCTGTCAGCATTCTGGTCTTCTGTACTTTGCTGAGTTACCCATCAACCTCTACCTAGCACTCTAAGGCTTCTTAAGCCCCTTTCTCCAGCTTTTTCCAAATTCCTCCTGAAAACCAGTTCCAAAAGTTTCTAAACTAAATAAGCAGCTATTTTCACAGTAGTGACTCCACCTCTCCAGTACCAATATTCTATATCAGTCAACTTTCCCATTGCTGGGTGTAAAACCCTAACCCTAACACTTAAAGGAGAAGAAGTTTAGTTTGGCTCACTTTTTAAAGGATTTCAGTCCGTAGTCACCAGGCTCCAAGGCAGAAGCACCATGGCAGAAGGATGTGATCGAAAAACTTACTTAGTTCATGGTGACCAGGAAGTAGACCAGGGGAACAGTACCAGTAAGGAAAAGGCTGGGGATTCGCTATAGAACCCAAGATCAGACCTTTATGAACATCCAGGAGTGTGTTCCACCAATACCCTGAGCAGCTCCCAAACAAATCAAGCTCACACAACAAAGTATAACCATCACACAAGTGAATCACTCACAATTAATATGACAATTAAGATCTTGCCACTATAACATTAGTTAAGAGTCCTTGATGTGCTTATTAGCTTGGAAAAATCAGCAAACATAGATGCAGCAAATACCTTATATTCCATAGATTAAAAAGAAATAAGGCACAGTTTATCCCCCAAACAGTTAGAGTTCTTCTAATAAAGAGTTTATGAAGCCTTCAGTACTGGTAGATTTTTATGTGTAAAATTTTCAAAAGCTGCTAGATCATATGTGGGAATAAAACAGGAGTCTGCTAAATGAAAACCTTTGTAGAATTTTAGTTAGTGTCATCTTATGGACATTTGTTGAATAACTACTATGTATCTAGAACATAATTATCATTCCAGCCTTTGAAGAGCCCTTAAACTAGTCTAATAAAAATAACACTAAATCAATAATGTTAATAATATATAACAAAATTATATGTAAGTACTAAGATTTATATACAATATAAGGTGGTTATAGAACACATAAGAAGTAGAACTTGTAAATTAATTTTTAAAATAACAAAAAATTAGACTAGGCGTGGTGGCACACTCCTGTAACACCAGCACTCAGGAGACTGAGGTAGGATGATTGTTGCAAGTTCAAGATCATTCTGGGCTACAAAGTGAGCCCAAGGCCAGCCTGAACTGTCCAGCAAGACCCTGTCTCAAAACGACCTAAAAATAAAAAAATAAAAAACAAGAGTTAATTTGATCAACTAGTGCAGTGAAGTAGATGGCATTCTACTTAGATTTATCTATTGTATGGTCTTGAGTTTGCTATATGGGGAAAAGAAGAGAAAGATAAGGTAGAGAAGGCAGCGGAGAAGGAAGAAGAAAGAAATAGATACAAACAGAACTTGAAATATAATTTTTTCCTCAGCCAGTATTTCTCTGTAGCCACAAATCCACTGCACAACTGTGTTTTTTCAGTTATTCATTCTGCTGCACTCTTTCAATTCACTTGTGAGATGCTCATTACATGTATTTTGTTTTGATGGTTTATAAGTCTTTGAAGATTTATTTTAATTAATAGATCTTCTTAGAGCAGTTTTAGATTTACAGAAAAAAAAACGAGTAAGAAATATAAAGAGCTCCAAATTCTCCTTCACTTTCCCCTCCCACATACAGTTTTTCCTATTGTTAAGTTCTTACATTAATGTGGTACTCTGGTTATAACTGGTAAGCTAATATCGATACAGGATTATTAAAGTCTATAGTTTACATTGGGGTTCATTCTTCGTTTTAATCATTCTATGGGTTTTAAAAAATGAATAATGACATATTTACATTACAGTATTGTACAGAATCATTTCACTGCCCTAAAATTACGCTATGCTCCACCAAGTCATTCCTCCTTCTTCCCTGCCCCAGACCCCTCATAACCGTTGATTCTTTTCTGTCTCCCTAACTGTGGCTTTTCCAGAACGTTTTATAGTTCAAATAATACAGTATGTGGTGTTTCTAGATTGGCTTTGTTCACTTATTAATATACATTTGCAGTCTCTCCACATCTTTTTTTAGCTTGGTAATTCATTTCTTTAATTGTTTAATGATATTTCATGATGTGGTGGTACCACAACTTATCCATTAACCTGTTGAAGGTTGTCTTGGTGGCTTTTAAGTTTGATGATTACAAATGAGACTCATACAAATATTCCCATGCAGAATTTTATATTTTATATATTTTAATTTATTTAATTCTTGTGATTGCATATACAGCGGCTATAAACATATGTGTGAAGCTTTTTGTGTGGAAATCTATTTTTAATTCATTTAGAGTAACACCAAGAGACACAACTGGTAGAGTATGTGTATATTTATTTTTATAAAACCTGCACAAATGTCTTCCAAAGGAACATATCATTCTATGTTCCCACCAGCAATGAATGAAAGTTCTAGTTACTTTATAGTCTCACTGCCAATTCATGCCAAATCACTATTGTTCCTATTCGAATTGTAGCAATTCTAATGATTGTGCTGTATAGTATCTCCCTAGTTTAATAAGTTACAGTTTTAGAATGACATAGGATGTTCAGCATCTTTTTATATATTTGTCATCATGTTATCTTCTTTGCTGAGCTATCTGTTCAGATATTATGCTCATTTTTAGTTGGGTTTTTTCCTTTCAACTGTCCCTCTATATTTTTAACATATACTAATCCTTGTAAAATATGTGTTTTTCCAAGCTTTTATCCACTATCTGGCCCATCTTTTTATTCTCTGATGTGTCTTTTACATAGTACACTTTTTGTTATTGTTGTTTTAATGATATTCAAGTTCTCAACACTTTCTTTTCATGAATCATGCTTGGTGTTGCATCTAAAAATTCATAGTCAGGGCCAGGGGTATAGCTCAGCAGCTGAAGCACTCGCCTGGTAAGTGCAAGGTCATGAGTTTGATCTCAGGTACAAAAAAAAATCAGAGCCAAATCAAAGTCCATGTAGATTTTTTATTTTGTCTTATGGTTTTATAATTTCATGTACTATACTGAAATCTATGGACCTGAATTTAGATTATTTTCTCTCTCGCTCGCTCGCTCTCACTCTTTCTCTTTGTTTCTCACTGTCTCTCTCCTCAACAGTTGTTGAAAATTTTATCCTTTCTTTGAGGTACGAACTTTTCCTCCTTATTAAAGATCAGTTGACTATACTTGTGTGTCTTGATTTCTGAATTATGTTCTTATGATCTATTTGTATATTCATTTGCCAGCCCTATACTATCTTGGTTACCTTGAAGTTTAATACTGTCCATCTCTAATTTTGTCCTTTCCTTTAATATTATATTAGGAATTGTGGTGGATTAGCTAACGGTCAGTTTAAGTAGGAGCACACAGTTCAACTGAGTCAGTATGACTCTAGGCATGGAAGATCCACCTGACGATTGTTGTCAACAGCATGAAAGGAGAACAGGAGGGGAAGACTGTATGCTGTTGATTTTCCTGGAGAAGCGTGGGCTACTAGTTTTCCTGATAACAATTCCACTGTTTCAGTTGTCAAAAGAGCTATCACTGGGGATGGCTGCTGTTCTCTTTGGGGGAACTCTGGGGTACACCTTGATCATAGCTTCCTTGGCTCCAGTGTAGATCCCTTAGCCTGCTGGCACAGATCCTTTGCCTCACTGGTGTAGACTTTCTGGTTTCCACCACTGGCCTTTGGGCCTCCCCGGTGCAGATCCTTGACCTGGACTTGCACGGGATTGTGCCCTAGTCCACCTGGAGGACACTGCCATAGGCTTTAGATCTGTCACTGGACTCATGTGAGACAGTGGTGTAGCATTCACATTCTTGACTGGATTTTTCAACTCTCTAGTGTGCAGAGCTCTTGCACTCTTCTGTATTTGACATTTGGATGAATATTACCAAATAATTCTTTAAATTATGAGTCCTCTATTAAATTTATTTTCTTGCAAATCTGACTAAAACAGATATTCTATGTCTTTTGCCTTTCCATACGAATTTTATAATCAGTTTATCATTGTCTACCAAATAACTCTAAGGTATTTTGATTGGGATTATACTGAATCTACCAATTAAGTTGGGAAGAACTAACATCTTAACAACCTTGAGTCTTATTTTTCACATATATGGAATAACTTCCTATTTGTTTGAAACATTTGTCATTTTTAATCAAAGTTTTGTAGTTTTAATAAAATATAGATTCTGTAATTTATCAAGCTATTTTTTTTTATATTTCCTTGACTGGATAATTTAAATTACCTGTCAGGTTCACTGATTCCTTTTCCTGCCAGATCTATTTTTTTTTATTGGACTTTGGTAAATTATACATTTCAACTCCAGAATTCCTATATATTTTTTACAGTTTGTATTTCTTCATTGATAGTTTCTATTTAGCCAGATAACATTCTCATAATGTCTTCTAGTTCCTTAAATAGAATTTTCTTTTATTATTTGAATAAAATACGAACTGATTTGAAATATTTACTTAGTAAATCAAATATTTTGACTTCTTTAATGATGGTTTATACTGGTTTTTTCTTCCAGTGTATGGAACATACTTTCCTATATTTTTACAAGTTTAATAGTTTTCTGTTGAAAATGGAACAGTTAAATTAATATAATGTGGTGACTATAAAAGTCTATCTAATCTTACCCAGAGGTTATTTTGTTATTTTTATTACTATTGTTTGTTGTTGCTCTTTTATTTAGTGATGGTACCAGTCTTACCAAACAATCCTTTAAATTATGAATCCTCTATTAAATTTATTGACTTGGGTGGCAAATGAAGATTCTGCTATTATCTTAGATGTTAGCTAATTTAACTTGAACATTTCCTTAAATGTTTTGATCCAGCAAGTTTCCCAGACTTGTTAAGGGTCTTTGTGTGAGTATTGGACCATACTTGGTTGGTTAATTATACAACCTTATCCTTTATTTCCTGAGTGTCTCAAGGTCAGCAGATGAAAGAGAGTGACTTATTAGGTTAATTATACACATGACCTTCAAGTTTTCAGAAATACTTCAGAGTATTTCAAAGTCTCTTATGGTTACTTTGTTTTTAAATTTCTTTTCACTCTATTTATTCTACCTCAAATTCAAATTTTTATACTGTACACAAACTTTTTAAAAAGTTCTTACAAAGGAAAAGAAAAATAGTAATATGAAACTGGATATAAAATAAGGGTGCCAAGGTCAGAACTCAGAAAAATTAGTGGGGAGGGGATGAGAATGAAATATATTGAAATATCTGGAGTCAGTTGTTTCACTGAGTAAATGTTCCTCACATTCTTGCAAACTTTTGGATAATTTCCAGACTTTCCCAAAAGTTGTCTTTCAACCATTTTTGTCAATGCCCTTATTGTTTTATGAAGAAGTATTTTTTAGGGACCCTTCTTCTTTGTGAAAGTCCTTTGGGTACCAAGGTACTCAAAGGTACCAAAGGTACTGATTTTTATAGTCAAGTAATAATATTTGTATCACCCCTAAATTGTGCAAAATAATACCGAATATGTCCTTGGAGAACATAGAAGGGAAACTCCAAAACTAAAGAAAGCTGTGGAATAACGTTTAGGCAATTAGCGATGTTCCAATATTGCTCAATTCTATTAGTTTATGAAAACGAGCAGTTAATACTCATATGGTTTGATCAATTTCCATGCCTATATTTGGTAATCTAAGAAATTCTTTTGAAGATAACGATATGCAATGTAACAATCATGATTATATTCCTATCATCTTGTTTTGAAACCCTATATTGTTATCATTTGGAACTTTTTGCTGTTGTAGTTATTTGTTTTTGTTTTTGTTTTCTGTGCTTTTTTCTCTTTAAAATAAAAAGAGAAAAAGACATAAGAAGAACATCTGAGATTTCCTCATTTAATCGTGTCTGTTTTGTTTGCTTACTATAAGTTTCTGATAAAAGGTTATTAAGACTTTTGGTCTGATCATTGTTGAATTAAGCAGAAAAGATATTTCCTCATCTCTGTTGCGTGATTAGCAAACTACATTTGCCTAAGTGTTGTAGCAACAGTCTGGAAAATTCCAGAAGTAAAAACAGGTAGATGTACCATAGGCACTCAGAAGGCCAGTCTGAGAGAGTTTGTTCCTTTCTGGGTTGGTCTGTGTTGCATATTCATATGAGAAAAACACATAACATTCTGAGACATAAGCTCTTAATGTTTTCTCACAATATTTATGGATTGATTCTAAAGAATTATATATATTGTTTCAAGTTATATATATATTGAAACAAAAACACTATGCAAGGAGTTTTATTTAAATTTTTAAAAATTTGTCTATTTGCCTAAAATTCAAAATTTTATATCTTTATAGTAAATGTAGACTTTTTAAAGAGCAGATGCAGAAAATAAAATGACAATATGAGACAGCATATAAAAAGGATACTGTAAGCTTAGTAAGTTATTTTTTAAATGTTGATTAAACATTTTGTCTGAGGCCAATCCTTCCTATATACCTAAGATAGAAAGTTGAAAATTTCACAATATGTGTTTAAGGAATGCGCAGCATAAAAGGAAAAATACATAAACAAGAAATTATAATAATTACAACAGTGTTAACAGCAGAGAAGACAACATCTAAGCCACCCAGAGGAAGAGACAGAAAGTGGACTTAGAGGAGAACGCTTCAGAGGCTGAAGTTTTCTGTTCCATTTAGAGGACAAGCGTCTGTTCTCTGCACACAGGAAAACATTTCATTTCCTTTAGAGCAATTCTTTGGATTTCACTTTAAGATGTGTTGCTAGGGCTCTCTAGCTCTCTCATTGAAAGAGGAAATTGGAATTGGAAAGCTTCAAGTCAAAGTAAAATATTCTTTTAGTAAGATAGTTGTATCTCGTCTACACTATGTCTGAGCAGAAATGATTTTGTGATTGCCTGTCCATGCTTTTTTGAGAGAAAGAAAATTTGTCTTAGTCCCAAACAAGACAAAGGAAAAGGATAAATGTACTTCTATGTCCCTTTATCTGCCCTATCTATCAGTGTTTTCATAAGTAAAACAGTGGAGCATTTGGGAATAGGAATATTATAGTAATAATTCCATTACTTTGACCCATCCTGGCATGACTTCTTTACTTGACCTTCAGAAGATATTTTGAAAAATCATTGGAATAAATGTTTATCAATATAGAGTCATAAACCTATCTCATTTTAATATCATTCTGTAGATTTCTAGTTTAAACAAACTATAGGAGTTTTCATAATCCTAGCAAGATCAGTGTGTAGAGTTTGCTTTTTACTCTTGACTCCCATAATCTCAAGATATTAAAATGTTTTATACACTATCTTTTATCACATGGGAATGCTGCATCTCCCTTTTGCAATGTGGAGGATTTCATTAGTTTCCTGACCATGGAATGACACATTCTAAGATTTCTAGTAAGTACCAGAATCCAGGAATATTACTAAACCCTAGAATTTAATGCCTTTTCATTCCAACAGCATGTATCGTGCACTGTATCTTAATGTTTGTGGTTTAAGGGATGATAGAAAAATTAATATGTTTGCTTTTCCTTCTTTGCAATTTCATGTATAGCAGATTTATTCTCATGGTGACCCCAGAATATGATTATTCTACTTTCCTTATTAAACCAAGAACTTTAAACTTTTCACTTCAAATAGGTGCTTCACAGAATCTCTCTAGCATATTGAAATTGCTATCATCCCTATTCTTTTGCTTTAGGTTATTAATTAGTAAAACAAGAGTTACTAGAATGCTGGCACAATCATGACAATCAGATAACCACCATGACAACTAAGTGACTAGTGAGCAGGTAGCATATACAATGTGGATACTCTGCATAAAGACATGACTCTGGGATATGTGGGATGACTGATGAGTTCATCATTCTACTGTGAACTGTATGCAATTTAAAAATTTCAAATTGTTTATTTGGGAAATTTTCCAGTTAACAGTTTTGAAGCACATTTGACTAAAGTAACTGAAACAGAAGAGACCAAAACTATGGGTAAGAGAAGTCATTTGTTACAAAGAATTGTAAATTTGTCTGAATGGTCACTACCATTCCACCCCTGAGAATAAGGGACATGGTTTATGAAGGGAGAATGAAAGACCAGTTTGCAGCCTCAGGGGATAAAATTAATTTCTGTAGAATGATCACAGTTTTCTTTGGTTACTACAAAATTTATTAAAAATAATGTCTTCGAAGTGTAATAAAGGAACATGAGCTTCTGTGCTACTCTGTGGGAATAGAGATGCCTTGTAAAAAATGTGGAGCTCTCAGATGAGCAACTTGGAAGAGAATGACAATTGAAATTTTCCTTTGTCCAAACTATGAATACCAGGAGACACAAAGGCAAGCGAGGATCATCAGGCACAAAGGGGCATGGAAGCAGAGTAAGGCAGTCTAGAAAGCGAACAAACAGAAGCAAATCCAGGAAAGTGACTCACAGCACTTTAGGTGACTGAAACATGTAGATCTTCACTGATTGTTTCTCTGAGTATTTCCTAAATATTGATCTAAATGCTCCATGGCAGAGAATGGACAGTTCTTTGCAGTACTGTACCCCATCCCCCAACAAGCAGCTAATGCCTCTGAGGAAAGGTCAGCCTTCTTACTTTGTTGCTAATCCAGTTCTAATCAAAAGAGGATGCGGCATTTCCTTTTTGAAGTTTTTAGCTTCAGGAAAATAATAATGTTTCTTACTCTTCTGATAAAACTACATTCATGTGTCACTTTTTACTTGTGTGCTGGAAGAAAAATGACTTTGACTAAGGTACACAAAATATATTCATTGGGAGAATTTCAGTAAACTTACAAAGATTAGAGAAAGAGGCACTGAAAATAACAGAAATGAGAAAAGCTTATCATTAGCACAAATTAATTAACTGTATCTTTAGGATTCCATCACGGGAGAGAACATAATCCAAATGCTTTCATTCCATTTAGTTTCTGTATCTTCCCTTTACATACTCAGAGCTCAGAGCTCCTAAAGAGAGTGTAGATACCGTCAGTTCAGTGTTGATGTCTATCCCAATGGAGAGAAGTTACTTCCTAACGAAAATCATTACAAAAAGAAGAAAGAATAGAAGCTGGCAGATAAAATACCTATCTTCAAGTATAACAGCAGCACTAACTCTCTTGTGTTTGTTGGCTTAAATGAAAAGCCTTTTGTAAAAGTAGAAATTTTCTGGGATAGCAATGGGCAATCAAGAATTCAGTTCTAAAAACCAGGACCAGTAGAGTAAAAAATATAAATTAAATGTCAAGTTAAGTGAATTAGCCTGAAAACCCACAGTAGTGGATCGAGTTAATTAGTATAGACACAAAAGCTGAGAGAATCAGTTGCAAGAACAGTAAACTCTTGTCTGTTACCAATGGTGGAGCCTCCAGTTAAAAAAAAAAAAAGGCAACATAGTCATTCCATGGGCTATGTGAAAAGATAGGTTATAGATGTGGATGCTGGAATTGGAGACAAAAGAAGTCCATATGTCAAAAAAATGGCAGAGAATGGACAGTTCTACTATGCCAAATAATAAAATAGAAGAATAATGAAAGGAGAAAAAAAATCATCTGTAAATAGTGTAGTATGTCATCATTTTTGCAAGTAAGAATCCTCTTTGGGCCCAAAAATTAGGCAGCAAAAATATGACGATGAGCAGAGTAATATGTGAGTCAAAAATTATCCTCCTACAAGATAATTTTTAATTACAAGGATAAAATAGTAAGCAAGAAGATGTCACCTTAACTATGTGATCAAAGTTAATACCTCTGGTAATAAGGCATATCAAAACAATGTACTTCCAATATAAGTGGAAAGGACACAACATCACCCTTATGATATTCTTTTCATGAATGATAAATTTAAGTTCCATTCAAATTCTATGAAATGACTGGGTGGTCACCTTCAAAATGGTTGAGTTCATGAAACACAAATGAAAACAGTCACAAATGTCATCATATTGGAGTCAGGACACACCACCTAAGTGCAACATAAATTAGTTCCAGAACCAAGAAAAAGAGAGTAATGAGATGTCTCAGTTACTTTCTCCTTGCGAGGACAAAATACTCAGCACCTACAGGTTAAAGAAGGAAATGTTTACTTTATTCCACAGTTTGTAGAGGTTTCAGTCCACAGTAGGCTGGTTTCAAGGCAGGGAAGCATGGAAGAGGGCATGGCAGACAAGCAGTTGGAAAGCGGTGCAGTCTTTTCCTTCTTTCCTTTTTATTCCTTGCATACTGCAAGCCTACTAGTTGGTGCCACCAGTCTTCCCTCTACAGTAAGTCCATTATTCACACCAGAAGTATGTTAAACCAATCAGTAAACTAACCCAGCATCATACACCCATGGTCCTGTCCAGAAAGCCCCATCCATGAGTCCATGAGAATTTGGGAGAATATCTAGGTATCAGTTCCAACATAGGACAATTGGAAAAGTTCAAATAAGTCCATAGACACATATATGTTGTTACATCAATTTTAACATTCTGCTTTGGATAGCTATACCTTTGATTAACATGAAGGTGGAGGAATATGAGAACTACAAGTATTATTTTTACTACTTTTTTGTACCTGTAAATTTAGTGCAAAAAAAAAATACTCAGACTAGAAAAGAGAAAGGAAAGAAAATTCAGCCATATTCTTTTTTGCACTGCATTTGCTTCTTTCTGTCCTACTTTCCCAGCCCTACCTCACCCCACAGTATGTGTTACTGAGACTTCATTTCTATTAAACCACCACTGTTCTCCATAACGTGGATAGTGTTTTACATTTTAGGCATAGAAGTACAACCAGGTAGAGACCTGTCCTATCTTTGGAGTAGTTCTTTCTTCAATTATTTTCCTAAGGCCATTGTTACTGTTGTTATACTGCATCGAATATTTTCCTAACACAAACTGAAATGACCACCACACAGGCCTCTACATCCTCCACTGCTGTTGCTGTTCCAACTGACATTGCCAATACCGTTACTCTCAGATCTGGATACTCAACTAATCCTACAATGCTGTACTCATAGCTAACCCTGCCATGAGAATCCTTCACTCTAGGTCTCATTTTTCAACTGAAATGGCAATAAACCAAAGAATTATTATTTTTAAATTAACTCTAATACTATTCATTAGTTTTTCATTCATCCCATTAAAAGAAACTCATTTAATTTTCTAATTTGGATGGCTATTTTTTTCCTTCCTTTCATCTCACGATTATGAGTGATACATGCTTTTTACTACATCACTTTCATGTCTCTACTCCAGCATGAGAATTAATACTCAATTCTAATCACCTGGCAGATACAGAATCAAACTATATAAGCAAATGATATGCAAAATGATATGCAAAAATAGATTTATGCATATGAAGTCATGTTTATTTCAAGTTTAATTATACCTAATGTACATCTGTCCCTCAAGAAGTAAATTTAGCCTTCAAATGATATACACAATGGGAGAAGGCTTTGATAAACTCATGACCAGAGACCGACATAATAATTTGCTTTGGATTTTAATAGCTTTTCAGTAGAGAAATGCAGAGGTATAATCAGTAACCAAGTAGTAATCTCTGTGTCAAGCAAATATTTCAACACTTAGGTATTTCTCCATGAAATCCTTCCCAACCAATGCCATAAAGCAACAATCAAAATATTCTTGGTTATTCTAGTATTTTAAAACCAAGAAGAGAGATTTCTACATGTCCAAATACAATGAATGTTTCTAATATATATGCTCCATTTCAATGGGATTATATTTAATAGTATTTTCAATTTATTTTAGGACTTTGATTGAATAGTATCCCAAAAGGGGAAAAGGAAATAAAAATCATGGACTAGTAAAAATTTGCTAAGAATGTGCAACTTAAAACACTATTTCTTGAGGTAAAAATATATTTTAATTAGTGCAAGTAATACTTGGATGTTAGGACTCTTCAAGTCACAAATACAAGCCACTCTGATTCTTTCACATGACATAGTTTTGTTATAAGGATGTTCAGTTAAGTAAGAGAGATTAGAAAGCTCTAAGCGGGTTTCAGAGAAACTAGAATAGTTTTCATAATCCTTCGTAAAAGCTAGGTACAGTGGAGAAAAGAATGACTTTTCGGTCTGTAACCTGGCCACAGAGGCCTCAGGACCCTGTTTCCCTCCAGCAGCAGGCTTCCCCTGGCCTTACTCAGCATTGTTACTCATCCATCCACTCTCTGTTGCTACTTCCTGAGTCCTGGGTGCTCCGGTTGTTCTGTCCTCTGCAATCTGCCAAAGCTTCTTGCTTGTTCACAACCTCTGCTACCTTATCGTTTCTCTGGATTATCGCTTCTCCTTAGCTTCTCTGCATAAAGCCACATTTCTGTATTACGTGTGGGTTTGTGTCTCTTTCTTTGTATTTTACATTTAAAACCCCTAGAAGACAGAATCTTCTCAGATTTGCCAATTACTTTTTGAGCCACTCCCCATGGTAAGTCTCCTCATGAAGGGCACTGGCTAGTCCATAGATGGCTGGATTCCAGCTGACATTTGTTCTAGGGCTCGCTCATGAATGCTAGCATTTATGGGTCAAATGCAGCAAGGCATGGAAAGTCCTCAGAAGGGAACAGCAGGCATGACAGGTCTCTGTGAAATCTCAAAAGAAACCTATAAACACATTGGTTTTATTCATTACGTTTTATTGGATTGTAACCTCACTAAATCTGCTACAAAATTGCTTTAATTTTGTTGTCCCTAAAGTATATTTTATTATCAGAATCATCAGTGGGATATGAGAGCTCCATGTAGGATCTGAATGACCCTCAGTCACACAAAACAAAGCAGTTAATTGACTTATGGAGCTATGGAGCTTCTCCTGCTGCTCTCCTCGGCACTATGTGCTAACCAGCTTGGTTAACCAGTCCACTGGTTAGCACCCAGAAACACACCCTCACACCCACACGCAGCCATCTCCAGCACAGTGCATCTGTGATGAATGAGATTCAATCAGGCTCTGGCCTTCCAGGTTAAGGATAACATTGCTGATATTGATAGTATCAATTTATAATTTAATTTCAGATCCTAGCTCCTAAGAGATAAGACCGTTTGTGTGGCTACAATCTAATCCATTTGAGAGTACTGGACAGAGTTCAATAAATTTTGATGCCCACAAGATAGCCTGATTTCCTTAAACCTTCAGTGTGATACATTTTATAAACCTGAATTTCTAAAATGAGTAGTAATGAAAACAGTGACACAAAATTAATATCTGCTTATCCATTTATCCAGAAGCATGCACTCACTGATCAGCCTGAATCTATGTTTAAAAAAGAAAAAGAAGAACGAAAACAAAAATACACTTGTGATCTTTACAAAACACAAGGAAACAGGGATCCCTCTCAGAGTATTCAGTGAAAATCGATCTCCTATCGTCTTTATCATTTGCTGTTTATTTAAGAAAACCACACGGATTTGTTGTAAAAGTTGCAAACAATTCAGAACAACAAACAGAGCTTGTTATTCACAGCTAGCTTCTTTCTCCAGGGCCTGTCTACTGTACCTTTACTTAAGCGCTGCAGCTGTAAAGCCAGCCACCTTCAGCTCTCCTTCACTGCAGACGCCCCCGCTGCTCCCTGATTGATGTAGGCGTAGACCAAGTTATCGGGCAGCTCCTGACCCATCCAAGGAGGATCATTTTATCGCATGTCTGCTTAGCCTCTGTCTTGTGCTTTCTTGAAGGCATCAATTCTCTCAGGTGAAGAACACAAAATTTAAGAAGTTCTCCCTCAGGCCAAGTGGTTAGGAATCGTGCCAACCTTTCCCTGAATGAAGTCACTCTCTGCATAATCTCTAATGCTCTGGCTATTTCTCACAACCGTGTGCTGCTCTTTGATTAGAGGAGAATTAAAGGCACTGCAGAGTCACTCAGGGTTTGATTGTCAGTCATTTTCTCTTCAGATCCAGTGTCTATTTTATAGGATAATCCCAAGATTATCTTTGTTCTCTTTCTTTTACCATTTCTCAGATGTGCATGTGTGCAAGTATGTAAGAAACCTAAGAAATAAGTGACAAGCAACCATAAGCAATAGACATTTGTTCTGTCCTTCTTTTTTACAGCATCATACCCTCTTTCTCTCTGAAAAAATAAGTTTTGAGAAACTGCCATTCTCCCGCAGTGTGGTGCAAAATCACTACATAAAAATTATAGGGTGGCCTAACCAATTTCTCCACTCTGTGAATTCTTTAGAACTGTTATCCCTGAATGTTTCCTACATGTTTCTCCCTGTTCCAGCTTCCTCCAAAGCATAAAGAGTAGTGAATCAGCTCACTCAAATGGTCATAGTTGGGAGCACCAGCCCTTAGTGTTCAGGCTTCCTTCTCGCTTCCCAGGCCTAGTTTCAACTGCATTAATCCTAGAGCATTGCATTCTGAAATAATTCAAACATATGTATTTTGAAAAATAATTTTCACCATCCCTAAAAATGTGGACAAGGATTTTAAAAAATTATTCACCCTTTAAGTATAAATACTTAATCATTACTGTAAAATAAACAAATCATAATACCTAAATCATTACTGTGCAAACTAGCCATTATTAAATTTTTGAAAACACCAGCGTGGTGGGAAATAAAAAGAAAAACAAATTTTTGTTCATCTCAAATCCTGATTGTATCTTTTTAAATAATAATTTATATTTGCCAGATTTTCAAATACTTTGTCAAACATCACTGTACTGACATCCATGAAAATAGGCATCTGGTCTTGGTTTTAACTCTTACCTCAGGAGTAGAACTAGAGAGGCACATTCCCCCTTCTTGTTCTATTCTATCCACTGAGAAAATTGGAGAAAAGATCTCGGAATTCTTCCCCTCCCATCACATCTGATGAACATCAGAACAGAACATGGCATTCCCTCTTCTCCTAGTTGGTCACTCAGGCCCCGCCCTCACAACTGTGACTGATGAGTTAGGAAGCCCACACTCTTGGGTATCAGCTAGAGCTTAGGAAGATCTGTTCTTTTAAGTCTTCAGTGTTCTAAGGCAGAAGCCCGCTGAGAAAGGCCATGCTTTTCTAGCTCAGACTGTGACTGCTTAATTGTGATTCAAGTGTGAGCACATCTCAAGCCACATTCTTCAGAGAACTCTGTAAGTCATAAAAGAGGGTAAGCTGATGTTCACTTGGGTGACTCCTGTTTAGCTTTTTCTGTTGGGGTAAGAAAGAATTGTTGTCATTAATGCCTCTGAAAAAAAAAACCCCAATAAGGAGAACACATTATTCCCCTCAAGAAACTACAGTTGAGAAAGGAACAGAAGAAGGGAAGGAGTAAGAAAAAAAGACAGGTTGAAAAATATTTGTTAAACAAATGAATAAGTTGATGAAAAACAACTGAATGTTTACTATTATTTGATAAATGAATACTTTTATATAGATGCTAATTTAAATGAAGCAGCTTAACTTTCACCAGAACAATGTGTATGTGTGTGCACATACCCATGCACACACAGACACATGTGTGTAAATGTGGTTAGTCTGAATTAAATCCATACACAAAAATACATCTTCATATTAAAGTTCATGAAGTTATACCAAGGTTTATTTGGGACACTCTTGTGCATAGTAAGCCCTACATTTCAAGCACCTGTGAAGACAGATACCTACTCTTTATTTCTTGCACCTTTGATTTAGACTTATTTTATTCACAGAGTAAACCCAAAGGTGATTTGGAGCAGCATCCGTAGGTCTACCCGGATGGAGTGCTTACTGGATGCAGAACACTAATTATCTTGAACTCTCTTATTGACAAGGAATTGGGCACAACACTTAGGAAAGGAAGAAAACTAATGCTCCATTGTGTTTGAATATCAAATGTAATTATTTAAAAAGTGAATATTAACTTAATATTTTAATAGATTTATTTTCAAATTAAAATGTAATCAGAAAATGGAAATTCCCTCTTAACCTGTAAGAGCATAAACTGATACAGAAATATAATATTTTTGCAAGCTTCTTAAAAGCTTCACAAATAATCATTCTTTTGCTCAAAAATGCCATTTTTAGAATTTACCCACACAAGAAACATGTTTATAAATAACAAGTTATATCTCAAAACTTTAGTATTTTATAATAGTAACAATTCTAAAACATTTTGAATGCCAAACAATAGAAAAAAATTCTAATTAACTAACCTGTGTTTTAAAACACTAAATCCTAGAGAATTATGAAGCAAAAAAAAAAGCACAATATATAATTAAGGTTATTCATAATATTACTGAAGAGTTTAATTGCTTAAATAACTATGCGTTTATCCAAACATACACACCAAGATACCAATGTTTTTCCTTACCTCTATGGAGTTCGTTTACATATGCTTGGAGCCAATTTTCCATGATTCTTTTGAATTTCTGCTTCTTTTGCAAGTAGTAGCACTGACTGCTCTTTCTTCCAACTATCCTTCCAAGAATGTTGATTTTGTGAACAACCTTGGAAATAGAGACAAATTCTCCCTCTAGAGAATAGGTAGGCTTACTGTCCAGTTTAATAAATATCACGTCCTATTCCTATACAAAGCCCAGGAAAACTAGTGCCCATAAAACAAATTCAAAATTTTTTTGAAAGTATCTTCAAAAAATTCAAGATTCCAATTCACAATGCTTCTCTCCAATATTATAATCCCTTTTATGTACAGGTGTCATTGGGCCCTCTTTGTGTCACCATGTGGGAATTAGGGTTCAGGAAGTGATTCAAAACAGGCTAACACTTGACTACTCTATTATGCTATAATTCATCTCTGTGCTGGGAATCTCATAATTTTTACAGTCTATAGAATTGTGGAAGGGTAATTTTTCAGTTTGCAGTTATTTTTATCTCTTTGCATTTAATATTCATGATAATAAACATGAATAAACTTTATAGAGAGATATTTATTATTTTTAAAAGAATCTGAAAATCAGGCACAATGTCATAGCAATAATGGTATCAGAGGATGCTGGTTTTTTTCAGGCAGAATGACTAGGTTTAAAGCAGGTAAAGACATTTTTGTTTGATAACAAACTTGGGCTTTCCTGTGACTCTGTTCAAATGTCCAGAGCCTTGTAAAGCTCTGCTTCAATTTAGACCCTGTTGAAATCTCACACAATCCACAGATTTCGCTTTATGAGGTCCACGGGGTGAAGAACTATCCCAACAGAATAACTAGGTCTCTTAGAAAAATGTCATCTGCACTATTTGACAGGGAACAGGTGTTCAATGCATAGGATAGGGAGTCAGGAGGCTGCTGCTTTTAAATAAAACTGTCAAGTGATCAGTGTCCGCTGGTAAATGGCACTGGGAACAGAGCCTTGCTTTATACAACAGATGAGACTTTATAGTTGCTGGAGGTTATAAATGTTTGTGAATACGGCTGTGCGTACATTGTTCTCTTATCAGCATCTACTGGAACATAGAAGTACAGTGCTTATGAAAATGTCCTTGTCTAGTGGAAGTTTCATTTCTATCATTTGAAGTGAAATAAAAAGAATGGAGTGTAATCATCGACAGCTTTTTTCAGTGTCCTTTTACTATAGGTTGTTACTCAGAGATAGTATTTTAAGACCACATAAGAAAAAAAGACAAATTGTCCTCTTGCCCCTGAGGCATTGCATTCTGGGGAGTAAAAAAGTAAGCCAGGATCCAAATCTGATGGAATGCAGACCTAGAATACATAATCGGGGCTTTTATTCATTCCTAAAAGAATTCTAAAGATAGAATTTTGAGAATTGTTCCTATGTACTTCAACCTATCAGAATCCCCTTAAGTTGACACAACAGTGTGAAAAGTTAATCCATTATAAGGTTCACCACGGTCCAGGCCTCCTGCACTCAGTTACCCCCATTCTTTTGTGCAGGTTTTCAGTGGATGTCTAGATTGGTCTTTGATTCCTGGTCTTCTTTAACATTGCACTCTGGATGCCCACAGTTTCTTGCTGTTACTCGGTTAAATGCTGTTAGTTCTTTCCAGCAACGTCATTCTCACTGTCTACCTTAACAGCATAGTGACAGTTCTACCAGGTAGAGATATACCCATTTCCAAGATTCGGTTTCCCAGCTTACTTTGCAGTCCGATGTGCCATGGCACTAACTTCTGGACTTGTGTGGGTCTTCCTCCTCTCCCTACTGCTCTTTCTTTCCCAACTTCTTCTTCCCAAGTGGGGCAGATGGGACTTCTACAGTGAACAGGCCCTGGGCATCACCTTGCAGATGGTAAGAGCAAAAAGACAGAAAGATCTTGGGCTTCTAATAACTGTGTGCCATCTCCAAACTTACGAATAAACTTTGTCAGTATAAATTACTTTGCTAGTTTTTGATACAGATAAGCTCCCATCAGTTAGATACATTTCACAAACTGTCCTTGGCATATTTCTAAAATGAATTAGAAATTTTCAGATTGTGAAGGTGACAAAGAAATGCTGCAAAAGACGAAAAAACAACAAATTAAAGAAACCCAGTCACCGAATTAGCACAGAAAATTATGTTATCTTCAAACAATAAAAAGAAAAGAGATTCCACATTTTTGTGTATTTGAAATTAATGGATAAATATTATTGAAACATTTCTCATTGGTGTTTATTGCATGTTCACTCACATCAAAAGGTTGTCGAGTAGCACAGCCTGAGGTGAGATGGCTTCAGCTGAATCTTGATCCCCTTAATTATCAGCTGTGTGACACTGGACAAGTTTCTTTCCCTCTTTATGTTTACACAGCGAGGAGAGAGACAGTCTTCTTCACCAGTTGCTATAAAGGTTCCATAATTTAATACAGATATGTGGCCTCAGACGGTGACTGCTGTGTGTTGTGACCTATAATCATGATTTTATTTATTGTCCAAACTTTTAAATGTGCTATGTATGCTATAAAATTTGTTACAGAATATTTATTTCAAATCTATTAAGTAAATAATTGCAAATTTATTAAATTCGTAGGACTTTGTAAATCAGGAAGAAAAAATCGAAATCTATGTCTTGTGTGTGGTTTAGTGTGTTGTAGATGGGTGTATAAAAATCAAAGATAATCAGACTCTCAGAGGTATACAAAATGCTCTTCTGATCACATCCATCACTAAGAATCCTGCAAAGGACAATACAGTTGTTCAAGTATTACAAGAAGTAGGATTCCTATGAGGCTCCAAAATTTCATTTTTTTTTTTGCCACATACATACCTCCAAAAAAATAGAATTTAAGGTCCAATGGTAAATGAAATCTTACGTTCTCTCATTTATGACTAATTTGAGAGTTTTAAATTTGTAGTCTAAATTCTTGAATATTTGTATTATTCAACTAATTTCAATATATTTATTTCCTCTTAGGGAAAAAGTTTCTAGTTTCTAGTAATCTGTAGTTATGTCACTTGTATCTTTAAATAATTATAAATGCATTCACTGTAGTTTTAAATAATTGCTTGTTCACAGGAAATAAAATATTCTCTGGTACCTCTGAATGTTTACATTATTTTTGTTACCAACCTCCTTCATAAATATTGTACACAGTGGAACATACAATAACTTTTTATTTACCTTTCTTTAATTTTATTCACCCCTCTTTCTCTTACCTTTCACATTTCTAATATGTCCTTACCAATTTTTATTCTTAATTATTTTCAGTTTTTCTTATTTATATACATGAAGGTTGTATTGTTATGGCAAGCAGAAACACCGAAATGACACTCCAGATTGGGAGAGAGACATACTTACATCAGTGAGCACTGATGGGGTCATTCCCAGAATTCCAGGCTCTGATCTCTGGTGGTCTAGGGCTTACACGGGATAAGCAAGCAGGAAGTACAGAGGCACAATAGTTAGTCAGTTGGAGATTCGTTTATACAATATGCATACTATGCAGCTATGCATCCCAGAGATTAGTCATTTCTAAGAGACAGAAGCAACTGAAACTGGAGCAGCAATTAAGGAACCTGGTCAGCTAAGCAACTGAGGCACACTGGCTGGGGAGGCCATTTTCTTTTACAGTGTGCCCTTAGAATTTATTATTGGAATTCTCCAATGGGAGAGAAGTATCTCTTCATCATAAATTGATGCTTATTTTTAACTAGTTGTTGTTACTGTTGTGGCTGTTGTTGTTGGCATTGTATGAAAAATCTCCTCTGACCCTCTTTCTTATGATTAAGGGTAAGAACCCCATTTACATTCTATTTCTTTTCAAGTTTCTTTTCAAATTATATTTTATATAGTATCTCTGGGAACACTGAGCCATTTAGTGCATTAGTCAAAACTTTTTTGTTTAAATAAAATGGCTCTTTATGAAAATGATTTCTACTTTATTTAATCTAGCTACCCCCATACATTCATAGCTTCTTTATTTCAAATCTCTATCTTTTGGCAGTCTTTTCTGTATCATGTAACTGTTGGTTTTTAATTGTATCTATTGATGATACAGCCAAATATTCCATCCCAAGTCCCCCATTTCAATAGATAATACTTTGATGATTGGGTACTATTAAATATCAACTCTCATAACACAGGATGTTCAGAATACACTTCCTTACTTATTTCTCAAGTCAAAGAGTCCAGAATCACATTCACAAATTGGAGAATTAATCAAAGGAGAAATTTCAAATTCTTTTAAATAGTGGCTATCTTCAATATCCTCAGTCAAGACAAATGAAACTTTTGATTTGTGAGACTCCAAAAATAACTTTTCTTTTTAGACTGGAGAAAGAACACACAAAATTTATAACATTCCTAACACATGAAATTCCATCAAAGATGATTCTTAATTTTTTTCATTTAAATCCCTCAGTAAGTAGTTTCCTAAAAAAATAGTTATGAAGTTTTGAATGTTTCAAAATTCACTAATTTTATTTCCTTTATCACCCCATGATGCTGCTTTAGTGTTTTCATAATTTATTATAGTTGTCTGTTTCTCTTCCTAGATTGTACTTATATAATATTCATTATTGTATCCTTGCAGTGGGCATGAGACAATATTTTAATACATCATCGTTTAAGTGAAGAAAGAAATAAATACTTCAAGAACTCATGAAAAGACTGGTGAATTTTCAAGTGAATATGCAGAAGAAAGGGAGAGGTTCTGATCATGCACATTTACCTTTGTATTTAAATTTCTAATATTAATGCTGAATGCTTTTTCTTAACATAAAAATGAAGTACTGATTCAATAACCTGTAAGACATTCCGTCCATTCCGTGTCATGTTCTCCCTGTGTCTCTTTTTGCATTAACATATTAATTTTTATTACTGCCAAACAAGTCATCTGAGAAAATAGCATTAGTTCATTAGGGCAGAAGCATGTCAATATCACTGTAAAAGAAAAACAGAACAGCACAAAAGGTATAATTTATACCCTTTTAAAACCACTATCATCTGGAGCATTAGAATAACAGTAAGGTTGCCAGGGTTTTTTTTGTTTTTTGTGGGTTTTTTTTTTAGATCTGCTAAAGGTTTGGACACATTCTTCCTATATAATCTTTCCTCAATGCTCACAACAGCCAAGAGGCAGGAATTAGGGGAAAAGATTGAGTGATGCCGAGCAACACAGCATTTAGAAAACATGCTTAATTAGGAGGAAAGGACTTCTGAGGTCTTCTTCTAATTCTTCTGGTAACTAACTTGAGGAATTAACTCAAGTGACTTGGGTCTTCTGAGACTTTTTTTAACCTATAAAATGAAGGACTTAGACTATGAAGTCTAGCTCTAAAGTTCTGTGCACATTTCATTAAAGACAGGGCATTCCAGGCACTAATTTCAAAACCAGAATTCATATTACCAGAAATGACATTTCAGAGGATGCTCTGCTTTCTTCTTGCCTCTAAAGGCAGATACTCTGCCCACTCTTCTTGGCAAGAAAAACAATCACGTGGTGGTCTCACGAGACACTGGAAATGGTCTCTGCTCCTTCCTACCCTTTTTTCCTATTGCTAATAAAGAAAATTGTAGATGTGCAGATGAATATTTATGAAAATTTCATTTTACAATAAATTCCAGAACTTGCAATAACACTCACACTTTTCTTTATGCTCAGTTCTAGTAGCTCTCGAATCTCTCTGCAGTGGAAAACTTTTTACAAAATAGCTTTCACAGAAAATTCATCACATCCTATTTCTTCCAGCCTGTAATCTCTGTGCTCTTTTGTTTAGTTCTTATCTATAATTTGAATGCAGGAATGCTTCGTTTCTCCAGTGTTGGAAAACTGGTCTCTAGCAAACTCAAACCATTGCAAACCCTTAGTTTATTCTGGAAATGAATACATACAGCTAACCTCCTATGTTGCAAACTAACTGTAATTTGGAGTTCTCTGAGTTCTTGTCCACAGAGAATATAATGCTTATTTGATATCAACTCATTTTAAATGCACAGATTTCAAGCCATGCACAAGTGATTAAAAGTCAACAGTAACCATAGCAAAAGTGTCTTTCCCAGAGGAGTAAATTATCATTAACCTTGTCATTAACATTCAACTTCCTGGTACATATGGAGACAAAAAAAAGTAAATCAATTTTAACAGTTCTTTAGTTGTTGGTAAACTCTTCTCTACAATCATGCCCACCCCATTGACTACACTCAAGCTGACCACTCCCATGACCTCCTGTAGCCTCTTGTAAGCACCACTCCTGCAGTTAAGCAGACACCAACTCTCTAAACTGTAGAAGGAAATGCTGGAGAACTTAGTGTAAACTAATTTTTTAAATCATATATCCTGCAAGAAACAAGAAGTGAAATTTCAACTTTCTAATTACTTATTTACTTTCATGTTTTAAAAAAAATTTTGCCGCACTGGAGGGTAAATCCAGAGCCTTATTTTGAACAAAGTTATAAAAGATATTACAGCTGTACTACATTAAGATGTAAAAAGGATGCACATAAAAATGATAAAGCCTTCAAGATTACTCCTTGGAAGAGAATGCAGAATCTCAAACCTAGCTCTTCTCGAAGAAAAATTTGTTATGTGAAAAAAAATAACATTTCAAAGAATTGGAAGAATTATGTAATGTGCACTTCAGATATATTTTGTAAATCTTTATGTAAGAGAAATAAATGCAGTCCTTTCCTTATGCCACATGCAAAAAAAAATTTACAGGTAGCCTGAAAATGTAAATGTGTAAAAACATACACACACACATGCATACATACATAAACAAAGAAACAAAACAAGAAGAAAAAATACATTAAATTTTATCAGGTTTTGAACTGCAAGATCAACTAAAGGCATACAATCAAAAATAAAAACCACAAAAAGGGACTGACAAGAAAGAGCATAAAAAATTAAATTCCTATAACTTTCAAAAAAAACTAGGAAAAAATTCAAAGGCAAATAACATTCTGGAAAAAATATACTTGTAACACTTCTGAGTGCTAGAGAGCTTTCACATATCAGTAAAAAAAGCAATAAAATTTCAAATGAAAAATACTCTAAGAATATGAAGGACGATTCACAAAAGCAGAAATGCGAATGCCCCCCTCAAAGTTCAAAAAAAGAAAATAAGAAAATAAATCAATAATAAAATTTTTTACTTCTCAATTAGAAATTTATATTTGATGTTGACAAGGGATGATGAACAAAATAAGTATTATTTAACATCATATGACACATAAATCACCATGCTGGGAGTTGTATTTGTGGTAAATATCAAAAACTTTACAAGTATGACCTGTGACTCCACTTTTAGGAATGTACACAAAAGAATAAATTAGAATTGCACACAGAATTTATACATAAAAGCTCTATTGCCTTGTTGTGTTAATATGAGTACAGACATAATTGTTGTACACTAGCAAAAAAAGCTTCATTATATTTGTATTATACTAAAATACCTGTAATGTGGCCTACTATTCTATATGCTTGTTTCTTTTCCTCTGGGTGACCTAATTGATATGTTAATCAATGCTCTCCTCTGTAAAGAACTGTAAATTCCTGCATGACTTCTCTGTCTTCTGCAAAGGGAAACAAAGGTCTTCCTCACTGCTTAGCAGATCAAGGATTTTCTCATTTCCTGATCCATGCCCATGACACTTACTTTGTGAGCTGTGATGTGTACTTAAGGGTGGAAAATGTAGAGGAGGAACACACAGCTTTTGCAATCTCCAACTGCACTGTGTTGCTGGGCCCAGGATAAAATAAGTCAGTGCTGCTTTTTTAAAATATGTTTTTGTCTCATTTTTTGAACTCGAGTTTGGGGCTCGTTTGTGGATTACAAGAATAATCAAAGTAGCATCCAAAGAATGATTAAATAAGCTATAATATACCATGGATTTAAACACTGAAAAAGATAGTATTGAAGCAAATTATTGTATCTTAAAATGTTCATAAGCATATAAGTGGAAAAGGCAGAATACAAGCTATACAAAATGATTTCAATTTTTAATAAACACAATTCCATCTTCAGCTGATAGGATGATGTCTCCTGTGCAGTTACTTACACAAGTTATCAGCCCTGAGTTCCCACACCAGATTAGTTCCAGAAACCTTCTATTTCCCCTTTACTTTCACAGATACTAAAACTCATTGATGCTCAAGTTCCTTATATAACTGGTGCACACCTTCCAGGATACTAGTTTAAGCCATCTCTAGATTCCTTACAGCGCATGATAAAATGTAAGTTCTGCCCAATGTATATTATTGTTACACTGTACTTATTGCAGAATAATGATCAAAAAAAGTCTGCAGATGGTAGGAAAAAATACAATTCTTTTCCTGCATATTTTTTATCTATAATCAGTTGAATCCATGGGTATTATGGATATTATTTTCTACATGTTTTATAATGCTCATGTAATACATTTATAATCTAAAATAAAATAATCAGGTTATTAGAAGGAAAAAATTAAACTCGCTATAACTCTTCTGGCTCTGTTTACCTCAGCAAGCATACCTTTGCTGACTTACTGAGGAGTGGGAAGCAGCTGCCTATACGTCTCTTCTACCAGGTTCAGTGTACACAGGTTTGGTTCCTGGGGATCTGTTGGTCAAGTTACTGTATCAAATGATAAGACTGGCACTCTCTCCTTACCTAGGTGCTGTGGTTGAGATAAGATAGTAATAAATTGAATTGTGCTCCCTCGAAATTTTTATGATGAAGTAACCCACATACATCAAAATGTGACCATATTTGGAAACAAGTTAAGATCAGGTTATACTGGGAGAGAGTGGACCCATAATCCAGCATTACAGAGTCACTAAAGAAATTTGGACACAGGGACTTGAACAGAAGGAAGACAGTTATGCTATAGAAGAAAATAATCTGAGAAAATGAAGCCAGAGATCAGGATGACGCTGCTTCAATCCCAGGAGCACCAAGGACTGCCAAAAGTCACAAGAAGTTGGAGGCATAAAACAGTGTGCTCCTCATAGCCTCCAGAAGAAAGCAACCCATGCGTTTACACCCTGAAAAAAAGGTAAAATTGGAGTACTTTGTGCTTTAAAAGTGCTCATGAGAGTACTAAGTAGAAAAGACAGGATATAAACTGATGGTTTTAATTTTAATAAATATCTTGACTCCTAAGATTTTATGATACATATTATTATGTTTATAATACATTTTGTAACTTCAGAATTGTATAATAATAATTGTATAATATTATTATATTATTGATTAATCCACCTAGTTTTGGTAGTTTGTTAGATGTACCTATGAAATTAATACAGACTGGGAATTATTGATACTTCCATCAGATGTTGATTTATCTGAAGGTTGAAACCACACTGGTCAGGGAGGTTTATTGTGTTGTTCACAATGCTCACTTTATGACTTTTTTGCCTTGCAAATGTAAAGCACAAATCCCACTTGACACTGGAGAGAACCAAGATTAAGAGGTTAAAACCCTCTGCAAAATAACACAAAGTATTCATTTGGGATCAAATTTTACATTTGTACATATTTTCACCAAAATATATTTTCTCTTTTGTGGCTGGGAGGGCCCCAGACAGGGAAGTAAAACTCAGAGAGGAGTTGCTTTGAAAGCAAAAGTCTTCTGTACCAGCAGGTACCCAGGCTACCTGCCACAGTCTGAGCAGAAATGGTGACCACCTCTCATCCCATTCAGGAGCTTAGCTTATACATTGAGAATATCTATTTATATTTTCAGTTTTATTCTCTCTGAATTGCAAATCTCTTCAATTATCCCCAAGTCTTCAGAACAATCTCCTTAAGAATTATAGACTCATTTATCACCATGGGGAATCTGATGCCAGAAAAATGTAGTCTGCCTGGGAGAAATGGGAACAGAGTTAGGTCCCATTGAGAGAATTCAGTCTCAAGACCACACATAGTGACATTCACAAAAGCTGTGCTGTGGCATACAGACCTTTGGTCCACTGATGCAGCAGGTAACCACCAGGACAGAATTGGGGAACATGTCAGCTTTCTCTGGGAGTGCTTAGAAAACAGCTGGAAAATAAAATTCAAGAAATACTAGACTTTTTGCACTCTGACAAGGGAACCTACCCTGTTGTTCCTAGATACTTCATTGCTCAAAATTGAGCAAATCTAAGAAGGGCTCACTTCTTTTGAATGTTATACCAGACATCTAAAGATTTTTAGTCCATGCTTTCAGCATTTTCTTTTCAATTTCTCTCCATAAATTTGGCATCAGATCTGCAAGGTTATAGGAACAATAAGTGTTTCTCTCATAGAGTAGATTATTAATTTCATCCTATAATAATATTTGATAGTTATTAATAAAAGACATACACAAGGCAAAATAATGATACTTAGTATTTATCCATGCAGTTCTCAATTTATGTGGTCCTCATCTGTATGGAGACATAAACATTATCTCCGATAATTTCCTGCCTGCATCTCCCTGTGATGGCTCTAATGTAATTCACTATAATCTCTGATTCAGACTTCTTGTATCTTTTATTATCCTCTAGTCTAATTTCTTTCTAGCACTTAGAGAAACTTAAAATGTTAATTTAATGTTGTAATGGTCAAATTAACATTCTTCAAAACTTTCCTTTTTTAAAAAAGCTCAATGATTTGGTACTGTCTACATCTCCAGGTTTGTGTCTGGCTTGATGAGGGAGTTTTCCCCACTGCTGCCTAATTCCTCATTTTACTCAGATCTTTAAATTTAATAACACTTTTTTTATGATGCTGAATCCAAAAAATTCTTCCTAAATCATCACACTTTCATTTTCTTTGGTTACAGCTGTACTTTCTTATTGTATATTTATTTGATAATTTATTTGTAGCATGTTGATCATCTCCACCAGCGCCTGAAAGGAATGGGCTGTTTTTCTATTGGACTATATTTTATACCTAAGTCTAACATAATTTTCAAATGTTATAAAGATATTATAGGTGGGGCTGGGGATTTAGCTCAGCGGCATAAGCGCCTGCCTTGTAATCAGACAGTCCTGAGTTCAATCCCCGGTACCAATAAAAAGACAAAAAAAAAGAAAGAAAGAAAGATATTATAGGTACTCAGTAAACATTTGATGTCTAAGAAAGTAGATGGCTTTAAAATAATTCTTGAATTGTATCTTAAAAGGAACACTCAAATATAATAAGTTATTTTATGATGAAATATTTTGAAAACAGGAGTAAAATCTCTGTAGATAGCTTCAGATGACTTAAAGTGCAGACTTTAATGTCTAGAAATTTTTAACTGGAAATGTATTACAGTGATGAACTTGAATGAAAGACATCCAAACTGTTTAATCTTCTATCTAGGCTTGCTTGAATGTGATCTTTCAATTTTTTCTTCAGTTAAATAAGTATCTGGCTCTCCTTTAAATTTGATTTTTTTCCACAAAAGAAAAAAATAATCCTTTGATCTGACTCTGATGCCAACCAGATATACAATTCAGATGCCTGACTTTTCGCTATTCAAATGCGAATAACACCCAACTCGCTGACAGAGTGATTCTGAGGATCAAGTACTTAGTTACTAATAATTCAAATACTTGGTGGACTGAGGGGAGAAAGAACAAGACCACACCAGGAAGCAAGCCCAGTCTGGGAACCAGTGCCATGCATGGGCTACTACTAGACTGGGAACAGCCAGACACCAGCCTTTTCCCGGAAGCAGGCTGCAAGCAAGAAGTACCAATCCCCCACACCCATAACCAAAATCGATCAGTTTATCTGGAGATGTTATGATAGTTATAAGGTGAAATGCAATTGGATGCCTGTGATGTTTTGGTGTTTCACTGATATTGCAGGTCTGGGGCCAGTTGTATGATCATAGATTCAAAGGATAGCTATACACAGTGTGGCATCTAGGGGAGAATCTCCTTCTGAGCCATTGTTGATTCCCTATGGTCCTGTTTTGAAGTTCTATAGCATTTCCATTGTTTGGTTGGATTAAGTTTTATTCTGTTTTGTTTTGTTTGATTATGCTAAATCCAATGGCAGGAGCAGCTATTTCAAAGAGAGCAAGATACATTATGGTAGCAATTTTGGATTTACTATTAGCTTGTTTTGAAGTTCTTTATTGCATTCACTGTTTTGTTTTTGTTTCTATTCTATTCTGTTATGTTTGATTTTTACTATTTTCAATAGTATCTGCAACTATTTAGAGAACAAAAGGCATTATGGTGACTATTGTTGATTTTGTAATGTTTTAAAGTTCTGTATCACTTATACTGGTTTGTTTTGATTGGTTTTATTCTGTTTTATCCTCTTTAAAATAAAAAACAAAGAAAATTCAAATACTCAAGGGGAAGGGGGAAAAATAATCACAATTTATTACGTGCCTACGTAGTTTCCCACAATTCATGTAAAACATTATGTACTGCAAACCGTACTAATAAAAATTATAAATAAAAATATTAAGAAAATTCTTAAATAACAACATCCTTAACTTAAGATATGATCTACTAAACATGCACAGCCAAATGTTCAGTTTCCAAAATTATCTTATGGGGTGCCATTTGTGTTTATATTTGCATAAATACACCTGTTATATTTATATTTGCATAAATACACCTGTAGTAAGTTTCAACCTATAACCAAAAAGATAGGAAATCTAGGAATAAAAAAACAGAAAAACATACATAAACCAAATTTGGTTAATAAAATAGAAGCAATGAATTTTTCAAGGAAGAAATAAATTGCTAATGCTAATTTGATGTATTTTATTTCTGAACTTTATGCAAGTTCCCTTATATGTAGTCTTAGCTTTCAATTTTGACAATTATATTAATAATACTGAAAGATTTTAAACAATCATTAACCTAATCTCCTTTCTAAAGCTTCTTGCTTCTTTGGCAGTAAAGACATAAATTGTCATTCCCTATTCCTATTGAACTTTGAGGTATAACATTCTTTATGCTTTGCCAACCTAAATCAACCATGTAATGCAGCACCTTTGGGTAATAATATACCTAAAATATGCACCTGAGTACAAGAAAGAAAAGCATCTCATTCCATTTCTTTTTATTTAATTTTATGATAACTGATTTATATATATCTTGAGCCTCTTTTTCAAAAGAATAAACCTTTCCACTTCCATATTTGTCCAAATATGCTGATAAATTATCTAGCCCTCCACACATACACATATGATTTTTGTTTTTAATAAATTAGCAAAAATCACATATTACAAGTTATTATTTGTATGTATGCTATTATTCTAGTAAAGATATTAGTCAACTTACAAATAGCAAAATTAAATTTCAGTAAAAGGCATTTTATATGTGCTGCCAAAAGTTCAACATAAACAATTTTATTTCAGTACCTATGTCAAAAGATTTCCTTGTCCTCAAAGTATTTTTATTCATTACAACAATAAATTTTTCATATCATCATCAATAACCTAGAAAATTAATATTGACAAAGGCATTTTATACTTATTGAGAAAACAATTCTCAATTAGAACATAAAAAGAAGCTTGGTCAGTTTCAAGGTTCCTTTCATTATTTAATGGGAATATTAAACATATAAATTTTCTGTGAAATGTTAAAATGATATTTTTATTTTGTTCATTATTTTTGACACTAAGATGACAAGAAATGAGGTGATCCCTCAGGATGCTATATTTTTTATATCAGTGTCTGCTATGAATGCTGTGATGCTCAGAGGAAAGAACAAAAAACAAAATTGTGTAATTTACCTGGAGTGACCACTGTTTCCCTCCCTCCTCCCCTGCCTGCACCTCTCCTCATCCCCTTCCTCCTCCTTATCTAGTAATTGCAATAAAAAACACCTTCCTTAATTAACCCAGCTTTCCTTTCTCAGGCTTAGGTTAAATGGGCACCCACTTCCTGCATGACTGAGAAAGAAACCTTCATGTGTGAGTGCTCAAAGAAAGAGAGATGCAATCCCTTTTCCAAAATATATTCACGACTGTGAGTTATAAGTACACAAAAGACACAACTAAAATTTTTTCTATTAGGCTAAGTCAATACTTCTGGAATAGATCATTGCATATATTGGTTAAAATAATACATATCTTTTTTAAAAATTTATCATGTATAACACAATATACACAAACAAGAAAATGATCATAGTGCTACAACCTAAAGGCAAGCAACTTTGGAAGATTCTCCTAAAATGTAAATGGTAAGTACAAATATTCAAAGCATAAAATCTCTGATATATATTGTTAAATACTGTCTTCTCTCAAGATAATGATAATTTTGTCGATAGCAAAAAACTTAATCTTCTTCAATGCAGTATAAAGCCAGAAAGAATTCCTATCAGAGTACTTAGAGCCCATGCAGTATTTTCTCAGTAAAACTGGAATTTTTTCAGTAAATTAGGTTTTTTCTCCTTTATATCTAGAGTCATATCCATGTTTTGGCTCAGCTCAAGCATAGCACACTTGGAAGAGTGTGGATACCCTGTGACATCACCCACTCACCCATAATACCTGCTCACCCTGCACTTTGTCTCCATTTATTCATGTTAGTCTTTCATGAAATAGTCTTTATCACTGTGTATTCTTTCATTAGGCATAGCTTCTCCATCCTCCTCTTTCTGGCAACAATGACTTTTAAGTCACTAACTCCCTCCTCGCTAAATGTACATCCTGTTTGAAAACAAGAAAAAACAACAACTTAGAATTACAGAGTAGGTACTTTTTTCTTGGTTACTATTATAAAATAATAGAATGCACCCCTGTAGCCCATCTGTCTAGGTAATTTCTGCAGCCATTGCTACTCCATATCTGAGGAATCACACAGAAGACAGGACTTCTCTACAAGGATTAGCAATTTTGGAGTCACTCTCTGAAACACAAGATGCAAGTCTCCTCAGTACAGTACTTCCCTGCTCCAGATTTAATTTGAGGTTCTAAAATTCTTCTCCCTTGCATTTCAGTTCCAAAATATCCTAGAGCAATGACACTTTCTCAACACAAGCTTTTAAAAATCAGACACCCTCTTCAATTTAAAGACCTAATCCAAAAATGGGCATCTGAGATGAATACATATTTCTCAAATGAAGAAATAGAAACAACAAATAAATATACAAAAAAAGTTCAGCAACACTAAACATTCAATAGATGCAAATAAAAATGATACTGAGATTTCATCACACCCTAGAAAAAATGGCTATCATCAAGAAATCAACCAATAACAAATGTCAGTGGGATTGTGGGGAAAAAGGAACTTTTCCCCAATTGTTAGAGTATAGACTGATACAACCACTGTGGAAATCAGTGTAGAGATTCCTCAAAAGACCAGGACTAGAAGTCCCATTTGACCCAGCTATTCCCCTCCTAGGTATCATCCAGAAAGAATTAAAAGCATCAGTACCACAGTGATGCATGCACTGTCATATATATCACTGCACAATTTGTAATAGCCAGATTTTGGAAACAGTTCAAATGCTCATCACCAGGGGAATGAATAAGGATTTTTTAAAATACAATGGAAAACTATTCTGTCATAAAGAAGGATAAGCTTGAGACATCCTTAGATAAATGGATACACCTCGAGACCATACTCTTAGGTTAAATAGATCAAACATATATGTGAATACTGCATTACTTCACTGGTGTGAAAAATGGGAAGTGTAAAAAAGGACCAAAATGCATTTGGGTATGGTGAAATAGGAAGAAAATGTTCAGACGGGAAGGGGAACCATGGAGTGGGGAAGAAAGGAAAAGTTAAAAATAAGTGAGAAAAGAAAGAAATGGAAACAAAACTTTTGTAAATGTGTAAGGGATGAGGGGTTGAAGGGAAGGGAATGAAATGGGAAAAAAGAATAAAGTTCTATTATATACAGGTACAAATTCTCTATGATGAATCTAATCAACATGTATATCTAAAATATACCAACAAAATCTGAGCCAAGAAAAATAAATAAATAAAATCCAGTTCATCCACTCCAGTTTTCCTCCTACAGCTACCCTTATCCAATCTCCCTATAACAAGACAGAGATTCTTATTACATTATCTCAAAACAAATAGCTATAGAAGATGGCAGATAAATAATAGCTGGCTACAGAGGCTCCCTGAGTTAATCAACTTAAAACTCAACATAATACAACCTGGGGAGCCCTGAACAGAGGGAGAGGAATTCTCTCATCCCAAGAAACTAAAGTGAGAAAATCCAATCAAACATAGACTCCTTGCCGGCCGTACCACTGTGTAGCCCTGAGTGCCTCCGGGCTGCCGGGGAGACAGGCCATTCCTGCACCACCACTTCCAGCTGCTGCCTCCAACTTTGTCCCCAGGGGCCTGCCAGAGGCTGGGGGAGTGAAACAACTCATGCCCACTAGATGCCCGCACCCACTAGACTCCCTGCTCCTACCACTACTGCCACCGCAACCGCCTCCACCTCCACCACCTCCCCAGATCCAGGCCACATCCTGGAGGGCGTGAGGAAGAGGGTGCATTGCGGCATTGTGGGCATGGGACCAGATTTGCTGGGACGCATTGCCACCTTTGCACTCACCACTCATGCAAGGACCTGAGCCCGTGGCTCCAGTGCTGAGCAGGTCCCCACCACCGGAGCGCCGCTGAGGTCCCAGGGTGGGCGAGTGTGTCTTTGCCACCCAGGCCCATGCGACCAGAACCCCATGGAGCCGCCGCCATGAACAGAGCCCAGAAAAGCTGCTTTGAAAACACCTCTTCAGACAATAATCAAAAATACAGACTCAGAACTTTCCAGTTTCCTACCATGATTGACCAGCTTTGGGGAAATGGGCCTGCCTGCCTGCACCCTGAACTCTGGACTGGGCGGCCTAGGATGAGTGTCCCCACACCATTCTGAGGCCCTGGGAGGGAGTTTAAGATTCCTCAGATAATAGCAAATTGGGAAGGGCAGGAAAACCCCAGTCAGCATGCTTTGGAAAGACCCTAAGCAACATGGAGAGGGCCAGAGACACCCCCCCCCCCGCCAGACACACCTGTCTGAAAGAAAACAGAAACATGACAAGAAATAGAAATTTAAAAAACCTTCAACCACTGACCCTGGAAAAATAAGCTCAAGAGAGGTAAATACAGAAGAGAAACAGTACAGTAATCATGTAATATTAGACACAGCATCAGCAGACATAAAGAAATACCTTCATGACCTCATAGATGAATTTAAAACTGTACTTCTGATGCAAGTGAGGCAAGCTATAAAAAGATTAATTAAAGAAATGATAAGCCTCTCCCAAGAGAACACAATGGAAGAACAGAGGAACTCAGAAAAGGAAGAGAAACCTTTCATGAAGAATATAAACAAAATCTAGAATACATGAAACAGATCCAAAGAGATTAACAGGAAATTAAAAACTCCATTGAAAGCTGGCAAAATGCCTTGACAGAAACTAAAGTTAGCCTTTTGAAACTTGAAGAGAGATTTATGGTGTGTGATCATGAAAGAAAAGATCTCTTAAAATAACAAGAAACAACACAAGGGTTAGAAGATGACAAGAGGATTTATAACCGAAGAATAAAAAAGAGAGTGAAGAAGCAGGAGTAACTACAAATGATCTACAAAGAATATTCACAGATATAATTAAGGAAAACATCCCAAGCATAGGAAAAAGAAATGAGACTTCTGGGAGAACATGGTGGACAGATAGCAGCAGCTACGGAGGCTCTCTGAAAGACTCGGCTTAGAATTCAGGAATGGTGCGGACTAGGAGTCATAAGCAGGTATAGATATGCTCTGCTGACCCAGGAACAAAGTGGGCTGAGAGAAACCAACTTGGAATGCAGTCCTGGTGCTAGAACAGGAACAGAGGGGCCTCAGTGTGGAGGCTGGAGCCCGCGCCATTGGAAGCCACAATTTGGATTTCCCGCCACGCGGCGGCTGCGTCTATATCGGCTCGGCAGGGAGAGAGACCTGAGAACGGGAATCGGCGAATGGAGTTGAAAACAGGACAGGCGGGGAGCCGTGCATTGACTTGCGGTGAGGTGAGTGAGAGAAACTGACACTCTCCCACAGTTTAATGAGACTCCAGCGGAAGACATTCTGGGACTGGGCAGACTTGCGGGAGCGGGGCGCTGCAGCGACTTCAGCCATGTATCCCCCTCTCAAGCGGGATTGGTGAGAAGTGCCTAGCCTACGTGACGCTGCTGGCGGAGACCCAGTAGGCTAGCACAACCCAGATTCCAGAGCCTGAGGGTGGTCTGGAGGGGCGGGCCCCACGTAGGCTTCCTGGTCTACAATTTCCTGGTGTGCTGCAGTTGGCAGGAACACCTAGCCGGCGCAATTCGATCAGGCTGTGGCTGACAGGGAGGGAAGCTGGGCCTCCTATATACACTTGCATATATAAGGAACAAAGAATATGGAAAGAGGCAGCAACAAGAAAGGCTCCTCGGCCCCCAATCCTGAGAAACAGGTAATAGCAGACACCGCACCAATAGACATAAAGCGCCATCTAGAGAGCCTCATAGATCAGTTCAGGAATGAAGTTATTAATGACCTGAAGCTAGAAATAAGCAGAATAGTTAGAGAAATGCTAAGCACCACCCAAGAAAAAACAGATGGTGGAATGGAAGAACAGAAAAAGAGGGGAGAATTGTTTGATGGAGAAAATAGAGAAAGCGTAGAATACGTGAAGCAGGTTCAAAGAGACTACCAGGAAACTAAAAACTCTATCGAAAACTGCATAACAGCTTGAAAGAAACTAAGGACAGACTACCTGAACTGGAGGGCAGATTTGTAATATGGGAGAATGAAATGAAAAACTTCTTAAAAGTAACAAAGAAACCAACAGCAATAATACAAAGACTAGAAGATGATAAGAGGATCCATAACTTAAGAATTAAGAACATAAAAGAAGAAGTAGGGACACAAACAAATGAGCTACAAAAGCTACTCACAGAAATAATCCAGGAGAATTTTCCTAATTTAGCAAAAGGTAAAGGTACTCAGATGTATGAGGCATACAGGACCCCAGCCACCTCAACCCAAACAGAGCAACACCTACGCATATAATAATCAAAATTCCAGAAATTCAATACAAGAACAGAATATTAAAAGCTGTCAGAGACAAGAAACAGATCACTTACAAGGGAACACCCATCAGAATTACAGGAGATTTCTCTGCACAAACCATCAAATCACAAAGAGCGTGGGGGGGAAATAATTCAAGCTTTGAAAGATAATAATCTCCAGCCAAGATTGATATATCCTGCACAACTATCCCTGGAAATTGATGGAAAAACAAGGTGCTTCCAGGATAAAGAGGAACTGGGGGAATTTGCAACCACCAATTCAACTCTACAGAGAATACTGCAGGATATTCTAAAAAAGAAAAATACAAAGAATCCAGAAATAGTGACAGAGAGGCCACAATGAATGGAGCAGAAAACAAAATGAAGAAGACAAACTGACAACTAATGACAGAAAAAGAGCTCAACAGAAATGAGGCAGAGAAGATTGGATGATAGGAACAGCTATTTTGGAGAAAATGACATCTTAATAGGTAGTACTGATTTAGTATCATCTTGTTTTGAAGTCTCATCAAGCTTTTGTTCTTCTGTCTCCATTGGTCTAAACAGGTTGTATCTTATTGGATTTTATTATGTACGATAGTATAAGCAAAAACTTTTAAAGACAAGGAGATTATACAGAAACCATTGTTCATTTTCTGTTAGTTGATTCTAAATACCCTGTAATGCTGTCATTCTCTTAAATGGTTTTACATTGTTTTGATATACTTGATGCTACAGTATACAAAGTTATACTCAAAGATTTTAAGGAAAGAGACAACATGGTAACTACTTTTATGTCAGGATTATCTTGTGGTGAAACACTATTCTGCTTAAATGGTTATGTTTTGATCTGCACTGTTTTGCTGTTATGCCCTCTTTTATCTCAATCTCCACTTCATTATTTACTTTTTTATTTTTATCCTTTTAATTAAGGGAAAAATAAATAAAAAATAGCAGATATATTATAGTAACCCACTTTGACTTTCCATTATCTTGATTTAAAGCCCTGTATTATTCTCACCATCTTGTTTTTTACTGATGCCCCCCTATTCTGTTTTGCTTGATAGTACCAGGTTTGAAAGTTTAGGCAACAGCTGTGAAGATAGTGAGATTCACTATGACGCCCATTCTCATTGACTTTTATCTACTTTTGAAGACCTATAATGGCTCCAATGTTTTGGTTTTGTCAGTTTTGTTCTTTACTGTTTTGTTAAATTTTATTATAACTGATGATATAGGCAATTCTATTAGAGATAGCAGGAGGCATTATGGTAACCATTATTGATCACCTTATATTATGCTTTTACATTATCTATTATGTCCACCCTTTTGATTTGATTGACTCTGTTCTGTTAGGTCACATTTGGTTCTATTCCCTTCCAAAAAAGTAATAAGAACTGTGGGAGCAACAAAACCCAAAATTTGTAATTGTCATTGTACAAAAGAGAGGAAAAGAAAGTGCTCTAAACGATATAACTGCATGTATATTTAAGTGTATAAGATAGAAAATGATATCACTGAGTTTTATTGGATCATTGAACAGAACTGTTTGCAGTCTCACTGTTGGAATGTCCACTTTACAAGCTTTAATTTTGTGACTTGAACAATTATTTCTAAGATGACAATATGTAATCCATTAACTAGTGATTTCCTACTGTTTATTTTTTTCTATAAATCTGTATAACTTGTACCCTCTGCTTTTTTTTCTCCTTAAATAAAATAAAAAAAAAGAAAAAGAAATGATATCCAGATAAAAGGGGCATACAGAACTCCAGCCACCTACAACCAAAACAGATCTACACCCAGACATATAATAATCAAGATTCCAGAAATCCACCACAAGAACAGAATACTAAAAGCAGCTAGAGAAAAGGAGCAGATTACCTACAATGGAAAAATCAAAATAACGACAGACTTATCAACACAAACTCTCAAATCGAGAAGAGCATGGGGGGGAATAGTCCAAGCCCTGAAAGAAAATAACCTCCAACTAAGACTGATGTACCTGGAAAAAACTCTCTCTCAAAATTAATGGAGAAACAAGATATTTCCAAGACAAGGAGGAACTGTGGGTGTTCATGGCCACCAACCCAACCCTATAAAAAATACTGAAGGACATTCCAGAGAGAGGAAAAAACACCAGGATTTCAGCAACGGTGGCAGAGAGACCTCAATGAACTGGGCAGCCAGTGGAATAAAGGAGTAAAGTGGACAAATAATGAATAGCAGAAATGAGGCTGAGACAGTAAGCTGTAGTCTTTAATATAGATAGCCCTGATACACTAACAAAAAAAAAGAAACACAAGCAAAGTAGATTAGGAGGCAGGATCCATGGAGATGCTCTGAATAAGAGATACACTCAACCAGAAAGAGGGTTAGTAAACTGAGAGTCAAAGATGAGAAAGCAGTGCTATATGTGACAGGAAACCAGAGAGAAAGAGGGACAACTTGTCCAGCAGCCACAGATAAATTGAAAAACTATGACACTTTTGGGCAGTGTAGAACTACACAGTTGGAAGGAAGGACAACTTTGTGACCTTAATAAGTAAAAGTGTACAGCTCAAGATCAAGCTCACGGATAAAAAGGTTTAGCAACACTCAGATAGATAACAGGTGGGCCCTCTAACCTAAAAACCAAAAGAGCTAGTGGGACCCAAAATATACAAAGCACCCTGAGAAGGGGAAAAGGGAGGAAATGTCTAAAAAAGGAAGGCAGAGGACATTGTTAATAGTGCATCAGGATTTAAAAGTCACAGTAGTCTTATCACTCTGTTTAGTTTGATTATATTTTGTTCCAGTCTGTCTACTCATATTAGATTTGAGGGCGCAGACAGCTAACCCAAAAATAGCAGGTTATACCATGGTAACTGTCCTAATTTCCTATTAACCTGCACTGAAATCCTGTATTACTTACATTGTCTATGACTGATCTTATTTGAAGCTGGTTTGTTAGACCGCTGTTTAGCCTTGACCGATTTCATTTGAATTTGGTATCTTTGATAGTATCAAGTCTGGGAGTGGAGACAACTACTCTGAAGATGACAAGATGTAAAAGATATCCATTCTGGTTTTGATTACTAACTGCTTTCAAGTCCTACAATATCCTAAAAATCGTGTTTGTATTAAAATAGCTATGTAATGTTATGTTCGATTATATTATGCCTGATGATGTGAACAATTCTATTGAAAATAACAAGAGAAAGCATAGTAACTACTGTAGATCACCTAATATTGTGGTCCTATATGTCTTTTTCATTTCATGGAATTTATTTTATTGTCTTGTTTTGATCTGTTTTTCCCTATAATACAGAAAGGATAGATATACATGTAGAGATTCACACATGGGAAGAATTTCTAAATTATTTACAGGAACAGATTATATAATACATGAGGTAATGAACAGATACTCTGAAGAAGAGACACTAAGAAACCCAGTGCTAATTCTGTAGCATTATTATATGAAATCTAGAAATACTATCATTCACTGTTCAAAGTGATATTAGTTTAGTCTTTTATGTTCAATTTCAGCATACGTAAAGAAAAAGACAACTACTATGAAGACATTGAGAAACATTATGTAGACATTATTGACTTCCCCAGAATCAGGTCTTGAAGACCTAAAAAGCCTTCATCATCCTGCAATAATCTGATTAGTTCTATAATGTTTAATATATATTCAATGTGTGTGAATATGGGGACAACTGTTTGGAAGAAAACTAGAGAAATAAGATGGACAGTGAAGATCTCCAGTGGACTTGCTTTGAAATCTATGTTTCTTCAAATTGTTTCCTTATAAACTGTTTTGTTCTGTTTTGTTAAGTTTAATCTTTCCCTCTTTAAGATAAAAAACAAGTGTGTAGGACTGATAACCATATTACTAAGTTCTTGTTGGATCGCTGAGCAGAACTGTTTGCAGTGTCATTGTTTGAATATCACTTTGTATGCTTTAATTTTGTAACTCGAGCAACTATTTCTAAGATGACGGTATGTAACTTATTGACTGGTGATTTCTTACTGTTTATTTTTCTGAAATTCTATATTGTTTCTACCCTTTTTATCTTTTTTTCTTTAAGTAAGAAAACAAATAGCTATAGCAAAAATTAGAGTCTTCTAGTATTAGTCTTTTACAAATACAATATTCTGGCACTTCCAGGTCAAAAACTCTGGCCTTCAAGGATCTCTACCATTCTCAAGAGTCAATTTTTCATCTTAGATGCCAAAGCACTGACATTTTGTCCTCTGTAGTCTAGGTAATCACATCCTGAAAGAGTGCATATGAATGAAGTAGTAGGGGAAAGGGCACAGCGAAAGGAGAAATAGATTGGATTATGAAAAGAATTTCAGTTAAATAGAAATCTAAGACCTGTCCTCCACCTGCCTATTTAATTCTCTGTTTCTGCAGAAAGTTTTCTGCTTTAGAGAATTCAGGCATGCCCATTGCTTTCATCTCTCGGAATTTTACAATGTTCCCCACTTTGTTTGAAGCTGTACTTGAGACATTTTCATCCCCTTAAGACATTTTCACTGCCTTCATCCTGGAATTATTGCACTTAACCTGCCATTGAGTTCATGGAGTACTTTGCTTATTCTGCAGACCACCGAGTTTCGTTTGAAAGCTGAACAATGTCTTAAAAGTAATACATTACTGTAGTCTAACAATTTAGAACACTGGAACGGGTACTTTATTTTTTTCTTTCCACTAATATAAGAACTCACAGTGGTAAACTACTCCAAAATTGGAATGTAATATCAAAGATAAACATAAACACCTCTTCAGCATACATTCATTGGGAGTTTACAATAAAAATTTTTCAGCACCCCCATTACTATTTCTTTCACTATTATTAACTCTTTTCTTCATAATTATCATGGGGACCACAGGTCTGCAAACCTTTCCTGTGAAGACCCATTAGTAAATTGTTTAGGCTTTGTACAATAGTTGTCCTGTCACAACCACTCCATTTTTCTGTAGTAGGACAAAGTTGCCACAGAAAATTCCGAAATGAACAGACACAGCTGTATGCCTATGAATTTATTTACAAATGGGTGGTGGCTCAAATTAACTCACAGTTCAGTTTGCTGAGCCCTGTTTTATACAATTTAGTCCCCATCTACAAATGTACCCCCTTTTTAATTTATTCTGCATTCTCTGCTTTATTAATCTTTGGAGGTCACTACTTCCCCAGTTGACATGGCACAAGTCTCTACGTATCTCTCATCCTGGTACTTAAGATCTTCCACAATAAGACCATTATAAAGGAAAAGGAAATGGGACAAAGCAGAAAACAAGTTGGAAAAAGTCATCTGGTCTACATGCTAGCTTGAGTGAGGACAGGCAAGCCATTCAATGGGCATTTTCAGAAGGTACAGAAACTTCAAGTATAAAGCAGAGTAATGCTGGAAAATACAAAGACAGATCTTGAGGGCTGTCATGCATGAGGTGGTCAGAAGACATCTTTCATACCATTTTCCTCTCTATTAAATGGTGTGAGCCAAGAGTTCAAGAGGACAGGACAAGCTAAGGTATCATCCATGAATCAGGCATGTGGCAGGTTCATCAGCAACTCAAGCAAGTTCTAAACTCTGTTTCTAAGCTTCTGGATGCCATCCAAGTGACTGGAAGCATAGCAGAGCAAGGAACTGGATCCATAATAAGCTGAGGAACTAGGCTAGGGAATGGGGGGGGGCAAAGAGAGGCTCATTCCTGCCTCAGATCAGACAATGGAAAGACTTATTCAGATAACATAAATTTGGTCATGGAGCCATACAGAAAATGCTAGTTCAGGTCCTATATGACCTTCCTGGGAAATGGCTCAGTTAAGTAAGGTAATTCAAAGGCATTGTCCTTTGTAGCAAATGTATATTTTCTTCTTAAATATGATGAGAGACTAAATGATACCAACTTAAGTGTCCCCATGACTGGAGGAGACTTGTAAACCTTGACTTGAAAAATTCAATAGACAGAACAGTAGCATCAGCAAATATTTAGTCATGATCTGACTTCAAGAAAAATCAAATAACATCTAAAGACCATTTATTTAGTCATCTGAAAAAAACCACTGTCACAAATATCAATAATGTTTATCATCAACATGAGCATCAAATGTCCACCTGCAGAAAGAACTAAGTGGAAAAGCAAATCAAAATTAGATGATAACTATATTAGCATAGAACTAGTAGAAAGATGAATGGACCTACATATGTTTACAGGAGTTAGGGTAAGATAACATGAAATATGTCCACTTCCTCATAGAAATATCCTTCTGAGTGGATCCAGAGCATCTCTGTCCACTACCTATAATTTCTTGCATCTCTCCTCACAATAGACACACCATCCCCAGCAAGGGAAGCATTTGAATTTCAAAGGCATATGTAGAACCCTACAACCCTTTACTGTTCTTGGATTAACACTGCCAATATTCTTCCCTGAAACTATCTTTTTTATCTTAATCTATGTTTCTATCTTTATTTTTGATAAATGCAGTCCTTGAATAAATCAATGTGTACAATCGATTCATAATCACACCTTTTTAACATGGGACCCATTCATTATCTCTCCCATGATTTTTCTTATCTTTATTCTGGTCTACTGTTTTAACGCTCAAGGAAATTCCCTTTTAGTTAATGTCCAAGAGAGTAAAAGTCTTCACATCATGCCACTAGTGAGTACCATAAAAGGAAAACCACAGAAGCACACAAAGACATACACTAGACAAATTGTGTTCTTCGTCTGATTAGTAGAAATGAACATTTAGGGGGCCAGCTGTTGGTAGCTAGATCAGTGGATCTTGTTAAAATAATTAAATTCCAAGCTTCAGTACATCAAGGTTTACTTCCTGCCTCAATTAGTATTGGCTTAGGAACAGATGTGGGTCTAAACCTGTGGAATAATTGGCAGGAGGAGCATAGAGAAGACCCTGTGGCTGTGGGAAGACCCAACCTCTGAGCAGCTGGTGACAATAGAGATAGCATGGCCCAGGAGGCCAGCCATGGAGCCGCAGAGGAGAGATCTCATTGGGGAGATGGGATGAATAAATATAGAGCTGATGAGGACAAAGGAAAAACAAGTGGTACTCTAAAGAATAAGAAATGGGAATCCATACTGATCCATTTGGAATATTAGCTTAGCAGAGTGGAACAGGAAAAAAAAAAGAATGAGAGAATATAACAATAAGTGCCTATGAACAGACTAATAATTAATCTGAGGTCTTCATTTCCGAGTTGCTTAACCATGGAAAAGTCATTGATGCTCACCCTTCCTTTAAAAAATAGGGACAATAAAACTACTGCACAGGGTTATACTGAAGAGTAAATAAGATAGTGCACATAAAGTGCTCATTACTCTGAATCATGAACTGTGCTAATAAATACTATTTCCTTTTCCTATTTGCCAGAGATTCTTAGTCTGAAATTCATAACCCCAAGGAAATTAGGGAAGAGTGCAAACCCCTTCAAACTGTTTACAAAAATTTGTGGACATATATGTTTGTGTGTAGTTTTTCTAAAAAGAAGGTATATCTACTTGCACAATTTTCACCTATTACTAGAATAAAGGTTGAGAAGCACTGTGGTAATACACAGAACAAGAAACAATTTTTAAATCTTATTCATTGGAGAAAAATATGATTCTAATACAAGAATCTGTTAGTTTCCCATTAACTGAAATTGGGTAGGACTAGACTTCCGGATTTAACCTTTTAATTCTGACAGTTAAGCATGAGAACAGTGGATTGAATTGTTGGATTGAAGAGTAATCATACAACAGAGAATTTTTGATTGATTCAGTTGCTTATTTTGATCTAGTCATTAAAACATTGCTTTCCTCTCAGTTTTTCATTCCATAATTAGCTAAATTGTCTTCTAATTTATTGTGACCTATTCTTCTATCTGAAGACAGCAAATGCTGTGATGCATATTATGACTTTTCCTGGTTAGAAACCAATGAGATGGTCAGTGTAATAAATATACATATTCCAGACAATTTTCTTTCAATTGAGTTGGTCTTTTTTTGCCAGTTTTTCTCAACTACAAAATATTTCACACCAGTGTGGTTGGAGATGCTTTGATTTATGATGAAAACAATCATGACAAAGAATAGTCTTTGTAATGGCAGTTATAACAACTGGATATACTTTATAAGGTTGATAGACCATTCTAAACTACTGAGAAGGTTTCAAATTAATACAAAATAAAGAATAAGTATGGAACCAACTAATCTACCTTTTCTAAAATGATGAGATTATTAATATTCTATATACATTATAAAGATAATAAATTGAGACATAAATATTTTGTGAATTAAAAAAGTAAGTCAAGTCAGTATAAGTTTTTCCTGTGCCAAAGTGAGTATTTCAAGACAAATAGGGAAATAAAAAATTAATAAATATGCAAAGGATCATAATTCTAGTCCCTTAACATATTCATAAGCCAATTAAGAAAATATGGCTGGCATTCCATTATTAGTGGTAGAAAGTTTGATGTGAGGAATAATTGGTCTTCTGGTTCATAAGATTATATACTGAGTTCTTTCCCATACATAACCTGCAGATAATTAATGTCTATTTTACGGCATTTAAAAAAAATTTTGGTGATTATAAGACAATAATAAAACATTTCTAAGGACAAATAATGTTTCTGTGAGTGATTCTTAATATATGAGTTCTCATTTAGTTAGTACTGTATTTATAGAGCTATCAATTCCCTTCTAAAGGAGCTGCCCTATTGTGGATTCAGACATTTGCATTTACATTGCTTTTACCTGTCAATCAATTTTACTCACTGAACTTTAATGAAGCAAACTCAAGAACCTGGACCAGAGGAAGGAAAATGATAAAACTTTTAGTGTGCATCTGTTTTTCATTTAGAATTGTGCAAGTTTTAGTTGAAATGTTTTCAGGTATAGTATATCATAGCTGGCCAAATTTACACACATGAAACATTTTTGTTTGTTTGCTTTTTAGATTTGATACATACATTTTATCTCAGAAATCAGTTAACAAAAGAAGGCCTGGTTTGCAAAGGATGAGTCAAAGAGTGGCAGGTATGTGCCTATAATCCCAGCCCTAGATTTCAAGCCCATCTCAGGCTGTGTAATGAGTTCAAGGTCAGTCTGGAGCAAACAGTAAGATCATGTTTAAAAGAAAAGTTTGCAGATGATGATAGCAAGATGGAGATACAATGAAAGATGATAACAAAAAAGCATTAAAGAGAGATAAGTGTAACATATTAAAATACAGTCAATAAATTCCACATGGTCAAGTTCAATCGAGAAAGCTACTTTGGCTGAGAATTATCAAGAACCAAACAGAATACGTTTTCCAACTTTCATATAAATTGAAGTACGTAGCACAGTCTGAGAGACAACAGGGTTGTTACTAGTCATTACTAGTAATCAAAAACTCTTGAATATACTGTAAAATTTTTCTACTTAAGTCTTATAATAAGCTTCTTCTTTTTTCTTCTTTTCTTTTTGGGGGGTGGGGGGGCAATATGGTCTCTCTGTATAGGTCAGGGTGGCCCCTTAAGCTCACTATGTTCCCCAAGCTTGTCTTGGAATTCCACCAATCCTGCTGTCTCAGCCTGCTGAGTGCTGAGATCACCATGCCCAGCACTTCCTTTTTTTCCTAAGGAAAAAAAAATTTTTTTTATTAGCAAGACAAAGTTTCAGTACGTTTCTAATGAAATTATCCTCTTTGAGATAATCAAATAATTTGTGCTACACTGTCAGTTTCAATGACCAGCTTAGATTAAGACCATAAATATTCTGATGATACCACAAAACATCTGCTCTTTCATTACAATATGCTACTTTTATAATTTTATTTCAAGAATTCTGAGTTTTATTTACATTTATCAGATTACAGCCTATAAATCTTGAGGTGACTGCTTAGGAGTAAGAATTTGCAAATAATAGCCATATAGGCAGACACATGTTAATAAATTACCCCTTAGTAACCTTCCCCATGGCATAACAGTTCATAAACCCCCAGTAATTCCATAGAAAAAGGGAAGTGGATCAGATGCCTGGAGTTGATTTTAGGCTTGATTCTTAATTTCACATAAACATAAAAGAAGTTTATCACAATGGAGTCCACTGCTAAGGCTGAAAGGCAGGACATATGTGTGATAGTTATAGGGCTAGGAGAAAAGCCTCAATTATAATACTGAGTTACTCAAGAAATATTATTTTAAACTGACTTGAGTCCTTTTTATAATGATTCCCTTAATTTCCATTTCTGTTCCTTTAATGGAAAGCTTAAGATTCCCTTACCACAAACTGAGTTCAAGGTTTGACTTCTAAAACGTTCTTTTCAAAGCTCTAAATTACTTGAAAATCCCTGGATTATTGAAAACTCAACACACATTACTTTCATTTTAAAGGAATTGTGTGTGCATGCTTTAAACATTAACCATAGATTGAAATATACAATAAAAAATATTAGCTAAAATTGCTTTAAAACTTTATGATTTAAAAACTAATACACTGAATACATTGATCAATAACTGAAATGGAAAGTGACAGACACTATGTTTTATTCATTGGTGAAATTGGTTATTCTGTTTAGAAAACATTTCTTACAGTCCTTTTACTTGATGGAGCATATTCGATGATGTTAAACTGCAAGGAAAGCGATACCTCAATTCTTAAACTTAATTTGCTCCTGGATTTTGGAAAAGATGGTCACTTTTGCATTTGTGTGTGGGAAATGACTACAGTTTGTGTGTGTCACTCAATACAAAACACAAACAAAATTTTTCCAAACTCTTCTGTTTGCAAACCAAATTGTAAAGAAAAGAGTTATTGAACTGAGGTGCCACTGTGTAAGAAAACAAAGCAGTGAGAACTGTAAACCTTTCACATGTAGGAACCAAAGGCCTCTTTTGAGTGCTATGAATGTGTTCAGAGTAGCTGCTGCCTTGACTTCCACTTTAAGCCAAACATAAGTCATTTGAAACCAATGGGATGCTATCAACTTTAATCTAGTTAAAGCTTCTCTCTCTGGGTGAGTTTTTTGCGAAATAGCCTGCTTATCTTTCATACTACTGACTCATATCACAATATACCACCTAGCTACTGACAATGCCAGTGCCAACACTATCAACAGTGACCAACACTAGTCATAATAATAAGTATCTCGACTTCTGGGAGAACATGACAGATAGATAGCAGCAGCTTCAGAGGCTCTCTGAGAAACCACACTTAAAATCCAGGAATGGTGCCAGGCAAGAAGTCCTAAGCAAGGGGAGTTACACCCTGTCAACCCAGGAACAAACTAAACTAAGAAAAGCCAACTGGAAATGCAATCCTGATGTTATAACAGGAACAGATAAGGTCTCAGCGCGGAAGCTGGAGCCCACACCACTGGAAGCCGTGATTTCAATTTCTGGCAGCCGCCGCTGCGTCCCAATCAGCATGGCAAGAAGAGAGGCATGAAAGCTCTGAGAGTGGGAAGCAGTGAATGGAGTTGAGAGCAGGACTGGCCGGGAGCCCTGCATCAACCTGCAGTGAGTGAGCAGATCAGAGACCCTTCCATAGAGTAGGAGGCTTCAGCAAAGGACATATTGGGATTGGGCAGACTAGCCGGATCAGGATGCTGCAGTGTCCTTAGTGGAATATTCCCCTCTCAAGCGGGATTGGTGGGGAGTGCCTGGCCTGGATGATGCCGTGAACTTAACCCAGTAGGCTAGCCCAAACAAGGTTCCAGTGCCTGGAGGTGCACCCTGGCAGTGAAGCCTTCAGTAGGTTGACCTGGAGGGGTGGGCCCAGCATAGGCTGCCCAGGTCTGTATCTCCCTAGTACACTGCAGTGGGTGGGAACACCTAGCCAGCGCAATTCAAACAGACTGTAACCAACAAAGAAAGAAACTGGACCTCCAATATACACTTGTATGGCAGGAACAAAAGGAACAAAAAATATGGGAAGAGGGAGCAACAAGAAAGGGTCCTCAGCCCCCAATCCTGAGAAACATGCAATATCAGACACAGCACCTATAGACATAAAGCGATATCTCCAGAGCCTCATAGACGAGTTTAAAAATGAAGTATTTAACAAAATAAAGCAAGATATAAGTAGAATAGTTAGAGAAATGCTAAGCACCACCCAAGAAAAAACAGATGGTGGAATGGAAGAATAGAAAAAAGGGGAGAATTGTTTGATGGAGAAAATAGAGAAAACATAGAATGTGTGAAGCAGGTTCAAAGAGATTACCAGGAAACTAAAAACTCTATCGAAAGATGGCATAACAGCTTGAAAGAAACTAAGGATAGATTATCTGAATTGGAGGGCAGATTTGATTCATAATATGGGAACATGAAATGAAAAACTTAAAAATAAAGAAACTAACAGCAATCATACAAAAGCTAGATGATAATAAGAGGATCTATAACCTAAGAATTAAGAACATAAAAGAAGAATTAGGAACTCAAACAAATGAACTACAAAAGCTATTCACAGAAATAATCCAGGAGTATTTCCCTAATTTAGCAAAAGGTAAAGATACTCAGATGTAGGAGACATACAGGACTCCAGCCACCTACAACCCAAACAGAGCTACACCCAGGCATATAATAATCAAAATTCCAGAAATCCAATATAAGAACAGAATATTAAAAGCCGTCAAAGACAAGAAACAGATCACTTACAAGGGAACACCCATCAGAATTACAGCAGACTTCTCGGCACAAACCATCAAATCACGAAGAGCGTGGGGGGAAATAATTCAAGCTTTCAAAGATAATAACCTCCAGCCAAGATTGATATATGCTGCACAACTTTCCCTAGAAATTGATGGAAAAACAAGGTGCTTCCAAAATAAAGAGGAACTAGGGGAATTTGCAACCACCAATTCAACTCTACAGAGATTACTGCAGGATATTCTAAAAATGAAAAATACCAAGATTCCAAAAACAGTGGCAGAGAGGCCACAATGAATGGAGCAGAAAGTGAAATGAAGAAGACAAACTGAAAACTAATGACAGAAAAAGAGCTCAACAGAAATGAGGCAGAGAAGGTTGGATGGTAGGAACAGCCATTTTGGAGAAAACAAGACATCATAATAAGTAGTGTTGATTTAATATCCTCTTGTTTTGAAGTCCCATCAAGCTTTTGTTCTTCTGTCTCCATTGGTTTTAATGTGTTGTATCTTATTGGATTTTATTATATGTGATAATATAAACAAAAACTTTTATAGACAAGGAGATTATACAGAAACCATTGTTCATTTTCTGTTAGTTGATTCTAAGTACCTTGTAATACTGTCATTCTCTTGAATGGTTTTACATTGTCTTGATATGTTTGATGCTACAGTATATGAAGTTATACCCAAAGATTTTATGGGAAGAGACACTATGGTAACTACTATTATGTCGAGATTATCTTGTGGTAAAACACTATTTTGCTTACATGGCTATGTTTTGCCCTGCACTGTTTTGTTGTTATGGCCTCTTTTATCTCAATCCCCTTTTTTTTTAAATTAGTTACTTTTTTATTCTTATCTTTTTAATTAAGGGAAAAATAAAAAATAGCAGGACACATTATAGTAACCTACTTTGATTTCCTATTAACTTGATTTGAAACCCTGTATTGCTCTCACCATCTTGTTTTGACTGATTTTTCCCCTATTCTGCTTTCTTTGATAGTACCAAGTTCGAAATTATAGTCAACAACTGTGAAGACAATAAGATTCATTAAGACGCCCATTCTGGTTGACTATTATCTTCTTTTAAAGTCCTGTAATGTCTCCAATGTTTTGGTTGTATTCTTTACTGTTTTGTTCAATTTTATTATAACTGATTATTTAGGCAATTCTTAAAATAGCAAGAGGCAGTATGGTAACCATTGTTGATCACCTTGTATTTTATTTTTACATTATCTATTATGTCCGTCCTTTTGATTTGACTGACTCTGTTCTGATATGTTGCATTTGGTTTTACTCTCTTCAAAAAAAAGTAATAAGAACTGTGTGAGTAATAAAACCCAAAATATGTAATTGTCATTGTACAAAAAAAAAAAAGAAAAGAAAAGAAGGTGCTCTAAAGGTTATAACTACATATATGCTTGAGTGTATAAGATGGATAACCATATTACTGAGGGTTTTTTTGGATCATTGAACAAAACTGTTTGCACTCTCACTGTTTGAAAGTCCACTTTATATGCTTTAATTTTGTAACTTGAACAACTATTTCTAAGATGAGAATATGTAATCTATTAAATAGTAATTTCTTACTGTTTGTTTTTTAAATTTTGTATTACTTGTACCCTTTGTTTTTTTCTTTTTCTCCTTAAATAAAAATAATAATAATAATAAATATCTACATCATAAGTTTTCTTTAAACCACCCAACTCACATTGCCATAGGAAAACCTAAGGAATAATGTCCATGAACTTTAATAAAGGCCGACTCTCACTGGTTCTCTCTCCTGCCCATGCCTCCCTCCTTGCTTCTCTTTCCCTCACTCTTCACCAGCCACCTATAAAATTCTTAACCTCACTGCTTGCGAATAAGGATTCTATTGTTTCTTTCATGTCCTGACTGTACCGTACCCGACACATACCTGAATCTAACTTCTCCCTGGTTTGGATTCACTTAGAGAGTAGCTAACCTGGCCACTCTGAAGAAAGAACTCAAGACCAAATTAAAGGAAAAGACGTTACAATAGAAATTGCAATTGTGAGGTTCTGTAGTTTACCAACACATCCTGAGTTAGCCATCAAATTCTTTTTAAAGCTTATAAATGAACTCAAAGCAAAGAGAATCTTACAGGCATTTAGTAATAAATTTTCCCCAAATTCTCCAAGCTTAGTTTGATGAGATTTAAAAAAAAAATTTCTGGATATATGAGAAATAGATTTGCGTATAAAATGTACATAAAGGAAGGATTCAAATGTGCCAAATTCTGTAATTAAGAACTTAAAAGTAGTTCTTGACAATTAGGTTGGAGGAAAGGAAAAGATTATATGTATGTTGGTAAACATATATATATGTATAAGTATGCTAGATAGATAACAATATTACAAATCTCTGTTAGTTCATCAAAAAGGACAGCTTTGCTGTCATTGTTTGATTGATCACTTTTGTGCCTGGATTTTGTAACCTGAACTACTTCTAAAATAACAATATGCAACATATTAACTAGTGTCAATTTCCATCTTTTTTTGAAATTCTGTATCATTTCTATTCTTTTTTCTGTTTAGCTTTTCAAAATAAAATTTTAAAAAAGCAGTTCTCATGATTAAGTTTTAACTGTTGGGGAATTTCCACAAACATATTGACTCATATAGTTTAAATGAGAAGAATTTTGAGTGACTATCTGGGCAATTAACCATTTTAATTTATTCCTAACCTATTTTGAACATAGATTTTCTCCATGCAGGATCATAAACATAAGACACAGAGTAATAACAACTGGCTCCTCAAATTTTCAGGAAAATATTCATTGACTTGAGATTGTTGAACTAAATGAGAAATGATCTACTCATTTATATTCCCTGGCACTGATTGGCCAAATAAAATTCATATACACTACACTTTATGCTTATTCAGATTCTAATAACTACAAAAGATCGAAGGATTTGTATTTAGAATAATGTTACTGGCAATTATCACAGTATACATTATCTGCTTTGAAAGTAAATATCAAAAGGTTTTCAGCAATCTCGGGTAATGTTTAACCTCCCTGCTCAACTCTCCTCTGCCAGTTTTATGATGAGTTAGCAGGACCCTAATTGGATGTATTTCAGGAGCTTTGTATGAACAATTACTTTCTAATAATGAGAAAAGCCCAACAAAAAATAAAACTGTGTTTGTTGATCTCCACATGATCAAATGAGACGTCCAATATTTCTTATTTTTAATTTATCTCCAAAAATACAATTCTAGAGATCTAGACCCGAAAGATGTATTTCAGTTAGTAGTTGTCAAATGCTGATAATGTACTAACACTGTTAAGTGTTGTGAATGATTATAATTTTACTTTTTATTTAAATTTAAGTAAAAACAACAAAATTGTGGTTATATTCCCATACTTAAGTCTCTGGGTTTTTTTTTTTTTTTAAGATGCTGATAATCATATCTTTTGTTCATTCAATATTTTTCTAATAAATGTTTTCTACATATTAAAGCATTTATCAAAATATGTTTGCCAGTATTCTAAGTTTAGAAAAGTTAAGAACAGAAAGCACTTATTAATTATGTGCAATATTTATACTAAATTCTTTAAGAACAAGCAAGAAACGTAATACTCTTAAGATAAAAATATGGTATAAGATTTAATATAGGGAAAAGTAAGTGACACTGAGAAAGTTATTGAAATATTTAATAATGAAAATTTCCAAATCAGTTTATTGAGAAAAAAATTAAAGATAGTACAGTTAAGTCCTTGAGAAATACTAAATAGTAAGTCCTTGAAGAAAAGGATTTTGCTTGTTAAACATTACATGTAAATTCCATAAAATACATAAAATTTGAGCATGACATAAACTCTTCCTTAAGGAAAAACCTTTACCTTAAGTTAGAAATATCGTGAGATATTTCAGGGGAATAAAATGTATGACAAATTTCAGTACAAACCAAGTTGTGAAATAACAATGATAAGGTACTTTTTAGCCCAAACTTATGACCTTTGAAAACCACCCAAGAGGTTTTGAAGTGTCTGGACCATATTCATCATGTCCTGTTTCCTATTTTCCAGACCTTTGCCTGTCCCTTTAGTCTATGAAAACAAGTTGTAGATTCTGATTTCCTTCTCATTTTGATAAAGTCAACCACAGCAACTAGGAACACAGAATGAGAAAGAGAGAAAGGGGGTGGAGAGAGAGAGAGAGAGAGAGAGAGAGAGAGAGAGAGAGAGAGAGAGAGAGAGAATTCTCTCTATAGTAGGCAGTTATCTAATCTTATTGAACTCCAGAAAAAAAAAAAAAAAGAAATTCAACCAAAAGCTGATCTTCAGAACTTTGAACAGTATGATCAAGATTTCTGTTAATTCACAGTCATATGCTACTTAACTGACAAATGTGCACTTAAATGATCTTGTCATAAGGGATATAGTGTCAGTAGGTGACATAATCTTATGGGCCCACCATTCTATATGTGATCTATTGCTTAGTAAAACGTCATTATGCAGTGCATATCCACACTAAAAGTGAGATGGACATTTTAATGTCTTGTAATAAAGATCTTATACCTCCTACAGAGGTCTGGAGCAAAGGAAGCTAGACTCATGGAATGAAAAATAGATGAAATGAAACTATAATCCCAAGCCTAACAGTAATTTATCACTTTCTGTATATATCTTCAGTGCCAGGTAAACTTGATTCTGGAAAACACTGGAGAACTTCCCTACATGATGCATGGTGTGTGGAGTGCACGCCCTTCACCCTCCATCGACTCCTGGAGTGCAGAACCCTTCCCACCTGCTATTAACACTGCCACAAACTCAGAACCAAAAGCCTTGAGCCAGAGACCTTACTTGCAGTTGAGTCTAGATCACTTTTACAGTCTTCCTGCTGCTTTCCTTTGTCCTGTGATGCTTAAGGTCCGGGCCCAGTTCTTTCTCTGCTTCCAAAAACCCTTTTTCCAGCAGCTTTCCCGAAGACATTCCTCCATTTCATTCCACAGTTCAGGCCGGGTCTTTTTCTTTTTTCCCCACATTTTCGCTGGTCTGTAAATACCAACAATTCACTCCATTGGAGCATTTTTAGAGTTTGCTTCTTATGATACAGAGAAAAAAAAGAAAAGCAAAATAGCTGCACTTTGATTTGAGATGCATAGAATCTAGGTGGCTCAGAGGGAAAATGAAATGAAGTATCAGAAATGCTAGTAATTGTTCTGGTGACTTCTTCCTTCCTTATGTTCTTTATATTTTCTACTCATGAATATGTCTGATTTTCAAGACAAAACATTACCATTATTTTAAAATATAGAGGTCTTTTATAGTCTTGGTATTTTTAATACAAGGATAATGTTTTTAAATAGAAAAATCAAGGAAATGATTACAAAATGTTATGTCCTATGACATATGATTTTGTCAGTATTTGAATTAAAGTGCAAATTGAAATCTGTCATAAACACAACCACAAAAACAAGGTTCATAATGGACATTTCTTAAAATCTGAAATTAAAACAGCATAATAATATCACTTAAAGTTAAATAGAAAAATGGTCCCCATTTTAAATGACACAGATGTATACTTAATGAGTATGTACACATTTGTTTCTTCATGGAAAAATTGGCAGTAACATTGTATTTTCTACGTGTATTTAGATACTTTCTTAAGGATATCACCCAATCTTTACTTCTTACATTTTTTAAAGTATATATTGGGATGCATATGCTTATCCGTTCAATTTACTAATTGCACAATGTGTACATATTTCAAAACATCACGTTGTACATGGTAAATATATACAATTTTTATTTGCCAACTAATTAAAAAATTTGCCTTTTTTAAAAATAATGAACATCATCCCTACATCACACATAGGCAAGGAAATACATGTTCTGGTAAGAAAAAAAAAAAGCACTCAACAATCTTATCAGTACCCACTTGAATGTTGTATGTCCAACCAGGGTTCTGGAGAAATCAAAAGTTTAAAAATCTAAAGATGCATCTCTAAAGACACAACTAAGTATAGTTGAGATCTTCTGAACTCAGTCAGAAGTATTAACTTATTATCTAATCTTTCATTTTAGGGTATCTTCTATTATTCACTAATAAAGTGATGCTATTATTCACATGACTTGTGTTTAGTGACATCTTTGAACATCAGTTTCTCATCAGATTGGAATACTGATAATATCACACAAATCACTTCAAAGGGAAATTAAAATAGTAAGGTTTCTTGAAATTTTATACACAGATTTTAGAAAATTAATGTTCAAAAAAGCTTAGATCAGTCAATAATTTAGAAAAATGCACATAATGACATGAAATAAATAATAACTTGCAAAGTATTTTTAAAAAATAGATTCTCAGGACAAAGACTCAATCTATATGGTTGAACATGAAATGAAAAAGAAAATGTGCTATATTAGTATTTCTGAAAAATCATACCCTTCAAAATTCCTCTTTTGTCAGTGTTGTTTAGTCATACTCACTTGGCTGCCTCAGTGTACTGAATTCATTACAAATGTTTACCTTCACAGTCACTTTGACTTTGAGGAAGAGCCAGAAGTTGCATGGTGCCAGATCCAGTGACTCGGGGGCTGATGCTGCACTGCTGTGTTTTGATGAGCCTGCCTTTGTTCGGGATGGCACTCAGCAGCAACAGGCACTGATGATTTTATCATACGTCATAAAAATATGAAAGACTTTCAGAACTGCTTCAGGACGTGGCAAGAAGGATGGGATGTGTGATTCGAAGGAGGAGTATTGTGATGGGATTAATGGTAATATGACTTTTACTGTAATTTTTAAAAAATTTTAAACATTCACCATATATTTTGATCACACCTTGTAAGTAGAATTATAGCACTTCACGTACAGAGTTCCATTTTTAAAAAGTAACATCACGATCAGATATTCTTTTCTTTACTCTTTATCGTGACATTTTGGTCTATCTTCAGTGGTTCACTTTTTTAAGGATATCAGTTTTCTCATGTGTTATAAATACATATAGCATAATATTTACAATTTAAACCTTAAAGACAAATGCGTTTTTTGAAGAACTGATCATATGCTAAAGATCAGAATTTCATTCAGAAGAAATATTGCAGTTACAACCACCTACCAGCACCCTAATGCCAATTCTCACCCGTATTCCCACACATATAGTGAATTGAAGAGCTTCTTTATAAACAAATCCATTAACACACCTGAATCATGTCTATCGGGGATATATAAAAAAGTCAAAAAAATGAGAATGGAAAAAGAATGTGAGATTCAAAGTGAAGAAGACTAACAGGGAGAAATAATTGTGTAATAGTAGTAAATTGCATATGGTATAAATTACATAGCTTGCCAACTGAAATTATCTTACCAGTACCAGAATTGAAGTTTCTGAATTAGAAGATAATTAAAGAGAAAATATTGGTGGACTTGTCTTCCCATCACTTTTTCTTTCATGTCTTCAGTCTTTCTGTATAGAACGACCTCTGCCCTCTCACTCCCACTTGCACAAAGCCAACCCTTCCTGAGAAGCCAAATTAAGCATCACATCCTCTTGACCTCCATGATCACTTTGTTTACAGTGGACTGTAGCAGTTATTTCAACTGTAAGGCCAAATGTTCTTTTACAGTTAGCTACAACACATGTATTTGCGTTATTAGAATTTATTTGAAAGCTCTTTATAGTCAGAGGCAGGACCTCTTTCACCATAACCACACTACCTTGCATATTGCCTAAAAGGCATTAATGAAATGTTTTCTTGAATGAATAGAGGAGACATATATACAATTCCGAATCTAGAACACTACAGTGCATTATGAGGTTAAAAGAATAGAGGAAGTAATCAACTGATCCTGAGGCATTTGAGTGTAGAAAGATTTTCCTGAAGTTTTTATAGATGAACATTAATTATAATTCTCTCTCTACTGACTATTCTTGTTACTCTCATTTATCAATCACTAGAAACAAAAGCCCAGAATTCGAATATCTTTCTACCCAGTTTAGGTACACATGATTGGTCATCCTTACCATTGCAGGTTTATCATTAAGATCATCAAACTATCAGCAAAGTGGTTATTCAAACTAAAATAATTTTCTTCTATTCTCAATACAGTCTACATTTATTCTAATATAGATACATTTTTGAAGCTTAAGGGATTAAGCAGTTATTTAACACAAATCTCATAAATTTTAAGAAAAATCCATAAATCTTTTCAAAGACAACACTTATGTTAAACACCAATGCTCTAATAAAGTACAGAACATTTTTCTTGCTAAATATATTTGTTTCCACTAATGCTTCATTAATGGTTAAATAAAAGATTACTAAAATCTGTTAAGATAAAGCATCTGCATAAATATAAAAGGAACAATAAACTAAAACCTTGTTATTGTACCCAATTAGATATATCATACAAGTCCAAGCAAGCCCCTAGCCTAAAACAGTGGTTTAGAATTAAAGGTAGGTAGAACCTAGGTAACAAATTTGACATCATCTTAGGCAAATCAAACATGAAGATTAGTAAGAGTCTATTATATTTGAAAGTAAAGTACTTATTAGAAAAAATTTTAATGCAATATGCCTTTTCTTAGTAATAAACAATCATCTTTTCCTTAAGCAATAAATTTATACAAACTAAGGTCATCCCTGAAGCTATGCCAAATAGTCCTGGAAATAGAATTCCCTCCTGTGTAAACCATTAAGAGAGTCTCTAGGGAAATGAATGGTAAAGGTTTCGGGTCAGTGTTTTATTTTTCTATAACACAGAGACTCGATATATTTTAAAACATTAAGAGTAAGATTTACTTTTATTTTAATATACTTTGGAGTTAATGCCAAATTTTACTCTTAGTAGTACAAAAATAAAACACAATTATACAATTGATATATTAAAAATAAATATGTCGGAGATATCTTAGAGCTAGTTGGAACATACTCCAGATCAGCAGAATTGATCTCTGAGTCATTTGTTAGAAGTTATGTCTTGTATGATTTTTAGTCACACCAGTATACTTCAGACAATGCTTCCTAATTTTTCACCAGAGATAAATTTTAAGAAATAATTTCTTAAAATAAGCCAGGAAAGTCTGTTTTAGTTTTTAGGTTGTTTTAAGCTACATGTGATAATAATTAGCCATTAAAGTAAGCAGCAAAAAAAATAAATAAATTTGCCTGAATAAAAATACTTTAAGTGGTGCATGGAATTACATGTGTATGTATTCATTAACAGTACTTTTATTCAAAAAACTCATTTTTTGAAGTCAATGTTGTGACTCTAAATTCTTTTGATCTCATGATTCTTTTATATACAATGAGGAAAGACTGAGAACCCAGACAGCAGGAGACAAGGCAAAAATAACAATATATAATGTGGGATTCTGCATCAGACCCTGGAACAAAAATGAACGTTAATGGAAAAGCTGGTAAACTTTAAAACTCTTAAGTTTGGTAATGCTTTATGCCAATGTGGGTTTCCTGATCTGACCAATGTACCATGTTACCTAAGATGTTCATGTTGTAAAAGGCTGGAAGAGGGATGCTTAAAAATTCTGTGCTATTTTCCTATAATTATAAAGCTCAGAATAAAAAGCTTTCAGTAATTATTGAGAGTACCAAATAGCTTTTGTTATATGGTTTGTACTTACCGATATTTAACATTTAAAAATTTAAAACTGAAAAACGCTTAAGATATGTATTTATTAACTCATTTTAAATTAATGACGACCCAATTTTATGTTAACATACACAACATTTTATGAAAATTAACTATATTTTATAAAACAGAAACATTTAGAAGACTGTTATTATTTTACAGCTTGGTAAATCTCTTTTAATTTCTGACTTAATAGAAGACAATAGGACTCTCACATGTGTTTAGATATTTGTTATAATTTGGAGATTTTATGAAATAAATGAAAAATTTCCAGTCACACAGATACACATTTTGAAAGCTAACAGTACTTACTAAACTTTTTCTGATAACTGTGGGTATTCTCCTTTGATACTCCATGAAATCCAACAAGTGATAGTTTCTTAACTACAATAAGGAATCCAAAACCAAACAAAATAAAATTTTTACTCATTATTGTAAAACCTATTGGTCTATTTAGTACTTTGAGTGCACTTTTATTCATATGTGATTTTGAATTACCATGTGTCAATCACCTGAAAAAATTTTGTTGATTAATTATATAGATTTTATAAATGTTAAAACTTCTAATGTAGGGTACAGAAAAAAAGATATGTGAGTATACTAATCTCATCATAAAAGATTCTTTGAGCATTGATAATATTGCAAATTTACAGTGACAATATATATATATATATCTTTGAAATTTCAATTTTACTTGAAGTGTTGCATTTTATTATGGACAACATACACCATCCAGTGCGTGTGCTCCTAACATACTTCGTTAATTACTGATAAAATATTTACTAAATGACCAAAGCTGGAACAACTAGGATCTCTGTCAGTTATTCTTACTAGTAAAAAATAGTGCTTCACGTAAGACTCAATTAATCTAGCTCATAACTCAAAACATTTGCACAACTGCTTTCTTTAAACACAACTATCATACTTTGGAGTGTACCAAGGGTCATTTATGCATAAAGCATTTGCAAAGATAGATATTTAGTCCTAAATTTCATAAAAAGCAGTTGGATTTCTCAACCCTGGAGTTTAACCCTAGAGTTCAATCAAATATAATTAAAAAGAAATGTCTATGCTGAACATGTATAGATTTTTCTTGTCATTTTTCCATAAGCAGTGCAATCTAATAACTGTTTACTCAGCATTTAACATTGGATTTGGCATTGTACATAATTGGTTTATGTATAGAGGAGGATATGTGTACTTAATATGCAAGCACTTCACCATTTATGTGCCAGCTTCAGCATCTGAGGACTTTGGTAACTGCTAAGGTCCTGGACCAAACCCCCAAGGACTTTTCAAGGGCATTCTTAGGGCAAACTGGCTTTCACTGTTCTTGGTTCTTTTGGGTGAATGTGTATCTTCTGCCGGTGTCTTTTTTTTTATTTTTTATTTTGTTTTTTTACTGAGGTACCAGAGTTGAATCCCCCCAAGATCTTGTACCACAATTGCGAATGTCAACATGATGAAAAGGGCAAATATATTCTTTTTTTTTTTTTAAATTGGTACCAGAGATCAAACTCATGACCACATGCTTGCAAGGCAGGCACTTATGCCGCTGAGCTAAATCCCCAGCCCCTGCAAGTACATTTTTAGTTCTATGAAAATAGTTTTGACTTTACAGAATCCTAGGGACCACCAAGGTTTCCACAGATTATAATTTAGGAGTCATCGAAACCAACAGAAAACCAAATCCCATTCCAATAGCAAGATAAAATAATACTATACTCTATAAAATAATACCACACAATTGTTTCACAAATACGGGTGTGAACTTTTTTCTAAAGAAGAGAAAGCATTTTGGATAAATTCTCTGATGGAACAGGCACATCCATCCTGAGTTTGTGTAACAGGCAAGTAGACCATAAGCATTTGCAGAGCCCCTCTAGAACCAGCAAACATGCAAAACAACAGAGTTCCATTTTCTTAGAGAAGTCAGCAATGGGAAAGATGGTGGCAGAGGTAGGGAGAAACTCCCGCATGTGTCGTTATTTTGTAATCAACAGAAAATCATGGTCCCTGACAAACTCTGTTTTGTTCATTTTGCTGCATGAAAAGCACAAATTGCTTTTCATTTCTTTTTAAACCTTAGACCTAACACAACACTTAATAAATCTTAAATAAATAAATGAACATATAAGCTAAATATGCTTATGGCTGTTGAACATTGTCTGGTTCCAGAATAGAAAAAATGGGGGTTGATTATTAAACAGTGGCAAACTCTAAAAAGGAGCATAGCAAGTATGAATTTCCAAGTAGGAAATTCAGAGTACTTGACTATTCTTCTTTTGCTTATTCTTTGCATTGCTTGTCAAGCTAACCATCCAGGGTTTTCTCCTTTGTTAACTTGTCTGATTTAGGAACCTTGTGAATGTATTTAGTGAAAAAAATTAGAAAAATACACACAGATATCACTCAAATATCATGTGAAAGGAGGATTAGTGAAGGAGGTGAGAGAGAAGATGGTCTCTTACCCTGCAACTTCTTCCCACCCCTGCCACACACACTGAGCACTTCCCCAAAGGCCAGGTCGGTTTGTTCACATTTATGCTGACATTTTCTTGGGGCACATGTGGGAATAGGACTCCCCTATGCCCTTCATCTCATTTCAAGCAGTGGAGAGCAAATAAACATGAGAAAACCATGCTTTGGAAAAAGGAATTTGTTCCATAGAAACTCCTCCCATATATGAAAGTAATTCAAATTGTTTTTAAACATAAAGAGAATGGAGTATTAGCTATTTTTCTATGCTGACTATGAATATCTGACTACGAATTTAATATTGTTAAATTTTAACCCCTGCATAAAAACTGTAGTATATCCACCTTGAAAATAATAACAGAGCATTGCTTTTACAGCACACAATTTTTTTAAAAAATATTAAAATATTTATTCCAAAAGCAACTGTGATGCAATTAAATATAAAGGTATTTTATTTCTTTTCCTCATATCTGACATTTATCCAAATAAAAGTAAAAAATCTCTCTTGAATTCTTACACTTTCAGGAAAGCAGTATTAGAGATATTTTCTCCATGAAATGAAATAACTCATTTATGTAAATATTATGCCTTCAACTCACATTAACAATGTAGATAAATACATTTTCTAGTACAAATAGAAACTATAACCTAACTTTGTTCCACCACTATAAACTTTTATGGAGGTCACATGACCTCTCTGGTGAAACTGTTTAAATATCTTTGACATATACCACAAGAAGAGCAAGTGACACAAACTAGAAATCTGCATTCATGACCCAAAATGCCACTTTCTTTCCAGCACCTGCATTTGAGAGTGGTGAGATATCTGTGGAAGAAGAATAGTTCAATAGAAATTCAAAAGAAAAACACGTCATTTTATGGAGATGACGAGGCATTGCACTGTGCTTTATTTTATTTTCTCTTATTGTTGTGACTTTTTAACTTGATACTGTTTAAGTCTATTTCTCTTACCATACTAAGCTCTGAAAACTCACATCAATGTCCAGTCTAAAGTCCAGTATGCTGGGATAATGCAGTAGGCTAACAAAATACCTGACGATGGCTTGTGAGAAGAAAGTTTTATTAAAGCCATAAAGGGAAAGCATAGTTACTCGTGAATTACTAACAAGGGAGAATTCACAGGAAGCACCGATGGGTCCATTTGCCACTTGGCAAATCCTGCAAGGGGTTTGTACTCAACAATAACATTCAGGAAATCTTACCAGGGATATTTACTGAACAACAGCACTGCCATGCAAATCCTATGGAGACTAAATATTCAACAGCAGAGTAGTTCAGCAAAGTCCCCGACGAGGCACTCATACCCTGCACAGCACTGCTCAATGAAGGGGGTGTACTTAGCAAAACACCTCTTGAGAGGATGCACAGGGGCAATAAACTGGAAAAGCTTTCACCAAGAAGTCAGAGTGTCCAATGGAGCCAGCTGGACTGCATGACTCTATGGTGCCCCATTCAATGCCCAAAATTTACAGAGAGGAGGTGTTACAAAGTAAATATGACAGCATTAACTTGCTTTGTTCCATCATATTACAAGCCTTCCAAGGAAGAACAGACTTAGCCATATGGGCAGGAAAGCAGCTCTTATAGATAGCACTCATTTGCCCAGCTCACAGTGTCCCTCGGATAATAGTTATTCAACCATTTTCATCTGTGTCTGCTTTCAGTGTCCCCTTGACTTGGCAAAAGTCTTGAGAACACAAAAGGGACATTTCAGGAACACAGTGCTAAATTCCTCAGAGATAATACTGTTAATCTTTCATCATCATAGAAGACCACAGATTCAATTATTTATAGGTTCAACAGATTTTATATCACCTTTTGGAAATTCATATCTCTTACAGTAACAAAAAGATGATCACACAGGAGGGGCCCGGAGGGTCTCTGGGGTGAGTAAATAGCAGCTGTGAGGACCTGCAAGCTGAGCACAGTTACTGCAATCATTGTTCATGAAGCCATGGGCTTATGCTCCAACAGACCCAGATCATAAGAGACTATTGTTAGGATCCAAACAACCAAACCAAGCTGGAGAGGTTACAAAACCATAGTCAGTTTTTTTTTTTTTTTAACTTACTGCAAGGTCATGTACTTCAGCAAACCTGAATGAACAAAATTTCAGAAAATAATAAATGTTTTATATGAATGAAAAACTCCAAGGTTGCTTTCATCCCTAGGAACATAGCAGAATGATAGGAAAACCAGCCAGATTACTAATGAGCATTTATTGGCACCATGTGGGCAAGTGTCGCAGATAAAAACTTGAAAGAGGTACAGACACAATGCAGGACTGTGCCCACCTGAGTGCTCCTCGGAAGAGCTATCATTAAAGGCGTGGGGTGCATGCCAGAAAGCTGAAAGCCAGGCAAAGACACAAGAATGACTGCAGAATCTCATCAGAAAAGCTTAAGCAACTCAGCAACGTAGTGACACCTGTATCAAATTTTTTTAAATGTAGAGAAGACAGAGAAAGTATCTCAGTGAAACTCTCCTGGGTTCAACCAGTACCACAGAGAGAGAGAGAGAGAGAGAGAGAGACAGAGAGACAGAGAGACAGAGAGAGAGAGAGACCATATGACAAACAGGTCAACATAAAGTACTAGAAAAAAATAATCAGCAATCTAGATTTCTACAGCTAGCAAAAATATCTGTCGAAAATGAAAACAACATAAACACGTTTCTGAAAACAATAAAAACTAAGAAAATTTGCTAGCAGACCTAATGCTAACAAAAACATTAAAGGAACTTCCTTAAATTGAGAGCACAATGATATCACATGGAAATTTGACTCCATAGACAATTTAAAAATGAATAAACATGAAGGACTGTGTCTTGGTTACTTTTCTCTCATTGCTGAGACAAAATACCTGATTCCCCAAATTAGGGGAGAGAAGGCTATTTCTTACAGGTTGGAGGTTTCAGTCCTTACTCCATTGGCTCCAGGCAAAATGACATAGCTGAGGGGAAGGGGTTCATGGCCACTGCAAACACCAAAAAAGAAAAGGACACCCCTTCTTCCTGCCATTACATTGTACGCTGGCTCCACCCCTGGGCAGATGCAGCACTCACACTACTAACCCCAGTGCCAGACAATGAAGCAGTCACCACGAAAGCTACATGCAGCCGCATCCACGGTTACATGAGACCTGGGAGGGCCAACTGACATAAACCGTAGTAGACTATTTACATTTATTGGCCTCCCTAAAGGAAAATAAATAAATAAAAATTCACTAAAAATGTTTGAAGATGGCATAAAAATGAAAATATATATTCAATCTCACTAAAATTAGAGAAATTAAAATTTAAAAAACATGAAGATACCATTTCTCACCTATAATACTGGCAAAAACCAAAAAGCAAGACAACGTATTCTTCCAATGAAGACAAGAAATAATATTCTCTTACATTGTTTATGAGAATAAAAATTTATAAAAGTCTTGGAGAAAATTTCACTTATAGGATATAACCTGAAGATACTCTTCCAATTATATAAAATACATATGCATAGAGATACTTATTTCAGCATTTTTTGTATTTATAAAATACCAAAAATAAGCCAAATATCCATATGCAGTACAGGTTTGAATAAACTGCGAAACATTTCCATGATGTACTATGAAGCTGTAAAAACAATGCAGAAGAACTTTGTAAGATAATTTGGAGTCATTTGCAAGATATATCATTAAGTAGAAAAAAATCAAAGTATGAAAGAATATTCATATGACTTTAAGTATGAAAAAGGGAATTCTAAAATGGTTATAGTAAAAAATATATAATAACAAGTTGGTGAGAACGTGGAAAATGAATCCTCACACACTGCTAGAAGGGATGCAAAATGGCACCATTGCTTTGAAAAAACCAACCTGGCAAACTTTCTCAAAAGTGAAATACAAAGATGTCACTTTACATATGTGGCCTCAATACTGAAGAAAGTCCCAAAGATTATGAGTCTGCAGGAGCAGAACCGCCACTCTCCATCCTTGTCTGACAGAGACAATCACTGGCTCCCTAGTTGTTCATAACGCTGCGGAATTTAAATGACTGGCATGGGGACTCTCAGTCTCATCCCATTTACAATAGAAACAAACCAAATATGTAAGGAAGGTAAAGGAGAGAGCTCCTGCCCTGGAATGCAGACACAGGAAGGTAAGTTTTATTACTCACTAAATGGTAATAAATGGCTCCATGTCTAACACCACTTAATTTCCAAAGGTTGCTATATTACTCCAGTGTTAATTTGTTTTACTCAAAAAACTACAGCTATGCAGAAACACCAAAATATTTACACTTACTTCCTGATATTTCTCTGAGTCTATTTCAACTAGACTTTTGATTATCAGAAGCCTGAGACAATCTCAAATAACCATAAAACTAAATAGTTATTTTAAAACAATCAGTATGTTGGATAAACCTAAAATGAGCTTGAAACAATAACAAATGATCTTAATTATGGATGGGAAGCATAAGAACAGAGGTGAGGAAAAAATAATATAAATAACTTTTTCAGGAAATACAATGCAGGTATTTGAAAATTTTAAAGTGTTATTCCCATGATATTTGTTAATAACAAAAATGGAAGCAGTCACTTCATAGTGGAGAGCCCTGGAAGGCAACGTTTTAGCAAAATGGTCAAGTTAGTAAGATCAATTGACAACACATCCACCCTATAGGATGCACTGGGGAGGGTATAACATCGCTTCTATAGTACTGCACCTCAACAGTGTATAGTATCAATTGACTCATGGGAATTTATGAGTCAAGCCAGAACTAAGGAACACTGTACAGCATAACTGACAAGTACTCAAACAATGTGATGTTCAAGAATTAACGCTGGCTGGAAGATACTAAAGAGACAAAATATATACAACATAGAATACTAGATTGAATCTTGAAATAAAAATATATTAATAAAAAGGATAGAACTGAGAGAACAGCTACTACTAGTGAATATACAGTATTACATCAGAATCAATTTCTTTGATTTGATAATTAGGCCTGATGATATAAGATGCTACTGTTAAGCGAAAATGGGTAAAAAAACAATATATGAATTCACTGTACTATTTTTTTTTTAGAACTTTACTGTATGGAATAAATAATTTCAGAATAAAAAACTAAGAGATAATTCTTTAAAACAAAAATATAATGGAGGTTAATAACATATATAGGAATGAAAAGAAAGAAAACAAGAGTCCAGAGGATGTGGTGTAGAGGAAATAAAAATGTATTATGTAATATTCTTAGATATGAAGTGATATAATGTTATTTACAGATCAGCTATAATAAGCTAATTTTGCTAATACTTGAGAACTACTAATATATTAAAACAATAATGATTATTAAGCCAATACCATTGATGACTGAATATCAAAAATATGCAAATAAAACAAAAGAAATCAATTAAAGGGGAAATAAATAACCAAGAATAGATGCAACAGATAACAAACAATGAATGCTAGAAATAAATGCAAACATCTCATTAATTATTTTAAAAACTGAGAATCTCATTTAAAAGTCAAATACTGTCAAACTTTTTAAAGACTAACTATATTCTATTGATGAAAACATACTTTTATATGAATACAAAGAACAATGCAATATATGCTAAATAACATTTTATAGGATATAAGTGATATATGTAATCATTAAGTGGTTGTTAAGTAAACAGCACAAAATCAAATATGTCCAGGAAAGTCATAGCACGTTTCAGAGAAGGTAACATTTGAATCTGTAACTTAAAGATTAAATACAAACAAGTAGAAAAAAGTGTTAAAGAAGTCTATTCTAAGAAGAATAGCAAGTAAATGGGCACTTATAAATGGTTCATGGTAAAAACAGCTCAGCAGTAACATATCTTTTAATGAGCAGAAAATGAGAGAAGGAATGAGGAAATAAAAATTTGGAAAGACATGGAGAGGGCAGATTTCTAAGGATATTTTGGCTATGTAAGAGGCTAGGTTGGATCTTCTACTTTGTTCAAAGGAAACCAAGAAATCTCTAAAGAAAATGGTATGATTAGGTTTGTAAGAAACTAATACAACAGACAACAATGATTAAGTTAAAAAAAATTTTTTTTAAATTGTAAAAGGCCTACAGTAAAACAATGATTGTGAAAGAAAGAGAAACTAGATTTGATAGATAAATTTTAGAAATTAGGGGAATCAAGAGTCAGCGGCAGGCTTGTAGCTTGATAGCTTGAGTGAAATGTGTCACAATTAATGAGCCATAGCACCAAAGGCAGAACTGATTTGGGAGGGGAAGAGAGTTGGGATATCGACATCACTGCTGTAATGGTTAATCTTGATTGCCAAATTGATTGGCTTGAGAGACCCAAAGGAGATCAGAAAAGCACACACTCAGGGTGCTTCGTGAGCATCGCCTGGGAGACTTAATTAGGCCCCTGGCTGCTTCCTCTCCTGCCCTTTTCCCGGGCGCTCTGCCTCCCAGCTGCCATGGAGTGAGCAATTTTGCTCTACCACATCCTTCTGCCATGATATTTCTGCCCTGCAGCCAGCAGACCATGGACTGAAAGCTCTCAAACGGTGTGCTAACACAAACCTTTGCTCCAAGTTGTGTCAGAAAGCAGATCAATGCAACTACTATAGTCATTAATCAGGCTGCTGTTGTTAGGACAGGATGTAACCTAACAAAGAGATAAATATCTGGGCCTGCTCACTCTAAGACCAGCTAAGGGTTGAATGGATCATATTTGATCAAAAACGTCTAAGAAAATAGTATTTATATGCATGATTCTGAATGGAGAAACTGCTTTAATTTTCCCACAACTAGATTTTTTTTCGTTTTCCCTTTGTATTTCAAATTTTTAAGTATTACAGTGGTATAATATTTTTCATAAGGGACCATGCATGCTACATAGACAGTTGTCACATTTAACAAAATAAAAGTGTCTTCTGTCTTATTTAATGTTTGTCGTCTAATACAAAGTGTGTATCCTTCCCTTTCCTGTTTGTGTTTGTGTAAAAAATCCTTGCTTGGGGCTGGGGATTTAGCTCAGCGGCATAAGCCACCTACCTTGCAAGCAGGCGGTAGTGAGTTCGATCCCTGGTACGGATAAAAAAACAGTTAAAAGAAAAAAAAAAAGAGCAAAAATCCTTGCTTGCCTTTCATAATATATTCTGCATCATTTTGTCTCAACTATGTCTCACTATATAGCTGAATTTTAAATCTTTTAGCGAGATTTTACCTCTTAAAGACTATAAACTTGGTTTTCTTCCTGTTTCCTTTTTATTGTTACTTGTCTTAATGGATATTGTATTTATTTCCTTCAGATACAGTGATTTACAACATATCTGTCCTTTTACTTCCCTCTAGTAATAGTATTTTTTGACAAAATACATTTATAATTATTACAGTCAACAATAAATAAATTTTTCCAACATTCCCATATGTAAGAATAAATGCATTTAGGTTTCACCTACACACAAACTAGAATATAATTGGGCCAACACAGTACTTTTTATATCAGTATTTAGTAAAAAAAATTTAATACATTAATACTCAATGGCAACTTTCTAAGAATATATAAGAAAAAAGTCAAATGCTGATTTTATGTAAAAAGAACATATTTGGAAGAAGTGAAAAGTTACTGCTGAAAATTTGTTTAAACCTTTTGGTGAGGGCCACCATTTTCTAAAAATTTGCCAAAACAGCAAACCTAAAGGGAAAATGCAGGGGGGTAAAAACACTGTTTTCTAGGCCTTTTATAAAACATGGAATTGTTCCTTTGACCATTTTGACCACATTGCTCTGTGAGACAGGAGACGTGTTAGATCTCAGAGAACGGGCTGTTGAAAATGGAATGTCCTGCAACTGGAAGAACCTACAAAAATCAGAAGGACCTACACTGTCCCTCAGCAGCTGTCGCATTGTAAACAAACGAGATAAGGGCAAGATCCTCGCCAAGAGAATGCATTTGTGTAGTAAGCACATCCAACGCTCTGAGGACCAGATAGATTCCTGAAACTCATTAAGGAAAATGATCAAAGAATAACAAAGCTGAGAGCCAGGGATTTAGTTCAGAGACACAAGCTCCTGGTAAGTGCGAGGTTGTAAGTTCAATTCCTGGTACAAAAAAAGAAGCCGACGAGAAAGGTTGCTGAGCTGCACTGAAGCCCAGTCTTCTCAGAAAGTCACACTTGATGAGAACCAACTAAAAGGAGCCGCCTGGATTTATGGTATAATAGGTGTAGAAAACTTAAAGACCTCTCAACTGTAAGAAAATAAAATGAGATAAAAGTAAAAATATGTTTAACTGATACTCAGAATTGTGTTTCTTTTCTTTTGTGTTTTATTTCTTTTAATTTGAAGAAGGTTTTAGATAGCACATTATTTTTAAGCTAAGTTAAATTGAGGGCACCAGAATTGTGATTGTAGTACAATATTCAAATAGCTGGCTGTTCTTGGGGAAAAGGCTCAATTTGACTTAACAATTCCACTTTATTGGAGGTACATTCTAAGCTTCATTTTCAGCCCAGACTCAAGAAACTGACTTAGTTAATTAGGACAATTAAGATTCACCAAGGGTATAATTGCCCCTCTCATTTTGCTTTGAGAGAGCAGAGAGTGATTTATCTCAAAAAACAAGAGCCTAGAGGCCTGTAAGGAAAGAGAATGAGAAAATGTTGGTTAAAGAGGAGACCAGGAAGACTTTAGTGGCCACTCAACTCAAGATGATAAAAGGCTCTTAGCATCTCTCCACAACAAAAATTATGGAATACCTGAAATAACCTGTGAAAAAATATTACAACTTATGGTCTATTTTTGCAAATTGAAAGATATTTTCAGCTGTCCATGTCATTTTCTACCTTTGGTAAGTGCTTATCCATACACGCACAACTCAAAAAAAAAAACTAGAAAACCTTACAATAATTTTGGTGGGATCATAATATTATCATTTAAATCAATAATCCCCCCCAAAAAAAAAAACCTGATTCTGCTATATGTGGGGACCAGGAGGGAATTTTAAGCCCCTCTAAAAATCAGTTAATTCAGTCTGTATCAGTTATATAGATTCCCAACATAATTGCAGAGATCTAATTTTATGAATGTCACATTTGAATACACTAAGGCTTTGATAATTGTGAATCTGATATACCTATAATGGCTCACACCTGTGAATATATTTGAGCACATAAACTTCAAAATCACTTACTTATCCAACTACTTGAGTGTGTCATATTTTGTTTATTGTTTTAGTTATGGTCTCTTAAATTTTCTCAAGAAAGTGAGTCATATGAGCCTGGAAAAGATGAGAAGTCTATTGTAGAACTAGTCATCTATATTTGCTGTGTCTACTTGACAATAAAGTAGAAATTTTAATCAGATGTTCCACTGGTTTGTCTTTACAAGGCCACCCATCTGGCTGTGGAATCTACCCATATCACACTGTTCTTCCCATAAGATGGACAGTATTTTTGCGTAGTAAGAATGAAAGATTATTTTTAATCTTTCATTTTCAAAACATTGGAATGCCTTCTAGACTTTTCTTCTGGGATCAATTTCAGCCTTTTAAGAAGATTGTGACCCACCAGTTAGATTTTACTACATTAAAGTAATTTAAACAGGAACAAAAATAATTTTTCCATAACCTCTGCATGTGTTCTTTGCAAGCTGTAACTTTGCAAAATTGGCATAAGCACTTAGAAAATGTTTATTGTACCTTAATCTGCAGTCTCGCTCTGCCTTTCATCTGAGTGGAAATGTGGAAGTCGTCATATGCCAAGGTATGAAAATGATGTGAGTATGAAGGGAAAATTAGATCTACTATACAAGAGTAAAGAAAATCTGGAATTGAAAAAAGCAGCAGTTCTGCAGATCATTCCTTGTGCCAAGTCATCTGTCCAACGGAAGGAGACCTACAAGTGAATGCTTTGAAGACCTACAGATAGAAAAGTATCTTAGTTTATCCACAAAAATGGCACATCTCCAGAGAAGGCCATATTTGAATCTGTAGGTCTTTATTCATGAAGCAATTGATGTATATAATGAAAGTTTGCTACAAAACCTTGGTCAGTGTATCACATCTTTCCTATAATTTAAACATCATTTAGAATTTAACACACACTAACAATGCAATAAGTGCACCCCTGGCACATGGGACCATACCACAGTTTCCTTTGCAGGTATTCCTTCCAAAATTACCAAATTAGAGTCACTAGATTGATCAAATTAGTTTGACCTTTTCTCTTATGCTTTATAAAGTATTCAACCACCAGAAAAGAAGAATTGGAGTGTTCTTAAAATTTTAGCTCCAATGTAAGACTAAAATGCCAGCCATTTGTGTTTGTAAAAACAGCAGGGAGTACATTGATCTTAAATTCTCAGGTCAAATATATATATGTTTCATACACATCACCAAAACTCAGTTTCTGGTTGTCATTCTTAAAGCATCAGCCCAATTTAATTTATCAGAATATATAGTTTGCATCTCAACTGCTGAATAAATGAGGTGCCACAGAGATGGAAAGTGTTGTAGTTATAAACTCATAAAACAGTGCCGTGTGCGGGCTGCTGCAGTCACACCCAAGCCTCTCTGTGAGTCAGCACCACTCAGGGACTGTGCAGGAGAGAGCCAGGCCTCAAAAGGAGGTGAACCCTGCCTAGAATCCATATAATTTCCATTGTTTTCTTGGGTTGGGTTTTATTCTCTTTTGTTTTGTTTGATTATGTTAAATCTAATGGCAGGAGCAGCTGTTTGAAAGATAACAAGACATATTATGGTAGCCATTTTTTATTTATTAGTGGCTTGTTTTGAAGTCCTTTACTGCATTCACTGTTTTGGCTTCATCCTTTCTATTCCAATTTGATCTATTTGATGTTTTACTGTGTCCAAAGGTATCTGCAGCTGTTTCAAAGACAAGAGATATTATGGTAACTATTGCTATTGTAACTATTTTGCAAGGTTTTGAAGTCCTGTATCACTTATCTTGATTGGTTTTATTCTATTTTATTTTCCTTGGTTCTATCCTCTTTAAAAGAAAAGAAAAGTTCATAAGAAACTCACCAAAAGAGACAGCAGGTAGGTGGTGGCTCCACGGGGTCTATCTGTGGTGACTGTGAGTAAAGTGCAGATGGAGAAGGAAACCATGGAAAGTCTGCCTGTGGTTTCTTATCCCTCTGAGAATGGCATTTGGCATTGGCATTGGCATTGAGAAACCAAAAGTAATCTGGAATTAAATTATTCCTTTAATGGTTTTTAAATCATCAAAATGAAAAAGACAGAACTTGGCATCACTTGTAGATTTAAACCGTTGGGTTCTTATTTTTAAGGATGTGATTTAGTGATGACTACGTGTCTGAAAATTATTCAGACACATACTCTTATTATTCCTTCACAACACCCCAACATGCTCTCAACTTTTTGAGGGAAAAGTTTTAATTTTGTCACACCCTCTTCTGATTTAAGTATCTGTATTGAATTGCTTTCAACTGCTTTAGAATCATTGATAAAAAGCAGTCATAAAATGCAACAAGCATGGTACATGGTAACAAGCACTAAAATAAACATATTGCCAAAGAACCTATTTAGATATGAAGTTTGCAAGGATCATTTCTGCTTTTCACCTCCTGATCAATAAACTAGTTTATCCTGAGCACTGCTTATTATAAATGAGAGTGGAAAGTTAAACTGTAAAGTCCTAAGAATTCACTCATTTCCACATCATTCTTCACTATTCTCATCTATCTCTTAAGGCCTTAATGTCTCTTTAAAAATTATCATTCTTCTGATTAAAAGTTAAATTTAGCCTGCCATGAAGATTAGCATTGGCCTTCCTGTGTTCACATAACATCTGAGAAATCTTTGGAACAGTAATCTGTTATGACATCGTCTATATGAAACTAGGGATCTGGGGAGAACTAAAGTCTGTTGCATTAAATTATATTTCACTTATATTGAAGATGAGTGATTTTTGCAAACACTTTAGCAACTGCACTTTCTATACTCCAGGACTGTTAGATTTATTTCCAGCTTGTATGATTTATTATTTAGCATGAGATTGCTGCAAGAAATAGCAATTATTTAATTATGTCCCACAGAAGTCAGAGGCTTTAGGAGAAAGAATCAACATTACACTGCACTGATGACTGAAACATTCAGGTTAGCACCTTACACTCATCTTAGTTACTTCTCACAATAACTCTGTGAGACAAACATTTACCTTCATCTTCTTAGAGAGAAAACTGAAACTCAAGAAGTTTAAATAGCTTCTTCTAGATCTGGCCCCCAGGAAACAGTAGTCAGTATTGTCATTTACATGTTCCTGACTCTGAAAACCTGTTCTATATATATATAAGACTGTAAAAACAAAATGGGCTCTGTGCCTAAAGTGATGGAATTTTTTGAACAATACTTTCCAATTTTTGAAATAATAAGAAATAAATTTTGTCTAAGATACTTTAAAAACTATAACATTCAAGACATACAATATCAATTTATAATTGTATCTCTCCTAGGTCAAATTTTTTAAAGTTTCTATAACTCTGTAAATGCTTTGTTAAATGTTCTAGCTGTGGGAAAATACTTACATACTAAAATTTGAAACCACCATTGCATTCAGATGTTGCCAATGACAAAGTTCATCCCAGTGAAATGAGGGTGAAGATGATTGTCTAGTTTCCTGGCATAGTTGGAAACACCCACTGTTTTCTTTCAAGCCATAAGTTGAAAATAGTTCTGTGAACCTGAATTCACAAATAATTGAATGGGTCAGAGCACAAGGTGTCTGTGAATGCACCACTGTCTTGTAAGTAAGAAACAGGTATCTACTGTATGAGTTGAAGTGATTGGCTGCTCCGCTAATCACAGAATAATCCCCCTTTATACTTCTTATTTCAATATATATTTTAAGAATTTGTTGTTACATTCTTTCAAGTGCTCTGGTTTGAATAATAAATATAATCTCTGTAGTATTAGGCCACAGAGATTTTTAGATGATAACAAATAACAATACTTGAATAAGGCATTGGGTTTCATGCATTTTATTCTGTTTTCTTTAGCACATAATGGCTAGGGCAGTCTGAAAGTTCAAATGGAAGGTAAATACATACATAACAAATTGCACTGCCTGTGATTTAGTGTGTTATTTAAAACTCTAACCCCATTTTTCTAATATCTATTTCAATATGCCCCCAGTAAACAACAAGATAGAAAGCAAACATACGCACAATTAACCCTCTGGCAAATACAAGCCTAGGTTTAGTACCTGGAATATAGTAACAGTTAAAAAAAATTTTGTAGATGCTATTATTATTTCCACTAATTTTCTATTTTATTCTATTATGGTTTATACTGAACCGCTAATGAATGAATACAATCTTTTTTTAAAAATCTGGCAATATTGTTTAATAAATGTTAATTGTGTTAATTATCTATGTCTAAGCAATCTATTGTCTAAGTCTGTTCTCTTCCATTGAAAATGAGATATCTGTAATTCAAAATAGTTTGCATATCAGCTCTGCATAAGGACTCAATACACTTATAATGAGGCCTATCTTTCTCTGTATCTTCTAACCTTCCTTCCGCTGTGTGCTGACCTCATTCTGTGGAGGTATTATGTGCACAAGGCCAGAGAGAAAACTCCAAGAATCTAGAGCACATCCTTACAGTTTGGCAGTCCCAACATAACATATCTATTTTCCTTGACAGTTCCAAAAACAAAATCTCACTCTGCAGACATGGATCAGACATTCCAAGTCACAGTTCGTGATACTCTGGCCCACTTCTTACCTGTCATTAATCCATGAGGATGGACTATTGTGATAGACAGCCTGATTTTACTTCCACTCTTGTGGTGGTCATTACTGTAATGAGCATACATGAAGCAAAACAATCCCAGGAGAGTCCTATGGGTGAGAGGGAGGTAGATCCTGATGGGAAACAAAGATGAGTAGACAGGAAATGCTTCACTGCATCTCCACACGTAGACATGTATTCACAGATGCTTGTGACAGATAGATAACCAAAGACAATATTCAAAAATGCTCATTACACTATTATGTATGTTGATAAATGTTCATGGAAGTTTCTTATTTAGCAACAATTTTAAATGATTAAAACATTCTAAGATTTTAAAATATCCAGGAAACAAAATCATGGTTGACATATAGAATGTTCATGATACAAGAGTATATGTCAACTTGACTCGGTCACAGGATGCCCAGATTGAATATTATTCTGGATGTATCTGTGAAAATGTTTCTAGATAAGATCAAATGTGAGTCAATAGACTGAGTAAAGCAGATGGCTTTCCCCAATATGGGCGAGCTTCATCTAATTTATTGGAAACCTGAATAGAACAAAAATGTGGCCAGGGAGAAGGCCAGAGAGAATTTTCTTTCTCTGCATCAATGTCTTTAAGATGAAACTGTTCCTCTCCTAACTTCAGCATCACAGTTGAAATAGTAAGTAGCTTAGCCATCACCTTTCTTGGATCTCCAGCTTGCTGCTGCTAATGAATTTCAGGCCTCTACAACCACATGTGTCAGTTTCCTACTTTACATAATTAATTCATTAGTTAATTTTTATTTAATTTACTCATTTCAAAAACTCTAGCTACTTTGTCTCTTAAAATGGTTTTAAATTATCTTATATATACTGTATATGAATCACGCAGGGTTCTCCAGAGAGATAGAACAAGTAGAATACATAGTCATGTTTTAGCTAATGATGAAGATGCATTATGAGAAAGGCATCATGAGATTATTAGTCATGCAAATGTCAGACTATGTTTACAGAAGCCTGCGTGATCCAGGTGGATTACTATACCCAGACTCTTAATGTAATCAAGCTGCCACCTGTGTAAGAAGCTAGACTGTGTTGTAGTAATCTACTGTAGTAAGTAGAAGGAATCCACTCTAAAATAACAATAAAATGTATAAGTTAATAGATATATAAGCCAGTAACAGCATTATTTATTATAAACTTCAATTATCATGTACTATACGTAATTATATGTTCTGTCAGTGCTGTAATTTTGTTTATTCCAACATTAGCACACATGTGAATGACATTACAACAATTATAATACCTCTAAGCAATTAGAAATTTTACCTCCACAGTAATCTTATGGAGCCACCTAATCTATATATGGGAGGGAGCTTTTTAGAGGTATTAGCTCGCGTGATTATGAAAGCTGAGATTCTCCTCCAGTGGAGAACTAGGTAACCAAAACTGAATGAAGACTATGGTGTAACAGCTCAAGGCCAAATGTATAAGAATCTGGAGGTGAGAGAATAGGAAGTGACAGGAGTAGGTGAGGAAAAGGGTTCAGTGTCTTTATTATACTGCATTTAATGTCTTAAAGAAATGGTGTGTATGCATGTCCTAGTTTAAACTCCCATTTTCTTTATTGGTAGACTATGCATGTGTAGATGTTAGTTCTGAAATCCAAAATGCAAAAAATTGAAGTTCTTAAATCCAAAAGGAGAAGAAAGATTTCCTACTTTTAGGATTGAGGGGGGACAGGGAATAAAAGAGAAAATTTAATTTCCCTCTATATTTTTCCTCCCATGAGGACCTTGACGAATTGAATGATGTCCATTTATAATGGGTAAGTGTAGACCTTTCTTACAGAGTCCAGTGTAAATCTGTTCCATGAACATCCTCACAGACACACCCAGAAAGCCATGCTTTCCCCACTAGGTGGGTACCCCTACAATTAATTATCAGTCACTTTAATACCTACAATCAACTATCACAGCATATGTATCTGCTTTTAAGCCATAACAACAAATATAAACATATTTATTTTGTAAAATAATTTAAAGTTATTGAAAAATAGATAAAATGTGAAGCTTGTAAAATAATTTTAAAATCTACTATTTAGACATCAATTTATCCATGAGGAAGGCAAAAACAGAGAGCAATGAGAAACTGAAAGTATATTAGAGTGACTCCCAGATTTCTATACTGCCTAAAAAAAATATGATAGTACCACTAACTAGTCAATGCATTAGTAAGATTAAGTCTGAACGTTAAGATGAGAAACGATAAAGAATTGTTTCACCCTTATCAAATTCAAAAAAAAAAAAAAAACCCTAGTGGTATTCCAGTAGACAGTTCAAAAAAAATATTGAATACATACTTTGAAGTTCCAAGGAGAGGTTGACTGGAAATATGAATTTACGAACTATCAGTACACAAATTTTACTTGAATATATAATAATTCATGTGAGAACAGAGAAGTATAGAGTAGGAATAAACAGCTTTGACCTAAAGTGAAGTTGACAGAGGGGAAAGAGGAAGATCCTACTTTTCAGGAGGGAAAGAGAGACAGAAAGAAGTGCTATAAAATTATCTTTAAAAGTACAGAATTTCAAGAAATAGGTGGTGGACAAATACTTCCCTCAACACTGAAAACATGCTCCTCAGTGACCTTTTTTGAATCCTGAGAACTGGGATGCCGGAAGTAAGTTCCTGCTCACCAGCTCAGCTGGGGAGAGTTTAAGATCATTGCTCCCAGTGGTTGAGGACCTGGCCAGCTTCTGGCCACACTAGACTGGGCTCTACAGGTTTAGGACCTGCATGGGCCATGCCCAGAAACCTTTTTTCAATCTGAGGAACTGTGCTACTGGAGGTGAGTTCCTGCACACCAGCTCAGCCGCCAGGTGAATTTAAGATCATAATTCCCAGTGGTCAAGGACCTTCCCAGCTTCCATCCACACTAGACTAGGCTTGGGAGGTTTTGCTGCCCAACTACACCACACACAGTGACCTTTTTCAATCAGGGGAGTTGAGGGCATGTGAAGTGAGATCCAGTGCATTGGTGTTTGCCCAGGGAGAACTTTGGACCATCATCCACAGTGGTTAGGTGCCTGGAGGTGGCACAAAGTCCTGTGGATCTGACTGGAGTGGAGGGCATAGGAGATGATTTCCAACATGCCCAGGGAAGCTTTGGAACATCACTTAAAACGGAAATACAGGCAAATGACAACACAAAACATCAAAATGCAATCTTAAACCTCCAGCCCATTCCAAGAAAGCCTAGGAGCTATGGACATAGAAGAAAAAATATGTCATACACCTGAAATATCTGAAAAAAGCAATTGAAATAAAGAAGCAACTCTGGGAAGCTTTAAAGGAATTCAAACTAGAAATAATACCCCAGGTAAAAGAAGAAATGATAAAAGTAATGAAAGAGATGCTGAACACATCTAAAGAAGACACAGTTAAAAAATTAGAGAAACAAAAGAAAAAGAGTCTCTGGGTGAAAAATATAAGAAACAAACAGCGAGGACTGTGGATATCTCAGCAAGCAGGTGAGCATCACAGGTTCCAGAGGCCCCGTGGCCTGTGGTAAGTGCCCAGTGCACTCTGCCCAAAGCCCAGACTATTTGGGACCCTCCAGGCTTCCAGGTGCAGTGAAGTGCATAAGTGGGTCTGAGGCATCTACATCCTCCTCATCATTCTGGCTGCACTTGGAGAACTGTGGAGCTTCCAGCAAGCAGGTGGGCACACAATGTCCTTGGAGCCCAGCTTATCTGGAACTATGGAGTTCTGAACAGGCAGAAGAGGGCCATTGGTCCTAGAGGCCCAGTGGCTTGGGGGAACTGGGTGCCAGAGTCCCAGGAGCTGTGAACATAGAAGTGGATTTTCAACAGACCCTGAGGAAGCTTTCAAATAACACTTGAAACAAAGAAATACAGGAAAATGAAAAAAGGAAAGACCAAATTACAACCTCAAACCTCCAGCCCATCTCAAGAAAACCTAGGAGCGATGTATATAGAAGAAAATATATGCCATTCACATCAAATATCGGACATAATAGTGACTGAAATTAACAAGCAACTCCAGGAAGCTTTAAAGGAATTCAAACTCAAAATAATCTCCCAGGTAAAAGAAAAAATGATAAAAGAAATGAAAGAGATTCTGATTATATCTAAAGAAAACACAGTTAAAAAATTGGAGGAACTAAACAAAAAGATGGAATCCCTAGATGAGCAATATAAGAAACAAACAGAGTACATAATGCAGATGCACAGAAATATACAGGAAATAAAAAACTCCACTGAAAGTTATAAAAACTGCCTCAATGAAAGTGAAGATAGAATTTCAGACCTTGAAGACAAGATTGCAGCTAGTGAACAGGAAAGGAAAGATCTTTTAAAACTAACAAGGAATCAGGAATCAACAATTCAACAACCACAAGATGATGCAAAGAAAAATAACATAAGATTGATAGGGATTAATGAAAAAGAAGGGGACAACATAAAGGATGTCAAGAGAATATTTAGAGAAATAATAGCTGAAAATTTCCCAAACATGAGATCAGAAATCGACATCAGGATCAGTGAAGCATATAGAACTCCAAATAGTCATAACCAAAATAAAACTACACACAGACATAGAATAATCACCATCCCAGAAATCCAACACAAAAATAGATTATTAAAAGCTTTCAGAGAGAAAAGACAGATCACTTATAAAGAAAAACCTATCAGAATTACAGCAGACTTCTCAGCACAAAAAATAAAGTCAAGAAGAGCATGGAGTGAAGTATTTCAGATCCTAAAGCAAAATGATTTCCAACCTAGACTGATGTACCCTGCAAAACTATCATTCAAACTTGATGGTAAAATATGATACTTCCATGACAAAGAACAGCTAATGAACTTCATGAACACCAAGACAATCATGCAAAAAAAATTGAAAGACAGTTTAGATACACAAAGGAAAAAACCACTAAGCAAAGCAGATAATTAAACAAAACAGATAGATAAAGATGCAACACCAGAGAGATAACATGTCAACAATAAACCAGCATTTAACAGTTATAACCCTTAATGTAAATGGTCTCAATGCACCAATCAAAAGAAACAGACTAGCAGAATGGATCAAGAAACAAAATCCAACTATAAGCTGTTTACAGGAAACCCATCTAACCCAGAAGGATATTCACAGACTGAAAGTCAAAGGATGGAAAACAATACTTCATGCAGCAGGAATCCAAAAAAAAAAAGCAGGAGTAACCATTCTGTTTGCAGACAATGTGAACTTTAAACCAACAATGACCATAAAGGACAAAGAAAATCACTACATACTCCTTAGGGGAAAACTCCAAGAGAAAGAGACAACTATTTTAAATATATATGCACCAAACTCCAGAGCACCCAGTTATATAAAACAACCATTAACAGAAATGAAAACTCAAATTATCAGTAACACAATTGTAACAGGTGACCTTAATACGCCATTGACACCAAGGGATAGATCAACCAGACAGAAAATGAGCAAAGAAATAACAGAACTGAATCACACCTGCGAACAAATGGATTTGATAGACATATAAGGAATGTTCCACCCAACAACATCAGAATACACATTCTTCTCAGCAATGCATGGATCATTCCTTAAATAGACCATATATTTGCTCACAGAACATATTTAAACAAATGCAAAAGAGTTGAAATCATCCCTTGCATGTTATTGGATCATAGCGCTCTGAAATTAGAAATTAATGATAAAAGATACTGCAAAAATCCCACAAACACATGGAAACTGAATAACACACTCTTGAGTAATCACTGGGTCACAGAAGAAATTAAAGAAGAAATTAAACAATACCTACAAGAAAATGAAAATGCAGATGCAACTTAACGGAATCTGTGGGATGCAATGAAAGCTGTCCTCAGAAGAAAATTTATTGCACTGAGTTCCCACAAAAGGAAAAAAGAACGAATACAATAAATAACCTGATGCCACACCTCAAACAGCTAGAAAAAGAAGAGCAAGTAAAGCCCAATGCCAAAAGAAGGGAGAAAATTATAAAAATCAGAGCAGAAATCAATGCAATAGAGACTAAGAAAACACTCCAAAGGAACAACGAATCAAAGAGTTGGTTCTTTGAAAGAATAAATAAAATTGATAAGCCCCTAGCCAACCTTATTTTAAAAAGGGAAGAAAAAGCTCAAATTCATGCAATAAGAAAGGAAAAAGGTGAAATCACTACAGACTCAACAGAAATACAGAAGATCATCAACACCTATTTAAAAAACCCCTACTCTCAAAGGTTTGATAACACAGAAGAAATAGACAGATTCTTAGAAACATATGAAGTACCAAAGCTACATCAAGAGGATGTAAAAATGCTGAATAACCCAATCTCTATTAATGAAATTGAAAATGTAATTAAGTCCTTACCTACAAAGAAGAGCCCAGACCCAGATGGATTCACTGCAGAATTCTACAAGAAATACAATGAAGACCTAATGCCAACACTCCTCAAACTATTCAATGAAATTGAAAGGGAATCAATCCTTCCTAAGTCATTCCTGGAAGCAAATATTACTCTAGTAACAAAAGCTGAGAAAGACCCAACTAAAAAAGAGAACTATAGACCAATCTCCCTAATGAACACAGATGCAAAAATCCTCAATAAAATATTGGCAAATAGGATGCAGCAAATCATCAAGATGATTATACACCATGATCAAGTGGGATTCATCCCAGGAATGCAGGGATGGTTCAACATATGTAAATCAAAATGTAATCCATCATATCAATAAAGCAAAAAGAATCACATGATTATTTCTATAGATGCAGAAAAAGCCTTCAATAAGGTCCAACATTCATTCATGATAAGAACTTTACAGAAAATTGGAATAGATGGTTTTTACCTCAATATAATAAAGGCCATTATGACAAACCAACAGCCAGCATCATACAAAATGGTCAAAAATTGAAAGCCTTTACTTTAAAATCAGGCACAAGACAAGGATGTCCATTATCACCACTCCTATTTAATATAGTACTGGAAGTACTAGCCAGAGAAATTAGACAAGAGAGAGAAATAAAAGAGGTAAAGATAGGAAAAGAAGAATTTAAATTATCATTGTTTGCAGATAACATGATACTCTACATAGAAGACCCCCTACACTCCATTGAAAGACTCTTAGATATAATAAATAAATTCAGTAATGTAGCTGGATACAAAATCAATACTCAGAAATCAATAGCATTCCTATAAACTAACAACAAAATCACAGAGAGGGAAATAAGAGAAACCACACTTCACACTAGCAAGTAAAAAAAATGAAATATTTAGGAATTACTCTTATGAAAGAAGTGAAAGACCTATACAGGGAAAATTATAATACACTGAAAAAAGAAATTGAAGATGATCTCAGAAAATGGAAAGACATCCCTTGCTCATGGATAGGAAGAACAAACATTGTGAAAATGGCCATTCTCCCAAAACTCTTATACAGATTTAATGCAACCCCAATAAAAATACCATCAACATACCTTATAAATCTAGAGAAATCACTCCTAAAATTCATCTGGAACCAGAAGAGACCTAGAATAGCAAAGGCAATTCTAAGCAGCAAAGGCAAGGCAGGAGGCATCACAATCCCTGACTTGAAGTTATACTACAAAGCAACAGTAGTAAAATCAACATGGTACTGGAATCAAAACAGAGGCAAAGATCAATGGAATAGATCAGAAGATACAACCACAACTACAAACACACTCAACCACCTTATCTTTGATAAAGGAGCCAAGCAGGTTCCCTGGAAGAACGACCGTCTCTTTAATAAATGGTGCTGGAAAAACTGGCTCTCCACTTGTTGAAAACTAAAGCTAGCCCCATGCCTATCACCATGTACTAAATTAAAATCTAAATGGGTCAAAGATCTAAATATTAAAACAGAAACACTAAATCTATTGGAAGACAAATTGGGTAGAAACCTTGAAGGGGTGGGTAGAGAATTCATGAACAGAACTCAAACCACATGGCAAATACTTCCCAGGATCAATAACTGGGACCACTTCTTATTAAAAAGTTTCTGCATGTCAAAAGAAATCTCCAGCAATGTGAAAAGAAAACTCACAAACTGGAAAAAAAAAAAAAAAACCTTAGTGAACTGCCCCTCAAACAAAGGACTTCTGTATAAAACATATAAAGAAATTTAAAAAAAACTCAGACCCCCAAAATTCAAAGATCCAGTCCAAAAATGGGCATCTGGGATGAATACGCACTTCTCTGATGAAGAAATACAAATGGCAAATAAATACATAAAAAAATGTTCATCATCATTGGTCATTAGGGAATTGCAAATTAAAACCACACTGAGATTCCATCTGCCTCCTGAAAGAATGGCCAGGAACAAGAAAACCAACAACAACAAATGCTGGAGAGGCTGTGGGGGAAAAAGGAACTCTCCTACACTGTTGGTGGGAGTGTAGATTGGTACAACCTTTGTGGAGGTCCGTCTGGAGACTTCTCAAAAAGGTGCGATTGGAAGTCCCATTTTTCCAGCTATTCCACTTCTAGGCATATTCCCAGAAGAACTGAAAGCATCATACCACAGTGATATATGTGCACCTATGTTTATAGCAGCACAATTTGTAATCGCCAGATCTTGGAAACAACCCAGGTTTCCATCAACCGAGGAATGGATTAAAAAAGTGTGGTATTTCTATACAATGGAGTATTACTCAACTATAAAGAACGATCACATTGAGATATTTATCAATAAATGGGCCCAGCTTGAGACCATACTCATAAGTGAAATAAATCAATCTCGCATATGTGAATACTGAAGTTTCCCTTATGTAAGTAATGAATCAAATATATAAAAGTATGTGGTAATCATGATTCCCCATATGTGGCCTTGAAGCCTTATAAAATTTTCACTTATTAATTGAAATGGCTTTATTCTGGGCTTCTTGATATGGAAATATTTGAAGCTACAGTATATGAAGTCATATTCAAATATTTCAAGGAAAAAGACAGACACTATGGTAACTACTATTAAGTCAGGTTATTTGGTGGTGAAGCACTAGGTTGCTGAAATAGTCATGCTTTGACCTGTATTGTTATGTCGTTATGTCCTCTTTTATCTCAATCTCTCCCTTATTCATTAAAAAAATTATTTAGTTATTTTTTATGATTTTTTTAATTAAGAGGAAAATTTTAAAAATTAGCAGGATATATTATAGTAACTTTTTTTATTTCCTATTAACTTGATTTGAAGTCCTGTAATACTCCCACTATCTTGTTTTGATGATTAGACTCTGTTCCATTCTGTATGATAGTATCAAGTTTGAGGGTATAGGCAACTATTTTGAAGGCAATAAGATTCACTAAGATGCCCATTCTGGTTTGACTATTATCTCCTTTGGAAGTCCTGTAATGTTTACAATGCTTAAGTTTTATTGGTCTTGTTCTCTACTGTTTTGTTCAACTTTATAATACCTAATGAGATAGACAATTCTTTTTAAGGAAGCAAGAGACATTATGGTAACCGTTGTTGATAACCTTGTATTCTGTTTTTACATCATGTACTATGTCTATCCTTGGTTTTGATTGACAGCTTTGTTTTTCCATATTTGACTTTATTCTCTTCCAAAAAAAAAGTAATAAGAACTAAGGCGTAATCAAACCCCAAATGTGTAAAAAAAGAGAGGGAAAAAAAGTGCTCTAAAGGATACAACTGCAAGTGTGTTTAGGGGTGTTAAATAGCTGACCATATTAATGTTTTTGGTTGGATCATTGAACACAACTGTTTGCAGTCTCACTGTTTGAATGTCCACTTTGTATGCTTTGATACTGTGACTTGAGCAACTATCTCTAAGATGATAATGTGTAATCTATTAACTGTTAATTTCTTATTTTTTTTTGCAGTTCTGTATTACTTGTACCATTACACCGCTTTGTTTTGTTTCATTTTTTTCTCTTTTTCCTTTTAAATAAAATTTTTAAAAAGAAAGAAACAAACAAAATACATAAAACAAATGCAAAGAGATATGCAGCAAATCAAAAATTCCATTGAAAGTTGTCAAAACCACCTCTATAAAAGATAGAATTTCAGACCTCGAAGACCTTGGAATAACACTTGAAACACTTGAAACGCAGAAATATAGGAAAATGACAAAACAAAAGACCAAATTACAATCTCAAAATTCCCGCCCATCCCAAGAAACCTTAGGACTGATGTACATAGAAGAAAATATATGCCATATGTTATGGATTAAGAACTGGTGGTCAACTTAACGCAGCTGGATTACATCAGCATGGCAATGAGTGAAGATACTCCACCTGAGGAAAGTTGCCAGCATAAATAGGTGGAGAAGAAGGGAGGTGTGGAGGGTTGAGGCATTAAGGAGGCACTGTGGGTTCTCCTACGAGTTGCTGTCCGAGCTGTTGGTTCTGGAGAAGCTTTGGTCCTCACATTGAGCATTGCTTCCTGGCTCAGTAGGGGAAGACATGTGCTGCTTGGTCTCCAGGATGAACTTGTCATGCTGCTACCTGGCATGTACCCAACTGTTCTTGTCATCGGAGGAGCTCGGGGCCTCCATGTCGCTGAGCACGGCTGTGGTGCCTATCAGGATAGCCCTCATCCCACTAGCACAGCTCCTTCATCCTGCTGGCATAGACTTTCTGGCTTCCACCACTGACCCTTGGGCCTTCCCAGTATGGACCTGTAAAAGAGACTGGCGTGAGTACTTCTTGTGGCTTCTGGACCTCCAGTTGGACTCGTGGGAGGCAGTCCTGAACTCTGGGTTTTTATCTGGACTCATGTGGGCCATTGCTGTGGGATTTAGTCTCTTGACTAAATAATCTATCTTTGGTGTTGCAGATACATTTGCTGCATTTTCCTGTGTTAACTCCATGGTGTACATTATAAAAATAATATTATAAACTCCATGTCTGATCCAATTGTTCTCTGTGTGCAACCACTGACTACAACACCATATGCCTGAAATATTGGACATAATAGCAACTGAAATAAACAAGCAACTCCAGGAAGCTTTAAAGGAATTCAAACTAGAAATAATCTCCCAAGTAAAAGAAGAAGTGATAAAAGAAATGAAGGAGATGCTGAACATATCTAAAGAAAACACAGTTTAAAAATTGGAAGAACTAAACAAAAAGAATCCCTGGATGAGCAATATAAGAAACAAACAGAATACATAACGCAGATGCAAAGAGATATACAGGAAATCTAAAAATTCATTGAAAGCTGTAAAAACCATCTTAATGAAAATGAAGATAGAATTTCAGACCTCAAACACAAGATTGCAGCTAGTGAACAGGAAAGGAAAGATCTTTTTAAAACAGCAAGGAATTGGGAAATAACAATTTAACAACTGCAAGATGATGCAAAGAAAAACAACATAAGATTGATAGGGATTATTGAAAAAGAAGGGGACAATACAAAGATATCAAGAGTATATTTAGAGAAGTAGTAGCTGAAAATTTCCCAAACATGAGATTGGAAACCGACATCGGGATCAGTGAAGCATATAGAACTACAAATAATCTTAACCAAAATAAAACTACACCCAGACATATAGTAATTACCATCTGAGAAATCCAACATAAGAATAGAATATTAAAAGCTGTCAGAGAGAAAAGACAGATCGCTTATAAAGGAAAACCTATCAGAATCGCAGCAGACTTCTCAGCACAAAAAATAAAGTTAAGAAGAGCATGGTGTGAAGTATTCCAGATCCTAAAGCAAAATGATTAGACTGATGTACCCTGAAAAACTGTCCTTCAAAATGGATGGAGAAATAAGATACTTCCATGACAAAGAACAGCTGAAGAACTTCATGATCACTAAGCAAAACCTGCAAAGAATATTGAAAGACAGTTTCAACACACTTAGGAAAAAAATCACTAAGCAGCAGACAATTAAACAGAACAGAAAGATAAAGATGCAACAGCAGAAAGATAATGTGTCAAAAATAAACCAACATATAACAGTTATAAACAGTAATATAAATGGTCTCAATGCACCAGTTAAAAGAAACAGACTGGAAAAATGGATCAAGAAACAAAATCCAACGATATGCTGTCTACAAGAAAACCATCTAACCAAAAAACATACTCACAGACTTAAAGTCAAAGGTTGGAAAACAATACTTCATGTAACAGGAACCTGAAAAAAGCAGGAGTAGCCATTCTGTTTGCAGACAATGTGAACTTTAAACCAATAATGATCAGAATAGATAAAGAAGGTACTAAATACTGCTTAGGGGAAAACTTCAAGAGGAAGAGATAACTATCTTAAATATATATGCACCAAATTCCAGAGCATCCAGTTATATAAAACAAGTATTAACAGAAATGAAAACTCAAATTATCAGTAACACAATTGTAACAAGAGACCTTAACACAAAATTGACACTAAGAGACAGATTAACCAGACAGAAAATCAGCAAAGAAATAACAGAACTGAATCACACATGTGAATAAATGGACTTGATAGACATATACAGAGTGTTCCATCCAATAACATCAGAATACACATTCTTCTCAGCAGTACATGGGTCATTCTCTAAAATAGACCATATATTAGCTCACAGAACATACTTAAATAAATGCAAAAGAGTTGAAATTATCCCTTGCATGTTATCAGATGATAGCGCTATGAAATTAGAAATTAATGATGACATACTTCAAAAATTCCACAAACACATGGACACTGAATAACACACTCTTGAGTCACAGGGGAAATTAAAGAAGAAATTAAACAATACCTACAAGCAAACAAAAATGCAAATACAACTTACCGGAATCTGTGGGATGCAATAAAAGCAGTACTCAGAGGAAAATTTATTGCACTGAGTTCCCACATCAGGAAAACAAAACAAATACAAATAAATAACCTGATGTTACACCTCAAATGTCTAGAAAAAGAAGAGCAAGTCAAGCCCAAAGCCAAAAGAAGAGAGGAAATTATAAAACAGAGCAGAAATCAATGCAATAGAGACTAAGAAAACAATCCAAAGAGTCAATGAATCAAAGAGTTCATTCTTTGAAAGAATAAATGAAATTGATAAGCCCCTAGCCAACCTTATTTAAAAAAAACAGAAGAAAAAGCTCAAATTCATGCAATAAGAAATGAAAAAGTTGAAATCACTACAGACTCTATGGAAATACAGAAGATCATCAACACCTATTTTGAAAATCTCTACTCTCAAAGATTTGATAACACAGAAGAAATAGACAGATTCCCAGAAACATATGAAGTACCAAAGCTAGGTCAGGAAGATGTAAAACTGCTGAATAATACAATTTGTATTGATGAAATTGAAAGTGTAATTAAGTCCTTATCTACAAAAAAAGAGCCCAGACCCAGACAGATTCACTTCAGAATTCCACAAGAAATACAAAGAAGACTTAATGCCAACACTCCTCAAACTCTTCAATGAAATTGAAAGGGAAGCAATCTTTCCTAAGTCATTCCTGGAAGCAAATATTACTCTAGTAACAAAGCCTGAGAAAGACCCAACTAAAAAGAGAACTACAGAGCAATCCCCCTAATGAACACAGATGCAAAAATCCTCAATAAAATATTGACAAACAGGATGCAGCAAATCATCAAGGAGATTACACACCATGACCAAGTGGGATTCATCCCAGGCATACAGGGATGGTTCGACATACATAAACCAATAAATGTAATCATAATATCACTAGAGCCAAAAGTAAGAATCACGCGGTTATTTCTACAGATACAGAAAAGGCTTTTGATAAGGTCCAACACCCATTCATGACAAGAACCTTACAGAAAATTGGAATAGATGGTCTTTACCACAGTATAATATAGGCCATCTATGACAAACCAACCGCCAGCATCATACTAAATGGCAAAAAATTGAATTCCTTGACTTTAAAATCAAGCACAAGACAGGGATGTCCCTTATCACCGCTCCTATTTAATATAGTACTGGAAATACTAGCCAGAGCAATTTAGACAAGAGAGAGAAATGAAAGGTGTAAAGATAGGAAAAGAAGAAATTAAATTATCATTGTTTGCAGATGACATGATACTCTACATAGAAGACCCCCAAACTCCACTGAAAGACTCCTAGATATAATAAATAAATTCAGTAATGTAACTGGATACAAAATCAATACTCAAAAATCAATAGCATTCCTATACACTAACAACAAAATCACAGAGAGAGAAATAAGAAAAGCCACACTCTTCGCACTAGCAACCAAAAAAATGAAATACTTAGGAATTACTCTTACAAAAGAAGTGAAAGACCTATACAGGGAATATTATAATACACTGAAAAAAGAAATTGAAGACAATCTGATAAAATGGAAAGACATCCCTTGCTCATGGATAGGAAGAACAAACATTGTGGAAATGGCCATTCTCCCAAAACTATTATACAGATTCAATGCAATCCCAATAAAAATACCATCAACATACCTCATAGATCTCAAGAAATCACTCCTAAAATTTATCTGGAACCAGAAGAGACCTAGAATAGCAAGGACAGTTCTAAGCAACAAAGGCAAGGCAGAAGGCATCACAATCCCTGGCTTGAAGTTATACTACAAAGCAACCATAATAAATTCAACATGGTTCTAGAATCAAAACAGGGCCGAAGATCAAAGGAATAGATTAGAAGATACAACCACAACTACAAACACACTCAACTACCTTATCTTGATAGAGGTTCCAGTTCACTTAAAGAACGCCAGTCTCTTTAATAAATGATTTTGGAAAAACTGGCCCTCCATATGCCAAAAACTAAAACTAGACCCATGCCTATCACCATGTACTAAAATAAAATCTAAATGGATCAAAGATCTAAATATTAAAACAGAAACACTAAATCTATTGGAAGACAAAATGGGTAGAAACCTTGAAGACATAGAGGTAGGTAGAGAATTCATAAACAGAACTCAAACTGCATGGGAAATACTTCCCAGAATGAATAACTGGGACCACTTCTTATTAAAAAGTTTCTGCATGTCAAAAGAAATCTCTAGCATAGTGAAAAGAAAACCCACAAACTGGAAAAAAATCTTAGTGAACTCTCCTTCAGACAAAGGACTTCTGTCTAAAACATATAAAGAATTTAAAAAACCAGACCTCCAAAATTCAAAGATCCAGTCCAAAAATGGGCATCTGAGATGAATACACACTTCTCAGATAAAGAAATACAAATGCCAAATAAATACATGAAAAAATGTTCATCATCATTACTCATTAGAGAAATGCAAATTAAAACCACACTGAGATCCCATCTCACTCCTAAAAGAATGGCCAGGATCAAAAAAACCAACAACAACAAATACTGGAGAGGCTGTGGGGAAAAAGGAACTCTCCTGCACTGTTGGTGGGAGTGTAGACTGGTGCAACCATTGTGGAGGTCAGTCTGGAGATTTCTCAAAAAGCTGGGATTGGAAGTTCCATTTGTTCCAGCTATCCCACTTCTAGGCATAATCCCAGAAGAACTGAAAGCATCATACCACAGTGATATATGTGCACCCGGTTTATAGCAGCACAATTTGTAATAGCCAGATCTTGGAAACAACCTAAGTGTCCATCAACTGAGGAATGGATAAAAAAGTGTGGTATTTTTATACAATGGAGTACTACTCAGCTATAAAGAATGATCACATTGAGATATTTATAAATAAATGGACGCAGCTTGAGACCATACTCATAAGCGAAATAAATCAAACTCACATGTATAAATACAGTATAGTCTCCCTAGTGTAAAAAATGGGAAGAGTATATAAGAGTTTATGGTAATCGTGATTCCCCATTATATTGCTTTGAAGCCTTATAATGTTTTCATTCATTAGCTGGAATGGTTTTATCCTGGTTTGTTTGACTTTATCTGTGATGGTATGAACAGCTATTTTGAAGAAAACAAGACGTTATAATAACCAGTGCTGATTTAATATCATCTTTCTTTGAAATCCTACCATGCTTTTGTTCTTCTGTTTCCATTTGTTCTATCATGTTGTATTTTAACGGATTTTTTATGTGTGATAGTATAAACAAATTTTTTATGGACAATGACATAATATAGTAGCCATTGTTCAATGTTCATTTTCATAATATAGTAGCCAGTTATTTGATTCTGAATGTCCTGTAACACTTTGATTCTCTTGAATAGTTTCATACCATTTTTTATGCTTGACACTATTGTATATGAAGGTATACTCAAGTATTGCAAAGAAAGTGACATTATGATAGCTACTGTTATATCAGGTTTCTTGTGGTGAAATACTGTGTTGCTTAAATTGTTCTGATCTGCTTTGCTATGTCCTCTTTTGTCTTAATCTCTTTAAAATAAAAAAAGAAAACGTGTTCCTCTTTCTTCAGTAAAGCACTGTCAGTGACCCACCAAGGCCTATATTCTAAGCCTTGTGAACGTTCTATTGGTCTGGTTTTACTAGTTTCCATCAGCAGACTGTGAGTGTCAAGGCACTTGAAAAAGAGATACATTATCTACACCCGCTTCCACCTCTAAGGACAGGAAGTGGAAAATCCCAAGGCCCGAAGGGATGGTAGAGCAGTAGAGAAGATGCCACTCTCACGTCAGAGTATGATGTGAGCAGAAAATGCATGACTGTATTCTGTAAAGAGTCTGAATTTGAGGCAGTTGCTATTACTATGTACTAGAATTATCATAAATACAATAAAAACTGACAAATTGCCTGTTGAATTTGACCACTGGAAAATGATTGCTAGCGTAGGAACAACTGAACAGTAACTACCTAGCAATGCAAAGCCCAGAAAAGATTTTGTCCTAATCTGAAGGAGATTTAACCTTTTGTCAGGCTGAACAGAGGCCAAGAGAGAGAAAGAATGAGTCTATACAAGAAAAACAAAAAGAATCATTCATGGAGATGATGTCAGGCAAACAGAGGGACAGGGTGTCATCTTTATCATAAGTATGAGCTTCTATTCTTATGAATGTAAAAAGATCAAAGTAAGAAAATATGATTAGGGGCTGGGGATTTAGCTCAGTGGCATAAGCACCCGCCTTGCAAGCAGGCAGTCGTGAGTTCGATCCCTGGTACCGATAAAAACGAAAAAGACAAAAAAAAATATGAATAAATACAGAGGTAGATACATGTGAAACACTAAGATTCTAGTGACTATTAATACTATGGTAATTGTTGAACACTGAGATATTTACATACCTTGGCAATCAAATGCTTGTAATATTCTGACAAAAATCTTAATATCCAGACACTATCATTTTTCTATTTAACGTTACTGAAAAAGAAAGCTTTTTAACATTCAATTTTCTTCAACTTACTCATTTTTATTTAATTCTTTGAAGGTAATATGCAAGATAAAGATCTCCTCCCATAAAACAATGTCATCAATGATCCAACATCAAATACACCCAGACGACAAGTGCATATTTAAGAGAAATAGTTCCTTTCTAGCTTTGAGACTCTACTTTCTGACTGAGTTGTGTGACAGTACAGTGTGATTATTGGTCTTGGGAGCTGTGATATTTCTGATTCACGGATATATTTATCTCTCTACTGCCTCACCATGGGACTGGATCTGAAACAATCAAACTTAACTAATAAATACCTACCCAAGTGCTGGAAATGATTTTAATAAATGAGGAAATGAAGGCTAAGAAGTGATGGAAGGAGATATGTTGTGTCTTTATTATGCCATATTTGTTTCTTAAAGAAGTGGTGTGTGTATCTTAGTCTAAATCCTCGTTTTCATTACTGTCAGACTATATATGTACCATGTACATGGACTATTTTCATCCATCATTAAAATGCTTTCTTGTAACATATAATACATGTGAATATGCGTGACTGGTGTGAAATAATCCCTGTTAAACAAATAAGACTAATGATAGATGAAGCAAGTTCTTCCTTTCTCTGATGATCCCTCTAAATCTTCTCTCTGGTTTATTATCTTTTTACTCCCAGACGAAATTACAAGCAGGTCCCACATCTTTTCTGGTCCTCTTCAGTCAGTGGAAAAGTCTCATCACAGGTTGAAAAATAGCCAGAAGAATGAAATAAGTACAGTCTTTATCATCCTTTAAAACAAAGCTTTCTGTACCTCATACTGATTCAGGGATGGACTCCTTGGTAACAGGTAACAGAGTTCAGCAGGTCAAGCTTGCTTCTCCTCTTCTAAATCCAGGCTCTCACCAGCCAGTACCAGGAGAAGCAAGAGGATCTCTGAGGAAAGACGGTGTGCTTACTGCAGCCAAATGCAATCACAGTGGGAAGGGAGGGAGTGGGGGTGAGATGTCCTCTAAGCCAGGGAACACAGTGCCACTCAGCCCAGGAGCACCCCAGGGAATGGAGAGGGAGTGTTTTTAAAGGGAAGGAAAAAGCACAAATCAGACTGCAGTGTTCTAGGCAGTGGGCAGCAGTGACTCACCTCACTTTCTCCTTTTGGAAAGCTTCTGTTCTTCCTGGCAAAAGCTGAGGCTCTCAGGTAGCCATGGATCCACAAGAAACTCACCTTCCTTACCCTGCACTTTGGCTGAGGTCGATCTTCTTCTATGGCAGTCATTTCTCTTTCCATCAGACGCCTTTCCCCATAGTCTTAGTAGCCATTAATAGCAGTTTCCACACACACCGCACTTCGAGAACACACATGTCATTCTCAGCATTCTTACGGTTCCTGGAAACTGTTTCCTAGGGAGGTCTCATTCTTCAGATTCATATTCTCTCTCTCTCTCTCTCTCTCTCTCTCTCTCTCTCTCTCTCTCTCCTTAACTTGATTGCCTTAAGATCAAATTAGCAGCAAGAATGTATGGTCTAATTTTAAGAATAAGAACATTTTATTTCTTTTTGCCAGATAGTGACAAGCCTTTATATGGATTTACACTCACTAGAAAATTGTCCATCATCGTCTCCTTTATTAGCAAGGGCTTAAATGAGATGATGTTAAATCACATAATTTAATGGACAGAGGAAACATTAAAGATAATGTAGGGCCTCTATTTAAACATGAGATTGAGTGATCTGTGCTAAATCTCAAGAACGGCTAGTTCTTGGCAGAATAGAAGGCCGAGCGCAGAACGGCTCTCAGTCCGGGGAGACAGTACGTTCCTTTGACTAAACTGTAGGCAGTACCCATACGCCTCAGGAGCACGTGCAAACCAGACCAAGTGAAAGCTTTTATTTTGCAGATAATTGACAAAATTCATCATTTGTAATTTTATTGGAATAGTGGAAATACTTTTTAAAATATGACTTTCACACAGAATTTGAACCAGATATTATTTGATTAACTGAACCTGAAACTCACACAAAGGATTTTTCAAATACATTAAAAGAATTATTTATGATATTAAGTCTGGCCCTAGCAAAAGCATCTGTATTTCTGTAGCTTTGCCGCCAGTACTTGTTTTCAACAAAAACATCTATTTACAATACATCTGCTAGTAAAGACAGTGTTCTAGCCACAGAATTTCCACCAAAATTCAAGCTGCAACCAGTGGCCTTCTGTAGCAGTAACAGTTTAGTCTAGCCTTTGTATACTGTGAACATAACTTTTATTCCTTCTATAAACAGTGTGTGGACCTTAAATCAGTTTTATCTTCTCATACACCTAGCATAGAATAGATAACGATTAATTTATTTATTGTATAAATGAGCCAAGGTTTAAAGTTGGTATATCTTCTCTTTTGAAATCACTTTTATCTTCTTTCAGTGCTATAGTTTCTCTTAGAAAAACTAAACTTTAAAAGTAGTGAAAAATTCCCAATGAATTCAAAATATTTTCTTATAAAGATATCTTGTTTTTCTCTCAAAATTGATTTCTTCACTATTATATAGTACTCCTCATATGTTCGCTACAGGAATTATTGTCCTTAGTTAAAGTATAAATGCCCAAAATTTTGTTTTGAACTTATGAAACTCATAGGAAACAGAGAGAAATTCTTTTTCTACCTGTCACTAACTTAATAGTAGAGGCCCATAGAACAGAGGAGAGATTAGGCAAGAAAAAAGCCTATGAACATATTTAACACAAGTTTTACATAACACAGAATCCTTCAGAGATGAAGACCAGAAAAAGCAGAGGCTCTGTGAGTGTTTTATGGTAGGTTTGATGAAGAAGTGAACCGTCATGGACATGTGTGATTTGACACAGGGGATGTGATCTAGGCGGATTAACTTGGAAACAGCTTAGCAAGGACTACCTGCTCATATTCTTCTTTATGTCCCTGGAGGTTCCTACTTTTTCTAGGTATAAAGGAGGCGTCTCTAAAAGTACAGTTTAAGACCTGCTTTGGAGCAGAAGACCACAAAAGGTGAGTGTGTCCTTCAGGCCTCCACTGTTCTCTCAGTGTCAGCCTGTCATATGTGGGGCGGCATGTCCTGAATCTCATCAAAGTCATAGCAGTGATTGATACATAGTGATTTTCTGAGATCACCGTTGTAGTTTGGAGCTCCTCCACACGGCACCCTTGAATCAGGAAAGAACTTGATGTAGCGTTGAAAGCATTGGCCTTTTTTCAACTGAGCTTAAAAGCTAGTCTATTTTTTTCTTACTAGTTCATGATTTTGGCAGTTTAAGTAATTTCTATAAATCTTAATTTCCTCTTTGATAAAACAGAGGTAATAGCATGACCTACCTTGTGGGATATGTGGGAAAAATAAGTAAAATAAGGCCTGAACCCCCTGGGCAGGTAGCTTGATTCTTTTTTTTTTTTTTTTTTTTTTAAGGAGAAAAGAAAAAAAAAACAGTGAAGGGGTACAAGTTATACAGATTTACAGAAGAAAAAAATGCGCAGTAGGAAATCACTAGTTAATGGATTACATATTGCCATCTTAGAAATAATTGTTCAAGTCACAAAATTAAAGCTTGTAGAGTGGACATTCCAACAATGATACTGCAAACAGTTCTGTTCAATGATCCAATAAAACTCTGTGATATCATTTTCTATCTTATACACTTAAATATACATGCAGTTATATAGTTTAGAGCACTTTCTTTTCCTCTCTTTTGTACAATGACTATTACACATTTTGGGTTTCATTGCTCCCACGGTTCTTATTGCTTTTTTGGAAGAGAGTAAAACCAAATGTGACATAACAGAACAGAATCGGTCAAGTCAAAAGGGTGGACATAATAGATAATATAAAAACATAATACAGGGTGATCAACAATGGTTACCATAATGCCTCCCGCTATCTCTAATAGAATTGCCTATATCATCAGTTATAATACAATTGAACAAAACAGTAAAGAACAAAACCGACAAAACCAAAACATTGGAGACATTGTAGGTCTTCAAAAGTAGATAAAAGTCAACGAGAATGGGCGTTATAATGAATCTCATTATCTTCTCAGCTGATGCCTAAACTTTCGAACCTGATACTATCCAGCAAAACAGAATAGAGGAACCTCAGTCAAAAACAAGATGGTGAGAGTAATACATGGCTTCAAATCGAGATAATAGAAAGTCAAAGTGGGTTACTATATTATATCCTGCTATTTTTTCCCTTTAATTAAACGGATAAAAATAAAAAAGTAAATAATGGAGTGGAGATTGAGAAAAAAGAGGGCATAACAGCGAAACAGGGCAGATCAAAACATAACCATTTAAGCAGAACAGTGTTTCACCACCAGATAATTCCGACCCAAAAGTAGTTACCATATGGACTCTTTCCTTGAAGTCCTTGAGTACAACTTCGTATACTGTAGCATTAAGTATATCAAAACAATGTAAAACCATTTAAGAGAATGACAGCATTATAGAGTATTTAGAATCGACTAACAGAAAATGAACAATGGTTTCTGTATAATCTCCTTGTCTTTAAAAGGTTTTTGCTTATACTATCGTACATAACAAAATCCAATAAGATACAACCTGTTTAGACCATTGGAAACAGAAGAACAAAAGCTAGATGAGACTTCAAAACAAGATGGTACTAAATCAGCATTACCTATTAAGATGTCATTTTCTCCAAAAAAAGCTGTTCCTATCATCCAATCTTCTCTGTCTCATTTCTGTTGAGCTCTTTTTCTGTCAGTAGCTGTCAGTTTGTCTTCTTCATTTTGTTCTCTGCTCCATTCGTTGTGGCCTCCCCGCCACTATTTCTGGGTTCTTTGTATTTTTCTTTTTTTAGAATATCCTGCAATACTTTCTGTAGGGTTGAATTGGTGGTTGCAAATTCCCCCAGTTCCTCTTTATCCTGGAAGCACCTCGTTTTTCCATCAATTTCCAGGGACAGTTGTGCAGGATATCTCAATCTTGGCTAGAGATTATTATCTTTCAAAGCTTGAATTATTTCCCCCCATGCTCTTCGTGATTTGATGGTTTGTGCAGAGAAATCTGCTATAATTCTGATGGGTGTTCCCTTGTAAATGGTCTGTTTCTTGTCTCTTACAGCTTTTAATATTCTGTTCTTGTATTAAATTTCTGGAATTTTTATTATTATATGCCTGGGTGTTTCTCTGTTAGGGTTGTAGGTAGCTGGGGTCCTGTATGCCTCATACATCTGAGTATCTTTACCTTTTGCTAAATTAGGAAAATTCTCCTGGATTATTTCTGCGAGTAGCTTTTGTAGTTCACTTGTTTGTGTCCCTACTTCTTCTTTTATGTTCTTAATCCTTAAGTTATGGCTCCTCTTATCATCTTCTTGTCTTTGTATTATTGCTGTTTGTTTCTTTGTTATTTTTAAGAAGTTTTTCATTTCATTCTCCCATATTACAAGTCTGCCCTCCAGTTCAGATAGTCTGTCCTTAGTTTCTTTCAAGCTGTTATGCCAGTCTTGGATAGACTTCTTAATTTCTTGATAGTCCCTTTGAACCTGCTTCACATACTCAATGCTTTCTCTGTTTTCTCCATCAAGCAATTCTCCCCTCTTTTTCTGTTCTTCCATTCCACCATCTGTTTTTTCCTGGGTGGTGCTTAGCATTTCTCTAACTATTCTGCATACTTCTAGCTTCAGGTCGTTGATAACTTCATTCCTGAATTGGTCTATGAGGCTCTCTATATGGCGCTTAATGTATATTGGTGCGGTGTCCACTATTGCCTGTTTCTCAGAATTGGGGGCCGAGGAGCCTTTCTTGTTGCTTTCCTTCCCCATATTTTCTGTTCCTTATAAAATGCAAGCTTACATAGGAGGCCCGGCTTCCCTGCCTGTCAGCCACAGCCTGATCAAATTGCGCTGGCTAGTTGTTTCCGCCCACCGCTGCGCACCAGGGAGTTGCGGAGGAGGCAGCCTACGCGGGAGTCAGTCACTCCTCCGGGCCACTGTCAGGCTCTGGGATCTGGGTTAGGCCAGCCTACTGAGTCCGCCCGCAGCGTCACACAGGCCAGGCGCTTTTCACCAATCCCGTCCGAGAGGGGAATGTGTGGCTGGAGTCGCCACTGCGCCCTGCTCTTACAGGACTGCCCTAGCCCAAAAAGTCCTCCGCTGGAGTCAAACTGTGGTAGGGGGTCAGTTTCTCTCACTCACCTCGCCACCAGTCAGTTTTTGTGTACGCCTCCTTGTCCGTCCTGTTTTCAACTCCGTTCGCAGACTCCCGTTCCCAGAGCTTCTGCGTGTCTCTCCTTGCCGAGCCGCTTGTGGAGGCAGCCAGCCACCGGGCGGCAGGAAACCCAAATCGCGGTTTCCAATGGCACGGGGTCGAGCCTCCACACTGAGTCTTTTCTGTTCCTATTTTAGCGCCAGGACTGTATTCTAAGTTGGTTTCTCTCAGCCCAGTTCGTTCCTGAGTCAGCAGAGCATATCTCTACCGGTTCATGTCTCCTTAGTCCGCATCATTCCTGACCTCTGAGCCGAGCCTTTCAGAGAGCCTCCGGTAGTTGCTGTTGTCTGTCCGCCATGTTCTCCGGGAAGTCAGGTAGCTTGATTCTTACCAGATACTAAATATATTCTGTAAAGTGTTTTGTTATTGTTATTAAAATGTAGCAATATTTCATTAGGCTAACTAAACCTTTTAATCATGTACAAATATCTCCTTAGTTATATTCTTAGTTTCACAGCATATAAGGGGTGATTTCAGCTTTTTAAAAGTGAATCGTTTGTTCACGGAGACTCATTTGTACAGTTCAGCACAGAAAGAACAGTTATAGAAATAGTTGTCCAAATCAACAGTTTTAGGAGTGCTATGGCAATTTGGGGGGAAAATAATCAAGTCATGCTAAGATGGTAGTGACTGATCCACACAGAGCTTCACTGAGGAAGTAGCATATGAACTGAATCTTCGAAGACTTGGGAGAAGTCATGGGGAAATAGTAATGCTCACCCAGGAGTCAGAAACGAGAAGCTTGAAGGAACTATCAGAGTTCATTCATCCTCTTTAGGCAGACTGAGTGCAGCAGTACTGCAGAGGGGAAAGGCAGGCTGATGGCCACTCACAGGCTTCCCAGGGTCTGACCGAAGGACCACAGTCTGTACTCTGAAGATAACCAGAATCCACTACAGATTCTGGAAGCACCATTTTGGTGAAAAGATAAGCAGAAAAAGAAAGGGAGAAAAGCCACTGAAATTATAGTAACACTGCAATTAAGGAGTGATAAGGGACAGAATTTAGGGTCAGGCTGTGGACAAAAATGGTGCTGAACTCAGACTGTAGCCTGACATAACCTGGTGCACAGGAGCGTGCAGGTGTACGGATAAGGTGTGAAGAGTAGCCTTGCCTCAATGACAAGTGCATGGCAAAGCAAGTAACGAGAAATGAAACGGTGCGAATATACAGTTAGGAAGAGCTGGAGAAGGAAAGGGAAAAGAAGGGGAGGGGAGGAGAGGGGAGGGGAGGAGAGGGGAGGGGAGGGGAGGGAGGGGAGGGGAGGGGAGGGGAGGGGAGGGGAGGCTAGAGGGGGAGGGAAGATGTTGGTTTTAGAGGCAAGCCAACTGAATTTCTATCCAATTAAGAAATGGTGATGATAAATTAGAATTCTAGAAAGAGAGATTCAGACATGCAAAGTAATGGTAGAGTTTACACTTGAAGTCATAAAAATAAATGAGATCATCTCCAAAGAGTTTCAAGGAAGAAAGAGATCATTGGAAATGGAACCTGGAAGGACTAGCGAAGAATTCCAAGAGGGAAAACCGGGAGAGTCTCAGGTGTAGTCAGAGGGGAAAGGGATGAACTGGGGATTATCTCGCCATGTCCAGAGTCCCTCGAATATTCTAGTTTCTCTTAATTTTTGCCTGAACCGAGGAAATACTACAATGAGGATTTTAAAATTTTTTTCATGTTCCTCATTGGCTTTCCAGAATCGAGTACTTCAATAAAACAAAAATACACTCAATTACCTCCCCCAGATCATTTGCCACCATGCCTCTTTCATACTCCAATTTCCAGTTATTATTCTCCAAAAAAACCCACTTCTCTCTCATCATCTGAGTGTTCAGTATTCTTGTTTTGCCTAAAACATGTTTTCTGCCTCAAAAATCTGTTCACTTTTAGTTGTAGCTGAGGTTTCCCTGTTTCTAATCCTCCCTGTTTTCACTTATACTTATTGTGTCACACACACACACACACACACACACACTCACACACACGCGCGCGCACACACACGCACACAGATAATTAAACAGCTCTCCATGATATTTTCATAATAACTATGAAATGAACTGCAGCCTTTTATACTTAGTAGTAATTAACCTGGCAGCTACACTTTCTATGTGCAAGATGTTACACCAAACATCTTCCAGTCACAACAAATCTATAAAGTATTTGTGTTATCCATACTTTACACAGTATTCATAAAAATACAGTAACAAATGCATGCAGTTATTCATCATGACATTATTAGTACAGGCAGAAGGTGGGAAAGAATCAGGGCCTCTGTGAGTAGCAGATAGGTTGGATGAATTACGCCACTCACACATAAGGAAATGATGTGTACTACATAAAAGGAAAAGGAAGTTCTCTGTATAGTCACATGTAATAATCACTGAGATATATTTTTGAATTTTTAAATGCAAGGTATGTTTGCCAAAGCAATCATTGAAGGAAACACTAAAAGCAAACCAGACTGGTTCACATCTACGGTAAGGAAAGAACAATGTGAAGCATGCAAAGGTTTCTCTGAATATACTTTTGCTTTGTAGCTTCAAATTTTAAAACACATAAATAATGCACACATTTTAAATTAAAAAAGGACTCCTTCCCAAGTGAAAACAAAGGGAAAAGAGTGAACCAAATTGTACACAAAATTAATAACAATGTAGCAAAGAAATAAAATTTTTATAATTTTAAATGACATTGGAACATAGTATTTGCTTATATTCATGTTGAAATATATTCTAAAGAAAAAAATACTATTAAAATATCATAAACCTGCTCTAATTCTATTGTTTGTAGTAATATTGGTATTATTGTCCTAAAAGAACATGTACAACTACATACACATATGTACACACATGTAATATATACTTTATATATATAAGTAAGTATACGTGTTTATCTTACACAAAATAAAAAATTTATTGTGATAGAAAGGAAACACTGTTATATTAAAGAAATCAATATGAACACTTTTTTCTTTCCAACAATGTACTCCCGGGCATGGTGGCACACACCTGGAATACCAGAACTCCAGAAACTGAGGCAGGAGGATTCCATGACTTCAAGGCCACATAGTGATACTTTGTCTCAAAAAGAACTTTTAGACTGAATAGGTTTCATATGTCTTAGATACTTAGTTTAAATAATAAATTAATAAGATAGTATTCAGTTGTAATTCAAAATATTAAGTATTCATGAGTCTTTCCAATATGTGATCAAATAAAGATAAATCTCCTATTCCAAAAAATTACAAATAACTTAGGAAAATCCTTCTTCCCTTAGAATGAATGCCTTACATTGATTTCCTTCCAAATGGTACTGTGTGGTAAAGTATGAATAAAAGTAATTTTATAAGAAAACCAGCACATCAACCAGGTAGTGTGGGTCACCAGCAGTGATCAAGCATGTTGACTATACCTTTGATGTAGGCATCATGATGAAATGACATTTATCCACTTTGGTCTTCCTCTCAAAAACCCACAGTCTCAGGATCATTAGACAAATCCTAATGGGACATCATTCTCCAAATATCTGGCCAGTTTAGGTCGAGTCTTTCAAGATCATGAAAACAAGCAGAGTATGGGAAACCGTCATAGATGTGAAGAGCCTAAGAATGACATGACAATTAAATGGATTTGTTATCCCAAGTGAGAATTTGGGACAGGGAAAAAAATAAAAGGAAAGACTAAGGAAATGTGAATAAAGTGTGACCTTTAATTAGTAATAATTAATATTATTTAACTAATTGGGATAAATGATCCATTTAATATAAAGTGTCTGTGGGTGTGGTGGCACATACCTGTAGCATTTGAGAGGCTGAGGCAGAAGAATCACTGTGAGTTTGAGCCCAGCCTGGGCTATGTAAGTGAGTTCAAGTCTAGCCTGAACTGCAGACTGAGACTTTGTCTTGAAAAAGAAAAAAAAAAAAAATATATATATATATATATATATATATATATATTTACATGTATACTTATATAGAGAGAATTATAGCAATAATTAACTATAGAATGTATGAACCTCTGTATTATCTTTGCAATTTTTGTGTAAATATAACATACTTGTTTGATACGTGTGAATAAATCACAGACTCTGAATTAGTGAAAAAGTGAAGAAGGAAAAAGACAACTAAAGACTTTGTTGTTCACTATTAGATGTAACTATGGCACTCTTACACTGAAAACTAGAAGAAAAAGACAGAATCTTCCCTTTCAAACAGCCCCAAGTGGAGCAAGAAAGCAGTTTTCAGATGACTTTCAGCTGACACTTAACTAGCAGGATAACAGAATTAGAAACCATCATTATGCAACCTTTAATGAAATAATTGATTCAAGCAACAATCAGTAGTGGAGAAAACAATTAGATAAAAACTAGATTGAAACTTTCCAGCGGACAGTTCTTGCTGTCTCATTAAAAGAAGAAAATCAGAAATGTGGCTTCGGCTTCCGGGAGAACATGGCGGACAGACAACAGCAACTACCGGAGGCTCTCTGAAAGGCTCGGCTCAGAGGCCAGGAATGATGCAGACTAAGGAGACATGAACCGGTAGAGATATGCTCTGCTGACTCAGGAACGAACTGGGCTGAGAGGAACCAACTTAGAATACAGTCCTGGCACTAAAATAGAAACAGAAAAGACTCGGTGTGGAGGCTCGACCCCGCGCCATTGGAAACCGCGATTTGGGTTTCCCGCCGCCCGGCAGCTGGCTGCCTCCACAGCGGCTCGGCAAGGAGAGATGTGCAGACCCTCTGGGAACGGGAGTCTGCGAACGGAGTTGAAAACAGGACGGACAAGGAGGCGTACACAAAATCTGACTGGTGGCGAGGTGAGTGAGAAACTGACCCCCTACCACAGTTTGACTCCAGCGGAGGACTTTCTGGGCTCGGGCAGTCCTGTAAGAGCAGGGCGCGGTGGTGACTCCAGCCACACATTCCCCTCTCAGACGGGATTGGTGAAAAGTGCCTGGCCTGCGTGACACTGCTGGCGGACTCGGTAGACTGGCCTAACCCAGATCCCAGAGCCTGACGGTGGCCCGGAGGGGTGACTCCCGCGTAGGCTGCCTCCTCCGTAACTCCCTGGTGCGCAGCGGTGGGTGGGAACACCTAGCCAGTGCAATTTGATCAGGCTGTGGCTGACAGGCAGGGAAGCCGGGCCTCCTATGTAAGCTTGCATTTTATAAGGAACAGAAAATATGGGGAAGGGAAGCAACAAGAAAGGCTCCTCGGCCCCCAATTCTGAGAAACAGGCAATAGTGGACACCGCACCAATAGACATTAAGCGCCATATAGAGAGCCTCATAGACCAATTCAGGAATGAAGTTATCAATGACCTGAAGCTAGAAGTATGCAGAATAGTTAGAGAAATGCTAAGCACCACCCAGGAAAAAACAGATGGTGGAATGGAAGAACAGAGAAAGAGGAGAGAATTGCTTGATGGAGAAAACAGAGAAAGCATTGAGTATGTGAAGCAGGTTCAAAGGGACTATCAAGAAATTAAGAAGTCTATCCAAGACTGGCATAACAGCTTGAAAGAAACTAAGGACAGACTATCTGAACTGGAGGGCAGACTTGTAATATGGGAGAATGAAATGAAAAACTTCTTAAAAATAACAAAGAAACAAACAGCAATAATACAAAGACAAGAAGATGATAAGAGGAGCCATAACTTAAGGATTAAGAACATAAAAGAAGAAGTAGGGACACAAACAAGTGAACTACAAAAGCTACTCACAGAAATAATCCAGGAGAATTTTCCTAATTTAGCAAAAGGTAAAGATACTCAGATGTATGAGGCATACAGGACCCCAGCTACCTACAACCCTAACAGAGAAACACCCAGGCATATAATAATAAAAATTCCAGAAATTCAATACAAGAACAGACTATTAAAAGCTGTAAGAGACAAGAAACAGACCACTTACAAGAGAACACCCATCAGAATTACAGCAGATTTCTCTGCACAAACCATCAAATCACGAAGAGCATGGGGGGAAATAATTCAAGCTTTGAAAGATAATAATCTCTAGCCAAGATTGAGATATCCTGCACAACTGTCCCTGGAAATTGATGGAAAAACAAGGTGCTTCCAGGATAAAGAGGAACTGGGGGAATTTGCAACCACCAATTCAACCCTACAGAAAGTATTGCAGGATATTCTAAAAAAAGAAAAATACAAAGAACCCAGAAATAGTGGCGGGGAGGCCACAACGAATGGAGCAGAGAACTAAATGAAGAAGATGAACTGACAGCTACTGACAGAAAAAGAGCTCAACAGAAATGAGACAGAGAAGATTGGATGATAGGAACAGCTATTTTGGAGAAAATGACATCTTAATAGGTAATACTGATTTAGTACCATCTTGTTTTGAAGTCTCATCTAGCTTTTGTTCTTCTGTCTCCAATGGTCTAAACAGGTTGTATCTTATTGGATTTTATTATGTACGATAGTATAAGCAAAAACCTTTTAAAGACAAGGAGATTATACAGAAACCATTGTTCATTTTCTGTTAGTCGATTCTAAATACTCTATAATGCTGTCATTCTCTTAAATGGTTTTACATTGTTTTGATATACTTAATGCTACAGTATACGAAGTTGTACTCAAGGACTTCAAGGAAAGAGTCCATATGGTAACTACTTTTGGGTCGGAATTATCTGGTGGTGAAACACTATTCTGCTTAAATGGTTATGTTTTGATCTGCCCTGTTTCGCTGTTATGCCCTCTTTTTTTCTCAATCTCCACTCCATTATTTACTTTTTCATTTTTATCCGTTTAATTAAAGGGAAAAAATAGCAGGATATAATATAGTAACCCACTTTGACTTTCTATTATCTCGATTTGAACCATGTATTACTCTCACCATCTTGTTTTTGACTGATGTTCCCCTATTCTGTTTTGATGGATAGTATCAGGTTCGAAAGTTTAGGCATCAGCTGAGAAGATAATGAGATTCATTATAACGCCCATTCTCGTTGACTTTTATCTACTTTTGAAGACCTACAATGTCTCCAATGTTTTGGTTTTGTCGGTTTTGTTCTTTACTGTTTTGTTCAATTGTATTACAACTAATGATATAGGCAATTCTATTAGAGATAGCGGGAGGCATTATGGTAACCATTGTTGATCACCTTGTATTATGTTTTTATATTATCTATTATGTCCACCCTTTTGACTTGACCGATTCTGTTCTGTTATGTCACATTTGGTTTTACTCTCTTCCAAAAAAGCAATAAGAACCGTGGGAGCAATGAAACCCAAAATGTGTAATAGTCATTGTACAAAAGAGAGGAAAAGAAAGTGCTCTAAACTATATAACTGCATGTATATTTAAGTGTATAAGATAGAAAATGATATCACAGAGTTTTATTGGATCATTGAACAGAACTGTTTGCAGTATCATTGTTGGAATGTCCACTCTACAAGCTTTAATTTTGTGACTTGAACAATTATTTCTAAGATGGCAATATGTAATCCATTAACTAGTGATTTCCTACTGTGCATTTTTTTCTTCTGTAAATCTGTATAACTTGTACCCCTTCACTGTTTTTTTTTCTTTTCTCCTTAAATAAAAAATAAAAAATAAAAAGTACAAAAAAAAAAAAAAAAGAAATGTGGCTTCTCCGGATACGATGCAACACAAAATTCCACAGCATCTTATGCTATGATCCCCAGCCACCCACCTCCCCCTGCTGCCAAAAAAAAAAAAAAAGAAAAAAGTGCCTGAATTTGTTCTACTTCCTAGACCTGGCATCCATTTATGGAAAATATGGGAGATAGAAGAACAAATTAAATGACACCACAAGGCTAAAAACAATACAAAATGTGAAAAAGACAAAAATTCTGTCAGTAATAAGCTTAAAGAGCTTGAGTAATTTGCTTAAAGAGTGTGGGCAAAACAGAAGAAAAAGACTTAAGATGGGTGAAAAACTAAAACAACCTAACATAAGCATAATTTGTATTCCAACTCAAGTCAAATAAAAAGAGACATTCTTGAGAAATTGTGGGTAATTTTTATGAACTGACTACTAAATAACATCAAGAAAATGCTGTGCTCACCTTCACGATATGTGGTAACAGTATTGCATAAACACTGGGGAAAGTTCCCATTTTGTAGTGATGGGTGTTTTAGTATGCAAGGGCAAAGTGCCAGGGAGGCCTGCGATTTGCCTTAAACTTCTTCAGCAAAGAAGAGGAAAATGAAAAGGAAGGAGGAAGGGAAGAAGGCGGACAGAGGAAGTCCACATGGCAAGTTTGTAAGTATGGAGTTTGTGTAATAACACTGTGCTGAGGTTCATTTTCTGCTTTTGTGTCCCATCGATGCTTGAAATAGTTCAGATGAGAAAAAATTTTGCTTAACACATTACTTGATGCTTTTATTCTCATGCCTAGAAAAGCAGATGTGAACATTTTCATGAATCTTTATTTTCAGGATTTTTTCTTTAGCAGCATGTGATCATCTTGCACCAAAATAATGTCTTAAGAAATTTTATTTTCAAGTTAACCAAGGAACATGTTAACTCTCTCTGAGTACAGAGAACAAGATGGGATTCTAATAATTAAGTTTTTTTTTTTTTTTTTTTTTTTTTTTTTTGTCTTTTTCATTTTTATCGGTACCGGGGATCGAACTCACGACCGCCTGCTTGCAAGGCAGGTGCTTATGCCGCTGAGCTAAACCCCCAGCCCTAATAATTAAGTTTTGACAAAAGTTATAAAAAAAACATGAGCCTTAAAAATTCATCAACACAGTTACTCTGATGTTAATTAAATCAGCATTCTTTTTTATATTTTTATTTTTAAAAACCAAAACAAAAATGGTAGAAATAATACAGAACTTTTACAGTGAGAAATCAACACTAGCTAATACATTGCATAGTGTCAAAATGTACAATAGATATTGTAATAATGAAAGGGACAGAAAGCGCTCAAAAGGAAAGAACAACTGGGACAGAGTGAAGAAGAAACGGGAGAAAGGAAACAATTTTGTGCATGTAGGTATCGGCATTGTCTTGTTGCTCATTTTGTTTTAGCAAAAGTTTTGGTCACTGCATTAGTACTGGATTTAGATGCAGAAGAAAATTACAAATGTTACTGCCTCCATGACAGTTTTTAAAATCTGCACATAATGAAATTATTCGGCTATATCTGATTCCTCCATCAGTTAAAGTTCTCAGTCTGTAATGATGTCTAGCACCTTTGCAAGGACTTCCAGTAAAGAAGCTGCCACTGTTTTCTTTCCTGATCTTGGGCATTAAGCCTTCTTGATAAAGGACCAAAATGCATGTTTTTTGATATGTCTCAACCATCTGAGTAGAAAATATTCTCTCACAACCACTAACTAGGAGATAAAGCTAAATGACAAATTAGTTCTCTGTCCTTATTTTTAACATGAAATAAGCAGAAACTTCAAACATGATGAATAACCAAAAAAATCTAAGGTAAGACTAAAGGAAAGGGAGCATGAGATATCTTTGAGATCATTTTCCCAGATTAATCATTTTTTAAATATTTTCTAATTCAAGAACTTGCCATTATGAAAATGCTACACAAACATAGCTTGCTAAATGCAGTAGGAAGGGATAAAATTAGTCACTCACTCTGATTTTAATCAATAAATTATTGTCAGTTTATTAATCATATGTTATCTTATAATTGTGTAGTACCTGACAGATTATGAAGCACTTATTCATGCATTAACCCATTTTCCCCTCGCAACAAGCCATGGAGAGCATTTGGATTATTGTGTTGATTTTACATATAAAGAAAGTCTTGCAGATGGGCTGGAGACCATCTAATGGCAGCAGGGTGATTGGGAAGCAAACTGGAGAACTGCAGTTCAGTCAAGCTGGTCCAGTACCAGAAAGTTCAACATAACCAGTCCTGACACTGCTGAGACTTTAACATAATTAGAGCTACAGTCACAGACATGCTTCTACCCCATCTGTGGGGGACAAGGCAAACAAGTGAAATTCTCCCTAGTAATACAAGACAAGAATTCAGGAGTGAGCCAAAACAAAGCAGGATGCATTTCCAGAAGAAGGAAGGACTTAGTGACATACTCTTATTGTCAATATCCCTACGTCCATAAAATATAGGAAGAAGGAAAATGTTTGCTTTGGGATGAGGTTGTTAAATTTCTGTACTTCCTATAAGGTATAGCTATGGCTCCCTCTGTAATTATAATCACTTCTATGACTGGCAAGTTATGAATTGATGATATAATGTGGAGGTTACAAGCTACTCATTCACACAATTTTTTCTCAGCCTTCAAAACAACCCTGAGAAGTAGTTATTTCCATTTTACAGAAAGAAGCAGAGTACTAGAAGATTTTTTTTTTAAAAAAAAAAAAAAAAAAACCTTTCTGTATAAACATAATTAGCAAGTGGGATTGAAGCCCGGGGCTGTCATACCCGCATGTCAAATCCACATTCCTCATCACAAGACTGTGCTTGTCCTCCCTTCCCTGACCCTCCCTGCAAAGCAATGACAAGAACATTCCAAAAGGAGCATAGTCATTTTTTTCTGCAGATGGAAAATACATTCAAATGGAATATAATTCATTCTTCTATCCAAAAGATTCATATTGTGTTTTTCGTATGTATACTATATGGTTCATGTTGTAAAAACTGTTCTATCTGAGGAGAGACAGAGAAAAGGGGGAAGAGAAAGAGAGTGGTACAGCACCATTACTGCTGCCAATACTGGTGCTAATACTAAGCATAACAACGCTACTCATCTAGTGATTTTAAATGCGTGCTGTGTATTAATTCATGTAGTTCTCATGGTCCTATGATAGATCATTCCATTTGTCTGATGGAAAATCATATTGGCTATGTTTCAGTTTAACATTAAGATTTTCTGATTTTTGAAATGGCGTAATAGTTGCTTTTGTAATAAATCTGAACTTAAATTTTTATTTTAAGGAAGTTATCAAAGATATTCTTGTGATTTTAATATATCACTCATTCATTTAATGCCATTGAAGATGAATATATGTATATATAGACAACATCATGCTACTTGCTATTAATGTTACCTAAGTGTAATATTAACATTCACACTTTCAAAGGGTTTGTAACCTAGCAGTGTGAGAACTAGATGTTTGGGTGGCCTTCAGAAATGATGTAACATAGCATCCTCACTTCTTCCTCCTGCCTCAGCCTATCTTGGCTACGTGAGGATGTGTCTGCCCGCTAGTAACCTCCCAAAGCAGTCTCGGGCCTTTTAGCATTCCTAGCACAACCACAGGTAAAGTGATAATCAGCTTGGTCTACCAGTGTGTGCGGTCTTGGTTAAGCAGCTGTATCTTGGATCTACATTTTGATAGCCTTGAAAATGTTCAGTCAGTATTTATGGAGCCCCCAGGATTAATATTTGAAGTTAAGTGATTCCCTAAAGCCCCTCTGGTCCCACCTTGGTCAGGTCCCTGTCCTACCTACCTTATCACACTGGAGGCCACATACTGCTGAATCACACTAGAATAAGGGAAGTAGGTAAAGGACACAAGCAAAGTTAAGAAGTCATCACTCCTGCTTGGGAGATCAGTGAAGATATTACGGAGAAAGTGACAGAAAAACTGAACTCGTTCTGTGCTTCTTCCAGCTCCTTGCTTGTGTTAAGTGGATCCCGTTCAGTTTCTGTCATGGGATCAGGCAAGCCAGAAATGTGTCAGAAGCCCCATCCTCAAAATCTATTGGTTAACAAAACTTGCAGGATTCTCTTTTATCCCCTTTGTTCCCCATCCTTGTTCCCCTCTAACAATTAATTCATCTGACTTTGGCAAACCTTCTCTACAATTCAATTTGAGAGCCACATGGAAACATTACCCAGACAAGTGCTTCAGTGCTGCACTCCTCATCAAGAAACTAGAACTCACGAAGCTGGAGGCAGGCAGATAGAGTTTATTTGTACATTCACAAAGCCTTTAGGCATGTGATCTGAGTCACTGTTGGATGGAATGCCAGTGATGTTTACTGAATGGGAACTCATTGAATAACATTGAAAAATAATATAAAAATATTATTCATTTTAAATCCCTAATACTTATCCTTTTTCATTATTCTAAAAAATTGTGTTGTCAGAAGTGATAGTGTACAACTGTAATCCCAGCACCTTGGAGGATGAGATTAAGGCCAGTGCAGTCTACATAAAGAGTTCAAGGCCAGTCCAAATTAGATATTCAGACCCTGTCTCAATATGTACATACATATATACAGGCATAAATATCTATATAGATAGAGATATATAGATAGATATTTTATTTACTTTAGGTTAGTTCTCGGTACATGACACTTAATAGATTACGGCTTAATTTATTAATATACAAATTAAATGTTTTCTGGAGTGACCTCGCAATTTCTATCCTCTATTTGTGTCTTTGTTTTTCCTGTCTTCAGAACGAGATTTATACTGCATTATTTTCTCTTTCATTTACCATGTTATCCTATCTTGTGGCTCATTTTCTTTGTAGGACTGAAATTTCAACCTAAATCCCAGCTATGCTCTGTAACCTGAAAGCCAACTAATTATTGGCAATTATTTTTTAAGAGGACTGATGTTTATCTCTGTATCTCTCCTTTTGGCAAATTGGTTTGCTCTGTTTTAAACACCACTCAAATCCATTGCAATCCCCCTAGACTTCAAAGATCGAAATCACTTATAATCTGGATGAGACTTCCTGCACATTGTCTAAAATAGAGTGAATGCTTAAATTTTAAAAATTTAATGCAGTAAAACTCATATTGCCATTAATACTACCTAAAATACTCCCCTTGCTTCAGACACTCTTACCTCATCACTTTCTGAAGCAGCTGTGGAAGTCCTCTTTCAGGAGTGTCTTCAGTTGACCTGTTGTGGCAGGTCAACTTCATGTCCTGAATCAAAGCGAAGTGAGTCCCTTTCCTGGTGATTTTGACTGTAAGAAAGAGCTAAGAATTGCATGGTGTCCAAACCAGTGATAAAGGTGGGTGAGGGCCTGCCATCAGATTTTTGTGGGTGTGCCTTTCCACTGAATGGCATCTGGCAGCAGTGTCCACCATATTCCTAATCATGCTTACAAACAGACTCATGAAAGAGGACTTTTAAAACTGCTTCAGAAGTGACAAGAATGGTGAGATAAGTGTGTTCCAAGTGAGGGAGTATTTGAGGGAGGTTAATAGCAATGTGTCTTTCATTTTAATAATTTTTTTTAAATTTAAGTGTCCAACTTAGTTTTTGATCATAGCACATATCCATGTCTCTATTTGAATGACTACATACATCTACTTTTAATATTAAGTAAATGACTACAGCAGAAAATTATCAAGGTACCTACACTTTAAGCAATTCTGTTTACATCAGTAACCACATCGTCATAAGGCAAGCAGCCAATGGATGCTGCATCATCAATGTTATAATCTTCAATGTCCATTTGGTAGGACAAAAAGTAAGTAAGAAGAATCACAGGGTTAGAAAGAGGTGCAGGCAACCAACTTTAATGAATAAAAGGTCCCCCTGAATTATCAGGGTTTATAATATTAACCCCATGTGCTTTTCTGCTTTCATATACACATACTTTCTAATTTTTCTCCTTTTCGGCCTCCCCAATTCAAATTCCTGCCATGTGTTGAGAGCCTGTTCTATACTACAAACCGTGCTTAGAACTTAGGAACCACAATAGATAAGGTGAAACTCCTATATCCAAGGATTCAGCATGCCAATAGAGAAAGACAGCTCTGAAATGTCATGATGCCTTTGGAAGTGTTTTTATAGGGTGCTACGGAGCAGAGTGTGTGAAAGCAGCCTGGTCTTCCTGAGGAAAAAAGGATGGTTCTTAGGTGAGATGATAGCTGAATTGAGCTCTAAAGATTGACTACATTAGCTAACGAGGCAAGGGTATTTCCATTACCCACCCCATATGAATGTTATTCCTATAGCCATGCACCAAACCACCAAGGTGCATCCATAGACATCTAATTTTTCCTTTGATTCTCTTATCTCTGTTATTTTCTAGGAACTTGAAGCTATTGGTGGAAGAGATGATCTGCTAATCAGGATGTAATTTACATTAATTATTGAGAATTCTTGGAACTTGAAACAGCAAATTCCACTTAAAGGATGTTGACAAATAACAGGTTTATGTGATTACAGTCACTAGAAACCTTTGGTTTTCACAGCAGACCTAGTGAGCTAAGATTAAATAAACCAATAGAACTCAAAGTCAAGAGAAGATCAGAATCTGTAGGGAAATTTAATAAAAACTCAGAGACACAGGCATTTCATTTTCCTCTGTCCCTATTCTAAATCTACTGGGTACCTGTCAAATCAGAATGTTTGGTGATAGAAATTAAATTTGTGGATGAAGGAATAGAACCTTCCATATAAGTTAATAGTTCTTGTTTAAAAAATTGCACTCCTATATATTTCCATCTGCATTTTTACTCAAACAAAATTTTGCCGTTATGCAAACATGCCCCTAGAGAATAACAGGTTTTGAAATGTATCAGGGGATAGAAATTTGTTCTCACTGTTAATAAATTAATAATGTTCTAAACTTCCAAGCAACAGGTTGTTAATTTAGTAAGATATTTTCAAAGTTTAATTGTGTCTAATTATAAATATTTCATGTCCAAAGTTACTGAAGATAAATCTTCTACATAATTTCTAAGTGCAAAAATACAATTTCTAACAATTGTTCATACAGAATTTTCTCAGACTACAAATGTTTTTCTTCTCTGTCCTTGTTATTATAATTAGCTGCAGCAAACAGCAATAGGTAATTTTTAAAAGCAAGCAAAAATAGGTCAAAATAATTTTGTTGTACAGACAACTATTTTTTCAAAAAAGAGCATATTAAAAAGAAATTTTATCTATTAAAATGGGCTCCCCAGATGGAGATGTAACATGAGATAGACTGTTTTGTTATGACTGATGCTGTATAATTCAATTATTTTAGTGAATGAGTTTATTGTTTTTAATCAGTATTAGGAAATTAAGGGAAGTGGGCAGAAATTTCATCTACATATAATCCAAAACTGAGTGCATTAGGCAGAATTTGGATTGGTGAGAGTTTGGTTTCTTTTCTTGTTTTGTTTTTCCATAAAATGGGCCCCCTACTGCTGTGTAAAAATTTGCTACAATCTTGGCAACACAAAGCCACACATATGGATTCTCTCAAGGTTGCTGTGGACTTTCAGTCTTAATTTGGCTCATTTCCTCACACAACTGAAACCAAGGTGGTGATCTGAGCCAACTTCACGTGGCAGTTGGATTGGAGGAGGATTAATGTTCATGCTCACCCTTGTTCTGATCGGAATTCATTGACTCGTAGTTAAATAATTGGAGTCTCCACTTCTTACTAGCTCTCCTCCCTGAAATTTGGTGTTATGTGCCCCTCTTTTGCCAGCTTACACCATAGCTGTTCACCTCTTCAAAGCCAACAGAAGAATCTCCATTACAGTCCATGGAGGCAGCCTAATACGATGCAGTGTAATTGAGAACATGACATCCCGTTCTCTCTTCCAGATTTAATTTGTTCTCCTAAATCTGCCTCCACTCAAATACAGTGACAGGACTCAGTGAGAGTCACTCAACATGTGGTTCCCCAAACCAGAAATGGCATAGCATATTTTTTAACTTTATTTATTTATTGTCTTCTACTGCCCTAGAATATGTCTCTCAAGATCAAACAATGATGCTAAAATAATATTTTAAATTCTGTCTCTTGTGAATGAAATACAGCCACAGAAACTATTCAGATATTTGTTTTTAAAGCTACTGATAAATTAACTGTTAACAAACAAATTACAAAGGAAAATATTAGCTACTTCTACGATTTGTTATTTTGTGTGTTTTTACACATGGTGGGTTTAATAATTTGCTGTTACTTTTCTATCAAGTGTTTGGAACTTCCAGTAAGTAGTCACGGAGAAATAAATATATTTAATAATTCTGTAATTAGTAAGAATTATATAATTACAGTGAACCCCTGTGGTATAACAGGTTTATTTCTCACACCGAGGCTCTTTCTGTTTTCCAAGGTACCACAATACCCTTGACTGTTTGAGCAACACAAGGCCAGGAACAGAGCCACTTTCCAGGAAACTAAGAGGAAGATGCAAAGGCCAGAGCAGTGACATCTGCTCACATCCCATTAACTCAGAGGTAGCCCCATGGTCACACACGGCTGCAAGGAAGCAATGAAACACAGTCACCAGCTATGAACCCAGTTCAGAGGGAGGAAGTCACTAGAGGAGACAGCAAAACCAACCATCACAGTTCCTGGCTCTCTGATTATCTGGACCATTACATCACACTGGAATTACAACCATAGCATCCCATCTGGAATGCAAGTGTGAGTCTCCTTTAAAAAGCATGTATTCAATGTCCAGTGATGAAATAGAATTAGTATGTTTTCACATGTTCCCTTGCAAGGTTGTTATGATGAATAATCAGAGCATGCTGTTTGGTGATATTGTTCTCCCAAGCTTAATAAACTGCCCCTAATATGGCTGTTGCACAAAGTCATTATATAAATGTTATCATTTCCTTAATTGACAAATGCAAGATTATTTTTCTGTAGAATAATCTCTTTTTTACACAATCGTAAGAAACTCTTTTGAATATTCATGGCTTTTAATTTTCAAATTCTTAATTTCCTAAATTGTATCTAATTGTGACTTTCCAAGGTATTAGACTCTTCCTTTTATAAGTCTCAACTGGCTTGTTACAGGCAGTATAAGCAAAATTTTTTTCTCCATATGCAAAATGTTGTTCTGAACAAATTATCTCCTTTATAACACAAGTTTATGAAAGAACTAAGGAAGATATTTTTCCCCCGACTCAGCACATTGTTATCATTTGCAGCCTGAATCCTTAACCTCCTTAAAATGTCTTCACACGCCGTGAGTAATTATTATAATTGTAATATATTGTTTTCTCATGTGGAGATTATGTACTCTAAGGGACCTGTTTCCATAAAAGAGTATTTTTAAGACATAAAAGTGTAAGTTTAAGATTATAGATTTGACACAGTTTACTGTAACTAGACATTAGCTACAAAGAAAGTGCAAATATAAGAGGAAGATGACAAAAAAGACATCCAACCATGCACGCTTTAAAGCCAGTTCTTGTTAAATCTGATCCTGACACCTCTTCACAGATACACATGCCAGGTTGTTTGAAGTTGGTTCAAGAAAGACTGGGAGGAGGGAATTTGGCAAAGGCAAGACTAATTTAATTTTTGAAACCACTCTGGGAGTAGCTCTGGTCCATTTACAGACTTAACCGAAGCCCAAACATGTTGAATAATTTGCCCAAAGCACTCGTAAGAGGCAGAGATGAGACAGGAGTTCTAAACTCAGCCAAATTTATTTCTTCCACTTGACAAGTCATTCATTGACTCTTTTATCAGTTTTAATCACCAAGTTTGTGTCAGTTCCACTGCACAGAAAACAATTCTTTTAATAATTGATACATAACTGATTGATACTACCGAAAATTCATTACACAGATGACCATGTGAAGAGACCCTAGTTTCAACAGTCAGTAAGGCACACAAATAAAGACAGAATAAATGTCCTGCATAGATTTAAAAGGTGTTCATGAAACCCCATGCAAAGCCATACAGTGACTACATTACACTCACAATATGCAAATCAGTAATGCCAAGGTCTCACTCTCTTTAAAGCTAAGAGGAATTACAAATTATATGATTGGTGGGATGCTTGTCCTCATCTTCAGGAATGTGTATGTGTGTGTGTGTGTGTGTGTGTGTGTGTGTGTGTGTGTCCTTTCCTGTTGGTTACTTTTCTGTTTTTATACATTTGTGTGTCTCAGAAAAATTGGTAAGGATGATTCAACTTTCAAGAATGATAAATCAGGGCCAGTGATATAGCTCTGATGTGCCTGTAAGCAAAAGGTCCTGAGTTTGATTCCTGGTACTAAATAAATAGGAAGAAAGAAAGAAAGAAAGAAAGAAAGAAAGAAAGAAAGAAAGAAAGAAAGAAAGAAAGAAAGAAAGAAAAGAGAGAAAGAAAGAAAGAAAGAAAGAAAGAAAGAAAGAAAGAAAGAAAGAAAGAAAGAAAGAAAGGAGAGAAAGAAAGAAAGAAAGGAGAGAAAGAAAGAAAGAAAGAAAGAAAGATAGATAGATCACCCACACAGGTAAAGTAGGAGGATGTTTTGTACAGTCCTTTATTATGGAAAACTGCAAACAGAAACAAAATATGTAGATAGAACTGTAAAACAGATTCCATCCTCCCTCCACTCAACATCAACAGTTACCAACTCATCATAAATCTTGTTTCATTTCTGTCTTCACCTATTCTTTCCCTCACTTTAAGCTATTTTAAAGTAACTAGCAGACATACTATCACTGCTTTTGTACACATGTCAGTGTGAAGAGAAGATCTGATAAGAAGATACATGGCTATTTAAAACATCAATGTGAAAACTTGTAACTCCTCATCTTCCTTCAGCAGGACCTGGGTTCCAGTCCTACCAGATTCATGGTGTCTATTTTAGATGACCACATGGGCTAGGACAAGTTGAGTCTTGCAACACATTTTGCTTTTTGTTGCTTTTAACTTTTACTTCTTGGTCCTCTGTATACTAATCCTTCTCTACAAATTCAAACTGTTTCCCACTGAATCCTTTATTCTTATCAGTCCACGCTTCTCACACTTCTTCACTAATAGCCCAGTGAAACCCGTTTGCTTCTCCCAGATCTATAGTGCAATGGCTTACATCAAAATTATGCCTCTTTTAAGAATTAGAACAAGTAAAGTCTCCTTCAAGAAGTCTTAGTGGAGTAACATGAATCACAGTGACCTCCCAATTGCTCCTACAACTTGATCTTTATCATACCTTTTTCTCAGTACTAAGAACTGAATTGAACCAAAGTCCTTCACTTAGAGCTGCATGTCAGCTCTGCTTTTTTAACTTTTGAGACAGAGTTTCACTAAGTTCTTTTGTTGCCAGCCTGATCCTTCTGCGATCCTCCCGCCTCAGCCTCCCAGAGTATTGGGACTATATCTATGTGCCACCATGCCCCATACATACAACATTATATTATATATACTCTCCCTATCTACCTTCCCAAATTGAATTTTAGAAATCTTCTGTATGGCAATGATTATGATTTATAATTCATTTCTATCTTAAATTTCATAACATCTGCCACAGAAATGGGTATTTAGTAAAGTCAACTAAATATTCAATTATTCACGTAAATATTCAAAAAGCTAATCTCTCCCACAGATAAATTTACTAATAGCCTATGGTTTGTTAGTGCATTTTTAAAAATCCAGACTCTAAATTCTTCAAGATGTGAGATTTATGTAATCATGGTAATGGTCCCTTTGTAGACTTCTTTGATATTTATTGCTTGCATAGTCTCTGAACATGATCTCCACTTGAATGAAAACTGAATGTTCTTTCTTGTTTCTAGCGAGTATACCATAAATGCTGAGCAAGGCACAGCCTCTAAAATACTACTACTTCAATCTATTTCATTTATACTGCAAAGTATTTGAAAGTAGAATGTTTTTATGTGCTGAACCAATTTGATTTTTATGTGTCATTTACAATTCATATTTTTTCTTTTTCCACTCATTTGATTTTAATAATGGTGATATGTAATGACAAACACGTGAATGAAAGTGGTACAGAATTTATGTTATTATTATTTTTGACAGAAATCGTATGAAACTATAGAGTTTTTTAGGAAAATTTACTCCATGATAATATTAGGAAAAAATGAGCTGGCTCTCTGGATTGCATTTATGAAAGTAACTGGAGTAGGTATAAGCAAATCACAGTGGTTATCATTCCCACAACTGATACTTCCACATTGCAAATTGGTTGAGGACATTTCAACTTTGTTTAGCCCTGTGTTGCCTGAGCACAGGTCAGTGCCTACTAGGAACCTGCTCTATAAGTGCTTAGTGGGCTACATTATTGCAGTTATGATGTTAATTTCCTGAAAAAGCAGGGACAAAGATGCTCTCTATGGTAATATTTAGGAGAAAGTACTTTCCAGCAAAATGATCACTCCCCAAAATAAATTTTAATCCCCAATAAAAAAAAATCAGCGTAAAACAGGTTGTAAGTTTCCCTACAGTACCATCCTCAAATCTGGAAGAGACAGCAAGCCAGCAAGGAGACAGTCTAGGTTTCCAGCCATAGAGGACGTAGAGTAGTTCAGATGCATTAAAATACAATTAACACCTAAAATATATCAGGTGCTTACTAGGCATCAGTCATTGCACTACTTGCTTTGTAGGCATTATCTCATTTTAATTTTGGCACAAATCTAAGAGGTTGATATCATTTTATGTTTATGTCCACAGTATGTTTATGTCAGCCAGGGAGCTGAAAGCCTTGGGATGTTAGCTACAGCTCTCACACTTCCCTTTCTTTCCTCTGTCTCTGACATTTTAAGTCTCCTCCCCCACAATAATTTCTCCCCATAGGACCATATCTTAGCCATTATTCTCTAATATATGTCACAACCTATATCCCAACCTCCAGTGACCAACTTTCCACTCTGTGATTCATTTACCTACAATTATAACGCAACCAGCAGCCTCTTGTATAACTTTTATCTGCTGTTTTCTCTTGTGAAATTTTTTAATCTTCACATAACATTCAAATCATTATCAAACATGGGCCCTAGTCCTAGTATGTTAGCTCAGCTTTCTGTTCCCTAATTAAATGAAACTCTAATTTAACTTCATCAAGTTGCAAACAACCTGTCTGTTCCAGCCTCAGAACTCAGCTCTGCTGGACTGCTGTTTCTACATCTACACACTTGGGGCACCATAGCTCATGGTGCCTCCTCTCTCTAGGGTGGGATCAAGTGGATCCTGCTCCTCTGTTTCCTCAGCTCCATTCCCACCTATAGGGAAGTCATTACCTGAATCAGTTGGGCTCCCTCCTCCCCCAAGAAATAAACTTTCAGCGGTGTATCTGGCTCTATACCCCACATAGACAATTCTTCCAAACTCAATTTCCCCTAGCAGAAGTCTCACTCTTTAATGAAATCCTGAGTTTGTGCCCCAAATTGTAATACAATTAAAAGTATCCTCTGGGGTTCCCAAACAGATCATGTATAATGAGTCAAGCCAGCAGGTCCATGCTCAAATACAAATGAGCAGGGGTAAAATATGAATTTTGATGCCTTTGGTTTTTCCCTTTTGTCTGCTTTCTTTCTCCACTATGTTCCCTCTCCGTGAAAACAAAGTCCCACACTCCCAAATTTGGCACCTCACCCAGGTCTGCCCTCCTTGAAATTCACACAACGTGAATTTATGTTCTCTTCTCCATTTCACTGAAAACCAGCAAGCAGAAAAATGACCCCTGACTTTTATTCAATCTGTCTGCCTCTGACAAACAAACTCACATCACAGGGCAATTACTTCAACAGCTCCGTGCTTTGTCCTTCTTGATAACAACTATATGTTTAATGAGGACACTTGGAAAGCAGAGACTGTAATCCAAAGTAGCTCTGCAGTTTCAGAAAATGTGATAAAAGATAAATTAGAGTCAGAGAAATTTTACTGTGCCTCTGAAAAACACCAACTGAAAACAGCTGTGATGTTTGGCCTTGGAGTTGTTATCCCAAGTTTTCACATAAAGAGAGGTAGTGTTTGCTGAAGAGAAATGGTGTGCTTGAGCCCTCACTCCTGGACTATGCGCTGAGTTCTGTGATCCTATCCACTCCTGTGCAGTACAATGGGTATGATTCGCCCCCATTTTACAGGTAGAGAAAAAAAGGGAACTCAGCCAAGAGTAGGTAGATTCTGAATTTCTCTTCAGTATATAATAAACCTGAGATTATACCTCATATTTTCCTACCTCCCAACAATGGTCTTTATTCACATTATTTAATTTAGCTTATCCCATGGGTGAAAGTGATTCTTACATTCCTCACAGACCTATCAAGAGCCTGGCCTATCAGGTGCCTTCAGATAATGAAAGCTAATTGAATGGCAACCTTATTCATTTACCTTACATGCTGACTATGCCTAGAACAAAACACAAACCATGATATTTCTGTAGTAGAGACAGTGATAGTCCTCAAATTGTCCACACCTTAGTCCCAGAATTTGTGAATATGTTGCCTCACATGATAAATGGGACAATGCAGATGTAATTAAAGATGTGATCCTTTCGATGGAAAGGCTATCTTGGATTAGCTATATGGGCCTGTCTAATCACATCAATCTTAAAAGAACCTTTAGTCTTGACTCAAAGGGAAAGATGTGAAGATGAAGAATCAAAGAAAGATGTTTCAAATAAGAATGAAGGAAGGGCTCATGAGCCAAGGACAGTAGGTGGCCTTGTGTCACTTGAAAACATGCAAAGAAACCAATTAATTCCAGAAGTTCACAGAAAGAAAACCAGCCGATCCAGCATCTTGAATTTAGCTCATTGTTCTATGTCAGATTTCTGACTTACAGAACTGTAACGTGATAAATATACATTGTCTTAACCCACAAAACTTGTGGTAATTCAATGCAGAAACCATACAAGTTAATGTAGTGGCATAATATTTACACAATAAAATAAATGAATAATCTGTTAGCCTATCCTGCTTCCATAAACTAGATACCACTTTCAAGGATCAGAAGAACACACTTTTGTCTACTCTTTTGGGACAATCCAGCTTCCCATGGAGTTTTCTGAATCAGGACTTTGTCACTCAGTGAAGAACAAAGTTTTGTTCTATATCATATGTTTTAATCATTATTCAGAATATATTCATTTCAGATAGAGCAAGCCTTACAAAGATCCATGTTCTGAGAGCTTTGAATTTCATTAAACACTTTTTCTCTATGTAATCTAGTAGTCATATAAAAATTCAGCTGTTATAAAGAAGTGAGGGATTTCTGCAATGAAAATTATAGCACCCCGAAAGAGGAAATCAAAGAGGACACTCGAAAATGGAAAGATAACCTCCAATTTTAGATAGCCAGAGCAAATACAGTCAAACTGGCCACACTTCCAACATTGATTTAATACAACCCCAATCAAAATCCCAACAGAATTGTCCACAGAATTGGATAAGATGATAGATGTTCGTATGGTACAAGAAGAAACCTAGAATAGCAAAAGCAATCCTGGGTAAAAAGAGCAAATTTATTGCATAAACACACACACACACACACACACACACACACACACACACACATATTTTTTTCCAGTTCATCAGTTGATGGAAATTTGGATTATTTCCAAGATTTAGCTATATCAAACTGTGTTCTATAAACATGAGTGTGCATATATCACTGTGGTATCACCACTGTGATACATGATTTAATTCTTTTAGGAAGATACCAAGAAGAGGAAAAACTGAGTCAAATGAAACTTCTAGTCTTAGTGTTTTGAGGGATCTCCACACTGATTCCCACAGTGACTGCACCATGCTACATGCCCACCGATAGAGGAGCAGTTGTCCCTTTATCCCACATCCCTGCCAGAATTTTTATTTGTTGATTTCTTGAAAATAATCATTCTTTCTGGAGTGATAGAGAATCTCAGCATTGTTTTAATTTGCATCTCTTGATGACCAGTGATGTTGACCATTTTCTCATATATTTATTTGCTGTTTCTACTTATTTATCTGAGAAGCATATATTCATCTCAAATATTCATTTTTGGATTAGATCTTTAAGTTCAGGAGGTCTGGCTTTTTCTATTCTTTATGTGTTTTAGATATTAGCTCTTTGAGGAACAACTGATTAAAATGTTTTCCTGTTATGTTTTCACTCTGTTGATAATTTCTTTTGATGTGAAATGACTTTTTAATTAGATGAGATCCCAGTTGTTGATTCTTTGTAAGATTTCCCATGCAGTTAGGATTTTGTTCATGAAGTCTTTGCCTATATCTATATTTTCAAGAGGTATACCTATTTTATCTTCCAGCAGATTTAGTGTTTTTGTCTTAATATTTAGATTTTTGATCCATTTTTATTTTAGTTCACTGCATGATAATAGACATGGGATGTGGGTTTTTATATAATGGAATACTACTCAGCCATAAAAAGGGTAAACTTGAGACACTTATACTAAATGGATGGGGCTTGAGACAAAATTCTTAACTGAAATAAATTGGACAAGAATTTAGAAATATCTCCAGGCATGTTGGCACATCCTTGTAATCCTAACGGGGAGGCTGAGCCAGAAGGATCACTTTGAGTTCCAGACCAGACTGGACTCCATAATGGATTCAAGGCCAGCCTGCACTGCATAGCAAGATCCTGTCTCAAAACAACAAACAAAAATGTATCAATATTGCATTGTCTCTCTGATGTGGGAATTTGAAAGTGTAAAAATCAAAATGTATAATAGATATTATAAAATAATATAAATTATTCAAAAGAAAAAGAAAACTAATAAGGGGGAAGCAAAAGAAAAGAAAGAGAAGGAAAAATGAGAAAACATAAAATATAAACAAAGCTTTATAAATGAGGAAGGTAAGAGGCACTGAAGAGAGATTAGGGAAACAGGAATTAAGATATATCATGTAGCGTTACAAATTCCCTAAGATGAATTCATATTTATGCATATCTAAATGGTACCAAAAAACAATAATAATTTTAAAAAGAGCAAAACCAGAGCCATTACAACCCTGGACTTGAAGTTATATTAAAAATTACATAATACAAGCAGCATGTACCAGCATTACTGGTACAAAAAAAAAAAATGAGAATCAAGGGAAGAAAATAGAAGATACAAAACAAGCCCCAACATATTCCACTATTCATGTGTTACCATATACATAAAAACAACGACAACAAAGTGAAAATACAGTCTACTCAATGGGGAAAATTTTTCCAGTTACAACTTCGAAAAAAATTTTTCCAAGTTACACTTTGGAAAAATACAAAGAACTGATGTGTAGAATATATAAAGAATTCAAAAATACTCAAAAAAAGGCAAGTGAGATTAATATAAACACTTCACAGAAGAAGCAAAAATGGCCAATAAATACACGAATAAATGCTCAATATCGCTGGTCACTGGAGAGGTGCAAATTAAAACACTGAGATTTCATATTATCCCAGAAAGAATGATCATAAAAAATGAAAAAGTAACAAATGCTAGAGAGGCAGAGGGAAAAGAGGAAGCCTTCCACATTGTTGGTGGGGATTCAAGCTAGTACTAGTACAATGCAAATCAGCAGAGATTCTTCAAAAGTCTGAAACTAGAAATCCCATTTGACTCAGCTATTTCCCTTCTACGTGTCTTCCCAAAAGAACTAAAGAGGTCATAACACAGCACTACACACATACTCATGTTTACAGAAGCACAATTCATAATAGCTAAATCATGGAAGCAGCCTATATGCCCACCAACAGATGAACAGACAAAGAAAATGTGGTATTTATAGACAACAGAGCACTACTCTGATGTAAAGAAACATAAACTTGAGTCATTTGTAGGAAAATGGATGCAATTTGACACCTGGATATTAAGTGAAACAAATCTGACTATTGAAGTAAAACATGGTTTCTCATGCATGAGGTATCCAAAGTATAAATAAAGAGCAAAAGAAAAGATAGATAATAGGAAGCAAGGAGACAGATCTTTCTTAAAAGAGAAAGGGACCAACAGATTGAAATAAGGAAGAGAAAAGGGATGGAAAAAGGAATTAAAATGTATCATGTATATGTACCAACTCCCCACTAGGAATGTAAACACTACATAATACAAGTATGTACTGATAAAAAATTTGAAAAGCAAATTCAAGTGTCAGATCAGGCTGATTACCTTTGTCCTAAAAATGGAAACACAAGTTTTTCTTAAATGGTATTAAAAATGAGTCTAAATGCCAAACAACAAGCCAAGAAATGGAAATATTTATGGTTCTCAGTGACGTAGTCTAGTGGAAACAATGACCTTCAGGTACAATCAGCCACATCACACATGGCCCAGAAGGAGACTTCTTTCCCTGCTGTAAAATTTTGCCTTGAGAGGCTCTGTAGACACTTTTGCATTTTTATGTGTATTCACTCAGAATTTTTAAGTGAAGTATTTATTTTAGATATGACTAAAAATGTAAAACATGCAGCACTTATAGGCTTCTCAGACACTTAGAGAACTTTTCACCCAACATTGGCAGAATATGCATTTTTTTCATTGGCACACAAAATATTTTCCAGGATTTACTATACATTAAGCCAGAACTGTGTCTCAACAATTTTTTAAAAAATGAAATCATATCATCTATCTTCTCTGACCCCAGTAAAAAAACTAGAACTCAACAAATAACATGGAAATTCTAGAAATAACACAGAAACTAAACAACACGCTCTTAAAAACACAATAGGCTACCAGAGACATCAAAAGAAAAATTAAAATGAATCATTTTTAGGCCAAACAATGCTTTGCCTAACAAACGAAAAGCAAATAAAAATAAAAAATCATTTGTGAATTCTTAAAGATCAACATTAGGCAATAAGAACAGAACACTTAAAAGATCAAGACAAACCATCCGAGAGGCCTTTAACATTTAATCAACAACCCCAAGTTTATCTGCTAGAGTATCAGAATCGGATGTTTAAAACTAAAGAGAAGAAAAAAAGGAAGAAACCAGGGAAAAGAAGAAGGGGAAAAAATGTAAACACAAAAGAAGGAAGGAAAGACCTGGCCATCGAAGAAAAGATGGAGGCCACTATGGCTCCAGAAAGTATCTAAAAAGGAGACAGGATTAGCGTGGGTTACCGAGAGAATGAGAAGGAATCAGCTGAAAGGCACGTAACTAACTCACAAAAAGTTACCTGCAACACTGGCAAAGCACAGGTGATGTTCTGAAGAGTTTGCACTCTGACGTGCTCCTTTGCAGGCTGGCTGTCATCAATTTTTTTTAGGGAACCAAATATTACAGTATTCATTTATCTTTTTTCACCAAGTGTTTGTGGTTCACTATGATATGATAAAGCTGGATTCTCACCACGTAATCTCTTACAGGAGTAATGTGTGCAATTCCCAGGTGGAAGATTTAAGAATTAGTGGAGAATTCACTATACTCTTTCCTCTTGCATTGGCTGAAAACAACTGTCAGGATGGGAGCTGCTCCAGCAGCCAGGGTTTTGAAATGAAGACGCATGAATCAGAATCTCCCACCACCTTACAATGAGCAATTTATATAAGAAATGAACCTTTGCAGCTGAAAGCAAATAAGACCTAAAGATTGTTACAACAGCATAATTGGTTCTAATATGACCAACACAAAAAATATATTTAGTTACATTTTTAACAATACATAGAAAAGCTAGAAAGTTTAAGAACCAAATCTAAATTCAAGTTATCTAAACAAATTCACTAAACTGAGGATAATACTATATTCAAACTACCAATTTTAGCAAGCTATAAAAGCTGCATTCACAGATTATGTCCTACAGCCATGTCATGTTTTATGTATGTTGTGTATCATTAGCCTAATTTACTAAAACTCCCACGTATGTGACAACTTTCGAAAGAAAAATTATTCTGGTCTCTAGTTATACAACTTTAAATCAGAGTAATTTTTTAAAAATCATGAAACAGGTGTATTGTTACCTAGCCGAAATCACCTGAAAGCCTTTTCTACCTAAAGAAACAAGTAGAATTATATTGAATGTTTATAAACAGTCCCTAAATCAAATATATTAAGGCATTTTGAGACTTTTCATCAAAAAGATAAAAGAACAAATCATCAAAAAGATGAAAGAAAAAATTCTGAATACAGTAACAAACTTACCTGACCCCAACCAAAAAGTTATTGACATTTTTAGGTGATCTTTTAAACAGATAAACACAACCTAGATTATTCCTGTTGAAAAGGAGGAAAATTTCACCATTAATCATGTCACAAATGGATACTTCTTTACTTACATGAAAAGACATACACAGAGTGATACACGCACATTCATATAAGTCTTTCAATGGATTTTTCTATTCTCAGCAGTTAGATTATAATATACATCTTTGGGATGGTTGTAAGTATTATCTAGATCTTTTCTTAATCACTCCTTGATTGGTTTGAAACCAATACCTCTTGCAATTTTTTTAAAAATCAGAGGTAAAGCTGAATATTCCTGATGTTCAATAATTACAACTTTTTTAGATTTTTAAGAACAATTTCCATTTATGGCATGAACCTAGCAGATCTGTTATAAAGGAGTCTGCTTTTCTTTTCTTTTTTAATAATTCCTAAGGCCTTTGGCAGAGAATATTACTTATTTTCAAACTGTCTGCCCTGTGTGATCATTCTGCTTAATCTATATAAATTTTCCACTAGAGAACCAAAAAGCCACAAAATTCTCCTGTTCTCTATGGGTGGGCGGCAATATGGACAGCAGACAGAGTGTGGAAACTGAATGTATTTTGGAGGGAGCCAGATTAGTTCTTGGTTGTACTGAGAGTGGCTCTGTATTTATCTGTGATTGAAAGACGTATAAATCACAGATCCAACAGGAGCGCTTACACACAGTAGTCACCTTGTAAAAATAAGTGATTCTGTAACTTTTATTTGACACTGTTCTTATATAGACATACAATCAAACTCTAGTGAAAATACGAACTTAAAACACAGCTGTGACACTTACGTTATGCCCTTGGAAAAATTGTCTCATTGTTTATCTTACAACTCACTAACAAAATAGTTCTCTTCATTTTTCTATCAACTTCCTCCTTTAAAAAGAGAGTTTCAGAAGATAGGAGTAATCCTCATTTTTCTCATGAATGACATTGCTTTTCTAAATGTCTGAATGGTGGCCATTACTGTAATTATTATATTATTATAGAAAATTAGAGCTTAAATTATTTTCCAAGATTATCTGGGATCCCGTATCTCTCCTACCATCTAGTTGTACAATTTTACCAAGTATCTTTCTTTCATATCCTGGTATGTTACTGTAAAGATAAAAGTATTTTTAAAATGTAGATTTTAGAACAGATTTTGATGGAAAGTAAGTGCTATGTATGTTTTGTATTGTTACTCATATAAAAAATAACACCTTACTGTAGAGTCTCTACTTGTAACACAATGCACTGTAAGACAGGCTAATTATAGTGATAAGGTTACACTGAAGATGTCCAAACTGCACACATTAAAGGCCTCAATTACAGACCATAAACTGAGAGGGACAGAACTTTAATAGAGATGTCAAATAACACCCTACCATTCCTTATGCATTTAATAAACCCTGATCTCTAATATACAGATCAGTTTTCAGCACAGTCCTCTGGCTATACAGGGCCTTGGAAAATCATTGAAAGAAGGACTTATAGTGTCACTGCCTGGCATAATTCTCACAATGTATGAAAAAGCACCATGACCAGCTCTGAGGACTGGCATACACATAGTAATGCCATAATGGAGTTCATACTAAAATAAAATGGTATACCAAGTCACCACTGCTGAGTTCCACAGTATGGTGTGGTCAACGCAAAATATTACTATTATTTTTCATCATAAACATCAACTCACCACATTCATTTATTCATGTATTCAGTTACTCAACTAAAAAACAAGTTAAGAAAGGACAAATAATAAGACTTCCACTTGGAGTAATTAGCATCATTTCTTTCATTTAGAATAACTAAAAAAACTTTATTTTTTTTATTTTATTTTCAAGAAAATAAAAATTTGATAAGATAATAGATAATTTTCTGACCTAAACCTATGGAAATTAAAAATAAGTCTGGTACTCAAAATTTCTTTAACTTAAGAATGTTACATTAGTCACTTACCTGTCAGTGAGGCAAAATACCTAGTACCCACAATTTAAAGAGGAACTGTTTATTTTGGCTCATGGTTTCTGGGGATTAGGTCCATAGTCAACTGGCTTCAAGACAAAACATCATTACAGAAGCATATAGTGGAAAAATCTGCTCATATCATGGAAGTTTGGAAGCAGAGCAAGAAGAAGAGCCAGAGATAGGAAGGATATCCTCCCTCCAAAGGCACACCCCAGTGACTCATCCCCTTCAACTGGCCCCCACCTCCCAACACTATATTCAGCTAGTAACTCATTGATGGATTAATCCACTGAGATGCTATCTTAGTTATTCTTTTCTCATTGCTTAGACAAAATACCTGACACACAAGTTAAAGGAGAAAACATTTATTTAGCTCACAGCTTGTAGAGATTTTAATTCACGGTCAGCTGAGTCCAAGGCAGAGTGGTATGGAAGACAGGCCCTGCTGAGAAGAAACACTCATGTCAGTCAGAAGGTAACAAAACAACAACAGGGGAGGGTGGTGAGATGTTGAAGTCCCAATATTATACATTGTAATCCAAGTACTGTATATTATAATCCAAATATTGCAATCTTTTTATAGTTCACTTCATAATCTGGAAAGTTTTATTTGTAATCCTATAGAAATATTATTGGAATTCCAATGAGTTAGCAATGATGAGAGTGGAGATGCTAAGACACAGTCAAAATAATGGGCAGCCAAGGAATCATAAGTCCTACCTAACTGAGGATATGTGGACCCAAGGCCTCTCCCAGAATCTATTGTCTTGTGAAGAAGGGAGTGGCTCAAGAATAAGTGACAGTGAGAGGACCTCACAGAACCTGGGAACTCCAGCCAGAGGTGCGCAGGGAGCCAGGGTACATTTGGGGCCGTCCTGTAACTCCAGCCATCTCTGCAAATGATCTTGCAGGACCCAGGAACTCCAGCCAAAGGTGCACACAGAGCCAGGCCAGAACCAGGCCCTTCCCATGTCCCACAGTCCTGGCCACCCACCTCAGGGACCTAGGAACTCCAACCCATGATGCATGCCCCCGCAGTCCCACTGCTGCCATCAGGGAACCCCCCACACCTCCTGGACCTAGCATTGCTGTTGACCTTTAGCTCCCACACCTCTCCCCAGAACCATGGACTGCAGTGGATTAACCATGCAGTATCAAGGGGAGACTCAGTAAGAAGAACTCAGCAGGCTTCCATCAGGGGTGAGTTTGCTCATAAAATGGGAATAGAGTTTGCCAGTGGGTAAACAAGAGCAATAGAGAAGCCCCCTACAGAAATAGGCCATAGGCAAGTTTGGCAAGTGGGTGGTTTGAGTCCTTCCTCCACACAGAGAATATCAGGTAGATTGAGGAAAGTGTCAACAAGGCCTTTGCCAACCTGGAGAAAATTAAGAGGGCCTGTGGGACACCCAGAGACACAATAGGGTCCCAGCCAAGTTAGACACTATAAACAGGGAGATCTGGTGACTTCAAACAACCTGAGGACATAATAACAGCGGAATCTAGGGGTTGATTTCCATCAGTGTTCCTAGGCTTATAAGCCTAGGAAGAACATAGGACTTACCCAACAGGCCCTGCATGGGAAAGTCAGGTGACTGGCCCACCTCTTCACTGTGGGAACCAGCAATTGGACAAACACCGGCCTTACAGGAGGACCCCAAGATACACACTATTAACAGTTGACACTAGCAGGATTGAAGGGCCAAATATTAACTCAAACAGGGAAAATGGCAAAATGAAAAAGCAAAATGCAATCTCAAACATTTAGTCCACTAGGAGCAAGTGCAGGAGACATTGAAATACAGGATTTCAAAAGTAACATACCAGAAAAGATTGCAAGTGAATAGGGCTGGGGATTTAGCTCAGCGGCATAAGCACCTGCCTTGTAAGCAGGCAGTCGTGAGTTCGATCCCCGGTGCTGATAAAAAGGAAAAAGACAAAAAAAAAAGATTGCAAGTGAAATTAAAAAAAAAAAAAAACCAAATCCATGAGGCTATAGAGGAAATCAAATTAGAAGTAATCTCTCATGTAAAAAGAGAAATAACAGCCTTAGTAAAGGAGTTGCTCAGCACAGCTAGAGAAGAAATAGATTAAAAAGTACAGAAGCATGGGAAACTGATTGAAACCTTGAATGAACAATATAGAAAACAAGCAGAATTCATTAAACAAACTCAAAGAGACATCCAAGAAACAAAAAATTCTATTCAAAGCTGGCAAAACCATTTAAATGAAGCTGAGGATAGAATTTTGGGCCTTGAGAATAGGATCAAAATTAGCGATCATGAAAGGGTAGAATTTATAAAAATAACAAAGCAACATGAAATGACAATCCAGCAGCTTCAACATGATGCCAAAAGAAACAATATAAGCTAATAGGCATCAGTGAAGATGCAGAGTCAATGCAAATGACATAACTAAACTATTCACAGAACTAATAGCAGAAAATTTCCCAAACATAGGGGGAAAAATCTGATATGCAGATAAATGAGGTATATAGAATAACAAACAATTACAACCAACATAAATCTACACCAGACATATAATAATTAAGATCCCAGAAATGCAGCATAAAAACAGAATACTAAAGCTGTTAGAGAAAAGACATAACTCACCTATCAAGGAAAGCCCATTAGAATCACAGCAGACTTTTCAGCACAAACCCTCACCCTGACCTCGTCACATCAAGACAAGTATGGAATGAGATATTTCAAGTCCTAAAAGAAAACAACTTTGAACCCAGCCCGATGTACCCAGAAAAACTAACATTCAAATTTAATGGAGAAACAAGATACTTCCATGACAAAGAATAACTGAAGAAATTCATGCCACCAAACTAACCCTAGAAAAAAGTGCTGAAAGACATACTAGATAGAGATAAAAATGACCACAATCCCGAGAACAGCAACAGAATGAAACTAACAGGTAGGATAAGCAGTTAAACAAAGGGGAAAAGCAGAAAGCAAACAACTGGAACACAACATGGCAAAGTTGAGCCAGTACATATCAGTGATATCCATAAGTGTAAATGGCCTCAATTCACCTATCAAAAGGAATAGGTTGACAGAACAGATCAAAAAAGTATGATCCAACAATATACTGTGTACAAGAAATGCATCTGACCCAAAAGAAAACTCATAGATTAAAAGTCAAAGGATGGAAAATAGTATTCCATGCAGCAGAAAAATGCAGGAGTAACTATTCTATTTGCAGACAATGTGAACTTCAAACTGAAAATCATTAAAAAAGATACAGAAGGTTACTACATACTCATTAGTGGAAAAATTCAAGAGGAAGAACTAACAGTTATAAATATATATGCACCAAATATAGGAGCACCCAACTATATAAGACAAATAATAATGGACATGAAAAGCCAAATACACAAGAACACAATTATAACAGGGGGCCATAATACCTCATTGTCACAAAAAGACAGATCAGCTAGACAAAAAGTCAGCAAAGTAATAGTAGAACTGAATCATACCTGTAAGCAACTGGATTTAATAGATGTCTACAGAGTGCTCCACCCAACCATATCAGAATACACATTCTTCTCAGCTGTGCATGGGACATTCTCCAAAACAGACCATATATTATCCCATAAAACATTCTTAGGTAAATGCAAAGGTATTGAAATTATCACGTGTAATATCTGACCATAGCACACTGAAACTGGAAATTAATGGCAAAAAATTGCAAAACCTGCATAAATACATGGAAATTAACAACCTTCTGAGCAACCAGTGGGTTATAGATGAAATTAAAAAAGAAATAAAGCAATACCTACAATTCAATGAAAATGCAGAAACAACATACTACAATCTGTGGGATGCAATGAAAGCAGTCTTAAGAGAACAATATATAGCAATAAATTGTCATATCAAAAAGCAGAAAGAGCACAAATAAACAACTTAATGCTTTATCTCAATCTTCTAGAAAAAGAAGAGCCAGTTAAACCCAAAACTCATAGAAGAGAGGAAATTGTAAAGATTAGAACAGAAATCAATGCAATTGAAACTTTAAAAAATACAAAGAATTAATGAATCAAAAATCTGAGAATAAACAAAATTGACAAACCTCTAGCTAACTATCAAGAAAAAAGAAAGAAAAAACTCAAATTCATGCAATAAGGACTGAAAAGGTGGAAATTACTACAGATCCCATGGAAATTCAAAAGACCATGAAGACCTACTTTGAAAATCTCGATTCACTTAGAGTAGAAAACACAGAAGAAATGGACAGATATCTAGAAACATATGAACTATCAAAGCTCAACCAAGAAGACAGAACAATTATGAATAACCCACTATCAGCTATTGAAATTGCAAACATAATTAAAAACTTACTAACAAAAAAAAAGCCCAGGTCCTGATGGATTCCTGGCTGAATTTTGGTTAAAGATTTGATGCCAATACTCCTTAAACTCTTTAATGAAATTGAAAGGGAAACAATCCTCCCTAAATCATTGCAGGAGGTAAGTATTACTCTCACACCAAAACCAGAGAAAGACCCAACCAATAAGGAGAACTATAGGCCAATCTCACTAATGAACGTTGATGCAAAGATTCTCAGTAAAATACTGGCAAATAGAATGCAACAAATCATCAAGAAGATTGTACATCACAATCAAGTGGGATTCATTCCAGGAATGCAGGGATGGTTTAGCATATGCAAATCAATAAATGTAATACGCCACATCAACAGAGTCAAAAACAAAAACCACATGATCATCTCAATAGATGCAGAAAAAGCTTTTGATAAAGTCCAACATATATAACAACCCTTCAGAAATTCGGAATTCATGGTGTCTACCTCAGTCTCATAAAGGCTTTCTATGACAAACCAACAGTCAACATTATGCTAAATGGACAAAAACTGAAAGCTTTCACACTAAAATCAGGAACAAGACAAGGATGTCCACTATCACCACTCCTATTCCATATAGTTCTGGAAATACTAGCCAGGGCAATCAGACAAGAGAGAGAAATAAAAGGAATAAAGACAGGAAAAGAAGAAGTTAAACTATCACTATTTGCAGATGACATGATACTTTATGTAGAAGACCCAAAAAAACTCCTTTAAAAGACTAATAAGGTAATAAACAAATTCAGCAGTGTAGCTAGATACACAGTCAATGCTCAAGAATCAATAGCATTCCTGTACCCAAACAAAAACTCACAAAGAGAAATTATGGAAATTTCATTTTTCACAATAGTATCTTAAAAAATGAAATATTTAGGAATCAACCTAAGAATGTAGAAGACCTATATGCTGAAAATTATGCTATGCTTAAAAAGGAGATAGATGAGGATATTAGAAAATGGAAGGATATTCCTTGCTCTCGGCTAGGAAGAACCAACACTGTGAAAATGGCCATACCCCCAAGACTCTTGTACAGATTTAATGCAACCCCAATCAAAATACTGTTGACATACCTCACAGATCTAGAGAAAGCACTCCTAAAATTTATTTGGAAATGTAAGAAACCTAGAATAGCCAAGGCAATTGTGGGCAACAAAGGCAAGGCAGGATACATCTCAATTCCTGACTTGAAACCATACTACAAAGCCACAGTAATGAAATCAGCATGGTACTGGCAAGGAAATAGACCTGAGGATCAATGGAACAGATTAGAAGATGCAAACACAACTACAAAGACACTCAACCACCTGATATTTGATAAAGGTGCTAAACATGTTCACTGGAAGGATAGTCTCTTTAATAAATGGTGTTGGAAAAACTGGCTTTCCACATGCTAAAGACTGAAAGTAGACCCCATGCTTATCGCCATGCACAAAACTAAAGTCTAAATGGATCAAAGATCTAAATATTAAGATAGAAACACTAAATCTACTGGAAGACAAGGTAGGCAGAGAATTCATAAACAAAACACAAACTTCAGGGAAACACTTCAAAGAATCAACAAATGGGATCTCATATTATTGAAAAGTTTCTGCACTTCAAAAGAAATCAGCAACAGAGTGAAAAGAAAACCCACAGAATGAGAAAAAATTATAGCCAGCAACCCCTCAGACAATGGATGTATCTAGAACATATAAAGAATTGAAAGACATCTATCCCCCCAAATTCAAAAACCCTCTCCAAAAATGGGCATCTGAGATGAACACACAGTTCTCAGATGAAGATATACAAATGGAAAATAAATCATGAAGAAAGGTTCAGCATCACTGGTCATCTGAGAAATGCAAATGAAAACAGTATTGAGATTTCCTCTCACTTCAGAAAGAATAACTGCCATCAAGAAATCAACTAATAACAAATGTTGGCGAGGCTGCCAGGGAAAAGGAACACTGCTCCACTGTTGGTGACAGTGTAGACTGGTGCAGCCACTATGGAAATCAGTATAGAAATTTCTCAGAAGGCTAGGATTGGAAGTTCCATTCAACCCAGCTATTCCCCTTTTGGGTATTTTCCCAGAAAACCTAAATAGGTCATGTCACCGTGATATATGTGTACCCATGTTTACAGAAGCACAATTTCTAATAGTTAAATCCCATAAATAACCAAAACGCCCATCAACTGCATAATGGACAAAAAAGATGTGGTATTTTTATACGATGGAATATTACTCAGCTATAAAAAAGATGATCTTGAGGCCTTCATAGATAAATAAGTGAAATAAATAAGAATCATATTTATAAATATCACATTGTGTCTCTAGTATAAAAAGTAGTAAGAACTGTAGAAGTAATAAAGCCCAAAATGTGTGATTGCTATTGTAAAAAAAGAGAAGAAAGCACTCTAAAGGATATAACTGTTTAAATGTGTAAGATAGATGGCCATACTACTAAGTTTTTGTTGGATCATTGAGCAGAACTGTTTGCAGTCTCACTGTTTGAATGTCCACTTTGTATGTTTTAATTTTGTAACTTGAACAACTATTTCTAAGATGACAATATGTAACTTATCAACTAGCAATTTCCTAGTGTTTATATTTTTTTGAAATTTTGTATTATTACTATCCCTTTTTCTGTTTTGCTTTTTTTCTCTTTAAGTAAAATTTTTAAAAAAGAATGAGTGACAGTGAGGATGGAGAGAACTGCATGAGTAACTTGAGCTGGCCAGCCGGGTGTGAAGCATCTTTGCAATATGCAGGGAGAATGATATGCAGAGGGTCAGTCTGTATAACTCAATCAGAGTAGTTTAAACAGTTTTGGGAGGCTGTGCTTTAATTTCTGATATGTAAACTTTTGTGACCTGCGAAGTCATAGCCTCTTATTTTAAGGCTCATATCCAGCTGATATTCCAGGAGCTGAGTGGTTCTGCCATCCTGCTTGTGCTGTCTTTTATACAAAGAGCACTATGCCAGGAAACAGGAAAGTGTTAGGTAGCCTCAAGGACTAAATGTCAGCTAGTCTTGTTTGCATCACTTACAGCCAATTAAAGAAAAAAATAGCATAGCCCACTCTATACATATCAGTATATGGAAATAAAATTTGATTTAACTAATGTTACAGTAATTGTTCTGCATTCATGGAGAGGTGCCCAGGTCATCTTCTGTAGTGGGAGACAAACTCTTTCTGTCCCTTATATTGTGTGCAGGCTACCTTAATTCTGGCCAGAACTATGTCAAACCAAGCTGTTGACTGATTTACTAATCACACAGTCTTCATCTCAACATCACACACTCTAAATTCGGCCACTTCTGAAAAAGCTTTATGACCACATGAGGCTTGGGGGGGGGATTTAGACATAAAACATAACAGATGCATAGTATAACCATGATTCGATCACTTCCAAAAACCCCACATCTCTAAACACGTGAGACATTGGAGGGACAGTTTAGAACTAAACCATGTCAGACATTTATGAAGTGCGCAGCAGAGCATCAGAACAGATTTATGTTTTTGTAGGCTAGTGGGATTGTCAAAGCCATGATCCCAAATTTGGAATTCTGATAAGCTAAGCTCCAATTTCAGCTCCCAAGTTCTGAAACTGAGGGCTCAACAGAAATAGCTTATGTAAAGTTAGATACTGCTGGAGAGAGAATTAATAAACTGGAATATACACCACAAAGAGTCAACCAAAATGTATGATAAGCCAACAAAGAGATGATAATACCAAGTAGAAAGACAAGGAGAACACAGAGCAGAAGGATACAACAGAAAATATAAAAATAAAGACATTACTTAAAGACATAATTAATTTCCAGCACTAAGGAGAAATGTCGATTCAAAGACCCAAGAATTGTAAAAAATCACAGCAGGACAAATAAAAAGAAATCCATTTCTAGTCATATCATGATAAAACTGCCAAAAACAGAAATAAACAACACAGTTTCTTTTCACAAGGCACTTACAGCATGAAACTCAGCACTCATGGTAGAGAATATATCAGGTAGATACCAGCTTTGTTTATAGTTGGCTTGGTTTAGGTATTACAAAATGAAACTCTACACACCTAATACTTATTTTCAAATGCAAAGTTTTACTTAACTAGTTCAAAAGACAATTGTGAATCCCCAGGAAAGGCACTGCCACTCTGTTCTCCTGCCCTTGGGAGAACACTAGGCATCAGACGCAAATTTGTGAAACAAAAAAAGACATCATTTCTCAGCAGCACAAAAACATTTCATTTCCTGTCAGTAGTCCTGGAAAGGAGATCCACAAAAATGGCTCCCAGCCATTTCTGACAGAGGCACACAGTTGGTATTTATCTGTGGATAAATATTGAATGCAGTTTTCTTCATTTAACAAAAAGTACATTTAAAGTATATATAATATTTTCATTCATGAGTAGAAAATCAAAACTATGTCTTTGTACCCAGGAAAGTGCTTTACAGATAGGAACCTGGGAATAAGTGATAAACAGTGTACTTAATTGCAATATAAAGTGAGGTTTTATTGCTTTTTTCAAACATCAGTAGTTTCTTAGGTAGCATGATATGCTGGGCCCAGACACCCTCCAGTTTAGTGTCCTAATCCTACTACATACATGTAACTTTAGTGACTTTCTACAGTGTCTTCACTGTCTAGGTCTCCATTTCCTTACTATGATATCAATGTAATAAAGAGCAATCCAAATGAGTGTATGACATATACTTATAACCCATTTCCTCAAGGTACTATCCCTCCCCGGGTCTATAGGATCCTTTCTGTTACTTAGAGTCCTGTCTCTAAGATTACTATGCAATAAAGGGAAAGTAAATTAAATTTTCTATGCCTTAGTTTTTCATATATAAAACAAAGATAATCACAACATCTAATTTTTCAGGCCGTGGGAAAGATAATGAGTATATAAATAAATATATGTAAAAAGATCAACCAAAATACAGAAAATAAATTTAAGAAATGACATATTTATAATAGCAGAATGAAACATAAAACATCTAGTAATCTAATCTTAAAAATTAGTGTATTCTACACAAATACTAAATAACATCTTGAGGGAAATTAAATTAAGCCTACATAAATATAGAGATATACTACATTATTAATTTAGAAAACTCACTGGTAATTATCTCCACAGTAATCTAAAATGTTAATGTGTGTTCTAACCCCATTGTAAAATATATTTTATAGCAATTTTATATCTTTTCCTAAGTGACAAAAAACAACTAAAACAATCTTAAAGTAGAAAAGCAAAGGTGGAGGATTTACAAGATCTATGGTAAAGCTCTAAGAGTTGTTCATATTGAAATTAGCAAAGGGTGAAATGGTTCATAAGAGAAAACTCAGAAAACAGAAAGTTTAAAATAAGGCCATATGTAATAGGATGCTTGCTTTATAACAAAAGTGACACTACAATAGTATCACAATAGTAGGAAAAGGATGAACTTTTCAATAAAGGATACTGAGCTACTTGGATAGCCATAGGGAAATACACAAATGTTGACCTCAGACTAACACCAGATATAATTCCAGAAAGATTGTTAATTTACATGTACCTGGTAAAATATACAGTTTCAGGGAAGTAATACAAGATTTGCTACACAGAATATAAAGTGTTAGTCATAAAATTAAGTAAATCTTTTAGTAAAAAAGACCCTTAACACATTTAGCAGATTAGCTACAGCGGGATAAGATAGGACCTAGAATGCTTATAAGCAACAAATGACACTTGGGCCAATTATATAAAGAATTCCTTAATAGAAAAATGGGCAAAAGACTAGGACTCTTCATAAAAGAAGTTGGACTAATTGCCAAAAACTTACTATGCTCATAATGAGGGAATTCCAAATAAAACATGAGCTACACATTCTAAATAAAGCCAATATAGAATAATTGAAATTAAAAAGACAGATAAAACAACTACTAGTAAAGATATGGAAGAGCTGGAAATCTTGGGTGGAAAGGAGTGCAAACTGGAGAAAATATTTTTTAAAATTGTGTAGCATAGCTGGGCCTGGTGGCTTACACCTGTCATACCAGCACTCAGGAGGCTGAGGCAAGAGGATCATCGGGAGTTCCATACCAGCCTGGGCTACAAAGTGAGCTCAAAAACAGCCTGAACTTCTTAGTGAGAGCTTGTCTTAAAAAGCAAAAAAAAAAAAAAAAAAAAAAATGTATAACAGTAAGACATAGTAGGAGGTAACTATTGTATTCTGTATTGTATTGACTGTATTATAATCAAGCTATATTCTTATAATTTGTGCAAGTATGAATGCTAGACTTAAATAAGTTTTTGATTCAGTTTCTTATACTAGCCATTTTATTTTCACATGTTCATTACACATTTAAGAATAAACTGTTGGTAATTTGTATTTTACTACTTATGAAGATATCTCATAATGAGACTTTGATCTTACAAAAATACTTTAGAAAAATGCCAATTTTTAAATAATACATATTATTGCATTTTAACACCAGAAATGCAATTATTCTCAAAGACTTCATCTGAAAAAACTCTCAAAGAAAAATTTTTTAAAAACTGACCAAATATATGGTCTGATCTGTATGGTATATAAATAAATCAACAAATATATACTGGGTGCTTATCTTACAGAGAATCCAGAGAGACAGACTTGATCTTTTCCTGAGGAATTTAGAATTTAATGAGGAAACAAATCACACTTAGAATCTTGAATAAAATGTATTATTTGCCTAATGAATTAAATGATAATACTGAAGTAGCACAAATTACAGGAAGAAGAAGAAAATAGTACAAATTAAAACTAGGATGCTTCTGGGTAACAGAAACCTTCTGGGGGGATGTGGTTAAATTAAGATTATAAACATATTTAGGGGACATTGAACACTAAAGGTTAATGTTTAGATACGGTTGGAATGATTAAAATTAATCATCATTTAAAAAGTTAAGTTTTGGAGAGAGAAAAAAAAATGGCAGCTTGCTAAGAGCCTGGATAGGAACCTCTCCAGAGAAAACAGCTCAGATGCTAGAATTTGACAACATGGAGAGAACCAGACAATTGGAGAATGATTCTCACTAACCCAGGAGGAAACTGAAGGGAAAAATAAAAGTAGAAAGAGGAAGGAAAAGCACAGCTAGAGGGCTGAAGCCCGACACACTCACTGAGACCAGTTCTGCGCTGTGCTGGGAGCACTGTGGAGGCAGATGACCCAAGGTCGTGCTGAAGCCGTGGCTGCCGATAACAGGAGTTAGGGAGTGCTGGGCCCTTGGTGGGAGAATGTGGCACAGTGTGGAGTGGAGCCAAGGTGGAGAGCTTTATTGGCTCTTGGTGAGTACTGGAAATTGGGGCCCCCAGAATGAGTGGCTGACTGGAAGACATCTTGGAGTAGCGCAGAGCCCAGCACAGTGTTGGCATCAGTCAACTGCCCCTAGCCCAGAGAGGATTGGTGGGAGCAGCATGGGCTGAACCACACAACTGGTTGGGAACCAACAGCCAGTGGTGAAACAGTTCCAACCCTGTGAGGTCTGCCACAGCACAGCATAACTTGCTGAAGGCACTTGCAGATTGACTGGCTCAGAGGAGACAAGCCAGCCCACAGCATCGCTGCACTCATCTCAGATCAGCCAGCAGGAAAAAACATCAAACCTGCAGCCAGTATGCTTTAGAAAAACTGTAAGGAATACAGAGAGGGCCTGAGACCTCCTCCACACACCTGTCTGAAAGAAACCAGAAACATGACAAGAGCAAAAGATAAGACAAAACCTCCAGCTGTAAACCCTGGGAAAATAAGCCCAGGAGAGGTAAATACAAAAGAGAATCTGTCCAGCAATAGTGCAGTATTCGCCACATCAGCAGACATAAAGAAATACACTTGTGACTTCATAGACAAACTTAAAACTGAAATTGTAACCCAAGTGAGGCAAGAAATAAAAAGATTGATTAAAGAAATGCTAAGCACATCTCAAGAAAACACAGAGTGAAGAAGGGAAGGACCTAGAAAAGAAAAATAAACCTTTGGTGAAGAATATAAACAAAATCTAGAATACATGAAATAGGTCCAAAGAAACTATCAGGAAACTAAAAGCTCCATTGAAAGCTGGCAAAATGCCTTGACAGAAACAAAAGGTAGCCTTTTGAAACTTGAAGAGAGATTTACAATATATGATCTTGAAAGAAAAGACCTGTTAAAAATAACAAGGAACCAAGAAGTAACAACTCAAAGGCTAGAAGATGACAAAAGGATCTATAACTTAAGAATTAAAAAAAAAAACATAAGGGAAGAAGCAGAAGTAACCACAAACAAATTACAAAGACTATTAACAGAAATAATTAAGGAAAACTTCCCAAGCATAGAAAAAAGAAATGATATCCAGATAAATAAAGCATACAGAACTACAGCTAACTACAACCAAACAGATCTACACCCAGACATATGATAATCAAGATACCAGAAATCCACCACAAGAATAGGACATTAAAAGCAGCCAGAGAAAGAAGCAGATCACCTACAAAGGACAAATCATCAAAATAATGACAGACTTATCAACTCAAACTATTAAATCAAGAATAGCCTGGGGGGCGGGGCTGGGGATTTAGCTCAGTGGCATAAGCACCTGCCTTGCAAGCAGGCGGTTGTGAGTACTATCCCTGGTACTGATAAAAAAATAAAAATAAAAATAAAAGAATAGCCTGGGGGGAAATAGCCCAAGCTCTGAAAGAAAATAACCTCCAACCAAAACTGATGTACCGTGAAAATCTCTCTCTCAAAATTAATGAAAAAACAAGATGTTTCCAAGACAAAGAGGAACTGTGGGAGTTCATGGCCACCAACCCAACCCTACAGAAAATACTGAATGATATTCTAGAGAGAGAGAGAGAGAAAAAAAAATATCAGGATTCCAGCAACAGTGGTGAGAGGCCTCAGTGAACAGGGAGGACAGTGGAATGAAGGAGAAAAATGGACAAATAATAGCAGAAAAATAGAATAGCAGAATTGAGGCAGAGAAAGTGGGCTATAATTTTTAACATAGCCTAGATACACTAACAAGAAGAAACACAGGCAGAGAATGTTAGGAGGCAGCATCCATCAAGATGCTTTGAATAGGAAATATACTCAACATGAAAGAAGGTTAATAAACTGAAAGTCAAAGATGAGAAAACGAAACTCTAAGTGACAGGGAACCAGAGAGGAATAGGGACAACTCACCCAGCAGCCACAGATAGGTTGGAAAATTATGAAACTTTTGTGCAGTGTAGAACTACAAAGCCAGAAGGAAGGAAAATCTTGGGGTTTTACTAAGTAAAGGAGTACAGCTCAAGATCAAGCTCAGGGGAAAGAAGATTCAACACCACTCAGAAAATTAACAGGTTGACCCCCTAATCTAAAAACTAAAGGAGTTAGTGGGACCCAAAATATACGAAGCATCCTGAGAAAGGGAAAGGGGAGGAATGCCTGAAAAAGGAAGGCAGCGGACATTGTTAATAGTGCATCAGGATTTAAAAGCCACAGTAGCCTTATCGCTCTGCTTAGTTTGATTTTATTTTGTTCTCCTCAGTCTACTCATACTAGATTTGAGGGCATCCTCAAAATAGCTATCCCCAAAACAGCAGGTTATACCACAGTAACTGTCCTTAATTTCCTATTAACTTAAACTGAAGCCCTGTATTACTTACATTGTCTTAGTATGACTGATCTTATTTGAAGCTGGTTTGTTGAACTGCTGTTTTGCCTTGACTGATTTTATTCAAATTTGGTATGCTTGATAATATTGAATCTAAGAGTAGAGGCAATCACTCTGAAGATGAAAAGATGTAATAACATACCCATTCCAGTTTGATTATTAACTGCTTTTGAAGTCCTACAATCTCTCCAAAATTGTGCTTTTATTAAAATAGCTATGTAATGCTATGCTCAATTATGTCTGATGATGTGGACAACTCTGTTGAATATTACAAGAGAACGCATAGTAACTAGTGTAGATCACCTAATATTGAAGTCTTATGTGTCTTTTTCATTCCATGTTTTTCTAAGAATTTGGGGTTTTTTTTGTTTTGTTATGATCTGTTTTTCCCTATAATACAGAAAGGATAGATATACATGTAGAGATTCACACATGGGGAGAATTTCTAAACAGTTTACAGGAACAGAGTATATAATGCACAATGTAATGGATAGATACTATGAAGAAGAGACACTAAGAAATCCAGTGCTAACTCTGTTACATTATGATATAAAATCTAGCAAAACTATTACTCATTGTTCAGAATGATATTAGTCTAGTCTCTTATCTTCAATTTCAGCATACATAAAGATAAGGACAGCTACTATGAAGAGAATGAAGGATATTATTGCAGTCACTATTGACTTCCCCAGTGTTAGGTCTTGAAGACCTAAAATGTCTTCATCATCCTGTTATGATTATATTAGTTCTATAATGTTCAGTATGTATTCAATGCGTGTGAAGATGGAGACAACTATTTGGAAGAAAATTAGAGACAATAAGACAGACAGTGAAGATCTCCAGTGGACTTGCTCTGAAATCCATGCTTCTTAAAATTGTTTCCTTAAGATTTGTTTTGTTCTGTTTTGTTATGTTTAATCTTACCCTTTTTAAGATAAAGGCAATTCTTTTGAAGATAGCAAGAATAATAGTAGCCATTGTTGATCACCTTGTATTCTGTTTTTACATCCTATACTATGTCTATTCTTGTTTTAACTGACTCCATTTTGTTCTGTCACATTTTGTTTTATTCTCTTCAAACAAAATAATAATAACTGTTGGAGTAATAAAATCTAAAATAATAATTATTATAAAAAAGAGAGGAAAAGAAAGTGCTCTAAAGGATATAACTGCATGTATGTTTAATTGTGTAAGACAAATAACCATACTATTAGGTTTTTGTTGGATCATTGAACAGAACTGTTTGCAGTCTCGCTGTTTGAATGTCCACTTTGTATGCTTTAATTTTGTAACTTGAACAGCGACTTCTAAGATGACAATATGTAATCTATCAACTAGTGACTTCTTACTATTTGGGGTTTTTTTGAAATTCTGTATTACTTCTACCCTTTTTTCTGTTTTGCTTTTTTTTTTTCTCTTTAAATAAAATTCTTTTTTTAAAAAAAGTTAAGTTTTCACTGAATAAAGGAATGTTTGATGCAGGTTGCATAAGGTTAAGGAGAATGTAAACCCCTGAAGATTTTGAGCCAAAAAATGATATGATTTGTTCATTTGCAGAAAAGTTAATCACTCATTCATTCCCTAACACGCAGTTTCATCTAATTCCGATCTGAATCACAGTTTGTTCTTTCTAATCTTCCTTTATCCCCTAGATAGCAACTAGCCTTCTTGAAAGCAAGCATCAATTAAAAGACATCTTTATTTTGTCTAGGACATCAGGTTAAAGGCTTAGATACAATTAGCACTCAGTAATTGTGCACTGAATGAATGAATGAATCAATTAGTCAATAAATACAAATGCAAAAAACTTGGGAGACCTACTGATGAATGTACAATAAATCTAGGGTTGAGGCAACAGAAAAAGGATCTCACATCAATACATATTATATCCATATTTAAAACCATATATAAAACTATATATTGTCTGAGCATAATATGCAGTATAAAACCATTGTTAAATTCCTAGCATCTTGTTTTGAAATCCTATATTGCCATTGTTTTTTGTTGTTGTTGTCACTACAGTCATTTTGCTTCTGTTGTTTTTTAGTTGTTTGTTGTTGATTTTTGTTTTTTTCTCTTTAAAATAAAAAAACACATTAAAAAGAATACATTTATTAGTATGTAACTAATAAATTAATTGTGAGATTATGAAACTAAACAAAAATAACTAGAAATAAAAGGTTTTTAAAAAGCAAAACAAGTTCCTAGCAGACTTGGGGAAAAGCAGACTGAGTATTCTAGGTTATCTCGGAAGCTTATAGGAAATCAGGAGAATCAGACTGGAGAATTCCTAGCACCTAAAATGGTAATGAGTACTTAATACTATGCATATTTTGAACCAGCTCCTTTAACAGCAAGTAAACTCAGCATTCATATATGCTCACGATAGCTGTGTTTACATTTTTAGAAATTAATAGATAAGCCTAGTATTATAATTAGTTTGAGAAGTTATGAAATGAAACATGCTCTCTAAGAAGGAGAAAATTATATACATTCAACCAGTTAGCTGTATTCAGCTTCTAATCATCACTACTGAAAATATTCAAAAATATGCAATAATAGGGAGACACATTTGTTTTTCTTATAGCTTTTAGCCAATTTAATAATATTTAAAGTAGTTTCTGGTGTACTTAAGTGGAGAGACATTATCATGCAAATTTATAAACCAGACACAAATAAACCCAATCTTAACAGCAGTGAAGCTGCATTTCCTCTTTGCCTGCCAATAATTTTTTCAATTTTTTTTTTGTACCTGAGATCAAACTCTTGACCTTGCACTTAACCAAGCAAGTGCTTAAACCACTGAGCTTGCCCCCCTCCACCCCTTGCCTACCCATATTGAGAGTGCTAACTGCACTAAAAGACATACACCTAGTTCAAAGGAGGTAATTAGTAAGTGTTCACTTTCTTTTGTTTATCCAAAACCAGGTAAAATATAACTGAATATAACACAGATCATGTAAATATTTGCATTTTCCATGCAAATGCTCAGGTTTCACATAACCCTGACCCTTTTAAGCAATATTATTCTGCATAATAATATTAAATTATCTATGATATTAAGTTACAATAAAAATTATCTCTCATAACTTGATTATGGACTTTCTTCTTCATTATCTTTAACCATTTGGAACCCCATATATTCTACTAACATATATTCTTTTTGAAAAGTTAAATTCATAACGATTACTCCAGAAACTTAGTCACTAATCCTTATAGAACTAAACAAAGAGAAATTAACACTTTGTGTCATAGTTAACTCTACTTAGAGTATGATAGGAATCTCTGTATTACCACATGTATATATTATACATAGAAATAATTGTGGATCAAACAGCAAATTAGTTCTGGGAACCTAAAACTGAATATGGCTGTTTGAATCTCATAACCAAGTTATCACTGAAATTTACCAAAAAGAACAGAACATATCCCATCAGGAAAACCTTCTTTCCAGTTTGTTTCAATGGCTTTCATAGAACTCAGTGCACAACCCATAGTCAGTAATTATGATGACTTACTGACACAGGTTTCTAAATATCATAAGTCTAATTTGTATCTTATCTAATTAGCCATCGTATTACAGGCTTTTTTCCACTGATGTTTTAGTAAAAATAAAGAGTTATTAGAGAGTGAACTATATGGCTCCCTGGTAAATTTTGAGATCATTTACAGGCTGTGGTTTCTCCCAGGTCAAGAATTTTTAAAATGTAATTATTCATAATATGTATATTAAGAGCTCCACTTATGTTCAATAAACAAGCCAAGCCATATTCTGTTAAGATACAAACTTTTAAGCTAAAGATTTTTTTGCAGTTATTAATGGAAAGAGTATAAGCAGTGCCCTTCCTGTTTGTATTTATAGAAGTCCTTCCAAACACATCTGTCTAGCCCAGCCTGAGCCTAGTCTCAGCAGGCTGCCAGTTACATGGGAAGCTTCTTTCTTTCCTCTACTCTTTTTCTTTCCTTGGCTGAGTTATTTGATGGATGATGCTGTGTGAGGAAGAATGTGGTATTTGGTTATGTGGAGTTCAGCCAAAAAAAAAAAAAAAAGTACATTCTCAAATAAATGACAGGACATCAGAAATAAACCTACTGACCATACTAGGGCCACAACCATATAAGTAAGTCTTGATTTATTTACAACAACAACAACAAAAAAAATCTCCATTAGTCACCAATGAGAGATAATCCCTAGGTAAGAAAAGTCCTCAATTTTAAATGTATCCCTGCTATCACTGAATTTTGAACATCAGTGGATGTTTGCTTCTCTCATGCAGGCTAGGTTTGCAACTGAGAAAAAATACATGTGCAATATATCTGGAAGCCACAATTGGAATGTTGTGTGCTCCAACTGGAGAAGACTACTCCTCTTGGAGAAAATTATGTATTTAGTCCATAAAAAATACCTGTTTTGAAATCCCCACCCTGAAATTAGAGATAGGATTTCCTCAGCAGAGCATGAATGCCAAGCTAAACTCAAAAGGCAAATTTAATTTTTAATGTCTGAAACTTCTTGTGAAATTTTACATAATGCCTACTATAGGATTAATAACATTATGCAATATGTGATTCCAGGAAGATTTAACAACTGATTCCAAAGTGAGAAGGGATTGCTGAAAAAATTGCAATGAAAAGCCATTTGAAAATTAACTCTTTGAGTCTCAAAATTCAACCCTTCTTGAATTCAGCGAAGAACCTCTTTTTTTCCCCACCATAGTGTCCACCCAATTCATTCTAAAACACCTGCCTTCTGAGAAGTAAGTTTTGACTAACAGTAAAAAGCAATAACACTGAGGATATTTTTAAATACAAACAAATGTTGTGCATGGGACAGGAAGTAATAGGGAGCAGTGGAAAGGCAAGGTGCACACATAGTGTCACACCTATACAGACACCTGTGAGAGGAAAGATGCTGAGCAACCAGTGTCGCTGTGCTTTGCTGACTGGGCTTTTCATGCAGATGATAAGATGAAAAGTGAGTTTGGCATACTTCATATCCTGAAAGAAAAATAAAGTTGATGATGTTTAGAAAATCATTTTGCTTTTCCACAAAAATATTCTTTGCTAAAATGAATAAAATATTAAAGTTAAAATTTTAAAAACTAACTCTTTAGTCCCATGCTTGGTTGCCTGGTTGTTTCACTCATACTCTATATTTGAAATTTTAACTGAAATGATACAGGGTTGCTAATTTTTTGTCATCAATTTAAATTCTATCTCATGTTGTTTTTTCATTAAATTCAATTCTGATGTATCATCAAGATTCTCCAGGCAAAGAAAAAAATCAGGACAGAGAGAGAGAGGAGAGAGAGAGAGAGGAGAGAGAGAGAGGAGAGAGAGAGAGAGAGAGAGAGAGAGAGAGAGAGAGAGATCTGCAGGGTAGACCAGCAGGTTTAAGATCTAGGTTAAAAACCAGTGTAGCCATTCCAGACCAGAGGCCACTGACAGGAAGAATCCCCCCAGTTTGCTTCATTTTTAAGACTTTCCTCTGATTACACAAAGCCTTTTCATGTTATGGAGGGTAATTTTCTTTACTCAAATTCTACTGGCTTCAGGGTTAAGCTCATCTAAAATATATTGCCAGGCTTCCAGCAGAACATGGCGGACAGATAGCAGCAGCTACGGAGGCTCTCTGAAAGACCCAGCTTAGAATCCAGGAATGGTGCGGAGTAAGGAATCCTAAGAAAGAGGATATATACCCTGCTTACCCAAGAACAAACTGGGCTGAGAGAAACCAACTAGGAATGCAATCCTCGTGCTATAACAGGAACAGATAAAGCCTCAGAGTGGAAGCTGGAGCCCGTGCCATTGGAAGCCACTGCTGCTGCAGCATCTGAATCGGCTCGACAGGGAGAGAGACACTCGAAAGCTCTGAGAACGGGAATCGGTGAATGGAGTTGAGAGCGGGACGAGTGGGGAGCCGTGCATATGCGGTAAGTGAGGGAAACTGGAACTCTTCCACGATCTAGGAGGCTCCAACAGAGGACATTCTGGGACCAGGCAGACTTGCTGGAACAGGGCGCTGCAGTGACTTTAGTCGCATATTCCCCTCTCAAGCGGGAGTGGTGGGGAGCACTTGACCTGATGACGCTGCAGACTAAGATCCAGTAAGCTAGCCCAAATCAGATCCCTGCACCTGGCGGTTCACCCTAGCAGTGAAGTGTTCAGTAGGTTGACCTGGAGGGGCAGGCCCAGCAGAGGCTGCCCAGGTCTGTGTCTCCTTAGTACACTGCAGTGGGCGGAACACCTAGCCAGTGGATTCAAACAAACTGTAACAGACGAAGAGAAAAAAAAAAAAAAAAACTGGGCCTCCTACATACGCTTGTATGGAAAGAACAAAAGGTATGGGAAAAGGGAGCAACAAGAAAGGGTCCTCAGTCCCCAATCCTGAGAACACTGATGCAGGAAAGGTAAGTGCAAAAGAGAATGAAGACAGAAAACATGCAATATCAAACACAGCACCTATAGACATAAAGCAGTATCTCCGGAGCCTCATAAACAAGTTCAAAAATGAAGTATTTAATGAAATAAAGCAAGAAATAAGTAGAATAGTTAGAGAAATGCTAGGCACCACCCAAGAAGAAACAGATGGTGGAATGGAAGAACAGGGAAAAAAGGGGAGAATTGTTTGATGGAGAAAATAGAGAAAACATAGAATATGTGAAGCAGGTTAAAAGAGATTACCAGGAAACTAAAAACTCTATTGAAAGCTGGCATAACAGCTTGAAAGAAACTAAGGATAGATTATCAAAACTGGAGGGCAGATTTGTAAGATGGGAGAATGAAATGAAAAACTTCTTAAAAATAACAAGAAAACAAACAGCAATAATACAAAGACTAGAAGATGATAAGAGGATCTATAACTTAAGAATTGCGAACATAAAAGAAGAAGTAGGGAGAATTTCCCTAATTTAGCAAAATGTAAAGATACTCAGATATATGAGGCATACAAGACCCCAGTCACCTATAAGCCAAACAGAGCTACACCCAGGCATATAATAATCAAAATTCCAGAAATCCAATGTAAGAACAGAATATTAAAAGCCATCAGAGACAAGAAACAGATCACCTACAAGGGAACACCCATCAGAATTACAGCAAACTTCTCAGCACAAACCATCAAATCACGAAGAGTGTGGGGGGAAATAATTCAAGCTTTGAAAGATAATAACCTCCAGCGAAGATTGATATATCCTGCACAACTGTCCCTAGAAATTGATGGAAAACCAAGGTGCTTCCAGGATAAAGAGGAACTAGGGGAATTTGCAACCACCAATTCAACTCTACAGAGATTACTGCAGGATATTCTAAAAATGAAAAATACCAAGATTCCAGAAACAGTGACAGAGTGGCCACAATGAATGGAGCAGAAAGCGAAATGAAGAGGACAAACTGACAACTGATGACAGAAAAAGAGCTCAACAGAAATGAGGCAGAGAAGGTTGGATGGTAGGAACAGCCATTTTGGAGAAAAAAAGACATCATAATAGGTAGTGCTGATTTAATATCTTCTTGTTTTGAAGTCCCATTAAGCTTTTGTTCTTCTGTCTCCATCAGTTTTAACACATTGTATCTTATTGGATTTTATTATATGTGATAATATAAACAAAAATTTTTATGGACAAGGAGATTATACAGAAACCTTTGTTCATTTTCTGTTAGTTGATTCTAAGTACCTTGTAATACTGTCATTCTCTTGAACAGTTTTACATTGTCTTGATATGTTTGATGCTACAGTATACGAAGTTATACCCAAAGATTTTAAGGGAAGAGACACTATGGTAACTACTATTATGTCGAGATTATCTTGTGGTAAAACACTATTTTGCTTAAATGGCTATGTTTTGCCCTGAGCTGTTTTGTTGTTATGGCCTCTTTTTTTTTTAATCTCAATCTCCTTTTTATTATCTACTTTTTCATTTTTATCCTTTTAATTAAGGGAAAAATAAATAAAAATAGCAGGATATATTATAGTAACCCACTTTGGTTTCCTATTAACTTGATTTGAAATTCTGTATTGCTCTCATCATCTTGTTTTGACTGATGTTCCTCTATTCTATTATGCTTGATAGTACCAAGATTGAAAGTATAAGCAACAACTATGAAGACAATAAGATTCATTGTAACCCCCATTCTGGTTGACTATTATCTTCTTTTGAAGTCCTCTAATGTCTCCAATGTTTTGGTTTTATTGGTCTTATTCTTTACTGTTTTGTTCAATTTTACTATAACTAATGATATAGGCAAATCTTTTTAAGATAACAAGAGGCATTATGGTAACCATTGTTGATCATCTTGTATTTTGTTTTTACATTATGTATTATGTCCATCCTTTTGATTTGACTGACTCTGTCCTGGTATGTCACATTTGGTTTTACTTTCTTCAAAAAAAAAATAAGAAGAAGAAGAACTGTGGGAGTAATACAACCCAAAATGTGTAATTGTCATTGTACAAAAGAAAGGAAAAGAAAGTTCTCTAAAAGATATAACTGCATATATATTTAAATGTATAAGATAGATAACCATATTACTGAGTTTTGTTGGATCATTGAACAAAACTGTTCGCAGTCTTACTGTTTGAAAGTCCCCTCTATGTGCTTTAATTTTGTAACTTCAACAACTATTTCTAAGATGACAATATGTAATTAACTAGTGATTTCCTACTGTTTATTTTTTCTGAAATTCTGTATAACTTGTACCCTTTTTCTGTTTTTTTTTTCTTTTTTCTCCTTAAATAAAATTAAAAAAAAAAAAAAAGCGTGTACATGCTTAGCCTCAGGGGGAAGTTTGTGCTTAGAAGTTACCATAAATGGTGTGCCTCAGAAATGATCTTTGAACGGCTCATGGCAGTTACATTTGGAACCAAAACACACTAGTTAACAACATCTTGTGAGTATTTCACACTTTTTGTAACCATGCTCCTGAAATTAGAATTTTTACAGAGCCTGAATTTTCTATCACATAATCTGTCTTTGAGATCTAATCTTGTGATGTAATCTAAATTTTTGTTAATTACTTGATAGGTTCTGTGTTATTCACTAAATTTCAGATCTCTTCTTGTTTTATAACTAAATTTTTCATATTTACACAGTTGGTGTTTCTAAAACCTTAGTTTTTCCTCACCTTAAAAGAGAATTTTCAGTGCCAAGGATATAGCTCAGCAGTACAGTGCCTGCCTGGCAAGCACAAGGTCCTGAGTTTGAGTCTGGGTACAAAAAAAAACTTGTCTTTGTAATAACTCTTCTTCTAATGGCTTCTAATAGTCTTTGAATTTTGACAGTAATTCTTTTTGATTAATCAACACATTAAATGTTTTCTCATCTCTGAGATGTATGAAATAAATCAAATACAATTTAATCTTGTTTTGTAACTTCCCTGATACCTTTTGGCATAGCCAAACACTTTCACATATGACAGCTGTCTTCAGGATTCACCACAGCAGAGCTCTCCTTGCTATATCCCAGGCACTGTCATCTGGATTCAAGGATTACAACTGTGTTACCTTTGGCTCCCGGAACATCCCTACAATTCTTAGAAAGTAAGAGGTATAGACACAGGATCTAAAAGTAAGAAAGATCCATCTTCAGCTGAACCCTGAGAAGTATTTAAAGAGACCACACATGGTAAAGCCTCTAATTCCTAACAGCAGGACCCAGGCACCAGGCAGCACTCTTACTCTGTCTCTGAGTTGAAGATAGGCACGTTAGCTGAGCACATGGTACCATCTTCTTTTTGCTTTAAATGACAGTTTTGTGCCTCTCAGTAAAGATATGTCTAACAAGTTAATTTTATAACTCTACTTCCTTAAAAGCCAAAAACTAATTGAATATGTGTCAAAGTAAAATGTAGAAAACATGGTAACTAAACGAACTCCTGCCAGTGTTTTACTAATTATATATTGTGCTCAAGCCTTGGTTTCTTTTTCAGAGAAATGAGACTAATGAGTAATACCTAATTAGGTTCTCTCTAGCCTTTACAAGCTATTAAAAATAATGGCTAAAAATATGTACATAAAAACATAAGATAAATAGGTATTGACTATTTTCAGAATCAGAGCATTCTATATGAAATGTTGAGTGTCTCAAAATAAAAAAGACTATTTTATATGAATTTCATTTTAAACTATTCTATGTGAATTTTCATACCAATTATACTTCCTTTTAAATAACTTTCTTCAGAGACAAAACAAAAAACATGTGAGCATAGTGTAGTATATATACAGAAATATGCATGCACACAAACATATGGAGAGAAACTTCAGCTTAAAAAGGGAGGGCAATTTTTTAATGCTCAGTAGTTTAGCGGATCCTCAGGTTTTATAGATAAATATCTCGTGTGTTTTATAGATAAATATAATTATACTACTGCTGGTGGTGCTCATTATTCTACTCGTCTCATCTGGCAACAACCACTGGGAAATGATGATTCAAGACATCCAACTACAAAACGTGGTTCACATTATTGCGAGTATAGTGAGTCTTATCCTTAATTTCAGTGACCTTTGCTGGAACCTGTGACTTCAGCCACTTCCTCATCCACACTCTGCTTAGGTGTTATGGGCTGAATGCGTTCCCATAAATGTTAGATGCTGAAGGGAATGGGGAACTCAACTGGGCTCTTTTAAGAGGTCTTTATGGTTAATATACTTCCTAACATTGGTGTCCCAATCCAATAGGACTGCTATCCTTAAATGAAGAAGAGGAGACTACTAGGAATACAGGAGTGCAGGGGAGGTGTTAGGTGAAGGCACAGCAAGAAGGCAGCCAAGGGATGAGACTTGGAAGCAGCCAACCCGGCCGTACCTTAATCATGGACACCAACCCTCTGGAGCTATGAGAAAATATATTTTTGTGGTGTAAGGGAGCCAGTTTGTAGTATTTTGAGGAAGATTAATACACTGGGCATGACCTTTAAGACAGCAAAATCCAAACTTTTCTTTGACCACATCAGCTTATTCTTTCAGCTTTTAATTTTTTAACTCTTTTTTTCCTCTTAACCCTACTCACCAGCTCATTAAAAGCTCCATTGTCAGACCTATGGTGTCCACCTCTACTCCCAGCACTCTGGCAGGCTGAGGCAGAAAGATCTTAAATTCAATCTCAGCCTGGGTAGTTTAATAACTTACACATTGGTTCAAAATTAAAAAATCAAAGAAAGCCAGGGATGTAGTTCTATTTTTCTGTGTGGACCTCTCCAGCTGTCTGCAAGGAAGGTTCAAGCAGTGAGAAATTTATGCATCTTCCAAACAACAGCTTGCAGCCCATGCTAGAAAAAAAGTAATGATAAAACACATTATTTTCCCCTCTAACAAACTTTAACCACCACCCCTAACTTAACCTGCTCAGGTTTTCCTCCCACTGCCTCTGCCGTACAAATCCCAAGGCTGACTTTCATTTCTCCTCTCTACTCTAACATGTACGCCGCCAAACACTGCTGAGGAAAATCAAACAAGTTTAATTTGGAATCACCACGGGTTCCTGCTGCCCATGTTTCTGTTCAGTTTCCTCTCCTAATTTCCTCTATTTCAAACATTTCCTTTTTTTCTTCGAACTCTGTAACTGTTATCCCAACTCCTGGGGCTTCAGCTCGTGACTTTGCCTTCGGCCTAAATGGGAAACCCAGGGCTTTGCGATTTGCCACCCTCATCACATTTTAGTAAACAAACTTTTCCATTCCATCCTGCTTCCTAAAGGACCATTTTAAATCAGTTGTTCTCCTTTTTGTCCTGTAGTGCTAACTTTTAAAGTATCTTCGTTTTTATCCTATTCCAAGCAAGAGTCTTTCTTTCCCATTAATAAAAGAATGAAACAAAACAATGAGGAAAAAGTCTCACCCCTGTATCTCCTTCCAGCAGCCATTCTAATTCCTTCCTTTCCTTGTAGTCAGGTTCTCCAGAAGGCCTCTACCCTGGCTCTCTTCAGTTCTTCGTCACATATGCATGACAGCATCCATCATAACTTGGCTTTGACGCTGCCATTCTACTAACTAGAGGTTGGCAAGCTTTTTGCAAAGGACTTCCTAGATTCTTCATACCATACGACTTCTGCTTACACAACTCAGCCTGTCATTACAGCATAAAAACAGACATACCCAACACATAGACACGTAATCTTGGCTGTGTTCCCATAAATTTTGTACATTGTCTGTGAAATTTCAATTTAATGTAACCTTTACAAATATAAAATTGCCTTTTGTCTTTTGGGTTTCTTTCCCAATCATCGAAAACTGCAAAAAAAAAATTTTTTTAGTTTATTGGCTTCACAAAAACAAGAAGCTTCGATGTACTTTGCAGGCAGTGGACTCTTGATTGAGTCCTATTTCAAAGTCTTTCATTGAACCTCTTCTTTCCAGAATTACCAGTGATCTCTATATTGCATACCAACTGTACTTCTATTTTTCTTATTTCATTTGACTTTTCTCCATAATTATTCTCTAGGCCATTTTCCTCCACTAGAAACTTTTTCTCATATTTTGTGACACTTCCCTTCCTTAGTCATCTCTTTCCTCTTACCTGAATAATTTTTCTCTTTCTCTTTCTCTCACAACCCCTGTAGTACAGCTTCCCTTTCAATGTCAGTTCCCAAGTCCTCTTTTCTCCACATTACACACTTTGTCACAGAGTGCAAAGTGGCTTCAGAGATGGTGTTTATGATGTTATCTGTCATCTTCGACTCATGATTGTTTTTCTGAACCCTAGATACAGACATTTTTGGTATTTGTATCTAGGTAAAGCAAGACCATTTGTGAAACTTCTCTAGATGGAAGCTAGCATACATCCAGGTAGTCTTTTCCAAACAATGTTTCATCTATTTGTCAAGATTAAAAACAATTCGAAAGTTGTCCAACCTAGACACTTTTGATGGTTTTGTTTTCTTTTTCTCTCTTCCTCTTGCTCTTCTCTCACTCTTTTGTTTTTATACTCTCGCTCTCTTTCACACACACACACACACACACACACACACACACACACACATACACTCTTGATTCTATCTCCTTTAACCCCTACATACTTTCTCTACATTTCTCTATCCTTCTGTTTACCCAAAAGCCTAATCTCTACTTAATATAACATCCAGATTTCCTTCTCTGAGGCTTCCTATCAGGCTTACTTTTTGGTAGCAGAACTATTGTGGGTTCCTGGGTGCTTTACGATGCTTTCTTGACTTCCTTCACCCTGTCCTCACTCCTGGAAATGATCTTTCAGAAAAATATCTACAGCTAAGCCATCTGAAATTGCCATCCATTTCCTACCAAGACACTAACTGAAATGTAAGCTAAGTTGTGTTCCTGGATCCAACCCATTCCCTTCCATTCCAGGCCACCAAGAGTCTAATACAGCTTAGTTACCAAATGACTGTGGGTCCTCAGGGACCTAGGGTGGCTTTCAAGTTAAAGTCTACATCCTTTAGCTTAGCTTACAAATCTCTCCACATCTATTGATCTAACCTTAGCTTCAACATCATTTTTTCCTCCCATAAACAGAAAACTACTTGCTGATTCTCAAACTAACCACGTTACTCATTCCTCCTTCCTTTTTATTCTATTTTCTCTTTGGTGAACTCTTTATTTTCTCTCTTCAACCAGCCAACCCTTACTTCTTCAAAATTAAGTGCAACTGTCTCTCTTCTTGACACTTCTGGTTTCATTTAGATGCATTTATGTATGTGCGTGCGTGCTTGTGTGTGCACGCGTGTGTGTGTCTATCCTATTTTAACAGACTTCAATCACAATTATGGATTAATGTTGGTACCCACCTCCACTGAAACATCTTTAGAAAAAATAATATGATGTATTCTACTTTGTCAATTCTAGCTGCAAATGAGAGAAACTAACTGGTCTAGTCCTTCCCTCCTCTTAGTAGAGACAAAATAAGAAAGCATTCTCTCTTTGATTTGGTCAGTGTCTGAAATACTCCTAAAGCTGTTGAAAACTCTAACTAGGATTTTGAGTTCTCCATCTTACTCTACATATTGGTAAAATGACCATTTATTCTTTACCAACCCAAGTTTAAAAAATAATAGTAGAAAGGCTTCTACTGGTTATATTCTAAGCAGCCAAGCCTTGTCTTGCAAGGGGTGGCTTGGTCTACTCCATAGTATATGACTAAGGGAGTCTGAAAGGAATGAGAGGATATTTGCAAGGGAATTGAGAGCCCAGGTATGCACTGGAAATATTTTTCAGTTCCTATTTCTGGGAATTTCATATGGCATTTGTATGTAGACAACAATGTAGAAAGTTGGGCCATAGGGACATGTGCCTATAATCCAAGTGTTATGGTTAAGATGTAAAATGTCCCACCAAATTCTCATGAGTTTGGAAGGTGAGTACATCAGGGGGTTACTATATTCACTGGTGGATTTATGTGCTGGTGAGTCTGTAGCTGAATGTGCTAATGGGAAAAGAAGGTCCCTGGAGGCATGACTCAAAGGGTATATTTATTTCTTTTTCCGGTTCCTCCCTTTTCTCTCTGCTTCCTGGCTGCCATGACATGAGAAGTTTTCTTCTTCCCAGACCTTTCAACCATGTCTCTTCTGCCTTGGAGCCATTCCACCAGAGGCCATATCTATAAACACAAAATGAACTTCTCCTCCTTTAAGTTGTAGGTGTCAGATATTTTGTTCGAGCAACAAGAGAATGATTAAAACACTCAGTGTCCTGGGAGGCTGAAGCAGGAGTATCACAAGTTTGAGCTTAGCCTGGGTGACACAGTGACTTACTGAGAGTCCACATCAAAATCTTAAAAAGGCTAGAGATATAGCTCAGTGCAAAGACACTGGAATTAATGATCCCATATTAGAAAGAGACAGAGTGATGGTGAGGGGAAGGGAAACAGACAGAGACACAGAGACAGAGACTGAGATACAGAGAGGCAGAGAGAATGAGAATATAGTCCAAATCTTTTTAAATAGACATGAAGCACTTTTAAAAGACACTGATTCACTCATGTCATCATCTGCTTCCTTCTCTGCACTTCTAAATTTAAAGGAGAGACAGACACTAAGGTAGAGAAAGAGAAATTGATGTTCACTAGTAATGTCATATTGTTGTCATTTCCTGAATGGCGAATCTAATTGTCAAATGTTCCACTTTTTATAACCAGAGCACGATCTCCCACATCAAATGCTTCCCCCTCAGGCAGGAGAGACAGTTCCAGGTGGTGCAGGATTGTAGTCACTGCCCAATCATTTTTACTCACTGAGAGCTCCTCACGCTCTCAAATTACACACATGGTTTTGATTTGTAAATCACCATGGTAATAGGCATGACATAAATAACTCATAGAGTTCAACAGAGAAAGAAATCTAACAATGGAAATGAATAATTAGGAAGAAGTACTCTAGTTCCACTTAAACTGCTCAAAATAAATAAATAAACACATTCACGCTTGCTTCAATCTGTGGGAGTTTGTCCTCTTTGTCTAGAGAGAATAAGGACAAAATAAGAGGCAAGAAAATGGATTTATTGATTCAAATGTACTTTTTAAAATAAGAAAGATGGCCTGAAGAGAAACAGGGGAAACAAGCCATTCACACAGAATGGTACAGGGCACCCTCAATAAGAACAAGCTGAAGCAAAAACAACGATTTTTCTCTCAAAAAAATTTTCCAACAAGGAACAATTTCCCAACAGGTTAGAGTTAAATATAAAACTAGGGACTAAAGTGAAGAAAAGCATGCATAACAAATGGTTAACAATGCTTTGTCAGTCCAGCCATGGCTCTAAGCAAAAGTCCTCCTTTCAATATTTTGGCCATAACCCTGGTAAACCAACAGGGGCTTTCACACAGCACCTTAAAAGCCTGCCTTATCCTTGGGGTTTCTGCAGCCAATGAAAGTTTGTCACGATGATGTAATGCTCCTGAGTTGTGTTTCAGCACTGAGTATGTGGTCACCGGGTATCATGCCTGAGAGCTAGGTAAGTTTCCAGATCCGTATCTTTCTTTCCAGCCTGTCCCCCTGCTTAAACTAATTTCAGCAGGGAGATCATTTGTTTCTCGTCTGTTTTACTGTCTCTGAACAATGTTTTTTAAACGTGGTCTGGGTTATCATAGAATTGTAAAGACAGCTGGTAAACAAAATGATGGGATCTTAAGAGTCAATTTGCCTCTGTTATTAGTATGAAGGCTTTTACTCCTCAGCAATTTATCATCACTTCAGAGGCAAAGAGCAGCAGTGTTGTGTTTTATTTGTTAAGGGAGCTCTGGTCATTTAGCAGATAAGTTTTACTACAAAGATATTTTCAGCAAGATAGAAAAGATTTCTTTTTAAAGGTTGACACTGAATTTGACTTGATATCGTTGAGCCTCACTGAATGGTAAGCACTGTTAAAGTTGCAGTGTTTTTTATAAATAGATAATATGCAGGTGCTATCCTGACAGAGTTTAAATCTAAAGAGACAACACACTATTTTCCAATTTTTAATTAAGCTTTAAAAACTATCAAAAAGGGATAAAGCTTTTGTGACTTTCAGTGGCCTAAGAGTTGTATAAAGTTGAGTGAAGAAAAGTTTAGTGTAAGTAAATAAGCCAGTTCCGATACGTAGAGAGGAAGATGCTCAAATACATAAAAAACTTTCAAAATGTATGGCTTTTTTAACTTTTCACTACACCACTAGTACAACCAATAGAAATGTGGCTCTTTATTTTCCCTCCAAACCTTTGCAGCACAAGAGATTTTAAAGGACTGTTACTGATATCTGTCAGACAAGTTGTGTATATTCTAGGGATATAAAGAACAAAAACAATTATCTAGATAATTCGAGATTTAGAAAATAGTACTGCAACATTGCTACTAGGGAAAAGAGAATGAGAGAGAGAGAACGGGAAGCTTAGTGATGCATTACCAGCTACACCAATTGAACTGCCCAGATTATTGCCCACCTTTTACCTAACTCTGACCACATGCACAGACTCTGACTAGGGCACCTAAGACAACAGTGTGGAAAACTTATCTGCTGCTGCAAGGAACAACACAAAATGCGAATGCTGTAGTATTTCTAATGTGAAAAATGGTTTTCCTTGTTTTGTAGAGCTTAATGTCTGATGGTTACTAAGGCATGCATTGTTTATTTTTTTAAAAAACTTCTCGATGCTCTAGCTCAAAAGTTGCTCTTCTTTACTGTCAGCTGAGTTTGCAAGAACAGATCAATTTCCACTGCATTTTTGTTCATGGTACATTATCGCAAACTTGACCATTTCTCCACCAAACTTCCTAACTGGTTAATAGGCGCCTCACCCCCGGCACAATACTAGCCTTCTCTGTCTATTCCACAGTTAGCTCATTTTGCTTGCAAGTTGACAACTTCAACGCCAAATAATTTATATTCTAAAATAAAGCCCATTTACATTTTGAAAATATTAGTCAGCATAATGTAAACATGATTCATTTTCCATTTTTAACCACAATTTTCCATGTCATTGTTTTGGTGCAATAACTGGTGCTCACAAGTTCTTGAGAGAAAAGACGCCTGGACTTGGCTTTCTACACCGTTCAGTTCTGGACATGGTGACAACATGGTTACAGAAAGACCCCAAAATCTTGCTCTAGAATTGAGTGAATGAATGAGAGGTGCTTTGGAACAACTGATAGATGAAACATTCTCACGAAAGGGAAACAGTAGGGGTGAGGTAGGAGAACAGTGTGGGATGCCCTGGTTTTCTAATACAGTTTGTTTGTCTTGGGGCCTCGGCCTACACAGAACACCTATGCCTCTGTCACAGAGTCACGGTGCAACTCAGTGTAACTCATTAGACTTGGGCTCCCAGTGCCCATGGTGCCCAACAGGAAGCAGAGAGAGAACCAGTGTGAAGTGAAGTTCAACTCATTCATCTGTTAAGTTGGCCTTTGGAGAGGACTATGAGGAATTTGCCTATGGTTCTGCCTGATCAAGGAAAATTGTTTAATCCTCACTCTGAGCTATAAATGTGCAGAAAAATGCAAGAATTTTGTAAACAGTGTTTTATAAGAAAGATATTGCTTAGGGACCAGTGTTATGCCAGGATCTGAGCCTTGATGGGAACCAACATCCTAATGATTAATCCTGAGGGCAGTGTGGGCCACCTGTCATGTGACAAACACCAGATGAGATACCATGGACACAAAGGGAAGGCACCATTTAACAGAAAGAGCATTCGGTGTTCTTGAATTGTTAACATATCAAGAATAGGTTAGTTATTGGGTAAGCCTAGAAAGCAGAAGCAAGGCAAAGGAAACAATGACCACGCATCTCCATTTGCCTAAGATGGCCCCAGTTTATGCTCTTGTCCTGGTACACTTACCAACAGCACTTCTCTTCATTTTCAAGTTTGTCCTGGTTTGGTTCTGATAAATAAACAACCCTTAATAAGTTTTAAGTTTTGGGTTAAAGGAGACGGACCATTATCCCAGGTAGGAAAATTATATAAATTAAGCCCAAGGCGGTGATCATGTTACATAGAAGAGCAAGTGGTGTCCATTTCCCCTGTTCTTCTAGACCTAGCTCCGGTGAAAGAGTTTCTCCCAGCCCTTTCCAGGAGTCTCTGTGAGTCAGTAAATTCAGATCTGTCTGCTGTCTCCAATCATCGGGCAGGCGCGTGAACAATGAATGAGTGTAACACGCTCTCCTTGACCTTAGCCCCCTGGGCAGAGCAACAGGAAGAGAGAAGACCAAGGGATGCTTGCAGGCCATTCACTCCACAGTGGTGACTGACACAGCCTGCTGTGGAGACCCATCACAGCATGGCCTCTACAACCTATAGGTCGATTTCTTCAGACTCCCATTTATGCTATGAGTTTTCTCATACACTTCCAATAAATCCCTTTTAGTTTACTTAGCCAGAGTTCAGTTTCTGCTGCTCATAATCACAAAACCGACACTGATTCTATTGTGGATCCGTTGCGTTTCTGTATGGAGGCAGGGACTAAGGGAAAGTGAAGTGGTAGTGGACCACCCACCACTCTCTTGTTCATTTTGTGCCTTACCCATTGCTGTGGTAGGAGAACTTCAGACCATAATTACCCTCTATCACTTGAATACAGTCTTAAAATGCTATTTCGGTTGCATTGTTTACCATGGTAAATGGATATTTACGCAGAAATAGTTTTGCTTGGTAAAAAGTCATGGTTGGCAAAGAATTTGGAGATCCTGCTTCGGCTGACAGTCTAAGAGCCCAGAGTGCTAGTTTCCTTGATTCTAAGGATGATTCCAGTGCCACCCAGCTACCCAGGGGCTACTAAAAACAAAAAGCTGGGATTTAATTTACAAACAACCAAACCAAAACGTCCTTTCAGAAATAGTCCTGTTCTTGGAGGTTACCTGTTGGTGAAATGAGCACGTGAGGGGACCAGACATGAGGAGATGGAGGAAGCCTTTATTTAGGTGCTGTTCTCCTTTAAGCCATGGAGGTGCAGAACGCTGGCTCTGCGGGTGCAACACAGTTGGGGGAGTGCTGGCTGGTCGCTCACACCCCAGCACCCTCCTGCTTCAGGTAGGGGGGAAAGAAAAACTGGGGAGGGAATGAGAACACAGTGTGATTGGCTGGATTTTGGTGCAGCATACACTCTAACGTCCTGAAATATGGAATGCAGGAGTCTCCACAGATGCTCCCTGCTGCATTTCTTGAAAGGCAGGAACAAATTTAAACTGGATTTTGTGAAAACAAGTGACGTCATCCCTGCATACTCTAAAAAGCTGCAGCCCCAGTGGAATATTTTCATGTTTTTTTCTTCTTTTGCTCTTTATGTGTCTGACTGCAGGGCTTCACATCTTTATGGTGCGTATTTAACTGGCTAAATCTTGCAAGGAATAATCTTTCATCACTTGCCTATAAAAATAATAAAATCCAGGAAGAATATAGAGAGGCAAGTAAAAGTTCCTTTAAAATCACATTTAATCTCCATGTGGCTGTTATCTGAAGATATGACAGCACATGGGAAGAATTCTAGTGTTTTGAAGGAAACAATAACAAAATGCTGTATTGGGGACTGTCATCATGGAAACTAATGGCACTGACTTATTTTGGGTGGCCTTTCTAGTACAGCATTCAGAGTTAGTGATTGGGAAGACAAGGATTTCCATTTAGGGGTTTTTCTGGGTTCACACTGTTAACTGCAAAAGTAATCAAGGGCCTGATGTATTTAAGACAGTCAGCTGAAGGTTACACTGATACACTGTTCTAGATGTGCTAGTCTTCAGTGCAGAATACTACTAAAAATAAAACTCAGGAGGGTCAGACAGTTTGATTTCTTTTTCAAACACAGTGAAGTTTGCTGACTTATAGAACATGGCTTAAGAAGCTAGTCACTTAGAAATGCAGTGGTAAATCCTCAACATTCAAAACCTGATGAAAATTTTTTCATAAAGATACTATTCGCTTAATTACTATCCTAAGTGAAAGGACACATTCAGAAAGCTCTGCATGTGTCAAGGTCAGTCTGTGAGAGCAAGTGCATGGACACGGACAGTGCAGGGACCGTCCGTCCACCAAGGCTCAGCACTCACCTGGTTTTCTCATTCCCAGGGAACCATGCCCAACTGTGGATTTTCCATGAACCAATTTCAGAGCTAATTCTGGTCATGATCACTAAGATATTTTCCATTCAGTTTTCCTAAATAATATTATTTTCTGGCAAACAAAATGAATCTCAAAGCACAAAAATGAACATTATACAACAACCTATATGAAGCGATTTCTAGACCAAGGTATGTGCATATCTTTCACTCCACACTCAATCACTTATTTGGGAAGCAGCAGTAAATTGGCAGTGTTCTTTTTCTCTGAAATGAAACCATTCCAGGAGAATCTTAAAGAGAAAGGAAGAAACATGCCTATATATCTATTTCTACCCCAAGTCCCTCAAACATGAGCTGTTCCTGATTCTCACTTCTATGTAGTCTCTTTGACCTTCAAACCTCAGAGGTCATAATGACAGCTCCAATCTTGTGCACACCTGTATGAATTAAAGAATGACTACTCTGTAGACCCAAAGAAAATCATATGGCAGCAATCTAAAACAAAGAAAACTAGATATACTTGTCAGAAAAACCAACAAACTACTTGATTAAATAAAGCAAGAAGGAAGACAGGGAAAAGGAAGAAAACAAAGGAAAAAGAGAAAGCAAAGAAGAGGAAGACAACACTACTTGATAATTTCTTAGTCTCCTTTCTCTGCTTTGAATTTGCTCTCTGACACGCATACACTGGAAGTTTAATATCAAACCATCTGTGGCATTCCCTTTCAAAATATCTCTTAATAAGCACTTAAAATTAGGATAGCTTGTTGAAAATGGGAAAAGCATTAGGAAATATAAAGAAATTTAAATTTCATTGGCTTTTGATAATAATTGCTGTGTAATCTAAGACAAATTGGTATTATCTGGAGAACATAGTAGAAATTCTACAGTTAATTATATTTGCTCCAAATTTGGTAGGGAAGAACATCATGACAGTAACACAACTGAATATATCTACTTCAATTTAAGAGACAAACAAAAGGTATTGAGAACTGCACGAGACGCAAGGACAAAAAAATCGCCTGCAAATCATGTCAGACTGCATTTCTCTTCCTTAGAATTGTGCAATGGTTTCCCATCTCTTTCAGAGAAAATCCAGTTTCCTTACAAAGGCTGACATTTCCATCTGTTTTGTTATTCCTCCTTCCCATGTGAACCTATGTTATCCTCCTCCTTGTCATTCACTTAATTCCAGCCAGACTGAAATTCCTGCAATTTATCAGACAGTATAAGCATGCACCAGCCTCAGGACCTTTGCATAAACTAATTCCCACACTGGAACAGTACCCTCCAGGTAGCCACTCATGAGCTCCTAGTTTTCTTCAGATCTTAACTGCAATCTTTTTTTAAATAGCATAACAAAATTAATTTCGGTGCAGCATACATTTTACTGGGATCTTTTTCTCCATGACAATATCCTGAAATTATGTTAAATAGCCACTGATATTCATCAAAAATACTTGCAACAGCTTTCTTTATTCTTCAGAGGACATATAAATATCTGACATCTGACATCTGACATATTTGTTGATTTAATTATTGCATGTGTTCATCACAGAAAGCAAGTTCCTTTAGGGCATGAACTTGGTTTTGTTTTCTGTTCCATCTCCAGGGCTTATAAAAATTCCCTGCACAAATAAAGGACTCAAATAAATTAACTTTCAATTTTAAAATATGAAACTAAAACTGAAACTAACTATGTTATGCTAGTTAAAAAAGATTGCAGGGCCTCTTCATTTTTAGATCTTTACAGAAAAATCATATTTAACTTTGTTCCCAAATATTTTCCATCTTTTTTAAGAGAATAAAAACAAACAAAACAGAATAAATCCAGTTAAAACGGAACAGTGAAAGTGATACAGAACTTCAGAACAAGATAATATGAAATCAACAATAGCTGCTATAATGTCTCTTGTTATCTTCAAAATAGCTGCCCATACCATCACACATAATAAAATCAAATAAACAGAACAGAATAAAACCAATCAAAACAAAACAGTGAAAGTGATACAGAATTTCAAAACAAGATAATCGGACATCAACAATGTCTACCATAATATATTTTGTTATCTTCAAAATAGCTACCCATGTGATTAGATATAATAAAATGATATCGAACAAAACAGAATAAAACCAGTCCAAAAAAAAAAAAAAACACTACAGGACTTTAAGCCAAAATAATAAAGAATTAACAATGACTACCACCTTCCCTTTTTAGATGTTTCCTCCCTTTTCACTTTCACATTTTCTATTACCTTTTGGATCCCATTAACTCCTTCAGTTTTTATACTAGGGAAACAACACGATGTTCACCTGTGTGAGTCTGAACCATTCCACCAAAGAGCATGACCACAAACTGCATTCATTTCCTATAAGAGCCTCATGACTATCCTTAGTAGCTTTCCATTGTACAAAAATGCCGTATGTTTCCTATCCATTCTGCAGTTAATGGACAACCTATCCCTGCTTTTTCCTGGTTCCCTGTCACATGGAGAATTGTTTTCCCTCCCTTGACTTTCAATCTATGAATTTCCTTTCAAGTTAATGTGCGTTTTGCATACCACATATTGATGAATCTAGTTTCCTGATCCAACTCTGTGTTTCTTTTTATTGGTGAATTGAGGCCATCTACATAATGGTTGTGGTTAACATGCACTGGTTTGTCTCTTCTGTGCTTTTTTCCTGCCTTTGGCTCCCTACTTTTCCCCTCCATTAAACTTCCTGCCTTGCTGGGTGATCCTATTCTGGTGATGTTCCTGGAACCGAGGTCATTTATATCTCCCTCTAGGAAATCCTTCAGTACTTTAATTAGGGTTGGTTTGGTGGTCATGAATTCCTTCAGTTGTTCTTTATCATGAAAGCATCTTATTTCTCCATGAATTTTGAAAGATAGTTCTGAAGAGTACATCAATCCTGGTTGGAAGTTGTTTCCTTTCAAGACTTGAAATACTTCACTCCAAGCTCTTCTTGACTTGATGGTTTGTGTTGAGAAGTCTGTCATGATTCTGATTGGTTTTCCTTTATACATGATCTGTTTCTTTTTTCTAACGGCCTTTAATATTCTGTTCTTGTGCTGAATTTCTGAGACCTTGATTATTATATGTCTGGGTGTAGATTTATTTTGGTGATGGCTAGCTGGAGTTCTAGATGCCTCACTTACCTATATGACAGATACTTTCCCATGCTTGGGAAGTTATCTGCTATTACTTCTGTAAATAGTTTGTTTATGTCATTTGTGTTGACCCCTGCTTTTTCACTGACACCTATCACTCTTAAATTATTTTTCTTTGTGTTATCTTGCAGCCTTTGAATTGTTATCCCTGTTTGCTTGTTATTTTTAAGACAACAATCCTTTTGTGATCGCTACCTGCCATCCTATGTTCAAGGTCTGAAAGTCTATCTTCAGTTACTTTCAGGTAGTTTTGCAAGCTTTCATAGGAGTTTTTAACTCCCTGGATATCTCTTTGAGTCTGTTTCATGCATTCCAATTCTTCTCTATAGTGTTCATTCACGGTTTCTCTCATTCTCTGCCATGGTCTCACCCTTACCCACTACACTGCCTTTTCTTTCTCTGATGAGAATTCAGCTCTTGGAGGCTACTCCAGCTCGAATCCTTGGACAAACACAGGGAACTCATGGAACTGAATTCCTATGAAGCCATTTAAACACAGAGATTCCTGATATCAATCAGCCAAAGATGCGTTACAAAACAAACTTCCCTGTCTCCTTACTTAACATTTCTAAGTTGAGAGGTGGAAATACATCCAGTACCAAGCTTAAAGTTAACTTATTAGTCTCTATGTTTCTGCATCTGTTATGCTTTTTTATTCTTAAACATAAAACTCTTTTTATGGAGTTCTAAACTTTCAAAGAATTTATACATTATATTTCTTCATCTTCTGTAATTTAACTAACACTTGCTGATTTTTAAAAATTGATTTTTTAGTCTTTTTTCTTTTTCTCTAACTTTATCTCCCCCATGGGCCTGAAATCTATGTACAAACCCTGCTGCACAATAGAACTTTCTGCAATGACAGAGCTGTCCTTTATTGGCATTGTCCAACAAAGAAACCACTAGCTATGTGTAGTTATTGATAATTTGAAATATAACTATCACAGCTGAGGAACTAAATTAGTAGTTCTGGGGGTCATCTCTAATGAAGTAAACTTTCCCCTCCTTCCCAAACAGGGAAGGAGAGGCTGATATCTGTTCAGCTTTACAGTCCACAATGATATGCACATTCACAACCATGTTGTTTTCTTTTCTTGGCCACACAATTTATTGCTCCCAATGTCTTCCAGGTGAACTTCTTAGAAAAGCGTTTGGATACTACCAGACTCCTTGGGATCTGTAGTGAGAGGGTCCACATTTATTAGTAATACAGCAAAACTAGGATTTCATGTTAACTGAGTTTTAAGATCTTCTCTATTGACTGTTACAACAGTAGAACATGTTTAGTACCATTTCTTTTGGCTAGACTATAGAGGTACTTACAAGCAGCAGTGACACATACACCTTGATAACTTGACTTCTAAAATATCATAAATGTCTGATTACATGAAATTTAAATTAGTTCATTCTCATCAGTATTTATTATTACCTGTGATACTTTGACATTTCTTGAAAATTAAGTGTTCTCAGCAGATTGTGGAGAAAATATAAAATGCTGAACTTATCCAAATGAATTCACTCGATTTAAAATCTGTTTAAGTTGTAGCATGAACTGCTTTGATTCTTAAATTTTCTATCTTTATAATTACAGAAATCCCTCTAAGCATGGGTTAAAACAGAGTTTTACTTCAGTCTGTCTCCTTGTGTTCTTAAGTAGAATTCCTTTTTGTATCACTGTAGACATCCGGTCTGCACAAAGTTTCTACAACGGTCATAGACCAATGAGAAAGATGTTAGCCCCAACTGAACAAAATCTGTCTCTCAGCTTCACAGTGCCTCCAGAGACACTTTGGGTGCGCATTTCCAACTCCAGATTACAAGTCTTGAGATATTATCTTAACCAAACAAATTGAAAATATAGCTACTTAAGCAGCATGTACCACTGTCCTGGAAGAATTATAATACACAATGGCATGTTAAAGTTCCAAAACGTCCAGTAGCAAAAAAACTCAGTGTTTCTCTGTGTAGTTGGCCTTAAACACTGTGTTTTCTCACTTGGTGTCTCTAAATAGCTCATGGAATTAGTGCTACAGGAAAATACATTTGGAGGAATCCTGGCTAGGCATTAAACTGTTCCTGGAGATCAGTTTCCTGTTTCCAAATATTTTGGCATATACCAAACCTCAACATGTTCAACAGATTTTTTTTAAATCCTATAAAACTGCTAGAGTGCCAAGTATTTCTAGGTTTGAGAGCTTTTCAAAAGGTTGATAAATGAATGAATAAATGAATGAATGAATGAATGCATTCTGCCACGTATTCCTAGAGTTTGCCATGAGAATATTCCTAGCAATTTGCAGTTGGTTTAGTAAGAGGATATTTCAAACATACTTGGGATCAAAAGTGCTCACAAAGCTACAGTTTTGTCATTAATTACACGTACAATTAGTTAGATAATTACTCTCCATATCACTAGGCTTTTATAGATAGGAATTCTCCATTGAAAATGCTTAGGGAGTCAGTTACAAACAGCAGTTACCTGGACAGGATAAGAAAATAGCAGTTTGCATTATTTACTTGGGTTTTAGTTTGATTCATTTGGGACCAGAAGAGTGAGCTCTTACATAGTTTGATCAAGAAAATTACTCAAGTAGGGATCTCCTGTGAAACTATTATATGAGTAAAATGAAAAGTACACTTACAAGTCAAAAGGCAATCATTGACACAGTTTTTCCATGGGAGCAAGACTGCTTTGTGCCTTCTTCAAAATAAGTAAGTGAAAGGATTAACAAGCTGTCCAAATTTTAACATTTTTTATTTCAGAGTTATGTTTTATCTACCTAATAACAACTGTCTCCAAGCCATTTGAATATGTGACTCACAGAGATCATTTTTATCTGCCTCACAAATTCTTCTGTAGTAAAGATCTCCATCTGTGCTTCTGATCTATATTTAAGAAGAAACAAACCAAGATACGGCAGCACATTGTAAGAGATAGTATAGCATAGAAGATAAATGTTGGCATAGGGAAATGTAAGCCCAAATCACTGGTATAACAAGTATAAATTTTAACCATGCTATCTGATATCTCTGAATACCAGCTTCCCAATCTGTGAAATGGGTGTTGCAGCGCCTACAATAAAGGAAATCAGATGAGACAGTACACAAAGCATTTAAAATGAATCCTAAAAAACAATTAAAATGTGGTAGAAGATAGAGATTCCTCCTCTAAGATGCCAGGGATGCTTAACTGGTTTAGGAACACTTTGGTCCAAGAATGCTTTCAGAAATACTTGTCTCTGTATATGTTGTGTGGAATATAATATTCAAGCCCCAATTTCTATAAATGATGTATCGTATTGATTCTGTTCTTCATTAAACAAAGGCTGGAGGCATGAGAACTGAGAAATAAGGAAAAGTTCATGCCACTGAGAGGCCACTGTTAAGTTGGGACCACAGTCACAGGCACCGCATCACACAACACTTACCATAAGAGTACCTCATGCCAAAGATGTTCTGGGAAAGGTGTGATCGCAGTGGTTGAGGAGGATGAGAAATGAGTGCCAAATTCTGCTCAATATGAAGATGTGAGTTTCCTAGGAAAGACAACAAATCCAAGGAGATATGTCAGAAATATAAGAGCAGAAAAAGACATCAGTAGATAAACTAAGAAATAAGATAAAAACAAAAAATGACAAAATAAACTTGTGGCCTGCAGGGCATGGAATGAGGCCAAGGAGAAAGAGGATCAAGAGCATCTGTAGAAGGAGATGAAGGCACTGAGTTTGGTCAGACTGGCAAGAAAGTGGGTAGGAGGGTAATTAAGCCATCTACATGGTTGGCAGAGGACTGTATTCTTTAGTTCAGCTTTTTCATTGAATCATGTGATGATACTATAAAATCATGGAGGCATCTCCACTTCATAGATGAGGGAGTCATGCCTCTCAGAAGTTAAGCAGTGTGTGCAAATTACATAGGAAGAAACCGAAGAAGTTAGGTTTCATCAAAGTTTTTCAGAACACAGAGTCTGTTCAATCTCTGCTTTAAGAGAGAAGAACCAGCAAGGGGCTTTAATCAAGGAAATGACCTCATAAAAAGTTTTTTGAACAGAAAATAAAGTGATAGAATTATAAGATGATGAATTGGACAGAGGTCAGACTGGAGCTTCAGAGATAAGGTCAAGGTTATTGCAGCTTTGCAAGGAAAGAAGAGGAAATTCCTAGCTGAGGCAGAGCCTGGGGGAGGCAGAGAAGAGAAACATTTCCTAGAAAGACTCGAAAAGGCTTGGTTACCAGTTGGATATGAATTGACCTCTCAATAAAAATCTAGAGACAGAGACAGAGACAGACAGAGAGATACAGAGAGAGAGACAGAGAGAGAGCTCAGAATCTTTTTGTTAACTTGGAACAGCACAACCAAACAGGAGTCAGTAAGACATCTACACCTATACTATTCCTGAGCGCGGTCCACAGACCAGAATATGGCTTCACTTGGAAATTTGTTGGAAATACAGAACCCTCTGAGACATTCGAAACATTCTGAAACATTCTGTGTTTTAACAAGAGCCCTACGATTTGTGGGTGATTGTACTTACCTTAAAGTATAAGTACTAACATAAGGGAACTAAAACTGACATGGAGGAGAAAGGTATGAAAGGACAGTTAGTTATCTTTAAAAGTGTGTTTTACCCACAATATTCGCACCATCGATCTACAAGATTTCAAAAGCATTCTGCTTAACAATGGTTTTGTTTTATGTTACTTTTGCTAGGGCAAGGGATTTAGCTCAACAGCACAAGCACTTGCTTGGCAAGCACAAGGTCATGAGTTTGATCCCCAGTACCAAATAAATAAATAAATATAATACTTTTGCTATGCTAAGAGGTTTCTAGAAGGAGTCACGCATCCTGACTTGACTGAAGTGTAAAAGGCTTCAAATACAGTATTTTATAGAAGAATGCCAAATCCAAGCTGTAGCCAAACGATTAGGTAGCATCTGAACTGCTCATTTGGAATGTCAGCAGGGTGATGCTTACATAAGCTCTATGCCATTTTGTATTGTCCTTCAGGTGCTGGGAACATAAAATCCAAAAGAGTCTATTTTATCATCGTGATTGACTGAGAAAGGGACATGCACAGAAATATCTTAAAATATTCTCTGCACCTTCAGTTGACTCATAGAATATCATGTATTCATAGGTATGTGTAAGGGTTAAAGCGTTGTAAGTCATTACATTTGCTATTATTCCTACATTTGTTCTTGTTCTCTCCATTTGGTATTGATTCCAATCCCTAGAGTATATCCAACATATCATGAGAATCAGAAGTACCATGAATATATTTGGAAAAGCCAAGAGGGAAAAAAGTAATAGGCCTCAGAAACAGTATATCAGCTAATAATCCTCATCCAAGCCTTGACTGAAATCCCTTCTAGACCACTGGCCCAGTTTACTCCACTTTGTGTAGTCTTATAAACCCTAGGACCTTGTGTACAGAATATGGCATAATGTATTTTCATTGCCTTCTAATTTGAACTACCTGTGGTGGTCAAGTTGAAAAATTTCATCTTGGCTCAGTAAGAAAAGCTTGTGTATATCCGAAGGATTAGAACGAGTCACAGATGTTCAAGTTCCCCCCTTTGGTTATTGTACCACAGGAATGTGGTATCACTGTCCTGAACCACTTATGATTCCCATAAGAGTATTTATCATCATGGTTTGTTAACAACTACTTTTGAGAATTTGTTGCATCCAATCACTTTTCTAGGTCCCTGGACACAGAAGTAAACAGAATCACTGTTCACGTGGACCTAATGTTAAATTGAGCAAAACAGACAATAAAAAATACTATCATAAAGTAACATCAAATAGTCGTGAGTGGCAGTTAAAGAAATATAACGTGGAGTAATGGGAAAGAGCATTAGGGAAACTGTTTTGGACAGGTGACATAGCCAGATTTCTTCAAGTTGTTATTTGAGCTGAAAGCTGAGTAAAGTGATGAAGGTAGATTTGAAAAGTGAACAGTTCCATGCAAAAGAAACTGCAAAGACCAAGCACACTAGGAAAAGGGAAAGATAGGCAACCTGGCAATATGGCAGAATAAAGAAGAGGGAGAGGAAATGGTCAAGCAAGAGCCAGATCATGTACTGGACCCTAAAGCACTTTAAGGTCATAGTAAAATGAAAACAGTGAACAGAAAAGATTCTTCACTTACCGAGATAGGCATGACACTAACACACACACACACACACACACACACACACACACACACACATATAGTTATTAGTCTAATCTTCATAATATTTCCAATTTCCCTCAAGAAAACTAATACTTATGGAGATTAATTACCATGACCAAGATGATAGCTACTAAATGACTGGGATGTGAACCCAGTCTGTCTAACACCAGATATTGCACTCATCTGTTACTAAACACAGATCTTTCAGATCAAAATAGTAGTCAAGTTCAAAGAGAGTACAGTACATACAGCCCTCAGTCCTTTCCAACTCAACAGAATAATCAAATTCTATTTTCTATTCCTTATCACAATTATAGTTTGGTTTTGTTCTTCTTTTTCATGCTCTTGACAGGGTAAGGGCTTTGTTGAATGCTCAAAGACTATAATAATTTTGTATAAGTATTTACTTAAAGTATAAAATAACCAAATTGTAATATCACCTAGCTATGCCCTCATCAGGCCTTCCGGACAATAAACCATGATACACAGCTGAGAAGGCTTCATTTTTCAAAACTACTTGATGTTAGTTGCTACTTGGAAATGTGGATGTTCAAAATATCTGTCACTGTCTACTTTTTCCTATTTTATATAGTCTCTGCTAATCTGTGCAGACTGCTAATCTAAAGTTCCCTCAAAATACATACATCCAGCGAGGCTGTACATCTTCATCCTTTCTCATTTTGCTCTCTTACATAGGAACACTTGCAGTTTCTCTCTGCTCATTAAAATCTAACTGTTCCTTTAATGTCCTGCCCTTCTCGCCAGAGCATTTAATGCATTGCCCTGGTGGTGTAAGGGATTAAACTTCCCTATGCACGTTCTGCTCCACCAACTGACTGTGGACAGCTTGACTTTGTCATCGGTGTCTCCAAAGAGCTGACGTGGCGCAGGGCCTCCCTGGCCACCACAGACCAGGAGACTTTCTGAGCACCCATGTTTCCTTCTAGCCCCCCCCCACTCGCATCTCATGCCCACCAGAGCATTCCTTTGAGTTTGCCAGTGACTTGGCTGATTTATTTAATAGTCACCTTTGCTACAAGAGAATGTGATTTTCAAACCTGTATGCAGGAGTTTTCCTGAAAAAGCCCAAGAATTGCAGTGTCCTGAGGCACACATTTTAATAACACAAAAACGTAAGTGATTTAAAAATAAAACACATTCAGGACAAAAGTAAACAGGGTCAATCTCCCTTCCTCCAATGCCTTTTATCCTACAACCTAGTAAAATGTAGATCCAGTTCTATTTAAGAAAGCCCTTGCTCCATGGACAGTAAGTTGAAGAATAAATGGAAGAAGTTTGTTTTCCATTAGACCCATTGGATGATATTAATCTAAGCATACTCTTTCTATGAGCATTTCAATAAAAGTTCTGTTCAAGTACTGTTTTCTTTTTAAAAGAAAAATCTGATTTTTCTTACTCTGTTTTGCCCTGAAATGCTGCTGGTATGAGAGACCATGTAAGTCAGGTACAGATTTTAAAGACTGCCCTATTTGTTTTCAGGTAAAGAAATGTTTTAAAATGATCTATATGCTTGAAGTGCAGAAACTGAAAAAAAAAATTGGGGTGCATAAAGAAACTGCATTGCCTAAAACTCTCCAGAAGTACTCAGAATGACAGGGCTTTTAACCAATAAAATGTGAGATCCAAGGAACACAGCAAATAATAAGAAGCAGGTATAAGTATGACATCATTGCAAACCATTCTCATTGGTGGCTCCTCTGTATGCGGTTACTGTTCTATTTGTGGAAGCAGCAGCCTTATTCAAATTAACCTTTCACGCAAAGGGGAGGAGGGAGGCAGTGAGTAACACGCTGCAGTCTTTTCCCTGAAGGTGATGTGCTCTCAAATTCGCTTTACATTGCCTTTGAGCAGGCAAAATAAAAATAAATTCAGCTGTGGCAGTGTTTCACAGGGATAATAGCTGCTAGAATTAGATCAGGTCAGTGGAAAGAAATGGAAAAGAATCTGTGGCAGAGTTAAAACAAATTTCTGAATTTTACTCTTCACTTTCATTCCTTCCCCGTTATTATTTCTTCATGTCGCATTTCTGGTCTCCGGCTGCAGAGCCTAAACTTGGTATCCTTCCAATTGGCCATTTGAGGGGGGAGTTTCTCTGCATACTAATACCTAGCCTGTGCTATTAGGGGTCTAGCAGAGGGGCAGATTAACGGATGGTTTTCTGGCATTGTAGAAATACTCAGGGGTAAGAGGCTGATGAGATAATTTAATCACATTTACTGTCATTCTGTACCCTGTTACTGTGTTATATAAACCAGGGCTCCCAGCTGCATGGGTGACCCGTGGAGAGGCTCCTCTGTCTTTAACTCCTAGTTATTTCACCTGTTCCTTATGACCTCAAAACTAATTGTTAGAGTCAAATATTCTTACAATGCAAGTGACTAAAGTCTATTGAAAGTTGACGATAAACCTATTATCTGCCTCAATATGGGATTAGGCAAACATGGTTGTATCTCAGATCAGAAACAAGTTCCTATGGGCAGCAGACCAGCTGTTTTTGGATCATTCTCAGGAAGGCTTAGAGCTTGATTGCAAAGACACTTCCTTAAAGAGGTATTGACCCCTGAGAGCTTAGTGCTTTCCTAACTACTCCAGGTATCGATAACCGTGTCACTAAATGTTAATGACAATGTGATTGGAACATTACATAGCCATTTCTCTATGTCTGACTCCTCCACAATAGATTTAAATGCATTTGGGTAGAGCTGTTGTCAGGTTCTGACCTAACTGGACTGGAAAGACTCAGAAAACAATAACTTCTATGAGGATGGTTTACAGCACTACATTATCACTGCTTTTGTTTTTTGTTTTGAGACAGGGTCTCCCTATATAGTTCAGGCTGGCCTTGAACTCACTTTGTATCCCAGGCTGGCCTTGAAATCACAATGATCCTCCTGCCTCAGCCTCCTGAGTGCTGAGATTACAGGTGTTTGCCACCACACCCCACTATCACTGCTACTTCTTAATTGGAATCAGGGATGCAAGAGAAAGTTGATTGCAGAGGAGCACTGAGAAGCTTGTTGGACAGCTGAGAGCAGGGATTTATTGGAAAGACTGGTGGACAGGCAGGAAGGAAGAGGCACAGGCTCTAAGCCATGAGCGCCCCTGGCCTAGTCGTGTGGTTACCTTTCCAGCATTCCATCAAGAGTCACCAAGAGTACTCTCTTTCTTTCATGGCTGCTGAAATCTAGCTATCCAGAGCTACATTTTGCACAGCTCTCTATTACCAAAAACTACCAGCTTTAGATTTCTGGACTTTCTTTTGTTGATCCTTGCACCTTTGCCTGTCCAGCCCCAGCCCTCCCTTGCAAATCAGACTGTGCCCTGGCCCACCTTGGCAAGCCATTCCGCTCACCAGAGCTGGAGGTTGTGATTTGACCTGGCACAGCACACAGCTCCAGCTCCTCATGCTTGAATGCTGCATTGTTCCTGTGCTGAATGAAGTTTTGGAAAATGACTTTCAGATGTGAGGTTGTCTTCTGAGGCTGTTTCACCCTCTTGCACTGCTTCTCTGCTGTTTGGAATCCCAGAAAACTCACTGTCTTTGTTTGGCTGGGAATGAAAACAAAAAGGCCCAAAATAGAACCTAAGATGACATGAGCTGATATAAATTTGAAATGCTTCAGCTTAAGACCACTACCAAATAATTTAATTATCGACCATCCACTGTCCTTACCTTTTTAGTCTATCTTCTCCATATGTGGTAACTCTCAAATCTATTAGGTTATTTTAGTCAGTGCCCACAAATTACTGTGACCTTCTTTATCTGAACTCTGATCAGAAAGCTGCCTGGTTCTCCTTAGGTTTGGGGCGTGTGTGTGTGTGTGTGTGTGTGTGTGTGTGTGTGTGTGTGTGTGTTTCCTACTCCCTCCCTTTCAAACCAGAAAAGTAGCTGCTGAAAGCAGAACAGTTGCCATGGCAACCTCTTGGCAGCTTCCTCAGCAAGTAACAGTGTTGATTTCCTGGCCTGGTGGGAGGGGGTGGAGCTTTCAGGAGGTAAAGGAAGGTTACTGTGCACTTAGTTAATATGCAAAACCACTTACACAGTGCTGGATGAGCAATGAATAAGTGCAAACAAAGCCATGCTTGATCAGCTAACATGGACTTTGCTCACAAGTTGATCTGTCCAAGGATGCAGATGTTGGCTCAGAAAGAAATCTTGTGATTGGACAGTAAAGGACAGAAGGGGTCACACTCCAAGAGGTTAAACATTATTTTTGTAATGGTTGGTGAATATGGAAGAAATAAACTGAAGCGGGAAGTAATTGCCTTGCTTCTCTTTGCTTTGTTCAAAGAAAAACATAGCAATCTAAATTACAGGGCTGGTGTTTTCCCTGAAAATCTAACATACTGAAGTTCAAGTTTGCATCAATTAAAGTCTATGTAAGATAAACCAATATGTTCAGATATAAGCAAGTATAGCATAATTTGGTTTATGCTTGAACAAAACATACGGCTCAAGTAGCATCTTTCACCTCTGAGTTTTCAGACAAAGAAGAAGCTTAGTAACTTGGGACTGGGGTGGGGGCGTATACTGTTGGATCTCTCTCTCTCTCTCTCTCTCTCTCTCTCTCTCTGTCTCTCTCTCTGTCTCTCTCTCTGTCTCTCTCTGTCTCTCTCTCTCTGTCTCTCTCTCTCTCTCTCTGTCTCTCTCTCTCTCTCTCTCTCTCTCTCTCTCTCTCTCTCTCTCTCTCTCTCTCTCCTTCTCTCTCTCCTTTTCCTTTGCTCACACCCTCCGGCCCTCCTTCACTTTGATGTAGCCTTGTTGTTTCCTGGGGCCTGGACAGATTGGAAATCATCTCTCCCTAAGAGAGTGCAGGGAGACTTTAGCACACAACAGCACCGGCAGAGGTCACCTGCGGGAACAAGGAAAAGACACTCTGAGCCAAGGAGGTAGCAGCCCGCCCTCACCTCCAGGCCTGCAGCTTTGCATGTTAAAGAAGAGGCAGGCTGATGGAAAGCCTGCCGCAGAGAGCTAAGGTCTGCCCAGCAGGTGTCACTAGGGATTTAAAGCTTACCAGACCTTTGGGACCAGGGCTAGGAAACCACCACGTAATGATTAATGAAGCCTCTTTAAAAATATGTTTGAGAGGTTATATGAGACATAATTTCAAGGCCTTCTCCTTCTAAAGGAAATTAAAATAATGACTTCAGCTTGGTTTAGATGGTTTCCAGGCCATTCTCTCCTAGGCTCTATCTCCATTTCTGAGTCCCATTCCAAAAACTAGATAAGAATATGAAACATACAAAAGGCATACTGAGCCCAAGAGTGAAAAAATACACTCATACAACCAAAGCAAGTGCAAAACTATTATTGTAGTGAAGATTTCTGCTTACGAAATGAATCTCCATACCCTAACACGCTAGATATTGATTTAATAGGTAATCTCAGGATTAAGATCAGAGTTCACTTTAAAAATGTAAATATCCCAGAAGTCCCTGTATAAGTGAGGCCAGCTTTTATTTTATCAGTGTTTAATATTTTAACCCACCTGTCTGAAGACTATATCTCATTTTAAAAAATAACCTGCATTGAAGTTAGATAATACTATCTTCTCATTTATATACCTAAATTACACCTATGACAACTTTTTTTCTAAAACAAGATTTAGAGAAAGTTTGTCTTCCCTGAATGCTTTCTTACTGCTTGGAAACTCAGTGTTTAAAAATTTTCATCATGTATTTCAGTGGCTTCCCTAGCTGAGATTTTCATATATGCTTTCTTCATTTTGTGTAATTCACCTAATGCCTTCTACCCTGTTTTAATTGTTTTATAGTTTTAACATATTTAAAAGTGGGCACAATGTACTCACATGGGAGGTGGGGAAAAAAAGGAAAGAGAAAATGAAGAGGCTGCATAAGCTTGTCACCAACATTTAGTAACTTATGATGCTTTATTCAGCATGTGTAACTTCAGCTATCCTTTGGAATATACAAAAGGAGCAGAGTCGCAGTTGGGAGAGGAAGCACTAAGCCTGAATGTGCACAAGAGACTTCCTTACACATAAGAAGACAATCTAAGCACTTGGCATCTGAAAAGGGTGGGGTCCACCAGGAGAAACGTGAAGCTGGGAAAGTTGGGAAACAAGGGTGTCGGCTTTAGGGCTTCACTAAGAACTATTAGGTGAGTGTTTAGAAAGAAATTCACAACACATCAAAAAAAGTTTTACCCTGCAACCTAAATGAAAGCCCTACCCACTCCTCTAATTCTTCCCATTTCACATTTTTGAGAAACTGAGCCTCAAGGCCATGATCCTGGGGTCACCTGGCCTGCGTAACAAAACTAGGACTAGAAAGCCCCAAGCTCACATTTCTGCTACTGATGGTAACCAAAGATAGGAAGGAGACAAAAAGGAATATCATGAAAATAATTATTTGGTTTTTGTTTTTTCTCTGGGGATGCCTCATCATACTATATCACTAGGATTCTCCCACAAATGAAAACCCTAGTCTGCAGTTATGTAACTGTGGCAGAATTTTACTAAGTCTTAAACCGTCATTATATTTATTTCTGTTTATGAGGAAAGAATAAATTACTTCAGAAGTATTGATGTCTACAAGCCCATTTTCTAACCACAACTCTAGCCATTTTTCTAATCATTTAACCAAGGTTTTAATGACAGCTATTGTTATTATGCATTATTCACAAAAGACCACCATTATTGATATAACTTGCAAAAGATTCTATAAAGAGCTTGGAGACTCCTGCTGCAATTAACAAGAAACCAGAGTCTCCATGGTGTGGGAAAAAAATCAGGTAGATATGCCTTCACACATTTGATCTTATAAGTGGATTTCACATGCCTACAAGAAAAATCATGAGGCCCATGGATTGATGTATGAAATTACTTGTACTCCTTCACATAGAGAGAAATTTGATCAATTGAGAGAGACTTTCTTAAACTTCTGGTCTTAAGGCCATGACAGTGGAATTTATTAGCTCACATTCAAGAGAGCTTGGCCTTATGCAAAAAGTTATATTTTATGATGGGTGAAAACTAACAGCTTCTTACTTTCAAATATGATATGACAATTGGGATAAGAAAAAATGCCATGATTCTGATGTATGCTAAATTCTGTGAAGGCTTTGTAGCAAACTGAAGCTCTGAGGATATGAAAGTGAGGTACAAACCCCCCTTGCTGACAATCCACCAAAAGGCTCTCCCCTCACCTCGGTATTTGCCACAGCCCACAAGTGTAGACGGCCTTCTGGCTCTTTGCTGGGAAGGTAAGAATCAGAAGTAACTGGGAAAAAGCCCGAGGCAGGGCTCTGGATTCTAACTCTACTACTACTGAAATGAAAAAGGATGGCTGGACTGATGAAATTCTACAAGCATCATCGCATGACTTTGCATTTGTTCTTATTCCACAGTGCCTAGAGATTACATTTTGAATAATATTCATACCCTTATCACAACTTTGCTTCTGAGTCTACAGAGATTTTCCAGGCCCTGGCTTTTGACTTTTTACCTGACCCCTAGCCTCATTGTGGCGTGACAATGCATAAATGAGGAGGTGGACTTGATGGCAGAGAGGGTGAGTCTACACACTAAAAAGATCGCAAAGCATAGCTAAAGTTCACCAGTGACACCGGAAAATATAAAAGACCTTTTTGTTTGTTTGTTTGGTTGTGGAGGAATCTTGCTATGCTATGTAAGTTGGACTCAGATTCCCAATGCTCTTGCCTCAGCCTCCTAAATAGCTGAGATTACAGGCACATACCAATGTGCCAGCTCTTACAGCACTTTTATACATACTTACAGATAATACTTTGGCCAAAATCTTAAATCAAATGGAAATGATCACTTATGTTTTCTAGAAAAGCATAGACTTTAGTTTTTCAAGTCCAAAATATAATTTCCTATGGGTGATATCAGTATCACTATCCCCATCTAATTTATTTTTCGTAGTATTGGGGATCAGACCCAGAACCTTATACAAGTGAAACAAGGGCTGTACCACTAATCTAATCTCCTAGCTTTTATCTTTACTTTTAACACACATGGACTGAAAGTGCTGAGAGTCAGAGTAAAACAATGTAAGAATGTCGTCTATAACCCAGATTCTCCTAACCTCCAGACTCCTGCTTAGTATACCCATTAACATATGCTCTCTCACTAATTAAAAAAACCCAAGACACCTGAGAGGGAGTGACTATATGGAAATTAATCTTTAGTTTATACTTTGCCTAGACGAATTGATTTTTGTTTCATTATGCAAATGTCCTTGGTTATTCCCATGAACTTACTTGTATTTCACTTCTTTGTTCTTTTCCAAATTATGGCTCAGCAGGTAGCAGCAACTGAAGTTTTCACAGAAGTTTTGGATTATGCCAATAATTTCTATTAGTTTTAATAAGGGAAAGTGTCTTGTTTACATTAGAATATTCATGAAGTAATCACTGAAAACCTGCAGTAGGTATTAATATAGACTGAATTTTTAGACATTTTCTAACTGCCTTGTATGATTGGCATAGAAAGGATTTTTCTGGGCAGGTTTCATTCTGCTTTTCCTTTGGTTTCACTAATCAGGAAGCTGGGAACAGGCATATTTGTTTGTAAGAGTGAGAAATTTTGTGAATTTTAAGTCCTATTGGCCACTTTTTAACTAACTTATTACAATATGTCATCAAAATCAAGACATTTGTTTTTCACTATGATAAATTTAAAAGTCAAAGTAAAAATCAGTAACAAGAAACAGAGATAAACCATGTGGAGATGGGAAGCCAATATGGAGAAGACAGTAAGAAGGGTCAACCTGTGATATGTGTAGGTACCAATTCCCTACAATGAGTGTCTAATTGTTATGCATACCAATAGAAAAGCAAAATGATGAGAAATATTAACACGTTGAAACTCACAATAGGGGTGCAGAGGAGATGGAATACTAGAATGTTTGAATTACAAATTCTCATGAATCACATAGTCAAAGCATGCCTGAGGGGAGGAGACCTGGAGCAGTTTGGTACCTTGCGTATTGTAGTTAGAGGTTGTGCAGAGAACAATTAGAATCAGGACACAGAATTTATAATATTATTTATGATAGTAACCCAGAGTTAACAAAAGAAACTGCAGGAAATCTGTCCACGACACTAAAGACATGGAATATTCTGCCAAGGACCTGAATCCCATGGCAATGTCCTGCATGAGTCCAGATGAAAACCTAGAGCCCATGATAGGGCCTCCCAAGAGTCCAACTGGAGGTCTACAGCCCACAAGAAGGACTCACACCAGTCTGTTTTATGGATCCACACTGGGAAGCCCAAACGGTCAGCGGTGGAAGCTACAAAGTCTATGCCAGCAGGGTGAAGGAGCTGCGCGGGTAGGTTGAGGGTTCTATACAGAAGCCAAGAAGTCACACTCAAAACAAAGACCAGAGCTGTCCTGGAAAGCACCACAGCCATCCTCAGCGACACGGAGGTCCTGAGCTCCTCTGATGATAAGAACAGTCAAGTACATGCCAGAAAGCCAGCGTGACAAGTTTGTCCTACAGACTGAACGGCACACGTCTTCCTCTTCAGAGCCAGAAAGTGATGCTCCATGTGAGGACCAAAGCTCCCCCAAAGTGAACCACAGCCATGCTCAACAAGGTCCCAAGATCCTCTGATGACAATGGTTGAACTCACATTGGGGAAGGTAGTCATGATGAGCTAGCTCTTCCAGGAGAACCAACAGCTCAAAGCAGCAACACAGAGAAACCGAGAATGCCTCGCTTCTCCTTCTCCACGTCTCTATGCTGGCAATAGAGGTGGAACTTCTACCCTCAGCACCATGCTGGTTTGATTCAGGTGGCATTAAGTTGACCACCAGTTTTTAATCCATAACAAATCACGCCAAATCACACAGCATCAGTGACAGAACTGAAACCATAATGGAAGTCCCCAGCCTCTGTGGCCACACCTACTGTGATACCCTCTTAATTCCTTCTTCATTCTTTGGTTTATTTCCGGTCTTTGGTTTGCTGTTTCTTCTCCCCTGCAGTTATGATTTCTTTATTTTCTTTTCTATATGTGCTGTTGTACAGTCACCCACAGATCTGAATTTCTATCGATACACCACCTCCAGGAGTGGCACCTCCATCACACTGAGGCCAGGCTAATGTGCAAAAATCTTCACATCATCACCGGTAGCTTCAGGGAACTTCATAGCACAAACATGAACCCCACTTGTACAGGGTGACTCCACTGCTGGTGATGTGTGTACTATTAACATGGACAGAATATATAGATCTGATCACCAAGATCCATAAGCCATATACGTTGGGGGAAAAGCACAGATTTAAACATCTTGCAGCAAAAGCATTATCTGTTCTTTCATTTGTTTGTTTACTAATTTATTTACTGAGACAAGGTTCTTGCTATGTTGCCCACACTACTCTCACCACTCCTGGGCATCAGGAATCCTCTGTGTCAGCCTCTCAAGGCATTGTCATATTCATTTCCTACCTGCAGAGTCTTAAGAGAATATTTTACTACTCTGTGAACTCTGAAGATGAAAATTAACTTACGATTTGGGAAGAAGTGTGTGCTTCTTCATAGAAAAGTGTTTTTATTTTATTAAGTATGGACCTACCTTACCAAGGAACTTTGAGCTGGTTGCCAATAGAAACTGAATCATCAAAGTTAGGGCTATGGTAAAATTGCCACTCTCAGCCTGGTCGCCACCAGCCTTCTCCAGTAATTCACTGACCTTCCTAAGGTTGACTGAGCTGAACTTTGAGATGCTCCTGAGAGTCTAGAGGGCTTGCTGTGCCTCCAAAAGCTTGTGCAAGAGGCAAACATTATTTCTGAAGGCAAAAGGGAGCCCTCTCTGACAAGAATTTCCAAGGAAATCTCTCAGCTACTGAAGCTAGCGACGTTTAGTAGGAACAATTTTACATCGACCTGAAGAAAATGTCAACAAAGTTCCCATTTATTTCAAACTACCCTGAGAGATATTGAATTATTGTGCAGGAAAAAAAATATATCCCTAGCCTACCAAGAAGATTACAACAATCTTCCCAAATGGAGAATGTCTTGTAACCAAGCACAAAGATCAAAAATTGATTTATGTGAACCACTGAATTTGTACATATTTTGACACTGTTCATTTTATAGCCTTATTCCATTCCCTTGACAGAGGAAAATCCTTTTCTGCTCCTAAATTTCAGAATGTATTTATAGTTTTTATATATGTAAATACATATGCACTAGTATTTTAGTTTTATTATCTGAGACAAGAACAGATTTTCCCTGATTAATAACTATATACCATGTCCAACTTTTAAATGTCTTTTGTTCCCATTTGTCATGCCAAAATGTTTAAAAGTCTTTATCCTTGCCTTTTCAAGTTTCAAGAGAAAGAGGGTAAGAGTACCCTTTCACTTTTTCCTTTAGTGACAGTCACTGGCAAAGGTACCTCACCATCCAGGAAGGAAGAACAAGTTGCTTTTCTACCAAGCAAAATCACTTCCCACGTAAGGTGGTGGGAAACACCATGTGGCTTTCATAAGATACTCCTTAAACATGCAGAGCAGTGTTTTGAATTTTATTTTTTAAAAAAAGTTATAAAAAGAAAAGTGGGCATAAAAATAAGATACATCAGAGCATAGACATACAAGACCAACCGTGGAAGGTGTCAGTCTAGAAGGGTAATGATCAATTAGTAATGGATTACAAAGAGATTTTACCATAGGGTAAACTAGTCATGAGAGACAGGACCAGAGTTGTCAAAAGTCATGGATCTTTCAGAGAAAGTTAATATGTTATTAAATTCAGTTTACCTTTTTTTATTAGTTGTTACGGTTGCAGTAGTTATCTAAAAACTGTGGGGGTAATTTCTTCATGCAGCTAAATTTGATTTCAAAAGTCTGTTAGGAAAAGATTAGATAGAATTCCTAATGAAACACTATTTTCTATGACTCTCAATGACTGGCTGCAAACCAAAGGCACTGTTAGGCCTGATATCATCTACCAGAGGTGCTATCACCAATTTGCAGAAGACACAGGAGTGTGACCAGGCGTCTCATCTTGATCCCAACATGTGTTTCCCCAGGGTCTCGCCCACTGACCTCCCTGCTATACCCAAAACTGTACGGTTTTCACTACCATGGTAGAGAGGCCCACCCATATTTGAGCATTTCCAATGTGTATTCCCATGAGGTGTGATTAAAAATATGATACCGTGAATGTTTAAGATTAAAAAAACATTTATTACAGTAAAGGCAGATTGCCATTATTCCTCTTCCTGCAAGCTCCCCCTTTCTCAAACACACTTATCCCATCATTTTGCCACTTTCTGAAGCAGTTCTGGAAGGCTGTTTTATGTCTTTCTGAGATATGATCAAACTATGGTGGCCACTCCTCCTGACCACCATCCAGTACAAAGGCAAACTCTTCTCAGCTTCCTTATAGACCAGCTCTGGCACCATGCAACTGAACTGCTAGCTTTTCCTCAAAGTCAAAATGACATAAAATTGTCTGGTTTGGAAGGCCTGTAATGCTTTCATTCTTTTGTTTTGATTGGTTTTGTACTATTTTGCTTTGTTTGAATTCATTGTGTGTGAAGCTATTTCGAAGAAAATAAGAGACATTATGATAGCCACTGTTGATTTCCTGTTGTCTTGTTTTGAAATCCTGTATTGCTTGCATTGTTTTGTTCTGATCTGGTTTTTTCTGTCATTTTGTTTTGTTTTGCTTTGCTTTGTTTTATTCTCTTTAAAATAAAAAAGACATAAAAATACATTTTGAATGGATTCAGGATATTAAGGCAGCCGTATCAGAGTAACTAAAGGCACTCACAAATGAAGACTTTCAGAGCTGCTTCAGAAACAAGAAAAATGGGAAAAATGTGTTCTCAACAAGGGAGACTAATAACATGTACATTTTGCTGTGGTAATTTTTTAACTAAACATTCTCTATGTTACTTGATCACACTTCGTAAAATACTGAAGGCTAAGTCAGGTAATAATGCACGTTCACCTCCCTCACCATACCTTTTATCAACAACCCAAGAAATAATTGGAAGTGCAGTCTGTTTCCAGTGGTGTCAGGGACTTCTATGTTGAGGACATCATGGGTAAAGCTGATCATCAGACTCTACCCAGAAGTCACATTAGACCACATCAGGTCACAGACATTCTTTTGGAAACTTGGAAACATTTTTTACGTTCTCTGAGCATCTGTGTCCTCACCTATAAAGCAAATATAAGACTAACTTGCAGCACTATCGTGAGGATTGATAATTATTTATAAAAGATACAGTAGAAATTAAATAAATGCTGACAATTATTAGCATGCTTACCACCTACTCAACATACATTTACAAAGGAAGATGTACATCCCCATTTCAATCCTAGGGACATCCCACAGTCACTGGTACCATTAGAATTATCATTAGAATCCATTCCTTTCCTACAGTCCAGACCAAGGGCCTTCTACACTTCCAGTATTCCTTGGCTTAAAATAATGTCCTTGTATATCTTTCAGCTCAGCTTTCATGCTTTCATCTACCTCATATGTTTGCTCAAGCCTTTGAGCCTCTTTGTCCATGAGAATAAATCTAAGCTTTTTAACAAGGAATTTGAGTTTCCTTAAAAATGTTAGCCCAAACTAGCTCAACAGCTCTTGACCACTCTGTGCACTTTCTCTGCGAGCCCACGGTGGAACAGCCCTTTGATGAACTTCCTGTGCCATGAGTTTTTGTTTCAGCTAAATTCTTTAGAATGTCCAGTACCTTTTTGTGTATCAGATACAGACCTAAGGTTCCATTACTGTGCTTAACATGCTGAATAAAGCTCAGTACTTTAATTATATACCTTAAAGAGCACTTGTGACTAAGGAAAATGTCAACAAAGTTCCTGTTTATCTCAAATCTTTGTGAAAGATATTGAATTGTTGTGCAAGAAAAAAAATGTTTTCTATCCATCCTAAGTCAGAGCATATTTTACTAACACAAAAGGTTTGCTTTGAAAACCCTATTGACATGTCTTCATTCAACTAAATCTAAGCACAAAGACCTCATTGAAATACAATACCTTTATAGACAGCTGTCTAGTATCAACTACAGAGTAAAGTGGGCATAGCAACATAGCCCATTTATACATGAGATATGGCTCAAAGGGCCTCCAGTTTTATATTACTAGAGCTCCTTTGATGATGGAATTTGGAGGATAGGAAGCATTCTGTCTTCTTAGCAAAAATGGTCAAACCCATGCCCCCTATAAAGGATTAAGAGGAGCAGGAGAATGAGTCTTCCTTTCTACCAGCAGCACTCTAATATAACTCTATAATTAATATATTATATAATTAACTAGATATTAAACTGAGATATTCTTTCTGTTTTGGCTGGGGCATAAAAAGAGTAGATGACATACTTCATAATGAGATTTTTAAAAAATTAACATGGCAAAAATTAGTGTGTAGTCTCTGAAATGACAGCAAGCCTTTAAACATTTATGAAGATCTGAGATGACTGACAATGGAGATTGAGAAGGGTCTTGGACAGAGTTATTGGAGGAGGACATGGTGGTCATCTTCAGTCTCTGGTCAAAAGAGGGATTTTAAAAGACAAGTGGAAAGTCTGAATATCCTTCCTTGGCAGTGTGGTACCAGTGGACTGGTGCCTTAATTCTCATTTAGCAGATATTCACATTCAGAAGTGGGCTGCCAAGTTCCTTTGTAGAAGAATGAAAGGGAGTTGTTGTTGAACTGGCATCAGTGTGTAAACCAATAATTTATATGAGGATAGGAAGAAAAGAACCTTAGACACTGAATGCATGAAAGTTTTCATTGGGTCAAATGTGGGAACAAGGAGTCATCTGTGGTCACCTTACATCCTGATCTAGAAAGGTATCCAAAGTAGGAATAGACATAGCCAGACATAACTTGGAGGTATCTCCAGATTCCAAGGACTGAGAGAGCAGAGAATGATCAGCCCAAATAGAAGTAGAAATCCTCAGACATTGATTAGATCATTTATTCTGGAAAAAGCTGACAAGTTGGAGGAGAGGGAGTCTTCTTCATAAAACTGTAGATAAAAGCAAGTGCCAGCATTAGGTACCCACAAGGACCAGGGAACAATACCACATAAAACACAATGATGAGCGGCATTAAGGAACAGCTTGCCCCAACCTTTCTCTCCTCCTACTCTTCTCCCCCAAGCTCTAACTCCAAAGGGGAGCGAAAATCCCAGATAGGAGGAAGTGGAGGGTAGATGTGCAAGACAGAGAAGGAGAAGCCATATAATCTCCACCCCTGAGTCCTGAACTCCCAAACTGAGAAAAGCCTGAGTCTCACTTCTGTGGGACATAGGCACATTTGTAATCATTCCGTGGGACAAGACATTGTAACCATTAAACTAAGAGAGCTCTGAGACTGAGACTGCTCTGTGTCCTGAGAAGGATGGTCGTATTTCCTAACCAAGTTTTCATCCAGAGGAAGGAAATAGCTCTGTATGGTCCATTTTAAGAAGCTCTGGTGGTGCAGTCTTACAGTTCCCTTATGACTACATCCCTTGCCTTATTTCTGTCAATAGACTACTGACAGTTATTTTCACATGCCTGACTACGCACTCCCAGAGGGCAGCAACTCTCCCTTGCTTACTTTTGTATTCTCAATTCCTAGTCTAGGAACTGGCATATGGTTAACAATAAATACCTGTTGGGTAATACAAAGGAGAGTCATGTGACTACCAAAGAGCAACAGGAAAAGAGAATCATGTGATTGGGAGAGAGAAGTGAACCAGGTCCTCTCGGATCGACCGAGAAGATTTTATGGACATATATCGTGTGGCCACGTATGACTAATATTCTACCAGGAACATATAAGGACAACAGAATTCAAGAAGGATGTAATGGCAGAGAAAAGAGTGTAGAGAAGAAGAGATATAGTAACCTCCAGAAGTGAAAATAGGGACCATGCTGTGGAAGCCAATCAACATGTGTTATCATTTGACGGTAAACAAGAACAGAGAGAAAGAAGACAACCATAATGGTAGTGGAGATGCCAAGGCTATCAGGAGGCTGAAAGGTCCTGAAAAAGATACAAATGGTGGTTATTTGAGGAGAATTACACAACGAAACACACCAAAGACTTATCAAAGGCACTGCTATAGGCCTTGTCCAGAGGATGCGGCCAATTCAGAAGAAAGCAGTGTCTACCTGAATTTATAGAGCAAGCTTACTTTCTAAACATAGAGGACTTTGTTTCTCTACTCATCAGTGTTTGTAAGCAAAGAAAATTATCTCACACTCAGAGCAGAAATTAAAAATAAGCCATGAGAATAAAAGATTGGACTCAAATACAGTGAAGAGGCTAGAAGGGAATGAAGATGGGTAAGTTTGGCTGAGACAAACCACCCGGGCTAGATAAGATTAATAATCACCTATCCTGACATGGCTAATACTCAAATTCTCTAGCCCTGTTATAAACTTTGTTTCATTCATTCAAATGATTCTCCTGTCTTACTGATATGGATGCTGCTTCAGAGAACAGAAGAGCAAGTCTGTGATTCACGGTGGCGATATCTTTTGAGGAACATTCTTTATTCTCTCACTTGGTAGTAACACAAAGTTATTTCGATGACATGCATGATAGAGACCACTGGAATACCTATCTTTAGACGTCGCTTTCTGTCACAGAAGATCACTTCTCAGTTATATTATTTATTAACACTTCAGAATGATTTAGAGAGAACTAGTTTATGTAAGACTCAGAAAATGGAAAATAAAATAAAGTGTGAAGGCTCTTGAGAGTCAAAAACCTCCAGGCACTTGGTGGAAACATCATCTGCTTTTTGTGTGGCATTGAATTTGCCCTGGGAAGATTAAATATAGACTGCAAGGCTAAGAGAAAAATACAAATCACTACAAAGACGAGGAAATAAAATGTATTGAATAATTATTTTGTACTGTATTATTGTGCACTACATAATTTACCTCATTTAATCTCCATAAAAACCTTATATTGGTATACCACAGAGGAAACTGAGACTTGAACAACTTAAATAAATACACAAAGCAACTTATGTGGTAGGACCAAAATTTAAATATAAATCTGTGCAGAATCAAAGACTTTGCCCTTCCTACAATATGAAGTATTTTTTTGTGCAAAATACATATAATGCAAGGAATAGGAAAACACAACTTCATTCATATAGTGGTTTATTAGAGAAAAATACTTTCTATAATATTGAAATCAGATTAAAATAAGCAGCAAGGTATCTTAAAACTATAGAATAACCAATCAATGGGCAAGACTTACATGTGATAAAACTTTACTAAAGAACTTTAAGTCAACGCTAGATTTCTAAAAGACAGTATTGTATTGTACAGATTTCACTTCTTCTTCAAAATAATTTGAGTAATTTATTCCAACACCAAAAGTCAATGAAGTCTTCTAAACTTGATCCTATTAAAATTTATGTAGAAAAAATAAAAGAAGTAAGAAAGTTTTAAGAAAAGAATAATAAAAAGGAATCTATATTTTAAATATATTTCAATGTTCAATAATTAAATCTATATTATATTTATGCATTAAAAATTTAAAAAACTAAAGCAGACAAAGTGAAAATTCCAAGTATATATTAACTCTAAGTATACATAAGAATTTAATACTTTATATGAGTTGTAATTTTTAGAAAGTAAGCCAGAGGCAAAAAAAAAATTAAAAATAGATCATTCAGCAAATAATTGGAAGTTAAGTTGTTAAACTATAATACAATATCTTCCCATTAAAATGAAAATTATGCCACATGGCTTCTCTGCCTATAACACTCTGATGGTTTCCCACCACTCCAAGATTAAAGGGTTCAAAGCACCTTAAAGATCCTCTTACAACATACTCCAAATTTTCTCACCAATTTTGTTTCATACTGCCTTCACTTTCAGTCATTCGGCCTCAAACACTTTGGCCTCCTCAAACAACATAGAAAAACTCCAGTCCAAGGTTTTCACATTCATGGTTCTTTCGGGCTGCAATGCTTTACCCCCAAATATGCATGTGAGCTCTGTGTATTTTTCAGCAGTCTTTGCTCTCATGTTACCCTCTCAAGGCCTCACTTTACTTCCCTGGAATGATGAAAGTACTAAGAAAGAAAATATTTCATATGTCCTTAGAATACTGGTGAATATTTATGTGTTCTTGAGATGCAAATAAGTTCCTTAAGCCCCATCCACAAATTATGGATTAATAAATTTTACTACACAAATATCTATCCATTCCAAACATGAAAGAATTAAAAAGCAAGCAACTGGAAGAAGTCTAATGATAAATGCACAGAACACGTTAATTTTTTTCTACTAAAAACTATTACATATGAGAAAATACCAATATAAAAATGAGCAGAGGCATGGGAAAGAAAATTCTTACACATATGTAAAAGTAAGTGCCTAACACATATTCAAAAATACTCAATCTTACTGATAAGAAAAAATCTTAAAGTGTAAAGCACATCAGATTAGCAAGAAAAAACAAATGATAATATATAACATTGGCAAGAGTAAGAAAAAGATTTCTTTTGCTTACACAGCCAGTGGGTGTACAATAAGAAAAATCTTTGTCAAGAGTAGGTTGGCAATATGAATAAAAATATTTAAAATGTACTTACCTTTTGACCCTGGTACTTCACTTCTGGAAACTGATCATAAGGAAATAATTAGGGACAGGTGGAAAGATTTAACTACAGAGATATAATAAAGTGGTAATGTGCAACCTCAGATGGAGTAAGGAGTGGAAGACGAGACGTTGCAGTATTTTTCTCTTGTTGATGGGGATAGAGAAGAGATATATGAGCTAATTATATGTAAATAAAACCCTATGTCTTCTTTTATTTTTAAGACCATCTGGAAGTGGCAGCTGTATTGCTTCTTTACTATAGCTAGGAAAGGAAAGGGTGGGCTTAAGCTTCCAGTGAGGGATTTAGGTTAAATATAAGAAACTATATCCTTAAGAGAAGATTTGTAAACATTGATGTTGGGTAAAGGTGGAGGTTGTGTAATCTCATTCCCTGGAGGAATTTACTGCAGAATAGATTTTTATCGAATTAAGATGATTTGGGGTGCATGTCTTTCAGCACAGGCTTTGGCCTTAAATTCATGTTCAGTCTCCTATTTTGATATATTGTGATGTTTGATCAGTGCCTTTATGTGTTGTATAATATGGATCCATATTAAATTGTCACATCATTTCTTTAGAATAGTACTTATAATCATTTTAATGACAAACGAAATAGATTTCTTGGAAGAACTAGGGAGGGGAATCTGTCTTCAACCCACCAGCTGCCATGCATTACATAATCCCAGTAATATTTAAAATCCTTTGGGTGATGTTTGCTTTTCCCAGAAAGCTGTGAGTCTGAAACCAATTTATTAACCCTCTGAAAAGCTAAAGATATCCTGAGTCTGCTTTGCAGTTTCAGTGGGAGTCAGGTTTCTGGTTTGCAGCTCACTCAGGTTTATGATGATTATTATTGTTACAGCATTTCTACTGACACTGAAGACTAAGGTTATAAAAATTATCAGACATGATTCTATTCGAGTTTAACAAAATTGGACGCTATCATTGTGAAATTCCAATACAAGTAAACTTCAAAAATATGGAGAAAAGATTTTTACATGCTCAAGGAAAAGGCTAGTCATTAAAACTGTGTTACAAGAAATAAATTAAGAGTAAGTCAGTTCTAATCATCTTTCAAGGAAGCATAGGTACACTTACCAAGAAAAATATGTCTAAGGAGAAAGTCTATAAATTGCTTATATAGAAAATATTGCTTATATAGAAAGCAGAAGGGGCTTTACTGAATTATTTAAAACTTAAAGAATCATATTTTCATATTTAATAAATTTCAAGTATTCTCATTTTACAAATAAAAAAATCTGGTATTGTTTCTCCAGATGCATCATAACTACAGGCCACAAAATAAGAAATTCCATGATGATTACCTAGCCATTATTTCTATCTTTAGATTTTTCCAAGTAGGAAAGAAAAACTTAAACCATTTGAAAGAGAACCAGTAGAGTACAACCCTTACAGAAGGAACAGAGACTCTAAATTTATGGTTTCCCAGGCTCATTTGATCCGGTTTGCCTAATTTACTTTAAAGGAATATGCAAATTTGTTTTTCACATTGGGAATCGAACTCAGGACCTTGCACTTGCCAGGAAGGCATTGCACCACTGAGCTATTCCTCCAACCATCTCCTTAAGCCTTTACCTTTATAGCTAGTCCATCTTTTAAAAATTTGCTTTTACTTTTACTCCTTGGAAACAAACTAGTTTATCTCATTCAGAAATCCAAGCATCTGTTGTATCAAGGTCTCTTCTGTCTACAAATTAGGCTCCTGCTCTAAGTGTCAGGAAAATTTTCCTCCTCCAGACATCTAAACTAACCTGACAGCATTTCTTGGGTCATTCACTCTCCTTTCTGAACACATAGCCTTCTTCTAAATAAATAAGATTTTATTTTTAAAATATCCTTTGTTCATACTGCCTTAGTAGATGCTTTTATTCTTGCTTCTTCTAAGTGTCTCACAACTTCCGGTCTGTATCCCTTCCAAACTCACATCTGACTCTGGTCCTCCTTCCTGAATCTTCCTGCCTAATGTCTGCAGTCCTGCCTTCAAGCACTAGTGTGCATGCACATTCATTTTCAAGATTTTACTGTGACAACTGTCATGCACACACTTTACAACACTGTTTTACTCAGCATCACTGTGGCTTCTCATCTATACAATTATTTATGAGATTTGTTGCAATATGCTTCCAGATATTTTAACTCTGCTCTTCCATGATGATCAAAGAGAATGACTGGCAGGAATTTCCACCAAGGTAATATGATGAGAATCTTAATTTTATCCCTCATGAGTATTAGCCATTATAGAAAAAGTTGGCAAATGTAGTCCCCATCTTTTATTGATTAGCTATTACATTGGCAGAAATGTAAATTATTTTTATTCCTGTGATGTCAATATATGCGGCAAAATATAAACTACATTCTCAGATTCCCTCACAGTTAGGAATGATAAAGCAACACAACCTAGGCGTACAGTGTCACTAGTGGGTATTTGAGAAAAGCTGTGGAAAAAGAAAGAAAGAAAAGAAACTGACTCTACTGGCATGATTTCTTGCTCCTTGCCCTTTGCCCTTCCTAGACATAGCCTGGTCATCATGCCAGGAGGACAAGAGCTATCTTGAAATCATGGGAAAGAGAACTGTATTCAGAAAACAAAGGACAGAGAGCCTGGATCCCAGATACCATTGCAGGTACTTAATTTACTTACCTCCAGACTCCCAAGCTTATTTTACATGAGAGAAAAATGAACTCTTCTTGTAGCTGCCATTGTCTTTGTGTCCTGTGTGGTAGCACAGGACCTTTCCTTTCACTGCTTGCCTTGCTTTCCTTTGCTTTTCTCCAGTACTGAGGACTGAACTCAGCAACTTTGCAGTGAGCTACCTTCCTAGTCCTTTTAAACATTTTCATTTTCACACAGGGTCTCATTTAGTTGCTAAGTTACCCAACCTGAACTTTTCTTGCTTCCCAGAGTGCTAGGATCGCAGGCATGCACCACTATGCCCAGCTCTTTCATTTTTTAAAAAACTGTTTTTCAGCATTGGTGGTCAAATTCAGACCACGATGCAAGCTAGAGTGCCACACCATGGAGCTACACTCGCATTCCCAACATAGCATTTATAGCCAGTAAAAATAAACAACTAAGAAAAAGATTCACATGAAATTTTAAACAAATAAGGATATCTCAGGAAGTAGGGTTCAGCACTGACAATGTGACTTTTATTTGAAGAAAAAAATTACATCATTACAGATGCAACTCTTTTTCTTTTCTTTTAGACAGAGCCTCACTCTAAGGTAGCCTCAGATTTGCAGTGCTCCACCCACCTCAGAATACCAAGTGTCTGGATTACAGGCATGTGCTGCCATGATGGCTTCATTTTTTCTTAAGAAGTTCTCCTGCCTCACAAATGTCTGTATCTTATAATGTGAAAACACAAAATTATCTTATAATTTTTGATACTTTTACTATATATTGACCATAGCTTGTTTTTTAAAAAGAAAAGAAAATTAGATCAGCCTGGCATGGTGGTGCATGCCTGTAATCCCAGCATTCAGGAGGCTGAGGCAGGAGATTGCTGTGAGTTTGAAGCCAGTCTAGGCTACAACGTGATTTCAAGTCCAGCTTGAATTGTATAGTGAAATCCTGTCTCAGAAAGACAATAAATAAATAAATATTCTCTATCAATGCCAAAAGCCCACCCTCAGCTTCTACTATATGGTTTAGGTATGGTTTGTTTTAGGTGCTTTCAATTAATTGCAAACAGAAAGTTACTCTGACTAATCTAAGAAGAAAAAATAATTTGCTGCAGTAATATTAGGTGGTTCACAAAGGTAAGTTAGTTGCAATGCAATGTGAGCCTCACTGGCCTGTATTAGATCAAATTTCACAAGATAAGGCTATCCTCTTCTGCAACACTCTCTTCACATCAGACATCAGTCCTAACCTGTAGGGTTCCCAGGCCACCTGCACTTCTAACCCCCTAGTCACAAATTTATAGGTTATCAGCACCTTCTCATGATCAATAAATTTTTAGAGCAATTCACAGAACTCATGAAAAGTGTTCCATTCATCATTAACTTTTTATTATAAAAGATACAAATCAGAACTCACTAAAAGAAGAGGTCCATGGCAAGGCCTGGGAAAGTCCTAAACATAAAACTTCATGTCCTCAGGATGCTCCGTGGTCCCAGAACACCAATATGAGGTTACCTTCCAGGGAATTCATTCATATTTTGGGGGTCCAGAGTCTTACTGGGCTTTCGTTATGTTTGCAAGATTGGTTACAATCATTGGCGACATGTAGAACTAAGTCTCCAGCTCTCCTTACCTCAACAGGTCTAACAATAGAAATACTGATAGTGACTTCAACAGGTCGGGCCAATTCCCTATAGCTCACAATCTCAACTCTAATCATGTGGTTGAGCATTCTGGCATGACCATGCAGCTGCTGAATCACTGTCTGGGGTTCTTAACAAGTCACTACAGTAACAAAAACTATAGAAGAGTCCACCATGAATAAAAAGATAGTAGTTTCCATCCTAGTTATCTGAACAAAGACCAGCCAGATTTTACCTTCTGTTAATACTGAAGAACCAGACTCAGGAAATTAGTAAGAACCAGCATCACTGTCAGGTCTTTTCCACTGGATTATTGCCTCAGGACACAGCAGCCACCTTCACAGACATCTCTCAAACTCTCCACTGATGTTGCCACAACTAGTACCACACATCCGTGGTGCCAGCAACACTGCCACCCTTAAAACGGCCGAATACTATCTACTTTCTTTGCATTACTTTTTTCAGTTTCAAAAGTTCTAGGCATGAGCACTTTGTGCAGGGTTAAGCCACATGTACACAGACTAACAGAGAAGAATACTTTTCTCTCAGGGTTCTGACGTGGAGGGATACTGCCTCAAATAATGGGAATCCTGTAACTTTGCACACTAATTCCCCAAGCAGTAAAAAATACAGCAAATAGCAATAGATTATAATTCTCTCACTAACCAAAATCTCCATACAGTATACCCTTGACCCATAAATGTATTTCTACAAATATAATATCATATAATAAAACACACATTTTCCTAAAAGTAGACTGTCCAGTTTCATTAAGTATGAATCCAGCTACATCTCAGATCTTTATCCAGCATTCATTACTTATTTTTCTCTCCATCCCATAAAACATAGTTCATCCTCTAAACTAAACATGCCCAGTATATAATTGTGGTATAAATAAGCAGGGAATAAAAGGTAAATCAGTAAATATATACAGAAAGGAAGACAATGAAAGAGTGAGAGAGTTTGTGAAGTAAGATAGAAGCGCCTACTATTCTTCTCAGAATAGTACAGATGAATATGACCCAACCTGATTCTTTTGCCATCGGCCAGAACAAAGTTAGTTGATTAACTTTGTATTTTGGGTACCCTTCTTTTTGAGAATTCTGAGTTATGAATGGTGCTACAATTTAGGATTGAAGTCACTGTCACTATTTCTATTGTTAGAGACGTCAGTACAAAAATCTCTACCTCTATTTTTGTCTCAGATGGTTCTGTCTATACTTCTTTCTGACTCCATTGGGAACTATTTTTCCTTCAATGTTAAGATTAATCATCCCAGGGAGCACATTAATTCTCTTTTAATATATTCAACTCCTATGAAGAACCTAAACAACCAAATATCTATCTCAGCTTCCAACTCAAAAGAATCCATGTTATGACCCTTGATGGATACATTCATTCCTTGCTTACTAAATCCTCAAATCCAGAAGTATTTGAAGCTAGCATAGCTTCTAGAGCACATGACAAGCATACACTCCTGAGAAATATCACAACTTCTATTAACTCTTCTTCACCAGATTTACATGTTTTCTTCTGAAAGAAATTGTTCTGGGTGCTATTCCTCTGAATAGAAATTTCAGTCTCACAAGGAGACTTCCTGACTGGGATCACAAGGTTGTCGTCGAGAGGCCATTCAATTATTGTATTTTGTACGTGAGCTGCTTTGGGATAGTGGGCTACATGATAAAACCATCAATCTCAAGAGCATCACAGATTGCCTGGTTTCCTTCACTGTAATCTAGCTGCATAGCCAGAGAAATCTTGAATAATATACTTTAGCAGAGTAAAATGTATCTGTTAAGTCTAAAACCAATGGTTCTACTAGAATATGAAAAGCAGGAAAAGGAAATCCATCTCCTACATGGTTTGTTGGTGGCACAAATACCGATAGAAACCATCCAAAACAACCTGCCGAGGTGCTAGCTCCTTGGTTCAGGGTTCACCAATTGTATAGAAAACTATCCCCTCAACAATGGTGGTAGCAAAATAAGCCTTAACGTGGAGAAACTTCAGTTCTTGGTATATTCATTCCTGTGGGTGCCATAATAAATTACCATAAACTTTGTGTCTTAAAACAACATTTTCTCGTAACTCTTTCATTCTCTCACAGTTCTAGAGGCCTGACGTCAGAACTGAGGTCAGTAGAGCGCTGATCATCGTATCATTGTCAAGTCTCTGGGAGAGAGTCATTCCTTATTGCTTTACGTGTCTGGTGATTCCCAGGTATTCCTTGACTTGTGCCTGTATGACTCCAATCTCTGTCTCCGTGTTCACATGACCTTCTCAGTGTCTCCTCCTCTGTTTCTTATAAGGACAGTTTTCAATAGATTTAGGGCCCATTCATGGCAGTCCACACGATCGCATTTCAAATTCTGTGACTTAATTACATCCTCAAAAACTCTTTCTCAATAAAGTCACATTCACTAGTTCAGAATGTTAGGAGATGAACTCATTTGAGAATCACGATTCAATCTACTACAATAAGTCTCATTATCATTATTGATAATTCAGTGATTAGACCACTAAATAATCCCTGAGACAAATGGAATAGAAGGCTGAATGACCACCAGAGAGTGGGTTGTCATTTTTCCTGATCTTCAAAAGAATATTGAGAATCATTTAAATTGTACAGTAATATTTTCCCATTCTGACTGCATTCCAAGAAGAAGTTTCTTTACTCAGTGAAAAAAGCCTTGTTATTTCCAAATTTCTAATCACCTTCTCAAACTATTAACCATTACCATTATTGTGTGTTATTATTTAATGCAATTCATATCTTCCAAAAAAAAAAGTAAGCAACAGTATGTTCCCCCTCTGAGACCAAGCACTGAGTTAAGAAGCACAATAAAATTATATTACCCCACCCCAATGCTGTTCCTAGGAAATCACAGCAAGAAGCACTTGTAAACCAAGCTATCTATTTGTCTGTATACTTACCTACCTTCCTATCCCTTCACTTTTCTATATACCTATTTGACATCTCAGTCTCCAAAATGTTCGGTGGACTCCATCCATAAGGCCATGTTGATGGTATTGAGAGAAAGCAGTATGTGTACAACAGGAAGACAAATGTGGGGAGAATGAGCATTCTTTTTTAATTTAATAACGTACATATTCAAGACTGGCTTGGTTCAGTTCTTTTATGTATATTTCATTTGACAGAGGACTATTCTGCATGCCGGGCTTTATTCTCCAGTGAATGGTCTCAATTCTCTTTCAGAATGAGTAACCCAAGTCGCAAGGTCAGGGATCTAGTCTCCACCAAGTTTCAGTAATAATTGAAGAGTTGTTTCTCCAGAGAGGAATAGGTGCTGAAGAAAGCACAGCTTTTGTTTCAAAATAATATCAGGAGTCTTAACTGTGAACTTACTATTGGGGCTCCCTAAGACATGCCAATCTGTCTCAAGCTTCACTGGATCTTTTGGGTCCTATGAGCTGCCTGGTAGGGCTGATTGCACCACAGCCTGGAATGACTGCCAGAGGCTGTGTTGATTTGAGTTAGTAAGGAGACAACATCTGGAAAGCAGCTGCGCTTGGAGAGACCACCTAATTAAGCTTATGATAATCTACTTTCATACTCCAAGACCCATCTGTCTTTCCCATCAGCCTAATTGGAGAGCTAAATGGAGCTATGGGAGAAATGACCACTCCCTATCTTGTCAGTCATTTGTAGTGGCACCAATCTTTGGACTTCTGTTAGAAGTGCTGTATTGTTCTTGGTGTATTCTTTTATTAAGGAAGGTGAGATCTAGGACTTCTTCCTGCTTCTTCCTGTGATGATAATTCATATTTGTGAGTCAAGAAGCAAATGTTTAGGTTATCTTTTCCACAATGCTTGGGAAATGGGGCAGGAGGCGATGTTTGGTAAGTGCTTCTGTGCCTACTGTGAGACGGACTTGAGTTAAGACTCTTTTTGTCACCTGAACATCATAAGCTTCTCACCTTTGGGAACAGCAGTGCCATTCTTGTTAGGAAATATATAATTTAGGAGCCATCATAAAAAGATGATGAAAAGTCTACTTGTACTCTTTTTTTAAATATATTTACACCAGAAAATGAACATGGAAGGCCTGGAAATACTGTGGTGACTGTATCATGCTTTTGGCAAGCTTAATTCAGACATAGGAAATGTATGCAAATTTCTCAGGAACTTTGTGAGTTGCCCATACATTTCAGATCTATAGACTCCAGGGTCAATAAATCAATGAGAATACCCATGCATCCCTATTAGGGAAAGAGCAGATACCAGTCCTCTAGAGTTTAAGTGCCTGGCTCAACCTCTGCACCTACCCTCTGTACCATGGGATCCACACTTCTTCACTGGAACCAGGCAGTCCATTTCAACCCCAGTGCCTTCCAGCAACATCCCCATCCACAACAGACGCCACACTCAAACAGCCAGTAATTCCCTCAGTGAAATATTTCTCAAAGCCCTAGAACAACAGTAGTTTTTTATGTTTGTTTAGGGAAAATAGGAAGTGGATGAGATGCTTATTATAAAAGCAGATTTTTTTTAAGTCTTCTCTATAGTTTATGGCAAATAATTCATCACCTTTTAACTTTCTTTAGCATGATCACATTCTAATGCAGCTTCTTATTCACTAACCTACCTAAGAATTAAAAGCACTTCACCTTCTCAATGAATTCAGATAACCGCCCAAAACTTATGTTTTTGTTTTAAAAAATCAGACTAAACTAAAGCTACATTTTCTGCTCTTTGATTATGCAGGATCAGAATATAGTCCCATCTATTCTCTTTCTAGGTATTTTGATATTTAAATCGGTAGATATATTTGTTCTGTTGCCTAAACCAAATAGATTGACACCATAATTGAATGTGCTGAAATCTAATTCTAGATATTGATTTGAGATGAAAATAGGAAAAGAGGTTTAAGAACTTTAGAGAACTGACTCAAGCAAGGGAGAAACATAATTATTTAGAATGTATCCACAGGCAAGGGAAGTTTAGCAATCTGAGTATTCTCTACTATTTCAAGACTCTCAGCTCCTTCTGTACATCTGAATTTAATACTGAAGGCCCATTTAGTATTTTAACTTTCCTGTATGGCTTACCCACTTTCCTACTCCCTGGAACAAAATACCTGATGCCCACAAATTAAAGGAGGGAAGTTTATCTGACTCTTGTGTCTTCAGTCCACAATTAGTTCCAACACAGGAAGGTATGATGGACATTCCAGGGCAGCCAGGAAGTGAGGGGGAAAGAATGAGCTAAGACAGGAGACAGACCCTCTGGGTCACACTCCTAGTGGTCTCTTCCAGCCAGCCCTGCCTTCTACAGCAAGTCAGCTAGAGCGCTCTCACAATCCAGCCACCTTCCAAAAGCCAGCACTATGAGCCATTAAGCTCTAGGGGGACATGCAGATACAAACCAGAAATGTATGCTGCCTTGACACCCCAAGACCAATCTTTTCATTTGGTCACTGAATATCTCCGCTGTCTCTATAGCTGTAAGAGTCAAAAACAGTACCATCTTTATATAGACGTCCCTGGACATATATTTGTGACTTGAGAATTTACTAGTTAAGCTTGTTTTCTTCCTTTCCAAAGACACCTGTTGTAGGGAAGAGTAGCTGATCTTGCCTCCATTTGAATCTTTCAGTTTGTTACTTAGCAACAGCAAGGTAATACCCAAAGTTTGACCGAACCATGCATTGAATTCCAAGTGATGACAGGCAAGGCGACTGTTTCACCACTCCTTACTACGGTCACTCGTGTCTGTCATCTTTCTATCACTAATGCAGCTGTGTTTTCACTTCATTTAATCCCAGTTAAGCAGGGTACACTGCCAGTCTTCCTCTTTTCCTGAGCTCTGGAGTATATAATCTACTCCAAAACCACCTTCCAAACTAATAAAGTTTGTTGTTTTCCTGGAGGAAAATAAAAGACTGTGGCCATAAAGAACAAAATGTTAACTGGAGGCTTTGATGAAATACCCTAGACTCAAGAGGAGTGAAGAACAAGATTTTTCTGAATTTGGGGTGGATTCAATTTGTGATTTTAATTACTTGTCTGGTTTTTTTTTTCATGACTACTGAATGTGAAAAGATGAACATGCAGCATTATTTTATTTTTAAGTGGCTTTATGAGTTATAAATGACAGGGAGTCTGAAGCAGGAGGATCCACGAGTCAAGGCCAGCCTGGGCTACATAGTGAGTTCAAGGCCAGCATGAACTACATAGCAAGACCCTGTCTCAAAAAAACAAGCAAAAAATTTTAACTCAAACATATTGTAACTTAACTGTAAGGATGATTCCCAAGTACTTAGCTTTCAATGATTTTAGAATTATAAATGAAAGTGTTTTAGTTAGAAGTACAAGGAACTTATTTTAATACCTATTCTCTTCTGTAAATGTGAATGTTCTTGTATTTAATAATCTTCATCCATTTAATCTTTCCTTTTTTATGTAGTGGGGCTATGAAAAATATTTGGCTCTGAAGTTGGTATTTAGTATTTTATATTTACATTTGATTCTCTTTTCTTCTATATTTTAAAACCTTTAAGAATTATTATGAATTAATATTGTCATGTCCTGGGTGGACCTGAGGTTTAAGGCCCACCCTCAAATTTTCTGGACTTGTTTCTCTCTCAGAGGTAGAAAGAAAAAAAAAGTCAAAAGATAGTGCAAAGGCAAAGCCATGCTCAGGAGCAGGAACCCCAGGGCTGGGTAACTGCTGAATACAGGGCAGCACTCCGGTTTTGGGGAGTGGAGGTGATGGTCCCTCCCTCTGGGGGTAGCCCCATCCGATTGGCTTGTTGCTAGGGGTGTGGGTTTCACAGGTTAAGAGAAAAACTTGAGCACACATTGCATCAATGCAGGCAATGTTACAAGAGTGAGACAGCAGCCTGCCTGTTGTTTGCATTCTCAGAACACTGCTGAGCTTGTTTTTCTCTTAAACTCTGAGGGGCCTTATCTCTTATCTGACCCTACCTAGGGGTTCCCATCTATCCCACAATATTTATCAATTATGTTTTGAGAGCCTGTGGTAAATATACAGTTATTCACAGAGGCATTCCTCGAGGTAGGAGCGCTAACTGAAGATGGGTCCAGCAAGTGTCCTATGGAAATACTTTCTTAAAATTCAAAATTTGCAATTGCTTTTTTATTTTCCACAAATTGCATGAAGTTAGGATGTCTCGGGTCATATGTTCTTCCAGTCATCATTCACCTAACAGTGTTTCATGTTCCTCAGCTACAGCTACAATACAAATAATGACTTTACCAATGCCAAAGGCACAACTGTAACTCTAAGCTACCTGTCATCTGTACAATTCTAGTTAGCCACCTCTTGACAAATAGATAGAATCAATATAAAACATGCGTTTTATCATCAACATTGACACTCTTCCTTGAAGGCTGATTACTCACACATCTTCTGTAAGCCATAATTGTTCAAAATTATAGACCCAACTGTGAAGTACATGGCAAAAGAGACCCCCACCTCAGTGTGCAACTCAATACTCAGCTCAGCAGGGAATAGCAAAGCACAGCACTTATTGCCTGAGCGAGCTCAGTGTCATGTGCAGTCCTCACGGGCCAAGAGTTTACAAGAACACCTTGCACCTATTGTTTACTGGTGTGCTAGAAGGCATGTTGGTAGCTGTGTGTGTGCAGTTTTCAGAAAGGTACTCAGAGACAAACAGCTTTATGACAAACCAATGCTGTAAAAAGAGACAAAAAGGAGTACAGCTAAATTTCTTTGTCCTTTTCAATATGTTTGAAATATATACAGGAAATATTAAAAAATACTAAGTCATAAGTCATGTATATCTGTTTATGTGTTTGTACCTTTGTTCCTGTACGTTTTTTTAAAGGTGGAGGCTGATTATAAGTACACAGTCTTATTACTTGATATTTTGTTACATTATCACCATCCATTTTTATCTTTTTTTTGAGGTAATGTTCAGGAAAATTGAGTAAAAAGAAAAAAGAAAAGCTTTTACGGCAAGCGAAATTTCCTTTTATAAATAATGCTTTAGCAAAGCTGTTTTTTATTTTGAGGTAATTTTATTTTCATCTTCTATTTAGAAAAAGTTTGAGCAACTATGGAGGTTGAGGCAGGAGCACAGCCATGAGTTTGAGGCCAACCTAGTGAGTTCAAGTCCAGCCTAAACTACACAGTAAGACCCTGTTTAAAAAAATCCTGTGTGTATATATTATGAAAATTAGTATTTAAAATGTACCCATGTGAAAATAATAATATTCTTTTCTTCTGTTTACTCTCAAATTTTATGTTTTACCAGGAAAACACAACACATGCTAAGGAGTATTTCTTTGCATAATAGTTACTAATATTATTCTGCTAAATAATATGTATTGTCAAAAATATGTTATGTTAATGCATATTGATCTTAAGTTACTTATTTTGTCATCTGACACCTTAGTTTGCTTTTTGCTCATCTGTATTTTTTCCAAAATTAATGTCTACAAATCTTGTGCTTGCTCTTGCTCTTAAAATTAATTTGTTTTGGGGGCAATGCTTGAGTTATGAAAACCAATTGGCATACATAGCCCAATATTTTAATTTTTCTAAGCATTCCTTGCATATTTACAATTAATGCCCATTTTGGTACCTTCATAACCTTTTCTGAATATAAGATATGTGTCTTCATTGTTTCTATACTTGGAACACTATTTTATTTATGAGTTTTTCCCTAGCAATTAATTCTCTCCATTTACATTGTTGCAGTAATTCACCTGAGCAAGAACAACAGGCCTGTACTGTATGACCTCACTGCTACTGAGTTCATTTAGTTGAAAATCACTTGGAAGCACCTAATGCACGCAAAATATCACAGATGGTCCTGTAAAGGGGATGAGAGAGAAACAGTCCCCTCCTTTAATATACGTATAAGTTCATTAGAAAAATGCTCAGAAGAAGTAAAAATTAATTAGTTTTTAAAATGTTAATCAGCCCAAATGGCATAGTTTATTGAGACAGTGTTTCAGGAAAGTTTAATCAGTGCCTACTACATGCCAGTCACTAGCTGTTGCACTGTAAGAGTGAACAAAGTCATGGTAGCACAACTCGTGACTTTTGAAATTGTATCCTGGAAGACTGAGAATGAACAGAAATCACCAGGGTAGAGAGCAACACCAAGGAAAATCATCACAAGCTTTTAGAGCTGACAACAAGTAAATCCAATCTAATCATGGGGATCAGGAAAGGCTTCAGTGAGTAAAGGATGTTAACACTAAGAGGATTAATAACATTGGGCAAGCAAAGGATAAGGAGGAGAACACAAGGACCAAATGAACGTTGGCTAAAAGATTAATGTAAGACTGGCCTTTGGAAAGAGAGAAACCCTCAGATGTCATGTAATTCAATCGGAACAAAAAATGCAGTGCTTACTCTCTATGAAAATTCTGTGTCCTAGGAAGTGAGTGGATTCATGTAAAGGACCAGAGGACATAGTTCAAGTAGGAGAAACAACTTAACCAGAATGGAAGGCAAAAAGATGTGTGTAACATCTTGAAAGAGGAGAGGCTGAAATAAATGTCAGTTCAACCTTTAATATTGAAAGACATGTGTCCTAGAAGGTAGATGGGTGAAATTAGAGGGTAGGAGGGGAATCCTTGCACAAATGTGTTGTTGCCTAGATTAGGGTAACATGGCAGATGCAGTTGGTGTCCTGCCTGAATCCCCTTGGCATGCCTGTCCCATTTCCATACACACCACCTGCTACCTACCACAAGCATCTGTGTCTCTCCCCCTTGGGCTTTCTGTAGCCACAAAGTATTCCCAGTCTATCTAGGGCACAGGTCAGAAATTCAGGCGAGTGCTAACGTGCAGTAGAAACCAGTGTATTAGCAACTCAGTTCTCTTGCTGCAGCAGAGAGATAATTCTGGGGCCTGCTCTGCTCAGTCTTCCAGAGATCCCCAGCAAAAGAGAACAGACATACATAAGTTAGCCTTCTTCCTCTCCCTCTTATTCTTCCTATTATCCTGCTTTCTGGGATCGCCTCCAAATTAAGCTACTTGCACCGAATTCTTATCTTGGGGTCTGCTTCTGGGGCTAGTCCAGTCTGAAAAGCCACTAAGGAAATTGAAAAAGAATAAAGAGTGATTGGAGATGGTATAAAGAGATACTCTCTTGTTGAGGGTTGATTCTATGAATTATCTGCCCATCCCTATAGTATATAGCCAACTCAATTTTCTCCTGATGATAGATAGGGCTTCTAAACTGCCTGAGTTTATCCACATAATGAAGAGTTACAGTTCAAACCAATATTGGCAGTAATAAACAGACCTGATCCTGCACTTACAAAATATACAAAAATATACTGTTTAGTGCTTTATGTAATTGTACCTCTGTTATTGGCCTCAGCCAGTTTTAAGTCAGTATTGCACACTGGAAAAACACTCAGGGTATCGGGACATCTCTGCATTATAAAGATTTAAACAACATCTAGTTCAATCAGTCATTTTGCACAGAAAGAAACGAAGGCTCACTGAAAAGAAATGATTTCAGCCAAGTGAGTGGAAGCTGTGAATGTTATGCTTCCCTGTTTTTCTGTCAAGCACACTCACTTCCCAGGTGTCTGATGACAGGGGAAAAACCTTCAAAAACAATAGGAAATTACTGTTTCACTAGGTATCTTTAGATATACAGGTGTGGTGATTGACTCTGACAAGCCAGCTTAAAGGAAGCAACCCTTAGATGCAATAAGAGCAGATTTTAAACAAAAAAAATAAAAATCATGATTCATGAAATTCTAAAACTTGCCCCCTTGCCATGGGGTGTCTTTTCTGAATTGAAAGGTGGTAAAGTTAACGTGTAAGAGAAACAGTTCTACTCAACCCTCGGGTGACAGTAAGATGTACATGTAAGTGAACTTTGTTATTAAATATGAACAAGATAATTCAATTAATATAGAGTAGCTGCTTATCAAAGTACCACTTCCTGAAACTGAGAAATGAAACTAAAGTAGGGACTGGTGAGTTAGAGCTGAATCCTTCTAGAAAAAGTCAATGAAAACAACAAGTATTGCACCATAGTTTGGTGAATGTTGTGCTAATAAGAACTAATTTGGGTCTGTAATCAGATGTGTAAATATGCATCACTTCTATTGACCTTTTACTAAAATTAATTTACGTACCAAGTTCACAGTCATGGAGTGACAAAATTTAATTTCCTTTGATTCTCTTTCCAGCAGCATTGCATCTAAGTTTTTTGCAGGGGCAGGGACCTTTCCATGAAGCAGAGCCTCAGTGGAGTCTGAAATTTGGGTCTTGGTTGTTAGTCCATCCATTTTCCTGCTCCATTGTGCTGCCTGAGGTCTGTAGGTTTTCTGTGCCCTTTGCACCAATCTGGACTAGTGAGAAATGATCTTCATCTCCTAGTGCCACCTTGCAGAGGTTAGAAACTCTAGAGAATTGACACAGGTCCCCCTACATGGACATGGTCCATAGCATCATCTGTTTCTATGCCTTGCAAAACACCAGAGAATTTGCTGCTTCCCTAATCCCTACAGGAAAAGTGGCACCAGTCTCTACTCTGTCTCAGATTTCCAACCACTTCCAGGCCCTGGGACTTGGGCCAGCATTGTAAGCAGAAGTGTTCCAGCAGAAGTGTTCAGCCAGCTCTGACCTCCCCCGGGCCACACAACTCCACATCTACACTGTACATTGGCAAAACTAATCCAACTAATTACAAATTCTTCCAAATCTTGCCTTGTGTTTTGACCTCAACTTCTGAAAATTCCTAAAGCCAAATTTTTATTCTTTTTTCTGTTTTTGATGCCTCAAAGATTAGTTGCTTTAATAGAGAGAGTGTCATGGACTAACAATTGCCACAACAAAGGTAGAAGATTAATCAGCAATTAATATATGAAAATATGTCTCCAGAGGCAAGGACACAAAAGTTAATTATTATTCCACCATTTTGTGTATAATATAAAATCAAAGTGTGATTAAAATTGGGACTAATATATGACAGAACTTCCTTCTGCAAAAGTAGGCTATTTGCAAAATCTCATGGCAACAGTTAGGAAAATCTTGGAGACAGGCACTACTCAGACTCTTCCTGTAACAAAAGGAAAACTTATTACTGAGATGCTCACCTCAGGACCACCTCTACCAGAGTTGAATTGCTCTGCTAATCCACCAGGTTAAAAGTTGCGTACCCCACCTCCATGATTTACCTGTTGCTGTGTTTATTCCCTGCTGGTCACTTCATTACAGTTGGTTTACTGCACTAATCTTTAATACAAACAAGCCCAGGTCCACATGGAAATGGACTTTTCATGAAATTTCAATCTCTTGATTTGTAATGAACAGGACCTACAAAGCAAAACAAAGGCAGAAGAGGTATGGGAACTTAAGTAGCTTTATTTAAGTTCTTCATTTTGTTCTGGAGTGTTTCTGGTTTGTTCCCCACCCCAGCTGGGCCACGCTGATTCCAGTCGTTATCAGAGCTGTGTGTCTCAAACTGGAAACTGTTTGCTCTTGTTGGCTTTAGGTAGCCAGTACTCATCTCAGGACATGAGAGCATTAGGTTGGAACTGAAAAACATTGCATTTGAATTTTGTGGAAATACATTTTTCTTCTCAATAAGCAGCAGCCCTCAGTGGAGAGAGTTAGTTTTCCGTACATAACAATCTCATTCAGCAAGAAAGCATTTCTTAGAAAACAATTTCTAGGCTACAGACACAATTTTAATTAAGTAGAAATCATTCAGTATAATAGAAGCTACAAATAACTGTTTTGTGGAGATCCTTCCCAGGTCTAAAATAATTTGGTAAATCAACTTCCTGAAATTATATCCATATTAGGTCTCACTACATCACGCACTTGAAAAGCTAAATCAAATTCTGATTAGTAGCCTGCTGTTAAATGATAGAACATAAAAGATTAAATGTCACTTAATTGATTAAGCAACCAAAAATTCAACTCGCCTTATATCGTAAGCAAATAAATATGCTTCAAAAACAGTGATGCGACATCTCATCGTTAGTCCTAGAACTATGCCTGGTGCATTCAGAATGCTGAGTGAAGTTTGTCTTTGTGTCCAGACATCTTCCATTATTAACTTAGAGATAAACCTTTTCTCTTTTATTAACCAGTATTTATGATACTTGAGATACGTTACCAAGATGAGCCAATTATAATTTCTTAAAAATGATAAGAAATTGTCCCTTCATTAGTTTTCTAAACATTTGTCAAAGTAGATGTAATATTTAGAATGCCTAAGTTTCTAAATACAAATCCTGGTCATTAGAAAGAACATCATGATAACAACTAATCAGGCAACTCTGGAAAGAAGCAATCTCTTCTCCTGCAGCTCCTTCTCCTTGACCACCTCTGGCTGATAGTTTCTGTGGTCCATTTGAGGCACTTTTAATTTTGCTTAATCCTACTGAGGAAAAGCTTGAATAATTCATTGTGGTTTTTCTATTCCTCTAAAAGGTAACAAAAGAGAAAAATAGTGCTCACTGCCCTGTGCACGCACGCGTGCACACACACACACACACACAGGCACACAAACCATGGCACATACTATGGCTATATATATATTACTTGTATTTGGTTTGGGGAGTGGTCTACTGCCTATCTCCTAGACTCATTCCACATGGAAGTGGCCACCTTTAATCTTGTCCACCTTGGGCACCCACTCAAAAACTTCTAACCTTATCTGACAGAGTGATTATTACCACAAACTTTAAGTTTATGTGCAGATGAGTTCAAGTCCCAGCTTTCGTGCATACATACACAAATTTCAACTTGTAAAATTATGGGAAATTACATTAATAATGCCATCCTCACTGGGCTGTTTTTTAGAGTTAAAAGAAATAAATATTTGGTATACAGCTGCCTGTAAGTACACAATAAATGGTAGTTAATACACATCACATATCTTCTAACAATAGGAATACACTCTGAAAGATGTCATTAGATGATCTCATCATTGGGAGATCAGAGAATGCACTTACATAAACCCAGATGGAACAGCCTACTACACACTTAGGCTATTTAGTTTAATCTAATCCCAGGATACAAACCTGTACAGCAAGGTACTATACAGAATACTACAGAATGGTACTATACGCAGTTATAACACAATATTTCTGCATCTAAGCATATCTGAATATAGAGAAACAAACTAAAAACATTAAAAGTTTCTTCCTGCAAAAATTAATAGGTGGTAAGAATTATTCTTCAAGTCCATTATAATTTTATGAGACCACTATCATAAATACAGAATATCATTGATCAAAATGTCATTATGTAGTACATGAATAAAACAGAAGACAAGCAAAAATGAGTAGACTTGCATAGAACCTGCCATCTTGATTTTTTGGTTTTTATTTCAGGACTGTCTTCATCCTAAATAATTAACATCAAAAAAGTTCACTCTTAGAAAAGATTGCACTCACATTCAGCATTTATTCTTTCTAATAGGGAAAAACAGAACTAATCACTCAATAAAATACACTAAACATACAATTCCACATGACACACATGTACACTGGGTAGAGACAACTTACGTATAAATTCTTGAGGGGTTAAACAACAATTAAGAAATAGTCCTAAAGTTCACAGGATCAATTGGCAAAAGCAAATTTGGAGAGAGAGAATTATTATGATTTTAATTTAGAAATTCTGGCTTAGAAAATGTTAAAACTTTCAGGAATGGTGATGCATACCTACAATCCCAGCACTCAGCATCATGAATTCAAGGCCAGCCTGGGCTACATAAGCAAGTTGGAGGCCACTCTGTACTATGTGGTAAAAAATAAACAAATAAATAAAAACATTAAATGTTTCTTCCTGCAAAATTTTTCATATTTGATAACCTAAAGGACAGTGTGAGAATTGGATTGAAAATGGTCCCTAAAAGACTCACGTAGTTGGAAGGTGACTGAATCATGGGGTGATGTAGCTGGCATCTGTTAAGAGACTGGGTCTGTTTGGAAGTGGCAGGTCACTGGGGTATGACCAGGAAGGATTATCTCCCTTCTATGAATCTGCCTCATTCTCTGCTTTCTGGTCACCATGATATGTGCGGGTTTCTCTCTTCTGAGGCCCTTGCACTGTGGCTTTTCTGCCTGGACCTGGCAGATCATGCAAGGACTGAGACTTCTGAAACTGTACACCAAAATAAACCTCTTCTCATTTAATTTGCAGGTGCCAAGCTCAAATAGTGAGCACATCAACTGTATTACTGCCCTAGTGATAGACTTTTGCAAATGTGTGTACTTTTTTAATGGTAAAATAGTTCAGGTGGAGATTCAACATAGATGATTAGAGGAAGTGGCACATCAGAGAGATTCAGTAAAGAACCACTAAAAAGATACTCTAAACTGGGGGAGGCATCACATGTGGAAATGGAAAAAAATCAACCTGAAAGATGATTCATGAAGATCAAATTAAACATCTAGATTATTGAAAAGGGGAAACAGCACTACGATGGCTGGCAGCATCTCCTCACTGCAGGGAGCAACCATTTTATAAGCAGTACCCCACTTTCTCGAGACAGATCAACTGAATAAAAAAGAAATATCAGAGCTGAATCACACCTTCAAACAGGTGGGCTTAATAAGTATTTACAGAGTGCTCTACCCTACCATGATAACACACATTCTTCTTAGTAGCACACAAAATATTCTCCAAAATAACCACATACTAATTCACAAAACCTAGTTAAATAAAAAATAACTAAAATAACCCCATGTATTCTATCATATCATTGTGCATTAAAACTGGAAAACAATCGCAATAGAAACCACGTAAAATTTATAAATACCAGGAAACTTAATAGCACACTCTTGAACACTTAGTGGGTCACACACACACACACACACACACACACACACACACAATTAAGGAACAAATGAAACAACTTTTGGAATCAAACAGATCAAATGACAATACCAGTAAAACACACCAGAAATAATGGGATACAATAAAAGCAGTTCTAACAGTGAAGTAAGATGCAGTCAATGCTCACATTAGAAAAACAGAGTGACCTCAAATAAATAAGCTAATGATGAATTTCAAGATACTCAAAAAACAACAGCAATGCAAGCCTAAGCCTAGTTTAAGGTGGAAAATTATATAGATCAGAGTAAAGTTTAACAAAACTGACACTAAAATAATGCAAAAATTCAATAAATTAAAGAAACAATTCTTTGAAATAATAATCAAAATAGGTAAACCATTGGCCAAATTTACCAAAAGAAAGAGATAAAAGACTCATATCAATGCAATTAGAAGTAAAAAAGGCAAAATTACAATGGATACTGCTGCAATCCAAAAGATTGCTAATAACCACTATGAAAAATTGTACTCTAACAAACTAGAAAATTAGTCAACGCTATATTAAGTGAAGAGAAACAAAGATTTCCCTTTAAAGTGAGGAACAAACAAAAATGTATGTTATCACCTATGCCTGTTCTTTACAGCACTAGAAACATTAACCAGAGCAATCAGGCAAGAGAAAGCTACAAAACAGATATGTACAGGAAACAAAAAAAAAAAATGTATCTGCAAATGACATGATTCTTTACATAGAAGATTCAAAACTTCTACTAAAAGACTTCTACAATTAATAACTACATTCTACAAGGTAGCAAGATACAAAATCAACATACAAACATCAACAGTATTCCTGTACACCAATATTGAATTTGCTGAGAAAGAAATTAGGAAAACAGTATCATTCTCAATAGCATCAAGAACAATTACTCAGATTTTTAAATGGACATACTACTAACACTAATATAAAATGCAATTTAATCAAAATATCAATAGTGTTTCTCACAAAACTAGAGAAAACAATCTAAATTCGTATGGAAAAAGAAAAGAGTCAGAGTAGCAAAAACAACCCTAGGCAACAAGAGAAAAGCAGGAGATATCACCATACCTGACTTCAAGCTACACTGCATAATCTCAATGATGCAAACAGCATACTGTCTCAAAAACAGATACATGGATCAGTAGAACAAAATAGAGGATGCAGAAACAACGCCTGACACATTCTGCTACATGATCCTTGACAAAGAGGCCAAAAATATGGTGGAGGAAAGATAGATTATTTAGTAAATGGTGCTGGGTAAACTAAGTTATCTGATGCAAAAGTTTGAAACTAGACCCACCATATATTAAATAAAATCAAAATGGATTAAAGATCTAAGTATTAAAATAGAAACATTTAACCTGCTAAAAGGAAAAGTAGGTAAAATTCTTGAAATCATAGACATAAGCAAGGAATTTCTGAATAGAATTTCATTTGCATAAGAAAATCACCGAATAAATGGGATTTTATCAAATTACAGTTTCTGCACAGCAACAGATACAACCAACAGAGTGAAAAGACAACCTAAAGAATTTTTTTTTGCCAGTTACACCTTAGACAGAGGAATGATGTCTGGAATGTATAAAGAACTAAAAAAAATTAGAACCCTCCCTGAAATGAAAGAACCAATTAAAAACAGGCAACTGAAATGAATACGCACTTCTCAGAAGAAGAAATAGAAATGGTCAATGAATATCTGAAAAAAAGGTCAGCATCTCTGGACATTAAAGATATGCAAATTAAAATAACAATGAGATTTTCTCTTACCTGAAAAAGTATGTCAATCACCAAAAACTCAATAACAAATGTTGGCAAGACTGGAATGAAAAAGGAACTCTCCTACACTGCTAGGAGGAATGTAAACTAGTAAAACAATCATTGAAATTCGCATGGAGATTCCTCAAAAAACTAAAAATAGAAATTCGGGGGGGGGGTGTTTGTTTGTTTGTTTGATTTTTGATGCTGGGAATCTAACTCAGGACCTTGAACTTGCCAAGCAGGCACCTATGCCACTGAGCTACATCCCCAGCGAATGTTCTGTTTGACCCACTCTTGCTAAAAGAGCTAAAGACATCACATTACAGTGTTACATGCGTACCCCTGTTTATAGCAGAAGAATTCATAATAGCTAAATCTTAGAAACATAAGCAGAAAAATGGATAAAGAAAACAGGTTATCTACACAGTTGAACACCACTCACCTAATGAAGGATAAACTTGATTTGTGTGGAAAAATGGATGCACTTTGAAAACGTGCTGTTAAATGAAATAAATCAATCAGACACACAAGTTTAAACACCATATGGTTTTCCTCATGTAAGAAACCCAAAGTATAAATAAGGTAAGAGAAAAACAAAAGGTAAAAATAAATGGAGAGATAGAACTTCTGCAAGTAGGAAAGGGACCAAGAGATGGAGGAGGAAAGAGAGGAAAAGGACGTAAAGAGTGAAGATGTGTCATGAACACGTGCCAGCTACTCACAGTGATCATAATCATTGTGTGTCACAAACATGAACTAAAAAGTGCAAATAGAGGATGAGAATCTAGAGACAGAGGGAGGAGGAAGAGGAGAGGGAAGGGAAGGGAAGTAAAAAGAACGACTGTACGTTAGGTGTGTGTGCCTACTCCTTAAAATACATTTAAATTTATATAAACATCACGTAAGTTGGCAAGTTTTTCTTTGTTCTTGTTTATGTTTTTCAATTTCGAAGCAGACACTTTTTATTAACTGACTGAATCATAAAAACACCATGGTAGATACTTAGTTCCTCCTAATAAGCCTGTTGGTCTGGTCTTCTCTTTTCAGCATCTCCACCCTCCACAAAACAAGTGGTCTTTGTTTTCATTCTACCTTATGGAGACTATAATTTGAGGAAGATTTAGGTATTTGCCTCTTTAAAGCATTTTCCAACAGTGCAGCTCTCATGAATCAGATTTTCCATGCAGATGACGCCATATTTACCAAGATCAAGCAATCAATGAGCTGTCCATCAAGGCAATTTGCTTCTTATTAATTTTGCCATAGCACACTTGTATCTTAGTTCATTTACTGACTTCAGTTTTTGGTACCCCCATGTGATATATGGTTCCACAATTCTCTGTCACAGCCCGCAGGTGAGTCAACGTAGACCCTAGAGGGGGAGTAGGGATGAGAAGAGACAAGAGACGTGAAGAATGGAGACAAGACAGGATTCTGATCAAGTCTTGTTTATTCAAAGAAAGAGTAACAAATATATACTGGATTGGGGGAGGAGAGAGTTGGGTTCTGAAACCTGTCAGCAGGTAGCTTAGCAACAGTGGCAAGACTGAGGATTATAGGGTAATTCAAATCTCATTCAAATCTCCCGCATGCAGGCTCATAAAGTGGTAATCCCTGATAATCCCTGAATGGGCCAAACAGGCTAGGCAAGGAGCTGCTTAACTACCAAACTTAACTCCTAGAGGGGGTTAAGGTGGCTGCTGCCTGCAGATGTAAGGTGGCAGCCAACTACAGGGCTTCCTACAGTTCTCAGCATGTTAACTGAAGCCTCACTGAACTCAACAAAGGTGCCATTTAAGATTGGCAAAGATGAAGAAGCTGTGGACTTTTGGGCTCACAGCATTGATACCCCTGCTCTGGATGACAAAGGCCAATTTGGATTCTGCAGGTACACAGAAGTTGCCAGCTTTTCTTATCATCCTAGCCATTCAAATCTCAGTTCTTTTTTTTTTTTTTTTTTTTTTTTTTTTTTTTTTATCGGTACCAGGGATCGAACTCACGACTGCCTGCTTGCAAGGCAGGTGCTTATGCCGCTGAGCTAAATCCCCAGCCCCTCAAATCTCAGTTCTGCACATCTGTCTGTACTCTTTATAACAGTGCTTAGATTCATAGATCAGCGTCCTCCTTGACTTTTGAAACGTCTTCTGGGCAAACTTCTTTCTCAGGTGCTTTGCCTTCAGCTCTGCAAAATCTCTTCGCTTTTTTTTTTTTTTTTCTTTTTTTGTTTGTTTGTTTGTTTGTTTGCTTTTTGTACCAGGGATCTAGGGTACCAACCTTGCGCTTGCCAGGCAAGTGCTTGTGCTACTGAGCGAAAGCCCCGCCCCCCACCTTCACTTTTTCTTAAGAGTTTCTGCCACAGCAGGAACCTTCTTTTTCTTCTCTTCAACACCTTCCGTGGTTCCAGGCAGAAAAGTGGAAGCCAGTTTTAACAGATAATAGATTTCATCTTTTTTCAAAAAATGAACAGGACAGATAACACAAGATAGAAATTGAGAGGGAAAATAAACTGACATGTAGTTACTTAAAGATATTTTTTCATTTATATCTATCCTTTCATTTTTATTTACTGATAATTTTAACATCCAGAAAAGATTTGAGGTGTTTTCCAGAGACAAGTTTATCTCTCAGGACCACTTAGATCCACTGCAAAACAGTCCTTTGTGTTATATGATACACGGTGGTTTACAAAGTCTTCCTAGGCAAAGCTCCAGACATGCATTTGAGGTGCAGCAGTGGGTGCAGAACCATGAGGACTACTGATTTTCAGCCCCCTGTAAGATGATTTAGCATACACTTCCAGTAACTCAATGCTGGTAATATATAGATGACATGCTTTTTAAAATAATGCTCCAGATTAATGTTAATTAGAAAATACAATTTAATCTCTTACCACACTCTAAAACAGTCTTTTTCCCAGTACTGATGATTGAACCCAGGGCCTCATACACGTTATCCAGGCCCTGTAGCTTTCAGCCACATCCCTAAGTCTTTAAAACTTTTTAGTTTAATTTAATTTAATTTTTAATTTATTTTGAGACAAAAGTTTGCTAAATTGTGATCTTCCTGGTTCAGCTTTTGAGCAACTAGTACTGCAAGTGTGCATTAATAAAACATACAGATACTTCAGCAAAATACAGATATTCCAAAGGAGGGGCAAAGGTAGAGGAGAACACAAGGGCTGGAAGGCATAAATTACAGGTAGTGATGATCTAGACTGGGGTGTTTCCATTGTATGCTAGAATAACCAATCTTAACAAGGGATTCAAACTTCCACGTAATTTATTTTAAATTTAGAAATAAAGGAAGGTGAGGTTGGGGAAGGCAAGAGATAAAAAAAGGAAAAAACAAAAAAGGAAATGGGGAGGGGCCAGAGCTGGTGGTGTAGTTAAATGTTTCTGATGTGATTCAGATGGTTTAAAGGAAGAATTACAGTCATGATTAATGAAAACACATAATTTGCTGTAGTGCCACTGAACCTAACACCTGTAGAGAGTAATGGTTAAGTTTCAAGGAATTGCAGAAGTTTCAGTGCTGTTCCACTTACACGTGGACCCTACCCATCCGGCTTTTCCAGTGGAATGTAGGGCCTCAGGGTCCGGGAACAGTTAATGGCAGTAATATGGTCTTCTTCATGAGAGGTTGTACCCTGGTCAAATAGTGCAGGTGATTCTCAGGATGACCCAAAATGGATATATAGGAAAAGGAGTCTGGAGGCAGAATATACCACATTTCTGCGGCAGGCAAGGTCCTTCAGCAAGGACCACAGTCTGAGTCACGATGTGTAAGGAACAGGAGAAGTCAGCTGACTTTGCTGAATTTCCATGGAAGCATCCCTAGGAGTGCATAGTCCAGAAACAAGAATCATCCAAGGGTAAAACAAGATGTTGGTTAATAATGTATATTTGGAAATTAGTATTAATGAGTCTGGCATGTAACTCAGTGGTAGAGCACATGCCTAACATACCTGAGACCCTGGGCTTGATTACAAGCACTACACAAAACATGGGATGGCATTAATAATGTAATTTTTATATGGTTTATAAATAACTAAGGAAGACAGAGAAACACATGGCATATGCATGTACACACACACACACACACACACACACACACGGAACAAGAAGAGTAGCTTGCATGATCCTGGGAAAATGGGTGCCTGCCTGTGTAAATCAGACCATGGCTGTCAAGTTCAGCCTGTCCCAGCTCCATCGTATTACCCTAATGATTACCTCCATCTGTTTCAGCCACACCCATGTAAGCACCAATGACTGACTCAAGCAGCAGAGTTAGAAGCTTTACCCCTGCCTCCTTGCCAATGGGGTCTAGAAAGTGCCCAGAGCAGTCTTAAGTTATTGAGTCTGGAGGTCAACAGAATTCTCTGTGCCAGAAAGAATATTATATTTCAGGCTCCCTAACTTACCCTCTGGTCGCAGCCAACTTGCCTAACTGACCCATCCTTTCAAGTATGCAGTGCTTGGTTTCCCTTGCAAAGTCCTCTGCACAGCAGCGAATCACGACCTACCTCTGATAAACAGCCAGCCCACTGGGGCATTGAACTTTCCTCCTCTGATGAGGAGGGTGGGGAGGTGAGAGAGGATTCCAGAGATTTAATGCCCGAGCCAGAGGCAACCAAGGGCAAGTGCTTCATTAGGAACTTAACCAGGTACCTTATGGTAAAAGGCAAGGACCTAGTCACAAGGGAGATCTGGAAAGCAGAAACAGTGAAGATCAGGAAATCACACATGAGGCTAAGACGGCCTCAGGTCAGTCTGTGGATACCAGGATGATTTGTTTGGTTATGACAGACACCAGTCTCAGACTATGATGACTACGCTTCCACCACATTTGTCACCTGTTGATGCACCAGATTAGAAAGAGGGCACAGCTCTATCCAGGAGTTGGAGATCATGGGTCTCTGTGAGTACTAGAGAATGACTCCTTTCCATGTATTACACAGTGTTTAGTCTTTGAATGTTGACATATTTTCTCTACCATTTTTGGCACATTTCTCTTTTCACTGTTTAGTACAATGACTAATGCACATAATGGTTGGAAAAATACATATAAAATATGCAACACCTGGGTTGATTTTTACTGCAGCTTTCATTTAAGTTTGATTTAAAAACCCATCAGTCACTAGTGAGCTAACCACATCGAGTGCTTGACAGATGTAGGGCAGACTTGGCAAAATTCCTGTTATCTGAAGAAGGATTAAACCCCTTCACTAAGACATCTAGCTCCAGCTTACTTCTCCCTCACCTTTTCCCCGATGCTGTCTTTTGCTCCTGCTTTAGTTGTCCCTGTTCTAACCTTCTACAGCCTGGTTTCCAGCATCCCTTCCCTCTGGTTCTCTACAGTCCCTCCTTCCACTCAGGGCCAACTCTTCTCCACACCCTACCTGCTGCTGGCCTTGCAATCTCTGTGCACAATCTCCAGATCTCTCTGGATCCGTGTAACAGTTCAGCCATCTGCATTCTTCCTTAACTGAAAAAAACAAAAAACAGATCTTGTCCAAACACTTTTTCTGTAGTTCTCTGGGTTTGCAGGACTTCTTGTCATTGTCTTCTTCATTCCCCAAGGAGTTTATCCCACTCCAAATTCCAGACTGTTATCTCCCAGAGCAGGGCTCTTTCTGTGGGTACAGCCCTCTGCTTACTGATTCTATGTTCATGTGGACCTGATTATCCTTCATGTTGGCTTGTTATAATGACCTTTCCCTCACCCTCCAAACTGAGCATCTCAGACATACAGCATAGATGTCTCAAATATGCCTCATTACTGAGCCTACAGCTGAGTTCTCCCAGCCATGTTATTATGGCCATATAGTTTAGGTATGCAGGTACCAGAAAGAAAGCCAGGACCCTCCCCAGTGTGGCACACAGGCTCCTTGACCTCCTTGAACGTCCACTCACTCCATTTGTCTCATCAGAGAATAATTAAAGAATCTCTTCTTTATGTTACTCATATAGGCAAATATTCCCCAAGGACCCTACTGAGCTTTTCTTATTTACTCCTCAAAGAACAAGACAGAATACATTTTTTAAAAATATTCTTTACAAATTAAAAAAAATCTGTTCTTCAGAACTTTTAGGTTCCATATGCTTCCCTCAAACAGAATTATGGTTGATGAAAACCATATTTAAAGCATAAGAAAGCCTGTTGTTTTTCCCCGTTCTCACCTGCTGTGTTGAAGCCCCTCTCACACCCCCAACCCCCTCGACACCCAGCAGGCCCAGCGGCTGGGGGAACCCTGAGGAGCCTCACACTCCAGACTCACTCCCCTAGTCCCACAGCCCAGGCCCTGCTCTGCTCTCTTTCACTGGAGATTTACTGCACTGAATGCATGTGTACATGCAGGTGTGTGCATAAGTGTGCACACACATGTACGTGTGTGCTGCTCCTGCTTTCAAAGCCTTAACTGCATAGTAAGAATGCAAGCTTGTACATTTACAACAGAATTGTGCCAGTAACTGTGGTAGGTTCTATATGCCCATTTCAGCACTTGATCATTTTAGGTTTTTCATGAAGTAAACATTACTATTCACACGTTAGGAATTTAAAAAGAAACTTGAAGGCTTGAAGCAGAACAAGAGCAAATCACTGGCATCATCACCTAGCAAGTGTCGTGTCATCACCTAGCTTTGAACCCCTGTTTTCCTGCTTCCTGCTCCCATGAAGTTTTCCAATCTCAGACAATGTTTCCCCCACTACTTCCCATGTTTCTAATCTCTAGTTTCTTTCAGCAGTCCTGAAATGAGACCAAGTCCACTGGTCTGACCACATTTTCAATATCCTCCAACTCTCTCGTACCCTTCTGTCCCTCTTTATCGGCTTGAAACCCATGTTTGATCACCATATATGCTCCTTGCTTTTACTGCCATTGTAGTTTGCTCCCTTTGACACTCATTTGGTAAAATCCCAAAGCTTCTTAAAACCAATGTGTGTTCCCTCCCACCTCAGCTGCTCACAGAGAGAAACACATAACCAAGAAGACTAGTCCCTTGTAAACCACAAACTTCAGACCAGATTTTAAAGATGGGCGTTGTTATGACAGTGGCAAAGTATGTTTAGATGACTGACTATAACATAAAACTGAATGAAATAAGTTCTGTAATTTCCCAAATGCTTCCAAATTTGAAGCTTTGCTTATGAGTAGGTGTTGGCTTGAAGGAATTGTATTCATTGATGAAGACGGTCTCTTCTGCTTTCCTTGAGGTCTCTTTATTCTTCCTGGTAAAATGGAAACTATTTCTAGAATGAATGCCTCATCTTTTCTAATGTAGCAGAAAAGAGAAATTCAAATGGCAATAACAGAAGTGCAAATGGATTGCATCTCAGCCAAGAGCAATGCACACCATAGCTGTTTCATCAGAGGAATGCAGGCTGGCTGCCCCCGGGTATCAGAATCAAAACTGGAAGGTTTCCAGGACACTAGGAATGAATACAGACTCTCAGTGTATATTCCCAATAATAAAACTGGCAAACAGATGAAAGCAGAACCCAACTACACATCGCCCAAAGTGGCATTACTATAATATTTGAATTGGCATAACCAATGCCTTTCCCCTGTGTCGTGGTGGCAGACCTAAGCATGCATGCCACAGCAGGCTGTTTGTCTCATTGAAGGTTCTAAAAAGTTCACCATTGCTGCCCTACATGGAAAGCCAAATTACAAGTAGAATCTTACTGGGGAATTGTGATCATAGGAAAAGCTGTCACCTGAGTTCATCACAGCCTTAGAGAAAGCTACCCTGAGGCATGCAGGGCTACGCTTCGGAAAAGCCTCACCAGGGGGGCAGGGATTCTGGTCTTCTGCTGGTCCCACTTCTTCTTTGCAGTGTTTGGGTGAGATCTACTCACCATGGCTTCTGTAATCCTCTTCTTGCTTTAACTGAAAGATGAATTCAACATGAATTTAACAGCGTAAGTTCACTCAGCCTGGTTAATGTTGTCTTACAGAGCTGGACACCAGTCTAAGATAACTCGACACAACCCTGATTTCTTCTTCATTGGCTTCCTGGGTGAATTCCTAGAGTTCAGTTGTGTTCCACTCATTCACCACATCTTGGGAATCCTTTCTACAGTGTCCACAGAAGGACCACCAAGGAGGATTTCAGAATGAGTAGGAGGAAAGTGCTATTTGAGGTCTATGTTATGAAATAAGAAAAGCCAGGCAGGATGCTTACAATACTTCATCTTCCTTCTTCACCTATGCACAAGCCTGGCACATTTTCATAGGAACCAGAAAAGTGATCACAAAAGAAAACTCAGTTTTATCATGGCAAAGATACCCACACATTACCCACATATCTCTGATATTTTTTAAAAAGAAATACCGTTACAGTGTAACACAACTATTTAATCCATATCATCCTTTTCCATCATAAAATCCATGATGAGGAAATTATTTCATATTGTAATTTTCATTTTTGGTTCAAAGCAATCTAAACCCATCTACATCATCAAGATCATTTGTGATATTCATTTTACTGCAGTGTAAAAAGCAACATATCAAAGGTATTGTTTTCCTCGCTTTGTCTTTTTTGTGCCCTCAATTTATTTTCTTTGAAATCTGGTCCCCCCCCAACTGAAAATGTAGCTCTTTGCCTTCAAACTCAGTATTAGGACAATGAGATCATTTTCATAGAATTCAGTAACTATGGCTGGAATTAAAACTGCTGATGTCTATATTAAGATCATATTTTTCAACTCAAAGAATCCCTTTTTAAATTAATTGTAGAATACCAGTTATCTCCTCTGAGCATTTAGATTTTTTAAATGCAAGTAATTAACTTCTCCGACCCTCCCTCATCTTTTCGAACACTGTGAACTACTGTTGTTAGCATTGGGCCAGACGTGCTTTCTCATACTTGGCCAGGAGCAACAGCAGATCTGAGCCACACGCTGTGGCTGCTAGGAGCCCAGGAGCATCACTATGCCGAGACTCCCTCTCCTTGGAGCCTCCCTGTACACAGGCGTGGTTTTCTGATGGAAGGTGATCTTCACCATCTGTCCAGCAATTCTAGGCAGGGATCACAGGCACATGGTGAAGGGAAGGGAGTTGAAATGTCCCTCATTTTGTCTGCACAGCTTTTTCCACCCGCTAAAGCCAGTAAGCTGCACAAATCTCTGGCAGACAGCCACTTTCAATTTTATCAGACGTAGAGAGAGTGATTCCGTTGTGTTTTTAAAAGGCAAATGCTGCCTCACTCAACCTAATCACTACTTAGAGAATGATAGCAAAAAACTAAGTCCACTGCTTTTCAAGCCTGAGAAATAAGCCTGAGAAACATTTTAAATGCTTCAGCTTTTCTTTTTCAAAGGACAGAAAATCAGTGTAGAAAATGGGCTGTCTTTGTGGGGAGCCACCCACCTTCTGACTCTCTGAGTACAAGAATGTGGTATTTCTATTTCATCCTGGAACTTGCAAGCAGAATTTGATCAAGCCCTAATACCACATGGTCCTCCCATGAATGCATAGAAAAGTACACAGTTATCACCCATTTAAAGCAGCGTGAATTCACGTCTGACAGAAGCAGATCTAAAATTGTTCGCTATTTCTTCTGATATTTATGCCTAGAGTTCTAAGACATTTGTCATGTTAAAGCAGGATCAGGGTATTGTCATCAAAGAGGGTTTGAGAAAGAGACCTCTAGAAACAAAGAAATTCCAAAAGGAGATAAATGAATGACACAAATAACCCTTCTATCTGGAAAAAAAATTCTAGGAAATACTACTGAAACTTACCTTTTCCATGTGACTTATTTTTTTCATTGATGACAATGTACACTATTTTTTATTTTCCATATATATATTCTTTCACTTTAATTTGGCCCATTCAAAATAAAGCTACTGTCCCATACATCCTTCACAGCAGACATAAGATTAATAAACATGACAAAGCAAGATCAATAAAATATAGTAAGGAACAGTCACCAAAATGAAAAAATAAAATACGGACTAAGGATCTTTACTGTTTTTATGTCTTGAATTCTTAATCTATCCAATAAGAAAATGAGAGGTAGATCTCTGAATCTGTTTACAGTGTTAACATTTTTTCTGGGTTCTTTATTATTGTCTTTTACTGGTTCGATTTTCATTATAGAACTCTGTTATGGTTGATACATTGTGTCAACTTTAGAAGTTTTACTGAAAGACTCAGCAGGGAGCTAGGACCCTTACTTTGTAAATATCCTCACCCTGTGTAAGGGGAGAGTACAAAGATTTTGTGAGTGCTACATCTGCCCTGGGGGGCGGTGGTAGCCTGCATACAGTGTAAGGGAGGGGAAAAGCTCGCTTTCCCTCTGGTGCTTTTGCTGCTTTTGCTGTCTTCTGCCATCTTGCCCCTGTGCCATGCCACCCGGCCTTGGAGCCAGCTAATTATGGACTGAAACCTCCACAAACTGTGAGCTAAATAAACCTTTCCTTCCTTCATTTTGGCTGTAAGGTATTTTGTCTGAGTGAGAGAAAAGTGACTAAAACAAACTTTTTAAATTTGTCTTGCTATTGTAGTTTTTTATCTATGCAATCATTTATCCTTTTGACCCTGTATTGCTTTCCTGGACAATTTCATCTATTCACGTGATATTACTTTCCACTAATAGACTAATTATTCCCAAATGTAGCTAAATAAATGAGTGATAGATAAACAGACATATTTCTCCATCTCCAAACTTATATTCAGCTTTCTACTAAATGTTTCCTACCTATCTATACTAAATTCATCTTAAACTTTCATATTCAAAATTGAAAATCTATTCTCATCTCTGTCTGAATTAATAATAATATCTACTTCAAATACCAAACCTGGGAACTAAGAACTTTCTTCAAGACTGTCTGTAGCTATTTATTGGTACCTGACTGTCTGCATTCTTCCTCTAACATCCTTGTGCCTCCATCCTATCTTTCAGAGCACCACCAGAGTGACATTTCCAAATTCTAGCTATATAAACCCGTTCCCCTTATAAATTTAAAACACTTAGCAACAAGGTTTTGCTGCTACTAGCATTGTTTTTCCATCACCCAGTGTGCTGCTCAATCTGGAATATATATATTTCCCAGGAAACTTGGCAATGTACCAGGGAAACTGAAAACCCGAGAATAACATCAACTTCAAACTTCAATTTTATTTGATGCTGAAAATTAAGAACATTGACTTGATATTATAACTAGTAGGAAAATGTACTATGGAATGCAAAAAACAGAGGAAGATCTAAATTTTTCCTTGTAATGGACTACTTCAGGGTCTGTTCCCTAGACTTATGGTAGTAGGCAGGATGTTTTTCTCCTTTCTTTGTAGTTCTTTAGTGGACATGTGTGACAGATATTGTGAACACAATTTTTTTAAAAAAGCCAACACTCCTTAATACACCATCTGTAATTCTTCATCCTTTGGTCGACCCCTGATACATCCACCTCATCTGGTTCTTCCACTCTGTCCCACTTACAGCTCCACCTATGCAAATGAGTCTTATCTCAACTGGCTGTACATCTTATGCATAAGTACACAAGTTAGAAGGGGGCTAGAACATGGGAGGGATGGTGAATACTGTGTGACAGTGAAACCCTAGTGGGCTTGATCGGAAGTACAAAGAGATGAGTTTAGAATGAGTTTTGGAAAGGATTATTGGCCCAGATCATGAGGAACATTTTCATAATAAGCCCTACAGTCCTGTTAGCCATGAGGAACTTCTGGACGCTATAGGTAAAAGAATGTCAGGATCATTTGTCTCTTAGAAATAAAAACCACAAGCTTTTATTATCCATGTTTATGATACATCTGGTGGTAAAGTGATGTATGGGTTAAAAGAGTGGAGATTCCAGCTGTGATCTATGCAAAGGCAAAATTCATAACAGGCACTTAAGAGTCGACCGTGGGAATATAAGTGACACATTTCACTCTAGTGCTTTGAAGTAAAAAACAAAAAATTCAACCACAACAGGAACTGTGATAATGATTCATTTGATAAACATCCTGTAGTAGATGTTTCAGATACTCATATTAGTAAAGGCACATTCAATTTTTCTAACCTCAGTGTACATAAATTAAAAACAATGAGACATTATTTTTAATAAAATATGTCATGTATACATTTGATATACTCCAGCCTGTGGCATTGCATGTACATTCTGGTCGCTCTGCTTAGAATGTCCTTGCCACTATGTGCCCTATGCCAACTGTGGAACTTTTAAACTGTTTCTCAAAATCCACATCAAAAACACCTCTTTAAAGAATGCACCATCACTACAGTTGTTACTTCCAAAGAGAAAGCTCCATCCCAGGATGCTTAGAGGTTCTGCATGTCTGGTTCTGATAGCCTCTCCTCAACACAGGGTAAGGATGTGTTGCATGTTGATACCCTTTAGATTGTGAGGTCCTTACAAATAGAGTTATGCCTCTTCTTGTATCTCCAGTACCCTGTCCAACAGCTGGCACACATTAGATAACCATACTGAGTGAGAACCCTAAAGAACTAAAGCTCACAAAGAAACAGCCTCACTCCTTTACCACACCCCATATACATATATGTATGTCAAAGAAAATGCAGAAACATATAAACCTCTTAAAAAGGCCTATTTCAGAAGACTAAATGGACCTTCTACAGAACATAACTTTTCAACTGATATATATTTCTCAGAAATAATAATGTCAGTAAGAAACATTTTATATTTGAGGAAAGATTAATAGTCATGCAAATATACACTTTTGTTCTTTAATTTGCAATTACACATTGAAGTTGGTAGAGATATTTAATATTCTTGCTTTAGGGCTAGGTGTATAACTCAGTGTTGGATCACAGGCTTAGCAGGTTCAAAGCTCTGGAGTCAATTCCCAGCACACACACCCACAAAAAAAAAAAATAGGGAGAGAAAGAAATCCTAATTTAGAGACTTGGTAACTGACAGTCAAAGTATGTAGGCATCCAAACTCTACTACTGACCTATTAAAATGCTTTCATATATGCTATTAAGGAATATTAATTTAAAATAAAATCCAAGAAAATAATATTTAAGGGGATGAAGATAAGTTTGCCTGATTTTTAAAATCTATCTTCATGAATTTGCTTTTCCTGCTTTAAAAGTGAGAAATGCCTCTGGTTTTCCTTACCAGCACCTACTACAAACAGCAGCCGCACACATTCATTGCCTCAGTGACTTATACCAAGTATGAAAACAAGACGAATGAAAGGCCAACTTGTACTTTAATCAATTTTGTGAAAAACATCCTGTGTGCCTCAGCACTCTGAGGTACACCGGCCCTCGTGAGTTGGAAAACATTCTCAGCAACTCTTTGGCCAAAAACCAGGGTAGAACCCAGAACAGTGACACTTGCCCTTAGCCTCAGGACTTGAGAGACTGAAGCAAGGGGGTCTCTTGAATCCATGAGTTGGAGACCAGCCTGGAAAACACAATAAGATGCCATGTTTAAAAAAAAAAGAAGAAGAAGAAAAAAAAAAAGAAAAAGGAAGAAAAAACACATAAAACGCTATCATTGAGTCATTTTGGATTTTTGCATACAGACTATGTTAAACCATAATTTAAGATAAAAAGAGAGATGGATCCATCATTACATTACATTCTATAGATGTAAACCTTTGCACAAACTAAACAAAAGGGAAATATGTCTATTACAATCATTTATGTATAGTGGTCTTATGCAGTGGAAAGAGATTTAGAGAGAGTTCTCTGAAAAAGTTTTCAGTTACAAATAACAGTAATAAAACCTACAAAATTATGAAAATAATTAATCTTTCAATGTATGTATAGCCAAGTAAATGAAAAACTTTTTCTTTGTTGTGTAATGACCTTTCCTGTCTTCCAATAACCAGTTTTATATTTGGCTTCATTCTGCTAGCTTTTGAAATATGAAAGCTCTTAATTGTAGTTTCGTGTTAAGGATTGAGTATTGCCAGTTATTAAACATTTAACAGTGTGCCATGCAGTGTTTTACAAAATTTGCTAACATAATCTTATTTAATGAGGTAGTTGTTCCTACTCGTGTTTTATGGATGATAAAAATAAGATCCAAGAAAAAATTCAGCCATTCTTTTTGATTCTCATAAATTTTGCAAAATTCCAGTCTCAAATTTGAGTGCAGAATCGTCTGTTTCTAAAAGTTGAGTCATGGCTGTGGATATCCACCTGATAAGCATGAAGTTCTGAGTTCAATCCCCAGTGCCATTAAAAAAAAATCTTACCCACTGTATTAAGTTTCTTTTCAGAGAATTATCTGAAAATGCTACACAGCCTCTCAAGACATATTTCTGTCTGTTTACTATGCTTAATGTAGCATCATTTTTACACCTCTTGGAGGGCATTTATTTTTAATAGGCTTTATATTAAGCAGTTTTAGTTTTGTTGAAAAACTAAAGAGAAACTACAGAGTTCCTCTATCCTCGTCTCTACCTTAGTTTCCCTTATTATTCATATTTTGCATTACTGTAGAGTACTGGTTACAATTTATGATACAATGTTGATACTTTCATCAGTTTTATTTTCCTTGTATAGAACTTGTATATATTTTGTATATATTTCCTTGCATAGAACTTGTATATATTTTGTTAGACTTATACTGAAATATGTTGTTATTGTTACTAATGCACACATAAGTGATTTCTTTTAAATTTCAAATTCCAATTGTTCATTTCTGTTACACAAGAAAGCACTAGAGTTTGTACATTAATCTTGAATTGTGCAACTATGTTATATCACTTACTAAGATGACAATTTTAACATTACCGTATATCTTAAAGTGACCCTAAAATGATAGCCTGCCTTATGGTAAAAGATCCTCTGCCTTTAATTTTAAGAACTATATTCTAGATTTAAGGTTAAAATTATTTTATTCATCTGTCTTTATATAGAATATTTAATCAGCTGAAGTATTTTTATATCCATTTAGTAAGTTGCTTTTAATTGAACATCATCATGCTTTTCCAGGCTATAATACACAGTGAGGAACAAAGGAATTACATTATAACAGATATCTTTCTGGCAAATATACCTCTGTAAGAACTGGTAACAATACATTTTTTGTTGCTTTTAAAATACCCTTCTGAAAGTGTTGTCAAGATCTTCTTGCTGTTGATATGTGGCACAGGAAGCCGAAGAGGAAGCTGCTCACTGTGGGAAAACTTTAAGGGCAGGGAGTGGATGCGGCAGATTAGAGCTACTGGGCCATAGCATGGTCAAAATGGATCAGAACAGGCTGGGGTGTCCTGTGCAAAAAAGTCTTGCTGCTCTGAGTGCTGTGGCTATTCCTATAAAACTAGTGAAAATCAAAGGAAAAGCTTTCTCAAATTATGAACCTTATCGTTTGTTTCATTTAATGGAAAATCCTTGTCTGTAAGCCCTGTTTACAAGGGTCCCCCTAAAAATGTTGGAATCAAAGATCCTTGATTCTAGGCAGAGAAGCCCAATTGTCTTTGACGGTGGCCTTCATGACGCTGTGTACAGCCCTGCCATTTAGATCTCTTCCTGGAAAGAAGAAATGTGGTTCTATTCCAATTGTGCCAACCGGAATATGATGCCACAAATCAACATTTCTGAGGCAATACAGTGAATGCCTATCACTTTTTAGGACTGTGTTAAAATACTTTTATTGATACAGTTTCCATTTTCCGAAGCTAGAAATCCTCAAACCAAGATACTCTTGTTGGATTGTAAGCTAAGTGTCTCAGAAATATTGATTTATCATCTTTTAGATTTAGTAATTATCTCGACATGTGAGAGTTTAAACGAGGACATTACAAAAGCAAGACAGTTTCTCGTCACAATCTAGTTCAAAAAATAAGACAAATATATGTGAAAGAACAAGCGATCAAGGTCAGTTTTATGTAGCAGTTTCTGATGCAGTCAAATGGATACGTAACAGAGTGGGTTACAAAGAGTCACGTAAGTTGACCACAATTATTATTTTGGGAAATAAAAGCCTGCTAGAAATGTATGTCAATATCAGTTAATCTTCTGTAGTCTTTGGAATAGAAAAGTTTTATTCTAGGATTAGAACTGGAAGCACAAGATGAAATTGTCCGACTAGCTGCACCTTCTTGCAGTGCCCACGACCTCTACCCCCTTAGCAAGGGTGTGAAGGGAAAAGATTTATTTACAAGGGAAGGTAATTTCATTTATGTTACTCCCAGATCTTGTTACATCATAAATTCAGATAGTGAACATAGCCTCTAGGATTTTAACATTAAATACATTGAATATCTGATTTTAATAAATTGGATGCTTTCTGCCAATTTTTCACTAAGCAGACCTAATGTAATAATGAAAAAACAATTTTAGGAAGTCAAATTTCCTAAAGAGTAGGCCATTTTAATTCCTAGATTTAAAACCTGTATCAAAGTTATTTGCAAGTATATAATAATAATTCTGGTGACCCGGTTCTATATCGAGTGATGTATATTCTGAAGATTGTATGAAAGAAAGAGGTCTTTAGAAGCAGTCGAGCTAACTGACAATCTTCTATATCTACCTAATGTCTTCCTGCAGTGTCAAAGTTTGGGCTTTTCAGGAGATAGTTCCAAAAGCAGCAAATATTGAGAAAAGATACACTTGGGATAGGCAGGGCAAATGGTCTCCAGGCTTGTATGTGAAGCAAGGCATAACAGAAACAGGAAAAGATTTTCAGGAAAAGATGTTGAATTCAAGCCAAGCTCCTAATCACACTAATACTGCAAATATGGGCACATCTCTTAACTTCTCTGCATCTCAGTACACACATGTACTCTGGCTCTCTAGCTGATGATTTTGTTCATCAAATAAATCAAATCATGTGTAACTAACACAAAATAAGGTATTGTCAAGATGTGCAAGAAGTCAAGAGAGGATGTGGCAAATAATTGGCATATTTCCCTCTTCTTTTTTTGTTTTTTAGCTTTAATTGTTCAGGGAAATAAATACTATCTGCAAAGCTCCTAGGATAAGCATTGGAGTTACAGAGACAAAATGTTAGTCTCTAAACTGAAACAGTAATGAAGTGATATGATCTGACTAGTTTTATAAGAACCATCCTGACCACCATGCAGAGCACAAACAATAGGGAAGTAAAGGTGGAAACAGAAAGCAAAAACAAAAATTGTGTTACTATGTATCACAGTCGCCATTCTTTTATCAACAGCTGTGCACACCATGAGGTTGAGAAAATCACAGGATTATGGTTGAATACAGCAGCACCTCTAAACCCTAAATATTCAAAATGACAAATAAAATACTATGTCATTTTAGGCAAGAAATAGTAGTGACTTACACAATGGTGGAAATGGTAAGAATTAAACTAAGATGAAGACTGATGACTGAACTTTGAATTGTGCGTGGCAGAAAGATAGTTGGTGCCCTTCAAGTCTAGGCAAAGTTTATCCAAAGGAAAGGGATAAAAATGGGGTTCATAGCAGAATAAAACTTCCAGAGTTTGTTGGAAGAAATTTGGGAGGGTGGTCTTTAGGAGATCGGAGAATAAGGAAGAAACCAAGCTCCAGGGTTAGAGAGGCTGACTCTGGGAACAATACATAATTAATCACTTAGTGGTGATGCATGCATGGGCTGTCTCCAAACTGAACCAACAGAACATAGAGTAGAACTCATTCTAGATATGAGGGTTGGGAACAAAATCATCAGTTGCCACAGTCACTTGCCTCATTTCCATGCAACACCAACTGTTGCCTATTTGGGTAGTAGACTAGAAAATCCATGATAGAAGTGAAGAATCTGGTTTGGAGAAGAGTACAGCTTTTGAACAGACTGGGTATAACCATTATTTAATAAGTAGGTAGTCTATATCTAAGATATTTAGTCTTTACAAAACAAAAATAAACCTCGAAAAAGATGTTATCTATCACTTCTCAGACTTTTGGCTAAAATCAAGTGTAAAAGATGCTATGCCCCCATCATAAAGATGAGGAAAGTGTTTCTCAGAAAAATTAAATAGCATACTCATTTTCACATAGTAAGTGAAAAGACTATAATTTGAATATTTCCCACTGTTCATTGTCCTCTGAAAGCCACAGAAGCGAGTCCTACTTTAGAAAATGGAGAGTTGAAATTAGTTGGGAACACTACATAGACAAGAGTAAAATAGTCTGTATAAGAAATAGAACTTGCATTGCTTGCTTAAGTTCAGTTTCTGGTTTTTAATGGCTCCCAGGTTGCCTCTAGGGAACTCATGAAAATATTGCAAAGTAACAGTTGCCTTTTAAGTTTTGGAATCTAAACGAAGTAATTATTATTTAGGATGACTTTCAAGTGTTTATACAAGTGAATAATTGTCTTTAATTAAGCCTATCATCATAAACTTTCACCCCTTCAAAATTCTTGCCCTTTCAAGTCTGACAGGTATAAAATTTTTGTTTCCATGCATCGCCTTCCTCACTTCCTCCTTCCTTTTAAAATCAACTGTGTACATCATACAGTCAAGATCTTCTTGCTGTGGTTCTATTCCAATTGTGCCAACTGAAAGAAAATGCCACAAATCAACATTTCCAAAGTAAGACTAGAATTGTTTCTACCATATAGTACAGTTTCAGAGATTTCAACATACAGTGCAGAGGATGTGACAAAATGCTTTACAGCAAAATGTAGAAGACACAAATAATATTCCTAAGTCATGGATAGTTTTGAATCTCATCCAAGTAGACAGGTAAAATAAACTTAGGCAGAAGAAAAATGACATTTAAAATTGGTAAAGATACAAGTATTTTTGCAGAAATAACATCTTATACTTCCACTGCAATCTGTCTCTTTTTCTTTCTTCCAAACACATGAAAAAAGGCATTTTAAATTACTGATTAACTTCAACATAGCAATCTTTGTTCTGTCTAAGGTCATTGAAAATTGACTAGATATCCTATCAAAGTGAAAAACTAAAAAATTGAACACATTTTTAAAAGATTAGATTCTCTGTTATCCTGATGTATCAGCTCACATCTCATTCATTTGAACAATAGATTTGTATGCTCCTTTCCCCCAAAGAAATAGGGAATTTTTAAAGGAAATACATAAATATGTAGCTATCTGTTCATAATCAGAATAAGTATAGATTTTCATGAGTTATCCTCTTTCTTGTGTAATATTTTCCATTCTAGAATGAGGAAACTATTGTGCGCAGTTGTTTCTATAACACTCAGGTTATTTCTATCATTATCCTTGGCAATGGATGGAGATAAAAGGGTGGGAAACTTTGAGCAGGAAGTCATTTTGATAAACACACACATACTTTGGTCAGGAAATCAAAACTAATACACAAATTAGTTACTATACGTGACCCTATAATGTTAAAGAAATGACAAAACTATAAGGAGATACTATTTACCTGTCATTACTATGCAGCTACTCTGCAGGAAGCATCAGGGATCAATTAGAAGTGAAACAAAAAATAAGTAATACAGTTCATTTTCAGAGTTGATGTAATACTAACCACAAACACACTCATTTACGGCATAATGTGGTTTAATGTTATGATGGAGGTACAACACTAAAAGGACAAACTGCTAATATCTGAGCAATCTAGATTAATTTTCTTTCACTGAATTCCTTACTCTTTAACATGATCTATTTGCTAATGATTTCAACAACTCTATTGCTAGTCTTTGTGCCCAGAAGATTCCTATTTTGAACTGCCTATCGGACATATCCACATGGATGCCCCCCAAATTTATTAAAGGGATGCATTCAAGATAAAACACACCTTCCTTTCTTGGCTAGCTTCTTCTCTTACTTAATGTCTTTCAAAACTCACCCATCCTCCCATGCCAAAAATTCCAAAGATGTGTGTTCCTTCTTCCACCTGCAAACACACTGCCCAGACCATTAGCAAGTCCTGCCTATTACTTCTCAGACATTCTTTTTTAGTCTGCCCCTTCTCCTTCCCAGGCCAAACCTTTTCTTACCTGAGGTCCTATCAGCTGCCACCTGGGTTATAACCCCGGTCTTCTCCCTGCTCTCATTGCTTTCTCCCCATTTAGTCCTTCTCCACACAGCTCCCAAAGTCATTTTCCTTTTAAGAAATCTATTCCATTACTCATCTGTCTACCAGTTTGTGTATCTACAACACTATACCATCCTTGATAAACAAATTCAGACTTCTGAACACAGTATGAAAGCATGTTTTAAAGGTGGACATACGATAACTCGACACATCTTGCCAACATCTAACAACATCACTAAGCTGCCAGTTTGAACTGCTTGGAAGTTGCCACCATCTTCTGCCTATCACCGCACAGAATGCACTTCCATGGCTGCTGCACATGCGACTCTGCTGTCAACATTTCCTTTCTCTAAGCCTTGACATTTCTTCATCCTTCCAAACACATATGAAAAATATATATTTTTTCTTTTTTTTAAAATTTTATTTAAAAGGAAAAAGAGAAAAACACAAAACAAAACAAAGCGGTGTAAGGGTACAAGTAATGCAGAAGTACAAAAAAAAAAAAAAAAGAACAGTAAGAAATCACCAGTTAATAGATTACATATTATCATCTTAGAGATAGTTGCTCAAATCACAGTATCAAAGCATACAAAGTGGACATTCCAACAGTGAGACTGCAAACAGTTGTGTTCAATGATCCAACCAAAAACATTAATATGGTCAGCTATTTAACACCCCTAAACACACTTGCTGTTGTATCCTTTAGAGCTCTTTTTTTCCCTCTCTTTTTTACAACAAAATCCACACATTTTGGGTTTTATTACTCCTTAGTTCTTATTACTTTTTGGGGGGGAGAGAATAAAGTGAAATATGGCAAAACAAAGCTGTCAGTCAAAACCAAGGATAGACATAGCACATGATGTAAAACAGAGTACAAGGTTATCAACAATGGTTATCAACAATGTCTCTTGTTTCCTTAAAAAGAATTGTCTATCTCATAAGATATTATAAAGTTGGACAAAACAGTAGAGAACAAGACCAATAAAACTTAGGCATTGTGAACATTACAGGACTTCCAAAGGAGACAATAGTCAAACCAGAATGGGCATCTTAGTGAATCTTATTGCCTTCAAATTGGTTGCCTATACCCTCAAACTTGATACTATCATACAGAATGGAACAGAGTCTAATCAGTCAAAACAAGATCGTGGGAGTATTACAGGACTTCAAAACAAGTTAATAGGAAATCCAAAAAGTTACTATTATATATCCTGCTAATTTTTAAAATTTTTCCCCTTAATTAAAACAAACATAAGAAATAACTAAATAATTTTTTTAATGAATAAGGGAGAGATTGAGATAAAACAGGACATAACAACATAACAATACAAGTCAAAGCATGACTGTTTCAGCAACCTAGTGCTTCACCACCAAATAACCCGACTTAATAGTAGTTACCATAGTGTCTGTCTTTTTCCTTGAAATATTTGAATAAAATTTCATATACTATAGCTTCAAATATTTCCATATCAGGAAGCCCAGAATAAAGCCTTTCCAATTAATAAGTGAAAACTTTATAAGGCTTCAAGGCCACATAATGGGGAATCATGATTACCACATATGAAAAATGTATTTTCTTTCCCTAATTTCCCATGACAAAATTAAATTTCCCCTATATCCACAAAGCATGTTGTTTTTATCTTTATTTTTTGCAATTAGTTTCATTTTATTGCAACTCTACCTGTTTGTTGAAAGACAGAGCTCTTTCAACAGAAAACAAAATTCTCAAGGATAGGAACTGGATTTCATTGACCTTTCTATTTTCCATGTCTCTAATTAGCCTGGTAAATGGCATGTGTTCAATAAATGAATGACTGATTATCACTTTTGGACACTGTACAAAAAAGTAATTGCCCTTTAGGAGTAATAGCCATATAAACCAGGACTACATACAATAATTCGTGGAGAAAAAGTAGGAAATAAATCTCAAAGAGATTGAGAGATTAATCTGAAAAGAACGTTTTAAAAGAAAACATATCTGTGCCTTTGTTAACAGTATAATTTTGTAACAAAAAATCAATTAACATCCTTAAGATAGCTTGAAATCAAAATTCTTGATGTGGAGGAACAAAATTAGGGACACTCACTGTAGTCTTGGGTATCTTCTTTGTAGAGGTGTAACTGAAACTTTAGAATACAATGAGGATATCAAGGCATCAGGTGTGGGCAGAGAGGACTACATACATAATCCATGTTGACTCTCAAATTCTCCCTTAGGATGTCATAGCCAAGCATTTCTGTTTCCAAGTGTGGTTGAGGTATTATGCGTTAGCTTCTGCTTAATTCTGATATGTCATTGATGGTCTCTGACTTGTATGTAATCAAGGAGAAAGTCTTGACACTCCATTGATTGGAAGTCCCAATCAAATAAAAGAAAAAGTTAAAGGAAACATCAGAATGATATATATATTTCATGCTTTATTAGGTCTTCTTTCATTCACTTGAATAAATAATAATGTGAATTATCTGCTAATTCTTTAAATTGTGTTTCTGATCAAGTTAAATCAACAGCTTAGCATGCTTGGTAAAACTACAACAATATGTATCTTAAATTCAACTTTTACCTCATATATTTACTCAATATATCAATTACTCAAAGCTATTATATTTTGAAAGAAAAAAATGCTAGCAACTCAGAGCAAGACCTGCTATGCAAATAGTTGCTCATATATTGTATTCTTTTTTGCATTCTTGATTACTTGATAGAAATTTAAAAGTCAATTCTAAGCAGTTATATACTACAGTCCTGTGCTCTTATGTATAATGAAACCAAGGAAGAATTTAGATGCTAGGGAAATGGAATAATGAACATCTCCTCTTTTTAAAAACTCTCCAGAACTGGACATGGTGGTACACAACTGTAATCCCAGTATTCAGGACTCTGAGGCAGAAGGATCGCTGCAAATTCCAGACCTATCTGAGCTACAAAGTGAGTTGAAGGCCAGCCTAAACTGTATAGTCAAACCGTGCCTGAAAAAGACAAAAACAACTCTCCATTATTTAATATCAACTTTAATATCAATTACACATTGTATAGTATGATAGGTTGGATGGCTGATTCAACAATGTATTGGGTTTTTCCATAGAGAAAACTGTAAGATCCTGGATTTTATAAATTTCACTATGCTGAGTATGAGAAACCCTTTGACCAGAGATTTGAAGGTCTAGGAAATAAGTTTGTGCAATTCCTTCGTAGAAGCCCAGGGCCTGCAATTAAATCTTGATTGAATGGATGCATGGATTAATAAGGAGAGTCCAAGCTCTTTATATTTCTGCAAATTATCAATGAAAATGTTGATTTAATTGTTCTATTAAGCCATTAATTTATATATATTCAGAATTTGGGGAAATTGCAAGACGTACTATGAAAGTATTTGTGGAAACGTGATTCTGCACTAATGAGGCTTCCATATCCTGTGGGATAGAGCAGAGTTTCTGGGAAATGCACAACAGGAGGACAGACAGGCGGGTCAGCTAACATTTTATTTCTTCATTACACAAGGTCCTCTTCTAGAAAACAAGTGAGTTGGCCTCAGAGACATGACACAGTAGGTTTCACTTTCCCTTCTCCACTGATGAGAAAATATGGGGAAGCTGACACAAGTGAAACGTGGGTGTGCATCGTACAGAATCAGTGACAGGCAGTAGATCCACGTGTCTATGAAAGCCTACAAGAATTCACACACAGTGTGAGCCATTGCGGTGCAAGCAGCATGAAGTAAAAACTCCACAGTTCAGAGTATGATAGAAAATTGACTGAGACTGATCGATGCTGGAATATGTTGACATTGATGCAACTCACTTGGATGACCCTACGAGAAAGTGGTAGGAAATAAATGCCCTGGCCTCTTTGGACCACATACAGATCCACCTTTCACTTTATTACAATCGGACATGGGCTTGGGAGGGTCTTCCTGGGTCCCAGAAAGCTCACTAGCCAGGTTTTTAACCCTGCCTATAAGACCATGTTTCTCACTATACTTGGTCCCATCACTTGGCAACTGTTATACAAGGAATCCAGTGTAAATAAATAAAAAATGCCTACTAACTATAATGGGATATATGAACTCATATGAGTTTTAGACTCATGAGAGTCTAAAAATCAGATGGGAGGTTTGAAATAGATTTTGAGAGGAATTCTACCTGTAAATGCTTAGATATTATTGACAGAATGTATGGTTCCATCATCTTTATACAAAGTCATGGTCTACAATGGAAGAACTCAGTTGTGTATTGCTAAACCATCACTAAGAGGAGGAGCTATTTTAGACTACAGTTGTTTGCTCATAAAACAAATTGTCTTTTTCCCTTTTTTTCCAATCCAGAACATCCTAGACAAATAAGGTAAGCTCTTTTACAGTTTGAAAAAGATACCCCTGTGCACAAAAGGAAAAGGGTGGTGTTACTCTTTCATTTCCTTCTTTCTTGTTATGTTTGATTCAAAGTACTTTTGTTCTCTGTTAAATTAAGTAGGGTTAGTAGTTTTTTCTGTCTTGCTAAATAAGAATTGTAAACCATATACACATTACAAAAGTCAAATGTTGATTCATTTAACTATTGTTTAAGTTTATAATCTATGCCAGTTACTGTGCCAAGTTCTGGGACTATTCGAAGAATATGGCCAACATGATCACCATGTAATAACATATTATTTATAGCCTTTTTTGGCTATAAATAAAATTTACCTGTTTTTAAAGTGTGCAATATTTACAGATTATTTGATACAGTCTGTCAAATTTAATATTTGAGTGACTATCAAAACCTTTGAGTTTATCTGAGAACTTATTGAACTTGTAAGTAAAATTTCAATATGAGTATTTCAAAATTGTCAATAGGTTGTAAGACATTCTAGCAGAATAAGTGCCAGCCACTAACGAAGTGACTTTTGAAAGACAGATTAAGGGGAACAGACTTCCTCCAAAAATTAAAAAATACAGCACAACCTCTTTTAGTAATTAATAAAAGTATAGTCGTTGCATAGGTCTAATGATCAAATAAGTAAATAGAAATAAAGATTTCAGAAACAGATTCATGTGGTTTATAAAAGATAGAGGAACTCAGATCTTTACTCTGCTCTTGCCCACCGGAGCTGGGATCACAATATTCCCTTTAAGGACACACTGCACTTCTCCTGACTAGGCTCTGCCTGTTGAAAGTTCTGTCATCCCGAGTAGCATCACATTAGAGACCAAGTCCAACATATGGACCTTTGGGGAAAATTTCAGATCCAAACTACAAAACAGAGAAATGTACTCCAACCTCAGAGATGATGCCAAATACTAATTCATTGCCCTTCAGAGCTTGTTTAAAGCATAAATTTCTCTGAAATAAGATTGGAGTGCTCCAAGAAGCTAGCCCAAGTTTTACACTGAAATTAAAAGAAATTGGAATCGTGGATAAGGAAGGGAGAGTGTGGAGGTCAAACTACCATCAAACAACAAGATGCCCATAGAAGGCACACATGTTCTGTATCTCTTCTCACCCCACCCGCCATCACTGAATAAGCAGCATTCAGGTACACAAGGAAGAAGAGAACCAGCAAGCAGCATCAACCGAGCAGAGAATTTGGCAAGTGGCCTGTGCTCCGGGGCTGTGCCCTGAATCTTGCCCCTCTACCTGTTTTGTGAGCTCCAACAGTGAGGGAGAGATGGGATCTTCAGACAGACGTGAAGAGTAGTCTTTACTAGAAAATTGCCCAAAAATGACAAAACTCAAACTGATGCTACAGTTTCCCAAGTTCATGCTGCCTGAGTTAACAGTGTCAGCAGAGAGAACTGCCTCTTTCTAAATCTAACATTGACTTTACTTAAACATAAGGCCAAGTCATGTCTGGGTCTACAAAGTGTTACAAAACGAAGATACCTGTTACAAAACACGGGACAGAAAAGATAATGTAAGAAAGAAAAATAGAAGGATAGGAATACAAGAAAGCATACTTTTGATGACTTCTTCATTTTCATGTTAGAATAAGTGGTGCCCTCCAAAGCTTATATCAAAGAAATCAAGTTTAAGAAAATTAGTGTTATGAAAGTGCAGGATGAAATGGGGGATATAGAATTTCCATGTGACTCCCCCAAAGAAAGGGAAAACTAAAAATTATAGAGAGAAAAATTTTAAAAAGACAACAAGAAAAGAAATAGAATGTATAATTTTATTATTAAAAACAAGACTAGGTAATAGTGGAGATTTATTTCAGTGATGAAATGTTTGCCTAGCATGCATGAGACTCTTGATTCAATCCTCAGTACCACAAAAAAATTTAACTTAATTTTAGAAGACTAACATGATATGTAAGTTTTAATAATGTCAAACTAGACAAATTACAGCAATTGAAAAACTTAAATAAAACGTTTTTAACAATCCAATGAAGAAGCTGTGGTATATACATTGTAGAATATCTTCAGCTTTATTTTAAAAAAAGGAAGTCCTGCAGACTACTCCATGCCTTAGAGTGTATTAAATTTTGTATTTACTTTTTCTTGCTCAAAAGGAATAGGAAGAGAAAATCTGCCCTTTTTTATGACAACAACATGGATCAACCTAGAGTTCATCATGTTAAGTGAAATAAACCAGGTGTACCAGGGAATAGAGTCAGGAAAACAATTTCATTCACACTAGCTTCAAAAAAGTTAAACAACTGGGAGTCAGTCTAACCAAGGAAATGAAAGACCTCTATAAGGAAAATTATAGACCTCTGAAGAAAGAAATTGAAGAGGACATTAGAAAATGGAAAGAAATTTATTATTCTTTGATAGGAAGAACTAATACTGTGATAACAGCTATATTATCAAATGAAATTAATTTAATGATATATATATATTAAAATACCAATAACATTCTTCACAGAACAAGGAAACACAATTGTAAAATTCTTATGGAACCCAGAGGGAGCCAGAATAGCCAAAGAAACCCTGGGCAAAGTGGGAGAAATCACAATACCGCCTTTCAAGTGATACTATAAAGCTGTAGTAACAAAAACAATGTGGTACTAACACAAAAAGAGAAATGGAGTCAACAGAAGACACAGAAACAACCTATCTAATGTTTGACAAAAGAACCAAAAACATACGTTGAAGAAAAGAGAGCCTCTTTAACAAGCAGTACTGAGGAGGGCTGGGCATTTAGCTCAGCGGCACAAGTGGCTGCCTGGCAAGCTTCATGTCATGAGTTCCATCCCCAGTACAAAAAAAAAAAAAAAGAAAGAAAAAATTAAAAACAAATAGTACTGGGAAAACTGGATACATACGATCCCACCCTCTTACTTGTACTAAAATCAAAGCAAAATGGATCGAAGACCTATATATAAATGCAGAAACTTTGAAACTTTGGAAACACTTGAAGCCATGGGCTCAGAAAAGACTGCCTACAGAGAACTCCTATAGCATAGAAAGTAAAGCATCAAATTAAAAAGCTTCTGCACAATAAAGGAAATAATCAATAGAATGAGCCAACAACATACATCATGGGAAATTTTTTTTCTATGTACTATTCTGATAGAAGATTAGTAGCTAGAATATACAAAGACCTAAAACCCAACACAAATGATCCAGTTAAAAATGGGCAAACGTATTTAAAAGACCACTAAAAAATAATAAATGGCCAATAAGTGCATGAAAAATGTTCAATAGCTTCAGTCATTAAGGAAATGTAAAATCAAAGCAACTGCGAATTCCATCTTGACCCAGCCGTAGTCAGAATGCAATCATTAAAAACAAAAAGCAGCAGATGCTGGCAAGCATGTGGGAAACAGGAACCATTCTGCATTGTTGTAAACTGGTACAACCCCTATGGAAATGATAAAAGTCTGTATGGAGATTCCTCAAAACTTAAAGGTAGAAATTCCATTTCATCCTGCTGTATTTCTCCTGGGTAAACTGCCAAACTTTCTAACTTCTGAAAACAGAAACACATGCCTGTCAAAAGACAAATGGATTAAGAAAACATCTCTCTCACACACAGAGAGAGAGGGGTGTGAATATTATACAGCCATAAAGAGGAATGAAATCATGACATTTGCAAGAACTTGAGACTATAATGCTAAGAGAAATAAATCAGACACATAAAGTTAAATATAAAAATCTTTCTTTTATATAAGAAACCAGGCAGGCAGGGAGGGAAGGAGAAAGGAAAGGAGGGAGAAAGGGAGGAAGGAAGGAAGGAAGGAAGGAAGGAAGGAAGGAAGGAAGGAAGGAAGGAAAGGGGAAGAAACAGGGATGGAAAAGGGTAAGATACAATAAAAATGTTGGAAATGGGAAAGGGAATGGGGGAAAGAGGTAAAGGGATCAAAAATTATCAAGATCTGTTATGTGCATGTACCAGTTCCCCAAATAAATGGCACTATTCTGTGTTTCAAATATATACCAATAAAAATTTTTTTAAAAATCCAAACACAGAAAGACAAGTACAACCATGATATCATGTAATCTGAAGTGTAAAAGAGTTGATTTCATAGAAACAAGCAGAATGATGATTCCAGAAGCTGAGGATAAAGGGGCTAAGGAGGTGTTTGTCAAAGGAACAAACCAAACTGAACAAAAGTTCAACTAGACAGTAGAAAAAATTTCAAGAAAATTAGTGTATATTATGGTACCCTCATTTATATCATTCTATTGTATATTCAAAGATACCTCAGAAAGTAGACTGTCTGTGTTTGTACCACAAAAAAAGGGTAAGAACATGAGATAATGCATATGCAAAATGGATCAATATCACCATTCCGTAATGTATACAAACACCAAAACCCCAAATATGTACCACAAATACAGTTTTTTGTCAGTTAAATTATTGCCTCTAAAATAATTAGCATTATTTGGGACATAATGGGCTAATGACTTATTTTGAAGACAAAAATCTGTAATGTGAGACTTCAATGAAGTAAGAAAATCCCTCAAAGTCATTTTTCTGAACTATAATCAACACTAAAAACTTAAAGCATGAGCTTAACCATGCATGCAGGCATATACCTATTCCCAGTACTCTGGGAGGCTGAGCCAGGAGAATAATAAATTTAAGCACAGTCAGGGAAATTTTGCAACTCTGTAAGACCTTGTCTGAAACTTTACTTTAAAACATGATTTTTAAAGAGCCAGGACATAGCCTAGTGCAAAAGTGCTCAGTTCGATCTCCAGTGCTGGAGTGTGGAGCATGAATTTAATGTAACGAAGGCTGAGATACAATTAAAGACAGTTTTGTTCTGGAAATTGCATCAAAAGAAATAATCAGAACAATGTACAAAAATACAAAAAGTAGGAAAATAAACAAACAACAGAAACATAGAAGTTGGAGCAAAAGTTTCCAGCAAAGAGAGTTGCATCAGATATATTTTAAGAGATGACTAAGACAGTCCCAGAGCTGATGAAATGCGTTAGATTTAAGGATCAAGTTTTAAAAGTAAAAAAAAAAAAAAAAAAAAAAATCCACACTTGAAATATTTGAGTGCAACTGGAGAAAACCAAAGACAAAGAATTCTTAAAAGCAGCCAACAAAAATAGATTACTTCAAAGAACACCAAGAGCTGACTTTTCAACAGCAGCAATCTTACTCTGAAGATTGTGGAATGTTTCCCTCAGTGGTTTAGTCTGAATTCCACACACAGCAGAAATATCATTCAGGAAGAAGGATTAAATAGAGGGGAGAGAGGGACAGGGAAAGGTTTGTCATCATGTACAAAGCTAGTTAGCTAGGAACAAGAGATTCTGGTGTGCTGCGGCACAGCAGGATGACTACAGATAATGATCAGTAAGTTCTGGATATTTCAGAAGTTTACGGCGATTTTGAAAGTTTTCACCATAAAGAAACGATGAGTAGTTGAGGAGACCGGTGTGTTTAGCCTGATTTAAGCATTATGCAATGTACATGTATGAAATGTCTTATGGAATGCTATGCATGAGTAAGCACTTTAAGCTTTTTATGTATCAGGTTAGAATTTATTTTAAAAGTGAAATTATAACCACCTGCACTGCAGTTGGGAGGAAAATAAGACATTTTCAGTAAAATAATAAGGTGACGCATTAAAGAAATTAAGGTTTTGGTTTTTCTTTTACATAAATTATATTCATCTGTAGTTCCTATAGAGCCCATCCTAGGTCTTTAACTCAAAGAAAGAATAGGACAAATGTGAAAAGATATATATATACAATTCAAGGCTACTTACTATTACAGATTTGTTTATTTTATCAAAAATCTGAAATCAAGTAAAATGTACATCAGTAAGGGATTATTGATATAAAAGATGATACATTCATAATTTGCATTATAAAGATTTTTCTACTTACATGGGAAGATATTCTCAATATTACAATAAGTAGGAGAAAGAAAAGATACAAAGCAAATTATGATCAGCATGTTTCATTTGATCTAGTACACATTAAAATTATAAATTTCTATGTTTTACAAGTTTACAAATCCAGAAAAGTTGAGGAGCATACAAATGCAGTTATTATTCTCAGAGTCCCAGATAAGAGGATCTTTTAATATTGTCTTTTTAATCTGTGTTCTTTGATGTTATAATTTTTCACATGGGGAAAGAAAAAAGGCTTTGGGGGCGTATCTCACATTTACTGAAACCTTTATTCTGAAGTTGTATTTGTGCAGCTAGCATCATGATGTTTAGACTTGCTATTCTTTGGTAGGGCCAATATTAATGAAGTCTACTGTGAAGTTTTGTTTCCTGTGTATGGCATTTGGCTCTGCCAACGAATCTGCCTTTTGTACCTTCCTTTTTCATCCAAGAAGCCAGGCTTTCCAATCCACCTAAGTCTCATGGCAAGGAATAAGATGCTGCTGCCACAATGCATAGAAAATAGGGGAAACAACTCAAGCCACATGAACCTCAGGAGTGGGTGCATGTTGTATCACTTTCACCTGTGAAGAATGACTCATATTTGAAAAGCTGACCTTTGTTTTTCCCAGACTACCATATGTCCCTGATTTAATTAAAGTCTAATCAAAACAAAAGTGCATGAAACAAAAAATTCTCATTTTTTACTGATCCCTTTTTACATGCCTTATTATTTTCTCAAACTTGCTGGGCCTTGGAATATTTCTTCTTTGCCACCATATTCATTCTCAACAACCTCAGGAAATAAAGGCTGGCCAAGCCACTTCCTATTGCCTCAAAAAAGTGTTCCCATTTTTCAGTATGCCAAGGAACATAAACACTATAGGATAGTGATCTGACAGTTTTCTTGCAAACCTGCAGTTTGACATCTCAACTTCACAACAAGCAAATCCTAACAATACTGCTTGGAGTTGGTCTGGTTTGGAGCCTGCCGTACAAGCCTAGAACTTCATTCCAATCTGAATGTATCACTGTCAATTCACACCCAGAATCACGGGAGGAATTTGAGTGGCTTGTTGGGTTGTTTATATGTAATATATGGACGAGTTGGGTTATGCATTCCAGCACATCATTATGAATGATATACTATGTAAAATTCTAAACAAGTCATTTCACAATTCTGGAAAAAATATCTGGCGAGCGGCTGCACTGCAGAAGAACCGAGGTTTTTGGCATGTCTCTCCTGCACCGAAGATGCAATTAATAATGTTTCAGTTCTCTGTAGTTTGTGGAAGGCATAGTACACATCAAAAATAGTTTTCCTACAATTCACCAAGAATAAAATAATTATCTTCTAGAAATTTATGCTTTTCTGCTGGATAGTTTAGAAATCACTTGATATTTTCTCCTAGGGAATGTAGGAAAAAATATATGTAACAAAATAATTCTCAAGATTTGATCATGAGGTGAGTAGTTAACAAGAAACCATAATTTTTTATAGAAAATGATTACAGAGATAAAAGATACTCGTTGTCAATGAATTAAACTTATTTTTGAAACACTCCCTTCTGCCAGGATTGGTTAAGACTGCTCACTACAGAAAACTTTAATTAAGGGAAGTACATGTGCCTTAAAATTTCTTAAACAACCCTGGTGGATTTAAACCTGTTGTCCTCACAAAATCATTGATAGTATTCTTTTTAGAATTTTGGGAACTTCTTTTATTGTCACCTTCTATTTAAATTGTGAAAACTCTTTTTTGTATCTTTCTCTTTGTTGTATAACTTTTATTTTTCTTCTCAGTGCTGGAGACTGAACCAGGACTTTCGCACTGAGCTACATCCCTTATTTTTACATTTTATTTTTAGATAATGTCTAAGTTAGTGAATTGTCCAGGGTTGGCTTGAACTTGTGGTTTTCCTATCTCAGTTGCCCAAACTGTGCAAGTTACCACCTTCCACTTGATCGTATACCTTGATGTACATTTCTCTTAAAAATCAAAGACAATTGAAGAATGTGTGATCACTACCCACTCTCCCCTCATCATTTACCCAGCACATCTGCTAAGGCTCACACAGGGTACACGCTACCGGGCTCTTTGGGACACTCTTTTCCATACAATCTGGACAGGATGTGCCCTCTACTCCATTTCTTTTACTTAACTCTCTGTATTGACATGGATTGAGCCAAAATAAGTAACTCTTAACTCTCTATCTTTTTCTTCTTTCTCTTCTGTGCTACAGTGCCCAAACCAACTCAGATGCATATAAATAGTCTTGTCATCTAGCTAATCTTGTTTTCCAAATGAAAAAGGCCTTTCAAGTTTCCCAGCAGTAGTAGAATCTGGAATTACATGAAAAACTCTGGTGTCTATATTTCACTATTTTTTCTTCAAATTTTCAGTAGAAATGAATACCCTGCAAGAATGTGGCCCTCCACTCACTGATATTTAGTAATAACTTATGCACAACACCACATTAAGTATACATTAAATGCTGACAAAATAATTCTGTAGGAAAAAACTTGGGCTATATCATATTGTATCTATTTCTAGTATGTATGGAATAGTATTAAGATACTTGTATAATGTAATACACAATTTTTGATAAAATATTTTGACAAAAATTTAATGGCATTTCTAACTTTATATTTTAAAATACATGAACATCTATTTAAACACCATGTCTCAAATACTATACTATACACATACACAAACCATTAAGACAAAGGTTAGTATGTTTGATTAAATATATTGTTTAAGTTTCCACTGAGACATGGAAAATGGAAAACCTACCTTTTTTAGCATCTAATCCCACTAAAATAAAATTAAAAGGACGTTTTAAAGTATAAATGCACACATGTATGTTTACACACACACACACAAATGGCAAGGGTTTTATAGTGGAAATGAGCTATCAAACTAGCGGACAATTCAAACGATCGGAAAGAATTAGTGGAACTTGAAAGATTAAATACCAAGCGCCAACAGAGACTGCTAGCAATGCTGGGCAGGCTCGTTACCAGGATGTGCCTGACCACAGAAAGGTTGGAGGGACTCCAATTGTCATTTTCTCAGAGTAGGTATGAGAAGAGATTGGACTCTGACCTTGCCCACATCCTGGAACAACCTCGTGTCTCCTCTTTCCTGTCCTAGCATAAGATGCTCCAGATGCTCAGGGCACCAGAACATGGAATGAAAAGAAAAAAAAGAAGCTGACCTGGAAATAGAGAGATAATTACAAATCCATACCCAACCCAGAGAAATTACTCTTCTGAGCCTTTCTGAGTTCCTGCATCTCAATAATAAGAGCAGCAAGGAACTTACTGAGCAGGAAAAAGGCTATAGGAGAAGCTTGTTAACTTGTTTGCTGGAAAATTTTTGTCCAGAGAAATAACACATTATTACTGACATTAGAGAGAAAAGAAGAATTCCACAAGAAAATAGCCAGGTCCCCAAAAACCAACCCATCAGGGACCAGAATCTACCACACAGTTTCCAATCAACACTTTCAGGTCCTTTCTTTAAACACAGTGTTTAAAATTATCAGAACCTTGAGGAAAGTATCCTACTTCAGAAAAGAGACCCAAGAAACAAACTGCTTGATTCAGCTTTCAGTGCCTTGGGAATAGGAGTGGGAATAAAAAAAAAAAAAAAAAAAAAAAGAGAGAGAGAGAGAGAGAGAAAGAAAGAAAAAAAGGAAATAGGAACTCAAAGGAAGCAATGTTATGATAGAGGAAAATATTAAAATTATTATCCTCAGAGATTTAAGGGAAGATACTCATGCATGAAATAATTACAAGATACAGAAAAGAAATAGTTGAAGAATAATTTCATTTTTATTGAGAAATAAAATAAAATTGCTAAAATTAAAAAGTTAACAGAAATGTAAAAGATAAAATGGAATATTCTACCAGAAACTATAATAAAAAGATAAAAATATGATACATTGGGTTATAAAAACAAAGTAATTATTGAAATGATTTTAAAAATCAGTTCACAAGATATAATACCCAATAAATCAGAGTTCAAGAAGGAGAATGGGAGTGAGGATGTATAAAAGGACATTATTAAAATTTCAACAAAACAAATGGGGAAGGCTTGTTTTAATGGGCATCTAAAACTTCCAAGTGCTAAGGACAAGCGGATTATTACAGATAAGCGGATGGTCTCAGAGAGAAATACATTCTGAACACAGACCTAAAATTATCACATCACCTGAAAACACTACACCAAGTTTACAGCAAAAAGATGAAGCACTACCTTCAGTTTTCTAAGGAAAATTTTTATTCAAGCTAGAATTCTGTTCCAAACCAAAGTATCAGTCTATACCAAACTATCAATCAAGCATGTCAGCATATTAAACATTTTCTGATACGTATGATCTAAAAAAAATTACCACCTGTGCCTACTGTATCAAGAAGTTACTGGACAATGGGAAATGCAGCCTAAAATAGGTAAAGATCCTGAATCTTCAAAATAAGAATCCGAGTCTAGGAGTGAGAAGTTCTGTGATAGGTGTGCAATAGCTCTAAAGAGAAATCAGCCCACAGGGACCAGGAGATGGAGGATTAAAGAATGGGTGTTTCCGAGGGCCGGGTGGAGAGAGGGTGATATACTAACAAAACACCACATGGGTTTGATTACATAGAAATCAAGAATTTATTGATTCTTATTGGAAATTTTGATATAATGGCTATAATATGCAAGAAAGACAATAAATTAATAACTAAGAAAAACAGATATTGTACAAGATAGAAAATATAATTATACAACTTGGTGCACCACTGAATAACAGGAATTTATTGATTCTTATTGGAAATAAGGAATTTATTGATTCTTATTGGAAAAGGAATTTATTGATTCTTATTGGAAATTTTGATATAATGGCTATAATATGCAAGCAAAAACAAGAAATTAATAACTAAGAAAAACAGATTTGTACAAGATGGAAAATATAATTATACAACTTGGTGCACCACTGAATAACATTAACAGTCATCCTGATCAATTCAACAAAACTATTATAAAACATTATATTGAGGCAAAACAAAGAGAAAACATGAGATGGGCTTAGAATGTTAAATTCTCATTCCAAAGAAAAAAAGATATATAATGACTAAAATTAGCAAATTAAGAAACAATAGGATGGCTTCTCATGGTTCACTGAGGGAAAGTTTTGTGTTAGTAATTTTCTGGACAGTGTTTCATGAATATATCGTGTACTCTGAACAACTACTGTGAACATAACAATATTCAATGTGTTGATTATTATCACTCTCCTACTAGCCTGTTTTGGTTACTGTGCTCTTGTTACTGAGACAAAACACCCTACACTCAAAATTAAGGCCAAAAAGGTTATTTAGCTCAGAGTGCATGGAGGTTTTCAGTTCATAATCAGCTGGTTCCAAGACAGGGAGGCACGGTACAGGGAAAGCACTTCAAGATGGCAAAAGCAGCACGAGCAAAAAGGAAGGCACACAAAAGAAGACTCTTTCTGTCCCCCATATTGTAAACAGACCACCCACCCTAGGACGGGTGGAGCACTCACACCCATTATAACAATTTTTGATATCAGCCTTTCAAAGATATTTTTACAGTTTAAGATATATACATAGCTTATGCTGTGTTATCTGAGAAATTAAAATAACATTTCAAATAGAATACAAATGAATTAATCTTGGAGAAAAGAAAGGGAAGAAGTCAGAGAAAAATGTGTTAAAGAAAAGATGGAAAACTTCCCATCCATGTATTTTATAGTATCTACCATTCAGGAGATAATCCAGATGATCCATTCTATGTGATGCTCAAGAACTATTTGATAAAATTCTGCATCCGTTGATGAGATAATGAAGTAAAAATATAAAAAGACAGGGAAAAAATGGAAAATTTCTTTCCCTATTAAAAATGACTTCCAGAAAACTGTAACAATCACTATGCTATTAAAATGACAAGTTATGAATCAAAGAAATTGATCTCAACACTAAAATTCATTAATTATAATCATAGCTAATGCCATAGATGAGAAAAATAAAATAAAATTGCCATCATTAAAAAGGGCCACATGTGCTCACTTCAACAGCACATATACTACAAATGGCCACAGTATACTGTAAAGTTTTTTTAAAATTTTCTTATTTTGTGTGTGTACATAATATTTAAAAAGAAACAATTTAACATAGGTTATCTCTGTATAGAATATGTATAGATGACTTTCATTTCATTGTACATGTATGCAATTTGTACTGTTCCAGATTTTTCTGAATGTTCTATACATAGAAATCACAATTTATGTGTCTTTTTTAGTGCTACCCTCTCTTTGATTACAGAAACTTTTAAAATTTTCTTACGTGAAAAAAGCACATTCCTATAACACATCTCCATTCTTTTTTCTATTTTTAGTAATCTTATTACTGTTTAAAAAATTGAATTCACAAATTTATTTTTATATCACTTCCATGTACAGTTTTGAACTTTACAGAAGAATTGACCCTGAATAAAACAGTAAAATTGAAGAGATAACTCCCTTTTTGACTCCTATAACTCCATTTCAGATTTTTAGGTCTCCCTCTCTATCTGTATTCTGTCTTTCTCACCCTAACTAAACAGGATAGATTCTACAAAAGCTATTTTGAATTAAACTTTTTTGTTTTTTAGATGGGATCTCATTATGTTGCCCTGGTTGGTCTTGAACTTGCAATCTTCTGGCCTCAACTTCCCAAGTAGCTCTTTTGACTTGTAAATTTGTTATTTGCATTCATCGGAATAGTTATGTGATGCATCTTTCATGCTGTTTGATGCCTCTCACAATTCTGTTGTGGGTCCCACTTAACTTATTTAATACAGTAAATATGGGGCCAGGGATTTAGCTCAGCAGCATAAGTGCCTGCCTGGCATGAGGTCATGAGATTGAACCCAGTACAAAAAAAAGTAAATACTGTATTGCTCTTGGTTTGCTCTTGGATTGTTCCATTACATCTAAACTTATTTCTGTTTTCATATTGGGGAAATTTTCCTAATGAAACTCCAACTTCTTTATCTAAACCAAATTGACAGTGTCCATTTCCTTTGTAAAATACAATGCTCAAACAGTGCTCAGGATTCTCAACTTTCAGCTATTCTGTAGTGTGACCATGAATGTCTGTTTCTACCAGGCTAGTGGTACTTTAACCAAACCAAGAGTAACATTTCTTCCCAAATCAGTTCTACTTGCCATTTTAATTACACAACTAAATTATATATGAAAAATTATGTTAAAAAAAATTGTTTCTATAAACACACATGAATATTCTAATGACTGAAAAAAGATGAGTTGCTAAAAATAATGCTACTGCACTGTATGTTGGCAAAATAACAACCAAAATATTAATTCATGTAACTATAGTAATATAACCTGCTAAGGTCTTCACTCATTACTTTGCAAGTTTGATTTGATGGGTTTCTTGAGGGGTTTGGGGAGGGCTTTTCTGTCCTTTTCTTTTTGTTTTTGCTTTTTACTGCTTTATTTCAACATCACTATGCTTACAAAAATACACTTATTACACTCATACTGGAGTGTAAGTTCAGTTTTTTATTCCACTTTAAAAAAAACAATAAACCATATACCATACATTATGTATGTGGCTTGTGTAAAAAAGCAATCACAATTATAATTAGAAGACTCTTACTCAAAAGAAAAGCCATAGCTTATATCAAAAGATAAGTTAAAATGTGCACAATTTTGTGTTTTAAATTAAAATACACAAAGAATATTTTTTAATTCCCTCCTATAATCACATTTTTACTTGGTTATAAGCCAACTCCTGAACCAGCCTGCATGAGGTTAAAGAGTTTCAACTAAACATAAAACTCACTATCGGAATATCAACTCCTTGAGAGTAACACCAGACATTGGCCTCTTTATTCTTTATTCTCCAGTACTAGTTCAATACTTTTGGCCCTTAAATGTTTGCCTTTTGAAAACCTCCAGTGGCTGTCTTTGAAAATAATCTCTCCTTGAAAAAGAGTATGTCAACTTCTCGAGTTTTACATTCAAAAATTTCTGTGATTTTTTTAATTGTTAAGTTCTGTATATCCAAATGGAAGCCACTAGGCCCGGCATTCCGTTTTAAATTGCATTTCTTTTTCTCTCTTTAAGAAAAGGAACAAAAAAGATTTATCTGGCTCTTGAAATGCACTGTCACTAATTTCAATATCCTTCCTACCCAACCGAAACCCTCACAGCCTTCAGCGCCAGGCATTTCCCCTCCAAAGTTACTTCCCCTTCGTCCTCACACTGACCTTGGGAGTAGCTAGATTCATGTTTGCTTTATGGGTTTTTTAGACTTTTTAATTTTTTTTATTTTTCCCTTTATTAGTATATGTTTATAATACGGAAGATGTACATTCATAGTGGAGAAAAAATATGTATTTATATCACATTAGGTAGAGAGAGATTCATATTTTAATACTGAGGCACTAGTCATGAAAGCCGGCTCACCGTGGAAAATTTGGGGACTGGCCGAAGACACAAACACTGCACTGGCAGTGACCTAGAAGAACTGATGTGACTCAGAGCTAAGTGCTAAAGTTCAGAGATGCCACTGAACAGCTGAAAGACAGCCTCTGGCAGCATTATAGGTTAAGTCATGATTTTGTTTTTAAAGTCATGATTTAGATATGAGTTAGCTCAAGAGTTCCAAAAACCAAAGCATAAGAAAAGAATAGGGTAAGCAACCCAGTATCGATGTAAAGGAAACTGACCACCATTCTTTAGCTGGCTTGGAAGCTCACTGACTTGAAGAACTCAGATGATATTCAGGCTGCAACAGCACACATTCAGTGTGACCTTGTCAGGGCAGGGTTACTGGGCCAAATTCAGTGTGCAAAGAGTAATGCAAACATCAGATCAAAATAGATGAAGAATACTATGAATTAGCAGACGGCCAAGACTTGGAATTAACATTGGTACGTACTGGGATCCCGAGGGAACACTGGATCTCAGGCCTGGAAATCAGCAGAAATAATTTATGATGGGAAGCCAAGAAAACAACTGGGTCACCAGCTTCCATGTCTGGAAAAGTGACTTGATTTTAAGCCATGAAGAAAGAGGAACTGAAAGGCGGGCCCTGAAGCTATAGATACTTCCTACTTTAAAGAAGGTTCGGTAACTTTAGCTCATACCTGGCATAGAAGACATCAACCCACATAGATATTATGACCTTGGAAGAGACACAGATAAAGGAAATAGCATAACCTCATAGTTCAAAACAGTTTAATTTAGGAAGCTCATAATACTTGATAGCATAGCTAATTAAGAGATTAAGAGGCCAGCCACCTAAAATAGACAACAGGTTTTAGAGTCTTTGAACAAATTTTGATAGCAAACAATTAGGTGGAAGGGAATCATAACTGTTTTGAGCTAAGAATTTGTTAAGAAGTTTCTTCATTCATGAGTCACTAAGAAAAAGTGTCAGTTATTGAGTCAACATTTTTAACACCATGTTTCTGAATTCCAAGAGAACGTGGTTTCCTATGGCTTGATAAAAACTTGAATCAACTACTATTTAGATTCATGAGCTATTAATTAAGGACCTGCAAAAAGTCTCTGATTGCTTGTTGCAATAGTATTTCGAAAACGTTGTTTTTCATTCATTGTTTTAGATATTTCCCTTTCTCCAAATAATAATGTAAAGAATAAATTTTAAAACAACATTTACATATGCAACAAAAATCTATCTTGTTTGGGTTTGCTTTAAACTACAAATCAATTCCACACATCAAAGAATGAAAAACATAAGTGTCAACAGTATAGCCTGATTGTTTTCTTTATCCTAGTTTTATTACATATGTTTTCAATGTAGTTGTCTCAAATCTTTTTAAATATAAGGATATAGTTAATCACTTAGCACTTATGTGCATGAACTTACATAGACACCTCTATAAGCACCATTTCATTAAAGCCACATGGAATTCTATCAATTATCTGATCTTATATTTGAAGTTTTGTACAAATTTTTAGGTTACAAAACTTGTCCAAAATCACACAGCTTCAAAGATATGGACATGGGCTTTTTAACCTGGATCTTAAATTTTTAGGATGTTTATCTGTTATTGTGTGTGGGGTGTGTGTGTATGTGTGTGCATGCACACAATACTAAAGTGTTCTTTTCCCCTCCTGACTTTAGTCAAAAATATTTTCTTTGAAAGAATCTTATTGAACACTAGTTATTAATTAATGTACACAGTATTCAGTAGAAGCCAGAAATGACTAAACATCAACTCTGGTCCTTAGAAGCTTTGAGGAAATATTAATTGAGGAAATATTTTAATTGAAAAAACAAGGAGGATTGAGTGGCCCTCAGTGTTAACCTAGGAAATTCAGATTTCACAGAAAGGAAATTAAGTGGTGCTCACTGTAGTTCACAGAGAGTAATGTGTACACTGTAAAGAACAATCTAGTACCCACTGGTTACAAATGGGGTTTGAGTCATTATCCTTGACTATCTGTTGACCTGTGTGATAAGATTGTAAATTCCTTAAGTGATTAGACTTTTTCAATTTTTCTCTACACTGTTATGTCACTCAAGATTGTGTTTAATTGAATTGCAATAGACTCTTTTATCTGTATTCAGTAGGCTTCCATGAAGTCCTTGGGAAACTCCTCATCTTTCTTTCACTGCACTTAGGCCATTGTAATGGTAACCAAACAACAATTTGCTCACAGTTCCCATTCCTAGTACAAAATAAAGAAGTTGGTTTTTTTCTCAATGAAGTGGTGAGCATGTGTGTGTGTGTGTGTGTGTGTGTGTGCGTGTTTTGTATTTTTCAGGGCTAGGGATCAATCTCAAGGGCAGGAAATATTCTATCAGTGAGCCACATAACCTCAGATATTCATGTGCTTTTCAACACTATCTTGGTCCTGAATTTTAACAGTGTATTGTGTTATATTGAAAAGTCTTAATCCAAAGATTTTCTGATGACCCATTATCATAGCAAAGTAGAATCTTGAAAGATCCTCTCCTGGGTTTAAGGTCTCTGACTCAGATTTTAACAAAATAATATTTATTCTCTTTAATATAATATTGATCCAAGAATATCAATGTGAGAAAAATTCTCAGAAAAATATGTGTTTTTAAAATATGCTTTCAGAGCAAGTGTTATTTCAAATCCCTTTGCACAGCAGTGATGTAGTGAGGAAGAGACTGAAAAATATCCATTTGTACTTTATAGCACCTATCCACTCTTCAGGAGTTTCCATTTTAAGATTCAGGAAAAAATGATATCCATGTTGTTTGCACATCTTCTTTTAAAGATGCTTCTGTATCTAATTATTCCAACTTTGCCTCTTCATAGACAATATAAGCAGGTTTAAAACACAGTTTTGACAAATGAATATTCATGAAGCTGTTTTACACATTGGTAAGCTGCCTCCTGTATTGGCCCCCTAGAAAGGTGGGCGGTACCGTACATACATAGCTCTGTCTCTGTAACCTGAGCACTGGGTCTGCCTTCTCCTTGGCAGCTGTGTTTCCATGCCATAATTAACTTCCAGCGTCCTACAGCTAGGGAAAGGACATTTTCAATTTTCTTGGCCAAGTAGTTACTTGCTGCTATATACCATCAAGTCAAACACGTACTCTAACTTTGCATAGGATCATAACTTTACCTGGCTTTCCACATTACGCATCTGGACGGCAGCAGCAATTCACTGGCATCACCTTCAATTGCCTTACCCTAGTAGCTGGCTCAGCTTAGATCCTGTTACGACTCACAGTGAAGCATAACAGTTTTATTAACAAAGCTGCTGAGGTATTGTTGCTTAGTTTTTACTACTGTTTTATTAATTTATAAAACTGATTAGGAAACTATATCTAAAAATAGATAATGCTCCTTCCAAAACCCAAATGTGTGCCACCATTTTCTTGCATCTAATCTTATTCTGGGGTGGAGAGAATATGGGTTCCTGGGCAATAGACTGAGATCTGTAATCTATGTATGATGATCCCAACTAAGTACCTCGTTATGGCTTGTATCTAGGAAAGTGGTCATAGGTGGGGAATTTCAAAGGTAGCAGGACTGGGGTATGTGAACGTGGATTACAGGAGTGGGTAATGGAAGCCCACACTGAGTATGGGTTGCACCAATCATTAGGCTTACAGCCTGATGGAATACAAAGAAAGAGATGGAAAGAAGGCAGTTTTATCACTTCTGCCACTTACTACTTCGACCTTTCTCCTTCCCACACCATGAATTGTTTCTCCCCTGTGGTGCTCTTCTACCATGCCATCTTACCTTGGAACCAGCTACTGAAACCTCCACAAACTATGAACTGAAATGAACCTTCCCTCCATTAATTTGTAGGTATCAGGTATTTTGTTCTAGCAGTGAAAAAAGTAACCAAGACATATCTGCTGCTCTATCTCTAGATTTATATTTAGCTCTAGATTTATATTAGTATTGGCAGAGAGGTGTCATCTCCTAGATGCCCCCCCACATTCGTCAAAATAAATGTGTTCATAAATTCTGAAGCCAAATGCCTTTTTTATGTTTTTTATCTCTCCTACTAGAATCCCATGGAATTCATTCATTCTAAGCCAAAAATCTAAGAATGTGACAGACACTACATTCTATTCCATTAATTTCAGTGCCCAAATAACTTTCACTCAAATGCCTTTTTACCCTGACACTTCTTTTGATCGGATCCTCATTAATGAAATGTTAGTCTTGCCATCTAACACAGCATCCAGCCTTTCCTACTCCTCCTCTTTCAGAAAGCAAGTATTATTTCATTTAACGGCCACTCAAATGGATCAAAGCAAACACGTAAAGCAAGAATCTGACTTATGATTAATGAGGTTGCCTAGCTCAGAAAACTCTGCTAACAGAGGAAACAGTATCTGCCGTAATGGATTATTTTTTCCTATACTTTGGATGTGGAATGGGAGGAGTGTGGCATATCCACAGAAAGAAAAGAGCAGAGTGAACGTGCTAAGTGAAGCCAAGAATTTTGTGCAAGAAAAACAGAGAAGTTGAAAGTGCTGAGGCATAGACAGATTGATGACTGTAAACCTGGCACAAAAAATGCACATAAATGAGCACACTTTTATTAACATTAGTTTCTATGCATGCAGAGAGATGGAGGGAGAAGTCTTGAGTAGTTTTTAAGTTTCAGTGTCTAGGAAGGGATGTGAATTAGTTTGTAGGATTATGGAAGACTGGATAACTCCTTCCAGGATCAACAGCGAGACAGCCATGTACAGCAGAGATAAAGTGGTCATGGCCCGAGTCAAAGCAAGGCTTTGGTGATTTTGCTTTAGAGCAATTTCAAGGACATAGGAAATGCAAAAAAAATTTCCCTCCTCCTGGAGTCCCCCACTCACTCCTTCAAAAAGAAGAGGCTCTAAGATGTTAAGAGGTTACTTTTGAATGGCAGAAATACAAGATATTTTTGATCTCACAAATTATTTGTTTTTTCTTCCCTTCTTTAACAATGTAAATGTACTGGTTTTGGAATAAAGAAATAATAAAGCAAGAGTGAAAAGAAAAAAAGGGGAAGGAAAATGGAATTCACAAACAGCAGAGCTGGATGAATGCCTCTCATACGATTAGATGAGCTGCCGTAGAGAAGCACATGCTCTGGTCCCAGGTAGCCTGGCCGAAAGCAGATAAGGAAACACAGGGCCGCCATATGACTTGGCTTCAGGAAACCCTTTCTGTTTGTAACCAGTATTCTGAGACCACTTAAAATCAGATCCAAAACTAATAGTTCCCACTGCTGAATTGCAATGTCAAGCTGAATTGTCTGACTTGCCAGGTTTCTATGGTTAAAATTAATGCCCTGCTTGGCAAAGACTATCATTCTAGCAATTGGAGCCATCTGAGGAGAGCCAGAGTAGCCTGGCTTTACCGACCTGGGCCCCTCTGAATTACATCTGTGCATTCAACAGCTTCCCCTGAGGGTAGAATGAGGTGCAGGCTAATCGTGAGGATTCAAATGCAACGCTAGATCTAGTGATATGCAAAACTAGTATAGTGGGGAAGAAAAAGAATACATAAAAATATTACAGGATTTATCTCAGAAGTGTGGTTAAAGAGCATCATAAGAATACATGGACATGAATTTTACATTTGTTTAACCAAGGGGTATATATGATTTGAGAAGATCTAGCCAAATGTACTCTGAACTTGGCATGTAAAAGGAAGAGGAAAAAGTAGCAAATTAAGGCACTTTCTGAGCTCCATGGTACCTTACAAGCAAAAGATGTGTCTAATACAGCACTGAGCTAAGACCTTTACCAGCAGCAAGACCTTTACCTCTAGCAGCTTTCCATGTGTCCCAAATGTTTATTAAAATCAACAGCGACTCAATCAGGAAGAAGGAAGAAACAGACCACCAATAGCATGTGTGAAAGAAGATTTATAAATGGTGCAGAATATAAAAATGTTGAAACACTTATCTAGCCTCATATCTTCCATAAATTTTTTTTTTATCTTTTTCCTTTTTATCGGTACCAGGGATTGAACTCACAACTGCCTGCTTGCAAGGGAGGCGCTGATGCCGCTGAGCTAAATCCCCAGCCCTAATAGCCTCATATCTTCTTCAGCTGTTCTAATCAGATCTCTATTGCGGCTGAAAGACAGACCCTTCTCACAGTCACTAAAAATAACTAACATAAAAAAACCATCGGGAGAACAGAACTACCTTCTTGATTAGGATTTGCAGATAGTTAAAGGGCTCAGTTATTAAGAACAAATAGATCATGCAACTGAATCTTTGTTACTTCTCGTGCTGTGGAATGAAGCCTAAAATTACGCATAGGGCCCTACTACTATAAGAAAACCAAAGTAATAGGCATTCTAATATAAAGATTATTCTTGTAAGGGTAAGATTAGTATGCAGACTAGGATTTGAAATAAAAAGAAACTGAGACATTGGACTATTGAAGAAAAGGCATGTGACCACAAAGACAAAAATAAATGCTTCTCTGAATAAATGTATGTCACAGACATCAGATTACTCATGTCTAGTTTGCATGAGATGTCATTCACTTTTTCCTAAGGAGACCCGAGGTTTGGACATGAGAAGATCCTGACTATTATCTTTTATCAGGTCTTTTGCAAGCTGGCCTTACATTCTTTTAACTTCTATCTTTTTCCACTCCATTCTGCCTGCCATTAAACTTCTTTAAACCCTCCCTTACACACAATAAAATCCTGCAGATTCATGTAGTTCCCTTTCTTAATATGCCAGTTTCAGAGCCATCTCAGTTCTTAAATTTAACAACTCTAGAGTCTGGGTAATCTTATACAGAGCTCTGAATCCTCCCATTGCTTTTTTCCTCTGTTTAACCCCAACCCAATTTTTTTTAAAAGAATCCTCTTTAAAATCAGAAAAAAATAATCATCTTTATTTAAATGCCCAGCACCCAGCACAGTCCCTAGGTGGTTACTAGTACAAATCATTAGCATATGTTAACAGTATATATCACCAAAAGCCCCACATAATGCCTGAGAGAGGTCTTGGGATTGCTAAAGTGAAATCTCTGGAGTGAAGGGACAGATCACCTACACTTATTGCATCCCGTGCTTAACAGGAGTCCAACAAATCTTTTTAAATGCAATAATTTTAATTATTCTCACCCAAAAGTTATTCCCATGACTTGAAAATTTTCCTTTCTCATCACTTATTCAGGACTGTATTTTCAGTCAGCAAAGCCATGACTCTCTCATATAATCCATTGGTTTCACCTAAATTTCCTGGCAACCAAGCTATGACTGTGGTACCCCAGTAGAGACAAACTTTGGAGACTGAATAACATCCTTTCTGCATATGTGGCAGCTTATGAAATGTGACATTCTTAAGAGTTTCCTTCACCATTTCAACTAGCTTTATTAAGTGTTCTGTATGTGAGGCATGGTTTTTATTGTTATAATTTATTGAATGTAGGACAAGGTCAGTAATTTTTGCATTGCAAATCAGGAGTGAAAAGAAATGTAGTTTCTTTATTTTGCACACTTAATATAATGTTACTCTCAAGCTACCACATGGCAACATGGCTACTCAACGACACGTAAAATATCTTTAGGTGAGTCATTTTGGAGTAAATCCGGGGTCCTTCCATTCTTCAACACCTGCATTTCCAAAAATTTCCTTGGATCTAGGGTGGACATTTAACACTATGAGTTACTAGGATAGAGGTATCTTGGGGCCATTCCCAGCAACCACAGACACGGATGAGATTTGGGACCCCACTAACCCCTATAGGGATGCCCTATGTGCCGGGTCCTGGATGTCCTGTGGGCTCATGAAGTCTGGCTCTTGTGGGCTCACTGGCTCTTCTACTACCTGAATGTCACTGGCACTGAATATCAACCAAATCCTTCCTCCATTTCTCTCTTACGTTGCCTGCTCTGCAGAAGTAGAGCCACTCTTCTTTCATTCCCAGAGCTGATTCATGGATTCCCCATACAGGCATTTTCTATGTGTCCTACTGTTCATAATTCTCAGTCTTGAGACCTAGGGCTCATGAGACCTAGGTGTGTGCAGAGAGTTAGAGAAGTAAGGAGCAAGACATCTGACCTCTACTTGGTGCCTCACTGGGACATTTGTAAAGTGTGCTCTAGGACAACACTTCAGAAATTATCTGTGGTGAAGATTTTCCCCAAAAATTAAATGCATTACTATTTTTGTAAAATACCATAAAAATCCATTACTAGGAAAAAGTAACAGAGGTGTATAATATAAGCCCCGGTTTCTAAAAATTATTATTGGACTCAACTGGTAGAAAACTAGTCTATCAAATGACTATAAAATTTCTAGATGCTTATGTTCCATTCCACAACTTTCCTTCACACGGATGGCAGATCCTCAGAAAGGGCAGTAGAGTAACATCTTGGTGCACCGATTCTTTGAGGAGCACTAGTCTAAAATGTGCCATGTTGGGCCAAGCACCGCTGACCTGTGACATCTCATCTTCACAGGGATTGCTCAGTGCTGGGTAGAGCAAGTGCCACTTTTCTGAGATACTGTACAGTTAGTTCCCTTTTATGTTTATTCTAATAGCTTTTGAGCAGCACGCCCATACTTGCTGCTACCACACCCCAGGGTTTTAGCCACAGAGGTAAAGCCAGGACACACTCCTCTGTTTGCCTTGATCTCTCTCAGTGTCTGTCTCTCACCAGGAGCCTCTCTGCTGTTTCTTCTTGCATTCTGTCTACTTGGCATTTTGAGACGAAATTCACTGTCTTTGATTTTAATATTTGAACAGGAAGGGTTTATCTTCCCTTGTCCCTTTCTCTGTCTCTGTTTCTGACTCTGTCTCTCTCTCTTTCTCTTTCTCTCTCTCTCTCTCTCTCTCTCTCTCTCTCTCTCTCTCTCTCTCTCAATCCTTTTCAGCATTTTTCAAAACTCACTGTCTAAAAGGCTGGGCTCTCTTGCTAGGAATTCTATTTTTTTTTTAATTGGCTTTGAAACTCAAGGCTGATCAATGCCCTCTTTGTTCCAGACGGTATCCGCCCTCCTCCCAGAGGAAAAACTGCCATTGACAAAATGGGTGGAGAGCCTCTGAGGTGAAAAGAATGTACAGGATATGAAAACATTTCATAAAATGCCTATTACTCTCACATTTAGGTCATAAAAATAGCAAGGATCATGAGGACTTTAAAACTCTTCATATTCTATTTGAAAACTGCATGAAACAGTGACTTGGGCAGAAACTTTTATAGAGTTTTTATTATACACTCATCTGTCAGGTAGATAAGTGTCCATGTTTTACATCTTTTTGCAGAGAGAACCAAAAACAATAGCATTGATATAAAATTAAAATAAAATTAATATTGTAAGACTTTTTCTCTGGAAAGATGTGTTTGTGTATGTGTGTGTGTGTGTGTGTGTGTGTGTGTGTGTGTGTATACACCTGAAGAATTCATTTTTAAGTGAATAATCTGTCTGCACTTATGTACCAATTAAACTCTTCTTTACTTTCATGCAAATTGAGTAGTCTAGAGAGAACTAAATTTTTCCTTCTCAATATTCTTATATCTAAAAAATTATAATTTTGTAAAAAATTTGAAAAATATACATGATCTAATTCAGAATAACCATCACAAAGAAACAGAAAATCTAAAGTGTTTGTAGGTTTTCTTTTCCTGTTGATTATCTATTACAGCCAATGAGTTATGCTAGTCATTATTTCTATTTCATTAACTATTATATATTTGAAAATTATCATAAAAACCATAAATTCTAACCCCTTTAACACTGAAAGCTGAATGCAAGTCATATTCACTTTACTATGTGAACTTTTGTTCAGGGCCTGGAATATAGAAGACAATAAATAAATGCTCACCAGATTAGCTAATGCTTGGAAAAGGAATCTCATCTTTCAAATACTAACTAAAATATACCAAGCATATCATTACCAGGTTCTGGGATTCTGCAGACTCCAGGTTCTTGGTGCCCTGAACAAGGAATTGAACAAGACCCTCAAAAAGGGGAGCAAGGTTTTACAGTTATTAAAGGTAGAAAGAGAAACCTGCTCTGCAGGGTGCATACACGCCACTGGGAAGTTCACTATGACCACAAATTTAACCCTTTTCTATTCCTCATTCATCAGGCTGAACTCAAATCCAGGCCATCTTATCCAAAACCTTGATTTCACACCGGAAGAACTAGAAATCGCATTTCCTGATTGGTCCCAGGTCTGGGCCCTGACAACTGAGCAAGTGTCCTGGATCTCTGTGATTAACAGATCACGCCCACTTGCTCAGTCCATTGGCCACATCCTGAACTTCAGCCTTGTTACTATCCTTCCATGTATGTGCATTTTTAAACTAAGTTTGTTTTAAATGATGTAGAAAATGTACAATTTTTGGATATCCCAAACAAATATTACTTAACATCTTATAGCATTTTTAAATAACCCATTCTCAGAGTATCAGCCAGAGTTCAGACAGAAAAAAGATGATATATTTATACTGTGAAATCTGGAGAGAATTTAATAAAGGAGTTACTCTTGAGGATCTGGTCAGAATGTCGAGACCTTGCAGAAGACATTGCAGTGCCATGAATCTGGATACAAGGGAGCATTGTTACCACCTGTGGGCTAAAACAGCCAGTGGAACAGAATCCCAAGATGTAGAAAGTTGAGGTGAAAAACCCCAATAAAACTCACTATCTTTTGAAGACTCTGCCAAAAAATAAAGAAACCACACCAAAGAGTACAATCACACTTCTGTTACAAATGCAAATAGCACTTGAAATGACATCTAGTATATTCCTCTTTTCCACCACCCACTGTCTCCTCCTTTTTGATGGTATCCTTAACTTTAGGTAGTATGTAACCAACTTAATGTGTTTTTCTTCCCTACAACAATGGAGGCCAGGGAGGTATACCCTATCTTCACTCTTTTCCCTTCCCCTTTCTCCAGCTGGTGCCCTCAAACTGGCTGGCAGAACCAACTGGTACTCAGAGACTCAGGATGCCTGGTTTGGGACATCAATCCTTATTTTTAGAATAGGGTGGAAAATGAACCTGAAGCTAGGAAGAAAGACAAAAGAATTCTGATATATTCAATATATTGTCTTAGAGGATGTGCTCCAAAAGGACACGCTGTTGCATGTGTGCTTTTTAAAATACTTTGCACCAGATGCAGGCTTCATAAGTATGAAGGGGTATGTATATAAAGAATGACATAAGTTATCATATTTTCTTTTCATAATACTTCGCAGTACCAATATTAAATACATCTTTTGAGATTTCATTATGGGCCAGGTAGCATATATTGTTGAATTGAAAGAAGTATGCCATGTGTGTGGAGTTTCCATTTTTCTGGTTCTGGAATTGCAAAATAAAACTAAGACTGAGCCCAGCTTTGGGCATGTAGCCTAGATTAGATCAGTGATATTTATCCAACACTTGTTTTGAAAGAGAACAGGAAGAAAAAAGCCCATATGAGGACTCCCTTTCTCAGCAGTCATGGTGAATCATAGCATAGAACCTATGCAGGGTTCATAGCAAGAAGTGTCCTTTGAGTCTTCGGCATGACATGCCCTGCAAGGAGGTAGAGTCAATATATTTCCTGGCTGTGAGACCTCTATGTCTCTCAAAGATTCTTTAAGCCATCTTAAATAATTTTATTTTCTAATGCAGTGGCAAACAGAAACACCAAAACAACACCCAAGATTTGAAGGCAGGTTTATTTACACTGACGGGCACTGCTCAGATCATTCCCAAAATACCAGGCCCCAATCTCTGGTAGTCTAGGCTTTACATGAGATAGTAAGTATGAAGCACAGAGGCAGAATGGCCTGTCAATTAGGGATTGATTTTTACAATATGAATCATAGCAACCAACTATGTATCATAGTAACCAGCTGTTTCTAGGAGACAGCAGCAACTGGAACTGCAACAGGAACTGTTACCTGGACAACTAAGAAACTGAAGTATATTGACTGGGGATTCATTTTCTGTTACATTTCTCCCTCTTTTAGTTTCCCTGGAAAATCTTTGCTGGGCATATTATATATAATCTTTTGAGACAAGGCCCAGCTAGAAGCAGTATCAGTGGCTTTAGGATGGGCCAAGGTCCTCAAGACTAAAAATTCCCACCAGGAGTTTGTGGTTTATTTGCTTTATTATAGAGTTTCTCCCTAAACTGACTTTGACAAAATAGTGAAGGTGTTAATCTGATCCAAGAAGGTGTTCCATGTGCCTTGGATGTTCATTGAACCTTTATCATTTGTAAGGTCCTTACTGGTTATTTTTTGTTGTTGTTGTTCTCTTGGGGAAATCACTTGTAGAACTAAGGCAAAAAACAGGGGCAGAGAAGCAATGACGTGGAAAAGCAGCCTGGCACTGTGGGTTTTGACTAATTAGTTCTCATCTCTGACTTCCTAAATGTGGGCTGTGTACCCTTGAATAATGGCACAACAGACAAAAGTTGGGTTTCTCTCAGAGAGACAAAGAGATAGAGAGAGAGACCATTCAAATGCCCACCTGGCAATACCCTTCACAGGGACTTGCATAGAGCTTAGCTAAGAAGAGTGTGAGCCTTCTCTTATGCTATATTTTGATCACCATAGAACCACAGGTGAGTGCCCAATCAGCCATCGCAACCAGTGCTTCCCAGTCTTGGTGCACACACAGAGTTGCCTATTGCTTATGCTGTCCTTTCCACTCACTCACACATTCATTCAACAGGCACTCAGAGGTTAAATATTCTAATCCTCTTTCTTTGAAGGTAGTCCTAACAAGTGTTGATCAGACTTCCCTTCTGCTCAAGCTGAGTGGGACTGACAGAGTGACTAACTGTGGTGTCCCTGGGGGTCTTACCAGAATCAGGCAGGCAGGCAGGCAAACAGACAGACAAACTGTGTTCTCCTCCTTTAGGGGTCCAATGTGAGCCACTCAAGTGGGGAGCCAGGAATCCTCCTGCAGACCTCCAAGAAAACTAGAGGAATCTCAAAGGTGCACCTTCCCATGGGGACCTGGAAAACTGCTCTATCCACAAGGGCAATGACAGGTGACCAAAGAGGTTGGCATGGTCAGTCTTTCTGGCCACCATGCCAGATGCAATGACAAACAGAAACACCAAAATGGCACACAGGATTTGGAAGCAGGTTTATTTACATTGACAAGCACTGTTCAGATCATCACAAAATATGGATCCCCAATCTCTAGTAGGCTAAGTCTTATATGGGATAAGCAAGCAGAAAGTACAGAGGCAGAATGACTTGTCAGTTGGGGATTGGTTCTTACAATATGCATCACAGTAATCAGCTGTGCACTGCAGTGACAGCCATTTCCAGGAGACAAAAGCAAGTGGAACTGCCACAGGAACTATTATCTGGGCAATGAAATATAATGGCTGAGGAACCCATTTTCTGTTACACTAATATTGGCTAAATTACATTATAATGTTTGTAAATTTAAAAAAACTATGTGATGCACATTTTAAACAACATTTTAATACAATCTTATGAGATATTCATGCTGATAAAGAAATTGGAGCTTAGAAAAGTGAAGATCACATGACCTGTCAGTAGCCAAAGGCATAATCACAAAAGGAGATTTCTGAATCAGAAGGAGGTGTTTAGAGAAAGAAAGCTGAGGCAAAAAGACCAGGAGCAGTGGGGGGCTTGATCCAACTGATAGTTGTAAAAGTAATAGAGGAATCAGATGGGTTCTCATTGCAAGCAGATGAGATAGAGCACATTCAGGGTAGTACAGGGCAAGCAGAAAAGTACTCTAAATTATCGTATGAAAAAAGCAAGTGACATCTACCTGGTCTTGAAAACTTCAGTTTGTTTGTTTTCTGTCCTCTTTAAGCATTTTTCTTTCCAGACAAGTCTCACTATATACCCCAGGCTAGCCTCAGAATCAGTGATTCTTCTGCTTCTGAGCGGCATTATAGGTGTCTGCCACTACACTCAGCTTCTTCAAGCATCTTTAAATGTGAAGCTCAGAAGTCATCTAGCATCCTCTTAGTCCTTATAGTATAATGTATTTGATATCTGCTATGGTTTGAATGGGTTCCTTCCAAGATTCATGTACCATCAATGTGGTAGGAGTTAAAACTTAAAAGAAGTGATTGAGTCATGAAGGTTAAACCCCTCATGAATTGGATTAGGTACCCTTATAATAGAGTTGATGAGATTGGAATAGTAGTGTAGGCCTGTAATCCCAACACTGGGTAGCTGAGGCAGGAGGATTTCAAATTTGAATCCAGACTGGAAAATTTAGCCACTTAGCAAGGTCTTCTTTCAAAATCCAAAATAAAAAAGGCCTGAGGAAGTAATTCAATGTAAAGGTCCTAGGTTCAGCCTTTAGTACCATATACACAGACAGAGAAGAAGTGGGGCTCCATAAGGAAATCAGCCTAGCTTGCTCTTCGGCCTAATGCCATTGACACACCACACCTTCCCTTTGGTGGATGCAGCCTCATCCTGCAGCCATACCTGTCAGCACCTTGATCAGGAATTTCTCAGCCCGTGGACTGTAAGAAAATAAATGTTTACTCTTTATAAATTACTTAATCTCAGGTGTTTTATTATAGCAACACAAACAATCAATATCCATTAATTTCTCATGAGTTAATTTAGAATATTTTACCATAAAACTTCAAATCTATTTACTCTAATTCCTGGACTCATTCATGCTCTCTTCTATGAACAAACGTGCCTTCTTTATTGGCTTTCATTACTACCATCCCCCAAAATAACATTAATAGGTACAATAAGATGTTATATTCATCTTTGTTATAGCTTGTCTTCTCTTTCCTTGTCCTCCTTCTCTCAACTTTCCTTCCCAGAATACCCCTACTCCTCCAAATGATGTTCCCTTTAGGAAAAAAGAAATGTCCTCTCTTACAACAAACCTCTACACACCTTCCCCAATTTATGATGATTGGATTGTGGGTTTTAATTTTGACATGGCTCCCAAAGCTTGTTTGTTAAAAAAAAAAAATAAGCTTTGTTAGATGATTTTTGTTCACCTGTAAGTTAATATAAGTGTTCTGGGTACCTTCAATTTAGGCACAGCTAAGCTATAATGTTCAATAGGTAGATATATGCTGTGCATTTTAGAATTATATTTTTGACATGATGAGTTCATCAGAATATAACCTCATCTTATTGAGAAGCATCTATGCATTCAAACCCATAATGGTGTCCAACAAAACAAATCTCCACCCGTGTAATGTAATATATTGTCTCCAAAAGGCTATAATAAAAGACAAGAGACCAAGTTAAAGCATATAAGTATACATTGCTATTACAATGAAAATAGCACTTTAAATTATTGAATAAGGATGTGCTTATACTAAGGGACCAGAAGACAGGGAGAGATAGCCATCCTGAAGGAATGTGAAGCAAAGGAGGAATAGCTGAGGGATGGAGCAAGAGCTAGGCTTTCGGGCTTCTTCCACTTCTTCTCTCCCTTGCTGAGAAGAAATGCTCTGAAAGAAGGCACTTTCAACTCTATATCCTGTGCATAGGTCTATGGTGATACTTTGAAAGATGACAACAAATAGTAGAAAAAAGAATGAACTCTTAAGTTAACATAGTTGATTTTTTTGGAAAACTTATGTATTTTAAGAGTTTAAAAATTATTTGGAGGAGTCCATGTATTCCACTTGACTGCCAAAAATGTTCATGGCACAAAAATAAAATCTCTTACTTAATGTAAATAGCCTCTTCTTCAATGTAAATTATCCAAATGCAGATCATATCTTTGCTATTGAATTCACAACTTGTATCCATTCTATGAACATAATGTGACTTTTGAAACCAAAATATTTTGTATATTACTATAGCCACTGGCTTTAGTTTAATGTCTGTAAAGTGACTTTTTCCCAAGTAAAACCAAAGCTATGGTAATATTTGAAAGAGAAAACCAGGAGGCCCAGGATAAACTGTTGCCTTTATTCTATGGGTTTAACAAACCGGCTTTTTAAAATTCAATAACCATGCAACGTGGTTTGCCAAAGAAATAAAACTGGGGCAGGAAGTTGTAGTCAGTATTTTTATATTACTAACACATTCCTTGATTTGCTTTTATTGTAGACCACTGCTGATAATTTGTTGCTCTTCATTTTTTCAGAAAAGAAAGGATTAAAATTTGGTCAATAGTCAAAGGCATTTATTTTGACTTGCTCTGCTCTTTAGGGAGAGATAAATTTTTCAAGTGTTCATCTGTTTGCTGCCTTTTGTTACAAGCCTTACTTAGCTGAGTTTGAATGTGTCTGTTGAGGTTTTAAAATGGACCATAAACCTAAAAGTCATTGATGCCCAATCAACCTATTGAAACGAGAAAAATCCCAGTCCATCATAATTTCTTTTAAAATGAGTTCCTAAGATCTTGAGAGAAAGACTTAAAATCATTCCTGTTTATAAGGCAGAGTTGACAAAGCAAAAAGTAATGAATAGAAAAGGGGAAAGGTACAATGTTAGTTTATGTGTACCAACCCCCAAATTGGTCTTTTTAGGATATAAAGAAATGAGCCATTCTTCTGAGTCAGGGGCTCAGCCCTTCCTAATGGGCTTCTATATTGGGCTGTGTGAGACACGCGCAACCACCTAGTGAGAAGTTCTTGAAGGCAATGCCAGGAAACATCCAAGACCACTTACATTTTTGTCACAAGAATCCTGAACCCTGCGCCTGGAAGCATGTGGCTTTCCTTAACCTCATTAACTATTAAGATGCAAGTAGGGAAATGAGCTCCTCCCAGGAGTGTATTAGAATGCGCAGGTGGTGCTTTGCTAAACACAAATGAAATGAAAATGAATTTAAGTCAAAATGCAAAGATTTTCCCCGAGCTTTATACTCTTATGTCACTGGAGTGGTCAAGAAGGAAAATCCTATCTTGTGATAAAACAAGGATGAAGAAACCTCAGATGTGGTTTAGCCAGGTAGGAAATAATAAATCAGTCACCTGAGTGACACGTATGCCAGGCTCTTTGAATTTCTTTGCTAGCTCAAACACAGAATATACTGCATGTCACATGCTTCACATAAAACCCTCTGGAAGGGAACTCATTAGCAAGAGAGTTCACAATATAATGAAGCAGACATTTATTGCTAAAATGATTGCTGACCTGGCTTTTTAGTTATTTTGGTTCACATTAAGAAACTCCAAGCTTCTGGCTTCAAAAGCATATTGAGTGTGAAGTAGTGTGCAGTTGTGCCCTGTGCTTCCAGAGGTCAAAAGGAGTGTAACCTCGGACCCCACCACACATCTGGGAATCTGGAGAGAAAGGTCTTTGAACAGTGAGGGAAGCAATTATCGCTTCTTGCAAGAAGGAAAGAGTCCATGTGGTCTATGCAGCACTGAATTCCAGCCCTCCAATTTATAAACCGTGGAGTAGCCTGAGTTATTTCAGCAGGGAAATGCAAATAATATTTACCTTATATGGTCTTTATGAATATTTCATCGTTAATGCATATAAACATCAACCTGAACCATAAAAGACACTTAGCAAATGATAGCTATCATAATTATTATTTTGTAGGCTTTAGGAGCCTCTTTCATCTTTTCCTTCAGATGATAAAATATTAATTAAAGAAACAGATTAGAAGCCAAAATGATACTTGCATACATGGAGTATCAGCTGAAAGAAATTAACTTATCAGACGAACAACCTGAGCAGTGTCGACACTCAATCCAATGCTTGACAAAAGGCCACGGCTTGCCACTGCCCTTTGAAAGTATCATTTCAGTACAGCACAAAATTTATGCCACAATGATGACAGTGAATTATCAAAGAAAGATTAACTTCAGTACAGTACAAGACCATTGAAATACGTAACATACTCTTAAGTTATTTCTGTAAGTTTTTCAATTAAAAATAAAGCTATTGGGTAAAATACATTCTTAGCGTGTGCAAGGCTCTGAGTTCAATCACCAGAACAAAAAAGAAACAGAAGGAAATTAATTTAAAAACTCATGTTTCTTTAAGAGATAAACTTGAAACTTAAACTATTACAATAGTGTTTTTCATCCACTACTTTTGCAAAGATGAAAAAGCTTAGTGCACTCTTATCATGGGTGGAGCTGAAAGGAACGTTTTTGTACACTCTTGGTGGGAATGCACATTGTACAACCCCTGTGGAAGGTAATTTGACAATGTCTATGAAATTATTAATATGTACATTTTAACTCAGTAAGTCCACTGCAGGAATTCATGCTAAAAATATGGTTAGAAGCATGTGAACTGATATATGTAACAAGGTTATTCTTTGTGTTAAAGCTGGCAGTAGCAAAATATTAGAAATAACAATGTTAGCTAAAAATGTATTAGTCAAATAATTTATGGCACATCAACTCAACAGAATACTTTGCACACATTAAGAAAAAGAATGTGAAAGCTTAAAAGGTCAAAAATGGTTAAAAAAAAAAAAGTGATTCTCAGTGGGATGTGTTTGTGCATGCTGTAATTCCAGCACACTGGGAGGCTGAGACAGGGGGATCACAAGTTTGAACGCAGCTTGGGCAACTTACCTATTTAATGAGACTTTGTCTCAAAATAAAAAATAAAAAGCGCTGAGAATGTAACTTAGTGTGAAGGTCCTGAGTTCAGTCCCCAGCACCACAATAATAATAATAACTTCCAACACAACTGAGAAGATAAAGAAAGTATATGTTTATATATATATATATACATATATATATATATATAGTGTGTGTGTGTGTGTGTGTGTGTGTGTGTGTGTGTGCATGTGTGTTGGGACTGGGGTTCTAGCTCAATAATATTTACTTACCATGAGTGAGACTTTATGAGACTTTAGATTATCAATAGCATCAAAATAATAGTAGTTACCATAATAATTATAATGACCAATATAACTTCTTAAAATGAAAAAAAAAGTATGAAATGTATGAGTGGCATGCATGGGTAGGTGGTTATGGATATGTGCATGTTGTTTATATATGAATAAAAATACCAGAAATACCGAATATTAGCAACATTGGTTTAAATGAATGTTTGAAAAACTGGTGAAAGAGATGTCTTTCACTCTTTTGAACCTCTGAAGTTTTGAGCCATATGAAATTACCTATTCCAAACAAAGCAAAATGAAGCAATTTATTTACATATAAAGTTAGTGGTCTGAACAAGGGCTAGGAATCAAAAAAGACTGATCACAGGAGATCCATGAATATGAGCTGTTACATAGGGACAGTTCCACATACAGAGTCAGATGCATAAAGTAAATCAAATACATATTGATCACTGGTCTCAACAGAAAAGAGCTGAGCATCCCTGTGTCTTTACTGTGAAGAGCAGGTGCCAACTCCAGACTCTGCTTAAGAAAGAAAGCTGTTGATCTAGGAGGAATTTTTGTTATCCTACTGTTGATTTTACAGAACCAGATAAAAATTGCATTTTTCATTTTTATTACCAGCCTACCTATGTCTGTAATTCCTCTCTGCACTGCAAATAAATTATTGAAGAGGCTTAGAAATTTTTTTTCCAAACTGTTTAGTGAAGCAGTTGTTCTACACAAAGCTCTGCTAGAAAGAAGACTCCAAAACCAAAGAGGTTTGCACAACCTTGAGTGTCATTTTTCACTCTTGCATATTCATGAGATACATGAAGATCTCCTAATTTCTTTAAGCAGAAAAATTGCTTTTTGTTTTGAAGCCAAATACCAATAACAGCCCACAGAAAATCATATTCAAAATTGTTGCTTTACCGTAACTAGCTCTGTTAGCTATAAAAAGGTTTTGCCATCATATTTTGCCAGGTATAACAACTGAGCCACACTTTAATGTTGTTTTAAACATACAAGAGCATGTTTTTGGCTTAGTAAATAAGGCTTAAAACCATAAAACTTTGGATCATTGAGTTTGAGCATCAGCTTTATGAATTGCTACGGTTTAGCAATGGTTGAGGAGTCCCCAAGAGTCCATGAGTTGAGGGCTTGGTCCCCAGGGTGGAGCTACTGGACCATGGTGCAATCATTAAGAGATGAGACCTAGCAGGAGGTTCTTGGACACTGAGGATGAACCTTCAAAAGTCATTGAGTTACCTTTCCTCTGACCCCTTGATGCTTCTCCTACCTGCAAGGATGCTCATAGAGGAGCACGTATGGCCCCTTCTTGTCGCTCTGCTTCCAGGTTCAAGGTGTTTCCTCCCATACACATTCTGCTACCTGACAGGCCTCCTCTGTACCCAAACTGTGATGCTTAGACTTTCAGCCTCCCAAGCTGTGGGACAAACCTCTTTACTTATAAGGGCATCCTACAGCCAGTATTTTATTATAGTGATGAAAAGCTAATATCTTATATTTTCTGAAAATTATGGTCATATTAAAGCAATATAATCTAATGTACATTTTCTATTATACCACTTGGTTTTGATACCACTTTGATATGTCTTGTTCACTGGTATATCCTTTAATTCCTAAAACATTATCCAATATATATATAGTTAGTAGTTGATAAATTTTTTATGAAATAGAATATACTATATAATATAATAGTTTTGTCTTACTTTTGGTTTTTTGTGGAAGTGAGATAATTATTTTTAGGGAGAGTCTCACTATGTGGTTCACACCACCTTGAGCTCACTTAGTAGCCCAGGTTGATCTCGAACTTTTGGCGATCCTCCTGCCTCAGCCTCCCAAGCACTGGGGCCATGACACTTGGCTTGTTATACACTTATTAATAAATAAAAAAATTTAGAAGCATGTAGACAAAACACCAGAGCTGTACCTAACTGTATTTTTTGTTATATTTTCGTTGTTCCAAATGTACTCCTAGACCTTATTTCATCTCAAAGGAATAGCATTGTAAACGCTACCTTCATTATACATACACAGTTTTAGGAAGTATAACTGAGATAACCAGCTCAGCAGGGAGGCAGCAGCCAGCCCTGCCCATGCACACGCTCCAGCAGCCATCAGAAGACACTGCCCATAGATAACCAGCTGAGTGGAGAGGCAGAGGCAGGCTCTGTCCCCTCGCACACTCCAGCAGCCATCAGAAGACACTGCCCACAGGTAACCAGCTTGGCTGGGAGGCAGCAGCTGGCCCTGCCCCTGCACAAACTACAGCAGCCTCCTCGAAGCTTCTGCCCCCGGTAACCAGCATGGGCTTGGAAAAACAGCAGCCAGCCCTGCACCAGTGCACCCAGGGGCCACCACTGGATATCTATAGCCAGCACCAGCTAGGAGAACCAAACACTCAGGCTCCAGAGAAATTGTAGCCAATGTGGAAAGTGCCTGGAACCTCACTGCTCCCTTGTTTGGAAGAACCCAAGAATGTCAAGAAGAAGCAGAAGGCAGTCCCTGGTCTCCAACCCAAGCGGGGCTGGTCCAGGAGATGAAAATATAGGACAGACAGCGAGTCACACACCTGAAGTTTCTGAAGTGATGGCAGTGGAAGTAAAGAGCAACTTCATGAGGCTATAAAAGAAATTAGAACAGAAATACTATCTCAGATAAAATAAGAAATGAAAAACATAATAAAGAATTGCTAAGCATCTCTAAAGAAGACACAAATGAAAAAAATAGAGGAGCATAGGAATATGAGGAAATAGGAAAATGAGGGAAACTGTGAGTGAATATTATAAGAGAGATTTAGAATGCATGAAACGGATTCAAAGAGATTCCCAGGAAATTAAAAACTCCATTGAAAGCTGGCAAAACTGCTTGAAAGAAGCAGAAGATAGACTTTCAGACTTTGATGACAGGTATGCAGCTTGCAATCGTGAAAGGAAAGTCTCTTAAAAACAACAAGGAATCTGGAAATAAAAATTCAAAGGCTGCAAGATGACACAAAGAAAAATAATTTAAGAGTGATAGGTGTCAATGAAAAAGCAGATATCAACACAAATGACATAAAAAGATTATTTACAAAAGTAATAGCAGCTAACTTCCCAAGCATGGGAAAAATCACCTGACATACAGATAAGTAAGGCATATAGAACTCCAGCTAGCCATAACCAAAATAAATCTACATCCAGACATATAATAATCAAGGTCCCAGAAATTCAGCACAAGAACAGAATATTAAAGGTTCTTAGAAAAAAGGAACAGATCAGCTATAAAAGAAAACTCATCAGAATCACAACAGACTTCTCAACACAAACCATCAAGTCAAGACGACCTTGGAGTGAAGTATTTCAAGTTCTAAAAGAAAACAACTTCCAACCTAAATTGATGTACCCTGCAAAACTATCTTTCAAAATACATGGAGAGATACGGTACTTCCATGACAAAGATGAATTCATGACCACCAAGCCAACCTTACTAAGAATACTAAAGAATGAGAGAAAGAGAGAGAGAGAGAGAGAGAGAGAGAGAGAGAGAGAGAGAGAGAGAAAGACCACAGTTCCAGAAACAGCAGCAAGTGGGATCACTGAGTGGGGCAAACAACTGAATTGAGGAGAAAACTAGGCAGCCAATGGCCAAAAAATAGCATGGCAGAGACAAGCCAGTGCATGTTGGCTGCAACAAGTAATGTAGATGGTCTCAATTCACCAATAAAAAGAAACACAGGCAGAGTGGATCAGGAGACAGGATCCATCAACATGCTTTACTCAAGAAACACATTTAACTCCAGAGAAAATTCATAGACTAAAAGTCAAAGGAGAGAAAACAATGCTCTATGTGACAAAGAATCAGAAAAAAGTAGGAGCAGCTTGCCCATCAACTGCAGAATGGATAAGAAAGATATGGCATTTCTATGCAATGGAAAGCTACTCAGCTATAAAGAAAGATAACCTCAAGGCTTTTACAAGTAACTGGATACAACTTGAGATCATGCTCATGGGTGAAATAGTTCAGAGTCACATGGATGTACATTGTGTTGTCTCCCTAGTATAAAAAGACTATAGGAGTTAGTGGAATCAAAAATGCACAATAGATGTTGTGAAAGTGAAGAGAGGTCTAGAGAGGGAAGGCAGTGGCCATTGTTAACCTATATCCTGTTTTGAAACTCTGTGTTGTTTTCATCGTTACATTTAGCGTGGTTTTATTTTGTTTTGTTGGATGTTGTAATACTTGATGGCATGGACAGCTGTTTCAAAAACAACAAATATACTATAGTAGCCATTATTGATTTCCAGTTATTTTGTTTTGAAGCCCAGTATTGCTTCACTTGTTTTCTTTTGATAAATTTTATTCTATTTTGTTTTGTTTGATTTATTTTGTCTGATGGTATAAGCAGCTACTTTGAAGATAACAAGATGCATTATGGTAGCCACTGTTGTATTCTTACTGTCTTGTTTTAAAGTCCTGTATTGCTTTTATTGTTTTGGTTTCGATTGGTCTTATTCTGCTCTGTTTTGTTTAATTTTATTATGTCTGATGGTATGGGCAGTTATTTTGAAGATAACAAGAGACATTATGGTAGCCACTATTGACTTCCTTTTAACTTGTTGTGAAGCTTTGTATCATGCTCATTGTTTGGTTTTAATTAACTAGTCTATTTTGTTTGTTTGGACTTTATTATGTCTGATTGTATAAACAGCTATTTTGAAGATAACAAGATGCATTATGGTAGGCACTGTTGTATTCTTACTGTCTTGTTTTGAAGTCTTGTATTGCTTTCATTGTTTTGGTTTCGATTGGTTTTATTCTGTTCTGTTTTGTTTGATTTTTATTATACCTGATCATATAGGAAGTTATTCTGAAGATAGCAAAAAGCATCATGGTAGTCATCGTTGGTTTCCTTTTATCTTGTTTTGAAATTTTTTATCACATTCATTGTTTTGTTTTGATTATCCCTATTGTTGTATTTCTTTTGGTTTTATTCTTTTCAAAATAAAAAAATGACAAAAAAAGAAGTCGTAACTGTCATTGAGTACATGCTGGTCATTAGAAAGTCACATGTGCTGTATTTAATGAGGATCATAAATAGACGTAATTTTTTCTGATCTTCAGTCACCCTCAGCACCATAGAGCTGACCTGGCTTTGGTTTGTCAGTGTCTCAAATCATGAAATGTGTTAGCGCTGAGCTCATGTCAAAGTCAGACAGTGCCCAAGCAGCTTAGCATGTCACTGTCAGATGTCAGCTTGCTGAGTCATCCTGGCACCTTCAGAGACCCAGAAAATATTACATGACCGACCTCTCTGGCCCCCAGACGTCCCTGGGGCAAATCGAACATGGGCGAATTAGTGAAGTCATACTTTCATTTGGTCACTTATTAAATATTTACTTACCTTCTAAAGTAATGCATTTTGGTCGTCATCACACAGCTACTAAGGGAAGGCAGGATTGTGAAACTGTGTAGGCTAATTCATGAACCTATCCCCTTAACTCCTGAACAGTGAAGAATTCTGCTCTCCCTAAACATAAGCATCTGCAAATACATTTTTACGTAAGAGCAGCTAACCTTTCTGGAATTCTTTCATGTGTCGTCCCCACATTTTGCTTTTTTGTTTTTTGTTTTTTTTTTTTTTTTGATGCTATCTCATTTATGATTATACAATACAACAACAGATATCAGGAATTAAGATCAAAAAACTTTCTTATCTAAACTCCAGGGTTAAATCTCAACTCAGCCACTTACTGGCGATGTCCGCAAGCAAATGATTTCATTTCTCTGTGTCTGTTTCCTTCTCTATGAAAGAAGGAAGAGTGCATACAGCATACGGTCAATTTTATTCAATGAGTTAATCACATAAACAACCAGCACTTAATTAGCCCTATGTGTCTTAACTTTTTAAAAACATGGTTTAAATAAACAACAAAAGACACTTTAAAAAAAGAATCATGGAGTGAATGGGAGGGGTGGAGGAACCCTAAAGTTGCAGACCACCCGTTGGTGGTATCCAAGGCTTTCGGCATGACCGACTTGATTCTCTGAGCCTGAGCACGCTTCACGAATCGACCTTCATCAGTGCACGCTGCTCCACTACCTCTGGAGAACTTCCAGAAACAGACACAAAACTCCACACTGTCTCCAGTGCAAGGGTTACTGCTTGGTCTTCGGGAATGAGAGGAACCACTCTGTCCTCTCTGCCACCTGAAACCCACCTTGGGTTTGGTCCTCACAACCTCATATCAACATCAGGGGAGGGCCACACATAAGTAAGGGGATCGGAGCCTAATAAGTTTTAAGTAAAATACTTCATAGTCACCACAGATTAAAATGAGAATACTGCAGCAAGAAAGCCTCTTATCAAACTACAGTTTCCTAGAAGTCTCCCAAGAAAAATATTTTAGAAAAACATGATCATTAAGATTATATCTGTGGGTTACTTGTGTCTTTTTTCTGGAAGAATCTAGTTGTTGTTCTGTGGCTGCATATTTAACAGACACATTATCAGTCAGTGTGTATAAAAAACCTCAGCTCTCCCAACTGCTGCATTAATCATCAGTCATAGTAAGAAGCCTAGCTCATCGCTGTGTTCGTTAAAGAACTCCAAATGACCTACAACAAACTTAAGAGGTTTTACCAGTCAAAGTCATCAGCCTGATCAGCGTTAGCACCATTCCAAGCTTGAAGTTCCAAGACTGTCACTTGACCCTTTCTGCCTCTCGCAGCTCCTCTTCAACAGCCCAAGCTTCTGGGGCTTTAAACAACCCTAAGCCTGCACATTCACAGTGTGAGGAATACACACCAAGTTGATGATCCAGTGGGAAATTATTGTTAACTGACTGATACGCTTACTGGGGAGCTCATTGCTGTATACAGCTGCCTCACTCCATTCTTAGTCTGCTGAGATGTTTTACGAGGCTTGGTAATATATCAAGTTTATCCCTATAACTTTTTAAAACCATTTACAAGCATTTGAAGATGAGAGAGAAGGATTTAAAGGAAGATTTTCTTAATATATTATTAACTGAAGAGCAATATATATCTTATTTATCTTTGTTTCTCAGCATATCTCAAAGAAAATATTGGCAGTGCATAAATTCTATTGGGAATGTTGATCTCATATTGCTTGACCTAGACTAGACTAGGTAAAGATAAATGTTACATTATGTTACTTGCCTTATGGGCAGGATTACTTCTCCATATCGCTAGTACCTATTTAAAAGGCACTTAGTACGTATTTTTTATGATGCTGAAGTGTTTGCATCAAATGGCTATGCAAAATTAATGCCAGCTTTGTATTTCAGTAATAAATGTTCAATCTCAAGTACATTTATTGAGATAACAAAATTATTCTATATTTCAGATAAATATTGCAAATTTTCTATACAAAAACAAAGCTAATATTGTTTGAAAACCAGAGCAATAAACATATTTATATTTCCAGCTAGGCCTAAGGGTCAATACAATTCTATTGGTTGTTGTATTTATGAGAATCTTCTCCCTTGGCTCCCAAAAACCTTTGCATCCTCCTGTGAATGCAACCCGTAGCCTACTGTTCTGAGCTCGCATGCATAATTATCAGGTCTCAGGTAATTATGGTTGATGTGAGCATACTTTTGAACATTTTATAATGGAGAAAATATTTGCTGGAGAAAATCTTCATCAAAACATGATTTGCAAGAATGTTGGTTACACAGTTCTTTTTCAGTGCATATTACTGTGTTCCATAAATAACCGTGTTGAGCATTACAGCATCCTTGGGAGGTAGTCAAGTGGGAATATTATATCTAATTTAATATTGCCCTGGTTTATTGTTTTTAAGTTGACCACACTGATATATGGGCTTTCATACATGTTCACTGTTCCTACAAGTCTGTGAGCATTAGATTGACTGAGACTATATCTTAGTTATCTTTGGGAAAACTATCTACTATGAATTTTCATAGCAGAAAACTTAATACAATATAAAAATTAAAAATCTGTCCACAATAGTATTAAAAACATTTTGGTATTTAAAAGTTTATGTTGACAGTTAGTGGTTTTTAAACATTACTATACATAGGCGTTGTCTGGGGACATGTGAATTCTAACTCAGGAAGCTAGCATGGGGCCTGGGAATCTGTATTTCCACTGACTTCTCTAGTGGGCTGCTGGATCCATAAATCACACCTTAGCAACATGCCCTATATTTAAATTGCTGCTATACTTCATTAGAGCTCATTACAAGTACTCTTAAAAATGTTTAATAGTTTTCCCAAGCATACCATTGGTGGAATTTTTTTCTTAATCATCCTGAAGTGAGAAATGTGTTGCCTGCCACTTCAAAGAAGCATTTCTCAATGTTTTCCCTAAACATTAATGATCCTTTAATCCTGAATGTACACTGTAAAGGTTTCAGTGTATCGCATCAATAAATTTCTTGTCCTGAACTATCACAATAACAAAAGAGTTATATAGTCCTGATAGTGTTTGCACAGCCAGAAAAAAAAATGTTCTTTGTGATTTAGGCAAGAATATTACAATAACTTCTGAATGCCAATCCAAAAAAACTGGTGAAACATTATATGGCTGATAAAGACAGTAGAGTTTAAGAAAAAGTAGTATTTTAGTCTCAGCAAAGGGACAGATGTGAAGGCTCCATTAAAGACTAAGAGACGTGGGAAATAAGGCTCAGATAAATACAAATCCATGAAGAATCAAGAACTCTGGGAAAGAGGAAAAGATACAAGGCTCTTGAGAAGGCTAGGCTTTTTAGCTACTGTGCTTCTTTAAGGATACATTATCTCCTGGGACACACCACTCAAGGATTTCACCGTCCAGCCATCGCACCAGGGGAACTCCATATTTATTAAGTGGTCATGGTGCTGTAACAGAATTCAGCAATACCTGCTTCTCTTCTGGTTTATGTTCAGATTCAATACAATTCATTTTATCACAGCGAGGGAAGCGGTGTGAGTGTAGGTTGTCACCTAGAAATAGAAATCATTTTCTAACGCTAAACTTTGACATAAAAATTTTTCTGATAAGATTATACTTGAACCAATACACTTTATTTGTGAATGCATGAAGAAAATGTGCAGTTTAGGCCCATATTACCACTTGGCCTGTTCTCTCTGATATGTGTGCACCAAATGGAAGAATTACTGCATCAGCTAGAATTGTGTAGATATTTTATTTCCAGTGTAAGAACTAGAAATACATAAAATGTCTCACAGATGTAGAGATAGATATAGATATAGATACATATAGATATACACATATAGATGTTGGTGCTCTAATAAGGTGCTGGGGTGACAAAGATGGAAAAATATGCTCTCTGTCCCTACATGGTAGCAGGAGAAGAGCTTCAAAAATAAACAAAAGCAATAATGTGACAGGCGTGATGACACTGTGGGTGTACGGAAAGGGGAGTGATCACACTTACTTGAAAGGAATCAAGAGAAATACCAAGATGATGTGGGAGCTCAGTAAAATGTGATTACTGTTACAACTCTGCTGTATGTCAGTACTGTGATCAGAACTGCAGGAAACGGGGTAGGATGTAAAAGTCTAACATTTATTCAACAAATGATCATAAAGCATTGCATCCCATGTAATGTTAAGCATTTATAATCTACACTTTCAAGTGGTTTATAATCTAGTACAGGAGACAAGGCACATAGCTTAGTGTCTGGGCACATGTACTGCACATGTTTTCCCACAGAAGTAGCCAACATCTATAGTATATTTATCTACATGTATATCTATATCTGTCTCCAAAGAGCGGGAGTAATCACCCTTGGTTGCAAGGAACCAAGGGAGATGCCAAGAAGGCAGGAGTAAACACCAGGTAGGTACACTTCCTTCTGATGTTACTTTCGAGTTTAAGGTTCAACCATTCTCTCCCTTCTTTGGGCTGCCATAGTCAAGGGCCACATTTATGTGGCTTGTGAACACTTAACTAGTTCATTTGCATTACATCTGGTTCCTCTGGAGCCATGAACCTTTTGGGGCCAGCAATTGTGTCCTATTCATCTTTTATCCCCTGAACCAAGGTAAAAGGCATGTAGAAGATACTGACTATATTGGTGCTCTTTGAAAGAAAGTTTGATCTGGCTATAGTCAGCACAAAAAAAAAAAAATTATGACATTTGAATTGAAAATGGTTTGATCAAGCCAGCCTCATGGCATGTGCCTATAATCCCAGAACTCTGGAGGCTGAGGCAGGAGGATTGCTGGGAGTTGGAGGCCAGCCTAGGCTACAGAAGCAAGTTTAAGGCTAGCCTGCACTACATAGGGAAACCTGTCCCAAAAAATAAAACTAAAGAAAAAATGTTTGATCAAGATAGCACTTTCCAAAGTGTGTTCCAAGAAAATTACTCTCCCTTGAGTTCCCTGGGAGAAGAAAACAGTTAATGGTCAAAATTATTGGAGAAATACAGTGCTTGGTTCACTTCTAAGGAGGTTTTTCATGGATAGTAAGGTATTATACACCTATTGCATATGTAGGGGAGAAATTCTCAAAAGTATTTAACCAAGCAGTTCCCAAATTTATGCGGTGTATTTTCACTCCTCATGCTCCCCCACACGTCTGTTAGTGATTTGTAGAAGCAATGCCTCAGTTTCCATAAAGAAATGTGCTGCCTACTCTAAAAAACAGGAACGCCAAGATTGTTTCTCTCTGTGGATTCCTCACAGCAAAACAGGATTTCTGTTCTTTCTCATGCACACTACACCCAGAAGTTAGAGAGAATTCCCAGCTTTCCTTAGCAGTTAGGAAAAATAGGAGAGAGGCTTCTGGTCCCAGGCATTCCTCCCTCCACCTTTGCAGAGGACACAGACAGGAAAGTAAATCGAGGTTGCTCCCCTAGCATCTACTGCAGCCCAGGGCAGACTGCCATCGCCGTGGTGTTAGCAGACTGTTTGACTTGATTTAAGCCTACTGTTGCAACAGTACAATCAGCTTATCCTTTAATTCTGATAGCTTTGGACAGAGAAATAAAATACCCGAGACAAAACCAACTTTGGCTTTATGTGTGTAACTCTAAAGAAAATTCCTTGTTAAGGATAACCAAAGTAAGAACTAATAAAAGAAAAGACTGTTTTCAATTTGTTTGCTTCTTCTTTCTAACACAATGGACTGAGACTCTAAGTTTCATTGTGCAAAAATTTAAAATGCAGATAGAAACACAAACAAGAGTATAAAATGCTTTGTACTCATCATCCACCAATTATGACATTTGTTAGTTGGTTTCATTTATATCATTCAACATATTTTGTTTTCTAGATTACAGCAAACTCCAGACATTATGCCATTTCAGCTGTGAAATTTTTGCTACTCTTTGCATCTCAATCTGATAAGACACATTTGTAGCATGGTATATATCATACCATATATAAATTAAGAGTAATTCCTAAATATTACCTAATATGTATTTCATATTCAAAATTCCTAGATTATTTCAAAGATACATTTATACAGTGTATATTGTCAAATGAAATCAAAATCCAAAGAATGCCTAGATTTGGGTGTTTTTGCTCTTGTCTTATCTTCAATTTTAGTCCCTGACTCCCTGTTTATAATTTTTAACATGATTTTTAGTAGTTTTTTCACACTAGGTACGTTTTTAAGATATTTTCCTATTTTTCTAACATAATCAAAGGTCATGGAGTAATTAAGTATATTCTTTTAAAATTTGAGCAGGCATAAAAATTAAATAGAAGTAATATTTCAACATTTATGTTGTCACTGTTAATCTTTTGTCTTCAACTAGGTTTTGACAGAGAAAAAAACAATATGCTTAAAAACTTTTGTTTCTGGAAAAAAATTATATTTCTAAAAGGAGAAGTGGTCATTCCTTTATAAATAATTATATTTCCATAAGGAAATTCTACACATGTAATTGGTCATTCCTATCAATTAGTGGGACTGTAACCATGGTCTATTGATTCTTCAGCATTACAATATCCACTCTTCACTGCCGTTTCTTGGTTACTTTTCTCTTGTTGCTGGAACAAAACACCCAGCACCCAAAATGAAGGAAAGAAAGGTTTATTCAGCTCACTGTTTCGGGAGGTTCCGGTCCATAATCAGCTGGCTCCAAAGCAGGCTGGCAGGGCACAGGAGCAACATTTCAAGGTAGCAGCCAGACCTAAAAGGGGGCAAGAGCAAGACTCTTTTCCTCCTTTTTATCACTTCCGCCCTCCAGGGAAAGTTTGGCACTCACAAAATCTCTGTGTCCTCCTCTTGCACAGATTGAAGATATTTACAGAGTAAAGATCCTGGCTTCCTGCTGAGTCTCTTAGTTAAACTTCTCAAGTTGACACAATGTATCAACCACAACTGCTTTAATATTTGTATTACTAATTTCATTCATTTTAATTGATTTATAATAATCATATACAGAAGTTGGGGTATGTGATACTTCAATGAATTTACTTTTAAATTATTAGAGTTTAGAAGGCAGCATCTATATGTGTCTCACATATACAAAGACTGCAAAGAAACATACAGAGCAAAATCTAATCATTTTCAGAAGCAGGTTCTGGCTCCCTTAAGTGTTCTGCCATTTAGCCATCCCCGTTTAAGAAAAGCCTCATGCTAAATGGGTCACTTCATTGGCAAAGGCAGTAATTTCTGAGCCTTTACGTATAAGAAATGAGAAAAGAAAGATAAATTGTGAAGAGAATTAGTAACACAATCTTTCAATTGCAGGTATTTCAATTGATTAACTGTCAGAACAAACATTTCCCTAAATTCAGCAAACCAACTCAATTTGTCTTTTGATATAGTCTTTGCAATTTGTTAAGGACTTTTGTCCAATCAAGAACACCAAACACCAACTATTAGTTCAGGTTTGATTTGTAGGTTGGGATTATCTTCCATGGAGAAATCCACAGCAGCAATCCATTGCATAATTCCATAACCAGTTAATCAAAATGCTTATTAACAGCCAGGGAATATGCCAGAAAGTCTCAAATAAGCCTGCAAATTATATATGAAGATATGTTTATCATTTCCTTCCAGATTTGCTCTAACTATGATACCCCTTCATGTTCTGAACCTAAAGTAGAGTTGCTCCCCTGTAAGTTATTGCTTCTCAACATGAATAAGCAATTTCCCTTACCTTTTATACAAGTTAAGTATGCAACATTCAGTTTTACCAGATGCTGACTCAGAGGACCATTTGGAGAGAAAAGGTTGTAATCTCATTTCTTATGACATATTAAAGTAATTCTGAGTTAAAACTCCATTCACTCATAGCAACAAGAAGAATAAAATTGTTCGTGTTTTAGCCACATATTTTCCACTGTTGATCTTGATACAGCAATCTAAGATACAGCAACAGACCACTGAAGAACTTCCTAGAACTGAACAGAAGAACCATGGCATCGATGTGTCTTCAGAGAGAGATCAGGGAGATGTTGCATTACTGACTGAATCAGTAAACATCTTTCCTCTGATATATCAGCTACTTTTCAATGCACCTCTAGGCAGTCTACATTGTCTACATTCATTTAAATCATTTTATTTCTACATTTTGCTTCACGCTACAAAGAGGAGGTAGGAAGTAACACCGGGTTCTAACAGAGCAGTGACCAATAGGAGCACCTTCCTTGCCCTCATATTACTGTCAGGAAAGCAACCATCTCTCCTGCAGGACAGATGAAATCAACTGTGTTGAACACATAGAGGAATCACTGTGAGATTTTACTTATCTCTGTTCATAGGCATGTTGCTCAGCCTCTGCAGCTGTGCAATGGGCTTTTGCTACATACATCTCTCTTTTTCATAATCAAAGATCACCAGTCTTAGAATTGAAAGCATTCGGACCTCAGTGTTTTGTTTCATGGTCCAGGCTGGCAACCTAGATATGAGCATGTGCAGAGAAAAAAAAATAAAAGATCTAGAAACATCTACTGCACACTGAGAAAACACAGCAGACACAGTAATTGCTTAATGACCAGAAAATGTGCATAACAGCCGTGATCTCATTTGTGAGAATAAGGCACAAGTTATAGTTTTAAAAGGTAGGGGAAAAAAAGGAGAACTAAAGAATAACAGTTACAAAATGTTAGTGAAACTATGCTAGGGATGTAGCTCAGTGGCACCACATCTGCCTGGCAAGTGCAAGGTCCTGAGTTCGATTTCCAGTACCACAAAAGAAAAGAAAAGATTAGTAAAACTAAAGATAAGACCAAAAATGGGAGTCCAGTTCTTTCACTGGGCCACTAGTGAAACAAAGTATTGCAAAAGACTGGAAGGTCTAATTGAGGAACTCCCTCAAACAAAAAGGTTTTTCTAGGCTCGATCTCAGCCTATGTATTGGAGTACATAAAGAAATAGAAAATGCATGTATTCAACAACTAAGAAGATGAACTAGCCGCTAAACAAAATAAACATTTACTGGGAGATTATCTTTTTTTCTATAACGTCCTCATTCAATTTCCTGAAATTTAATATTAGTACAAACCCTGTATTCTTGTGAACATCACAGAGGAACACAAAGAAAAGCTCTAGTGTTTCTAAAGTTGAAATCATCAAAGCTGTCAGAATATTCTTTCCCCTTCTTTTTCCATAGAGCTGTGGCAGACACTGCTAAATGTGCCATTCATATCTGTTCACTCTTTTGCCTTTTAAGAGAACCATCTTTTCTATGTTTGCTTGCTTGTTTGTTTGTTTCTGGTTTTCAATGCATGTAATGAAAAATAAAGCTTTTCTTGTCAGCACAGTTGCATTGGAGCAACGTGGTTTTGTAGCCACCCACTGGGTGGGGATTTTGAAAACACCAAACAAGGGGGCAGAACCAGTCTACATATCTTCTCTGCCTCTTGTCCTTCATGAAATCTGTACCCTACATGGTGACTGGATGGTGGTCACCAGGCAAAGCTGCACATTAATAAAAATAGCAGAGCTAAAAGCCAGTTTCAGAAGTAATAGACTCCTCGGTAACATAGTATAATACTACATCAGTTGAGATATTTTTCATGTGAGAAAATAGAATTCCTAGCATATGTATTCTTTTTTTTTCTTCTTTTTTAGATAGGCCTTCACTATGTATTTCAGGCTGGCCTTGTACTCATTTTGTAGCCCAGGATGTTCTCAAACTTGTAGCAATTCTCCTCACTCAGCCTCCCACATACTGGGATTACAAGCTTGCACCACCATGCCCAACCACCATATGTAAGTCTAGACACTAGACTTACAATTGCTTACAAATGCAATCCTGAAGTACATTTCACCCAATTATTTATATTAACATATTATACATATATTTTTGCTCATTAACATTTGATGATGGAATAGGAACTACTATCACAAGACATAAATGAATTACCTAGCTTTGAATCTTTTAGTTATCTTGAGTTCTTCTGTCCCACTTAAATCATAAATCAATTCCCTACACCATTCCATGACAGGACTTTGTAGCCTCTCTTTTCCACCTGCCCAGATTATTCTCCTGCATTCAATCTCGGTTGTTATTTTAGGTACGCTCACCGACTCCTTACTGAATGTCCAACACCAGGGAAGATTCTGAAGAAAGAGTAGTGTTGCAGATACATATGATACATGTCATCAAACAGCTTGGGATTCTCCTAATGCCACTAATAATCTAGCTCTGTTGACTCTTGAAACATAAATATGAACATATCATTCTTCATTTAAAATCCTAAAGGGATTGCCCATAACCTATAAGTAAAACCAAAGGCTTTTAAATTCCTGTAAGATCTTTGAGAGTCTTGCAATATGCTAAATCTCCAGCTTCCCTGCACCACTTTCCATCACCTTCTTCTTCTAAATTCCCTATTTTCAAGTTCACTGAACTGCTCACTAAGTAACATATATAAAGCATCTCGTACAGGCTTAAGCAAAAATAGGCAGTAATAAAATGCTACTTGCATTCCTTGATCCTTCCCCAAACATACTATACTTTCACAGCCTCTGAGTTTGCAGTTTTACCTAAAATTTCTTCTTCCTCCCTCCTAGGGAGCTTTCATTCAGAATTCAGGACTCAACTGCCATGGTGTGAGCTTTAGATGATGCTGATGATGTAAAGAATCATTGTCATGTTTTGTACCTCCCCTCTACATCCTAGAACAGAAATATTAAAATTTTAAAAAGAAGCATGCATAATTCACATCAGATAAATCAGGTTTCTTGTTCCTAGCCATTGATAATAATGCATTGTTAGAGAGATCAAGAAAGATGTTTTGGAACTGGCTATAATGGGAAGTTGATTGTAGTAGATTCCTACTAACCAAAAGGCAGCTGCAATGTGCAGCTCTGCAATGGTCAGAGACAATGGTGCTATCTAATGCAACAAGTACAGTCAGCCTAATTAATTTAATATTCATTAAGTGCCTAATGTGTGAATCTAAGTGGAGTGGGTAACGAAGTACACAGATTGATATAAAGCATGGATTCTCCTGAGGAGATGGAAGAAAGGAAAAACATAAATGTAATGAGGCAAGAGAGTTGAGACTATCGATAAGAAAGTAAGTTATTAGGTCCCTGACTTTAGAATAGACAAAGAAAATGAGAACACAAATTGACTAATAAAATTAGGAGAAAATCAAGAGACTAAGCAACTGAATGTTTGAATTCAGTCAGTGAATCAGTGTAATAGATGTGAAAATACAGTCAAGCATGGTGGCACATCCTTGTAACCCTAGTACTCAGGAAACTGAGGCAGGAGGATGGCTGTGAGTTTGAGGTCAGTCTGGGTTACAAGGGGAATTCAAGGCCAGCCTCCTTGTCTCAAAAATCAAGTGAAAGAAAGAAAGACAGAGATAGAGGGAGAGACAGACAGAGAGAGAGAGAGAGAGAGAGAGAGAGTACTAAAACAGGAGATGATGATAAAGAATAAAAAATCTGAGTTAAAGAAGTCTCTGGGGAAAAACACCCTTGAGCAGTCATGGACAAAAAGTAGGATGAGGGTTGTGAGTTACTAGGATGAGGATGGTGAGGCACTATGCTGTTAAGAGTATTCGGTATTTGTTTCCATGGACAGACGAGTCTTCCAAAGTCATGGCAAGAGTTTGGGTAAATAGAAACGTGATTTAAGCCAATAATGTAAGCCAAATGAAAAACTCCATACACTCATAGATTATTGTTGATAGGCAGCTAACCATCAAAGGACGAAGAGTATCTGTATAGTCACAGAGGAGCAATGTTTTGGACATAATACTGAGCTTTCCCTTCCCCTCTGTCTCACTCACACACATGTACTAAAGCCTAATGTTAAAGAGGGTGTTTGTGTTACTTTCCTATCATTGGACACACAACCTGACACAAACAACTTAAAAGCAAAGAGTTTTAATATGGCTTACAATTTTGGAGGATTAAGTGCATGGCTGGCTGGCTCCAAAGTGAAAGGGATGAGGCAAAAAGTCTGTAGAGAAAAGTTGTCGGCATCATGGTGGTCAGGAAGACAAGAGAAAAGGGAGGAGCCAAGGAGGGGGGTAAAGTCTCCCAGGTCATGTCCCCAATGACCACGCCTTCTGAGCTGACTCCACTTCCAAACAGCACATTCAGCTCTGAACTCTACAGTGGATGAATCCACTGATGTGTATAATATCCCACGACCCAGTCACTTCCCAAAAGCCCAGCCTCTAAACATATGAGCCTTTTGGTAAACACTCTAGATCTAAACTGTAAAAGAGGAATAATTAGCTTTAGTTAAAATGGTTAAGGAAAAGTATGTGGTTTGAAGAAAACAAAGTTCAGGTTAATTTTAAAGTAGTGAGTTACCTAGGAAGATGATCAAATACCTTTCAACACAAAATGAGATTGTTTCAAAATCTAAACTATTGCAAAGGAGGAAATAGTAAGAAGCTAGTCCGAGTAATAGAAATATAGAAAACCATTGGTATAAAAATAGAGAGAGAATAGATTGCCCAGTGGGAGGATGGTTCTTTGGGACTGGGTTGGGAGGTATCACAGAATTAGTTGATGTTGGAATCTGAAGAAACAGCCAGGTTGAGTGTGAAAGGCAGGCTCAGACTAAGTGGAGACTTTTCTCCAGAACAGATAGTTAGGCTTCTGTGGACTTTGCTCTGGATTCATGTGTAAACATTGTTGAGAAATTGTTATAATTTCTCTAACTAAATTTAATCCAGGTGGACTGTAATTAAGATTAGTCTCCAGATGCCTACTTCTTACTGAAAACCTCCCAGTAATTGAAATGATTTAAGCAAACTTTTGAAAAATTATGCTGCAAGCTGGATTAGCTCTCATTTTAGGAATGTTTCCGGCATCATCAATCAGAGATGAGATCTAGAAAAAGGATATTCTTAGTCCAGGCATTGTGGCACACACCTGTAATCCCAGCACTCAGGAGCCTGAGGCAGGAGGATTGCTATTAGATCAAGGCCAGCCTGGGCTACATACACATTCAAGACCAGCCTGCACTACCCAATGAGACCCTGTCTAAAAAATAAATAAATGAAAAATTTTAAAAAGTAATCTTGCTCTCAAAGACATGAAAAGGACAAAAAACAAACTAATCATTCAATTTAGTGAATAGGGAGCATGGAAAGTATTTGTTGAGTGAATTAGTATGAATCATAAGCTCTCGCTTTCTGTTGGAAAGTAGCGGTTTTGATAGTACATTTTCTTTCTTTTTTTTTTTTTTTACCGGTATTGGGGATCGAACTCACGACCACCTGCTTGCAAGGCAGGTGCTTATGCCGCTGAGCTAAATCCCCAGTATATTTTCAAACTGCTGAAAAGTCAACAGGAAATACTTGTCATCCTCTCTGGCTGCCCTCTCTCTATAAAGGAAGGAGTTCCTGCTCATGAGTTGGCGTTGGCAATGAATGTTGGAATCTTACTTTTCCAGTTCCTCCTGTAGGTCAGGAGTATTCATGAGGCCTAAGGTAAGCTAATGAACTTGGGATCCAGAATGTGATGGCAAAGAAATCCTTACTGTGGCAGGAGCTATGGAGGCAGAATTAACGTCCCAGAGCAGTGTGTGGCCATGGCAACACCCAGCGCTCCATTCTGATGACGTCAGCTGTGTGAGCTACAGGGAGCTGTATTTGGTGACAGTGGAAGTCGTGCACTCACCTGCCCAGCAAGTTCCGTGTGTGATTTGTGCCATTTTCCCTCTGATCCTACTCTTTCATTCCCATTTAATTTCCTTTTAGTAAGCTCAGTTTGTTCTTAAGTTGGGCAGATTTGGCTGCATATTCTAGTAACTAAAATCTCTACGATAGCAGGTGTTGAAACAAAAATGGGATATTGAAAATAACAAAGACTAAAATAAGCAAATGGGTAAATGGGAGGAGCTCAGTAGATGTCAGGAGACTTTGGGCTCTTTCTATGAAGCAGTGAAACAATCAGTTAAATCAAACCTGGAGCCCTAGAGGACACTGTCTTAGAGGAAGTGGTAGAAGCATCAGTGGATGCCTTTCAGTGAGGTTCCGTGGGAAAGAGACAATTTATAACTGACGATGGACCATCTAGAAGAAAAAAGCAGGAGACTGAGCAGTGGCAGATAAATCTGAGTCAAAAGAAAAGTTTAATCTTTCAGGCCTGTCTTAAACAATTTTTATAAAGTTATTTCTGCCTGACAAAGAGAAAACCCCAGATGGCGGAGATTGGATTATAGGTATTGCCTTCCTACTCAAGGTTATTGTTTTAAATTGCCTCAGGGCAGAGGTCATTAATCTGAGGTCTAGGAACACCAGCCTCCTGTACAAGTTTGTGGCACAGAGTCAGGAATTCACACTCACGGTCTATTTCTAGAAAAGCTGTTGGCTGTGTTATTAACCCATGGAATTGACTGGAAGCACCTGAAGCCTACTGAGTTCTTACAGGAATTGTATTACCAAAGAAAACCCAAGGTTAATAAACAATGGCCTGTGAGTACTGGTCATTAAGACAATTCTCTAGCTCCTAAACTTTCACCAGCAGGTTATAGACTACTAAAGCTGCGCAGCCCCAGGAAACACATTTTCCTCAATGTTCATCTCCACTGTTAACACAAAGGAAAATTATGTTGGTGTGGGTAGAGTAAGTGCCATAATAAATAGACCCAGCCTTTAAATATCTCAAATAAAATAGGGTCTTATTTCTTATTCATATAGCAGGACTAAGCTAGTTTAAAGGTAGGGAGCATAGCCTTCCTGCATGTGGTAATCCAGGAATCCAAAGTGAAAGGGCTTCTACCGTATTTAACACATCATTTAAGCTTATCAAGTAGCACCATTTCAGTGAGGTAGAAGGAGGAACAATACTAGCAGGTATGCACACATGCTGGTGACTTTATGGACCCGGCCAGCCAGTGATGCATGGTGATTCTAATATTCTATGGGACAAAGTCAGGCTATGTGGTCACAACTAAACTGAAGGAAATCTGAGAAAGGTGTCTGAGCTGTGTCCCCAAGAGGAAGAAATAACAACAACCGAGAGAGAGAGAAAGAGAGAGACAGAGAGAGAGAGTCTATTCCTCAGCACAGCATTGGGCTATACAATTGGTAACCCTCACCCTCTCTTTTGCCAAGATACATACGAGATTGTTTCTGCTCTCACCTAACAAGTGCCACAGTCCAGCAGCTACTAGGTGACCATGGTCGGCTGCTTCCTAGTGTCTTCTTTTCAGAATTGCTATTTAGTGGAGATTAGAGGGAAAGTTTTTTCTATTTTGTATTAGCTATACTGTGAATGACTCGGTTTTGAGCCAAAATGTTCACAGACCAGAATGGAATAGGTAATGGTTATAGCCCAAGAGCTGGGATTGGTGGCACGCTCTTGTCATCCCAACACTCTGGGAAGCTGAGGCAAGAGGAATGGTAATTAGAGCCCAACCTAGTCCATTTAGTAATTTAATAAGATTTTCTGTCAAAATAAAAATGTTAAAAAAGAGCTTAGGATGTAGCTCAGTGTGAAGGCCATAGGCTCAATCCCCAGAACCACAAAAATATTAAAAATTAATAAATAAAATGAAAATGTTTTTAAATCCAGAAATTTCACACATAGAACTGGCTATTGACCAAAGAGAATGTAGAAAGAATGGGCAAATGGTAGATATTTAGATACCATTGGGCCAACTGTGATACTGATGAGACATTTTTGATTGTTAAGCAAACAATTCCCCTACTTCCTCCACTTGGACAAAGTTAAAAAATTTGTTCAGGTGGACTATTCTTTTTTTATTTCAGTCAACCATGGTCATTTCATTCTCTTTGCCTGTGATACAACAAAAGGCACTGAGACAATTATGGCCACTGACATTAAAGGGAAATCTAATAATGATGCCTTCAGAAAAAGGTTCCAGTACTAACAAAGAGACTCATGAGAAAAAGCTCTGTTTTTCACCTCATCTTGTTGTACATACCTACAACATCTAGAACTGTGTGAATGCTGTGTGACCAAGAAGAAGCTAGACCAAGGTGAAGCCTAAAAGAGCCAAATGTGGGAGAGAATCTAAACTCACAATGATAATATCATTAAGCCACTAAATAACTGGCCGTGGACTCACCCAACAGGAGCCTTTTGAATTCTTATTATGTAAAATAATACAATTTTATTGTATTAGTGTTTAAGATACGTTGTTTTCTTTTATCTTGAACATCTCTGTCCTGATCTATTTTACGTTGCTATAGCATCACGTCCTAGAATGGAGACTCTAGAATGAAGAAGATATTTCCTATGGTTCCAGGAGCCCCAGATACAGGAGGCCATGTGACATGAGAGCTTTTTTGCTGTGTCATCTTGTGTTAGAAGGCAGAAGGGCAAGAGAGGGAGAGAAACAGAACCAAATGTGCTTTTATAACTAACCGTCTCTCGTGATAACAAGCCCCCTTTCTCATAATGATATTAATTTATTCATGAGGGCAGGACCTTCATGACCTAATGACCTCTCAGGTCTCACTGGGAGATTAAGTTACATTTTAGATTAAGTTTCCAGCACAGAAACATTAGCTGACACCTTCAAAGCATAGCAGCTTCTTAACTAATAAAGATTCTTGGTGCTATATTACTATAGGGAATGCAAGGTTTAGAGACTGGTCTTAGAAAATACATTTTTAATATCTCACCAGTATGTACCAGTCTTTGTAGTGAAGATATAGTAAGAGCACACATCAGTAGACAAAATGTGTGTGCATGTTTCATGGGGATGGTAAATTGATTTGTCTAGGTTATCTCCATCAGTTCTCCTTATAACTAAGACTACATATTCAATAACAGTTGGCTGATGTCAGTGGTCCAGTGCCTGGTACAAAAGGGACTCTAGTTGTGCCACAATAGAACCCATTATCTAATCAGAAGTTTGCTTGACCTGGTGAGAGTAAATAACTTCATTACAAACCCTGCAAGATGGAGAAAATTGAGAATTTTCCTTCAGGTTGTAGATTACACCAATGCTATTACTTTGGACAAATAGGAGCAGAAATAAAACCTTGCAGATGTGGATGGCTCATGGAGTATTTTAGGATGCAGTGTTTGTTTTTTGGTCTCTGTTGCGGTTATCTTTCAGCAGCTGAACATTTCTGATGAATGTTTTTGACGTTACTGCAGATCGTTTGCTTCCCATTGTATTCTATTATACTCTACTTCCACCTTTCAATTATTGTGAATATGTAATGATGAAAATAACTACTATAAATAATGCATTGACTTTTTATATCATCTTTCCAACAAAGAGAAAAATTCATGCTGAGCTGCAGGGAGAACCGGGTGGCAGCTGCTGCAGTGTCTCAACAGGCAAAGATGCATGGGCTGGTTGGACAGTTTTTCCTCCTATTTGGGATGAGATGGGTGAGAATGTGCGTAGCAGTCATCTGGATGTTCCAGAGGCCCTGTGCCTCACAGTTCATGTACCCACCCCCTCCTCACAACACCCACCCTCATCATCCCCTGTCCCAACCCATCTCACTTCCCTCCCAACCCCTGCCAAATTTTCCCAAATTCCTGATTTAGTGTGTGAATTATCCGAGAAAGCCATGAGCATGCTCTCTTTGCTTTTTCTTTGCCTCTTAAGGGTCATGGAGAAGACATAGAGACAATGGTGGGGATTTGCACAACCTTGGGCATAAAATGTGATAGTTTCACTCCCTTGGGCAAGGTAGGCATTAATTTTAACTCACTTATTCTCGACAAATGGAATTCTCTGGAGGAAAAAAATAGCGAGACAATCAAGAGACCTGGATTGAAGGCTCAGCTCTGCTGTTTATAAAATGCATGTAGCTTCACTTATCTCTAAAATTAAGGAAAGGCGTCAAATTATTCATTAATTTATTTATTCTTCTCATACTAGCTTTTTCACACATTTGAAACAAATTTTGAAAAATCATACATACATTTTGAGGTTCATGAAAGAGCCATAGAAAATCAGAACAACACAAGGAAAGTATGCTAACTATAAAGGTTGATAACTACTCAAAAACATTCATCCGATTAGAATTTGATGGTCCTAGAAGCCCAGTCATGAAGGGAAAATGAAGTTATGTTTCTCTGGCTTACATTAAGGAGAAAGGCTACCAGCTCTTCTGAGGATGTATAGCATTTTCTTGGTATTATATTCTCAAAGAAATTCAAATTATAAAGATAATAATTCCCAACTCTCAGAGCTGAGTATATCAAATTTATAAAACCTTGTGCAAATTACAAAATAATATTTAATAGTTTACAATAGAAATAGTTAACAGCAGTAAACTATTATTAAATAATAATAAATAAATCTTAATTAAACATATTTTCGAGAACTGAAGCTGAAAGCTGGCAGCAGAACTGTAACATTTCAATTATTTAGATAGAAGGCATTTCTATAATATATTCTATGGTTTCCTGCCTTTTTAGCAGGTTATACAGACCATAGTTTCATATTTAGAGAGGATTCAAGAGTTTGTTATCATAAATATCTTTTGGTTGTGGTTTGTAATCGTTAGCTATAAATGTGGATTTGAATAAATTATCAGAAACATAAGGCTTAAATGGCAAGGGCTATTCAGTGGATCTGGTATTTGCTTACTGAAGAAAGAAAAAACACCAATAATTTGTTTGCTTTTAAATAATTTGACTCACATAAAGGTGGACTAAAAAATGTGCAGCTGTTGACCCCAGGGCAGTGTAACACAGCTGCTTTCTGTAAAACTAATTAGCAAACCTGAAGTTGAAACAAGCAGACTTCTCCCAAGTGATTTTCTCACCTCCAGACAATCCTCAGATTCACAGGTCTCTTCCTTCACAATGCCATTTAAAGCATTGTCTTTTGTTTCTGCACTATAACTCAATGGACCAGAGACATTTTCTTGTCAACTTATAGTTCCTTTGACTTCATTTTCACAATATGATCATACCATGCATAGAAGAAAAATATCTCAGTAGGTCCCTCAATACTTCAAGTTGTCCAAGGGCAAATAATGATTATTTAAAAGCCTATCAAGAGTATTAATGATATCCAACAGTTGCATATCATTTTCATGCTTATAGAATGTTTCCTTATACATAGTTTCATTGAACCCTTGGAATTATTCTTTTAATTATTATTTTCTCCATTTTATAGGTAAAAAGAATTATACCTGGATTTAAATTCTAGTTCTACTCCTTACTAGCTATGGGAGTTTAGGCAATTTATTTAATACTTTTATTAATCAATATACTCAATTACAAACCAAAATAAAATACCTACATGAATGAGATCATATCTATAATGCACTTTTCACAATATCAGATATATGACAGTTATATATCATTTAATTTATCTAATTTTGACATTTTAATTGTTTTATAATAAATTATCTCAGATTTCCTGTGGCCAAAATAACATTACTTCTACTAAAATGTTACAACATTATTGAAAGTCATAGCTATGTCCCATTAAAATCTTTTATTAGATAATACCTTTCCTTAATAATATTTTGGTCCATAATTTGCATTAGTGGGTAGCACTGATTTAAAAAAAAAAAAAAACAAATACTAACAGCTCTCCCAAGAACAAATTATAAAATCTTACAGAATTTATTCTACCAAGCTGCCAAACACTGAATAAATCAACAGAAATCATTGCTGTCTACACCTATGATTGGTTTGCGCTCTGTATTTAGCCAGTAAATACAAGGCAATACCCTAGGACTATAAGTTTCAGTCCCTAACACTGCCATATCATAAGAACCTCTACTATTAACACACAAAACCTTTTCTTCTTTGATTTATCCCAGAGGCATCGAACTATCCTCTAGGTAATCTTCAGGCTTAAAATTGCCAATATAGCTCTGCTTCTTCAAGTTCTATGTTGTTTGTAGGTGATTTACCCAAAAATAAATCCCAGATGTTCTCCTATAGCCTCCTAATTTACTAGTGTTTGCCACCAGTTATTTCAATTTCCAATAATGTGCCTCATTTTAAATTGTCAGTAATGGCCTTGCAGTCATGTTTGCTGAGATAACCCAGGCTTTCCAGCCAGCACTGGGTCAGATGTGGGGAGTGCTTTGATCTTTTCACTGAAAGGCACATGGTCTCTGTGTCAGATATCACCCATGGACTATTTCACAAGTTGCAGCAAACGGGTTGGCAAGAGGACTGGGCAGAAGTTAAAGCCCAGAGGCAGTGTTACGTGTACACAAGTAAACACTGAGAGCCAAGCAGAACTGTGCCAAAAGAAAGTTGTCACGTAGGGAGGAAGATAAGACACGGAGCCAGAGTCCAGGCAGGGGTCAGAGGACAAGCTGCGTAACAGCTAACATTGAAGACCATCCTAAAACTGCTCATAGCAAAGCACCTGCAAGAAGAGCACCCTACACTGTCTCACAGGCACCACTTAATACATCCAGAGAAGACTCAGGATGCAGAGAATTTAAACAGCTCCTTTTCAAAACCTTGATACCGTATCAGACAACTACACCTAAAATGCGCAGGCTTGATGTCATTTCCTTTAATGGTAAAGTCACTTCAATTGTACAAGAGATATGACACATATCATAAAAAATTACAAGGAATAAGTTTTTAAACGATGTATTATAGTAAAAGCTACATTGTCACTAATTCCTCTCAAAATACTCCAGCTCACTTAGAACACACTTTCCTTCCCATCTTTCTTGCCATTTTATGAAGAAGTTCTGGAAGTCCTCTTTGGTAAATATCTTTGTGTGGCTGGCTTATTATCCTGAATCAATCCAAAATGTTTATGGCAATTTCAGTCAAATAAAGCACTATGGCATGTCCTCGTCCATCTTATTATTGGGTCTCGCAACCAGGTAACTCCTGGCTCTTCCTCAAAGTGAAAATGACCGTGAAAGGTAAATTTTTTGTTGATTCAAAATGAAAAATCCATGACAGAGCAACTTAAGACACTTCTAGAACTGTTTCAGCAAATGGCAAGAAAGATGAGATAAATGTGTTGAAAGCGAGGGGAAAATTAGTGACAATATGTCATTTATTGTTAGACTTTTAATTTCTTTTAATAGTCACTGAAGTTTAAAATCACAGCTCAACATGTATTAACTTTTGTAATAATCATTTCAAACAATTGGAAATTTTTGAATTTTGTGTAAAAGTTTACAGTTTTAAGAACGATTCAAGGATAGTTTTATGCAGTGGCAGTATCATAGCCAATAAAGTTTATCCGAGGTGCGATTATTGCTGATTGAAAACTTTTCCCAAATACCCCGCCATGACAACTTACAATATAGTTGGCACTGGCAATTTTTGACAGTCTCTGCCCTCTCTGTGGAGACTGAGAAAAAAGAACAATTTAAGGATGTACCGTTAATTTGCCTAAACATTCTCATATTTTTGTTTTATGTCTTTAAAGTATGCTTATGATAACTTTATAGATGACTATTTAACTGCATTTTCTGTACGTTGCATTATTTAATATTTTCACCAACTATATGAACTTATCAATTAAATTAACAAATAAATTTTGCTGACTACCACTTAACAAGACATTTGCTGTTTTGACAATAATAAAGAAAAAGATGTTATTAGTTTATGATGCAGACATCAAGAACAATAAAGTACAATGAAGAATTAAATCCAACAAAGGATTAGACTAAATATGAGAGTAGGAATAAAATCATAATACCTGGCATATAATAGTTATTTGAATAATATTAACTGCTTTTAGAGAAACTCATTTTTAATACTAAATTTATTTCCTTGATATTTTATATATTCGGGCTCTGCAGTTTTTCCTAAATTTTCGCTTCACATTGAATCCTATCAACTTTTTTATGATGTGGAAAGATGAAAGAGTAAATAAATATTTTTTTTAGAACATGAGAGGTTCTAATTAATTTTATGTATTTCCCTAATTACAGTTAAAAATAGCTGCTGGAAAAAGAGATATCTCCACTTGATCTTATACTGGTTCCTATGTATCTACTCCAAACCTCTAGACTTGTGCTGTATCCCTTCTAGCCTCTGTAAACAAAGGAGGAAGGTATACCAGATGTCTCAAAAATTACCTCTCTCCACAAGATATACTGTATTGGGAAAAACTAGTTATGCCCCAGATTCATTCTTTGGTTGAGTACGGCAATATGCAGTTTCTAACAAGATAAAGAGGCAAAGAAAGTTAAAAGAATCAACATAGTTCAAGGTCAGAATGTGTGAATCTGGACATAGAGATTGGAATTTTATAATCATGAAAAATTCAAGGTGAGCGGAAAGAAGGATCAATACATAGACCTAGTTTAATGAAAGAAGAAAATATTATTTTGCTTGTCTACATTTGCTTCTGCATAATTATAAAGATATAAAAATGACCACAAATATCTCTGAAGAGAGAAAATGGAAGGATCATAGCATATACAAGGATTGATCAAACTATACTGTGAAGTTTAAATTAAATTTTCATTACAGTAAAAAACACTGTTTTAGTCAATTTCCCATTGTCAGGACACAGTTTCAGAGTATTCAATTCATATTTAATTGACTCCAAGGCAGAAATGGCATGGCAGACCTGCATAGTGTAGGAAAGCTGCTCACTGTATGCCAGTCAAGAATCAGAGAGAGAAAGGAGGAAAAAAAACCAGCCAGAGACCAGAGTACACCCGTCCAAGTCACATTCCCAGTGACTCACATCTTCTGAGAAGGCCCCACCTGGAAATGTCAGACTTTGGAGTACCTTTTACATCTAAATTATAACACACTTTCCCTTCCCCACCAAACTTCATGTCCAATTCATTATGCAAAATATATTTAGTCCATCTGTAAGCGGTGTCAAAGTTAACAGTTCAAGCACTGCTTCACCTTCAGAGTCATTCTCACTGCTTCACACATTGCCCTCTCAAGAACAGACTCCCTGGCTTCTGGATGGAAGCCTTCATGATCCATAACTCTTCTATTCTGCATGCCTGAAAAACCAGTACTGGATGGAGAATGCCAAAATCTACCTGCCACCTTGGATCATGAGAATAGTGTCTCTGAGTGCCTGGAAGATTCAGCACAGTGAGTCAAATCTCAGGAAACCAATTTTCTCTGGGACCCTTTCAGAATAGGGCACTGTAGGCTCTCATCTCAAAGTCAAAGATTCATTTCATTGCAAAGCAAAATCTTTCAAAGAAGTTTACCTTTATCCTTTTACATCTCTGAGCCTTGGTGTCCAGTTAATTTCTGAAATGCTTTCAAGCCATCTTTCCTATTGTCCTGATGCAAAGTACATGGCTTCTTTTAATGTTAATTTCAGCAACCACAGTCTCTTTGTCCACTTAACAGGTGCTTCCTTTCTGGCCAAGCTTCAGATTATTTGGCCCAGCTGTTTTGCTCCTGATTCTTGCAGCAAATCTGGTCACAAGCATCCAATAGTACACATGCCACAGACTGGATGCTGGCTCCCTTGAAATGTTCTCCACTAGATTAGTCTGCTACCTTTAATCTCAGTGTCCCATAAAGTCTCAGGACATGAGCAAGTATAGACCACTGTTTTCAAGAGCACAGCACCCATGTCCTCTAGTCCAATTGTCTGTGGAGCCCTTGTTCTGAACTGAAACGTCCCGAACTGACCTTTCTCCTGTCATATTCCTAAAAAATAAGAACAAAGACCTAACACAAGTTCTCTTGATTTCACTTTATGTGTGTATTTTCCATTTGTTCTTGTATTTTATTTGTTTGTTTGTTTACTTGCTTGCTTTGTTTTACTTTTGAGATGAGGTCTCACTTGTTGGCCAGGCTTGTGTTGAACTTTGGGCTCAAGTGATCCTCCTGCCCTGACCTCTCAGTGTGCATACCGCCAATCAGTTTTTTAGTGGAACTTGACCATTTCGCTCTTCATGGCCTCCTTCTGGAAATTTTTGTTAATTTCATTCTTCACATGATTTTCTGTGGGTTTTCAGTCTCCTAATAAGTCACAGATGACTCATACTCATATTCCCTTCTAGGGTATCTTTTAGTTCTAAAAAGAAGGTGTTTATGCAAGTTGCCACATAAATTTGGCCAATATATTACCTCCACGTGTCACTGGGAGACCACGCTATGGGAAAGAAGCGCTGGAAGCAATTCGGAGCAGTTTCACAGGTCGCTGCAAAGCCACCTGAAGCAGTAGCTCCTTAATGGATATATTGGAAGCATCAGCACTGATGAAGGCAGGGCACGAAAGGAAAATGGTGCACACATGCAGTCCAAGATCCACGCCAGCAAGTATGTGGAAAATATCTTTGGGGAACGCTAGCAATGAAACTGAGATAAGAAACCTAAAAATAAGTACAGATTTTTTAAAAATTCTGTTTAGTGGTCATTATTTTGACCTTCACTTTACTTTCATTCTGGTGTTATCTGACAACACAGACAAGACTATTTTGTGCCATAATCATATTGATCAGGATGAAGGTAGTAGTTGTTCATTATTTAAATGACATTATTACTCAACTTGCATGTTTTATTATTGAGCTTTTTGAGAACATCAGAGTATTCAATTCATATTTAACTGACTCCAAGGCAGAAATATGAAAGCATGAAAATCCCACTGAGAATGGTAAACTTGAAGGATGGAAAGGATGGAAAAAGTCAAGCTCCTGGGTGAAATTTTAGTAACCACTAACTTGTACATGTGTGCAACTTGTAACCTCTACAATAACCTCTGTGTACCTCGACTTTTCTTTACTTGATCCCAAAAGCATTCAGTCTCTTAATCATATAAGTGAATGAAACTGTAACTTTCCTTGTGTCTTGTATGGGTTAAAATGTATACATGTATCTCTTCAGTGATTCAAGAAAGTAAACAAACCATTTCAAACTAACACTTAAAAAATAATTTAGCATGTTCTTTTATTGTCCCAGATCCAGACAGCTTAAGCATGACAAAGTAGCTCCACTTATTTGGACGTGTTAGTATTTTCCACTGGGCAACAAAAAAGGCCTAGACAAGAAAATTAAAATATAACTAACTTGGAGGAAAAGCACAAATGTAAAAATAAATGCAGATATTTTAACATACCATTTCCATACTAGCTCCTGATTAATGATTTTAACTAAAATGTATTTAAGAGCTACATAAAGGCATAGTTTCTCAGAGGACAAATGGATCATAAACATGTTTTAATTCTACCTTTGGGAAAAATGGAAAGGTTATGTGATCTGTCATTGGTCACTCAACTACACAGTGACAAGCAAAATTAGGACACTATCTTTTCAAACCAAAGCTTTTGTCACTCATATTTTTCACTCTATTATACCAAACTTCCAAATGGAGAAATAGAAACACTGACATAATTATTAACATCCTTTCACTAGAAAACAATGACCAGATGTTTTCAAAAATTTCATTTTAAGTTCATATATCTTATTATCTCTTATTCTCATTATTATGCATTCTACAACAATTTCTTCTTCCTCTTCTTCTCCTTCTTCTTTTCTTTTCTTTTTCATTTCATTTGTTTCTTCTTTTCTATTATATGAACTTTCTCTTCCCCTTCTCACTACCGCTTATGGTATTTCACTAACCTCTTTCACTGGTATCTCCATTCTTCTAGCAAATCATCCATTTTTTTTCTTCTTAACATAAGCTCTTACCAATTCATTTATTTTCATTTCATTATTCCATTATTGTTTGCATCTTATATTATCTTTTTTTCACTTTTAAGCCCTTTTCTGACATTCTTTTTTGAATGTACTACCTTCTTATTTATTGCTTTATTCAGTATGTTTTTCCCTTTTTCCAAAGTTAGCAGGGCAGTGATGATCATAAGGACCAGGGGCTGACATCTTGTCAGGGCATTCATTGCATTCCACAGTTGGCCTACAGACCTCTGCCAGGCATTAGACAGTGCACAAAATGAGGAGCTGAGAGAGAAGCAGGCAGACTCCCAAGAGAAAAGATAGCCATGAACGAGAGAAAAGAGAGACGAAATCAACAACATTCAATTCTATTTCAGAGCCATTTCATTTCAGCCATAGGCATCAAACAAAGTGATGACAGTTGCAGATTATTAAGACTCACTTCTAGAGGAAGGTGTAGGGGACCCCCTGATGGAGCATCTGGTTTAATTTAAGAATCAAATCTGAAGAGGTCAGGGGTAAAACAGAAAGAACCTGATTCAAGACAGAGACCTGGTCAAGATCTCACATGCTGATCAATCTTTGTTGATAAACAAGAAGGTACTTTTGTAGTGTCATTCATCTAGCTCAGTGAAGAAGAACACAATAGACAAACACGGAAAAGGACGATACTGTTTTGTAGGATTAACAACTGTCTTACAAAAACAGTCACATATTTCTTTGTTGCTCTTATGGATTTGGTTGATTTGTGATTCTGTAGTTTAAGGATATTTATTTTGAAAAGGAAAGTAATATCTGTTGCTGCCACTTTCTCAGTGTCCCACCCCACTGTGGCATTTGTATGCTTTAGCAAAATAAACTCTATCTGAAAATTAAAATAATTTCTTGAAAAGAAGCCGCTAAGATGATAGCAGTTGTGGGGGGGGGGTGCGTGTGTGTGTGCGCGTTAAATAAAATTATTCAAGTCCTCTGTCTCTGGATTAATCAAAGAACGAGCAGAGCCCTTACAGTATTTCATATGGCTCCTTCTGACTTCTGTCTATCTGTTCCACTCATTGGTACATAGTTTGCTTATGTATACGAAGTGATTGAGGGGAAAATAGTGAGGTAGAATGAAAACTATTTCAACTCAGTAGCTAAGAAATGAATATACAGTCCAGATTTCCACAGGTCACTCTCTGCTGGATCTAAAATTGAGGAATCTAGGTAAGTGGATAGATATCTGTTTATTTAAGGCCATTTTAGCCAACTATGGAAAATTTGGTAGTTTAAAATAACAGAAATTTTTTTCTCTGTCTGGAGGCCAGCTATCCAGAGTCAGGGTGTGGGCAGGACAGGGCAGGAGTCGGTGAGACAGAACTCCACTTCTAGCAGTTTCTGGCAAGCTGGGCCATTCCTTGGCTTGTGGCTGCATCACTCCAACTTTTGCCTCCATCTTTACCCAGTCTTCTTTCCTTTTGTGTCTAACTGTGCCCCTCCATACTTTGATACAGAAAACAGTCTTTATGTAAGCTTATCTTACTTTAGAATCTTAACTTAGTAGATGTTCAGTTGCTATACCTGGACACCACAGATAGAGTAATTTCCAGAGAACACATGTTTGCTCAGCTCATGATTCTGAAAGCAGGGTGGGCAGCATAGGGCATCACATAGCCTGATAGAACATCCTAGATTAGATTTCTCCTCCTTTTCTTACAGAACCACTGTCTCATTGGATTAGAGGCCTATCCTCATGACCTCATTTAATTATCTTGAATTATCATGACCTCATCTTAATTATCTCCTAAACATCCACCTCTATATGCCATACGTACTAAGTTTCTACTCTCCTAATACCTCACAATGGGACTAAATGTATACCTAAGTTTCCTCAGATCCAAAAATTTCCTGTAACTCTAACTCATCTATCTTTCCCAAATTCTGCTCATCTAGGTTATGAAGCATTGCAAGAGTACACTTAAAACAGTTTTTTGTCAATCACACACACACACACTTGCATGTACAAACTGACATCTGCATTCCACACTGTGGACACATCCCACGTGGAGCACCTGCCTTTGCTTATAATGTCACCTGTGATTGCACTATGGCTGCTCCCCTTCTCTGCTCTGAGGCTGCCTGCTGGAGACGGTGTAGACGAACTATTCCCATCTCTTGCATATTAGAGTTCCTTTAATTTCCACAAAACATGAGCCTGTGTGTGCTGCACCTTTGTTTCTAATACCCTAAGCAGTGAAATATTGATCTTGATTTCTGGAGATAGGCTCCAGGGAAAAAGCTAAAACCCCAAGTGCCTCCTCACTATCTTTCTCTTGCTCCTGCTTGAATGGTATTTATATAAAAATACTTTATTTGTTCTACATTCTCTGCCCTCTGAAAATGCTTGCATATGTACATGGATTGGACTAAAACTTTCCTTAACCACATAGAAACATCATTGTAGCTAAAATTTTCTCTTTCTCTCAGCAACAAGGAATATGTAAAAATAAATTCCATTTCTTACATTTAATGAGCACCTAGTTACAAACTGTATAAATAAAAATTAAAAAGAGACCTACTACCTATTAATGTATCAGTGTAGCATGCATGGGTCCAGAATTTCTGTACATGGAAGAGAAATATTACACATGCAGAGTGTAGAACACAGACCATTATGCTACAGCCCTATATCTAATAAAAAATTATATTATTTCCTTTTACAAAATCAAAAATTGGATTTTCAATTTTCTCCAGGAAGCTAATTCACACTAACCAAATTATAACACGTTTATAAGAGAAAATGCCAATTATACTTTAAAAAATGACTACCAGATAGATTGTAGTGCTCACTCCAGGTAGTTGGAAAGCACCTTCTAAATAGAAATGTCTCCTTGAGAAGTAAAATTAAACGTAGAGACTATGTGTGGTTAGTGAATGAGTACAGTAACTGAGTGACTGGATGGCACACGCATGTATCTGCGTTGGGGTTTCACATGCCAAGCAACCCATTTCTCATGTTTCTCCAGAGTGGGCTAAAGTAACAGTGATGCATGCACATTCCCCAGCTCCCAGTTTTCACTTTTCTTCATTACTGGATAAAAGTTTATGTAATTAAGTTGTCCTCAGTATTGACTCTTCAGCATTGTTTTCCACCTCTCCCTCTACTTTCAATACACTTTTAGATCCACTTTTCCCACACATAATCTTAGGTACACATTGCTGTCTGTGACGCACTAATGTGATGCATCGTACTGTGAAACTACATTTTTAAAAGCTACTCCTTCCAAAATGTCACATTTGTGTGACTTTGTTACTTCAGTCAGACTGGAAGGTGTACTGTATGTGTAGCGTGCAATGGTAGTCAGAGGCACTCATGCTTGTTGAATCAATGGATCATTTCTAAAACCTCTTTTAACTCTAAAATATTTTTTAAAATGTTGGTGAATTAAAATCCAGACTGATGATCTGGGGCGCAACTCAGTAGTAGATCCTTTGCTTGCTGGGCACCAACCTCTGAGATTCATCTGTACTGTACTGGAAATCAATAGATTGATCGATCTGAATTGACAAATGACGTATTATAAATTTACTTTTTCCTCTAACAGTTTTCTATTATTCATGCTGTGAATATCATTGCAAATGACCTGTGTGTCAGGCCAGATCCCAAATCATGAAAACTTACTCCACTCTATTTATTTCAAGGTTTTCTTCTTCACATTCATATACTTTTTATCCCATACCCAAACCCACCCCAAAAATGACCTTTGCAAGCTAATAATCTAGTCATCTCTCTTCAAAACCAACTCCCTCTGTCCATATTCCCTTCCCCAGTGGACTGCCTCAAGATGAGACATGTTTATTTTGTGCGCTCTCTCTCTCTCTCTCTCTCTCTCTCTCTCCTCTCTGTCTCTCTCTCTCTCTCTCTCTCTCTCCACTTGGCTACTGCTTTGTAATCCAAGTTCAGAAGTTCAGGAAAACAGGAGAATGAGTGAGAGAGTCTGGTAGCTGTGTGCTTACCTGATCCCAGGTGGTGAACTGCCCACATCTGGAACACTGGAAGGTCACCAACATCTCTCTTCTGGAGTTAGATTGCTCCAGGAACACAAGCAGCATGCGGATCTCCATCTTACACCCTTTGGATCACCCACAGGGTGATGAGGAGGAATCCCAGCCAAACATCCCGCGACCACACATGTGTGTCCATTCAAACTCCTGCCCCCGCAGCCTGCACAGGTCGCTGCCCTCATATGGACTTCCCTGGCCACCCACAGAGCCCTCCCTGAAGTCCTGAGCATGCCACCTCCCTTGCTTGCTTCTTTCAGGCTTGTCCAAATGTGCTCACTCTGCACTCCACTTATCTCATCAAGGTCATTAGGGAAAGAACTTTAAAGAAAAACATGATTTTAAGTACCTTAATATTTTAAATTTACAAGCAAGCCAACAAAGTAAAGCAGAAGCTTTTATAGCCTCTCACACAAAAATGAAGAGAAAAATAAGGAAGAACGAGGTACAGGAAGTAAAAGTGTAATGTTTACACATAGGAGTGCTTGTTGTAAGTTGTACATGAGTGTCATCTGAGATGGAAGAATCTCTGCCAACTCAATAAGCATCTTCCTGGGTTCTACTCAACAAAGATCCAAGACCCAACAAAACAAGAAGACCAAATCACTAAATTCCTTGTTATTTTTAAAGTTTATTTTAAAGATGGTAAAACATAATGAAACAGAGCAAAGCAGATCAGAAGAAAACAATGTGAGTGTCACAGATTTCAAAGCAAGACGGCAGGGGCTCAACAGTGGCTACCACAATGTCTCCTGTTTTCTTCTAAATAGTTGTCTATATGTTCACACACAATGAATTCATGCAAAACAAAACAGTATAAAACTGATCATAACAGAGTAATGAAGGCACTACAGGCCTTCAAACCAGACAGTAGAAAAATCAACAATGGCTACCATAATGTCTCTTGTTCTTTTCAAAATAGCTGTTCATACCTTCATGTATGTTGGAATTAAGTAATACAAAACAGACTAAAACCACTCTGAACAAAGAATAAAAGCATTACTGGATTACGCAGCATGGTGATAGGGAATCAGCAATAGATACCATAATGTTTTCTTTTCTTTTCTTTTTCTTCAAAGTAACTGTTCATTTCATCATGTGTAATACAATGGATTGTCACAAACTGTTTAGGAGAAGTTCTAGGCATATGTAAGCCTCTACATGTACACTTATCCTTTCCGCATTAGAGGGAAAAACAGAACAAAACAAATTACTAGAAAAATAAGAAACAGAAAAAACAAATAAATAACAATAGCAAAGATCTGAAAACAATAGTGATATAGGCCTTCAAAACAAGATGGTAGGAACACAACTAAAGCTGTTATTTTAAATAGTGATCTTCATTGAACAGAACTGTTTGCAGTCTCACTGTTTGCAAGTCCACTTTATATGCTTTAATTTTGTAACTTGAACAACTATTTCTAAGATAACAATATGTAATCTATTAACTAGTGATTCCCTACTGTTTATTCTTTCTGAAGTTCTGTATAACTTGTACCCTTTTTCTGTTTTTTTTTTCTTTTTCTCCTTAAATAAAATTTTAAAAAATAAAATAAAATAAAAAATAAATAATGATCTTCAAAAGAGTTCCTCAGATCACCAGACATAAACATGCAAAATTGATCCAGTCCTATGAATGTTAACTGTTCTGTTCTAAGAACTAATAGAATTTGTAGCACAATCATCTTAGTTATCCTAAGTGTGTTTATACAAATTTAGCTGATTGACTTCTTGTTGGATCCCAATAATTTAATATTTTAGAAAATATAACAGACTGTAAACCAAATGCCATTTTAAAAATATTTTCTTTTTCCATGTTTTTATAATGTATCACATTTAAAATAAAATCTCATACTTTAAATAGATAAATAATTGAATTTCAACTTCTAAAGAAATCTCCAAATCTAATTCATTTATTTATCACATAATGCAACATTTTATTCATTCAACAATTTTTCCCAACACTTTTCGAGGCACTGAAAATGTAGTGTGAGAAACAAAATATTCTTTAATTTTTAAAATTTAATTTGCAAAATATGTACTGTATTTTTATAATGCTACAATTATAAAAGAGAAGTGTACTATGAAGCTACCAAAAGTAAATGACTCAGTTCCTGAGGAAGGTAACTTGATACTGGGTTGCCATGTTGAACATGTGGGAACTCTTATAACGGAACATCAATTCCACACCTAATATATTCTCAAGAGACATAGCTTGCACACAGATATCCATGTGTTCAGAGGCTAATGTATCATAACAATGTCTGTAAGCACAAAAAATGGTGAAAAGAAGTCAAAGGCTCTTGAACAGAAGAATGACGACACAAATTATTTTCATACAATAGTTAAAGCAAACAATTTAAGGCTACATACAATATTATGTATGATAAATCTTTGAAAGTACTTTTGCAGACAATACTTCCCACAAATGGTCACAGTATTATTTCCAGTAATAAATGCTCTTTCAGAACAATGCTGCTATCTTTCCCTCCACCTCCCTCATTGAAAGGTGGAATCGAGGTCTCTTTCTCTCAGACTTAGGTGGATCTGTATGACCGCTTCAGTTCACACCAGACAGGTTACTAGTGACTTCCAAAAGTGGATTATAATGGTAGTATTGTTTCCAAGTGGCTTTCGAGCCCAACACCCACTGCCAAACAGAGAGACCCCATAGAAGGAACTGTAGAGTCAGATGGGTCCCATGCATTCCCTTGCTAATCTCATCCAGAAACGTTCTAGCCAGGGCACTCCATGGTGCACTCAGCTGACAGGTAAAATCAACATTAGCAGCAAATTTAGGTCTGCTACTGCTGGTCTGTTTCTGCCAGTTTCTTCTGTATCTTTTGAAATGTCTGCCTTGTTACTGTTTTGCTTTTGGGGGGCAAATAAGTATCTAAATTTCCAAAGTTATTATCTCTCCTACCTTAAACTTCTTAAGTTAATTTAATGTTTATTGGCCCCAGGACCACTATATCTGATACTTGGAAACCTGATTTCTTTAAATCTTGTTTTGCATAAGGTTGTTTATCTTTTTATTTGCCTTTTGAAATTAGGATTTTTAGGTTTTCTTTGAAGTCAGTCTGAAATCTTCCTCCTTTCATATTGAATAAACATATTGATACTTATTAAGGATAGATATCTTAGTTCTATAATTTATTAGCTTAGTTAATATTTATTGAGTGTCTATCGAAACAGAATGAGTCTAGGTATTCTATATTTCCATTTCTATGTAACTTGGAAGCTAATGAGGGAGGAGAAAACCTACACTACATTTTGTTTTAATGCTTATTTAGCCGTTAACTGTATAGTTGTTTTCTTTGTATGAATTTGTATAGTTCTCTTATTATTTAGAAATGTTGTATTCCTATACTATAGCAGTGGAAATTTTGTAATTATAGCAATATAATATCTTTAGTTTTCTATTTCTTTAGACAGTATCTATTAACTTTCTATTATGAGCAATGATAAAATTAGCATGTTTCCTGTTTATTCTATTCTCTCCTTCCTCTTTTTTATTATCTTTTTCAGAGTTTAACAGTACAGGTATGTAAGCAAATTTTTGTGTCACTTGATCTGTGTGCTTTAAATACTATCTACCAACTTTCAACTATTACAGAGAAAGCCATCTGCAAATTTACTTCAACTCTCATCCCCTCTCCTTTCAGATTTTCTTTATTCATGTACTTTCTACATTTGGGGATGTAGAACACATTCATCTATTCTGTCCTCATGTATCCTTACTTTTGGTTCAAGCTTCCCTTACCCTTACATAGATTCAATATTCCACAGTGTCCCAAGTTGTCTGCAAGAATCCTCTCAAAATAGTTCACCAAGGTAATATTTCTTGTGTTCTTATTGGCTCAGAAGTTCCTGACCTGACTTTTGCCTTCATATTTGCAGGATAGTTTGGCTGGATATTTAATCATATGCTCATAGTTCCTTCCAGAAATACTGTGTAATGTTCAAAATATGTACTTTATCTGATGCTAAAATTTTACCATTGTTTTATATATTTTTACTTTATATTTTTAATTAGACTATGTAAATTCCTGTGTGGGCTTTTCCTAGGGTTCATTGATTTAGGAAGTCCACCTAGCAGAAACTTTGCATGCTGGGTTCTAGCATAAAGGTAGATTGCTTCTTACAATAATGGCTCCTTCATGTGACTTTGTTTAGCCCTATCTCTCTTCTGTATCTTGACCAAACACATCTTGAGGGCATCTGCATCAGCTCTGCTGACACAGTTCAGCCTCATTCTTGTAAACAAGTGATGCAGGGTTTGCACTTTGAGGAGAGTTCGTGGCCTTCAGCAAGTGGTTCCATCTGAGCTCTGATCCTCTGTGCTGCTTATCTTCTTCACCTCTTGCTCTGGCTTTCGACCATTCTTACATGATTTTGGAGCCAGTGGATTAAGTATAGATCCTAATGGCCACTTTTTCTCTCCTTAGCTTTTGTCTTTTCTCTAAGAAAATGCTGGGAGAGGAGGAGCTGGGCAGATCTGGGGTGCCCTCACTGGCCTCTCTGTGTGTCTGGAGGACTCTGGATTTCTGCGCCCAGACTGCTGGAGTTCCCTCAGGCTTCCAGGTGCAGTGAAGGCGAGAGGTGGGTTTGAGGCTTCCACATCAGCCTCCCCATTCCAGGCTTCATTTGGAGACCTGCTGAGCTCCCGATAGGTGGGCTGGCCCACACTACCAGCCTAGCCCAGCCTGTTTAGCTGCCGCGCCTGGCCACAGGTCTGCAGAGGAGGAGCTGGGCAGATCTGGGGTGCCCTCACTGGCCTCTCTGCGTGTCTGGAGGACTCTGGATTTCTGCGCCCAGACTGCTGGAGTTCCCTCAGGCTTCCAGGTGCAGTGAAGGAGAGAGGTGGGTTTGAGGCTTCCACATCAGCCTCCCCATTCCCGGCTTCATTTGGAGACCTGCTGAGCTCCCGATAGGTGGGCTGGCCCACACTACCAGCCTAGCCCAGCCTGTTTAGCTGCCGCGCCTGGCCACAGGTCTGCAGAGGAGGAGCTGGGCAGATCTGGGGTGCCCTCACTGGCCTCTCTGCGTGTCTGGAGGACTCTGGATTTCTGCGCCCAGACTGCTGGAGTTCCCTCAGGCTTCCAGGTGCAGTGAAGGAGAGAGGTGGGTTTAAGGCTTCCACATCAGCCTCCCCATTCCCGGCTTCATTTGGAGACCTGCTGAGCTCCCAATAGGTGGGCTGGCCCACACTACCAGCCTAGCCCAGCCTGTTTAGCTGCCGTGCCTGGCCACAGGTCTGCAGAGGAGGAGCTGGGCAGATCTGGGGTGCCCTCACTGGCCTCTCTGCGTGTCTGGAGGACTCTGGATATCTCTGCAACCAGGGAAGGTCCACAGGTTCCTGAAGCACTGCGGCCTGTGGTGAGTACCCTAACCCGGCTGCGATTGAAGAACTGTGGAGCTTCCAAGGGGCAGGTGGGTGCACAGTGTCCCTGAGGCCCAGCTTGTCTGGAACTGCGGAGTTCTGAGCAGGCAGAGGAGGGCCACTGGTTCTGTAGGCCTAATGGCTTGCAGTAGCGCGGCGCCAGAGTCCCAGTAGCTCCAAACATAGAAGGGGATTTTCAACAGATCCTGAGGAAGCTTTCAAGTAACACTTGAAACACAGAAATATAGGAAAATGACAAAACGAAAGACCAAATTACAACCTCAAACCTCCAGCCCATCTCAAGAAACCCTAGGAGCGATGTATATAGAAGAAAATATATCCCATCCACCTCATATATCGGACACAATAGCCACTGAAATTGACAAGCAACTCCAGGAAGCTTTAAAGAAATTCAAACTCGAAATAATCTCCCAGATAAAAGAAGAAATGATAAAAGAAATGAAAGAGATTCTAAATATATCTAAAGAAAACACAGATAAAAAATTGGAGGAACTAAACAAAAAGATAGAATCCCTAGACGAGCAATATAAGAAACAAACAGAATACATAATGCAGATGCACAGAGATATACAGGAAATAAAAAACTCCACTGAAAGTTGTAAAAACCGCCTTAATGAAAGTGAAGATAGAATTTCAGACCTTGAAGACAGGATTGCAGCTAGTGAACAGGAAAGGAAAGATCTTTTGAAAATAACAAGGAACCAGGAAACAACAATTCAACAACTGCAAGACGATGCAAAGAAGAATAACATAAGAATGATAGGGATTAATGAAAGAGAGGGAGACAACATGAAGGATGTCAGGAGGATATTTAGAGAAGTAATAGCTGAAAATTTCCCAAGCATGAGATCAGAAACTGACATCAGGATCAGTGAAGCATATAGAACTCCAAACAGTCATAACCAAAATAAAACTACACCCAGACATATAATAGCCACCATCCCAGAAATCCAACACAAGAATAGATTATTAAAAGCTGTCAGAGAGAAAAGACAAATCACTTATAAAGGAAAACCTATCAGAATCACAGCAGACTTCTCAGCACAAACGATAAAGTCAAGAAGAGCATGGAGTGAAGTATTCCAGATCCTAAAGCAAAATGATTTCCAACCAAGACTGATATATCCTGCAAAACTATCATTCAAAATAGATGGTGCAATACGATACTTCCATGACAAAGAACAGCTGAAGAACTTCATGAACACCAAACCAACCCTGCAAAAAATATTGAAAGACAGTTTAGATACACAAAGGAAAAAACCACTAAGCAAAGCAAATAATTAAACAGAACCGAAAGATAAAGATGCAACAGCAGAGAGATAACATTCCTACAATTAACCAGCATTTAACAGTAATAACCATTAATGTAAATGGTCTCAATGCACCAATCAAAAGAAACAGACTAGCAGAATGGATCAAGAAACAAAATCCAACCATATGCTGTTTACAGGAAACCCATCTAACCCAGAAAGATACTCACAGACTGAAAGTCAAAGGATGGAAAACAATTCTTCATGCAGCAGGAATCCAAAAAAAAGGCAGGAGTAGCCATTCTGTTTGCAGACAACGTGAACTTTAAACCAACAATGACCATAAAGGACAAAGAAGGTCACTACATACTCGTAAGGGGAAAACTCCAAGAGGAAGAGATAACTATCTTAAATATATACGCACCAAACTCCAGAGCACCCAGTTATATAAAACAATTATTAACAGAAATGAAAACTCAAATTATCAGTAACACAATTGTAACAGGAGACCTTAATACACCACTGACACCAAGGGACAGATCAACCAGACAGAAAATGAGCAAAGAAATAACAGAACTGAATCACACCTGTGAACAAATGGGTTTGATAGACATATACAGAATGTTCCACCCAACAACATCAGAATACACATTCTTCTCAGCAGTACATGGATCATTTTCTAAAATAGACCATATATTAGCTCACAGAACATATTTAAGCAAATGCAAAAGAGTTGAAATCATCCCTTGCATATTATCGGATCATAGCGCTCTGAAATTAGAAATTAATGACAAAGGATACTGCAAAAATTCCGCAAACACATGGAAACTAAATAACACACTCTTGAGTAATCAGTGGGTCACAGAAGAAATTAAAGAAGAAATTAAACAATACCTAAAAGAAAATGAAAATGCAGATACAACTTACCGGAATCTGTGGGATGCAATGAAAGCCGTTCTGAGAGGAAAATTTATTGCACTGAGTTCCCACATCAGGAAAACAGAACGAATACAAGTAAATAACTTGATGCTACACCTCAAACAGCTAGAAAAAGAAGAGCAAGTCAAGCCCAAAGCCAAAAGAAGAGAGGAAATTATAAGAATCAGAGCAGAAATCAATGCAATAGAGACTAAGAAAACAATCCAAAGAATCAACGAATCAAAGAGTTGGTTCTTTGAAAGAATAAATAAAATCGATAAGCCCCTAGCCAACCTTATTAAAAAAAGGAAAGAAAAAGCTCAAATTCATGCAATAAGAAATGAAAAAGGAGAAATCACTACAGACCCAATAGAAATACAGAGGATCATCAACACCTATTTCGAAAACCTCTACTCTCAAAAGTTTGATAACACAGAAGAAATAGACAGATTCTTAGAAGCATATGAAGTACCAAAGCTAGATCAAGAGGATATAAAACTGTTGAATAACCCAATCTCTGCTAATGAAATTGAGAATGTAATTGGGTCCTTGTCCACCAAGAAGAGCCCAGGCCCAGATGGATTCACTGCAGAATTCTACAAGAAATATAAAGAAGACCTAATGCCGACACTCCTCAAACTATTCAATGAAATTGAAAGGGAAGCAATCCTTCCTAAGTCATTCCTGGAAGCAAATATTACTCTAGTACCAAAACCTGAGAAAGACCCAACTATAAAAGAGAACTATAGACCGATCTCCCTAATGAACACAGATGCAAAAATCCTCAATAAAATATTGGCAAATAGGATCCAGCAAATCATCAAGAAGATTATACACCATGACCAGGTGGGATTCATCCCAGGAATGCAAGGATGGTTCAACATACGCAAATCAATAAATGTAATCCACCATATCAATAAAGCCAAAAATAAGAATCACATGATCATCTCTATAGATGCAGAAAAAGCCTTCGATAAGGTCCAACACTTATTCATGATAAGAACTTTACAGAAAATTGGAATAAATGGTCTTTACCTCAATATAATAAAGGCCATTTATGACAAACCAACAGCCAGCATCATACTAAATGGCCAAAAATTGAAAGCCTTTACTTTAAAATCGGGTACAAGACAAGGATGTCCTTTATCACCACTCCTATTTAATATAGTACTGGAAGTACTAGCCAGAGCAATTAGGCAAGAAAGAGAAATAAAAGGGGTAAAGATAGGAAAAGAAGAAGTTAAATTATCATTGTTTGCAGATGACATGATACTCTACATAGAAGACCCCCTAAACTCCATTGAAATACTCTTAGATACAATAAATAAATTCAGTAATGTGGCTGGATACAAAATCAATACTCAGAAATCAATAGCATTCCTATACACGAACAACAAAATTACAGAGAGGGAAATAAGAGAAACTGGACTATTCACATTAGCAAGCAAAAAAATGAAATATTTAGGAATTACTCTTACGAAAGAAGTGAAAGACTTATACAGTGAAAATTATAATACACTGAAAAAGGAAATTGAAGATGATCTCAGAAAATGGAAAGACATCCCTTGCTCATGGATAGGAAGAACAAACATTGTGAAAATGGTCATTCTCCCAAAACTGTTATACAGATTCAATGCAATCCCAATAGAAATACCATCAACATACCTTATAGATCTAGAGAAATCACTCCTAAATTTCATCTGGAACCAGAAGAGACCTAGAATCGCAAAGGCAATTCTAAGCAGCAAAGACAAAGCAGGAGGCATCACAATCCCTGACTTGAAGTTATACTACAAAGCAACAGTAGTAAAATCAACATGGTATTGGAATCAAAACAGAGCTGAAGATCAGTGGAATAGATTAGAAGATACAACCACAACTACGAACACACTCAACCACCTTATTTTTGATAAAGGAGCCAAGCAGGTTCACTGGAAGAACGACAGTCTCTTTAATAAATGGTGCTGGAAAAACTGGCTCTCCATTTGCCGAAAACTAAAGCTAGACCCATGTCTATCACCATGTACTAAATTAAAATGTAAATGGGTCAAAGATCTGAATATTAAAACAGAAACACTAAATCTATTGGAAGACAAAATAGGTAGAAACCTTGGAGACATAGGAGTAGGTAAAGAATTCATGAACAGGACTCAAACCGCACGGGAAATACTTCCCAGAATCAATAACTGGGACCACTTCTTATTAAAAAGTTTCTGCATGTCAAAAGAAATCTCCAGCATAGTGAAAAGAAAACCCACAAACTGGGAAAAGATTTTAGTGAACTCTCTCTCAGACAAGGGCCTCTTGTCTAAAACATATAAAGAATTAAAGAAACTCAGACCTCCGAAATTCAAAGATCCAATCCAAAAATGGGCATCTGAGATGAATATGCAATTCTCAGATGAAGAAATGCAAATGGCAAATAAATACATGAAAAAATGCTCATCATCATTGGTCATTAGAGAAATGCAAATTAAAACCACACTGAGATACCATCTCACTCCTGAAAGAATGGCCAGGATCAAGAAAACCGACAACAAATGCTGGAGAGGCTGTGGGGAAAAAGGAACTCTCCTGCACTGCTGGTGGGAGTGTAGACTGGTACAGCCTTTGTGGAGATCTGTCTGGAGATTTCTCAAAAAGTTGGGACTGGAAATCCCATTTATTCCAGCTATTCCACTTCTAGGCATATTCCCAGAAGAACTGAAAGCATCATACCACAGTGATATATGTGCACCTATGTTTATAGCAGCACAATTTGTAATCGCCAGATCTTGGAAACAACCCAAGTGCCCATCAACTGAGGAATGGATAAAAAAGTTGTGGTATTTCTATACAATGGAGTATTATTCAGCTATAAAGAAGGATCACATTGAGGTATTTATCAATAAATGGGCACAGCTTGAGACCATACTCATAAGTGAAATAAATCAATCTCGCATGTGTGAATACCGAATAGTTTCCCTAATGTAAGTAATGATTCAAATATATAAAAATATGTGGTAATCATGATTCCCCATTAGGTGGCCTTGAAGCCTTATAAAGTTTTCACTCATTAATTAGAAAGGCTTTATTCTGGGCTTCTTGATATGAAAATATTTGAAGCTAGAGTATATGAAGTTTTACCCAAATAGTTCAAGGAAAAAGACACTATGGTAACTACTATTAAGTCAGGTTATAAGGTGGTGAAGTACTAGGTTATTGAAACAGTCATGCTGTGACCTCTATTGTTATATTGTTATGTCCTGTTTTATCTCAATCTCCCCCTTATTGTTTCAAAAAAAATTATTTAGTCATTTCTTATGTTTGTCTTAATTAAAGAAAAAATTCAAAAAAATTAGGATATATAAATAGTAACTCTTTTCGATTTCCTATTAACTTGTTTTGAAGTCCTGTAGTACTCCCACGATCTTGTTTTGACTGATTAGACTCTGTTCCATTCTATATGATAGTATCAAGTTTGAAGACATAGGCAACTACTTTGAAGACAATAAGATTCACTAAGATACCCATTCTGGTTTGACTATTGTCTTCTTTGGAAGTCCTGTAATGTTTACAACGCCTAAGTTTTCTTGGTCTTGTTCTCTACTGTTTTGTCCAACTTTATAATATCTAATAAGATAGACAATTCTTTTTAAGGAAACAAGGGACAACGTTGATAACCATTGTTGATAAACTTGTACTCTGTTCTACACCATGTGCTACGTCTATCCTTGGTATTGAATGACAGCTTTGTTTTGCCATATTTGACTGTATTCTTCCCCCCCCCCCAAAGAAAGTAATAAGCACTAAGGAGTAATAAAATCCAAGATGTGTAAATTTTGTTGTAAAAAAGAGAGGGAAAAAAAAAAAGAAAAGGAGCTCTAACGGATATAACAGCAAGTGTGTTTGGGGGTGTTAAATAGCTGACTTTATCAATGTTTTTGGAACATTGAACACAGCTGTTTGCAGTCTCCCTGTTTGAATGTCCACCTTGTGTTCTTTGATACTGTGATTTGAGGAACTATTTTCAAGAAAATAGTGTGTAATCTACTAGCAGGTAATTTCTTACTGTTATGGTTTTTTGTTTTGTTTTGTTTTGTTTTGTTTTGTTTTGTAGTTCTGTATTGCGTGTACCCTTACGCCGCTTTGGTTTGTTTTGTGTTTTTCTCTTTTTCCTCTTAAATAAAAAAAAAAAAAAAAAAAAAAAAAAAAAAAAAATAAGAAAATGCTGGGGGTGGGGGGTAGTATAAACTGGGAATGGTGGCGCATGCCAGTAATTCCTGCACTCAGGAGGGTGAGGCAGGAGATTGTTTTGAATTCAACCTGTGCTACAAAGTAAGTTCAAAGCCAGCCTGAACCGCATAGTGAGACTTTGTCTCAAAAAGAGAAAAACCCAAAAAACAAACACAGCAAAAGAAAATGCAGGGGAAACAGACATATACAAGATTTTTCATGTCAAATATTGCAAAATACTTTTGATTCACAAGAACTAGGCTTAAAAAGTAAGAGATGTATAGATTACAAAGATCCAGGGCTTAGCTGACTTACTACATAGATCTTATGCAATTAAGTGTAGTATAAAAAACCCCACATGATGGTAACAGAGCAGGAGACAAAAGAAGAGGAAACACAGGAGACAAAAGAAGAGGAATTAGATGACTGAAATGAATTAATTTGAAGCAAACATGATTAGATCATACAGAGGCCTTTGAGGAGTGCTGAGAACTTTGTACCAATTTGGAGTGAAAACTATGAAGCTAGATAGCAGCAGGTAATCCTTTATTTGGTGGGAGATTCTGAGAATAGAAAGTATTATAGCTTAGTTTCCCAAGATACAACTTTGGAAGATGTGTCTTGGAGCAAGTGTCCATCATAGCTCTTAAACAGTGGAAGAAAAAGGACTGGACTTTTATGTTTACATAGAAGTCCCCATGGGCATAGAAACAGTGCAATCAAGAGAGGAACTAAACTATGCATATGCTGAGACAACAAGCCATGGAAGAATTATGGTGATGGTAGCAGAACCCAAGGCCCTACAACAGGGATCAATGAGGGTGAGTTAAGTCGCACTGGCTGCCAATGGGGTCAAAGAAATTTCTTAGGATGAACACTTCTCTCCAATGCTAGGATGACAGAGAAGCAAAAGTATTCATCTTAACATAGATAATGCCAGAAAAGAAGAAAGAATGGGAAGGGAATAGTACATTCACTGAATATTTAATTTGAATTGGGAATATACAGACTCTCAATGATTAGTCATCTTGAGTTAGAGACTATAGAGTTTTAAATGTACCATGTGTGGAGATGTGCCTGAAGTTCCAAGAACATTTATGCAAAGCATACTTACACCATGAACTAGTTTAAACTTCAGAAAAGAATTGGAGCAAGTCATAACCATGATTCTGTGACCTTATACCATGACATTAACTGCACTGGGCACAGGTTGACAATCTGCAGAGAAAGAAGGGAAGTAATATAGAGTATTATAGTTAAAGCCCTTAGCTGTGACTGTAAAATGTGCAAAGAAATAGACTTCTTTCTCATAGAAGGTTCTGGGTACAAACTTACACTATAGATGGCAGATCGTACTGAAGAGTCTGAATTTGGAAAAAGAAGACACCAAGATGTGAAGAGAACCTGCTGTTAGCCATACATTTAAGCTAAATAGGGTTGGGGAACCTAGGAATCCTGAAGAAAGGAAACGTCATCGTGATGAAAGTTAACCAAGGCCCAGTGATAGAACAGTCATGTATACTGACATGCTAGTCATCAATTCCCACAATCCCAAATTAAAAGTCCTGTTTACCTTCAACTATCCCAACTCCAAGGAAGTTCCTTCCATAGGACAAACTAGCAGGGGAAGAAAGGAGAAAGAAATTCTTAGGAAAATCATGACAACCTAATAATGAAACAAGTGGCAAACTCCCTTCTAATACACACACCTCTCTACAATCTCAGACTGGAATAAGGCAAGGTAAATTGGTAGACAGACAAAATTTGAATAAAACCAGTATAATCTTGGAAAAATAATTTTGGGGGTGCAAAGACTTATTAGAAGTATAGAAGAAAAAACTAATGGTTTTGAAAACCTAATGAATATAATTCATATTTGTAGTCATTCTTATGTTCTCTAATGTAGTCTTTCAGATTGTGACTGAATAAGTAATACTCATGCTTAAGGAGAAAACAAGAGTTACCCTTTCATTTTAAATTTGAAAGTAGAAGTTTAAAAATTCAGTGCAGGAGCTGAGAGTATAGTTCGGAGCACTTGCCCATAGGTGAGGCTTTGGGTTTGACCCTTAGTACTACAGGAAAACAAACAAAATAAAATAAAAATTCAGAATGAATAAATATGAAGATACGTTCATAAGGATCATGTTTAGAGATCTAGAATGTTGGACAGTAGGTACAAGGAGATCTGAAACCAGAAGGACCTAGCTTAGTTTTCCCAGGAAAATCCTAATGCATTGCAAATGTTTAAATTCCAACCTCAAACCAAGGCTGCGCACTGTTAGTGGTGGAGTAAGGTCTCTGGGTTCTTGGATTTTTGAGATCTCTAACCTAAAGTGTAATGTGAAGAAAGCCACTAAGGTTTGCACTGACTTAAGAGCTGATCCAAAAGAGACTATGTGTTTGAACAAGGAAAATGAAGAAATCATTCTTATATCCAGAAACCATTCATGGTGAACACACCACACACTCAGCCCCAAGAAGGACTAGCTACAGTTTGCTGGACTGAACAAGCACAGAAGTTATCACACCTGAACCAGATGATCTATCCTTAGCCCAGGATGATATGTTTTGCCAATCTCTCCCTCAGGGACTTGCTGATGCCAAGAGAAATAAGAGCAAATGATGAACTGATTTGAAATTTTAAATTCACTGTATTGAATTTCAGAAATTAATAAGTAAACCTAAACTAACAACACAAAAATTTCCAGCATCAGAGACACTGGGAATTTTAAACTTTGGTAGTTTGAGCTATAATGGAGGGATAAAAATTATTTTTATCTTTAATATCTAAATGTTTTAACCAGGCAAAAATTAAATCTAATTTGTGTGATCAGACAGGTAGCAAACACTTAACAAATGGTAGTTCCTATTATTAAATATATTGTACCTTTCCACTTTTATTTGCATTGTATGCTCTGGTTATGCCAATCTTAGATCTGAAGAGCTTTCTATTTAAAACAGACATGTTGGCTGGGCAGTGTAGCTCAGTTGTGGAACACTTGCCTAAAGACACACATCTTTAAATGTCCCATAAATTTATCAGGTAGCACAAAAGTACCAGCTAAAATACCTTTAGTTGTTAGGGAACTAATGCAATTATGGGAAGGTTATGAGGTAAAAACCTAAAGGTAAAGGTTAATGTCTGAAAGGGGAGCATGCTAGCAAAACATCTCCACTTTAAAACTTCACCTGAAGAAAAAAACAAGCTCATCCGGGCCCTAAATCACATATGAATTTCTTGTACAAGGATGACAAAGAAATAACAATGAGAAATTTGGGTTAGTATCCCTGCTCACCAGCCTGCATTGAGAAATCAAAATTTTAAAAATGTCTTGATAAACTGGGGTCAGAGTAGCTGTTTTGGGTGGTCTTGCCGGTTATTTTTATCTCTCTAGGAGTCTAGTGAGCTGTTTTTCTCCACTAACAGACTGTGTCATCAAGGACATCTATTTATATTCCAAAGTCAGGCCACCCTCCTGCTTGGAAAATATTGCCAAAAACGAACCATTCTTACATTAGTGTCTTTCATTTGCTGGGAGTGCCACTGCTCTTAATTTCATCCTGATCCACCCCACAAGTCTCCTTTTCAGCAAACATTTTTAACTAATTAATTAGATTTTTTTTAGCTTTCTTATTACTTTCACCAGCATATGAAGAACTATCTTTATTCCAAATGTTGTTACAGTAATGTTTTCAAATCCCATTGGAGATAACTTACTTCTGTCAGATCTATTTCCTGATTTATGTGTTTGTAAGTTTCAATCATTTCCTAACCAGAATTTCTTATTGTTTCCTTTGACCTTCTCCTAACTGTGGAGTTTCTTAGTTTAGGGTTCATACAGCTTTGTCTACTGACTAAATGCCTAATCACATTTTATTTTTATCTGGTTATAACTGAGATTTTAAATTGGAATTAGGATTTTCTTCAAAAATTGCATTTTTTCACGCCTATCTCAGGATCTATCTGTTGGAAATATTACTCTTCAGTTTCCTGTCCATACACTAAAGGAAATTCTCAATCCACACTTCTAATTACCTAAATGAGTTTATATTCACATAATTAATTGCAAATAACCCCCTCATTTATTGAAAATCCTAATCAGGGAGGAAGTACCACTATTTCATTGTACTATAATTAATAATGGTAAGAGGAATTTGTTTTTTAATTCATGGAAATGCGTTGAAAACAATTGCATCTGTGAGAATATAGGCTATATGTTAGAAAGGTATCCCCTCATTCATTCAAGAATTAATTCAGAGTGGGATATGGTGGCACACACTTACAATCCTTGTACTGTGAGAGGCTGAGCAGCATGATCATAGGCTCAAATCCAGCCTAGGTAACTTGGCAATTTATTGACACCTGGTCTAAAAAAATGAGGGTATATCTCAGTACAAAGGCCTTTGGATCACATCCAGTATTGCAAATAATATTAAAAATAACAATAATAACAATTCAGTAGATATTTATTGTCAGCTATATTCAAGGTACTTTTCTAGGCAATGTGAATATACTGGTAAACACAATAGACCAAAAAATGTATTATTATTGAGATTACAATATAATAGGGAAGGGAAATTTTATGTTTTATTATTCATGTTAATATGCAGAGAAAAATATAGAAGGTAAGGAAGATCAGATGCTTTGTATATGGTTAGTTCACTGCAGAAACTTATTTTGAAATTTGACTGACAGTGTGGTGATGCAAGGTTCTCAACAGGTAATCAGGCCATTAAGAGGGATGGATGCCTTCCATGAGGGACTGTATTAATTTTTGTGGGACTGGATTTGTCACTTTGAAATGTGCTTGCTCCTCATGTTTTGTCTCCTCCACACACTCAGAGTCAAATGTCAAGTAACAAATTTACAGCCTCTGTGGCATTTTCACCAAAGAAAGATGTTTAGTATGTGTAGTCAAAATTTTTCCAAATATTTGACAGCACAGACTTCTTTGTGTAATGTTACCTACTAGCACCCAATCAAACAGTAGTTGATAGACTCCACTCTGAGAAACCACAGACACATCTATGGTACCATTGAAGGGGTCTATCTGTTCCCTAAAGGAAGGCTCTAACAGTCATTGCATTCCATTTACAAAGTGCAATATGCAAAATAGATGAAAAAAGGGAAAAGCTACTAATCTTTTTCTGAAGTTCCTCATTACAAATCATAATGGGAGGGGCTGTAAAAGCTTAACCATAATTTACTTTCATTAGAAAAAATACACACTGAGATCCAGGATCCCTAGGTTGACATACACATACTATGCGATCTTGGCAAGGCTTCAACCCTTAAGTGGCCAATGGTTCATGAGATACATAGAAATTCAAAATACTCTTCTGAATTAGACAACCAAAGAGCAAACCTCAGCTTCATGTCTTACTTGGCTATGTTACCTCGAAAAGAAGTTAATCTCCATGGATCTCAGCTTTCTTCTTTGTGAGACAGAAAAAGAAGGTAACACCAACTTCACTGGCCACTGTGAGGATTAAATGAGAAAATACACAACAAACAGTGTATTTTTTTGCATGTATATTGGGGGAAAAGAATGCAATAACTGATAGTAACATATTCTATACATTAAACCCCACATAAAATTGTAAAGCAGCATTGGTTCTTTTTTAATAGTATAACAAGGAAAATGAAATTTAATTTTAATCTATGGCTCCCTACCCCTTTAAAAACCAATATATTGCTAATCTGAATCCATTTCCTTCAGTATTTAGACAACAGTCTACACTAGATGTTTATCAAATTTGTACCACATTATAGCAGAAATGTAATATAATCTGTTGAGATAATAACAGTAGTAAAGTAACTCTGTTTTAGATCTGTAGTCATTACCTTTACATACAGGTATTGCTCCTGAAGAGAAAACAAAGATTACAGAAGGGTTAACTGACTTAATGAAGATCAAGACCTGGCGTAATCATTCCCCTCATAAAGCAATGGGAAAGTCTGTACTTCTGACATATTTATAACTCTGTGGTTAAGATGTTTGCTTAATGCTTTTGTGTATTTTAAGGTCTCTGACCATTCAAACCTTTCCCCTTTTAACTTAGATGTGCTTTGCTAGCTGTTAATGCCCTTTAAGTACCTTTTTTATGTTCATGTTAAGATCTGGACCTACTTTGACAAAATTCCAAGATAATTATAGGAATTGTTTTGTTTTGTCTGTTTAAAAAAATTCAAGTTAAAAATAAAATCTTCCTTTAGGTCGGAAATTTCAAAGAATTAAGTTTACTTGCTTGCTGTAAGAAGATAATTCTCGACTGCCATGCTAAGAATAAGAATTGCATTTTGCATTTTGGTTTTAAAATGAGTTTCAGTATGTCTGTTATTAACCTTGGACCCCAATCCAAGACCAAGCTCAGAAATAGGAACTAAAAAACCGAAGTTTAGGTTTTATTGCCAAGTCTGTAGAGAATTATACATCTCTGATGTTTCCAGATAAAATGGCAAAATATTTTTTTGCTGCCTGATTACATGTTGCTAAATAAAGGAGATCTTTGTATGTAATGCTAGTGTTAAATTATATAAATATTTTTATTACCAAATGATTGTAAGAGATACAGATCCCAAAAGTAGATGTGCATGAATGGACGCAAGTCAAACACATGCACAAAAAGAGATAGAGTTACCCATGGTGTGTGTCTAGATTTTCACAGCAGACCCAACCATATGTTTCTTGTATCAGCGGCTGCCCAATGAACTCATGCATGTGGATGACAGTTCTAGCAGGAAAGCAGCCAGACAAACAATGAGCATAGCTTACAATGAAACAAAGAGGCATACTAACAGCAAATTGCATTTCTAAAATGAATGCTACTCAACCAAACTTTTTTAATAACTAACTTTGATAAATGAATAAATGGTATGTTAATATAATCATCTTATTGAGAAAATAATCAGAATGTTGATGGTGAAGGGTGCATAGCATTTCCTGAAGTAAGGCATGATGGCTATCTATATCTGCTCCCTGATTCTTGTCCAGTTACCTTCATCAGAACCTCTGTACACTCAGCAGGGCGTGACCAAGAATAGTACTACCTGATACACTGAATACATTGCACAAAATTTTGTTTTGTTTTTGCAATAAGGAAGAACTACTTGTAGCTTTAAATAAATAAATGAGGTTTAAATTCATTTTCACTTTATGTAACAAATTCAATGTCTCCTCATGTAATAAATTGAATTGTATATTTTCTGTTTAGAGTGAGGGTGGGGTAGTAATATCATTAGGCTATAGAATTTCCTCCATATAGAGAAATTTTTATCTGTTTAATGTCAGCTTTTCATTTCACCTGATGTATTTTCCTGAGAAAATACAGTCACCCTGTTTAATTCAATGAGAAAAATATTTAACAATTTATGAAGATTTGTGGGGTTGAAAATTGTAAACAAAACAGTACTTCAATAAAACAGCTCTAAAATAACTGAATAGACTTATTCTGCTGTATTTATTTACTCTTTCTATAACACCTATCATCTTAATACTTAGGTATAAAAGTACCAGGCATAATATGAGGACAAAAATATTATGATTCTACCTAGTTTTTCTCAGTGAATTAAAATACAGTTTTCAGCCATTAATATATTCCCCATGTTATTCTGCTCAGCTTCTGAGACTGAAAATACCATATGATCTATAACTACTGTGTAGTGATTGATGTAAGAAAAACATTAAGCACTTGATTTGGTAATGACCCAGTAGTTTATTTAAATACAAATAATATGCAAATATTCAGGTACATTAGTGGTAGCTAAGAGTCATGAATCAGATTGTTCTTGTCCTATTTTTGAGGAAACTTGTATTTTTGTCATGACTTTGTGATAACCAGTTGAATTCTTGAGACCCATAATCATCTGTGGGGTCTATTAATGTTATCAAGTTCTTTTTTGTTTTTATGGTTTATATCCAGATGTGCCCCCATGGTCTATGTGTTTATAGGTGGGGTTTGGGGTGGTGATTGGATCCTGGGTATGTGATGCTGGAGGAGTTTGCTGAGTGGTATACCATAGTTCTGGGTGTGGATGATAGATTCACTGAAAAGGACACCCTGGGTGTCTGTAGCACCAACTAATATACTTGTAGTTTGAATGGAATAAAAAGGGAAGGAAGGTGGTGTAGCTGCTTCTTGCCAGTCTCTCCCATAAATTGTTTCTCTTCTTGCAGGCCTCTCTGCCATTCTGCCCTGCTTTAGAACCAGTTGACTATAACTAAAACTTTTGCAAATTGTGAGCCGAACTAGACCTTTCCTTCTCTAGCTTATTCATTACATGGAAATGGTTTGTTTCACAACACATAATGACAAATTGCACAAAATCCTGATCGTTGTAATTTTGAAGATTACATAATTTGAAAGCATCAGAAAAATCCAGGGAGCTGAGGCCACACAAGATGAGTTCCAGCATGCCGGTGCTGGCCCAAGGAGAGTTTAAGACCATCACTCCCCGAAGTTAGGTGCCCACCCAGCTTCCAGACACACTGGACTAGGCTCTGGAGTTCTTGTGGGCCTGACTGGACCATGCCCAACAACCTTCTTTCAATTTGAGAAGCTGAGGCCAAGTGATATGAGTTTCAGAATACCTATGCTGGCCCAGGTAGAGTTTAAGACCATCGCTTCAAGCAGTTATGTGTCCGCCCAGCTTCCTGAAACACTGGACAAGGTTCGAAGGTTTCAGTTTCACAGGCCTGACTAGACCACACCCAGTGACCTTCCTTCAATCTGGGGAGCAGAGGGCATGTGAGGTGAGCTCGAGCGCACCTGTGCTAGCTTGGGACCATCACCTCCAGCAGTTAGGAGCCCACCCAGCTTCTTCAAACACCAGAGGAGGCACAGGAGATCCTGGGGGTCTGACTGGGCCAGCCTCAGAAACCTCCATTCAGACCCTGGAGCTGAGGGCAAAAGAGGTGATTTCCAACACACCCAGGGGAAGCTTGGGAACATCACTCAACACACAGAAATATAGGAAAATGACAAGACAAAAGACCAAAATACAATGTCAAACCTCCAGCCCAAAAGAAAGCCTGGGAGCCATGTACATAGAAGAAAATATACGCCACACACCTGAAATGCCTGAAATGATGTCAACTGAAATAAAGAAGCAACTATAGGAAGCTATAAAAGAACTTAAATCAGAAATAATCTCTCAGTAAAAGAAGAAATGATAAAAGTAATGAAAGAAATGCTGAACACATCCAAAGAAGACACAGATAAAAAATTAGAGGAACAATGCAAAAAGATAGAATCCCTGAATGAACAGTATAAGAAACAGAATGCATGAAGCAGATTCAAAGAGATATACAGGAAATCAAAAATTCCATTGAAAGTTGCCAAAATTGCCTCAGCGAAAGTGCAGATAGAATTTCAGACCTCAAAGATAAAATTGCAGCTAGTGAACAGAAAAGATCTTTTAAAAATAACAAGGAATCAAGAAACAACAATTCAACAGCTGCAAGATGATGCAAAGAAAAACAACATAAGATTGATAGGGATAAATGAAAAAGGGGCTATTTACAGAAGTAAAAGCTGAAAAATTCCTAAACATGAGAATGGAAACTGACATAAGGATTAGTGAATCATATAGAACCCAAATAGCCATGGCCAAAATAAAACTACACCCAGACATATAATAATCACCATCCCAGAAATCCAACATAAGAACAGATTATTAAAAGCTGTTAGGGAGAAAAAGACAGATCACCTGTAAGGAAAACCTATCAGAATCACAGCAGACTTCTCAGCACAAACAATGAAGTCAAGAAGAGCACAGAGTGAAGTATTTCAGATCCTAAAGGAAAACAACTTCCAACCCAGACTGATGTACCCTGAAAAACTGCCCTTCAAAATTGATGGAGAAATAAGATACTTCCATGACAAAGAACAGCTGAAGAACTTCATGATCACAAAACCAACCCTGCAAAGAATACTGAAAGGTATTCTAGATACACATAGGAAAAAAACCACTAAGCAAGGCATACAATTAAACAGAATGGAAAGGTGAAGCAAAAAGATAACATGTCAACATTAAACCAATATATTATAGTTATAATCATTAATGTAAGTGGCCTCAATTCACCAACTAAAAGAAACAACGTCCAATCATACGCTGTCTACAAGAAACCCTCTAACCCAAAAGGAAACTCATAGACTGAAAGTCAAAGGATGGAAAACAATACTTCATGCAACAGGAACCCAAAGAAAGGTGGGGGTAGCTATTCTTTTGCAGAAAATGTGAACTTCAAACCAAGAATGATCTGAAGAGATAAAGAAGGTCACTGCATACTAGTTAGGTGAAAAATTCAAGAGGAAGAGATAACAATCTTAAATATATATGCACCAAATTCCAGAGCACCCAGCTATAGAAAACAAGGATTAACAGAAATGAAAAATCAAATAACCAATAACATAATTATAACAACCAATAACATAATTATAACAGGAGAACTTAACACGTGATTGACACAAAGGGGCAGACCAACTAGACAGAAAATCAGCAAAGAAATAACAGAACTGAATCACACCTGTGAACAAATAGACTTGATAGATGTATAGAGTATTCAATCCAACAACATCAGAATATACATTCTTTTCAGCAGTATATGAGACATTCTTTAGAATAGGCCATATACTTGCCCACAGAACATGTTTAAGTAAACGCAAAAGAATTGAAATTATCCCATGCATGTTATCAGATCATAGCACCATGAAACTACAAATTAATGATAAAAGAAACAGCAAAACCACACAAACACATGGAAATTGAATAACACACTCTTGAGTAATCAGTGGGTTACAGAGAAAATTAAGGAAGAAATTAAACTATCTTTAAGCAAATGAAAATACAAATACAACTTACTGGAATCTGTGGGATGCAATGAAAGTGGTCCTCAGGGGAAAATTTATTGTACTGAGTTCTCACATCAGGAAAACAGAATGAACAGAAATAAACAATCTAACGCTAGGCCTCAAACAAACAGAAAAAGAAGAGCAAGTCAAGTCCAAAGCCAAAAGAAGGGAAGAAATTATAAAGATCAGAGCAGAAATTAATGCAATAGAGACTAAGGAAACAATCCAAAGAATCAATGAACCAAAGAGTTGGTTCTATGAAAGAATAAACAAAATTGATAAGCCCCTAGACAACCTTATTTCAAAAAAGGAAAGAAACACTCAAAGCTCACATTCATACAATAAGGAATGAAAAAAATATAGGATACACTACAGACTGTGGAAATACAGAAGATCATCAACATCTATTTCAAAAACCTCTACTCTCATTGGTTCGATAACACAAAAGAAATGGACAGATTCCTTGAAATATATGAACTGCCAAAGCTGGGTCAAGAAAATATAAAACTGCTGAACAACCCAAATTCTATTAATGAAATTGAAAATATAATTAAGTCCTTACCAACAAAGAAGAACCCAGGCCCATATGGATTCACTGTGGAATTCTACAAGAAATACAAAGAAGACTTAATGCTGACACTCCTCAAACTCTTCAATGAAATCAAAAGGGAAGCAATCCTTCCTAAGTCACTTCTGGAAGCAAGTATTACTCTAGTACCAAAACCTGAGATAGACTAAACTAAAAAGAGAACTACAGACCAATCTCCCTAATGAACACAGATGCAAAAATCCTCAATAAAATATTGGCAAATAAGATGCAGCAAATCATCAAGAAGATTATATACTACAACCAAGTGGGATTCATCCTAGGCATGCAGGGATGGCTTAACATATGTAAATCAATAAATGTAATCCATCATATCAATAGAGCCAAAAATAAAAATCACATGATCGTTTCTATAGATGCATAGAAAGCTTTTGATAATGTCCAACACTCAGTCATGATAAGAGAATTGGAATAGATAGTCTTTACCTCAATATGATAAAGGTTATCTATGATAAACCAACAGCCAGCATCATATTAAATGGCCAAAAACTGAAAGCGTTTACCTTAAAATCAGGCACAAGACAAGGATGTCCCTTATCACCTCTCCTATTCACCATAGTACGGGAAATACTAGCCAGAGCAATTAGACAACAAAGAGAAATAAAAGGAGTAAAGATAGGAAATGAAGAAGTTAAATTATTATTATTTGCAGATGACATGATACTCTACATAGAAGACCCCCAAAACTCCATTGATAGACTTCTAGATATAATAAATAAATTCAGCAATGTAGCTGGATACAAAGTCAATACTCAAAAATCAATAGCGTTCCTATACACTAATAATTAAATCACTGAGAGAGAAATAAGAGAAGCATCTAAAAATGAAATACTTTGGAATTAATCTAACAAAAGAAGAAAAAGATCTATACAGGGAAAATTATAATACCCTGAAAAAGAAATCAAAGAGGACCTCAGAAAATGGAAAGACATCCCTTGTTTATGGATAGGAAGAATAAATATGGTGAAAATAGCCATTCTCCCAAAATTGTTATACAGATTCAATGCAATCTCAATGAAAATACCACTAACATACCTCATAGATCTAGAGAAATCACTCCTAAAATTCATCTGGAACCAGAAGAGACCTCGAATAGCAAAGGCAATTTCTAAGCAGCAAAGGCAAGGCAGGAGGCATCACAATCCCTGACTTAAAGTTATACTACAAAGCTACTGTAATAAAATCAACATGATACTGGAATAAAAATAGATCTGAAGATCAAAGAATAGATTAGTAGATATAACCACAACTACAAACACACTCAACCACTTTATCTTTTATAAAGGGGCCAAATATATTCACTTGAAGAACGGCAGTCTCTTTAATAAATGGTGCTGGAAAAACTGGTTTTCCATATGCTAAAAACTAAAACTAGACCCATACCTATCACCATGAACTAAATAAAAATCTAAATGGATCAAAGATCTAAATATTAAAACAGAAACACTAAATCTGATGGAAGACAAAGTAGGTAAAAATCTTGAAGACATAGGGATAGGTAGAGAATTCATGAACAAGAATCAAACTGCACAGGAAATATTTCCCAGAATCAATAACTGGGATCACATCTTTTTCTGCATCTCGAAAGAAATCTCCAACATAGTGAAAAGAAAAACCACAAAGTGGAAAAAAATCTTAGTGAACTGTCCCTCAGACAAAGGACTTCTATCTAGAACATATAAAGAAATTAAAAAAATCAGACCTCTGATACTCAAAGACCCAACCCAAAAATGAGCATCTGTGATGAATACACAGTTCTCAGATGAAAAAATACAAATGCAAAATAAATACATGAAAAATGTTCATCATCTTTAATCATTAGAGAAATGAAAATTAAAACCACACTGAGATTCTATCTCACTCCTGAAAGAATGGCCAGGATCAAGAAACCTACCAACAGCAAATGCTGGCGAGGTGTGTGGGGAAAAAAGAACTCTCATGCATGTTTGGTGGGAGTGTAGACTGCAACCACTGTGGAGGTCAGTGTTGAGATTCCTCAAAAATCTGGGGTTGGAAGTCCCATTTGACTCAGCTATTCTACTTCTAGGCATATTCCTAGAAGAACTGAAAACATCATGCCACAGTGATACATGTGAACCCATAGCAGCACAATTTGTAATAGCCATATCTTGGAAACAACCTAAGTGCCCATCAACTGGGGAATGAAAAAAAAGTTGTGGTATTTTATACAATAGAGTACTACTCAACTATAGAGAATGATCACATTGAGATATTTATAAATAAATGGGTGCAACCTGAGACCATATTCATAAGTAAAATGAATCAAACTCACATGTATAAATATCATATAGTCTCCCTAGTGTAAGAAATGGTAAGAGTACATAAGATTTTATGGTAATTATGATTCCTCATTATATTGCTTTGAAGCCTTATAATATTTTCATTCGGTAGTGGAATGTTTTTATTCTGTTCTGTTTAATTTTATTATGTGTGATGGCATGAACAAGTCTTTTGAAGAAAATACGACATTATGGCAGCCATTGCTGATTTAATATCATTTGGCTTTGAAGTCCTACCATGCTTTTGTTCTATTTCCATTGATTCTATCATGTTGTGTCTTATTGGCTTTTAATATGTGTGATAGCATAATCAAAACTTTTATGGAAAATGAGATAATGTAGTAGCCATTGTTCATTTTCTGTTATTTGGTTCTGAATGCCCTGTAATCCTCTTGAATGACTTTATACTATTCTGCTATGTTTGATACAATTGTATAGAAGGTATACTCAACTATTTTAAAGAAAGAGACATTATGGTAGCTACTGTTAATATCTGGTTGTCTTGTTGTGAAGTGCTGTGTTGCTTACATTGTTCTGTTCTGATCTGCCTTGTTCTGTCCTCTTTTGTTTTATTCTCTTTAAGATAAAATTTAAAAAGAAAGCATCATAAGCTTTAGTTTCTTCACCTATGCAATGCAAATTTGTTCATTCACAAACAATTATTGAGTGTCTACTATATGCTGTACATTTCTGTACAATGAGCAGCCATAGTGACCATTACAGAAAAATCCTTTGCCCTTATGGAGCTCCTAATAGAGTAGAAGTGGGCTGTGGAGGTGTATCTCTCTTATACTGAGATACAATTACAGTCCTTTTTTGTTTATTATTTTGGGACAGGGTGTTGCTTAACTGTCCAGGTCAGACTTGAACTTGCATTTCTCTTGCCTCAGTCCCCCAGAGGCACCAGGCACCAGAATCCATTTTAAGTATGAAGTTATAGATATAATTTATTTTAATTATACATATGTTTTCACTTAGAACTTGTGTCATCAAACAGGTACATATCAATTATAGAAAAATACTAATCTTAACAAACTAGCTTTTCCTTTTTTTTTTTTTTTTTTTTGCTTTGTGACTCAAACCAGGCCTTAGATTTGCTAGGCAATCACTCTGCCACTCAGTTACATCCCACCCTAATTACTTGCTTGTAAGTACTTTGTGGAACTTAAGTATAGAAATCATGTATATTTCTTTAGATTATTTTGCTTAACTAATATCTCTGCTATCCTAGTAGATGTTTACATTTAAGTATATTTTAATAGTAACCAAACAGTTATTTGTAATAAAGACACTAACAATTCTAGTTAATACAAAGGACAAGCAAATAATTTAAGGGAACCTACATTATATGGGGAACTTTGGAAATTACTTTCTTTTGTCCAACAAAAACTTTCTGGTTTTTTTGTGATACTGAAGATTGAACCGTAGGCCTTGGCACTGAGCTACAAACACCATCCCACTCCTTAATTTTTTTTTTTTTTTTAAATTTTGAGACTTTCTAAGTTTCCCAGTGCTGGGGTCAAACTTGTAATCATTCTGCCTGAGGCTACTTGAGTGCCATGACAGCAGGATATGCCTCCATGCGCGGCCTCTGCAGAAAGCTTTGAAGTTCGGCCCTGGTGAAATAACTGAGAAGTGGTTCAACATAGTTCTTGCCAAGCCTTATGGAGATCACAGTCTTATAAAGGAAAGTACATTAAGACCACATTAGTTTTCCACATCCATATACCTGAGAAGTAATTTAAACCGATAAAAACCGAACAATTCGCTGTGAAAGGTCACAACTGAGCAACAAACCCAGAATCAGTTTGAATCTGGCTGTTTCTTAGGAACTGGCTCATACATTGCGGTCTTGCTCACAGCTGAATATGAAATGCAAATATAGTTTATATTCTTGAAGGCACAGATTTACCTAATTGTGACTTGCTTATCCATCTTCAAAAAAGTAATGTTCATTTTTCAAAGATGTATAAATTGGTGGGGTGGAAAGATGAGTCATAACCAGACCATATAACTGGATAAAGCAAATTAAGATTCACATTTTGCCTTAAGGAAATCACTTCTAGATTAATCTAAAAGGGAGTACATTATGGTTTGTATACTTTGATTGTTGAACACATTGTGAGGAAAATTTATGCTAAGAAACAATATATATTCTTTTTAAAAAATATAAATTAATGCGCTTAAAAGGATGGTGGCAATAACTTGTACTTTTCCTTTTTGAAGTTGTCTGCCTGCAAAACTTCAGTAGAAAGCCTTGTAACAGAATGGTTGCCCATGTAAGAGTAAAAGATTATGTGAAACTTTATAGCAAAAAGGCAGACACTCTTTGCTGGTTACCTTGGATACTATCCAGGAGGCCCGTCTCCATGTCTTCTTTGCTGCGTTTGGTCTCTAGGAAGTCATGTGTCCCTGTTCTGACCAATGAAATACAAGCAGATGACAAGAGTAAGGCTTCTGGAAAGCTTTCTAAAAGGAAGAACCTCGGTTTTACTCTTGGCTGCTTTTCTTACTACTAAGGAGGGCAGGGGGAAAGGGGAAGCTACACTGTAAGAGGCAGAACAAAAAACTAAAATGAGTTTGGCATTTTCTGGTCCCAAACAGCAGCTGCACAGTCTTGAACAATGGCTTCCTATCTTTGGACTTTTTGTCTCAATAAAAGGGGCAAAAAGTATGAATCTTAGGTTGATGTTTGAGAAGTTTTCTGTTGTCTTCCGACAAAAGCAATACTAATCAATTTCATAACACTCCTCCCCTTCTTCCTTCTCTCCTTCCCTCCCTCCTTTCCTTCCTCTTTTCTGTTTCTCCTCCTATTTTCAACTCATTGCATTCTATTCTCAGTTTTCCAACCAGGTTTCACTTCTGTCTTCCTCCCCATTCTTCTTGATCTGCTAATTTATTTTACCTTTAACTGTGGAAGAATCAATGATGTATTGGGAAGATTGCCACATTTATCAAAATTAAAGCCAAACTAATCCTACTGAATTAAGGTTTGAAATATTAGATACGGTGGTTTCCTATTCTCTTTCTCTTGTATAGCTTCCCAACAAGTTATAGGGTTTTAGCGTGTGAATTTTAATGACTTTCACAGCTGTGCCAATCTTCATTTTCTGTCATAGCTATTTAGATATATAGCTCTCCAGATCTCTCTTTTTTTTTTTTTCTAAAGGACTGGAGAGCGCCCGCAGGTCTGGACCAGTCGGCCCGGGCTGTTGGGAAGCCAGACTCGAAGGAACCGCTGGGCTAAAGCCAGCCCTCTCTAGATCTTTTAACCAGGCTATGGCAATAGCATTTCTATTCTGCCAAGTATCCTCCCTGGCAATATCATACTTATATTCCTAGGGTCAGTATTTACTTACTAAAAAGTTAAAATTTAAGTTAGTTTTCTTCATCGGATTTATGTTTTAATCAATTATTTATTTTTAAGACAGGTTCTCCATGTGTAGTGCAGGTTGAACTGGGACTCCTTTTGTAGGCTGCCCTCGAAAAATTGCCCAGGCAATCTTCCTGCCTCAGCCTCCCGAGTGCTGGGATTATAGGCGTGTGCCACCATGCCAGGCTAAATTTTTTAAAAAGTATATTAAAGCACCATCCATCACCAGCAAAAATAAGGAAAATGGCAATCTCAAATATGATACTGTCATTGTAAATGAGTAAATTTTTTAAGAAATAGTTTGCCAGGATTTCTGTAGTAGTTGAAAATTTGTATTCTCTTTTAGTGACATAACTTAGGGGAAATTATAAACATTTTTAAGAGAGAAATTAAGACATTTACTATAATGTAAAGAAAACTGAAAAAATTTGGGAAACATTTCACTATGGTAGGGTAGGTGATTGCAGTGTCAACTTGACTGGCTTTGGTATCTGTGGATGACTGGCTGAGTAGGCCCTGGATGTTTCTGGATGGGTCAGGGAGGGTCTAAGTCTGGTCTAGCCTTTTCCTCTCTGGCTCTGTAGTCTGCTCTGTTTCCTGCTGCCATGAACTAAGCAGTTTGGTTGCACTGTGCCCTTCTGCCATAAGGTTTCCACCTGGGAACCAGTTGACCATGGATGGATCCCCTTAAAATGTGAACCTGTAAGTGAAACCTCTCTTCCTTTAAATTTTAGGAGTCAGGTATTCTGTCCCGCAGTGGGAAAGCTAATACATGGAAGTAAGAAGTTACGTGAATAATGGCAGTTGGCAGTCTGCTGTTAGGAGAAAAGATGGTTACAAAGACTTAAAAGCAAGGTCAAAATATTAATAACAACTTCATGATAAACCCTAGGTCAGAAATTAAGCTTTCACAGGGACAGAAGTGGGAGGGCAGACGGAAAGATCAGAGTGTGGGATAGGGTGGAGTATGGTACAGGGACTTGGAGGTTTTTGGAAATATTCTATGTTCCAAGGCAGACAGCATTCACAGGAACCTCCTTAATATATTATGCATGTATGACATAGTTCATATTAAGAAATAAAAATATCTAATAGTTTTTGAAGATTTGTATATGTACAATCTTTCCCACAGTATTCTTTAATGTTTCCAAGTAAATGTAATTTCATCTTGAGTTTTTAATTGTACCTCACATTGTAGCTTTTCTTTAGTTTTTATATAAGCTTACGTCATATAAGTGTCTTGGTTAGTGCCTTGTATATAGCATGAAATTAAAGTATCTTTAAAGCTATCTATATTTGAGTGAATTAAATTATTTTGATGCAGGTACTGTTTTCATTTGCAAAGTGAAAGAAGCAAAGATACCTATATTTCAAATCTCATATACCTCAATTTATTATATTTGAAAATACAGATTATTGCATTGCAGCACCAATGTTTATAACCTAACAACTCATAAGGTGTAATTTTTGAGACAAATTTTGCTGAGAATTTTCCCTCTGCAATAAAAAATCCAATTTTTATTTGATTTGGTATAGTGCTATATAATTCTAATAAAACAAATATTGCAATTGATTGAATAATTTTAAATGATTAAATATGAAAGGGACAATGAAATGAATTAAAATGCTCCAAATTTAATACATTTTTGTGTAAAAACTTCTAACAAAGCTGCTTGAAGGATGTTGCTGAAATTAATGCTAAAAGGTATTTATCAATGCATTCTAGAATTTTATTTTCAATATATGCAACCAAATGAAACATCAACTTTTCTGCTAAATTTTATTTGAGGTTTGTCATTATAATTTTATATACAATAGTTTCATTGATTCAACAAGCATTCAGTAATTACACGGTGTGTGCAAAACAGTGTGAGTAGTAAAAGGCAAGCTAAATACGTGGTTAAGATGCAGCTTTTATTCTCCAAAGATTACAGGAAGTAAGAGGTGAACCAATGGAAGTTAATGGGTGCAGAAAGGTATTAACATCCTATGAGTAAGTAAGGGAAGCAACATTGTTCGATGCTTGTCTGAGTCAATGTTGGCCCAAGCAGACATTCAATAAATGTCAATCCACTAATAAGAGAAAAGTGAAGTAAGTAGGAAAAAGGAAGAAGCTTAAGAAATCTTAAAAACTAGAGTAACAGAGGCTAAGGTGCTATTCTCATCATACCAGAAGAATCTCCAAGGCAGGAGAGATTATTGTTGTTATTATTTTTGTGTGTGTTTGTTTTTCCTTTTTATTGGTTCCGGGGATCGAACTCACGACTGCCTGCTTGCAAGGCAGGCACTTCTGCCGCTGAGTAAATCTCAGTAAATCTCCAGCCCCTAGGAGAGATTAATTTTCAGTGAGGGAATGGACTACGTAACTGTGTGGAGTGTCATTTCCCGAGAACTGAATGGGAGGAGACAGGAGAATCCTTCAGTAGCATAAAGGCATCTAGGTAGCATGGGGCATGACAAGCTGTCCACCAGGGCTACAAGGGGATGCACGAGATGTACACAATGAAATAGGGCCTTTTTGTGTCATAATAGTGTGCTGACACTAATTTGTGCCATTTGGGGTTTGTAAATATAGGTTGTCATAATTAAGGCTTTCCCTTGGGAGAGGTTGAATGGCTCTAAGGGAAGGCTTAAAAAGAGGTGCACAGCTGGAGGGTGGGGTGGGGGAAGTGGAGACAAGGCTGGAGGAGGTCTGAATGAAGGTGACTGGAGGACCCTGGAGAAGAGTGTGAAGAAGATATGTAGCACAAAGAACCAAAATTTGTATTTATTGCAACAAACTTACAAAATGGTATTTTTTCCTAATTTTCAGACAGTTCCTCACCCAAATCAAAACAGGTTGTTTACCATGTAATCACATAATATCACCAGCTGTTTGAATTTGTAGTAAGGCTTTTAAATGTCTTTTCCATATTTGAGTAGGAAAATTCTCCTTTTCTGCACATTATTGCCAAAATATGACATGAAAAAAAAAAATAAGCATTGAAAGTCTAACAGCACATATGCACATTTGGCCCTAGGAAAAAATCAGGACTATATTTTTACATTTACTAACTCTGGGGATCACTTTTATTTTTACTTCATTAATTCTCATCTTTGAATAGTTTTCACCTCTGAAAATAGACTTGCCTCCCCCTCTCAAATTATATCACACATGTAATCCTTGTCCTCACTAATTCAAAAGCTTAACATACTTTTAATGGGCATTCAACAGTCTTTACATTAGTTATAAGAAAGTAGTATAGGTAATAACTACATAATGTAAAAATTTTTGGCCATAGACACTCATTTTTCAAACAGTATCTCTAATAAGTTGTAAAAAAAAAATTGTCACCAGTTAACATTTGCTTTTACATTCACTATTTAAAATCTCTACTTGTAAATTTTACTGTGTCATAATTACAAGGTGAATATACTGCTTTCCAGTGTTCTTCTTTTCTGGATAATATGTTAGATTAAACAAAAAATTCAACATATGTATCCTGTATAAGAAACTCAGGATACCAATCTTTTACCATCTTTATTTTTTTATGGTTGTCTTGATAATACAGACTAAGTAAATGCAAAATATACAGGGAAAGTTAGGTAAATGGTTTAACACTTTTGACCCAAACCATCTTGGTTTAAACAGAAGTATCATGCGGGATTCTATCTGACAGATTCTTTGAACCTTGACATCCTAAAATCCTGTAATTTCTCTCTACATGGGCTTTAACATTCCTTGACAGAAGTTGAGTTAAAAAATTTTGCCTTTTAAAAGTTTTCTGATTTTTCACATCTCCGGCAACACACATGTAGGTAGAAAGCACGAAGGTCTAAACATCAAAAGTGCACATATTTTTGCCAGGCTCATGTCCTTCTTTCTCTTGTGTCCACTCGTTAAATCCTATACAGAGACAGTCTGTAGGAACTGCACAGGAAATGTATGCCATATATACAAACTCCGGTAATCTAATTCCCAATTATATCCACCCTTTTAAAATTCTTTGTCTTGACTCTTCCACATCCATTGAGTTTCACACAACGATTCTCCCCTCTAAATATACTTTCTTCCCTTTTTATAAGGGAGGGGGGATAGGCTGGCGGTTAGCCTTATTTTAACATTTCTAATTTTTAAAAACATCACCTAGTTTTTAAAAAGCGGCTAGCACTTCCTTGTAATACTTGATGTACTTTCCTCTTTTAATCACACACTCTATTCAGACTATAGATATTAACCTTGACCTGCCCTTAATTTCCTTATCCCTCTGGAATGAATTCTTGTACTTTATTTCCTATCTTTCATCATTCTATTAACATGCCCGTGGCTGTTGCCATAGAAAGCGAGTGTGCAGTTTTCTTTTCCACGTGCAGAAGCACTCGATATAGAATGTATTTATGGTCTGTTCACCACCCAGCTCCCAGCTCTCTGAAAAACAGCTGTTGGTGCAAGGACTGCCACGATGACATAATTTCTTACAGCGCCCTTTCAGTCTTAAACTCTTTCTTCACTCCCTGCCCCACCCAGAGGCAAACTTTACTCGATTCCAGTAGAGGCAAGTTTTCTGTTTAAACACTGCATTTGTTGCTATTTCTAACGTTTTCCAAACTTGCCTTTTCATGTTGTTTCTATTTGGATGCAGTGGAATGGAAAGATCTTGTGCCTAGAATCAGACCAGAGGGTGGGGCCTGAAATACCATCACTTTGACAGACTCCTCCTGTGATCCACCGAACCCCGCCTCCCGAGCCCCCACTTTCCTGACCCCACTGCTTTCTGACTCAAGGTTCTTTTGTTTCATGAGTGCTCCACAAATTTCAGACTTCCTTCATTTGTTCTTCTTGGAAACCTTTAAGGCTAGGACTGCTCCCCTCAAACCTGTTTTATTCTAGCAAGAGGCAGGCCTGCTGGTGCATCGTGTCAGGACTCCACGCTAGGCTGGACCACCTTTCTTTCCCCTTCCCCTCCAGAGCAAACGTGGCAGGGGGCCCAGTGCGCTCCAGGCAGTACCCTGTCTTTGTTTTCATTATTATGCACAAACGTCTTCAAGAAGTGTTTGGAAAATGCCATAGTGCCACAGAGAATCCAGCTTTTCCTAGCTGAACAAGCTTCTTCGCGCTCATTCTCCTGCTCCTCGGCCTCTCCCTTGTGTCTCTTCCCAACCCACTTCGAGCCACAGGACTGCAAATCTTTCTCTCCTAACACAAACTTCCCCTCCCGGCCTGCCCACAGCCAGGGCGGCTTCCCACGCTGGCGGGCTCAGTGGCGCGCGGAGGGGATGTCTGGCTCAGCCGGGAGCCCCAGACTGCGCACCTAAGCTTGCAAGAAAGTGGCTCCGCAGTCGCCGAACATCGACGGCCGCCCGCCGGCCCAGCCCAGCCCGGCCCAGCTCCAGCACCCTGCTGACCCCTGCGTCCTCTGAGCCCCGCGGGAACTGCCCGGCCGCCTCCTTCAGCTCCCGACACAGAACCTGGCGGATCTGGGGCCGGCCGCGCGGTTCTCCGCACTCTCCCGCGGGGCTCAGCCTCTCGCCCGCAGGACCTGGCAGGGTCCGCAGATCCCCTTCCTCCCCTCCACCGGCGGGTTCGCCGGCTCCCCTAAACCACCGGCGCAGGAAGGCGCCCTGTGCCCCGGCATGCGGAGCGAGGCTCGGGTCTCCGCCTCGCCCCATTCATCCAGCCGAGGTGGAGCGCGGGGCGGGAGGACGCCCCCGCCTCGCCCGCAACGTGCGTCGCTCCGGAACCCAAACAATGACTCCCCACTTCCTCGCCCGGCCCTCCGTGCGCCCCACCCACCAGCCCCGCGATGCAGACGCGCCGCGGGGCGCCCCACGGGGACCCCATTGTTGCCGGGCGCAGTCCACGCGAGCGGCCCCGCAGCCTCGGCCGGTAGCCCGCCCGCCCGTCCGCGCCGGCTCCGCCCACACCTTTCCAAGTTCGCCGGCGGGCGAGCCGGGGACCGCGCGGGCGCCCCCTGCCCGAGCGCCCCCACCCGGACGGTGGCGGCGAGGGGCGGGGACCGAAGGGGCCCGGCGCTTTATTTGTCTCTGAATTCTTTTCCTAAGACTGCCTTGCGCGCTTTGACACAAAAGAGGGGACTTTGTTGCGGTTCAGCGCGAGTCTGGCCCGGCGCGTTGCCATCGGGGTCCTCCCGCCGCGCGCCCCCGGGGCCCCTGGGCCGGCGGCGGCGGCGCTCGAGGGCCATGTGCGGGTTATGTGGGGCGCCGCGGCGAGGCGGTGCAGGTGGACGGCGCGCGCAGAGGCCCCAGGCCGGGGGCGGGGGCGAAGCGGGGGCGGGGCGGGGTGGGGGCGCGGCGGACCCACCCCCCAGCCGGCCCGGGCGGCCGGGCGAGTGCGGGGCAGTGGGTGTTGCCTTCTACCTCTGCGAGCAGGAGGGGTTAGTTTCCCACAGGGGATTTCAACCATCACGCTCAGGGCCCGCCTCCTAATCCTCGGGCGGAGCGGCTCGGGGGCCCCATTTTATGGCAATAAAGCGACTTAGCGCCTGCTGAGCGAGCCCCTCCCCGCCGCCGCCCCCGCCCTCGGCCCCACCCCGGGGCTCTGCCCGCAGCGGCGGGGCTTTGTTTCTGGGGAGGAGGACCGGGAGCTCTTTTGTTTGGGGGTTTGGTGTTTTCACCCCACCCCGCCCCGCCCTACCCTGCCCCACCCCGCCCCGCCCCGCCCCACCCCTCCGCGCCTCTCCGGTTTCCTGAGCTGCAGGCTGCTGGGGAGAAGCGGTGGCGTCTTGCAACCCCCTCGGCTGGGCCCCGGGGTAATTCGATGCGGGCCTGGCGAGGCTCCCCACGCTAGACCGGGGCTCGCGTCTCGGCAGCCTCCACCCACCGGCCCACCCTACATTTAGCGCATCATGTGATCCGGGTAAGTCATTTGCAAGTACAACAGTTCCCTGGGTTGCCCCCCATTCATTTCCTGAGAACTGCAGAGAGCAGCTGAGAGGCTCTGCTTGTGCGTGTGCGTGTGAGTGAGTGTGTGCGCGCGCGTGTGTGTGTGAGAGAGAAAGGGCGAGAGAGGGAGAGGGAGAGAGACTGACTCTGTGTGAGGGAAAGAAAACAATTTCTCCTGCTCTGCAGCTTCTGTTCAGGTCTGTGCCGATTCCGTTTCTTATCAAAATAAACAACCCCCTCCTTTTTTGCCATCCCAAATCAGGCCGTATTCTCTTAACATGTTTTATTTTCCTTCTGTCATCTGCTCAAGTTAAATCATTTGGTTGGTCTGTGCTTTTAAAGGGGGAAAGTGTTGGGAAGCGGGAGGGGGCCTGGGAAGGGCAATGCTGTTGCAAAGCAAGTAGCGTCGGTCGGATTCGTGGAGAAGAAAGAGGGAGGTTACTTCCCCCACTCCCCTAAAAATTTTTTTAAAAAAGAACTTAACAAGTAACATGAATTAAGCAAATGTTTTTCTGCCCCTAATGGGATTGTTGGTTGCAGTGTTTGTCTGACAGTTGCCAAGGATGAGAAATAAAACCCTAGGGCTGGGTGGGGGTGGGGTGGGGGTCGTGGAAGTAGTTGGCCCCAGGAATGGGGCGGGTGGGATGGAGAGCGATCGCACCGGGCCGTGTGGGCTGTGTGTGCGCTTTGCCGAGCGGAGGGGAAGGGGTTAAGGCGGAGATGACACTGCTGGCATGAATAGTGGTCCTGGTGCTACATTCATTATTGTCTCTGGTCGTAATGATGTGTAACTGTCAGTTGCTACGGTGCTTGGTCCTCGGAGGTAGCCAGGGGCTGACCGGTGGCTGTTATTTTCAATTACGAGGGACCCGGCTGGAGTTGACAGGGGGCAACTTCGCGCGTCCACTCGGGCCAGGAAGCCCGCGGAGCCAGTCCGAGAGCCACTTCGGGCCTCAGAAGCTCGCTCCGAGGGCTCGGACTTGACCTCCGCGACATTAGTTGGTGTTCTTGTTAGATGCTCCCCTACAGGGAGAGTCAATCCTGCTTTTGTTGGGTAGAGAACTGCCTACTGGAACTTTGAAAACTTTTATCTTTGGGGAAAAGGGTGGGGTGCACTCAACAGTTTTGTTTCACAGTGCATTGGAGGCAAATGCCTGGAAAAAGTACCAATTCCTTTGTTATAAGCCCTGCTGCTTCCCAACCCCCTTCACCCTGCTCTTCGAGTTTTGCATACTTTAATAGTAATAACCTTAATTCAGCTGATACGAGCCGACTGTTGAGTTCGAGCATTAATACAACAGAATGTGTAATCTGGATAAACAGTTTGTGTGGGAAGTATTGTCAGGTCTCTAATTGAACTAACTGTACAGATGGCCCAAGTATTCTGTATGGATTGTTTTAAATAATTCCACTGGCTAATAGAATTCTCCGCTGAGCACACAGGTATTTTAATTCAGCTTTAATAATCTGTTTTCCTGTAACACCAAGCAGAGCTATTTACATTTAGTGCATGTGCATCTAGTTGCTTCAGTAGACATCTGCCAATCACGTACACGTCATTCTGCAAATCCACCTAGGTGGCTCCATGCCCTTTTCTTAGTGGACGATAGAGTTTAGCTAAGTGAATGCACTGAAATAAATTTGGTGGCTTTTAGCGAGCAGCAGCTCGTGATGGAAATAGGAGTGGCCACTTTGAACAGTGAGAGCGGACTGTCTTCTAAGAAATGCTTTTGGAATTGGCATTTAATTACTACAGCGGAACCCCCTCCTCCCAAAGGACAAAAAACCTGGTTGTGCCTGGGTAGAGCTCCTTCGCCTGTTTACATTTAAAAAAAGATACTCAGAAATTGATAACATTAAAAGGGTGTATATACTGTTAGGGTAGAAAAATTTTAACTATAGTGTATCTCGGTAGAAATAAAATGTTGAAGGGCAGACATTTCAGTTGCATAAGATACATCTTTATCGGTGCAGCCTGGTCAGTCTTGATACTGGGTTGAGTATATTAAACTCCTTTGAGTTGAGGAGAGAGCAGTTTGGGCATAAAGGAATTGGCAGGAAATTGTACTGTATTTAGGAAAGACATTATTCTACCAATTCATAACTTATGGAATATATTTAGAGTGGTAAATCTGGGATGGTTTCACATAAGAATTTCGTAACTTATGAACTAAAACTGTAAATAATGCAGTCATGTTAGGTTAAACTAAATAGTTTTGAAGAATTTATTTTTGAAATCTTTCCGTTGCTGTGCTTTCTTCTACTTAGTGGGGCATATTTGAAAGAAACTTCAGTCAGCTGAACTTTATTGGGGGACTGCTTTTTATTAGTTGATTGAATGAAAATTATTCTGCTAATGAGCTCTTAATAGTTCCCTCTCTCCAAGTTCCTTTTCAAGAAATGAATGTCATTTAGGAGGAAGTGGTCCTATGTAGCCTTTGAGACCTTGACCTTAGCAACGCTGGGCTGGTGGTTGTTTACCACCACTGCAGCCTTCCCCTGTACTGAAGGGAAGGCAAAGCACACTCCCTGCTCTGTCTGTCTCCTGGGCCCAGAGGAGAGAATGAATGCGCATACTCGGTGTTCAGTTCACAGGGTGTGTGTGCATCAGAACTGGAGTATTCTAAGTGGAGTATTCATATTTGTTGCTCAGGGATTTCTTTTGGCCTGCTGCTCCGGGATTTCTTGGGGCATCCTAAGCAGGGGAACATGCATTTTCACAGCCTTGGAGTGAATTACAGATACTATATTGTGGAGCAGAGTGTTGTCAACTTAATGAAATAATTTGATCTAAAACATAGGCGTGCTCATCTCAGCAAAGACAACTTTAAGTGCTTAGGCCTTCAGGTTTGTACTGAGGGCATTTTCAATTTGAACTGTTGCTTAATCTAGCGTTTTGAGTAACCTTACCCTGTGAGATAATATTGATAAACAGTGGAACATATAAAAGTTCTGAGCATTTTCTCCCTTATACAAAATGAAAAACATGGACTTTCCTATATATGTAAATTAGATAACATTAGAATAATATTACATTAGTTGTGATGTTAAGTGGCTTGTTTTCCTTGTATTTTGAGAGAAGCATTCTCAAATGTCAAGTTTATAATCTAAGTGTAGTTTGTGTGTTAAATAAAAGATAGTTGTACAAAACTGTAATGGCACAAACTCATTTAAAACTCAACAAACTTCTCCTATTTTTTTTTTAATAAGCATGTTTACCCACTTGTGCTTGTAGGTTGATTAATAAATGCACCAGAGCTAGAAATTCCAAAGCAGTTTTAATCAAAATTGATACTATTGTATTTTTTGTTGAGGAAATAACTTTCATTTTTACAAATTCTGAAATGGGTTGTAGTTGCTTATCTATGTGCATTTTGAAAATACCATATGGTAATAGACTACAAATGACTGTATTTTTGCTGTATTCACGTATTTTCTTTTTCTAATTCAGATACTAAAAAAAATTCAGTCTACAAGTTATGCACAGCTTTCAGCTTTAAATGTGTACAAAATGTAAGAGTAACAATATTAAAATTAAGTCACTGGCAACACCCTACTGTAACCACAGCCTTAACTCATCCACCACAACCACTCCTCCCAGAAGCAAAATGGGAGTAAACAGATGGGCTTTGCCCTATGCCCAGAAGGTCAGCTGCCTTCGGTCAGTCAGTCCTGCTTGGTTTCTAGATCCCAAATCCTGCCAGGGAGCTGCCTGACTGCCACTGGCCAGAATTCATTTTCAAGGCCTGCACGGGCCACACCCCATCTGATGTCAGCTACTGAGTTCCTTTGGTAGAGAACACATGCTGTGGATTAAATGGTTCCTTTCTGTATATATTCTCAGTAATTATGTTACAAAAGGATTTCTCGGTGTTGGGTGTTTACTGTCATAAAGTGGCTACTTGAGTAATCATATTGCTCCATAAAAATTTGTTTTGGCTTCACAGTAGATGACAGGATATTCATTCACCCAAAGCAGTCTGCTTTGGTATGGTCTTTTTTCTAACTTAAACCATATTTTTCTTTAGTTGCTGATATCATAGTGTGTGTATATTTTTGTGTATTTATTAATATAGTAATTGACATGGTCCAAATGGTATTGTTTAGGTACAAGAGAGAGTAGCAGAAAACCCTTGTGATTTTCTTGCTCCATGAAAGGCGAGAGAGAAGAAAATCAGAAAGCTTGGGAATAGTTTTCTTACCTTCAGCTTCAAAGGCTGTGGAAGCTACCATGGTTACTACCTGCAGGCTGTGATAGCCAGGAATTGGATCCCAAGGGGCAGTATTCATCATGCTGTTATATAGCTTTTCACATAGTTTATATAGCTTTTCACAGTAATTTTTGTCATGATGTGTATGTAAATACTATGTGTGCATATATAGTATATATAGTATTTATATTTGTGCATGAGTTATTATATCCTCTGTGTTGGATATATACTCCTACGTCATACACGGCATGACCAACAATTACAGTGTGAAAAGGAGAAACACCGTTCGTGTATTTTCAAATTCTGTATTTGGTAATATAGTACTTTTCTCACTTTGAGATTAACAAACCTCAGAAATCAAAACAAAACAAAAGAAAAACTCACCAAAGGCAACCAAGGTAAATTATTTTAAAAAAAATGAAATACAAATAACTGAAGAAAACCTTCATTAATTTCATAATCAGCTTCTAGAATCAGCTCATCTCAGTGGCAGAATGTCTGTTTGAGTCAGCCTCTCTTGCTGATGAACTCTGGGTGACCTTGGTCAAATTTCTTAACTGTGGTGAGGGTTAAATGAAGTCATGGGGTAAAAGCCACTTGGTACTGTAAAGTACCAGTGTAGCATCTGATTCCAAAGGAAAACTACTCCTGGCTGTCGCCCTCCACAGCCCTCACCCTCCCAGTCTTGTGTCTCCCACCCCACCAAAAGAGATGGACTTTATAGCTTCTCATAGTGAGCATATAAACTGCATTTATGGAGAAGGAATTTCTGTGTGGGTAGAAAGCTCCTGGCAGTCAAAAGTCATGAATTCCATTCCTGTCTCTGCCAGAGGTTTGCTCTGTAACCTTGAGAAAGTCACTCTTAAGTTTCTGTGTAGCTGATATGCAAGTTATTGATGATTAACATTTATATAATATAGATGAAGTATGTGCACTTTTCAAAAGAAACAAGTAGATAAAAATACAGTTAATATGATCATGCAGAGAAAATTGAATAGTAAAGTCTGACATTGCCGCCCCACCCCCATAGCTGACGGTTGTACACAGGTGCACTCAACTACCCAGACCAAACCAAACCTCCCTTTCTTTTTGGTACTGGAGACTGAACCCAAGTATTTTACAGGGAAATACACTCCAGCCCACTTTTTATTTTTATCTTTTTATTTTGCACTTTGAGACAGAGTCTAAGTTGCCTGGCCTGGCCTCAAGCTTCTGATCCTCCTGCCTCAGCCTTGTGTGTTACCTGTGATAACAGAGATTTAAAAACCTTTAGTTGACTTCAGGGAGTCCACTGAAGCTTCTGTCAGCTGGCCATTAAATATACCCTTTTAAAAAATCAATCTGTGATGTATTTTAGGACAGTGAATTGAACTGCACATCCCAAGTTAATTCAAGATTCTGTTGATTAAGTTATGATTGATATATGGCTTAACATACAGTATAAAGGAAGGTAGATGATGGGAATCTTCCATGGTTATTTGAAAATTTATTGAACACATTTATAGCCACACATTTTTCCATCATGTACATTTCATTATACTTACAGATTTGAGAAAATTAAGAATATTAATTTACATGATTCTTCTTAAAGTAAAATTCACTCCAGGAGGAATCATGTAAATAAAAAAGCCCAAAAACATCCTTTTTGCACTCTGTCTAAACACTGTATTCTTGCTGTGCATTCTGCCTGAACACTGTATTCTTACAAGAGCATATAAACAGACTCAAACTCCTCAAGATTATTCACTTGGACTCTTTGTGCATCAATAGCCCCTCTTTCTTGACTCCCATTCATGTTACAGCTATCAGTGTCAACATCAACGTCACATTCTGTGGGACTCTTTGATTTATCATCCTCTACTGTAAGGGTGTTCTGAGTTCCAGTCTGTGTTTTCTGGCTGCACAGTATATTAATTCCTTGCTGAGTTGCCTTGTCCCTCCAACAGAAAGCAGGAATGAACCTTCTTCATAATTATTTTACTGGCATCTGAAACAATGTCTGCCACATTGACGATATAGGAAGTGTTGCAGTACTTACTGAAAGGCTGTACTGGAGAATAGTTACCATACAGTCCTCCAGACTGCCCTGTTAGTAGCTAAATGTCACTATCATGGTCTTTTTCTACCTAAGTCACTTGTCTCTTGCTAAGTATATTCAACTGTTGCTCAATCCACTGTATTTTTCTGAATTGTTTTGTTTTTCTCGTAAAAAGAAGTCATAATTTGTCAAACAAGCAAGCTTTGAAACATGAAGTTATATAGTTATTAGCTGTCTAGTGGGCAAGTTTTCCTCCAAGTCTCAATTTACTTATTGGTAAATAAAAACAGAAATAAGAATAAATATTATGTCAACATCCAAGAATATTTTTTGAGGATTAAAATGTGTCTTATCATTTAGTGTAGAACTTTATATGTATTTATTGCCCACTAAGTATTGCTCCACTGTTGCGTACTGATGTCCTTTTTTTTTTTGATAAGTCTTACTAGCAGTCATTTAGTCACTAGTGATGGGCTAGGTTATGTGGCCATAATGGTACAGTGTTTACCCAACATACATGAGGCCCTGGATACTAGTATCCTGGAAACACCACCAACATAGTAATAAAATAGCTGCTCACTATTGTGAGCTACCATAATACTGAAGTGAGGTTCTGGACCTCTCATGTGTTAGCTTTTTTAACATATACTCTTTAGTGAATGGGTACTAGTATTCTGTGGCTTCTGTATAGTTGATTTTCAGATCATTGGCACATAGGTGAGTTTATGTGGTGACTTCTGAAATTTCTTTTATACACTGGATACTGATTTATTAATATCATTTGACAAATGCACATTTTGAGCTACTGTGTGATGATGCTTTCTTGCCAAGTAATTAATCCCTTCCCTACCCTGTAACTTGGCTACTTTGGCAGTAATTTCAAAAAGTATTTGAAAAAGTCTGGGCATGGTGGTACACACCTGAAAACCCAGAACTCCAGAGTCTGAGGAAGGAGGATCCACGTGAGTTCAAGGACATTCTTTGGACTACAAAATAAGTTCAAGTCCAGCCTGAACTGCATAGCAATACCTTCTCAAATTTCTTGAAAGTTTTACTCTTTTACCTTTTCTGTTTTACTAAAATGAATAGAAAATGAACACTGAAAAGTGCTGCTTCTGGTTATGTGGAATGAGGTATAATATGTACACTGTTGAGAAAGTAATCGGGCAACGTGCTGAAAGTGGTAAATGTTTATTGAAAGTGTTTAATGGAGTTAAGCCCTTGAGTTGTGACAAATAATCAAGTTACAGGGCATACAAAAATACTTTTTCAGATACTTTAATGATTGTATTTAATAGAATACATCTAATTGTGGGCTTTTAAAATTTTCATTTTATCTGTGGGAATGGAACTTCTTTAACATAATATATGATTGTTTGAATTTGACATATTTGAGTTTTATACAAGTTTTCACTAGTGCCTTATATATAAAAATATGAGATTCCTTTTATTCAATAAATACTGATTTTGTGTGTATCATTTAGGATGTGTAGCATATACAATATATACAAAATTATGTAACATGTAGGATACATTTATACTATGTGTACTATGTTATGATTTATATTATGTATTTCATATGTACTTGTATGATGTATTATATTTGTATTTCATTATATTATATATATATTATATATATTATATTATGATTTTTGTTTATGTTTATTATGATGTTTACTTTATAGTTGTGGAAGCAGATTATTAAAATTAAGTAATAGAGTCATGATCAGTGGCCAATTAGAAGTAGAGATTTGCACATTAGAAAGATCCTTAACTTTTCTCACTACTCTTCGGCTATCATTAAATACAGTAATCTAGAATTAGTCTTATAGAGTACAGCAAAAATAGTATTATATAGGTAAGTATTGTTTATAGATTGTTGCTTAAATGGTGATAGATTATATTGGTTTACTCCATATTCTGCATTACATTTACTACTGTATTTATGCATGAGCCACTTATGTGTTTGCTGATATATGTACTGAAATTATGAGACCTAATCCAAAAAATGGTTTTAGGAGGAAACTGCTAAAAGATGTTCCACAATGGGGATAATAGTAGACAATAAATTCGTGGTAATGTCCATACTGCCACTAGATGAAGCTGTTAAAGTTAGAGCCATAATAAAAAAGTATAAAACATTTTTTAAAAAAGTGCTTACTTGCCCATTTGACCTACACTTTTTAACTCCTATGTATGTGGAACCATACACGAGATTGGAAAGACATTGTCATTGGTGAGCTGAAAATCAAGAAGGGGAAGTTACATATAGGTAGCAAATTATACTCTAGTGAATTTTTTTGTTTTGTTTTGTTTTTACATGATAGGAATTCTAGCCTTGATTAAAAAAAAACTTTTCAATGTAGGTATAGGAAGTTTTTAAAAGATAAGAACAATGAGAGGAGAAATTTGTTAACAGATGACTTTTAGAGGAGGTTAGAATCCATTGCAGTTTTTTGAATGTGTTGCTAGAAGTGACATTTAGAAAGTTTAAGTAGTTGTGTGTTTCGAGAGCAACATCCTTTGGTACATGATTTAACTCTGATGCGTTAGGTGTGAATACAAGAAATTTTAGCAAACACAAAATATTTCATTTAGAGAGATTACATAATGAGTGTAATGAACTCTTAATGAGTCTATAAAAAGCATTAGTGGATTTATTAATTTATATTAAGCCCTCTGTTATATTGGTGGGGTTAGATTATGGTATATCACAGTACAGTGAGGCTCCTGGTTGAAGCACTTACCTTGTGATGTATTTATCAATAGCTAAATTATGACAGTTTAAAGTATTTGAGAATTGTGGGGTAAAACATACTGCCTAGTGGCTTGCAGGATGGTTATATCATGATAGTCCTGTAAGGCGCAGTGAATGTGTTACCCATTTTATTGATGAAGATACTAAAGATACGAAAAGATAAAATAACTAAGAAAGTGGCAGACTCAGAGCTAGACGTCCACCCCAGTTGCCGGTAACCAATAAAATAGTTTTCTTCCATTTCATTGCACTCCTTTTATTTAGTCTCAATAAGTTAATGATTTGAAAGGCCACCTTGTACAAAAGTGGTGTCACCTTCTATTGTCTATTCCATGTGAGATACTCAGTTACACTGGATAATCTCTTACTCCAAAGCGCTCTTTAAAAAGGCATTAAAAACTCCATATGCATAAACCCCTGCGAAGTAAGCCCAGTCAGCTCTGAAAGAGATCATGTAGTTGGAGACATTCATATTCTGAAATGGCTCATCACGTCACATGCTCAGGAGCTGGTGCTAGGTGCTGAGAATGAAGGTCCGTAAAACATCGGCTTTGTGTGATAGGCGGGTCAGAAAGATAGCTTCATAGTTAAGCCCAAAAGAAGGCTGGAGTGTATTCTGGCTCAGTTTATTTTCTTCATGTAGTTCTTTAAAGTGCCTTTAAAAATACCCTAGATGTTTTACAATTTCTACTTTAGTCTTTTAAAAGTACTTTAATCTTACAAGAAAAGTCTTTGTTGTATTTGAACAGCCTTCTGCAAGGTTTTTTTCCTTTCAAAAACTGTTTTAAACATTTATTGTCATTAAATATGTGCAATACACTTTAAAGGCATTATCTCATGTAAGGTTTAGCCAATTCATTGACATTACTTGAGTTATTAAAGGTAAATTAATTTTTACTTTTGTAATTCTTCAGTTTCTCAAGGGAAATAAGCTTCGTTCTGCAGAAAATAACTTTCATGGGAAATTGAGACTTAAAAAATTTTAAGTGAACTCTTGTATCTTCTTTGCCTCCCTTTCTTCTCTAGCTAACAATAGCATTCCATTGTCTGTAACCCATATCATCAGAACTATAGAACTATCTTCATGTCCTTTTTTTCCTACATGTTCACAGTTAGGAGCATAAACAAAGTTTTCTTGGTCACCTTTTTTTTTGTGTGTGTATCTTTTTGAGAGTCTACGGTTCAGGTTGGCCTTGAACTTTGTAGCCCAGGCTGGCCTCAGTTCACAGTGATTCTGACTAGGGCTGGGATTGCAGGTGTGTACCATCATGCCTGGCTCATGGTCGCTTTTTATGACAATGAAATTAATTTAAAAATTTTTTCTTTCATTTCAGTCAGTATTGCTTAAGGGAAATCCTTTTGCTCAGCTGCTACAGCTGTAATCCATTAGAAATGTTGTGTACTATTCTGATAAATGATTATATCATAGTCTCCCCTGTTTATTGAAGGGGAGTGCTTTGTTTCTAGTTCTTGCCACTAACATAAGTGTTGTAATGTCTTAATAGCTATACCCTGATGGACCTATGGAGTAAATTCCCAGGAATAGGGACAAGTGGACAAATGATTTTAGTTTTTATTAAGGTCACATCATTACTTACCAAGGTGATAGCAGTTCACATTTTTTACCAGCAATGGAGACTAGTACTCTTTCCTGGAAACTATCAGCAAAGCTGACACCTTTCTATTCTGGTATTATGTACTATAGTAGTATCTGGTTTTTACTTGAATTCCTGATTGCTGCTGAATTTGAAATTTTTCCCTGTGTTTGTAGGTAAATTAGATTGTTTTAAGGATTGTGCTTTTATCTTATTTGGCCATTTTTTTTCTTCTGGTGGTGGTTCTTTTGTGACTGCATTATAGGTCATTGTTTTACAAACTGATTTTTTGTCTCTTGCTTGTTCATTGGATACCTTTGATGTAAAACATGTACAGTGTTTTCATTTTTAACTTTTTAAACTTTATCTTTAGCAATATTTTTGTTTTTGTTGTTACAATTCATGTTAGTAAAACAGAAGGCTGATACTTGTTTTGAGAATTTGGTACATTTACTTAACATATCAATCCTGTTACCTCTGTCTCCCTTTCCACCTCTCTCTTCCCAAACCCCCTCTCCATGGCCCAAACTTCACCTTCTAGATTACTTGCATCTCTCATTCATTCATTTAACTTTCTTTTTTTTTTTTTTTTTTTTTTTGTCTTTTTCCTTTTTTTATCGGTACTGGGGATTGAACCCATGACTGCCTGCTTGCAAGGCAGGCGCGCTTATGCCACTGAGCTAAATTCCCAGCCCCTCATTTAACTTTCTTACTGTGGTTTATTTCACTTAACATGATGGTCATTAGTTCTATCTGAGTTCTGGCAAATGACACTTTTATTATTTATGACTGAATAATATCTAAAGTTCATAGTTGCTTCTAGACAAGGATCTAGACTGTTTCCAGATTTTAGGAATCATGTCACTATAAACATAGGTATGCATGTATCACTACAGTATATTGTCCTTGATTCTTTTGGGAATATACTCCAGAAGAGATAAAACTGTATCCAGTGTTTTTGTAGTTTTAGTTTTCTGAGGGCGCTTTATCCTGCTTTCTATGCTGCTTGTACTAGTTTAGATTCCCACTAACCATGTAGGAGAGTTCCTTCCCCCAACTCCCACCTTGATCAGTGTTTTTGGTTTGTGTTCTTGATGGTAACAGTTTTGACTTGAGTAAGATGGAATTTCACAGTAAATTTGGTTTGCGTTTCTCCAGTTTTCCTAGCACCAATTAAAGAGGATTCTCTATCTCTATCTCTATATCTATCTCCATCTATCTATATATATTTAGTTACTAGGGATTTGACTGGCAGCCTTCATATCCCAGGCTCTTCAAAAATTTTATTTTGAAAGAGTGTTGCTAATTTGCTAAATAGTTCAGGCTTGGGTTGAATGTGCAATTCTCTTTTCTTAGCCTTGCAGAGTACTGGATGTGAGCCACAACACCTGCCCATCCAGCATATTTTTTAAAAAATCAGATGGCTGAATGTGAATGGGGTTGTTTCTGTGTCTTCTGCTGGGTTCCACGTCTATTTTTCTGTTAGTGCCGTGTTGGTTTTGCTACTGTAGCCCCAAAGTGTTACTTGGGATCTTATATTGGATGCCTCCAGCATGCTCTTTTAACTCAGTAATTCTTTGGCTATTCTGGATCTTTCCTGACTTCGTGAATTTTAGAATTTGTTTTCTGATTCTGTGAAGAATATTGTTGTTATTTTAAATAGGTTTTGGGTTGAACTGGTAGTTTTTTTTTTTTTGGTAATGGTACTGTTTTCATGGTATTAATTTTTCTGATCCAAGAATAAAGCATGTCTGTTTTCTAATATCCTTCTCAGTTTCCTTTTTTCTGTAATTTTCATTATAGAAGTCTTGATCTCAGTAGTTAGATTGATTCCTAGGTATTTAATGTATTTTTGAAGCTATTGTATTTTTGTATATATTTTGAAGTATTTTGTGAATGAAGTTGTTTTCCTACTTCCTTTCTTAGAGAATTTAAAAAAAAAAGTAAGAAATCACTAGTTAATGGGTTACATATTGTCATCTTAGAAATAGTTGTTCAAGTTACAGGATTAAAGCATACAAGGTGGACATTCAAACAGTGAGACTGCAAACAGTTCTGTTCAGTGATCCAACAGAAACTCAGTAATATGGTTATCTATCTTACACACTTAAACATACATGCAGTTGTATCCTTTAGAGCACTTTTTTTCCCTCTCTTTTTTACAATAACAATTACACATTTTGGGTTTTATTAGCAGGGATTATAGTTGTGCGCCACCACACCCACATTTTATGCATATTGTTTGATCAAGTTTTTATCATACTGTTTGTTATACTTTTTATTTTTAAAAATTGTGAAGTACAAGTAACATAAAATTATTAACCATTGTAGCTATTTTTAGGTGTATAATTCAGTGACATTAAACATATCTATGTTGCAGTGCAACAGATCTCCCTATTGGCTCCTGGAATGTCTTCTTTAGAGGAACATTTCTGTTTGTCCTTGGTTCATTTTTTAGGGTTGCTGAATTGCAGTCATTCTTCATGTAGTCTAGATCAGTGATGACTTTTAGAGCTTTGCATGATACAAACAACTGGACATTAGCATCTTATCATTTGTATATTTTTTAGTGTTTATTCCTGTTATGTGGGCTACCTTTCTACTTTGTTAATAGTGTCCTTTGATGAACAAAAGTCTTTACTTTTGATGTAGTCCAATTTTTTTTTTCCTTTTTTTTGATGTCTCTGTGTCTTTGTGTGTTCAAATTGGTGTGTCATCCTGCTTTTTCCTGAACGTTTTATAGTTTCATTCAAATTTTTGATGCCACTTCCATTGTATATTTACCACTATATTGCTTGTTACATTAGCTCCATAAATGTTATTAAAATGTTATTTTATTACATTATTTTTTTCTGTAGTATTCATTTAATTCATAATTTATCCTAGAAAGATTTTCGTTTCTTTTTCTTTTTTTGGTCCTGGGATTTGAACTCAGGGCCTTCCTTATATTCCAGACTTTTTATTTTTTTAATCTTGATGTAACATCTTACCAAGTTACTTAATTGCCCAGGCTAGACTCAGATTTATGGTTCTTCTGCCTCAACCTCCCAGAGTGCTAAGATTGTAGGCATGTACCACCATGCCTAGATCTTTTTATTTTTTTCTTTTAGGTTTTATTCTGGAAATACTTTTCTTTTTTTATGTAGGTTTGTTTATTTTACTATAGAGTAACTTTTTTTTTTCAATATGTTTGTGTATTTCCCTTTTTCTTCTTTTTTAGTATAATTATACCTGTGCTTGATTTTCTCAAGATTTTTGGGAGTAGTTATTTCTTACGTTTCCTTACTAATGTTGATTTTGCTTTTTCCAATTGGTGCGTATTTTCTGTGCTTTCCTCCTTGATCTCTACCAATTTGTAATATATGCTGGGCTATGCTGCGTGACAGTGGTCACTCTTCTGTTTTTAGGGTTAATTGCTAGAGTCACTACTAGCTTGTGGCTATATGCATGGATTCACCATTTCCTTAAGTGACCTGTATGAAAAAATACTCCAATATACTGCCCCTGGTGAACATTTTAGTGACAGATACACACATTTATGGTGTCTGCAGAGAGAATGGCCTCTTTTAGATGGAATGCCCTTGGTGTATGTATGTTACACCACTGTGTGCACTGCTTTCATTCAGAGGCACATTTCTCTTTACTTGAAAGCAACTCAACTCAGTAAGAACTCAGTTTTCTTCTTTTTTTATTACCTCTCCCACCTGATGGGAGCTTTGGTACACTTTTGCTTCTCTACTGTTCTCTTGTTTTTATCTGCTTATTTTTGCTGAAATTTTTACTATTTTTTCTCTTAGAACTTCGTTTGCAGGACCTTCTTGGTGATTGTTCTGCACATACCCAGACCATTCATTTTTGTGTGTGTGTGATTATTTATATAATGGCTTACTTTCCATTACTTTTTTCTTTTTTCATATATCCTTTGCTAGAGTTCTCAGCACTGCTGTGATTCACTTGTTATTTGGTTAGGATGATTCAGTAATTTCATTAGAAGGGCTGTGTTAGTATAATTATCAATGGATTTTTGCTTATCTCTAGATAATACTCAAATAATATTCACTAAGCCCAAAGAATAGTGCTTGGGTTCTGCTTCCTTTTTTGCTCAGTTCACTGTAGTTGTTTCACCATCTTCTTGGATCTGTTGTTTGTAATCACAAGTTGGACTGCTGTTGTGATTGCGTTTTCTTTTTATTTATGACAGACTCAGTGAATTGATTTCCAGTCGCCTGTTCCAGCAATGTCTCCTTCACTTGCCTTTACAATGATACTGAAAGCTCTGTATATACTGTTTCAGCCTTCTTTAGAGTAAGATAAAGTCATAATGTGTAGATTAAGGTGTGCTGGAAGTCTTTTTTGGTAAAAGGGAAAAGAAAGATGCTCAAAAGTGGCCAACTTAACTGTTTGAGGCTATAGAATCTTTTTGTTGTTTTCTTAAGACTGACCTTGATCTCACTGTGTAAGTCTAACCTGACCTCAAACTTGTGATGATCCTCCAGCTTCAGTCACCCAAGTACTCAAATTAAAGGCATGTATCACCAAGCCTAGCCGATTATAGAATCTATTTTGCAAGAATGAATTGACAAACATTTAAAAGACATTCATCATTGGAGGTTTTATGTAAAGGTAGAAATGTGTGCTTTATGCCCTTTTGAACCATTGAACAATCAGCTAACTTACCTCTGGAGAACTCAGTCTGTGAGGTTAGGTTGTTTTTCATATAATTAATGTATTTCTAATAGTTGCAATAATAACTTACTTTTTATTCTGAAATACTTGCATGTATAAGTATTTTTTTTTTAAGATTATCTTTGGAATTTTGGGTTTTTGCTGGTGTATGACAAAAAATGTGCATTCTCATCAATCTTTATTAACAGCCCTTTGAATCTCCAGTTGTATTAAGGGCAGACAATTAAAATATGTAGATTGTCTTTCATCTGTTTTTTTCTCATTCTCTCTTTTAGTTTCTTCTTACTTGTATTGGATCTTCTGGATTTGTCTTCCAGATATTGTATGTTTTCATTTCTTTCTTTTAAAAACTTAGTTTTACTTTCTTCCTTGGGTGCCGTGTTTGTGTGTACATGCACACTTCCTTACAGGTAAGGTCATTGGGAAAGTTGATTTGTAAGCTATCTGTTGGAGGTGATAATATATGAGAGGGAATTATTTCCCTTTTCATACCCAATTTGAAACTTTACTGACTATAGTTTAATGAACACAAGGCATTTGACAATGTGTTTCTCCTTCATTGCTCCAACCTACCAACTTTCAGAGTTGTTATTTACATTGTCCTTCATTTTCTTATCAATCAAGGAATGGGTGATCATCTAGATGAATAGTCACAGGTTGCATAGAAGACCAGTAAGAGTTTATTTTTTACACTTAGAAAATAATAAGAGCTTCCTTTGCAGCTTAGCAAGTGAAGTACTTATAGACTGCTATATAGTATATGTTTCTTCACAGACTTAATAATTTTATTTGATACAACTAATTATATAATATGTTCTGTAATAATACAACAAATTCACAAAATCCTTAAGAATTACAAGTGATTATATGAGTTGTTTCAGAAACCTTTCATTTAAGGAAGGAAAGCTGAACCATAACTCTTCTAAATGTTTTTGAGTCTTATACTTGAATTTCACCAGTTTTTCTATTGATGTCTTATTTCTTATTTAGCCACAAATCGGGTACTGTATTACATTGAATTATCCTGTGTCCTTTGTTTTTTCTGTTCTCCGATAGTTTCATACTCTGTCTTTTCTATGACCTTGACAGTTTTGAGAAGTACTTGAGTACTTGTCAACTTTGTAGGATATTCCTTTGATTTTAGTTTGTCTGATTTTTTAATGAATAATTTGGATTATGGGTTTTTAGAAAAATTGTGAGGTCAAATGCTCTTCTCAGTGTATTGTATCGAGTGTCATTACTGTGTTATAACATAATATCCACAATATATTATTTGTGAACTTTGTTTACTCAAAGTTCTTTTTGCCATTTCTCTACTGCAGAATTCCTTTCCCCTCCTCCTCTTCATACTGTATTCTTTAGAGATCAGGCACTATCTCTTAACCCACTGCTACGGTGGTAGTTGGGGCTGAAAGGAACTACATGTGATGTGTGATCAAGAGAGATGATAAATACTTAAATTAGGAAAAATTCATTACAATGAAAGACACATTGTCATTAATCTCCCTTATAATTCCCTCCTCCTACTTTGAAAACGCTTATCCTGTTGTTCTTGCTGGTTTCAGAAGCAGTTTTGCAACTTTTCTTTCACAAGTGTCCTTATAAAGTGTGATTTAAAAAAAACAGTGAGTGTTGCTATGTGCCATCTAATAGACAGACAGGCTTACAAAAATTTTACTGTGTCCTTGCATCTGCCGTATTCACGGAACCTGGTACTGTGTGGTGTCTAGCTTTTCCCCAAAGCCAAAACAACTATGAAAAATAAATATTTTGAACTGACTCAGGGCCATGAGGTAGTCAGAACAGCCCAAGCGAAGATACTCATAAAAGAGGACCGCCAGGATTGTTTCAGAAAATGGTAAGAATGAAGGGAAAGTGTGTTTGAAGTGAGGGGAGGAATTTTAGGGGGATTAGTGGAAATATGTCATTTACTGTAATAATTTAAAAAAATTCACATTTGTTGAGCATAACTTGTATAATGATTAGAATTCTATGCATCTTTGCTTTCTTACTTATTTAAAATTTATATCACTATGTGCACATGGATGTTTATTTTATACATGGCTTCATAATCTAATATAGTATTGTTTATTTTCTTACTCAGATTTTTCCAGCTCTGGCCACAGAGCTCTCTTGTTCTTGTTGACTTCCCCCTATCCTTTTATTCTTTGAGCACTTCCTCACTTTCTGATGTTAGAAGATTCTCCATGCTGACTTTAAATTTTATATGTTCCAGCCAATAAATCAGCCATTTCGCCAAGGATTGTTAAATTCATTTAGTGGAGAATGATATTTGGAAACTAAGATCTGGATGCTAGAAGTTCGTGGTGTTTTCATTGTGAATCGTAGTTGGTCAAAATTAATTCCTTTAAATATTGTTTCATAGTAAACTGGTAAGTGAAGGAAATATCAATGATTCTTTTAAAATGGAGAACTTTAATTACTTGGAATTTTCATAGTCTCGTATGTTGTGTATGAGTAGACAAAATATTTTCTTCACCATGTCTTGTGATAAAGTCACTATAACTTTTCTTATATGCATTCCGTTGTAAGTTGGAGTACTAGAGATCTTGAGAGAGTAATTATTTGTTTGTGGTGCTAGATATTGACATTCTCATGAAGCCAAACTCCCAGTCCTTTTTAAAATTTGTGCTTTGAGACAAGGTCTCCCTAGATTGCTAAATTGTTCAGCAGGGCTCAGTTTGTAATCTTCCTGCCTCATTCTCCCAGAGTTCTGGGAGTGTAGACACACCACCACACCTGGCTTATCGGGAGAATTTAAACCTATGGTTATGTTGTACTACTAGCACTATTTTATAACTTGCTAGATATTTTTACTTTACTAGCTTATTGGTCTCATCAGTTAATGCAAAACTTGGACAGAAAAATTGTTTCAGCTCTAATTACACTTGAAAAAAAGTTTTGAAATTGCTCTTATTTCTCACATTTGAAGAGCATAGTAGTCTAACTATTAAAATATGTATCTGAAAAGTCCTGTTATGACTGTTTAAAATCATATTTTATTGCTACATTATATATATATCACATCATGGAGAATATGTTCCTGTGCATGATACAGCTTGATTCTTTTTTTCCCATCCCTTCCCCTCCTCTAACTCCTCCTTTTCTCCCCATTTAAAAAAGCTTTGTTTCCATTTTTTTCTTCTTTCCCCTTTTCCCCTCTCTTGTTCCCCTGCTTGTTTGGGCATTTTCTTGCTTTTACACAATACCTGTTAGACATTTTGGTCCTTATTTACACTTTGATTTCTTATACCACAGAAACAATGCTACCCTGCTATGACATTTTAAACTGTGTGCTGAGAACAATCACAGTCATGGAAATCAGCTAATGCTCATTGGGGATTTATAATGTACAGAGAGGACTGTGTTCAGATTGAGAGCCTAGGACCTTGAGAACTGTGGCTTTAACACTTGGTTAGGTTTCCTATAAGAATGAGTTCTTAATAGTTTGACTTTCTGCCACTCAAGTAAAACAACACATGCTATAAAACATTCATGACCATGTGTTAAGAATGTAAGGAAATGGAAACCTCACTCAAAGCAAATCATTGCAAAATTACTGTGTGATCAAGTGCGTTGCTTTGTGAAGAAGAATATAGAACTCTGGACTGTTTTTCCTGGGACCAGAGAAATAGTCTCTATTGTTCTGTTCTAGGGCATTGATAGAGTAAATCTGACAGCTTAGCAAGACAGTGCTGTTAAGATTATGTGCTATCCCTCAATGGTTCTTTTTCAAAGAGGACATTGGCAAAGAAGAAAAGGAAATAAAGTTAAGTTTCTTTTTCTCCTTTTGGGGTTTGTGTATTTCATTTGGGACTGAGATGAGAAACACATTAATTAAGTACAATAGTGAGTTGAATCTTACCTATCAAAAAGATGGGTTTCTGCCCAAATTCATAGAGATGTGAATGTGCCCTTACTTGAGTAAAGGGTCTCTACTGATGTAAGTAAGTTAAGATTTTAAGTTGAAAACACTTCGGATTTCCTGAGTCAAGTCAGAAGGGAAGATGATGTGAAAAGAAAGCAGATTGGAGTGATGTAGAGATAAGTTACAGAATGCCAGGGAGTGGCATTGGTCACCAGTTGGTGGAAGGGTTCTCCTTAGAGCCTTCAGAAGAAGAAGTTTGGCTTTGCAGTCACTCTCTTCATAACTGGTATAGAATAATCTCTGTTTTTAGCCACCAAGTTTGTCATAATTTGTTAGGGCAGCCACAAGAAACTAATAAACCCATCTGGGAAGGCATTATGCTAAGTGTGATAGGTAAAAGTTGAACAAAACAAGTCAAGGAAAGAAATTCCTACTGTATAACATTATAATAAGTGGTATAGTCATACAGAATGTTCTGAGAGCATTGAAAGATGCAGCTAGCTTTGTTCATTTGGAGGATCTGGGGGAGGCACTGAGGAAGAAACATTTGTTGTGGAATTGAGTGAGGAGGGACCAGTGTGCCAGAAAGGGGATGGAGGGCTGGAAGCAGGGGAAGCATGTATGGAATGGCATTTTCTGCTCCTGGTGTGTTTGGGAAGATGAACAGTACAACCTCCAGAACTATAGTATTCTCGAGTTTTGAGAGTAAAGGTATTTCTTAAAGCTATTCTATCAACTGGAAGAGTTGATATATACCTCATGATGATATATACCTCTTGATGATATATACCTCATCCTGTGGTAGCCTGTCTCTGCAGTAAACATCATGCTAGAAATTTAAAATGTGACCTGCTATCCATACTTCATCCTGCACTCTTCTGACTCACTCACTGTGGCAAGTTAGCCTGTAGTATGAACTCGGTGGCTTGTGCAGGAGGTACTCTGTGAACAAGTCAGCGTACTTTTGCATAAGGGCCAGACCAGTAATATTTTAGGTTCTGAAAGCCACATGAGGTCTCTGCGCATATATATATATATATATATGTATAAAACACTTGTACCCTAATCTCTGGCCGTTTGGATCGAGGACCTCCTGGGTACCAAAATCCAGATTCTCAAGTCTCCTATATTAAACAGTTATGGTATTTGCCAGATACTGTGCATATCCCCTTATGTACTTTAAATCATCTCTGGATTACTTACAACGATGCAGTGTAAATGCTGTGTATTATAGAAGTTGGGGAATAATGGCAAGAAAAGTCTATACTCTAGTTTTTTTTTTTTTGCTACCGGGGATCAAACTCACGACCTTGTGCTTACCAGGCAAGCACTTGAGCTACTGAGCTAAATCCCTGGTCCCCACTGTAGTATTTAATACTTCTGATTCATGGTTGGTTGAATTTTGCAGTGAGAAACTTACAGACACAGAGGGACAACCCTGTGTATATACAGACCTGCGTGCATGTGTGCACACACATGTATCTTTAAGACGTTAATATTATCTGTTTCTTCTTTGTAAGAATCTTTTTGGTGTCTCTTGTACTCTGAGTGACTACTTTGAGGATAGTGATACAAAGTGTGTTGACTGTTGTCATTCTTTTATTGTTTTATTATGGATAAAAACTACTCCCACAGAGTATGCCTTAAAGAAAGGTCATACACTGTATTTAGCTTACCAGGCAATGTCAGCTGACCTCTGTTCTGCAGCAGTGTGGTAAATTGGGGCTCTCACCTCATTTTTACTTGATGGTAGTATGTTTCTGTTATAAAAAAACAGGTATTAAATATGAGTAATTTAAAATCTGAGCCAGAGTATGTGCAGCTCAGTTTATGGCTCTCTAGCCTTTAAACATGAAATGAGTTTAGAAATAACGAGAAAAATGCTTAGCTTTTCTTCATCTGCACCTTCTTTGTAATTAGAACATGTAAAAAATTTTCCAGTGTTCTAAAAAGAAGCAGGAAGCTAAACATCTGGAGTTTTTTCTCTTAACTTCTGCAACAATACATTGCTAGAGAGGTTAGCTAATAGCACTTTTGAAAGACTGTCCTTCATTGACACAAAGGATTCCCTAAGTGAAATGTTTTATTGAATTTTTAAAGACACTTCAAAATTGTATTTTTTAGGGTGAATAATTAATTGAATGTTTCAGATAGTCTGAAAGACCTTTGTTATTAGATTGTCTTCTCTTTCTTCAGTTTCAGCTCCTGAAACATCCTAAAGTTGTTGGTAGCTTTACAAATTGTCAGCAAGTTACATTAAAATTCTTTTAAATTCATTTAAAGTAACTTGGTATTGGTAGCCTGGAGATGACTTATTTAAATTAAAAAAACTTTATAAGATTATATAATTCCAATGAAACAAAGTAGCTATCATAAAAATCTTAGACTGAGATTAAAATAAGACTATTAATTTTTTAAAAGATGTCTGATAGTTCAAACTTTGTATTAACCTATGGTTCCCATCTGTTTTTCCTCCTGCTAAATGAATCGATAATTTGGTAAAGCAAAAGGTAATTTTGGGTATAAAGTATATTACTGAAGTTGTCCTCAAATACAGAATTAGACAAGTTTTGTCTCCTTGTGCTTCATGTGGTACCCATAACTAGTAGTCCTAAACCATAGTCCTGACCCTTAGGCTTACTCCTGTTTCACTCCTGACGCCCTCCTCACTGCCCTCAACTCAGATAAGGACCCAAGGCTTTTCATTTAAATTGAGACTATCAACTATGGTGTGATTGGTGAAGCTGGTGAAAAATAATTTAAATCTGTCGTCCCCCCCCCCATCTATTTGTTTACCCTTCTGAGCATAGCACTGATGGTAAAGTGGAGATAAAACCTGTTTTATGTTTGTGGAGAGGGTTGCAGAAGTTGTGTACACAGCATCATTTCAGTGCTTAGCTTGGGGTTTGGCCATTAGGTAGTAGCTGCTATTATTGTTAGATGCCATCCCTGCTCTTCAACCAGAGGCCTAGAGGGAATACTTGGATTACTCACTTCTCAAGCCAATCTGTGACGAGCAGTGGTTGTCCCAGTGGAGGGAGAGTAGTGATAATCCTTCCCCCTTCAGAGAGTGCTTTTTAGAGGGAAGTCGGCTAGCCACACCTGGATGGGTGGTTTGCACTGAAGTGGGTGGAGGGAAAGGAAAGGGCTGGGTAGATGCAGGAAGCTCGCGGAGCTCTGGGTGAGGCAGGAAGCACTGGGCGTGTGTGGGGCGAGGTCCACTCGGGCCAGTTCAGCCCACAGAAATGCTTTCTTTGGAAACACCCAACCTTTGAGAGAGTGCAATCTATAGAGAAACTTGGAACATTTCACTTAAAAAAAATCTAGATTTCCAATTTCTCTTAAAAAGTTTGAAGAGCTTAAAATACCTCCTGCCTTTCTTAGTCCTGCTTCATTTAAATTCATATTTTAAAGACATTTTAATAGTTTAGGTCAGGTTTTCTTCTATTACTCTTTTGCAGAAATGTACCCACGATTGTTGTCACTTTATTCCATTTGATGTTCCTTATTATTTTGCTACTTTAGAAAGTATTCACACCTTTCATGTTTAGTAAATTTCAGCTTTAGAGCAGCTCTGATGATACTTTGTATTTATAGTTACTATTGTGAATGTCCCTGTGGCAGTTGGGGTGGGGTTTCAGCCTGATGGGCTTGGGACCAGCCTATGGGATGGGTGGCGGGCACTAGTGACTGTCTCGGTGGGTTGTGGAGGTGAGACCTTGGATAGTGTGTCTGGTCCCTCACCCCTTCCTCTCTGGCACTGTTTTGCTGCTCTGCTTGCATGACCATGAACTGAGCAGCTTTGCTCTGGCCCTCCCTTCTGCCGTAAGGTTCCTGTCTCTGACCCAGCTTACCTTGTAGTGAATCCTCTAAAGAGTGGGCCAAATCAAACCTTTCCTCCTTTAAGTAATGGGCATCAGGTACTGCATCCCAGGAACCCAGCAATGGGAAAGCTGGCAAATACAGTTCCCTTTGGTCGTCGAATTTTCTAAGTGGTTTTTGTTGGAATATTATGTGGGAAATCTGCATTCACTTGGATTGGCATGTTAAGAGCAAGTAGCTTGTTTTTATTTCTACGCTTTTGCTTTTAAATTGTAGACAAGAATAGATTTAGAATTTTATTAAACAGCTTATATTAGGATTTTCCTCTTTGAAATTGTGATGCTTTGGCCTGATAGTGTGTTAAGTTTTGTTTTTTTCTGTGCCATAGAATAGTTCTTAAAGCACTGGAATGGTCTGTTCTCATGAAAATTACTGTAAAATATATTTTTTGTTTTTTTAAATGTTGTAAAACTTTAATGTTTGTTAGCATTTCAATTTTTAATAATTATTTACTCACTTTCACCTTTTGCACTCCATCAAATTGATTGATTTGGTCACTTTACCTGTTCTGTTTTTTTCTAAATCAATATTGGTATTTAAACTTATCTTTCAAAATTCTTTAGGTACTTTCAAATTTAGTAGTAGAGATTTAGAAACAGTGTATGTTGGGCTGGGCATATAGCTTAGTGGCACAGCACCTGCCTGGCAAGCACCAGGTCCTGAGTGTGATTTCTGGTACCCTCCCCAATAAAATGTTTTCCTCTATATTTATTTTTAAAGTGTATATGTTTAAAATTTCAATTTCATGTTTCATGATTCTTACATTTTATATCTTTAAAAAGATATTTTTATATTTTATATTTTTAAAAAGAAATTAATTTATAATTTTGTTTATCAGCTATTCTTAGAAATAGTCATATAATATATTTTGCTTTATCTGCTTACTTATTTTGCTGTGCTAGGAATTGAAGACATGCCCTGTGCACTTGTGCGTGCTAGGCAAGTGCCCTAGCACTGAGCTACACCCCCAATGGATCTATCCATCTCTTTTTCTTTTTTTGTCTTTTTCCTTTTTATCGGTACCGGGGATCGAACTCACGACTGCCTGCTTGCAAGGCAGGTGCTTATGCCGCTGAGCTAAATCTCCAGCCCCTATCCATCTCTCTTTCTCTCTTTCCCTTCCTTCCCTTTTTTCTTTCCTTCCCCCCCCCCCTCTTTTTCTTTGTTGTAGAGACTTACATTAGGGCCTTTGCATTGATCCACATCCCTAGCCCTTTTTGAAATTTTGAGACAGGATTTCACTGGGTTTCTTAGGATGCATTGGCTGGGATTGACCCTCCTCCTTGAGACTGCTTTTCTGTTTATTATCGCATTTCTAATTGTTCTCAAAGTGTTTAGATACTATAGTTAGCTATAAATTTCTGGAAATTTATATGCAAGCAGTTTATCCCATGTATATTTTGACCTCTGTATTTTATTGAAAATTCTGTCGCATAATGTATGATTAATTTTGGTAAAATTTCCATGTATTTTTAAAAACAGCTTAAAATTTGATATCAACATCTTAGCTTTTGATTTTTGTATTTGAGTTTTGCTTGGCTTCCAGAAAAAAAAAAAAAAAAAAAAAGAAAACCAGTATGTGAGTTTTAGAGTTTCTGAAAGAGTTGCAGAATAATTGAAGTAGGAATGCAGTTGCTTTCTGATTTGATAAGTATTTAAAAAGTTGATCCAAAGTGTCTAAGAAACCAGAATGATATAGGCATGAATAAATTATTATTACTACTGTAGAGAACATAATGCTCTATTCATGATGATGAGTAACAGAATAAGTTGGAGATTTTTTGTGATCCCTAAAGAGTGTTAAATGTCTTTAATGTATTTAGTTTCTTAAAAGGAAAATGAAAAACACCACAAAGGAAGAATCAAAACATCAAAAAAGGGACGTAAAACTTTAATGAAGACTCAGCCAGCGTATCCATAGAATGGAAATTAAAGTGTGTTGTATATAGTAACTAAGCTTACGCTTTGCTACCAAGACAAGTTGTCTAATTTCTTATCTCATGACTAAATTATTTTGCTTTAAGTTTTTTATTTATCCTACAATTTTTTGTATATAGCTTATGTATTAGCATGTCTTGGTATTAGAATTGGAAAGTCATTTCTTGGTTTGAGTTCCTTGTTGCTCCTAATCAACTCTGGCTCTCACCCCACTTTGGTATACTCTTCAAGGATTGGGCAAGCTCTAAGCTTGTCTTACTTTTCACAGTTTCTAATATCTCATATATGGTTTATTTTTCTAAATTGCCCTTGCTTCTTAAAAAAAAATATATATATATATATGAGAGAGAGAGAGAGAGAAAGAGAGAAAGGCCAACCAACTGAGATGCCTCACACTTTAAGTGGAACAGTCACTCTGAGAAAGTGATGAGTTGACATTTCTTTTTATTGTTATTTTTATAGAAATACTATCTTGTAATTCAACTTGTTTCTTCATTTTAGCTTAGTGATATTGCCATTGCAGGTTTTTACTTGGACTATCTGGAGAAAACAGGAACCCTATCTAATTTAGAAATTGAAGCCTGAATACACATGAATCACAGGGAGGCATCTGGTATGGTGAATTCAGTGAAACTTTATCCTCCACGCAGGACTACAAAAAACTGGCCGTTTGGGTAGCAGTTAGGTTCGGAGTCCTCTGCCCTCATTTTATAACAGTCATGCTGTCATAAAAGAAGTTGAGCCCTTTGAATTCTACTCAAGAAGACCTAAATAAAGTTCCATATCCGAGGAGTGGGCCCTCCCCAGAAACCAGGTTTACTAGCAACTTGATCCTGGACTTTCTTGCCTGCAGAAGTATGAACATTTTGATTTGTAAGTTATCCAGTCTAAGGTATTTTCTTATAGTAGTCCAAATGGACCAATGTATCATGTTTACCTTTTTTTTTTTTTGACCTTTTTGAATTGCAACTCCTTTGTAAAGATTTTAATGTTATAATACTTTAATGTTATGAGGAAATATATGAAATATTTCCTGAATTATTTGGGTTAGCCATATTATATGGTCAGAGGAGTGAGAGATTTGAATTGATAATATCTTGGTTACTTTTCTCTCATTGCTGAGACAAAATACCCAGTACCCAAAATTAAGGCAGGAAAGGTTTATTTAGCACAGTGTTTTCAGAGGTTTCCATAATCAACTGACTCCAAAGCAGTTGATGTGGCATGGTACAGGGATAACAGTTCAAGGCAGCAGCCAGAGCAAAAAGGAGGAAACAAGCCTCTTCTCTTTATATTGTACACAGGCCTTCCCCCAAACCCTGAGCTCCTTTCCCTCCTCTTGCACAAGAGGAGGATATTTACAAAGTAAAAATCTTGGCTCCCTGTTCTCAGTTAAACTTCTCAAGTTGACACAATGTGTCAACCGTAACAATCCACCCCTTGTCAACTTGGCAACCAGATATATTTCTTTAAATTAGGCTTCAGACACAAAAGCATGCTTATTCTTAGCATTTTGCAAATTGAACCTTAAAATTGTGAACTCCAAAGGTCTTGTGTGACTCCACCCCTACTATACTTCTGGTGGTTATAAGTCCCAGGTCTCTTTGCTCAGTCTTTGCAGCTTTCCTTAGATGATCCACACTCCCAGCTTTTATAAACTCATGGGTTCTCCATTGCATCTTTGGCTTTACACTCATATATTTACATATTGCCACCTCAGGGGTGTACTGCCTGGCATCTCAGCCTTCTGAAATCAGGGTGGAAGCTGCCTTAACCTCAGAACTTGTGCATTCTGCATATGTCTAAAACCAGTGTGGATGCTGCCATGGTTTCCTGCCAGCTGGAGCAGTAGCCAGGCTTTCCTCTCTCTTGGTCATTGGGGTGGAGTGCCTGGATTGCTGAGCACTCTGAACCTGATTGTGAGGAACAAATTCTCTATGTCACTTCCATTTTGGAGCCTCATAGGGCCTCCACCATCATTCTGGAACATGATCCTCAGAGGATTTCTCCTCAGAGCAAAATCTCCCACTTTTGCAGTTTTGAGGTTGTAAAGTGTGGAGAGCTGCTTCCTCTTCTTGTGATGCCCACAGGCTACAGTGTTTTAAATCATCTTGCTGGGTTCTTTGCTCGAATCTGGCTAAACACCCCTAACAGTAGCCATGCCACTGCCTCAACATTGGACTGCCTTGAAATTTCTTCTGTCAGATTAATCAGCCTGCCGCCCTTAATCTCAGACTCAGGCAAAGTCTCTGGACTTGAGCAAAATGCAGACAAACATTCTTCCAAGCCATAACACACATCGACTGGAATCCAGCAAGCAATGCAGTCCTTCTTCCCAGCAGAAACCTCCTGAGCCTGGTCTTTACCGAGAGGCTTTCTAACAGTCTTCTGGTCTCCTGAGTTCTAACCAGAATCTCGCATGCAGAACAGCCTAAGCTGTTTGAGTGCCACTGTTTCAGGCAACATCTCAGAACCTTTCCAAACTCTTCCTACAATCCATTTCCAAAGGCCCTTGAATCACATGGTCAGGTACAGTCACAGCAACAGCCCACTTCACTGGTACCAAATTATAACGCAGCTCAACAATCCTTAAGAACCAGCATTAAGTCTGTCAACATTATATTACATTAGAAACATAACATTTTGTCTTTGGACCCCCAAATACTCATGCACATACCTTTATGCAAAAAGCATTTAGTCCATCTGCAAGAATTGCCAAAGTCCTAACAGTTGCTGAAAAGTTTAAGTCCCAAGTCTCCTCTGCTTTGTAAGACAAATCTTAGCTGCAAGCCCCTATACAAATGAAAACAAAGTTAAACACTTCCAACATAACAATGACACAAGACAAACATTCCCATTCCAAAAGGTACAAATGGGGATACAAAGGATTGGGACCAAAACAAATCCCAAATCCAGTAGAACAGATGTTAAGACCTATCTATGGTTGTGTGTCCAGCATCTGATGCAACCTGTGATGTTTTGATTTATAAGTAAACCAGTTTCTTTTAGTAGCCCAAACTGACCAAGGTATCATGTTTAGCTTTTTTTCTTTTGCCCTTTGTGAATTGAAACTCCCTTGTAAAGACTTTAATGTTATGAGGAAATACATGAAATATTGCATGAATTATTTGGGTTAGCCATATTATATGGACCAAGGAATGAGATTTGAGTTGATAAATACCATGTTGTCTTTGCAAGTAAAAAAAAAAAAAAATCTAACAGTTCTGTTTGAACCTTTGTGTAATGATCTTTTGCTGAGCATAATGTAGTCCTGTTTTCTTGGCAGTTGATGTGTTGGACATTATTTAATTTCATGGTTCTGATAACCCAATGATAGGGCAGAATTCCTATGAACACAGTTATATGAAGTATGTAGAAAATACCTGTATTTTTAATCAATAAAACATACACTTGAAAAGTTTAAATAATTTATGTCTTGCAATAAAGGTTAAAATAATAGAAAATTCAGTTATATAATATGCTAAATACTCCTTAGTTTTATTACGTTAGACGCTATTTCTTTTTAAGGCAGTTTTATGAATCACAGATTTCACTAATATTTAAAATAATCAAACATTTCAAAAAATTAAATATTTCATTAAATATTTGAATTCACTTTTAAAGTCTAAAATGCCCAATTAAAAATTTGTACAGATGGATATTAAAATATCTGTAGTGTCAAAATAATATTTGATAATTATTGAATGAATACCAGTTTAAGGCTGTCTGCTCTGCTCCTATATGGTGAGGTGACCCAAAATTCACCTGTGCATTCCATTCCATGTGAATGTAGTTTCTTAAAATGACCAGTTCTTATTTTCTGTACCTCCCCCCCTGCCCCACCCCCAGGTGCTTTCTTCCTACTGTATTTTTTTTCCCCTTTGTGGATAAACCTACAATACTATGGGCCCTTCTTACCTGTGGTTTCACTTTTGTGTGGTTTCAGTTATCTGCAGCCAAATATCAAATAGAAAATTCCTCAGATAATAAGTTTTGAATTATGTACACCATTCTAAATAGCATGATAAAATCCTCTCTATCCTCAGAATGTAACTGGTCTCTATCATAACTGGGATATGAGTCTTCTCTTCCTTTGTTCAGTGTATCCATACTGTATATGCTACCTGCCAGTTAGTCACTTTTACCATCTCTATTATACTGTCTCAATAACATGATGTTTGTGTTTAAGTAACTTCTATTTTACTTAATAATGATCACAAAGTGAAAGAGTAGTAATGTTGGCTGTCAGTTTTATTACAGTATACTATTACAGTCCACTTAATTAGTTATTGTTAACCTTTTATTTTTCTCACAGGCTTGTGCAAATAGGAAAAAAGAATCATATATATATATAGAGAGAGGACTTGGTACTATTTGCAGTTTCATCTATCCACTGGGAGTGTTGTGTCTCCTGTGCATAAGGAGGGGGGGATGTTACAGTGATGTCACCTGTGTATTTTATGATCCTGTTGAGTAGGCTATTTCAAATTCAATAGAATATGATTTCTTGTTAGCTTCCCATTTTCCTTCATTAATTTAAAAAATTAAGTAGTGTCCAAATCAAAATAGAGTTAGAACAAACCTTACGTCATTTTAGAGATTTATAGCTTACATGTTGTGTTTCTAGAAAGTCCTTTTATTTTTAGAATTGTGAAACTTCTAAATCAATCCATGCTTTCTTAGGAGGTGTACCTCCTGATATTTCTTATAGACCATTGGAAATGCAGAATTATTTCCAAGACATTTGAAAGGTTTATCAATATAATCATCCAGTAAACCTTGTTTTATTTAATAACATAATGTCTCTTTTTACCGGTGAAAGTTAGTGGCTTCTGCTGTATTTGTCCCTAAAGAAAGCACTGAATAGAATGGTGAACCCAACCCTATGTACTATGCAATTTACAGTTAATTTCCAAAGGTAAATTAATATGGGTAAATAAAAAGAGAGGGGAAAAGCACGCTGCTGTTGTGGAATTGGGCAGGGTGGAATTGGAGGATCTAAACCACTTTTACTAATGATTACTAGTAGAAGTTTGCAGGAGAGTCTGCAGTATGTGTTTTGTCTCCCAATCATAATGTACTGGTTTTCTGTTGTAATTCTGTTTCCTATTGCTATTATGTTGTTTCTTAAGATAAATCTAGAGAATTTAGATGTTGTCTGATTTAATTAGGAGCAAGATGTATGTGTGTGCGTGTACGTGTGTGTGAATGAACTTACACATTACAGTAGGGAAAAAAGCTTTCTTCGTAGAACATTATTGACTCCAGAAATTCTATACTAGCTAAGCAATGATATGTATTCAGTCGTGACACTGGGGAAATGGTAGCACCATTCACGGAAACACGTGGAAGAACTAGAGACAAAATAAGTAAAAATGACATTGAGTTGACCAAGAGAGTTGGGTCCTGGTCATTGAAATCTTTGAACAAATTCACTGAATTTGTATGATATTAAATAGCACTTATTCTTTCATGGTTCAGAAGACTTACGAGTCAAGAAATTTTGGTACATTGTAAGAATTGTCATGAATCCCAATTTATGCAAATGTGTAGAAATGTCAGGCTGCAAAGTTACGGTTGAATGAATGTTAGATCACACAGAACGGGAGTTTAATCACTCACCAAATAGCTCTACCTGTCCACAGAGGAATAATGACGCACTGCTCAAAACTGTCTAGAAACAAAATGTACAAATCACTGAAATAATGTACTAAAAATAGACCGAGTGATGACTCACAGACTTCTAAAACACTTTATCTGATGATTTCTACTTTTCTACTTTTATGAGGTGTTTTGTATTTTAATACAGGATAAAATAAACATTATGACTCATTTTTGCAGAGGTAATTATTCCATTTGGAAAAGTGTTCTTACCTTTCTAATACTAAATTTACTTTAGAATCTATTAAAATATCATGTTTCAGATAACCTTTCATACTTCTAGTTAAACTTCTATCATTTGTTTCTTAGTTTCTATGTGAACTGATGCTTTGCATGGGATGATAGTGAATTGCACATAATCCTTGCACTTTGATAGTATTGTAATAGGTCAAATCTTTTGAAATTAGATGTAATTGAATTGTCACTCATCGGAACATACCATAGTAATTTTGAAGTCTTTTTGTTTTGGCATCATTTGAAGGAAAATGAAACATTCCTTTAATAATGGAATAATAATAATGTGCTTTTCTTTCAAAAATAACTGTACATTAAAATACAATTAGCACATTATTATATAGCTAAATGTCTCTACCTGAATATGTTACTTTTTTTCTTTAGAATTCACCATAAGATGTCCCTGAGTCTCTTAGGAGATTGTTAGTGACCACCAGTAGTCAGTGTGTCCCTTCTTCCTGGATACACTCTGTTTCAGATATACCATACGTTTGAATGGACATTTTCTATGCTGCAGTGTCAGTAGTATTTTCAAGGATCTGGACTAATGGCTTTGTCCACATCAATCCTTGTTTAAATTGGCCACCATAAAGTCCCAAACTGATGGGCCTAAAAGGGTAAGCCTATTTAGTAATCTTAATTTTTTAAAAGTTTGGAAATGTTTTAAGAGATACATGAAGTTGTACAAATTATGTATAGTGAGTTTTGTTATAAAAGTTTTAAAATAAATTTTAAAGATCTTAATAAGAAATACATGTGTAGCAAGTTACAAGAGGATTCCAGTTGTTATTCTACTCTATTATCTCTCTCTCTCTCTCTTTCTCTCTTTCTCTCTTTCTCTCTTTCTCACTTTCTCTCTTGTTATGGTTTTTCAGTGAAATATTTGAGGTTAAGCTTTAGATATTCTGTCCATCTAAATACGTTAGTGTGTCTTCATCAAAAAAGTACACATGTACCTGTTCACAAGATAAATTCTAAATCTGGACGTCTACTCCAAGATAGCACAGCACCTAATCCACAGACCTTGCTGCGAGTTTATTGCTGTCTTGCTGCTGCCTCTTCTCTCCACTGGTCAGGAACCTGTCTAAGAGTATGTACTGCAGTTAGTGGTCGTGGCTTCAGTCTGGGACATTTCCTCATTTATTTCCTGTGGTCTCCGCCATAGTTAAGAGCACAGACCTGAATTCTTAGGACAGCCCTTAGTCTTGGTGATGATAATGTTGATCTCCTGTTAGTGTCCGTCAGGTTTCCCTCCATCAGGGTATTATTTTCCCATTAGTGATTGTTCAGTGCTATCAGGGGAGATACTGTGAGATTATACCAATGTTCTTCATCAGGACTCCACTCTGGGTTTTTTCTCTATTGACTCCTGCCCCTGCATTGGCCCCGCGGTGATAGTTTTCCACTGGTGACACACAGTGCCATTTTCTGTCATTCTTCTATAGGAACCCACTTTGTGGATCCGCTCTCCCTTTTCTCTTTTATTTTTGTCATGTATTATACGACAGATTCCTAATTTACTGAATGGGTTGTCATCTGTTACTACTCTTATTTATAATATTCTGAATGCTTATATTGTCATGGAGGCAATGAGAGATCCTCAGGATGGCTCTTATTCCTTCAGTCTTTGAACAGTTCCCTCCTTTGGGGCACAATCAGTAGTTCTAGGCTCACTTTGTGTTTATTTTCCCTATCCTTGTGGTAAGCCTTTTCTCTGGGTGTCTGGCCACTTTCAGTGATGTGTGGTGTTGAGCAAGTAAAATCTGAGCACTTCACGTGAGCATGTGTACTGGGTGTTCAGTAGACAGCTGGGCTCTGTGTGTATGTATATGTGTATGAATATGTATATGTATATGTATATGTATATGTATATGTATATGTGTATGTGTATGTGTATGTCCATACATATTTTTGTATATGCATCCGGTAAGTGCACACATCTATAACTATGCCTATATCTGTGTTCGGTTCTTTTTGTAAAAACTACAATTTCATACTGATTTTCCAATTTCAACCTAGCACTTCAGATGCTCTCCAACCATCACCTGTTCTGTCTGTGAAAGGCTTGCTGCCCCAGTGAGATCCCCGATTGTGGCAATCCTTAGCATTTTTATTTGCTTAATTGTTTTCCTCATTGTGCTTAGCTATCCTTTGTCTTGCCTTTGTCTTATCTCCTTCCTCTCCAGTCCCGTTCCCTGTGTTCTCGGTTTTTGACAACTGCCCATGTGCCTCCTGCTTCTGTCTCGCTCTCTAGCGCCCAGGGTGCTTGGAGCCATAGGCCCGCTACCCCCGGGTGGGCCATCCTCCTCCTCTAGAACTTCATGTACTTCCTTGAATTCTGCTGGGCATCAAATACAGTAGAGTTTTTAGTTGAGTTTGAACATAATATACCATTTCATATTTTGATAGTTAGAAGGTACTTGTTTTTCTATTTTCAGTTTTGATCAACACTTATATTTAAAAATGCTTACTGTGTGTTGTGGCGCTATGCTAGGTCTACTGCAGAAGTGGAGATCGTCAGATTGTTAACTGTATAGAGTCAGGCCTGTTGGGAGGCAAACTGCACTTTCCTATGATGAGATTTACAACATGCAAAGAACATGGTGTTTTGGAGGTAAATCCCCACCGCCCTTTATTTGAGTTTTTTCTTATGACTGATTGTAGTGTAAGATTTACTGAATAGATTACTTGGTGTTGGAGGTGTGGGTAGGTGATGTGTTCAGGCAGCAGAATTAGCTGAAGAAGTGACTTTAAGGGTTATGGCTGTGAGTGTAAGACCAGTACTTTAGTTTGATGATCATACATGCTTCCTTTTTTGGTTTCAGAATGATTACTCATGTTTCTGGACATAGTGAAATTTTGTATTGCTTATATGGATTGATTTAGGGCACAATGATGTTTCTAAAAGCATTTTTAAGATAATGATTTTTAGCAAGCCCAATACAAAAAAGGAATTATAAAAATAGACTTTCCTGGGGCTGGGGATTTAGCTCAGCGGCATAAGCGCCTGCCTTGCCCCAGTACCAATAAAAAGCAAAAAGACAAAAAAAAAAAAAAAGATTTTCCTGGTAGAGATAGTGATGCATGCCTATAATCTGAGCACTAAGAGAGGCTGAGGCAGGAGGATCTCAACTTCAAGTTCAACGTGGTCAACTTAGTGAGTTAATGTATCCTGTTTCAAAACAAAAATAAAAAGGAGTTGAGGATGTAGCTCAGTGTGAAGACCCTGGGTTTAATCCCAGTGCCCCCAAAACCAAAACAAACAAAGCAAAACAGAAAACAAAACAAAAGTTAACCTGGCTTACTGAAACTTTATAACATTATAAAACAAGACCTAACCTATAACATATAACATACTAGTATATTAAGGATTGAAAATATTTAATCTTCCATGTGACCTTTTTTCTTGTTTGCTTACACCTATTTGTTTTGAATATAATTGCTTAATAAGTGCCACATAAATAGTGAAATATTTTCTGAATAATGTTTAGCCTATTATAAGGAGACTGTAAATTTTTTTTTTAAAAAAGGTTATCAAGGTTGGTTTTATAGAATGCTCATTCTTGTAGTATTGGCTAAATATTTGGGAAGCATGTATTTGAGCCTTGGATTAAAAAATACATATATGAGGCTTGACACAGCCATTCTGTATTCCCCATATAGATCTCTGTGGCATTAGGCCTAAAGAATTATGGGGAATTGGAGGAAATTTAGAACTAGTTTTTCTTTTATAGATAAATGTAATGTAACTTGTGCTAGGTCATAGAGCATGTGTTTAGTAGAGATAGGTACCTGTTTAGCTGTCCAGGTGCTAGGTCAAAATCTATACCTCAGCGTCTTAGTGCTTTTGAGTTTGGTAGTGGTGGTGATTATAATTATCTTTATTATTACTGTTTGATTAGCTTAGTAGTTTATAACACCAAATATTTGCCAGAAGGTTGACGTACTGTGGTTAATAATTACTTGAATCTTTTTTAGTACTTAACAAAGATCTTTGTGTACAACGAAGTTCAGCATTAGTATGTATGATGAACCGAAAATCTGAATTCCCCTTAGTATTATGACTCACATGACTACATTCCTGGGAATCAGGATTTCTGAGATTCTGTGAGGAAGTAAGTGGTACAGAGTGGTTAATTTACCGAAATTAAAGCCCTTGTGTCTACGCATCCACTTGATGGTTGAGGCCAACTCTACCGTAAGAAAATAAATCTAACTGGTTGGTTGTTACCAGTTTTTAGTCTTTTTCTATTTTGAATTTGAATGTGTTATTGGGGAAGGGAATAAAATTTGAATTCTGATTATCTGTAGGGTGGGCCAATAGATACATCTGTGTGTCAAAAGGAATCTAACAAACATGTTTGGAGGAGCAATTTGTGGAGTTAGGATCTGTAGTATGGAAAGTAATGAGTTTCTGGTTAGAAAAAATTGCTTTGCAATTGCAAACATTTAAATCATAAAGACACATGAATATATGTATAACATATTTATATTTCAAAGCATGCTGTGCAGTTAAATGTTTAGGAAAATACCTAAACTTTAAAATGTACTAAAAACGTTAGGATGTAGTGTCTGAGTTTAGCTGAACTGCACATCTCAGCAGCATGTGTTGTCTTTGGATCTTTGTGCCAGGGTTGGGGTACCCTACAATTTAGAATACTTCATTAATGTTTTTTTAATGTGAATTTATTCATGTGTATAACTCATGTTGTGATTAATGCCTTGTTTTCCTGCTGTATTTGACTATTCATGAAACAGAGCAAGCTCAGTTCATGTGGTCCTATTAAAGATGTACAATAGAAAAATAACATTCTCAAAGTTGAAAGGTCTCTGGAAGATGTGATCTTCCATTGAACCTTCTAAGCTTCAACTACGATTCCATGCAAACCCTTGAAGATAAGAACTCAGAAAGAAACCTTGTTTTACTTTTGTTATAAAGTCCTTAAGGAAACCACCAGTTTCATATTTCTACCATATGAATTTTGAGAGTTGAAAACCATGGTTAAGAGAGGTGAAGTAATTTCTCCAAGGGAAAAAGATCTGGAATTTAAACTCCGACATGTCTGACCTGGTGTTTGTAGCAAATCCAGCTTTTGTCTCACAATGCCATGTACTGTCTTGGGCATTTATTGAACTGGAGCATAAACTACTTTCCAATCTTTTGGAGCTCTCTGAGCAGGATTTTATTTTGTTTATTCTTCTGTAAGGCTGTAAGAAAAGAAGCAGGCTGAGAAATTGGCATTCTGTCTCCTTTCCTGTGATTTTCAATGATACTAAAAGACAGTTTTTTCTTTTAATATGTGATAATCATGAGTATGAGCCAAGGATATAATGAAAATGGCTCTGGTAGAGTTTTCTTGCCATAAGTATTACCTACTCAATGTCCAAGGAAACAGAAACATTATTTACAAATATTGATTTGAAAAAGCTTAAAGGAAACCTAGGTCTTTGTTTCTGCCATAGAAATAGTTTACCTGAAGAAACAAAGTTAAGTAATTGAATCTTGGACAGTGGCGTTTTAGTCAGAATACATCTTGCATAGTAGATGATTCTGTGAAAGCTGGATACAGATTCATTACGACTGTGATCTTCAGTGCTTGTCTTTAGTTTGCTGTGCTAGAGAAGTAGGGAACTTAGTTTTTGGCGTAACTGTGTGGTCTAGGAGCTCCGTACTGAGTTCCTGAGAAAGGGACCGTGGTAAAGGAAAGTAAACGTAACAAAGCTTACACTTTTATGATGAGCACTTACACTTTTCATGGAAAATTTTAGGATTTATTTGAAGTTGGTACCTTTCAGTATTCTTAATTCAGATGGAAGCATTCTGAGTTTTATAATTGGAAAAGAAAACCTTCAGAAACTTCTAAATACTCTCCAGCAAATAAACATGACAGAAGGAAACTTCATAGTGTGTGTAAAATTCCACCTCTTCTGATCCAAACAGCCTGTGAAATGATGGTCAGGAGAGGGAGTCTGGTAGACAGCCTGCTGCATCTGTCAGAGGATGTCGTGAAGGTTTAAAAGCTACAGGACGTGTATTGGACCCGGTCCTCGATCTTACCAGCGTGTCTTTCTGATGGCAGCACAGCACACCAAGAGCTAGCTGTTCTGGACAGCGTTGAGAGCATCATCTCCTCACAGGAACAAGTGTTCCAAATGGTAACCCGAGACACTAAGAATAGTTTTAAGCCTTTTGAATTTAGTACAGTCTTTGTACTAAGTCATTGTAAGTGTGTAGCTTACAAACATTTCATTTAAAATTATAGTGAAAATATGGCACTGAAAGTGTTCACTGTACCAAAAATTCACTCATCTCAAATAACTTACTCTTTGAGGAGTTTAGAAAACGGGTTTCACTCACTGTGCTTGCGCTGTCATAAACTTCTGAAATTTTTACTCTGAAGTCCCTTTTGGTGTTTTAAGGCGTATCTCATTAAAGACTGGATCTGAAAAAAAGGAAAAAGGAAAAAAAGGAAATGAACTGATCTTTGTTCTGTGTGTGTTTGTTCAGATTTGAAAAACGTGAACCCAGTCTGGAGGATGTATAATTACGGTCCACAAAATGTAAACTTAATGTGTCAAATCTCAGAGATCTTTATTAGAATTGAATTTTCCTTTAAATTTGAGCAATGTTTAGTGAAAAACAAGTAAAAAAATAGTATGGTGTGCATTGAGTAGGCTAATTGTAGACTGTACTACTTATACAAGGTATTTCATAGATAAATATGTAGCTTCAAGTTACACTTATAACGCATGATAGATGTAGAAACTTTGGTGGTTTTAAGGGGAGAAAATTACTGAAGTTCTATGTGCCAGGCTTGCTGCTCATTTTTGGGGATTCTTACAGAGGGGTTTTGTTTTGCGTTTCGTTAGTGACTAGTAATGTCCAGTGTGTTTTCCTGGGCTTGTTAGATATTTTCATACTTTCTTGGAGGGAAATGTACATTTAAGTTGTTCATCTGCTTTTCATTGGGCTTTTTCATTGCTGAATTTGAGGTATCTTTATGCATTCTAGATACCAGACCTAAGGTGGATACGTGATTTGGAAATGTTTTTCTCTTATTTTGTACGTTGTCTTTTCATTTTCTGAAACGTATAATGCTCTTTACTCAAGGTTTTTAAATTTTGATGAAGCCCAACTGATCTTTATTTTTAAAGATTTGTTTTAGAGCAGTGTCAGGTTCATAGGAAAATTGTGTAGCTGTACATAGCCTTGTCCCATGATTGATGTCTGCCTATCAGAGTTGTGTTTGTAACAGTTGATGGTTTTACACTGATATGTCATTATTGTTGAATCTAAATAATTCACTAGTGCATTTTTGCTGTTATGCTTGCTGTGGGTTTGGACAGATTTTTAATGATACATACATAGCCTCTTTAGTATCATACAGATTGTTTTCAATGCCCTGGAAATCCTTTATTCTTTACCTGTTCATCTCACCCTCCCCTCCAACTTTTTGAAACCAGTGATCCTTTTAGGTTTATAGTCATAATTGGCACAGTTTGGAACTAACCAAGATATCACTTGGTCAGTGCTTGCATAAATAAACTGTATGTTTAGACAGTGAAGTATTATTAATCCAAAAAAGAATGGCTGTGAAACTAAGGTAGTACATGAAGGAAACTTACATTCATAAAAGGTGAAAAAAGCTATTCTGAAAATACATTATGCCATATGATACAAATCGTATAACATTCTGGAAAATGCAAAAATATAGAGATAGTAAAAAGATGAACTTGTTAGTTTTTTCTTGTTATTTCTGATTTTGGTTTCTAGAAATCATGTCTAGAAATTTGAGGTCATAAAATGATTTACCCAAGTGTTTTTCTCTAAGAATTTTATTGTTTTAGGTCTTACATTTGGGCCTTTAATCAATTTTTGAGTTAAGTTTTATACATGATGTGAGATAAGGATCAAAAATCATTGTTTTGGGTATGGGTATTCATTTTTCCAGCATCATTTGTTAAAAAGACCATTCTTTGTCTAGGGGTATAGTTCAGAGGCCTGGGTCCAACCCTTTATGTATGGATGTGTGTATGCATATGCATACACACTGACCCACATACACAATTTGTTTTCTGTTTAGTGATTTTGCACTGCTTTAAAATATTTGTTGAACATAGACACATAGCTCTCATTTCTATTCCATTGATGCATGTCTTTATGATGTCTATATATCAATGCTTTGTTGTAAGCTTTGAAATTAGAAAGTATGAGTCTTCCTTTGATAATTTTTTCACCCTTGGAATTCTGTATTAATCTTGGAAAATTTCTTATCTTTTCTCTTTCCTTCCTTTTTTTTTTTTTGTCTTTTTCCTTTTTTATCGGTACCGGGGATCGAACTCAGGACTGCCTGCTTACAAGGCAGGTGCTTATGCCGCTGAGCTAAATCCCCAACCCTTTCCTTCCATTTTTTGAGACATAGTCTTGCTCTGTTGCCCAACTTAACCTTGTGCTCCTGCGTTCGGGCAAGCCTCCCAAATGTCTAGTAGAACAGGTATACGCCACAAAACTTAGTGCAGCTTTCTAAGCTCATGGGAGAAGTCTCTGGAGTTATAATAAGCATTGGTTTTTTGTATTGGTTATCAGTTTGAGGATACTGCTATCTTACAGTATTAATACTGTATATACCTTCCAATCTAAGATGTTTCATTCATGCAAATATTTAATTTTCTTAGTGTTTTATTATAATTTTCAGATTATACTGTTTTAGTTTTGTTAAATTTTTTCCTACTTACTACTTTCAGTACTATTGTAAGTAAAGTAAAATAAAATTATATTCTTAATTTTCTCTTTTAGATTATTTATAGATTGCACGTGTATAGAAAGTAGGGATTTATATATTGATATGGTATCCTGCGGTTTTGCTAGACATGTCTATTCTAATTCCCATTTTTACTGTATTCCTTTTTTTTTTTTTTTTGTCTTTTTCATTTTTATCGGTACCAGGGATCGAACTCATGACTGCCTGCTTGCAAGGCAGGCGCTTATGCCGCTGAGCTAAATCCCCAGCCCCTACTGTATTCTTTAGAATATTTATATACAGGACCATGTCATCTGAAGTGTTAAACTTACTTTTTTCTTTTTAATAACGATGCCATTTACTTTGCTTAATTGCTCTCGCTGGAGTTTCCAACAGAATATTAAATTACAGTTGTGGGAACAAGCATCCTTGTTTTCTGTTTTAGAAAGGCAAATCTTTTGCGATTATGTTCTACTCTTTATGCAGATGTTTATATCATGTTGAAGACATTCCCTCCTGTCTTAGTATGATGACTGTTTTCATCAAAAAAGTGGTTGAAGTTTGTTATCCTCCTCGTATGTATTGGTGAGATCAGATAGTTTTGTTTTTTAGTTTCTTGCCATGGTATTGTGCTTTTTTTTTTTTTTTTCTTTTTGGTACCAGGGATAGAACTCATGACCTTGCACTTGCCAGGCAGGTACTTGTGCCACTGAGCTAAATCCCTGGCCCTTTAGTAAGTAATTTTTTGTATGTTAGATCACTGTTGGATACATAGGATAAATCCCAGCTGGTCATGGTTTGTAATTGTTTTATAATTATATTGCTGGCTTTTGTTTGCAGGTATTTTGTGTAGGACTTTTGCCTTCGTATGTATAAGGCACACCTGTTTTCAGGTTTTTTAATAGTGTCTTTGTCATAATTCATGTATAAACACCTAAACACATAGACCATTCATGAAGTTTTAAACTTGTTATTGATAATTTATGTATTTTTGATGGAGTTATCTAAATATATATACTTACTAAATAAAATGGCCTAGGAATTAACATTCACCATCACATTTGGAACAAACTTAATATTTTCGGTTTGCAAAGAACACAGTCACAGATTTTAAAATGAGAAAACATAGCTTATTGTATTTATGGACCTGGTTTGTCATCCATGCTCCACCTTTGTTTCTTTTTTTGGTTCTGGGGACTGAACTCGCAACCTTACACCTGCCAGGTAGGCGCTTATGCTGCTGAGCTAAATCCCTGGCCCTCCACCTTTGTTTTTATTTTTGGTGAAAATGTTTTCTCTCTGTCTTTGTCTCTCCCTTCCCTCTCTCTTTATATACATGACTCAATTAACTGTAATGTGTCTAAAATCAATGACTTAATATTGTAAATAGAGTAAAATGAATTTTATGGAGATTTATCTTATATTTACATTTATAGTTTTACTGTTTTTATTGATGATTAGTACATAAGAATTCTACAGATATTTGTTATTTTCCATTAAAGGTAAATTAGAATAATTTCTTATTTCTTAAGAGCTTGGACATAAGTGGTTTGCTATACAATCCAGAATAATTAAAGTCTTGTAACGTTCCCTCATACATACAATTGAAGTTTATATCTTTAATCATAATTCTTTGTGAGTGGTTTTAATAATTTCTTGCACAGTCACATTCATAATCCCATCTTGTCATTATCAAAGCCCTGTCGGAAAAGGTCAAGTTAGTATCAGCATCTTCATTTGTCAGGAAAACAAATTTAGCTGTTAAAAAATGTTAGGCGTGCCTGTCTGTATAGTGACAGAGGAATGGGAGTGTAATTCTGGTATATAGAATTATGGCCCTATGCTTTTTCTTGCAAATTGGATTGTATATATAAAAATACCATCTGATGACCATATTCTGATTTTTGGTTTTTTTCATTTCATTTTATTTTTGGTACTGGGAATTGAACTCAGGAACTCAGACTGGCCAGCAGGCACTGCACCATTGAGCTAAATCCCTAGCCCCCTGCATTGTGATTTTTGATTGGCTTGTTTTCTGTTTTTGTCCTTTGGTATACTCAAGTTGAAAAATAGCATTCGCGAACATTTTTACCTGTACAGTAGTTTCTGTGATACATTTACTTTCTCCAAAGAAGAGTATTTACCTTTAATGGAATTGCTAAAGAGAGGGGTTTGCTTAGCAGTGAGAATTGGTATTTGACCTGAGCTCACCATCCTTCTTTCATGCAGTTTTAAAAATCACACTTCAATTTTTTAGGGGCGCTGTGATGCTGGGAGAGAGCAGAACCATGCTTTTTGTTTCCATTCTGCAGGATACCACTCCCTCTTTCAATCACTTACTTTGTGAAATACTTACTTCCGGGAATAGAGTATCTTGGTAAAAAGAACCCTGGGTCATGCCCCTCATCAGTGCTGCACTCAGTAGGAATGGATTTGAGTGTGGTAACTGGTGGTTCCTTCTTTTCTGCTCCTTTACTATTTGTACATTGATTGAGCCTCATTGATAGATAGCTCAGTTCTAGCTTTCTTTGCACAGTGAACTGAGAAACATCAATTAACTGTGCATTAATGTCTTATACTTTACATATAAGTCTTGTTTCATGCTGTAACCCAAAGAACTTATTTTTTTGTTTCTTTGCTTCACAGTTAAAGACACTTGAGGCTCGTGGGCTGTTGAGTGACTTGCTTGAAATGACACGGCTGGAAGCTGGTGCCACTGGGCCTAAAACTTGAACTCAGTCAGGTCATAAACTCCTTGAGAGCAAGGAGTGTGGATCTTAGTGTTTTAGCCCAGCACCTCGCAGATGGTGGCACATAGTTGGTGTCTTCTACATGTTGAGTAGATATTGAGGCCCTTTCCATCCCATGCATCATCAGACCTATATGGTGCTGCTGTGAGAGACTGCTTCAGCAAAAGATTCTGAACTTTTCCTGTATGCACAATCCTCACAGAGCCCAGGGGGCATCAGCTATTTTCATGGATGAGAAAAGCCTCAAAAAAAAATTTTTTTTTTAAAGAAACATTGTGCTGTCTTGTGCCTGAGCTGCGTATCTTCTGCCAGAGGATCTGGATCCACACTCCGTCACATGCTCTTGCTGGTGCCTGTGCGTCTGGTCCTGTGCGCTGCTGATGGCAGAACACCTGTGGCTGCTCCCTGAGCTGTGCTTTCTATTCTCTGTTCAACAAGTTACGTTGTCAGAATTAACCATAAATGAAATTATTCAAAATAATGCCGTAATTCTTTATCATGCTCAGTGGCACGTCAAATAGCTCTAGATAGTATATATTTTGGAAGATGAAGGAGAGAAGTATAGCGGATTTAAAGCCTTTAAAACAGAAATGCTAGCTGGTGATCCTCAACTCCTCCCTCTCCCTAAAATATTAATTCAGACCAATATTTTATATTCATATGAAACATTAAAAATTCAGTGTATCTTTATGTGTTTTTATATATAAAATATAGAACAGACTAAGTACAATTTACTTTAAAATTTATTGCTGTTAATCATTTGCTTAATTAAGCTTTCAGCAGGTGTAAATAATCTATTTCAATGTGGAGAGTTGCCTTTTTTGCTTGGAAGCTATACAATATTGTAGCTTTCTTACAGTTTTTTCCAGACGTTTACACCAGACTTACCTGAAGTGTGTGTTAAAACACAGAGTCCTGGGCTTAACCCCAGATGACAGAGTCAGAATCTCTGAAGATGATGCTGATCTTCTGACATTTTAATACATCCCCTATTGCCTATCATGTACTCTAAGTTTAGAGGACTCCTGGCTAATAGATGGTAGCCAGGAATCAACTTTCTAATCATCTGGGTTAAGTTCCTTTTCCAGAATTTAAGGATGCTGGATTTAGGAAACTTCTTAGGAAAATTCTCTTAACTTTGGTTTTTGTGTGTGGAAATAGGAGTGATAATTACTGTAGCTACCTCAAATAGGTGTGAGAATTTGGTGAATTATGTGTAAACTAATTAGTACAGTGCCCAGTGTATAGCAGGTATGTGAAGACAACTCTTGATGGAGTCACTGTAGTGGTGCTTGTTATAATTCTATCTATATATTCTTCTGGTATTTGATGTTAACACTGTTATGTAGGCTTTAGCTAGGGAAAAACCTCCAAAGTATGTGTTTTATATTCGGCCTTGGACATAGTTCTGTGTGTCAGAAGTGTTCTCATTTTTGTGTATGTTCATAAAAACACAACAGGTATCTTCAGAAAAAAGAAAAGGTCTAACAGGTAGAATATTCTCTATCATGTGGGTTTGACTGTCAATACTTTCCTCTGTGTGCTTCCCTCTTTAGGTTTTTGTGTCTTTCTCCAAGTGCCCATTTCTTTTTTTCACTTGGCTTTTAACTCTATTCTTGTCTGAGTCTTGATTGTTAACTTGTCATGATATATAACTGTAATATGTTACAGTGGGTCCATTGTTTACATAAGTAGCACAACATTTTACAATGTTCTTAAAAAAAGAACTTCCAGCAAACAATAATAAGACTTTATATGCCTTTGAGGAATATTTTTATTAGTACAATGACTCTCCAGTAAAGGAAGAAAAAAGTTCCCCTCCCGTTTATTTATTTATTTATTTTTGCCTCTTTCAGTTGCTGGCTCAGAGTGTTTTATTGTTTGATGAAATAGATAAAATTCCCCTGATGTTTCCTACTTACTCTAAATTTGGAATACAGCTACAGTGTTCTTTTTGGCTTTATTGTTTCCTAAGCTGTCCATTTAAATACAGTCCTAAAGTTTAAATGAAACACTGTGATTGTGGCTAAGAATAATATGTGTAACGGGGAGCAGTAGATTAGAATTCATTATCATCTTCATACCAGGCAAAAATCAGCACCCGCAAAAATCATTCAGTAAATTGTAGTGAGTGTTATGTTTCGCCACTACCTTGGTAAATGATAGTTACTTCTACTGATCTGTAAATGGAGTAATGGGAAGAATCTGACTTCTGAAATTTAATGGGATGTTGCAAAATTTTGATCTTTGGGGCAGTCTCAGGAACCTTGATGACGGACAATCATAAGGAAAAGTAAAGAGATCTTGAGTGCCCATTAAGAAACAGAGCTATCTAATCTGATGCATGATCTTGTTGCGTCTGTAACAGAGTAAAACAGCTTTTAGAGTTTTATACTGAGACTTATATGAAATTGAGAGTGTTTGTCGTAATTTGGGAGGGAGGGATTGGATAATTTATTTCCTTTCTTTCATTTTTTAAAATAGTGTAACACAAAAGCTGTAATATACTTCATCATAAATATTTATTGGGTGTGAGATATAGTATCAAAATCACTGAGTTGAATCTAAAAATAATTTTTTTTTCCTGTTTTGGTACTGGAGATTCAACGCAGGCCCTTTTCACTGAGCTTTGTCCTTAGCTCTTTAATCTTCTCTTTTTTAATTTTTATTTTGATACAGGGTCTTGCTAAGTTGTCCAAGTTGGCCTGGAATTTGGGATCTCCCTATCTCAGTATCCCAAAGTGCTGGGATTACAGGTATGCGCCACCACATTTGGCCTAAATTATTTCTTAGTTTGAAACTTCACACACCTCTTTTATAACATGAAAACAGATGATTTTACCATTGGAATTAGTCTTTCATGCTTTAGGGTCTTGTAGTTACATTCTTGATTTCTCCATCTAAAATCCTTATTTACCTTAACTCACTACGTCTTCTCTTTTTCAGGTTTCTACTCAAAAGTCTCATATCTAATTTGTATACCCTCTGCTCCAAGAAGTCAACTTGCTTTTCAAACTCGTAATGAATAAATTCTGGTTTTACAGTTTAATTTGTATATTTGAGACTTTATTTATTTGTCTTTGGGAGATGTGAACTTTACAGTGATACTCCTGCCTCAGTCTTCCAAGTGGTGGAGTTAATAGCCTTATTTTTTTTGATACCGTGAATAGAATTTAGGACCTAGTGCTTGCCAGGCAGGTGCTGTGCTGCTAAACTAAATCCCCAGTGAGAAATTTTTGAGTAGACTCTTGTTTCATTTATTTCATTAGCTTTAAAATTGAACCTATGAAATTACAGTTATGAAAATATTTTTAAGCTACAAAACATGACAAGTTCATGTAATTGAAGCTAATACATATTTCAGCGTGAACTACAAAAACTTGAAGATAATGTGTTTTCTGTGTTACTTAGTACGTATCTTTGAGTTGGGTTATATAGCTTAATGTTGGAGAACCTAGAGTGTGTTATAGATGGGAACGTGTTCACAAAAGGCTTGTTGCAATGAAATGAATTTAGTTGGATTTGTCTAAAATACCATTACTCTTTATAAAATTTTAAATAATTGATGATCTAGAAATGATGCCTGTTCTGTGGGCCAAATCATTTTTAAGTTAGGATATTTTACTCTGTTGTGTACTTTGTTATAAATCCACTTCCTAATCTATTTCAGTATTATTTTTAGATAACCATAATTGAACTTCTTGTCTTTAAGTGATTGATCCTTATGTTTTACTTATATGCTGGATTATCTTTGTAGAAAGATTTTTTTCTTTATCTGTGCTTGTCTTACTTTGCTTTACTTAATGCAAGAGGAGGATTGTTTTTATCTTCTGCTTTTCTACTCTCTGTCTCTTTCTCTCTCTTGTTTAACCAACCTAACTGGCTTGAAGGTCTGTCAGTGTGTTCTCTACCCTGGGGAAAATGCTCTCTGGGTTTGTTTGTTCAATCATGGAAAAGAATTCTTTCTTTTGAAGTTAAATTCTGTGCTTGCTAAAGGTCCAGTTAAATCACAAGAGATAAAAGTTATACTGACAACCTTGAATGTTTCCTGCCCTTTTGCCAGAAATAGCAAACTAGATACTCATCTTGAACAAAAATATGTACATGTTCCTCTTCACTAAAAATGTCTTGAATTTGGTTATTCTTAGAGGAGAATTCATTTCACCTTGTGGAATCTGGAAGGGGGTAAGGATGTCAGTGGGGCTGAAAAGAAAAGGGCTTGATTGGGAGAAATGGTGATATTGCAGGAATGGAGAAAATTTGACTTTTGCTTTATTAACAGAATCTTTCCTTCATTAATTTCTTTAAGTTATGCTTCCATTTTTTCCTGACTGGAAGAAATCTTACTGGAGAGGAGGACATCTTGGAATCAGAATGCTTAATCTCTGAATATATTAAAATATTTTAGAACATCATGTATAAAATCTTTTGTTTACATGAATTCCTTTTGTTCTTTTATCAACAGTGTTGGAACATCATACCTTAAAGGACATAAAAGGATTCTTTGGCTTTTTTTTTAATAGTACTTGGATTTGAACCCAGGGCCTTTACACTGAGCTACATTTTCAGTCCTCTTTTTCAGTTTAAAAATTTTAAAGACATGGTTTTACAAAATCACCAAGTTGCCCAGGGTAGGCTAAAACTTGTGGTTCTCTGCCTGTCCTCTCGAAAGATTAGGTTTAGACAGGCATGAGCCACTGTGCCTGTCTCTTTGACTTTAAATTTTTTGCAGTAGCTCTTTTGCAAACTTTTTGAACATGTATAGATGGTTTTGATTTTTAGACTGACTTACTGAGCAGACTACAACATGAGGCACCATAGATTATATAGTTGAAATTGGTTTGATTAATAAGTTGATTTATTAATAAGTTGATTTATTAATAAGTTGATATTCTCTGGCAGAATTTGAGTGTGGACAACATGTATAAATCTGTGGAAGGAGGCTTTTCATACCACTGTAGAGCAGTATGTATATGCTTGTGCTTTTTTAGTGAATAATAAAGTAACAGGTTTGAGCCTGTACTGTTCCCTCAGGAGTGGTGACCCATGTGTTCCCTGCATAATGCCTACAATAGTTCCTTGCTTCCATAGTTGTTTACTATTGAGGAAATGGTTGAGTTGCTAAATAAAATGTTGGCTGTTTGTTTAGTACCATTTGAAGAACTTCAAAGAATATAGAAAAATATATAATAATATGAAACAGGGCCCTTGAGATATATTAGAAATAAATGCAAAGTTCATTGCATATAATAGAGAATGATTATTGTTGAATTCCATAGTATCGTTTTTTAAGAGTAGGAAAATGTATTGGAGAGGAGGGATAATGGAAAATAGGAATAGCTCCCAAGAGACAGGAGAGGTCCTGAATGAATTGCCCCATAGTACTTTAATAAGGTAATTTTTAATGAAAGAGCAGATAGCTGAAGGGGCCAGCAGCATTGGTAATGTCAGCTGCTAATTACTGAGAACCTATTTTGCATCATTTATTCTGCTGAATGTTTTACATGCATTATTTCAGTGAAACTTCACAGCACATCTGTCATTGTTAACATCCTTCTTATTCTTCAATGATGTAATCAAATCTCAGTGTCTTGCTCAAGGTGATCTGTCAAGAGGCAGAGCCTGTTTATGATAACTGTCAGGCTCTTTGACTTTTTGCTTTTGTATAACATTATTGGTTTTCTAGAACTCTGAGTCAGGATTGATCCCTTATATACCAGAGACTTTCTGGGCAATTGGATGCCAGTAGAAGACTTGAACTCTTCCTCAACAGTAGTGTGATGCAAATGCTGCTCTTGTCAGTGGACCTGGGCTGCACCCACTGGTGTCAGTTCATCAGTGGGTGAGGAGATACAGTAGAGATACTGTAACGCTGGGGTCCCTAGCCCATGGGCTTTGGGCCTATAAGCAATTATTAAAGACAAAGGGAAGTATTCAACATTGTTGCCATGTCCCATGATGGTTGGGTTAATTCTGACTTGGAGAGTAATGTATGTGATAGTCTATGTTGCACCTAGAGTGTCACTCAGAGAGGTTTTTTACAAACACCAGTTATTTCAGATCAGTCTCCAGAAATTCTAAGTCAGTAAAGTTGGAATAGGACTCAGAAAATCTTTTGTTTACTTACATAAGTAAACAAAAAAAAAGCATTAGATAATGCTTAGATAATGCTTTTCTTTCTGTTTCTTTCCATCTTAATCATTTTAAAGCATAAAAACTGATTCACTAGCATTGTGCATCTAAGTGTGCAGCGGACCTCCAAAATCTTCTAATCTTTCAAAATTGATTGTGTATCTATTGAAAAACTCCTTATCCCTTGGTAGCCACAGTTCTACTTTTGACTATTTTAGATGTGGAACCCAGACATGACAGGTTAACATCACTTGGCAGCATGTCCTCACGTTGATCCCAGTTGTGACATGTGGGAGAATTTCTTTCTTTTCTAAGGCATAGTGATACTATACTTTGATAGACATTTATGTTGCTTCTTCCTCTTGACTTTCGTAAATATCGGTGCTCTGAAATGTTTGTGTAAATATTATCTCCCCCCTCCCCTCTGCCACACTTTTAACATCTCAGAAGACCATTTTAGCACTGTATAAATGGATAGACTTCTGTTTTTGACATAAAATAGTGGTCCATTTTACAGGCTGTGAGAACTCATTTCTAGTGAAGTAACATAGGTTATTTCTGTATCATTTAGGGATACCTCTTATGATTTTCTGTAATCAGACTGTAAATGTTTTAATTTAACTCAAGAACTAGAAGCTTCTCAGTGTTATTAATCAGTACATTTGAATCATTATTCTGAATGATTATGCTTCATTTATTTTGTGTCAGAATATTTTCCTCACAATAATAGAGACTAAAAATCTATCATTAATTACAGTTGAGCAGCTCACACACATGTGAGAATATATTTCCATATCACTACAAAGAAGAAAATTTAGTGTAATAACCCTTAACAAAAAAGTTGAAGTTGCAAAGTAAAAGTCTGTTAATACCTTAACAAAAAAGTATTAAATTTATGCTCACTTATTATAATTACATCCTGTAAAAGTTAATTGTAATGCTGAAAAAAGTTTGGAAAAATAATTCTACCAACCTGGGTCTTCCATTTCTAGATGAGAAGAAGGTTTAATAATTTTAACACTTTTGTGGTAACAGTGCTGTTCTTTGGAGAAAAGTGCAACTTTTTTTGCAGTGGAGTCAGTTTATTTGTAGTGGTGCCCACTGATGGAATTTTGAAAGGAGAGAGCAATTACTGTAAAATGATTGCTTTTATATGTATGGAAGTTTACATTTGTCATTTTTCCATAAACATGAATCTTTCCCAATAAGAACCAATGTGAAAATCTGCTCTTTGATAGTCCAGAGCTTCCATGTCCCTTAGTAACTGTTCCTTGTAGCTTTTTATCCTGGCTGATTGGGACTGTGGTCAAAAAACCCACAAAACAAACAAACAAAACCAACATGTAATTATTACAGTATTAGAAAAACATATTTTTCCTTGATCCAAAGGAAGCCAGCTCTTCAGACTTGAGATCTTAATAATTTCTAAAAGGTAAACAGGTCTCTTTTTGTACAGATGAAAAATACAGACAAGAAAAAATTTAAGCAGTTCAAAGCTGTAAGAAAAAGTATGTGAAGAGAGTTTTGGAGCTTTGTGGAGGAAATAATCTGTGAGAACTTGTGCTTCTCTTTCTGTCATAAAGCCAAAATAATCTCAACACTTTTTATAAAACACCAAATAATTTTCAAATGATTTCTTACACATTGCTTCAGTTTGTTCTCACAATAAACTTGTGATTTATAATTTTTATAAATTTGTCCAAGGATACTTACCACACGACTAATGAGGTCAGAACTTGTGTTTGCTACTTATGTCTCTTAGACCCATTTTATTTACAGCACATCAAACTTAGGTATTTACTAATTTACCTACATTGCGGCCTCTGCCTCCAATTATAGTATCATTAATCATAATATTTTACTGTTAATGTATATAGTTTCAACTTTTTTGCTGCAGGTTGTGATTTTTTAAAAGGTGTTGAAGCCTATATATATATATATTTTTTTTTTTTTTTGAAGCCCATACTCTTTCAGTAAAGAATGTACTCTGAGAAAACAGGGAAAAGAAAATGAGATTTAACATTAAAAAGTGACATATTAATATTTGGTGAACTAATTCCAGTTCATGTGCAATGTTTGGGTTTACATATAGTTTCTCCAAAATTCAGGCGTTGAAACTCAGAGCCCATGTGGTGGTGTTAAAAGTGGGCCCTTGTGAATGAGGCTTCAGGTAGCTTGGTCACACTTTTGCCTCCTTCTGAGTAAAGACACGGCGTTTATCTCCTCTGGACGGTGCAGCTTCTAGAGACCGACTTAGAAGCAGACAGCAGCTCTTTTCAGGTTGCTGAACCCACCAATGTTTCCATCTTGGACTTCCAGTCCCCAGAATGATGAGGAATTCAGTTTCTGTCTTTTATAAATTACCTACTCTTGGGCATTTTGTTATCACAGCACAAAGATGTAAGACATTTAATTACTAAAATGATCATTTTAAATATAGTCAAGAAAGTAAGCCTACTTTAACAACTGTAACAACTTGGAGATAGACTTCTTGTACCCAAAATAGTTTACCTGTTAAATGTACATTTCAGTGAGTTTTAGGATCATCATAGAGTTGTAACCATATGAACACTTACCCAGTAGCATACAGGAATATATGACTTACTTTCTGTTTTTGTTGATTAAGGATAGAGTTGCTTTAAAAATGTTAAGTAATGAAACACAATAATTAATCTTCAAATTATTGCCCGAATGGGGTTTGAAAACTTTTGATTGTGTTGTGATTATTTTCCTAACAGTTTGTGCCAGCTGCTGAGCACGGAAAACCTGAAGAGCTTTTTAAAAAGTTGTATCCTTGTCTTAGTATTTCTCCACTCTTGTTCTGGAGAGTTGTGGTCAGGAAGAAGCTAATTTTTTTTTTTTAATAAAACAGATGAGTTTGGTGTGTTACAGTAAGGACTATAAACATATACATTGTCATTACTAAGTATACATTAGAGTTCAGTTTTAGTTACTAGGTTCATAATAGATCATGGAGAGAAAACAGTAGGTGAGATTTTCTTTAAAACTAGCATTGTTTGTTGAGCAGTATTTCATGCATGTTGGACTCACGTGAGTATTTAAAAATATTAGTACTTTGCCTGCTCCCCAGAGATTGTAATTAAATAATGTAATCTGGCATGTAATGCATTTGCTAATGCCTCACAAATTTAAGTTTGGTACATGATTCCAACGCGCCAACCTGTGGCAGTGTTGAGAGCCATTGTTTTATTTCATGTTGAAATTTTAGGAACCAGCAGTCTACAGTTTGAAGTTTTAAAAGCTAGTTTGTCTTTTGTCATTCTGTCTGACCTTCAAGAAAGGAGATTGATTGAGTGAAAGCCAGATTACAAGATGGGCATGGAGCCTTGGTTAAATCACTGACCAGCATCTCTAAGATGTGTTTACCATGTTGTTCACCTCGCTTCCCTGGACTTTAGTCAATACCTATCCTGTGGAAGTTGTGTACTACCCTTCTTTCTCCTCTTTCCTTCGTTCCACATTTGTTAAATGCCTGCTGTCCCAGCACTGTTTTATATCATGAGGATGTAAATACAGTTTGGAGTCCTCCTTATATTCGAGTTGGCAAAAGATACTTAATAAATATTTGTTGAATCGAATGGCATCACAGTGAGCCCTCCTGGCACACTGCTGTGCTGTGTGCTTCTAATCTTTTGCAGAAATTGTGTCTTTTTGATGTCCAGGAACATTCCAAGCCTTGTATGCGACTTCCCCACTTGTCTCTTTTCACTTTCATATTCAGGGACTTGCGCGCTTCCTGCAGGATGAGGCCATCAGGATGAGTTGGTTAAGACTGGTGACCTTACTGTTAGATTCCCCTTGAGTCACAAACCCATCAAACAGAGTTTTGGGTAGGATTGGAGACAGGCCACGTTGGATGACGAGAAAAGGATCACTCTGATGGGTGGACTTTAAGTTAGAGAAGGCTATCTTAGAAGTTCTGCAGGTCAGCCTGGAGACTTCATGTCCCAGCGGTCTGCTAGGCCCTTGTGGGGACAGGTGGGAGGTGGCTTGCTGTGATCCTGTCCCAGCATGCAGTGCTCACTGGGTTTGCTCCTCTCTCCTGTGCTTCCCAATAGCTGCTTAGATATTTTAAAGATACCTATAGGGAAAAAATACTTTGAAGCAGTAAAATGCAAAAACACCCACCTATTTAAGAGTAAGAAACAGCAGCATAAGGGCGGATGTTTTGCTTTGCTTTTTAAAGTCAGATATTCTGTTATGTTGTTATTTCTAGCTTTCGCCCAGCCTCTCCGCATATAGAAAACTCCTTCTGAATTCTGTATTACTAGTGCATGTTACTGTGGTGCTTCTGTTGAAAATAAAGCAGGGGAAGAAAGAAAGATTGCGAAGTAAGGGATTTTCTTCTGTTGCAGTTGTCAGTGCCACTGTTGGCACGATTGAATTTATATATGGGAAAGTGAATAATGTTAACTGGAAATGGCATGCCCTGTGTTTTTAGGGAAAATATTTTTAGAAGTAAATTCCGCCTTTCTTCTGTACGTGATGCTGTAGGAATTCAGTCCTGGAGGCTCTTTCCTTCCATTGCATTTCCTTCTCACTTCTTGTACTTACTTGGGCTGTTTGACTTTGTTGTTCTATTTTGCAAATAATTTATTCTGTGGACGTGTGTAGATCTGTGTATGCCTTTTAAGAGACTTTGCTTGTTGAGGACCCTTTAAGTATGCCAAAGGAGCTTTTGTGTGGCCACCACTAGAACACAACTTCGTGATTTCAGTGTCCTTAAGCCAGCAGCTGGTGCAGCTGAATTCAAAGGAGCAGCATAGCTATTGACTGTTTTCTCTAAAAACAGCCTGCACAAAGCGTTTCCTTAAGCAGTGTGGAGCAGGATTTGGAACTTCCTATTCCTCAAAAAAGGCTCAGGGATGTTTAAGGAAGTGTAGAAGTCAACATGACTGCTTTTGATTCCTTTCTTGTTTCCCTAGTCTTGGGTAACTGACTCGAAAAATTTTATATTTAACAAAAAAAACAAAACAAGTAGTTAAGTAGATGGTTGTATTGCTACTGTCTGATAATCTTCTGTAGTGTCTAGGATGGTGGTGTAACACAAATGCAATTTAAGTTCAAGAAAGTTGTCACTTAACACTGTGATTATGTGCTATTTCTAACATGTTTAGTGTCTTCTAGATAATTAAAAGGGGATAAACTTTAGTATAAATTCATGTTTTTCTACTATAAAAATCTTAGACACAGTAAAGCTTTAGGGGTTGGCAAAATTTATTCATGTATTTTTATAATCATCTTTTCATGAAATTTTTTTCTCCCAATGAACATGTGTCATATACCAGACACCATACTAAATTCTAAAGGTACAAAAAAGTACATGCTAAAATGCCAACACTTAAGTAGTACTGTGGGATATAATTTGGTATCGAGTCAGGTACAGATCTCCTCTGAAGTGTTCTATTTCCAGGCGCATTTGTATTTCTAGTTAAATTTCTTTTGGAAAAGAAATGAGGGAGTTCATAAGGAAGTTTGAATACTCTGTGATCTAACTTTCTATTCCACTTGTTCTGAAGAAAAGGAAAATTTAAATGCTGCTTATTAAATTCCATTGTGTTTTATATCCTTCTGTTAGTACATAGTCATTCATTGTTTCTCATCAGCATCAATTTAAAAATCATAAAAAAATCATTATAGGATCAGCTCCATAGCCTATTCTGAAGTTTTGTCTCTTAGAGCAATATAAGTTTCCCATTTGACACCATCCACTCATATTTTAATTTTAAAAAAACTGTTCCTTGTTTCTGTTGAATCCATTTTAATTTCCCATCTTTTAAAAAATGTATTTTTTTTTTTTAATGAGTACTAGGAATTGTACCCAGAGCCTTGCAGGTGCCAGCTAGGTGCTGTACTGATGAGCTATAGCCATACCTGTTTTTATTTATTTATTTATTTATTTTCCTGGAGACAGGTTCTCACTGTGTATCCAGGCTGGCCCTAACTCACTGTGTAGCCCAGGCTGACTTCTAAGTTGAGGCAGTTCTTCTGCCTTGGATTCCCAAGTACTAAGATCACAGGTGTGCACCACCAGTTCAGGACCTAGATCTTTTTACAGTTTTATTTGAGAAGGGTTCTTGTTGAATTTCCCTGGCTGGCCGAGCATTTACTACACTCCTGCCCCAGCCCCTGGAATAGTGAAGATTATGGGCATCTGGCACCATACCTGGCTCACTCATTCATTTAACTGTATAAAGCTTCATGAACTACATAGAAACTTTAGTCATGTGGATAAGGAATTATTTTATGTAAGTCTACTGCCTGCTATGTAAAATAGTGTTTGATCCATTATTTATTGTTCTCTCAGGTTTTAGTGAGAGTCTTGTGGGTACACTGATGTTAGGATGAATGGACAAGTTGCATTGGAAAGTCAGTAGATTGTTTAGCTTATACTTCTAGACTAAAACACATTTTTATTTGGCATCCCAATATTTCGGTTATTAATTATCTCTAATATTATTTAGGAAGGAGTGGTGATTAACAGTATGACAGGCATCCCAGATCTGTAGAGATAATGTAGGCTTTATTTTCATTTTCATTTGAGTAGTGCTTGTGTTTTGTTAATGTGTTTGTAGTTTGTATATTAAGAGAGGTATCTTGTGGGGCTGGGGATTTAGCTCAGCGGCATAAGCGCCTGCCTTGCAAGCAGGCAGTCGTGAGTTCGATCCCTGGTACCGATGAAAAGGAAAAAGACAAAAAAAAAAGGGAGGTATCTTGTATTAATTTTTCATAATGACCATTAGGCCCATTTCCTAAATTTATTAATAACTTGTACGTAGGATTCCAGAACCTTGACCAGATACTTCCTGCCTGTGAAGTTTCTTTTGCTTATCCCTCAGGGAAACACTATCCACCCACCCCCAGGCCTTAGAAGGTCCCCAGTTCCGGGGGCTTGAACAAGGCCATTCTCCTCTGCAATTAATCTTGTGTCATCGAGACAGCAAATGAATCTCTAATTCAGAAACGTGCTCAGTTTCTTCCTGGGTCAGGTTAAGGACTGATTTCTCTCCTTCTTTCCCAGTCCGTGGTGGTTGAGTGCTTTTGGATAAGACTATTGCTGACACTGGTCCTCTTCATCTAGTTACTTGCTGGCCTTCCTGTGGGTGATGCCTTGGCAGCTCTCTTCCTACAGGTTTTCTTCTGCTGACCCTTGTCTCTCAGATAAAAACCTCTAAAGTTATGTACATTTTAAAAAAGTTTTCCTTTGTTTTATTCTCGGTGAAAGATTCTCGTTCTCTTTTGCTCTCAGTGAAGGGAGAGATTGGTAAAAGGGCTCATTTCCACTCATCATCTTCCGTGCCCTCTCCAGCCCTGCACTTAAGTGTGTGCACCTGCTCACACTTGGCTCCTGCCCCCTGAACTGCTAAGCGCAGCGGTTTCCTGGGGTGGCGAATTTGCCTTGCTTGTGCATTTGACGTGGTCACTGGCTAGTCTTTTCAGTTTCCTTCGCTGGTCTCATATCCTTCCTATGTTTCTGCTCCTGCTGTTGCCGCTGCCTTTGCTGCTGCTGCTTCTCCTCTCTTTCCTTTCTTTCCTCCCTTCCATCACAGCTTGTTTCTCTCAACAGTTCTCAAACCTGGAAGTCTGCGATCAGAAGCCTGCATGGTTAGATCTGAGTGAGGCTCCACTTGTGAGTCGCAGAGGGCTGTTTCAGAAGCATGCCAGGGAGTTCTCTGGTGTCTCCCTTCCTTCCTCCCTCCCTCCCTCCTTTCTTCTCTCCCACCCTTCCTTCCTTCCTTCCTTCCTTTTGTAATGCCTGTGCATGGTGACCATGTGCTCTGCCACCGAGCTACATCCTCAGCCTTGAATCTCTTTCATAAGCATACTAACTCCATTCACGACACTAATCTCCACCCACATTACCTAATCACTTCCCAACTGCCTCAGTTCTTAACAGCATCCCATTGGTGTCAGGCCATTAACATGTGATTTGTTGGACACACATACATTTAATGCATAACAGCAGAAAGACTAGAATCTTTATCTTATGATTTGCTGTAGTAAAATTTAGAGTTTTACCTGGCATTGTGATACATATCTATAATGCCAGCACTTGGGAGTCTGAGGCAGGACGATTATCATGAGTTTGAGGCCAGCCTGGGCTACATAGTGCGTTCAAGGCCAGCAGAAACTACATAGTGAGAACCACTGTCAGAAAAAGAAAAAGAAAAACAAAAACAAAAGTTTACAGTTTAAAAAATCCAGCCCTAAAAATGGACACGGGTGGGTTTAGGTCTCCATAATAGTAAGTATTGTCTGTCTTCTTTGGAGCTCTTTTCTGAAACCTGTTGTTTTTTCCTTTATGTAACTGTAGTTTCTGGTATTGATACTTCCTTTCCTTCTTGCTCCTAACATTGTGTTTAGAGGAGTTTCAGCCTTTTATCTCTTTTATATTTGCTTCCCTAAGTTGCCCACTTATTTCAGTAGCTTCACATTCTGCTTACACAGAAAGAGACTTACTCACCTTTCCTGAGTGCTAGCAGTTGTTAGTCAACTTCCAGTTAAATATTTCCTTCTTGATACAACCTGTAGCATTTCAAATTTATCATGTTCCCATCTGGGTTCTTTATCTGTTATTTCAGAACATCTTCATTTCTACTTTCCTTTGTTAATCTATGACTACCAGGTGCTAAAGTCTTTAACCTGAGGTCCATTCTTAAGTCATTAATATCCCTAACCCCTTTTATCTCTCCTTAGTCACCAAATCGTGGGGATTTTGCTTTAATCTTGTTCCTTTATTTTTCTGTTTTTATTAGGCAATTTTGATAATCTGATAATTGAATGTGTCCTGTATTACTTCCACTTGTTTGTTTAAACTGTTTGAAAGGATGCTAAATACGATCTTGCCGTTCTTTTGTTTAAAATATGATTCCTCATAATTGATGATACGAAACTCAGATAACTTTGTCTCTGTGATCTGGCTTCCGCTCTATCTTCGCACTATCTCCTGTGTGGAAATTTTTAGTACCTAGGACTTCATGGTTTTCCTTAGTGGTGCCCTGCCTTTGTGCTCTGATAGAGCATGCGTTCCTACCTGGTTCACATAATTTGAATTCTCTCTTAAGAGTTTAAAGTCTCACCATCATTAACTCATCCTGTCTTTTGGCTGACCAAGTTATATTTTTATGCTGATTAGAATATATTTCTTCGAGTAATTAGAATGATGTACAGTGTTGTTCGAGTAATTAGAGTGATCTTACTTGTTAGGATGTCTACCTGCCCTATGAATGCTTGACTCCTTGGAGCTCTTACTCCAAACTCTGTTTTTTTGCTTAATAAACTGTCTGACACTTCATAGGCATACCATTGAATGAATACCTTGGAGCTTCCTGACAGAACAAGGAAGAATCAAATGTCCAAAATTGGTGACAATAGAGGAGCACGAAAATGATAATACATGTTGAAAGTATTTTATTTCAAGCATGGAATGTCAAGTCTGTTGGGCAAATGTTAGATGGAGGGCCAAAGTACTAGTATGGACCCACAAGTGTATTATCTAAGTTCTACTCATGGATTGTCTGTTACCTCCAATTTGTTCCTTTAAGGTAAAAACTTTTGGAGGCATTTTTCATTTATTTTTCCTATTTTTGTAATTATGATACACTTTATTCAATGGCAGTTTAAAAACCTTTTGTAGTTGGCCACTTGACATTTTCAAGGTATTCAACTTTTCATATAATAGGTAATGTATTGCTTTTCCTACTTCCATTTTAGTTCTTTAAATAATTTACCACATCAATAGTTAATCATGTTTCAGTGTGATACTATTTATTACAGAAGGAAGATTAGGATAAAAACTACTCTTACTGAAAATAAAAGCTCAGCCACAGAGAACAGGGGTTTTTTCCTTTGCTGGCTGGTTGGGAATGTTCCAGGTGCATCAGTCAGTATGATTTACAATGGGAATGGATACATTCCCAGGGGAATACATTGGTTAATCTGGACAGTTGGGTAAGTGGATGTTGGGTAAAAGGATCCTACCATATTTGTCAGATTGATACTAAAAGGTCATTTATCTTTACTTGGCATTTTGGTAGCTAGAAGAGCTCAGTGCAAACTTATTTACTTCCTTTACATTTCCCCCTCTTGTCATTTATAAAAATGTTAAATAACTTCACTTTGAGTACTTGCCTCCTGGAAGTCTTCATGTGTACACATCTAGTTTTCTGTCATTTATTTACTGTTTTGACCATGGTGAAGTGTAATTTTTAAAACTAGTCTTGAGGTTTAACTTACTACTCAGTTTTCTTTAATTGTGACAAAAATATCTGAGACATAACACTCCACTTAATAAGAAAGGTTTTTGGTTCATAGTTTCAGTTTGTGATTTCTTGTTTCCATTGCTTTGGGACGATGGAGAGGCAGTTCATCTCATGGCAACCTGGAAACCAAAGAGAAAAGAAGTCTCTAGGTTCCTACAGGTCCGCTTCCAGGACGAGCCCTCAGTGATCTAACTTCCTTTCACTAGACCCCCACCTTGTGCAGGTCCCACAACCTCTAAGTGGTGTTACAGGCTGGTGACAAAGCCTTTAACATGTAGGCCTTTGGGGACACTCCATGTCCAAACTCTAGTATACAGTGATTTTTAAAGTTGTAGATGGCCATTAAGTAAAATACTCAGCCATATTATGCCATTAATTCCTGGTTGCTTTTCTTTCAGTGTGTTCTCTTTAATACTGGAAAGCATTCATTTTGCAAATTCAATGCTTAGGCACCCTGTTAACAACCACAGCCTTCTGTATAGTGGCTTGGCTATAATTTGCATTTTGCATTTGCCTCAACATTCAGTTTAAAGATTCTACCTTGGTAATGCTAATCAAGTTTTGGATTTTGATATATCTAGTTTGAATGAGATTTAGATTCTTCCTTAAGAATCTGTTTGATGTTTGTTACTTTAACCTGTTTCAAAAGATAAGTTGATATTTGTGAAATGTTAATACTTCTCTTAGTAAATACCAAGGCAAATGTTTAGTTTTATATGCACGTTTCTTTTTCATCTTACATATAAGCTTTGCAGAAAATCCTGTATTTTTAAAAGGTTTATCTTAATAAGCAACATTTTTTATTGTCTTTGGTGTACTTTGCAAGGTTACTCAAATTCTTTCTTGGCAAGTTCAATCATTAGTTTGTACTTGACCTGCTAAACTTTGCAGGTTTCCTTGTATTTCTTGATAGAAGGATTTTCATTCCAGTTTTTGAAAGGCAGTTATTTACGTTCCCGCCTGCACTGCCCTCTAAATCCTTGCCCAGGGTCCGATCTTTTTGATCCTTAGCAGACATTTATTTTGGGCTATGGATAAGGTGTTTGAAATGGTCTTCAAAGTACTTATGGTTTATTTGCGTAAAGCTGCACATTTCTTTTGTGAGGAATAATGCCTCCTCTGAAGAGTTGATTAGTGACTTTTACAGCAATCTTCCAAGGTCAGAGTGACAGTGCCATCCATTTGGGGAGGACTCTTCCAGTACCTATCTGGTTTTTTTTTTTAAATAAATAAAAAACAGAAAGATGTGTACACTTCACAAGCTATATCACCACTACTACTTATAATGTTTTCTGAATTTCATTAAAAACTAGACTATTCTACAAAAGGATAATAAAGTAATGCCTCATAGTTTCAATAATGAGTATCTTTTGATATGTGTGTATATATGTATATATACATCAATTGGTAGTAGCTATGTTTAATAACAAGGGAAATTATTTATGGGTAAATAAAAGTTGGCTAGACCAATAGAGTAAGTACCTTAAGAATGCAAATGTTCAAAATAATTGCCTTTTGATGCAGTAGACATTTTGAAAGTGACATGCACTACAGTCTGAAACTGGAGTCATTTAGGTCCGTGTGTCTTCTTCCCATTTGCATCTTTTTCAGTCTCGCCTGCCGGCCCACAGGCCATGCTAAATACCCACCCCAACTCACATTTTCTGTTTCTGCACCTTCTTGCTCCTGCAGTCTCCAGGCCTTTTCTACTGTCTAGATCTGCTCTAATTCTTTTAAGTCTGAGTCCCAAGGGGGCAAGTTCAGTTCTCAGGAATCATAGAATCAGTGAGTTACCATGAAAGTCTTCACATTTCTTTCTCCTCAGTGCTCATATCCTGTTCTTCGTAAAACCTGTAGAGTCCTAATCATTGCTCATTCTAACTCCTGTAGAAATCCTCATGTCATATGTCTTCAGAGACTGTTCAGCGTCTCTGTATTGTCAGCCCTTGATCAGAGGGGAGAATATCCCTTCTGGTCACTTTGTAACCAGAGTCCTGAGCCACTTGTGTGTACTTTTATCTCACACAACTCTTGCATTATGGACTCAGTAACTGGGATTTTACCCTAGAGCAAGGACTTTGAATGCTGTTCTTGGTTCCTAGTTTTTTTTGTGTGTGTCATTCTCTGATAGTATGGAAAAGAGTATAACAACATCCATAGCCACATTCTTGATTTAAGAAATAAAAATTTTCATGCCACTGAATGCCTAGAGACCAACCAAATTTCCACATGGTCATTAGTCTCATTTCTTTAAAATCCTTAGGAAGTCTTAGATATAAATGAAGGTATAGATAAATTAGTTCATGGTATGTTTTGGTTTTTGGAGTACTATAATTAGTGGATGGCTGGTTCACATTTGAAATTTCTCACGGTAAAAAAACATTGTTTTAGTGTGTATGTGTGTATTTCGATATGAATTTGCATATAAATTAGATACAGTATATGCTTGGGTGGGTGAATCAGTCCTAGTAATCTGTGAATTGTATGTATGAATCTAATAGATATGCATACATGTATATGTATATGAATCAGATTCGTAGAGTATGTGTGTGAATGAGATGGAGAACAGTAGAATGTGTATGAATTGGGAGTAGGTATATTTATGTCTATACACATCTATTTCAATATGAATAAGGCAGAATAATGTATATACTTGTGCATCAGATTTAGAGTAGTATAATGGGAAAATACAGGATAAAACTTACGTTGATTCCATAATGTGTTTTACTTACTTACTTTTTAAAAATTTCAGTATAACTTGATATCTTTGTTAGTTTGTTTAAATCATGCAGTCTATCTAAGCATCATTTGAAAACGTGGCATTTTTAGGTCTGAGTTCCAAATAAGGGTTAACTAAGGCTTTTCTGGTTCTAAAATCTGATGGGTAAGTATAGTTATTGTTACAAAAACTATTCACCCTAGTCCAGTAGTGGTGAACATGTTAGAGACCAAGTGGTCAAACTGCAACTCCGAACCGACTTACTTAACACAAAATGCCAACACTGCAAGTAAACTTGAATACTTGGGTTTTAGACCAAGGGTTTTAGTTTAGAAAAAACAACTCATACATTAACATCTTTTGTCAAAAAGTGCAATAATACATGTGTCAAGGCTTACTACCACTTGTCACTGTGAGAATTATTTTATCTGAATGATATAATTAACCTTTCAGCACTCACACTCCATATTTGGCTTTGTATATTAGCTTTTGCAGGAGAAAGACAGGATAACTCATTGGTATTTCTGTGAATTATGTCCAGAATATTCATAGTTACTATAATTAAGGGATGGTAACAGTTCCTTAAATATACTATCAATCCTAAATTTTCTAACTAATATTAGTATAAGTAAAATAAATTGCAGCAGATCATGTCTCATCTTGCACCTGATGTATAGCTGTGTAATATTAACTAAAAATGACTGATTGGCTGGTCATGGTGACACATTTCCGTTATCTCAGCACTCTGGAAGGCTGAGGCAGGAAGCTACAAATCCTTGGCAACTTAATGACTTAACAAAATAAAAATTGGCTGGGTTGTAGCTCAGAGCCAAGGTCCTAGATTCAATCCCTAGTATATTCTTCTCTTGCCCAAATAAAAGATGGAAGGAAATTCTTTTTTTTTTTTTTTTTTTGTACTGGGAATTGAACTGAGGACCTTACACTTGTCAACAGGCATTGTGCCACTGAGCTGTATTCTCTCTTCAGCGACTGTTTATGGAATGATCAAATCATGGTATGGCAGAACGCTTTTAAATTCACTGTAATATATCTGGTCATGTGTTTTCTGAAAAATTCTCTGATATTTTTTTTGATGGAGACAGGGCTTCCCATCATGATTGCAAGTTGTCAATACTTCTTAGATGTCTTTAGTAACTGACACTGATTGTGAGAGGAGCTGCGGGATGCTGGGAGAGAATGCTGGTGATTTTTCTCTCTTTTGGAACGGTGATTGCACTCTTTTTAGAGGTACTATCTTAAACCAGTGAACCAGATTATTTCATTAGCTATATGTCCATAGAGTCATATGGGAATTTTTGCTCTGGGCATAAATCTTGTGTCCATAGGGCACTGGAGCAGTTAATCTAAATGCTCTCTTTTGGGATGGAAATACAGTGCAGACTTAGAACTGAGTTATGATACTGAAACATCAGAAGTCTGACTTTTCTCATAGAATGTTCTCTTACTACTGTATGGTAGTTCCAAAGGGAATGAAAGACTAAGAGAATACAAACATTAAAATAAAATCTGGTTATCTAATAATGGAATGCACTTTTGATTGCATGAGTGCCTTATATGTTTTAAAAAATTTCAAATTCTTCTGAACATTAATCTCTGAAGCTTGCTGTGGTGACAAAAAATGCCTTTTAAAGATCCTTTGTAATTTTATGCTGATTAATAATGGTAATTAATTTTTACTTTAATAACTTTATATTGACCTCTTTACTTAAGGTCATGAAGTAAACACGGTAAGTAAGATTTAAAAAACTTCATCTGATAATCAGCTGTCACTGATATTCTTAAGGAAGATATTTGACCCTAAAATGAACAAAATACAAATGTGTTACGTAGGATTAGCTCTCCTAACAGTTTTGATGTCCTTGAAGTTTTACTTAAATTATTGTGCAGGCTGGATGATGGTGGTTGGCTTTAGGTGACCTCTGTTAGTTCAAACATTTTTGAGGCATTCAGAGATATTGCATTACATTTATGCTGCATTGAACCTCAGAAGGGAGACTTTTTCCAGTCATACTGAAACTAAGTATGCATATTAGGGACTGGTGGGGAAAGAAGAAAATGCCATGCACGCAGGAGCAGACTGCATTAGCATTCTGCCAACTGGCCTATTTGTGAGAACTAGTGAAGTCATCAAGCGCGAGCTATTTTAATACCCTGACACCGTGCAGCGAGGCAGCTGGAGGTGCTGCACAGCAGAACCTCTCAGAGGCAGGATTGCAGAAGCAGAAAGCATCACCGTTTCACACTGGCTGGGCCAGAGGCCTCCGGAAAGCAGGGGAGCTTGTGCAGTGGCCCCACAGCAGGAGAAGGGTGACAGGTCTCCAGCTCTGTCAGGAGACTGACCAAGCCAATGGAATACGTCCTGATGATGAAGGGCAATCATGATGGGAGAAAAATGGAGACAAAATCTTTCGTTTATAAAGTTTTTCCTCCTCCACCCCTTTCAACTAACAAAAGATACTCTGCTGACACAGTCCTTTAAGGTTGTGAGCAACAGAAAAGAAGGAGGACATCCATCACTTAGAGTTTACCAGCATATTGGAAATAAATAGAATGCCATACTAGAGAGTAAATTACTTCAGAAGAATCCCAAAGTGGGAGGAAAAATTGGCAGATTGCATTTTAAATCCTCTTGAAAATGATCTATCACTTGTAAAAAATTGTTTTTTGACCTGGAGTACTTTTAATTTTCTGAACTCCATCTTGTGAGTTGTGTTTCTACAGGTCCTTAATAAAAGTATCAATGAACATTTGATTATGAAATCAACTACTGGGTGCTGTTTTAAGCAGTGGTGAAATGTTCTAAAAGTGTTCTAAATATATATGCAAATCTTCATCCTTTTGGGGACACAGAAAATGTCCAGATATGCTAGCCAATAGGAGATAAATTTAGAGACAATGAGATACTAAGTTTTGAGAAATGAATGTTTTTTTTTTTTTTTTTAGCTTCACTGATGAAACTATTGTATTTTATATTCTAGAAGCAGGAGGCACTAAGTGCATAGCTTTTTTATGATAAGGAACAAAGCAAAGCAAATACTCCTTAGCATGAGTGCACTCAGGGGTCAGGACTGTAGCCCCGATTTAGCAGTGACAAGCCAGAGACAGGAAGCTGCCTCATTTATTAGAAATAGGGTAACCACAGTCTCTGACCACTAACATAAGATTCTGTTGGCACTTTCATTCTGAACAGCAAGCCCAAGTGCCCCCCTTCTGCCACTAGCGTGGCTGTTTATATATTACTTAAAGTGTGCACAGCCTCTTTTTACTTCTTAAAATGTATAGTTAAAAAGTCCCAACCTTTACATTTCTTATTTATAAATAGCTAAGTTTCAAAAGCTACTGTATAAAGTTGTGGTATGTGCATGGCCTTGGCTATGTGGTACCTTACAAATTCATAGCAGTGTGACATTTATAGAGGAAGGTACTTCCTTCAAACTATTTCATAAGACCATTGATTTGTTTTGCCATCATTTTCCAGAAAAAAAAAGAATAGAATAGCCTTGATATAACTAAGAAGGAGGAACAAGTGTTATTGAATAATTTCCTACTATTTGATTCAATATGTGACATCATTTGAAGCATTTTCGATTACAGATAAAGAAACTGAGAGCCAAAAGTATCTGAAATTTCAGTATTTCTTATCTGAAATCTCACGGTCTAAGAGGTATTGTGGAAATTTGATGGATATAGAATCTGAGAGGATTCAATAACTGATATGCCACTTACTAGAGGAAATTAGAGAAAATTGTGTATTACAGCCTTCTGTGAAAGAAATATTTAAGGATTATGAAATTTGTTGTAATGATTAAAAGCCAAGCTACAGAATTCACCCGTCTGTGTCTGAAACCTATCACTTCTCTTCCTGTTGTGTGACCTAGGCAAGTTACTTATCATATCAGGGCCTCAGTTTTCTCTTTTGTAAGATGAGCTTAATAATAAAACTTAGCTAAAAGGACTGAGTTTTAAAGTACACATCTGAAATGCCCAATGTGGTGCCTGGCGTATGAAAAGGAGAAAATATGTGTGTACTGTTGCTCTGATGAATGATGTTATTTTACCATATAGTAACTCAAGGCCATTAACTCAAAAAGTGTCTTTTGTGTCAAAAGTATTGGATCATTCAAGGGAACCCAGATCTAGGCCCGTGAGATGGAACTGTGCCCTTTTTTTTTCCTGTATATTAGGCAGCAATAAGTACTCATCAGTCATCAAATGAAGAAATCAAAACTTGTCAGCAAAAGTCAGCCAGCATATCAGACATCAAAAAATAGGAACAGTAATCTCAAGTTCACAGAAGCAGATCTTATTCATAGTCATCTTATATATTAAATCTTTCTTTTGTTTACATTGTATACCCTGCTGTACACTGGTATGCATTTTATGTGTGTTACGTTTGTGTGTGTGTGTGTGTGTGTGTGTATATATATATATTTTTTTTTTTTTTTTTTTTGTCTTTTTCCTTTTTATCGGTACCGGGGATTGAACTCACGACTGCCTGCTTGCAAGGCAGGTGCTTATGCCGCTGAGCTAAATCCCCAGCCCCTCGTTTGTATATATTTAAGGAAGGATAACATCAGGAAACTCCTTTTTATAGATGAGGAAACTAAAATTCTGAGAAATTTATCAGTGGTGACAGCTACAAAGTGGTTGAATTTGGCTTTCAATTTTCGGTTTTTCTTGATTCTTCTGTGTTCATGTTCCATCTTGACTGCATTTTCCCTTCACTGTGCCACCTGGGCCTTATCCTTATTACCTGTTACCTTTTCCCACTGAACATCACCACTTCGCTCTTTACTTTTGCTTCATTTCCTGTGAGTGTAGCAAAAATAAGTTTTTAAGAAGTTGTTGTCTCTAATAATTTCTACACTTTTTACTTTATTCTAAAAGCAGATGACACAGTTTCTGAATTATTGTTTTTATTTTATTGTATCATTTTGTGCCATTAGAAATCTCCCCCTTTTCTCTGTGAAAATTACTCGTGATAGGGAAATTAGTTATCCCAGGAGTTGGAAATTACCCTTTGATATGTACCTTCAAAATTTTTCATTGATGGATATTTCTACTTATACTAACTGTGTGCTCTGGTTTGAGAAGACACCACAGCAGTTATCATTCTAGATGCATTTAAATTTGACTCGCAGGGTGTAGAACATGCCATGGTAGCCTGTTCTTCGGACGCATGGTGGCATGAAGGTTGGCGGTGGAGGCCACATTTTCCTCCTGTGTCTAGGGATGGACTGGAGGTTATGGACAGCTGGAGCTCTGCAAGCTGGAGCTGGCTGCCTGCGTTGCACTTTGTACCTCCCCACTCACAAACTCAGTCCTCCCCACCCCCAATTTTTCCTTCAAAGAGCATATTGAGTAAACTTTATGGTGATAAGGGAAACTGAAAAGTTCAGAAGTTCAGGTACAAAAAAGCATGGTATTAAATTTTAGACAGTAGTTTTCAAAAGTTCATTAGGATCATTAGGATCTAACAGTTTAGGCCAGGCAGATTACCATGGTTGTCTTTTTCTTTTAGCAACTTAAATTATTCTGAGCTCTGAGCTTCAGAGTGCACTACAGCCTTCTCTGGCTCTGTGCAGGGCCAGCCTGGGCCTCCTTTGGCTCATCCAAGGACCCATTAATGTTTTCCCCAGGTTTTCTTCCCCCCTTTCCAGGCCCCACAAGGGACGGGAAGCATGCAGATTTATTTCTCCACTGAGATGAATTTTATTCTCCTTCTCCCAAGGAACTCAGACATGGATTCTAAATATTTTTTCCATTCCTCTCTTCCATACAGAACTAAAGCCAAAATTCAGTGTCTCAACTGGGTAGATTTTAGGTGAGTTGATGTTTACTGTAACTGTGAACTAACATTATTTTAGTTTGACAGTGTGGCCACTACCAGTTTTCATTGTCATGGATTACCTTCCTGAGCCTGTGTATACACCCAGCCATGGCAAATACTTAGATAAATTTCACTTTTCCCCTCTGTGTAGAGAGCTCTTCATGTTAAACTGAATTTGTGTATACTCAAAGGGATACACTGTGTAATTTTATACCTAATGCCATGTAAGTTGAATTTCTTATTCATCGTGGACCATATGCTGTGTTATTAATCTTTACTGCAAGTAGAATGGCAAGTGAGCAATAAAAGTCAGACCTTAAAAAACTACCAATAAACATACAGGAACAAATTTCTTAACAGACGCTTTAGAAAGAAGTGACAGTCGGTGAAATTTGGGTTACATGTATATTGCATAACTGATGGTCTGGTGTCTGTGCCCAATATGGTCATTGGTTTTCTCTTCAAATCACAGTGTGAGTCTTCTCCTTCCTTCTCTTAAACTTCCCATACTTCTAATCCTATTAAACATTTCCTTTCCTGCCTGCGTGTTTCTCATCTGGGGACTCAGGTGGCCCCATTCTTCTTGAGCTGCTTTGAAGATAACCTTGGAAGGTGTTGTTACCGCTCACACTCAGTATTTCCTGCCTCTGTTTCTTTTGCCTTTGTGCCTACCTGTGCATATGTTGCTGGTTACTTTCTGTGGTATTACTCGGGCCTGCACTTGACTCCTCCCCAATCCTTGCTTCCTGTGCCTATTTATTTTGGTTTCAGGTAAAAGTATGTTATGCTCATTTTTTGACTGGCCACATGCTATCTGGAATAACTCAAGGTTTCAGGTAAATGGATGTTTTGCCCTTTAATCATCATCGCTTGACTGTTCCCTCCTCTGTTGCATGAAGAAGATTTCTAGGGACACGTTTTGGCTTTTTCTGGCCTGAGACACAGAGTTCTAGCTACAGAGAAGCTAGCATGAGCCCAGAGGCAGAAAGTTCTTGTCAGAACACTGGAAAGTAGGTGGAAGGGTGTTGATTGTGCCCACAATTTATTCTCATGCTCTCCTGGGATAGCAAGCATGTGTGCATAGTGATCCAGAGGGAGCAGGCCTGCTGAGGGAAGCTTTGTCGCTTTCTGTTACATTACATAAAGAGCCAAGAAAACATGACTTACAGGTAATGTCAGATATACTAATGGCAAAGTAAATAAATGTGTTTATTTCTTCATGTAGCCCATCGTTTTTCCCTAATAAAAATTGCTTTTCTCAGGGTTTTGCTTCTTATTTAAAAGCATAAAAGCGAGTGGAATCAGTTTGAGTAAACGTTCAATTGATTTGATAAGAGTGCAAGGCATTTTGGTGAGATTTTATATAAAGGGTAGACTTTGATTTATTAAAATTTAAAGTTTTCTCTTAGCAGATTTTCTTAATATAATTTTTAATGCTTTAAAATCTATGTGATGTTGTCAGTGGCTGATACCCTGAGACTTCTACTCAGTTTTAGTCAGTGTTTCACTAAGTTTATTCAGTGCTGTAAATCCAGGGAGATGCCTGTTTATCTTTTTATGTTTTAATTTCCTTCCCTATAGATGTTAATTTTTGTAATTCTTTCCCATTTTCATCATAGAGATACTGTGATTTGTGATGCTCTACTGTGATATTTTGGAATAAATGTCCTGTGTCAATGTAAAGTACAATGTAATAACAAAACTTGTTACTTTTTTCAGTATTAAGTCTTTGCTGGCTAACTGAAATGACAGCTGTGTGTTGTAAAAAAGGAAGGCTATGTGTCAGCTATTAAATTGAGATCATAAACATTCCTTTTGTTTTTATTTTGGAAAATGAGAGCTGAGCGGTTCTGTTGAGCATGGAGAGTGCAGAATCCCGGTGTTAAGTAGCTGTCTGAATGCCTACTGTAATGTAGTATGAATCCCGCCCCCAATTGCATTAACAGGAGGTAGGAGAGGCTGTAGTCTGCCGTATCTATATTCTGATCTGCGTTTGAGAGTTGCCTGCTCTTGTGTAAGGTTTGAGTTTTCTTATTTGTAAAATGAGGGGTTTGAACTTGATGATTCTAAAGTTCTTTTTTGTTCTATCATTCTAAAACCAAGTGTCCACTTCCCTTCTTTTCCTAGCCAGCTTTTTCTATCAGGATCAGGTAACCCTCTGTGAGGTAATTGATGCAGGCCAAAGTGAGCTGACTCTGGGACTTTTCATGTTGATGAAAAACTACAGCTTCTAACCACATTACCCATAATAGCTTTTTTAAAGTATTCTGTGTCACGTGTAAATTATTTTTGGTCGAAGTGTCTGAAAGTTTCAATAATTATTCTGAAGACAGTGCCTTGCCTTCTTAAGAGGTGAGTACTTTGAGCTGGTGTTTGTGCATATTTGTGTGTGTGTGTGTGTGTGTGTGTGTGTGTACATGCACAAAGTATTGAGCACCAAACCCAGGGCCTTGGATGTGCCAGGCAAGGCACACCAGCACCGAGGTACATTCCTAACCCTTTTAAAATTTGGAGACAGAGTTTTGCAAATTCTTGAGTCTGGCTTGAACTTGAGATCTTATTGATTGTCCGGAGTGGACTTTACATATTTTATTTTTGTTCCTTTTGTTCGATTCTTTAAATAGTGTAAAATACCTGTTGAAGATGTTCTGGAGCAGTTTCCAATTTAAAACATCATAAGCAGATTTTATTTGATAACATATACAGAAATGTTTACTAGTATTAGGATTGTATAAAAAAGATGTGACTGAATTGTAACTAATCAGCATGCTTTAACTGTTCATGGTGCATATTAATTAGTTATAATTCAATCATACCTTTTTAAAACATAGTCTCACGAGCTGCATAAAGTCAATTTAGCTCTAGCTTTTCAATGAATGTGTGTCTCTAGGTCCAATATTACTCTTCATTGTGACCAACATGACCAAAAAGTTTTCTGCTTTTCTTTTACCTTGCCTTACCTCTCATTTATGTGGACTGATAACATTATTTAAAATATCTTTTTGTTCAGAGAGATTGATGCAATATTTCAAGCTTGCATTCTCTACTTTTTAAATGTCCGTTTTTGCTTAGTCCAGTATTCCAGGCAAGGAGCCTCCTCCACCTTTTCGAGATATCGCCCTGTTGTTCTGGAGGCTGATGGAGGGTAAAGTGTTGAATAGTTAACAGTTCCAGTGTCTGCTTGCTGGAGTTTGGATCCTGCTTCTTGTTGCTTTAAATGGGGCGGCCTTTTAATTTCTCTGTACTTTAGTTTTCTCATCTGTGAAATAATTATGACAACCCTGGCTCATCAGGTGGTTGAGAGCGCTGGATTACTTAATATGTGCAAAGGGCACGGGCAGGATCTTGAACATCGTATTACAAATCGTGGTGGTGGTGGCTGTTCTTCACGGTGATAGTAGTAGGAAAGACAAAGAAAATAGATACTTTTCTTTCTCATTGTTTTCTGTAATTCAGTGGAAAATTGAGACATCCATGACAAGCAGTGTGTATTAAATATGTGTTGTATAGTCATTTTTTTTTTACCATAAGTAGCAAATAAACTATATTCATTGTAAATGTTCAATAGGGCAAGCTTATACATTTAGTACACTTTAGAAACAATTTACCCTTAAAATTTCACTTACTTCATTGCATCCTACCAAGTGTTAGAAAACACTCCTTATCAACATACATTTAACTTGAAAATAAAAGTCTAGGTAGCAGTGTTTCCTGACTGACACCCGAGCTGCCTGCTGGCTACAGTTCAGGTCACCTCTCTGTGTAGTCTTAATTTTGGTGTGGCTGTGTGAAGGTAGAGGACAAAGCAGCCAAGGCAGACTGGTTTTAGAGGGAAAGTGAAGCTGGTGTCTAGGACAGTGACAGAAAGACCTGGCAGCCAGGAGTGGGGGGTTGGGAAGTTTTTGGGGCAGAAATGAGTGGATTTGGCACTGTTTTTCTTTTTGCCTCAGCTGTTATCACCAGAAAAAAGAATAGACACTGAGAGGGTGACCTTGTCCAGATGCAGTGACTTGATTTCGCTTGGTACTGGGCTCATGACTGTGAAGTGGTGTGCAAGTGTTGCCCTGTGAGCACTGACTTTAAAATTTAGGAGACGGAGATGATGGGGACTTGCTTTGGAGAAGCCCCTCTGAGTGCTGTGAGGTGTGATCTCGTCCAGATGGGGTGTGGGCTGGGACCCGGTAGATAACTTGTTCCTTGGCTATTAACTCCAGTCTCAGCATTGATAAGCAGACTCATTGTTATTTCCTTTCTAGGAAGTGCCCTCATATTTATTTTCAGCATAAATAGTTTTACCAAGAATGAGAGTAGAACAAAACTCAAAAGAGAAAAAAAAAAAAAAAGCCAAGAAGCCTCCAGTAATTGATTCAAAGTATAAATAAAAAAATTTAAGAAACAAAATATAGATGATAGGAAACAGGAAGATAGACTTTGTGGAGGGCAGGGGGTGTGGGGGTGGTTGGACACAAGCCGGAGGGGCAATAAAAGGGATCAAGATGCGCTGTGTATATGTCCGATTATCCAGTGGTTAGTGTGTCCGTTATGTGTTGTAAATATATACTAATAGAAAGCTTACATAAAAGCAAAGTGTCATTCTCAGAATTACCTAATCTGAGGCGGGTAGGCAAAACGCGAGATTCCTGTCTGTTGCCCAGTTGCCCTTCTGGGCTCATGCTTGCGATGTCCAATAAAGGGGACACTTTATAGTTAGGTTCCTCTCTGGTTTCAGGGCTTCAAAAATGTGATGTTTATACAGTATTTGATTGTTTAATCCTCACTCTAAGAAGTTACTTGTGTCTTTTTTATATGTATAATATACATCATAGGTATATATATATATTTATATTTACAATATATTTATACATATGTATGTACATTCATTATATGTACATCTGTGTATTATATCCATGTGTATTATGTTTACATTTATGCATGTGTAATATATAAATGTGTATACATATCACATGTATATTATATATGCTAATATTACTGGTACATACATAATATATATGTGTATACACATCACATGTATTATGTGTAAGCTATATATGTATACTAAATGTGTGTATATGTATCTATGTAATATTATATGTATTATATATAGATCAATATATATTATATATAAATATATATAGGCATAGGAAGGTAAAATAATATGCTTTAAATCACATATATTGCAAGTTTTAGGGTTAACTTGGAATTCTTTATTTGGAGTTAACTTGGAGTTAAGTCCCCTATTCCTTTTACTGGGTCCCATTTCCATTGCTTTTTACTTGATACCTCACTTTATGTTCTTCCTCTTTCTCTGCTGGGGTTTGGTGGTGAGTGGTGATGGTGTTACTTGATCCTCTGCTGCAGACCTTCTGGTATAGAGTTGAATTCATCCTGCTCCTCAGTTTGTGCCTGACCACCCTTACTGATACCAGCAGGGCATCTCTTCATTCAATTTACTTTCATCTTTATGCACCATATCCACCTTTCCTCCTGTTTACATCTGGACCTCACCACCACCCAAACACACTTCGTTATGGCTCTGAAATATGTCCCTGAATGCGCACAAGTTCTTGCAGAATGCCAGTGGTATCTGTGTGTTGTCAATTTTCATGCAGGTTTTGTGCTATAAAACTTTTTCTCTTAAAAGTTTAATGTTACATTGTGTTTTACAGTTATGTCTGTGTATTTATTGATTCTTACTTGTGCATGGTATTCCATAACATTCACCCATCTTTGACTTCTTCATTGCCTTTGTATACCTTAAATGCTTTCTGCTTCAATTATTACAATTCTCATATTTAATCTTTTACCAGATGTATATGTTTAACAAATATTTTCTCCCATTCTTAGTTCGTCCCTTTACTCTGTTGACTTTTTCCTTGGCTGTGCAGAAGCTTCTGAGTTTGATATAACATTTTTCTATTTTTGATTTTGTTGCCTTTGCTTTTGAGATTATTTCTAAAAAATCACTGCTGAGACCAAGTTTTAGAGCTTCACCCCTCTGTGTTTTTAGTGTTCGGTTTCCTGACCACTGCTTCAAACCCAGGGCTCTTTTTTCTCCGCTCAGTGCATGTCTGGAGTGCATGTCTCCAATCAGTGCATGGCAGGAGTGTTTTTGCAGGTCGGTCTTCTGGGGGTCCTGAGGTCTGCTCTGCTTTGTGTGCAGCTGTCACTCTGGGTTATCCTATTCATGCTTTATTCTCTGTGTTCACTGTCTCTTGATCTCATGGTCTCATTCTTTTGAACTCCCTTATGTGCTAAGCATACTGTTCTTTCTGAGGAGGGAAGTTGTGTTAGAGGTAAGTTCTTTGGAATCTAGCATGTGTAAAATACCTTCATTGTTAGTGTACCTGGTTCTGTAACTCAATATTAGAAGTAACTTGTCTTTGAGAATTTAAAGCATTTTTTAATTATAGTCTCTAATTGGATGCCATTTTAAGTACTGTCTCTCTAAAATCCTGTTGAAGTAGATCAGTGTGGTGGCAACATGTCTGTAATCCCAGCACTCTGGGGAGCTAAGGCAGGAAGATCACAGGTTCAAGTCTAGCCAGTGTTACTTAGTGACCCAGTGAGATGCTATCTCAAAAAATTTGTAAGCGACAACTGGGGATGGATGGGCTTGGTTCAATCCTCAGTACTCAAAAAATCTTATAGCAGTGTCTTCTTTCAAGTGTTCTGAATTTCTCAGTGAAGTGCCTGTCTGTGGGTGGTCTGCTTTCTCCATGTTTCATAGAGTACTCTGTGGCCCCAATCATTCTGTGAACTCAAATTCTTCAATTTTAAGGGTTATTTTTTCAGATACAAAACCTCATTACCCAGGTTGATTTATGTCACAAGTTATGACAGCAAGCAGAGGACATACTCTAGGGTTTGGGGGTCATTTCTTCCCAAGAATACTACTATAAAGCTTATTTTCCTTATCTGGTCCTGAGAGTAAAGAATGAGAGCTTGGGAATTCATAGCCTGAATGAGAACTGAGCTGAGGGTTCACCACGCTCCCTCTCTCCCTCCATCCTCAACACAGTGCTTTTGTCAAAGAAGCAAGTCTCCTAGGACCAAGGAGAGCAGTCACCTAACTCTAATTAATTAGGTGCTCTAATTAATTCTTAGAGGTATTGTCAACCAGTGTCTCTCTTGTTAGCTGAACTTTTACTTCCATTTCTAGTCATGTAGAGTTGACAGTTTCCTAGATCCTAGGAGGTTTTGATCATAAGTCAGATTGCTTCTCAGCTTTCTGTTAAACCACTTACCTTTCATCCACTTGCTTTTTTGCTTTTTCAAAAACAATTTTGCTTTTATTGACTCCTTTTACATTCTACATCTAGAGAAAAATTGATTACCTCTCACATAGTTGAATTGAGGAGAGGGTTATGTGTATGGTCAACGTGCTCTCCTTACTCCAAAGTCATATCCTGTTGCCATTTTAATGTGCCTTTCTGTCAGTCATGTGCATGGCTTGTTAGGTTTTCATTGGGATCTTTAAAAGTTGATTTCTAGAATCTTTTTATTCTAGATTTTAATTCCCTATTAAATTTAAACATTCATGTTGGCCATTTTGGATCATATTGTAAAACTCTACTCTCATTTTCATGTTCTAAAATGTTAAATTAGGTGTTAAAAATGCTGATTTCTACATGTGTCATTGCAGTGTGGGATTTCCAAATCAAATACTACAGTGATTAATACCTTGTAGCTTGCAGGTTAAAAAAATACGGTTCCTGAGTTAACTATTCTGTAGCATGTAGTTTGCTTTAATTGTGTAAATTATAAAAACCCAATTAGAATAGCCTGATTGTCTTCCAGAAGCCATTCCTTTCCGCCTGTTTCACCATGGTAAGATTTCTACTTGAGTACGTGAATGCCTAGAATAAAATGACATTTTCTTGTCTCTAAGTATGGTGAGGTAAGTTCTAGCCAGTGAGGTGTAAATGGATATTTACTCCTAAGAACCTGCCTTCAGAGTCACCAGGTACATCCCTTTGCCCAGCATCTCATCCTTTCTTCAGTTCTGCTGCGTGTGATGGCTGGAACAAGCTGCCATATGGAGCCTTAAGGATGAGATGCAACAGTAGGGGTGGTGGAGCTGGGAGCTAGAATACATGGGGGTTCTGCTAGATGGGGTCAGACAGTTTCCATGCCAGCCTCTCCCTGCTTCATTTGCACTCTAAGAAAGCTAGAAACTCAGTGACACCTATGCTGCTTTCCTTTAAGTGTATGACCCTTGGCAGTGAAACCTAATCGTAACTGATAACCAATACAAGTGTGCTGAATTAAACGATTTGTGTTTTATAGTTTTAAACTGAGACATCCAAATGGGAAAGCTATTTTTAAGGACTGCTGCATGTAGCAATTAAGTAGTACCCTTGGTGCTGTGTTTCTCTTCACATTTCAGCCTGTTGCCACTGTTTATGTTATTCTCAAGCCGTCAGGGTGTGGCAGCAATGGACCAGTGGACTACCTCAAATTTCCATCATTCTGTACTCAGAGAAAGAGTATATGCTCTTCTGTTTGGCCTGGTCACCTACTTCCAACATGTGGTTCATGCCTTCTGCTGGTGTGGAGAGAAGGGGCACACTTACCTAAACACGGGGCTAGCAGAATTTTCTCCAGAATGGAGGAGGGCTGGTTTGGAAAAGAAAGTAGGGAGATACATATCCAGTGCATTATATACACTAAGGCTTTATACTGCTATAATTTTTAAAAGTGTGTGTGTATATATATATATATATATGTGAATTTCTTGATATTTTCCCCATTTTTCAGTAATTCTTTCTAAAAGAAGCAGTGAATGTTAAAATGAATATTTTTAAGGAATCAGTATTGTCATAGTGATTAAAGAACTTTTCTACATTGTTAGTAGAAATGTAAACTAGTGCAACCACTGTGGAAATCAGTCTGAACATTCCTCAAAAATTTAAAACTAGAAATTCCATTAAACTCAGCTATTATTCCCCTTCAGGGCATCTTTCTGAAAGAGTTGAATACATCCTATTTCAGTGATATGTGCATAATCATGTTTACGGCAGCCGAACTTGTAACAGCTTTATCTTGGAGAACAGTCTTAAATCCGATCAGCAGATGAATGGATAAACAAAGACTATTTATAAGCAGTGGAGTACTGAATGTGTATAATGCACTGGAGAAAGATGAATTAGAGTCATTTGTAGTAAAATGGATGTACCTGGAGATCATACTGTTAAGTGAAATAAGTCAGATGCACAAGCTTAACTTCTTGCATGATTTTTCTTTTATGAGAAATGTAAAGTATAAAAGAATAAAGGGAGATAATAGGTAACAGAGATCCTTTACAAATGGGAATTGGAAAGCAGAAGAGGAAGTAAATAGGAGTTAAGATGTGTTATATACATGTACCAACTCTACTGTGAATATAATCGTTATGTACTGTAGCCATGTACTAATAAAGATCACAGTTTAAAAATGATAAAATTGGGGCTGGGGATTTAGCTCAGCGGCATAAGCACCTGCCTTGCAAGCAGGCGGTCGTGAGTTTGATCCCTGGTACCGATTAAACAAACAAACAACAAAAATTAATGCATGTGATGTAGTAGGGAAAGTAAAAAATATTCATTGCCTTTGTAGAGTTGTCAGTGGTAAGATGAACAAATAAAAATATCAGTGATTAATAAAAATGATAATAGGTTGATCATAGTAGCACAAGTCTGTAATTCCAGCTATTCTGGAGGTTAAGGCATGAGAATCAGAAGTTTGAAGCCAGCTTGTACAACTTGTGAGAACTTCATCTCAAAAAAAAAAAAAAAAAAAAAAAAAAGCTCTGTATATAGCTCAGTGATAAGAGTATCCCCTGGGTTTCATCTCCATCACTGAAAAAAAAAGTTTTCCATGTAGAAAGTCATTTCTATTAGTGATAATGAAGCATTCATATTAGGATGGTTGCACATCTGGGATCACATTTGAAAAAGGAACAGCCTGTATAATTCACTTCAAATTTGTAATCAATTACAGAGAACTATCTCCTGAGATCCTCACTAAGGGCCCCACCCAGTGACACTTCACAGTTTTTTTTCTTAATAGGAAAACAAACTTCTAATCAGCACCCAAGCCAAAATGAAATTACGTTCTTTTCCAAAACAACTGGAAAAATATATTTATTTTTTAATACATTGTGGGCAGTGTAGCCTTTAAAAATTTAACCTTGTATGGGAGATAAAGAAGGGAGTTTTAAAAGTAAGCTTTATTATTGTTTTCAGAAATTGTATATTTACAGAAAATTGCAAGAGTAGGAATACAGAGCTTCCCTGTGTCCTACTCCCAGTTCCTCCCATTATTAACATCTTACATTGGGATACTGTATTTGTTTCAGTTGGTGAACCAATTTTGAGCGTTTCAAAAAAATTATTACAGTCCATGCGTTATTCAGATCTCTTTGGTTTTTATCTACAGCCCCCTTTTCTAAGCCAGAATCCCACTCAGCATACCACATACACCTGTGGTCACATCCCTGTGACTCCCTTGCCTGTGAAAGTTTATCAGACTTTCCTGTTTGGTGACCTTGACCTTGTCAGGAGTACTGGGCAGGTCTTCTGTAGAATGCCTCTCAATTGGTGTTTGCTTGATGTTCTTCTCATGATTAGCCTGCAGTTTATGAGTTTTTTTTGAGAGGAGAAGCACAAACATAAATTGCCATTCTTGTTACCTGAAAGCAAAAGTTTGTACTATTAAAATTACATACTGTACTACTTGTGTGAGATAGAGTTGGTCAGGTTTCTCCTCTGTACTGTTACTCTTTCCTTCTTTCCTTAGTGTAGTCTTTGGAAAGAAGTCGAAGTGTGTATCCCACACTTAACAAGCAGGGTTTTATACTTCAGCTCCTTGGTTATGAAGTGTACCATAAGTGGCATGGAAACTTGTGCATAGTTTTTTCTCTTCCCTTATCTATTTGTCAGTTAGTTTTTTCTAGTACAACTGTGGATTCAAGGACATTTATTTCATATTTTACATTGTAATCTAGTACTTTTTAAATCCTGAACTACTGCCATCTTTGTTTAAAAAGACTTAAAAAAAAAAAGTATTTCTCTGACTTTTGGCATTACAAGATGCTTCATTCTCATCTTGTGTACCTCTGTCCCCAACCCTAGAATCAATAATTTCTCAAGGGAGCTGCAGTTCCTCAGATTAGAAATCAAGATACAGGTTCTAGAGAATGGAACCCCTGAATGACAGTGTTAGCAAAGGTAGTGGGGGAAGTGGTGTAGCAGGGTGAGGAAAGAAGGATCCTCTTTTGGGGTAGTTTCCCTTGATTCCTCTGTAGTGAAGAAATAATACTTGGTTTCACTCTCAAAGATATTTTTACAAGGTGATTTATTTTCCTGGGTACTTTGATGAGGTGTGAGAAAGTTTTTATTTATTCTCTGACTAGCGAAGTTATTTATTGATTGCTACAATGTTTTTTTGTTTTTTTCTTGCAGTTTTGCCAAACAGTCATAGAAATGAAACGTGTTAAAGTGTGTTGTGTATTGCCTGTAGCAATAAAAATGGATGTAAACTTCGCTGCAAGGTCATCTGCACAGACAGAATGACCTGGGAGTGGGTAATGGATTTAATGCTCCTCATTCTCCTTTCAGGTCACACTGCTATTGCTGTGAGGGCTTGCCTAATTCATTACAACTGGCTCCATTGTCCAGTGTTTACAATTTAAGGGAACGTTTATTGGAAACATAAATATCAATTTGAATGGAGAAATACACGTTTTCTTCAAGAACCTTTAAAGGAAGGATTTAAATTTAGTCTGTCATACATTGTTTTTTATCCCTCTGCACCCATTTAAATAGCACTCTTTAAAACAAATAATAGGGAATTAACAATGGCTACCACCTTCCTTTTTAGGCGTGTCCTTTCATTTTCACTCTGTCCACTGTACATTTTGGATCATACTAACTCCTTTAGTTTTTTATACTAGAGAGACATCACAGTGCTCACCTATATAAGTCCGAACCATTTCACCCTGGAGCATGATCACAAGTTGTATCCATTTACCTCTAAGAGTCTCATGATTATCCTTTATAGATGAGTAGCTTTTCATTGTATAAAAATGTTGTGTCTGTCTTATCCATGCGGTGATTGATAAACTATCCCTGCTTTTTTCTGTTTCCCTGTTGCATGAAGAATTATTTTTTATCCTTTGACTTTTAATATATGAATTTCCTTTTGAGTTAATATGTTTTTTTATATACCATATATGTATGAACCTTGTTTCTTGATCCACTCTGCCTGTTTCTTTTTATTTGTGAATTAAGGTCATCTAGATTAATTATTTTGTTTTGATTAGTCTTATTCTGTTTTGTTTGGTTCAATTTTATTATATCTAATGGTATGAGCAGCTATTTTGAAGATAACAAGATATATTATGGTAGCCATTGTTGATTTCTTATTATTTTGTTTTGAATTCCTGTATCACTTTCTCTGTTTTATTTTGATTGGTTTTATTCTGTTCTGTATTATTTGATTTTTATTAGATCTAATGGTATGGGCAGCTATTTTGAAGACAACAAGAGACATTATGGCAGCCATTGTTGATTTCTTATTACCTTGTTTTGAAATCCTTCATCACTTCAACTATTTTGTTTTAATTGGCTTTATTCTGTTTTATTTGGTTTGCTGCTATTTTCTGAAAAATTAGCACTCATCAATGGCATTTGGATGGCCTTTTCTGGTTGTCATGTCTAAGGTATCTCTCCATATTGTAGTTTACTCTGTCTGAGTACTGTATCAAGAAAGGCTGAAACCTTTATGACAATTGAGTACTCATATGTACACACTCTCATGATGGATTTCCATGTTTACATTAGGGCCTGTTAAATGGTTACAGGGAAGTTGGGTTGAGTTTTGAAGTTGACTCAATTTCCTGGCTTCTGTGTTATCACAGAACAGCAGACTCAACTGAGTTACCATGGATTTTCCTTGTCCTCAATCCCCATCCCTGTGACGTAGTTGTCACTACACATACTCTATCCTTTGAATCAGTCATTTGGATGGATTAATTTTTGATATTTAAAATGGTATAATCTGTCAAAGGATGAGAGTCTTAATTTTATTTTCCATCTGGTCATTAGTAGGATAATTACAAAAGCATGAGCAGTGCCAGAGCCTTATTTCATCCAATCTTTCAAGTTTACAGACTTAACCAAAAATAATGTTTCATGAAGGCAGTCTCAGCCTTGTGAAGAGGTTTTCCAGTCGATTAGCCAGACTTTACTTAGCAGTGTGCAATCTTTTTTACCTTGTGTCTTTTCTTTCTTGTCTTTGAATAATCTTGTGAAAGAAGATTCTAGCCTTTGCTTTTTCTTGAATCTTTGATTCTTTCTAGGTTTGTTCCTAGTTTCCTGTCTCCTGGAATATCGAGGCACTCGAAAGGCTTCCTGTTCAGTGGGATGCTCTGTACTGTCTCTCTTTTAATTTGTGCCTCAGTTCATGCTTTCCTTTTATTCATTCAGATGCTTTGCAAGATCCTGTTCTCTGAAGCATAGATCTTATCTGTTTGACTGAATGATTCTTTGCAAATATTTAATGTTACATATTTATGAGAACCTCCTGAATTATTTTATTGCCCTTTTGGACAAACTTATCAGGTCTTTCTTAATTGATGTTAACGCTGAGCAATCTGTTAAGTCCTTCAGTCAATTTAAACTCAAACCAAGATTCTTATGGCCCTAACCTCTACATTACTTAATGCTGTGAATAGAGGTGGGGACTCTGGGATTTTCTTCCTTATAGCAGACTTTGAAGACACTCTGACCTTTAGAGATTATAATTATAGTAAAAACATGGACCGCTGAATGGCAGCAAGAGATGTATCAAGGTCAGATACATTTTTAGGATTGAATCATCGTGCTAATTGTGTCTGAGAACTTATTTATTAAGGATTAGCTACTAGTAGCTCAAGCCCTAGGTTTGATCAGCAGCCCTGGGAGGGGAATAAGATGATAACTTTTTTTTTTTGGTTGGTTAAAGAGATTGAACCAAGGTCTGTATGCTAGGCATGCTCTATACCATATGCCCAGCCTGAAAACTTCATTCTTGATATATGTTAGTTTAACTTATATGTGTAACAAAATAACAGCAAGCACATATCACTTGTTTGGTACATGCATGTTTCTTATAAATTATGAAGTTACGATTATTTCACTGATTGTAAAATTAAGGTGTTGCTACACTTTGTTTTATTGGTATTTATACACTAGCAAGTGGTAGAATCAAGATTGCACTAAAGCATTCTGATGCCAGAGATAACCTCTAAAAACTGTTACCCTGACCTGAGGGTGTGAGTGTATCTGCCTGTCTCCAGGAACTGAATCACACTGTCTTTCATTTGGGATTTCTCTTTTATTAAGTTAAGCTATGGATGTTAGTGATATGAAAGTGCTTTTTTAGAAAGACCAATTACTACAATAAACTATTAAAGTTCCTGTATTACAGAATACTTGCACTTGAGAATAAGTAAGTTTCTTAACATGAATGTTCAAAGTCGCTGCTATTGGATAAATGCTTCTTAGCCTTACCTTGTGCACAATGTCCTGCTGAGGGTCACATCACAAAAAGCAAACAATTTATTTCCTTGTACTGTGTGGTACAAGGCATCTTCCTTTCTAGTGATGACTTCTGTTTTAAATAGTTCAGTGAGTACCTGCCCAAAGAGGCATATAAATGATGCCAAAAACTATAGGGATGTAGAGATGGCAGAGAATTAGGATATAGAAATTTATGTTTAGGGAAAGAGAGCAGAAGTTTGTTATTTGTTTACTAGTTTTTTAGTACATTAGATAATCCCTCATCCATGATCACTTCACATATTTTTTATTTAAAAAAATCTTAAAATTAACTTGCTCAATTTTGGCTTTCCTACCACAGCTACTGGAATTAAGAATTGTCAATGTTATCATATAATGAAAGTCCATTCTCAATAATCAGAAGGTGAAGACAAACATACTATATTCATTACCTGGAAAATGCATGAAGTTCCAAAGCACACATAGAATTCTGAAAATCAGGATTCATATATTAATGAGTTTAAACATTGATAAGTATGTCTTAGAATATGACCTTATGAGCAAAAATTTGATATAGGCTTATGTGACGTGAACTGGAGTGTCACATAGATTTTAATCAGCCTGATTGTGGCTGTCTTGTGTATAATGGAGACTGTCTGGCAGGCTCAGAACTATCTAACACTGATTGTGTGTTGTAAGGAGTCCATCTTCTGCAGTGAATACAGTAGACCAGGTTGCAAATGTAAATACCTGTTTCTATACACGAAGACTAAACTGAGTTAGAAAGGAAAAGCAGGCACTTGACGAACTTTTTCTTATAGGAAATAGTTCACATTTTTGAGAATGAGAATCTTTTATGTTACAAACATAAAAGAAGACAACACAATGAAGTTTATACTTAGGTTTGCAAAGGCACCAAAGTGAGAGCTGTCTCCTTTGGAGAGAAGGCTGTCTGCATCCTCTGCCCTCTTTCAGTCTTGTACATTTTGTGGTGCTGGGAGATGGTGCATTGGGAGGCTCTTGGGAATTGCATCAAGGGGCTTGAAGGGACTGTGCCCTGCTGACTCAGCTTCCTCCTTGTCTGCTGCTTCCTTTCCCACCACAGCTACCGGAAGCCAGCAAGAAAAACCTGTTCTGCAGAGAAAAGGATCCAGGGGACACTCCCCCAGGCTTTGGATAGGAAAAGTCTTTCACTTTCTCAGGGCTGAAAGCCTTCAGCCTGTCCTGGGAACACTGTGTCCCTGTCGGTCGTGTTCATGTGTTCTTGTGTGTGCACTGTGAGCAGATCTGGGAGTCTGTGGGTGGGCGTGGGGACGACGAATCCGGGCGAGTGTCAGGCCAGGTCTTTAAAAATAGCTTGTTTTTCATTTTAGAGAACATAGCCACCCTGTTCCAGTTTATTAATCACTTTTTAACTCTTACATTAGGTACTTTGGGATGTTTAATAAAAAAAATCTTTGTGGAACAATTTCTTGAGGATTTATCTATAAGCAGGAGAAAGAGTTCCTAGTAATGCAGAATTATGGGCTGCGGTTAAAAGGATTTTTTAAGCACCAAAGGTTATGTTGCTAAAATTATGCCCATGATCTGAGGGTATTGGTGAAGACTTGGAGTCTGTTTTGAGCTAATTTATATGAGCTGATGAATGCTTAGCATTGGAGACAGGTGTAGAGAATAGAGGGCTGGGAGTGCTGCTGAGTACAGAGTGCAGGCCTGGTCAGGTGTCCTGGATTCAAGTCCTGTTCAATAGATTGGTTTGTTCAAGTTGAGTTTTTTTCAGACTTGAAATCCTGTCCTTAGACTGCAGAAAAGGAAATCATTCTATAAAGTGGCATACACTGCAAAACTCTACGTAGATTTGAATTTTTATTCTGTGATTACTAGTTTCAGAAATCAATTTTTTATTTCTATTGTGTATACTTTATAACTTCTGGAAAGGTGCTGGATTTACACGTTTTTAAGAACAGGGAAAGATCCTGAAATAACAATATAGCAGATTATTTTAGAACAAAGATTCATTCCCCTTTCAGCCCATCAGGGGCAGATTTTAGAATGATCATGTTCTTCAGCTTTTGTAAAAATCTGCGAGAGAGAGATTCATTACTTCCAAAGAACAACTGTGTAGTCACTCTTAACTTTGTTCAGACTTTTTCTTCGAGGAACAAACAAATGTAAACAAACAAAACAGAAGACTATCTGATGAGTTTTCCTACCTCCTACCTTTTATCCTTTTGCCCTGGTTGCCAAGTTTGGCAATGGGCTTCAAAAATAATCATCATCCTTGTCATGGTCAGAATAATCAAATTGATATGAATATACAGATGTTCCCTGACCTGTGCTAGTTTGACTTACAGTTTTTTAACTCTGCCATTGTCTGAAAGCAATGTACATTCGGTGGAAACCATACTGTGGCTTGTGGTCTTCTCCTGGCTAACAGTATGTGATGTAATACTCTTGTGATGCTGGACAGTGGATTTGAAACTCAGCTCTCCTTCAGCTGTAAGATCAGATGGAAGCAAACAACGCCCCACAGTGTCCTCTATTGCCGACATACGTTTGCTAATGTCAGTGTATTAAATGCATTTTAGTCATAATAATGTTTTGACTTGTGAAGAGCTTATGTATACAAGGGGCAATGAAAATATTCAGTAGACGTTTAATTTAAAAATTTTATTATAGTGAGAAATACCTTGCTATTAACTTCCCTCAGACTATTCCCACCCACTTTAAGCGTATTTATCCCATTATTCTTGCCACTTTCTGAAGCAGTTTTTGAAGTCCTCCTTCATGAATGTTTTAATGACATGTGATCAAAATATAGTGACCTGCTGCTAAGTGCAATCCTATAGAAAATTGTGTCATCATCCACTTGATTCACTGGTTCTAGTAACGTGTGACTTGTGGCTCTTCCCTAGCTTTAAAATGGCCATGAAAAGTAAGGATTGTGAATTGATTTAGGGCATCAAGCAGTCATGACTGCAATTGGAAATCTGAAAGAGAATTTCTAGACTGGTTAAGAAAGTACCAAGAAAGATAGTGCAAGTGTGCTTGAAGTGAGATATAGAATTTAGGGAATGGTGTGATGGCAATGTGTCTTTTTACTCCAAGAGATTTTAAAATTTAAACATTCACCATATTTTCTAATCACACCTGACATAGCACTTTCAACTAAAACCTGTGTTAAAGGAAAAATTCCAGAAGTGCTTACTTGTAACAGGGACCTGCTGAGACCCTCTTCTCTTGCGAAAGTAGTTTTTGAGAACATACGTGAAGTGATCTCTGTGGGATAAATAGCACTGAAAATCAGAATAGAGGCGTAGGGATTGGGATAACAGTAAACTACTAACACAGTTATACGGGGTATAATATGGGGCGTTTTTTTATAGCATTTTACTCTGGAAGCTTACACAAAGCACGTTCTATTTCAGTACTCTTCTTTGCCTGTGTGTTGGGTTTGTCCAACCTGAAATCACTTCAGAAACTATATTCTTAAGGTTTTGAGTCTATCTCCATAATGCTATACCTCATACAATCAGAATCATCTCCAGAATGTAGCTCACTGGTAGGGTGCTTGATTAGCAGAAAGGTGCACTGGGTTTTACCCTCAACACTGCAAAACAAAACAAATTCTGAATGATGAACAAAAGCAAGTGTTAGGTGGTTATTTTTACAAATCTAGAGTGGAAAAGATGTCGACTTGATTCCATATTCAGAAATCATAACTTGGATTTGATATATTTGACAACTTTGAAGTTCATCTTTGTAATAATTTTCTTTTCACTTTACATGATAAACCGTGAAGTAGAGAGAACTATTGCAACTGCGGAAAAGATAATTTTTAAATGAATTTTTTTGACTAGAATAAGTGAGCTGCTCTACTATAAATATGAAATAAAGAGGAACTTCATATAAGAAAACATACAAATAACCAGCAAGTACATGACTTGGTGTTTAATTCAACTGGTGGGCCAGAAACACAAATTAAAATAGAACTTTCAGTTTTCTGTTGTCATTTTGTATGAGTTTCAAAGTGACCATACCTAATGTTGGAAAAAGGGTGTGATAATTACACTTGTATGTACATCGATGAAGCATGTATAAATTGAAGGCTTTGGAAATATGTATAAACACTTAAAATGTTATTACCTTTGACTCAGAAATCTTATATCCGGAAATTTTTCCCAAACTGTAATTATGAATAAATAGTAGTTATGTTAAGCTTGCATAGTATTTTACCAAATGCTGTGTTTATTTCATTGAGTAATTTATATTTGTATAATAAATTATTATACTTAAGCTGAGGTAACTTTAAGGATGAATACAAAGAAATTTTGTTTTATTTTTGAGACAGGATCTTGCTGCATAGTTTGGGGTAGTTTTGACTTCACCATACAGCCCAGGCTAGCCTGAGCCTCCTGCCTCAGTTTCCTATGTGCTGAGGTTGCAGGCATGCACCTTCATGCCCTGTGGAAATGTTGTTTAAAGAATAAAAATAATGGAACATTAAACAGGTTTCAGTTTAAAAATTTTGAATACTTGTCTTAGTTACTTTTTTCATTGCTTAAACAAAATGCCGAAGACTCAAAGGAAGAAAAACTTATTTCAGCTCACAGTTTGTAGAGGTTCAGTGCAGTCTTCTGGCTGTAAGGCAGGGTGGCGTAGTGGAGGGGTACTGCAGAGGAAAAACAGTCCATGGTGTGACAGGGCAGTTAGCAGCATCAAAGCATCAGCAACAGAAACCTTATTTCTGTCCTTTTATATCCCATTTGGGTTACCTGCCCTTTCGGCTGCCCCTCCCACACTCAGAGTGGGGGACCCTTAATCCAGCATCATTCCCCTAATCCAGTGTCATTCCCTGGATCCAGCCAGCTCTGAAAAGCCCTACATATGAGTGGGTGAGGCTTTGAGGAGGACATACAGATGCAGACATAATAATACTCTGGAAAGTCAAATAACAAAATCCCTATAAAAGTAATTTTATTTGCTGAGGACTAAATGTTTCCAGAAACAAAGGATTATAAAATGCCAAACTAATAATCTAGGCATGGAAACAAAACGCCAGGAGCAACTATCCTGTGTTTTAAGACAAAAATGTGAGGGGATGATAAATCATAGACATTGAGATGAAAATGTAGACACACATACCTGTGTTGTGAGGACAGAATTACAAATGAGATAGATGAGGGCGAGTAGTGCTCAGGCGTAATAGAGCGGGCCTGGGACAAAATGAGTCTTTAGTTGAAAACTCTGGTAGGAGGTGGGTGGAGAGCGCTTGGCTACAGCTAGCTTGAGCAGAGGTGAGGATGAGTGGAACGGAGAGCAGGCTGTGAAGTCAGGAGGTGCTGGCTGGTTGCCCTGGAGTGGTGGGAAGGCTACATGGGAGCTAGAGAATGGAGCTGCCACTGGGAAGTGCTTGTGTACCAAGGTTTTCATAAAATGACCTTTTCAGCCTTCTAGAAGGCCTTGATTATATTGTTGGAGTCTTAAGTTCCTCTATAGTTTCTATGAGATGCTGAAGGAGGTCCCATAGTCAAGTCTGTGCCTGACAGATTTGGAGTTCCTATCAGTTACAATATTTGGTTTCAAACTATTTTTATAGTATACCCACAGTATTCTATGAGTTATGCATGAGAAATAATGAAGTATGAGCAAGGATCTGCACACTGTTGAGTGAAGTTCTTAAGGAAATCTGCGTTGAATGGGGCTTGGAGCTTCTTTAACTTTGGCTTTCCACATCTGGCTTCCTACCATGATATTAAGCCTGGTTTCTGACCTCCTATCTTAATCACAAAAGGTGATTATTCCTAATTTTTTGCTTAAAATAATACTGAAAAGAGTTACAAGCTTAGACTAGTATGTTAGCTTATTTCGTCTATTGAAGCACGTATTTATAACTGAGTGAAAACTAAAAAGTGCACACATTTCAGAAGATTTTTACTTCTTGGAAAAGAATCATTGGAATGCTAAGTTATCATCCTAATAAGTTTTGAAATCTTTTATTTGCTGTGTAACCTGTAAGAATATTTACCAAGATAATGGCTACTTTCTTATTTAAATTCTTTTTTAATGTACACCTAACAGATGGAGGAAAGTCATATTTGACTTCGCAGGCAGCGTGTTAAGGATGTATAAAAAGTTAAATATGAATTCTAGTGTGATTAAAGATCACAACTTTTTCATAGTAGTGAATTAAATCAGAGACCATTTTTATTTAAAAAGTAACAGTTACTTGTGTGTTCCGACTAAGAACCTACATATCCTCTACAACACCTATGGTAGTACTTTCTCATGAATCTAGAATCGAGTTAATCAGCTTTTTTATGTACAGGCGATTGTGCACAGAGTGGTTTGTGTAATCTCCGTGATACACAGCGTACAGTGAGTTGTAGGTACAACTGGTATTTTAGAACAAAGAAGGTGGTCTTTTTGTTGAGTGTAAATCTAATGTGTAAAGCTGTTCAAACACTAATTGTAAACCAAAAACACTGTTAGAAGAGAATTAAGACAGGTATTGTGGAGGAAGCAAACAAAAATTTTGAAAGCACTTAAAGGTGAGGACTGGTGGATTTAGAACAGGTTTTTCTCTAGAAGCAATGACTAATTGTTGGAATCCTTGAACCCACATTACTTAATGTTTGTAATTATAGGATGCTGTACAAGGCCTTGTATATGTTAATACATGATTTTTTTTTTTTTAAATCTACCCGCTTCTTAGTTATTTCAAAGCAGACTTTAACAACCTTTGCTGTAGACTAGCAGTTTGAAATTCAGTGTGGGGCAACAGCTATTGCACCTTGAGTCCTGGCTTCACCAGAGCTTTGTATTTCTGGAATTAGTCAGGATTTTTACCTTCTAACTTAGAGTGCCCTCATTTACAAGGTGGCATGTTGAGTCCTTATTTTAAGATTTCAATGAGCTCAGTCTTGCAAAGTGTTTAAATGTTACCTTTAAATAAGAGACACAGGGGCATGGCAGAATGCTACTTTTGTGTTAACATATAAATGCATTAACATAGAAATATATTCTTTATGTTCTTTTATAAGTAGCTAAGAAGTGCTGTAAAGTGGGTTGAATGTTGTGGCATATGCTCATTTTTTCTTGAAATGCTGTGTTAGTTGGACTGTGGCCACACCAGGAGACAATCAGGGAGGAGACCAAAGAATGGCAAGGTTTTGTTTAGTACAGCAGCGCTCATCAGATCTTTCTCTTCCTCATCTAGATTTTTAAGAAAGGAGGTGTGAGATACCCCTTAAAATGAAAAAAATGGGGTTTAATTGGACCAGAGAATGACCTGATCAGTTAACACACATTCTGAATCAGGGAGAGGCAAAAACAAGGAAGAGACTTACTGAGGTAGGATAGAGAGCTCCCTTCTTTGCATTCCGTGAACAATCTCATTTCTGCGTGCTTGCTTGGTAACTTTTGAAAGTTGTCTTTTTTTGTAGTGAGCCCTCTGTCACGCTGGTTAAAACAAAACATGCTCCCCATGGCCCTTCTGAGCCAGGACTGTTCTAGTCTAGCCCAGGAATTCAGGTCTTTAAAGGCATTTGATTTGTATGTGAGGCCACCCATATAGTGAAATCATTCATGACTCACAGTCACTTAACCATTTTTGAATTTAAACAGGTACCAGGAAACAAGTTATAGGAGACTTTAGAGAAAGTTCAGATCTATATATGAGAAAGTATAGACTAACAGATACTTAGGGCCAGTTATTTTGTCCTTTTCCTATTTCTTTGCCTCGGTGTTTTGGCGTTTGGCCCTGCTCTGTACCTAACTATAGTCCAGAGGTAAGATTTGATGAGCAGTGCTTTTAGAAGTTAAACTATGAAAATTAACTCACAGGACATAGCATTTCTTTAGATAGAAAGGAAGCTACCTACGTATAGGAGGTCCTTGGAGGAGGCTGTTTTTTAAAGTTTCCTCTTAGACACTTATACTGCAGTAATTTTTCTTTTTCTTTTTTTGAAATAAAATGGTTTCGAAAACAAAACAAAGCAAACAACCAACAACAAAAAGAATGAGATAGGCCTTTCTAAGCTTAGAAAAGCACGGGAGCAGTGCTGGACATTGTGTAATCCCATCTCTCAGAAGGCAGAGGCAGACAGAGCTCAAGTTAGAGGCCCGAATGGGCCACACAGTGAAGGCTGAATAAGTAAAAAGAAAGTAAAAGCATGTAAACAAGTTGTAGGAGTGATGCTGGTGCCTTTGTGAGGGCAGCTGCCCAGCCCCATTATCAGGTTCTGTAATGCTTACCTTAGAAATCATGAGTGTCGTGTATAATGGAGAGAAGAACATGTGCGCATTTTATGTTTGTTTATTTGTTTTGGTGTAGTTCAATCTGATCTTAGAAATGTACAGTCAGGAAACATTCCTGCATCAGTTTTATGTTCTGAAAGATAAACTTTCAATATAGCTGGAGTTAATTCCTAAGAAGCATATTAAAAGTAAAATAGATGACATATCATGGTAAACTTTTCTTATATAGTTTAGCAGTTTTACCATTTCAAGAACACACACACAACAAAACAGCTGAATTAAAAACAAACCCTGTATAGTTATATAGAGAAATAGAAGTGCTGGTTTTGTGTAGCTGAAGTGTGTTCTTCTTTTAAAGATTGGTGAGTGTTTGGGAAAAGTATGAAATACAGGCTCAGGGCTGGTAGCCAGCACCACCAGCCCTTTTGTTACTGATCACGTACCTTTCATGACACCTCAGAGAGGTTTTAATTCATACCTAAGCTTTTGTTTCCTCATCTTCAAACTATGGCTAGCAAAAGGAAGTGCTTGGTAATGTCTCTCAAAATTGACAAGTGTTAGAGATGTTGGAAAACAGACTGTGTAGAATTTAGTGCTCAACGAATGCTATGTTAATATGAGTACCAATGAATATGCAGTGAATATAGTATTTATGATAATTGCAAGTCATTTTTAATACACATCATTGCCAATTATTTCTCTAGAGCTTCAGAAATGGTTATATAATGTGATGTCAGTTCTTTTTGAAAAAACTGAAAATGCTTTTTTCCCCTCATTAATTTAAACTTATAAGGTAATGTTAATTATCTTTTTTCTTGTACATACTTGTAACTCTGAAGTACCTAGCAAAAGCCTCTATAAAGTCATATTAACATAAGCATTAAAAAGTGGAAATACTTTCCATGTAGGATCCCTGTTTACTTAAGAGAAATTCTAGATATGACTGTACTAAACATTAGTTTTTTTAATATTGCTATTTAAACTCTCAATGTTTTAAAATTTTAGGAAATATACTTACAAAATATGTATATAGAGTATAACCTTATGTTCTCAGAAAAACATTAAGTGAAACTATGACGGTGACACAAATTAAGGTAGAAAAAGACCTTACTCGAAAAGCACAGTACTCAATAAACTTTTTTGTAAATTTTACTCTTTCTTCTTAATGTATATCATCTTTCATTAAAATTGCATTTTAAATTAAACTTCTTTTCTTTCTTTTGAAGGAGGAGTTGTGGTAGTGGAGATTGAACCTAGGGCCTTAACACTGAATCCTTTAAATTCTTTTTATTTTGAGACACAGTCTCAGTTATCAGATAGACTCAAATCTGTGATCCTCCTGCATCAGCATTCACAAGTGGTGGGATTGCAGGTTGTGTTACCATGCCCAGCTTATCATTTTTAAAACATGTAGCTTTTCATATCAGCATATTAGTGTATCACATATGTAAGTGAACAATTTTCTGATTATGAATTATTTCCAGTTTTAATATTGTAATGATAGGTCAGTGAGCTTTAATACTGAATACTTTTCCTTTTCTCATAGATCTAATTCAGGAATGTTATTCAGGATTCAAGGAATGTTACAGTTAAATTTTGATTCACAGCCTACTTGAGAGATCCATAGATTAGTAAGGCACACACTTTGGAGCAAGCCTGGGTAAGTCATGGGGCTGTGTCCTAGAGGACTAAGTCTTATCCTTGGCCTCCTCCTCTCTGGGGCATCTTCTCTGGACCTCTCCTTCCCAGATTCCACAAGTTCAGCAGCTTTTCTCCACCGTGCTTTTCAGCCCTGATGGTTTTTGCCATGGAGCCCCCTGACAATGGACTGAAATCTGAAATTGTGACCCAAAGTAAACAACTCCTTCAAGTTGTGGGTGTCAGGTATTTTGACCCAGTGACAGGAAAGCTGACCAATACAATGACTTTTTCTGATGCTTGAAACTAAAGTGCCTTTCAAAAAACTTCTGATTGATATATGAGGGGCAACATGGAGTAAGGTCCTCTGTATTGCTTTTTAGCAACAAAAATGACGGTATTAGTTACAGTTGGCTAACTCAATCAGTGCTTGTTCACCTCAGCTTTGTTTCTTTATATGAGAGAAAAATGATCTTATAGATATGCACTTAGTTTTGAGTTAAAGTAGATGGTCATGTCTTGAAGTAATCTGAGTAAAATCTTGAATTAAGAATATTTACAGTAAAGCTACATGTTATTAGAACTAAGAAAAACATTAATGAAATTTGCTGATTTTGTTTTTGGTTCTGTGCATTGAACTTAGGCTCTTTTGCATGTTAAGAAAGAGCTGTGCCACCGATTTCTATCCCCAGTCCCGTGGTGACCTTTTATATGACAGATTTGCATTTTCATAATAGATATGACTTATAACAAAATGAGAAAGTATTTGAAGTTTTTTTTTAAAACTCAAAACTTGAAAAAATGTATTTCTGGGTTATAGATTAATTGCTAGTTACTTGCTTTAAGATAACATCTACTTTGAGCTCATACTGTTAGAAGGCCAAGTCACTGTACATAGAACTGGAAATCACTGTTTTGATTTTATGGGCATTTAAAAATAGCCTTAGGAGAATCTTTATCTTATGTTTTTTAAAGCTAACTATACAAGTCTTCCCATTAGTTTTCTTTTTTGCCTCATTTGTAGGAGGATAGATCATAGTATTTTAAAAACAATGTTGGATGTTCATCCAAAACAAACTGGAGGCAGTTTAAATAAATAGACATAAAAAGGGCGGGGGATTTCCTTGAGATGCATCATTAGATGATGGAAAGTGGGTGGTGAGGTGGTGTGAGAACTACAGAGAAAATAAAAAGGAGATTAGGGAAGAAAACATAGAAATTAAGAGGAAAATAGGTTTATTCTGAGCTCTCATTCCACTGCAAACTGTAAGACCAGCTGTACGGGTTAGATTTACTGATACATAGTTGGTTTGTAGTTTTGGGCAAACTAACTCTGAGCCTCTTTGTCATTATCTGGTTCTGTATTACTCATTTTAGGTTTAAGAAAAGCACTGTGTCACTTACAGGTTATTTCTGCTCCACTGGTGCGACAGCCTCAGCCCTGCAGCTACCCACCCTGTGAACTTGCACTTCAGGGGCACTGTTTCCTGTTAGAAACCCTGAAACCCAGAGCTGGCCTCTCACTTTTGGTGATTCACACAGGAAGGGACCAGAAAAATTGCAGGGTGTACACAACTTCTTTGTGGGATGGCTGATCAACCTGTTGAACTCTTGGGTACCTTAGGGCCTCCAACACCGATTTTAGAACATAAATAGAGATTACCATTAATGTTCAGATTAATCTAAGTAGCCATCAGTGTGGAGAGCATTGATAAATAACTTAAGTCCAAATCAAATGCTGGGCTTCTTTAATGTAATAAAAGATTTATAATATACATTAACCTAACTTAAATACTTTCACATGTTTATTTAATAAAATTACAGCTTTTCACAAAAAGATTTGTATAGAGATACTTCTAATCTACGGAAATACATAAGTGAATAAAGCCCAAATTCTGTCCTCAAAGAGCAAAACTAGTTAAATCTACATGAGAATATTTGCATGCATGTATAAGTCTCAAAAGTGAAAACCATTCTTTTTCCTGTTTTAAGGTAGTAGAACCTCTAAGTATGATTTTAATTTTTTATTTTGTGGTTAAAAATAACAAAATTTATCATTTTAATATTTTATATGTTATGAGATGATTTTTATTATATAATTTAAGATTTAGGAAAAAATTTATGAAGTTTTATTAAACAATCATGATGCTAAAAAAAGACTGATTTGCAAATCTTTCCCCGTTTTGAATTAAAAATATTTCTTTCTTTCATTCTTATTTTCTACATATATTTGGGAATTGAAATATCGCCAGCTTCTTTCAAACTTATTTTTTGTATAATTGAGATATTTCATCCTGAAGGTTTTAAAAATATTTTTCATGAGGTGAATTTGTATCTGTGTGCAATCATTTTTAATGAAAATATCATGAAATTGACAATTGTGTTTGCATTTCAGTAAGCATAATTTATGATCATTAATAATATCAACTTTCTGAGTAAGACTACCAGAATGAAATGATACTTAGTAAAAACTCTTAGCAAATTTAAGTCATTTTAAGGACATAACTTTTGCATTTTATCGAGTAGTTGCTTTCAGCACGCTAGTTGGGGATTCTAGAGAAGTGATTATCTAGCAGCTATCAAAGTGTTGGAGAACACACGGTTTTTTATCTAGATGGTCTCAAAACTTAGCTATAATTGTAGGCATTTGGGTTATCAGTGATCAGCCAGTTGTGTTTCATTTTGCTTCATTGAGTGATGATATAATTTGTATTATTTTGATTATACAGTGACTTTTTTCTAAGATGGTGTGTAAACCTGGATTATTCTGAATTTCTTTGGGCCTTTCATGCTCAGTGGGTAGCCTGTGGCAGCAAAGTGCCTAGAACTTTGCATCTAAATGAAATATTCATTAATTTAAGATTCTGAAAACCTAACTTTCCAATATGTGAATTTACTAGTGTTCATAACCAATTTTTAGCAGAATTAAGACTGCTCCAACTGACCATAAAGCTATTGCAGTAGATAGCCATCAAATATAGCTTTATACCCTTTAACTAAGCAGATTAGCTGCAAAGGTCTGATTTTGGAAAATAGAAAGTCATTGGAAAGAAGTGGCACTTGCATAAAGGCACTTCCTTTTGCTACCTTGAATTTTTTTTTTATAGAAGTATGGTTTAATCTTACGCCTGTTATTAAACTGCTTTAAGCTTCTTTCCAAGGATCACAGCCAAATTGAAGGATTTATTTCTTTGCCTGTGCTGTAAAACATTTCAGTCAAACAAAGTAGGCAAAGGCAAGCAAGAGAGATACAGCCCCCTTGTGTTTTTAGTTTATTTGCATGTGTTCATGGTTTTTGAGGTATTTTAAATTCCCAAAGGAGTTTGCTTGTCTTAAATTCTATTATATATAAATTGCTACCTGAATGAGTTTCTAAGAGATCGAAGTAAGTGTCAGCTTAGTAAATAGATTTTTTTTCTTTCTAAGCTGTGTGACAAAGGGAGATTTATTTATATTTACAACAGCGTAGTTGGAAAAAGGGATTATTAAAGTTTGAAAAGTGTCAAGAAGGAAGTGAGTACTATTTTTTGAAAGGCCTCAAGTATCTGAAATTGTAGTTGAGGTAATTTAATTGATATAAATCTATTAGATTGTTTGAAGTTTCTTCTGATTTTCTGTTTTAGAGAGGCTTTGTCCTTTTTAGGTATGTTTGCATTTTTAGAAGCAAAATTTAGCTTAAAAAGATGATTTTGATCTTGTCTACTTCTTTAAAAATAACATTTTAGAGAATCATACTAATTTGCTAATATTGCCAGTTACATTGTAAGATATTTAAGGCCAAAGAAGATGCAACATATCAGGAGATGGACCTCATTTGTACTTATATATTTATGATTTGGGCTAAAATATTTTGCATCATGTATATTCATTATGTGTATGCTTACTCTCTGGCAGCTGATTGTTCTCCTTATTTAAGAGCTCTATATGTATCAGAAAGAAGCTTTGACTATGCCAAAATAGCATATGTACTCATGTTTTTGATTATGGAAAGAAAAGTTGTGTACTATTCCTAGTGAGGACCATCATGTATACATACCTGCTAACTATAAAGTCAAGGTGATAAAGCATAGAGGATTCACTCTTGCTGCCTATTGCTTAGGGTGTGCAGTTGGAATTATGAATGCGGTTGGTTTGGTATACATTTGTTAAGCTTCAAAGCACATTTCTTCTATATCCCTGTCTTAGTTACTCTCGTTGCTGAGACAAAATACCTGATGCCCAAGTTGGGAAAGGAAAGGTTTATTTCTTATGGTTTTTGGAGGTTTCAGTCCACACTCAGTTGGCTCCCAGGCAGGCGGGCATGGCTGGGCCACCGTTCATGGCAGCTGCAAACAGCAAGCTCAAACCAGCAAAGAGCAAGACACACCTTCTTCCTGCCATTACATCACATCCTGGCTCCACCCCTAGGTGGGTGGAGCACTGACACCATTAATCCAAGCACTAGACAATGAACGAATAATAAATGCACAATTCAAACTCATGAGGCCTGGGGGACACAGACATAAACCATGACAATCCCTCTTATTATATGGTACTACTGTTTTATAGTAACCCTATATATGACACATTACAGAGAAGTATTTGTTTTCATGTGAGCTTTTATGGGCATTGCTATAGTTCTGACTATAAATATCAACTTGAAAGTTCTAAGTTAAAGTTACATAACTTTAGACAATTGGTCTTTCTGACTCTGGGGGCTGGAACAGACCTCAATGCACTGATGGTAGACCATCTTTTTACTTTAACTTCTTAGGAACACTCTGAACTATAGCTTCATTTTTGTACTACTTTTTTTTTCCCCCTCTAACGTGCCAGGAAATTTGGATAAGCTGCTGTTTATAGTTAACGGTGATTATTCTGATCATAATTGCTTTATTCTTCCAACTTGTTTTCTATATTTTGGATTAAATAGTGGCACTACATAACTCATGTCCTTCTTGGAATATGAACTTTTTTGGAAATAGGGTTGGTGGTTGATGGTGTAGTTAGCTAAGACAAAGTTACCTTGGAGTAGGGTGAACCTTGAATCTGTTAGGGTTGTGCTCTTATAAGAAGAGGAGAGGCATAGAGCATCATGTGCCAGAGACAGAGACTGGAGTGTAATTACAAGCCAAAGAACACTGCCTGCTGGCAACACTTGAAACTAAGAGAAAGACATGGAACAGATCCCTTCCTACAGCCTTCAGAGAGAGAAGGGGAGGAGACTGGGAGAGGAGGCGGAAAATGGGAGATACAGAGAAAAGCCCTACTGATACCTAGAGTGTTGAATTTTCAGCTCCTTAGAGGCAGGAGAGAATAAACTTCTGTTGTTAGAAGCCATCTAGTGTGTGGAACTTTGTTACTGCAGCCTTAGGAAACCAATAGTCGTGGCAGTAAGTAGCTGGTAAGAATGTAGTCTTAGAGTTTTTTCTACTGCAAGACTGTTTTTAAAGTTTCTGAAGGCTTAAAGCTACTTGCAGTTATATGTAAATAGCATATAATAGAAGCAAATTTATAATAATTCTAGGAATTCCAAGAATAAAGCTGAGTATCTATACTTGGAAAGCATTAGTTTTCAACCATAGCTTCAGTTTGGTTTCTTGTGGAAAAGCTTTTCCATGCAGAGGCCCTGTTCCCAGAGATTCGAATTTAGTTGGTTTAGGGTGGAGTCTGCCATTTTAAAACTTCCCCAGAGAATTTAGGAACACACAGCTATGGTTGAGAGCCATTCTAGAATAGTGTGAAACTGGCTACACATTGAGATCATTTGGGTAAGCTTTACAAATTTTCCAGTGCCTGAACCTCAAGGCCAGAGTCTTGTCATTGATCAGGGACACAAATACCTCAAAGAGAATTTTAAAGCTCTTAGCAAATTCTAATGTGCAAAGTTGAAAAATATTGGTTAAAGACCATTGCATTCCTTTGGATAGCTAAGATAACTTACACTTCTAAGATTCTTGAGATTTTATTTTTTGATAACTAGTGAGTAGATTTAGTTTGTCTCAGTAAGTCAAAAACAGATATTATTTTGTTCATTCTTCTTCACATGTAATATTTCCCCTGAGATCTTTAAAAAAGGTGGTTAATAAAATGTGAATAGAGTGTGTGTGTGTGTGTGTGTGTGTGTAGGTTAGATTGGTCGCTGGTGTCCGAGAGAGGACAGGAGGAGGGGCTGATGAACAAAACTGCCTGTTTTACTCTTTGAAAACTTCTCTTAGGTTTGTAGTATGGAAATGAAAATAAAAACATTGGCTGTAAAAATTATAGTGGATGAGGGGAGCCTCAGTGAAAAGTGCCATGTGGAAGAAGCAGGAGGCAGAGAGGCACTGTGGCCATTGGTGGCTATTTAAGTGTGAGTGTGAAGAAGTCCAGTGAGCGTGTAGAGAGGGGGCTCCATCTGTGTCTATGTGCTTAGGTATGTACTGTATAGATATTCCTTTAGGGAATTATGGCCTTGTGTGCTGTAGAAAAGTATATCTAATGATACATTACATTCTTTGTTCTTAAAATTCTGTTAGCAGTGAATATTGCTACTTGTAATTGTTAGCAGTAAATGTACTATGTGATCAATTCCTAGACAATCATTTCTTGCATTCCTTGTACTTCTGAAACTTTATCATTTGGGTTGTGGCTGTGTAGAGTATTGTTGACTAAGATATGTTGTAGTGTGATGATGCCCATGCTGGTGAGTAATTTGCAGCATTCCATTGTTACCATTTCTTACATCATGACAATATGTTCAAGGCATCAGACTTAATGCACATCTGTTTCAAGTAGAGAGTTTGGAAGTAATGCCAAGGTACTGACTTTCATTTTGTGCTGGCTGTCCTGTCAGGTCTATAGGCTTTGCTATTACTTTGTTTCTTTTTGTCTGTTTGTTCCTCAGCTCCATTGCTGATTTAGGTGCTATTAAACTATTTGGAGGTGCTGTGTTCTAGGTAAACAACACTAGGAAAGAGATTTCATTATTGGTGAAATTCTTATGGGTTGGATTTTGCAATGTGCACCTTATGGGAATTCTTGAAAGTAAATATTGGTCTGTCATTCGTATGTGTCTGATAAGAATTATTACATTAATTTTCATATAAAGCCTTTGATGTCCATTACAGCACTTTTTTTTTTTTTTTTTTTTTGGAAAGGAGACTGTCTTTATCATTGTGATTTAGAACTAGCCAGGGGTATATGGCTTGTGAATAGCTTTCTGAATAAAAAGTAATCACTTGGTTTGTTGATGTCTTTGACATCAATACACAGATTATTTCGTGCTGCTAGACATAGACTTGTGAAAAGATGGGAGCAGTGATCTTGCTTGTGCCTGTGGCAGCTTCTTACACCAAATCTGCCCCTTCCAAGTCATATTCAGAGTTCCCTGCATTACTGTTAACAGTATGGTCTCAAGCTATATACATTTTGGTAAAAGTGACTCAAATTTATTTTTTATGTAATAGTAATACTCCACTGTGTATATGGACCACATTTTCTTTATCCATTCATCTAATTAAAGAACAGTTAGGCTGCTTGCAAGATTTAACTACTTTGAATTCTGTTGCTGTAAACTTGAGTATGCATACATTACTATAACAGAATATTTTCAACTCTTTCAGGAAGATACCTAGAAGGGGAAGAGCCTGGTAGAACGGAATTTCTGCTTTTAGAATGTTCATAGTGATTGTTGTAGCGGTATACTAGTTTACATTTTCACCAACAATGTAGAAAACTTCCTTTCTCCCTGCAGCCTCTGCAGCATTTGCTATTATTTGATTTTTTGATGATAACCATTCTTTCTGGAGTAGGATGGAATCCCAAAGTTGTTTTAGTTTGTATTTCTCTGATGACCATAAATGTCAAATGTTTTTTCATGTATATGTTGGTTCTTTGTACTTCTTCTTCTGAGAAGTATATTCATTTTAGTTGCCCAGTTTTTGATTGGGTCTTTTATTTGGGTATTAATTTTTTGAGTTTCCTTTTGTAGATTGTCTCTTCATTTTGTTGGTGTTTCCTTTATGGTGCAGAAGCCTTTTAATTTGATATGATCCCATTTGTTGTTGATTCTTGATGTTATTTCTCGTGCCAGTGGGATTCTGTTTAGAAAGCCCTAACCTGTGCCTTATGACTTTGAGTTTTTTCTTATTTTGGTGTCCAGTAGAACATTTATTCTAATATTTAGATCTTTTATCTCCTTTGATTTTATGTAAGTATATGATGAGAGATAGTCTAAGATTCAGTCTTTGGCATGTGCATAGCCAGCTTTTCTAGCACCATTTGTTAAAGAGTTCAATTTTATTCCACTATATGCTTTTTGACCCCTTTTTCAAAAATTGTATGACTGCGTGTGCTTGGGGATATCTCTGTGAACTTCATTCTATTTCTTGGATCCACATAATTGTTTTTTTGTTCAGCTCCATGCTATTTTTATCAGTATACCTTTGCAGTATAATTTAAAGTTAGGTATTACAGTATTTCTCCTGCTTTTCCTTTGTTGTACAGGATTGCTTTTGCTATTTTGGGACTCTTTTGGCTTCATATAAATTTTAGGATTTATTTTGCTAGTTCTGTGAGAAATACTGTTGGTATTTTCATTGTGATTATATTAAATATGTATATTGGTTTTGGTAATATGACCATCTGGTCAATATTGATTCTGCCTATATAGAAAAAGGAGTATCTTCCTATTTTCCAGTAATCTCCTTTATCAGAATACTGAAGTTTTGGTAGAAGTCTACTTCCTTCATTAGGTTGTTTCATAGACATTTAATTCTTGAAGTCAGTTTGAATGCTACTTAATTTCTTTCTTGGTGGATTCATTATTGGTTTACAGGGATGCTACCCACCATTAACAATAGATCAACAGGAGAAAAATGAAGAAAGATCAGAGTTGAACTAAACCTTTAAACAAATGAACTGAATAGATATTTATACAGTATTCTACTCAACAGCAGTAGAACACACATTTTGGGAACACACAGAACTTTCTCCAAGATAGAGCCCATACTAGTCCATAAAGCATGCTTAGATAAATATAAAACTGTTGAAATTATGCTATACTTATTATCAGATTATAGTGTAATGAAACTGTAAATCAGTGGAAAAAGAAACCACAGAAATTATGCAAACGCATGGAGATTAAAAAGACATTCTAGAATAATCAGTAGGCCACAGACGATATCAAGGATGAAATTAGTTCCTAGAATCAAATGATAATGCCAGTACCATAAAGCAGAACCTACCAGACACAGTAAAAACAGTTCTAAGAGGAAGTTTGTAGCTGTGACTCACATCAGAAAAACAGAGTAAACCCAAGTAAATAACCTAGTGATGCACCTGAAGGTTTAAAAGAAACAAGGACAGCTCAAATATAAAGGTAGTACAAGGAAGGAGATTATAAGAATCTGAGTAGAAATTAATGAAAGTGAGACTGAAATAATAACACAAGGAATCAATGAATTGACATGCAGATTCTTTGAAAGAATAAACAAAATAGACAAGCCCTTAGCCAATCTTAACCAAAAGAAGGAAGGAAAAGGCCGTGTCAGTGAATTAGAAACAAAAAAAAGGTAAGGCAGGAGGATTGCTACAAGGTCCAGCCCAACCTTGGGCTATGTAGTGAGTTCTAGGCTAGCCTGGATTGCATAGGGAGACCCTGTCTCAAAAAACAGACAAACAACTGCAACAAAAAACAAGAACTCAAAAAAGAAATGAAAATGGTGAAATCAACAGTGATCTCTCTGAAATTCCAGAAGATGATTAGTAACTATTTCATATACCCAGAGAATCCAGAAGAAATGAATAGATTCCTAGATGCCTATTAATTACCAAAACTGAATCAAAAAAATATAAAAATCCCGAAGAATCCATTAATAGGTAGTAAAATTGCGGCAGTAATCAAGAATCTTTGAACTAAAATAAGCTCAGGGCTTGATGAATTCATTACTGGATTCTTGAAAACGCTCAAGAAAGATCTAATGGCAATAGTCCTCAAACATTTTAATGAAATCAAAAGAGAGGTAGTACTGCTAAACTCATTTCTGTAAGCTAGTATTAGCATGATTGCCAAACTGGACCAACACCCAACTAAAAAAGAAAACTATAGACCAGTCTCTCTAATAAACATAGATGCAAATATCCTGAACAAGATCCTGGCAAATAGAATGTAACAAATCATTAAAAAGATTATACATCATGACCAAATAGGCTTTCTCTCAGGAATGCAAGGATGGTTCAACATATGTAAATCAAGAAATATAGTACATTACATAAACAGGAACAAGAACAAAAGTCACATGATCATTTCAGTAGGCACAGAAAAAGCCTTTGACAACATTAAACGTCCATTTGTGATTTAAAATAAAAAGACTGAAGAAAATAGGAATAGAATGATTTTAATCTATAAGTCACTATGACAAACCTATTCCCATTATCATTCTATGTGGAAAAAACCAGAAATGTTTTTCTCTAAAATAAGGAACAAGACAAGAATGTTATCAGTTACCTTCTCGTCACTGAGACATTATACTGAACAACTACAACTCTAAGGAGGAAATGATGATTTTAGAGGTTAGGTTCCTTAGCTGGCTGACTCAAGGCAGGCTGGCATAACAAAGGAGCAGGGCAGAGGAAAAGGAGCTCATGCTTGGTGGTGGAAAGCAGAAACAAAAAGAGATATATAGGGGAGAGGCCAGGAGACACAGCCTTCCAGGCCTCACCCCAGTGATCTGCCTACTCCCCTGACTATTCTTTACCTTCCAACATCATATTTAGCTGTAAAGTCTTCAGTGGACTATAAATACCACACCACCACGGCCAGGCACCTCTCAAAAGCCCTACTGATAGACACCAGAGGCTTTGGGCGACATCTTGGTATAAACCATATGCGTTGTTCACTGTCCACCAATTCTATTCAATGCAGTGCTTAAATGTTAGTCAGCGATGATACAAGAGAAAGGAGTAAAAGGAACAAGTATAGGAAAAAAAGAGAAACGTCCTGATTTGCAGGTGACATGATCCTTTATGTGGAAGACTTTCCAAATTCCACAAAAAGACTCTTGTAATTAATATACAAATTCATTGTGGTGGCAGAACTCTCCCCACTCCATCTCTGTCTGTCTGTCTGTCTCTCGGCTTTTGGTCTCTTGTCTCTTGTGTCTGTCCATCTGTCTGTGTCTCTCCTTTTTGTTCTTCATGAGAAAAGTATGGATTTATTATCAAGTTTAATGGTGATTTTTGCAAATGTGAGTAGCAATTTTAAATATTTAATAATAAACCAGATTGGTTTTATTTGTGATAACTTTTTAGTTTAATTAAAAGTTTTTAAAATTTTTCTGACCTTTTTTCTGCATCACCTTTACCTGAAACCACCTGTCCTTCAAAATACAGTTTACATAAAATAGTTTTATATTAGCAAATATGGAAGGAGTCTAGAGCTTGAAGGTAATGAAGCACCATGAGAACTATCAGTTGACGTTTTCAAAATTTTAAAGAAGTTTCTGACTTCACTGTTTCCTTTCCATTCTGCGTTCTGATGAAGGAGCTGAACATTTATCTAATTTCTCCCTGGTTATAGATCTCTGAGAACACATGTTTTAGCTTTTTTTTTTCTTGCGGCTACAACACTGAATTTAAAAATCAGTGCGTTTTCAATCATTGCATTTTGTCTACTTTCCTACTCATATCAAGGCCTAACGTGATACATTACTAAGGAGGTGCTGCAGTGTGTCTGGGATTTGCCCTGTAGTGAGTACAATATTCATTTTATTTTTCTTCACAAGAGCTGTGAAAGGCTTAGTGAGGGGTAGAGAGAGCCTGTCTCCATCACTGACTTGGATTGCTTGCTTTTTCTGTGGTACTTTGGTTGCATAGGTGTTGCTTTCATTCATCAGAGTTTATTAAATAAAATTTCCAAAATTGATTCTGGAGGTATATATCCATGAAAAGATTTTACTGCATATAAATAATGTCTCTCTTTTTAAAACTACATTCCATGTAAGAATGCTCTTGTTTTCAAGGCAGCTTAGAGTTTTCTTTTTTTCCTTCCCAGCTTGTCAGACTCCTTTCAGATATGACTACAGGCCATAGGATTTCAATCCCCACATAACAAAATGTCATTTTATATTTGATCCCTAAAGATTTTGCAGTTGTTGAGATTTTATGACTGCCTGACACTTATACTTAGTGTGTTAAGCTGGGACCCTGAGCGATGAGAGCAGGAGGGCCGGGGGACGTGGACTGCAGCTCTGTCCTGCTGTGGAGGCAGCTGGCTGAAGGGACGGAGTGTGCAGGTGTGGTTTGCGGGTTCAACAATTTATTTTGCTTTTACTGAGATAATAAAGTGTAACTGTTATCTTCTTAAGTGTTAAAATTGGAAGCATTTTCTGCCATAAAATGAAATTTCCAAGGATAGAATAAATTTTCTTTCTTACAGGAAGAGATGCAAAGATACCTTGATCTGTTCTTTACTTTTATGTAAACAGATCATGTCAGATCTTTGGATTATACAGATAATTTTATTAAGTTAAAAAAATCTATTGACAGTAACTTCTTGACAGACAAATCAGATTACATTGATGAACAACATCAGTGGAAATTGCTTTTTCTCTGTAATGATTCTATAATTTGTACTGATTTATGATGAATATACTTAGTATCTAAAGAGAATGACAATGAAATGGAGTTCAGTTGCTTTATGGCTGAAAATGCTTTTCAGTTTGAAGTCTTCATACATGCATATGGGAATAGAAATAAATTTTTGAATAGAAAATTTGAGAGTGAGTTCATTTTATTTGGCAAACTCATTTAAAAAAATTTAACCCTGGTACCCAAGGCCATTCTTCATTTCTGCTTATTCATATTTAATATGTAATTCATTAAGATTTTAATTTACTTTTATATGTGTTTGTTAGTGACTATCTCTAAATATCCATAAGTAAGGCTGAGATTTTATGACTGCCTGACCTTTATACTTAATATCTAATTACTTAATGACTCAGTTGTTGGTCTGTATTGAAGAGTGTTGGATCAAAAATGTGGACTTCTTTATAACTTGTTATAATTTAAATGAAATACTTCATGCTTTAGTAAAGCATATTTGGTCTGTATACATTGTATAATTTGTTAGATGAATGAAGTATACCTAAGAGCGGTTGTTTGCATCAACTGAAAGGAAAAAAAAACGTGGTGTGGCTTTTAGTTTAACAGATTTTTCTGAATCAGCCATGATAAGGCTACGATGATGCCTATTACACTGTTGTGAATTTAAACGTAAATTTCAGTAAGACAGAAATGCTTAGTAAAACTGAATTTGTGAATGATGTTCCAATCCTTACAGTATATTTGTCTTGTCGAAATATGTGTATGGATTTACTTTGTATACTTCATGAGTAGTGGAAGCATTCTGTGGATGACTTGTGCATCTTAAATCACTTCTGTGGAAGATAAGTGGCATGTATTGTAAATAAAAAAGTATAATTAGGTGAATACAGCTAGAGATAAGAATAGAGAGATTCTGAAAAGTTTCTAATGAGGAATTTGGAAATGAAGACTGTGTTGTACAAAAAAGCTACTACTAATTTAAAATGGTAAAATGCCACTGAAGTTTCTCCTATTGTGGATAGTGTCTGTTTATGGATGTTTATATATGCGTGTGTATATATAATGTAAAACATTTGTAAGGGCATGTATGTACATGTGCAATAAAAATAAAGGGAAAAACAGCAATTATAAGGGCTTTCAGAATCTTTCTCATGGCCATAGTTGTCCCCAACCCTTGTTTCTCCCCCCTCCCAGTGTGGAGGTGACAAGCGCACCAGGAATTGCCATGTGCACGCTCCTTGTCTGCAGTACGCTCGATTGTGTCCCTTGATGACTGCTCTGGAACTGTGTCCGCCAAAATTTTCTTGTCTATTTTGCTCCCCTGGAGATAGATAATCACCAATAATGTGAGAACTTCCATTTTCCTGTGGCTTTCATTGCTGTTAGGCCAAATGTTTTGAATTCAGACCATCTGAGATGTGTGTGTGTGTGTGTATGTGTGAGAGAGAGTGAGTGTGTGTGTGTGTGTGTGTGTGTGTGTGTGTGTGTGATTTCTATCTCTTCGCACCGTTGCCAACTTAACTTGGTAAAACCTCTTTTCTCCTTTTTCTCTTACTAGAAAGATAATGTCCTTTCTGCTGTTCTTTTGCTTTTTATGACAGTAGTAAACCTGCGTCTGTGTAGTATATATTTAGTAAATGTATTAAGATACAATATCCCAATAAGAAGAGTTGGAAGTATGATCAAGCAGACTTCTTGTTTTAAATAGCATTGAGTTACGGTTCTTCAGAGGTTTTTAGACTTCCTGAAACTGAATGAATTATCTATGTTGATTTTTTTTTCTTTAGGTTGAGAATATTCACTCTCCGTTTCTCTGTGTAGTTCTCAGAAAATATGTCCAGGAAAGTGCACATATTGCACATGTACAGTTGGATGAACTCTCATGAAACCAACACATACATGCAGTGTTCACCTAGATTGAGTCATAAAATGAGTACCAACAGCTACTTTTCCAAGTCAACTCTGGCCCTCTCTTAATCACTAGAGACCATCTGTCCCTAAGGACTGCAGGATAATACGTGCCCTTTTTGTGTACAACAGCTTTTATTCAGAACTGTTTGCGAGATCTACCCTTACATTTCTTTCTTCTTTTCTAGATATTTATAGGAACTTATCATAATGCTTACATCATCCAGTTTTTCCATTTTACTGTTGATGGACATTTGAGTTATTTCTGGTTCTTAGCTGTTAGGAAGATACTGTTGTAAATTTTCTTAATGCTTTTTTTTAGCACGCTATGTACATATTTTTACGTGGTATGTTTCTAAATGTTGAATTGCTGTTGAGCCCTAAGAACATTTTTCCAGTTTATTGGACTCTACCAAATAGTTTCCTAAGTAGTTGCATCAGTTTAGATTCATCTAGGGTCTATAAGGGTTCCAAGTACTCCATGTTCATACGATTCTCTGTGTTCTGTCTTGTGTTTTATCATACTGATGGCTGTATGTTGGTGTCTAATAATTTTGATTAATACCCAGCTGTCAGTGTTGATGACTTTCATGTGTTAATGGCCATTTGTCTGTTTCTTGGGAAGAACTCACTTAACTTTCATCCATTAAAAATACTGACTTTCTCTTTTGTCTTTTTGTTTATTTCTAAAATTGAACCAGAACCTAAATCCAGTGTAACATTTGATTGGGAGGCTAAAACTCATGGAAAAGTAATTTAGACAGAGATATTTACTTGTTCACTTATTTAGCCAGTGAATATCCCTTGTGCCTGTACATGTGCAGTGAAACAGGACAGTGTTTGGCTTAAGGATATTTGCCAGTTTAGTAGAATATTAGAGCAAATGAAAAGAGATCAAAAATCTTAGAGTTAGGTAACTAGGGAATAAGGAAGTGTCCAGTGAAAGCAAACTCAGGGCTTTTAGCAGTCTCTGGTTGTTATGGTTTGTGTCTAGATGTCTCTCCACAGCCTCATGCAGTTATAGCAATTTTTTGGAGGTGGCTGAATCTATAGTGTGTGATGCTGGATTCGGAGTATGTGATTAGTGTATCAGTCCACTGATTGGTTTGGTATAGTTCTGGCTAGGATTAGAGGGAGTGTTACATCTGCCCTAGGGCAGGTAGCCTACATACAGTATAAGAGGCAGAAAGTCTTGTTTCCCTTGCTTTTTGCTTTTGCTGACTTATGCCCTATGAACTGTTTTTCCTTTGGGTTCTCCCTCTGGCATGTTCCACCTTGCCTTGGACCCAGCTGATTATAGACTGAAACTTCTATAAACTGTGAGCTAAAAAAGCCTTAAGTCAGATGTGGGTCTATACATAGTAACAGAGTTGTAAGACACTGGAAGAGCTATGAATAAACATTTTTAGCATTTTTTTCAAAATTTCATATTTATATAATATAGTATACTGCATACATTATATATTATACATAGTACTGCATGTAATGGCTATATATAAACGTATTTGTATCCAGCTATGATAATTAAAAGGCATTTAAGTGTGGAAGTTATTGAGCATAGAATTAGGATTTGAAATTCTTGGATTTGATTACCTTGTAAAAAAAACTATCAAGTATTCTGTGCCCAGCACTAAGCTGGTACTGGAAGTTTAATGATAGATAAGGTAGCCCAGGTTCATCTGATGAAAGGAACTCCTAAGAGCTGGCTTTCAATTCTAGTGAGAAGGGGGGAACTCCCTAAGAAATAGTTCTCTTCCCTTATTCTCTCTTTCAAAAATTTGTTGTTTAATTTCTATGATACACATTTGTAGTGTATGGTTACGAGTATCACATCGTAATTCTTTCTATATCTCCTTCCTCTCCTTGATTTTGATTCCTGACACCACCACTAACTTGTTCTTTAGCCTTGACAATTCTTATCCTATGATTAATTAGAAAAGTATTGTCATAAGCCTATATTCATTTCAAAATTTGGTCATTCTGTGCAGCGAAGCAAATTCAGATTTGCCTTTGGTCTTTTTTATATTTATTTATTTATTTTTGTCTTTTTCCTTTTTATCGGTACCAGGGATCGAACTCATGACTGCCTACTTGGAAGGCAGGCGCTTATGCCACTGAGCTAAATCCCCAGCCCCTGCCTTTGGTCTTTTTTGTGAAGTTTTGATCTGCTAAACACTAATAAAAAAATCATCTGCACAATGAGACCTTGTAAAGTACATACTTTGGCCCTGCAAGAAAATTTTGAATTGGGCTGAAGGCACTGAAACTAGGAAGTTACGATTGAAATGTCAGCAAATCTCACTTTGATGAGTACAGTTGATGCTACTGGAATGTTAAATATACCAGTTAAATACATTTTTTTCTTTTCGATATTATAAATTTTAAATATGTACTCCGTATCTTTCCAGCCACGTTTCCTGTATCAGTAGTCCCTTGTGGCAACTTTATCTTTGAATATAAACTATTCTTGTTCAATATTTGAGTAGTGATAATGGATTTTATTCTATTCATAACATCTTAGTATCCTAAACTGCAGCCAACATAACTTTACCTTTTGCAGGAACTAGAGTGCTTTACATTCTAAATGGCCGTCTTCATGTTTTATGCATTACCAGTAAACAAATGCAGGGCACTCAGTGAAACCTGTTTATTAGTGTGGACTGGGCAGATCTATTAGTGGAATGTTCTCTACTGGAAACAGAGATGTACCTGAACTACTGAAATATGATATTCTGGGGCCTTCTAGAACATTTTGACAATATTGGTTATATTTAGGTAGTAACTTATATAGCTTACAGTGGATTAGAACTCTTAAGAATCCTTGAAAATCATATTTTTACAGAGTGATTATAAAAATTTTTGAGATTCATCCCATAGCCTACTTCTCAAACTTTTCCTTAGGACAGAAAAATAGTTACATTATGTGGTTGAAAGTACTCTCCTGTGAGCAGGGAATTTATTCTGACTCTCTGGTTACTTTAAATCGTGATTTTTATGTTCACAATATGCTTTTTATTTTAATACAATTTTTTTTTTAAAGCAGAAACGAAAATTGATGGTTCTATAAAAAGAACCATATTTTTTCTGTTAATTTATGTTTCTCGTGACATACCATTGCAAAGGCCCAAATAAATCTGGGGTTTCTATAGTTTGTAATTTTTTTAATCATCCTAGATATTTTGAATTGGAGGTCAGAATCATACAACACATGTCAAGTGATCGATGTGTAAATGTATTTTAGATCAACAAAGACCATATTTTAAAATTTAGGAGATTTCTTAGCAAGGTACTGATTTCTTACTCTATTTGGATGCGGCTACAGGGCTGTCGGGGTGACACTCCAGGAGGACATTCATTGACCTTGGCACTTTCAGACTTAGCTTGGCTTACGTTAGCTCTGTGATGCCCTCCTTTGTTGCAGCCTCTGGCCTCCTAAGGCCTCCTAAGAGCATTCAGTTTGTTGCTTCTAACGTAAATGAGTTCAGGTCTTCCCAGTGGGTGTAGTGTGTGTTACGGGTATGCTTAGGTTCTGTAAATAACGTTGGGAAGCATTGGTTCACATTTTGGTAAATTTTTGCGTGACCTAGCACCTGTAACCTGTTTCCAGCTTGGGGTTCAGGAAATTGTTCTAAGTGGGAGCTTCTCCTGAGTTTATTCCAAGCTGTGGAGAACTGTCAGCACTTAGGCTTTCTGCCCAAATAGAAGTAAATCCATGTGTCCCTCGCGAGGTAGGTCCTCTCTCTGCTGTTGGAGGTTTTTTGATTCATGAGAGGTTCAGTGTGTCCTGAGCAGTGCTCTGTTCATGTAACCTTATGAGGACGATGACAGAATCCCCATAGTTTGAGTGTCCTTCACCAAGCAGAGTAGAGATAGTTGGTAAAGATTGCATGTTTGAAAACATTGTCTCAGTGTATAACTCCATGAAGAAAAGTGTTGACTGAGTTATAATATGTGGGATTTTAAAGATATTATTTGTTGTCTATGAAAGTGCTGAAGAGCTATGCAATTCCTTAAATGTACAATGAACTTTTATGACTTTTACACATTATGAAAATTCTAAGCTCTCTGTAGAATTTGTTTAGAGGAATGCCTGAGGAGAAATGTATTAGGAGCAGCAGTTAGACACAGAATGAAAACGTTATTGTCAGTATGCTTGACATTTAGAAATTAGTATTGTATGGCCTGAGTTTTCAAATGGCACTGTAACATGATATTCTTCCATGTGTTCAGCTTAATGATATATATATTGTCTAGTGTATTTTCCATCAGCAGCACATTAGCTGTGTGATGCAGAATAGGTTACATTTCATTTTATCAATTGAAACACAACTATGCTTCAGGATGGAGCAGGGGACTTGGGAGTGGATACTGGATTCTGTTTCTGTTCCTCTGAGACTCATTTAGTCTTAAATAGCCTATGAGGATTATGGAAAACCCTTGACACTTCTGTTCAGGCATGGCTGTACATGAATGACTGTGCTTCAGAAGATGCACACAACACTTTTGAGATCATTTTGCAAAAATTTCAATCATCTGAAGATTAAGTAATCCAGTAAAGATCAGGTACCAAGAAGAATCAGATACGTTCTATACAATTATAGTTCTCCAAGAAATGGAAGGCTATGCTAAATTAACAATATATGTTGTGATATGCTTACATCAAAATACATTAAATGCTAGTTTAAACCAGAGAACAGGTCTTCTGAAAATTATTGGACAAAGCACACATGTCAGTAAGGTGTATGTAAAATAAATAAAAGGCCAGGAAAACTTCAGTGTGTTGTAAAAAGGTATAAGAGTTTGAAATGTGGGACTTTGACCAGGACTATCTCATAAAAATGTCAAGCCACGTAAGTAATTTTAAAGTCTCTAATCACTGAACTACAATTTAAAAGATATAGTGGGTATTAATTTTAACACTAATATATTTTCTCTATAAAGTCTTCAAAGTCTGGTATGTATTTCATGCTCACAGAAGAACTTAAATTGGGCCAGACACATTTCATCTGCTCCATGAATACACGAGTGAAGTGACGGGTAGCAGTGCTGTAAGCAGAGATTTTATACTATTGTGATTCAGACATTCATGATGTTTTAAAAAATGTGACATGTATGTTTTCTGATATGCAGAAATTCTTGTTTTTAACTAGACTAGTGATTTAGTTGGAAGCTGGATGAAGGAGCTTAAGTATTTATAGTGAATGATTAAAGTATAGTGAATGTAATCAAGGTGTGGATTTCCTAATAGTCAATAGGCACAATGATATCAAAGGAACAATAAGGAGACATCATTGGAAATCAAAGTCTAAGTCGGGTAATAGACTTTTGAGATCATTTTGCAAGTGTTTCATTGAATTAGAGATTGATAATACAGTGAGATAAAAATCAGGTACCCGCAGGAATCAAATACATTCTGTACAATTATAGCTTCCCAAGAAAAGGAAGACTGCTAAATTAACAGTTATGTGGTGATACATTTTTACATTTTTAGACATAGTAAAAAATTTCCTTGAGTACAATTCTGGATGATGGCTTTTCCAAATGATCTTTTACTCCTGTGTGTTTTAATTTATTTGAGTTGTATTGCTATGAAAAGTTGTAAGCCAATCTTGTATTGCCCTGTTCTCTCTGAAAGAATGTGACATGTTGATGTACATTTTCTGGAAATCTGACTGTAGTTAGGAACTACATCTCCTGTTTCTTAGCATAATTTAAGATGAAAAGAGGCTCATGAGATGTTCTCCTGATCTTCTTGGCCACAAGCAGCATTTATGGTCTCGTAGTATTGCTAGTTGTGTGCTTTAAAAAGTAAGATATATTTATTAATAAGAAAATAAGTTAATAGTGACTTCATCTCAAATACCTTCTGGAAATTGCATTTGTTTCATTCTTCAAACACAACAAAGATAGTACGAGATAGGCATTATTTTGGTGGTCTCATGGAGGTGGAAAAACTGAACTTTAGAGATCCTGTGACTAAACCATAGCTATATAACTTGGAGAAAAAATAGAATTTGAATTCAGTGCTATGGGATGTCAATTCTGACCCAACATCAGGAGGTTGATAAAGTGACTGAAGAAAACGTGACCTGCTCTGATGAACCCTGTGATTATTGTTCATTGTCTTGATGTTGCTTCCCAGTGACCTGTGAGTCTCTGTACCTTCAGGCTTGGTCTGAGGAGGGTATGCCTGTGTGTTAGGGGTGCTCTTGCTTCCTGTCTCTGAGAAAAGCTACTTTACAAATACTGGCAAACAGTGCACTGGCAAACAAGCACTGTTACACTTGAATTTAGACTCTTCGGTCCACCAAATGCACATGGAGAAGTGCTGCCTGGATAGTGACAGGATTATCTGCCATGGCTCTTGGTGGACAGCATGGATCCTCAGTGGCTACCTGGATCCAGAGTCTGCGCTGCAGTGACAGCCTTACAATTGCACATTTGAAGCACTGGAGACGAGCCATGTTGGTTCCTGCCATGCATGCTGTCCACACATCCAGAGGACACCAACAACGTCCAGTCATTTCCAGATGGGGTACTGCTGGCGTTATTACATTCTCCCCTTATCTGCCTTCTTACCTCTTTTTGACCTCTGATGGATCCTGGCTGATGCTGCAATGGCTCAGCACCCCCACCTTGCATATACTACTGAGGCCCACCCGGGGCCTCAGTAAGAGGCACAGTGGCAGTCTGTTTTTTGGGATCAGATGAAAGAGTTCACATCCCAGCTTTCCAGTTCTGCATCCATCTGACTGTATATTTCTTCACTTGTGAAGTGGGGGTTAATATCCTCTCTTCACAAGGTTACCATGAGGATTACTTAAGATAACGCTTGTGAAGTATCTACCATCTGCATGGCACATACTTGATTCATGGATTGTATTTTTACTGCTAAGATGTGATTGTAAATAACATACTTCTTTAAATTATATAAGACAAAGTGACAGATACATTTCTGAGCACTCCAAGTGGCTGTGGTAAAACTGTAGGGAAAGAGATTATTTACAGTCACAGATAAACTGTGTTATAATGCTGTACTTTATTGAACTATGCTTAGAAAAGAAATCCTCTTTGCTCACCTTCAAAATTCTCAAAGGCCTTGAGTACATCCTTTACCATCTCCAGAGCATCATTTAGCTACTGCTGTGTCTGTAGGCTTAACTGGCAAATAGTGAAAATATTTCACTCCATAGCCCCCATTTTTACCTCCTAAGAGTTTCTGTTCAGAATGCTGGATAATTAAAAGTCAAGAGGAATGCGTGAGTTGTAGTTCACAGTTGACATAATAGTTATCCATTTCATCACTGCCCGGAGTAGGTTAGGAGCTGCTGTGAATGAGAACATTGGTTAAATTTCATGAGTTCATCAATGTAGATTAGGACTTCAACTCTGAACAAGTATTAATTTGTCCCAGCTCATTACATATGTCTTATATAGACTTGGGCATTTTTAACATGTTAGATTTGTACCCTCCTCAGCATATAAATGGAGGAGAATATGAAAATTCTTAACCCTTCAGTTTCATAGAGAAGTATTTGTGGCCCAGAAAATTTAACTTGGCAGCAGGCTTATAGTGTTTCATGGCTGTATTGTAATGTAATTAAGGAAGGTAGGTGATACTGTTTTTTTCATCTAATTAGACATCTCTCTCCAATCAAATAATACCTAGTAATAGCTACATTAATTCAGCATAGTACTAACAGAAATCTCCTCAAAATGTGTCCAATAACTTTGTGCATTAAATACTCTTGGTAGGTAAAAGGAGTTTTGGAGAGAGCTGGAGTGTTACATGTTTTTGAGGTGCCTGCCCTTTTGTGATTTGTCAACTAATTGCTCCATGGGTGACAGCTAACTTTGGAGTGAGCCATGCACCATGGGCCTCACTCTTTCATTTAGGAAATCTGACTTAAAATCATATTTTAAGTCAAATCAAACTCAAGAAAGTAGTTTTGGCTAGTTTTCATGAAGTAAAATATGCACAAAGATGACATCATAAGTCTGTCCCTTAGTGAAATTTCCCAGTTGAATACATTCATGTTACTGCATCCAGATAAAACAAAACATTCATGTCCCAAATATCTCCCTTCTATTCCATTCCACTCTTTACTCTCTTTAAATGTAACCACTACATTGATTTCTGTCACTATTAATTTTCAGTATACATAAACACAGTCATACTGTGTACAGTTTTGTAGCTGATAATTTTATTTCACATTGTGCTTAAGAATTTGTTTTATCAAGCATGTGCTCACTTTGGTGATTATATATACTCATTCTTGAGTTTTTTAAAAAATTAGTTGGTAGTGAAGGGGAATGAACCCAGCACCTTCCACATGCCAAGCATGTGCTTTACCACTGAGCTGTGTTCCCAGTCCCACTTATTCCTGATTTTGATACTGAACATTTTATTAGCTATTACTTGTGATGAGTACTTTTGATGTCCAGCTTTATGAATCTTTGCTTGTTACAAGATGATGGAGATATTCTCCTTTATTTTTCTAGAAAGTTTGATTTTACTTTCATATTACATATACATCTGGAATAGATTTTTGTGTGCTGTGTGAGAGGTAAAGGTAAAAATGGGCATTTTTTTCTCTCCTAAGATACTCAGTTGGCCAAGCACCGTTTACTGAAACGGCTTACTGATTTGTTGTTGGTTTGGTTTTTTTGTACCACAAATCAAACTTACTCCTGCCGTGCCTGTATGTTTTTTGAGAGAGGGTTTTGCTATGTTCTTCAGGCTGGTCTTGAACTCACTGTGTGACTCAGGCTGGTGTGAAACTCAGGGCATTTCTCCTGCCTCAGCCTTTTGAGTGCTGGGATTCAGACAGGCACCACCACACCCAGGTTAGGCTTTGCTTTCTAAGGTACAAGTCAGTGTGCCACCTGTGTCATAAGAGGGCGGCCAGAATCCCAATTATGTGAGAGAATGTTGATCAATTTATTTATACTTGTACATTGTTTCAGAATGTTGTGATCACGATAAATTTAGAATAGGCTTCCTGTATATGATAGTATAAATCTATTTGGTCCTTTTTCCTAAAGACTAACTTGGCTGTTCTTGATTCCTTACATTTGTATTTTAAGTTTGTAAACATGTTTCCATTACACACAAACACATATGGCTCAAGGGTTTTTGATTGTGTTTGTATTAAATCTTTAGACCAATTTGAGGAGAATTTTCACTTTAATACTGAGTTTTTCTACTCATGAACATTTAATATTGCTCAGTTAAGTGGAACTTTCAGATTTCTCTAAATAGTGTCTTTTCACTTTGATCTTATGAACCTCTTTTATTTATTGTTAGGTATCCAATTCTTTAATGTTACACATTTGTTCCTATAAATTTGTGTGACTGTTTTTCGGATGTATTTATATTTGTGTGTTTACACGTGTTTAGTAACTTTATTAAATTTGTATGATCTAATGCTGTAATTATAGATTCTTCATTTTTTTTTTAATAAAATAATCATGTTTCCCACCTATGGTGATTTTAATGTACTCTATGCTTTGGAACACTGTCTAGACTTGTAGTGTAAGTTGAATTGGGGTAATGTAACAAATACTTTTGTAACTTGCTTATTTTGTTATGGAAAACTTTCCATTTCTTTTGATTTTTTGAGATTGTGTCTCACTAAATTGTGCAGGCTGGACTCAAATTTGCAAACCTCATGCCTCAACCTCCTAGAGTGCAGAGATTGTAAGCCTTTGCCAACATCCGTAGGTAACTAATGGGTATTCTGTTTCTAGATTTTAAGGTTTATTGATTTAAAAATAACTGTGCTGATTTATTCATTACTGTTTTTGTGGTTCTTTGAGTTCATGAGAGTCCAGGAGAAATTTGGCTGGAGGCTTAGATGACTTCTATATGGGAGAAGATCCTTTGGGAAACTTACATGAAAGTAAGAAATTGAAGTTAATTGGAAGAAATGATAAGTTCTTGATATCAAGAATAACGATTAAATATTTTAAGTATCAACCTGGTTTTTCATGAGCATTGTAAAGAGTGTAGACTTAACACTAATCTAGATTGCTAAATGAGGTCCTACAAGAGATAAAACGGTAGAGGAGAATTGCAGAAAGAAGTCCTGAAAGCGTTTTGAAGGAATAAGTACTAGAATATTTTGATATGTGTTGGTTAAAATAATGTTAAAATTGAGCCAAAAGTATAATGTGCCATTGATTAATTGTTGATGACTTCACAGACTGAAATGGAAAAATGTGAATAGGATTTTCTTCGAGAGAAAAATAATGGAGTTAGTTGTGGTTTCTTATAGGTGGCACCGTCTACACAGTGGGTAGGCTGGGTGTGCGTAGGGGAGAAATCTTGGCTGTAAGTCTCTGTGTACGTCACAGTACCAAATGGTAAGAAGGTGATAAACATATGTTAAATTATTTAATGATATCTGTGTGGAGAAACAGACTGTGATTATGGTATACTTACGTTCATTTGGAAGCTACCTGTGGAAGTTAATAATTGAGACTGGTAGTTGAATGGCTAAAGAGATGGAACACAAAGAGAAAGTGTACCTTAAAATTAAGGACAGTCTTGAAAGATACTCCTTTGTAGGACAATAGAATTTTCAAGGAATATCTAGTGGTGATGGTTAGAAAGAGCCGAAATAAGAATAAGAAAGGTTATCGAAGTTGGGAATTTCGTGTTCAATGCACAGCAGATATCGAGATCATTTGGAGGCAGGGTGGATTAGCAGAATTAATGAGCTCTGATCATAATCTGAGGAGGGACAGAAGTTGGAGTCTATGCATAACTGCATGTAAAATAGAACTAACCCAGTGTTCAGATGCTTTTGGACAAAAATTGCTCTCTACAGTGAGCTCCAAATAGTATATGCCTTGCTCTTATGTTCATTTGGATTCTGATATAATGCTCTTTTCAAATTGAAGTTGAATAACAGACTCCTGCATATACTTGATGGCTCTATTCCCGATTCCTGAGAAGTTGTCATCCACTTGTTTCTCCTGAATTGAAGTACAGTTGTTTTCATCCTATCTTGCTGGGTTTTAAAATCATTATTTTGCTGCTTTCTAGACCAATTATTTGTATTTTCACATCTCCAAATTAAGAATAATAATTACATCTCCCTCACAGAGCTGTAAGGAATGACATAAATTAATATATGATAAAGTGGTTGGAATAGTCCTATCACCTAGTAAATCTGTGTTAAGTATTTACTGGTGCTAGGATCACTGTTACCTCTCCTTTTATTATTGAAAATTAAAAGCACTCCACACAGGGAATGATTTGAATTCAGTTCTTTGGCTCACAGCTTCCCTTCTCTGCAATTCCCAGGATGTATATGACCATCTTTAGGAACAAAGTTAGAAAATTCAAAGCATTTTTTTGAAACCTGGTATCTTCTCAATGACAGTATATTTAAACTCAATCATAAAAATATATTCCCCACATTTACTAGAGAAATACATGTAAACATTTAACCTGCTGCTTAATACTGACTTGATAATTTATTTTACTTGTGAATATATATATATATATATATATATATATATTTTTTTTTTTTTTAATTAGAGTAGAAACCAGCCAGCCAAGGAGTAATCTGAGCATTCAGGAGGTTGAGGCAAAAGTATCACTATTATTTTGAGGTCCTCGTGGGCTGTAGAGTGGGTTCAAGGTCAGCCTGGTGTATGCTCGGTGCTTGGTCAGCCTGCCCACCCTCCCAAAAGGTAGAAATTTTTTTTTTTTTAACTTACAGGCCCAAACTTGATATCAGTAATTATACATTATATCTTCACATAGGTTTGTAAGACTGAGTTGGGCAATTTTTTCTTATTTACTCATAGTTAATAAAATTTACTTAATTGTATGATTGAAAGTGTTAATGTGTGTTCACGGTGGGTACCAATCAAGCTGGAATCATTAGCCTTCCATCTTCCATCTCTTCAACGTTTATCATTGTTGCTGTGTTCTGAGAAGTTAGTTTTCTGTTGTATAAGAAAATTCTGAGGACTGTCTCATTTGTAAGAAGTGTTTTATTTGGCTTCCAATTTTGGATGCTCAAGAACAGGCTATTGACATCTGCTCAGCTCTGGTTAGGCACTGTCTAGCTGTGTGCATGGAGAGATCACACAGCTAGACAGGAGACTGGAGTGGGTGGGTTGGACCAGACTTGCTCTCTTGTAGCATCTTCTTTCTAGGGAACTCACAAGAATCTCATGAAAACTGTATTAATTCTTTCAAGGGCAGCCTCTCTAGTGACCCCATCACATTGCATGAGACTGTATCTCACAAAGGTTCCACTACCTCTTTCTTTACTGTGCTAAGAACCAACATTCCATCGTGAATTCTTGGTGGACACAATCCAAATCCAAACTATAGGGAGAATCTTTGAATTTCTCTAGTTATTTTGGAGTATATATATATATATATTGTTAGAGATAACAGACACACTCTTGTGTTAATGGTTATGGGAAATAATTACATAATATTTGTTTTGAGGTTAATTTTCGAAATACTTTTGGCAGCCCTTAGCTGAGACGCTGTTGTTTTTTTTTGAAAGCATTTTAGTTTTGGAAGTATTTTTGTAACAAAATATAAACTTCTGTTACTCTCAGACTCTTCAAGATTTTATCTCCATTGTTTTCCACCAGTGCTCAGCTGTGTGTATGTACATATGAACATATCCTATTGTGACCATATTTTCATTGATTCCTATGTGAATAATAGATAATGCAAAATATTTGATCTGTTATGATCAGAGAAGCCAGTAATACCAAGACTAATTTATAGCATAACATAGTCAATAAAATTTCTTAAGTCAAGTTTTCATAGAAATGTCTGCTTATCTTGGAGTTCCTAATTGTAGCATACATAGTATGAATCCATTTATATTGTAAAAAAATTGTATACCTAATACTCTGAAGGTTAGACTTTCAGAAATGGTTATATTTTTTTATTATCAAACAAATCTATATTAGTGTTCCTTTTTTGTGAGAAAGGGTGGCTAATTTAAATGCTAATTCTTAGGGGTGTGTGCTCGCATGCACGCTCATACATGTGCTACTTCTGTGATATTAAGGGTGGCATCTTGATAAGAGTGATGCAAATTGACTTGAGTCAGTTATTTTCATATAAAGTGTGGATATGCTTTATACATGATTTAATTAAGGAATCTACATGATGGCACTTAGTCAATATTGCACACAATAATCACTGAAAAGTTGGTCTGTGGCATTGTTATTTCACTTACATTTGGCTCTTCTGTTGACTGTAGTCTTTAAATCAGGTACTTTGACATATCATTTTTCATGTCCTTGGTTTCTGGCATATAGGTGATTCATGAAATAATAACAATACACTTACCATCGAATAACATAGCATAGTTGCAAATTATTGACTCTAATCACCTGCTGTTAGTTGGTAGTGTATATTTGCCCTGTTTCCTCTAATTTCAGTTTACCAGTTTTTAAGGGACTCTTTTTTGGATCTTATAAATAAGAATCAATACACTGTTTCTTATTCTCAGAAAGTACTATTTTGATTTTTTGGTATTATTCAGTTATAAGAGATGCATGTTTAAGCAATACATTTGACTGCCTATTAATTTTCTTATCATTAAGAAAGAGTAATTGAAAAAATAAAAAAGTAATAGATTGTATGAATATATTTGTTAAGATAGCCAGCTCTGTGGGCCAGATTTTGAGCTACAGAAGACAAAGATAATAGTGTTTAAATGCACACACTAGAGTAATGATTTCATCCAGTCAAAACTATCGTTCAGTAAGGCACTCAGTAACCCATAAGATAGTCATTAAAAATATCAAAATAAATCCTCCTTTTCTGTATCAAAATGTCAAAATGTCAGTGAAATAAATTATTTAGTTCTTTGAGATATTTTTCAAGCTATGTTGTAAAATCTACCTTCATTAAATTTCTTTGGGTTCTGATATGTGAAGAGACTGAATATTAAAGTATCCTAAAAATATTTGTTTAATTTTTTTTTAGCTATTGCTAAATATATTGAGAATGTAAATTTCATTTAAATGTCAACCATAATTAAGCTTATGCCATTGTTTTTCTACTCAGGTTTTACAATTTGATGAAATGTTTTTCCCACAATTTAATAAATATTTGCTGTATTTCACATGAATTAATTCAAAAGGGACAAGAACAACATATTTTAATCAACTATTGTTGTGATGGACTAGAAATAAATTTTTTCTCTAGGCAAATTGTGTACTGTGCATTTGAATTGGATTTATCTTACTTAGCATTGTCAGATTAAGCATACAGGCAACAATTAATAGGAAAGCAAAGTATGTGTACTGCATTCTGAATAAGACAAGTTGTTTATATCATAGATCTTTAATGTGTAAAGTTTTAGATGCCATTTAATTCATCTTTTCTAGCTATGCTGAGATACCTATTAAATGTGAAGTAGTGGATAAAATACTAGTGCATGAATGGAGTATTTTTAATGGGTACGTAATATGTGTGTTTATGATTACTTGATTTTAAAATTTGTTTCCTTTCTTGTGCATAAATATCAATCATAGTACATTTATTTATACTGTCAAAAATGAATGAGCGATTAATTCATAGTTGTTCCCTTTATTCTTCCCTCCCTCTCATTGCTTCTTAAAGACACTGATTTTAACATCTTTAGCATGATGATTCAAAATGTTTCTTTATAGATCAGGATTAAAAGAAGAATTTCAGTGTTTTTCATCTGCCTTTGCAAACTTGTGTGTCTCCAAGTTTTTATTTGTAGATTATAAGTAGTACATATTGTAGTCTCATGAGTTACATATGAGTACAGACGGCACATGCTTACATTCTACTACAATCTCAGTCACATAAATCAGACATACAGAGGCACAATTTAATCATCGTATCAATCCTTCACAGTACAAATCAGATTTTTGACTACGCAGTCTTGATAAAATGGCAATTATGTTTGAATATAAGCATAGCATAAATTACTTTTCAAACTGTTATTTTGAGCACAATATATATGAAAGAAATACTTAATTCATTTGCTATGGTTACTTTCCTTTAAAGGTTTATTTGTTCTCTTGATGCAGAGAATGATGCCATGTAATGGAACAGAAGCTGAAAAAACAGATTAAAGGAGCAATTTCCATGTCAGTGTGCTCTTGCTTTACCTCCTCCTTTTGAAAATGGGCTGTTTATTTGGCCAACTCTTTTCTTTAACAACTGCTCAAGCTTCCAGGCAGACTTTCTTCCTAGAGGATCTTAATTCCTAATTTTTTTTGACTCTGTTATTGCTGGATTTTTTTTAACGGTAAAGAATTCCTACATGTGAGCACAATTTCAAGGAAACATAAAACTGGAAATAAGGAAGGAGAATTTACAAATGATGAATTTTTGATAGATTTATATGCCACTAGAATTTTGTAGGGAACATTTTTGAGTTTGGATTATTAATAACTTTGACTTCTTTTTCTCCCAATTCAATTAGCTGTTGTATGTTTGAGTTTACTTAATAAATGAATTATAAACACCATTCTATATGGCTGTAAACAGATTATTTCCTCTATGTACCTAGAGTTTTCTTATAAAAAAAACACATACAATAATGGTAGAAGGTCTGGAAATGGAACTTTGTCTAAGGTAGGTCAGAGCTTCCTTTTAATTCTCAGGAAATTTTAAGTGGGAAGAGAAATTTGTATACTTGTTTATAAATATAAAGAGTATGAATAGGAAGGACATGCCGGATACCTAACATGCACCAGAAAGTCTGATATACACATTATAGACATTCTCATTTTCAGTATTCTTACTTAAAATAGAAGTGAGGCATATATATGATACAAATTTAACAAAGGAGGGAAAGAGACACTTACCAGTAACTTCCTTTACCTCAGCTGTTAAAGTTTCTGTTCATTCTGTCTGACTTTCATACCTGAACTTTTTTCATGATGCCTGTCTCACATGAGGTGGAGGTTGCCATTTATTCTCATGACTCCTAAAATTCTGGATTTAGTGGCATTCTGAAGTTTCTGTATTGTCACCTATATTGCATGAAGAGACAAAGAGCAGGTGGAATTTTGTTCATGGTTTTTTGGTAGAGGAAGGTTCTGGAATGTTAGAATGTTGGTTTGTGGTTACAAAAGTATATCAGGAAATCATCTACATTGATGTTTTTTGACTTACAATATAGAACATTTGTACCCAAATGGAAAGTCAAGTGCCATCCTCTCCTGTTGTTGGAGATGTCTCTATTTACATATGATTTTCTAATTTCTTATGGTCTATGTATAAAAAAATTATGCAGGATGACATGTGTACATATTTTTTTCAGTAGCAAGGTGTGTCATGATGTGCAAATTTGGAGGAGATACAGTATGTGTCACCTGTCACCTAGCAACGAGCATTCTGCATTATATCTTTAGATTTCCTTCACTTTAAGTCAAAGTAGCTGTGAAAACATAGTACTTAGATTTGCATTTATCTCCAGAAATATTTAGAATAACCTTCAAATATTTTTAGTTCCCAAGATAATCTACTATGACACATGAAACAAAAATAACTTTAAATGAAGCAAAAATCAGCTTACATGGTAGGAACCTTGAGACTCAGAGCAAGGCAAACTTGGAATTCTTACATAATAGTTCAAACTTAGATGCACAAAGCCTGCATGTCAGTTCCCCCATCAGCTTTTAAAGTTATGGCTACTGAATTGAATATGTATATAAACCTTTATTACTTGACTTTTCCTTTCTTTTTATTAATACTGAGAAACAGTCACAACTGATGAAGTAGTGATTTGTAAACTTGAATCTAAAAGTCAGTATTCCAAATGACCTGGCTGCATCAACACCAGAGTTCAATTGATTTACCTGAAACAGAACAACTAAGTCACCTTTATGGAGAGAATGGATGCCTTGCCTAGTCAGATGTCTACAAACACACCAGAATGTGTTTTGGTGTCTGCATTTCCAGGCCTCTAACGGGATTATCAGAGGCACTAGCAACAAGTGGTCCTGAGACATTTAAGAGTACTAAACACTGACCTTTAATGATTGAGAACCTGAGAGATCGTTAAAGAGGTGGTCAAGAGTGAGCAGCCTGGAGCTGCAGAAGAATGTCTGCACCCCGAGGTAGTTATTTCAGGTCGTTCTTTATTTGTGAAATGGACCAGATCTGTTCGGAGTATGGCCAAGGTCATTTTTGCTGCCCAGAGTGTGCTTTTTGAATTATAAAGGAAGCTGTATGATCACGTGTGGAAATTTTAAAAGAATCCAAAGAGAAAATGAGGATCTTAGAAAATCATTCTCTTCCTGTAGTTGCTAAAGAGAAACAGGTGTAACTGGAATTTCTCTGCCCTTTCCTTAAAACGCCAGTGTTTACCCATGTTTCCAGGTAACACCAGTTTTTAAAGAAATGTAACACTTTTTGTGGGATATAAATTTACACCATTTCTTATTTCTCATTTTTTGATACAGAAATAAGTAATTTTTCACTGTCCTGCACCTAATGACATCTGGAAATAATCTTTTAAAGCAGGAAAGTGAGTACCACAACCATTGTGTACTGATTGCTTTGGTAGGAACTCCGGCCTTTAAATTACTTGTGCTTTGGGGGAAGATTTACATATTTGATAGGACAGAACAAGTTTAATTCAGAAACTGATGAGATAATGTTATTGGAAATAATTACTTTTCCTTTGTCATAGTTTGGTTTTTATAAAGACTTGGGGGAAACCCAAAACCCCTTAGTGTGAATGAAATTTCTTTTGTTCTATCATGTGATGTCCTTTTAGGAAAATCTTTTTCATTTTGCCTGTTAAATAGCTCAGCCATTGATTAAATAGTGACAATTCTTACAGGTATGGCATTTACCATTTTACAGATTGTTATGTTATTTAGAATAGGCAGCAGAAACCACAAGAATCATTATTCCTGCTTCTGTGAAGGAAATTGAACTCAGTGATGTTGAATGAGTTAAGGTTTCACAGCCGCAGTTGATAGAAGTGTGACGTGTGACGGGGAGCAGATCTTCTCACCTCTAAGCTGTATCTTTATTTCCTTGCCATCAGTCGTGCTGCTCACAGTATAGTGTTGGTGAATAAAGAATAAGTGATGGATGTTGAACACTCTCTTAGCAGTTTGAATTGATGGAAAGCAAAACATATTATACCAGGCCCTGTCCAACTTCAAAACATACCAAGGCATGCATTTAAATTATAGGTGATTACAAGACCACGTGGTAATATAAACCACGAAGAGCCGTGCAACAAAACTTGGAACTAAAAATACCAATTTTAGAAGGATTCTGACATTATCTAACTTGTTATGCTGGATAAAAGATACATCTGATTACTTTTATCATTTTGAGTGGATCTTAAAGTAGTTCAGGTGCTGAACTCACTGAACTAACTTCAGAACAAATGATAACATTAGGATAATTTTTGAATCCCCAAATGCACCAAAAATGTGTATACCAGGTTATTTATAGTTCACATAATTTAATGTTTATTTCAGCCTGTCGAAAAGTAAAATTATGTAATTAAAGCTTAAATTACTTAGGTAAAAATGTATCTGTGTCATTCATACAGAAAGGAATTTTCTTTATGTGATTTTCCTGATTTCTCCTTATTAACTTTATTCTCTTATCACATTTACTGTTATCTTAAAATTTGCTACTGTAGGGCCTCTGCTATGTATTGGGATGCAAAGATGAGAAAGGGCCCTGTGGTGGTTTTCTTCCTTCTCCTAGTAGGACTCCACAGTGTATTGGTACAGCTAGATGCAGTGGAGTCAAAGTGAGTGGAGGTTGAAACCTGTGCAGTACTAGGCTCCCTTTCCTCTCTTGATCAGAGCTGTCGGTGTCCATCAGAGGATGTACAGGAATCTGGTTGTACAGGAATCATCAGATTGTCCAAGGATTCATATGGAAGACTATCAAATTGCTAGTAAAAATCATAAATTATGAGATAAAAATGAGGAAGTAATGATGTATTGCTACAATGGAATATAGAAATTTTGGACAGAGTGTTGATGCTTTTAAAATCAAGAAAATACTTGTGGTACTCTTGTTGCTTTGTATCTGCAGAGGGTCGGATCTAGGAACACATGTAGATACCAAATTAACACTGCTGAGTCTTTTACAATATATGAATCGTATTTACAGATAACCTATGTATATCCTCCTGTGTGCTTTAAACCGCCTCTAAATTTCTGTTACCATATAAATGCTGAGCAAATCGGTATTACACTGCATTGGTTAGAGGGAAAGGACAAGAAAAACAGCTGTGCATGTTCATTACAGATGCAATTTTTTTTCATCGAATATTTTTGATCCAAGGTTGGTTGAACCCATGAGTGTGGAACTGGAGGGTATGGAAGGCTCACTGTATATTAACATATAAAAATTCAGAAAACTACATTTTGAAGTGTAATGAGGCAGAATGTAAGATTGAAGAAAGTTTCAAAGTATTTTGTGCATTTTTCTAACATGTAGAAACTGAAAGAAAAGATGTATTTGATGAGAACACCATGTTAGATTTTTTTTGAGAATTTCAGAAGATAACTATATTATGGTTTCACATGTAAAACAGAATTATACTCTGAATTTTAAGAGAATAATTGTCTGTTCTTTTAATGCATAAATATTGCGTTTGTAAAGTAGTATTTTTAGTAGTAGTAACAGTAGTAGAAGTCAGTAGTAGTGGAAGTAAAAACTGAAATATGTATTAAGGGCATATGTTTTGAGAGGAGTGAGAGACATACTTAAAATTAAGGTTCACTGGGCTACCCAATGGATCATGTCACAGAGCATGTCACAGGCCAGCCCAGTGCATGAGGTGGTCCCAGCTACATTTCACTGCGGGATTTATAAGCGAGTTCTTGTTCTGTCTCTACGTATGGGTCTGCATATGCGGGAAGCAGGCCCGTTGCTCCCCTGCAGAGGCAATGGCACAGAATAGGTGTGGCCCTCTTAAGTGTAATTCCAAATGGAAAAAGAAAAAGGCATCTGTGCCTAATAAGCTGGCTCCACTGAGTGCCAAAGAAAATTTGCCTCATGAAATGGAAATTCTGAAGCAGGTTACATAATGCTGAGCAAATAAATAGAAAGCCTCTTAAGATACTGTATATCCAGATGGGGCAAATGGTTTATTGTAATCAGAATTTTCTGAACCAGTAATAGTAAGTTATACTTGGTGAAATCCAAGTGGTCCTGGAGATGTGGGAACTTCTACAAATCACATAAATACTTACTTTTATTTATTTAACTTTTATGAAGAAACATGGAAACTTTATTCATTTTTCAAAAAGTTACTTTGGTGTTAGCCAACATTGAGTCATGGAAATTTGTTTTAATTACTTTGGACATTTATATCAGTTGTAAAGAGAAAAATGTTCATCTCCTCAGTAAAAGACCAGCTCTTTAAAATTTTCTTCCTTGCTAAGGATAATGGAGTTATACTCCATTTTGAGTATTTGTGGGTTCTCTTTCATACAGGAAATTCATACAGAAGCCAGATTTTACCCTTTTCACTCAGCTTTCTCTGCTGCACCCCTCAACCCCTTTGATTCCTACTCATCTTCATCATCTTGTGTTCGGGATGTTGCCATGGTGTTGTGGCTGGGCTGGTTCTCTCTTCCCTCATTTTTCCGTTATTCTTACATGGCAAATACAGCTAGCTGGCTGTGGTGTATATGTTTGTAATCCCAGCAGTCCTTGGGACGCTGAGGCAGGAGGATTGTCCTGATTTTGAGGTCACCCTGGGGTACATAGTGAGTTATCCTGTCTCAAAACACAACGGAACAACAAAACCCAAAGAAAGAGCAAATAAAAAACAAGAGAAATTCCTCAACTATTTTTTTTTATCATGTCATTTTACTACTCAAGAGCTTAAATAACTGCAGGGCTGAGGTGTGGTTTTTTGGTACCGTTTTTTTACATTAGTAGTCTTACTGTCAACTTGTAGAACTTATTCTCATTGTATCTTCTGCTCTGCTTTTCTTGCAGGATCAATGTGACTCTGTTAACAAATGGATGAATGAGTATCCATATGAAGAGGAAAACGATAAAGGTTGGTTAGTCAAGCTGTATAATTGCATTGAACAGTTGCAGTAATAAATTGAACAGTATTTCCAGGCAGTTATTAGAACATTTCCTTGTCTGGCTGAGTGTGAAATAGCAGTTAATCCTTGGACCAATACATTTATCAGTAAGATATGATTTTTCTTTTAAGTACTTAAATATAAAGACATTTATAGGGAAGCTATCTGTTTTTGTGCAAGTATAGTTATCATTCTTTTTTTCTGTTGTTTTGAGATAAGGTCTTGCTGTGTGGTTCAGGCTGGCCTTGGGCTCATTTTGTAGCCCAGGCTGGGGGTCTCAAACTTGCAGTGATCCTCCTGCCTCAGCCTCTCAAGTACACAGGAGTGTACCACCATGCTTGGCTTAGCTGTCATTCTTTTCCAGAACTTTAACTGGTATTTTAAGAATTAACTTTTAGATGACTATTAAAAAATTTAATACCAATTGATAACAACTGATTGCTAGGCCCCAAAATAGCCAGGTTTTGTTTAAAGTTCATCAGTTCCTACAAGCATAATCTGGAACCAGCACTGTGTGGTGCCCGTGTCTCTCAGACGCTGTCTTCTTTGCCCTTGCAGTCAGCTTTCTGTGGAAAAGTGGGATCACCACGAAAGGCTTTACGGTGGCTTCTCTCACACACAGTGTGAAATAGCAGACAGGAAACCCTGTGGATTGTAGAGTAATCAAATGCTGGGCACTGCTTTATTTGTGGTAGTTGAGTTTTTCTTCCACTTCATACTGGTTATAATATAAAAATCATAGGTAATACTGAAGAAATTACAGTATATTAAACTATCTCTGTTTTATAAATAGCCTTACACTGAACAGATGTGGTTCAAAGGAATGTGCCTTGTAACTCTTCATATGGTTGTGCAATACGTATGATGTCATATTTCCCTTCCCTGGTTACTGTGACTACTTTCAAATAAATGCATGGCATGCTGTGTCATTTTCTGCCAGCTTTCTTCCACATACTTAAAAATGATTTTTCCCGAGTATGTCTTTCAATTAAAATTGTCTACTTTTATTCTCACTGATAAAGTCTTTTCTTCCTTTCATAAGCAACCCTCTTTCTATGCCTTATTCTTTATCCAGGTTACTCTCTTTAGGGCAGGTAGCACTGAAACCCAGAGGTGGGCACCCTTAATCCTAGCATGTCACCGAGAATCAGTCCCAGCATCACATCCTCCATCTCAGCATCACACACCCTTGGTTCAGCTGTCTTGGAAAAGCCTCACCTATGAGCACTTGAAGCTTCCAGAGGACATCTGGGCACATGCTATGCCAGAGAATACAAAAAGTATACTTTCTTGTGGCCTTAGTATTATCTATGTGGTTTCATTAATTGTGAGAGCTACCTGTATAGTGTACTTTTTTGTATAGGCAACAGCACTGTACTAATAAACTGGTTCTCTGTGGGGAGGAGAATGGGGAAAGAGCTGACTTGTCACTATGTTAACGGATTTCTGTGTGTAAGTGGTACACTGGTTGGCTTCAGCAGTTTACCAACTGCTTGAGAAAGTCCTTAGCATTTAACAAGTGGTATTCATAACCTAGAGATGAAATAGCTATGATAATTCCATTCATTCAGTAAAGTTAGAAATTATATACTCCTTCTTAAGGCTAGTGAGGCAGGGCCAGGGATATAGCTCAGCAACACAGCGCCTATTGGCAAACACAAGGTCCTTAGTTTTATTACTGGTACAAAAAACAACCCCCAAAACAAAAACAAAATAAAACACCACCTCTCCAAACTGAAAACAAAGTAAAAAAAACAATAGGTAGAAGTATTTTTTGGCTTTATATAAACGTGAAAGTGTTCCTCATTGTCATGCAAACTGTCTTTAATTCTCTTCTTATGTATGATGTTGACAGTGTTCTATTTTCATTCAGTTGTCATTAAGTGTCTATTGAATGGATTGGTGCTAGCTTTATAAATTTATAAATTTTAGCACTGTCATTGTTCTGTAACTAATTTTAGAATGACAACTAAAGATGATGACGGAGAAAATCATCATTTTTCTACTTAGCCAGAGGATAAACTAAGAATATGATTGAGTAATTTATATGTGATTCATCCTAAATGGTCAGACATCATAGTTTATTATTCATAGGTTCAAAGTCCTTATGGGGAAAGGAACACTGAATATTTCATTTAATGTGTTTGTTCCTTGACATTTTTTTCTTTTTCCTTTTTCATGTTTTTTCTGTATTTTTAGTTATAGATCCCTTAACAGAAAAAACATTGATGCTTTTTTGTAAGTCTGTTTGAATCTCCTGCTGTTAGTTTTGACAAAGACAGATTCAGGGAGAAAACTGTGTAGTTAGAAATTTATGTTTTCTGCATTTTAAATATATTGACGAGGTTAGTATTAAGATGAAGTTTTAAGGGCTGGGGGTTTAGCTCAGCTGTGTAAGTTCCCTGGTCGCAAACGCGAGGTCGTGAGTTCAATCCCTGCTACTAAAAAAAAAAAAAAACGATGGGAAAAAAAGTCATTTGCAGAAGTGCTGTTCCCACTGAGAAAGACTTGAATAAGACTTGAATATGCAGAACTGAGAAAGGACTTGAATGTGGCTCTTGGACAATTTTGTACCTTTCCAGCTTGCCAGTGATGGTAAAACTTTGCCAAGAGCCAAGAATATCCTGTCATGCCTTTTTGCTTAGGTTCAAAAATGTAAATAGCCAACTCGGGATTTATAAATTTTCTCTTGAGTCTGAGACTTCTACTTCTAGGAGGAGTCTTCATCTGCCTTTTCATTAAAAAAATTCACTGGCATTAAGTTTGTTCCTTTACTCAATTTCATTGCACGTGAATTGGCCTGTTTATCGTATATCTGTAGAAAGCATTTGGTACGTTCTGAAAAGATCTAGCCTTTTATTATTTCCTCCTCAAAAACATCAGCGTAAAATCTGGTGTGTATACTCTTTACTGTATTTCAGGGGTTGTTCGCAGCTCTGAGGACCTGGCTCTTTGCTTCTTTGGTTTTCCAGCCATTTTGTTTGTTTATCCAGGGCTGCTCAGCAGCTGGCTTAGAGCAGACGCTCCAAACTTCCACGTGCCTTTACATTAGACCTGCTTATCAGGGTTCACGGGAAAACTTGTGCTCTGTGATTGCATCTGATGAACAGCTGCTTAAACCATCAGTGTTAACGCTGGGTGATTTTTACATTTCACATTGGAAGCCTAGAACACAACAGCAAGCCTCTCTGAGTGCTTTCCTTCCATACAAAACAGGGTTTGTTTCAGAGTGATGGGTGTGTGCGTTGTGAGTACTTTATATATCTTTGCCATAAAGAATAAGACTTGCTGGTGACACGTCTTTTTTTTTTTTTTTGGTGTGGGGTGAGATTGAGAATGGAACCAGGGCCTTTGCACTGAGCCTCACCCCAGCCTCCCTTTTAAAGAATATTTTGAGAAAGGGTCTTGCTAAGTTGCCCAGGCTGGTCTTAATTTATGATCTGCCTGTCTGAGCCTCCCAGAGTGCCCAATTAGAGGATGTGCTTCCCACTTTGAACTAGCAGCCAAGATCCCAGGTTGCCACATTCATGTAAATGAATTGTGCTGCAGCACAGGGCCGCTCTAAGTGTGTGCAGAGTGGCTGCTGACCAGGGAACATGATAGCAGCAAAGGCGAGTCTTGGCTCTGCAGTCACATTGCCATGATCCTGGGCCCATGAGTTTTCTTTTTATATTTCAATTGTAGCACCTGAAAAGTGGAACTGATGGTATTCATCCAACCAATTGTCAAGAGCTGTTTTGCAGACAAAAGAAAACAACAGATATTTGTGGAAAAGTATAGAGTTGTAGAATTGTTGAAGTGCATATGGCATTAATACTGCTAGTTTCCCCTCAGATTCTTGACATTGTGTAATTCCATGCACAGAGTCAACCATTTGCAAAATCAGAGTCAGCCTGAAAGCTAGTGAGTTTGCAGGACCTGGAGTGTATGCTGCTGTCCATGAGACTTGGTTGTTACTTAAGCATTCTATTGACTGCTTCTTGGAATTTCTTACTTCATGTTGCTTCCATCCTCTTTACATACATATATAATGTGTTAAAGTTCTTCTTCCACTGAGCCAAATCCATAGATTTGATAATGGTACCAAATAGTAACTATATGAAAGAACATGTCAGAGTATCCTGCTCGAGGTCTCTTCAGCGCGGGGAGCTCATTTATCTTACCTGGGAAATGACAACAAAATGATACATAGGGATTTGGGGACGATGAGAGAATTATTGAAGTAGAACATTGAAAGTGACGCATTGCTCATTTTGAAAACATTAAAGCACGCGTAGCTCATCACCTCACCTCTTTGTACCTTATGCTAACTTTTGGTGAACATCATTTGTATTTTCCCTGTGTATGTAAATACAAGTAAGCAGAAACGGTTTTATTAAAGTAGAATCATATTTGTACTTTGGGTTTCTACAAAAGAGGACTATATTTATACTTCGGATTTGTGTAATGAAAGAAATAGAAATGGAATTTAAACGGAAGGAATTAGTAATTTCCATTTAACGTACTTTTACCAAATGGATGCTATTGAGAGCTAAAAAGCAGGGAGGACTTTTCCCCTCTAGGACTCAAGATCAAATCAAAGGCCTCTGTCATGTTAGGTGAGGGGTCTATCTTCAGCTCTTTTTTATTTTGAGATAGAGTCTCCCTAAGTCACTTAGGCTGGCTTTAACATTTATTCCTCTTACCTCAGCCTCCTGAGTAACCGGACTTACAGGAATGCTGACTAAATTTGGTTTTTGTGGGAAGATGGTTTTTTGAGTCAAGAGTCCTACCTAATGTGTAGTCTAGGCGGACTTTGAACTTAGCACGCAGCCAGGCTGGCCTCCAATTGATGACCCTCCTGCCTCAACCTCTCGAGGGCTGGGATTACTACAGGCTTGTGCCACTATGCCTGGCTTAAATTTGATTTTAAACAGCATCTTTTAAGTTTTTGCTTTGATGACATTTCTAATTTTCTTTTTTCCTGTCTTGTTTTACTACTTTTTACAATTAAAGTTATTAACATTTATTTTCTGATTCTCATCAAAGCTGCTTAGTATTCATAAGAAGATACTCAGAAGAATTGGAAAACAGCTTCACTGTCATCTGGCATTTGGTGTGGTTGAAGGCTGAAGCAGGCTGATCTTTGCTGTTGTTCTTGTTTTGGTTTTTTGTCTATGATGTCTAAAACTGTTTTTTATTAACCTAGAAATTCAGTAGTTGCGTTGAGTATGTCTCAGTTATTGTTATTCCACATCTTTTTATGTGGTTGCTGAGTCTTGCCCGTGAATTCAGAAGTGGAATTAGTTTTATGTCAAGAGCTTTCAAGATTATATGGCTTATGTTTTTGTTTTATTCTCTTCTTTGCCGTGAAAATATGTATAATGGTTTTCTTTGATTTTTCTCTACCTGTGGTCTTCATCTTTATTTCACTTAATGTAGTTTCCCTTTGAAGATTTTTTCATGCTCTAGTCTCACTCACATTCTTTATATTTTTGTCTCTAAAGTAGCTTTTCATCTCTGTATTTCATAACTTTGCCAGTTTATTTTCGTATCTTCTCTTTTATTCTTTAAATGCTGTCCTTCATTCACACTTACACTTCTTTTTTTTCTTTAATTTTCAAAGAGTATTTGTCTAAATTCTTAATCTGTTTGCTTGGGTAATTCCTCCTGTGATGTTTGTTCTTTGCTGGCCTTTTGCTTACATTTCTGTCTTGCTTTTGACATTTGCTGCTTTCACAGGCAGTCCCTCTGCGGCTTCCCGATTCCCCAGTATTTGCCGAAGTACAATGCGAGCAGTTCCATGTGTCCAGATCTTTGGTTGAGTTTTGTTATTTCTACTACTTTCTAAATAAAGATACTGTGTCCCAAGTCTTCCCTCTGTTTCCATTGTGCAGCAGAGCTCTGAAGCACGGGCTCCTGTTCTCCTCCTTGGTGAGGGAGCTCAGCCCTGTAACGTGCTGAGTCGGTGTGTTTGCTCCTTTAGCACCACGGTCTTTGTTTTCTGAGCTATTGATCGTTCCTCACTTGATTATGACAGATGTCTGTTCTAATCAGAGGGTCACTGGCTAGGCCTTTCATGGTGGTGATTTGTACTTTAAGGAAATTCTGTGTTTTGCTCAAGATGTGGGGAAGTGTGTGTCATCTCCAGGGACAGCACACATGACACAGAATTTGACAGAACACTTTGATGAGCAGTTTGAGTTTGTGACTTTTCTACTTTACCTTCATTAAAAATGGATTTTTTTCACTTTGTTCTCTCCAGAATTTATAAGTTTTCAGTGGCAATTATATGGAGAGTATTGAACCTGCTGTAGTGTAGTGATTAAAAACTGGGTGTGACCTTTACTGCCTGTGTTATTCTTGGCTGCGCCCAGGTTTAGATTTGCTCCTGTATCTCAGTTACCATGTTTGTGACTGGAGAGGACAATAATAGTGCCTAGTCTTTCAAATTGTGGTGCAAGTTAAACGAGAAAAAAAAAAAATTGCTGTGCAGGTGCCTGTAGTGCTTGTTACTCAAGAGGCTTAGGCAGAAAAAATCACCTAACCTGGGGTGTTTGAGAATGGCTGGATTAATGTAGCAAGATCGAGTCTTGAGAGGGGAAAAAAAGAAAAGAAAAAAGATAAAGAAAAAGAAATGTTCAAAGCTAGTGTATTGCCTGGTAGTTATTGGTACTTCTTAAAGTAACTATTTGAGAAAATTGAAATTTAAGTCATAGTAGTGGTGTTTGGAGTACAGTCAATTTGGCTTTGGGAGAACTGGCTGTCCAGAGTAGAATTCGTGTATTTTCTTTGCTCCTGCTAAGGAGCATGCTGCAGTGCAGATTAGCACTGATGTCTGACTTTGGCATCCCATTCTGATTTTAGGGTCTGACTGAGGACTTCAAAGTTGTAACACTGTGTTGGTAAGAAGTAGATACATCTGGCCTTCTCTTGTAGAAAATAAAGTTCTTGAAGACACTAGCTGTGCTGTGATAGCACACAAGTCACTGAGTCATTCACAGAAGGCTGACGGCTTCTGTCCTGCAGTGTGATCAAATTCAGCAGCAGTACATTCAGCCTCTCTTGCTTGTTAGGCACTGAGCTACAAAGACAAATTGTATTTAGACCCTGCTTTCAAGTCATTATCATCTCCAGAGCAGGAAAAAGTTAACTACAGTTTGATATAATTAGTGTGTTAATATATTTAGCACAATCTGGAAACGTATGGATGTGTCATTGAAGCTTGGACTTGAATGACAACGTGACGTTGACAACATGACGTTGACTGGAAGAGATGAGGACAATTGAGGAAGGTCACCACCTTTTGGTTAGAAAGTTATTAGCAGATACAAAACTTTGTTTTCTGGACTCGAGGTATAAAAGTGCTCTACAGAATTAGATCTTGGAGTTAAGGACAAATGTGCTATTTGGTGATGGTATTAAATAGTTCAGGCGGAATCTGTTGAGGCTCATTTTTGTGCCCAGATGATTCTCTTCCTTTTCCTTTCTCCTTTCTCCTCCCTCCAGACTCTCCCTGTCCTCCTTGCTTATCCATGTTTGCTTCCTTGTCGTGTGATTACAGTGTTTCTTCAGCTCAACTGTCATTCTACATAGAGTAGCTTGCCAGTGTAGCCTGTATATTTTGCCAGAATATTTTCAATGATTCTAAAACATCTTTTGAACACCTTTTACATGTAATCATTTTAGTTAAATGATTTGATTGAATGAGAGCATTCTAGTATTTGAGCAATAATACTTAACTAGTAAAAGCATTTATTAAATTACTATATCTAGTTAGTTTTAGGTGCTCAACATAGTTACATTTTTAAAAGCAGCTTTCTTTTCTCAAGTTGATGTTAGTAGCAGATTAATTTTTTACAGTTCTCCGAGGAGAATTTGTTTAATAAAAGCATGAATAATTGTTGGCTCAATAAGTACAGTTCTTTATATTACATATAATTTAGCCTTACATAAGTATATTTTACAGCCTAATGTAAGTAAGGCTTGACAACATTCCAGTTTAAGCGTCAAGTCATTATTAATCTTTAATATGCTTTTAAAAAATAATCTTCTTAAATTGCCTTGAACTTGTAGTTTTCCTGTCTCAGCCTCCTCCACTGCTGGTATTATAAGTGTTTGCTATTGTGCCTCACTACCCTGTTAAGTTTTTAGAGCAAGCAGGTTAATGTGGAAGAGAATTTACTTTCACGAAGCTTAAAATTTCTTTTTAATGTCGTGGAAAATCACCATAAGTCATGTTTTGTAAAACAGAAATTTATTATCTTAGGTTATGCAGCTAAAGGTCCAACGTGGTCACATGTAGGTGAGATTAAGATGTTGGCAGGGCTGCATTTCCTTCCTGAAAGCTCCACCTGGGGCACAGTCTGCTTCCTTACACTTGCCACCTTCTGAGACCTCTCCTGTTTTGTGGTCCTCGTCTTCAGTTTTCAAAGGCAGCAGCACTGGGCTGTCCTTCTCCTACTGGCACTTTTCTAGTCTGTCTCTGCTTCTGTCTTTCATATGTGAGACCTTTGTGATTACATTGGACTCACCAGATTATTTGGGATTACTGATTATTTTGAGACCAGATTATTAGCAACATTTTTTCCCCATCATCAGGCCTCCTTAACCCTTGTTGCAGAGCTAGCAGAGCCAGAGGTTGCAGGGATGGGGTGTGAACATCTGCCACTCACGGGTTAGAAATAACATCCAGCGCTGAGGTAGCCAGAGCCGTGTACATGTGGTTGCAGGTTTTGAGAAAATTTTCATTTTATCATTTCCATTAAGATTCATAGACTTACAATGATTTATTTCAATCACAATGTGATTCTTTTCTCATGAGGTTCTGGAGAAAAAATGCATTCAAATTTTTGACCCTGTTGGCAAAATGAAGCAAATGCTAAGTATTAAAATGTCAAAAATATCTGGGTTTTTGTTTTATGATACTTACAGGTATTTGCAGTAGCATCATGTCAAATCCTCCATTTCCACATCATAGATTTCTTATCACCGTTTCACCTTTCGATACCTGTGCCCCATGGGCCTTCAAAGCTAGAGGAGATGTTTTTAGAATTCATTAGACCCTTTGGCGTAGCAGACATCTTCATGCTGTGATTTGGAGGAGACATGACAATATTAAAATTCTCCTTTCAGAAAACACAATTGACTGGTTAGAGGTCCCAGGGGTAGCCAGAAGTATGTATATTGAGACACCTGTAAACTTTGGTTTAACACCTGGCTGCAGCTGACCATTATGGATAACAGGCAGGGTGGGGAGTATGTGTGGACCATCTGGGAGATCCTTCAGATTTCAAAGAATTTTTGATAGCAAGTATTTAAAAAAATGGCTTCTCGAGGGAAGGCAGAATTTTGTGTAGCTTTTTTCACTCGGCACATCCCCACACAGCAGTGAATGAGGGTGTCTCTGGGGGAACGGACTGTGAGAGGGAGCACTGGCCTGTTCAGAGCTTCACAGTACAGTGCTGATTGCTGGCTGCTAGGAGAAAAATTAAGACTACTGGATAAAAATAAGCTGAAGGATTGAGAGCAAACTTCCAGGAAGGTTTCCATGCCTGGATGCTAAGTGTTAAAAGGACAGTAGTTATAAGGATGGAGTCTGGGGTGTGGCGCCCTGGGCTTGTTTAAAGCCTGCTCTAAAGTTGTACACGTGAGAACCATTGGTGTTTGCTCCACACTCCCCTGTTGCAAGCCAGTCCTTGTCTTCCGTCAGTCATTGTGCATCCACATTAAAGAAGAGGTTTCCAGGGGCTGTGGAGTGTGCTTTGTAACCAGCAGAGTTGGAATCTAGAACCTCATGCCAGTCACTGTTTCATCATTTAATGATGCAAATCAAATTACTGCACATTTAGTAGTTTAAAAGCAATGATTATTTTGCCCTTGAAGCTGCTATTTGGACAGGGCTTGGTGGAAATAGCTTTTCTTGCTCTGCTCAGTGATTATAGAGGTAGCTCAAGCAAGTACTGATGACCAGAATTCTCTGAAGACTCATTTATGTGTTTGCCACTTAGCACTGGCTATTTGCTTCTGTCTCACATGGGTCTGTTGGCTAGAACATTTTCATGTGGCTCGAGTTTCTTTTGCATAGAAAAGTTATGCTACAAGGGCAGCAGAATGGAAAGGACATTAGGCCTTATCTCCCTTGGAGACCATGTCACTCTGCCTCCTCTATACCCTATTCACTAGGCAGTTACTGAGACTTGACACTTAATTTCAAGGGAACAGGAGAACACGCCACCATTTTGTTGGCAATGACAATATTCTGGAAGAACCCATGTGAGTGGAAGTATCCTAATGAAGATCTCTGGAAAATAGTGTCAGCCCCAGGTCATCTTCAAACTAAAGAAGTTCTTGAAATTGTTTTTCTGAAACTAGTTTTCATATGAAATTTTTTATATGAGAGCTTGATGAAACAGAACCATAGGAATGGTATAGCTTGTGGAATTTGGTGGAATTTGTTCTGAAATCATGGCGAGAACTAGTTAAGCAAATTGTATTGCCTCTGTATATTTGGGGGCAGACTGAAGAAGTCAGCAGGGGTGAGCATGAAGTGTGGAGAGCGAGGGCAGTGTGGACACAGCACGTGCTGAGGTCCACATGGGTTTCTTACTGCTTACTCTGTCATCTCTGAATTTCCAAGGTTCTTGGAAAAACTGGTGCCCTGCACTGAGAAAAACTCATCACAACCTAAGAATCAGATAAACTGACGAGGAAGATCCTGTGGGTGTTGGGGGAGATGTGGGATTTATGCTTCCCGGTCCAGCTAGTAGAGCCAGCACATCAGTGACCACAATATGAGTTGCTTTCTCACCCAGAGGTCTGCATTAACCTTCCTGCTATGAAATGCACATGGCTGCTGCCTCACTTCCACATTCTATATCCCACCAGACTGTCTCTTAAGATATTAGAGCTCTAGAACTATGCACAGAAGAGAATTTTGCAGTTTAAACTTTTGCACTCAACCAAAACTGTTGATTGCCTGAGTACCATGTTGTCTCATATCTCCCTTTTCGTTTGCTGCTCTCCCTCCCTATCCTTTTCCCTGCGTGAGGATTACAGATGATGCAGACCTAGTTTGATTCTAGCCCTTTTCCCTTCATCTTTCCATTCCAATGTAAAGATCTCAAACCTGCCCCTGGGATACAGCCTTGTGGTGAACATGAACTCAGCTCATCCCTTGAGAACCTGTAAGATAGTTATGGCTTCTTTTTTCCTCTTCCTGTAGGACCTGACTAAATTACTGCTGTGTGTTGTGGTGGAGGCCACTCTGCTCCCTGGAGTTTGCATCTTCCCTGTAGGTCACTCTAGCTCATCAGAATATGTGATGAGGGGAGCTGCAGTTGAGAGCATAAGGAAGGCTGTATCACAGAACATGAGAAAAAGTTAGGTTGCTGTTGCACATGGTAGAAATATACGGATAATCTGGATGTGGAGGGCTTATTCTGGTAGTAAAGTTTAAAGCAGAAATATGAGTGTCAATGATTTCATCTGTTGGTAGTCAAGAACATGATGACTGTCACGATCAGCAGTAGGATTGCGGCAAAGGAGACAGGATGTAACTGGGAGGACACATGCTGGGGAGCATCTATGTGGAGGCAGGTTGTAATTCAGGTTTCTTGGACCAGAAATCACTAATAATGGAGCAGGGGAGCAGATAAGAAGTTACAGAGCTAAGGGCCATGTGAAACAGTGCTTCTGAAGGTGACGCATGTTGGCACCAGGGAGCTTGTTGGCATGGGATGGCATCTCTACAATACTGGAGTGCAAGTGGCTTTTGATTTCACATGTCACTCTCATTTTGGTAAGGTTTCCTGGGATTCTAAGGTGAGCTGTGGTATAAGACTAGGGAATCCTGTACAGCAGGACTTTCTGGACCAAATATAAAAGGGACATTTGTTGAGGTGAATGACCAGAGCATAGAGAGGGAGAAAGAGCTATTCTAGATCTGGATGCAGGCAGTTAAAATGAAAGGCTTTTAAAAATAATTTGACTTTCAAAATCCCAGAATCCCATAACTAACCACAGAAAATATTTGACTGTTAATTAGAGTGAATTCAGAAGTTGCATTCTTACCAGGAAGAAATAAAAACTAACAAATTGTTGAAAGATCAGTTCACTATTAGAGTATTAGAAATTATCAGTTTATATTTACATTTATTCTTTCAACAGTGTGTGTGTGTGTATATATGTGTGTGTGTGTGTGTGTGTGTACGCTCATGCACCTGAGCAGTCATCCAATTTTTGTGAGTACATGCTTGCTAGGATTTTCTGGGTTGCTAACTTTATTTTTAATTACTAAATTACTTTTAAGCTGAATTAAATGTATAATACAATCCTAAAACACTAGAACATCAGTAATCATCAAGATACTTTACTTGATTATTCCTGTTGTGGTTTCAGTTCTTCTGAGTGGTAAATATGGCTAATGAAGATTAATATTACCTGGCTATTACTATGAAAGATGGAAAATGTTTGTAGACGTGATCATATATTTGTTTATAAATGCCTTTCTCCTCCACAGTATCATTCTAGGAATGTGTGTGTTTGGCTTCTGGCCCGATTTGTGATTTTCATCAATGACAACCTTCATCAGTGCCTAAAATACTGAGGGACATGCCCAAGGTTGCAAACCAGTTATAACAAAACTGAATATGTTAAATGGCTATTTTTTACCATTTATTTGTACATCCTTTCTAAAAGTTTTAGAGTGAAAGACTCCAACAGAGTAATTTTGGTGGAGGTGTGAGGCTTGTGAAAATATTCATGTGGGAGAGGAAGAGATTGAGTGATTACAGGTACTGAGGTGGTAAGCAAAATTTATTTTTAAGGAATGAATGATAGATTTGTGTTTATAATTTCTCTGTGCTGTATTGTAGGACTTAAGGGGATTTTAAATACTTGTCTAACTGAGTAACAGGTGCAGTCCATCTTACCTCTCAAATCTTCTCGTGTTTGAAAAGAATTGAAATATCAGCTACTCAAACATTGACAGGCAAGATGTTTGACAGGTGCAGAACCCGCTGCTGGCTACTTGCAGTGTAAAAAGTCAGAGAGACACAAACAGAAGCCTAGAGATTTCTGCACTGGTACTGGGTGAGAATTGAGTACTCCTCTCTTGTTTTGAGCAATTATACAGGAACTGCTGATTTCTCGTTCTGGCACAAGTAATATGTTTTGTAATAATGCAGGATTTCAGTTGCAGCACAAATATCTGATGCTTTTTGAATGAGAAGTTGGATACCAACCCTACTTTACCACTATGTATGGTAACTGAGATAGTATAAAAATCACCAGCAAAAACTACTGGTAATAAGTTGGTCTTTCCACAATGAATTATGTGTACAGGGTGAGAAGGAAATTAATTGTGAACAGTGGACTGGCTAATTGCCCTTTTTATGTAGGCACAGTCTTGCTAAGTAGCGTGGATGCAGATCTCCCTGTTAAGGAGATGATGTTATTGTTGGCAAAAGACCAGCATTTTTCTAGATTTTCTTCTTAAGTAATGCTGAAAATTTCAAATATATATCTTAGAAATGTAGGAACGTGGAGTGGGGTGATACTATAAGAATTATCTCATTCAACTGGCTGATATAAAGAGGAGGAAAAAGTTCAATAAAAATGAAGCTACTTCCGAGGTTATATATCCTATTATAAATTGGTGGGTTTGGTAGAAAGAAAGGAAGAAAATCATGGCAGGATCTTGGTTGCTTGCAATTCATGAATTTAAAAATCTCATTTGAGCATGTGAATTTAACTCTTAACATGTTTCTTCATTTGTTTCAAATGTTAAGGCACTTGATGTGTATCTTTTTAGTGTGTGTGTGAATAAAGAGCTGGATGGGGGAGTGGCGCATGAAGAAAAGTTGGTGGCTATAACTCCTGCAGTTTCAGCTGTTTGGGAAGCCGAGGCAGGAGCATTCCTGAAGCCTGGTCACCCAGAACTCCAGTGGGTGGGACACGGAGAGGAGAGAGCATGAGAAACACAGAATGAAAATGAGAATGAACACCTTTTTCTTTCCCTTTTGTAAAAAGGTAAAATGGTTACGATCCTGTGTGGTGCAAGAGAAAGATAAATGATATCCTAAGAAACAGATAAGCCATATAATACTTAAAATGCTGAAAGTTTTTTGTGACTAAAGTTGACTTTTTCAACATCTGGGAGTTAAAGAACAGTATCTGCTTTACAAAGTCACCTATGTGGAAAATGGCATGAAAGGAGTTTTCCTAAAGAGCTCTTACCTTACACAGCTAGGCCGACTTACTGTAAAATATTCTGAATTTACTGGCTGGGCTATGGTTCTGTGTAATAACAGACATTAAGAAAATGCTTCTTGGGGCTGGGGATTTAGCTCAGCGGCATAAGTGCCTGCCTTGCAAGCCCGTGGTTGTGAGTTCAATCCCTGGTACCTATAAAAAGAAAAAAAAAAAAAAAAAAAAGAAAGAAAGAAAGAAAGAAAATGCTTCTTATACTGAGTGCATTTATGATTATTAGTAGCATATGTCTAGGTCAGTAATTTTATATCCAAGCATCTAGCCACAGGACTTTTTTTAGGAAGTAAATAATTTTCTGTTATATATTTTTATTTGTATAATTTAAATCTTTATTTTTTGTAAGAGGTCATGTACTGTTTTACAATTCTCTTTGCCTAAGCATACATTTACTTTTAAGTGCTAATGGAACAATCACAAAGACACCCTTTGTTTAGTTTGTTAAGTAGAGTGTTCTGAATGTTTCTTTTCTGTTCACTTTTTCATGTGTTCTTTCTGTGTCATAATGGCGTGGTAAATTAAGTTTCCATTCCTGCCTTTACAATAAAATAAATGGTTATGTTGTGATGAATATAGTCTTCATCCTAGCCAACAAAATCACTTTTTTTTCAAAATAAGTATGTTTGAAAATTTTATTTAACCAATAAAAAGAATAAATCATTCTAATTGAGAAAGCAGGGATAAATGCTTTCAGTAAGTTACTTGATAGCTACAAAAGAATGTTAAGTATGTACATTATAAGGCATTATAATGAAAAAACCCCCACCAATTCAAGAAGTAGATTACTTCTAGTCTTTGTAAAGACTCCTTTTAGTCACAGACAGACCATTAAAATGAATTCCGTATTATGTTTTCTTTGCTGTTTGTAATATCTTATAATGTTTTCCATCATACGCAATTGCATATTCAAAACTATAGTGTGTATTTCTACTTGTCTTGAGGCATTTAATAACAGTACCATACTGTTAATGTTCTTGCAGGTGTTTGGTTTTGATCTTTATTTTCATTCATGTGTATAGGTAAGTTTATTTCCAAGTAAATAGTATATTATATGACTGCACTATGATTTATTTGGTCATTTTTCAGCAGTGCACATTGTGTTTTGAAACTTTTTACTGTTTTCTACATTGCTATTATGAAAGGTCATTTAAATGTATCCTATTTATTCAAGAGTAGGATTTTTAGATTGTTGAATGTGTACATTTTCAACTTGGCCAGATAGTGCCCCGTATTTTACCTATGGGGTTTAACAACTCTTGATGTGTCTAATATTTAAACTTTTATAAATACAGTGTATATTAATATCATCTCACTATACCTTTAATTGTATGTTCTTGTTGTTGATAGTTAATAAGTTTATTGATTGTGTTTCATCGTCTATAGGATTAATATTAATGCCTTTTTCCATTTTTCAGTATATATAATATAGTTTCTTAAAAATGTGGGTAGATAATTTCGGTTTAATAAAATGTATGGGAAGAAAGTATTTTTGTAAGAGAGTGGAATTCAATTTTACTTTGAAAATATTGCTTTAATAGCTGTTTTTGTTGAATTTACAGATTCCTATGTTCAGTGCTTTTTGTTAAACCCAATTTGATCATGACAATAGATCCTATTTTTTGTAAGCTATTTGCATATATTTCCAATTATGAGATTGGCTTCTAAATTTTATTTCTAATGATACTCTGTCTTGTTTTTATTATCAGTTAGAAGTTCTGTTTTTGTGTTCTTAGAATGTAAGGAGAATAATTTTAGTCCTTAAATATTGGACAGAACTTGTAAAACTATTTGGGACTAGTGTTTTCTTTGTGGATAAAAGTTGACATTCTGGGACTGGGGATTTAGCTCAGCGGCATAAGCGCCTGCCTTGCAAGCAGGCAGTCGTGAATTTGATCCCTGGTACAGATTTTAAAAAAAAAAAAATAGTAAAAGTTTACATTCTTTAAGGTCTGTAGGTTTTCAGTTTCTTCTTGAGTCGGTTTTGGTAGGTTGGATTTTATTCATTGGCTTTACCTTTTCAAATTTATCAGCCTAAAACTTTAGTACTTCATGGCCATTTTTGGAGGCTAAAGGTTTAAGTCCCTTGATTTCTGCTTTCACTTGTAGATGAACTGCATACTTTTGTTTGTTCCTTCTTTTGTGTAACTGTGTCTTAATCTGTGCTCTTGGCCTTGATAATAGTGGGTTGACTCTACCACAGAACTACATTTGTTTTAATTGCCTTTTATCAACATATGGGCTGCCTCCTATACCATCAACATTCCCTGCAAGTGTAATACAATTCTTATTGTTGATGATCCTGTATTGATGTATATCGTTATTACTCACAATTCGTATTTTGCATTACGATCTGTTATTAGTATTGTACATTTTATAGGTTTAGACAAATATACATGTAAGATATATGCATACCAGTGTAGTTTTATAAAGAGTAGCTTTGTTGCTCTAAAATTCACTAGAATGTGCCTGTTCATCTTCTGAAGCCCCAGTTCTTATTTTATCATCTCAGTATTTTTGCCTTTTTCTGAAAGTCATGTATTGCAGTTTGAATTATGCAATATGTAGCCATGTCAGATTGTTCTGTTTGACTTAGCAAAATGTATGTAAGTTTCCTCTGTGACTTTGTGGCTTGATAGTTCATTTATTTTTAGTGCTGAATAGTATTTGATTGTAAAGCAGTCTGTTCATTTACCTGTTGAAGAATATATCATGGCTGCTTCCGAGATTTTGCAGTTATGAAAAAAGCTGCCCTAAACATCTGTATCTAAGATTATTATGTAGGTTTAGGTTTTCATTTTCTTTGAGTAACTTCCAAAGGGCACAATTTCTGAGTCCTATTTTAAGTGGAGATTTAGTGTTACAAAGAACTGACAAATTATATTTCAAAGTAGCTGCACAGTTTTGTATTGCCAACAGCAATAAGTGGAAGTTCGTGTTGTTTCCCTTCTTTATCAGCTTTTGGTATTGCTAGTGTTCTGGATTTTGGCCATTTTATTACGTATTTAGTTGTATCTCATTGTCGTACTTTGCATTTCCTTGATGTCTTGATTCATTTGTGCTACTATAGCAAAGACTCTTAGTCTGAGACATGTATAAAGAACCAAAAATTTATTTCTCACATACTAAACCATTTTTCCAAATGTCTAACTTCTTAAAGCCACCACGGTGAGATTTTTTTTCTTAAAAAATCTTGTTCTGACATGTATGAAACCTCTGCTAAACAATTGCCCTTCCCAACACCCCACCATTATGGTTAGAAGATAGAAAAGTGAAATATATAGCCATTACTGTTTACACTCAGGTATGGAAATCACTATCAACTACAGGTTTTTTTTTAGATAATTTGTCGTCTTAAAATTTTTTATTTATTAAGTTTATTGATACATTTTAGGTATATAATAATCATCGTAGGGAATTTTTACCTGTAGGTGATGTAACTTGATTTCCCCCCTATTTCTCCCCTTTCCCTTCAACCCCTGTTCCCCTCCTTATTTACAAAAGCTTTGTTTCAGTCTAAAGAAAACTGGAAAAATTAAAAATTTAAACAAGATTAATCTCATTGTGTAAGGACAAATAGAGTATCTAGACAGAACTTCTAAGAATTAACAAACTATACAAGTGTGCATACATGTACATATCCATATGTAGGAATGTATATATGGCCACATTTGAATAGCCAAAAGGAATACAACAGCAAAGAAAAAAACCAAAATCCTATCAATCTAGAAACAGATCATTGCCTTAGTGAAAACTTTGTGATTACATGTGGGAATTTGAATTCATTGAATAGTATTGTGGCTATCCTTGTATAAAAAAAATTCAATTCAAACAACATACAAAGATTCATAAGGTTTAAATAAAAAAATATTAACAATAAGCCAAAACCAAGACAAAACAAATAAAACTGCAGAAACATATTTTTGGATAATGTTTTAGATTTTATGTTTTCATCAGAAGACTGTGTAGAATGCTGTATAGGACATGAGATTAAGCTTCAGCTGAGTTGTGGACAGACATTACATTCAGTCCTGATGACATTTGGTGTAGAGTTTGGGATCATTCTTTTCACATGTTTATTTTCTATCTGCTTGCCTTTTTTTTTGGCACAGTTTGCATTTAGGAAATTTATTTTTTAACCAAGATGTATATTTTCTGTTCTTGAGTTTCAAAAGTTCTTTAGTCAGATATATCCTTTGTAGATTTTTCTCTTATTTTGTGGCTTGTCTTTTTCCTGTTCTTGATAATGGTTTCATATGCAAAATGAATTTTAGCTAATCAACTTTTTCCATGGATTATGCCTTTGATGTTGCATGTAAAAAGGCATCCCCAATCCAGGATCATCTGCAGTAAATTTCTTTTCTTGTAGTATATTTTAGAACTTTTATGATTTTCCATTTTCCATGTGGGTCTGTGTTCTATTTTGAGTTAAGTTTTGTGCAGGGCATAAGATCTGTGTTTGGATTCTTTTGTTATTGTTCTTGTTCTCTAGAGATGTGGTTGTCCAAACACTGTTGATTGAAAAGACTGCTAGTGCATCATTACCTTTATTCCTTTGTCAAAGATTAGTTAACTTTATTATATGGATCAATTTACTTTCTATTTTTTGTCAGTATCAAACAGCGGTGATTACCATCGCTGTATTGTAAATCCTGAAGTCAGATAATATTGGTCCTTCAGCATGTATTCTCCTCCACTATCGTGCTGGCCATTCTGGGACTTTTGCCTTTTCATATGAATTTCAGAATAATTTCGCAGAGAACTACTAAAAATCTTGATGGAATATCATGGTTTTCCATGTATTTTGTGTTGTTCAGCCTAAAGTATTTTCTGTGCCATTGTAACTTTTCCTCTGAACTGTTTAGAAGTTTCAGTTCTCATATTTACTCTGAACTGTTTTTAAATTGTCCATTAACTTTATTGTGTTATATTTATATCGTGTAGTCTGCTTGATGCTGTGGTCTTGATATTATGTGGCCTAGCTAAGCATAACTTTTGTAATTGGCTAGTATGTTTGAAAAGAACGTGTGCGTATGTGTGTATATATAAATTTTATTAGATAAAGCTTATTTTCTAAAATAAAAATCTTGCTGATTTTCTTATACTCAGAGTTGTTTGAAATCTTTTTTATTCTGCCTTTGCTAATTTCTCTTTGTATTTTTGTGCACTTTAGCTTCACATATTTTGTACGATTCTAAATATATGTGTATTCACTTAGAAGATTGATCTTATGCATACTGATCTTTCTGTTCTTTCATAATAAATTTTATCTATGTGCTCCTGGACCAGAATTTAGTAGACATACTCTAGCATTGCTGTTACTTTCTTTTTCCTTTGAGAGGTTATTATTCCATTTTACTGTAAAGATAGTCAAGATTCATTTAAACATTATGAACAGTAGGGCCATGTACTTGAGTTCTATAAAAAGACATGGATTACCATATAGGAAATATGTATTGAAAAGTTGAAAAAAAAATCTGCAGTTGAGAAAGCTCTTGTAGTTGAATAGGAGATGGTGTTGTCTTGGCTTGGAGTGTTGCCACACGATGTGGAGATAAATAGAAGTTCATTACGTGTTTCTGAGGGAAACTGGACAGTTGGGTGATTGGATGTTGAGGGTGAGGTGGAAGGAAATGTGTAGGTAGTGAAGCATCAGTTTCTGTCTTGAGAGTCTGTTTCATTATGCTCACCATTTATCAAGTTTGAAGTACTAGAGGGGCATGCTCTAAAGTTAATTTTGTACTTCTTGCATTTACTGGTTTTTTGGTTTAGAATTTTCTGAGCATCTCTAAGGAATAATATTAATGTTTATTGCTTTAGAGAAGATAAAAATAATCTCATATTTTTGTTCTGAAAGTACTTAGTTCAAGCCTCATACCTGAATTCCTAACATTTAAATTTTGTTTGATGACTTAGCATATGCTAGGAGCAGTGCCATTTTCTTACTGACAGCTATGATTGTGGTGGATCTAGTGTGTACCTGCGCTAAGTTTAGTAGTAAATGTGGATCAGTCCACTGCTGTTTATCTATGCCATGTGGGAAGAGCTTTGGTAAGCGACATAAAGTCATATGCCACATGCAGTGTTTGCGTCATACAGGGGATGCGTGTACAGAATGGTGGTCCTGTAAGATTATAATAGAGCTGAAAAAGTCCTACCCCTCAGTGACTTTGTAGTTATCCTAATACAGTCATCATGTTTGCAGAAAAACTAATTTAAATAAAACTGCAATTGCCAGTCAAGTGAGGTACAATTATGTACAGTGATAGCTGGTAATGATAATAAATGACTGTTACTATATGTTGTATTCAGGGATTGTGAGGAGAACAAATACAATCAGGACACAGAATTTATACTGCTATTTTATGATGGTCACACAGAGTTAACACAAGAAAGTGCAGGAAATGTATCCACAACACTCAAGATATAGAATATTTAGCCAAGTACCTAAATCCTCCACCAGTGTCCTACATAAGGTCAGCAGTGGAAGCCAGAAAGTCTATGCCAGCAGGTTGAAGGAGCTGTGCTGGTAGGTTGAGGGTTCTACGCTGGAGCTGAGAAGTCATGCTCAAAACAAAGACCAGGGCTTTCCTGAAAAAACACCACAGTCATCCTCAGCGATATGGAGGCCCTGAGCTTCTCTGATGGTAAGAAAGTTTGAGTACATGCCAGAAAGCCAGCATGACAAGTTTGTCCTGGAGATTAAACGGCACATGTCTTCCTCTCCAGAGCCAGGAAGTGATGCTCCATGTAAGGACCAGAGCTCTCCTAAAGAGAACCACAGCCACTGTCCCCGACAAGGTCCTGAGCTCCTCTGATACGATGGTCGAACTCACACTGGGGAAGCTAATCATGACGAGCTCCTGCAGCAGAACCAACATCTCAACACAGCAACATTTAGAGAAACGCACAATGCCTCTCTTCTCCTTCTCCACATCTCTATTTATGTTGGCAGCTTTCCTCATGTGGAACATCTATACTCAGCACCATGCTGATTTAATTGAGCTGGTGTCGTTTTTTAATCTGCACCAGTTTTTAATCCGTAACACTGAATATACCTAACTGTACATTTCATCACTCTATGGACCATTTTGCTACTTCAGAAATTTCACTGTAAAACAGTATGTCATGTTGCATACACCAGCAAGCAGCAGTCTCATCCATCTTGTGTTCACTTGCTTCTTGATTTCTTGGGTCTGTTCTTCACTCTTAGTCTTGCGGTGTTTTGTCTATCACGGTCCTAAGAGAAACAGGTTGCAGTACAGTTATATACTGCATAGCGTAGGCAAGTGGTCAGCTAACCATGTAGGGTGGTGTACTTACAACTTAATGATGTTTGTGCAACGTTTCTCAGAACTAGGCCTGTTGTTAACCACACACAACTGTACGTGGTTCAAGATAGCAGACGGTGAGGCACTCAAACCAGATTTACAGAAAAACCTGCAAATATTGTGAAGATTTTTCATGGAAAAGTGAATGAGACTTAAAGATACCACAGAAAGGTTAGGCGCTATGGAAAAAGACACAAATATAAAGCAGATCATGGCTCAGCTGAGGGACTGACAAAAGGTCTATGTATTAATTCCCCAAGGTGAATGTAATTTCTATTGACTGAAAATGCATATTTAATGAAAATATAAAATATGTAAAAAGAAAATAAAATTTACCTACAAAAATTTATCTAACTGTAAAGAGCAACACAACTGCCGAAGGGAAGAGGAGCCAAGGCATACAAAGTTTTACAACCTATGAAGTTTAGTACTTATTACAAAGTAATGAGAAGCTTTTGAAGAACTTTCCAGAAGAAGCTGACATCATGATGTTTACATTTTAGGAGTGGAATATATGTAAAAAGTACTGGGTTGAAAAATAAGAGAGGGTTACCGGACGAGGGCCGTGCTTGAGGTGGGGCTTGAATCAGCTTTGAGGGTCAAAAGAAATGGACTCAGAGCATGGGTAGAGAAATGACATCTCGGTTGTTGAAGGGATGTTTGTGGGGCTGAAGACAGGAGGGAAGTTAGAAATGACACCAAATAATAGTTTAACAACTTGGGTGATGGTTCTCTAGGAGCATCGGATTTGCAAAACCCAGAGATCTCAAACCAAGGATTCTATAGACGTATTTAATAAAGTAACAAGACTTTTGCAATTACAAGGTTACTTTTGTTACATACTCAATATGTACCTGATTGGAACTCTAGAGTTTTAGATGAACATAAATGTTTCAATAATGGAAGAATTGAGTTTTTAAAAATAAGAAATGATAAAATTACAGTATAACTGCAGTTCTTATTGTTTCAAGAGTTTCTTGTAGTGATTTGTTAAGAAATTAGTAAATTGGGGGCTGGAGATTTAGCTCAGCGGCATAAACGCCTGCCTTGCAAGCAGGCAGTGGTGAGTTCGATCCTGGTACCGATAAAAATGAGAAAGACAAAAAAAAAAATTATTAAATTTATTGGTAAACTGCTCATGTAGAACTTTTTATCTGACTTTCCACAAAGATAAGAAATCTACACTATGAAAAGATGTTATTTTTCAGCAAATGATATTCTCATCTTTAAAATTGGGTGTGGTATTCATCCTTGGTTTTTTTATTCTCAGTGATTTTTTAATGTGCTTTTTGTTGAGGTTGCACTGTCATATAATTTTAGGAAAATAGAGTACACCCTGAATTCCCTGAGATATTCTGTGTTTGAACATACTAATTTGCTACTTGCATTTCCTCAGGCCAGCCTGACTTAGTAAAGTAATTGGATCACACCTTTCCTCAGAAATTCATAAAAATGTAGTGGCAAAATTGTCTTTTTTGGCATAGTTTTTGTCTTATTGACTTGTTTAATTGGATTTTACTGTATTGAATAGTTCATTTTATAAAAGTCATTGTTATAGTTTGGGGTTATGCACAGAGAACAATTAGAATCAGGACATGGAGTTTATAATATTATTTTTATAATCGTCACTGGGAGTTAACACAAGAAAATGCAGGAAATCTATCCGCAACACCAAAGACATAGAATATTTAGTCAAGGGCCTAAATCCCACAGCAGTGTCCTACACAAGTCCAGATAAAAACCCAGAGCTCATGACAATGACTCCCAAAAAGGACTCATTCCAGTCTCTTTTATGGATCTGTGCCAGGAAGGCCCAAAGGTCAGCGGTGGAAGCCAGAAAGTCCATGCCAGTGGGGTGAAGGGGCTGTGCTGGTGGGGTGAGGGTTCTACGCTGGAGCTGAGAAGTCACACAACAAAGACCAGGGCTGTCCTGAAAGGCACCACAGCCATCCTCAGTGACACCGAGGCCCAGAGCTCCTCCTCTGACAAGCACAGTTGGGTACATGCCAGAAATCCAGCTTGATGAGTTCATCCTGGAGACCAAGCAGCACACGTCTTCCCCTCCACAGACAGGAAGCAATGCTCGATGTGAGGACCAAAGCTTCTTCAGGAGAACCTTACGGCTCAAACAGTAACTTGTAGGAGAAACCACAGTGCCTCAATGAAATGCAATAATGCATCAACGCATTAACAACCTCCTTCTCGTTCTCCACCTATTTATGCTGGCAACTTTCCTCAGGTGGAGCATCTTCACTCAGTGCGATGCTGATGTAATCCAGCTGGTGTTAAGTTGACCACCAGTGTTCTGTATTCCCTTTTTGCGTGTTTAAATGTCTTTATATTAGAAGGGTATTTTGCCTCATTGTTAAATTCTTGGGTTACATGTAGAAATCTTTAGACATTACTTTTTTGTCTTCTAGCATTAAAAGTTCCTAGTAAAAGAGTGAGGCCAATCTGATATCCCTGCCTCACTCCCATCAAAATGAATAGCTTTTTAAATTTACCTACAGTTTTTTGTTTGTCTTAAAGTTCAATGATTTAAGTGTATAACTTTTTCAAGGGATCAGTCTGCACTACTTTTTGCTGAAACACTGTTATTTCAGTGTTATTTGTGTTAGAAAAAGTTTAAACTATTATTACTTGAAGTATTTTTAAACCAATTTTTGGTTTCTTTTCTTCACTCTCAGTGGTTTTGTCTCCTTGTTCATGTTTTTATTGAAAAAGTGTATTTGTCCTCTGCTTATTGGAATTAAATTAAGCTTTTCTTCTACATTAATTTCAGTTTTTAGCTGTGTCACTGCATCTTTAGCAACGTGTTTTGATTTTCTTATTATTTTATTGACAGCTTTTTCATCTTCAGTATGTTTCATTGCCTCTGTAAAATCTTTTAGACTTGTTTGATTATTTTATCTTTGAGCCTCTGTTCACTGAAAATCCTTTCTTTTTCTTTTTTGGAAGCTCTGTACAGCAGGAAGATTTCAGCTTTTGGACTGTGTGATTTGGAAATGAGCGTTTTCTCCCCTCTGCGTGCTCTTTGCTGCTTTTTGTCTTTATTTTCTCCTTCTTTACTTTCTTTTTGTCCTGTCATATGTTTGCACATCTGTCCTGTCATTTTGTTTTATCTTGTCATGGTGGTTGAATCCTTCCTTCATTTTGATACTATAGTGGCCCTATCTGATTTCCCTTGAGTGCTACAGTGTGAGAATTGGTTATTTCTTCTTCCCCTTTGCTGTAATTTGAGGCAAGGACTCAAATAGGATTTATTTCTAAAGTTCTGGGATGGGTTACATGCTTGCCATGTCAGCCAGCATATTTTTGTTTCCACTATCTGTCCTGACCGCGTGAACCATGATGTCTTTTCAAAGGAACATTCAGGTATAAAACTTACTTGTAAGAGTCATGCAGGTTGTTTCTGTACCTTTCTGTAGCTAAATGGGGTTTCTGTAGCTAAATGGTGTCAAACTTTTCCTTAGGAAACTTGCAGGCAGGTTGCTGTCTACCATGGTGTCTTGGTTACTTCCTTGTTGTTGGGACAAAATACCTGATGCCACTTAAAGAAGGAAAGTATTTTGGCTTATTGTTTATAGACATTTCAGTCCACAGTTCGTTGGCTGCAAGGAAGGGCAGCATGGCACAGGCACATGGTGGAGGAGAGTTGATGGCACAGTGGCAGGGATGCAGAGGAGCTGGAAGGAAAATACCCCATTCCAGGCACCTAGGGCCTTGTCCCTGCCCACCAGAACCCACCTCCTAGCAAGAGGTCGATGACTGTGTAAGCTCCTGTATGCCAGTACCTTCCACAGGGTGTTGATAGGTAGGGCATAAACCCTAACATATGGCTTGGCTTTTCTCTTTACCAAGATGAGACTGTTGTATAGATTCATATTTATTAAAGAACTGGAATTCTCTTTACAGGGTAATTAAGTATTCATTATTGCTTAGAGCCAGTAGGAGCATCTTCAGTATTAAGTAGCAAAGTCATTTTGCACATTTTGTAGGGCAAAATGTATTCAGAAAGCTGAATCATACATTTTTCTTTTTGGTATATTGCTAGTGCACCATTTTCCTTTGTCAACATGAAAACGGATAACTCTACAGTGAGTGCCTATCATTTTAAATTATTCCCCCATTCAACTTCCTGATTTTCTGTCAGTTTAAATTTTGTAACACGTGTACATAGCTGCATGAAACCATTCATTCCAGTCCCCTGTGGAAACATACTTTACTTCACTGTGTTTGTCTTGTGGCAGGGGGATGATCCTTTTTTGGTACTGATCGGAATCCAGTTCTCACCTGGGCAGAGCATACACCATCTTTACTGTGCTGCTGGTGATTCATTAAGTCTTTAGAGGCCTAAAGGGAAGTGATGGTCACCCCACTGTGAGATTCCGCTGGGAGAGTGTCAGCTTGTATCGACCTCCCAGTCATTCGTTTCATTTATGTTTGAAGTTGCTCACTGTAGCTCTGATTACTCTGAACTCCACCTGAGATCTATCATGTGATAAGAATAAACTAAAATTTATAAAGTTTATAAGAAATCTGAAATCTCTCTCTTTGAATCCAGTTTATGATTATGCTTAAATAAAATTGGTATAATATTTTGTACTCTCTAGATGACACAGAGGATATTCATTATGCATTATATACATTAAGATTGACTCTGTAACAGGAAAGCCAATATGCTGTTATAAATTATTATTTAAATACATTGATAATTAAATCCATTGGATTAATTATAGGATTTTAAACTTTGTTGACTGTGAAAGACCTCACATTCAATAATGGAATTAAAAGTGAGACATTTTTCAGTAAAAATGAAGTCTACAGTGAAAATGTATCAGGGTAAAGGAGAAAGATTCATGTGTTTTTTTGTTTTTTCTGATGAATCAAAATGCATAACATTAGAATAGTCTTACAATTCTCATGCAGCAATTATCTCTTAATAGGTTGCTGTGATTGTATATTCATGTGTATTGTTTTACCCCCTCCCTTTTCTTGAAGCATTCCAGAATTTTAGTTTTCTTTGACAGTCAGAATCACCCATTTTTTTCCTGAGCATTGTTTTGTATCCTTTGTTTGTACTTTTGATTTAATTTACTGAACACTTAGAGGTGCATAACATCAAAAATCACATTGGTTTGGTCAGTTTAGTTGAATAGCCAGTTTATGAGTGAGAAACAGTAACCTTTAAAAAAAATTTTTGGCCCCCTGTGCCATCTAATAAATTCAGTTAAAATTTTTACCTCTATTCATATCTCATGTTACCTTGAACATAGTATCTTTATCCCTATCAAAATTTATACAAAAAATCTGCTGGCAATGAAACTATCCACTATTAAGAGAGACTTTTCTTTTTTTTGAGCCTCAGGGGAAGTATTTACCATGCATTTTTTAATCAGGAGTCACAGAGAAGTCCGCCTTATGGATTGCAGTTTAATAACTTTTCCTGTCTCGGGAGGCATTGTAGAGGTAGAGCTAAACTGGAAAGGATGTTGCAGCCCAGATAAATGATGTATGCATCACGTCAGTGCCTAAGCACAGGGATTGGTGGATAGCTTGGTCTCTTAGAGGACATTACTGTAGAGGACATTACTGTGCCTGTTCTAGAAGCTAGGAGATGTCACAAGCTCTCTCTAATCTCTTGTGGCATGGTTTATTTTGGTAAGGATGTTCATGTATGTCGTTTACATGATAACTCTTTCCCATAGCATAAAAACTTTTAAATGTGTTCATGACTGATTGCTTATTAAAAGTCTCTAACAAGCGAAGAATATAAATGGAGCACGTCTGTATTCTTGGGGGTGTTTTTGGTAACTTCCTATATTGATATGTCTATATCTGTATCTCTATCTCTAAAAATTGCCCAGAATTTTACAGCATATCAAGGTCTGATAACTTTCTCATTCCTTGGAATTACTGTTACAAAATTTATAATTTTGTAACATTTACAAAGTGTAAAAATTTAACTTTGAATACGACTAAAAACTTTCCTGTTTTTCAAGTATGTCCTCCATTAGTCAATATTAACTTTTTTTTTTTTTTGCCATTTATGCAATTTCGTTTTAAAAAAATCCCCCTCTCTTAGGCCATTTTTAGTTCTTGATTTAACCCACTAAAAATGGGCACTTCTGACAGCATCTGCACTGAGAAATGCTTTCCAAAGAAAACATTTGTTAGAACACACAAACTATTTATTCGGGTACATCTAAGAGCTTAAACATTTGGTTCAGTTGCCAGTACGTGCTGTCTTGGCTAATGTTTCTACAGTGTTTCCACATTTTCATAGGCTAGCCGCCAAGTTGTCCAACAGTCTGCTACCTCTTGGGGGTGGAAGTGGGCGTGTGTATGGGAATGTGGTAGCATTGGAGTGCTCCTGTGTATAGCCAGTTGACATATGCTAGAATTGGCAGAAGTTGGCCCCGCCTACCTGGAAGCATATAGATACTAATGAGCTTCCTCGGTCTGTCCATAGTGACAGAGGAAGCCCACCTAGGTCCATGTCAGAGAAAAAAATCAGAACTCTTAGGGTAATTCTGTACTCAGATTGGAAATGAGGCAAACAAGGCAGTACAACTGAGCTTTATATTGTTGTTATTAAAGATACAGGATGGTTAAAAATACTTGTATAATGCTCCATTGTATTTAAGATAGTGCCACATTTCCTCATTTGATTAATCGAAAAATTACTTGTGAAGCAAATGATGCTACTTCCATATTACAGTTAAGTTAACCACACAAGCTAAAAGTATTGTTGTTATTTAAATCCTCCTCATCAGATTGTACCTTCTGTGTCTCTCTGTGTAGCACTAAAAGTAAGGCGTTATCTGTGGAAGATTGACTGACTTAATGTAGTACAAATATATATCAAATATATATCATATCCATCAAATATATATCACATTGGGGACCTAAAAGCTCTGCTTATGCCACTAACATCAGGCATTCAATTAGCAACAAAATTTTTTTATCTTAATTAAGCTCTATGGGATTAATAAAGTTTGGAATTAGGTGAGGCCTGAAACTGAAAGAAGGTTGAATGTTAAGAACAAAAATTGGCTAAGTGAAGTTGTAGATTTTGTACATGTCCAGCAGATGACATAAATAAAACATTTTTCTCCATATACTGATTTAAAAGGAGATTTGATGGTAGCTAAGTGAGGAAGATTGAGAGAATGGCATACTGTTGTAGGGAGATCAGTGCAAGTATATGGCATGTTTTATGTAGATATGCTTTGTGCCATGCAGTAGGCTGGGGACTGTGGCCACAAAGTCAGATAGTACATAGCATTAGCCTCCAAAGCAGTTTTCAGTCTCATAGAAGAAATGACTCTTTAGCGTGGAAGAGAAGAAACATTTATGGGCTTATAATTGAATCAGGATTTGAAGAAAGATGAGTAGAAATTTTGTAATTAAATAAGGAGGAAAGGGTATTCCTCCTAGGTAAATGAAATACCCTGTAAGATATAGGAGGGAGCATAAAAAACTGTTGTGGTTGCACATTGCTGCGGAGAGTAGAAGTGAGGTTGCAAAGCTAACCCAGGCTAAGTGGGTCTCTTGGATGTAGGCTAACGAGAAGACGACCATATGTGGCACCTAAGGCCATGGACTTACAACCCCTTTTCCTTTGTATCTTCATATATTCAATTTGTTCCTATTCATACACATTTACAGTAACCATGTAGGAAGCGAGGCCTGGTGTTCTGGCCCCTCACAGATGTGAATCTGTGTTTCCTGGACTTCATTCTCTTGCCTCCTCCTTCACAGTAGGAGTGCTGGCCCTGACACAGCCCAGCATTTCTCTTGAATTAGTATCCTCCTGCTCTGGGATGGTGGAAAAATTTGAGAATAGTTGCCATAGATTGATTTTTGTAGTTTCTCTTATTAAAATTAGTATATGTTTACAAAACATAATAATGACAGTCATCTTGGGGAATTGGAACATATACAAAGAAGGTATTAAATATTTTTGAGTGCTGGGTAGTTTATGTGAAATCCTGTAGAGGTGGGGATAGTACAAAGGAATCCAGAGCTCAGGAGAGAGCTGCAGAAGGCATTGCAGCACTGAGCATGCCTTGACTTTCCCAGGGACAGGTGTATTGAAGGAAGAGATGGAGACAATTTTGGTATTTTCATGCTCCAGTTGATGCTATGGAATAAGTAGGTGGAAAACATCCATTTAGGACTTCAAAAAATAAAAGATGAATACATTTCTTTCTTTTCAGAAGCTATATTGTCTATATATTTGTACTTTATATATTTTACACAAGTATGGTATTCTAGTGGAGTTTCTTAAGGAGCTCTTTAACTGAAACAAACATTGAATTCAAATTAGAGCATTAATTTTACAATCAGATTGTTCACATTCATAATGTGAGGCTGTGGTATATGAATTATATTTTTAGGTGGTCCAACACAGAGCAGTATCTCATAATCACTGATTTACATCCATAATATTAGATAAGGTAGAGGTAAATGAAAATATAGTGAACTGTCACTATCAGGATCTTTATTATACGGAATGATGACTATCTAGGATCCCATCCGTCACTGTAACCATATAAGTAAGGACGAATGACAACTAGATAGCAAAGGTGTAAGCCATGTTGCTTAAGAGAGAGTGTATAGCACTTAGAGAACCTGAAAGCTACCTAGTTGAAAAATTCTTTGTCTTAATTCTAAAGATGTTAAATGACATGTCCAAGATCATTTTGCTAGAAATATTAACCTAAATCTGAGGGACTCATAACATGAGACATGATTAAAAAGTCATTAACACATTGCCGTTGATCTGCCCCAGAATACTCTACCTTAGTTTGAATACACTCTTCTCCTCCTCACCACTTTTTGAAGCAGTTCTGGAAATCCTTTTTAGTAAGTGCCTTTAGCTGACATTTCATGGCCTCCCCAGTATCCCGAAGCAATTCAAAATGTTATCTTTCATGGTCATTTTGACTGGGGAGAAGAGTCACGTGGTGCCAGACCCAATGAATGTTGTGGTTGAGGACACACCCTACTGTTTTTATAAGCCTACCTTTCCATTACAGGGTACTCGGCAACAACACTGATCTTAGTTTTGACCCTAGCTCATAAAGACACTCATGAAAGAGTACTTCACTTCTGAAAGTGGCAAGAACAATGAGGTGTGTTTGAAGTGAGAAGGATCCTTTTGAGGGGAATTAATCATAATGTGCTTTTTACTGTAATAATATTTTAAACATTCACTGTGCATTTGGATCACTCTTCATACGCTGCTCTTTCTGTTCCACCTTACAGAAGAGGAACATTGATGAAAAGATCCTCACAATACTGAGTGAGGACTGACACCCTGCCAGGCTGTAACATACAGGTGTAAAAACAGGAAGCACTGCAGCTTCAGCTCGTTTAGCATAGACACACTTCAGTGGACCCTGAAGTTATCTCTGTGCAGCATTCCTTGGTCATTGGTGGTCCTGATTAAGAGTCTGAGTCATCAAGAAAATTAGCTTATGTCCTTTACCGTCTATGTAAAGTATATCAGTACTGTTCCTAAGTGCTCAATGTAATATTTTAAATTTGCAATGGAAAGAACCCCTCACCTGTCCAAAAATTAACTTTAGAACACAACATCCTTAGAATACTATTTAAGTGAAGTATATTGAAAAAGGAACAAACCTTTTCTATGGGCAGGTCACTTGTTTCATTATATTATTATTATATTATATTATTATATTATTATTATTTTCAGAGCATCCTCTCACATACTACCTATGGCAAAACAATGCCTGTTTCAGAGCAATGTCCTACCCAGGTCACTATTCTATTAGAACAACAAGACTGAGCTGTTTGGAGCAAAGCGTCATAATCCTTAAGTGTTGCATAGCCTTACCTGTGTCAGATGCCTGCCTTACAAAGCTGACAGTTAAGGTTCCTTCTTCATGGAAGGCATGAACATCTCGGCAGGGATGGCTTTTATTGAAGACTTGACTTTGCTTTGGAACTGGAAAGATAACTTCAACCAGTAGATAACTTCTGTTTGTTTGTTTATTTATTTATTTATTTATTTCTTGAGGAAAAAAAAACCCCACAAAACAAAAAGGGTAGAAATAATACAGAATTTCAGAAAAATAAACAGTTCAGCAACACTCACATAGATAACAGGTTGACCCCCTAGTCTAAAAACTATAGGAGCTAGTGGGACCCAAAATACACAAAGCAGCCTGAGAAGGGGAATGGGGAGGAACTGCCTAAAAAAGGAAGGCAGAGGACATTGTTATAAGTGTATCAGAATTTAAAAGCCACAGTAGTTGCTCTGTTTAATTTGATTATATTTTGTTCTGGTCTGTCTACTCATATGAGATTTGAGGGCACAGATAGCTAACCCCAAAAAAGATAACTTCTGTTAACTGCCCATTACCATCATTCATTGTATTCTTTGGGCTTGGAACATCACCATGTATAATTTCTGGGGTTTCGAACTCACAGCCTCATGTTTGCCAGGCAGCTGCTTATGCGCTGAGCTAAATTCCCGGCAATTTCTGTTTTTTGCCTGGTCAACTCTTTTATCTTGGCATTATTTGAACTATTCACTGATTCAAACTAATGTTTTCAGTTTTGGGAACTGCTGTAAACCTGCTTTCACTAATAATTCTTAGTTTAACTCTGCTGACTCACCCAGTCTCTGTTTTCTTCCAAGAAAAATGATTTCCAGTATAAAATGCAAAAATTATGGTCTTGCAAAACATTGCACTTGTGTTCACAGGAAAGATCAAATAACAAGCATACAGGTCTTATTAAAGAAAAAGAACTTGAAAGAAATGAACAGTTTTGTCTTTAACCATTCCCAACAATTATTTTAGTTATTTTATGTGTTTTTGCTATAAAATTTGCAGATAAGTATATATCTGATTTTAAATAGGTAGCACCATTTTCTTTGTCTCAGGTGATGTATTTAAGTGGCTGAAATTAGTTATAATTTTCTTTAATGTGGAAAGCCAGTCAGTAATCAGTTGTGCATTGCAGAAGAGTAACTAACTTTGCGTAGTATTTCCTGAGTGGTGCACTGGAAAGTTGCTGGGTAAATAAATTGAGGGTCATTGGGTTTCAGTGCTGGGTGGGTGATGTTAGGGTTACTTTCTCCTGAAAAGGGCAAAGGATTGTAGAGGATTGGGGGCAATCTAAGAAACTGAACACTTTGTGTGTCGGTATGAGAAAATTGTACTTTGGCTCAGTCATTTTGCACGTGGAGCTACCAGAGGCCATGGAGGTCAGAATTTCATTCAAGCTGTCCTCAAATGAAAGTTGGCTACCCTTTTCTTACAAATCCCTAAGGTAAAGAGATTCTGTGACCTCTCTTGACTGCACATTTCAGTGCCTCACAATCACACTTGTAAGGACTCCTTTCTGAATCTCATTTCTAATCCTTCCTCTTTCAGATACTTTCCTTTATTTGGCATTCTGTTTTTCTTTTTTTTAAACTTTCACTGTTTATTTTTTTCTATGTACAGTTGCTCTTTATCAATATAGTACATACTTATTATACTCATGAGAAACCTCTACAAACATAATACACAAGAATAGCAAAGCTGCACACAGAATAATGAAGTGACTTTATTTCCATCTGTATTCTAATTTTTATATTTAACAATATAAATATATAGTATAATCCTATGCATGTCACTGGGTACATTTCTGCATTTTTTGAAATAATGATTTGTGGTATTTTACTTTATGGGTCTTGGATAATTTATTTAACCAGTATGCTATTTTTGGAAGTTTAGGTTGCTTCCAAGATTCAGTAATTACGAACAGCAGAGAAATAAATATTCTTTTGCACATCCTTAATTATTACCTTAGGATAAATTCCAAGAGGTGTAATCTCTAGAACCAAAGACATTTGCATTTTTATGGCTATTGGTATTTTCTGCCAAATTGTCTACAGTTTACAGTTCAACCCACTAGAGTACAAGAGTGACCTGCTCTTAATTATATTACAGCTATATCAGAATAGCTTGGAAGAGCTAGCTTACTGGCATGATGTGGTCATTTCCTAGCTTGAAAAGCATGCTATAATGAGGACTTAATAACTATAATGAAATTCCACAAGCCTCATGCCTTTTGGTAAGAATGGAAAAATTGAATATGTTCACTTTTGCAAAGATAAAAGATGGTGAAAAATGCAAAGGAGTTTTGGCGCAATCTACAGTTATGTTTGCGAATGTTTTCCACATTTTCTATTGCCGTGGCCTTCACATAGTTCCTTAGTGGACTGTGCACAGTGGGATGCAGATGCAAGTTCAAAGTCTCTGAGTGCTCTACATTGGAGTCCCCATCTGTCAGACTTGATCTCATCACTCTTTGTGGATAAGACTGTATTGAATCAGAGACTAGAATCCTTGTAACAGAAAGATGAAACTAAGACTGCTTCCAGGTTTTGGAGAACAATGAAGAAATGGGCCATCAACAATAATGTGTGGGCTGGGGATTTAGCTCAGTGGTGTAAGCGCCTCCCTGGCAAGCACAAAGTTGTGAGTTCGATTCCCCAGTACCAAAAAAAAGACAAAAATAAATTTAAAAATTTAAAAAAATGTGTATGTTTGGAATAAAATATTTCTTATGGGAACTTGATTACAATGTTTCCCTTGCAGTCTTTCATCTGAAATAAATATTTGAAAAATGAATTGTCTTGGGAAAATGACTTTAAATGGTAGCTGCATTTATCTGTTAATATACAGAGTTTTAACTACAATGCAATACTTTGATTCACAGCACTTTTTTTTTTTGGGTGTAATGTAGTATGCTAAGGACATTGTATCTTAAGGTAAAACCTTTTCACTGGTATGGTGTATCGTATGCATTGCAAGGGCACCATAAGTAACAGCCCCTTGGGTCTTCCTTCCCCGGGGCTGGCTTTATCCTTCGTTCTTCTATGCAGTAGAGCCATGGCCCTGTCTGTGCAATGGATATTGTGAAACACTGGGAAGCATGGCTCACAGACTTGTTTTTGGCCTTTTGTTGTCTTGGCATATTACATGCTAGGTTCAGATCAGCTCTAGTATGTCAAAGCATTCTTTGTTTGTCTGTTGCAGTTTACTTTGATACCATATTGTGAGAACTTGGAAATTGCAAAAGCTTTTTAAAGCAATATATAATGCTAGGGTGACTTAAGATTCTAGAAGTGTTTATGAAATTGTACACTATCTTTTCCCTCTTTATGCCCATTACCCTGGGTAGCAGTCGTTAAGAAGTTCATTGTTGTGTTGACCTGATTATTAGTATTTGTGTTTTCTTATGAAATCTTTGCATCTCTGCATCTTTTCATCCTTGGCTATAGTTTACATAGATATGAAAAAGTACTGGGTACCTAATTTCCCATGAAAGATTCAGTGACAGTGGCACAGATCATTTTCTCATTGTCTACTGTTTGAGGAGTTTACATAGTATAAAGCTGCGTATTAGACATTTGCAATAGTACCTTAGGAAGGCTCAGTCAGGGCCTTTAGTTTCACTGGTAATTAAAATTGTAAAAATATGCGCATACCTTGAACTTGAAACACAGTTGGTGCTAGGTTCTCCTTCATAAGCTCGTAGTCACAGATTTTCCTTCCGTTTGTCATTGAGGAGTGGATCTTCTTGCCATTTCTTTTTGCATTTTTGAAACAGAGAACTAGATTTGAGCATCTGAATTATCATGGTTTCTTATTTAAAAATTAATGGCTTGTAGAAATATAAGCAGAATGTTTTATCATGAAATTATATGGAGATAAGTATATTGATACTTTTGCTTCTGCTTGACAACTTATTTTATCTAAATATGAAATCATTCTGTCCAATTGAACACTTAAAGCATAATACGTAAGTACTAAATTAGCAGAAGACTTTTTCATGTAGAAAAATTGAATTATTTTGCTGAACACTATTTAGCTTAAAACATAATTGATAGAAATAAGTATTCCAAGAGCATTACTGAATAACTTGTCCTATTTTCTAGCTCTAGTAAAACCTATTATAACTTAAAAAATTATTTTTTCGTGTGTATGTACTCCACTCTAAAATTGGAAGCAGATTGAAAAGTTAAGATTAGTTGAGGGCCAGGAAAAAAATAATTAAATGCAGAATGATATATGTGGCTTAGTAGTTAATATTATTAGCCAATCTCATCAATTGGTCTTGACAAAATGTTTAAAATTAATGTAGAGTAATAAAATTACATTTGAATTTCTACTGTAAATAAGATTTAATAATATGAAATAGTGTAGGTGAGAAGTCTGTTTCTTTGAAATTCTTTTTTTTTTTTTTTTTTTTTGTCTTTTTCGTTTTTATCGGTACCAGGGATCGAACTCACGACTGCCTGCTTGCAAGGCAGGTGCTTATGGCGCTGAGCTAAATCCCCAGCCCCTTCTTTGAAATTCTTAACAGCACCTTGCTATGTTGGATAGTGCTCTAGTTTTGGCAGTATGTGATTACTTTTAGAAACTATTTCAGTATTCTCTGAATGCAGTAAGAATTGTAGTATTAAATTTCTCATTTATTATTTAATTGCATTTTGGGGAGGTTGATGTACAGAATTTAGCCTTTTTATTTTGGATTTTTTATGGTGGAATTTGTAATTACATTTATAAGTATTTTTTAAAGCAATAACTTGTTAGAGGAGTTTTAGATTCAAAACAGAATTGAGCAGAAAGTACTGAGTTCACTGGACTCTTCTCTGTACCTCACATGCATAACTTTCCTATTATAGAAACACACAAGATAATGGTATGGTTTTTATAATTCATAAATTTACATACCATTATCATCCAAAATTTGTAGTTTGTTTTAGGATTAATCTTGTTTAATATTGTATGGGTTTTGAGAATTGGGTTATTACCCAATGTATCCATTTTCATAGTATGTAGAATAATTTACCTTATCCTTTTAGCTCTTCCTGTTCACCCTTCTCTTAACAGCTGCTAATCCCTGATGGTTTTCCAGTATCCATAGTTTTGTCTTTTACAGAATTTTATATGCTTGGCATCATACATTATGTAGCCCTTCCATATTGGTTTCTTTCTGTAATATGCATATTAGTTTCCTCCATGTCTTTTCATGGCTTGACAGTTTATTGCTTTTTAAGGCTGAATAGTATTTCATTGTCGTATACCATAGTTTATTCAATTGCTTACTGAAAGACATCTTGATTGCTGTCATGTTTTGGCAGTTACAATTGATGCTGCCATAAACATTTTGTACAAACAAATCTTTAACTTCTTTGGATGAATTCCAAGAAGAATGATAAGGGGTTCTGTGATAAAAAAATGTATTGTTAAGTTTTGTAAGAAATTGCCCACTTATCTTCCAGAATGACAGCACCATTTTGCATGTCCACCAGCAACAAATGAGAATTCTTGTAGCTCTGCGTCTTTGTCAGCATTTGGTGTTGTCGTTGTTCTAGATTTGACTTGCTAGTAACTGTGTAGAGTGTTATTCTGATTTGCAATTTTTTTTTTTTTTGTCTTTTTCCTTTTTATCAGTACCGGGGATCAAACTCACGACTGCCTGCTTGCAAGGCAGGCGCTTATGCCGCTGAGCTAAATCTCCAGCCCCTGCAATTCTTAAGACGTGTTGAGAGTTTTTTACACACTTTCTGTGAAATCTTTGATGGGGTGTCTCCTTAGGTCTTTTGCCTTAAGTAGATTATTCCAAATTGTTTTCGTTTTATGAAACATGAGGCTTTTCTTTTAAAAAGACTGGAAATTTCACTATGAGAATGTGGGGAGTCTCCTGAAGTTCTTAACTCAGAGTTATCTACATACAGCAGTTTACCACTTACACTCTGATTTTATTGCCTAACACTGATTCCAAAGTCAGCTTTTCCTGTGACCTCCCATTTTTCTCTCTCGGGGGCAGGGTTTACCCTATGACTTTACTTCTTTGCATTTAAGAAGAATTGTTGATTTTTCAGTTCATTCCATTTTTTTGGTTATTGTTAGAACTTAATTGTGGCTTACAAGCTTTTTATATGCTGGACAGGAAACTGGAAGCCCCAGAGGATAATTTTAGTTCTTCCAAAAATGTATTATTGGCAAGAACTCAGTTCTGTTCACAGTAACTCTCTAGGAATTCTTTCATACAACATTTCCAATATTGTTATATAACCCGAGAATGTAGCTTAATGATGAAAGGCCCAGGAGAGTGCGGTATCTGCACAAAGGCTAGCGAGTCTAATTGTGATAACTATAAGATAGTATATTTTGTTCAAAAAAAGTTAATTAGTGTAAATCTTATTGCTCCTTTATGCTTTCCCAGAAAAGAACAGAAAAGATTGATTTTTCCATATGACTAAAATATTTTGAAATACAGTCATTGGCTATCCCTGTGTTTGGGAGGGCGGTATTTCATACACTTACACGTTTGCTTTTTCTCAGGATGCTGGATAGTACAGAATAGTAGTATATAGCATATCTGTTTATTGTCATGGAATTCCCTAGAACATAAAAGAAGATTATATCATTAAATGACAATGTAATACGTATCTCCGCTGATGCTGTGTTAAGCAATATAGGATTTTGTGCATCAGTTAAAATGTATTTTAGACAATAAAGTCTTCCAGTTTCATCTGTTTTTTTTCGGTGATGCTGGAGATTGAAACTAGGGTCTTCTACGTGCCAGGCATAAACTCTACTACTAAGGTAAATCCTTAACTTTCTCCTGCTTTTTTAGATTGGTATTTGTTAAAATTTCATTGTAACAAAAAAATGTTTGAGTGCCTCTGTACTTTCCAGGTTGGAGATCATTTCATTTCTGTACTGATCATTTCTTTTTTCTTTTAGCTTGCTTAGCTCTTTTTTACCTCAAATTTTGAACTGTCAAATATTTCTTTTAATTATATAGCTATATATGGAATTTGTAAAAGTATAAGAGATGTCAAAACAAGAATCAGAAATAATCAGTGTACATTGTGTTGGCCCCTATATTGAATATATGTAATTTTATTTGAATTTTTTTTTGAAGTCCTACAGTTCTTTTTTTTTTTAAACCTTATTTATTTATTTATTTATTTATTTATTTGGTACAGGGGTGGGGGATTGAACTCATGACCTTGTGCTTGCTAGGCAGGTGCTTACGCTGCTGAGCTAAATCTCTGGCCCTTCCTTTCTTCTTTAAGGCATTATTTTAAAGTAACAGAAATATGACTAATTCTGTGTTCTAAAAAATACAGCCACATTTTTACCTAAGTTTTCTCTTTGACCTGACATTTTACCTGGCAGGAAAGATTGCCAGGTTTTCCTTGTGCTACTGTCAAAACAAGTTGAATTTTAGATACAGAACAGTAAGTCTTCCCTCACACAAGATGTGTTGGCAGTGGGCCAGGAAAAGAGTGGTAGCAGGACTATCACAGATGGATCAAAGACTAATCAGAGTAGTGATGACTGTTCTGGTAGCTCATTCTGTATAGTGTGGTAAGGGAAAGTTTGCTAGCCTGGAAAAATGACTGAATGTGATGTCATTCCTTGAGGAAAATTCATGAAACAGAACAAGATCTTGCTTGCTTTCTTTTATTTAAAAAATGATTTAAAAACTTTCAAGAGTTTTGGGCCTAGGATTTAGCTCAGGGGCATAAGCTCCTGCCTTGCAAGCATGCAGTCGTGAGTTCAATCCCTGGTACCAGTCAAACAAACAAACAAACAAACACTTTCAAAAGTTTTGAAGTTCAGAGATACTGCACATGGTTTAGGTTTGGTGAGTATGCCGTGCCCACAGCATGTGCATTTGGAAATGTTGAGGGACGTTAGAGTGTAGTTCTGAATATTGAGAAGAAGAAATCATTGCTGACAATGCAAAGCTGGATTTCAGGAATTAGATGCCGAGATCTGATTGACAGATGAGATCACTTGCCTGTTGTTTTTCAGTAGAAATACAACTAAATTCTTTATTGTTTGGAACTGATGTCATGCATTGAGGATTTTTGACATTCCTCAGTACTGCCAGTCAGGGGTGCTCCTATAATTTTACGGCTTTAAACAGTTTCCATTTTGTTTCCAGTTTTCAGGATTGTGTGGGCAGCTGTAGGGAAGATCATGGTACTAATTCAGTTTCAGATCTGCTAAAGTGATAGTGCAGAGCAACTTTGACCAAAAGGCACAATATAATCCAAATAAGTAATTTTAAATTTTCTAGTAGACAATAAAAAGTAATGATTTTTAATGTTTCCTGGTAAACATTAGCAAAGCTTAAAAAGTTAATGTTTAACCCCTCATAACAAAAAACATTTCAATATGTAATTTGAAATTAATGAAACATTCTAAGTTGCCTTTTTTTATGCTAAGTCTTCAAAATTCAGTGGGCAATGCCCATATAAAGCACTTTTAGATTTGGAATAGTCATTTTTAACTGCTCCACAGCTACTAATTAGTAGCTACCGAGACAGCATAGGTCTGTAGAGATACTTCACAGAGTGTTAGAAGTCAATTTGGGGTTTGCCTTTTCAGTGTGTTCTCAACCTTCCGAAACTAATATCTTCTTTTATTTTTATGAATCAGCTCATAGATCTCCTAAGATTCAAAATTAAAATTGTTTCTTGTGTTATGATCTTGCACATTTTGTATTTGGTTTAATTTTCTGTTGTGCTTAAGATTGAACTCAGGGCCTTTGCACTGAGATACATCCTCAGCCCCATATTTTAAAAGTTTATTTTTAGCTTTTTACTAAACTAAGAGTGAGATAGTGTCTTGGTGAGTGACCTTAAATTTCACATACCAGGTTCAAACTTGCTATCCTTCTGCCTCAACATCCCAGAGTGCTGGGATTAAAGGAGTGCACCACCACACCCCGGTTCATTTTTTTTGTTTGTTTGTTTTTTGTAAGAAAACACTTTTAACTTTAGATGTTTTCTTTAGAAACTTGAATTATACACTCTGTGGTATCTTTTTAGTTCATGGGGATGAGATAAATCACAATGATACACTGATTTTTTAATGTTACTTTATTAAAAATAACATTTCTAACAAAATTATTAATAATATAAACAGGTTCATATTTCACAAATTCATATTATGATGTACTTTGTCCTTCATACAGGAGCCATCCTTATTTCTGTAAAGAAACACAAATTATCATAATTTCCTTGAGCAACTCAGATGTAGAACCACAGTTGAAAACAGCATCTTCTAGTTCTGTACTGAAAGTGTGAGTTACTGTGTATGTTTAGATAATTACAGTTTTCTTGGGTTAGGGGTTTAGCTGAGCGGCCTTAAGTGACTGCTTGGCAAGTATGAGATCGTGAGTTTGACAACAACCAAAAAAAAAAAAAAAAAAATGACAAAGAAAAAGGAAAAATAAAAAGAAAAAAAATATAGTTTTCTTTTTGTGTGTTTTCTGAGGCTAGTTTGGTTGATTTTTATCAGCCATGTCTAAGACTGTGACTAAATTTCTCCCGAGTGCTGTGTTAACCCTGAAATCCCTGTAGATTTTTGTCAGTTTCCATGCTTGAACTAATGAGCACACTCACAGGTCTTTTCTGAAATCCTTCTTGTGTTTAGTAGGAATTTTGGTATGCAGCGAGGGTAAAGGAATTCAAATAAGGTAAAATCAAATAAAATATTACTAATTTCTTGGCAGTGTATTTTCCAAAATTGACTATAAATATTCTTTATATCAGGGACTTAATTTGCAGGCACCATGTATTCTGTTTTATTAACAGCATAATTCAATATAAAATTAAGGTTCTTTCTGAAAGAGTTCATAATATAAAGCAGTAATTCAGGATACTTCTGTCTCCATTCCCCAATATTTGGCAATTTCTGTAGATGTTTTTGATTGCTGCAGCTGAGGGGCTTTAGTGGTAGAAGGCGGGGTGCATGAGACGACTCCCCGTTATGTGGTGGAAATGTCCACAGCGCAGACGTTCTAGAGTAAAAGAAATCTGAGTTACGGCCGGCCATGGACTTCTAAGGCAGAGCATATTTATCAGTCCTCTGGCCCACTGAAAGTCTACTTTTATGTATATTCATTTTAACCATGTTGAGTATCAAGTAACCTATGAAGGCAGTAGGAATTTCCTGGATGTAGTAAGTTATGCAGATGCGAAATTACTCAGTTTCTATTTTTAGGAGTCAGGTTTATTAAGAGATTGTCAGGAAGTAACAAAGCCTCAATAAACACTGAACAGTTACAGAATTCCTTCATTAAAAAATTATATTCTAAATTTCTGTCCAGTGAGTTTTGTTTCTTTACTGAGTTTCATTGTGTTATATTTTAGAATTTCAGAAGTACTCATAAAAGGAAGCATAACTGTAGGTTGAATTTATTTATGTGCATGTGCCATGCATATCCCCCAATCCCATACTCTAAAAATTCCAGGAAAGAATAGAAAGGCTGTGTGAGACGTGGAGAAGGAGGGTGGGGAAAACACGTCATCTGCCTGTTGGGAGCAGTGTGTGTCATGCAGGGAAGTGTTAGTGACCTCTTCTTGCCCTACGTGCAGGCTAATTTTAGTTTTAGCAGCTTGCATTTATTTATATTCTGTGTATTCTTTTGTCTTCCTCAAATGATTTTGAAATTTTTTCACAAATTTTTTAGAAAGTTGTAAGCTTAAGTTACAGAACGCTTTGCTGGCAACTTCTCCAATAATGTATTTGTCAGATATATTGAAGCAGTAATAGCATTTTTTTAAACAGAGCATAATCTGGGAACATGTGAAGGAGAACTAATACCTTTTTATTTAGCACGGCTTCAAATCTAGCATTTGATTGGTAAAAATGGGCTATTAGACACTACATGCTTGTCTTTGTTTGTTTGTTTCTTTGTTTTGGTTTTTTGAGACAGAATGTTTGTCTTTGAACTCACTGTGTAACCTGTATTGGCCTTGAATTTGGAGAGATCCTCCTGCCTCATCCTCCTGAGGGTGGGTTTACAGGTGTGCACCATCTCACCTGGCTCATGTTTGTTTTAGTAGACAGTAAACATTAGGTGTCTTCCTTAGACCCTAGCTAATTAAACAGATGAAACAGTTCACTGCTACTGTTTACAGGAGACAGGCACAGACAGACCCATCATAGGTCGTTCTTTCATCAATTCCTGTCACCAGGTTTTTCCTCTCAAAAAGTGTAACATTTTCATTCTGTTTATAGAGTAATTCATATTAGAGAATCTGATACATAAAACCCAGTGAGTTCTGCCAAGAGGCAGAACCAGATTAGGGCCCCATCAATTTGGGAAGAATGTATGAGATAAGACTGACTTCTATGAGTAATTATACTTTTAAAAATACCATCTACTAACATTTATAAAAACTGAGTACATGCTAAACAGTACATATGCATTCTCTCTTTGAAATCATTGAAAATTGTATGAAATGGGTTATGGAAAAGTAGAATCTGAAGAAGGGCAGGACTCTCCAGGCACCCGTCGCACACTCCAAGTGCAGAGTGGTACACAGTAATGGATGAATAGAGACAGTGTAGGCCCAGAAGAAAGAATGCTTTTCAAAGGTAGATGATGAGGTAGAATTATTGAGGCCAATTTCAGGAATACAATAATAAAAGTAAGTGTTTAATGGCATTCTCAGTAAAAATGTCTAGAGAACACTGTGTGTGAATTATACATAAATCTTTTGTAATAACTACTGAGAAGAGTTTTGAGAATCTGGCAGAATCATAGCTAGAGATGGAAGTTCACAGGTTACAGTTTTTGTGCATTTGTTTATTTGTTGGTCAGGAACTAGCATCTTTCTGCAGTGTATGCAGTGGAGAGAGGAAGGACATGGTTATTGTGTGTCGGGTTTTATTTTTGGGGGGTTGCAAATACTGTTGCACCTTAGTTATTATTGATACACTCTTTTCATTTTAACTGCTTTTCTTATAACTTTTAATGACAG